>NC_060130.1:217742477-220242477 GCF_021461395.2 Schistocerca americana
GTTTACAGCATCATGATGGTCGCATCCGTGTTTGGCGACATCACGCTGAAAGCACATTGGAAGCGTGTATTCGTCATCGCCATACTGGCGTATCATCCGGGGTGATGGTATGGGCTGCCATTGGTTACACGTCTCGGTCGCACCTTGTTCGCATTGACGGCACTTTGAACAGTGGACGTTACATATCAGATGTGTTATGACCCGTGGCTCTACCCTTCATTCGATCCCTGCAAAACCCCACATTTCAGCAGGATAATGCACAACCGCATGTTGCAGGTTCTGTACAGGCCTTTCTGGATACAGAAAATGTTTGACTGCTGCCCTGGCCAGCACATTCTCCAGATCTCTCATCAATTGAAAACGTCTGGTCAATGGTGGCCAAGCAACTGGCTCGTCACAATACACCAGTCACTACTCTTGATGAACTGTGGTATTGTGTTGAAGCTGCATTGGCAGCTGTACCTGTACATACCATCCAAGCTCTGTTTGACTTAATGCCCAGGCATATCAAGGCCGTTACAACGGCCAGAGGTGATTGTTCTGGGTACTGATTTCCCAGTCTCATGATGTCATCCTTCAGTGGAATCACGGTGACTTTTTCCACCACCTGGCTGAGCTACAGCAACTGTTAAGCTTGACACCTGCTATCTGCATTGCACTCCAGGAAACCTGGTTCCCGGCAGTGCGGACCCCATCCCTCCATGGCTATAAGGGATATTACAGGAACCGTAGCAACTATAATAGTGTGTCAGCTGGAGTTTGCATTTATGTCCTGAACTCAGTCTGTAGTGCAACAGTGCCCCTTCAAACCCCTCTTTAAGCAGTGGCCGTCAGCATAAGGGCGACACAGGAAATAACTGTCTGCAATGTATATCTTCCTCCAGATGGTGCAATACCCCTGAATGTATTAGCTGCACTGATTAATCAACTCCCTAAACCTTTCCTACTTTTTGGATATTTTAACACCCATAACCCCTTGTGGGGTGGCACCGTGCTTAGTGGCCAAGGCAGTGATGTCGAAGCTTTACTGTCTGAGTTCGACCTCTTCCTCGTAAATACTGGGGCCACCACACATTTTATTGTGGCTCATGGTAGATACTCAGCCATTGATTTATCCATTTGCAGCCCAGGACGTCTCCCATCTATCCACTGGAGAGCACATGACGACCTGTGCAGTTGTGACCACTTCCCCATCTTCCTGTCACTGCCCTGGCATCAGGCCAACGGTCACTTATCCGGATGGGTTTTTAAACAAGGTGGACTGGGAAACTTTAACCTCTGTGGGCACCATTGACTCTCCCCCTCAGGGTAACATGGGTGTGATGGTTGAGCAGGTGACTACAACAGTCGTTAATGGAGAGGAAAATGCAATCCCTCGCTCTTTTAGATGCCCCCTTGGTGGTTGACAGAAGTCACTGAGGCAATTAAGGAGCATCAGCGAGCTCTACAGCAGCATAAGTGGCACCCTTCCCTGGATCACCTCATAGCCTTTAAGCGGCTCCTTGTCGGCGTTCGCCAGATTATCAAATTACGGATGGAGGAGTGTTGGGAGAGATAAGTCTCATCCATTGGATGCTGTACGTCACTGTCCCAAGTCTGGACGAAGATCAGACGTCTTTTTTGTACCAGATCCCAACAGGTGTCCCTGGCATTAACATCAATGGTGTGTTGTCAACCGGCGCTAACGCGATTGCTGAGCACTATGCTTGAGGCTCTGCTTCGGCAATCGAACCCCCCCCCCCCCCCCCCCTTTTGCACCCTTAAACGGTGGATGGAAAGGAAAGCCCTCTCGTTCGCTACACCCCACAGTGAATCCTATAATGCCCCATTTACATAGTGGGAGCTCCTCAGTGCCCTTGCACATTGCCCTGACACAGCTCCTGAGCCAGATCAGATCCATGGTCAGATGATTGAACATCTCTCATCTGACTACAAGTGACATCTGCTTGTCATCTTCAATCGGATCTGGTGCGTCTCGTCTTTCCATCCCAGTGGTGGGAGAGCACCATCATTCCGATGCTTAAACTCGGTAAAAACCCGCTTGAAGTGGATAGCTATCGGACCATCAGCCTCACCAATGTTCTTTGTAAGCTCCTGGAGTGTATGGTGTGTCTGTGGCTGTGTTGGCTCCTGCAGTCACGTGGTCTACTGACTCCATGCCAGGGCGGCTTCCGCCAGGGTTGCTCTAACACTGATAATCTTGTGTCCCAAGAGTCTGCCATCCGAACAGCCTTTTCCAGATGCCAACACCTAGGTGCCGTCTTGTTTGATTTACAAAAAGCATATGACACCACCTGGCAACATCATATCCTTGCCACATTATACAAGTGTGGTCTCAGAGGCCCACTCCTGTTTTTTTTTATCCAAAATTTCCTGTCACTTCATACTTTCCGTGTCCAGGTTGATGCCTCCCATAGTTCGCCCCATTTCCAGGAGAGAGGGGTCCCGCAGGGCTCCGTATTGAGTGTATCTCTATTTTTAGTTGCCATTAATGGTGTAGCAGCAGCTGTAGGGCCATCCGTCCCACTGTCTCTGTATGCAGACGACTTCTGAATTTCACACTGTTCCACCAGTATTGGTGTTGCTGAGTGGTGCCTACAGGGCGCCATCCACAAGGTGCAGTCATGGGCTCTAGCCCATGGTTTCCAGTTTTTGGCCGCAAAGTCGTGTATAATGCACTTCTGTTGGTGTCGTATTGTTCATGTGGAACCAGAACTTTACCTTAATGTCGATCCACTCACTGTAGTGGAGACATATCGATTCTTAGAACTGTGTTTTGACACCCGATTGACTTGGCTTTCTCACCTCAGTCACCTTAAGCAGAAATGCTGGCAGCACCTCAATGCCCTTCGCTGCCTGAGCAACACCAATTGGGGTGCAGATCGCTGTACGCTGCTGCAGCTCTACAGAGCCCTTGTTCAATCCCGCCTTGAGTATGGGAGTCTGGTTTATGGTTCGGCTGCACCCTCAGCATTGCGTTTGCTCGACCCAGTGCACCACTGTGGCGTTTGCCTAGTGACAGACGCTTGTAGGACGAGTCTGGTGAATAGTGTCCTGGTGGAGGCCGGAGTCCCTCCATTGCAGGTTAGGCGTGCACAGTTGCTCTCCAGTTACATTGCATACGTTTGTAGTTCTCTTGCGCATCTGAATTTCGGTCTCCTTTTCCTGCCCGTGGCGGTTCATCTCCTGCATCGGCGGCCCAGGTCAGGGCTTACACTTGCAGTTCGTGTTCAAACCCTTCTGTCTGAACTTCAGTTGTTGCCTTCACCACCTACACTTGATGTTCATTCACGAACACCTCAGTCGTGTACATCTAGGCTGCAGCTTCGATTCTCATCACGTACCGGGGCCACGAAGTGGTTTACACCGATGGCTCGATGGCTAATGGTCATGTTGGCTTTGCCTATGGTCACGGAGGACATATAGAGCAGCATTCCTTGCGTGATGGCTGCAGTGTTTTCACTGCAGAGCTGGCAGCCATATCTCGTGCTCTTGAGCACATCCACTCGTGCCCAAGTGAGTCATTTATCCTGTGTACTGATTCCTTGAGCAGCCTACAAGCTACTGACCAGTGCTATCCTCATCATCCTTTGGTAGCGACCATCCAGGAGTCCGTCTATGCCCTGGAATGGTCCAGTCATTCAGTGGTGTTTGTCTGGACCCCAGGTAAAGTAGGAATCCCAGGCAATGAATTTGCCAACAGGTTGGCTAAACGGGCTATGCAGAAACCGCTTATGGAGATCGGCTTCTCTGAAACTGACCTGAGCTCAGTATTACGCCGCAAGGTTTTGTGGCTTTGGGAGACAGAATGGCATAACCTCAGTACGCACAGCAAGCTGCGTGCCCTTGAGGAAACTACGAATGTGTGGAAGACTTCTGTGCGTGCCCTTAAGGAAACTACGAATTTGTGGAAGACCTCTGTGCGTGCCTCTCACAGGGACTCTGTGTTTCTCCGTCGGCTCCGCATTGGCCATACGTGGCTGTCTCATGGTTACCTCCTCCTTCGTGATGACCCACCTCAGTGTCACTGTGGCTCACGAATGACAGTCGTCCATCTCTTGCCGGACTGCTCACTTTCCGCCGCTCTGCAGCGGACTTTTAACCTTCCCAGCACCCTACCTTCAGTGTTGGGCAATAATGCCTCAACAGCAGCTTTAGTTTTACATTTTATTCTTGAGGGTGTGTTTTATCATTTTCTCCAAGTTTTAGCACATGTCCTTCATCCCTGTGTGTCCTCCACCCTCGTGCTTTCAGGGTGGGGGTTTTAATGTGTTGCAGAGTGGCTGGCTTTTCCTTTTTATCCTCATTGTCAGCCAGCCATGGTAACGTGCTTTTTTGATTTAAGATCTTCTACCTGTTTTTTGCGTCTTTGTGGTTTTCTTGTCCCCTTTTGTCCACTTAAGTGTGTTGACCTTCAGTCGTTGTCATTTTTCCTTTCATTCTGTTTGGTCTTGTCTCATTGTCTTACTCTCAGCATTGTGGCATTGTTTCCTTTGGAACAGTGGACCGATGACCTCATAGTTTGGTCCCTTCCTCACTCTTTTAAACCAACCAACTAGGCCACTCTTTGTGCAGTCTGTTGATTACTGGCTTGCCCAGCATTATTTGTGCCAGGTTTACTTAATTGGTACACTACATGGCTATGACAATTGAAACATGATGTCCTCCCTCTCTCTTAAAAAAAAAAAAAAGAAGAAGAAGAAGAAGAAGAAGAAAAGACCTCATAGATGTGTGCTGATGGGATGGATGACCATTGAGGCGAAATGGTCGTTAGTGGTAACCTTAGGTGAACCTGCCACACCATAGTTTTATAACACCTACATAGGCAGTCAGTGCTCTCTATCTGGGTGGACTGTACAGAACCCAAGCTGTTTGTGGGAATGCATGTGGATCCCAACTAAGACGAAAGAAATATCTCCACGTTATGGGTGGGTCATTAGCAGTCACCAAAACCCTCTGGAACTGCACCAGGAAATTGAACTTTGATCATTGTTGAAAGGCACAATCTTGTCAGAATGTCTTTGTTGTGGAGTAGAAAAACACGATACCCTCAGCTACCATAAGGCCTTGTAAGTTGTAGGGACGTCATGGACATTGACACTGCTGAACTGAAAAAGTAGTGGGGAATCGGAAGCATAACAGAAGAGAGGAATTTGATGATGTAAGTGAATGGTGAACTGTAGAGAACTGTTGCCTTCACCGTAACATTCAGTTGGCTATCCTAGAACTCATCAAGGTTTTATTTATTATACTAAAAGTAAAACTTTAGGTACCCAATCTAATGTGGTGCTACAAATGCCAATGGTGTGGTAGCACCACAGGAAAGACACCTTCAAAGCCAGGACATTATGTTCAGTGCCAGACTTCTGTCTAAATTGCTCAGATAGTCAGCTGCTAGGAGCAGGCATTGCGTGGTATTTTTAGAAGAAACGAAAATTAAAAAAATTATGTTGGTCATTAAAATTTCCTGTACTGAGAAAGAAATAACATAATACCTTGCAACCTCCTCTGTTCTGCATCTACATACATACTCTGCAGGCCACCTAATGGTGCCTGACAGAGGGTAACTTGTACGAATGTTAGTCATTTTCTTTCCTGTTCCACTTGCGAACAGAGTGAGGGGAAAATGACTGTTCATATGCTACCATACGAGTCCTAATTTCTTTTACATTGTCTGTGCAGTCCATATGTGATGCTATGTTGGTGGCAGTAGAATTGTTCTGCAGTTGGCTGCAGATGCTGATTCTCTAAGTTCTCTCAGTAGTGTTTCGGGAAAAGAATGCCAGCTTTCCTCCGGGGATTACCATGTGGGTTCACGAAGTATCTCTGCAATACTTTCTTGTTGATTGAACCTACTAGTAACAAATCTACTGACACGCTTTTGAATTGCTTTGATGTCTTCCTTTAATCCATCCTGATGTGGATCCCAAACACTCTAGCAGTACTCAATAATGGGTCTCACAAGTGTTCTATACACTATCGCCTGCCCCCCCCCCCCCCACCTCCCTTTTCCAGGGAAGAGAATGTTTTTATCACTTATATGAATGATATTCCATAACAGAATATTTGTTTGTAACCTATATAAAATCAGGTCACAGATATCAGGATATTTAGACTCAAAACTAAAGAAAATCCACTTCCGAACAACACTGTCTTCCATGCTCATGTGCAGTCAGGTGTCTGCTTATATGAACATGGTTTCCTATATAACGGACTTGTAAGAACTTTATAGTCAGTTGGCTAGTTTTTGAAGCGATCGTCTCTGAAGCTGGGTGTTTTGCATTGAAATGCAATTTTGGCGTTATTTTTGAATAGACTCGTCATTGATTTTGAAGGATATTATTGCGTTTTACTTAACGTGTACACATTTTATGGAAGCTTTAATGCTGCTTGGAAGTCCATGTTCAAAAGAAATGGACTTGGCTGTCTTTTAATCTAGGTACCTTAAATATCCTGTTAAATCATTGGGTCTTATCAATTGGTATGAGCCTCTTATGGTGGCTGTGAATCAGCACACAATTAAGTTTTTCCATTTCATTTTTTTTTTTTTCCCCCTTTTTGTCATCTCTGCCTTTTGTGGTGCTACAATAAATGCAAAACACCATGTATTAAGAGATACAGTCTAAATGTGTGTATTTTTAAACAGTGGAGACATTGGGCCATAGTGTGTAGATGGAGGGGGGGTGGGGAGGAGAGAGAGAGAGAGAGAGAGAGAGAGAGAGAGAGAGAGAGAGAGAGAGAGAGAGAGACAGATTGTCTACATCTGACAAAGGACTTAGTATTTTAGCTTACAATGTCAAACAGTCTTCTTTCAGTGTGCCTGTTTGCCACCAAGCACCTCCCATAAGTGGTGAGTAGTAATCTATCTTTTTGATATGTAATTATCAGTTCCTTTAATTCTACTATAGAGTTTCTTATTGGAACACATCAAAAACTGAGCAGTTGTGGTGAAAAACTACTATAACAACCTTAACTGTTCGCTTTCCAATTTTTTAATAAAAGAAGGAAGACTGACTAGTGATACCATTATTCAATATGTGTGGGCCATTTAAACATAATACTTTCTTCTTATTGCAGAAAATGGAAGCTGGATCCAAATGATAGTCGATGTGCTATGGCTAAATTGTACAACGCTGCAGAGCAGAGCAAACACATTTTGTCCACAATGAGTACAGCTGATTGTTTTATTGAGTCTTTGTGTGAAGGAACAGACTTTAGCTACAATGTTACAAGAGCACGATTTGAAGAGTTAATTAGTGCAGCTGTGAAAATGTGCACTGCCCCCATAGATGCAGCACTGAGCCAAGCAGGTATCGATTGCAGAGACATAAACAAGGTGAGTCATCTGGTAGAGTTACTACCATTTTACAACATTACCCTTTCTCCATCCCTTCCCCAATCCCTCATACCCTTCCATGCCCTCAACCCTCCCTTTTACCATTCCCTTTTGCACTGTGTAACAATTCTGAGTCAGGTGTTTCTTCTTGTGATAATGCTCATGTTCTATTTCTTTTTTTTTTTTAATTTTATTATACTGTATTGCTCTTCTGTGTCAGTGATTCAAGGCTATGACCATAGCATCATACTTTCAGGTGAATTTTCAAGCTCTATGTCTACATACGTACTCGGCAAGCCATCTTACGGTGCATGACAGAAGGTACCTTGTACCAACACTAATCATTTCCTTTCCTGTCCACTTGCAAATAGAGCAAGGGAAAAAGCAACTGTCTACGTGCCTCCATATGAACTGTAATATCTCTTATCTTATTGTCATGGTCCTTAAGCAAAATGCACTACATTGATGGCAGTAGAATCATTCTTCAGTCAGCAGCAAATGCTGATTCATTGACTTTTCTCAATAGTATTTCACAAAAAGAATATGGTCTTCCCTCCAAGGATTTCCATTTCAGTTCACGAAGCACCTCAGTAATAATCATTTGTTGATCGAACCTACTGGTAACAAACCAAGCAGCCTGCCTGTGAATTGCTTCAATGCTTCCTTTTATGCGACCTGGTGGGGATCCCAAACACTCGAGCAGTACTCAAGAATGGGTTGTACTAGTATTCTATACTTGGTCTCCTTTATGGATGAACCACACATTCCACACGATATTAGGCAAGTGTACTAGTTTCTTTGGCTCTTCATTGTATGTCACAGATGCAAGGTGGTGGTGGTGGTGGTGGTGATGATGATTTTACATTATTCTCCAGTTCTTTTCACTTACCTATGTTTCCTGTTAGGAAACACTGTGTGTGTGTGTGTGTGTGTGTGTGTGTGTGTGTGTGTGTGTGTGTGTGTGTGTGTGTAAATTCTCAAAATATGTGAATGCATAATGTTTGCCTAAAAGAACAGACACCACGGTGCAGAATCTGCAGCTATGAAAAATTATATATAAATTGAAGGGGGATAACTGCTGTCAGCTGCTGCAGGACGTTAAGTGGAATCAGTGGCGATGAGCGAAAATGTGTACTGGACCGAGACTCAAATCTGGGCTCTCCTGCATACTAGACAGGTGCAGTAACCACTGAACCATCCGGGACACAGTGTGAAATTTAAACTTATGTGATTTCTCCAAATAAATGTAGGCAAATGCCAGAACGGTTCCCTTGAAAAGAATGTGGGCAATTTCGTTCCCGATACCTGCATACACTGAGCTCGTACTCTCACTTCCTTGTCATTGGTGGGCTATAAGACCCTAATCTTCACTTATTCTTTTATTTACCATGAGTATTGCTGTCTAGTGTATACCAGCAGCAAGTGCAAGGCAAATAAATGAGAATATTAGTTCATATGTCTTAGCTGCTTCAGTTCAATTGTCAAGATTTTCAGCTCCGATTAGTCTGTCGCAAGCTGTGCTGCTGTATGTAAGAAAGCAAAATGAGTGAACTCTGGAAGCACTCAGTATTTTTAGATATGTTGGTCACAGAATATGGGAAGTAGGCAGAACTTAAGAGCTCTTTTTTTTTTTTATAGTGCGTTTTGCCTGGTCTCAAGTTGATTATGGTTGTGTGATGTGTCAGTATGCTCAGTCATTCTAGATGAAAACCTGTGAAGCAGTCAATCATGCGGAAATAGTGTTAGCCACCAAACCTTTTATGATCAGCTCCACTGTATGCTCTGAGACTAGCAAACCACCTCTTGTAATTGCATAGCAGCTCATCATGGTGTGAGAAGATTATAAAGTTTCCTCAGTGCGGAAGACACAGGCACACCATATCGTCGGTCACCCATTGACAGAAAAACACACTGAATAACAATTTGTGAGCACGTATCGAGCCTTTGGAATACATAGAAGTCAGGGGAAGCTCATGGAGGCCAGATGGATTGAACTTTAAAAAGGTAAGTAGGTTATTAGTAGATGTTACTACATGCGACATAAGAGGGTGAACCTTCCATCTACTAGCCACAATTACAAGAATTGTGCAATTGAACATCTCACGGACAAAGTTGTAACTGCCGCATGTGCCTTTAGAGTTGTTACCAATGCAGAATGTAAAATTTGTTAATCAAACTCTAGAACCTGACCTAATCCATTCCCTGGAATGATTTATTGCTGTGCAGGAAGGGGTCATTTCAGCCAAGCACTTAATGCAACACGTAGAGCATTTCAGAGAAGGATGACGACATATGACAATGATTGTGAGTGCTGCAGTACCAAGTGCCACAGTGGCTCTGACTCTGGTGCGTGTAGCTTTTATTCTTTTGAGGTGGAGAGCCAGTCATGAGCATAAACCACCAATACTCCAGGTTTTAGTAGACTAGATCCATAGAGCATAAGAGAGAGTGAGAGTATAACTTTGTAGTGTGAATGCAGAGTAGGTGTAAATTTAGGATTAAGAGAAAAGGAAGCATTGGGACAAGCCATGAAGGTTTTAATTGCCAGAAGTGAAAACAAGTGCAAAAAGAAGACTTCTAAGCAAATAGCAACAAGCAGCTTAGTAAGAAAGATTTGATGCAGTATCTAACACGTCAGCAACTTGCTAGTTGTTTTGGGTATAAAATTTATTTGTAATTTGTACAAACAAGTAGTGTGATATGAAAATGGTGTGTCTTGTTCGTGTGTGTGTGTGTGTGTGTGTGTGTGTGTGTGTGTGTGTGTGTGTGTGTGTGTGTGTGAGGGGGGGCGGGCGCTTGTAAAGTAGTAGAACACAATATAGTTAGCCTTACTCAAATTCAAAAAAGCCTTCGTATGTAGTAAAGGCAACTATTTAATATCGGAAGAATTTTTTAATTAATATTGTATTTAACTTTTCTTGCAATATAAGACACACAGATAAATAACATTTACACTACCAGAAAAAAACTTTAATAATGAATGTAAAGTACATTCTTTTTGAAGCATGCAGAAATTTTTTAGATCTTCACTAATTTGTCAGGTCCTTTCTCTCCTAAATTGTTTCTTAATTTTGACCAAACAAGCCAGTAGGTGGAGAAGATCCTCTCAATGGATGCAGTGCTAGCAGGGCAAGAAAAGGGGCCTAATAAAGTAATTGTAAGAATGGGTTACATTTTGAATAAGTTAATAATAGGAATTTTAATTGAACTATCGTCAATGTGAAAAATAGACAAAACAATAAAACCCACAAAAACTAAATTTGACCCACTGGGTTGGATTTTTTTTTTTTTTTAAATACCCATGTTTATCTCAACTCTCATGTATGGCCATATTAGAGTAAATCTGAGCAGTGCATTGCCACAGCTATGAAAGCAGGCGAGCACGGGATTTTGTCACTGTAATAATTCAACAAGGCCAGTGCAGTGTTTTGATGTAGGTCAGCTTGTTGAAACAGTGAACTCAGCAGGACTGCATATACTAATGCAGCAAAGGGCAAGGCAGTTGTCCAAACTGACAGTGGCAGTGGATTTTTTGGATACGTGACTGATAGTGCTGCATATGCATGAATGAATGGTGCACTGCTATTGACAATAAGTACAAGTAATTTTTGTAATGGATTTATTCTTAGTCTTGCAGCCGAATTGGGGCGACAGGGTTTTGCCAAATGAGGATACCACGTGGACCTGCCAATAAAAAGTCACTGGTTTGAGGCCACAGATGAACAACAGCTCTATACACTAAGTCCCTCCCCACAATTAGTCCCAATTTGCAGTGGACTACACCAGGTCATCTCCAGTAGCATGGCTGACCACTGCTCAGAGTGCAGCAGGTATCCACACTAGGCATCTTCACATGGTAGGCATCCCCTACTGTGACTCAGCTGGGTGTCAGCCGGGGCCACACAGCATCGTCAAGAACATGCTGCAAACGCTCGGGGCAAAAGCCGCATCAGTATTGTGTGGAATGTGAGCAGCCAGCACAGTGGAATTCAGTGGCCAGCTGGCCACTGATAGTCTATCGAGCAGCTGAGATGCCTCAATGTAAGAACTTGTTAGATTTGCAGCTGCCTTTCCGTGGAACCTCTCGGGCTCCCACCTCGCCTCCGTCGCCTGTTTGCACCGTGCTGGCTCGTAGCCACTCCACCCTGCACCAGGGAACACTGTAGTTAGCACACTGGATTCATATTCAGAAGGACCAGAATTCAAATCGACATCGAGCCATCCACATTTAGGGTTGTCATAGTCCCTCCCTCTCCCCCTCTGAAATAGATATAGCATTTGCTGGGATTGTTCGTTACAGAAAAGCTTGTCCTATTTCCTTCCTCATTTTGATCATATCTGTGCTTGTGTTCTGTCTCTCTAATTACAATGAACGGTACATTGCAATCTATTATCTTCCTTTTCCTTTCTTTGTGGTTTTTGAGGAGGACATTGAGTGCTATTGCATCAGTTGTCACTTCGATTCCATACTAAACTGCAAGCACAAGGTTTCATTTCGTATCAGTTTGATTCAAAGGAAGAATTACACAGTAATTAAATTTCCAGAGATTTCCATGAATTTTGCCTTTAAGCAGGCAAAATATCTGCTTGCCATCTTCTTCCAGGGCAATGATGTGGAGCACATTTGGTAATGCACAATTCATCGGTTGTCATTTATAGAGTCTACTTTTCACAAATTTTTAACCCTGAAAGTGGTTCTTCATGTCAGAAGGTGACACTGGCATTGACAGACAGTCTGTCACTCCCTTGCCATTCCAAAAGCAGTTGACCTGATCTTAAACATATTTTATGTTGGCATCTTCTATACTGTTGCTGTTTTCCACAATCTGTAAGACATGGTGTATACGACCCGGGAGATCCGGGAAAAACCCGGGAATTTGTTCATCCGGGAGAAAACCAGGAAAAACCAGGGAATTTTTTAGAATTCTGGAAATTTTTCGTTGTTTTAGTTTCCAGTTAAATTTGTGTAACTTTGACTGGTAAGAACCGATACTCTAACAAAGGATATTACTGTATCCCGCTACTCCAGAATAATACTGCAGCATTAAAACATGAACGAGAGGAAAAAATGAAAATAAAACTTAAATTGCAAAGGAAATGTGCCATATAAAATAACACAGTGTATGTACAAGCGTCTGTCAACAGCAAAATGGGTTACAGGCTGTAGGAAGACTATGCAATGCTTCATAACAACGAATTGCCTCCGATGAGTGTGACGTCACAACTGTTTAAATTAGATTCATTTAAGCAGTTACGAGCGGGCTCATGCACACGCGTATGAGTAATACCTTCTCCTGCATCTGGCTACAGAAATGTGGCTGTTGGCTGTGCAAGCAGCAGTAGCAGCAACCAGCCACATGGGGTACCTGGAAAAATTTTACTGGCGCGCCCAAGCTGCCACATTCACGCGTGCGCAGCAGTCCTGGATCTAGTGGAGGGGGGGGGGGGGGGCGGCAAACAGTAGTATCTGAACCGGGCAACAATTGCGGGGGGAGAGGGCAGATTCATATTCTTGAGGGGAAAAAACCTTCTTTTACAAAGCACCTAGCATCCAGCGCACGTCGGTCTGTCGATTGTTCATATGATTTTGAAATGCACCTCTGCTGGTTTTTGGACATTTTTGAACACATTCTAAGTTGATTTTTGAATGCGTGCATAGTGTACGTGATATCTCTGCCAGGGGAATCCTCATCACATCTAGACATGAACTTTCCTCCAGACAAAACGGGACGGGGCTATACGAGCTGAGCGGAATAAAGCCGAACCGGTGAATGCCAACTGCTGCTTGTTTATGTGGTTGATTTGGTTTGCAAATGTTCAGCGTTGTTATAATTACTAGCGAAATCCATAGATTCAGATTACCAGAGTTGAAATAAATGACTAACAGGAATAACAGGTAAGAAAGATTATGTATTATCTTCTCGGTGTATCCAAGAAAGTGAATTTTGACGGAAAATTTTTGGCCACATCGCTACATTAGACAGGGCCAGTTGTAGTCACGAGCTAGCAGCTGCTTAAGTTCCATTCTGGGAGTAGTGCGGAAAATGCATTGTACGAACAAATACTAACACCTAACCGGAGAATAATCGCTGGATAACTAAACCAGTGATTGTGGCAGGGTTAGTAAAGTTAAACGGAGAATGAGTTTTGACAGTAGTAGGAATAGTTAGAGTTAGTGATGACAAGATTGTTTGTTAGTACGAGGAAGGAGAAGAAATGGGGACATCACACAAATTATGGAAGAATATGACGATTCCAAATTCATACAAAAATTTTATTCTCGTGCATGAAACTGGAGCATATGAATGAAATTTGAAACTAGTTCCTAACATAAAGCTTTTTGATTGTAGTAGGAAAATAGATATTTTGTGTTGCTACTTCGTGAATTATATTGCTGTAATATAAAAATGATCGTTATTGCCAAAACAGTCTTACTTATTTGGTGTGTGTTAAAATTGCTGCAGTATTGGAATGGCCTATTTCGTTTTATCCAGGAAACAGTGACAAAATAGATGTAGTTAGATTGAGAAACCACACCATTCTTGGGTACTATTTGTATTAACAGCTTTTTCAGTATTAGACGACATTTCGATTTATCATGTAGCAAAATGTTTGACAAACTTTGATGAGGTAATAGCTCTTTTGCAGAAAGGAAAGCACACCATGTAAAGCTGTAGCAAGATCAGAGAGAAAAACCACTAGGACCTAAGGATTGAAGAAATGTGTACTGTCTTGCATGTCTCTTGTCTTTACTGGTTTTAGGTATCCTATATTTAATTTTATGTCACACAGAAGAGCAAGTTATTAGCTAATAGATAATAAAGAGTCCTGATTTTGTGAAGAGTTCTTGTTCTCCTGGTTACAAATAATCCCATCCAGTATTAATTGCGTGTTTTTTAAAAATAAGAGGGGCAGAATGTCAAACCGGCTGACTGGGAGAAGGAGAGACACTACAGGAATTTTAATTTCCACAGTCCTGAAATAGTTCGATGGGATCCGTTACAAAATATACACCTTTGAATTACACAGAGCGAAATACAGTGATGTGTGGTATAAGAATGTTGTTTGAAGAGGCGTGGCACTGCACTTCGCCACACTTAAGACCAAATAACATCTCTTACATTTCCTCTCAGATATATGTTTTAGGTATCAGACTCTTCAGAAATATGTGCGCTACAAAATGAACTTTCTGGAAATTTTTTTTTTTTATTTTTATTTTTTTTTTTTTTTTTTTTTTTTTTTTTTTTTTTTTTTTTTTTTTTTTTTTTTTATATATATATATATATATGTGTGCAGAGCAGTCTGAGCTATAGTGGAGGGTCTCCACGTGACACGTGTTTACGTTTAGTGATTTTTGTGTTTCGTCTTCGTTTACTGCTCTCACGTCAAATGAAAACAAGACGGATTTCTGTGGTTGGGAGCTATCAAGTGAATTAAAATACATTCACATAATTATGGTAGGCTAAAATGTGTTACTAGTTTCAGAATTTATTTTATTTCCACCTTTCTGACAGTCAAGCATTAATCACCTTGCAGAACAGTGTAGTTATTTTTGTCGGTTTTCTAAAGAAATTTGGCTTTTATTAAGCTTTCCTGCTGAGGCAGTAAATTTATTTGACACACAGTGTTTAATTCCACTCCATTGGCTAGTTTCAACTGTTCACTGCATTTCAAGTGCGCGATTCCATCTTCTAGCACGTACGGAATTATGCCATAATAAAGATCCAAACATGAGATAATACAGTACTGGTACTCCAAGAAAATTTACATCCTGAAAACCACACTGAAAAGCTTAATATGAGGTTGAGGCCCACATCATTGGGAATCTGGACATGCGAATGTGCGCTTTAAGTCAAACTATGCTTTTTAGTATGGTTCACGAACTTCCGATGCTCTTGGTGTGTCCTCTGATGTCTTGTTTCTCTTATGACATAATGTAAGAAAGATCTTTTAATGTTTTACATGTACGAACATACGGGCTTCCTACGTCACCGTAGCTGTGCAAGCGTGGTGATGCCTCTTATCTGGTGCTCTCTGGCAACTGCTGAAATGAATCTATTTCTAACAGGTCGCAGGAAAATATTGAGAATTGCGGTTCGAAAAGCGATATTTTCAAAGTAAATTTCCTTTTACACAAAAGGAACTATGTGCAAGAATGTACAATGAATTTCTTAAATCGCGGAGTGTTTGCTCTAATTTAAAAATCAACTCTTTGATGACGAGCCATTTAGAAGAATTTTGAGCCCAGAAGATCAGAGATTTATGTCGGTATTAAAAATTTTACTGGCGTATTTGTGTGATGTATCTTAAAGTGGAACATGCACTAAACAGATCAACATTATATGTGAAAGCTTAGCTTCTCCTGTAGCTTATTAATATTAGAGACAAATATTCTATGTGAAAGCTTTGCTTTTCGTGTAGCAACACTATGGATATTAACTTAAGCCATCAACTTTTCCTTTGGTGGAATTCGAATTTATACTTTCTTAATACAAAAATATGCAGCATACATGTTGCTGCCCATCAAAGATCTTCCCAGAACGTGTTTTTTCCCCCTGAGTTTCATTTTCTAAAGTACTGAGAAATTCTATGCTGCTGTATAAAACCATATCCGTTCAAAGTATTGATAAGTTTTACAGTTCTGACGGAAAGTATAATGTCACTTAACAGGGAAAAAGTGTATTTTCACAGGGGAGAAAATGTATTTTTCACCGGGAGATCCAGGAATTTTTTCTCCTTGTCCCCATATACACCCTGTAAGAGATCTGTGTGTTCCATAATTGTTCTATTCCAATGTTATAAGACTTATTCCACTGTCTACAGTAGATACCCTGTGGAGAGTTTGCTGTGTGAATGCCATGACATATATCAAAATGGTCATGTGCACTGATGTACATCCAGCACACATTGACACTGATATAAAGGAAAATTGGCTGCTCTTTTGGCTAGGCCATGTACCTTTTGTAGCTCATACAGTATATTCTGTATATTGTGTCTTTTGTGATGTACGTAGATTGCTGGGCTTCGTTTAGAAGGAAGATATCAACTCAAACTAACATTTATTTGTCTTGTAAAGTAGTTTTTTCTGTCAGATCTATACTTTTTGTGTTTATATTTTGAGATGTCTTAAACATGAAGCTGTTCTCATCCTTATTGGTAACAGGTATAGTTAATTTGAAATAAATTTGTGATTGACTGTTCAGTGAGTCAAAATATGGGGAAGAGGCATCATACAATTGTTGGTCTTTGTTGCACTGCACATGCTTATTGTGATGCTGTCTCTAGAGAGCATGAGGATTTATGAGTGATACCATACTGCAAATTGTCTAGCATTGCTGCTGCTCCTCCATTGACTTACTTGTGAAACACAAAGCTGTTTCTGTCAAACAAAGTGTGCTACTTACATATCATTTCACCTCTGTTATGATCTCTTCAGATACTAGTGTCTCCGTTTTCTTGTAATGAAGACGAAATACAAATTGAAGCCAACCGTTCTCTTATTTTTGTACAGCAAGTAAATGAACGATCTCTCATCATCCATTTGCACTTTTTGTACATCATCCACCTTTAATATACGTCCATGATTCTGCCTGATATTTTGTATAATGTTTGTATGAGATTTGTCTTAGTGGACGGCACGCTATTGTTTTCCAGCATTTGTATACAAGAATTCGTTTCCTGATGGATGCATCATTGTAGCACCTGGTTATTGAAATATATTGTTCTGCGTCAGTTTTGGGACAGAATGATCCATAAAGTGAAACAACATGACTCTGTTATAGTTAAGCTAAATAGCTTACAAATTACTGACAGATTGCTACTTACCATAAGCATTGTGGCCCGAGATGCTGGAAATGGTGGGTGTGTGTGTGTGTGTGTGTGTGTGTGTGTGTGTGTGTGTGTGTGTGTGTGTGTGTGTGTTTGCCTTTTACTTATGAAGCTGTGGCCAAAAGCTATAAGTGAGTGTCTTTTAATTGTGTTGTCTGCAACTTGTTGTTTCGTCTTCACAGTAAGTAGCAATCTGTCTTTTCCTACATTGCTGATATTCTTTTCTGGAGTTTCCATTGTTTGATTACAAATTACTGAATTGTTTAAGAATTACTATATTGACCAGAGTAAGATTTATATTACTAGTTACATAAGCTCCCTCTTGTATGTCTATTTAACTTTTCAGACCTTTTCTTATTTCTACTAATGTTATGAGTGTACTACAGAATTCTGAAATATTTCTTTTAGGTGCTCCTGTGCGGTGGATCTGCGAAAATCCCAGTAATTCAGCAATCTGTGTCAGAAATGTTTCCCAATTCAGAGTTATTATGTAGTGTAAATCCCGATGAACTGATTGCCCTGGGTGCTGCGAAGCATGGTAGTTATCTGAAAGAACCATTTGACCCAGGTTGTGATCATCTATCATATGATATCCCAGTTGTAACAAAATCAATTTTTATGAAGGTAAGGAACTCAGTTAGTGTAGTTCTGATTTAGTCCTATATCATCACATGATCTCCTTGAGAAGATCAGCAGTTAGGAACTTCTTGAGTGGTTTTGAATGGTTGGTGTGCGTAAATACTTTTATTATTATTATTATTATTATTATTATTATTATTTGTAAATTATAGATTGCAGCAATCAGTCATCCTTTTTAAATTTTATTATACAGATCTAGATTTCGTGGGTGAAGCCCGATCAACAGGGACTTACATCCTTTGAGTGAAAATAACAGTGCATTGAGAATGGCTAGCTTCTAGCCGAAATGTAGATCTGCATAATAAAATTTAAAAAGGATGACCAATTGGTGCAGTCTATAATTTACAAGTTAATATAACAGTCCCTGAGTGCAACCGCTTTCCGAATGTAAGGTAACCTGATTATTATTATTATTATTATTATTATTATTATTATTATTTCCTGTGTTGGTGTCAGTTCAGATCATGTTAAGCTTTGTTGGCAGTGAGCTTCATTTTCTTCTTTTCTCAAAATTTCTTCATTCAGTTTCTTCCAATTTTGTTGTGGAAATTAAAATTAAACTCCAGTTAGCAGCAACATAGAGTGGTTGATATAATGTTTGCAGGCTTCTTCCTTGTTATACTTTCTGTTTCCTGATAACAGCTGTTTTTCAGATATTAGCATGCTTCACCAAAACCAGTTTCAGATTCAGGATAAGTTGTATAATTTAAATGAAAACTGTGATCCATTTAACATAAACTGAATTTTAAAACTATTGCTCTGGTTCATCATGTAAAGAACATACTGAATTTTTTTCTTTAAGTCAAATAATTTTGAAAGCGTTACGGAGATGATAGATAAACTCCAGTGGAAGACTCTGCGAGAGAGATGCTCAGTAGCTCAGTACAGGCTTTTGTTGAAGTTTCGAGAACAAACCTTCACCAAGGAGTCAAAAAGTATATTGCTCCCTCCTACGTATATCTCGCGAAGAGACCATGAGGATAAAATCAGAGAGATTAGAGCCCACGCAGAGGCATACTGACAATCTTTCTTTCCACGAACAAGAAGAGACTGGAATGGAAGGGAGAACCCAATAGAGGTACTCAAGGTACCCCCCCGCCACACACAATCAGGTGTCTTGCAGAGTATGGATGTAGATGTAGATATTACTATATAACTAATTCCTTGAATATAATAGAGGGAAACATTCCACGTGGGGAAAAATATATTTAAAAACAAAGATGATGTGACTTACCAAACGAAAGCGCTGGCACGTCGATAGACACACAAACAAACACAAACATGCACACAAAATTCTAGCTTTCGCAACCAGCGGTTGCTTCGTCAGGAAAGAGGGAAGGAGAGGGAAAGGCGAAAGGATGTGGGTTTTAAGGGAGAGGGTAAGGAGTCATTCCAATCCCAATCCCAGGAGCGGAAAGACTTACCTTAGGGGGGAAAAAAGGGCAGGCACACACCGCACGTACGTACACACACACACACACACACACACACACACACACACACACACACACACACACACACACACACACACACACACAAAATAGACTAATGGTGCCAATGCTGTTTTGCGGCAGGTGCAGTGGTTGTGATGGGGGTAGAACGTGCTGGGTGCTTGGATTGGGCCTTGGTCTGCCACAGGGATATAATCCCTGTATCATGAGGTTGGGAGTTAGGGTTGGCATAGGGATGGGCTAGGCTGTTCTGTAGTTTGGGTGAGCGACAGAACACCACTTTAGGAGGGATGGGAAGGATCTCTGGTAGGATGTCCCTCATTTCAGAGCAGGATGAGATATAATCATAGCCCTGGCGATGGATATGGTTCCATTGTTCCAGCCAGGGTGATGCAGGTTCACAAGGGAAGTGCTGCTTTGTAACTGACTTGTAGGGATTGTGGTAGGATTGGGGATGTGTGAGGCAATGGCACAGTAAATATGTTTGTGGACTAGGTTTGGGGATGGGGGTTGTATCATGTGTCTGTGAAAACCTTTGTGAAGGCTTCAGCATGTTGAGCAAGGGGGTTCTCACCACTGCAGATATGTCATACTTGGGTGGCTACGCAGCATGCGAGGGATTTTTTCTTGTGGAAGGGATAACAGCTGTTGAAATACAAGTATCGTTGGTGGTTAGTCAGTTTAATGTGGACAGAAGTGTGGATGGAGCCATCAGAGAGGTGGATGTCAGCATGCAGGAAGGGTACACATTTGGTAGAGAAGGACCAGGTGAAACGTAGGGGAGGAAAAGGCGTTAAGGTTGTGAAGGAATGTAGATAAGTTTCAACCCCACCCCCACCCCTCTGAACCTAGTCAATGAACAGATTTCCTGTGCCATATCCTCACACACCCTCAATCCTTCCACCACCCCAAAAATCAGTTACAAAGAACCGCCCCCTGTGTCACCCAGTATCACCTTGGACTGGAACAACTGAAATATACCTTTCCCCGGAGCTTTGATTATCTCTCATCCTACGCTGAAATGAGGGACATTCTATCCAAGATCTTTCCTACCCCTCCTAAAGTAGTGTTCTGTCACCTATCCACCCTACACAACATGCTAGTCCATCCCTATGCCACTCCCAACCACTTGACACAGGGATTATATCCGTGTAGCAGACAAAGCTGCAAAACCTGCCCAATCCATCCACCCTGCACCACCACCTCCTCCAGTCCTGTCACAGGCATTTCCTACCCCATCAGAAGCCAGGCAACCTGTGAAAGCAGCCATTACTCTGCTGCAAACGCAGGACAATCCTTTATGTCAGTATGACTACCAAGCAATAGTTGCAGATGAGTCATCTTGAAAACACATCATCCAGTCCCATAATCATCCTGGCCTCATTATTTGGTAACCCACTGCCCCTGCACATTTCAACTAACATGCCCCAGGGGGCTCAGAATTCTTCCATGAGTTCGTGCATGGTGCTCACAGGGCCCAAAGTTATTGCAGACCATTCTTCCTTCCTGGGCTGCATTTCCTTCCCCGTGTCCTTTCACTGCCTTCTCTCCTTCCCCGCTGCCACCTCCTCCCCCTTCCTCGATTATCTTATTTACGTCGACCTGGCTATCCATCTGGTTTCCTGTATTCCTTGCAGTTTTGTTTCCCTCGCTTTTTCTCTTTCATCCTTTTTGGCGTTATTGGTCCCTCTTTGTGGTTTGACCCCACTTCTAAATTTTCTTATATGAATGTGTAGTGTCTGTTCTTTTGAAGCAACAGACACCACACAGATCTCACAGCTGTGAACACTATATGTAATTGGAAGGGGACATTAAGTGGAATCGGCGGCATCGAGCAAAAATGTGTACTGGATCGGTATTTGAGCCCGGGATCTCCTGCTTACTAGGGAGGTGCGATAACCATTGCGGCATCCAGGACACAGCATTATCGCAACTGCGTGAACTACTTTGGTACGTCTCACGGCCAATCCACACTCCCGCCAAGTGGTACCTATCTGCAGTCCCTGTCAATTATACTCCCGTCGCTACTCAGTTTCCCACAGGAGGTCAGATGTATTTCGTGCATTCACACTGAAGAAAGTGGATCCATTGCCCATCCAGACTTACGTGAATGTGTTGTGTTTGTTCCTTCAAAAGCACACACACCACGTAGCTACTGCAACTGTGAACACTATTTGTAAATGGAAGGGTGGTCACTGCTGTCAGCTACACAGGGACATTAAGATGATTCCACTTAATGTCCCACTGCAGCTGACTCCAGTTATCCTCCTTCCATTTACATCTAAATTTTCTGTTTGTAGTGTGAGCCATTTGGGAAAGAACTCCCTCCTTAGTGTCTATGGCATGGATTCCTCTGCCCGCTTCCCTCCTCTCTTCCCTCCCTGCCGTAGCCCCCCTCCACTTCGATCACCAGCACGTCTAGCCAGCGCGTGTGGTGGGACTGTTATGTACCCATCTGACTGACCCCCTTGACAACACAGGACACACTTCTGATGTCTGAGCTGTTGCCTCCTCATATGTGCCTAGGAGTGGTTGCTTGTTATTCTGGAGAATCAGAACTCACTGCTATGGCCACCATACCAGATGCTTCTTGTTATGGCTGGGTGGCGTCCATGGGGAGAGCCCCTGATCGAAGTGAGTGGTATCGAGGTGAATACTTTGCACAAGAGGCATATCGAGCTCCAAAAACCTGGCTGTTCTCCTATGGCCGTCTCTTAAAGTGGTAATGTATCATTGAATGCTGCTTCTTATAATTCTGCCACCTTCCCTTCCCTGGCCACACCCTGGGAGGAGGTCCAGGCTCGCCGGCTTGGACTGAAACACCTTCCCTGCTACTGGGTCTGCACTAGGATGGACAGGGACACATTCACCCCCACAAATCCGCTATTTTTTGTGGAAAATGCAGTTGGGTTCCCTGTCGATCAGAGGTTCTTCTTCCACCCAATCTGCAGTTATTCTTGCTTGTAATCATTTTGGCAATGTCCCGCTGTCTGTTACACATCACCAGTCTCTGAATATGGTCCAGGGAGTCATTTTCCATAGGGGCCTCATCCTTCAAACTGATGAGGAACTGCAGGCTAATCTGGAACAATGGTGTGTTCATTTTGTTTAACATGTGCAGAATGCTCGTAAAAATGCCCACACCAATATCGCCGCCTTTATTCTGGCTTTTTGGGGAGATACCCTCTCAAGAGGTCAAGGTTATGTGAGATTGGTGTGACGTGAGCCTGTATGACCTGCCACCCACGAGTTGCTTTTGGTTCTTGGGTTTCAGGCACATGCCTTCCCAATGTACAGCAGACCCTCTATGTGGTGGCTGTGGCCACCCACTTCATGGGGGGAGCCCCTGTGTTCTGCTACCCGTGTCCGTAAATTGTCATGACCATCACACTTCATGCTCACTAGATTGCCCAGCTTACAAGAAAGAAAGGAAGATACAAGACTATAAGGTCCTGGATCGACGATGTGTTGATGTCTTCAACTTTTGCCTCTGTTATATCCTTTCGCCCTCTTATGTCTCTCTTATCAGAGTCCTGCCCCCTCTGCTTGGCCCCTCCCCTGTGGTTCTCACGCTCTGCCTTCTGGGTGCCACTCCACCTCCTCGGTCATAGAAGTGCCTCCCTTCTTCAGCACCCAAGAGTGACGGGTGTCCCTCCCGTGACCCCTCCTATCAGCATCAGCTACCACAACTCGGCTACAGGACATACAGTCTGTGTGCCCCAAGGTTGCCTCCTCTTTCTCTGTTCTGGATCTTTCAAATCATGCTCTCCCTCTGTGCTCTGCCCTCCTTAACCTATGAAAGAGAAGAAGAGAAAACACAAATACAAGGACAAGGCCCCCTCCTACAAGGTCTCCTGTAGGTGTCATCTCCCCCGCTCACAACCTGAGTCTGACATCTAATTTATGTGACATGACTGGCTCCAGCCCATTCAACTCCCATTTCGATACCCGCTCAGTGAGGAACTGTAACGAATACTACCTTCGCCTCCCAGAGTTGCAATCCCGTATTGCCTCTCACTCGTCAGCTTGTGTTGTTCTTGAGGAATCTCATTTTACTAATGCTCACTCACTGTCCCTTACTGAGTTCTGTGCTTTCTGTCAGAACCAGGTTGACCCATTGACGGCTTCTGAGGGTGTCTGCATGTTGGTCTGTATGGATATTGTTAGTACATGGGTCTCATTCATACCACATTGGAAGCGGTTGCCGTTTGGGTCCACTTGGACTCTGCCATCACAGTTTGCAATCTCTATCTCACTCCCTGCCAGGCCACCTATATCTGCTGCCCTAAATGCTCTCCGGCAACTCACCCCTCCCTTCCTCCTCCTTGGGATTTTAGTGCCTATCACCCTTTGTGGGGCAGTGCTTCTTCATCTAGTCAGGGGTTCCTCCTCGACCAGTTTCTTGCAGACCATGACCTGTGTCATCTTCATGATGGTTCCCCTACTCTTTTTAGTGCTGCATGTGGCACCTCTGCCACTGATTTCCTCTCTTCCCCTCTCCTCCTTCGTTCCTGGTCGCCACATGATGACCTCTGTGTAGTGACCATTTCCCGTTGGTTCTCTCATTCCCTCCCCACCTCCTGATGACCAGGTTTCCCTGCTGAGATTTCTGTCATTGTCCTCTGTATACCTCCCGTGTCGTGTTTCCACCTTCTTTGTCAGGTTGTCGTCCGTGATGTGTCAGATGAGAAAGTCTGTGCTGCGGGCATTGCTGTTCCCACTTGATGGGCACCAGTCACCATTGGCCAGTTCCATGGCAGAGCATGGCTATTGCCACCACTGTTTGCAATTGTTGTAGCACCTTGCAACATCTGAAGCGGCACCTGTCCTCCGTATTACCTTTGCGCCAAAGCCCGTTACTTACACAACCTGAGCAAACTGGTGTTTTGGGAATGCTCTCTGTACCCTCTGTGTTCTTCTGGCTCTTCATCGTGGGTGTGGGCTACACACCGCACCCTTCAAGGTACACACATACACACATAAGTACACATAACAATATCCAAATTGAAGGAAAATTGCAATATATGAAAGAAAATTACATTTTATAAAATATGGGGCAACTTGTACAGTACATGACATGAACACTTTCTTACCTCTGTCACAACCAAATTAACTCAATGTAGAAAGACATAGCATTTTGTTTATAATATTTAAACATTTTGTCAAAAACCAATATTGTCAATAATGCACAAAATGCTGGTGCTGCAATCTGCATTCAAGTTGATTCAGAACTACACGTGATGAGACCTTTCAATGCTTAGATAATATTTTTTTGTATTAGGACCCCTTTTCTTCCACCAACTTTGAGGACTCTTTGCTCAGAGAATAAGTACGGCATATTGCTGTGGGGATATCAACTTCACACAGAATATGAGAGAAAGAAACATCACAAATATCATTATCAGGCCAATAGGAGGACGGTGATGCATGAACCTTACTGTAACTTATCCTTCACAAATAACCTTCTCAACAATTCCCAAATACCAAGAAGAGTCTCATGCACATGCAGTATAGCAGTTGGGCTGCACAGTGCATTCTGGCCTTAGTGGCAGAAGTGCATCTGAGAAATCATCCACAATACTAAAATCTGTATCACAGCTCAGCCTTTTTGCTCCAATCTTGGTTGGTGATATTGGTACAATGTGATGCATAGATCGTGTTCCAGCAATTGTTTTTGCACTTGGGAAGTGCTGAGAAAGATGTCGTCTTGCTTGTACCATTTCATTTTTTGAAACAAAGAGAACTGAAATGCCTTGCAGGCTCTCGTGACAGAATTCAAATACCTGTGAAGCTGTAAGTATTTGATCTTCATAAACTCTTTGCAAACTTGTTTTTGTGACAAGTCTTTCAACACTGCCACCAGTACAATCACAGGGAGATTTGCCATGGCGGGTAGCAAAAAATGACCCGCTGCACTTTACATTGAAGTTGTGTTCGTGGTAGCAGATATTTCTGAAATTCTTACAATTTTTATATTGTGTAGTACAGCCATCAGTGAAATATTCAACATACACAAGATGAATTTCAGGAAATTCACACTTAAAAAAATTCTATACAGTTTCTGAGGCTGGTAAACCAAGGCAACATCATGTTCTAGGTCATCAGAAACAATACAAATACTTCTTGCATGCAACTGTTTGTCCTTTTTGTAATATACGTGGACAGTGTGAAGAGTGCAGCTGCCATTGATCCAATGGTACCCCTGTACTTCATCTTTAACAACAAAATTGAGAGTTTCACTGAAATCCATTAAAGTTAACACTGATCCTTCTTCATTTTCATATAATCAGACTGTGATTGAGAAATAAGAGTGTGGAGTAATTTTTCAATTTTCTTAGTTTGTCGCAGGATTCTGATAGAGAAGTGATGTGAACAGTTAGTCATTCTATGAGTTGATACCCATTGACTGTACTGAACCATCTCATCAGGAGCATAGTCTTCTATTTCATTTTCTAGGTGAGTTTGAAGCAATGAACTGGTGGGGCATTTTTCACACAGATGAAGCATAAAGACTCTGTTATTTATATCACATGTTATTATTTTAATTAGATCTTGGTATGTTTCCTAATAGAAATGGAATTTAGAAGCAATTTAACATTTTGGTGGTAAATGCACACACATACGGTATGTGTTCCTGATGATCCTGCAAGCATACATTGTTTTGGTCGAAGAGAAGCAAATTTTGAGAATCATACTTTGCTTTCAGGATAGTTTTTTTTAAATAGAGAGAATGCAGCAAATTTTCTTATGTAGAGAGAATCTGTGCAGGTACTTGTCTTTGTGTTTAAAACACACACACACACACACACACACACACACACACACACACACACACACACACACACACACACACGAAACACTTAAATCACAGTATGAATGACCATTGCTTCGCCATAATAAAAGCTCTTATTCTTCACTAGTCAGTTCATTCACACAAGTCAGGGCATTATCACATATATCTTGCAGATACTGTCCAAGAAAAGACTGCCTACTTGTACTTTCCATAATGCTTCAGTCATAATACCAATATTTGTCGTAAATAATTCAAAAGGTGATTGGTGTAACCTAAAAAGTAATTAATTAATGAAAAATCATTGTATCCCATTGTTTCATTACAAAAGTATTTCACATTATTATTGTAACATTAGGGGACTTACTTTTGTTTTGGAATGAATAGTTAAAAACTGCAACAATCAAATTTTTAACCAATAATTGTCTCTGTGTACAGCTCGGTACAAGAGCTCAGAACTGCATGCTCAGTGGACACGTGACGCAAAATCAAAGGAACTGGATGATGCAATACTTATAGTGGCAGTAAAACGGTGTTCTCAGATATGATTTGTTCCCAGGGAAATCCAGTGTAGCCAACTCCAGCAATTTAGTGGTGACATTGTAGTCATCAATTAGCAACTTAAGTATTTCTTTTACAGTAATGTTGTTTTTTACACTTCGCATTATTTCTACAAACTGATTCGTTTTGCATGACATAATGGAATATGTAGTGTGTTCATGGTGTTTGTAAATTTTTCAAAAGTATCTGTGAGGAGGCAATACCTTAAAAAAAAAAAACTATAATGTCCATGCATGGATTTTGTTTAAAAGAAATTATTTACAATTTTTTCTGAGATGTAGATGATGGATATGTACTACAGGAAACATGACTATAAAAATATAAACATTCCTCCTTAACCCTTTAACTGCTCTGGACATGTTAATGCGTGTGCCTTTGTACCTGTCCGTGTGTGCTCTGAACGTGTATACACGCGCCACCAGTCCTTCTATCTGGTACTGTGAACGTGTCTACGCGTAGACGTGTTCAGAGTACCAAGTAGGAGGACTGGTGGCGCGCATAAACGCGTCCAGAGCAGTTAAAGGCTTAACTAAAAAAAAATATCAAGTTTCCTCTGCAAAAACTGTACAAACTATTGCATTTTTAAATTATAAAGGAGCTCGTTTATGAAAGCCTGAATTCCTGAATCTATACAACTTCTTTTTGTGATAAGTGAAAAAGTAATTTACCTACAACATTTACATTTTGAAAATGTGAATATATCTAGGTAAACTTCTGCTACCCAAAATTTCAAGGATTTGCTTGACAATGGGTGTCATTTCCTAAAATTTCTGGACGATTTGATGGGGAATGACCCCTATGCAATATTGGGACATGCGTTACCATGAAGTAATAGCACACTTTGTCACACACCATTAGACAACAGTGGTTTTTGACGGACATGCTGCTTCATAAATATTCTTCATTCTCCGATGTGATGTCTACCGGTATGTGTTAAGTGGTAAGTGTTTTTCCGTTGCTAAGAAAAGAAAACCACCACGTTGATCCTGTTTGGACGCATTGGGTAATAATGTCGCCATTGTTTACCTTTCTGCATTTACTGCACGAATGTCAGAAAGACACGAATGCCACACTAATACCTTGCCAACAAATTGGTACTTATATGTCCGCATCAGACTCACCACACACAATTCAACAAAAACTGACATTTGGATTACACAGAATGGGCATATGATTAGTGAGTCTGGACAATTTAAATCTGTAGGTATTCAGATAGATGGTAAGTTGTCATGGAAAGCCCATGGGTAGGATTTTGTTCAAAAATTGAATGCTACTGCTGTTTAAGTTCAACCATTAAAGATGTTTTAGAACCTGTGACTGTTTATTCAATGTAAACACACAGAACTGGAGCCAATAACTGTTTTGCAATAGTTATTTATTCATTCCATGCACCAGTTTTCAAGCCTTTTCAGGCTCATCTTCAGATGGTTTTCAGAAGTTGCATAGCTATTTCAAGCATAATGCTGGGTGCTGGTCTGCAACAGTATGGGCCGCTTTTGTTGTTAGTATCCATCTGTTTGCTTCCATTGTGATGACCAGTTGGTACCACAACACTCACTTTCCCACAATATGTATGCACATGCTAGATGCTGGCAAGGTTTCATTATCACAGTGTATATGCGCAATATTGTGTAAAACTGAGTGATGTGGGATGAACTGGCCATCACAATGGAAGCAGTCAAATAGATACTAACAACAAAAGCTGCCCATACTGTTGCAAACTAGTGCCCAGCATTATGCTTGAAATGGTTATGCGACTTCTGGAAAACCATCTGAAGATGAGCCTCAAAAGTTTTGGAAACCAGTTCATGGAATGAATAAATAAATATTTCAAAAAAGTGACTGGTTGCAGTTTTATGTATTTACTTTTAATGCTGCTCTATTCTCCATTAGAACAGTATTTGAAGTAAGTGATAGCCCAACATGAAAATTAGTCTACGTTGCTTATTTCCATTCACTTGTATTGTAGAGTATTTTTGGCTTAGAAAAGAGAGTTCAATCAATATGTTGTGTAAGTTTGAGAATCTCTTGTCGACCCTGTTCAGGAGCCTTGAAACTTTGACATTGGCATCTCAATATATACACTCATCATAAAAAGTTAAGCATATTTGCAAATTACCTACCAATAATCACTATGAGCATTACTTTTGTGTTTATGTAGAAAGGTGGTTGTGTAAATGTTGTGAACTCATTTGTCGTTGCCACTTTCCCTCATGGGCGTTCCTTTTATGTGTATGTAGGAAGGTGGTTGTGTACATAATGTGAACTCATTTGTCGTTGCCACTTTGCCTCATCAGGAGCAGTGCAATCACGGCTTGTAAACAAATACAGTACACCAGAGCTATGAATGCACAGTTGTCCGTGAGCCTCTAAATGCAGCAGAATGCCTCAGCACAGGCTCTCCATGGCAGACTGTATCAAAATTGTCACATAGATGGGATTAAACACAAGACAAGTTGACATTGTGAATATTGTTCATGTTAATCAAAGTGTTGTCTCCAGACTGTGGAAAAGTTCCAGGAAATGGATTCAATAGTGGATCGACATCGCGAAGACCGTCCACGCAAAACTGCAGCAGCCCAGGACCGGTATGTTATGATATCTGCACAGAGACACCCTATAAGGAGAGTGACTACTCTGTGCCATGAGCTTCAAGAAGCCACGGGGGTTACCGCAAGGACCCAATCTGTGCACAACAGACTTTATGATAGGGGTTCATACAGCTGAAGACCTCTCGAGACTCTAGCACCCCGTCCACATCACAGGGGTGCTTGCGTAAGAGGGGCTAGAGCACGTGAACCTTGGACACGACTCCAATGGACCAAAATGCTGTTAACAGGTGAATTGCAAATAGGCTTGCATCCTGACAACAACTCTATTCGCATATGGAGGCAAAAAGGGGAATATAGACATCTCTAAATGGCTGTGGAATGTCACCAACAATCCGGTGGCTCAATTTTATTATGGCCAGGTATCGTGTAGGGCCACCGCACACCACTCATTCCAATTGAAGGCAACATGACTACTGCAGTGTATGAAAACAACATTCTACAACCCATAGTCAGTTGTTTTGCAGAGACTTCACGGTGTGTGTTGGTATCTGACAGGATGTGAGATCTGAGGAATGGATTGGTTAGCATGCTCCCCTGATATAACTGCATAGAGCATACATGGAGCGTGCTCAAAAGAGCGATTTCTAGTCGTCAGTATCCTCCATTAATGACTGAAGCTCTCAGGAATGCTGCCATTGAGGAGTGGGACAAACGTCCCAAGAGGCCTGCAATGATTTGGTACTGAGCGCGCCCTGTCCCATTCAAGAGTGCCTGAGGGTTCGTTGAGGACCTACGCATTACTGAACAGTGTGCTATACAAATCATTTAATGTTTTTTGATGTTGGAGGTCATTGCAACTTTTTTCCCAAATGTTCCTTTTTCATTTCATAATTGGTTCCAAGACAATGTATAGCTTTCATTTGCATAATACTCCGTGACATCAAAAAATACAGTATAAGATATCTATCTTATTTTGAGATGCGAGAACCAATTATGTGCTTAACTTTTTTTAATGGGTGTAATTTTCTTTAGTGTCGTTTGTTGTTAACAATATGAGCGTATTCCGAGAATTAGCAACTAGTAGGCAGAAATCGATTCTGCATTTGTATTGCGCCTTGACTCTTGTACAGAAAGGCATGCAGTATTCTGCTGCATTCATTTTCAGTAAGCTGCCACAAGAATTGAAAAATCGTAGCAGTAATCTTTGCACTTTCAAGTCTAAACTGAAGACTTTCCTCGTGGCTCACTCTTTTCAATTTTTCAGGGAGTTCCTGGAAAACAATTAAGTTAATTCTGTATTATATTGTTGATTATGCTAGTATATACTCGCAGCTTGTCATCTGCATGGGATTTGTGTGTATTTTATTTTTTGTGTTATTACTTTTCTGAAGTCAATTTCATATACCGACTTCATTTCATGACCATGGAGATTTGCTACTTAAAATGGTCCTATGCAGTACATGTAAAATACATTATAAAAAAATAAATAAATAAATAAAACAAAGAATATGAGCTCAATACCAGGGATGAATTTCAGGCTGAACCGAAAGAAACTTTTGGTGACAATCAACAGAATGTTACAACAACAGAAGAATTCATCAAGTGGTACAAGCACATCAAGGAAAAGCAATAGAAAGGAAGAGGGTTGATTCCTGAAAGTAGTCCCTGTGGAAGTTAGAGAAGACCACCATGATCTCACTACTCTCATATACCAGATTGTAAGAGAAGAGAGACAGCATTTTGTGGCAGCGAGAACTGTCAGACCAAGTACACTCAAGAATTGGTGACCAGTAATGTAGACCCCATACATCAGGAGGTAATAGAAAATGTTGAAGGAGAAGTGTATTGTTCTTTGACACTAATCTCCACCACCTGTGGGATGTGCCATGAAAAATGGACTTGGACTTATGTTGCTGTTGTCAGATGATAATCCAGCATCCAACTAACACAGGTACAACCAACTAATCCACCATGTAAAATGCCCTGCAGAAGAACAGACATTTGAGGGTGGAGGACAACAAACAGTTTGTTTTCACTGTTGGTGGCGTGGATACTTTGTACGCTACTGCAGCGGAAGAAGACTATTAGATGACTATTGTGCCACAAGACATCAGCAATCACAACAGTGCTATTCGTACCAGTCAACTGCAAACGATTACAGTCGATCTGTGGACCGAAGCTAATCACTGTATCCACAATGGGTCACTTCCCAACACGCCATAGGCATTTCCTGTCACTGTACGGAGGTATCGGCCACTCGGCTAACCACGGAAAGGCTGCCACAGATGAAAATCGTCTGCGGACAACAGTTATTGAGATGTCAGGAAAACTCACTGACATCATTCACGGCCGACTGTGTCAGGTGCTAGTGAACTCTGGGGCTTCTTTTTCTGTTATGTCAGATGCTTATTGCTAGCTAAAGAGTACTGCATTCTGTGATATGAAAATAATTGTCTGGAAGTCACAAAAAGGAAATATGTGTAGCTGACAGGAACACGTATTGCAGGAATAACTATCGATAACAGAACACAGCCTTTAAAATTTGTCATTTAAACAGAACAAAGTCACGATATTATTTTCAGGGGAAACTTGCTGCAGGCATCACAGTGTGGAAGATCAGAGCTCCAGACTGATAAAGCTACTTCAACAACCACAGATAACAAAGATTGCTTCCGGGCATTTGTTCGCCACCAAAGTCGTCGTTACCCCTTCCTCGACGTCTCGAGACATCTCCCAAAAGAAATCTACAAACCGGTAGTGACAATAAGCATTCTAGATGGGCGAGGAGTGTCACGAGCAGCCACAACTCGTCCCTAAAGGTACGTGCTCAGAGATAGCCGAACCAGTCCAGGAGGGTCAGCTTAGTGACACCGGTGAAGAAACGTGCTCTACTACCACTACAGACGACACAGGGAAGGAAGCTAGTATCGAACTGCCGATAGGACCTGACGTCACCGAGGGACAGTGTCAGTTGTGGTCCTTCTGCATCAGTTTTCGGACGCTTACAAATCCTGAGTGAAGAGCAGCCAGGGAAGCAGCCTACGGTAAAACACCGTATCGACACTAAGGATAATTCACTGATTGGCCAGCACTCGTATAAAGTTTCTCTGGTAGAATGACGGATGGTCCCGGAGGAAGTGGAGATGATGCTGCGAGGTAACATCATTGAATGTTTAGTGTGTCCTCGGTCCTCTTCGATGGTGTTCTCCGACGGTCCTTGTGAAGAGCAAAGATGGCACATGGCATTTCTGTGTCAGATCTCGGGTACTGAACAATATCACAAAGGAAGATGTCTGTCCGTTGCGGTGTGTCGATGACACCCTGGACTTCTTCGACGGAGCAAAGTATTTCTCAGTTACGGACATGCTGACAGAACATTAGAAAATCGAGGCTGACCGGGAAAATCCTGCACGCCTTCCACACGCGAATGGCCTTGCAGTACACTTTAGTAACAGGTTGGCAGGTACGGTCTCGGTGTACGTCGACACGGAACAGAGAGAGTGGGATCGGTACTGCCTGTAGTGACATTCGCACACGACTGAGCGAAGCAAGAAACTGAAAGCTTCTCACTTTTCTTTTTGTTCTGTGGTTGCGAGGCCAAAAAGACTGTGGATACCCTATTCCTGTTTCGGCTGGACGATACTCGGGATGACTAAATGAAACGCATTACAAAGATCGAAGGAGCAAAGCAGCTGGCTCGAATATGAACCCTGTATGCCCAGATTAAATACCGAATGCACTCTTAACGCCGAGCACTGACCGGTGAAGTACAGCCGAGGGGAGTCGGTACGGAGTTTTATACCTGTGCGGATAGTGAGACTATTGAAAATGTTACTGTAGTCCTAGTTTGGGTCTCGTCGTATCCTTAATCGTGTATCGCATAATAACGTACGACATTGAGGACTGTAACCCTTTGTCATGAAGATGAAAGCACGAGTTCTCTGTGTGAAGCCCTGGTACAGTCCAGAGACACACATTGATGGTGGGAGGTTCGAGAAAACTAAAGACCGACTCGAGGATCCTGGAGCTTTGAAGGGAGGCGCTACTTTCGATGCTCGTACTAGTGAAGAGGATATAATGACGTGACCACAACGTGAGAATCCACCAGCACTGCCATACGGAGGACCGTTGACGAGATCTAGATCTAGGGTGCTGTAGTCTGCTCCAGCGAGAACTAATGATGAAGCGAGCTGTGGCACGTGAAGTGTAGTGGTGTGGTGTAGTGGTTAGCATCGTCAGCGGGTGTGCTGTTGGTCAAGAGTTCAGATCCGACCACCAGCAGTTATTTGTAATTTAGTGTTTATCAGTTCTGGGAGGTTCTAGAAATATCTTATGTTTGTAATGTTTTAATAATCTGGAGTATTAAATGTCTGTATAAATAGCTGTAGTCCCTATGCAGGAGGTCAGTTCTGGTCTGGGTACTTTGGTGTCAATAATAAACATGCTTTGAGTTCTAAGTGTCGTGTTTTTGTTTTGATGTGACAATATTTCTCACAGACAGCAGCAGTGATCCACTAAAATTCCAAACTAATGGTGATGGTATGCTGTCTTATATTTAATGAGGTAGGAGTCGCATTCTGTTATCACAGTACATTTACTTGCTTATGAGATGTACAGTTGGCACCATAGCATTGTTTAAAATGAAATGCAGCATCCATGCAGACGGGGGAAAGTTGTGGATGTATTTTTTAATGTTCTATGACTGGGTGTCATTGACAGAAAAACTGGTTTTTCTGGAAACAGCTGCCGGTCATGTTGCAGGAAAATTGTTGGTTCCTGTTTTGAATGCTGACACTAATGACTGAGTTTGCATATTCTTCCAGTATTTTCATTCAATGATTCTTTAGGCAGTAGGTGAAACAGTGAAGGGTTGGCATTGTGTGGTCACCTAGGGCTGATGTCTTATCAGTTTTTTTTTTTCCTGAGATAAAGAACAGTGTGCAGTAGTACAAACATCAGGTATTAATCTATAAAATTTCTAAACTATGAGCAGTTATATAGGTTTATGACCAAGGAATAATGGATAAAATGATAATGTCCTAATTTCTTCTCATGTATATGACAGAGAGGTGTATGATGCCTTTTGTTAATACATTTGTGCTTAATAGATTTACTGATAGTGGCTGTGTTGGAGAGACAGCATGATTGTAATCAAAACAAATGGAATAATTAGGTATAATGTGATAAGGATGTTGTGAGATCTTCTATTGGTTGTTGGAGTGACAGTTAAGTGCCCTATTACAAGAACAGACAATTTTGCCAGAAAATGCTTCAAAAAGTAATAGAGAGAGAGAATCCTAATTAATAACTGATTTTTAAGTAGACCAAAATAATAATATTTAAATCAATTGAACAAAAAGTGTGAGAATACCTTGAATGCACCACATTTCCTGTATTGCTATTTTCAAGTTCAATTCATTGTGACATAACCTTCATCCACTTTCATGTTTCATTTAAAACTTTTGTCATATTTTTCTGTCAGTTTTCTTCCTAACTTCTTTTGTGTGTTTCATTTTTATCTACTAATTCACTTTGCTGTGGTTCTTATTTCTTTACTGAAATAAATATTAAAAATGTTGAATACTTTAATATGTCATTTGGCAGTTTCATGTGGTCTGTGCATTTCAGGCAAACGATGATAAAGTGTTGGTTATACCAGCACAGACACCTGTTCCGGTCAAAGTCACAAAGGGACTTCCATTGACACTCTCAGGAGAGAGTATAGAAGTTCAGGATGTTGAAGCTAGAGATGATGATGATGATGATGATGATGATGATGATGATGATGATACAGGGAGCTGTAGTTTTGGGAAATGTAAGTAAAAGTTTGTACACATTCCGTCCAATAATTTTAGTAGATTTTTTGTAAAAATTTAGCAGACAATTTAATTTTAATTTATAAAAGTGATAACTTGCATGAGAATATTCCTTAGTGCACCTATAGGCAGTGCCGAACCCCCCCCCCCCCCCCCCTCCATTCAAACACACACACACACACACACACACACACACACACACACACACACACGCGCACACGCACGCATAGTCGAAGTAATGAAAAAACCCTCTGTTTTAAAATATGAAACTGTGGGTACTAGCAGAGATCGCCCATGAATTTCAACTACCTTAGTTCTATGAGGAGGACACTTGATTCCAAGATGATTGTGTTGCAATTCAAAGAGTGGCATTCTTAAAGAATGGTTTAATCAATATGTGAATAATTTGTTACTCTGCTAAGTTCAACAGGCACCATATTTCAACATCATTGAACACCTTTTGTGACGGGGCCCTCACACACTTAATATGTATGCGCAGTAATATTGTGCCAATATATTGCAGGAAAGTGCAAGGCCAAGGACAGCACAATACAATTGCGCAATATTCATGCCTTTGTAGTGAACATGTTGATGCGCAAAAATGTGGAACTCATATGTATTGTTGCTTGCCTTGCAAAACACAAGCAGAAATTATGCAGAATAGATGAAATTAGCCTGAAAATCTTCCAGTACATGTTTCAATGAGCCACTGGCTCATTCACTGTGTCGCAGCTTCATAAACAACAAAAACTAATTAAAAATTAAACAAGGAAATTGTAAATTATTGTGTACACATGCTGTGTTTTCTGTGTGTCCTCTACTGTAACAACTGTTGCAAAAAAAAAAATTATTTACTGATTACTAATTGAAAGCTTACGTGATCTGATGTCTGTGGAGTGCAAGGAAGAAAAACATTTATGCTGACAGGACAGCTGCCCTGATCCTATTTGCCAATTCTGAAAACTGCTATAAGTAAAATAAACTTTTCTGCTGACTATCATGACACATGGGCTTCAGTTCCCTCTGCCATTTTGGACAATGAGGAATATGGCATCTGAGAAATGAAGTTTGTGACTGTTTACAAAGTACTGCATGATGCTTTAATATACATACTCCAGCACACGCCCTGATCTTTTGTCATCTATTTTTTTCATTTCTCTTCAGAAATTCATTCAGTGTGAATTGAATTTCTCTTGATCTCAGTAGGAACTGCTGTTTATTGCACATCACTGCCCTTACATGGTACAATTTACATTGCCATATAGTGAATGTGTGTCAGAATTGTTTAAAGCTCTCTAGTCTCCTTCAATATATTGTACAGACTGTCAATACTGCTCATAGAGGGTCAGTATTATTGCAAAATAAATATTGAGCATGGGAGGGCTTCTCAAGTTTTTGAGCAGATAATTCAGTACGTGCTTCCTCCTCAGTTAAAGGTTGTGAAATCCCCCTGTGGGCCCGGGGTTTAGAATAGGCCCGAGGTATTCCTGCCTGTCGTACGAAGTGATTGAAAGGAGTTTCACACGTTTCGGCCTTTATGTGATGGTCCTCTGTAGGGTTTGATCTCCATTCTTCGGATTTTCCCGAAGAGCGAGCCAATTGGGGAAGGGTGCCTTATAAGGTGGATCGTGTCCATCGTGCATTGAGATCTTTAGCCTTCTTTCTTGTTGCTGCATTGCAGTCCTGTCCATTCTCCATCTCTTGGGCGAGCACACCTTCCTGGGTTCATTTTCGACCATGCACTACGCAGTGTCAATTTCTACGTCAATGATGACCATGGACTTCTTTGCACCTGATATCCAGCTCGGTAGCCAGTCCGTTGTGGTGGGGCTGCCACATACCCTGTTGGTTGTAGCCCCCCGACCACACAGGGATCGCTCTGCTGATGCCTGCGCCATTATCTCCCTATGTATGCCAAGGGGTAGATGCCCATCCTCTGGGGTATCGGGACTCCCGGCAATGGCCATCCTGCCAGGTGGCCTTTGCTACGGCTGGGTTGCGCCTGTGGGAAGCGCCCTTGGTCAGAGTGGGTGGCATCAGGGCGGATGGCACATGATGAAGCGTAGTCCATCATCTGTTACTGGTGGTGAAACACCAGCAGTCTCTAAGCGATCATGAGCTCAATTCAACGCACAGTAGTATGACCCCAAATTATTCCCCTCCCTGGCCACACCATGGGAAGAATGTCGTGCTAAGGATGGCAGCGGATCTTATTCGCGCCAGTACCTTAGATGTTCGAGAGCTGATGGGGAATCTTTCATGACAATGAAGCCTCAGTTTTTTGTTGAGCATTTAGAGGACAAGTTTGGGAAGGTGGAGGGCTTGTCCAAAATGAGATCTTGGGTCAGTCTTGATCAAAACAGCATCTTCTGCCCAGTCACGGGAGTTACTTGCTTGTGACAAGCTGAGGGATATTTCTGTAACCATCACTTACATGGTCCAGGGTATCATATTTCACAGAGACCTTCTTTTGCAGTCCGATGATGAGCTGCGCACCAATTTAGAGCGGTGAGGTGCACATTTCGTGTGGCATGTCGACCGGAGTCCGAAGGATAATCAGGTTGCCACCGGTGCCTTCATCTTGGCCTTTGAGGGTGATACATTGCCCGAGAAGGTCAAGGTGATGGTCGACCGGTGTGATGTAAAGCCCTATATCCCTCCCCTGATGCGGTGCTTTAAGTGCTGGAAGTTCGGCCATATGTTTTCCCGCTGTACTTCTAGCGTCACATGCCGAGATTGCGGACGCCCATCACTTCCCAATACTCCATGTGCCCTGCCTCCCATCTGTGTCAGCTGTGGAGAGCACCATTCGCCTTGCTCGCCTGACTGCAGGATTCTCCAGAAAGAAAGGAAAATCGTGGAGTACAAGACGCTGGACAGATTGACCTACACTGAAGCTAAGAGAAAATTTGAATGCCTGCATCCGGTGTGTATGACATAGTCTTAAGCCGCTGCTACAGCAGTGGTGAAGGCTGGAATTTGCATGCCAATACCACAATTGGACATTCACTGAGTGACGATAAATGGCCTTTCCAGATTAATTGGTCAGGTGACCGTTGGTGTGTATGGCATGAAACATCTGAAAGCAAGGGGTATCAGGCTGGAGGTGGGAATGGGGGTGTGGGACATTCCAGCAGAAATGCGATCTATTGGCTGGAGCCCGCTGACATCACGGTGAGGCAGCACAGCATAGCATAGCACAGCAGTCTGATTATTCAGTAGATGTACTGCACCACACTTGCTTTGGGGTGTTATTCATTCATTTTACTTTCAATTTGGTTCAATACATAGTTGAACAAATTAAATAAAGTGGCATGACAGATGTATTACACATTAGGAAATGATAATTAAGATGAAACATAACTCACTCGTTTGGTGTAGAAACAGATGGTAGTGTAGACTGTTCCACATTTCTGTTGCCGTTTATCAGATGAAGGTGAAATCCATAGCAGCTTCCTCCTTGTGCATATCTCTTTATAGTTTCCAATTTTGCTTATTGATTCAGAGACCTAATCCTTAAATGAATGTTCTTGTTCCTACATAAAGAGCAATAACTGTGTGGAAACTGTTTCAAAATAGAGCACAGAGACTTTACAACATTTTTTTGTTTGCGCACCCCGTTTCCATTAAAATCAACAAATTCTCCTTCAAACTGCAACATGTTGTTTTTCCGTGCTCGTATTGGAGAGTAATGATCATCGTGAGATGTAATTGATAGCCAGTCTGCAACAGTCTTCTAATTCACTTTTTGCTACTAGAATACCTAACAATTTATCATTGTTTTGGTACTTAAATGCAGTATAACTTGCAATGTATTTCACTGCATCTGGAAGAACATCCAGAATTGCTGCACAACCACACAGTTTTACCTCATCCATACAAATTATAAAAGTGGGTGTGCGTATATATGTATGCATGTATGGGGCATTCAGAAGCCAAGCTGACTGACTCCATCAAATGAAAATGTTCAATACAAACAATTAGTTATTGAGTTATTTTTAAAAAAAAGCTCTAAAATTTTTCAGCATATTTAGAATAAACTGATGTTAAGGTTACGTTTTCAGCACTTTATAAATATATAAAAAAATTCAATGGCTATCTCTCCCATAAGAAAAACTGCTTTGTATGGAGTGAGTCACATTGCCGACTGAAAGGTGTTGACAAAATATTGTGAGTGGTTTGAATACAGGCAATTTTATGAAACAAATAAACACAAGCAGGACCATTTTACGTGAAAAAATCACAAGTATCAATGTAACTTGATGTACAAGTAGAAAATGCGGTCCCCCCCCCCCCCCCCCCCCCCCCCCCCCCCCCCCCCACACACACACACACACACACACACACACACACACACACACACCATGGAGATCAGTCTTCATGTACTATAAAGAAGACCATGTGGAACATCAGCTAGACTTTCTAAAGGTCAGTTTCAGTTTTTTGCATTTAATTCTTCAGTAATTGGTGTGTTCCCAGAGAAGGAAGTATCACTTGCATTACCTGGAAATTTAAGGAGACACGCCTCATTTCTCTCTTCAAATACAAAATATTTGTAATCCTCATACCGTAGGAGAAAATTTTTCCAAGCAATCTTCATTTAGTCTGGAAGTTAATATGTAGCTGACCTTCATACTTTTTAGACTTTCAAAAAGTCCAAAGAGAGATGTTATTGACGTAATGAAACCTTTTTCGAAAGGCAACAAACTGTCTCTATCACCACCTTGCACTCGGGAACAAATGTCTAGGAATCTCTTTAGAGTATTCTCCTGAATTGTGACATTCATTCCACATCCCCGTTGCAGAGGTGAACATTCATCTTTTGGAACTCTTAGAGCTCGAGAAATCAAAGACACCAATAACGAATTCATTCTGCTTTGCACGTCCTCTTAGATTTAAGTGTGCTTCAGTAATGTGGTGCGTTATCATTAGGTCACTTTTTTATGTTTAAAAACTTATTTTAAGATAATTTTTTAGCTATAATTAATTGGAGTGTTATTTATGCTCTTGCTTCTTACCTCTTTGCTTACATCCTGGCTTTGTGTAGTTTATTCTCCATGTCAGTTTATGCTGGGGATTGCAGCTTCCTTCTGGAAAGTAACCCTAGAAGTTTGTTTCTTGAATCTCATTCATAATCTTCAGGCCAAAAATGAATTGAACGTGCATGTACAGTTACCACATTCACTTTGGCTGCATGTTTGTGTCGAACTGTTGCTCATCTTTGGGAAATGCGTGATAAATAATGTTTGTTATCTTTTGAGCAATATTAATGCATTGTGCCACAGCCCAATTTCAGTGACCCTTGCTCACAATTGACACAAAACTAGTTATTTTCTTTACACGCACAGCCACAACAATTCTCAAAGCGACATCAAGGCATACAGAGGCATCGAAGAACTTCTTGCTCACCAGGAGCCAGAATGGTTTACCTCCTTATTCTGTTGTCCGTGGGAGGAGGGAACATTATGGTCTGGGGAATGTTTTCATGGCATTCTCTTGATGATCTTATCATTGTGGAAGAGAGAGTGCAGCAATGAAAGTATGCATCTATTCTTGGGGATCATGTTCGCCTTTACTTGCAATTTGTTTTTCCTAGGCACGTTCACATGTACCAGCAGGACAAGGAGCATGTCGCACAGCTCACTTTACACATGTGTAGTTTGAAGAGGGCCAGGATGAGTTGACTGTGCTCTCCTGGCCACCAAACTCCCCAGATTTAAACCCGATCAAGAATCTCTGGGACAACCTCGATCAGGCTGTTTGTGCCATGGATCCTCGACCCTGAAACCTAGCCTAGCTGGCCACAGCACTGGAGCTGGCATGGCTCCACATCCCTGTTGGCACCTTCCAGAACCTTATTGACACTTTCCCTGCATGTCCTGCAGTGGTCCGACACTGTGTGTGTGTGTGTGTGTGTGTGTGTGTGTGTGTGTGTGTGTGTGTGTGTGTGTGTGTGTGTGTGTGTGTGTTCTTGCAATAATTATATCAGTTATCAGCATCACTCAGTTCAGTTTGTGTATATATTGTTTTTTTTGCAATTTGTTTAAACATTATGTTGAAGTCGGAGAATATGTTTTTAATGAAGCAAGCAGTAGCTTTAAATGTCCTATACAGTAAATGCAATAAATTGTTTCAGCTGACGCTTGATGATGTGTCCGCTTCCAGCAGTTTAACTGCTGAAATAAATGTAAACAGGTATGTAAATTTCATATTTTTGATTGTGAAGAGGGAGGTGGTTGTTGTTATTTTAATGTATGAATAGTCAGCAAAAAAATGTATGCCTACCACATATTTGACCAGTTGACTGACCCGCATTTTTTCTTTTTTATTTATTTTTTTAAATTTTTATTATTTGCTGATGTTCAAGGTTTAAAATTTTAATTTTATGGTATGTGTTGCAACTTTGCTTTGCTACTCTGTTGCCTTTGATATTCATTCACTTTTCTCCCTTTTAGTATTGGAAGTTAGCATGCAAGCATAACTGATACTGCAACATAGAAGAAATCTTCCTTTCGACGAGGTCCTCCGGCATCAGATGGACAAGAATTCTCAAGGAAACTGGTTAAAAACCATAATTTAGGAAAACAAAATTTAACAATGTTGATATTGCCTGTGATATTAAAATAAAATGTTTTCATATACTTATTTTGCCTTCAGCCATCCTTTCCCCTTTCTCTCCTTACTGTTAACAGTAGTAATTAGAGACTGGTTTATATGCATTTGGATGTTGCTTATGCATTGGCATATTTGGCTCCTTCTCACTGGTTACTGCGTATTTTGACTAAAAACTAGTGACGATGCGTATTTTCACCTATGTTTACAATATTTTAAAAATTTAGATAGGCAGTCTCTAGCTCGATCTAGTTTTGATATCTTACAGATTGACCGCAACCTAGAACTGCATGCAATCACTAACCGAGAGGCCACTGCATAGTGAAATCTTTACATAAGAGGAACAGGAACAGGCACACACTCAATGCTCCTGCACTGGCTAATCCAGGTTAATCCCCTCCACTGTCATACCGTACGCGTTGGTAACAGTTGAATTAAACTAATCAAGCTTTCAGTCGCATGTCCGTGGTTTCACTTTAGCTTTCCATTTACACACAGTGGAACGTGTTTACAACATGTTGTGTGCCATGTTGCCTGAAAAAAGAAACGTCATTTCGTGGATAGCTGACCATCCTGAAACATTTACATATGACGAAATTGCTTTATACTGTCGAGTTTGTGAGAGAAACGTTCCGTGCAAAAAAAAAAAGTTTCAAATAGACCAGCATGTCAAGACAAGTCGTCATATCACAGGAATGCAGAAGAAAGGACCAGCAAGTTGCAGTACCAGGGATTTGTCCAAAGGAAAACAAAAAGTTGGTTGAACATGGATGTGTGTGAAGCATTCACTGCAAGCAACATTCCTCTTCACAAACATACAAACCCTATCCTCAAAGGCTTCCTGCACAAATAATGCTTAAATCATAATATATACCAGATGAATCAACACTGCATAAAAATTACATACCGACAATTTACGTAAATGTTCTGGAAGAAATACACTATGAACTCGAGGACAGCATTATCTGGATTTCAGTTGATGAAACTACAGACACTTGTGGCCTTTACATTGCAAACTTAATTGTTGGTGCTTTAAAAGAAGAGCCTTCTTCTACCTATTTAGCGGCCTGCAAAGAACTTGAAAAAGTAGATCATCCTATGATTGCCAGATTTGTGAATGAGGGTATTAGAAAAATATTTCCAGAATCTTCTGCAGATGAAAGGGTGTTTGTGTTTATTTCAGATGCTGCTCCCTATATGATCAAAGCAGGAAAAGCCCTCAGAGTGTTTTATCCCAATTTGATTCATGGGACGTGCTTTGCTCATTGAGTGCATCACCTTGCTGAAGAAGTACGTTCCACATTTGTGAATGTCAATAAACTGATTTCATCCTCAAAGGCTCCTGCTTGCATCAAGACATACAAAGAAAAAAAACACCAAACGTGCCTTGACCTCCCGAACCAGTGGTAACTCGTTGGGGTATGTGGGTTGAAGCTGTGTTTTTTTAAATGAACATTTTGAGGCCATTAGAGGGATAGTAAACAATTTCGATAGTGCAGAGACGTTGGCAGTTTGCCAGTGCAAGGAAGCTTTTAATGATTCCTGTATTAAAAAAGACATTGCTGTGATTAGTTCTCATTTTTCCCATATACCTACAAGTATTAAAAAGCTTGAAACTCAAGGTTTGGCATTGAATGAATCTATTCAGTTAATGAATAAAATTATTCTAGTGAACTCCTCATTGCCGGAGGTATTCCCAAGAAAAGTTCGAAAACATTTTAAACAATAATCCAGGCTTTGAACCCTTGTGCCAATTTGATAGTTTTATTAATGCAACAGGTGAACTTTTACCAGAAACAATAAGTGCCAACATATTGTAACTGTGGGCATGTATAGTGTCAGTATAAGTGGGTATAATTTAGCATCTTACACTTGTAGATATAGGATGGATGAAGGAGTTTCAATTTTCATAAAACAAGGGTTAAATGCAAAACTGTAGAAGTAAGCAAATTTTGTGTTGATCTGCACTTTGAGTTTTGTGCATCTGAACTTCAGCTAGATAATGTAGTATTGATATTAGCAACAGTCTACAGGTCCCCATTAGGAGACTGGGAGCTATTCGTGAAAAAGTCTGTCGGACAAAAAGTAGTAGTTATTAATCTGTGGTGATTTCAATGTAAACTTTCCAAGTAATTCTGATAGGGAAAGTGAACTATAAGTGTTATTAACAACAAATAACTTAGAATCAGTGATCAGTTTCCCTACATGTATAGCGCAGGACAGTAGCTCGCTAATAGATAATGTATTTGTACAGAAAGAGGATGTATAACACACGCTTTCTCTGTGGTATATGGATTGTTAGACCATGATGCACAACTGATTAACTTACAGAACCTAACAGGGTGTAGAGTCCAGAAACCATTAAGTAAAAGTGTGAGCTCGCTCAACCCGGTATCTATAGAGCACTTCAGAGAAAGCTTAAGAAATGTTAATTGGGGAGATGTATATAATGAGCCAAATGCTAATGATAAATGCAACACATTTCTTGATAAATTTATATCCCTTTTTGAACATTGATTCCCAAAGAAAATTACTGAATGTAACACCACACGCTTTTCAAAGAAACCTTGGATTACTACAGGTATTAAAGTGTCTTCATAAAGGGAAAGAAAACTGTGTGAGACAGCAAGAACTAGCAAAGATCCAGCAGTAGTTTTAGACTATAAAAATTATTGTAACATACTAAGAAAAGTTGTAAGGGAATCAAGAAATATATATGTTGGAGAAGAAATTAACAACTTTGTAATAAAATAAAATCAATATGGAATGTTGTTAGGAGGGAGACACGAAAAGTAACTGCTGGGGTAGGTAGTATTACTATTAAAGAGAATGAGAGCATCCTAACCAACAGTACACAAGTAGCTAATGTATTTAACAACCATTTCTTAAGTGTAGGAGAAAAAAATTGGTGAGAGCAGTTCAAAAGAAAAAGCCAGACAGTACATGGAAGAGTCTGTTTTGAAAAAATGTAGTCAGATTAACTTTCACCTAACAGCCTCTTGTGAAATAAGTAAAATTATTAAATCTTTGAAAAATAAATGTTCTGTTGGAGTAGATGAATCTCTAATAAGATATTAAAACAATTGGAGCAATTACAGCTGATGTTCTGATTCACACATGTAATGCATCACTAACTCGAGGTATTTTCCCAGACAGGTTAAAATATGCCATTGTCAGGCCTCTCTACAAAAGGGGGACACCACAGATGACAATAATTATCGGCCAGTATCCTTGCTTAGAGCATTTTCAAAAATCTTCGAGAAAGTAATGTACTCGAGTGGTTAGCCATCTCGGCAGTAATGGGATACATAGTAAATCACAGTTTGGATTTCAAAAATGCTGTTCCACTGAGACAGCAATATACAATTTCATTGTCCACATAATATAGTCTTTAAATAGTAAAATGTCACCAATAGGAATTTTCTGTGACTTTTCCAAAGCATTTGATTGTATGAACCATGACATTATGTTACAGAAATTACAACTATACCGTATAAATGGAATAGCATACGAGTCATACCTACGGAACAGGAAGCAAAAAGTTTCCTTACATAGGTCCAGTGATATAAATAAGTTTGCCACTTCATCTAACTGGGATGAAATTACATTAGGTGTTCCACATGGTTCAATCATGGGTCCCCTTCTGTTCTTGATATATGTGAACGACCTCCCTTCCTATCTGAAACAGGAAGCTGAACTTACACTGTTTGCTGATGATACAGGCATCATTATTAATCCAGTTAAAGAAACTCCAATTGAAAATTATACAAATAAGGTCTTTGGAAAAGTCATTAATTGGTTTTCTGCGAATGGGCTTGCTCTAAACTTTGAAAAAACACAGTAAATCCAATTTTCTGCTGCAAAAAGTACAGTTTCTTCAATAAATATACCACATCAACAGAAGTCAGTAGACAGGGTAGAGCATACTAAGTTTTTGGGTGTACATATAGACGAGAATCTTAATTGGAAAATTCATATTTTGGATCTTCTAAAGCGACCAGGCTCAGCAACTTTTGCAATCAGAATAATTGCCTATTTTGAGGATATAGAAATTAGTAAGCTAACGTGCTTTGCATACTTTCACTTTCTGATGTCATACGGAATAATATTTTGGGGTAACTAAACATTTAGACAAAAAGTATTCACTGCTCAAAAGAAAGTGGTTAGAATAATTTATGGGGTTCATAGTCGCACATAATGTAGGCATCTTTTTAAAAGATTGGGAATTCTTACAACAGCCTTGCAGTACATTTACTTACTAATGAAATTTGTTCTCAACAACATGCACCACTTTAAAAACTACAGTGACATTCATGATTATAATACCATAAAAAAGAAAGACTTACACTATCCTTTACTCAACCTATCTTTGCCACAGAAAGGGGTAAAATATGCTGCTATAAAAATTTTCGACCAATTACCAGATGAAATAAAGTGTCTGACAGACTGCAGTAATAGCTTCAAAAATAAATTGAAATCATATCTCCTTGACAACTCCTCCTATACCATAGATGAATTCTTGAAGAGGAGTAAATAAATATATAAGTATAGTATATCCATTTTGTGCAATTTAAAGGAATGGGGTAAATAATAGAAATATTACTCTTTAACTTAGTATTGTATTAAAAAATCTTATTTCATATGTGCATTGCTTGTGGACTTGACACGTTCCACATGATAACGGCTACTGTACCGTGCGATTGATCAATGGAACATGTAAAAAAAAAAAAAAAAACAACAACAACCCAAATTCAAATACTGCTCGGTTATCTCAGTTGATGATGTAGAAAGGTCCTTTTCTGCTTATAAAAATGCTCTGAGTGATCAAAGACACAATCTTACTACCGAACATTTGGAACAGTACGTGGTTGTTTATGTTTACAGTAGTAGAAAAATGTAAAATAAATTGTGAATGATTTGGTCCATTAGTATTAACTAAAAGTTAATGCTGTTCAAAAAAATTTGTGATTGTATGTTGTTTTTTAAATAAAATATTTCGGAGTTTTTGAGCATGCCCCTCTGCACGCGATATATCTCGAAGTTGGTCCTGTACATATCGATTTTTTCGCTGCGACTCACTTGCACCACATCTGCTTGTTACCGATAACAATAGCAAAGAAGGAACAGTTCTTGAAACATGGTATGCATCCCCATTTTGCAAATTTTTATAAAATAATTCCTGAAAGGTCTCCTTCCTAACCTCTACCAGAAAGTATTCGGAAAATGATGTCAGCTTTCTAAATGTACAGATTTTTCGTGTGGCCAGTGCACTTCCTCATAATTGATAGGCACAGGTTCGACTTTGAGATATAATGCACACAGTAACCATGTTTTTTTTTATTATTTGTTCTTGCATATTTCATCAATTTTCATACATTTTTAAGCACGTTTCATGCATATTTTAAGGTTTTTATTATGCATATAATCCGGTCTCTAGAAATAATACTTTAAATTGCAAATTATGTATCAAGAAAGCATAGGTGTGTGTTTGTTGATTCATAGGGTTTTGGTAGAAATGTAATGTACCATTGATCATGTTTCTTGAACACTAGTAAGTGTTACACATATCATGGATTTATTTCAGGATGCGTCAGGATGAGTAGTTACGGGGTGTGGGAACATTAATGCCAATATACGTAATTCAGTTTGTTGTAAAAGTCTTTACTCCTTACCGCTATTACATGTATGTGTGATCACATTGAGCAGAGTGCTGGAAGAATGACTGATAATTACAAGCCTATACATGCTTCCACACTTCTAGTCATTTGCTTGCTATGTCTCTGACATGTTCATTGCTGCTGCCTCTTGCTGATGTTGCAAAGTCAAACTGCGAGGTCATTCACACACTGTAGATAGTTTCACAAGAGCTGAGTGGCAGTATGAACCTTCATGTTGTAAACACAGGATGTATTGTGTGTCCCACACATCATGCCCACTGACAACATAACAACTTCCAATTTTCGCGGTGGTTCGATGAACTGTTTCGAGCTGTACATTCCCCTCAGGGAATTTGCGTCACCATTAGCTCATTAATTATCAGCAATCTGCGTACTTGCTGTAACAAGTTGGAAGTAAAATTGGAAACTTGGTTGCTACTTGTAGAAGACAGTGAGCTCTATTTGAAGATCCAGTGTAACTAATAATACACACCACTTTGGTCCAGAATTGGTACCATTATCTTGAAAAGTGATCTAGAATGCTCAAAATATAATGATTTTCATTTTTTTGATTTTGCTAAGGAACAAGTAATATCCAAATCCACACATTCAAAAAGTTTCTGAGAGTTCTTGTAGAGATCATTTTGTTTTGCCCATATCATTCTGCTTATTCCATAATCATAACATGGAACATAACTGTAAGCATCTGCTTTCCAGTTTGACTGCCAGTAGAGTTGCACTACTCATAGGTTACTTGCTCTTTCGCATCTGTCTTGGGAATGGACTGCCATGACTTTCTGTTAACACTTGTTCTCATAGGCTTTCAGGTACAACAATAAGGTTACATTTATCACTGCTCTTGTAAGGTGTTACACCAACTACTTCAAATTTAGGATCTTGTTTCCAGGGTTGACAGTACATATTGACCTATCACATGTTCATCAATTGTTCTCTGCCTTTTGGGGAGCGTACTCTGACGTTCTTACTTAATTAGTTCACATTACTGTGTAGTTTTCAATGTCGATGAAATAGGTGGTGGTGGTGGTGGTGGTGGTGGTGGTGGTGGTGGTGGTGGTCTTCAGTCCTGAGACTGGTTTGATGCAGATCTCCAGGCTACTCTAGCCTGTGCAAGCTTCATCTCCTAGTACCTACTGCAGCCTACATCCTTCTGAATCTGCTTAGTACATTCATCTCTTGGTCTCCCTCTATGATTTTTACCCTCCACGCTGCTCTCCAGTACAAAATTGGTGATCCCTTGATGCCTCAGAACATGTCCTACCAACCGATCCCTTCTTCTGGTCAAGTTGTGCCACAAACTCCTCTTCTCCCCAATTCTATTCAGTACCACCTCATTAGTTATGTGATCTACCCATCTAATCTTCAGCATTCTTCTGTAGCACCACATTTCGAAAGCTTCTATTCTCTTCTTGTCCAAACTATTTATCATCCATGTTTCACTTCCACACATAGCTACACTTCATACAAATACTATCAGAAACGTCTTCCTGACACTTAAATCTATACTAGATGTTAACAAATTTCTCTTCTTCAGAAACGCTTTCCTTGCCATTGCCAGTCTACGTTTTACATCCTCTCCACTTCGACCATCATCAGTTATTTTGCTCCCCAAATAGCAAAACTCCTTTACTACTTTAAGTGTCTCATTTCCTAACCTAATTCCCTCAGCATCACCCGATTTAATTCGACCACATTCCATTATCCTCATTTTGCTTTTGTTGATGTTCATCTTATATCCTCCTTTCAAGACACTGTCCATTCTGTTCAACTGCTCTTCCAAGTCCTTTGCTGTCTGTGACAGAATTACAATGTCGTCGGCGAACCTCAAACTTTTTAATTCTTCTCCATGGATTTTAATACCTACTCAAAATTTTTCATTTGTTTCCTTTACTGCTTGCACAATATACTGATTTGAATAGCATCGGGGAGAGGCTACAACCCTGTCTCACTCCCTTCCCAACCGCTGCTTCCCTTTCATGCCCCTCGACTCTTACAACTGCCATCTGGTTTCTGTACAAATTGTAAATAGCCTTTCGCACCCTGTATTTTACCCCTGCCACCTTCAGAATTTGAAAGAGAGTATTCCAGTCAACATTGTCAAAAGCTTTCTCTAAGTCTACAAATGCTAGAAATGTAGGCTTGCCTTTCCTTAATCTTTCTTCTAAGATAAGTCGTAGGGTCAGTATTGCCTCATGTGTTCCAACATTTCTGCGGAATCCAAACTGATCTTCCCCGAGGTCGGCTTCTACCAGTTTTTCCATTCGTCTGTAAAGAATTTGCGTTAGTATTTTGCAGCCGTGACTTATTAAACTGATAGTTTGGGAATTTTCACATCTGTGAACACCTGCTTTCTTTGGGATTGGAATTATCATATTCTTCTTGAAGTCTGAGGGAATTTCGCCTGTCTCATACATCTTGCTCACCAGATGGTAGAGTTTTGTCAGGACTGGCTCTCCCAAGGCTGTCAGTAGTTCTAATGGAATGTTATCTACTCCCGGGGCCTTGTTTCTACTTAGGTCTTTCAGTGCTCTGTCAAACTCTTCACGCAGTATCACATTTCCCATTTCATCTTCATCTACCTCCTCTTCCATTTCCATAATATTGTCCTCAAGAACATCGCCCCTGTATAGCCCCTTTATATACTCCTTCCACCTTTCTGCTTTCCCTTCTTTGCTTAGAACTGGGTTTCCATCTGAGCTCTTGATATTCATGCAAGTGGTTCTCTTTTCTCCAAAGGTCTCTTTAATTTTCCTGTAGGCAGTTTCTATCTTACCCCTCGTGAGATAAGCCTCTACATCCTTACATTTGTCCTCTAGCCATCCCTGCTTAGCCATTTTACACTTCCTGTCGATCTCATTTTTGAGACGTTTGTATTCCTTTTTGCCTGCTTCACTTACTGCAGTTTCGTATTTTCGCCTTTCATCAATTAAATTCAATATTTATTCTGTTACCCAAGGATTTCTACTAGCCCTCGTCTTTTTACCTACTTGATCCTTTGCTGCCTTCACTACTTCATCCCTCAGAGCTACCCATTCTTCTTACACTGTACTTCTTTCCCCCATTCCTGTCAATTGTTCCCTTATGCTCTCCCTGAAACTCTGTACAACTTCTGGTTCTTTCAGTTTATCCAGGTCCCATCTACTTAAATTCCCACCTTTTTGCAGTTTCTTCAGTTTTAATCTACGGTTCATAACCAATAGATTGTGGTCAGATTCCACATCTGCCCCTGGAAATGTCTTACAATTTAAAATCTGGTTCCTAAATCTCTGTCTTACCATTATATAATCTATCTGAAACCTTCTAGCATCTCCAGGGTTCTTCCATGTATACAACCTTCTTTCATGATTCTTGAACCAAGTGTTCGCTACGATTAAATTACGCTCGGTGCAAAATTTTACCAGGTGACTTCCTCTTGCGTTTCTTACCCCCAATCCATATTCACCTACTACGTTTCCTTCTCCTCCTTTTCCTACTGTCGAATTCCAGTCACCCATGACTATTAAATTTTCGTTTCCGTTCACTACCTGAGTAATTTCTTTTATCTCATCATACATTTCATCAATTTCTTCATCTGCAAAGCTAGTCGGCATATAAACTTGTACTACTGTAGTAGGCGTGGGCTTCGTGTCTATCTTGACCACAATAATGTGTTCAATATGCTGTTTGTAGTAGCTTAGCCGCATTCCTATTTTTTTATTCATTATTAAAGCTACTCCTGATTTACCCCTATTTGATTTTGTATTTATAACCCTGTATTCACCTGACCAAAAGTCTTGTTTGTCCTGCCACCGAACTTCACTAATTCCCACTATATCTAACTTTAACCTATCCATTTCCCTTTTTAAATTTTCTAACCTACCTGCTCGATTAAGGGATCTCTGATCCGTAGAACGCCAGTTTTCTTTCTCCTGATGACGGCGTCCTCTTGAGTAGTCCCCACCTGGAGATCCGAATGGGGGACTATTTTACCTCCGGAATATTTTACCCAAGAGGATGCCATCATCATTTTTTTTTTCCTCACTAGAAAATGTCAATTGTAATTTATTGCATAGAGAAGCTCACATAGTTCCTTTTTCCATTGTCATTCCGCTCTGTTCAGAAGGTGAGAAGCAAATGCGCTCACATTCAGTCAAATGTGTGTCAATTCGGTATAGCATAACTGTGTTATTTCACAGTTTTGGTATTACCTCACAGACACTAGCATTCGTTTGAGTCTGATTTTTAGAATTTCCATTGCAGCCATAATTGGGAAGACCAAATTGGATTTCTCATTGTGCTACATTGATCTGAGCATGGTTAGCTACTGGGAAATCTAACACCAACATGTACTTTTCTCATGTATTTCTCTGTTTATCACTTTTCTGAAGCATATTCATCTTGGTCTGTCAGGAAGTCAAATCACAACTTCCCTTCAGTTGTGCACCCAGATGCCATTTAACCCTTTAGCTGTACAACTTGGCTGCCACCAACTTTCTTCCTTGATTACACAGAACGCATCACAGAAATCTGATCCCCTGTGTTTTCACCATGATAAATTGCATTAATCAGCAGACCTTTGTGCAGTCATTAGTTGAGCTCACAGTAACTTTTGCTTTTTGGTAGGCTGAAGTAATGTTGGTCCTTCCTTTCCCTCTATCATTTAACATACTTCTACCAAAGCCCCCCCCCCATTCGTGGCCGTGTCTTCTGTGTCCCCCTTCTTGTAGTTTTGTGAAATGTGTCCTCCACTCTACAGGCAAAACATTGAATTTTGTCTTACATGAAGTTGTACTTTGTTGGCTACTCCTACAATAGTTTGTTTCTGGTTATGGTTTGAAAACAGGATGATCCAGTTTCTCATTAAGTTGAGGCCTCCATAGCTCTTCTATGAATTGAGCTGCTATTTGCATTGTTTCTTCAAATGTCTTGCAGTGTTCCAGTCTAACCGCGCGACCAGCTTTACTGTGTAGACCATTCAAAAATGTATGTTATGCCCTTTGTTCAGCTTCAAACAGTTCTGCCTCATTGCGTGAATTGTTCTCTCTATGGTTCTGTGTGTTAACATTAATTTTCCTATTGATGCTCAGTGGCATTTCTGTCCAAAATATGCATATTTTGGAGTAGCTCCCGTGCTTTTCTTCTTGTTCTGTTGCACAAGTGACTGTTTAAATTGGTCCTATATAGCTTAACAACTGTGTATATTATCACATGTGACAAGACACATTGCACCATCATGGATTCAAAGCTTTGCCATGGTCCTTTTCTGAGAGTCACTCCAGAATCCTAGGCTGCTGCATTCTAGAATTTACCAAAAAGCAGGTGAACATCCCGATCTTATCTTCAGAAAGAAATCGGAACTGTAGGGATCAAAGAAATGTTCTCCAGATCCAGAGTGGTGCACAGTGGCGTGCTTTTGCGACCCAGTCCACCACATACGACACGGCCATTCAGTGCTACGGAGGGGCACGAGCGCTGAGTGACGTGCGTAAGCAGCACGTGTGTCCTGCCATCAGCTACCCTTACTTTTTTGTTCACAGGCACTATGCTCATATTTATGAGATATATTTTAAATGACTACAGTGAGTGTTTCATGATGGCTTCATGTGTTACTTTTGTTACAACATTCTTGATTTTTTGTTCTTATTATTACTCATTGCAGTGGGTCATCAGGCACATTTTTTCTTTTATTTTCAGCAGGTACTTGCAGTTTCGTTCCTGCAATGTGTAGATGGGGTCGACCTGAACAAATACTTCTCATTAAGTCTCTCATGCGACGAGGTCCTGTCAGAAAGTGTCGGCTTCTTTTCTGTTACAAAGAAAATTATTTCTAAATCAGAATTTTACATGCCCATTCAACAGAGTGGTCCCAAATTAGCCTAATGCAATATTCACTGTATAGATATGTATTATTTCTGCTGCATGGTGTTAGCAGTAAGTGGGAATCAGGACGGTGCTATCACTGCTGGAGTACTGGCTATCTTGTTTTGCTGTCCTTGTTAACACATATTGGTAAAACGAATATCCCACTATACTAATTTGTCATCAGTCTGTCAAATGGGCATGTAAAATTCATTTTGCTTGTAATGGGAAACAAAGCGACGCTTTCCATCAAAGCTGGAAATTGCTTGAAAGACGTGACGGGTACCAAAATATATGCGGAAACAATAGAGAGAATGTGCCTGCTGACTCTCGGGTGAGACACCCTTACAAAAATTACAATCAAGACACTTGTGATTAAAGACATATATTGTTCAAAATACTAACTTCAGATCACAACTCCCCCTGCAGGTCCGGGGGTTAGAATAGGCCCGAGGTATCCCTGCCCGTCGTAAGATACGACTAAAAGGAGTGTCTCACTGTTCAGCCCTATAAGTCCAGGTCCCATGTTACGGGTTGATCTGCCACTTTCCAAATTCTACAGAAGTGTGGGCCATATGGGGAAGGACACCTAAAGTGGCGCATAAGTGCCCTTAGATTCAATCTCCTGAACCTCTTGTCATGGCTCTGCATCTTCACCTGCCATTCAACTATTTAGGTGAGGACACTTTCTGGGATATGTCATCTTCTTCCATTGTTTCCTGTCCTCTTTCACCCCCATGACAGTATTGGATTTCTCTGTACCCAATATCCAGCACGGTAACCAGTCCGTTGTGGTGGGGTCGTCATGTATCCATTTGGTGGTGGCCCCCTGACAACACAGGGATTGCACTACTGATGCCTGAGCTGGAAGCGCCCCACGTATGCCAAGGAGTAGATGCCTGTCTTCCTCGTGCATAAGGACTCCCAGCAATGGCCATCATGCTAGGTGGCCTTTGCTGTGGCTGGATGGCGCCCGTGGGGAAAGCCCTTGGTCGGAGTGGGTGGCATCAGGGTGGATGACCCGCAATGAACCGGACTAAGTCATCTCTTCCTGGTGACTGTATTGTGCTGGCAGTCTCCAAGAAGGACAAGATTGAGTACAATGCTGACAGATATGACCCTAAATCATTCCCGTCCCTCGCTATGCCGTGGGAGGAACGTAGGGCTACAGTAAGAAGAGAGCCATATTCACCTCAGTATTTAGTCTGTAGCAGAATGGTCGGGGACTCCTTTCTACCACTGAAGCCTCAATTTTTTGTTGAACATCTTGAGGATAAGTTTGGGAAAGTGACAGCACTGTCCAAGATCAGAAGTGGTGCAGTCTTGATTCGGATTTGTGACCGGCTGGGTGATATTCCTGTTTCTGTCACTCCCCATAAAAACCTCAACATGGTCCAGGGGATTATTTTCCATCATGATTACCTCTTGCAGTCTGACAACAAGCTCCGTGCCAATTTAGAACATCAGGGTGTTCATTTCATCTGGCGCGTTTACAGGGAACCCAAAGACAACAGGGTTGCTACCGATTCCTTCATCTTGGCCCTCGAGGGCGATTCATTGCCAGAAAAGGTCAAGGTGATGGTTTACCGCTGTGACGTTTAACCATATGTCCCTCCCCCTATGCGGTGCTTTAAGTGCTGGAAATTTGGGTACATGTCTTCCCGCGGCACTTCCAACGCCACATGTTGAGACTGTGGACGTCCACTGCATCCAGATATTCCCTGTGCACCTCCTCCCACTTGTATCAGCTCCGGAGAGCAGCACTCCCCCTGCCCGCCAGACTGCACAGTACTCCGAAAGGAGCAGAAAGTCGTGAAGTACAATACTTTGGACTGGTTGACTTACCAAGAGGCTGAACAGAAATTTGAACGATTACACCCAGTTTGGTTGACATCCACGTACGCTGCAGCTATGTAAACATCACCATCACAAATAACAGTCGTGCCACACTCTGTGCCATGAACAGTTGGCCCTCTGGGCCTCCAGACTACATCTGCCCCCTTGATGGTAGGGGGAAAAATCTCCTTCCGTTTCTCCCAAAGTACCTTCTTTGGGAGCAAGGAGCCCGCATCTCGTGGTCGTGCGGTAGCGTTCTCGCTTCCCACGCCCGGGTTCCCGGGTTCGATTCCCGGCGGGGTCAGGGATTTTCTCTGCCTCGTGATGGCTGGGTGTTGTGTGCTGTCCTTAGGTTAGTTAGGTTTAAGTAGTTCTAAGTTCTAGGGGACTGATGACCGTAGCAGTTAAGTCCCATAGTGCTCAGAGCCATTTGAACCATTTTTTTGGGAGCAAGGCCCTTCCAAATGCAGGGGACATTGGTCCCCTCCACCCAGCTGGAGGAGCAACAGCCTTCTCCGGCTCCTGTCATGTGGAAGGGGTCCCTTGGTATCCTCTCTCCCAAGTTGTCCACTAATGCCACAGTGGACACTCACTAGTGACTAAAGGAGCCAAAAGCTGCTGGACGAAGAGCTTCTTGGTCTTCCTCCATGCCTGAAGCTACTTCAGAGAAGTCCTCCCAGCAAGCCCCTAAAGAGAAGTGAGAGACTGAGCAAACAAAGAAGTCTGCTAAGAAAAAGGACCCTCTGGTGGCCCCAACACCACAACTTCCTACCAATTCTGCACCTGCAGATGAGGTGGAGATCTCACTATCCCCTGTGGACCTGGATCTCACTGATGGCTCATCCACAATAGGAATGGATACAAATACTTAATCGGTGGCAGCAGGTGAACCTGAGGCGCAACCTGCCTCATTGCATGCTTCATGCCTTCCGAGCCTCACGATAATGTCACCCTTCAGTGGAATTGCTGCGGTTTTCTTCACCACCTGGCTGAGCTACGGCAACTGTTAAGCTTCACACCTGCTTTCTGCATTGCCCTCAAGGAAACCTGGTTCCTGGCAATGTAGACCCCTGCCCTTTGCAGCTATAGGGGATATTACAATAACTGCAGCGACTTTAATAGTGTGTCAGGTGGAGTTTATGTCTATGTCCTAAACTCAGTATGCAGTGAACCTGTGCCCCTTCAAACCCCTCTTGAAGCTGTGGCTGTCAGGATAAGGATGATGTAGGAAATAACTGTCTGCAACGTATATCTTCCTCCAGATGGTGCAGTACCCCTGAATGTGTTGGCTGCACTGATTCATCAACTCCCTAAACCTTTCCTGCTTTTTGGAGATTTGAATGCCCATAATCCCTTGTGGGGTGGCACTGTGCTTGCTGACCGACGTAGAGATGTCAGAACTTTCCTATCTCAACTTGACATCTGCCTCTTATATACTGGGGTCCCTACACATTTCAGTGTGCCCTTAACTCGGCCATTGATTTACCCCTCTGCAGCACAGGACATCTCCCATCTGTCCACCGGAGAGCCCACGATGACATGTGGTAGTGACCACTTTCACATCTTCCCGTCACTCCCCCAGTGTCATTGCCCCGGACATCTACCAAGATGGGCTTTAAACAAGGCAGACTGGGAAGCTTTCACCTCTGCTGTCACTGTTGAATCTCCTCCACATGGTACCATCGATGTGATAGTTGAGCAGGTCACTAGAACAATTGTGCCTGCGGCAGAAAACACGATCCCGTGTTCCTTAGGGTGCCCCCCCCCCCCCCTCCCCAGTGAAAGTCAGTACCTAAGGCACCTAATAACTTTTAAACGGCTCCGTGCCTGCATTTGCCAGCTTATAAAAAGATGGAAACGGGCATGTTGGGAGAGGTATGTCTCGACCATTGGGTGCCATATGTCACCTTCCCAAGTCTGTACGAAGATCAGGGTACTAGACCCCGACAGGAGTTAGTGGCATTAACATCAATGGCGTCTTATCTGCCGATGCAACTGCTGTTTCCGAATGCTTTGTTGAGCACTATGCTCCAGCCTCTTCATCAGAGAATTATCCCCCAGCGTTTTACACCCTCAAATGGCGGATGGAAAAGAAAGCCATCTCGTTCACTGAACGTCACAGTGACCTCTATAATGCTCCATTTACAGAGTGGGAGCTCCTCAATGTACTCGCACATTGCCCCGACACAGCTCCTGGGCCAGATCAGATCCACAGTCAGATGATCAAACATCTCTCATTGGACTACAAGTGACATCACCTCGTCATCTTCAACCGGACCTGGTGCGATGGCGTCTTTCCATCGCAGTGGCGGGAGATAACCATCATTCCTGTGTTCAAACCTGGTAAAAACCTACTTGGTGTGGATAGCTATTGGCCCATCAGTCTCACCAACGTTCTTTGTAAGCTGCTAGAATGTATGATAAGTCGGTGGTTGTCTAGGGTCCTGGAGTCAAGGGGCCTCCTGGCTCCATGCCAGAGCGGTTTCCGCCAGTATCGCTTTACCATTAATAATCTAGTTTCCCTCTAGTCTGTCATCTGAACAGCCTTTTCCAGTGCCAACAGCTGGTAGCCGTCTCTTTTTATTTACGAAAAGCTTAAGACACAACCTGGCAACAGCATATCCTTGCCACATTATATGAATGGTATCTCCAGGTGCCTCGGCCTGATTTTTATTCCAAATTTCCTATCACTCCATACTTTCTGTGTCAAAGTTGGCGCCTCCCACAGTTCTCCCCATATCCAGGAGAATGGGGTCTCGCAGAGTTCTATATTGAGTGTCTCTCTATTTTTAGTGGCCATTAACGGTCTAGCAGCAGCTGTCGAGCCATCAGTCTCACCTTCTCTGTATGCAGACGACTTCTGTATTTCGTACTGCTCCTCCAGTACTGTTGTTGGTAAGCGGCGTCTACAGAGAGCCATCCACAAGGCGCAATCATGGGCCCTAGCCCACGGCTTCCAGTTTTCAGCTGTGAAGTCATGTGTCATGCACTTCTGTCCGGCATCTTACTGTTCATCCAGAACAAAAACTTTATCTTAATGATGATCCACTTACTGTAGTGAGACATATTGATTCTTACGACTGGTTTTCGACGCCCGATTGACATGGCTTCCTCACCTTCGTCAGCTCAAGCGGAAGTGCTGGCAGCACCTCAATGCCCTCTGCTGCCTGAACAACACCAACTGGGGTGCATATTACTCTATGCTGCTGCAGTTCTACAGAGCCCTTGTTCAATCCCACCTTGGCTATGGGAGTCTGGTTTGTGGTTCAGTGGTGCCCTCAGCATTGCATTTACTCGACCCAGTACACCACTGTGGCAATTGACTGGCAACAGGACCATTTAGGACAAGTCCGGTGACCAGCGTCCTGGTGGAGGCCCAAGTCCCTCCATTAAAGGTTAGGGGTGCACAACTGCTCGCCAGCTACGTTCCGCACATTCATAGTTCTCCTGAGCATCCGAATTACCATCTCATTTTCCCATCCACGGCAGTTCATCTCCTGCATCGGAGGCCCAGATCTGGGCTTAAGATTTCGGTTTGCGTCCAATCTCTTCTGTCTGAAGTGGAGTCCTTCCCTTTACCACCTGTTCTCAGGGTCAATTCACGTACACCTCCATGGTGTACACCCAGGCCAAAGCTATGCCTGGCTCTTTCACATGGTCCTAAGGACTCAGTTAACCCCAGAGCTCTCTGCTGTCACTTCCTCTCAATTCTTGACATGTACCGGGACCATGAAGTGGTTTATACTGACAGCTCAATGCCTGATGGTCACGTTGGCTTCGCATTTGTCCATGGAGGACATACTGAACAGCACTCCTTGCAAGATGGCTGCAGTGGTTTCACTGCGGAGCTGGTGGCCATTTTTCTTGCTCTTGAGTGCATCTGCTTGTGCCCTGACGAGTTGTTTCTTCTCTGTACTGACTCTTTGAAAAGCCTACAAGCTATCGACGCTCGCGATCTTTTGGTAGTGACCATCCAGGAGTCCATCTATGACCTGGAATGGTCCAGTCGTCCTGTGGTGTTGTGGACCCCAAGCCACGTCGGAATCCCAGGAAATGAACTTGCCAACATGCTACATGGAAACAGCTTCTGGAAATCGGCATCCCTGTAACTGACCTATGGTCATTATTACACCGCAAGGTGTTTCACCTCTGGGAGGGGGAATGGCATTGTCTAGGTACGCACAACAAACTGCATGCGATTAAGGAGACTACGAATATGTGGAAGACCTCCATGCGGGCCTCTTGAAGGGACTCTGTGGTTCTCTGCTGACTCCGCATTGGCCATACGTGGGTAACACATGGCTACCTCCTCCGTCGTGTGGACCTCACTTTGGTGTCACAGTGGCTCACATATGACTGTCGTCCACATTTTACTGGATTGCCCACTTTTATCCACTCTGTGGCGGACTTGTAACCTTCCCAGTGCCCTACCTTCGGTGTTGGGTGACAATGTCTCAGCAGCAGATTTAGTTTTGCATTTCATTCGTGAGGGTTTTTTTTATCGTACCATCTAAGGGTGGGCATTTAGCCTTCTCTCTAAGGTCGCCACCCTCCCTCCATTTTAACTCTGTTGCACTTTCTTTTCATTTGTTTGTCTTGGTGGTCATGTTTTCCCTATATATGTTTATCTCGCCTTGTCTTTTTGGGATGGACATTTTAATGCGTTGCAGAGTGGCTGGCGCCTCCTCTTTCATTATTGTGATCAGCCAGCCCAGACTATATGCTCTAAGGTTTTAAGACTTTCTTCTTCTTTTCCTTGTGGTGTATGTTTTCCCTGTTTTTTGTTCGTTCCATTCATTTTCTTTTTAGGTGTGGGGTTGGGTGTTTTTATACCCCAAACAAACAAACCAAACAATCAACCAAAACATGATAAGCTAAGGCTGATGTAAAGCTCCCAACATTGGCCCTGTTGCTCAACAATATTTTGGAAACAAGCTAAGCTTTATTTCATACCAAATAACAAAAGTAATACGAAAAACTGCATATGTAACTCAGATATATGCAGCAAAATGTGCAGTAAACAAAAACCTTTCACCACTACATACAGCAGAAACTGAAGATTAATGTCTGAAAAAAGTTCCAGCATATATTTCACTCATTTGTCTCTGACAGAATTATTATGAATAAAAAGAAGAGCATAAGCACTGTGCGGGTGTAAAAGCGACTGTGGTGTTGAAAATGAAACCAGCAGCAGTAAAATTTCTTTCAGAGTCAGAGGTAGATGCTGGTACGCACAATATTGTGCTGGCGATCTTCTGAAGAGTGAGAAAATTTTGCCTGTTCATTTTCCAATAAGAAGCCACATTTTCTTCAATTTTGCAGCTTTGATTTAAATAGTACGCGTAGACACATTCAGAGTACCAGGTAGGACGAGTGGTGGCACACATAAAGACATTCCTAACACACACGGACAGGTACAAAGGCACGTGCATTAACACATCCAGAGCAGTTAAATGGTTAATGTATGAGTACGCAAATGCAGAACAGACATTGGAAGCAATCATTTCATAAAATATTTAGGAGTATGTGAATGGAGCAATTTAAAGTGAAACAACCACATAAAAGTAATCACAGGAAATGCAGATGTGAGACAGGTTCATTGGAAGAATCTTGGGAAATTTTGTCCGTCAACAAATGAAGTAGTATTTCAAATCATTTGTTCGAAGAATACTTGAATATTACTCATCAGTGTGGGATCTGTACCAGATAGGATTGATAAAGGAAATACAGAAGATCCATTGGAGGACAGCACGCTTTGTTACAGGTTCATTTACTGAGCATGAAAGCATCCTGGAGATGGTCAACTGGCTCCAGTGGCAGATGCTGCTGGAGAGGTGTGGTCTACTGTTGAAGTTCTGAGAGTGTACATTCCTAGAAGAGTCGAGAAATAGATTGCTTCCTCATACATATATCTCGTGAAAATACTGTGAAGAAAAAATTAGATGGATTCGGGCCATGTGGAGGCTTACTGGCAGTCATTGTTCCTGTGAACCATTCCTAACTGGAGACAGGAAAAGGGGGTAGTGACAGTGGTACACAAAGCCCTGTGACTTGTGCTACATAGATGTATAACTAACACGGGTAGCAGTACAGGAGTATTTGCATTTGATTGTTGTGTCTACTAAAAATAAAAAAAAAAGAACCATTGCTGTAAACATTGTGAAGGCATTTCTTGTAATCAAGTTTTGGAGCTGAAGGCAACTGTTAATGGATTATGGTTGATGAAAAGAAACAGCTGTGTGTTGTAAAAGCACGAGGTGCTACCCAAAATATCTGGGATTAGTGCTGCCATCTGTTGAAAACCTTACCTTTGGACTAATGGTCACCATCACCCTCGAAGTAGTTCCCGTCCGCACGTACACACCAGTCCCAGCGCTTCTGCCACTGGTCAAATGCTTCCTGGAAGTCCTGTTCTTTGAGAGTGTTTATCACTGCCAGCGATGCTTCTCGAATCCTCTCTAGAGTGTCGAACCGACGGTCTTTCAACTTGAGTTTCAGTTTTGGCAATAGCGCAAAGTCGCAAGGTGCAAAATCTGGCGAGTACGGTGGGTGGCGTAAAACCACCGTGTTGTTTTTTGCCAAAAAAGTTCCTGGTGAGCAAGGACGTGTGACAGGGTGCGTTGTCGTGATGCAACAGCCTGTTCCCTCGACATCAGATTTTGGGCCATCGTCACCGTACGTTTCCACGGAGCCATCGCAAAACGTACCAGTAGTACACGGAATTCACTGATTCGTTGGATGTGACGAATACTTTGTGCACAATTCCCTCGGTATCAAAGTAAACAATGATCACGCTCCTCACCTGTCTCGCTTTTTTGTGTCTTGGAGAGCCTGGGCTCTTCCCCCAAACACTTGTTGAATCATTGCAAGGGTCTCCGTAGCACTTTTCCTGAGATTCACACAGAATTTGATACACATGTGATGTTCTGTTCACAGATCCATCATAAAATCACCACACACCAAATGCATAGTATTATGGAAATCACTGTGGGCACACAACACATCCTCCCAGCTTAATGCCACTCCGCACACACTCATGAGATATCGAGCTGTTGCCACTTAGCAGTGCAAAGATCTACTACTCTTACTTTCCAGATGGTAGCACCAGTCCCAAAAATTTTGGATTCCACCCCATGTAGTTTTAAATTACATAGGTTATCACTAATGTCTATTTATCAATACATGTATAATTTTATTCGACCATCATTACCATTCTTCATGCATAAGGAGGTCTGTCTATGGATAGTCATTCCCTGATGACAGAAATCTGGACTGCATGTGGATGTGCCTGTTGGATGATTTGTTGTTACATCATATATATATATATATATATATATATATATATATATATATATATATATATATATATATATATATATCTCTGTGCACGTACACGTGGGCGTGGGCACCCTGGCGAGGGCATAGCAGCCTGGACCCTCACATTGTACTTCAGGATAACAGCAAAGTGCGAGCCTGTTCTTGGTGCCCGGCACTTAGGTGGGATGCAGTGGTTCGTGTGGCAGTGGAGGCAAAAGTGTCTGCGTCATCAGCACAGCATGGAGCAGTGGAGTGGTGGCATCACATACTGCCTAGCTGTTCAGTGATGACAAGCTGGTTCGTGCACCCTTAAATACCACAGCCCCATGCTGATTTCACACTAGTAGTGGAATTAGTGTGTTATAAAGAATAGTCTAGAACAGGCAATGGCCCAGTTGTTGCTGTCAGGCTGCAATACTCCCTGTAGGCCGGTGCACTGTCAGCACACGTGACCTATCATCATGGATGCGTTGCAAAGTTGCCAACCACGCTGTCCACTGGCAATCACTGACTGACCTTGGAGGTGTCCATATTTTCATTCTGCACTTCAAAGTCTCGTTTATAGTTGTACCCATTACATTTTCTCCCACCTACAGAGAAAATTTGTCCTCAGATTTTGCAGAAACACAGGTACTGGTTTATTTACAACTATTCACAATTCCACCTCCACTCACAGTATCCCTTTGTCCTTTGCACTATTTACATTATCTGTCTGACTTCACTAGCATTTGGCTCTACATTGAGGTCTTCATTTATGGTTAACTTTGTCCCACGTCAAGTTGCTTCTGGTTGTGACTGGTTTGAACCCATAAGTTGAAGATTGACAGAGATAGGATTTGCTTTTTGTTTGAATTTGTGGTATATGATTCCTGTTTCTGTGAAAATCAGACTTCTGGGGCTGACGATCCCATAACCAGTAATTACAGCTCCCAGAATGAGACTTTCACTCTGCAGCGGAGTGTGCGCCGTTATGAAACTTCCTGGCAGATTAAAACTGTGTGCCGTACTGAGACTCGAACTCGGGACCTTTGCCTTTCGCAGGCAAGTGCTCTACCGACTGAGCCACCAAAGCACGACTCACGCCCCATCCTCACAGCTTTACTTTTGCCAGTACCTCGTCTTCTACTTTTCCAAACTTTACAGAAGCTCTCCTGCAAACCTTGCAGGTCCTGAGTTCAAGTCTCGGTTCGGCACACAGCTTTAATCTGCCAGGAAGTTTCAGTAATTTCAGCTGATTTTTGGTGTTGTATTTCTGTTATATGCTCTAAAAGATGTTCCATCAACATGCGGCCGTGCTACTTGGTTAACATTCAATTAAGGAGGCAAGCAGGGTGAGGTCTAACATGTTATTAAGGAAGGTTAGGTTTCCGTGGATAAAATATCAAAGGCAAGATCAGGTACATAAATCAATGTGTGGGTTGTATTCAGGGTGATGGTTCCTGTTACAATGGTGGATAATCAGAACGTTGGTCCATTATGTCCCATTGGGTACCATTGATTAACAGTTCTTGACCTTGTAGTTCTGTCTGCTGTGTGCCACTCTGTCGACCCTGCTTGTAATGAGCACAGACACCAGTGTAGACCCACTCTATGGAAACATACTGTTTTTTTTCTGGCATTACTTCTTTTGGGCATTCTGTAGCAGAATTTGAGAGGGGAACAACAAACAGCCACAGGACCTCAGAATGTCCCAGCCCGTCGGGACTCGCAGCAGTGGCAGCATACTGGGATCCTGTCACGCACCTGGTCAGCTTGATGGAGCAGGACAATCAGCTGTTATTGTAGGTTGAAGACACCCAGCCAGCCCCTGACTCCCTGAAGTGCACCGGGGGTCCTAATCAGCATGAGACAGGTCGGTACTGGCCTCTATCATACGCGCCATCGCAGAATATTCCAGTGGTACTGGATGGACAGAGTGAGGATGTAGTGGATGAGAAGATACCAATTAAGTCCTGTGCACCACTACTCTTCTTTTCAGTGTATAATTTAATCGCTAGCGGTTCGAAACGCTTACATATTGGTACAGAAGCAACCACAGACAGAGAGTGGTGTATTCTGATAGAGATTGAGAATGCAGCTAAAAGTATTAAGAGTTCGGTTTATGGAGGTGGAATGGGATGAACTCTGTCGTGCAAAAGCGTATATCATGCAGCAGTTGACCGCCGGCTATCACCCTAGCCGTCCTCCTACGGACACTTACAATACTGCTCTAACCCTATCCATCACAACAGATACAATGAGTCTGCACTCCGTGTGAAATCAGGCAACACATCCATTTATCTACAGCATTCCACCAATCAAAACTTTTTCGATCTACAGATCGTACTATCCAGTGCGTTGGAAAGACTGAACAGATGGCTGCCTCGTGTTAAAGCTGTGTACAGAGATATTGCAGAGTATCTAAGTATGAACAGTGTGCATGTAGACGACTTCGAACAGTGGGTCAGTATAGTGCCGGCGAAAGCTAATGTACCGGCAATAAGTTTGAGAGAAAACCGTGCTGAATTCTATGCTTACAAGAAGGCTTCATTTTTTATATCCTGTAATGGCGTTAAGATAAAGAAAGAACCAGTTCATGTAGTGCATCCTGTGTACGATTACTGAATAAGTAAATGTATATGACCATGTATGTGTTTTTCATTTCTTACCTCTTATTATATTGCAATTACTAAAGCTATTGCCCAACTATTTTCACTGGAAACATGAAACAGCAGAAAGTTATGTCATTTAACTAAATACTCATTAAAACCCCATTGCACGCCAGTACTTGAAATGGTCGGCATCATAGAAAGGGCATTGCACGCCAGTACCTGACGTAGTAGGTATCATGGCAGAGTGGGTGAAGCATCAAGGCTTAGTTGTAAGCGACTGGAGCTGTGACGGTGCGCAAGAAGACCGGATGGAGAAGAATGGCGCACTCCTTCCCCACAACATAGTGCAATACAGTAGAGACCCATTAATCCGAACTAATTGGGACTGGACCTTGTTCGGATTACCGATTTGTTCGGATTAGCTGGAATTATGGTGACGAGTTTCTAGAATGAAGTATACCAAGCAGATAATAGGTACACCATGGTAACAAATGGGAACAAGTGTGGGAACAATGGCTCACTCTCACTCCCTGCCCTTGTTGTTGTGCATTGTTGAGACCTTTGTAGTGTCTGAGGTCAGTGCACTGTCAGCTGGCTCGCAAAGTGCTTGGTTATGTTAGTTATCGATAGCTGGCACGCGTAACAGTTGTATTGTATTCATTCAGGTGTAGTGGTGTACGTATTTTCGTCATGAGTAAACGGAAACATACAACGTTAGCTCTCAAAGAGAAACTGAATGCTTTGTAACGGATAGACAAAGGTGATAATGTATCTAAACTGGAAATGGAGGAGTGGCCGAGCGGTTCTAGGCGCTTCAGTCTGGAACCACGCGACCGCTACGGTCGCAGGTTCGAATCCTGCCTCGGGCATGGATGTGTGTGTTGTCCTTAGGTTAGTTAGGTTTAAGTAGTTCTAAGTTCTACGGGACGTATGACCTCAGATGTTGAGTCCCATAGTGCTCAGAGCCATTTGAACCATTTTGGCAACGGAACTGGGTGTTGGTAAAGCAACCATTTGTGATTGGAAGAAGAACCGAGTGAAGCTTGAACAGTCCTGTGCAACGTCTTCGAGAAAAACACTCCACATTCGGCAGACTTTGAAACAGTCCCAGTACGATAAAGTGGATGAAGCTCTTTTCCTTTGGTTTACGCAGGAAAGAGAAACGACAACTCCGTTGAGAGGAGAAGGCTGTTTACCTGAACAAGTTAATGAAAGGTGATGAGTCTTTTAGTGCGAGTACGGGTTGGCTGGACAGATTCAAAAAACGTCATTGAATCCGCCAGCTAACAATTAGTGGAGAGAAGCTTTCTTCTGACCATGATGCAGTGAAAGAATACTTGGGTGAGTTTGAAAAAATGATAAGAGAAGGAAAGTATTCTCCCCAACAAATTTATAACGCTGACGAGACTGGCCTTAATTGTAGGGCATTGCCAATAAAAAGCCTCGCATCAAAAGCAGAAGACCATGCTCCTGGTTTTAAAATGTACAAAGATCGTGTGACTTTATTAGCGTGCAGCAACGCTGCTGGTAATCACAAACTGCCTTTAATACTGATCGGCAAATCTGCTAGTCCCCGAGCTTTTAAAAACTGCCACATGAAGTTCTTGCCGTATACAACCAGAAAAAAGCACGGATGGATGGTAAGCTGTCAAAGGATGGTTTCGCGGTCAGTTTGTTGACTCTGTTCGACTGTTTTCTAAGGAAAATCGTTTGCCTCCCTGTGCAGTTATTTTGATTGATCGAGTGCCATCTCAGCCCAGCACTGAGGAACTATGTGATCGAGAAATTGTGGCGAAGTTTTTGCCGCCGAATGTTACACCACTTCTACAGCCGATGGACCAGGGCGTACTGCTAGCATTAAAACTGATTTACAGAAAACAATTTTTAAGAGTGCTGATCCAAGATGATAGCACTCCTTTACTGGACAAAATGAAAAAGACCAATATGAAGGATGTTGTTTATTGGGCCGCTGAGGCATGGCAGAATATTTCAGAAAATACTCTGAGAAAATCGTGGAGAAAACTGTGGACATCTCTCGAATTTCAGGACAACCTATTTGAAAATGAAGAGGAAGATGTACTACAAATGATACAGACAATGCCTGGATGTGAAGAAGCTAGTGAAGGAGACGTAGATGAGTGGATGGCAGCGGATGGGGCACAACCTTACTGACGCTGATTTAGCTGCTGTTGTGACTCATGACCAGGAAGTAGTGGACTACTGTGACGGAAGTGACAACGAGCCTGAAAGTGATAAAGGAGAGCCGGTGCCACACAGTGACGCAGCAGAAGTTCTCGACCTCGCGTTACGTTATTTGGAGCACCAGCCCACTGATACACCTGCTGATTTCATGTTTAACAAAAGATGGCGCAACTATGTGTCGTATAACAAACTGTCTTCATTACGCCAAAAAACAATGAGTTTTTGTCATCTAAAAAGTAGGGATAAAGTGTCCGCTGTATTTTAGTAAGTTTGATAGCTTTTCGTTCATTGTTATGCATTGTTTAAACCTGATGTTTTCTTGCCAATTTTTCTAATACATATTTACTATACTGTGTAAATTACAATAGTGTGTATGTACAGCAGTTTGCTATACTTAGACTAACATTCTTAATGTTCGGATTAAACGAACGTTCGGATTACCAGGGTTCGGATTAGCGGGACTCTGCTGTAATTGTAGGTCCATCCAACTGTGGCAAGACACATGTTCTCATGTCGCTGCTAACACATCCAGATGGAGTCCGCTTTGAGCATGTATGGGTATTTTCAAAAACACTGTTTCAGCCCAAATACCATCTATTACAGGAGATTCTGCAGGGTGTGACATACGCGACATTCAATGAGAGCAAAGATATCCCTCCACCAGAAAAAGTAAAGCCAAATACAGTGTTCATATTTGACGATGTTGTTGTGGGAAACCAAGATCAAGGTAGGCGATATTTCTGTTTCTGTCCCCATATGGCTGTTGATGTATCTTATCTGAGTAAGACATATTCCAGAATCCCAAAACAGCTGGTGAGGGATAATGCAAACCTAATTATAGCATTCAAAGAGGACAATCTGAATTTCAAACACATTTACCAGGCTCATGTAGGAACCGACATGTTGTTCAATGATTTTGTAAAGATATGCGCAGATTGCTGGAACCACAGTATGGGTTTCTCCTTACTGATAAAACAAGAAAACTGAATGATGGTAGGTACAGACGGAACTTCCAGGAGTTGCTATATATACAGCCATGCAAAGACTTTAGTACATCAGTACACGCATCACCATGGATAAATTCGCACGCATGCCGGGAGCTCAGTTTGGTAGGAAGGGTGTACATAGACAAAACATTCGCTTGCACGTGGACGCGAAAATTCAAACTCTCGAACATAAGGTTGGAGCTGTACGCAAGGTACTAGAGACGTATTGTCAAACTCTTCTGAGGCTGAACAATACACTGAATGATCGGGTTAATGCAACCGAAAAGAGAGAAGAAAGTAAACAGTTTAACTGGAGGGGGAATAGCTGTCATTGAGAACGGGACAGTGTACGAACGGGTTAACGCAATTGAAAAGCAGATAGGCAACTTAACTGAAGGGAAAATAGCTGTTGCCGAGAACAGTGACTAGCATAAGAAGAAGAAGAAGAGAGGATATATACAACCTCACGCTGCACAGAAGTCCGATTAGTATACACCGAGAAGTTCACTAAGCATAAAGTCATCGATGCACGGAAGGTCGTTCGCGACAAGTTACGGTTGCTGAGGTTAGGCCATTTGAAGCAAGAGCTGACACTGCGATAAACCTTTAACCCAGTTACTGAATCTGTCGATGAACCCTCAGCGAAATTCCGCTACGACGACGATGACGCTATTGCCGATTTCATTAACCGTCACAGCGACGCTAGGATAGACAAAACATTCGGTATTAGTGGTGAGAAACCATACATGTTCGGCACAAAGCCTATAACTTTAAATGAAAAAACGATACAAATCGACGATAAACAATTTAAAAGAACACCCAGTCTACTGAACCTTATTTTCCTAAGACCCACAAAAACTGTAAATAATTCGCCTTAGATCTGGTAATGTTTCGCGAAATAATGCTTTTAACTGATTTACATAAGAATGCAAAAAGCCGAAGCAATGTGAAATACAGATCCCTTTAAGAACTATTTTGGATGGTGAAAAAATAGCAGTGGCGCATGATACATGCAGCATAAAAGAGTGAGCAATCGACGCCCGCAGTGTATGTATATTACGACGACGCCATTGAGCTAATAGACAGCCTACGACTGCTCATGGCATCAACTGCCGCTTGTAATATAGCTCATTCGAATGAAGTTTTTTCAATAATTTCTGAGCTTAGAGAGACAGGCATCATCGAATAAGTAGTTAGACAACTGCACAAACCAGCAAACGACCTGTGGCAGGCGGATCTTGTCGACATGAGGGAATATTCAAGTGTGAATAACGGATTCAAATATATTTTAATGGTCATTGATACTTAATATAAATATGCCTGGGCATTACCTGTGACAGCGAAAACAGGAAAGGAAGTCGCGCATGTGTTTGATGGAGTGCTGCTGACGGGGACAAATCGAAGCCCAGACAACCTTCCAACAGATCACGGCGCTGAGTTTTTCAATAAATATGTCAAGGCTGTGATGGAATGGTATGGAATACATCACTACTCGATGTTCATCCACCTGAAGGCGAGTATCGTGGAACGTCTGAACATTACAGTGAAAACCCAGATGTGGATGCAATTCATCTTCGTGTTTCACGCAGATGGATCGATATCCACCCGCAAATAATTGCACAGTATAATTGAACCATACATCGCACAATAACAATGAGACCAATCGATGTTCGTGATATTTTCGTATTTATTTGGCTGCCTGTAGACAACTGTTGTGTTGTATAGGCATCGTTAGATGGTTATACAAATGGTTATACATAAGGTCAGTAGTTACATAGTTATACAGATTCTGGTACAAATGATTACACAAAAGTTAACATATGGTATATGATTATATAAAAGGTCAGTATGGTTGTATGACATAAATTAGTTTCTTTGATCACACTCACATTTATAATAATAGAGAATCATATTTTTTCATCATGTAGGAATTCACTTATGCTATAGAATGTTTTCTCTTTCAACCATGTCTGTACCACCATTTTAAATCTATTCTCATGCAATTCCCTCGTTCCATGTGATGTATTGTTGTAAAATGTTTTGCCACCATGTAAAAAATTAGTCTGGATTTTACTCAAACGTGTCCAAGGAATGTCTAATAAGTTCCTATTTCTGGTTTCATATGAGTGCACATCTGACCTGCTTTCATACATGTGGGCATTCTCTTTGGCATGCATAATTGCTTTAAGTATGTATAGACTGGGAACTGTAAGAATTTTGTGCTCCATGAAGTACTGTCTGCAAGAAGTTAAATTGCTCACACCAAAAATACATCTAATGGCTTTCTTCTTCCAGAGGGAAACATCTTTTGCCCCAGCAGAGTTTCCCCAAAGAGGCATTCCATAATACAGATGAGTATGGAAAAAGGCATGGTATGCCATAAGTATGCACTCCTTACTGACACAATCCTTCAGTTTTCTAAGGAGATATACAGTGTGATACAAAAAGGTACGGCCAAACTTTCAGGAAACATTCCTCACACACAAAGAAAGAAAATATGTTATGTGCACATGTGTACGGAAACACTTACTTTCCATGTTAGAGCTCATTTTATTACTTCTCTTCAAATCACATTAATCACGGAATGGAAACACAGAGCAACAGAACGTACCAGCGTGACTTCAAACACTTTGTTACAGGAAATGTTCAAAATGTCCTCCGTTAGCGAGGATACATGCATCCACCCTCCGTCGGATGGAATTCCTGATGCACTGATGCAGCCCTGGAGAATGGCGTATTGTATCACAGCCGTCCACAATACGAGCACGAAGACTCTCTACATTTGGTACCGGGTGTGCGTAGACAAGAGCTTTCAAATGCCCCCATAAATGAAAGTCAAGAGGGTTGAGGTCAGGAGAGCGTGGAGGCCATGGAATTGGTCCGCCTCTACCAATCCATCGGTCACCGAATCTGTTGTTGAGAAGTGTACAAACACTTCGACTGAAATGTGCAGGAGCTCCATCGTGCATGAACCACATGTTGTGTCGTACTTGTAAAGGCACATGTTCTAGCAGCACAGGTAGAGTATCCCGTATGAAATCATAGTAATGTGCTCCATTGAGCGTAGGTGGAAGAACATACTGACGAAACTAAAATGAGCTCTAACATGGAAATTAAGCGTTTCCGGACACGTGTCCACATAACGTCTTTTCTTTATTTGTGTGTGAGGAATGTTTCCTGAAAGTTTGGCCCTACCTTTTTTCAACACCCTGTAGAACTCTTGCCAACTTACTGCACAGCTTTTCTGTGTGCGTATTCCAGCACAGTTTGGTATCAAGATGAATGCCAAGCAGTTTTACTGAATGTCTGAGTTCATTAGGTCCATCATTAATATCTCTAAGGGAAAAAGAGGATGTGTTCAGTGTTATTGCTATACTATTTTAAGAACTATAAATAAATAATACTACAAATGCTTACCTATTTCATTTCTTTCTTCTGCTTCCACATTTCTCTGTCGGTCTCCGACAAGCATTTAACATACACTCGTCTATGCATCTTGTTTCTTATAACGATTTTTATAATCAGTGTGGCGAACATCATAAAACAGTTCAGCTTTTCAACCTCCATTATAACCACTTGACTGTGAATAAACTCCATTGTGAGTATCGGACTACCCACGCGTACTAATGGGAAGGTAAAGCAACCCTCAACAACCGTGGCCACTGGTAGTCGATGGCCACAACACTGTGTTATTTAACGCACATGTAGCCGCTACAAGTTGCGTCTTCAGACGTAAGAAAATGGGCCCGGACCCATCCGTCTGCGGTACGACCTTGGGAACACGCCTATCCTTATATTAAATGCTCTGAGTAACCGGATATCACCCACTGGGATTTTTTGTGATCTCTCAAAGACTTTTGATTGTGTAAATCTTGGAATACTTCTAGATAAGCTCAAGTATTAATGGGACAGCGCTCAAATCGTTTAAATCATACCTAACTGGAAGAGTGAAGAAAGTTCAAATAAGCAGTTCACATAATATGCAAAAAATAGGTGACTTCTAGATAAGCTCAAGTATTAATGGGACAGCGCTCAAATCGTTTAAATCATACCTAACTGGAAGAGTGAAGAAAGTTCAAATAAGCAGTTCACATAATATGCAAAAAATAGGTGATTTCTCAAACTGGGGAACAGTCAAGAATGGGGTGCCTCAAGGTTCGGTCTTGGGTCCTCTGCTGTTCTTAACATATATTAATGACTTGCCATTCTATATTCACGAAGATGCAAAGCTGGTACTTTTTGCCGATGATACAATATAGCTATCACACCCAACAGACAAGAATTAACTGGTGAAATTGTAAACGATGTTTTTCAGAAAATCATTAAGTGGTTCTCTGCAAATGGGCTCCATTAAACTTTGACAAAACACAGTATATACAGTTCCATACAGTAAATGGAATGACACCAGTAATAAATATAGACTTCGATCAGAAATTGGTAGCTAAGGTAGAATATTCAAAATTTCTAGCTTTATGCATTGATGAGGGGTTGAACTGGAAAAAGGTCTGCTGAAAAGTTTGAGTTCAGCTGCTTATGCTATTAGGGTCATTGCAAATTTTTGCGATATACATCTCAGTAAATTAGCTTGTTGTTGTTGTTGTGGTCTTCAGTCCTGACACTGGTTTGATGCAGCTCTCCATGCTACCCTATCCTGTGCAAGCTTCTTCATCTCCCAGTACTTACTGCAACCTACATCCTTCTGTATCTGCTTAGTGTATTCATCTCTTGGTCTCCCTCTATGATTTTTACCCTCCACGCTGCCCTCCAATGCTAAATGTGTGATCCCTTGATGCCTCAGAACATGTCCTACTAACTGTTCCCTTCTTTTTGTCAAGTTGTGCCACAAACTCCTCTTCTCCCCAACTCTATTCAATACTTCATCATTAGTTATGTGATCTACCCATCTAATCTTCAGCATTCTTCTGTAGCACCACATTTCGAAAGCTTCTATTCTCTCCTTCTCCAAACTATTTATCGTCCATGTTTCACTTCCATACATGGCTACACTCCATACAAGTACTTTCAGAAACGACTTCCTGACACTTAAATCTATACTCGATGTTAACAAATTCCTCTTCTTCAAAAACGCTTTCCTTGTCATTGCCAGTCTACATTTTATATCCTCTCTACTTCGACCATCATCAGTTATTTTGCTCCCCAAATAGCAAAACTCCTTTATTACTTTAAGTGTCTCATTTCCTAATCTAATTCCCTCAGCATCACGCGACTTAATTCGACTACATTCCATTATCCTCGTTCTGCTTTTGTTGATGTTCATCTTATATCCTCCTTTCAAGAGACTGTCCATTCTGTTCAACTGCTCTTGCAAGTCCTTTGCTGTCTCTGATAGAATTACAATGTCATCGGCAAACCTCAAAGTTTTTATTTCTTCTCCATGGATTTTAATACCTACCCCGAATTATTCTTTTGTTTCCTTTACTGCTTGCTCAATACACAGATTGAATAACATTGGGGAGAGGCTACAACCCTGTCTCACTCTCTTCCCAACCACTGCTTCCCTTTCATGCCCCTCGACTCTTACAACTGCCATCTGGTTTCTGTACAAATTGTAAACAGACTTTCACTCCCTGTATTTTACCCCCCCCCCCCCCCCCCCCCACCTTTAGAATTTGAAAGAGAGTATTCCAGTCAACATTGTCAAAAGCTTTCTCTAAGTCTACAAATGCTAGAAATGTAGGTTTGCCTTTCCTTAATCTTTCTTCTAACATAAGTCGTAAGGTCAGTATTGCCTCACGTGTTCCAATATTTCTACGGAATCCAAGCTGATTTTCCCCGAGGTCGGCTTCTACCAGTTTTTCCATTCGTCTGTAAAGAATTCGTGTTAGTATTTTGCAGCTGTGACTTATTAAACTGATTGCTCGGTAATTTTCACATCTGTCAACACCTGCTTTCTTTGGGATGGCAATTATTATATTCTTCTTGAAGTCTGAGGGTATTTCGCCTGTCTCATGCATCTTGCTCACCAGATGGTAGAGTTTTGTCAGGACTGGCTCTCCCAAGGCCGTCAGTAGTTCTAATGGAATGTTGTCTACTCCCTGGGCCTTGTTTCGACTCAGGTCTTTCAGTGCTGTGTGAAACTCTTCACGCAGTATCTTATCTCCCATTTCATCTTCATTTTCATCCTCTTCCATTTCCATAATATTGTCCTCAAGTACATCGCCCTTGTATAGACCCTCTACATACTCCTTCCACCTTTCTTCTTTCCCTTCTTTTCTTACAACTGTGTTTCGATCTGAGCTGTTGATATTCATACAAGTGGTTCTCTTTTCTCCAAAGGTCTCTTTAATTTTCCTGTAGGCAGTATCTATCTTACCCCTCGTGAGATAAGCCTCTACATCCTTACATTTGTCCTCTAGCCATCCCTGCTTAGCCATTTTGCACTTCCTGTCGATCCCATTTTTGAGGCGTTTGTATTCCTTTTTGCCTGCTTCATTTACTGCATTTTTATATTTTCTCCGTTCATCAGTTAAATTCAATATTTCTTCTCTTACCCAAGGATTTCTACTAGCCCTCGTCTTTTTACCTACTTGATCCTGTGCTGCCTTCACTACTTCATCCCTCAGAGCTACCCATTCTTCTTCTACTGTACTTCTTTCCCCCATTCCTGTCAATTGTTCCCTTATGCTCTCCCTGAAACTTTCTACAACCTCTGGTTCTTTCAGTTTATCCAGGTCCCATCTCCTTAAATTCCCACCTTTTTGCAGTTTCTTCAGTTTTAATCTACAGTTCATAACCAATAGATTGTGGTCAGAGTTCACATCTGCCCCTGAGATGTCTTACAATTTAAAACCTGGCTCCTAAATCTCTGTCTTACCATTATATAATCTATCTGATACCTTCTAGTATCTCCAATATTCTTCCATGTATACAACCTTCTTTCATGATTCTTGAACCAAGTGTTGGCTGTGTTTAACTTATGCTCTGTGCAAAACTCTACGAGGCGGCTTCCTCTTTCATTTCTTAGCCCCAATCCATATTCACCTACTACGTTTCCTTCTCTTCCTTTTCCTACTCTCGAATTCCAGTCACCCATGGCTATTAAATTTTCGTCTCCCTTCACTACCTGAATAATTTCTTTTATCTCATCATACATTTCATCAATTTCTTCATGATCTGCAGAGCTAGTTGGCATGTAAACTTGTACTACTGTAGTAGGCGTGGGCTTCTTGTCTATCTTGGCCACAATAATGCGTTCACTATGCTGTAAGTAGTAGCTTACCCACACTCCAATTTTTTTTATTCCTTATTAAAGCTACTCCTGATTTACCCCTATTTGATTTTGTATTTATCACCCTGTATTCACCTGACCAAAAGTCTTGTCCCTCCTGCCACCGAACTTAACTAATTCCCACTGTATCTAACTTTAACCTATCCATTTCCCTTTTTAAATTTTCTGACCTACCTGCCCGATTAAGGGATCTGACATTCCACGCTCCGATCTGTAGAACGCCAGTTTTCTTTTTCCTGATAATGACGTCCTCTTGAGTAGTCCCCGCCCAGAGATCCGAATGGGGGACTATTTTACGTCCGGAATATTTTACCCAAGAGGACGCCATCATCATTTAACCGTACAGTAAAGCTGCATGCCCTCGGGAAAAATTAAGGCCGTAGTTTCCCCTTGCTTTCAGCCGTTCTCAGTACCATCACAGCAAGGCCGTTTTGGTTAGTGTTACAAGGCAGGATTAGTCAATCATCTAGACTGTTGCCCCTGCAACTACTGAAAAGGCTGCTGCCCCTCTTCAGGAACCACACGTTTGTCTGGCCTCTCAACAAATACCCCTCCATTGTGGTTGCACCTACGGTACGGCCATCTGTATCGCTGAGGCACGTAAGCCTCTCCACCAACGGCAAGGTCTATGGTTCATGGGGGGTAAATTAGCTTACCACGCCTATTTTCATTCTCTGCTTTCGTATGGCATCATACTCTGGGGTAAAAGAGTGTTCATTGCACAAAAGCGTGTAATCAGAATAATTGCTGGAGCGCATCCAAGATCATCCTGCAGACACTTATTTAAAGAGCTAGAGATCCTCACTGTAGCCTCACAATATATATATATATATATATATATATATTCACTTACGAAATTTGTTATTAACAGTCCGAACGAATTCAAAAGTAATAGCAGTGTACATGGCTACAACACTAGGACAAAGGATGATCTTCACTACTCAAGGTTAAATCTAACTTTGGCTCAGAAGGAGGTAAAGTATGCTGCCACAAAAGTCTTTGGTCACTTACCATTGCATCATAAGTCTGACAGATAGCCATATAGCAATTCAAAGGAAATTAAAAGAATTTCTTAATGGCAACTCCTTATACTCAATAGATGAATTTATGGGTATAGTAAGTGGGTAATTCCCCCCCCCCCCCCCCCCACCAGCCCCCAAAAAAAAATAAAAATATTAAGTGTCATGTAATATTTTGTGTAATGTAATATCTTGTATAGATACCTTTTATTAACCTGACACGTTCCACATCATTACGAAGTGTCGTATTCATGATCTATGGAACAAGTACTCATCTAATCTACAATGTGCATTAATATCCGTACCATGTAATCACGTCATATACCACAGCGCTGGGTCCGTATTTCTTGCATTATTTATCGCACGAAAGTTGCGTTAACAATCGCCGATGTACCTGAGCCTAAGGTTACGTTCACAGTGGCAGCGACAACGGTCGTCAGATGCCACGGCCAGAGGTCGCCCGATAACATCGGCCGACAGCCTGGCCACAGCGCGTCCGATCTCCCTCTTCAGTGTTTGATGGGGCCAAGGAGAGGTTTGATTTTAACCTTCAAGGATGAGATGAATACCACAACATCTCTGTGTGCTTGGAGACGAGTGCTACAATGGGGCTTTTGCTATTAAAAAGATGCCGAATGCATGTGCATGAGCTATATATCTGTCTTGAAAAGAACGTGGCGAGTACTGTATCCTCTGCCCTTAGTTTCTGGAATTAACAGACACGTTTTACAAACATATTACATGAATGAGAAATTTTCTGTTACTTACTCCAGATAATTCGTAGTAGCCTTGAAAAGCATAATTAAAACACCCTGTTTTGCTGAATTTATTTTAAGTTGTGCAGACATACGTTAATTAACCTTCAGCGGCTGTCATTCAGAATACTCGTGAAAGACAAACATAAAACTTCGAATAAGATACTCTGAACACCTAAACCACTGAAAAGTGGAAAAGGATATCCCACATTTGCAAACCACTTCATGTAAGAGAATCACCATCCTACTGGCACAAAAACACCACTAAGCTGAAGTAATAATTTCTAGGCAATTAATGTACACCTATTACAACCCACAACAGTTTCACTGCAGCGAGTTTAAGACACCATCCCTTTCAAGTGAACAAATTATTTTTGAGGTTAAATTTCCAACACAAATTTTGCCTGCTTGTGATTCGCAATAAACCTGCGATTTCAGTCCATATATTCTGAATTATATCCAGATTATATATGTCATCCTCAGGATAACACAATCTCCTTCTTTGAATGAAATTGTCAGTTTTCACAGTCTATATTTCGTGTTACGTCAGCCAGTATTACTTAAGAAAACGAACTGATTTGAATTTAGGCCGGCCGGAGTGGCCGAGCGGTTCTAGGCGCTACAGTCTGAAACCGCGCGACGCTACGGTCGCACGTTCGCATCCTGCCTCGGGCATGGATGTGTGTGATGTCCTTAGGTTAGTTAGGTTTAAGTAGTTCTACGTTCAAGGGGACTGATGACCTCAGAAGTTAAGTCCCATAGTGCTCATAGCCATTTGAACCATTTTTTTGATTTGTATTTCATCGGTTTTCGTCCTAAGTCTGTACGTTCGATCAGCTACATTGTGATTGTGCACATAGTAGCGTATTGATTTTAAAAATGGCTCTGAGCACTATGGGACTTAACTTCTGAGGTCATCAGTCTCCTAGAACTTAGAACTACGTAAACCTAACTAACCTAAGGACATCACACACATCCATGCCCGAGGCAGGATTCGATCCTGCGACCGTAGCGGTAACGCGGTTCCAGACTGTAGCGACTAGAACCGCACGGCCACCCCGGCCGGCTGATTTTAAAAGATCAGACATATTCGTCCGATGTCGGTAGTCAGCGGAATCCACCGATATCGGCGCCACTGTGATCGCAGCCTAAGGCTAAATGTTCGTCTTTTAATGCAAATTTTGTGCGACAAATAAGGCAAAGCACATGGACCCAGTGTTGTAGTATATGACGTGGCTACACGGTGCGGAAATTAACGCAGAACAGAAATAGTCCAGACAGTAATAGGCGGAAGATGAGCTGACCTGAACAGTATATTGACAGTCTTTTAAATATGTACGTGTAAGTTCATGGACACTGTGGAAGTTGGAAGTGCATCCAGAAGAGCCAGGAAAGTATATATTTTCATAACTTAACGAGAAGAGTCAGAAATATTTTAACCACTTGTGACAGATGTCAACATGTAAAAGTCAACAACAAAACTAGCAGAGGACTCAACAGAATACCATCCCAAAGAAAGAGATGGAACTAGTAGACATTGATTTATATGGGCAAATACCAAATGCAAAATGAGGGTACAGTCATGTCTTTGTTAGGGTAGATCTCTTTTTCAGAATTCATAAACTTCTAATCTATAAGAGAGCAGCCATAAAAGTGTGGGGGGTAGAAACTCCGTGGAGTTGTCCGGAACAGTATCACTGCCCTGAGTTAGCTCATCTAACCTCAACGGACCTTCAATTAGTTCACTCTGATGAGTGTTTGTGACAACATGCTTTGTACCTTGTAGAACAATAAAATATATTTAAATGGAATCATACGACCTGTTAATTGTTATTATATGTAACTACTATCATCATTGCTGTACTTCCTACGTAGTGCCCCAGAAATTTCAACCACGCTGCATTTAAAATGTAAAATTCCCCACACCAGTCTGTTGTCCTACAATGCAGCAGCTCCCTTCAGCTCAACCATTTCCTACTCTGAGGGACATCAATCTCGCCTCATTGTCAAGCCTGTGAATTCCATGAACTTTCCGTGCTTCAGTATGGTACAATTTCGCCAAAACCTGGGCAAAGTATCCAATTCAGCAGTGTGTAGTGAACCGATGACAATGCTTCCATTGTTTCCACATCTACCACGCCAAACTCACGTCACTTCACACCAAATTGGCCAATGAAATATTTTGATTTCCCAGTGTGCCTTATCAGTGACAGCATTGTAATGATGCCAGGTTGCTATTTGCCTAGAAATTCGGCTATGACAGTGAATGTGATTCCAGCTGAAGAATGGCTTCCTGCTGTACCATTTCTTAGTACAAATAGTACTTGAGCTCCCATGTGGGAAATAATGACACTTATCCCCATATACACTCTTTAAGTCCAAACCAATTTACAACAATTTACTGCCTCATGGACAAAATAATATGGGTTCAAGTGATATTCCTGGACATCAAAGCAAACTACCCGACACATACTATGTTTTCATACAGCATTCGCCCATATCATCTGCATCGCAATTGCTGCCACGTCACCTGAGTAACATCACATCTCCACCCCTCACCCACGTTCACATGTATCCACTAGCGCTACACATGATGCTCACACACTGCAACTACTCTATGCATGTGTAACGTCCAGATTCAACAAACTGCCTTAATAGATTCATTACCTCATGAGCATACCATGTACTCACAGCATCCAGCAGCTCCCGTGCACCTGCCGGTCACGCCCACCTCCACACTTGGCTCATGTCTATTGCAACGCATATTCATTTATCCCCTCATGACACAATCCGTCTGAACGCTTCCATACCTGCCACACATATTGTGCCACATTTCTCTTTCCTATGTTATGATGCGCTGCTTCCCAATGCTTCCATGCCTACTGTGCCTACAGTGCTGTGTATCTCTTTGCCACTTTATGATGCGCTACTCCATGACACCTCTGCTCATGCTGCATCTACCGTGTCAGCCAGTGCTTACCTCATGTTGCTGCCAGCCTCACATAACCATGACCCTTATCATTCTGCATATCCTCAGCAAGACTCCATCTGTTGAACATGGACTCGCCTACGCTGTGGTTCACTCTTAGTGAGTGCATAATGCAGTCCACAGGCATCACTGAGGACATTGACAAATTTGCAGTACTTCTTAAGCACCTCAGTGATAACGCCGATCCCATTAGTGACTTTCTGCTTGATGTCCACACACAAACAAACAAATACAAGCCTGTCAAGGCCCTACTGTTTCAACATCTATCCCACTCAGCAGAGGAACACCTTCATCTAGTGATAACTGAACCTCACTCTATCGCAGAAGGCCTTTCACACTGTGGCACAAGCTTCACCTGGAAACTGATATGAGCCTACCCTGGATTATGCCCTGTGGAATTTGTGACTATTAAAACTGCTGGAGAGCATTCAATCAGCGATGCTCATGTACAAGGATGCTTCACCATATTTCAAACTATGCATGGCTGACAGAATGTTAGCACTTGCACAGAGCTGCCTCTTCATTAATTCTCATTGTAAATGCGCTACAGCTGACAGCATCCCCACCTAAATTGTGGCAACAAAAGAACCCAGCTGAGCCTAGCCAACACACTGCCTGTGATCTTGGTCACCACTGTGCACTTCCTACCACGCAGAAGCCAGCCACCCAACGTCTACTGGACTCGCTGAACCTTACATTCACTACTGCTCCATGAGGTTTTCTGGGTGCCAAACATAAAAAAATGCCTACAGTGCAGACTATCACTGGTGCGCCTCCGCCCAGTCGCTGATCCTTACCTGCCAATAAAAACAGTGCGGGTCGGCTGGGCACTACACACGCTAGCATGCTCTGCCTCTGCTGGTTCCACCCTCACTTTAGCTCTGACACACTACGTTGCATACAGCCTTGTTCATACCCAAACTGATCTCACGGCCTGGTACCAGTGCATCAGGTCACTCGTCCACTTCAGGTCTCCTCAAATAATCACTTTTAACACCATCTGCTGGTCTCATCTACCCAGATGGCTCTCGCCTCTTTGTTTAAGATGCACAACTAAATTCTTTCCTTCTAATCAACAGAGCTGATGTCAGCTGATTACACACTCTCTCACTCCTGCTACATTTTCACCTTCACCCATGCAACTTTGCACAGCTGATGACTGGGATACTGGTGGTTGGCACCACCTCCATCACTCTCGATCTTGGAAACCACACACCTATGCCCTGGAAGTTCTTGGTGGCTGAAATGGTGGAACCCATCTTAGTAGTTGACTTCCTCAGGCCTTACTGTTTACTCCCAGACCTGAACTGTGCTCTGCTCCTGCACCACGATGGCCAACAGCTGATCAGCAGCAAGTCCAGTGACTCGCTTCCTGCGAATGATATGCCATCATGTCCTACTTCACAGTCAGAGACGCCCCTCGATGTTATCTTGAAATGCCAAATGCTTACTGGTGAGCTCCACATGACATATGTCATGCACTCTGAATTGTGGTGTTCCAACTGAGATATGCGAGCAGCCAATGACATTCTCCATTTATGCATCGTCAAGACATTTAGTGAGCATCATACAGCACAACAACAACTCGCTGTTCTGCCACATCTACACCCATTGCCTGATGATGAAAACATTGCGTCGGCCTCGAAACAGTTCATTCAAGTTCCATTACCTAAATGTTCTCGCCCAACCACACCCAGTGTTACTGACAGTGCCTCTGCGACCAGGTTGTCTGTTGATGATGGTGTTACAATAACACCTATCACTATGTCCTCAGATCCCACATCACGCCGGTCCATCTGGCCACAGACTATTTGTACCATCTCTGACAGGGTAGTTCACTGCATCAACAACGACCCCAGCCTGCTAGTCTGCCATCATCTTCGTTTCCTACCTCTCAACAAACTGAAAGCGGCAAAAGCCACCATGGACAAACTCTTGCATGCTGGTATTGTACAGAGCCATCCAACAGTGCCTGGGCTTCTCCTATCAAGCTCGCTGTTCGTTTTTGGAACACAACCTACGACCAGCTTAGAGACAGAAGTGATGACACTTTCTGTTGGACGTGACCATTATTTTGCAGGACAATGCTCAAGCACGTACAGTGCAAGCTGTTACTGATTTGTTTGACTGATGGGGCTGCTAAGTGCTGTGCCACCTACTGCATGCCCCTGACTTAAGCCCTCGTAAGTTCAACTCGATTTCTAAACTGGAGGAAACACTTCATAGCATTCACTTCAGAACTGCGACAAATTCGTCAGGTAATAGACTGTGTCGCTCGAGCAGTTTACACAACTGGCACTACTAAGAGTCTCCTACGACTTCCACATCGCTGGCAATGGGTTATACACAATTCTGGTGACTACTCTGAAGGTCAGTAAAACTTTGAAACACGTATCTATTTTGCACGAGCTGTAAATAAATAATTGCCATTATTAAAGTGCCGACCCTCGTACTTGGCGACTGTTTGGCGATTATCTGTACTTCAACGCCCTGATTGTAATAGACAGCTGCCCTGTACTGAACTTACAAGACTTCGCACATGAACTTGCTGGTTCAAAAAATGGTTCAAATGGCTCTGAGCACTACGCGACTTAACCTCTGAGGTCACACGTCGCCTAGAACTTAGAACTAATTAAACCTAACTAACCTAAGTACATCACACACATCCATGACCGAGGCAGGATTCAAACCTGCGACCGTAGCGGTCGCGCGGTTCCTGACTTTAGCGCCTAGAACCGCACGGCCACTCCAGCCGGCCGAACTTGCTGGTACTACCATAGTCAGTGTTACTGAATGTAAAAGGATCTATTTTCTGATACCTATGGCTGATGAGGATATACCAAAAATTACAATAATCACGTCATTCGGTCGTTTTTATTTTTTATTTATGACTTACAGGTTAAAAAAGGCGGCTCGGACCTGGCAGAGGTTTACTGACAGCCTGCTATTTAATATCTGTTATGCTTACCTAGTTGACGTGATAATTTTCTCGCAGTTTCCTGATGGACATGAGATTCATTTACGCACCATGTTGGGCAAGTTAGTGGCACAATTAATAACAACATACGACAACTGCAGTAACTGTGTCAACATCGTTCGACATTTGGTTGACACTTTGGGGATATGCCCCACGCTGGAGAAAAGAAACAAATTTGCCTCGTCCCTCATCCCTTGGACCATCAACACCTACAAAGTTTCCTCGGAGTCATTAATTTTTACAGGCATCCCGGCAAACGAGCATGACGTGGACGCCTGAAATGAAAACGGCCTTCGAAAAGTTTAAATCTGACCTCACACAAATTGTCACCCTCGCCCTTCCGTCGCTGGACGCACACCTCGTCATCTACATCTACATCTACATCTACATCTACATGGAGACTTTGCAAATCACATTTAAGTGCCTGGCAGGGGGTTCATCGAACCACCTATACAATTCTCTAGTATTCCAACGTCGTATATTGCGTGGAAAGAACGAACACCTATATCTTTCCGTACGGGCTCTGATTTCCCTTATTTTATCGTGGTGATCGTTTCTCTCTATGTAGGTCGGTGTCAACAAAATATTTTCGCGTTCGGAGGAGAAAGTTGGAGATTGGAATTTCGTGAGAAGATTCCGTCGCAACGAAAAACGCCTTTCTTTTAATGTTGTCCAGCCCAAATCCTGTATCATTTCAGTCACGCTCTCTCCCATATTTCTTGATAATACAAAACGTGCTGCCCGCTTTGAACTTTTTCGATGTACTCCGTCAGTCCTATCTGGTAAGGATCCCACACCGTGCAGCAATATTCTAAAAGAGGAGCGACAAGCGTAGTGTAGGTAGTCTCCTTAGTAGATCTGTTACATTTTCTAAGTGTCCTGCCAATAAAACTCAGTCTTTGGTTAGCCTACCCCACACATTTTCTGTGTGCTCCTTCCAATTGAAGTTGTTCGTAATTGTAATGCCTTGGTATTTAGTTGAATGTACGGCCTTTAGATTTGACTGATTTATCGTGTAACCGAAGTTTAACGAATTCCTTTTAGCACTAATGTGAATGACCTCACACTTTTCGTTATTTAGGGTCAACTGCCAATTTTCGCACCATTCAGATATCTTTTCTAAATCGTTTCGCAATTTTTTTTTGATCTTCTGATGACTTTATTAGTCGATAAACGACAGCGTCATCTGTAAACAACCGAAGACGGCTGCTCAGATTGTCTCCCAAACCGTTTATATAAATAAGTAACAGCAAAGGGCCTATAACACAACCTTGTTCAACGCCAGAAATCACTTCTGTTTTACTCGATGACTTTCCGTCAGTTACTACGAACTGTGACCTTTCTGACAGGAAGTCACAAATCCAATCTCATAACTGAGACGATATTCCATAAGAACGCAATTTCACTACAACCTGCTTGTGTGGTACAGTGTCAAAAGCCTTCCGGAAATTCAGAAATACGGAATCGATTTGAAATCCCTTGTCAATAGCACACAACAATTCATACGAATAAAGAGCTAGTTGTGCTTCACAAGAACGCTGTTTTCTAAACCCATGTTGACTGTGTGTCAATAGACCGTTTTCTTCGAAGTATTCATAATGTTCGAACACAATATATGTTCCAAATCCTGCTGCATATCCACGGTGATGATATGGGCCAGTAATTATGTGAATTACTCCTATTACCTTTCTTGCATATTAGTGTGACCTGTGCAACTTTCCAGTCTTGGGTACTGATCTTTCGTCAAGCGACCGGTTGTGAATGCTTGTTGAGTATGGAGCTAATGCATACTCTGAAAGGAACCTAACTGGTATACAGTCTGGACCAGAAGACTTGCCTTTATTAAGTGATTAAAGTTGCTTCACTATTCCGAGGATATTTACTTCTACGTTACTCATGTTGGCAGCTGTTCTTGATTCGAATTCTGGAATATTTACTTCGTCTTCTTTTGTGAAGGCATTTTGGAAGGTTTTGTGAAGGCATTTAGGAAGGCTGTGTTTAGTAACCCTGCTTTGGCAGCACTGTCTTCGATAGTATCTCCATGGCTATTGCGCAGAGAAGGCTTTGATTGTTTCTTGCCCCTAACATACTTCACATACGAGCAGAATCCCTTTGGATTTTCTGCCAGGTTTCGAGACAAAGTTTCGTTGTGGAAAATGTTATAAGCATCTCGCATTGAAGTCCGCGCTAAATTTCGAGCTTCTGTAAAAGATCGCCAATATTGAGGACTTTGCGTCTGTTTAAATTTGACATGTTTGTTTCGTTGTTTCTTCAACAGTATTCTGACCGGTTTTGTGTACTAATTAGGATCAACTCCGTCGGTTGTTAATTTATTTGGTATAAATCTCTCAATCGCTGCCGATACTATTTCTTTGAATTCAAGCCACATCTGGTCTACACTTACATTATTAATTTGGAAGGAGTGGACATTGTCTCTCAGGAAGGCGTGAAGTGAATTTTTATCTGCTTTTTTGAATAGGTATATTTTTCGTTTATTTTTGGAGGATTTGGGGGTTACAATATTCAATCTCGCTACGACAACCCTGTGTTCGCTAATCCCTGTATCGGTTTTGATCCTCGTTTTTAGGATTGTTTGTTGCTAAGTGGTCAAGTGTGTTTTCACAACCGTTTACTATTCGTGTGGGCTCAGGAACTAACTGCTCGAAATAATTTTCAGAGAATGCGTCTAGCACAATTTCCGATGATGTTTTATGTGTACCTCCAGAATTAAAAACGTATTTTCGCCAACATATCGAAGGTAAATTAAAGCCATCACCAACTATAACCGTATGAGTCAGGTGCGAGTTGAAATCCAACTCAAGTTTTCTTTGAATCTTTCAGCAACTGTATCATCTGAATTGGGAGGTCGGTAAAAGAATCCAATTATCATTTCACTCCGGTTGCCAACTCACAGGAACTATCTACTTCAATTTCGCGACAAGATAATCTACTTCTAACGGCAACAAACACGCCACCGCCAATCGTGTTTAGCCTATCCTTTCGGAACACCGTTAGGTTCTTCGCAAAAATTTCGGCTGAGCTTCTTCTCTCGCTTTCAGTGCCTATAACGATTTGAGCATCAGTGCTTTCTATTAGCGCTTGGAGCTCTGGTACTTTCCCAACACAGCTACGACAATTTACAACTGTTATACCTATGGCTCCTTTATCTACGTTCTTCCTGTGTTCACCGTGCACCCTCTGTGACTGAAGCCCTTCTTGTGTCTTCCCGAGACCCTCTAACCTAAAAGACCGCCCAGTCCGCGCCACACAACCCCTGCTACCCTGTAGCCGCCTCCTGCGTATAGTGGACACCTGACCTATTCAGTGGAACACAAAACCCAACCATCCTTTGGCGCAAGTCGAGGAATCTGCAGCCTACATGGTCGCAGAACCGCCTGAGTCTCTGATTCAGACCCTCCACTCGGCTCTGTACCAGAGGTCCGCAATCGGTCCTGTCGTCTATGCTGCAAATGTGAGCTCTCCTTTCATCTTTCAAGCAAGACTGGCAGCCTTTACCACTTCTGTCAGCCACTCGAAGCCAGAGAGAATCTCTTCTGATCCAAAATGACACGCATCTTTGGTATTGACGTGAGCAACCACCTGTAGTTTGCTGCATCCTGTGCTCTTCATGTCATCCGGAAATATCCTTTCCACATCTGGAGTCACTCTACCCGGTATGCACACGGAGTGCACATTGGTTCTTTCCCTTCTTGGCAGCCATGTCCCTAAAGGACCCCATAACACGCCTAAAGCCGTCGGCACACGGGCCGTGCATTCCAACGTTGAGCGTTGAGTGTGCCGAGTCCACCGTGCTGCTGAACGCGCACAAACGATGCGACTCGTGCATACGGTACGCGCGACCCAGCGTGCTCACATGCGACGGCAGCGCGCTCCAGCGGCAGTTGTTGACTGCAGTTGACGCGCGCGAGCTAAATAACATATAGACAAGTGTTTACGAAACGAAGACGCCTAAACTGGCTGCTTTAGCTTTACTAGCAACTATCGATGACGAGAGGAGAGGTAGTTGCATTAACCACTGCACCAACCAGACACACTGTTTACCACAATTGCATGGACTGTCTCGCCATGCCTCCCATCTGACCAAAACCCCCGCCCATGTCTAAAAGAACAGACCATGCGGAATATGCCGCTATGATACATATTATGTAAACTGAAGGTAGATGGAGAGGAAAGGAAAGAAAAGGGAAGGAACCATTGATGGCAGCTGTATCGGGAGTTCATGCAGAATCAGCAGCAACAAGTGAAAACGTGTGTCACACAGTGATTCGATCAGGGATCTACTGTTTACTAGGAAATTGCATTAACCACTGCACCACCTGTACACAGTGTTTCTGGCAACTGGGCGAACTATCTTGCCCCCCTCCCCCTCCACCATGGCTGACCCACACTCCCACCAGAACCAGCCTATCAGCAGTCACTGTTCGTGTCCTCCACTCTCTCCATCTCTACTTTGAGATTTCTGCAGGACAAATGTAATTGTGCATCCACACTGAAGATGTGGATTCATTCTCTATTGAGGTAAATAAGTTAAATGAATGTATGGTGTCTGTTCTTTTGACATCTGTATAATTTATTCACCTTGATGGGCAACCAATTCACCACATTCAGAGCAGATGCACAATTATGTTCAAGCTTCTGCAGCAATCTGAAGATAATGTGCATGGAGGATATGATGGGGACTGTGGATAGGTGGTACTAGATGGGTGAGTAGCTTGGCTATGAGATACTGTGAGATAGTCATGCAACTGCAATAAACACTGTGATAAACACTTTGTCCAGGTGTTCAGCGGCAACCAATAGTAGACGTCTTCTCCAAATGATCAGGGTTAACTGTGTGGACCAATGGTTTACATCCCTCGACATTGTACAGCATGGGCAGTAAGTAAATGCTTACCACACCTCACACATACCCTATGTGGCACAAGTTTCTGGTCCCGATTACCCTCACACGTCATAAGTTGATGACGATGGAATCCTTTGTCTGTACCGGGATGTTATTTAAAGTTCAGTATTCATCCTTGCCCTCCCACAGGAGGATGGTGGAGTGGGCTTATTCCATGTGCCAGACAGAGTTATGGCACTTGTTGTTAACTCCCGACTGAAAGTCTGGCGTCGCTGCCTGACGAGCCTGATCGGACTGTTTTTGCATGAATGCACGCCAGTCTCCATGTCAGTCCCAGTCATGTTATAAGACATTACAACCCCCTTTTATCACTTTCGACACTTCTTTCTTGAATTAAGTTACATCCTGCACTCCTTACCCCTTTATGTATACTCTGGACAAAGACTGTAGACGACACATTACAAATTTGTCGATCCCCCAACTTCATTGAACACGTTTCCCCAGATCACATGGCGTCGTGTGTGGTAAGCGCAACACGCTGGTTATATTGATATCAGCGTCCAGTCAACCTGGTATATCACCATCAATGGCAAACAGGTCAACCAGTTTCATTTGCACCACATCCGCGTCACTGCACACCCACCTGCGTTTACTGTGGTGTGGAGGACACAGACGCTCCTCAGTTCTCATGTGGTCCATTGTCTGACGTCTGGAGGCTCGTGCAGCATATCTTAGCTTTCCTTACCCAACAGACACCTGCTCAGATCATTTTCCTGATGCTTTTATTCCTGGATGTGATTCACTATCCTGCAACAAAAGCTATTGCTGTGAATTGGATACGCTGCCATACGGTCCGCTACATTTTTGGCCCTGACGAGAATTCAGAACTAGGTTACTGGACGTACCTTAACGATCGACACTGTACACTTGTTCACAACCCCAGATACAACATGTTCTTTTCCAGTTTTCTACGGAGCGCCTTTCATGACCCGCCTTCCAGCCGAAACGTCCAAGCCATGAGATGCTGATACCTTTTTCCCGACATTATGTTCTGAAGCCACTACAAACAGAATCTCCATTAAATTTTCGAGAAGACACTTTTGGACATTCCGCAAATCAGAAGGCGTTAGTGACTCCTGGAATTCTGGTACATAAACTAATTTAATTTAAAACATTTAAAAATTAAAAAAAAGTAAATAAGTAAAAGAAAATAAAAATATATATACACGGTATTCCACTGATTGTGACCGGTCCAAATATCTCACGAAATAAGCGTCAAACGAAAAAACTGCAAAGAACGAAGCTTGTCTTGCTTGAAGGGGGAAACCAGATGGCACTATGGTTGGCCCGCTAGATGGCGCTGCCATAGGTCAAACGGATATCAACTGCGTTTGTTTAAATAGGAACCCCCATTTTTTAATTACATATTCGTGTAATATGTAAAGAAATATGAATGTTTTAGTTGAACCACTTTTTTCGCTTTGTGATGGATGGTGCTGTAATAGTCACAAACATATGGCTCACAATTTTAGACGAACAGTTGAGAACAGGTAGGTTTTTTAAATTAAAATACAGAGCGTAGGTACGTTTGAACATTTTATTTCGGTTGTTCCAATGTGATACATGTACCTTTGTGAACTTATCATTTCTGAGAATGCATGCTGTTACATCGTGATTACCTGTAAATACCACATTAATGCAATAAATGCTCAAAATGATGTCGATCAACCTCAATGCATTTGGCAATACGTGTAACGACATTCCTCTCAACAGCGAGTAGTTCGCCTTCCGTAATTTCACACACGCATTGACAATGCGCTGACGCATGATGTCAGGCGTTGTCGGTGGATCACGGTAGCAAATATCCTTCAGCTTTCCCCACAGAAAGAAATCCGGGGACGTCAGATCCTGTGAACGTGCGGGCCATGGTATGATGCTTCGACGACCAATCCACCTGTCATGAAACATGCTATTCAATACCGCTTCAACCGCACGCGAGCTATGTGCCGGACATCCATTTTGTTGGAAGTACATCGTCATTCTGTCATGCAGTGAAACCTCTTGTAGTAACATCGGTAGAACATTATGTAGGAAATCAGCGTACATTGCACCATTTAGTTTGTCATCGATAAAATAGGGGCCAATTATCCTTACTCCCATAATGCCGCACCATACATTAACCCGCCAAGGTCACTGATGTTCCACTTGTCGCCGCCATTGTGAATTTTCCGTTGCCCAATAGTGTATATTATGCCGATTTACGTTACCGCTGTTGGTGAATGACGCTTCGTCGCCAAATAGAACGCGTGCAAATATCTGTCATTGTCCCGTAATTTCTCTTCTGCCCAGTGGCAGAACTGTACACGACGTTCAAAGTCGTCACCATGCAATTCCTGGCGCATAGAAATATGGTACGTGTGCAATCGATGTTGATGCAGCATTCTCAACACCGACGTTTTTGAGATTCCCGATTCTCGCGCAATTTGTCTGCTACTGATGTGCGGATTAGCAAAATGGCTCTGAGCACTATGGGACTTAACTTCTGAGGTCATCAGTCCCCTAGAACGTAGAACTACTTAAACCTAACTAACCTAAGGACACCACACACATCCATGCCTGAAGCAGGATTCGAACCTGCGACCGTAGCGGTTGCGCGGCTCCAGACTGTAGCGCCCAGAACCGCTCGGCCACTCCGGCCGGCGCGGATTAGCCACAACAGCAGCTAAAACACCTACTTGGGCATCATCATTTATTGCAGGTCGTGATTGACGTTTCACATGTGGCTGAAAACTTCCTGTATCCTTAAATAACGTAACTATCTGGCGAACGGTCCAGACACTTGGATGAAGTCGTCTAGGATACCGAGCAGTATACATAGCACACGCCTGTTGGGCATTTTGATCACAATAGCCATACATTAACATGATATAGACCTTTTCTGCAATTGGTAAACGGTCCTTTTCAACGCGAGTAATGTATCACGAAGCAAATACTGTCCACACTGGCTGAATGTTATATGATACCACGTAGTTATACGTTTGTGACTACTACAGTGCCATCTATCACAAAGCGAAAAAAATGGTCCAACTAAAACATTCATAATTCTTTATGTACTACACGAATAAGTAATTAAAATGGGGGTTCCTATTTAAAAAAAAAAACAGTTGATGTCTGTTTGACCTAGGGCAGCGGGCCAACCATAGCGCCATCTGGGTTTCCCCTTCAAGCTAGACGAGTTTCGTTCTTTGAAGTTTTTTCGTTTGACGCTTATTTAGTGAGATATTTGGCCCGGTCATTATCAATGGACCACCCTGTATCTAAGCATGAAGACAACAAAAAATAACATAAAAATGCAATAAAATAAACAAACAAAAACAAGCCCATACACAACTACTTTCATTTTCATCGCTACTCTCTATGTTCTTCCCCCTTACTTTTTTCTTTTCCTACACCCTTGTAGTAATAGGTTAGTTGTTTTGGGATAGGCCTAGATAGGCGCCAACGCCTGAAGAGGTGCATTTTTTTGTTGTTAGGGACAAGTGGCGATGGCAAGTAGATATTTTTGTAGTTTTCCCTTTCTTGTCCAGGGGCAAAAAAGAAAACAAAAAAAGAAGGTGGCCCAGTTGTTACCACAACTGCCTAATAAGCAGGAGATCCCTTGTTCAATCCGAGTCTGGCACACACTTTAGCTCATTACCACTGAATCAACATTAAGTCCCAATTCAGCTGACATCAATAGCTCCTTTTCTTTTCTTTCCTTCTACCCCCTCCACCTTCAGTTTACATAATATTTGTTACAGCTGCGGATTCCACTTAGTGTCTGTCATTTTGGTCATTTCTGAAAGAACAGTCACCATGCGTTCATATAACTGATTCGTATCCATCACCTTCAGTGCAGATGCACAGTTACGCACAACCTTCTGCAGGAATCTCAAAATAGCGAGCATGGAGGACATGGACAGGGACTGCATATAGGTGACACTGGGTGGGAGTGTGGTTTGGCCAGAAGGTGTGCCGAGATAGTCTGTGTCGTCATGATAAACACTGTGTGCGCGTGGTGCAGTTGATAATCCAACTGCCTAGTCAGCAGAACATTCCATGTTGAATTTTTCAGCACATATTTTCGCTCATCGCCTCTGATTCTACATAAATTCCCAATGCAGCTGACATCAAAAGTCCCTTTACCTTCAATTTACATAATGTGTTTTACAGCTGCAGATCCCGCGTGGTGTCTGTCGTTTTCAATGTGTCCGAAAGAATGGAGACTATGCATTCATATAACTGATTCACTTGATAGGTAATGAGTCTTCTACCTTCAGTGTGGATGCAGAATTACGTTCAGCCTTCTGCGGAAATCTAAGAGTAGCGAGCATGGATGACATGGAGGAGGACTGCAGTTAGGTGGCACTCCATGGCAGTGTGGGTCAGCCGGTATGTGTGCTGAGACAGCCACGCAATCGCGATGAACAATGCGTCTGGGTGGCGCAATTTCTAAAGCAAGTGCCCAGTAAGCAGCTGAGTCTTGGTTTGGCTCACATTTTCTTTCATCACTGCTGATTCCGCATAAACCCCTAATGCAGCTGACATCAATAGTTTCTTTCCTTTCTCTTCTAAATAATGTGTTTCACAGCTGCGAATTCTATGTGGTGTCTGTTCTTTCAGACATGTCCAAAGCAGTGTCGTAGCGTGAGGGGAGAATTTGAGACATAGTCTCCCCTGTATTTGTGCTTAAAAAAGATTCAATAGTAATTCATAACAAAAATAGAAATAACTTTCTGCTAAGAGCTCTAAATGTGACATCAGTCTTGTAGCCCGCGCCGCACCCTGGGTATTGGCGTATTTGCTTGCTTGAGACTCGACTGCTCTGCCTCCCTTCCCTTACCTTCCATTACCTGGCTGTGTGCGCCTGCGCCCCCTCCACTTCCTCTCTTCCACGAAGACCGGTGCGCTGCACTTGCTAGCAGGCATCGAGACTAGTCTCTGCCGCTTCTATGCAGGATTTTAACACAGAAGTGAACAGTCGCGCGGTTTGTGTTCATAGTCATTCTTGTGAGATTTTAGTGCATAATTTCGTTGTGTCACCAACATGAGTGAGCGAGCAACTGAACACCTTACAGAATTTTTATTAAAAACGCCTTTTTCTTCATTAACATACCGTACGAATAAAAGTTCGAATTGAAGGACAAACGACCTACTCCTATACTCAGTGTAGTTTTTAAGTGAAGCCAAACAAAAACTCACTTTTCAGACAGCCTGGTACGAAAAGTATACTTGGCTGACTGCGATTGCAGTTAATGACAGATTATATTGTTATATATGTCTTCTGTTTGGTGGTGAAAAGGAATAGTGCAATGAGGGCATTTGTGCAATAAAAAACTTTGACCGGAATGCACCAAAGCACCAGATATCAAAACATCACCTGCAGAACAAAGAATCATTTCTGTTATTGGGCAAAAGTAGAATTGAGCACGCCCTTTCTGAAGCCGCTCGGCTGACAGCAATAAAATACAACGAACAAGTTGTATCCAATAGGAGAGTATTGGCTTGTATTATTCAAAAAAATGGTTCAAATGGCTCTGAGCACTATGGGACTCAACTGCTGAGGTCATTAGTCCCCTAGAACTTAGAACTAGTTAAACCTAACTAACCTAAGGACATCACAAACATCCATGCCCGAGGCAGGATTCGAACCTGCGACCGTAGCGGTCTTGCGGTTCCAGACTGCAGCGCCTTTAACCGCACGGCCACTTCGGCCGGCTGTATTATTCAGGCAATTGTAATTCTTTGTAAACAAGAACTAACCTTTCGCGGCCATCGAGAGGATGAATCCTCCAGCTACAAAGATAACTATCTGGAATTGTTGGATTTACTAGCTCAAGGAGAGCAGTTAATCCAAGACCATTTGTCATCTCTTCAACCTTTAAAGGAACTTCTCCAGATATACAGAATGATGTAATAGAAATGATAACTCTGGCAGTTAATGAGAAAATAAGGTCTGAAATTCAAAACTGCAATTTCATTTCGATTGAAGCTGCTGAAATATTAGACATGTCATGCAAGAGTCAAATGAGTATAATATTCAGATACTGTATTGCAGACAAAATTGAGGAAAGATTCGTTGGATTTTACGATGTTTATGGAGATATAACTGCTTTTTTCAGCAAATCATCAAAACGAACTGTATTGCTAAGAGAAAGGATTTAAACTGCCACATGCAAGCAATACTCGCTGGAACTTTCATTCCAGGGCAGTTTGAACAATATCTAGTCATTTCTCAGAGCTATATAGTGTTTTAAATTATACAATTGATGATACAGACTCTCAAGGGGACCCTGAATCTTTGAGCTGTGCTGTGAGAATGAAACGACGGATGGATGATCCTACGTTTGTCTACTTGCTTTGTTTCTACCGAGAGTGCTTTGTTTATGTTGTTCAATTCTTTAATGTTCTTCAGCCAAAATGTGTCAGTATAACTGCTTGCCACGACGAAATAAGAACTGTTCTGAGAAACTTACGGCAATTAAGAACGGAAACATTTGTTGATGAATGCATTAAATGCAGTTTGTGTTTGAATGGCAACTTATCATTCCGTGGCAGTCAAAAGACATCTCTCAGGGCACTAACTTACGAAATACTGCATTTCCAAATTGTTCAGATGGAAAGAAGATTTCAAGAGTTTCCCCAAATTCAATTTGTGAACTTTAGAACGAAAAGTGTTTCTCGAACTATCAAAAAGAATTCCCAAAGTTGAAACTGCTTCAGTTATTAGAACAGTACCCTTTTTTCAAACAAGAACAACTTGAAAATGCACTCTGTAACATATACGCTGATGTGAAAAAACAACTATCTCCAAGAATCCTCTTAAAGTACACTGTCAACAATGATTTAGACTGTGTTTATGAAGAAACAACGAAGTTCCTGCGTTTGGTTTTGATCCTACCTGCAACTACAGCAAGCTGTGAACGAAGCATGAGTACTCTTAAACGAGTGAAGAATTATTCAAGGAATTCAATGTCCAACACCCGGCTGTCGTGTTTGAGCACGTTAGCAATAGAAAAGACACTAATTGGTGAGCTATCCAGTGATCAGATCTTTGTAGACCGAGTTATAGACTCATTTGTGGGAAGAAAAGACAGGCGCATTGCGCTTGTATACAAGAAAATGTAAGTGCTTCTTCTCTTGCTGCTGGAGTTCTACAAATTTGTCATCGTTTCTTGAACAAGTTAGTTATTATTATTATTATTATTATTATTATTGTTATTAGTGGCAGCGGTAGTGGTAGTAGTAGTAGTAGTTGTTGTTGTTTTATTTGATGCATTTTGTTTCATTTGTTTAAATTATAGTTTATTGTACTATTTTGTCTACCTATAATAAATATAGTCTCTCCCCAACCTTTACAACCACGCTACGCCACTGGTCCAAAGGAACAGACACCACTCATTCATATTAACGTCGTACATATCCGCAACGAAAAACGTGACACTAAATGACAGAATGTGTACCAATAATTCTAATTTTCGGTTGCGGGATAAAATTTGCGCCGTATCATTAGTGGATGGTGAATTGTGTCTTGTTTCATGAATTACGGCTACAGTGCTATATGTGATATTTGATTCATATTCATGTGGGACAATTGTGCATGAACTCAAGCTGAATGGCCAGGGAAGCAAGCTGTATAGACAAAACGGCTGCTTCAGGAAGATGGCTACAATTACTATGTTACCGGTACATCAAAAGAGATGGGTCTGCACTAATAAAACAATTAGTTACTCCATGTTCGGAAGATGTGCTGAATCCGCAACCCTCTTCCTTTTTTTATTGAAGATCGCTCAAGTTGGCATTGAGAACTTTATTGCGTCCACTACTGGTTTCGTATTTTGCGTCAGGCCATTTTTAAGTTCTTCGGAAAAATTTTGTGCAGAGGGACAACGTGGTCGCAGTAGTTTCCAATAGCATCTGGACTGGTTTTCATTAAATGAATGTGAAAACCGTATTTTCTTTCGAGTCCAACGATCGCGCAAAATGTTTTTACTTTTCTGACCCTTTACTATCACAGACTGCTGTCAACTGTTTCAAAATTGCAACCGCCATTCACCACTCCAGCGGTAGGCCTTTGGTACTCGTGCTGGGACAGGTGCTACTTGCGTAACGTAGAACCATGTTTATGGAAATAACTATGTACGCAATGGCTTTGTTTGTCACTGCTTGTGGAGTTTTCTTTTCGTGCAGAAGATTTAAAATCGTTCTCCAATATTTCTTGGGTCAGCCAAGGGACCAAAAGCCTCAAGAAGACACACATCCAAATGAAGAAGAAAAAAGGGAATGAGTTTTTCTTTTACTACTACGTTATGCAAGGTATGTAGGTCTATAAAAAACCGCACAATTGACACAGTCCTATCAGTAAAACATTCTGTGCTGTACTTCTCACTCACATTCAAGTACTCTTCCTGTTTGAAATAGGGCCAGGTAAGTTCACCTAGTTGCAGAAGCTTCAAGGATATGTATTTATGGGATTTCTGTTTACTGCAGATGTTTATGTGTAGTTTCATCATGTATTCATCATGATCTTGGAAGCAGTTTATGACACTAACATCCATCAGTCACAGTTGGAATCCGTCAATTCATACAAATACTTGGGTGTAACTCTTTGTAGTGACATGAAATTAAACGACCACGTAAGCTCAGTCATGGGTAAAGCAGGTGGCAGACTTTTGGTTATTGGTAGAATATTAGGGACATGCAGTAAGTCTACAAAGGAAACACTCGTGTAACCCATCATAGAATATTACTCATGTGTATGGAACTTGTATACCAAATAGGACTAACAGGCGATAATGAACGTATAGAGATGATGGCAGCAGGAATGGTTACAGATTTGCTTTATCTCTGGATGAATGTCACAGAGATGTTGAAAGAACTGAACTGGCAGATCCTTGAGGATAGACATCAAGTAGCCCACAGAAGTCTGCTTACAAAGTTTTGAGAAGAGGCTTTAAATGATGGCCTGAAGAATATACTACAATCCCTTGCTTATCACACCTATAGTGATCGTTAGGACAAACTTATCGTTTAAGTACGGCACACACAGTGGCATTTCAAGAGTCATCCTTCCCACATTACATATGTGAGTGGAACAGTCAAAAGCCCTAGTAACTGGTGTTGGTATGATGGGACATACCCTCTGCCATGCAGTTAGCAGTGGTTTACAGAGTATGAATATAGATTTTAGTACCATACAATTCTGCTGCTCATATATAGGTGCAAATTTTAATCTAACTACAGATATTAAATATTATGCCACAACAGGCTCACAGCCAGTTAGATGCAGTGCATCAAAAGCAGAAGAGAACATCATGCATATGTTTTTACACTTATTTGTTTAATTGTTCAGTAATATAAAAAAAAATTATTTTCATTACTGTCTTTGACATGGAACTTAATAATATTTGATCGTGTCAATGGCCACTTCTTGTCATAACAGTACTGCTTCCAACACACCAGGATCCTGCTGCCATTATTGTTTAACGTTATGATTTACTTTAACTGTTTTGAAAAGTTTTAATTTATTATTGGTATCCAATATCTGTTACGATATTTCGTCCCTTATTTACAATCCAAGCAGTGTGTGAGCTTTACAGAGGTAGCCAATGGAGTTAGAGCAAATATGGATCATCCTGATCAATATACGAGGTATTTTAAGATCATGAGAATCTATCTTCAGTGAGGGGATAAATGGCATATATAGTTTTCTCTCACCACATACTACCACCACTCATCCTGTCCCAGCTGACCCTTGCGGCCGAGCTGTTATAAGCGCTTCAGTCCGGAACCGCGCTGCTGCTAAGGTCACAGGTTCGAATCTTGCCTCAGGCATGGATGTGTGTGATGTCCTTAGGTTAGTTAGGTTTAAGTAGTTCTAAGTTTAGGGGGCTGATGGCCTCATATGTTAGGTCCCATAGTGCTCAGAACCATTTGCACTGTTTTTGAACAATCCAGTCCCACACACTTACAAACAAACACACATATTCATTTCTGTTTAAGAAATACACTTTTACATGATAACTCCCTGGCAGACACCATCTCTAATATGCGGCACCATACCTTGCAGACTTGTAACTCTCCATTTTAATAATCTGATATGTGTCATTTACTTCAAAACATTGCTAAAATCATCTTCAACAGCGTTTCAGCTAACACTGAGAAGCTAATTTAGCATCCCACTGTCATTGAGTTCATTAGAAAAGGAGTCATAGCTTAGTTGTAGAAGCGTGGAGAAAGAGAACAATTATAGCTTAGATGAAGGATTTCTCAGTGTGAGATACTGACATAGATGTTTGCCCCTAAGTTTCGCCACAGTTACATGTTCTGTCATATTTTAACCAATGGTTGTGGGGAAATGAATGCTAGAAATGTGATTTTATGCCACTCAAAGCTGATGGAAAATCAGATGCTGTCTAATTTGTGTCTTCATTATTGATTTTATAGGCACAATGGTAATGATAAAGGCTACTTTCAACAATACCAGTAGTGGGAGTGAGAGAATTCTTACCAATTTCAGCTATAAGTAGCCTGTAATCAAACCCCATTCATATCTACTATTGAACAAGTGCACTTCTGACCTAGTGTAGGTGCTGCTAAAGCAATTAATGCAATGTGTTGATGACATTGCCCAAGGAAATGTTCAGAATCTCTGTCTGTTTATTTAATTATCAACAGTTTCAACTCATTTATTTTTGATGAGACACACTAATTAAACCTTGTAAATGGAGATTTGACTGCAGTTATGTTACATTCATGCTGCTACATGTTCCTTAAGTAGTCCTTCCTAAATAAACTATTGCTATGACACAGTTATGTGCCTTTTACATATGGGGGTGACATTGTTCTTTTATTGGTATAGACTTCCAACACTTCATTGTATGAATTATGACATCTGAATATCTTCCTAATGATAAATGTCCTTCTTTAGCCAGCTAAGGGCAGATTATGAAAGAAATGAATGATAATACCCATCAGTTCAAAGTTTAATTGAAATAATTTTATGTTCACATCCCCCAACAATGTGTAATGTGAGGAACTTTAGGATGTTATTGGCATATTCAGTGAAAATTAGTTTTAGAATTTACTGAAACAAATTTATTATAGACAGATAATTGGTCACATTTCCATGCATCTACTACTAGACATGATTTTTTTTTTTTTTTTGCAGGGAAACAAAAGCATCACCACTAAGACAACCTATTTTCCCATTTCATCTATCCATTATCAGCCTCATCTGGATACATTGTACACTGTGCAGTAATCTGGTAGAGGCGTCATTATCGTTTTCTTAGCAATTTTTCTAATGAAGGATGTTAAAGTAAATAAAAACTGCTTTACATGTTTTAATATGAACATGACTAATTTGAGAGTGTAGAAATTGCTGCTGAATCTCCAAAACTTTCACAAATACATAGGTTTTTATCATTTCTTTTAACTGTGACTGACCTTAGAAAACCAACTTTATGTGTCAACCTACAATGAGTTACTTTGTTTTTATTGGTACTCCAAATTGAGAGTCATTTTTATGAAGTGTTCAGCTGAAGTGCATCCTATGATGGAAGTTACTTTTACAATAGTGGATTTTGTTAGGCACCCATTTTGGAAGTAAATTGACATTACTGACATGTACTGATCAGTCAGAACATGATGACCACCTGCCTAAAAGCCGGTATGTCCACCTTTGGCATTGATAACAACAATGATCCATTGTGGTGTGGAATCAACCAGGCCTTGCTACATCGCTGGAGGGAGATGGCATCACGTTTGCGCACGCAAGTCACCTAATTCCCGTAAATTACTGGGATGGGGTGGGGCGATGTCCTTCGACGCCACATTCAATCACATCCCGGATGTGTTTGATTGGGCTCAGATCTGGCAAGCTGGCAAGTTGCGGAGGAGGGTGGGGGGGGGGGGCAGCATGCTAACTGGAAATCGCTACTGTGTTCCTCAGACAACTCTGTCACACTCCTGGCATTGTGACATGTCACATTATCTTGCTGGAAGATGCCACTGCTGTCAGGAAACATCATCCTCATCAAGCAGTGTGCATGGTCTGCAACCAGTGTACGTTAATCCTTGGCCATCATGCACCAGCTCAACTGTACCCCAGAGCATAATGGAGATCTCACCGCCCTGTCTTGATCCTATGGTACTGCTGTCAAGAAGCTGTTCCCCTGGAAGATGACTGATTTGCACCCTCCAATTGGCATGATGAAGAAGGTATCAGGATTCATCAGCATCAGACCTTGTGGCACTCTGCTACTGCTCCACCATCCAGTACCAATCGTCACGTATCTATGTCAGTTTCAGTTGTAGGCATCATGATGTTAACATTGGCACATGTATGTGTCGTCGGCTGCAGACTCCCATCATTAGGAGTGTCCAGTGCACTGTGTGTTCAGATACACTTGTATTCTGCCCAGTATTAAAGTCTGATGTTAGTTCCACCACAGTCCACCATGTGTCCTATGTTACCAGTATGCCCAGCCTATGACATCTGACACCTGTAATGATGGGTGGTCGCACAACTGCACGGTGTCTGGACGTGGTTTTACCTTGGTTTTGCCACATGTTGAAGACACTCACCACAGAACTCCTCAAACACCCGGCAAGTTATGAAGTTTCTGAAATGCTCATGCTGAACTTCCAGGCTATCACAATCTGCCCTTGGTCAAACTCAGACAGGTGGTGTGCATTACTCATTCTGAACATGGTCAGCACACTCACTGATACTACATGCACTGTATGTGTGTCTGACTAGTAGTCATTCCTTGCGCATCACTTTGCTGTCACCTGGAAGGGTTTATATCGATAGTGAGTTATTGGTCATAATGTTCTGGCTAATCAGTGTTAAGGAATTATGTAAATGTTACTCTGGTGCACCATTTGCACTCAATACTTGATGGAAATGGAAATGTCGTGTGGCTAGGGCCTCCTGTCGGGTAGACCGTTCGCCTGGTGCAAGGCTTTCTAGTTGACGCCACTTCGGCAAATTGCGTGTCTATGGGGATGAAATGATAATGATAAGGACAACACATCACCCAGTCCCTGAGCGGAGAAAATCTCCTACCGAGCCGGGAATCGAACCCGGGCCGTTTGGTATGACATTCCGTCGTGCTGACCACTCAGCTACCAGGGGCGGACTACTCAATACCTGATGAAAAATGCAATGTAATGAAAGTATTTTATGACTAGCCTTTCCCCTGTGGCCTTGACCATATACGCATTTTATACATATATTGCATATATTTCCTCCATCCCCCTTCCCACCTCTAACTCTTCATCCTCCTGTCTTTGTGTCCACCTCATTCTCCCTTCCTGCTCCCTCCGTCCTTACCTATTCTCTCCTGCTATCTCTCTCTGTCCATCTCCTGCTCTATTCATTTCGACATTCTCCCATGTGTGCCCATCCGCATGTATGGCTCCTCTATAACAGGTCAAAAAAGCAGGTCGATACTACTCCCATAACACACCTATCATATGTGAGTGAGACAGCCTAAAAATCTGGGGCTTGGGAAACCTTTTCAGAAATCATTATGGACTTCAATATTCCAAGATCCACAGTGTCAAGTGTTTGCTGGCAATACCAAATTTCAGGCATCACCTTTCAGAAAATGCAATTTCCAATGGCCTTCACTTAATGATGGAGAGCAGTGGCTTTTGGGTAGAGTGTCAGTGCTAATCAGACAAGCAACACTGCATTAAAAAAAAAACAACGCAGAATTCAGTGTGGAATATATGACAAACGTATCTGTCAGGACAGTGTGGTGAAATTTGCTATAATTGGGCTGTGGCAGAGATGACCAATGTGAATACTTTTGCTGACAGCACTAAATCGCCTGCATTGCCTCTTCTGAGCTCATAATCATATCCTTTCGACACTAGATGGCTGGAAAACCAAGGCTTGGTCAGATGAGTCCTAATTTCACTTTGTAAGAGCTGATGGTAGGGATCGAGTGTGTCACAGACCCCTCAAAGCCATGGACCATGTTGTCAACAAGGCACTGTGCAAGCTGTTGGCGGCTCCATAATTGTGAAGGGTGGGTGTACATGGAACAGACTGGGTCCTCTGGTACAACTGAACGAATTATTGAATGTAAATGGTTTTGTTTGGCTATTTTGAGAGCATTTGCAGCCATTCATGGACTTCATGTTCCCAAACAATGATAAATTTTTTATGGATGAAAATGCACCATGTCACTGGGCCACAGTTGTTTGTATTTGAAGAACATTCTGGATGATTTGACCAAATGATTTGGCCACCCAGACTGCTTGATATCAATCCTGTCAAACATTTATGGGACATAATTGAGAGGTCAGTTCATGTACAAAAATCCTGCATCAGCATCTCTTTCACAATTAAGAATGGGAATAGAGGCAGGATGGCTCAGTATTTCTGCATGTGACTTCCAATGACTTGTTGAATTCATATCCTCAATGCTGGCAATTTTCTGGAGGGAAGTTTATGTTCTTGTCATGAAACACCTATTGAAAAAAAATTAGAGAATAAGCGGCTGTGAAAGACCACAGAACAACTTTATTGCCACAGTAAAGATAATAAAAAGAAGAAAAAAGAAATTAGTGTTCATATTTAAGCAAACAGACATTTATTTCTCCATTGTTCGATTTGTGAGTGAGATAAGAAAGGGAATTATTAGTTGTGGTACAAGGTACCTTCCACCATAGTGGATTGTGAAATAAAAGTAGATGTAGAAGGTTAGAAAGTAAAGGCAGGTCACTATGACCTCATGATGAGGATCTCCTACAGGTGAATTAATCTGATGTTGGGGCCTGGGTGAACTGCCTTCCTTTTTTAACCATCAGCACTCAAATCTCTCTCTCTTCCTGGAGTTTGCTATAACATATGGTTTTATTTTGGTTCTGAATGCCAGAAGACAAAATAATGTATTTCTGACAACTTATATACACTAGTGACTAGAGTAAAATGTTAGAGAAGAATGAGACAAAATATATTTGGAAATTGTGTTTGTGTTTAATTTCATGATTCATAAAACTGTGTTATTTCAGAAACTTAATTTCCTTATTAGCTCTATATTTTGTTGAAGATAAATGCACAAGTACTTAAATGTTGGATGTTAATGTCTCTTTCAACTCACTTAAATGTATCAAAGACAACAACCTCATCAATCTTAGGATCCAACAAATATGATCAAAGTGCAAGTTAATACTTATTCCATCTAATATTATGGGATACCCAAAAAGAAAAACTGGAATTATTTTTTAGAAGCTATATATTTTCAAACTATGTACAAAATGACCTGATCCCCTTGAAAATACTTTCCATTATAACTAATACTTTTCTCCCACTGGCACTTCCAATGTTCAAAACATTTTTTGTAGTCATCTTTAGAAATAGGCGAAAGCTTCTACCTCCTTTTTTGACTTCTTTAATGTTGTCAGATTGGTGTCCTTTCATGCACCTTTTCATGCATGGAAATAAGAAAAAGTCGAAGAGAGCCAAGTCAGGTGAGTAAGGTGCATGCCATTTTTACCCAAAAACTGTCTAACAGAGATGGCTGTGTGTGCAGGTGCATTGTTGTGTTGGTAGAACCATTTCCTGTCTTCCACAAATCAAGTCTTTTTTGATAAACACTGTTGTGTTTAAAACTTCCAAGTAAAGGTTTAATTGATGGTCTGACCCAATGGCACAAACTATCATTGATTTGGGCAGTTGACTGATGTCCAGAAAAAGGTTTAACATCAATTGACATGTCGCCAGTTTTAAATTGAGCAAACTACTCGTATGCTTGAGTTTTTCCCATAGCTTCATCTTGGTAAGCTGTTTTCAACATTAAAACAGTTTCAGCAACATATTTACCAAGTAGAAAATAAAATTTCACAGCTAGGTGTTGTTCACTTAAACTTGTCATCATAAAAGTGAAACAAGAATAAAACAGTACCAGCAAAAACAATCACTGCAGATGAACAGTACAAGCCAAATGACAACACAGGTGCACTGTACTAGCAATAAGTTGCACTATACGTGCCTAGTGGCAGAAATACATATGACACAAGATCCGCCCACAGTATTGTTATTCTGGTATTTAAGGGACACCATCGTATACCCATCAGTGTGAGCACTCATTTGCATGACTTGATGTGAAACTCCAACTGTGCAAGAATGATAGCTGTAGTACTGTAACACAGAATTTTCTCTAGTCAAATGTTCACTACCAAATCCTAATTCTTGCCAAAATTCGTAAAGGAAAGCTACTTGTTTACTTTTTCTCCTTGACTCTCTTAAAATTTCACGAACTATTAGAAACATAGGTTTTCTGTTGTGTAGCCCTTACTGTCTGATACCAGAAATACCCATATCCTCTCCTAGAATGTGGTTAATCTGTTATTGAACACATGAACAAATCTCATTTACAGTTTCCATCCATACCATCAGTGTGGTTGTTTCATTTGGTGAGTGTTTTCTCTTTGTATTAATTATATGTTTCTGATCCATTGTGTATTGTGTACATAATTCAGTTTTGTGGCTGCAGTTATTTGATTAGCTCAGAGTGAACTTTCTCATACATGTTAATGTACACCATTGTTGGGCATATTTTATAAGAAAGCTGACTTCACAGATGTTACTAAATATTGACAACTCTTACCTCTTATGTGACTTTCTTAATTGTTGTCATCCCTCTGACTAGTAATGAGATACTTACAAAATCACCATTGGGATCTCAAAAGAATCACTCTATTGATAAAGCTGATAATGCCTTCACTTAACAGACAGTAAAATTTTTAAATGGTAAAGGATCATCAGCTGGAATTGTCTCTGACTTATTAAAGAGTTTTTATTGTTCAATCACAATGTACCATAAGAGAAATTAAGTTTTTATGCGATAGCTTGTTCAGCACATGCCAGATTTAGTTCCTATTTATGAATCAGGATGAAAAATGTTACACTAGGCTTGTGGGTAATACAAAGAGGGACACAGGCTTCCAGCATGCTAGGTTGTTGAAGGGCCAGCAACTTGTGATACCATTTCAATATGACAAACAGCTAAAGTTGCAAAATGCTCTTTTTATTACTTGATGATCACCAGTTTTAGGTTTTTATTCATAACTCATTCTCAGATCATCCATCGAAGCAGAACGAATATTATTCCACACAGCAAAAAATCATGACAATTATTAGCAAAATGGAGTGCAGTGCAAATGATCATGAAATGTGTATCCAGTTTTGTGATCACTTTCTTTGTACTTCTCTGCAAACTGACTGTAATGAATTTTTGGTGTCTCGAGTAACATTTATTCTGATTGGATGGATGATTTGAGGATGGGTTATGAATAAAAACCCAAAACTAGACATGATCAAGTAATAGAGATATTTTGCAATTTTGGTTATTTGTTGTATTGAAATTGCAAAGAGGGACACCATTTCACCTTCATGGGGAGAAAATACACTGATTAATCCAAAGAGTTCTATTATGGGTCCATTGCTGTTCACGTCAAATGTTAGTGATTAATCAGTTTATCCCAGGATAACTCACCACTTAGGCAAAAAGTATTCTCTACACAAAAGGAAGTAATTAGAATTAAATGTGATGACAACACATATAAATTTTTGAGGAATCTGTTAAGCAATAGGGAATTTTAAACACATCGTTGCAGCACATTTATTACCTCATTACATTCATTCTCGTGATTGCTACGGTTGCAGGTTTGAATCCTGCCTCGGGCATGGATGTGTGTGATGTCCTTAGGTTAGTTAGGTTTAAGTAGTTCTAAGTTCTACGGGACTGATGACCACAGATGTTAAGTCCCATAGTGCTCAGAGCCATTTGAACTATTTGAACATTCATTCTCAACTCACTGTAGTTTGAAAGTAACAGAGATATTCGCTAATGCAATGCCAGAATAAAAAGTGATCTGCACTTCCCCTTGGTGAATCTAACTGTGGCACAGAAAGGAATGCAATTCTCAGCCATAAAACTCTTTGGTATTCTATACAAAGATATAAAATGTCTGACAGATAGCATAAGTGTTCTTAGATATATATTAGAGTTGTTTATCCATAAAAACCCATTGTATACCGCAGAGGAATTCCCACTACATTGATTTTCTTCTAAATGTGTAGGAATTTTTTTGTACATAATATGACGTCCTGGCACCAGATATGTTCTGATTAGGAATGGCTCCAGTGACATAACATGAGTGTTCACTCAGAGCATCTTTTAGATGGTTATTGAAGAAGTATTTTTGTAGTTATTTGCATGTTCTAGGAGTATATTGGTGACCATTTCCAATTATATAGAAAGAGAAATAGGTTTGTATAGTCGAAATATTGCTATATGCTCATCATTTACATAAGTCAATCTTTACTTCAATCTCAGTATGTGGTATAGGAGAAGATTCCAAGTGAAAAATGAGTTTAATGTCTATTTCAGTCTTTCATTAGCTGCCAGCACATTTAATTCACAAAGGACTCTCTCAGATATTTTTAGGGCTGCGCATTCCCTCCTTCTGTCCTTGAGTAGGCAAATTTGCTTATAATAAGTGCTACCGGTACTTTTGATCCTACACTTATATTTAAAAATGCTGCCAATGTTTTTTTCCCAAAAGTGTTACTGGTTCCTCATACCAAACTTCATATGAGAGAGTAAATGTGCTGAGAGGCTGCTGTTAGTCTGCCCTATCTTCTTAAATGGTTTTATATACAAGGTAAAGTATGGAAACTGGCTAAAAATCATAGCCAGAATTTCCCATAAACCGCATTATTAATATGTGAGGTGGATTTGACATTTAGCTGATGTGCCTTTATGTGTCCTGGAAGTGAGTGCTTTAACATGCTCTTTTAAATGGACAGGTTACAGTGCTCTGAAATGTATTTTAAATGAGCTGTTTGAAGTTATGAAAACACTTTATTATGTCTCACAACATAGTTTACTACTATCACTATCTGAAATCCAATTACTAACTAAATTTTAAGATTTCATTTAATTTATAGAATACTGACAATACTTAAGACATTGCTTATTAATTCAGGATCGTTAACTATTTACAATAATGCAGTAGTTGTGCCAAATTTGTTGTCAGTAATAATTGCCACTTTAAGAATAATATTATAATAATATGTTAAAATAGAAGAAAACTGGTTTTTTCTTGTTCTTCTGATACAGAATAATAAAGTGCATGTGGCAAGTGTATTGTATCATCTTCATGATAAAATTCTACAGCATTTTGACACTACTGTTTGCGATGTTTTCAAATGCAGTTTTCTTCTATCTTGTGTAAAGTTTCTTCTGTTTACTGATAAAGGGACAGTCTAAGTATGAACCAGTATGCAACAGAGCCCAGGCAAAACAAATTATTAAATGTAATGAGAAGAAAATTTTTAGTTCACTTCAGCTGCATAGTGTATAAATTGCCACAACTTGTTGTGTGAACATTATTTATTTTTCCTGAACGAATCACTACTCTACTCTTAAGTTCCTGAGACTGAGGATCCATTAGTGCTTTACGTGGAGTGATATGTAAAATGTCAGAGTCTCTTCTTGTTAGCACTACAGCACCACAAACAAATAGGGAAGGGGAGAAGACTGGAAGCTGCATTGGTGGATTAGGAAGCATGTGCAGTATCGGAGGGGAAGCGGAGAAGTTAATTGCTAGGTTTAGGACAGGGACTACTGGAGACTGAGGCCAAGGACTTTATGTGGAAAAGGTATATGTTTTTGGGGGAGGTTATGCTGCACAGTTCCAAAAATATGTAGTAGGTGGAAGTAATTCAGAGGGTGCCAGCTGTGAAGTAGTCATTAAAGTAAAGCAAGTCATACTGAGCAGAATACTCAGCAACAAAGTGATCCAGCTGCACATTAGCCACTGATTGGCGGTGGCCATTCATGCAGACAACTTGGTAGTTTCATGCCCATGCAGATAGCCGCAGAGTGGTTGCATCATAGTCTGTAATGAAATGGCTCCTTTTACAAGTAGTCCTTACTTTTACGATGCAGAAGATGTCTGTGACAGGACTGAAGTAGGTGGTAGAGGGAGGATTTATGGGATAGGTTTTGCATTTAGGTCTATTGCAGGGATATGATCCTTGATGCAAGGGTTTGGGACAAGGGACGGAGTACGGGTGGGCAGAGATATATTCGTAGGTTTGGCACGCAGCAGGATACCACTGTGGAAGGGGTGGTGAGTATAGTAGGTAGGATATTTCTCCTTTCCAGTCATGGCTAGAGGTATTCAGAACACTGGCAGAGAATGTGATTGACTTGCTCCAGCCCTTAGTGGTATTGAGCCTTGAGGATAGCTCTCCATTATGGCCAGACAGTGGATATTTTTTTCTTCATAATTAGAGTATATTACCTGAAAAACTAAAACAGGGCACACAAATCACATTTACTTCAATAGCAATATATTTATTAACTATGTATTTCTAGTACTTAATTCTTTTAGTACCGCAACTAAGTCTGCTAATAAAAAAACTACAAAAAAATCTCTTAATGAGTTACCCAACAACTAATACTACTTTAAACCCTACAGAATCTGTTGTGTGTTCGCTAATTTATTTTGATGTGCTTAAGTTGTAGATGGTTATTTCCACTATGGGATCCATCCTCATACACAATGGATGTGTGAGAGATGTTGGGTAAGTTGAGAGATGACGTATGGGAGATCTGTTTCTGGGTGAGGTTGAGAGATTAATTTCGGTCTGTGAAGGCCTCAGTGAGATTCTTGGCATATTTGGAGAGTGACTGTATGACACTAAAGATGTGAGGACCAGTGGTACTGAAGCTGTATGGAAGGGACTTCTTGGTATGAAATGGATGTCAGCTGTCAGAATGGAGGTATTGGTTGTGGTTGACACATCTGATGGAGACAGAGGCACTGATTTATCCTTGAGGTGAAGGTCAACATCAAGGAAGTTGGCATGTTGCATTGAGGAGGACTAGGTGAAATGATTGTAGAGATGGTGTTGAGATTCTGGAAGCATGTGAACAGGGTTTTTTTCACCCTTGGTCCAGATCACAAAAATGTCATCAGTTAATCTGAACCAGGTGACTGTTTTTAGATTCTAAGTGGTTAGGATGCACTCCCCTTGATAGCCTGTGAATAGGTTGGCATAGAATGTTTACTTGTGGTTGCTCATTGCTGTACAACAGGTTCATTTGTAGTTGATCCCTTCAAAGGAGTAATAATTGTGGGTGAGAATAAAATTGATCACGGTGACCGGAAAGGAGATTGCAGGTTTGGAGTTGGTTTGGCATTGGTAAAGTCAATGTTAAATGGTAGCAGGGCCATTGTCATTTGGGATGTTAGTGTAGAGGGAGGTGGCATTGATGGAGATGAGCAGGGCTCTAAGTGGTAAGGGAAAAGGAACTGTGCAGAGTCGGCAGTGGATGTGGTTAGTGTCTTTTATATTAGAGGGTAGGTTACAGGTTATAGGCTGCATGTAGTGCTGCACAAAAGGAGAGGTGCCCTCAGTGTGGTAGTAGGGCATCCTGAGTGGTTGGGTTTATAGACTTCAGAAAGCATGTAGAAGGTAGCACTGTGGGGAGTGGTGGTGTTGAGGAGAGAGACAGACTCAACGGAGAGCCTCTGAGATGGACTTAATGATATGAGGAGGGACTAGTGATCATGCTGGATTTCTGGAATAGACTCTTTGTGACAGGGTTTTTAGGTGGGTATATCAGACAGCTGGTGGAACCCCTCTGCTAGGTAATCCCTGCAGTTCGTAACCAGAGGGGTGGAGCTTTTGTTGGCTGGTAGGATCATAAGCTTGGGATCAGATATTATGTGATGAAGTGAGGTTGTTGCTGTGGATATAATGTTGGTTTCCTTGATGAGGGATATGGTGAATGTTGCCTCACCATGCTCGTACTGATAAAGACTTGATGTACTACACTACTGGCCATTAAAATTGCTACACCACAAAGATGATGTGCCACAGACACGAAATTTATTTGACAGGAAGAAGATGCTGTGATATGCAAATGATTAGATTTTCAGAGCATTCACACAAAATTGGCGCCGGTGGCGACGCCTACAATGTGCTGACATCAGGAAAGTTTACAACCGATTTCTCATACACAAACAGCAGTTGACCGGAGTTGACTGGTGAAATGTTGTTGTGATGCCTCATGTATGGAGGGGAAATGCATACCATCTGGTTTTCGACTTTGATAAAGGTCGGATTGTAGCCTATCGCGATTGTGGTTTATCGTATCGTGACATTGGTGCTCGCGTTGGTCGAGATCCAACAACTGTTAGCAGAATATGGAATCCGTGGGTTCAGGAGGGTAATACAAAATGCCGTGCTGGATCCCAATGGCCTTGTATCACTAGCAGTCGAGATGACAGGCATCTTATACGCAAGGCTGTAACGGATCATGCAGCCACGTCTCGATCCCAAAGTCAATAGATGGGGACGTTCGCATACAACAACCATCTGCACGAAGAGTTCAACGATGTTTGCAGCAGCATGGACTATCAGCTCGGAGACTGTGGCTGCGGTTACCCTTGATGCTGCATCACAGATAGGAGTTCCTGCGATGGTGTACTCAACGACAAACCTGGGTGCAAAATGGCAAAACGTCATTTTTTCAGATGAATCCATGTTCTGTTTACAGCATCAGGATGGTCGCATCCGTGTTCGGCGACATCACGGTGAACGCACATTGGCAGCATGTATTCGTCATAGCCCTACTGGCGTATCACCCGGTGTGATGGTATGGGGTGCCATTGGTTACACGTCTCATTCACCACTTGTTCGCATTGACGGCACTTTGAACAGTGTTTCAGATGTGTTACAACCTGTGGCACTACCCTTCATTCAATCCCTGCAAAACTGTACATTTCAGCAGGATAATGCACGAATGCATGTTGCTGGTCCTGTATGGGCCTTTCTGGATACAGAAAATGTTCGACTGCTGCCCTGGCGAGCACATTCTCCAGATCTCTCACCAATTGAAAATGACTGGTCAATGGTGGCCGAGCAACTGGCTCGTCACAATACGCCAGTCAGTATTCTTGATGAACTGTGGTATCGTGCTGAAGCAGCATGGGCAGCTGTCCCTGTACACGCCATCCTAGTTCTGTTTGACTGAATGCCCAGACCGTTATTACAGCCAGAGGTGGTTGTTCTGGGTACTGATTTCTCCGTATCTATGCTCCCAAACTGTGTGAAGCTGTAATCACATGTCAGTTCTAGTAAAATATATTTGTCCAATGAATACCCATTTATCATCTGCATTTCTTCTTGGTGTAGCAATTTTAATGGCCAGTAGTGTAGATATTTCAGTCTCATAGTGAGTGTGGGCCCTATATGTTCCTTGGATGCTTGCCATGGCAAATATAACATTAAAATAATAGGGTACAGCAAGATATGCAGTCAAGTTAGTCATATTTTAGAAGCACTTCAGCAGTGTAGTTTGTCATTTTCTTCAGTTTTATAATTTAAAAAATGTAAGAAGACTATTCTTGGTGTGCAGTCATAAACAATGAATGATTGAGAAAGCACTGGAGCAGCAGAGACTACAATGTTCAATAGTTCTTCAGTTGCACCTGTTTACTTGGAGCCTCAGATATAATTTACACATCATCATGTCAAATGATAACTGGAGACTATTATTCTTATAAAAATGCTAAGTGTTAATGAGGTAAACTGCTGTGTACAAGTGGAAAAGGTAATTGTGGAAAACAAAATAACTACCAAATATTAAAACCAGCCTGCTGAAAAAACAATGTTGTTTACCATATTTAACACATTCTTACAGGATAGTGTATCATGAGGAATGTTGAGAGTAAGGGCACTGTGAGATATACTTCACAAGGAACTCCTGTTAGCAATGGTTAAGGTGCATCTACTTCTGTTTATGTTTTAACAACCCAACAGGGCCATTATACAAGTGTAGGATCCACATTTGACGATATGTCAAAGGGCTGTCATCTGAACTATAGAACTGTTCCAAAATAATCTGATAAGAAGGATGTAGCACTACACCCTAAATGACTTCATCATGTTACAAAATATGAAAAGAATCTGAGATGGTGTTTTGGTATGTCTGGTAAAAAATTGAGAAAAAATGTTTGTTTCATGAGCAACTCACTTTACTTCTGGACTTAGTCTCCTTTGATGGATATACACTTGGTCCAGTGATCCTCCAACTTTTTCATTCCATAATAAAAATATGTTTTGTCAAAATCTGCAAATTACTCACTGACGACAACTATCACTTCTTCAGTTGAAGACAATTTCTCCCTAGCAAACCAAAGTTGCAAGTTAGGGAATAGGAAGAAGTCACTTGTAGCTAAGTCTGGTGGATGAGGAATTATGTCAAAGCCCAATTCAAGCACTTGCGCTATTGTTACCACTGCTGTGTTTGATGGTGCATTATCCTGGTGAAACACCACTAATGTGCATGCCGACCTTGTTTTTTTTTTCAGCCTCTACAAGACTCAAATGGTCCAACAATGAATCATAATAGGGTCTAGTTATGGTAATGCCTTTTTACAATTAATCTATAAGGATTATTCCTTGGTAATCCCATAAGATGGAGGCGATCATCATACAAGCTGTCAAAATTGTTTTTGCCTTTTCTGACGCGCTTTCACCAGCCTTCATTCATTGTTTTGATGGTGTGTCATGTGGGATCCAGGTTACATAAACAGTCACAAATCAACACAAAAGATCTTGCAGACATCACCAGACATTGTGTTGAGATGTTGTGGCAAATGCAATTTTGCTCAACTGTGAACAATTGCGGAGTCCACTTCACACACAGCTTCTTCATAGGTAATTCTCTGTACAGAACATCATGCACTTGCTCAGTTGAGATGCCTAAAAGCTCAGAAAGCGTACAAATTTTTAGTAGTTGGTCTTGCCTTACCATATCATGGCTTTTATCAATGTCTTCCTTTGTTGAGACCTCCATTAGACAGCAGGAGCGTACTTCATATTCAGTGCTTATTCGACTGCATTTAAGATAATTAATCCAAAAAAAATTGTCTCCTATGATGGTGCAGAAACTACATGACTTCATCCAATCCCGTTTTGATTTGTGCGGCAGTCCATCTCATCAAATGGAAGTGTTTAATAGCAGCACAAAACTCAGTGTTCTCCATTTTTAATTATAGTCGACGCACTGACCAATTTAGACAGATGTCAACAATGTACTGTACACTATAGATTGTTTAATTTCTTTATACAATCCTTGGAATAATCAGGCTTATCAGTCATGAAAGCTCAACAAAAATGTTCCATTCTTTCATGGAGATTTACCTGTCTTGTCAGAAGACCCTTGTACTTAGTAGTTATCTGTCATATATATGACCAGAATGAAAAGGAACAATTTACAGTGTTACTGAATCTGGTTTACATAATACCTACTGTGATGGTGTTAGGGATGGTGACTTTCATGTAGTAAGCTTTTTTCTGAAATTAGTTATTTTCAACATTAAGCGTATAATTTAATTTAAATTGCTAGTTACTTTTCAGATCTATGTTTGATGTCTCCTCAGGCAATGACAGGCTGTTAATTTTTTTATTTATTTCAATCACAAATGCTCCTTCAGTTTTTAGTTTCTTGTATAAGGCAAGACTTTGACTTACCAACTTCATATATCCTTGAGTACCAGACTCTGAGAAATGAGAAACATGTTCTTAACTCTTGTACCTCCTACTTTCTCTTCTAGTGCATGTTATGATTAATTTTAATGCTATGAAGAAGGAGATTGTGTAAAGTGCATCAAGTGTGCATTTCAGTAAGCTGTACAGTCATTTGATCTAATACTCAGCTGAGTTGATAATGTCAGAAATTTCCAGAAAACCTAAGATACTATCAGGCCAGTTTAAAAATCTGAAACTTATAACAAGGCCTTATTCAGCAATATTTGGTTCATTGTATCTCCATTTCAGCCTTGTCATTTAGTAAGTTAGTTTAAGTGAACAACAGCATGGTACTGCAACAACAAATTCATATTTCTCTTCTCTTCCAAGGTGGTTCTAGTTTGTAAATAGATATTCATTTCTAGAATAGAAGGAGAAGAAACAATTTAAGTTTATATTGACACTTGATATACCTGTTGTTCTGGTGTAAGTGGTAAAATAGTCTTATGGCATCATATTTCAAATGTTTCAGAGCTGTTGAAAGCTTTAGCTGTCAGTAATAAAGTTGTACTGTTTCTTGTGGTGATGAAGATCTGAGTATTAATATCCATTTCAAACAGTGATGGATTACTTAAGACAGATGTCATTAGTGAATATATGTTATGAAGAGATACCAACAAATTGACAAAAAAATGGTTCAAATGGCCCTGAGCACTATGGGACTTAGCATCTTAGGTCATCAGTCCCGTAGAACTTAGAACTACTTAAACCTAACTAACCTAAGGACAGCACACACATCCGTGACTGAGGCAGGATTCGAACCTGCGACCGTAGCAGTCGTGTGGTTCCAGACTGAAGCGCCTAGAACCGCTCGGCCACATCAGCTGGCTAACAAAATGACAGTTTGTGATCATGATGTATTGTATTCACCATTTGCATTAAAGTAAAAAACACTTTTATTCTTAACATATAACTCTGACATGAGTGCAAAAAATTAAAGATTGCTTATTAAAACACGTGGCCCATGTTCTTTGTTAATTTGGAAACAGTATACACTACCTGACAAAAAGTGTAAAGCACCCAGAATGAGAGAAAGAAACAAAATGAAACTTCATGGATTAATACAGTAAGTGATGTTATTTCAGATATTACAATAGGAGTTCAAATTGATATAGAGCTCACTAATCAGTATGACGTTATATCTCTTCTGGCCTGCATGTATGCATTGACTATGTTTAGAATAGTGCATACAACCTGTTATATCCTCTCCTGGGAAGGGCTGGACAACAGTTGTAACTAGCCTTTGGTATCGTTGATACTGGAACTGGTATGGAACTGATGACCGACCTGATCCCACACTTGTTCGTCGGGCAGAGATCTGGAATCTTGCTGACCAAAAGAGTAGCCTACCACAATATCATGCAGCCAGTTCATAGAGACATGTTCCATGTGTGAGTGATGAGTATCCTGTTGAAAATTGGCACCACAGTAGTGTTGCCTGAGAAGTAACACATGAAGAGGCAGGAAGTTCTTGCTGAAATATTGTGAAATCAGAATTCCCTCACTGACTACCAGCTGTAACCAGAAGTCATACCTAATGGCTCTCCAGACCGTGATGCCAGGAATAACAGTGCTGTGGCTCTATATGAGTAAAACACTTAAAGAAAGTGACCTCTCTCCAGGTTGCCATTATACTCAGTAACAGTGATCATCTAGATTAGTGCAGAACCACAATTCATTGTTGAACACAATTCAATGCTGTTCATCAGTACTCCAGTCTTCCTGTGCACAGCATCATTCCAAATGCAGCTGTTTGTGTTGTGATGTTTACTGACAGCCTAAAAATGGGACAGTAATTGCTTAATCCAGCTGCTACTAGTCTCTGATCAATGGTGCAGGATAACACAGGATGGTGCAGGTAGCCTCTTGCTTGTTCTCAAATGGCAGGTGCATATGTGACAGGGTTATGAAGTGCTTCACGTACAATATGGTGATACTCCCTTGTGGTGGTTACATGTGGTTGACAGGAACCTTGATGATGAGTATGCATTCCCTTACACTCACTCCCATGCAGTCCAACAATGGCCCATTGCCACATCCAAATGCCCCACAAATCTGGATAATCTTCAGCTTACTAAGCTGGCTGGATGAGAACCCACAATGAGACCACATTCTAACTCTGTCAGGTGCTAATAATTCTGTCTAATGTGAGTGGCATCTCCATGTCCTTCACAGGAATAACTAAATCTCTGATGCTGTTCACTCCCCATATATATCCTAGCAGCGTAGGTAACAACACTGAATGTGACAAAACTAATGCACTCTATTGGCCTTTCTGCCTGTTACAGAGAACTACAACTCTAATCACTTACATACCAGCCAATGGTGTTTGTTTGTGCGTATGAAATTACATTTATATTTGGCCATATCCTGTGGGTGCTTCACTTTTGTTTTATCAAAAAATGGTTCAAATGGCTCTGACCACTATGGGACTTAACTGCTGAGGTCATCAGTCCCCTATAACTTAGAACTACTTAAACCTAACTAACCTAAGGACATCACACACATCCATGCCCGAGGCAGGATTCGAACCTGCGACTGTAGTGCCTAGAACCGCTCGGACACCCATGCCAGCTTTGTTTTATCAGACTGGATATTTGGTTGACTGCCACTTTATTTATTTCAAGCTGTATTTAGATCTGTGTTACTGTGGTCACATCACTGGATTCATATTTAGTAGCGGTGCAGTTCATATGCCAGCCGTTCTAACCTAGTTTAGGTTTATCTAACTTACTTTCAGGGTTTGTCAAGACATTCCTTTCAGTGAGGCAAATGCTCATTCCTCCTTTCTTTTTGTCCTGCCTAACGTGCATATCCAGTGACTTTTATGTTGTTAGACATTAACCTTTAGTGATCTTTCGTAGTTGTTGCTGTTTTTTGTTGTATTATTAGAACCTGCAAAATAAATCATCATGCAGGGAACTGCAATGTTACGAGTCACCGCCCAGTTTATAAATTTAATTTCTGGAAACAATGTTACTGTGGTCTTACAATAAAATATTTTTAATGCAGTTCAGTAGCAATTCTCTGGCAAATTATTTCTACATAGTTTGTCAGGGAAGAAGTGACAGTAAACTAAACATCATTCAGATAGTTGTCTGACTGGAAATAGTCACTATGATTCACAGTAAAATCAAGAAGAAAGATGATTTAAAAGTGTATTGAGCCTCAAATATTGTCTACCATAATTATTACTCTGTTTATCAGCCTCCTGTTTTGTGAAATAGAGGTCAAAAACTTAATGCATATTTCTATAAATTATCCTCCTTTGGATTGCATTAGCCATATTCCTTCTTAAGCTATGCTAGTTTGAATAAACAAGGAAACCGTAATAACCAAAAATTTTTCAAGATTGGGTTCTAAATATTATGAATGCACATTCCTACTTTTGCTCCAGGCAATAGGAGCACCTGTTTGAAAATGGAAGAGCACATTTTCAATTAGCTTTTGTAAGTGGATTTAAATAAAAAATAAGACAAAAACTTAGAATTTATTGGAAAATTGATACACGGTTCCTTAATCAGATGAGCTTATTTATGCCAGAATTATGTAAAACAAATTTAAGAGCTAGTCATTCAGACAGAAATAACATGTGTACCATCTCCATTCACTATTCACTGCATCACAAAATTTGTGATTCCAGTTGAAACACAAATAGCACATAAGCCATTGTTCGCCACTGAAATTGTCAGAAAACTTCTTATGGCAAAGTGCACAGATAACATCCACAGAATCGTCATCAAGATCCAGATAGATATCATCTTTGGTGTCTACTTGTGACGGTTCACTAGAAACATAATTGTCAGAACTAGAGATTTTATACTTTCTTATAAATTTCCTCTTAGTGTTGGTGATCTGGTACCGAGCACCATGGGCTTCAAATCCACGCCAGATAGCATTTAACTCGATGCCCACTAGAGGTCTCTGCAGCAGTCGCACCGTAAGCCGTGGCTGTGTGTGTTTCTGGCCCGACTCTAGCGTGAGGGTGCCACTGTAGAGCCCGTGGCCCCAGCGGCCAATATCAACATAACCTGTTGTGTATTTAGGTGGCTTCCTTTCACTTAGTGAGGCAGCCTGGTATTCACCTTGAGTCGGTTGATATCTCGCTTACAGACATCGTGTTAATGTTGCATGTGCTTACTTCCCATTTACGAGTGGGCATTGCTTTGATTTTGTGAGTTTATCTCTTGTGACCCCATTGCTTACTACTGTGTTCTTGATCTTGGTGTCTTGCTTGGTTGTCTGTCATCATGTTTGTCCTTCCATTCCCGTTCGTACATCTTCTTTGTTCGCGGGCCACTCCCGTTCCGTCCTGCTGCGTTTTTTGTTAGCTGCACCCCCGCAACCATTCCTGTCACAATACAACAGGTAGCTTTACTCTTTCATGTTGCTTCATATTTTGAAGCCTCAGTTGAACAGTTTGTGCCGTTAGAAGCATAAAAGATTTCCAACTTTTTCTTATAAGAAATACTAGTCAACACCATACTCTCAGGATCTTTCATTTTTGAGGCACTGGTTGAAATTTTTGTACAGCTTTTACATCCTTAGGAAAGTTTATAGGATATAGTGATGGCATCAGATGTGGAATGTGACATGATTTGAGGCTGAAAATTTGTACTGAGGCCGGGATTCGAACCTGGGTCTCCTCTTCACTATGCAGATGTACTTACCGCTACGCCACACTGGTACAGTGCCTTTGCACAGCTGCTCACCCAATCCTGGCGTGCCTCCCTCCTCAATCCCAGTTCCCTATCATGCCTCAGACCACGTAATATTCCCCCTAAACTAGGAACACCAAGGTGGTTGAGGAGTGAATGGGAATTAGGATTGAGGATGGAGGCTTGCAGGGTTGCCCACACAGTTGTGTAAACTCACTGTGCCGAGGTGGTGAAGTGGTAGCATGTCTGCCTAGTGAGCAGGTGACCTGGGTTCTAATCCCAGCCCTGGTACAAGTGAATTACAGTATTTGTAAAGTAGGAAAGAAAATTATAATTAGGTGACTGATTTTTCAAATGAACCAGTATGTGCAGTGTGGCTCTAAATTGTCATATTATTCTGTGCAGCCAGCTTAGCCTGAAAAAGCAAATTTCTGGCGGGATATGTTGGGGAGGGGGGGGGGGGGGGGGGGAGCAGGGGGGAAGGAAAGAGGAGGAGAGATAAGAAATGCAAATGCATAGTATCCTATAACAACAAATTCAATGAGTCACAACTGAAATCACTCACATATATATGGGAATACTGATTGTTTACAGAGAAGGATGGCATTAATTGTGCCAGGTATTTTTGACTTACAAGAGAGAATCACAAAAAGTTCTTAAAATTAAACTTAAAACTATTTTGATCAGTATAGAATATTTATTAAAAGACTCTGAATTCAGTCTTAAAGTGACTGAAAGAAAGACAGTCTGACGACCATATACACTGATACATAAGTACAACTCAGATATAGAAGTAAATATACTTTGTACCTATTTTATTGAATCTGAAGGTGATTGCTATTTGACTGAAACTGGTTGAAGTTTGTTAGAAAATGTTCGGTTATGATCAAAACTGTTTTAACGTGCTCCATGAAAATCACGGTTCTGTTCTCCATTAAAATGTTTTCTATAGTTACATAATGGGAATGCTGTAAAATCTGACCTGACAGATGCCTGAAGATAGACATCAACTATCCTATAAAAGCCTACTTATCATGTTTCAGGCAACAGTATTAAGCGAGAAATGTAGAGAGCTAAAATCTGACCTGACAGATGCCTGAAGGTAGACATCAACTATCCTATAAAAGCCTACTTATCATGTTTCAGGCAACAGTATTAAGCGAGAAATGTAGAGAGCTAAAATCTGACCTGACAGATGCCTGAAGATAGACATCAACTATCCTATAAAAGCCTACTTATCATGTTTCAGGCAACAGTATTAAGCGAGAAATGTAGAGAGCTAGTTCAGGGACTGTACATTGTTCCTGTGGGGCCCTATAGCCCAAATCAGACTTATTACAGAGCACTCAGACACGTAAGTGAAAGGAATGGTGGGAGAACCAGATACGGGGCATAATGGGAGAACCCTCTGGTATGTACTTCACAGTATTTTGCGGAGTGAGATTATAGATGTATACATAGATCTCTTTATTTTAAAAACAGTTGTGCACATTTAGTCTCATGCTTTCAGCTGCATTGTGCTTCAAAAAGATATTCCTGGGCCCATACTGTGATAAGCTAATTATTCTAAGGTGACAAAAGTCATAGGATACCTCCTAATACTATGTTGGACCTCCTTTTGCCCTGAGTAGTGCAGCAACTCAACATGACATAGACCTCAAGAACTCATAGAAAGTCCCTTGCAGAAATATTGAGCCATGCTGCCTCTATAGATAGCCATAATTGTCAGAATGTTGCATGTGCAGGACTTTATGCATGGTCTGACCTCTCAATGATGTCCCATAAATCTTTGATGGGATTAATGTTGAGGAATTGGGGTGGCCAAATCATTTGCTCAAATTGTCCAGAATGTTCTTCGTACCACTTGTGAACAATTGTGGCCCAGTGACGTGGTGCATTGTTACCCATAAAAATTCGACCACAAATGGCAGCAAATGACCTCCAACTAGCCAAACATAACCATTTACAGTGAATGATTGGTTCAGTTGTACCAGAGGACTCAATCCATTCCATGTAAACACAGCCCACAGAATTATCGAGTCACCTCCATCTTGCACAGTGCCTTATTGAGAACTTGGATCCATGGTTTCTGTGGGATCTATGTCACACTCAAACACTACCATCAGCGCTTACCAACTGAAACTGGGACTCATCTGATCAGATCATAGTTTTCCAATAATCTGATGTGGTCACAAGCCAAGGAGAGGCACTCCAGTTGATGCCATGCTGTTAGGAAAGGCACCCTGTTGCTACCTAGCAGGAATCGTGTAAAACTCAAGAATTTGCTTCTTTAAATAGTAAGTTGTCATTGCATACATCTCAAATAACATAATAGTCATGGTTTTTTTTAATTGGATTATTTTTTTTTACTCACCCTATAAAATTTAAAACATAGGTAGGCCAAAGTTTGCTTGTAGACCTGAAAAGGAAGCTTGCTGGAGAAAATATATGTCTTTCACATGACAGAAGCAAAGCAATGTGAATTATAGTATGATATGCGTATTATACTACAGTTCACATTGACGGGGTACTGATAGTCAAGTATTTTATGTCAGAGTATGGTGCTTTAATTATTGAAACTAGTTATATGTTAATAACAATTCTTTGTATATCAGGTGGTAGCTTTTTAATTAAAATCAATATTGCTGTCACTACATGCCAGTGATGATATTATTTCAAAATCTCACAACTTTAACAGTGTGATATTTTATGTAATATGAAACTATAGCCTGTACCCACCATTAACAGTATTTCACTTAGCACCTTTACTTTGAACAAAACTCTCAAGACTATAGCTATACAGGCATGTAAATAATTGGAATGCTGCTTCTTTCATTTGTTTCAATATGTTCTCTCTCTCGCTCTCTCTCTCTCTCTCTCTCTCTCTCTCTCTCTCTCTCTCTCTCTGTCTGTCTGTCTCTCTCACACACACACACTCAGAGGAGCACCTTTCCATTTCTGTCTTGCCTTCCTCTTTCCTCCAGTTCGCTGGCTCTACTTGTGTGCTAACAAACCATGTCAGGTTTCATGTTGGCACCAGGTAAAGTCATTTTGTGAACGCTCCTGTTTATCCAACTGGAATGTTCTCTGCTTCTGGTCAAACCCACATCCCATTTCTATAGGCTAGCAACAAAAGAGCAGTCTGTGTTAAATGAAGCTTGTCATTCCCTAGCCTTATTTGTCATTTTCAAGGTACTTGGTTGTCATTCTAATTTATTCCCTGAAAGTTTCTCGAGAAATTTAGAAATTAGTATAGGTAAAAATATAAATGTCTTTACTGAACTATTTTTTGTGTGGGGGTGGGGGTGGGGGGGGGGCGGGGGTGTGGGGGTGTTTATGACCTTATGATATTGACTCACTTGGATCTGCAGCAACTAGACTATAGAAGAACATTTGCCTAAGGTTTGCTACAAAAGTGAAAATCCATGGTTTGTATACTCCAACTTGCTTGCAGACAAGGAAAATTTCTAAAGATATAAAGCAGCAAATTTTCAAAACTCATTATTGTGAATAGATTAAAACCTGCATGGTACAGTGATACTAGATACCAACAGTAGTTTAAATTTAATGTGTGGGTTGGAAATTTTCCAAATTTCAAACTGGTATATATTACAGGTACTGTGTACAGTATTGTAGAAACTTCAAGAAAGGACTAATGAGCACAACATAAAGCATACGCATGACATAGTTGCTATAACAAGAGGCCCGCATCTCGTGGTCGTGCGGTAGCGTTCTCGCTTCCCACGCCCGGGTTCCCGGGTTCGATTCCCGGCGGGGTCAGGGATTTTCTCTGCCTCGTGATAGCTGCGTGTTGTGTGCTGTCCTTAGGTTAGTTAGGTTTAAGTAGTTCTACGTTCTAGGGGACTGATGACCATAGATGTTAAGTCCCATAGTGCTCAGAGCCATTTGAACCATTTTGAGCTATAACAAGACACATGTATTTTATTATATGACACCAACCAAAGACATAGTACACAGAAGAGAGATTAATATAAACCTTTCACTTCAACACTTCCCTTAAATGTTTTTCTTGCTAAATGCAGTACTTAACACATTCCAAATAATGATCTTAAATATTTAAGCTGAACATGTGGCAATAGTTTGGTGGAAATATCTGCACCTTGCTGATTGCCTGGTTCATACTCAATGGCTAGCTGTCCTAGAATTTTCTGAAGGATGTAGTGCACGTGAACGTCAGTATGCTTTGACCTCTTGTGAAATTCAGAATTTTTGGCCAGTTTAATAGTTCTTGCATTATCAACAAGAAGAACAGGAACACTCTCCAGTGGTGAAATTTCTTCATAGAGCTTAGATAGCCATATTCCTTCTCTTGCCCCTTCATTGGCAGCCACATACTCTGACTATGTTGTTGACATTGATATGCAATGTTGCCGCCTACTAGCCCAGGCAACTCCTCCTTCGCAAAATCTTGCAACCACTCAACTAACTGAGCGTCAGGTTGTTGGATCACTGGCATAATCAACATCAGTATATATCCCTAGCTTCTGTTTGCATGGCTAGCTAGCATCACATGTTATACCCAGTGTCACTGAAATTTTATATACTTTAGGATTCTTTTTACCACAGACCAGTGATTTTCTCAGGGAGTCTCTAAAAATTTTGACACATAGCTCACTGCAAATGCTATATCGGGCCTTGTACGAACAGATAAATAAAATAGACAGCCAACTGCTTCTCAATATGGAGTGTTAGTTGGTTTATCACTGATTAACTCATTTGGCTGCAGATACTGCTCAATTGGAGTTGTCACAGGATTTCCCTCTGTCATGTTAAACCGTCTAAGAATATATTTAGCATAACTTTCTTGATTAATCTCTATTGGTCCATTATCATGACATACAACATTAATATTTTTTAAATACCCTACTGGCTCAACAGTAATTTTAAACTCATGTTGAATATCTGTTAGGAAAACTTCAGTATCCTTCTTCTTACTTGCAGATATTAAACCATCATCAACATACAGAACTACCATCAACTTGTCATTGCAGTTTTCTCAATATAACAATCACAGGTCTGCCTTACTTTCCACAAGCCTAAGATTTATTAGGAAGTCCTTGAATTGTTGGTTACAGCACCTTGGAGATTGTTTGAGTTCATATAAACTTTTATGAAATTTGCATACCTGATTTGGTCCATCACTAAATCCCTCAGGCTGCTCCATATATATTTCTTCTTTTAAGAAGTCATTCAAAAAAGCAGATTTTACATTGAATTGTGCCAACTGAAGTTGCTCACTACCAGAAACACTCAAAATTGCTCTAATTGTATTGTATCTAGCAACAGGAATGAACATTTCATTAAAGTCAATTTTACCAACCGTCTTATGATTAATTCTATAAACCGAATGGTTTGTAATAGACTTATGGTCTGGTGGCAGAGGTTCCAAAGTCCACGTAGCATTTTCCTTCAATGAAGGCATTTCTTCCTCCATAGCTTTTCTCCAGTGTTCATGGTCTACAGAATTAATTGTCTCTGTATAATTCTTTGGCTCATTTATTTCAGCCAGCATAATTTCAATAAGACACTCTGGTTTCTACAGTAGTTGCTTGTTTCTCAATTTTCTTTCCCTAGAACTTTCTTTTGTAGGTTCCTTTAACACACTTGTGTCTTCATGATTCTTCAGTCCTTCATTGCTTGCTTCACTTTGGAGTAACACCATTGTCTTACCAGTTTTCTCAGGTTAAGAAATAACATCCTTACTCCAAAAATGGTTCAAATGGCTATGAGCACTATGGGACTCAACATCTGAGGTAATCAGTCCCCTAGAACTTAGATCTTCTTAAACCTAACTAACCTAAGGACATCACACACATCCATGCCCAAGGCAGGATTCGAACCTGCGACTGTAGCGGTCGCGTGGTTACAGATTGAAGTGCCTAGAACCGTTCGGCCACATCGGCCAGCATCCTTACTCCAAATAATCCGTTTTTCTGATTCAATTCACACTCAAAAGCCATCAATGCCATCAGAATAACCAACAAAGATTCCTGTTTTTCCCTTTGGATCCCATTTCTTTAGCTTTTCTATTAGAATATGGACAAAACGCTTCATTCTAAAATATGAAGTTCATTTAGCTGTATTGTCTTTCCAGTGAATACCTCATAAGGTGTTTTGCCATGCACATGACTTGTGCCAGTTTTGTTTAACACATAAACAACTGTTTTTACTGCTTCTGCCCACAAAAACTAAGGCAGGCCCTGAGCTTGCAACACAGTTCGAGCCAGTTCGACAACTGTTCTGTTAGTGCGCTCAGCACATCCATTCTGCTCTGGAGTATAAGAATTTGTGATGATGATTTGTATGCCATTTAATTTCATCAAATCTTAATTTCAGTATTATCAAATTCTCGTCCACCATCACATTGAAATGCTTTAGGTAGTTGACCACAAAAATTTTTCACAATGCTCACCATTTCTGCAATCTTCTCTGCAGTCTCAGACTTCTGCTTGAGAAAATATATCATGCATAATCTTGAAAAGTCACAAGTGAAGCAAAGAAAATATTGTGCTCCTCCCAGCGATTTACACTCCGTAGGTCCACACAGATCAGCATGAATCACTTCTCCAGGTTGTGTGGCACGCTGCTGCCCTAACTGAGAATTGCTGTGATGCTGCTTCCCCTTAACACATGCCTCACAAAATTCTTCACCAACATCTTCAGCTTCAACACCACACTGCTTCAAGAATTGTTGGACATGACATTTGTTTCGATGACCCAAGTGTTCATGCCAAATTTGCAGAGAGTCCTTTGATGCAAGACTTACCTCAGGATCACAAGGCTGAATTTGTTTTGTCACTTGAATCAACTTCTTCAATAGGTTGCCACTACGTATGCCACATGCATTTACAATGCCATTGTTTCGGAACTCACACTTGTCTTTCGATGAATAAAAGTGCAATTCCTTGTCCATAGCAGATGATACAGAAAAGAGATTTCTTCACCCTTCTGGAGTATACAAAACATTATCCATATGGCATAACTTCCATTTTCCATTGACAAAGGCTTCAAAATAAATAGTCCCTTTTCCTAGTGTGTTCGTAGTTGAATATTTGCCCATGCATATCTGCAGTGGTGTTGCAAACTTAGTAAATGATGTATACCACTCAATTTTCTTAGCATGTGATTCGTCACTCCACAATCAGCGATCCATGAGCCCTCACCCTATTCTGCATTTATTACTTCACCAATCAAAGCCTGGTTAGGCAAATCACCTTTATTTTGGTTGCAGATTTTTTTTTTTTTTTTTTTTTTTTTGCATGTTTTTCCCATTTGGACATATTTTTTTTAATATGGCGCAATCCACAACTGAAACATTGAGCTTCTTTTTGTTTGTAGACTTTTCGTATTTGTTTGACAAAGTAACATTCCTCATAATGGTGCAGACTGCATTTTTAATGTTTGCTTTGGTAACAGAAAGTGCAACTACCTTGTCTCATTTCTCCCTCCAACAAGCACGAGGACTGTCATCAGAAGTTAACATGTCCATCAAATGTTTTAGTGTTTGTTGATCTTCAGATCTTGTTCACCATGACTGTCACAGACTTTCATAACTGTCAGGCAGTGTGTCAAGTAGTCAAACCATTAACAATGATTCATCAGGTTTCACATTGTGTTGTTGCATTCGAAGAACCAAGTTTTCATAGCAAGTGAGATGTGTCACCATGTCATCGCCTGAACTCACGTAAAAATTTAGGAATTCTGATGAACAGAATACCCAGCTTGCTTTGTTTTCCATTCAAACATTGGATGTAGCTTGTCCCGTGCAGTCTCACATGCAACCAACAATGCCATGACTTTTTCTTCCACAGTTCTAACAATAACCTGATTCGCTGCACTATCAGCTTTGTCCCATGTTTTTAGTGCAGCATTAAACACATCTATCTGAGCTGATGTTGAATCCACTGGCAAAGCCAATACACACTTTGTATGCACTGTCTGATGCACATAACAAATTTTGAACTGTGAACCTCCAAATAGTACAATTTTCAGCTCCACACAACTTCTCTATACCATGAAAATCCTTTGCAGTCCCTTAAAACAGTTCAGATTTACAAGCACAAAAATTCCACAAGAGGAAAATGCAGCAGTTGTTCTTGTATATACAATACAAACTACTTATAGCACACAACACACGCTAACACATTTCTCACGCCACGAAATGTAAAATTGTAATACCCAATTCCTTTCTTGGATCATGTACTGGGCCCATAACCTGCTGCAGAAACTTCAGGAAAGAACTAAAGTACGACTGATGACCATAGATGTTAAGTCAATAGTGCTCAGAGCCAAGAACTAAAGTACACTACATAAAGCATACACATGACGTAGTTGCTATAATAAGACTCATGTATTTTATTTTATGACATCAATCAAAGACATAGATATAGTACGCAGCCGAGAGATTAGTATAAACAATTAACTTCAACAAAAGAAAGTTGTAGTGAAGGAGAATTGAGAAATAGGCAACAACTGAAAAAACCAGAGCGCCTTACTGAAATGATACTGGCTGAAATAACACTGGAGAAGAGCAATGAACTCATTTCTTCCTCCGTTGCTCCTCTCCAGTGTTCATGGTCTACAGAATTAATAGCCTCTGTATAATACTTTGACTCATTTATTTTAGCCAGTATCATTTCAGTAAGGCGCTCTGGTTTCTTCAGTTGTTGCCTATTTCCCAATTCTTGTGTTTTTAAAAATGAAATATAGAACAAGTGCTTTGTGTGTGAGAAAGCTCCAATACTGTCTCGTGTTTCAGGTACACAGGAAGCTATCTACTTACTGGTGGATTAGTACAGGTCAATCAGTTCGATGGCAAAGAGATTTCCCTTGATGTCAATTCTATGTAATGTGTGTTCAAAGGTGGTTTAATGTTATGTAAAGAAAATGTAATAATGAAATACATGAGTTTGCCATAAGGACAATGTCAATTCATTGAATAATGCTTATTATATCACTGTGTGGAGTATCAGTGGTTTGTTATAATCAGAACATTCAAAATTTCAAATTGAAACTCTTAAATACAATTATGTGATGTATAGTTGTTCATCCTATGCTTATGGATTCTCTCTACGGCTTCTTTGTCAGGAAGCTGTTTGAGGTTTACATTGCAATCACAATAACATTCCTTCACCTATTCATATCTTCATCACTTGTTGTTACCCCTTATTCCATTGTAAAATTTAAAAGAGAACTGTGTATAAAATACATTTTCTTTGCAGTGTCTGATAAGAAGTGGTAAACACATGTATTTGTGACGATGTTGCATCTGCTGGCAAAGGCGCCGGTTTTTCTACATTGCCAATAAATACTTCATATGCACTGGCCGATGCATGTAACAAATTTTGTACTGCAAACTTCCAAATTGTCCAGTTTTCTGCCCCACACGGCTTCTCTATACCATGAGAACCCATTGCAGTCACGTAAAGCTCTTAAATATAATTAAGTGATATATAGTTGTTCATCTTGTGCTTATGAAATTTCTCTATGGCTTCTTTGTCAGGAAGCTGATTAAAGTTTACATTGCAATCAAAATAACATTCCTTCAGCTATTCATATCTTCATCACTTGTTGTTACCCGTCATTCCCCCATAAAATTTAAAAGAGAACTGAGTATAATATACACTTTCTTCACAAGGTATGATAAAAAATGGTAAAAGAAAGGTGAGTTCATGATACTGTTATGATTGCTTACTTTTTCCACTATGAACAGCCCCCCACCCCTTTACAGACACTCACACACACACGCACACACACACACACACACACACACACACACACACACACACACACACACACGCACGCACGCACGCACACACACACACACACACACACACACACACACATGCACACACACACACACACATACATAATCCGTAATGTATAAGAAATGCTACACAGAATTTACCAACATTAGTGAACCCTTGTAAAGATACAAGGAACAACTGCTAATTCTGTGTCTGTGTATAATTATGCATATGAGTGCCAGAAGAGAATTATAATGATACTGTGTACCATATCCCACATTCGATACTGTACCTTGCAGAGTGCTGAGTAGAAAACCATGTTACCATAAACTGTGAAGACTGGTCTTAGATTTTGATCCCTCTACTGAATATGAGTTTGGTATTGTGTTATACTCAATGAATAATATGTCAGCTGTTTTCAAATGACCATTTTTCAGAGATAGTGATGAATGCAGCTTTGATTAGTAGAAATTCTGATGCTGTGAGACTTTCCTCATCATCCATTGCTGTGCATAGCTGAGGGCCCCACAAAGTCCACCTTAGCTTATAGTCTTTCAGACATTAGTAATCAGCAAAGTGATTAAAAAAATAATACAGAGTGATATTGAGCATCTTTCTTAGTAATTTAAAAACCTGATCATTATGCATGTATATAGTTACATTTTATCAATGTATTAGTGTCACTATGTGCTTTTCCAGTCTGAGAGAAGCAACAGTTTGTATGTGAACTATAATGTTTTGTATATATCTGTGGAGTAAAAGGAACTGTTTACAGTTCCATACTACTCAATTAGTCACAGCATTATCATCAGTAACGTATCCACCTCGGTTGAACATCTTACTGCAGAATTGGTACAATTCACTTTCTGCTTGGCACTGTGATTCACTGCTATGTGTGCACTGGATGAGATGGAAAGAAGTCATTCTGCATTTAGTGAAGATGCTCATTGTTATGGTGTAAATTCAGTGCCAGTCTGAAACGACAATGAAGGGAAGGCTCTGAGAAGAGGTCAGCCAATCTCATGCTGACTGACCTCCCTCCAGGAGGACAATACGACAACAGCGGCTACTAGGTGAAGACAACATAAGCGCCGTGCCCGACTGGTGGCAACTACTTTGATAGTAGCTTCAACATTAGCCACTTTGTCAGCCATCACATTGTAGCCTCTTTATTAGCAAACTCTGTTTCACACAGATAGAGATCAGCAGTCATTACAAGAATTCTCAGATCAAAGTTAAGTATTTGTACTTGTCTTGTTGTAAATAAAACTCATTAATGCAAGTTGTTTGACTGTTTGTCTAGTGAACCGAATATGCAGGATTACTAGACACAACACTCGTAACACGTAACTCTGTCACTGTGCATGCCAGAGTAAGATTTATCTGAAGTACTCTTGCTGCTCGTCTTACAAAAGGAACATCTGGATGAACTATACTTCTGCCCAAACTCTACTTAATCAAATTTTATTCCCTCGATATTCTTCTCTCTGAACATATGGGTGCAGTATGAGAAGAGGAGGTGGTTCCTTCGGGTTTCCAACTGAATTTAGTGAATGAAAACTTACAGTATGTTCTGTTATATGCCCTTGCTGTTACTCTCAAAACATTTAAGAGGACAGTAATGTGATAACTGATACTTTTTTCCAACTATTCAGATTTCAGGTTAGTCATTTGGAATAAGTATGGTTTCATGCAAATGCTTGAAATATTAAATCTTTTTAATGCAAAATTTTATGTACATAGTTTGATGTGGTTATGTTGTATTGGGCATTTCTTAGAATTCTTCTGGTGAATAGAATGAGGTTTTTAATGAGAGACAGTGCAGCATTTTCTTTAACAGTTTTATTGCCATTCTTTGTATTTAGAAAAAGTGTTTTATGGACTATTTCAGTTGCCGTATAAACTCTGCTGTTGTTAGGTCTTGCTAATATTTTCTGCGGTAAGAGTAGAGATGTACATGATCTGCCACTGTACTCATGTCTTTGAATTGTTACAATTATGTTAGGTAGTTCAAGACATATGTAATTAAAACTCCCAAAATGTATAAATTGATCACTAATAAGATTTTATATTATCGAACAAAATCATACACTTTATAATTTTATCAGCCCTTGTCATTACTCTGACTGTCTTATTCCAAATTACAAGAATATCAATTACTTTTTTGTTGTATGCCAAGAGCATGATAAAAAAAATCAGCTCCTGAGCCAGGCCCTGGGTTCCTAAGGACATTGACCAGTATCTGTAACTGTCTCTGTAATGCAGTGTCATGTGGATGCAGTGCAGACAGGGATGCAATCAGCAATACTGCTCTCCCTGCCAGTTTGCTGACTTTTCTACATCTACATCTACATTTATACTCTGCAAGCCACCCAACGGTGTGTGGCGGAGGGCTTTTTACGTGCCACTGTCATTACCTCCCTTTCCTGTTCCAGGTGCGTATGGTTCAAAGGAAAAATGACTGCCAGAAAGCCTCTGTGCGTGCTCGAATATCTCTAATTTTACATTCATGATCTCCTCGGGATGTATTAGTTGGGGGAAGCAATATATTCGATACCTTATCCAGAAATGCACCTTCTCGAAACCTGCACAGCAAGCTACACCTCGATGCAGAGCGCCTCTCTTGCAGAGTCTGCCACTTGAGTTTGTTAAGCATCTCCGTAATGCTATCACACTTACCAAATAACCCTGTGACAAAACGCACCACTCTTCTTTGGATCTTCTCTATCTCCTCTGTCAACCCGACCTGGTACGGATCCCATACTGATGAGCAATACTCAAGTATAGTTCAAACGAGTGTTTCGTATGGCACCTCCTTTATTGATGGACTACATTTTCTAAGGACTCTCCCTATCAATGAATCTCAACCTGGCACCTGCATTACCAACAATTAATTTAATATGATTATTCCACATCAAATCATTCTGTACGCATACTCCCAGATATTTTACAGAAGTAACTGCTACCGTTGTTTGTTCCGCTATCATATAATCATACAATAAAGGATCCTTCTTTCTATGTATTCGCAATACACTACATTTGTCTATGTTAAGGGTCAGTTGCCACTCTCTGCACCAAGTGCCTATCCGCTGTAGATCTTCCTGCATTTTGCTGCAATTTTCTAATGCTCCAACTTCTCTGTATACTACATCTTCATCCACTTTTCAGACTGTTGTAACTGACAATTCGAAAGTTGTTACAAAACAACTTTTATTTATGTGAGTCTAAATGGAAATGACTGAATAACAGCTAAAAGACACAATCACAGCCAATGTTTGCCATTGCTTATGCCTTGGGCATAGACAACCTCAGTCCTGTGTGGTGTTAGATGTGTTGCCGGCCTGCATGGGCTACCGTGACGACGGCGTAACACCTGTCCCCCCTTGGAAGATCTGGTGCAGCAGGGGTGACTGTGCGGGAGAGAGCACCAATGTGGCCTGGTGCCATAGGCTGATCGGTAGTAAAGTCGTCCTGACGGAGGCAGTGAAAACCAAGTGCTGGTGAGTAGGACACCGCCTTCTACATGATGCTGAGGGAATGTCAAAGAGGTGGGAGTTGCGAGGCAACAGTGGGCTGGGCAAGCAGCATGGGAACGTCTGTGTTGTCCAACCAGGGCGACGCCGAAGAGGGGCCAGGAAGTGGATCCCGGGGATGGTCTCGGGGTTGTCCCAGGTCCAGAGGAGGCGGTGGCAATGTGGGGCTAGCAGCCCGCGACTGTTGGCCATTTCCTCAAAGATCTCCCACTAACTGAGGAGAGGGCAGCAACATAGGCCTCACGGAAGAGGACGGCAATGGGAGAGAGAGAGAATCCGGTGATTGGGGCTGCGGCTGGTGGAGGAAATGAGGACGGAATTGGTTGCGGTGATGCAAAACCACCCTGTCGTCCAGACAGACATCGAACAGTTGTCGACTACAGGTCCAGAGAATGACCACTGGCAGCCAGCAGGGCTGGGACCCGAAACCGTGTGCCCACACCTTGGAGGTGGATGAATATCTGGAAGCGTCGGGTCGGGCGCAAGGCAGGAGGAGATGGAGTAGGGTTCATGGCTGGTGACCATGGAGCAGTAGGCTGGACTCTTGTCACTCACCAGCGTGGTCCTGTAGAAACTGAGAAATATCGTAAGAGCGTCTTCCGGAGAATGGTCCTCCGTGTACTTCTGCATCTGAGTTTTAAAGGTACAAAAAAGGCTCTCTACCCTGCTATTGGATTGTCGATGAAAAGGTGGGGTAAAGACGTGGTGGATACCATTATCGTGACAGAATTTGGCGAACTCTTGACTGCGAAATTGCGGGCCGTTATCAGTGACCAAGGTGACTGGTAGGCCTTCAATGGAAAATATTTTGGACAGGGCCATGATAGTAGTCTCTGTGATGATAGAGGAGCATTGGACAATGAAAGGGAATTGGGCGTAGGCATCCATGATGAGCAACCAGTAAGCGCCAATGAAGTGTCACGCAAGATCCACCTGGATGCGTTATCATGGGAGGGAAGCCGCAGGCCAGTATTGGAATGACTAGCACAGAGCGGGAAGGGCCTTGGTACATTGCTGACAACCCCGGACCATGCTCTCCACGTCTACTGTCATGCCAACCCAGAAGATATGGCAAGGTATGAGGGTTTTCATCCGGACAATACCCCATTGACCTTGATGTAAGATGTTGAGAATCTGGGACCACAGGTATGTTGGTACGATGACTTGTGGATAGGTGTCATGTTCCATATGGAGGAGCATGGCTACCGGTTGATGGCAGATGGAGAAAAAGAATCGGAGGTCAGCCTGGGTGTGAGGCAGAGGAAGCGTTAGCCAGCCGCAGAGAATATAGCTCTGCACCAGTTGCAGGAGCGAATCTGTGGCTGTCGTGGGGGCCATCTGTGCAGCTGTGACGGGGAATGCCGCCAACGCTGCCCGTATGTCTTCATCGACTTGAAAAATTAGGATGTCCAATGAATCGAACGTCGAATCCTGGCTGGAGGGGAGCCGAGACAAGGCTTCGACGTTGGCATGCTGGGCAGTGGGCTTGAAGTGGATGGTGTACCTAAAACGTTAAAGGAATAGGACCCATCGCTGCAGACGGTGGGAACTCTTCGTGGGTAACTGGGCTGCTGGTTAAAATAAGGCCACAAGGGGCTTATGGTCAATGATGAAACAAAAATAGGTACCATAAAGGTACAGGCGGAATTTGGTACAGGCAAACAGGATGGCGAGGGCCTCCTCCTCAATTTGGGAATATTTGCTTTGGGCCTCGGTAAGGGATTTAGATATGTACGCCACCGAGCATTCTGATCCATCCGGTAGATGGTGCGAAAGCACAGCCCCAATACCAAAGTCTGAGGTGTCCATAGCCAAGAGAAGAGGAAGAGAGGGGGTATTCAGCATGAGACTCTCTGCCGAGTGCAATCCTCGCTTTAAGGTTCAGAAAGCCGACACAAGCCGAGGACCCATGAAAAGGCACCGTATTTCAGGATAGGCGATAGAAGGTCACCGCAATGTAATCAGTGGAGGGAATGAACTTTCGATAGTACACAATTTTACCCAGGAAAGACCGCAATTGGTGGACATCACTCGGACAAGGAAGGGCCTCTATAGTGGCGACGTGGCAGTAGGTAGGAGATATGCCATTCTGGGAAATGATGTGAGACAGGTAGGACATAACAGGTTGAAAAAAGGAGCATTTAACGAAGTTGCATTTTAGGCCTGCAGTCCTCAGGCGCAGGAATAATTGTCGCAGATGACTGTGATGTTCATCCACAGTACAGCCGGTGACGATGATGTTGTTGAGGTAGTTGATACATCTGGGAACATCCCGCAAGAGCTGTTGCAAGTAAAGTTGAAAGATGACCGGTGCACTAGTGGTGCCATAGATGAGGCGGTTCAACCGGAACAGCCCCAACTTTCTGTTGAAATAAGTGTTCACACTGTCTGAATTGCCTGCTTTTCTAGTTCCACAACATCCTACTGCACGTAATTACGTATGGAGAAGGGGGATGGGAGTGGGGTAATATGCCCTCTAGTACAGTCATTTTTTTAATTCGGAAGAGAATTTTAAGAGCAAGGTAATATGCTAGCCAAACAGATCCTTGCAAGCCCCTGTTTCAAAAGTTGTCAATCCTCCCACTCCTATCTATGTATATACTAGAAACTTGTAAATATATCAGAAGGAATTTGAAACAAATAAGTAAATATTTTAATATCTAAGAACACAATACAAGGCAGTAAAAAAGGTTTTGTGTTGAGTCCGTAAGGAGATCAGCTTTTAAAATTTCCATTAGAAAAGTGTGATACAAGTTTACAATAGTTTTCTACAGGAGGTAACAATTCTTTGTAAAACCATAAGAACAATGTTATTAGATCACTCCCATTCAGCAGCAGAATTTTTGGCATACTTGAAATACAGGAAACTTGAAACAAGACTATGAAAGGTGTGCCACTGAAAGCTCTTGTGATCCTCACTTCTAAGCCAGCAACATTTATTGAGCACAAGCGCCTTGTGTTACAAGAGAAATTATTATAAGCCATAGTTCCAAATAGATATTAATATGTGATTTATCATGACTGAAATTAAAATTAATCCAAGTACTATTAATTTTACTGCATATACATTCTGTAAGTATGATATTCAACAAAATTTCATGAAGCCTGGTGGTGGTGTAAAACCACATGTTCATAAGAAAAGCACTATGTAACATAAATCTAAATCAGTCCAAGTAAACATCAGTAGTGGTCATAGTTCACCTGTGTGAGCAAAGTCTGGTAACAGCAACTGAGAAAAGATCTGTGGTCAGGAGGCCTTACATGTGTCTTGTCAGGAAATCCGTGTAACTAGCTTGTGATATCATCAGTTTTCACATCACAGGCACCACTGCTAGACAAGGGCAATGTTACACATATCAGTATGTCTTTCTGTTCCATTCACACATCTTGTGGGGTTACTGAACAAGTATGTAAATAGTTTATCCAACAATCTGAAAAGACATTTTGGATGAATAAATAATAAATAAATGTAAAAGGTGCAGCTTGATGAGGAACTGGGTAAGTGTCCGAGGTGAAGCTCCAAGGTTCAAACTTCTGCTGGTACTCAGGTTTTTTCTGTTGCTTGCCTCATCTTTAATCTCTGGCAATGAAATGTACATACAAAAATTGCCAAGTTGCAAGGTGTTTTGAAGTCAGTATTGTACTGCAGGTCCCCCTATAACATACTAAGTCACTTTAAAGGTCAGAGGAAGGTAGCAGTTCTAATAGTACCATATTTACCCAGCAAAACACTGTGCTGTTCAAATCAGTTTTCGGATTGATGACATATTGAATTTTTTCTAATAAAACATAGGAAAATTTTCCAATTCATGCTAATTCTAAGGAGAAATATATCAGATGAAATACCTATTATTTATTAATTTATATAATAGAGCTTCAAACAGGTGGTCAATTGCAAATTCATCTTCAGACTCAAGATTTTCAGTCACCTGGTGGGATTTTATTTGTTTCCTCAAATTCAGCTCCCTCTGTTCATTCTTGAAATCCGGAAGATAGAAGTTAATAGTGCTGAGGTTCGTGACATGTTTCTTGACCTAATAGTTAAACATGAGGCTGTTTGCAGATAACATACTTGTACACACAGAAATGATATTGTTACGAATTTATTAGACCTATAGATGGTAAGAGATTGATGCGAAAATTATCAGTTGAGTCTCAATGTGAATGAAGCATACTACATGTTAATATGTGAAATATATTGGATACTGTTTCAGTATGAGACTGACATTTAGTCTCTAGAATCAGTCAGAGCCATCAGGTGTTTATGTGTACCTCCCTAGAACAGTTTTACTAAACTGTTTAGTCATTGTATTCACATTCATATTTAGACTGAAATTCTTTGCAAACTCCCTGAATCACTTAAAATGAATGCTCAGATGATGACAAGCTAGTATATCTATCCTTCAAATCAATGAGGCAGGTAAACCACCACTTTATCGTTAGGTTGCAACTTCATATAGTATGACAAACATACAAGATGTATTCTATACTCCAGGAACCTATACACTGTACAACTACGAATGAAGCCTGTTTTGTGTACTGTTTATATACAACATCAGTTGTAAACAGTCCTTTCACTGCTATAGCCTGAGTGAAACACTGAAAGTCTGCTAATAATGGCATTTCTAACTTATAGTATGCCTACAGGTTAACAATTGAAATTGCCAACCCCGCTCAGTTTAAAAATTTATTGGCACTTCATTAACTTGAAGAGTTACAGTTAGCAACTTGTTATTGACAGAAAAAATTGAATTCAAGTGACATTCTGTACGTGAAATTTCTAGAATTTGCACATTTTGTTGTGAACAGTACTTGACGATTGCTATTAGCTACTGCAGCATGCTTGATTTGACATGATGGACCATCAAAAGCTAGACTATTGCATAAAGTGTATTATCTTTTCTGTTTTGTGTTCTTTGAGACTGGATTATGGACACACTATTACATGGGTGTCTCATGTGTGGTGTTTTCTGTATCAGTGTATATAGTGAGTAATTAAATTGTTTGTGTGTGTAATTCGAATGAATAGTATACCACTGGAACGCACAAGTGGTATCGTACCTAACGAAGTGTCACAGTGGCTAGCACACTGAACTCTGGAGAACAACGGTTCAGCCGGCCGTTGCGGCCGAGCGGTTCTAGGCACTTCAGTCCGTAACCACACGGCAGCTACGGTCGTAGGTTCGGATCCTGCCTTGGGAACCGATGTGTGTGTTGCTCTTAGGTTAGGTTTAAGTAGTTCTAAGTCTAGGGGACTGATGATCTCAGATGTTAATTCCCATAATGCTTAGAGCCATTTGAACTGTTTGAATAACGGTTCAAACCTCCATTGGGCCATCCAGATTTGGGTTTCCCACAATTTCACTAAATCGTTCCAGGCAAAAGCCAGGATGGTTCCTTTAAAAGGGCATGGCTGATTTCCTTCGCCATCTTTGACACAATCTGAGCTTGTGCGCCATCTCTAATGAGGACAAAGACGACAGAACCTTAAACCCAATTTTCCTTCCTCCCACAAGTGGTGACCCCAAGTTCAACAGTTTACTTTCTACATGCATTACGATACATACTATGCACCACTGTGGAGCCCACCATCTCTATTAAAGAAGAGCCTGCCAGCCGGAGTGGCCGTGCGGTTCTAGGCGCTACAGTCTGGAACCGCGTGACCGCTAGGGTCGCAAGTTCGAATCCTGCCTCAGACATGGATGTGTGTGATGTCCTTAGGTTAGTTAGGTTTAAGTAGTGCTAAGTTCTAGGGGACTGATGACCACAGCAGTTAAGTCCCATAGTGCTCAGAGCCATTTGAACCATATTTTTGAAAGAAGAGCCTCAGACCTCACAATAGGGATTAACTCAGCCACCAGTTACAGTTGTTGATAACAGTATTCACATGAGAATCAGGAATATAAAAATTCCACTTTCCTGGCTAACCATCGCACGGTTGTGCTTAATGCACATCACCGCCATATTTTGCTTCTGCGGTGTCGATTCTGACATGCAGAAATTTATTATTGTTATTTGGCAAGTAGATCTTATGATTATATAGTGAACAACTGGCAGATGTATTTGACAAACAATCTTTTGCCTTTTTTCGGGATGCTAATTTGGAACATTTTATGCCATTTGCAGAATTGCGTTTTACAAAAAAACACGGAGAGTGAGGTAGTAGCTGGTACTTACCCCTTCAAAGTGCTCTGTTCCCTACACACGTTGGCAGGACAAGGCCTGAAATCTGAACAATCACTGAAGCCTCTTGGGTTCCAGTATTTGCCTCCACATGTTCGGATAATATTATCAGCTTTTCCCTGACCTTCCCATTGGTGAACTAGCGTGAAAAGCAGACTCTGTGGCGATTGCTTATGCAGATCCAGTTTGTGTGAATGAACTCTGAAGTTATGGTGGGCAGCCCTGAACCAAGCATTGTGGCCTCATTTGTTTCAAGGGTCACTGTTTCTCCACTGCTATCCACTCTGATGCTGTCTATGGCCCATCTCATCACTGAACTCGCCGGTCTTAACGCCTAGTTGCAGCGACATGAAGATACCACTCGCCCACCTTCTAATAATAGCTGTGTATTCAGGTGGTGCTGGTTTCACAAATGGTTCAGAAAAGCAACTCGACATTGTACCAAACCATATGATTACCCAAACTTCCCAGACGAATGCCAGTAAGTGCACATACTTCTCGAGGTCAGTTAAAGCACCTGCAAGTCAAACACGACGGAATAGTATCCTAGGTGACAGGATCACAAAGACTTTTCGTAACGGCCAGGTGCACTGGAGACACTTTCTTGATGGATTCAGGCTCTGAAATTAGCGTTTAGCACAAGTCACATACTGTGTGCCATTCTAGTGAACAAGTACCTATTCTCACAGCAGCTGATGGCTCACACATTGGAACATTTGAAAAAGTGCAGTTGACTTTGGATTTCGGCGGTAAGCTACAATCCACCTGGACTTTTGTGGTCGCTGATGTCATAGACGCAATCTTAGGCCCGGGTTTTTAGCGTCATTTTTCTGTCATTCTAGATGTAGTGCATCAATGTCTCTACAAAGTGTCATACTCTCCTCCTACCTCTGCCAAATGAGATTGCATTGTTGAGTGATACCACCAAGCCCCATCACTCGAAGACGACCACAACAACCGCGCCAGTTACCGTTTCCATATCCACTCAGACCACACATCCGCGTGGCATGCAGGAAGGTGTCGATTCGTTCTTCCACTGAGACAACAAAGCTACAGAAGGGCTGTCATATGTGAGTAGCTCAAATATCTGAAATATAATCCCACAGCAATGCCATAATGAGTGCCAGGGCTAGCTTGCGCGACAGTAATGCAGAATTACGCTGCGAACTGCGTGCCGTGGCTGAAGACTTATCGACCACACACGCCTCAATTCGTGACCTTCAGCGTGCAACCGCTATGAGGAACCCTTGCTCCGCTGTCCCTCCCTCGCTTGCCCGCGCGCTGGAGGCCAACGATCTTGGTGTACAGCTGCTAAGCAAGTATCCTGTGCTTACTGATCCAGCGCTGGCCTGAAAAAACCGCTGCCACTCTACACGACATTTCAATCCCTCGACTACTGGGCATCGAGTGGCCGCAAACCCACGATGCCTACCTCCTGATAAATTACAAGCAACCCAGTCTGAGTTCAGTAAAATGCTATCAGATGGTTCAGTATCTAGATCTCAATCCTCATAGGCTTCTACTTTGCACATGCTCGAGACGAAAAACGGAACATCCCACGCAGGTGGTGATTATCAGAGCCTCAGTTCCCATACGGTTCCAGATAGGTACCCAGTGCTGAATGTAATGGACTTGAACTCAAATGTGGTGGGCCCATGTATCTTCAGTGCTATTGACTGTGCAAAAGCCTTCTTGCAGATCAGTGGTGAAGAGGGATTAGTTTAAAACTGTCATAACTACACCATTAGGGATCTTCCATTATAATATGATGCCTTAAGGCCTCTACAACGCAGCACAAACATTGCACTGTTTTATGCATGAAGTCCTGCAAGACTTGTCGTTTTCATGTTGTTACATGGATTATATTCTGATTTTTTCCCGCGGCCTCGAACACCATTGTCACTATTTACGACAAGTTACAAGATTTTGGAATCATGGTAAATCTGGATAAACGTTTTTTTGCCAAGCAAGAGCTACCATTCCTGGGATACAATGTCTCAAAAGCTGTAATCATACCTCTGTCCAGAAAAGTGAATTACAGCCAACAGCTTCCCCTGCCACGAACGTTGAAAGGACTGTGCCAGTAGTGGGACTACCTTCATTCTGTTCCACTCTGCATTGTTGCCAAATTCATCCAAGATGGCGGCAATGACGTCATCCAATATGGTGGCGTGTAGATTTGGTAATAGTGCATGACGTCATTCAACATGGTGGATTATGGTGGGAAAATAGGTCAGTTGGGGTATTTTCACTAACCTAAACCCCAGAAAAATGGCGATAAATATGAATTTTGGTGGTAAAATAGGTCAGTTGGGTTATGTCCACTAAGGTAGCAAAAATTGGCTCGAAATTCCAACACAATAATGGCGGGAAAACCATAGTTGTCTTTACTATTATCCATTATCATTCATCATCGTTTGTTATCGTTCGTTATTGTTCATTATCATTTATTATTATTATTTACACCATGCACGTGTGTTCACTACTAGGACCAGAGTCCAACTTTGTTAGTTCATACCCCTGCCACCAGAGCGCACTGCCGTGATGTTATTCAAGATGGCGGATTTTGGCAGGGAAAATTGGGCTACATCCACTAACCTAACCCCCACAAAACTGGCGCGTAATTCGAATTTTGGCGGGAAAGTAGGTCAATTGTCCTATGTCCACTAACCAAACCCTCCAGAAAAAATTGGCGCCAAATTCAAATTCCAACTGGATAATGGCTGCAAAACCATACTTATCTTTATTATTATTCGTTATTATTCATTATTGTTTATTATCATTTATTATTATTTATTATTATTATTATTATTATTATTAGTATTGGTCTACCTCCACTAGAAAATTGGGCCAAATTCAAATTCCAACACGATAATGTCTGGAAAACTGTACTTCTATTTATTATTACCATTTATTATTTACTTAAGATGTCCAATTTCGGCGCGAAGAAAACCATTTGCCTTACATCTATAACAAAAATCTCCAACACCATCATCGATCATGCATATGAAATAGTCCACATCCCACGAACTTTGACCGTCACTTATGTTTTTTCACTGCTAACCTATCAAAATCGCATCAAATAATAATCTGCACTTGTACTAACGTAATTCACATCCTCTGATTTTACAGGGAAAAAGGACTGATGTCTTTATTTCAAGCAGTACTGTCATCACTTGTCCTCCAACAGACTTAGTACACTTCTTTGAGATGCCAACATCCAGTGCGCTTGCCACTAGGTCCAAACTCCAACTGACTTGGTTCAAATCGTCGCCAGCAGAGGAGGCTACCCCTGGCGCCACCAGTTGGCGGCAGCCCACGAGCATGTCACTGGTCAAGTGGCCACTAGAACAGCGTGGGTCCAGCGGCGTAAAAATGTTCTGCTCGTTCGAACCTGCCGATTCTGACGTCACAATGGTAGGTTGTCCGTTCATCAAGTGTATTCGTCCCTCTCACATGTTTTGCGCCAAAATTGGTCACCCAAGAGTGGAATCTCCCCCAATGTCACATAACGGTCAGTCTGTTGGTCCAGCACTTGGTGGACAAAAGAACGCCCTGCCACAATTATGGCGCAAAAATTGTTTTCCTGGACAGGTTTGAACCTGCCAATGACGACATCACAGTGGTCGAATAGCGATTCACCGTTTGGTTGCATGGCTGACAAAGAACACACTTGGCGCCAAAGTTGTTTGCTGGAGAGTGGAATCTGCCCAGACGTCACACAACCACTGGTCCACCATGTGGAGTGGTCGACAAAGAAGGCTCTCGCTAAGTTAACTGGCTTGAGATCGTCTTCTCCCTCTCTCTCGCGTGCGCATTATAACCAGACACCTGCCGCGCCGCCACCCTACAGGCGTCCGACCGCTTATGTCACACACCATCAGTTGCCTCCTCCATACATGCGCCGGACATAGTCTTCTGTAAATATGCTAACACCCACATCGTGCATCTAAGCTATCAATTGCCTAAGTACTTAATTGCATTTCAGTTTTAATCATATTAAATAATTCAATTTACAGATTCATATAAGTATGAAAAGGCGTTCAACTACTTTTCAAGGTCCAGACTGCCTCCTCTTCCTAGGAACCAGCGCTGAGTTTTAATTCTGGCAGTAAAGAAAGGTCACTTGCACTTTCTCTGCCAACCTAAGAAAATTGTTGGAAAGAAGGGACACTTGTACTAACCTTAGCCACCCCACCGCCACTTCCGCCTAGGAACCAGCGTCACGTTTGAATTCTGCCAGTAAAGAAAGGTCACTTTCTCTTCTGCCACCAACCTAAGAAAATTGTTGCAAACAAAGCTCATCGCCACTAAACTAAGCCTCCAGGATGCAACATATCCCAAGGGTTTCTGGTAAAAGGACTCAGCCTGCACTAGGCCCATGGATGGTCGAACAAATGTACTTTATTTAGGGATGGAGTAGATGTATCACAGAACACATGCACTGACATGTCCCACACCATACAGACCTGCAAACCACTCCTACATAACTCATGTATAATGCTCTATACACACGCTTGCTAATTGTAAACACTTAAAAATAACGCATCGCACAGCCTACAGACACGCGAACTGCTCGTAAATAATGCAAAACATTTACGTCCAAATAGCTAAACAACTCTTAATTTTCAGAAATAATTTCAGTGCAGACCTGCAAACTGCTCTTAAATAATACAGCACAATGATGCGTAGACATGCTAAGTACTCGTAAACTATTCAAATAGCGCGTATGAAGGCCTACAGACCCATTCCTGAAATAATGCAATCAACACACGCAAGGACAGTCCACAGCCCCCAGTCCATTGAGTACACAGGAGGTAGTGATAAGTGACATATACCTCAGATGTCAAACCATGCACAGCCCCTGCTTGGCTTCTGCAAGGCAGGCCGCACCTCCCATTCATACATAATACCTGGGAAATTCCTATCCAAATACGTGTTCGACTACACACACATGCTGATGTGATTGGGTGGGAGCGCAACCGCGAGCTGCAGCCGAACGCAGGCCAGAGTTGTATGTAGGCGCTGCGAATGACCAGGCGTTTATTTACACAATGCGCACTCCAAGCAGAGCCACATGCATTTGGCCTTCCTTGCTACCCTCAGTCTAACTACGGTCCAGCGAAGACACTTCAGAATTCCATTCCACAATAACAGAACCTGCTTTCCCCCCTTAGCGATTCTAACGGACCATAAGTGACGATTGACTGACGCTTCATCTTGTGCGCCACAAATCCCCACGAAGCGAGGCAGCCACAGCTCGGGTCCCACCCGCTCTGTCGCATTTGCCAGCCACTGCCACCGAACACCGGTGAAAGTTGCATTCCAAGCAGCGCTTACACCAGTCTCATATTCGAGGCATCTTCAGGCGCCACCTGCCTTTACCATTGAATGCACAAGAGGATAGAGTGTGTTGACAGATGCGATCAACTGCAAGTACCTGCCCCCGCCCCCCCCCCCCCCCCCCCCCCAGCATGACCGACGAAACACCACCAAGTGCACGTGCATAATTACAAACTCATGTAACAACCTTCCCAATCTTACGTCTCATCTCTCCATAAAAAAAAAAAAAAAAAAAAAAAAGAGCCAAGTCTTCCTCTCAGGAATTGTATAGTGTCCCAGAAACAGTTAACGCCCACTTTCATCATGCTTCAGCTTGTATGCACGGAAATTCTCACCCTAACAGAACCTGTTTACCAAAATATCGCCTAATCCAGTCTTCCTCCCGGACATAACGTGATAGCCTTCCTGCTCTCAACATACGCAAATGTTCTCACCGATTCTATATCCCACCACAATCAATCGAGCATTCTCATTTGCTCTTATCGAATTTACCAGTAGAATTACTTATGCCGCAGGTATTGAAGCACCATCCACCTTTCCTTTCTCGGACTTCCAGCGATTATTTTGCAAATATTGCTGAATTTCACAGACAGTTCCCTCAATCTATACACCCCCAACGTGTTCATTCTTTCTACAGATGCTACACTCAGTGGTAATAAACTATTTTACACTGATCACCATTTTGCACCGACAACTAAACATGGGAAATTTGTCTACGAGTCATCAAATAGGTACTATACTAGCAAGAATACTGGAGCAATTCATATCCCCAACCATATCAAATCACCTCTTTACATCAGCGAACTGAAGGCACTCTCAGAACTGACGTTCAAAGACATGCTCATTTCCCCTTGGCATAAACGCTCTACTCTTTCTGCTTTCTTGCTCGCATTTCTACAGTCATCTCCAGACTAGTCGATTACAATAACACCAGTATTTTAGCCATAATATTATACAATTTCCACCATTCTTCTCGATATCAAGCACACAGCACTAGCCACCCGATCGCTAACGCAACATAATGCGCCAGATGTAGACTGTAAATTATTTCTCCATAAACACCAAACATTAGCGAGGCGCAGTGTGCTGTAAACCATTGACTAACTAGAAACAAGTAGAGTAAACTGATATTCGCACTCTCGCATACCGAAGTCAGTGATTTAACAGATTCCACATGATCAATTTTGTTTACAAACTAATTACGGTCTTTCCCACGTCTAGAGAACAGGCAAACGTGTGTCCAACACACCACAATCCATATTCCCTCAACTAAATAAAGGCAACAAATGTGCAGAAGCAATCGACTGAACAATTTACTTGAGAGGGAATAACGCTCCACCCCAAACGCGCCATCTTCTCAAAGTTACACTTGATCACGAAAGCATCCTAGCACATACTTAGTTCGCTATTCAGTCGTCTAAAACATGGTAAAGTTAACTATCATACATTCCTACACTCCAACAGGCCTCTGCATCGGAAGACCACTATCAATAACGTGGGAACGCGAATCAGTACCACCACAGACTTTGCATACACGAACAGATTCTAAAAAATGCCTCACATATATCTTCTATCATTATACTTACAATTAAATCTTACGATCTAGGTCTCAAGTGTACGGTATTCAGCAATGAACGAAGTATTGGAAATACTCTCTGTTGAATGCTGTGGCTCTGGAAATACCTGTACCTTCCTTAGCACTAGACATACTCTTCCCATCGTTATCACAGTACCCCAAGTCAAATCCACACCCTCCCTAGAACAGCACATAGACATTTCCTTTACGCAAACAGATATACTTTATAAACCTGATCCTAAAATGTGGACATATCACACACCCGCCCGATGAATTTTGAAAGTCATTCGGCTAAGGAACGCAGCATGTGACCAGTATTTGCAACTCCCTCACGCCGCTAGATAATTATCCAGTATGTGTAACGTATTCTGCCTCGATACCGTGTCAGATGTTCCGTTATATATATCCACTGAGTTAAACGCGATGACTCATTGAGAAGGATCACAGCCACAATTGAATCATACCTCGAAATGAGCCACCTCTCTCGAACCTATCTGCTGCAGTAAAAATCCAACATGGTCTTAGTTAGTCCCTACACATCTTGCAACTGCTCCCATTTATACAGCTTTGCGCATGTGATCATGCCATTTTAAGTCGGAACTGAGCATAAGTCGGACAAAGCCATATCCACTTCCTTCTGCAGCCTGTCTAGAAACAGAGTGAACTGAGTTACTGTGACAGGACTGTGTTTTGACCATGCAGCGGATATGCTCGCATTGTTGTGCGTTCCCAAACTACATACAAGTACTACCGATCCACGTCCATCATTCAAATCTATAAGTCCAACATCCCATCATCGTTATTCTCTATCAATTTCAGTTTTGAGAAACTCCTCTCTCCACTCGCTACTGTCATTGGGAGTGTTAGGAGAATTCTCAGAGCAATGTTAACATTAGGGCAAAAATTATGTCTTCCTATAAACTTTAGAGTCTCTTTTGGACCCATTCCAGGTTTCAACAATGTTGAAAGCACTTTTAGTTCTTCCCTCAACTCCAGTGCATCAATGTCGCTTGACTCATGATCTTGCAAAATCGCTGCGAGGTTTCTACACTATGTGTCCAGGCTGTCAGGAGGTGCATTCTTCAGCTCGCCGATGTCGTAGAGAAAATCAAAATAATCACGATGAGATTTCAGTTGATTGAACCTTTCATCCAAAGATGTGGTTACTATATCTAAAAGATAATAGTAGAATTCAATCTTGTAACGTTTTGTTGGGTCATCTATTGTCTCATGCCTTCCTTCATAGGTAAAGTGTATTGACTTCTTACTTCATCACCGGGAAACACTTATCCGTGGTAATGTTAGATCGTCTAGCTCTAACTCTTTAGCCAATTCTTTGGAATCCGTCAAGAAAGACACAAACTTTTCTTCTGTCCTGCAGGTTTCAAAATATGCTTTCGTTTTTTCAAGTTCAGGTTAACTAGTGTGTAAGCTTAGGGACTGATGACCCTAGCAGTTAAGTCCCATAAGATTTCACACACGTTTGAACATTTTTGTAAATTCACAAGGCTTATTAAAATAACCTAAATTTCTTCAATCAGGTTTTACTCCATTTTTGAACTGGTGCCCAGCGACTGTTTTGTACAAATCTGTAGAGAATGTCACCAATCAGTCGCAATTTTTGTTTTTATTTTCCAGATCTACATAGATTTCGGGCACAGTGTGGCTATTCTCAATGCTTTGAGTTATGTTTACATCTATACTGTCATGCTGAACGTAACTGTCAACATGACGGTTTGGATGTAAGCACATATTAAAAGGTTTGAGACTGGCCACTGCCGGCCGGTGTGGCCGTGCGGTTAAAGGCGCTTCAGTGTGGAACCGCGTGACCGCTACGGTCGCAGGTTCGAATCCTGCCTCGGGCATGGATGTGTGCGATGTCTTTAGGTTAGTTAGGTTTAATTAGTTCTAAGTTCTAGGCGACTGATGACCTCAGAAGTTAAGTCGCATAGTGCTAGGAGCCATTTGAACCATTTTTAGACTGGCCACTCAGTGGCCGAAACCTAGGTAGATCTGAAAAGTACAAACAAAAATTGCTATTGATTGCTGACATTTCCTACAGATTTGTTTAAATAAAATTCCACACACGTTTTGTAAAAAAGAAAAAAAAACGGGGGGGGGGGGGGAGGGGGGGAGGGGGCGGCAATTTAGCAGCTCGCACGGAGCGGCACTTGGGCTTGCGTCGGCCCTGCTGAGATCTAACCATGCCTTCTGGGTGCTTCACTATTTTTGTCAGGAATTTTATTTTATGTAACAGTTGTCATCTATCTTGTTATTTGGCAGATCTATAAAGAAACTTATCTTTAGGTGAAGAGTGCCATTTATTATGTCCTAAAAAGTGGTCACTTCGAGGACAGTATCGTGTAACAGTTAGAACAGCAACAAAAACAATGGAACAAGTAAAGCAACAGTTGCAACACCGGGAACAACTGTACGGCAACAGCAGCTGCTACTGTAGGTGCAGCACATGAAAGAGATGGGCACGCTGCAGCAGCGGCACTAGGAACAACTATGAACTTATCTGCAAGAGTTGTTCTAGGGAAGTGCGTGCCCAGGAATCCTGCCTGTTGATCGCTCACCAACTGTCAACATCAGTTCTACCAGAGCCACAGTCGTCACCCTGCCTCCACCTGCCTCTGTGGAGATCCGCAAAAATTGAAGGAACTTGATTTGTCCTAGAAAGTCACCATGAACAATATGGAAGATGAGTCTATAATACCAGGGTTCGTTAAATCTGAAAGTCTGACATGCTGGGACAATATAGAACTGCTAATAACAAAGCTAGTAACCTGCATAATAACATCTGTCTACAAAACACATAATGCAGACTTCAGTTTCGATGAACCCATTAAATGCAATTCGAAGAGTATCAAGATTGTGTTGGGAGATTTCAATTGCAGACGTTCAAGCTGGGCTTACAGACAACAATGGAGATGAGCTGGAGAGCTGGGTGGAAAGGGAAAGCCTGAGACTCATACATGACCCAAAACTGAGACCTTCTTTTCGAAGTGGAAGATGGCGCAAGGGCTATAATCCGGATAATGTTTTATCAGTGCGCAAGCAGCTCAACTTTTGGTAACAACAGTCGAGGAATGGAAACCAAAAAAAAAAAATCCCATAATCTGTACAGTGGCTGGAGTTATCAGCCCAGAAGAAGTTCCTTTAAATGACAATTCAATTTGAAAAAGGCGCGCTGGGAAACTTTTTGAAAAGGACTCTATAGTGCAGCTCCAAAACATAAAGCGACTGCTAAATCGAATGAGGGTTTCGCAGCCCTAGTAAAAAAGATCGCTCAGAAACACATATCTCGTGGGTGCCGAACTCAATAACATACAGGCCTTATACCAGACATACTTAGCCTACTTGAGACCTTTCAAGATATGTGTGAAAGATATCCACTAGCTGAAAACACCATTCAACAGGTGAAACTGTTGACATATCACAGAAGGTAAAAAGGGTCAGATCCTTTAGCTGATCTAGATATGGATCAAAACGGTAGGAGGGCATGGAAACTAATTAAAAATCTAAGCAATGATCCTAAAAAGTCACTAGAGGAATTCACGAGAGTAACGCCGAATGAAATAGCTCATCAACTACTTAAGAATGGTGAAACAGAGATGACATGACAAACGCTAAAAGGTAAGAAGAGCTGCTGCAGAAACCAGAAGAGTGGATTACCTAAGGCAGTGTGTGGTCATAGGTGCTGCCACCAATTCCTCTCCTGTGCTAACCTCTTCATCTCAGAGTAGCACTTGCAACCTGCATCCTCAATTATTTGCTGGATGTATTACAATCTCTGTCTTCCTCTACAGTTTTTGACCTCTACAGCTCCCTCTAGTGCCATGGAAGTCATTCCCTCATGTCTTAACGGATGTCCTATCATCCTGTCCCTTCTCCTTATCAGTGTTTTCCACATGTTCCTTTCTTCTCCGATTCTGCGCAGAACCTCCTCATTCCTTACCTTATCAGTCCACCTAATTTTCAACATTCGTCTGTAGCACCACATCCCAAATGCTTCGATTCAATTCTGTTCCGATTTTCCCACCGTACATGTTTCACTACCATACAAGTCTGTACTCCAGACGTACATTCTCAGAAATTTCTTCATCCAATTAAGGCCGATATTTCATACTAGTAGACTTCTCTTGGCCAGGAATACCCTTTTTGCCATTGCTAGTCTGCTTTTGACGTCCTCCTTGCTCCGTCCGTCAGTGGTTATTTTACTGCCTAGGTACCAGAATTCCTTAGCTGCATCTACTTCGTGACCATCAATCCTAATGTTAAGTTTCTCGCTGTTCTCATTTCTACTACTTCTCATTACCTTCGTCTTTCTTCGATTTACTCTCAAGCCATACTCTGTACTCATTAGACTGTTCAATCCGTTGAGCAGATCAAGTAATTCTTCTTCATTTTCACTCAAGATAGCAATGTCATCACCGAATAGTGTCATTGATATCCTTTCACCTTGAATTTTGATTCCACTCCTAAACCTTTCTTTTATTTCCATCATTGCTTCCTCGGTGTACAGATTGAACAGTACAGGCTTTAGGCTACATTCTTGTCTTACACCGTTTTCAATATGAGCACTTCGTTCTTTGTCGTCCACTCTTATTATTCCCTCTTGGCTGTTGTACATATTGTATATGACCCTTCTCTCGCTATAGCTTACCCCAATTTTTTTGAGAATTTCGAACATCTTGTACCATTTTACATTGTCGAACGCTTTTTCCAAGTCGACAATTCCCATGAACGTGTCTTGGTTTTTCTTTGGTCTTGCTTCCATTATTAACCACAACGTAAGTATTGCCTCTCTCGTGCCTTTTACCTGTCCTAAATCCACACTGATCATCTAGCGCATCCTCAATTTTCTTTTCCATTCTAATGTATATTATTCTTGTAAGCAACTTGGATGCATGAGCTGTTAAGCTGATTGTGCGATAATTCTCGCTCTTGTCAGCTCTTACCGTCTTCGTAATTGTATGAATGATGCTTTTTCGAAAGTCAGATGATATGTCGCCAGACTCATACATTCTACACACCAATGTTAATAGTCGTTTTGTTGTCACTTCCCCCAACGATTTTAAAAATTTTGATGGAATGTTATCTATCCCTTGTGCCTTATTTTATATTAAGTCCTCCAAATCTCTTTTAAATTCTGTTTCTAATACTGAATCCCCTATCTCTTGTAAATCGACTCCTGTTTCTTCTTCTATTACATCAGACAAATCTTCCCCTTCATAGAGGCTTTCAATGTATTCTTCCCACCTATCCGCTCTCTCCTCTGCATTTAACAGTGGAATTTCCATTGCACTCTTAATGTTATGACCCTTGATTTTAATGTCACCGAAGGTTGTTTTGACTTTCCTGTATGCTGAGTCTGCCCTTCCGACAATCATTTCTTTTTCGATGTCTTCACATTTTTCCTGCAGCCATTTCGTCTTACCATCCCTGCACTTCCTATTTATTTCATTCCTCGGCGACTTGTATTTCTCTATTCCCGAGTTTCCCGGAACATTTTTGTACTTCCTCCTTTCATCGATCAATTGAAGTATTTCCTCTGTTACCCACGGTTTCTTCGCAGTTACGTTCTTTGTACCTCTTCTATTACCCAAGGGTTCTTCGCAGTTACCTTCTTTGTACCTATGTTTTCCTTCCCAACTTCTGTGATGGCCCATTTTAGAGATACACATTCCTCCTCGCCGGCCCGTGTGGCCGAGCGGTTCTAGGCGCTTCAGTCTGGAACCGCGCGACCGCTACGGTCGCAGGTTCGAATCCTGCCTCGGGCATGGATGTCCTTAGGTTAGTTAGGTTTAAGTTGTTCTAAGTTCTAGGGGACTGATGACCTCAGATGTTAAGTGTCATAGTGCTCAGAGCCATTTGAACCAACATTCCTCTTCAACTGTACTGCCTACTGAGCTATTCCTTATTGCTGTATCTATAGCCTTAGAGAACTTCAACCATATCTCGTCATTCCTTAGTATTTATGTATCCCACTTCTTTGCCTATAGATTCTTCCTGACTAATGTCTTAAACTTCAGCCTACTCTTCATCACTACTATGTTGTGATCTGAGTCTATATCTGCTCCTGGGTACAGCTTACAATGCAGTATCTGATTTCGGAATCTCTGTCTGACCATGACGTAATCTAACTGAAATATTCCCATATTACCCGGCCTTTTCCAAGTATACATCTTCCTCTTGTGATTCTTGAACAGAGTATTCGCTGTTACTAGCTGAAACTTGTTACAGAACTCAATTAGTCTTTCTCCTCTCTCGTTCCTTGTCCCAAGCCCATACTCTCCTGTAACCTTTTCTTCTACTCCTTCCTCTACAACCGCATTCCAGTCCCCCATGACTATTAGATTTTCATCCTCCTTTACATCCTGTATTACCCTTTCAATATCCTCATACTCTTTATCTCTTCATCTTCTGCTTGCGACGTCGGCATGTAAACCTAAACTATCGTTGTCGGTGTTGGTTTGCTGTCGATTCTGATACGAAAAACCATGCCACTGAACTATTCACAGTAACACACTCACTGCCCTGTCTTCTTATTCATAAGGAATCTTACTCCCATTATACCCTTTTCCGGTGCTGTTGATATTACCCTATACTCATCTGACCAGAAATCCTTCTCTTCTTTCCACTTCACTTCACTGACCCCTACTATATCTAGAGTGAGCCTTTGCATTTCCATTTTCAGATTTTCTAGTTTCCCTACCACGTTCAAGCTTCTGACAATCGACGCCCCAACTCGTAGAACGTTATCCTTTCGTTGATTATTCAGCCTTTTTCTCATGGTAACCTCCTCCTTGGCAGTCCCCTCTCGGAGAGCCGAATGGGGAACTATTCCGGAATCTTTTGCCACTGGAGAGATCATCATGACACTTCTTCAATTACAGGCCACATGTCCTGTGGATACATGTTACGCGTCTTGAATGCAGTGGTTTCCAATTCCTTCTGCATCCTCATGCCGTTGATCATTGCTGATTGTTCCGCCTTTAGCAGCAGTTTCCCATCCCTAGGACAGAGAGTGCTCTGAACCTCTGTCCGCTCTTACGCCCTCTTTGGTAAGGCCGTTGGCAGAATTAGGGTGACTTCTTATGCCGGAATTCTTCAGCTGTCACTGCTGGTTGTTAAACAGAATTAATGTAGCGGCAGGATTCGAACCCGGGATAGAAGACGTATTTGATTATGAATCAAAGACGCTACGCCTAGACCACAACATCTATACGAATGATCAAATTGCTGGAAACAATATCTACTGTAAAATATGTGGAAGTAACTATCCAGAGCGACCTTAAGTGGAATGAACACAAAAAACAGATCGGAGGAAAAGCAGATGCCACACTGAGATTCACAGGAAAAATCTTAAGGAAATGTAACACATCGACAAAGGAAGTGGCTTACAAGGCGCTTTATCGACCTATTCTTGGGTATTGTTCATCAGTCTGGGATCCTTTGCTGGGTTAGGACTGGTAGAAGAGAGAGAGAAGATCCAACGAAGAGCGGCACGTTTCGTCACGGGATCGTTTGGTCGGTGCAAGAACAATACAGAGATGCTCAAATAACTCTGGTGGCAGACGCTAAAAGAGAAACGTTGTGCATCACGGAGAAGTTTACCATTGAGATTAGGAGAGACACTTTCCGGGAAAAGTCAGAAAACATATTACTTCGTCCCACATACATCTCACGAAATGATCACAACAAGAAAATTCGGGAGATTAGAGCAACTACAAAGACTTACCGATAATCATTCTTCCCACACGCCATTCGCGAGTGGAGCAGAGGAGGCGGATCAGTTATTGGTACGAGAAGTACCCTCCGCCACACTCCATTAGGTGGCTTCCGGAGTATGATGCAAATGTAGATCAACAAGACCTTCCAGATCCAAGGCAATTATCTATGAAGATAACAGCTGTGACGACCCAAGGGAGGACCTATGGAAAGTTGAAGTTAAAATAAGCAACGCACTTGAATGGCTGAGAATGGAGAGAATCATCTCAAGCTCAATCTAGAGAACACTCAAGGATGTGCTTTCCACTTAAGAAACAGAGACGCTGAAAGAAAACTGAATATTAAGTGGAGACTATGGGTTATTCAGCCCTGTGAGATCCTAATATGCCTGAGACTTACTTTGAATCGCATCCTTTTTTTTTATAACGTATTGTACAGGTTTTAAAGCAAAAATCTGCAGCAGAAACAACATCTTGAGACAGTCGACAAGATTTACACAGGTAAAAATTCCCCACATTCTCCAGTCAATAGCGCTGGTCTCTGTTTCTTTGTGGCACAATATAGAGCACAGTTTTGTGGACCATCAATCCATACCAGACATGTGGTCGTTGCATCAAAAAAGTCAGTCTATTTTGTGTGTTAGACCAGTCTTAGTCCCAAAGATCAACCACTCAGTCGGTATTGCATCCCCACCCATAAGACACAGAATGGCGGGAGAAATAGAACAGAAGAAGCAGACTGAACACCCGAAACACTTGATGTACAGTTACACACCTACACTACGGCCACTGAAGTCAAGAAAAAGCTTTTGCAGCGAATTCAACCATTAGATGTCCCATTAGACGTCAAGCCGGACTTTATACATGTGACAGTAAAGTGCTCCTAAGCAAGAGGGCTACACTCAAAATGAATAAATCAGTTGTGCTCACCACCTACTCTAAATTACTTGGAGAACCCATAATAGATTAAGAACAGGAGTCTCACAGAAAGGAAAATATTTGATCTCATGTGGAATGAGGAAGACGTTATATAGAGCTGCGGAGCATCTACTAGTATGCTAAGACACAGACGCAGCCTGTACTCAGAAATATGTTTTAAATACCACAGTAGATCACACAAAGGTTGTGGAATTCTGGAGAGGAAAAGTGTGATGTCCTTCTCCTGGGCACGGAAAGTAAAGTATCAAAGTCTCTCTCTGTAACTCAAGAGGTGAAGTTCTGCAAGTTGACAGAGATCACGGACAAGGTATCCGGGGCCGCTATTCCTCAGGTGTTTACTGCAACGCCCGCCAGAGACAGGCTGACTCGGCAGGCGGCAGTTACAAGATAGCACGCCATCACATGAACAACACAGCGTGCGCACCTCACTCTCGCCAGACTGGAATGAGTGCTTTTTCCTCTGTCGTTTTAGCGACAGAACACAGAGGTGCAATCGCCGCTTTCCTGGCTAGGAAAAGCGAACTGTAGCCTCACTCGCCTGGCGGGCAATTCTGCCAGCAACATCGGCCCAGGCAACTATCGCAACGTGTATTGATAACAGATAGAACCACTAAGATGCAGTTTCTGGTGGTTACAGTCACAGATATATGTGTGTTTCTCAGGTGCCTGCTGTAGCTAACGTGGTCACGCACAAATGGTTCACTCATACCTACATATGGGTTCGTGACTTTAAATTTGAATATCGATCTACAGAAGTATTTCGAGTGGCAATTTGTAGCTGTAGATGAGACCCACACCACCATCAGGGTGTTTTCCTTGTCTTCCTGTGACCTCAACCATAATGTGAGGAACATGTCTGTTTTGGATCTGGTCACGTAATTGAAAGTTGCATCAGTTACGCAACCCGCCAAAGACGAGTCATTGCCCTCCCCCCCCCCCCAAACACACAACCCCCCCCCCCCTCCCAGACCCGCCGCCCGCCGCCACACCCCTCAACAGTGCATCACATCAGGACAACGCGAGGGGCCTTCTGTTTTCTCGCGGTCCAAACGACTGGCTCGCAACAAACTCCTCATCACAAAAGCAGAATTCGACACAATGATCCAGGCAGGCACGGCATGACCATCAGACTGGAAATGGGCTTCTCCCTTTCATCTGGTACCAAAGAAACCGAACAGCTGACGCCCCTGTGCCGCCTACACAGGACTTAACGCTTGGACAACTGCCGACCTCTAACCTGTGCACCACATCAAAGATTTTGAGTACCAACTTATTAAAACCCATCTGTGGCAACGAAGACTGCCCATAAAACTTCAGTTACTACATCCATTCCCATAAATGTCATATGGCCTATGGAATACAGCACAGACTTTCTAACACTTTATCGATGAGATTTTGTGGGGACTAGGCTTCTGGTTTGCATACACAGACATCGTCATCGTCAGGAAAATATGAAATCCATCTACTCACACTTTTCCCAAGTTTTGATGACTACAGAATCCACATCAATCTGGGTGCTTGCACCATCGGTGGTAATGCAGTGAAATTTCTGGGATTCTGAGTTTCCGCAACTGGTACGTAAGCCACACTTAAATCCTCCCTGGTCACAAAACTGTTTACAAAGTGCGTCGGTACCTGCAAGATAAACTTGCCCTGACAATTTTTGCCCCACGCTGCTGAGGCCCAAACGCCACTCCATGCCATTATGCCATTCTCACTGGCTCCAAAGTACATGGTACCTCACCTGTTACTTGAACTGATGAATACAAGCACCATCTGAAGCTTACCAAACAAGCCTCATGCAAGTCACGCTCCTTGCACATCCAATTGCCAATGCCCTGCCAGTGATTTTGACAGGCACCTTATTCAGCACTATCAGTGACGCGCTACAGCAAAATGCAAATGGACATTACAACCTCCGAGTCACATTCTCAAAGAACTAACATCCGAGAGACACGATTCTTACATGTATACTTGGGCTTTGTAGGACCAGTCCCAGTTGCACGTAACTGCCGATACTGCCTCGCGATGATTGAAGATACACCAGTTGGGTGAATGTATTCCACTGGAAGTACCAACTGCGATACACACGTTCAGCTGCAGATGGATTTCACATTATTGGCTGCAGACGGATTTCACATTATTGCTGTCCCCAGCAAGAGACTGTCGACCAGGATTGGCAGTGGGATACAGAAATATCCTGTGCAGTGACCCAGCTGTACGGGACAAGAACTTCACTGTATCACACAGCTGCAAAACTGCATTGTGGAGTTCATATACTGTTCCTTGAAAGCCTTTATAACATACCATATGACGGATTCGTGGATTGACACACTTCCAGTAGTGCTGTTGGGATTGTGCAATGCATTAAAAGAAGACAATCAGCCACATCTGCCCCCTCCACCCTCCCAGGTAAACTGGTGTATTGAGAACCTTTGCCTGTACCAGGAGAGTTTTTCAAAAAACAACCGACCCCTTTGTACTCTACTCAAGATTTCCTCTCCAAAATCTGAAGGCAAATGGAGGCCGTGCAACCGAGTGGAGCTACATGGCACAGAAAACCCAACGCGGCCCATGGTGCAGCATACTGGAGCCGTCCTATCAATGCCTTTTCACAGTTGCGGGATGAAATGATAAGACGCTCACTCTCCGCATTAAAGGGGTAGACACAGTGTGTTGGGTATTAAACTGCGGATCTAGAATGCGGGGTACCAGCCCACATTCGCCGAGGTAGATGGAAAACCGCCTTAAAAACCATCCACAGGCTGACTGGCACACCGGACCTTGACACTAATCCGCTAGGCGGATTCGTGCTGGGGACCGGCACGCCTTCCCGCTCGGGAAGCAGCGCGTTACACCACGCGGCTAGCCGGGTGGGCTGGTAGACACAGTAGTATTCGTCGACCGGTGCAACCCAGCCTACTTAAGTTCAGAAGACGCCGCAGTAACGCAAGCCACCACAGGTTGTCAAATACCTGGCACATCGCAGCCGCCATTACCGCAACGTTATGGGGAGCAGTGCAGCCTACCTGGAAGTAGATCGGTAGCTGCGCCCCTACATACAGCTGCCACCTCGCAACACCAGCCAACCCACCAACATCCAGCCACACCGGAAACAAGTTACGGACAAAAAGTTCGATTCCATTTCAGTCCAGCACACAGTTCTTATTTCGAGTCAGTTAATTGTATTTTCTTCTGTGCATTGTTGGAGTGCAGCTCGTAGGTCACTCCACACCTGTTCGTTAGCAAAGCCGGAAAAACTGTGCTCTCCAGTAGGCAATATACCGCTTCCTGCGTGAGAATCGGAATGTGTGTGGTTATCAGACACTCCTTAAGTAAAACAACCAGTGATACCATTATAGTGTATTATGTGATGGTAGTATCTCGTTATTGCCCAGAACAATAAGGAGTCTTATCTTTAGGTGAACTGCACCTTCTATTAAGGACCTACTGGCCAATTAACTTTCTGAATACAACAAGCACAGTCGCTATCCATTTCCAATTACGTACTTACGTACAACTACTTAAAATCAGTAAAAACTGTACTAACCAAATCTGTCTCAGAGACTAAGTAATAAACAGCAAGCACGCCGCAGAAAGAGCTCTAACTTCCGATCGCCGCGATTAGGGAGGCGCAGATCTACTCTGCTGAAATTATAATGTACGAAAGATAAAACAAGAAAAAAACTTTCTCTAGTGTCCTTTAGAAGGTGCTGAAGGTGATGCTGTTAAATATTTTCATAATCATAATCAAAATCACAAGCTACTGTATATACATTAACTCACTGGGCACAATCGCACAGCACACAGGAAGACAGTCAAATTTGGTCTCAAGAGATTTACGGAAATCACGGAAAAACCTAAATCTGAATGGCCGAACAAGTATCTGAAACGACGTTCTCCAGAATTTAGAGGTTCACACAGAAATTCAGTCGTAATCATTTACATGTTATTATGCACCTAGTCCCCGCACCCCTCCCCTATGAACCATGGACCTTGCCATTGGTGGGGAGGCTTGCCTGCCTCAGCGGTACAGATAGCCGTACCGTAGGTGCAACCTCTACGGAGGGGTATCTGTTGAGAGGCCAGACAAACGTGTTGTTCCTGAAGAGGGGCAGCAGCCTTTTCAGTAGTTGTAGGGGCAAAAGTCTGGATGATTGACTGATCTGGTCTTATAACACTAACCAACCGGCCTTGCTGTGCTGGTACTGCGAACGGCTGAAAGCCCCATTCGGATCTACGGGCAGGGACTACTCAGGAGGACGTCGTTATCAGGAGAAACAAAACAGGCGTTCTACGGATCGGAGCGTGGAATGTCAGATCCCTTAATCGGGCATGTAGGGTAGAAAATTTAAAAAGTGAAATGGATAGGTTAAAGTTAGATTTAGTGGGAATTAATGAAGTTCGGTGGCAGGAGGAACAAGACTTCTGGTCAGGTCACTACAGGGTTATAAATACAAGATCAAATAGGGGTAATGCAGGAGTAGGTTTAATAATGAATAAAAAAATAAGAGCACGGGTAAGCTACTACAAACAGCACTGTGAACGCATTACTGTGGCCAAGACAGGCACGAAGGCCACGCCTAACACAGTAGTACAAGTTTATACGGTAACCAGCTCCGCAGATTATGAAGAGATTGATGAAATGTATGATGAGGTAAAATAAATTATTCAGATCGTGAAGGGAGACGAAAATTTAATAGTCGTGGGTGACTGGAATCTATAGTAGGAAAAGGAAGAAAAGGAAACGTAGTAGGTGAATATGAAATGGGGGTAAGGAGTGAAAGAGGAAGCCGCCTGCTAGAATTTTGCGCAGAGCATAACTTAATCATAGCAAACACTTGGTTTAATAATCATGAAAGAAAGTTGTTTAAATGGAAGAGGCCTGGAGATACTGGAAGGTTTCAGATAGATTATATAATGGTAAGACAGAGATTTAGGAACCAGGTTTTAAATTGTAAGACATTTCCGGGGGCAGACGCGGACTCTGACCATAAACTATTGGTTATGAACTGTAGATTAAAACTGAAGAGACTGCAAAAAGGTGGGAATTTAAGGAGATGGGGCCTGGATAAACTGACAGAATCAGAGGGTTTAGAGAGTTTCAGGGAGATCATTAGGGAACGATTGACAAGGATGGGGGAAAGAAATACGGTAGAAGAAGAATGGGTAGCTTTGAGAGATGAAATAGTGAAGGCAGCAGAGGATCGAGTAGGTAAAAAGACGAGGGCTAATAGAAATCCTTGAGTAACATAAGAAATATTGAATTTAATTGATGAAAGGAGAAGATATAAAAATGAAGTAGATGAAGCAGGCCAAAAGGAATACAAACGTCTCAAAAATGAGATCGACAGGAAGTGCAAAACGGCTAAGCAGGGATGGCTAGAGGACAAATGTAAGGATGTAGAGGCATAAATCACTAGCGGTAAGATAGATACTGCCTACAGGGAAATTAAAGAGACCTTTGGAGAAAAGAGAACCACTTGTATGAATATCAAGAGCTCAGATGGAAACCCAGTTCTAAGCAAAGAAGGGAAAGCAGAAAGGTGTAAGAAGTTTATAGAGGGGCTATGCACGAGCGATGTACTTGAGGACAATATTATGGAAATGGAAGAGCATGTAGCTGAAGATGAAATGGGAGATATGATACTGTGTGAACAGTTTGACAGAGCACTGAAAGACCTAAGTCGAAACTAGGCCCCGGGAGTAGGCAACAATCCATTAGAACTACTGATAGCCTAGGGAGAGCCAGCCCTGACAAAACTCTACCATCTGGTGAGCAAGATGATGAGACCGACGAAATACCCTCAGACTTCAAGAAGAACATAATAATTCCAATTCCAAAGAAAGCAGGTATTGACAGATGTGAAAATTACCGAATTATCAGTTTAATAAGTCACAGTTGCAAAATACTAAAATGAATTCTTTGCGGACGAATGTAATAACTGGAAGAAGCCGACCCCGGGGAAGATCAGTTTGGATTCCGTAGAAATGTTGGAACACGTGAGGCAATACTGACCCTACGACTTATATTAGAAGATAAATTAAGGAATGTCAAACCTACGCTTCTAGCTTTTGTAGATTCAGAGAAAGCTTTTGACAATGTAGGCTGGAATACTCTCTTTCAAATTCTGAAGGTATCAGGGGTAAAATACAGGGAGCGAAAGGCTATTTACAATTTGCACAGAAACCAGATGGCAGTTATAAGAGTCGAGGGCCATGAAAATGGAAGCAGTGGTTGGGAAGGGAGTGAGAAGGGTTGTAGCCTATCCCCGATGATATTCAATCAGTATATTGAGCAAGCAGTAAAGGAAACAAAAGAAAAATTCGAAGTAGGTATTAAAATCCATGGAGAAGAAATAAAAGAGACAGTAAAGGACCTGGAAGAGCAGTTGAACCGAATGGACAGTGTCTTGAAAAGAGGATATAAGAAGAAGCATCAACGTAAGCAAAACGAGAATAATGTAATGTAGTCGAATTAAAGCAGGTGATGCTGAGCGAATTAGATTAGAAAATGAGACACTTAAAGTAATAAAGGAGTTTTGCTATTTGGGGAGCAAAATAACTGATGATGGCCGAATTAGAGAGGATATAAAATGTAGACTGGCAGTGGCAAGGAAAGCGTTTCTGAAGAAGGGAAAGTTGTTAACATCGAGTGTAGATTTAAATGTAAGGAAGTCGCTTCTGAAAGTATTTGTATGGAGAGTAGCCATGTATGGAAGTGAAACATGAACGATAAATAGTTTGGACAAGAAGAGAATGGAAGCATTCGACATGTGGTGCTACAGAAAGTGCTGAAGATTAGATGGGTAGATCACATAACTAAATAGGAGATATTGAATAGAATTGGGGAGAAGAGGAGTTTGTGGCACGACTTGACTAGAAGAAGGGATCGGTTGGTAGGACATGTTCTGAGGCACAAGGTATCACCAATTTAGTATTGGAGGGCAGCATGGAGGGTAAAAATCGTAGAGGGAGACCAAGAGATGAATACACTAAGCAGATTCAGAAGGATGTAGGTTGCAGTAGGTACTGGGAGACGAAGAGGCTTGCACAGGCTAGAGTAGCATGGAGAGCTGCATTAAACCAGTCTCACGACTGAAGACCACAACAACAACATGCACCTAGTTATTGGGTTAAAGGTTTTTCAGTCACGTATATTCATTTTGCAGTTGCAATTTCAAGAAACGATGGTGTAGGCCTATATTGTGAGCCTTAACAATGCTACGATGCGTTCTTCTATCATCCAGTCGCTGGCATCATATACCGTTATGATCTAAAATGAGATAATCTGCACATCACTGTGTCGAATCAGAGGCAACTGAAATGGTTCTTGGATATGCATCTACTTACTCCCTACCAGCTACTTCTATCCACGTCCACAGTTCTTTACTTTTAATGTTACGGCTGGCTGACGAGAAAACTGCATAAGATTTAGCTGTCCGACGGACATGCTCAGTAAACCTGTGAGAAAGTACAATTCCCTTTCTGATGTAAAGAAAGAGTGGGAAGTGTAAGAAACATTTTTTAACTCGTCCTTTACAGCTACTTATAGACAACATTACATGATGGGCCGGCCGCTGGTGGCCGAGCGGTTCTCGGCGCTTCAGTCTGGAACCGCGCGACCGCTACGGTCGCTCGTTGGAATCCTGCCTCGGGCATGGATGTGTGTGATGTCCTTAGGTTAGTTAGGTTTAAGTAGTTCTAAGTCCTAGGGGACTGATGACCTGAGATGTTAAGTCCCATAGCGCTCAGAGCCATTTGACCCATTTTGAACCATTACACGATGTGAATGCACAAAATGCACATTATTCGTGATAGCATAAATGCAGTCAGTAGTGAAAAGTTGGGAACATGGCGATTCGTCAGACTCATATGGCTTATCTTGTTCTATAATAAGGACCAAATGCGCATTAATGGCTGCCATGTTTCTGCATCTACTTTGGAACATCAGACTTGGCGGAGATATGGAGGTGCCATGTCCCTAGGCTCCATAGATACTCTCGGTACTGCTATAAGCTCAGTACTTGGAAGCGTAGAGTGCAAACAACCTTCTGATCCACATTTCAACACGACACAGTCCCACCACTTCTTTACCAGAATTGAGACTTCTTTTCTGTACAGCAGGTGACACTGTCGCCTTGCCTTGCTCTTGGACTAACATATCACAGGGTTGGAACATCTGAGATAATGTCACATGTAAATAGTCCTACTCATCTAACCAGGAGTAGCTATCAATGAACTGTGGACTCAAACCAAAATGTCATGGCGAATACTAGGTCTACCCCAAAACACTTATCAAACTTTTTTATGGTTTGACGAAAGAAAAGCTCAAAATATTTGGCAAAGGGCCCATTAGTTGGATTACTGTTGTTGTATTTGATAAATACCGACTGTTTTTGTATCCCCGTTAGTTACGACTGCCACGAGTATTCTGAACTTCCCCGTATGAATTGCGCATCCAACTGATTTTTTCCCTCATCACTGTAATACACCACCATGTTAGATTAATATAAACAGTCTAATATCCATTCCATCAGGGAAATATGGCATTAAGTCAGAACGAACGTTTCTAGTTTAATAGTACCTGAATATTACGACATGGCTAATACATGTAGCCTGATTCTAGTTTCTCAGTTAAAATAAGACACAGATAGACAGTTCTTGTCACTGATGAATCTTTCAATGACTACCGTCAGAGCAATAGAGAAGAACGACAGGCAATGTGTAACGTGTACAGTTTTCTTTTCTTGTAATAAATAGATACCATTGTTGTCTCATTTTTATATATGCAGTGAAGTTCAAAATAAATCATTAACGTTACTGAGTTGTCGGCTGAAAGAACATTGTCATGTCGTTTGGATTGATAAAGATCAGCTGGTTAACAAGTTTATCTGCATAGCTTATGCAACTCTTAGAATAACTATAGCCTTCCACTTTAAACAGTGCTTAGGACATCTCATTTGAAGATTACGGCGTAAAATTTAGGTATTCCATTGTTGCATTAAGAACTAAACCAGTAACTAATAACCTGTATAAGACACATGGTTTTTCTTCTTTCTTCATTGCTAACGATTACTGACATTTTTTACCATTGATACGGTGCGACTATGGATGGGGACTTTGGCACCAGAAGAAACTTCATGAAACTGATTTGCACAGCTTCCGTACTGTACGGAACTGCGTTCACGCTCAGCGTCTTATTATATCACTACAGGAACTAGCTGCAAGTTTTATCTGACATCAGTAGTGACAATGGAGCGGCCATAGGCAAATGGTGTTACATTCAAGTCCACTAATCACGTATCATCAGTTTTAACATCTCTGAGTTGCAGTGACGGTGACCAACATTGCTGTCAATTGTTTCCGTACTCAAATTCAACCGCCGACGGAGCACTTCGCAATATTATTAGGCGGTTATTGTGTTGAGACAACCGAGACAACGCGGACGGCGCATCGGGGCTCGATAATATAGCATGACGGCAGCAAGGCGTGAAGGAGGCCACGTTAGATTATGAACAATAAAGAGTTTCCCTCGAGAAGCATGCACAGACTACTTTGCCGTTTTCGCCTTCTTCCCATTGCGTTTCAGACATCAGCTTTTCTTTGGTCACTTATATGTGGTTGTTCATCTTGGTAACATTAACACTATCACAGCCTCTGACATTTCTAACCATGCGCTAAAAATACCTTACGATGAACATGTTATAACAAGTCTCCCATCTAATATGGAATCCACCAATTTGAAGTAACTCTAACATAAATAATGGAAACATCAGCAGTTTTTTGGGCGGGGAGGTTGCGGGGTGGTTCATCAGTCTTGTGACTGGTCTGATGCGACCTCCCACGAATTCGACGCCTGTGTCGACCTCTCCATCTCAGGGTATAACTCGCATTCTGCATCCTCGATTACTTGTTCGATTTTTCCGGTTTGAGCTTTCCTTCACAGTTTCTAGTATTTCTGATATAAATTTCAGTTTTCGACTCACTCAGTTAATTTAGAGACAGCTCTATGTAATTCTTCCACTGACACGGCGAAAACGAGGGACAAGCAGTTGTGAGTGACGTGTGGCACCATCTGCACCACCCACCTGCAGTCACAGTTTGGGGGCTCTCGCCGTCCGCAGCCAAAGAGTAGCTCCTGCTCCCACTCGTCTACAACGATTCCACACAGCTTGCAATAGATGCTCTGACAGCCCAGGAGTTCGGCAGTTGGGTTTTCAACTAGCAAGACGCCTTCCTGTTTTACAGTGACCACACGACTTTCAGGTAATGGCAGAACTGGAACCGCTTATTATACTCACGGGCGGTAACATTCAGGGTGCAATGGAAATTCCACTGTCAAATCCATAAGACAGAGCGGATAGGTGGAACGAATACATGCACACCACTGGCCATTAAAATTGCTACACCAAGAAGAAATGCTGATGACAAACGGGTATTCATTGGACAAATATATTATACTAGAACTGACATGAGATTACATTTCCACGCAATTTGGGTGCATAGATCCTGAGAAATCAGGACCCAGAACAACCACCTCTGGCAGTAATAACGGCCTTGATACGCCTGGGCATTGAGTCAAACAGAGCTTTGATGGTGTGTACAGGTACAGCTGCCCATGCAGCTTCAACACGATACCACAGTTCATCAACAGAAGTGACTGGCGTATTGTGACGAGCCAGTTGCTCGGTCACCATTGACCAGACATTTTCAATTAGTGAGAGATCTGGAGAATGTGCTGGCCAGGGCAGCAGTCGAACATTTTCTGTATCCAGAAAGGCCCGTACAGGTCCTGCAACATGCGGTCGTGCATTATCCTGCTGAAATGTAGGGTTTCCCAGGGATCGAATGAAGGGTAGAGCCACGGGTCGTAACACGTCTGAAATGTAACGTCCACTGTTCAAAGTGCTGTAATGCGAACAAGAGGCGAACAGGACGTGTACCCAATGGCACCACGTACTATCACGCTGGGTGATACGCCAGTATGACGATGACGAATACACGCTTCCAATGTACGTTCACCGCGATGTCGCCAAACACGGATACGACCATCAGGATGCTGTAAACGGAACCTGGATTCATCCTAAAAAATGACATTTTGCCATTCGTGCACCCAGGTTCGTCGTTGAGTACACCATCGCAGGCGCTCCTGTCTGTGATGCAGCCTCAAGGGTAACCGCAGCCATGGTCTCCGAGCTGGTAGTCCATGCTGCTGCAAACGTCGTCGAACTGCTCGTGCAGATGGTTGTTGTCTTGCAAACGTCCCATCTTTTGACTCAGGGATCGAGACGTGGCTGCACGATCCGTTACAGCCATGCGGATGAAATCCCTATCATCAAGACTGCTAGTGACACGAGGCCGTTGGGATCCAGCACGGCGTTCCGTATTACCCTCCTGAACCCACCGACTCTATATTCTGCTAACACTCATTGGATCTCGACCAACGCGAGCAGCAATGTCGCCATACGATAAACCACAATCGCGATAGGCTACAATCGACCTTTATCAAAGTCGGAAACGTGATGGTACGCATTTCTCCTCCTTACACCAGGCACCACAACAACGTTTCACCAGGCAACGCCGGTCAACTGCTGTTTGTGTATGGGAAATCGGTTGGAAACTTTCCTCATGTCAGCACGTTGTAGGTGTCGCCACCGGTGCCAATCTTGTGTGAATGCTCTGAAAAGCTAATCATTTACATATCACAGCATCTTCTTCCTGTCGGTTAAATTTCGCGTCTGTAGCACGTCATCTTCGTGGTGTAGCAATTTTAATGGCCAGTAGTGTACATGTAAAGCCTCTGTTAGAAGAGGCGGTGGGGGGGGGGGGGGGGGGGGTGGATGACTTGATGAAGTCTTGGAAGACTTGAGACAAGTAAGGCAGAAGAGATGGGTAATATTCAATCGGAATTAGTAAAGTCATTGGGGGATGCGGCAACAAAAAAAAATTTCAGGTTCATGAAGAATGTTTGACACTGGTGATGCACTATCAGACTTCCGGGGAAACATCAACCAAACAATTCCGAAGAGTGCTAGAGCCGACATGTGCGAGAATCACCGAAAAATCAGCTCAACAGCTCATGCACCCAAGTTGCTGACAAGCATAATGTACAGATGGCTCTAAAAGAAAATTATGGATTTGTTAGATGGGGATTAGTATCGTTTTAGAAAAGGTAAAGACACCAGACGTTGCGGTTGATAATGGAACCAAGACTGAAGAAACATCAAGAAACGTTCATAGGATTTGCTGACCTGGATAAAGTTTTCGACAATGTCGAGTGATACAAGATGTTCGAAACTCTGAGAAAAATAGGCGTAAACTACACTCCTGGAAATTGAAATAAGAACACCGTGAATTCATTGTCCCAGGAAGGGGAAACTTTATTGACACATTCCTGGGGTCAGATACATCACATGATCACACTGACAGAACCACAAGCACATAGACACAGGCAAAAGAGCATGCACAATGTCGGCACTAGTACAGTGTATATCCACCTTTCACAGCAATGCAGGCTGCTATTCTCCCATGGAGACGATCGTAGAGATGCTGGATGTAGTCCTGTGGAACGGCTTGCCATGCCATTTCCACCTGGCGCCTCAGTTGGACCAGCGTTCGTGCTGGACGTGCAGACCGCGTGAGACGACGCTTCATCCAGTCCCAAACATGCTCAATGGGGGACAGATCCGGAGATCTTGCTGGCCAGGGTAGTTGACTTACACCTTCTAGAGCACGTTGGGTGGCACGGGATACATGCGGACGTGCATTGTCCTGTTGGAACAGCAAGTTCCCTTGCCGGTCTAGGAATGGTAGAACGATGGGTTCGATGACGGTTTGGATGTACCGTGCACTATTCAGTGTCCCCTCGACGATCACCAGTGGTGTACGGCCAGTGTAGGAGATCGCTCCCCACACCATGGTGCCGGGTGTTGGCCCTGTGTGCCTCGGTCGTATGCAGTCCTGATTGTGGCGCTCACCTGCACGGCGCCAAACACGCATACGACCATCATTGGCACCAAGGCAGAAGCGACTCTCATCGCTGAAGACGACACGTCTCCATTCGTCCCTCCATTCACGCCTGTCGCGACACCACTGGAGGCGAGCTGCACGATGTTGGGGCGTGAGCGGAAGACGGCCTAACGGTGTGCGGGACCGTAGCCCAGCTTCATGGAGACGGTTGCGAATGGTCCTCGCCGATACCCCAGGAGCAACAGTGTCCCTAATTTGCTGGGAAGTGGCGGTGCGGTCCCCTACGGCACTGCGTAGGATCCTACGGTCTTGGCGTGCATCCGTGCGTCGCTGCGGTCCGGTCCCAGGTCGACGGGCACGTGCACCTTCCGCCGACCACTGGCGACAACATCGATGTACTGTGGAGACCTCACGCCCCACGTGTTGAGCAATTCGGCGCTACGTCCACCCGGCCTCCCGCATGCCCACTATACGCCCTCGCTCAAAGTCCGTCAACTGCACATACGGTTCACGTCCACGCTGTCGCGGCATGCTACCAGTGTTAAAGACTGCGATGGAGCTCCGTATGCCACGGCAAACTGGCTGACACTGACGGCGGCGGTGCACAAATGCTGCGCAGCTAGCGCCATTCGACGGCCAACACCGCGGTTCCTGGTGTGTCCGCTGTGCCGTGCGTGTGATCATTGCTTGTACAGCCCTCTCGCAGTGTCCGGAGCAAGTATGGTGGGTCTGACACATCGGTGTCAATGTGTTCTTTTTCCATTTCCAGGAGTGTATAAGGAAAGGTTGGTAACGTACAATACGTACAAGTGCCAACGGACAGTAACAGTGGAAGACCAAGGAGGATGTGATCGTATTAAAAAGGATCTAAGACAGAGATGTAGCTTTTCGGCCCTACTATTGAATCTATATTGATAAAACAGTGGAATTAAAATTCAAGGTGAAAGGCCATCGAGGATAACCTTCGCTGATGTATTGCTATCACCAGTGAAAGTGAAGAAGTATTACAGATATTCTCAATGGAATGAACAATCTAACGAGTACAGAATATTGACTGAGAGATAAAAGAAGAAGGTTATGAGAAGTAGGGGAAACGAGAAAACCGAGAAACTTAATACAAGAATTGGTGATCACGAAATAAATGAAATTAAGGAATCCTGATACATATGCAGCAAAATATCCTTCGACGGGCAGAGGAAAGAGGATGTGAAAAGCAAACTAGCACAGGCAAAAAGAGCATTCCTGGCCAAGAGACGTGCGCTAGTGTCAAACATAGGCCTTAATTTGAGGAAGAATTTTCTGAGAATGTACGTTTTTAGCAAAGAATTGCATTGAACGTGTACTGTGGGAAAACCGGAACACAACGGAATCGAGGAATTTTAGATGTCTTGCTACAGGAGAATGCTGAAAATTAGGTGGACTGATAAGGTAAGTAATGAAGAGGTTAGTAGGGGCAACAGGGGCGTCGCCTCAAAGTAGGTCACACCAGACCAGGACGTCACCCTAAAGTAGGTCACCCCAGACCAGGACGTTGCCCCTAAGTAGGTCACCCCAAAGCACCGTTATCCAAGATGGCGGCGATGACGTCACCCCAAAGTACGTCACCCCAGACCAGGACGTCACCCCAAAGTAGGTCACCCCAAGGGAGATCATCATCCCAAAGTAGGTCTTCCGACCGCCACCTCATCCTAGAAACTGGCGCCAAGTTTGAACTTTGGTGGTAAAGAAACGTCAATTCGCGTAGCTCTACTAAGGTAAGTAAATGGCGCGAAACAAAGGACACTTGGACTACCTCCACTAACCTAAGACACCCAACCGCCACCTCATCCTAGGAACTGGCGCCAAGTGTGAATTTTGGTGGTAAAGAAAAGCCACTTGGGAATTCTCTTCTGAGCTGAGAAAATGGCACAAAAGAAGGGACACTTGGACTACCTCCAATAACCTAAGTCACCCGTCCGCTACCTCTTCCTAGGGATTGGCAGGACTCAGCCTGCACTGGGCTGGTGGAGAGAGGAAGGAGTGTACTTTATTTATTTTGGAACAATTTATTTAGGGATGGAGTGTATTTATTACACTGATACAAAACACAAGCTCTGACATGCTTTGGGTCACGTCGCACAGGCTACAGACATGCGAACCATTGAAGGACTCTACAAACAAGCATGCTAATCGTCAACTGTGGAAATCAAGCACCCATCTTTATATCAACAATTTGAGCCACTACCACCAACCAGTGTATTCGCCGTGAGAGCCAGAGCCCAACTGAGATAGTACACAGTACTGGCACCAGAAGGGCCTGTCATCTCCGACATCTGTTCGACCGCTTTCTCTCTATCACCATTCTAACGGGATACATCCGACACGCGATATTGACATCACAGCATCAAACCTGTGCACTCATGCTGACATTACAGATCAGCCTGTTCCACCGCTCGTGACGTGTGTGTGTGAAGCGTATATCTACTTCACAGATCGTGCTATAGAAAAAGTGCTCCACTGTTCGCGACATATGTGTGTGACACGCGTACTGACATCACACATCATGCAATAGAAATCTGCTCACAATTGTCACGGTACTCATGTGACGTGTGTAGCCAGGACGCGCATAGTGATGGCACAGCGTATAGCCTGCATACGTATACAGACGTCACAAATCGTGTAAGAGAAATCTGCCCATGATTGCAACGTAACACGTGGGCGCCTCTGCCCTGGCCCCAACCCCACCCCGGCCGCGGCCGTGCACTCCCCGTTAAGTGACGCGGCCGTTAGCTGTCAAACCACACACAGACGTACATTCGGGTCCCATATACATGAGGTGGCGGCATCCCCATCATACTTGATGCACCTGAGAAATTTCCCTCCAACTACGTGAGCACCTAGGCGCCTTTGATGACGCGATCGTACGGTAACAAAGACCTATTTTCAAATTGCAGACTCTCCAAGGTGGCCTGTGCACACGTTCACACTTGCGAAAACCCACTTAATCACAAGAGCATTCTACTTGGTTGGAAAAAGATCACTGTCTAAGCACAGATGGGGGCGGTCGTTGCAAGCACGTCTAATAATGTTCTCAACCTCATACTGATGTCACATGACTGTGTAAAAATAAGAACTGTGTCGGCCTCGCGGAACTTGTATAGTGTCCCAGAAATAGTTAATACTCGCTTTCTTGATGTCTCAGCACGTATGTACGGAAATTAATGCCATAACAGAAACTGTTTACGAAAATAGTTCCGAATAACGTCGAATGCAGTCTTCCTCGCGGACCTAATGAGGCACCCCTTCCATCACGTGTTACCCTTCCTGCTTTCAACACACACAAACGTTCCCTCCGCTATATAGAGGCTCCTACATCCCAGCACAAAGGATGTGAATGAATCGAGCATTATGATTGGCTCTTATCGAATTTACCCGCCAAATTACTGATACTGCCGGTATCGAAGCACCATCCACCTTTTCTTTCTTTCTGCAGATGGGACTTTCAGGTGTAAATTTATTTTGCACAGATCGCTAAATCGCATTGACAGCTAAACCCGCAAAGTTTTCTACAGATCATAACATACATACAAGATCCACAATAATATTGGAAACCTGGAAGGATTTACCAGTGTAACTACAATTAAATGTTACAATTGCTGCAACAGTCTGACACCAGTCGATGTATAGGTAATGCTCTAGACGACTGTGCTTCTGAAATGAATCTCAGTATCTATAGCGCACATAATTTTCCATGTAAAACATCTCTCTCATACCCTCGCGGTTATCAATGTGCTGACTCTATACATCCCTCACGATAGGACACACAGTCATCCTCTCTAGTCATGCCACAACATGAACCATAGTAAATTTACAATGCAATATATACACTTTTTACACAACTTAAGCCAAAGTAACTTTACAATTCAATATCTATACATTTTACACAAACAGTGCAGTTATCTTTCATATCTGTACAGCACCCAAACAAAATTATGGTATGCTTACACTCACACCGGTTATATGTCACAATGCTCCTTAGTCCTAGAGAAGTACCATCAGCCCTTTTTTCTTTCTACCGACGAGACACTCAACAGCAATGAACTATTTTACACTGATCACCATATTACACTGACAACTAAATCTCACAAACTACCACGCATATCGTCGGATACTAAAATACTCTTACTCAATTATACTGGTCTCCCACTGAGGACAGGAGCTTGAATATTAGAGCCACCAATAAATCTCTGTGTACCATGTCAATGTAGTAAACATACACTTCATGACCTCCACCATACAGAATCATCCCTTTTACATCAGAGCACCCTCAGCAGACACAAGTCGCTCTCAGTACTGCTCTACAACTTTGGGATCGTCTCCCCTTGGCACAAATGCGCTACTGTTTCTGCTCCAAACCTGTTTCCTTGCTTGATCACTTTTCTATGCACATCTCCAGGCTTGGGGATTGCAAGAACACACGTATTTTCGCCATAATATTATACCACTTTCGCCGTACTTCTTGGTATCAAGACTAGTCAGCATTCTACCGATCGTTAGCGCCACATAATTCCTAAGATGTACATGGGAAATTATTTCTCTACAAACCCCAAACTTTAGCGAGGTACTGCATGCTGTAAACCACTGAGTAACTAGAAACAAATAGAGGAAACTGATATTTCCACTCTCGAAACCGAGCGAGGTGGCGCAATGGTTGGACACTGGACTCGCATTCGGGAGGACGACGGTTCAATCCCGCGTCCGGCCATCCAGATTTAGGTTTTCCGTGATTTCCCTAAATCACTCCAGGCAAATGCCGGGATGGTTCCTCTGAAAGGGCACGGCCGACTTCCTTCCCCATCCTTCCCGAATCCGATGAGACCGATGACCACGCTGTCTGGTCTCCTTCCCCAAACCAACCAACCAACCAACCACTCTCGAATACCAAAGTCGGTGATGTAACAGATTCCAAGTAATCCCTATAATTTACAAGCCAACTAAGGTCTTTCCCACGTCTAGAGAACAGGCAAACGTGTCTTCGACATGCCAGATGCACCAAACACAATCGATCTTCTCTCAACTGAATAGTGGCGCGAAATGTGCTGAAGCAGTCAACTGAACAATTTACATGGGAGGGAATAACTGTCCAGCGCAAACGCACTTCCATACACAACGTCTAGAGAACAGGCAAACGTGTCTTCGACATGCCAGATGCACCAAACACAATCGATCTTCTCTCAACTGAATAGTGGCGCGAAATGTGCTGAAGCAGTCAACTGAACAATTCACATGGGAGGGAATAACTGTCCAGCGCAAACGCACTTCCATACACAATCTGCTCAGATTCCCACTTTATCACGAAAGCCGTCCAATACATACTATGTATTGGTTCCCTACTCGGTCATCTAGAATACGGCAAAGCTAACTCAGATACATTCCTAAACTCCAACAGGCCTTTGCATTCGGAGAGCTGCTACCGTTAACAGGAAACATGTATCATTCCGACCACATGCCATGCATACACAGAATCATTCCATAAAACCGATCACATGTATGTTTTATCATTTACTTACAATTAAATGTTACGATCACGGTCTCAATTGAACGGCATTCGACAATGAGCGAAATATCGGAAATAGACCCTGCTGTCGCCAGTGGCTCTGGAAATAGAAATATCACTACCTTTCTTATATCTTGATGTACTCTTCCCTTTGCTATCACAGTACTCCCATTCAAATCCATGAACTCCTTCCGACTGGACATAGTCATTTCCATTCCACAAACACATACTTTATAAACTTGATGCTCAAATGCGAACATATCACGCACCCACCACTACTAATAACTATAATACTTCGTCAATAACTGATTGCCTACGATACGAAATAATACTGATCGAAAATCAACGATGGGTGAACATGTCTCTTATGTTTTTCTTCTGAGTGCTACCACTGTGTCTTAGAAACAGAGACATAATCGGCCACATGTTAAAAAAAAAAACAATCCCAACAACTACTGCATGTTACTGTCACAAGCTATCTTGGCTCTACAGGTGCATGCAAGTATCCATGTTAAAAGTTATACCCACTTTGCGAATCGAGGTACGACATTACCTTGTTTTTTCCCGGATAAACCCCGTTACGGTAATCGTAGGAATGTGTATTGTCAGCCCACAATGCAACCTCGTGATGAAATCACTGAACTTTGAAAGTGATTCAGCTAAGGGACGTGGCTTGTAAGCGGTATTTGCGACTCCCTCTCACTGCTCCAGCCACATAATTCTATAGTATTTGTAGCGCATTCTGTCTCGAGATCATATCAGAGGTTCTGTGATGTATCCACCGAGTTATAGGCGATGACTGATTGAGAAGGACCACAAACAGTAGTCGGGCAACCTGCACATCACACACACTCCTGTTAAAATTGGTGACACAAGTGGTCTTCTCCCTGGATTTGGAGGAAATTGTTATTGGTAATCGACGGGCATATGTGGCACCTGAGACGGTCAAACATGGATCAGCAACTCCTGCAACATGACAAGAAAGTGCCAATTTTTCTTTTGGTGGTTTGTCTGAACCTGTAGCATAGTCCGTCTTCCCTTCCTGTTTTTCTTTCTGGGCTTACTGTAGTCTTGATTCAAAAATGTTCAAAGGTGTGTGAAATCTTATGGGACTTAACTGCTAAGGTCATCAGTCCCTAAGCTTACACACTACTTAACCTGCCGGCCGGAGTGGCCGAGCGGTTCTAGGCGCTTCAGTCTGGGGCTGCGCGAGCGCTACGGTCGCAGGTTCGAATCCTGCCTCGGGCATGGATATGTGTGATGTCCTTAGGTTAGTTAGGTTTAAGTAGTTCTACGTTCTAGGGGACTGATGACCTCAGAAGTTAAGTCCCATAGTGCTCAGCGCCATTTGAACTACTTAACCTAAATTATCCTAAGGACAAACACACACACACACATGTCTGAGGGAGGACTCGAACCTCCGCCGGGACCAGCCCCACAGTCCGTGAATGCAGCGCCTTATACTGCTCGGCTAATCCCGCGTGGCAGTGGCCGGCCGGCGTGGCCGAGCGGTTAAAGGCGCTACAGTCAGCAATCGCACAACCGCTACGGTCGCAGGTTCGAATCCTGCCTCGGGCATGGATGTGTGTGATGGCCTTAGGTTAGTTAGGTTTAAGTAGTTCTAAGTTCTAGGGGACTTATGACCACAGCAGTTGAGTCCCATAGTGCTCAGAGCCATTTCAACCATTTGAACCGCGTGGCAGTCTTGATTCGATAGCTGATAGTGATGGAACAGTCTGTGTCAGCCGAGGTGGCTATTCAGCTGCTACTTGAGCGAGTGTCGGAATTAGAGATAGCGCTTGCTCGGTCTAAAGAAGCGAGCAAGGGAAGGTTTCCTGTTAATGCAGTAATTTTTGACAATAGCGCTGCGTCGTTGGTCACCCCTTTCTCGGGGAAAGCTGGGGAGGATATTATGACTTTTTTTTTTTCTTTTTTGAGAACCTTAGCACGGCCACTAAATTAGGAAATTGGGGTGGAGAAACACTTTTGCATGAGGCTAAGTTGAAAGTAACTGAGGATGCCATAGCGTACGCTACATGCCATGAAGAATAAAGGGATGCTCGAACATTTGAAGTATTCAAAAAAGGGTTGCTGGAAAAATATCGGAGGAAAAATACGTCTAGATAGTATCGAGAACAATTGAATAGAATGTATCAAAGGAATGGGGAATCAATACAAGCTTTTGTAGATCGAATTCGAAAAATTAATGTTAATACCCATGAGCTAACGGATTCCAATAGGATTAATGAAGCCATTCTACAGGCAGCTGAGCAGAGGGCACTACTCGCATTTTTTGCGGGGAATACAACCCGAAACCTCCCGCAAGATTCGGATGGAATTCCCTAAGACTCTCAATGAGGCAATCGGAATTGCTGTGGCGTTAGAGGAAGCTGAAACAGTAACAAAGACGCGGGACAGGAAAGCAGTGTTTCATACAGAAATAAAATGTTTCAGATGTGGTCAGATGGGACACATTACACGCGACTGCAAGGAAGTGCAGTGCAAGAAATGCTGACGTTGGGGTCATATGGAGTGTAATTGCAATGGGTCCTGGCAGAAACATGATAGGAAACCGTAAGGTGGGCCTCACCCCCCTCAGATAAACTGAGCGGGGGTGGTGTGTCCACTGTGCAACACCCCCGGTAAGGATTAATGCTAGTGCAGAATCAGTGGCAGACTTTTTTCTGACCGGCTTGGTGAGGGGCAGACAGTGCAAATTTTTATTGCATACAGGGTCTCAGGTATCCGTGGTGAGTAGAAATGTACTCGGTAAAGTAGAATTAAAACCACCACGCTGGGCGTTAAGTGGAGTGGGTGGGGGACAGGTGAAGTCACTCGGATCAGCGGTGTTAAACTTCCAAGTGGAAATGAGGAACTTCCAGGTGAAGGTAGAAGTTCTTCCAGTTGTTGGCAGAAGCTATGATGTCATACTTGGATTGGATTTCCTGGTTGCGCATCACGCAAAAGTTAACCTGGAACGGCGTACAGTGGAACTGGACGGAATACAATGTCGCCTAGGTTCTGCGGCCGAAAAACCATTACTGTCGCAAGGAACCGCCCAGACGTTGGGTGGGCCACCTAAACTGCATACTAGGTCCCTTAGGGTTAACTCACGGGATACTATACCGAAGGGTACAGGGAAAATAATCTGGGCAGATGTTGGAGCTAACGTGCCGGTAAATTCGTTGTGTGTCGTTGAACCTTTGTCTGAGAATGAGCCACTGGATAAAATGAAGTGTTTTACGCGCCGTAGCGTGTCCTACATGCGGGAGATAGAAGGAAAAAAGGTTGTGTCTGTCAGTATTGATAATTTTGGCCTTGAACGGCTGCAGTTAGCACAGGGTACCATAATAGCGAATCTGGAGATAATAGGGGAAGATGAACTGGATACGGATTTCGCAGCAGATTACACAATGCCGGGAGTGTCTTGTCAGCTGGTCCTCACTAAGGGGTAAAGTAGCACATTTAGAAGGGCAAGACAGAGAAGTCATGGAGAACCTTTTGATGGAATATAAAGAGTTATTTAATTCTCATGGTCCACTGCCCGCCACACCGTTAGTTCAGCATCACATGCCCGCTGGGAAAGAAGTACCGGTGTGTAAACGCCCGTATCGTGTTCCAAAAAGTTTACAGCCTGTCATGGAAGAATTTATTAATCAACAGCTTAGGGATGGGATAATAGTAACCAGTAGTACTCCCTGGTCCGCTCTTGTCGTAGTAGTGGGTAAAAAATCACCTGATGGGGGAAAGGCATATTGTTTTTGCTGTGATTAGCGTTTCCTGAATCAAAAAACTGTATCGGATGCATACCCAATGCCTAATATCACTGAAACTCTGGATAATTTGGGTCAGTGTCGGTACTTCACGACCTTGGATCTTCGAAGCGGGTACCACCAGTTGGAGGTCGCCCCAGAAGACCGACCGAAGACAGCTTTTTCAACACCTACAGGTCATTTTCAGTATCGGCGAATGCCTTTCGGACTCAAAAATGCTCCGGCAACCTTTTAACGGTTACTAGATAGCGTGTTACGAGGGCTGAAACCTGATCAGTATATGGTATATTTGGACAACATAATTGTTTCCTCAAGGGACGTCAAGAACATGTGCGCTGTTTCCGCGACGTTTTCGATCCTCTGAAAGCAGCGTGGTTAACTCTTCAAATGGAAAAATGTCCTTTTTTGTTGCAAGAAGTCCGTTATTTAGGTCATATTATAGGACAGGAGGGTGTCCGCACGGATTCAAAACTTGTAGAGGCGGTAATGATTTTTCCGACACCTACAAAAGTAAAAGAGTTGCAGTCTTATTTAGGTCTCGCCAGTTTTTACACGAGGTTATTCCAAAATTTGCGAAAATTGCAAGGCCCCTCATGCAGTTGTTGAAGAAGGGAGCAAAATTTCACTGGTCAGCAGAATGCGAAGAGGCTTTTCAAAAGTTGAAAAATTTGTTAACATCTAATCCGGTTTTGGCTTTTCCAGATTTTAGTATACAGTTTATATTATCTTGTGACTAGCAATTTGGCTTTGGGTATTGTATTATCTCAGCAAATAGATGGGCAGGAACACCCGATAGCATATGCTTCCACACAGCTAAACAATGCAGAAAAAAATTACTTAACAACTGAGAAGGAGTTATTGACATTAATTTTCGGATTAACCTATTTCCGGTGTTATTTGTATGGACGACGTTTCAAGGTGACCATGCAGCACTTAAGTGGTTGTTAGGGCTTAAAGACCCAACGAGTAGATTAACTAAGTGGGCTTTGCGTCTTAGTGAGTAAGATTTTGAATTGATTCATCGACCGGGTAAATCACACGGAAACACGGATGGTCTGAGTCATAAAGTATGCACCATGGAATGGACAGGAATAAATGAGAACGAATGGGTGGAGGCACAAACCGCCGACACAGATTGTCAACGATTTACCTCGCAGCGACAGTTCGTCGTGGAAGATGGGATATTGTACCGTAAAACGAGGAAACGTCCATGCATAGTCGTACCAGAAAAATTGTGAAGCAAAATTTTAAGGCAAGCACATGATTCTATGTTTTCTGGTCATTCAGGTCGAAGAGGAACGGAAAGGAGGATAACACAGAGTTATTGGTGGTCAACAAGTAGGCAAGATGTCGATCAGTACGTAAAGAATTGCATTCCGTGTGCTCAACAGGCGGAATTGAGTCATCAGAAAATTGTGTTGCAATGACTACCGGAAGCGGATAGACCTCTCCAATTACTGGACATAGACGTCTTGGGACCGTTTGTGTAAACACCAGCTGGTAATAGCTATGTTTTAACAATACTAGATCATTTTTCGCGCTATGTGTCTATGACAGCTATTCCAGACCAGCGAGCCGAAACAGTGGCTCACGCCATGGTACATCAATGGATATTGAAATTCGGAACACCTGAAACTATAATTACAGATCAAGGCTCATACTTTATGTCCGATTTGATGAAACAGTTATGCAAGTTGTTGCATGAAAAGAAATTGAAAACGAGCACGTTGCACCCACAGGCTAATGGTCGGACTGAGAGAGTTCATCGTACAATAGCTAAGATGTTAAGTTATTATGTAAATTCGCAACACAACAATTGGAATACCCAATTGGCTTTTGTAACTGCGGCGTATAACTCACAAGTGCATGAAAGTACAGGATTGTCTCCGTATGAAGTACGGTTCGGTCGGAAGTTGCCATCTCCATTTCAATTGCTCAAGACCCCACCAGGAACCGATATTTCGGCCGTTAAGGATTTATCCACAAGGTTGAAAACAATCTGGCGGCAGGTGAAAAAAATGAGCACTAAAGCGTTAGAGAGATAAGACAAAGTTCACAATAGAAAGGCGGCTTTACCCAAATATGTAGGACAATGAGTGATTGTTGACGACTAATCCGTATGCACCAAAAGGCAAAACGAAAAAATTTGAATCCTGTTATCAAGGTCCTTTCCAGGTGATCGAGATGACATCGGCGGTGAATGTAAAATTACAGCTTCCAACTCGCCCTACTATTGTGCATGTGACCCGAATTAGGCCTTTCATGGGGAATTTTGAGGAGCTTCCTTCATTGTCTGCAGCAACTTTTAGTGGAGAGAAAGATGAATCTAAGAAAAAGAATAAGAAAGGAGTAGATAAACAAAAGAACCAAGTGAGTTGTGGAAGCGATCAGACATGCTATTATGCTCTTAGGCCACGCGTAAAAAGGAAGAGCCGGCCGAAGTGGCCGTGCGGTTAAAGGCGCTGCAGTCTGGAACCGCAAGACCGCTGCGGTCGCAGGTTCGAATCCTGCCTCGGGCATGGATGTTTGTGATGTCCTTAGGTTAGTTAGGTTTAACTAGTTCTAAGTTCTAGGGGACTAATGACCTCAGCAGTTGAGTCCCATAGTGCTCAGAGCCATTTGAACCATTTAAAAAGGAAGAGCTAATGTGAGATGTTTTTCATTCGTTTCTCAGGAGGCGTGACGTTCTGGTAAGAACAGCAGTTCCAGCGTCATGGGTTGCGCTTAAGAGGGAAGAGGGAAGGTGTGCACTATCTCTCAACATAGTTATTCTGTTTTGCTGTTGCAACTTAGCTGAAGCCTTGAAGGTATGGCCTATACCAAGTGGTGTTTGGTTCTCGCGACAAGTGGACGTAATTATGTCTGGACATAAGGGTGGACTGTAATATTTGGGCGGTTGAAGACGAAATCTGTAAATTAGAGGATACATTTAATGAACTTCATTCCAGCTCGGCTAATCAGTCAAGGTTTAATGACACACAGGGGGACTATCAGCTACTACGATGAGCTTTTGCACGCTTACAAGCTCAGTTGCGGCAAACTGCAGGGTTAATCCTGCACGTCCGGAGGAAAAGAGGATCGTTAGACGCAGGTGGCCGTATCCTAAAAGCTGTTTTTGGGACCGCTGACGCGGAAGTTATTAAGAGTATTAATGAAACGCTACAGCAGGTACAGGATAATGTGAATAGCAACCAGGGAATGCTAGATCTTCACACAACCCAATTAGAGAGTTTGGAGAAAGATGTAGTTAATGATACGCGCCAATTGCGAGATTTGGCCTCGACCTTGATGTCCCACATTAAGGCCACATCCGACACAACCAATCACGACATGGGTATAATCAAGTACCGGTTGGATAACATAGATTCACAGCTGACAATCGCGAAGCTGCTACGTTTTCTTGCTGATAGCATTACGGAAACATGCATAGAAGCCACAGAACTACAGGAGGCTTTGTTGCACGCAATACGTGGGCACCTAACGCCGGTACTGTTACCTTTGGAACAACTTCGGGAAGGATTATGGAAAATTCAATTGGAACTGCCCGCATCCCTGGAGCTACTGACGACATTAACAGACGAGCACTTATCTCTGTACTACAAAATGGACACAGTTACCAGTACGCAGACGGGTACGCTGCTGAGAATTCATATCATAATACCATTAACATGTAAGGATTGTAAATTTCAATGTTACGCCTTGCATACGTATCCAGTGAAGTGGGAAATTTTGCAGAAATTCGTACAATTAACCGTACGGGAAATACTGTTAGTGCCACGTAACAGACAAGCTCATGTGTTCCTCACTGCACAAGACTTGCTGTGGTATCGAACAGGTCCAGTTACCATCTGCCCCGCGAAATTGTTACATACTGTTCCCAAATCTTGTGAGTATTCTCTATTCCGCTCTCAAGAACCCGTCGCTGAGTGCCCTAAGGAAATTATAGCAGGCGCGGTGCAGTTCTTTCAGCAAGTGGGTCCACATTGGGTATTTTCAGTAATAGAAAACACTGTCGCTATTTGCGTTTGTTACGAGCAGGGTAAGCAAGGGAGTACACGAAGAATAGAACTGCAGGGGCAGGGACTGTTAATTAACGGCACACAGTGTGACATTTCAGGGCCAACTTTCCGTTTACCAGCCGCGATTACTGGAGCTACAATCAGGAACATTACACGCACATTGATCTATGTACCCAACCAACCGGTGCAATTCGACACGAAAGAAAATCTCACTCTTTTGAATACCACATTAGACCCGACTTTGCTCGCCTCTTTGGACCGGATGCTAGCAGCTCAGGATGGACGCATAACTGAGGAACATGTTTTTCAACGAGTGCATGAGTATCATAATGAGCATAGGCAACGCTTACTAGTTATTGGATCATCAACCACCGCCACCTGTATTTTTATCTTTGTCGTAGGATTAGTGTACTATCTGCTCAAGAGGAAGGTAACCGAAATCCCATCCCTTCCAACCTTTAACCTAAGGGTCCAGACAAAATCACTGAACAGTTGTGAGGCACTGCAGCAGAACACTGAGTAATGTTTATGGACAAAGATTAGACTGAGGACAGAAGTGAATGAACACAGTGTAAACAGTGAATCAATCGCATTTTGTGGTGTTTGTGAAGTGAAATGTACTTGTTTTGACTTTTTGGTTGAATTTGGGGACGAATTCTTTTCGTACGAGGGAGGAATTGTTGAGGACAAGCGATTATTTTTAGGAAATACGGTGCGAAATTGTGACTTAGTGTGTTTCAGTGCGCGATGCACCAGCCTCACGGCAGACGGCGGACGAAGGCTGGCCAGCGCGCTGTGTAGGTGACACAGTTTTGCAATGAGCATTGGTATGTGTATACGCGCGTGGCAGCCATCACAAGGCAGCATTAGCAGAATTACGCAGGCGAGGGCCGCGTGTGGCGCGGTAGCGTTAGCCAACTCATCGAGAACCTTCTAATAAGCACGCCGCCGCATAACCGGCGCATTCAGCAGCGGTCTGCACTATTTAAGGGCATCAGAGGTGGGCGTCGGCATTCGGTTCGACCGATTGGGCGTTCGGTCGCTGTCATGTCTTCGTCATCAGTGACGCTGTCCCCGAGGACTGGCCAGCGAAGGGGGTTGCCCGCTGCTGCACTGGCGACTCCCGGCGTCGTCAAGAGCCGCCACATCTGCAGGGGGCGAGCTGGGCCGGGCCTCGTACCGCTAACCACCTACCGCCTGCGCAGCCACTGACCGAACGTGGCGTCACGTTGTGGCCGAGCGGTTCTAGGAGCTTCAGTCTGGAACCACGCGACCTCCACGGTCGCAGGTTCGAATCCTGCCTCGGGCATGGGTGTGTGTGATGTCCTTAGGTTAGTTAGATTTAAGTAGTTCTATGTTCTATGGGACTGATGACCTCAGCTGTTGTCCCACAGTGCTCAGAGCCATTTGAACCATAGAAATATCTCTACCATTCTTGTGACCTGACATACTCCCCCCTCTGCTGTCACAGTATTCCACGTCAAATCCATGTCGGAACACAAACACATACTTTATAAACCTGATGCTGAAGTCTAACCTATCACACACCCCCTACTACTAAGTATAACACTTCGCCAATAACTGATTGCTGGTGATACGAGATAATACTGACCAAAAATCAGCGATGAGTGAACATGTCTCATAACTTTTCCTTGTGAGTGCTACCACTGTGGCCTAGAAACAGATGCGTAATCGTCTTACAAAGCCCCAGATGTTAAAAAGCCGATCGCAACAACTACTGTATGTTATTGTCACAAGCGGTCTTGGTACTACAAGTGCACACAAGTACCCATGTTAAAAGCTACACTGGCTTTATAAATCTAAGTAGAGCATTACCTCTGTATCAGGTAGTTTCTTGTCCAGAGAAATACCGAGACAGTGATCGCTGGACTGTATATTATCAGACCAGCAGTCCGGTTACACGTAGCCCACGATGCAACCTCGTGATAAAATCGCTGGATTTTGAAAGTGATTCGGATAAGGAACCGCTATTTGCAACTGCCTCACGGCACTAGATATTTCTCCAGCATTTGTAACGTATTCTGTCTCTGTACCACGTCAGAGGTTCTGCGATATATCCCCTGAGTTATATGCGATGACTGATTGACAAGGATCACAAATAGTAGTAGATGTTGTGCTGATTGAGGTCGTAATAAATGTACACTACCTTTTCAGATCTCTAGTGTTACGGTCTCCGCAAGAAATGATGTCAATGATTTGGAATCATGTCTTTCCATTCAACCACATACCTGCATTGTATCCTTTACTGATTACAACCACAAGTGAATCACATTTCTGCCACTCTCATATCTGAAAACGAGTCACCTTTCTTGAACCAATCTGATACAGTAAAATTCCTACGTGGTTTCAGAGAGTCCCTACGCATTTTGCAACTGCTGCTATTCATGCAGCTTTGTGCATGTGAAAGTTCCAATTTAAGTAAGAACTGAGCAGAAGTCGGAGAAAGCCATATCCACCACCTTCTGCAACCTGTGTAGAATCAGAGCGACCTGAATTAGTGGGACAGGACCGTGTTTTGACCATTCAGTGTAAATGGGTGCAATGTCGTGCGCCCCCAAACTACATACAAGTACTACAGATAGGCGTCGATTCACCTCTATCTCCCCAACATGCTGTCATCGTTATTCTGTACCATACAACAGAGAAAAGTTACGAAGTGTAGAAGCTCCACTATCTTCATCCGGTATATAATTCGATAAGATTTTTACCGCATCTCTCTCCTCCCATATAGCGAAAACAAATACGATCTACATGCCAGCATCAAGGACAAGTGACGATTGTATTAAATATATAGGTATTGATCCGCTGCAGAGGCCAGTTTAGAGTTTCATCACCTGCACTGTAGGAGGATGATCGTATCCCGCAGACTATACTGTAAATCGGAAGAGACGCTTCCTGTGGTCTTGTCTCGTTGTTTGAAACATTGTTTATTTCTGCTGTAAAATGCATTGTACACTGCCATACATTTTGTTTTTCTGCCACAACTTAGAGGTCTCTCTCAGGTTCTAAACTGATATTTCCACTCGCGAATACCGATGTTGGTGATGTGACAGATACCCAATCATTCCTATAATTTACAAAGTCATTTGACGTCATTCAAGAGGGCTGCTGTGACGTTAGCTGATGATGCGAGCACTGTTACCCAAGATACACCTCACACTGTCACGAGATTGACGTCATTCAAGATGACTGCCGTGACGTCACAGCCGCCTGCCAAGCCGCCCTGGCGGCAAGTTTATATTCTGGAGGCAGATAGGCCAATTGGGCTGCCTCTAGATATCACACGGTGTAAATCATGTTGTTACTGCGGCTACCATAACACACCACACATTCTGGATGATTTTAAAGAAAAGACAGTTACAGCATAAGGAAACTAGAAGAGTTTGGCTGCGTTGTGGAGAGTTTTCAAACTACAGTCCGAAGGTGATCCATGAGCTCTACATTTAAACTCATCTGTCACAGTTACGTAATAGCTGATGACTATGCATTCCATTTCGACTGATTCCTCATATTGCAATCATGTACGCGATCACTGTTCCGTTGCTATCCACCAAAGAAGGTGTCACACCTCACAAAACTCTTTTCCAACTCAAACGAGCGATGTCAGTCAATCATTATGTGGTAACCAACAGCGTGCCAGTGGACGGACAGGATTGAAAAGACACCATCGATGTACTCTACTAATAACCATCACAGTTGATAGTGTGAATAATTTTATCAATTTTACAATAATTTCAACACCGACCGATGATGGAACAACATGTTTCCCAATTTCAGCATCATAGCTAAACCACCCCTTCTCCACTTTGCAAGTATCATTGCAAATGTGGTTAGATGACTGTGTAGTACGTCCATTCATTGTTAATTATGGAACACATACATCATCAAAGTATATCAGACATTGCTCTACATATTTCTATAACCTCGGACATAGTGCTGAATTTACAGTCTATCTCTATACATGTGGGAGTCACAGAGTGTTGTAACTGCGACCGGGACAGTCGCGGGGTTGAAATGACGGAAAGCGCAGCGGGACCCGCGGAGAGGCCTGCGAACACCAACACAACGGGAGAGGACGGACACGACCACCGAAGGACCAAATGAACAACAACAAGATCGAACAACGGAGTCACAAGGAAACCTAACAAACACGTCCACTCGTACACAAAACAAGAATAAGCTGTGTAACGCGAAGCGATGTGTCCACAGACGTACGCGAGATTACAATGGCTGGCTGAGCCCTTTTTTTTTCTTTTCCTTTATTGATTTTCAATTCCCCCCCGAAGGGGGCGGGCTGGCAGCAGCGTAGTATGCTGCTCTACAGCCTACAGACTCTTTTAAAAACAGAAGAAGAAAAGAAACAAGAAAAACAGGCAATAAAACGGTGACTTAAAGTGTAAAATGGCGGAAAAATGCGGAAAGTTAAAACAGAAAGCAAAGGGGTTGGCAATGTTAATGAAATAGACAGGAAGCTGGCTGAGCGAGAGGCAGGCGCTTAAGTACTCTATCGGGGGCGCCGCTATTGGCCGCTGGAACCACGTGTTCCTCTCTGGCGCTCTCACACAAAATGCGGGCCAGGAGGCGCGCGCCGCCACAGCTTACGGCGCGATGGCGCAGAGACTTCTAGGGGTGTTCGACGTCTGGCGGGGATTCAAATTCCGCGGCGCGCGGTACCAGACAGAGCATTCTCGCAGTCTTAGGACAAAATAAGAGACAGAAAGACACCCTCATACTGTCATTGACCAACCCGCCCTGCAGCACTGTTACCGATTTAATCTACAACCGACCAGACGGATTTTTATGCATGATGGAGCTCCACACAGATGGAGTTCGAAGCATTTTACGTAAGTTATCAACTCTTAAGTATTGTTCTAGAGTCTAGGAGCAGTACCTGGAAGGTATTGGTAAGAGAGAACATAAACACTCGCACTCCTATGGCTACAACGTTCTGCACTGGAAACGGGCTATAATGTTAGATCGCTTGCGTTTCCGACCTATGAGTCGTATGGAATGTAGCGCTGTTAATATTCCAGTGTAAGGAATATATTTCAAGTGCATGATATACATCCTTCTACCCGGTCTCTCTACGATAAACTATGTTATCGAACCGTAAAACGAAAAAACTACTTCCTTGAAACATTGGACCCGTGTGATACGAGTACAACATTGCTTTCCAGAGATGTATAGCATCCACTGTTTACATCCGATCATGGTTCAGAAATTATACTATGTCTGCATCAGCCCTATATAAAATGATAGTTAGTAATGGAGAATACCTCTTACAAGGAAACAGATAAACGCATAGCAGCAGCATCCGACATGTGCAAATTAAAAGTCATTCCGCCACTAACTCTGTCAGGGAAATGTATTCACGGGGATCGCTGTGCCTCACAAGCACCTATCGCTAACTTAGTTATGAAGCTGAAGTCTCGATTTGACACCCAAGATGAGACAGGGGTATGGAGTACATCGCATAAATCAAAGCTCGTTTAGAGAAATCTCTCAAGTTTCATCACACATGACATGGAAGTCCTCTGATGACCGACAGGTTTACCGTTAACGATCGCAAGCAGACAGCGCTTTAAATCACATACAGGACAAGTGGCTATATACGTGTCGAACGGAGGCGTGTCACGTGACTGATGCATCCTGACAGAACATTGGAAGAATCGACCTGCAGCAACTTCTCCCTCTCTAGAATGCATCCTCAGTCTGCAGTCGTGATCACCAGTCGTGGGACACACATATAAACCAATTTCAGGACATACTGAATGAATTGCCGAACGGGACGATTATGCTTCGTCTTGTTTTGGTGCTCAAAAACAAAGAGCCGCCAAGTAAAGTAGAGGACATGGTTCCTTGGCCTGCTGATCCGAGGTTGGGGAGTACTGAAATTATGGACTTTCCAACGCGAAACATTAAATGTCCAGCCGAGACAAGAATCAAAGCTTACAAAAAGAACATTGGAAAGATTCGGTTTCATATTGGGCAATAGGTTTGGTTCTGGAACCATAATCTGTCCAACAAGCGATTTTCACCGTGCGATAAATTTTTCAATTTCTACAGTGGTCCACAGCGTGTGAAACGCATCCCTCATGGAAATGGACTGGAAGTGGAGACACTCTGGACATGAAAGTCGAAAGGCCTCCACCACATTTCAAATATTTAACCATTTATTGCGTGAGAAGTGCAGCAAGTATGGTATAGAATATGGCAACTAACGAATAATTTGATGTTTGAGTATAATAGTGGTCTATCCAGCATTTTAAGTGTTTATTTAAAGTGTAAACTGCTTTTCAATTTTATTTTTTCCTGTAATTTGACTTATGTCAATTTGGTACATAATCTCAGTATGACTCCATGCACGAGGTGTATGAAATTTTTTCGTCTGAATAACCATAATTTTTGCTAGATGTTTAAATACAGATTTTTCAGCAGTTTTCATAAATAAGCAGACGTGTACGCGACAGAGGAACAGTCAAACAAACCATGGCGGCACTGGTATTAGGAACCAAAAAAATGGGGTTGATTTGATGGAAGAGACCAATAGAGAGGTCATCGGTCTCACTGGGATAGGGAAGGAAGTCGGCTGTGCACTTTCAAAGGAACCATCCCGGCATTTGCCTAAAGCGATTTAGGGAAATCACGGAAAACCCAAATCAGGGTGGGCGGACGCGGGCCAAAATAGAGGTTATACCTTTACCTCTTTGTTTATATGTGGATATCATAGTGGTTACATCTATTTGTAGTAAATTGTCCTAATTCTGTAGATCGTTGTGTATGGAAGTGAAGTTAGTGGTAAATAATGCTCTGTGTTTGTAGGCAGCACCGACACCGAATTTTACCAAATCTTGTACAAAATATACCCCGACCAAATTCTCAATATACGTAATATGTTTTATCTGTACTACGTAAGAATTCACTTTATCGCTTAAATTTTGAGTCTCACTTCAGTAATGTTAAAAGAGCTCATACGGGGTGGTCCATTGATAGTGACTGGGCTAAATGTCTCACGAAATAAGCATCAAGCGAAAAAACTACGAAGAAATGCATTGAGGTTGACGGACACCATTTTGAGCATTTATTGTATTGATGTGGTATTTACAGGTAATCACGCTGTAACAGCATGCGTTCTCAGAAATGATAGGTTTACAAAGGTACATGTATCACATTGGAACAACCGATATAAAATGTTCAAACGTACCTACGTTCTGTATTTTAATTTAAAAAACCTACCTGTTACCAACTGTTCGTCTAAAATTGTGAGCCATATGTTTGTGACTATTACAGCGCCATCTATCACAAAGCGAAAAAAGTGGTCCAACTAAAACATTCATATTTCTTTACGTACTACACGAATATGTAATAAAAATTGGGGTTCCTATTTAAAAAAACGCAGTTGATATCCGGCTGACCTATGGCAGAGCCATCTAGCAGGTCAACCATAGCGCCATCTGGTTTCCGCCTTCAAGCTAGACGAGTTTCGTTCTTTGCAGTTTTTTCGTTTGACGCTTATTTCGTGAGATATTTGGCCCAGTCACGATCAATGGACCACCCTGTATATGAATGTCGGTAACATATTGCTCATACAAGTAACGTTCTGAGAAGTAATTTTTTTTTTTCACATTGAAATATTTCTGAAAGCTTGAAAATTTATTCATATAAGTTTTCTTAGTTCCTTCATTTCATTTTGTTAAGAAGGCTCACCTCGTAGAACAGTTTTTGGGTCAGTTTCTCATGTACTAGTAGTAAGTCTAGAAATTTCTTTTGTGAATTGTGTAATGCCTATATGATGTCATCGTGATATGTTTCTCGGTGCAGTTTCAAATGAGCTTCGTGAGCCAGCAGCAATCTGCCGGAGAATCTGCGGTTAAGAGCATGGCATGTGCAGCTAACGACGGATCTCGGCGACAAAAGCAGACCTGCAAGAAGGGCCGCTCGCCCTCCCTACCCCCGCCCCCCCCCCCCTTCTGCTTCATCGCGCCGAACGAAGGCGGCAGACTGAAGGGTCGTGACCTTCTGCCGAGCCGGGTCCTACAGTCGAGCCCGTCTACTGACAGACACGCCCACTCAAATTCGGAGCGTTCTGCGCAAAGGGGCCGTGCCGCTCAACGGCGACTTCTGTCAAAGGGCGACTGCACCTCGATCGATGTCTCTGCTGCCGAGGGCGACGCGCAGAAGAGCTAGTTCGTGTCTCCCTTGCGCAGAGAGACCACAGGCGATCGAAGGCCGATTACAATTCGACGTCGCTGATGACGCATGAAGTCGGCGCACCACGCGACCACGAGTTGCCTGATTGATGACGGAGGCGACGGAAGCAGCGAGATCTCACGCAGCAACTGCGTGTATACTTCATGAAACGACGCGATCTTCTCGCTTCGAGCTTCAGTACACTGCAGCGATTGAGTGTAAAAACAGTGCATAAGTATTGCTCACTTCTGGGCGACGTAAACAAAATTTATGTGCAAGTCTTCAATAGAAGCGATGATGAGACAGACATCAAATTTAATGATTCATCAAAAAAGTTATATGTTTTTCATGTATGTCAATTTATTGACACTTTGGGTATGACCAAGGTATATCTTAAAATTTGCTTATAATCTGATCATCATCATCATCATCATTTAAGACTGATTATGCCTTTCAGCGTTCAGTCTGGAGCATAGTCCCCCTTATAAAATTCCTCCATGATCCCCTATTCAGTGCTAACATTGGTGCCTCTTCTGATGTTAAGCCTATTACTTCAAAATCATTCTTAACCGAATCCAGGTACCTTCTCCTTGGTCTACCCTGACTCCTCCTACCCTCTACTGCTGAACCCATGAGTCTCTTGGGTAACCTTGCTTCTCCCATGCGTGTAACATGACCCCACTATCTAAGCCTGTTCTCTCTGACTGCTACATCTATAGAGTTCATTCCCAGTTTTTCTTTGATTTCCTCATTGTGGACACCCTCCTGTCATTGTTCCCATCTACTAGTACCTGCAATCATCCTAGCTACTTTTGAAACGTCCCCTTAGAAAAATTATATACGTGACTGGGCTTAAACTGACACACAATATTTTTTTAGCGCAACGCAATCTGACTTTCAAAAATCCCTACAAAAGAATGGCCCTGACTAACATTAACCTATACCTTTCACAAATCACTTACCTCACCAAAAATCTTCGTTACTCGAACTACTGCAATACAGCGAGTGCCACTACTGCCAGCTAAATAAAAGATTCAAACTACTGAAGGCACTAACTACTAATAGGCATAGTTAGCAAATGAAAGATTTTGATAGAGAACAAAAAATGTATTTACCTCAATAGTGTTCAAAAGTCATAATGTATATAGCAGTTCATGACATCCAGTCTTAGAAATTTCGAAACTCCACCATCTCTCTCCCCACATCCACCATTGCTGGCGGCTCACCTCCAACTGTGCAACGCTACGCGCTGTTAACATCCAGCTGCCCAACACTACAATGGCAGACAACAATGCAAACTAGCCACAGACTGCACACAGCACAGCCAGTGATTTTCATACAGAGCGCTACGTAACGTTGCCAAGAAGAAAACATAAACAGCCTACTAGCACAGCCAGTGATTTTCATACAGAGCGCTACGTAACGCTGCCAATAAGAAGACATAAACAGCCTACTTACATAGCCCCCATGCTCCCCACACAAAATTTTACAAATTGTTTTGGGCAGTGGCCAATAATGATTTGAAAAAATTTTTCATAATTACAATAACAAAGATATCAAATGCACACACTTATTGATACAATGTTGGTCAAAAGCTAAAATTTTCTCACAGTCCATAAAGACAGTCGTGATCATTCATCACAGTAAAATTGTAGTGTTTTTCTCAAAGTCTCAGCAGTAAAAGAAAATGCACACGGAAGTAGTGGATTTCCATGCAGTCTTGAAAAAGTAGTGTTGTCCTTCCACCGGAAAGACAGTGCTGACACTAGACATGCAGACAGGTAATGCGCCACAACAGAGCAAACCCACCGCAGAGTCAGCCGAAGTTTTGAAGAATACTGGTAGGTAGGTCATCACAGAGTAGACCCATTCTAGTCCTGGTAGAGATTACAGTATTGGTGGGCCATCAAAGATGCAGACCCACTATAGTCCTTGTAGAGATAATGGTATTGGTGGGCCATCAAACGTGCAGACCCACTGTAGTCCTTGTAGAAATAATGGTACTGGTGGGCCATTAAAGATGCAGACCCACTGTAGTCCTTGTAGAGACGGCCAGCAGCCATCTGTTGCGACTGTGCAGGTGCACAATCACCATCGAACAGTCTTGCGGAGAATATAGCAAGTCCATAAACCACCACTTGTCCACTCACAAAAATTTGTTTGAAATGTCCTTAGAACCAGCAATGCTGTTATCCAGTCCCTTGCTGAATTATTAACACACGTGCAAACACTATCAGTCCCTACTTCTCACATATTGTCCATATACTATGACCAACAGAAACGTGTGCAGAGAAATGGAACCTACAAGTTAATAATATGATGAACTGGTGTCAATTACAATTTTATAACATAAGAATACAATTACAATGATACAGAATACATATTTAAAGAACATGACAATACAGATAACATTTGTAGTAATAGGGGCTTTACAAAAGAATAGAAATAAACATATACATCAGTGTTACAGGGATTATGACATAAGTAAATACATAAAAGATCAGAATAACTTTTGAAACATCAACTTCACACATGAGCATTAAAACAAAACAAAATAAATAATGTCTAAACATCTTTACAAAGTAAGTAACATAGTATTAGAAAATTTCTACAACATAACTCTTATTAGCTAAACACATTAAGACAGGAAGAACACAAATTCACATAGTGTAATAACACAAAAATACAGGACAGGGTTTGTTTTCAGTGTGACATTTGGTACTACAGTCCACCCCAAAACTTCATTCCATATATCTTTCCTCTTATTTCAACATTTGTTTCCACAAAAAAATTCTATCCAAGCATGCTTTCTGTATTTATATGTTCACACATTTCTTACCTCATTATTTATTTTCCATTATCTTACCTCATCATTTATTTCCAAGAAAATCCTACCTAAACCTGTTGTCCCTAAACCCTACTTTTTTGGTTCATATCCTCTTTCAAAATACTTTTTTGGCCAAACCATTTTCTTATAGCTTCTCAATGCATTTCTTCCAATTCATCACAACTTGTTCTCTTATATGGCCTACCCCATCTTAAGCTAACTTAAATCTACTGAGCTCAGATGCTAAACTAAGGGACGAGGCAATGCAGCAGCACAAAACAATTAACACAAACAGCAATGACAAAAAAATGGAAATTGGCAAAGCAAGCTACAGTAAATCTAAATTACCAAGCAAATGCAACATTACAACTAATATGAGCCAATGTGCAGCAACAAGAAAAATAAATCAGTGTTAAAACTAGCTTAACAGAGTAATACAAAGTGACATTTAGTAGCACTATGCCTGGCAAACAGCAGCAGCAAATGCAATAACTTATATCTATACATGACAAAGTTCAAGCAGAAAAAATATTACAGTAAAAATGGCCATGTTTAATACCTATGTCACATCTTAACACTAGGGTGATGCATCACCTTAACTTACACTAGTAAATAAGTTACCCAGTCATTGACAAAAATTATGTATGCAATTCCTGTGAAGGGAAATGTCTTTTTGTGTTCCCTCGTTTTTTTGAAGTAGATTATAAAGTTGTTATTTACTGGATCTGTAGGCATAAAATATTTATATTAGTACATCCATAAAATTTTATTTTAACCAATGCTGCAGTGCAGCTAGAAACTAGATATTAAACAAAATGAGCAATCTCTCAACTGCAAAGACAATAGATGTAAAATGTTTCTCATCATTTCATTAGGCATTTTCGTAAATATCATAAATTAAGAGCTCCACAGTGTAATCATATGTTTTCAAGTTAGAGCTTGTCGTATTTGCGATTCTTTCGACAAAGAAATGTAAATAGCGAGGATAATGGCCTTTTCTTTCCACCTAATGGCTTTCTTTTGTCAGACGAATGTCTCTCAGCTGGGCGCCCAAAACGCATTACGTCAAGGTCACTTACCTATCTTACTGAAATATTTACGACAGCAGTTTTCGCTACAGTGACAGTCTCATATAAAAATATTTTCACAGGTTGAGAATTTGCATTACAAATGTGTAGAAAATAAAATCCTATAAATATAACAGTGTCCAAAAAATTTTCAGTGGCATTGTGATACATTCACACATGTACACACATTTCATAATTCTAAAGTACGATTCTTGGTTTCCAACATCCTTTTCCAGAAATCAGAGTCCCTAACCACTACTCTTTATTCCTTACCTTATTATACATATACATATTCGTCGACACTTCTTCAATATTTCATCATAAGAAATATGTAGCATAATCAAATTCCTCATATACGGTAGCATCATCTTATTGATCATAAACATACCTCAACAGCATAATACATATCGTCGTCATAATAATATCATAACGGATCAATCACATCTCAAAATCGTCGTAGCTTTCTGAATATTTTAAAACCTAAAAAAAATTCTCTGCTCATTTCAAAAGTGTTATCTACCTCAAATGTACTTTAAAAATCATGATCCCATACCAAATACGTCATTCAAAGCTCTCACAGTATCACAATGGTTCTGAAAAAATACGAAGAGTTCACAAAGTACAGACAAAATACAATTTCATAAGTGTGAAGTTATCCAACGGTGTAATTACGTAAACATCTGTCACTGATGTAGTAAAATAAATGTTTGTCTCTCTCAGTTAAATGATCAGATAGCTGTGTAATTTATGTGTTAGAGAAATATGGCACCGATGTGTAAAGTTGTATAAGCCAATACCATATTAGCTAGGGCTCCTTGTGCTTGCCAAACACATGGTACACAAAGTAGGCGTGTACCCCCCTGAGGATTAATGTATTTATACCATCAGGTGTTACAGATTATAGCAATGGAATGAAATGTATCACGGAAAACCTTAGTATCATTGTACTTCAAATATCTTTAAAAATAAATGTTTTAAGTGCAGAATTAATCACTCGAATACGTGTACTGTAGCGCTAAACTGTGCATCATGTTGTAAGATAATCTCTGTGGAAGTCTCGTAGTTATCGTCCTCCGAAAGCTAAGTTGTGCAGTAGTCAATGTACTTACCTCATGATAAACAAAAGTGAAATGCTTTGCGTATAGATATCTTAGTTATTACGCTTATTGTTGTGATGAAGAAAGTACTGTGCTGTAACGTATTGTTGTGCTACGGAAAAGGCTGTCTCCTTGTAGCTGTACCACAAAAGTTACTACTAAAACATTTTTTACTTTCCAGAATAATTCAGAAAAACTGTGCAGATATAAAACAGAAACACCGCAAAAGCAACATCGTAAATTGTCACTCATTAGTAACGTCATGATATAATCATGTAGCTGTCACATAAACTAACCACTGTGTCATCTGGTATATCACAGAAAGTACTTTAAATCCAGAATGTATCTTCAAGTAAACCAAAACGTTGCATTAAAATCTCATTAGCAGTACTGGTAAATGTTCTAAGTATGTGAGCCGTATATTCGTTACGTAATCGTGCAACTAACAGGGAAGAATGTACAAATAACAACACTGTGTCGTCTGTTCACTATAACAATGCATTCGTAATTACTTGTCTAAGTTCCCTAGGTTCTTGAATGGATAGTTAACTTTAAAACATAGTTGCATGTTAACAGTTTGTAAGTGTGACAAAGAGTACCAGTAACGTGAAGTGAAAGATTTTATGGCAAAGACTAAGTTAAAAGGCAGATTATCTCTCAGTAATTGGTTTCACACGTGAAATATGGTGTAAACCTTTACTCTTCCTAGTATGCAGAGTTTCAGTTTAAACGCAATTATCATGTGGTATACGTCATTAAGGAATACTGGAATTTATCTCAAGGTTAGCTTTTGTTATTTTTATGAAGCCCAGCCGACGCACGTGGCTGCCTGCGGTGCGAGTCATTGTCTGTTTCTTTGTTGGCGCGCGTCGTTATTGGGAGACCTAACCTCTACAAATTCACTTTGTCGAGAAGGCACTCCCCTGTTTGAATCCCGCCAGTTCTGATGCAATTCAGGTCTGTCGTTATGATTATATCGTCTGTCGTCATGTCGGTAGATTCCACAGTTTCTTTCTTGTTGGTCACGTGGTGGAGAATTTCTCCCTGAATCGTAACTGCGCGCTGAACTGTTGCATCTGAAATTATTCTGTCTCCCTTGATAATAATAGTTCTGGTTACCATATTGTCTGTTTCTATGATTGTCTCTGTCATATTCATTACTACGGAAATGCGAACTTTCTCTGTAACTATTACTCTGCCAGTGGTTGTCATACGGGTGGTGTCTGTTTTGTTCACGATTTGCGTTGTAAGAATAGCCTTGTCGTGTCCAGTTATTATTTCTTTCATCGCGGAATTGCGACGGACGTGACCTGTAATTGTTGTGTTCCTGTTTTCGCTTTCCGCGATTGTCAGTGTCAATTTCTAGTTCTTGTAACAGTCCCTGAAAAGCTTCAATGTCGTCTTTGCAACGTCCTGCTAAAATAATATGTCGTAAATGTTCAGGCAATTTGATTAAGCAAATGCAGATGACTTCTGAGGTGCTGTATGGGTTTGAGAGATACTGATTCTTGTGCAACATGTCTTCAAAATATTTCACAAGACTGGAAAATTCAGATTGTTCGAAACGTTTCATCATTATGATGCTATGTTTTACTCGGCCTTGTGTAGCTTGAGACCAATACGCTGAGAGGAAGGCATGATAAAATTCTCCTTCCCTGTGGCAATCGTGAATGAGCGATCACATTCTTAGAGCTGGTTCATTCTCTAAATAGCCACACATAAATTCTAATCGGTGCTCTAATGACCATTTGGGAGGCAAACAATGAGAGAATTGATGAAGCCACGCTTGTGGATGAATGTCGTTGCCGGAATTCTTAAATGTTTTGAATTTACGTGTAGTAATGAACAGCTTATAGTCAAAATCATCGTGTTGGCGAGTCGCATGTCGGTCATTGTTGCGTCGTTTCGGCGGTTCCATTTCAAAATTCGGTGCACCTTGCCAATTTCTTTCATAATTTCCGAAATGCGCTGTGTTATTATTTTGCGGCTTTTCCGAATTTCTAAGTCCCTCTTCCCGTGTTGGAGCGCGAGTGTCCTCTGAAACACGTAATTCTTGTATTAACTGTGTCAGCTGATCTGGTACTTCCGGATTTCTCTTTTGTGTTGTGTATTAATTTGATTCGGATTTTGTTTGAATTTCCTAATTTGTTCGTACTCTTCTGTGTCATTAAAGACTACCGGTCTTGCGTCATTCAGATTATCATCTACCTTCGTAGATAAATTATTTAGCTGATCCGAAAGTTCGACTACTTTCTCTGATAGTGAACTAATTTCCTCCATGTGTCTTTCTGAACCAATTTTCAGAGTATCTACTGTGTCCTTTAAGTTTTCTTGAGTTTTGGCAAGTTGCGTAACCGAATCGGTAGATGCAACTGAGTCAATTTTAGCTTGCAAGGTCTTATCATTTTCATGAACAATAGTTTGCAGTTCTTTTATGGCTGCTTCGTGATTCTGTAATGCATTTTCATGCCGCAAAAAAATAGGTTGAAAATGCTCACAAATCTGTGTTTTTAGCGATATCAAAGATGTGTGTGCTGACTGTGTTGGAGAACAAGTGATGGCCGTAATGCTTGAAATAAAGTCTTCAGAACCTTCCACCCTGCAAAATCAAAGGACGTGAATTACGTTACTATAAGAGCAGTTTATTATTTGACGCGATTATGATAGGCTACCAGTGAAAAAAGATAAGTGAGGGAGAAAGTTCGTACGTGTGATCAATTATGGTGTTGGGGTTTGAACTTGTGATAGATTTTTGTTATGGATGTAAGGAAAATGGCTTTCTCACCGAGAAAATCGGACATCTTGAATAAATAATAAAAGATAATAATAAATAGAAGTACAGTTATCGAGAAAATATCGTGTTGGAATTTGAATTTGGCGCAATTTTCTAGTGGAGGTAGGCCTATAATAATACATGATAATGATTCAAAATGGTTCAAATGGCTCTGAGCACTATGGGACTTAACATCTATGGTCATCAGTCCGCTAGGACTTAGAACTACTTAAACCCAACTAACCTAAGGACATCACACAACACCCAGTCATCACGAGGCAGAGAAAATCCCTGACCCCGCCGGGAATCGAACCCGGGCGCGTGAAGTGAGAATGCTACCGCACAACCACGAGCGGCGGACAGATGATAATGAATGATAATAAATGATAATGAATGATAATAAATGGCAATGAATGATAATGAACGTTAATAAATGACGATGAATAATAATAAACAAAAGTAAGGTTTTGCAGCCACTATCGTGTTGGAATTTGATTTTGGAGGGAATTTTCTAGTGGAGGCAGGCTAATAATAATAAATGATAATAAATAATAATAAATGATAAATAATAACAATAAATGATAATCAATGTTAATAAATGATAATTAGTAATAATAAAGACAAGTACAGTTTTTGCATGCATTACCCTGTTGGAATTCAAACTTCCTGCCATTTTTTCTTCTGGAGGCTCAGGTTAGTGGACGTAGCACAATTGGCCTATTTTCCCCGCCAAAATTCAAACTTCCCGCCAATTTTTCTTGAGGTTGGGTTAGTGGACGTAGCACAATTGGACTATTCTTCTGTCAAAATCCGCTATCTTGTATGACGTCATGCGATGTTGCCAAGTCTACATGCCGCCATCTTGGATGACGTCATCGCCGCCATCTTGGATGACGTCATCGCCGCCATCTTGTATAAATTTGGCAACAACGTAACATGTGCTGGCACAAACCTTGTCCCCCTACTCACCCGCAATCTATGTCCTCGATTATTTTGACATAGATGAACTGTTTTTCCAAATCGACAAGTTCTGTGAATGTGTATTGCTTTTTCTGTAATTTGCTTCCATTATCAACCGCAATTTCACAACTGCTTCTCTGGTGTCTGTACCTTTCCCAAAACCAAACTGACAGTTATCTAACACATCCTCAAACTTCTTTTCCATTCTTCTGTATATTACTTTTGTCAGTATCTGGGTTGCATGAGCTGTTAAGTTGATTGTACGATAAACCTCACACTTGTCAGCTCTTACAATTTCGGAATTATGTGCGTGATAGCCAATACAATTTTTCTGGGTTTGTGACAGCATTGTCAATACATGAAACTACAGACGTTTCGGTCACTGTTGCAAGGGTGTTTTTGTTTAGTGCTGAATGAGAAAACTTTGTTTCTTATATGCTTGTAGACGTGGCTGTTATTTAATTGTAATAGGCTGTTAAGGATGAAGGGCAGGGATGTTAGAAATTCTTCATTGGTGTCCATACTGTTTCTTTTCATTGGTGGAAACCCGACGTTTCCATTGGTGTTTCCATTGCTGCTTGTGATTGGTGGAAATCGGTGAATGGAACACCAGGCGGCAGTTGTGGCTCGGCATTGTTCTCCTGCTTTCTAGCGCCGGCTGAGGCGGGCAATTACTCTACGTACCTGCGGCCGCTGCAGCCTCTCGCTCTTCACGTGAGCTGTCGTCCCATTCTTCTGTTATTGCTCGCAGCGAAGACATCGGAAGTCGGTACCCGTCTTCTCTGTTCATATTGGCGGGTTGCTTGGCTATTTCTACTGCCTCCCAAATCTTCCTCCTGAAAGTAAGAGGATGTTTCGCCAGTACGCGAGCTTCAACAATGTCAGTCTGTCTGCCGCACCCATCTTGTGTTCTTCCACCGGTGACTTGGTGTGTTGTCTTAGTCGGATATATCTTTCGTGTTCCGATATCCGTGGTCTGATGGGTGGCCCCGTCTTGCCTACATAAAATAATCGATATTCATACCTGATTTCGTAAACTCCAGCAGCATATAATTTGTCAACTGCATCTTTCGGTGTGCGAAGAACATTTTTATTCTGCTGCTGCTTCGGAAAATCGGCTTGATGCCTGCACGGCGGAGAATTTTGCCCACCCGTTCAGTGACGTCTTGAACATATGGTAATAAAGCGTGTAATCAGAATAATAGCTGGAGTCCACCCAAGATCATCCTGCAGACATTTATTTAAGGATCTAGGGATATTCACAGTAGCTTCTCAGTATATATACTCTCTTATGAAATTTGTTATTAACAACCAAACCCAATTCAAAAGTAATAGCAGTGTGCATAACTACAATACTAGGAGAAAGGACGACCTTCACTATTCAAGATTAAATCTAACTTTGGCACAGAAAGGGGTGAATTATACTGGCACTTAAGTATTTGGTCACTTACCAAATAGTATCAAAAGTCTGACAGTTAACCAGCAAGTATTTAAGAAGAAATTAAAAGAATTTCTGAATGACAACTCCTTCTACTCCATAGAGGAATTTTTAGATATAAATTAAGAAAAAAAAGAAAAAAAACAAAAATATAAAAAAAATAAAAAAAATAAAAAAATAGAAAATAAAGAAAAACAAAAAACACAAAAAATAAAGTTGTTATATTAAGTTAAGTATGTTGTTAAATTAACCTAATTATGTCATGTATTGGAAAATTCGACTCGTTCCACATCATTACGAAATATCGTATTCATGATCCATGGAACTAGAATTAATCTAATCTAATCTAATCTGTGCTTCCTTCTGCTCTCCTTTATTGCCTTCTTTCTTTGTCGCAGTAGTTTCATTTATTGGTTTCATCCCATAACCATTGGCACTAAAAATGGACGTGAGGTTTTGTAGTTCACCCTTTGGATGTTCCTTATCGCTGATCCTGTGAACACTATGGGTTAAAGTGTGCAGGGCGGATTTCTTCGGCGTAGGGTGTTGATGACAAGAGGCATGTAGGTACCTGTCAGTACTGTTTGGATTCCTATACACTCTATGGCCCAGTTTACCATCAGGCTTTCTGTAAACTTCCACATCTGTAAACTTCCACATCGAGGAAAGGCAGCAACCCATTCTTTTCTATCTCCACAGTGAATTTGATTTTACTGTGCTGCTGGCTGAGATGTTGTGGAAATTTCGTAGCTCTTCCTCCCCATGTGGCCAGATAATAAATGGTATCGTCAACATACCGTAGACAGCACTCAGGGCGTAATGATACGGACTGGAGCGCTGTTTCTTCAAAGCTTCCATGAAGATGTCTGCTGCAATAGGCGAGAGAGGGAAGCCCATAGCTGCACCATTTGTCTGTTCATAGAATTCCCCTTTCCGCCTGAAATAGGTGGTCGTTAAACAGTGGCGCACTAGTAGATATCGGGTGCCACGCGTTCCCCTTGGATGTTCATGGTGTCTTGTACTGGTACATTCGTGAATGATGACTTCACGTCGAAGCAAATCATCATGACTGTGGCCGAGATACACTTTTCTTTTAAAAGTTCTACAAAATGGGTGGAGCCCTTAACATACGAATCTGTGTGGCTATGTGACCGCCACAGTACGTTGAATATGGCCATGAAAGGTTACCCCTTTCACACTGCCCAAACCCATACATACTTCGTCTTCCGCAAATTGATAATACTGCTCGCCACTGTAGCGTACTGCTGAAGCCATCGCAGCCTCTTCTGTATGCCATCCCCTGACCTGGCAAGGAACACGACATCTTCGCCAAAGGCGCAACATCGGAACCTCGCGGTCCGTAATCAAGCGGCTTCCAAGCGTCTTCGAATGGTTCAAATGGCTCTGAGCACTATGGGACTTAACTGCTGTGGTCATCAGTCCCCTAGAACTCAGGACTACTTAAATCTAACTAACCTAAGGACAGACATCACACACATCCATGCCCGAGGCAGTATTCGATCCTGCGACCGTAGCGGTCACGCGGCTCCAGACTGTAGCGCCTAGAACCGCTCGGCCACTCCGGCCGGCTGTCTTCGAATGCCATGCAGCGCTGGCTCGAGAGCTTCTGAAAATAGAATGGTGGACGAGCGGTACCCTTGCCTCACGGAATGCTTGACAGAAATATTGAGTTCTGATGGATAACCGTTCACAATTACCTTCAAATGTGCCCCATTACCGCATGCAGAAAATTAGGATCGCCGCGGTCGAATACGTGGTCGAAATCCGCTGCAACAAGGGCACCCCGGAGACTGCAGGCCGACATCAGTGCGATCATGTCCCTACAGGATCCCAAGGCCGTGTGAACATTCCTGTTTCCACCAAGATACGTTTGATCGGCATGTATTGCAGCCTTGACTGTGGAGTGCAGACGGGTACGGAGGATGCGTGTAAAAAAGCTTATAGTCGGCGTTTAACCAAGTGAGGGGTCTATACTCTAGCGGGCGCTGCCCACAGCCAGGTTTGGGCACAGAGATCATGAAGCCTTCGGTGAGCGTCGTAAGTTCGTTATGAGACTGGAGAAGGAGCGGCAAAACTCAATAGGGAACCCATTAGGGCCAGGTGATTTTCTTCAACGCACCACTAGTCAAAGCCACATCCAGTTTGTCCCTGATAACGTCTGCCAGACGCATGTCGTCATCCTGCACAATCCTGGTTGCTTGCATGTCGTGGAGCTCGTCTGCCAATCCCACGTCACTTCTTGGGCCCTCGGCATAGAAGTTGTGCTAGAACGGGGTGAACACTCGGGCAATATCTGTTTCTGTCACAAAATGCCTTCCCTCCGCTTTTTTGACTGTTGCAATGAGCGTGCGTTTGCGCTGACGTCTTTCTCATATTATGTAATATAGCAATGTTCGCTTGCCATGAAGACCGTCTCGTACTCTCGGACGGACTCTGACACCTTCCAATCGCACCGCAATGAGTTTGAGCAAGCGGGCTTTGATGCGTTGGACAGCCCGTTGACGGTCTGGTGACGGGCTTACAATACCTGTTCCCTTAATGCCGTTTAAGCAATTTCTGAAGTCATCCGATGCCAACCAGACTTATCTCCGTCATAGCCGATAAATGCCCCGCGTATGGCAGGTTTAACACGACTGATCCACCACAGCAGTGTGAAAATGTAAGCTCCTTGGCGCCGTTGGGAGCGGCGACAAGTATCCTCAATCTCACGGCGACAGGCCTCATCGCAGAAGTGGGAAACATCCACTACTATGTCTTTTCTGTTGTCGAGGCAAGGTATCGGCGAATATCTCAGCGCCAACTGTAGCCTACGTAAACTGCTGCCCGCGTGGCTGGTAAGGTACGTAGACATGCGGTTGTCGCCGTGTTGTAGGCACCAGATGTCTTGCAGCGCGAAGTCCCATACCATTGCTTGCAGAGCTTGGCAGCGGACGAAGTGCGCATATTGGCCAACGGGGCACAGAACACAGTTGAAATCGCCGTCCACTAAGTAATGCACCGCATTTCCTTGAAACAACGAGGTCACCTCCTCGGAGTAGAAGACGTTCCTTTCTAGCCGCTTCGACGAACATGATGACGTATAAGCGTTCACCAAACGGACTGCACCGACCGTCAGCGCGACGCCACGCACCGGCGGAAGGTGGGTCACGTCCGATGCCTCAGTCACTTCCCTTAACAGTATGGCCGTACCACCACTACCGTCGCCAGCCGATAAACTAGACGCGTCCTAACCGTAAAAGTGTAATCTTATGTCACGTTTCACCTCTTGGAGGAAACAATATGCATCTCCACCCCCCGTAGCGTATCCCTTAACGTTTGTACCTTTACCAGGGACCAAATTCTGTTGATGTTAACAGTACCTATGCGGTATACTTGTGACATCGCAATTAATTATGTGGGCTAGGAATCGTCGCGTCATCGCCGTGACCGTGGTCGAAGTGTCGTCCCGTTAACCGGCGGCCGTCACGCAAGTTAATGGTTACTTTTTGTGCGGGGCCCGTCCGACTAAGCGTCGGGAAGGGAAATCGGTTGGCCATGTGTGTCGTGCATCACATTGTTCAACTCGACATCATTAGCCCAGTCTCCCATTTATTACGATGGGACGGGGTCTGTCCGTTGGCGTGCGCTGATAGGGCCCTCCAGCGTGTGGTTCTACCGGCGTACAGCTACCTGTGTGCCACATTTTACTAGATTATGTTTTGTTTTCCGACTAGGGGATAGCAGAAATTTTGCCGTCAGATCTACCCTCTACTCTAAGGGACGACCAAACGAATGTGGTGCGCCGGCCGGAGTGGCCGTGCGGTTCTAGGCGCTACAGTCTGGAGCCGGACGACCGCTACGGTCGCAGGTTCGAATCCCGCTTCGGGCATTGATGTGTGTGATGTCCTTAGGTTAGTTAGGTTTAATTAGTTCTAAGTTCTAGGCGACTCATGACCTCAGAAGTTAAGTCGCATAGTGCTCAGAGCCATTTTTGAATGTGGTGCGGTTTTTAAGGTTTCGTGATGTGTCCAATTTGTTTCCGAAAATTTTAGGGACATGTTTTTAATGTGTGACTGATTCACACATCGTTTTTTGCAAGTGGTCAGCCACTTACATTTCCCTGTGTTTTCTTTTTAGATCTCTAGTGGTTGTACATCTGTTTTATTCCCGGTTGTAGCATCTCCCACCCTCTCTCAGTTGTCTTTAGGCGTGTGAGATAGACTGATTGTGTGACTCAACGCAAGTGTGGTGGAAGTGAGTGAATGCGTGTCGTTTTACAGATCCTTCCTCACGGTGTGAAACAATTTTAGAGATTTTGTCCACATTCGTTTGACACAGTACTACTAATTTCCATTTTTGAGGTACAGAGTAACAATTATTGAACTATGTGAATTAGAACCGTCAAAAATTTGCATTGGAACGTTCGAATTTCACAGTCGGCTGCGGGGTATGATGGGAATTAGTATGCGCATGCATGGTTTGGTTTAACGACGAAGCCCACTTTTATTGGGATGGGTTCGTCAATAAGCAAAATGGGCGTATTAAAGGGACTGAGAATCCGCGTTTCGCGATCGAGTAGTCTCTTCACCCTCGACGACTGACTGTGTGGTATGCATTGTCCAGTGACGGAATAATCAGTGTAATAGTCCTTGATGGCGCGGTGACCGAACAGCACGTGAAGGTTTTGGAAGAGTATTTCGTTCCCATTATCCAAACTGACCCTGATTTCGACATTATGTGGTTCATGTAAGACGGAACTCGATCCTATCGAAGCATGAGAGTGTGCAAGGTGTCGGGGCTAGCAGTGTACTTCACACTAAATTCTTCTCGAATCTTCATATGGAAATGATGCTCAAATGGTTCAAATGTCTCTGAGCACTATGGGACTTAAGATCTATGGTCATCAGTCCCCTAGAACTTAGAACTACTTAAACCTAACCAACCTAAGGACATCACACAACACCCAGTCATCACGAGGCAGAGAAAATCCCTGACTCCGCCGGGAATCGAACCCGTGAACCCGGGTGCGGGAAGCGCGAAATGATGCTCTAAGCCCCCCCCCCCCTTTTCTAACACCTACTTTTGCTGTTGCACATGGATTAAGAAGAAACGCAAACTGACTGTAATCGACCCTGCAAGTGGAATAGAAAAGAGTTTGGCACCTGCAATAATTTAATTTGATAGACATTAATTAAATAAAGGAAAGTTTCAGTAATGTAGTGAGAAATGAAAGGGTTGCTCTACCGATTAACAGAACGAAAGTACTGTCCAAAATAACAATTTGATTTATTATGACTAAACTCAAAATCATAAACAAAACACATGAAACATTTACAATACATTAAATTGGATCAAATTCGGTACTCAAATAAATGCTGTGAAGGTGAAGTTATCCATAAACTAGATTGTGACATTTATGACGAAATGGTATGTGGAGCCAATTCCTTGCAACTCAAATCTTAAGAGAAACACCCAGCCAACTCAACATTCATTGCTGCTACAGTAGTGATAACTCAGACAATGAACACCCAAGACAGAACAAAGTTAGAAAAGACGAACAGGCGCGCTCTGCTGAGCTCTGATTACCACAGTGCAAATTCCTTAGTCTGCCGGTGCTGCGGACATACATTACCAAGCTATCTTCTTAACTGCAAGGACACGATCTGGCGTACCGGAAGCGATGGCTGGTTGCTTCGACGTCCCGTCGTGGTGATGATAATTTCGCGAGTATAGCCCGAAACAAATTGTCCTGGTCTGGTTGTTTCAGACTAAAGACCTCATATCAATACAAATGCGCCTCTGAAGGAGACGAAGAAGGCTCCCCACACAATCACTGACGGTACAGTGATTGATTTTAACAAGCGAAGTCACACAGTAACTCCGATACAGTCAACTTTAGCCAAAACTGCCCAAGACAGACAACATAGGCCGCTTGTATGCAGAACGCTCAATTGCCAACTGCATTTGGAAAGTTACGTTGAAGTAGAAACTTCCGGAACTTTGTAAAACAGTTACAGTCAAATAAAAGTATATTAGACAGCCAACGGAAGGCAGGCTGTCCAGAGCAGCGAGAGCTCAGTCTTGTAATCTACTTCGACTGAAAGGCGAGAACTGACTCCCACCAGAGCACCCGTACAAACCGAACACAGAACATTCCCGCCGCCACGACAGTGGCTGTGGTTAAACGTTCCAATTAGCAACTCGAAAACCGGCGGAATATTCCACTCTATTGCCGAAGCACTACCATTCCACCAATGGAGATTCTTGCCGCCAATTTCTGCGCCGATTTTGCTACGTCACGGAGCTATGCCCTGAGCAAGCCAATCACAGTTACGATTTGGCAGAAAACGCGGGAATTTGCCCGTCAAGACTGCCTGGGGACACAAGTCATTCCCACGCCTCGCTGGTAGCCTGCCAGAAAGTGTTTTCGCTAAGTTTCTGTGAAGTAACGGAATCTCTAGCCCAGCCGCTCCTTCAGGCCCCTGTGGGCGTGTCTCCGCCTCTATTATGACAATGTCGGCGTCCGGAAAGCATTCACTCGACTCCCTCACACCCGTCGGCTAACTCTTTCAAGATCAGCAGAGCCCGCCTGCCACTGGACCACCCGGGTGCCGAGAGACGCTGCATGGGAAGTCCGCGTGTGAAGGAATAGCAACTTTTCACCGCATGCAATTAGAGAGGAAAATCGAATTACTCACAGTAAGATAGAAATATGAGAGGGGGCTTCTGCCACCTCTCATAGCCCCTACGCCATTTTAGATTGTAATTGGTGAGCAGTTGGTTCACTTAGGAGCAAGGTAGTGAGTCAATCGCCCAAGAACAATCTTGCAAACTGACTCCTCATGCCGCACTCTATAAAAAAAATCACTGCAGCTGAAAAATGCAGCTCATAGAGGAAGGATTATTTATGATGTAGCCAACTTCACCTTCTTAATATGGAAATCAAACACTCACAACACACATCCGTACCCAGGGAGCCCCTTCCAAACACTGATTCACACTGACATTCATGCTCTAAATATGGCCCCAGGCACATGAGCCAAATATGGAGCAGCTTATTCTTTACAATCAGAGTTGGAGTGCTCCGCAATTAAATGCCCAAGATGTTACAACAATTGCAATGATTAAACTAACCTGAACTCAATCACACATGAAAATATTTAAGTTAACAATCTCTTTTTGAGCTTTCAGAATCTAATTACAACCTCCAATTCATTCTGTCTCTCTGCAGCAAGAATAACCTTTACAAAATGTTGCCTGAACTGATGGTCAATTCACAATGACAGTGGTGGTATCTGCTTCAGTGTATGGGGACTTCAGGCACACTGTTTGCATACACACAACAAAAAATACAGAATACAAAAAAACATGGTGTAGAGAACAATACAGTAATTTGTAATTTGTGCGCCCCACTCTATCACTTACATAAGAATTACAGTGCAAATTCACAAACACATACAAGGTATAACATACATTACAAAACAACACTAGAGAAAGAAATTTAAGAAAAAAAACAAGGTTCATGGGGTGTCAAGTTGTGCTTGCACATTGCACAATGTTCACGACTGTGCTGAGAATGAGGCACTACATCACTTTCTTAGAAATATTCGAAGCACTTCACAAATTCGTCAGTTTCTCTGAGGGGGTTGGTATGTTGAGTCATGTGCATTGATGCACGTGGTTCCACGTCTTGAGCATCGGAGGGGGGCTTTTGGGATGGGGCCACAGTACTGACATCACGTAGGTTATTGCAACAGCAATAGGGTGTGCTGGTCATCTGCAGTACTCTGTTGAGATTGCAGCAAGACCCGTGCATATGATCACGGCAGTACGGTAGGAAGACATAGTGATAGGCTCCCCTCACGTCCATTAATTGTCTCTGAGGTCTACTAGTTGGGATACATCACTAGTCCAGGTCTCTTCTCTCCCTGGACAGTACTTTAGGTTTCCCAATATTGCAGTTCGACGATGGATGATGGCACGTGGAGTGACTCCACAAGTGTGTGAGGTCATCCAGACAGGATCGAACAAGGAGCGACGATTGCTACAACTGCTCTCTAAGTGAGCGGAGAAGTTAGAAATGAGACAATTCATTTGTTAGAGTTTGTGGCACGATACTGCTTTGTGTATGCAGATCGGCCAATGCTAGTGAGTTGTAAAAACTCAAATAGGTGATTATATAGCGTCCCTTTCTGTCCTGAGGCACATGAGGCGCAGGTTCTGACACTTTATGTGATCTTTGTGTACTCACGACAACGTGGTCTGCCGCAGGGAATCCCTCCAAACGGCTGCCACATCCGGAGAGCTAGCTGGCTGTTGCGTGCTGGTCGCGTGTCAGTTCAAAAAATGGCTCTGAGCACTATGGGACTTAACATGTATGGTCATCAGAACCCTAGAACTTAGAACTACTTAAACCTAACTAACCTAAGGACATCACACAACACCCAGCCATCACGAGGCAGAGAAAATCCCTGACCCCGCCGGGAATCGAACCCGGGAACCCGGGCGTGGGAAGCGAGAACGCTACCGCACGACCACGAGATGCACGTGTCAGTGTCAGTGGCCAGCCACACTTTTGCTTGTGGCCCGGCGTGGGCTGTCTGCCGCCTAATCCCTCAGGTATACGGCCCGGTGGCTGTCAGCTTGTAGGACCGGACGCTGCCGCACCATTCTCGTCAAGTGGCGCGCTGATGCTCCCCTTCTTGCAGATAGCCGATGACCTCTTGCTTTTTTGCTCCGGCCGGCCTCTGCATTGCCCCGATTCCCGTCATCTGCACAGTTCTGACAAAAATCTTATGCCTAACTTTTTCCCATGACCTTCTATGCTATAATAAATTTACATAACGATACATTAATGGTCTGTCATTTCAGACACTCTGATTTTAATTTTATAGTTATCAATCTATGGCTATCGTTATAACAAAATCTTGGTATATCTAATCTAGACATGGAAATAATCTATCTTGATATTTGTGTAGAGACCGATCTCACTACTGTACATGGTGCGTGACGCTATATTGGATGAACAACTAAATGTGCGGGCCCCGCACTAATATTACTATTAATTATATAGATCGACAGTAGACATGCTCAAGAATTAACTACTATCTGCCAACGATCTACATTCTATGTCTTTGGAATAAATTATGTTATTATGCAGGTCGAAGTTTTACTGTGCTATACAGAACATGCAACTATTTTACTTTCGCTCGCTCGTCGGCCCCTCCATCTCAGGTCTGTGGTTTGGTGACCTGAAAAATAGCATCCCAACAGGCGCGCGCCAAACACTTGTGGTAGAAAACCCCCACAATATTATGGATCTAGATATCGTTAAATCCTAAAGTTTAACTTATCCTAGTATATGGTACTCTCTCTCTCTCTCTCTCTCTCTTTTTCTCCTTTCTCCTTATACAACACTCTTACATAATTCCTGTTACGCTGAGATGTCTCGCTGCTCGCCGCTATTGACGACAGTGATGTACGACATGGAACCGAGTTCTCACTACACCTCACTGAAACTCCAGAGACTGGGTTAGCCATGGCTATACAGGGTGAGTCACCTAACGTTACCGCTGGATATATTTCGTAAACCACATCAAATACTGACGAATCGATTCCACAGACCGAACGTGAGGAGAGGGGCTAGTGTAATTGTTTAATACAAACCACACAAAAATGCACGCACGGAAGTATGTTTCTTAACAGAAACCTACGTTTTTTTAAATGTAATCACGTTAGTTTGTTAGTACATTTGAACATATAAACAAATACGTAATCAGTGCCGTTTGTTGCATTGTAAAATGTTAATTACATCCGGAGATATTGTAACCTAAAGTTGAGGTTTGAAACCTCCGACGTTCAGTTGCGTGTTGTAACAAACACGGGCCACGGTCGGCGAGCAGCATTTGCAGGGACATGTTTACGATGACGACCGTGTTTACGTGTGTGGCTGTAGTGCACTGTTGTGGTTTGGTCTGGCTGTCACAGTGTCCGCATGTAGCGCTTGCTGCTATTGTTATTCTGCATCGGAAAATGGCTCTGAGCACTATGGGACTTAACTACTGTGGTCATCAGTCCCATAGAACTTAGAACTACTTCAACCTAACTAACCTAAGGACATCACACACATCCATGCCCGAGGCAGGATTTGAACCTGCGACCGCAGCGGTCACGCGGTTCCAGACTGTAGCGCCTATAACCGCACGCCACTCCGGGCGGCATTCTGCAATCGTCTCCGCACGCAGACCAACTGTATTACACCGTGTTACCAGACGTCTGTGATAGTGTAGTGTTGTAGGAACTGTGACCATGGTGTATTCGAACTCTGAAAAGGCGGAGATGATACTCATCTATGACGAGTGTCGACGAAATGCAGCTGAAGCCTGCATGGTGTATGCAGAACGGCACCCGGACAGAGAGCATCCAACGTGCCGCACATTGCAAAACATCTACCGCCAACTGTATGCAACAGGTATGGTCGTAGCACGCAAACGGGTCCGTAACAGGCCCGTCACAGGAGAAGCGGGTGCAGTTGGTGTGTTAGCTGCTGTTGCCATGAACCCACACGAGTACACGGGACATTGCGAGAGCCGGTGGACTGAGTCAAAGTAGTGTCATGCGCTTTCACCCGTCTCATGTGTCGCTACATCAGCAGTTACATGGTGATGACTTTAATCATCGAGTGCAATTCTGTCAATGGGCATTAACAGAGAATGCGTTGCAGTTCTACCTGTTTACCGATGAAGCGGGTTTCACAAACCACGGGGCAGTGAATCTACGGAACATGCATTACTGGTCCGTGGACAATCCTCGCTGGCTCAGACAGGTAGAGCGACAGCGACCGTGAACTGTAAATGTATGGTGCGGAATCATTGGCGACCACCTCATTGGTCCTCACTTCATTGCAGGGGCCCAAACACCTGCAACATACATCGCGTTTCTACAGAATGATCTGCCAACGTTGCTCGAAAATGTCCCACTGGAAACGCGTCGACGTATGTGGTATCAGCATGATGGTGTACCTGCTCATTCCGCAATTAACACTAGGCTGACCCTTGACAGGATGTTCGACGGGCGTTTCATAGGATGTAGAGTACGCATAAACTGGTCATCCCGTTCTCCTGATCTTACACCTCTGGACTTCTTTCTGTGGGGTACGTTAAAGGAGAATGTGTACCGTGATGTGCCTACAACCCCAGAGGATATGAAACAACGTATTGTGGCAGCCTGCGGCGACATTACACCAGATGTACTGCGGCGTGTACAACATTCATTAGCCAGAGATTGCAATTGTGTGCAGCAAATGATGGCCACCACATTGAACATCTATTGGCCTGACATGTCGGGACACACTCTGTTCCACTCCATAATTGAAAACGGAAACCACGTGTGTACGTGTACCTCACCCCTCATGGTAATGTACATGTGCGTCAGTGAAAAAGACCAATAAAAAGGTGTTAGCATGTGCGCTGTTCCAGTCTCTTCTGTACCTAAGGTCCACCACCGTTCCCTTTGGATCCCTACGTATTTCGGTGCTCTCCGATACACACGATCGAACAGCGGAGGAGTGGTACTCAAGCGTCAACTTTAGGTTACAATATCTCCGGATGTAATTAACATTTTACAATGCAACAAACGGCACTGATTACGTATTTGTTTATATGTTCAGATGTGCTAACAAAACTAACGGGGTTCCATTTAAAAAACGTAGGTTTGTGTTAAAAAACATACCTCCGTGAATTTTTTTATGGTTTGTATTAACCAATTATACTAGCCCCTCTCCTCACGTTCGGGCTGTGGAATCGATTCGTCAGTATTTGATGTGGTTTACGAAATATATCCAGCGGTAATGTTAGGTGACTCACCATGTACAAGACAATAAATTTATAGTTGCAACTTCTTCTTCTATGTGATGCGATTTTCGCGATTAAAGCACACCTTTCCAGAGGCAATGTAATATGACCAAGCCAGGACCGGTTCCTGTTAAGGATTCCGTCGCCCACCACACACCAGCTACACAGTATGTCACGAATCTCCAAGTATAATTCCTTGATTATTCATCTGTGACAGTAGGGCACCACTGGAGTCAAACGCTCACAGGTTCACACCGACTAACAAGACAACGATGCTGGCGCGTCACTGTAAAAACTATACTGCCCATATTCATCCTAGGAATCACGCAATATACCACAATCTTGCAGTGCACTGACGCGTGCCTGCAAGCATTGGTATGAACGTCTCACGAACTGGTTGTGGCCGCTATGGAGCGTATCACGACTTCTCAGAACGCTTCCAAGAGCACGTTCTTTTGTATGCACCCGTTTCTGCGGCATCTCCTCACTTATCATTATCCCTCAACATGGACACCAGACAGGAAACGACAAAAACATTGCTCATGGAAAGGTAGTGTCTCCTACTCCATCGACATTTGAAGTCGCGAACATAAACAAAAAAGATAGCAGCAGTAAATTCTTATGCGAGACAACGCAGCGTGTTAATACTTTAGCAATCTTAATCTATTAATGCAACGATTATTGTTCCCCGAAGAAAGGTTCATATATTTGCCTATTCTACTATGTACACCACTTACACTACTACTATTCCACGAACTCCTTTATGTGAGAGATGTGGTGGAGTCCTATGGACTTCTTTCCTTTCAGCGTCTCCAATTCATAAGCATTGTGGTGAGCTGCTCTGCTTATACGGTACGGGACGTTGTAAACAGAATATAATTTTTGGCATTTCATTTTTTGTTTGTTAGAGAGTCGGAAAGACTTCACGAGCACCCTTTGTCCAATTTGGAAGTGTCGTAGACGAGCTCCCCTGTCGGCACGTCTCTTCCTGACCTCTGCTGCAGCCCGTATCCTCTTGAGAGCCAAATCCACTATGGCTCGGTGCTGCGTTCGCGCCCTTGGTGGGAAGTTTACGACCTCGGTTATCAAATCCTTAGAAATCCGGTTTTTCAGTACTGTAATGGGTGCCAATTTTGTTATCCCATGGGGTGCCTCATTGATCACCTCCTGGAAGTCTTTAAGGAAAACGTCCCATGTCGTGTGCTGTTTGTTACAGTACAACCGGCACAAGTTTCTGAGTTCCTTAATAACCCGTTCTGCAGCATTCGAGCTCGGATGGTGTGAAGATATAAAAATGGGATCAATTTTACATCGACGCAACGTCTCCTTCCATGTTTTTGACTTAAACTGTGGCCCGTTATCAGAAATAATTCTACTCACATGACCAACCTGTGGTAGGAAATCCCGGATTAGGGCTCGTGATACAGTTCGTCCTGTCGCTCTCTTCAGTGCCGTAAAGGTAACGTATTTGGACATTAGTTCAACAAACACTAATACGTAAGTATATCCTCTTCTTGCTCTTGGCAAAGGCCCCATCAAATCTGTTGCTGCTAATTGTCTTAATTTGGTCGGTACGATTGGGTATAATGGTGCCTGCATGCTCACAGTGGTATACTTAGCCTTTTGGCAGTCTTTACACACCGACAGTACCCTCCGAATTCGACGCTCCATGTTTCGAAAGTAACACATGGTCCTTAGCTCGAGATTGCACTTGCGTGGTCCGAAGTGTCCATAGCTGAGATGAGTATGCCATATAACCTTGTTTATTAGGTGTTCAGGGATGCATACCACCCATTCAGTGTCATTGGCATAATTTCAGTGGAAAATTATGGCTTTCCGCAAGAAGTAGAACTGCCTGACGGTGGCGTGTCTTCTGTCTATCCATTTCTGTTTCAATAACACTAGGGCAGGGTCCTTGTCTTGCTCCTTCTTGATGTCCTGCATACTACAGGTAATAAAATTTTCAAAGGCTACTTTCTGCATATAGAAAAGGCAGTACTGATTGTCCTCCAGATCTTCTTCCATGTTGTGCTCAAATCCGATCGGTGACCGTGATAAGGCGTCTGCAATAATGTTCTGATTGCCGGGGATATTTTCTATCGAAAAATTGCACTGCTGCAGATATGATGCCCACCTAATGAGCCGCCTGTGATAAAGCTTTGCAGTCATCAGGAACTCGAGTGCCTTGTGGTCTGTGTAGACCCTCGTCTTGCGACCAAACAGAAGGTATCTGAATTTTTCAAACGCCCATACTATAGCCAGCGCCTCTAACTCGGTTACTGAGTAATTCCTCTCACTTTTGGCTAGTACTCTACATCTACATCTACATTTATACTCCGCAAGCCACCCAACGGCAGGTGGCGGAGGGCACTTTACGTGCCACTGTCATTACCTCCCTTTCCTGTTCCAGTCGTGTATGGTTCGCTTGAAGAACGACTGTCTGAAAGCCTCCGTGCGCGCTCTAATCTCTCTAATTTTACATTCGTGATCTCCTCGGGAGGTGTAAGTAGGGGGAAGCAATATATTCGATACCTCATCCAGAAACGCACCCTCTCGAAACCTGGCGAGCAAGCTACAGCGCGATGCAGAGCGCCTCTCTTGCAGAGTCTGCCACTTGAGTTTGTTAAACATCTCCGTAACGCTATCACGGTAACCAAATAACCCTGTGACGAAACGCGCCGCTTTTCTTTGGATCTTCTCTATCTCCTCCGTCAACCTGATCTGGTACGGATCCCACACTGATGAGCAATACTCAAGTATAGGTCGAACGAGTGTTTTGTAAGCCACCTCCTTTGTTGATGGACTACATTTTCTAAGGACTCTCCCAATGAATCTCAACCTGGTACCCGCCTTACCAACAATGAATTTTATATAATCATTCCACTTCAAATCGTTCCGCACGCATACTCCCAGATATTTTACAGAAGTAACTGCTACCAGTGTTTGTTCCGCTATCATATAATCATACAATAAAGGATCCTTCTTTCTATGTATTCGCAATACATTACATTTGTCTATGTTAAGGGTCAGTTGCCACTCCCTGCACCAAGTGCCTATCCGCTGCAGATCTTCCTGCATTTCGCTACAATTTTCTAATGCTGCAACTTCTCTGTATACTACAGCATCATCCGCGAAAAGCCGCATGGAACTTCCGACACTATCTACTAGGTCATTTATATTTATTGTGAAAAGCAATGGTCCCATAACACTCCCCTGTGGCACGCCAGAGGTTACTTTAACGTCTGTAGACGTCTCTCCATTGATAACAACATGCTGTGCTCTGTTTGCTAAAAACTCTTCAATCCAGCCACACAGCTGGTCTGATATTCCGTAGGCTCTTACTTTGTTCATCAGGCGACGTGCGGAACTCAAGAAAAACAGCATCTACCTGGGAGCCTGTATCTAATATTTTCTGGGTCTCATGAACAAATAAAGCGAGTTGGGTCTCACACGATCGCTGTTTCCGGAATCCATGTTGATTACTACATAGTAGATTCTGGATTTCCAAAAACGACATGATACTCGAGCAAAAAATATGTTCTAAAATTCTACAACAGATCGACGTCAGAGATATAGGTCTACAGTTTTGCGCATCTGCTCGACGACTCTTCTTGAAGACTGGGACTACCTGTGCTCTTTTCCAATCATTTGGAACCTTCCGTTCCTCTAGAGACTTGCGGTACACGGCTGTTAGAAGGGGGGAAGTTCTTTCGCGTACTCTGTGTAGAATCGAAATGGTATCCCGTCAGGTCCAGTGGACTTTCCTCTGATGAGTGATTCCAGTTGCTTTTCTATTCCTTGGACACTTATTTCGATGTCAGCCATTTTTTCGTTTGTGCGAGGATTTAGAGAAGGAACTGCAGTGCGGTCTTCCTCCGTGAAACAGCTTTGGAAAAAGGTGTTTAGTATTTCAGCTTTACGCGTGTCATCCTCTGTTTCAATGCCATCATCATCCCGGAGTGTCTGGATATGCTGTTTCGAGCCACTTACTGATTTAACGTAAGACCTGAACTTCCTAGGATTTTCTGTCAAGTCGGTACATAGAATTTTACTTTCGAATTCACTGACCGCTTCACGCTAACCCTCCTTACGCTAACTTTGACATCGTTTAGCTTCTGTTTGTCTGAGAGGTTTTGGATGCGTTTAAACTTGGAGTGAAGCCCTCTTTCCTTTCGCAGTAGTTTCCTAACTTTGGTGTTGTACCACGGTGGGTTTTTCCCGTCCCTCACAGTTTTACTCGGCACGTACCTGTCTAAAACGCATTTTACGATTTCCTTGAACTTTTTCCATAAACACTCAACATTGTTATTGTCGGAACAGAAAGTTTCGTTTTCATCTGTTAGGTAGTCTGAAATCTGCCTTCTATTACTCTTGCTAAACAGATAAACCTTCCTCCCTTTTTTTATAATCCTATTAACTTCCATATTCAGGGATGCTGCAACGGCCTTATGATCACTGATTCCCTGTTCTGCACATATAGAGTCGAAAAGTTCGGGTCTGTTTGTTATCAGTAGGTCCAAGATGTTATCTCCACGAGTCGGTTCTCTGTTTAATTGCTCGAGGTAATTTTCGGATAGTGCACTCAGTATAATGTCACTCGATGCTCTGTCTCTACCATCCGTCCTAAACATCTGAGTGTCCCAGTCTATATCTGGTAAATTGAAATCTCCACCTAAGACTATAACATGCTGAGAAAATTTATGTGAAATGTATTCCAAATTTTCTCTCAGTTGTTCTGCCACTAATGCTGCTGAGTCGGGAGGTCGGTAAAAGGAGCCAATTATTAACCTAGCTCGGTTGTTGAGTGTAACCTCCACCCATAACAATTCACAGGAACGATCCACTTCTACTTCACTACAGGATAAACTACTACTAACAGCGACGAACACTCCACCACCGGTTGCATGCAATCTATCCTTTCTAAACACCGTCTGTACCTTTGTAAAAATGTTGGCAGAATTTATCTCTGGCTTCAGCAAGTTTTCTGTACCTATAACGATTTCAGCTTCGGTGCTTTCTATCAGCGCTTGAAGTTCCGGTACTTTACCAACGCAGCTTCAACAGTTTACAATCACAATACCGATTGCTGCTTGGTCCCTGCATGTCCTGACTTTGCCCCGCACCCGTTGAGGCTGTTGCCCTTTCTGTACTTGCCGAAGGCCATCTAACCTAAAAAACCGCCCAGCCCACGCCACACAACCCCTGCTACCCGTGTGGCCGCTTGTTGCGTGTAGTGGACTCCTGACCTATCCAGCGGAACCCGAAACCCCACTACGCTATGGCGCAAGTCGAGGAATCTGCAGCCCACACGGTCGCAGAACCGTCTCAGCCTCTGATTCAGACCCTCCACTCGGCTCTGTACGAAAGGTCTGCAGTCAGTCCTGGCGGCGATGCTGCAGATGGTGAGCTCTGCTTTCATCCCGCTAGCGAGACTGGCAGTCTTCACCAAATCAGATAGCCGCCGGAAGCCAGAGAGGATTTCCTCCGATCCATAGCGACACACATCATTGGTGCCGACATGAGCGACCACCTGCAGATGGGTGCACCCTGCACCCTTCATGGCATCCGGAAGGACCCTTTCCACGTCTGGAATGACTCCCCCCGATATGCACACGGAGTGCACATTGGTTTTCTTCCCCTCTCTTGCTTCCATATCCCTAAGGGGCCCCATTACGCGCCTGACGTTGGAGCTCCCAACTACCAGTAAGCCCACCCTCTGCGACCGCCCGGATCTTGCAGACTGAGGGGCAACCAAACGCAATTGTCTTCCACACCCTGTTTCCTTCATGTACATAGTCTTGGAACACCATGACACCCAGACCTGAGTATGAACTGTCCGTTACTATGCAAAGCTCTTCTGCTAAATTAGGGTGTGAGAGGATGGGTGCTTGTAATAATGCGAATTTTAATGCTTTCCATTATGATTCGGCCGCCTCATCCCATTCCCAAAGAATCATCTTTCCTGTAAGTTGATGCAACCTAGGACTGCTCTGAGTTTTGACATGTATAAAGCGGTTGTAAAAATTTATGATGCCTAAGAACCCCCTTAACTGCTTCTTTGTCGTAGGAATGGGAAACTTTTCAATCGCTTCGATTTTTTCGGGATTCGGTGCAATGCCCTCACCCGGGATGATATGTCCTAGAAATTTGACAGAGGACGTCCCAAAATTCGATTTTCCGATACTGATAGTCACTCCGTATTCCTTGAATGTCACAAGGAGTTTACCGAGGACCGCATTGTGCTGTCCCCAAGATTTCTCCGCGATCAGCAAATCGTCCACATAGCTGGTGACATGACGTTTCAAATTATTGCTTAGTATGCCGTCCAGCCCCCGAATGAATGCGGCAGACGAAATGTTCAAACCAAATGGTAGACGACGAAACCGGTAACATCTTCCAAATGCTAAAAAGGCTGTGTACTGTCTGCAATTTGGGTGAAGCTCGATCTGCCAGAAACTCGATTTTAGATCAACTGATGAGAAGATTGATATTCCATGGAAGTTTTGTAAGAGTTCCTCTAATCGTTCCGGTCTGTCTGTTTCGGGTTCTATTATGGTATTAATTTGTCGCGAGTTCACGACTAAACGAATACTACCATCTGCCTTCTCGACTACTCTTAACGGGTTATTATAGGCTGAAGCCGTAGGTTCTATTATTCCTTCACTCAGCATTCGCGTAATTTCAGCTGCTACTTTCTGTCGATATGCCAAGGGGATTGGGTAGGGTGGCACACGAAACTGGTTGTGCGGACGTACACGGAATTCATATTGGAAGTTCTTTATTGATCCTGTCTTGGGAATGAAAACCTCCGCATGTTCTACTAGTAATTTATGAAGTTCTTTGCGGTGGTCGCACCTTATATTCTTTATTGCTTCCACTTTTTCTCCTATTTTCTCCTTTATTTCTCTCATTATTCCGACTTCATTCTCATCCGTGTCCTCTCCCTTACCCGCAACGTCGACCTGTTCTTCCTTTCTGTCTTTCAGACACGCATAGTTTATCCGTACACAGTTAGACGGTAGTTGAGCTGTGATCAGCTGGTCGTCGAACTTAATGTGGACGCGATTCCCTTTCCTCAAAACCACTTCACCTCGTCCTAGATCAACTATCGCTTCATGCTCATTTAGGAAGTCCGTTCCTATTATCATGTCGATCGCCAGATTTGGCACGATCCAGAAGTTAGACTCTATTTTGTGTCCTTGGCAGGAGAATTCCAGTCTTGTTTGTTGGGTGACCTCCGTACATTTACCCGCTAATGCCCCTTTTATTTTGGTTTTCTTAACCGATAGGACAGGCCAGTCCACCTCCTGAGAGCACCTCTTGTATGCTGCCTCAGATATTGCTGTTGTGTAGCTTCCACTATCTATTATCGCATTCATACTCTTTTCAGCTATTGCTACTGTGATAAGAGGCTGCCGATCCTGTCGAGGAGTTGTTTTATGTTCTTCGAGCAGGATTTCTGATAAATCTTCGTAATTTATCATCCGTAGTTGGCCAGGTCCGAGATTACGTGCGAAATTCCGGCGGCCTGTGTTCGCACTAGTCTGGCGTCAATCCCTTGTTAAGCTCCCCCTCCTCTGACGTGCATTAGGATTTGCGGGTCTAGTTTCAATCTCCTGGCTCCACTGTTGTCCTTGGTTTCGCTCTCTCCAATTACGGTCGCTTTGCCGTTTGTTATTCTTCCTATCCCAGATTCCTTGTCTAGATTGACCCTGTTCTCTGACGTTCTGGTTTCCGTGTCTTTGGTTTCCATAACCTTGAATAGAGTAACCTTGACTTCCGTAACCCTGGTTTCCTAACTGACCAGTGGGATTATGCGATCTGTTGTCGTCTTGCCTTCCTGGCCCGTGGTATTTGTTACTTTGTCCCTTCTTCCTGTCCTTTGCGTTTTGTTTATCAAAGATTACTTCGAGTTCGCGCAGTAGACTCTTGAATGCTTCTATGTCAGATCCACACTTCCCGACAAGTGTCTGTTGGTACCTAACTGGCAATTTGGAAAAGCAAAATTTAATGATTTCTCCGTTGCTATATGGACTATCTAAAAATTGATTCTTCTTGAGTAAATCATCAAGAAATTTGGTTGCGCTCCTATGCCCGGACACTTCCAGTGCAGGACAAAATATAATTTCCTCTTTAATCCTGTCTTGCGTTTCCTTTGACCAGTAGGTCCCCAGGAATGCACCAACAAATTCCTGATAAGTCCGACACGTCGCTGCCACACCCCGCATCTTTTCCGCGGCTTGGCCTTCGATGTGTCCACACATGAATTCTAATTTTGCCTGGGTTGGCCATGATGCCGGAAATGGATTTGCAAACTGCATCACCCAGGTCTTCGGATGCATCGACCCTCCATTTTCTTTGAACTTCTGGAATTTTAGTATCGACAGGAAGTGATTGTGATCAAAATCCTGTCTGATCCTCGCACTGGTGTTGTCACTCGTTTCCGATACTTGCACGTCTGCTGAGTGTCCTGTTCTATCTTGCTGATAACTGTGATGTGCTACCTCTGTATCACAGTGGAAGTGGCACTCAGAATTCACTCTCCTAAGTGAGCTACAATTATTGGAGCTATTACTCGCTGTTTCTGCGTGTGCATTCTTAGTTCCGCACTCGGCCATTGGGCTAGAGCACGGCGGGCTTTTCCTCGGAGACACAATTCTGTGTACTCCATCATTGGTATCCGAACGCGCAGTGCTCGTGTGCCCGTTTTGCTCTAGTTTTGCTATCCGACTCTCTACTTCTTCCATTCGTTTCGTGGTGTTCGCAACCGCGAGATTACCCTGAGTTTTTAAGAACGCTAGGGATTTTGAGTGGGATTGTGTTGTACGTCGCAAGCGCCCTGCGAGTTTAGAAGTTGCTTCCGCAACTTTCATTGCCCCTATTGCTGCCGTTTTGGCCAGGCCAGCTACTTTTTGTGCAGCCATTGACAATTGTTTTACTTCTCCGCATTCTTTCTTTATTGTTAGTAATTCCCCTCGAGTTTCTCCAATATGCGAAATTATTGCCTGAGTGTCCTTCTTACGCTGTTCGTCAGCTTCTTCCTTCTCCTTCTTACGCTGTTCGTCAGCTTCTTCCTTCTCCTTCTTACGCTATTCATCAGCTTCTTCCTTCTCCTTCTTACGCTGTTCATCAGCTTCTTCCTTCTCCTTCTTACGCTGGTCGTCAGCTTCTTCCTTCTCCTTCTTACGCTGTTTCTCAGCTTCTTCCTTCTCCTTCTTACGCTGTTCGTCACCTTCTTCTTTCATTGATCGTAGGAAGCTCAGTATTCGGTTTATGTTATCTTTTTGATCCTCTTCAAACATGGGCGATGTAACTCTGGACACCTGGTCGCTAGAGCTCTGACGTGACCGAGCTGGCCCCTGTCTGCTCTCGTTCGTTTGATTATAAACTTATTCTGCCGTCTCGACCTGTGTGCCTGTCTCTGTCTCATCCTCTACCTCACTATCATAATCACGGCCGCGACGTTGCTCTAAGATCGAGTCCAAATCACCGTCCTCATCAATGACCCTGTCGTCCTGTCCTGCTAAAAATGTACCCATCTCATCTCCGAACCTATCCCCGTCAGTAAACTGCCCCTTATCCATTATGCATCCTCTTTTGTTTTAGCTTCGCTAGATAATAGTCGTGCCTTACTTCTCGTGATCATTCATGAAAAATTAATTTATCTACAATGCACAATAAAAATAATCTACTCCATATATTTTTCCACATAGACATAAAATTTCAACAACGCCGTTCCAACGCTGTAATTACATGCAAGATTTGTTGTGGTACAGAAACTGCACACAAACCTGACAAAATGTGATGTGGTGCGGAGACCATATCAAAGAAACACGTAAAACAATGAACAAACAAACAAATATATACGCTGAAAACAAAAACAGTAATCATGCGCCGCTACTTAAAACTAATCACGGAACTACAAGAAAAAGAACTTGGGTATTAATCATTAAAAAAAGTAGAGAAAAAAATTTGAATGTTCCTACTAAGAATACTGTTTGCTTATCAGTAGGGTCGCCATTTTATGCGAGGTGCCGGGGCTAACAGTGTATTTAACACTAAATTCTTCTCGAATCTTCATATGGAAATGATGCTCTAAGCCCCACCCCCCTTTCTAACTCCTACTTTTGCTGTTGCACATGGATTAAGAAGAAACGCGAACTGACTGTAATCGACCCTGCAAGTGGAATAGAAAAGAGTTTGGCACCTGCAATAATTTAATTTGATAGACATTAATTAAATAAAGGAAAGTTTCAGTAATGTAGTGAGAAATGAAAGGATTGCTCTACCGATTAACAGAATGAAAGTTCTGTCCAAAATAACAATTTGATTTATTATGACTAAACTCAAAATCATAAACAAAACACATGAAACATTTACAATACATCAAATTGGATCGAATTCGATACTCAAATAAATGCTGTGAAAGTGAAGTTGTCCATAAACTAGATTGTGACATTTATGACGAAGTGGTATCTGGAGCCAATTGCTTGCAACTCAAATCTTAAGAGAAACACGCGGCCAACTCAACATTAATTGCTGCTACGGTAGTGATAACTCAGACAATGAACACCCAAGACAGAACAAAGTTAGAAAAGACGAACAGGCGCGCTCTGCTGAGCTCTGACTGATTTTAACAAGCGAAGTCACACAGTAACTCCATACAGTCAACTTTAGCCAAAACTGCCCAAGACAGTCAACATAGGCCACTTGTACACAGAACGCTCAATTGCCAACTGTACTTGGAAAGTTACATTTAAGTCGAAACTTCCGCAACTTCGTTAAACAGTTACAATCAAATAAAAGTATATTAGACAGCCAACGGAAGGCAGGCTGTCCAGAGCAGCGAGAGCTCAGTCTTGTAGCCTGCTCCGATCGAAAGGCGAGAACTGACTCCCACCAGAGCACCCATACAAACCGAACACAGAACATTCCAGTCCCCACGACAGTGGCCGTGGTTAAACATTCCAATCAGCAACTCGAAAACCGGCGGAAAATTCCACTCTATTGCCGAAGCACTACCATTCCACCAATGGAGATTCTTGCCGCCAATTTCTGCGCTGATTTTGCTACGTCACGGAGCTATGCCCTGAGCAAGCCAATCACAGTTACAATTTGGCAGAAAACGCGGGAATTTGCCTGCCAAGACTGCCTGGGGACACAAGTCATTCCCACGCCTCGCTGGTAGCCCGCCAGAAAGTGTTTTCGCTAAGTTTCTGCGAAGTAACGGAATCGCTAGCCCAGCCGCTCCTTCAGGCCCCTGCGGGCGTTTGTCCACCGCTATTATGACAATGTCGGCGTCTGGAAAGCATTCACTCGACTCCCTCACATCCGTCGGCTTAACCCTTTCAAGATCAGCTTAGCCCGCCTGTCACTGGACCACCTGGGTGCCGAGAGACGCTGCATGGGAAGTCCGCGTGTGAAGGAATAGCAACTTTTCACCGCATGCAATTAGAGAGGAAAATCGAATTACTCAGAGTAACATAGAAGTATGAGAGGGGGCTTCTGCCACCTCTCAAGTGTTTGATGTCCTGGAGGAGCACTTTGGGTACCGCATTCTGGCTCTGGGGTGCCCAGAGGCCACTGGCAAGGGCCTCGATGGGCTGCGATATTCTCCCGATCTAAACACATACCACTCGTTTTTGTGAGGCAATATTAAAAGCAAGGTGTACAGAATAACCCCAAAACAACTGCTCAGCTGAAAACAGTCATTCATGAGGTCATCGACAGCATCAATGATCCGACATTTCAGCAGGTCATGCAGAATTTCGCTGTTCGTCTGCGCCACATCATTGCCATTGACAGCAGGCATATCGAACATGCCATAACCTAAATCCTAATATCTGTAGGGACGTTTACATGTTGAATTAAGTGTGTGCACGCCGTAGTTTGTAATTAATTTACGTTTTTCTCATATAATTCAATAATGACACCTTGTATATCAGATCACGTTCACACACTGCATGCCCACTGAAACCTATTATCCCGTTCGGTTTGTGTGGGAGGAATATCCCACAGCTGTTACTTACCTGGGGACATTTTTATAAGGGGCAGACAAATGCAAAGGGAACACCGGCCGTAATACACTGACGTAAAGTGCCCTCCGCCACACACCGTTGGGTGGCTTGCGGAGTATCAATGTAGATGTAGATGTAGATGTTCGCGCGACTATTGGCCCTATTGTTGTTACTTTTCGGTACTGTCATCACTGTGGTAGGAGAACAGCGAAGTACTACATCGCAGGTTCAAGCAGACGTTGGGTTATGACCTTGGTTGTTGGTGGACTGGACTTGTGCGTTCGTCCAGCTGTTGACATAGAGGCAAGCAAAGAACAGCAGAGAGGTGTGGTTCGTCTTCTGGTGGCTGGGGGTGCTGCTGTACGCGAAATTCATCGTCACATGTCCGTTGTGTACGGTGAACACTGCATGTGCCCGACGTGTGTGCACGAGTGGCAGAGAAGATTCCGCAAGGGGCGCACATGACTGCAAGAGGTCCGCGCCCACGGCAGTCCCATCGACCCATTATCCTGATGTGATAGGGCGAATTGATGGCCTCATCAGCGGAGTTCGACGAATCACGGAGGATGAAATCCGTGTTCAGGTCGGCATTAGCCATGGCTCCGTGCATGCCATAATCAATGACTGCTTCCTTTAGCGCAAAATTTGCGAGTAGTGGGTATCGCATCACCTGACGAAGAGGCAAAATAAGGACAGACTAGGGTGAGGTTTGAGACTTTCGTTGCGATATCAGTAGGAAGGGCATGCGTATTTGTCCTCTATCGTCACAGGGACCGAAACATGGTTCCCCCCATTCCGAGCCCATGAGTAAAACGCAAAGCCAATAGTGAAAACATCCCACATCTCCACCGACAAAGAAGTCCAAAGCTGTTCACACAAGTTCCGGTTAAGGTTATGAATACTTTCTTCTTCGACTGAATGCACCCGCTGCCCATAGAGTTCCTCTAACACAGAACTGCAATCAATGTGCAGTGCCATGAAGACATTTTGCAGAAACTGCGACAAGCCAAAAAGTCAAAACGCCCGGGAATGCTGTCGGACGGAACTATCCTGCACGATAACGCCCGCCTACGCACTGCCAATTGGACAAAGGCTACGCTTCAGCAATTTGATGGTAAACATTGCAACATACTCTTTAGAGCTCGGCTGTTTCACCGCGTGATTTTCACGTCTTTGGCTATCTGACGAAAGACGTTAGTGGACATCGGTTTCAGTAGGACGAGGAAGGGCAAGAGTGGGTGCGGTTGTGGACCTGTGAGCCGCTGACTGCGTCCTGCGGAGCAGAAACTGATCTTCTCGTCTCCCTGTCTCAATGCCGAATCTCAGTTTGTACAAGAGGTGGCACAGGTACTCGTGGCTTACACAATCAAAGGCCCTATGGAATTCGAGTGAAAGAACATGATCCCGCACGTGCTATCACGTCTCTGTATACACAGTCGTTTGGATCAAGTTCTTTTGTGGACCGCAGAATTTTTTTTGGAGACTAACAAAGTTCTGAATGTCAGACACGACGCGACGCATAGTGAACCGAATTTTTAATGTGCCTTAGGGGAAGGTGTCGGCGAAGATTTGTCGCTACGCTACCAGATGTTTTCTTTGTTAGCAGCAAAATAGTTCCTTCAAGAAATTTTGCAGAAATTTGGACACCAGCAGTTACTTTATTAACGAATTCTGTAAAAGCAGAGCCGGCCGCGGTGGTCTAGTGGTTCTAGGCGCTCAGTCCGGAACCGCGGGACTGCTACGGTCGCAGGTTCGAATCCTGCCTCGGGCATGGGTGTTTGTGATGTCCTTAGGTTAGTTAGGTTTAAGTAGTTCTAAGTTCTAGGAGACTGATGACCACAGATGTTAAGTCCCATAGTGCTCAGAGCCATTTGAACCATTTTTTTGTAAAAGCAGTTCCTATGCCCAACACAAGGAAATTCAATGGAAATGCCGGCGATACCTGAGGATTTATTTTTGGCTCATTCTTTAAGAGTTAAATCGTCAATGTCGAGTGGGTCTTCCAAGCTGTTCCTTTATTCCGAAGCGAATGAGGTTTACACTTCGGATAGTAGAGATGACACTGCCTAAGGATCAGCTGGTCTTTGCACATAAATATGTGCAAAGAATGAGTAGACATATTTAGCTCTGGCACTTCTCGTTCTTTAGCGATCACCTTTCTCATGTAAAACGTATGAGCGAAATTTATTTTGCGTTTTATGGTTTTGTTTTTGGAAATGGCAGAATGTCAGGCTGTCATCCATAAAATTCCCCGAAGCTCGCCCGCGAATAACAGAGCCTGTGAACTGCTGTTGTTTCATACGCATAAATTTCTCTTTGCTCTGTTTTAGGTGAAAACAGGTATTCCTGTTTCTGCGAACAGAAGCGGCGAGAGAGTTTCCAAATAATTATGCTAAAAGTTGATTTTACACTCTATCCAGAAAACCGTGTCACAATAATAGCGTGTAAAAGCCTTTCGAAGAATAGGCCCGGTATTCCTCGTCTATCTAGTTAAAATGTGCCGTTTTTGTTAACACGCTTCCCTGGCTTCGATGATTTCTAAGAGCAGGTCGTGAAAAGGAAGATAACTAATCTTGAATTTCCAGAGGAAAGGACGTCTACTTGTGCTGGTATTAGGCGTGAGTACACTGGAAGCCACAATGGTTCGTAAAATAACAAGACATAATATCAGCATGAATCACATGGCCTATTTGCACATGTGAAACGTAAATGCGGTCTATTCTGCTCACGCCACTGCTGTAACAGTGTGTGAATTAATTTTGGTCTTTACAAAGGACGCACCACACATCAGTCAAACAGTAACCATAATTATATTAGCTGTTACATTTCTGTACACTTATTTGGTGTTGGAATTTGGTCCGCTGTGTCCAACACACATTTAAAATCGCCTCCTAATAGGACACTAGCTAGAAATTTCAAGACTGCTTGTGACAGCCTGGTTAATAAAAGTCTGACCGTGCGCTTGTAACGTGAGTGCTTGACGGCGCGTGAACGTTCGAAAGCCCTCGATAGTGGAAATGAGCGTTTGGCGTCAGTGGCCGGGAGGCCCCTCGCGGGGCAGGTCCGGCCGCCATAGCGCAGGTCTTATTACATTCGGCGCCACATTGGGCGACCTGCACGCCGGATGGGGATGAAATGATGATGAACACAACACAACACCCAGTCCCTGAGCGGAGAAAATCTCCGACCCAGCCGGGAATCGAACCCGGGCCCAGAGGACGGCAATCCGTCACGCTGACCACTCAGCTACTGGGGCGGACAGCCCCCCTCGATAGTAAGAGCAATTGAATGGGAGGTGGACGGGAATTGGAAATTTTTAATTGTGAAGAAGTCCTTCCAAAGAACAGCCGTTCCGCATTTGTTTTCTGGGTCGATACTGGTAATAGCTAGGAAGCCTGGTAATGTTAGTATTGCTGTTGTACAGGCTTATTGTAAAAAATATTATGCCAAACATGTTATACTGCACAAAATCAGTAGTGAATCCATCAATGGTTCGCAACTGCCCATGTATTGGAACTGGGTATACGCCCTAATATCGGGTATCGTTATCAATTGTGACAAGATGTAAATTTCGAATCCTCGTTGCGGTTTCGCCCTTTTTGTGTTCAATACAATAACAAAACTTCAGGACATATAAGTTTTTGTTATTTCATACTACGTGGTAAGAGTATGAACTGGTTTTCTGAACTACCAGTTCGTGAAGGGGCAACATGCAATTTATCATGCGACAACTTTCATTTTTTAAATGCCCCTGCTGTCATATGAGAAAGGAAAAGAAACCGCACATTTTCATAGCATTTTCTTTCTCGAAGTACGTTTTAACAGATAATCTGTACATTGTTATCTAAAAGAATATATATCGCATGTCCGACCAAATGCTTGTTAGAGTATCGAGTAAAAATTTGAAGTAAATCGGCGCAGCACTGTCCCTCACTAGATCCGCAGTAATGTGTGAGCTCTGTTAGGAAAAGAAGAAAAAGAAAAAAGATAGAGCAGTGCGTCGCACTGGAGCCAAACGAGGTTTTCAAAGGTCTGACAGACGAGAGTATAGCAAGTCGCATGAATGGGCAAACGTATCCACAGTAAAAGGAAGGAAAAGACCTCAACACCGTGCCTGTGCAGGCGCACCACAGCGATCCATCGCAACTCAAACGTAACGAGCTGAGAAAGACGAGATCGAAGCTGCCCCAGATAACAGCACATAATGTTCACCTGATATGTCCACCGTGTGCTCACCCTAAATACTACCTTCATCTCAACTTATATTAAAGTCAGTGCGCTTAATCTATCCAAATACACAAGCTCAGCTTCAATCGCTTAGATTAGATGGTCTGCACACATTTTTAGACGGATTTTTATATTGCTCACAAATTTCAACAACCTCTAAATTATTCACGTTATTTAAGGCCATAAAAGTATAAACTATTCCGAGTATACTTCCGAGAAAAAAGCGATTGTGATAACTGGAGTCGGAGATTTTTGTTACTCTTGCCTTTTGAGCTCTTGTGGCGATATTTGCATAGTAAATTTCCTCGCCTATCATATTTGTTTATTTTTAACCAAGAAGTGATTTTCATACATTTAGCTTCAAAATGCGTTTAAATAAGGATTTTTTTAAAAATTTTCATTCTCTATTTCACTCCCTCATGGGCTAAATTTCCAAAACCACTGAAACACCTATTTTTTTATTTCAAACCGAGAACTCAAAATACCAATTTTGATAGATGTACCTTCAAAAATGTTTTAATAAAACTTAAATAAAGATTTATTTTTGAGAAAATTTCACCCACTATTGTAGCCCCTCATTGGTTGAATTTCCAAAAACACTGAAACACGTATTTTTTTAAATTTCTGACCAAGAAACCAAATATCAATTTTCATAGTCTTGGTTTCAAAATTGCCTTAATAGTGACGTATTTTCAAAAAAACATTTCATCTCATACTTCACCTCCTTACAGGTGGAATTTCCAACAGTTCCTTATTACGCGATTCGTGCAGTACAAGATCAACACAATCTCCAGATTTCAAGTTTCTATCCGTAGCACTTTGGGCTGGGCGATGATGAGTCAGTCACTCAGTCAGGATATTGCCTTTACATTTAGAGAGATAAAAAAGAATGTTGTTTCCGAAAATTTCGAAGAGTTCGAATTTAAGTAAAGAGCAGTCAATGGCGAAAATGTCATTAAAACTGCAAGTGGACTGAAACCACTTCTCAACTGTAATTATGTGACAAAATCAAATGCTACACACACATTTTACTGAGGCATTCATGAATAGTTCGAGTTGTCAGTAGTTTTTGCAATTTGTTCCTTATTGCACTACATCACAGTTATAGAGAATCACCAGAATTTATGACTGGAATAGTTCGTATTTCACCTTAGGTGGAAACTTTTACTATGACTAAAGGCAAACTCATTCCTGCCTCTGTCGAGATCAATTAATTTCACTTAGCCGAGTAAATGGATACCAACAGAGGCCTTAAGGGGACTGCTTTAGGATAACATTCCGTGATAAACTATTTATGCGATATAATCGACTAGCTGTGACTTATTAGGCTATAGTTCCAAACCAAGGTTTATGCGTCCATCATGGCCATGGTTGAAGTGGCAGAAGTGATATTCTCAGGACGTACACAGGCACAGGTCGATGTCATCAGTATATAAATGACAATTGCAATACTGTACAGAGAACGGCAAGAGAAGAAGGATTGATCCCTAGAGGACATCTGAGGCCACATTCAGCATTGAGACTTTTCTGTACCACGGGCGATTAGACGGCATCTGTTTCTCAGACAGCTGTTAAACCGTTTGAGTGCACTGCTTCAGTAACTAAAAAGTTAGATTTTTAAACTCGGAATATCGAAATCAATAGTATGAAAAGTCTTGCTGAAATAAACTGTGTTGTGATGGTCTCTTCTAATTTGTCCACTACTTTTATACTTCTTATTGAAGCGTAGAAAGTGTACTGTGATATCAAGAGCTCTGTTGATATGGCCGTGGTTTTATGTGTTAAAGTAGTAAGAAAACTTACGATTAACATTTTGTTTCGACGCTGGTCTACACGTAGTAAGGTAACGATTTTGGATTCTCACCCTTGGTCACAGATCTAAATATGCTTTATTTATATTACGAGAGATACGCTAAAGCTATCTGTAAGAGCAGGATTAATGATTTCTGTGGTGTCACCGCCAGACACCACACTTGCTAGGTGGTAGCTTAAATCGGCCGCGGTCCATTTAGTACATGTCGGACCCGCGTGTCGCCACTGTGTGATCGCAGACCTAGCGCCACCACAAGGCAGGTCTCGATATACGATAGAGCACTCGCCCCAGTTGTATGACGACATTGCTAGCGACAGTACGGACGAAGCCTTCCTCTCATTTGCCGAGAGTCAGTTAGAATAGCCTTCTGCTAAGTCCATGGCTACGACCTAGCAAGGCGCCAATTGTAACAGTGCATGTATCTTACGAGTCGCATTTGTATAGTCAAGAGAGATGTATCACAAGGAGTCATTAAAGTTAAGTATAAAGCAGCTACGTACTTTTCTTGCTACCATTCAATAGTTATCCTGTTCCAGACTTCACGCCCGTCTGCGTTAGATAGCGTGCCTATCGGCCCCCTCAAAATAACACTGTGTCGGCACATCTGTCGACACATCAATTTCGACACTGTTTGTAATCATACATGTTTTCAGTCCTACATTACCTAGCGTTTCAGCCACGGCCCTGCATAAAGATTATGATGATGATGACGGTGATGACGATGATGATGACGAAGACGACGCTGACGATAACATCCAATTCTTTACTCTCATCATCAGTCTCCTAGAACTTAGAACTACTTAAACCTAACTAACCTAAGGACATCACAAACATCCATGCCGGATTCGAACCTGTGACCGTAGCAGTGCCGCGGTTCCGGACTGACCGCCTAGAACCGCTAGACCACCGCGGCCGGCTCTGCTTTTACAGAATTCGTTAATAAAGTAACTGCTGGTGTCCAAATTTCTGCATAAGACAAGCGTTTCTTCATGCATATCACCAAATTTTGGTCTCAGCCAAATATCAATTTTATGTTTTAAGTCAGTGGTTCAAGAGTAGCCACGAACAGCTTTAGGCCTACTTGTAATTTCGGAAATATAAATAAGAAATAAGAAGGAAAACAGTAAAACGTTATTAAAAGTCGTTAACATTTGTTTTTATCGAATAGTTTGAAATCAGTTTTTTAGCGACGATATAATTGAGCGGCACTACTCTTGTAAAAACCGAACGGAAAAAAGTTATGCCTTCCCCATAATATTGTAGCAACATTGTGTTTGGTTTCTTTGGAATTTCTAGTGCCCGTGAAATGTGCAATCTAATCTTGTCTTGATCGCTAAATTCTTTTTATTAAGATCGTTATAACGCTTTCACTTTTACAGTATCATCAGATTTGTGGTACAAAGAAGTAACGTTCGAATTGATGGAACAGATTTTTATAAAGAACGGTCTGCAGCGTAAATGAGATGACACATAAGTACAATTACATACGGTGCAGAACATAGTATCTAGTCAAAGTTGAACCCCTTACTCATTATCATAGGCCAAACTGGCTTTACAAAGTAAACATGTTCGGCCACCAGGTGTTTCACATTAAAATGACGTGCGAGATCATATCGATACACGCCGTTCACTTCTGCCACCCGGTGGCCGAACGTGTTCACTTTGTAATACGTCGTACTCGCGAGAGCCTGTTTGGCGTCTGATAACGAGTTAGGTGTTGGACTTTGACTAGATACTATGTTTCCATAACGTAAATAATTCAGCTTAAATATCACCGCATTTATTCTAAACAATGTTATTTCATAAGAGTCTGTTTCATAAGCTCTAATGTTAGTTCTTTGTATCACAGGTCTGATGAAACGCCCGTTAAGGAGCAATAGTAAAACATTTAGCGGCCCAGACGAAGATATATCATTGATCCTAACGTGATCGCAGACCCAAGGAAGAACTGCGTGTCGTAGGTAATTTTACAGCAATTTGCTTTCAGATTGTGTGTATAGCACAGAAGACACGTGAAGCAGTTCTCATAACTAACACAGGGAATATCAGAGCTGTTAATCATGAATTTTGATGCGTCTTCGGTAGGCCGTGCAGAGTACCTGGCTAGTGGTGTTTCTTGCGACGGCCATAGTGTCCTAGAAAATCGATCTCAGTCTCATGTGTGCCGTGTACACCCCTAACTTTAGTCTTGTTTCGACCTATCGAGCGTCGTGCAGAACCTATCGTTGACGGCCACCATGGTGTCGGTACCTTTCTTTACGTGATTGATTCGTGGGGTGGGCAGACTGATGAGGCACTCTGCAATCAAATCTTTGTAGATAAAAGAAGACTATGTACTTGCACTGTAAGAAATTTCCCATCCCTGGTGGTTTATATTTACAAGCAAGTTAAAATTTTCACAAAAAAAACTGATAATGCTCCATAATACATGATCTCATTTAGCAACTATGATTACAGAAGTTAATAAAACAGTCAAGAAGGCTAGGAGAGTGTTTCTGCAAGTTAGAACAGATAAGCAGTTATTAATATCTCACTCAGACAGTGAATCGGTATCACTTAGTTCCAGTAAGGTGGATGTAGAGGAGTTACGGGCAAAGTTGAAGCAGACTGTAAATAGTGAACTGGAGAGCTATGTGCCTAGTAAGTGGATAAAGGATGGGAAGACCCACCATGGTTTAACAAAGAAATTCGGCGGATACTGAGGAAGCATTGGCTGTTGCACACTGAGTTCAAAAGGGAACGCACAAAGGACGACAGGGAAGTTTAGTAGAGATTCGTGCGTCTGTGGAAAAATATATGCACAAAGCATACAATAGCTACCACCGTTACACATTAGCAAGACATCTGGCAAAGAACCAGAGAAAATCCTGGTCTTACGTAAAATCGTTAAGGGGGTCCAAGGTTTCAATAAGTTCCTTCTTGACAAGTCTGGTGTGGCAGTTGAAGACAGCAAAACGAAAATTTCACGTTGGAGAAACCGTTCAGACATGAGAATCGTACAAAGATACCGTCATTTGACCATCAGACAGATTCGACTATGGACGACATATTAATAGGCATACCAGGCCTAGAAAAACAACTGAACGGATTGAAAGCAAATTAATTACCGGACCCGGATGGAATCCCAGTACGATTTTACAAAGAGTACTCTACAGCATTGGCCCGTTACCTATATTGCATTTATCTTGAATGTCTCGCCCAGTGAGACTGGAAAAAAGCGTAGGTGACTCCAGATATAAGAAGATTAAAAGGTCGCACCCGGCCCCCCTCCTCCCCCAATAAAAAAATTACAGACCAATATCCCTAACTTCTGTTTGCTGCAGAATCCTTGAACATATTCTAAGTTCGAATATAATAAATTCATTGAGAGTGAGAAGCTTATGTCCACGAAACAGCATGGTTTTAGAAAGCATAGCTCGTGCGAAACTCAGCTTGCCCATTCTTCAAATGATATGCTGAGAACTATGGATGAAAGGCAACAGGCAGATTTCATATTTCTAGATTTCGGGAAAGCATTTGACACGGTACCCCATTGCAGGCTGTTAACGGAGGTACGAGCATATGGAAAAAGTTCACAGATATGTGAATGGCTCGGAGACTACTTATATAATAGAACGCAGTCTGTTGTCCTGGACGGCAAGTGTTCATCAGAGAAAAGGGTATCGTCAGGAGTTTCCCGGGGAAGTGCGATATGACTGCTGTTTTTCTCTATGTACAGAAATGATTTGGCGAAGAGGGTGGGTAGAAATCTGCGGTTGTTTACTGATGATGCCGTGGTGTACGATAACGTGTCGAAGTAGAGTGACGGTACGACTTAGACAAAATTTCCAGTTGGTCTACTGAATGGCAGCTAGACCTAAATGTGGAAAAATGTAAGCTAATGCGGATGAGTACAAAGATCAAACCTCTAATCTTCGGATACAGTATTACTAGTGCCCTGGTTGACACAGTCAAGTCATTTAAATATCTGTGCGTAACGTTGCAAAGCGATATGTGAGGGAACGGGCATGTGAGAACTGTGGTAGGAAAGGCGAATGGTCGACTTCGGTTTATTGGGAGAATTTTAGGAAAGAGTGGTTCACCTGAAACGAGACTCCGTATAGGACGCTGGTGCGACCTTTTCTTGAATGCTTCTCGAGTATTTGGGATCCGTACCAGATCTGACTGAAGGAAGACATCGAAGTATTTCAGATTCGGTCTGCTAGATTTGTTATCGGTAGGTTCTAACGACACGTCAGTGCTACGGAGATGATTCGGGAACTCAAATGGGAGTATGGGAGTCCCTGGAGGGAAGGCGACATTCTTTTTGTGAAACACCGTTGAGAAAATTTAGAGAACCGTCATTTGAAGCTGACTGCCAAACGATTCTATTGTAAGTAGGCTGTTTAGGTTTTCTCATTGGTAACGCCACGTAGCGCTCTGTACGAAAATCACTGGCTGTGCTGTGTGCAGTCTGTGGCTGTTTTGCATTGTTGTTCGCTATTGTAGTGTTGGGCAGTTGGCTGTTAACAGCGGGTAGCGTTGCGCAGTTGCAGGTGAGCCGCCAGCAGTGATGGATGTGGGGAGAGAGATGGCGGAGTTTTGAGAGCGGATGATCTGGACAGAGACAGTAAATTTGTAAGACTGGATATCATGAACTGATATATATATCTGATGACTTTTGAACACTATTAAGGTAAATACATTGTTTGTTCTCTATCAAAATCTTTCATTTGCTAACTATGCCTATCAGTAGTTAGTGCCTTCAGTAGTTTGAGTCTTTTATTTAGCTGGCAGTAGTGGCGCTCGCTGTATTGCAGTAGCTTGAGTAACGAAGATTTTTGTGAGGTAAGTGATTTGTGAAAGGTATAGGTTAATGTTAGTCAGGGCCATTCTTTTGTGGGGATTATTGAAAGTCAGATTGCGTTGCGCTAAAAAAATATTGTGTGTCCGTGTAGTGTTGATCAGAGTAGGTAAAGAGCGAAATGTCTGAGTACGTTCAGTTTTACTCAGCTGTTTGAAAATCAAATAATGTAAGATATTTATCAGCACAGTAATTCAATAATTTTTCTAAGGGGACGTTTTATACTACTGCCGCCAACATAAATTGCGCGTAAAGGCCACGAAGATAAGATATGAGAAATTAGGACTCATACGGAGGTATATAGATAGGCGTTTTTCTATCGCTCTCTTTGCCAGTGGAACGGGAAACGAAATGACAAGCAGTGGTAGAGGGTATCCTCCGCCACGCACCGTACGGTGACTTGCTGAAGTATCTATGCAGATGTAGATGTAGACTTGCTCTTAAGACTAATAGAGAAACCAGTTCCGGGAAGATTCCATAACAATACATACTTCATCTATTTACTGCACCTATTCCCACAGGAATGATCAAATACGCGTGATTCGCACTGAAGTTGTTTGAAGAAGGAACAGCCTTTTTGAATTTAAATGAACTGAGTTTTACGTAATCGCTGCTGAACAAACACGTCTGCGTTTTATTAAATGTGCGTCGTATTTACCAATTTGTGCTTCGATTGCTTCTACGACAAATACCATCCGGAATTCTGTTCTAGCACACAAAACGATGCAAGCGATAACGAGTAATACGGTTCTCTAATTTATTGTGTAACAAATGGAGCGCACATTTGGAGAAATTTTGCTGTAAGGACTCATACGAAGGCATATAGATAGTCGTTTTTCCATCGCTCTCTTTGCGAGTGGAACGGGAAAGGAAATTACTACGCCGAAAATGACTAATTTTGAATAATTTTGCATGACGTATGCCATTTACTGATATTGTGCGATGAAATAAAGATAAAAGAAAAAATTACAGGCGCAGGATTTTAACTGTACCACCAGCGTGATAGCAGTGAAGCCTAGCCGCTGCGTTACGTTCTCTTGGTTGATGTACACTATGTGATCAAAAGTATCCGGACACCCCTAAAACATACGTTTTTCACACTAGATGCATTGTGCAGCTACCTACTGCCATGCACTCCATACCAGCGACCTCAGTAGTGGGGCGCCCCGCGGAACTCACGGACTTCGAACGTGGTCAGGTGATGGAGTGTCACTTCTGTCATACGTCTGTACTCGAAGTTCTCACACTCATAAACACCCCTAGGTCCACTGTTTCCGATGTGGTAATGAAGTAGAAACATGAGGGGACACGTACATCCCAAAGGCGTACAGGCCGACCTCGTCTGTTGACCCACAGACATCACCGACAGTTGGAGAGGATCGTAATGTGTAACAGGCAGACATCTATCCAGGACATCAAACAGAAATTCCAAACCCGCATCTGGAGCCACTGTAAGTACCATGACAATTAGGCCGGAGGTGACAAAACTTGGATTTCATGGTCGAGCGGCTGCCCATAAGCCGGACATCACTCCGGTAAATGCCAAACGACGCCTCGCTTGCTGTAAGGAGCGTAAACATTGGATGATTCAACAGCGGAAAAACATTGTGTGGAGTGGCGAATCACGGTACACAACGTGGCGATCCGATGGCAGGGTGTGGGTATGGCGAATGCCAGGTAAACGACACCTGCCAGTGTGTGTAGTGGCAACACTAAAATTGGGAGGCGTTGGTGTCGTGTTTTTCATGGCGAGGGCTTAGACTCCTCGTTATTTTAAGTGGCACTATCACAGCACAGGCCTACTTTGATGTTTTGAGCAACTTCTTGATTCCCACTGTTGAAGAGCAATTTAGCCGGCCGAAGTGGCCGTGCGGTTAAAGGCGCTGCAGTCTGGAACCGCAAGACCGCTACGGTCGCAGGTTCGAATCCTGCGTCGGGCATGGATGTTTGTGATGTCCTTAGGTTAGTTAGGTTTAACTAGTTCTAAGTTCTAGGGGACTAATGACCTCAGCAGTTGAGTCCCATAGTGCTCAGAGCCATTTTTTTGAAGAGCAATTTGGGGATCGCGATTCCATCTTTCAATACGATCGAGCACCTGTTCATAATTACGGCCTGTGGCGGAGTGGTTACAAGACAGTAACATCCCTATAATGTACTGGTCTGCACAGAGTCCTGACCTGTATCCTAAAGAACACCTTTGGGATGTTTTGGAACGCCGACTTCGAGCCAGACCTCACCGACCGACATCGATACATCTCTTCAGTACAGCAGTCCCTGAAGAATGGGTTGCCATTAACCAAGAATCCTTCCAGCACCTGATTGAACGTATGCATTCGAGAGTGGAAGCTGTCATCAGGGCTAAGGGTGGGCCAACACCATACTGAATTGCAGCATTATCGATGCAGGGCGCCACGAACTTGTAAGTCGTTTTTATCCAGGTGTCCGGATACTTTTGATCACATGCTGTATGTCTAACGTCACGATTATAGCAGGTACGCATAAAATTTCAATGTAGATTGTCTCGTAAACTAGAGACCTTCGCATTAAAAGGCGCTAGCCACGCACTCAGCCTAGCTCCACGTACTCAGTCGAAATCCGTAATTAACAGGGCTAATGCTCCCGTTATAGGTTTCGAGACACTCGAAAGGTATTAAGCAGGATTTCCGTAGCTGTCGGGAAGTACTATTAAGAAGTCATATTTGTAACAATTTTAATAGCTGTTGTGACTTTCAGGTGTTTGTGACGAGTGGTCGTATTATTTTTGTCAACCATGTCCTTATAAGGTCACTAACTACGGCTAAAATGGTGCCACGGGTTATCTAAAGCTGGCGCCATACGGGCTCCGTGATTAGAAACATTCTTTAGAAACACAGCAATGCTATTAGTGATATTTCTCATACTTTTCACGGTTCTTCTGTGTTTATCTGAGGTATCAATCTTGATCTTTCTGAAATCTTTGCGAACCCTTGTCAGTTTGGGCAAAATGAATTTCACGCCATTCATCAGAGCGGACTGTGGGTAGCAGCTGTCTCCTTGTGTTATTTGCTGCTTATTGCAGCTGGCTCGCCATTATTTACTTTTATGTTTTTCGCGCGCGGGACTGTTAAATAACTGTCGGCAGTTCGTATTTTTGGATCTCACGGAGCTTTCTCTGATGGACTTCCGACTCGATTTTGTATCACCAATTCACTGATAATTGCAGTAATCTTGCTAGCGTGAACAGGCGAGGAAACGAACATGAAAGTCATTCTTCACCGAGTTAAAAATTTCCTTCTACAAAGGTGTTATATCTTATTGAGGACTGTACTTGTGAGAATGCGTCCAATATTCTGAAACAAAGTTTCTTACGCTCTTTTTTCTCGTTGTTGGTGTCTCTGTCAGCCAATTGTGGCTCATTGATAGGTAAATTCCTCTCCCAGGTTAATCCACCGATCTCCGTCCAGTACTACCGTTAGCCAGGGTGGTCCTCCGTATAATCTCATTTCGTCATACTTGTCTTCACCTGCCCCTTCCTTCCTTCTAAGAGCAAGCATTCCATTGTTTTCTAGTATATGCTTCCTCTGTCATCAGATCATCTCATGACATGTCTCACCGTTACAATTTTAGTGTTGTAGACTGGGTCTGCGCCTCGTTCACTCGCGTTTTCTTTCGTAAGTCTTTATTATCACCGTTTCCCGTCATGTTATATTTAACTGACGAAACCAGCAATGCTCCGCAATTGCTAAATACGTATAAGAATTAGATACTCATCTTAATTGGGAGTATAGCTAGGACACAAAGTTCGGTTCCTCGTTGCGATTTCACTCGCTTTGAAGATACGTAGCTCCAAATTGTAATAAATCATATGAAATACGAATGAAAAAGACCCCTTTTAATTTTTACTTTTATCGTTCATAATGATTTTTCAGATATTTTTCACACACTACATCTACAAAACCTCATTAAATACAACTTCATTTATTTATTTTAATAGTATGCGGTTTTGTGAGGTAGCAGTTCGTGAAGAGCAACATGCGAATTACCGTGCAGAAACCAATGTGATCGTAAATCAGTGCCAATGTTTTTAAATGTCTGACCTTGAGCCTTGTTTATAGTTTGTGGCGGCGCGGTTCCTTCCGTCCCTTTACGACGAACCTGCACCTACCTGTGAACATTGTCTCAGCAGATCATCAGTAGGGAAGCCGAGCGAAACCGACTGTACTTCGACGTGAACCAGGCTGCAATTAAAGTCACTAATCTACGTTTCGGGAGAAAGTTTTCACACGAAATGAAAGGTTGGAAATTTTGTCCTTAATTAATATATTCTGAAAAGTATCACTACCAAGCCAGTGCTAGTCCTAACACAGTCACTCACAATACCTTTCACTCACGTTAGCAAGTTTATGGTGTTGCATTTACCGAAAACGTAATAGCTACAAAAATACGGATTGTTTTTGATTGAGAATGCCCGACAAATATTAAGTCTGTCGGTACCAAATGCAGTCACAGTTTTTAGCCACGCGGAATTTGTCTTTTCTCGTCACAAAATTCACTTAAAAATTCCGAAATTTCTACACACCCATCGGAATAATTATGCCGTCACTTTACAACACTTTTGACGTATGGAACACTGCTAGATCCGGCAACTTATCATTTCCATCGGAACTACTGCTACACACGTCCGAACAGTTTCATGGCTAGTCTCCGACTCCTCTCTAGAATACTCTAAGTCTTCTCTACCAGCAGAGAAAGGCACGCAAAGAATATTGCTTCACCATTGGTCAGTTTACTCAACAGCCAATAGCAAAACAACATTCTCCCGCGTCAGTCCGCGCTTTTCATCAATAACCAATCGCAAAATAGTAAACCTAACGACTGCACTTTTTATCGACGTAATTATCTGATATGCTGAAGTTTTGTTTATGCATAAAGTTATTTACTATTGTTATTTATACCTGAATTAACTTTCCCTTTACCATAAACTTACTTTACAAATATGTTCTACAAAAATCCCCTTTGTCGACAACCATACTTCTTCGAAATGTTCCCACACTAAATCCCACTACATAACTCGTTAAACAATTAACTTCATATTAACCTTAAACCACACTCAAGCATCATTCGTACTTCTAAATCACATTTATAACATTTTACATACACAAAAAGACATAATAACACTTTATGAAAATACTAGAACAGTTTACGAAAAGTATTCTATTACTTTAGTGCACTCTAGTAGACACAATTGAAACTAAATCACAGCCCCCTATCCAATACTGTCCTCTATCGGCTGATACGTAAACTACGTGCGTGTCCAGTCTCGCGTCACCATCTGTCACTGTCCAGCTCTGAGATACATCTCCCACTTAACCGCCTCCAAGGCAGGATCGGTATATGGCGCTACGCCTCAAGTTGTTGTCAACGAGATCATGACTGGGAAGTGAAGTCGCTTCTAATGAAAACGGTAAATCGATAGGGACTTTTGGTATACGGTGTATGAGATGGTTCTCTACAGTTGCTGAACCTGTGAAAATGACTGCTTCAATGACATTACTTCTCACTGGTTTAATTTGCAGTCGGGTACAGTTACAATGTTTCGGAGGATTGAGGTTCCGTAGTTGTACTACAGGAACGCCTACTTCAAGCCTGAAACGGTGTGGTGGAAAGAATTTAGAAATGTTAGTAGATAATGAACTGCATCTGTAGTAGTGAGTACAGTATCCATTTATTGGTATTCCTCATGTTCTCCTGTTACTTTTTCCAAAGTAATAATGTTTATTTCTGATGCATAAATGTTCGGGAGTGTTATGATTGCTCTTTCACATAACCAATGGTAGGGATTCTGCAAAAGGTAATTGACATTAGGATTAGTTTTAGAAATTAGAGAATCAGTTTATGTCATAATGTTACCAAGTTTCTCAACGACAGAGATATGACCATGCTCATGATGTATTGTTCCATTTCCAACACAGCGTAAGTGTAATGGGAAGAGTATCACCACCTTCAATGTGTACTCTCACGTTACATCTTAAATGCAAATTAATAACAGATGTCCATATACACTCCTGGAAATGGAAAAAAGAACACATTGACACCGGTGTGTCAGACCCACCATACTTGCTCCGGACACTGCGAGAGGGCTGTACAAGCAATGATCACACGCACGGCACAGCGGACACACCAGGAACCGCGGTGTTGGCCGTCGAATGGCGCTAGCTGCGCAGCATTTGTGCACCGCCGCCGTCAGTGTCAGCCAGTTTGCCGTGGCATACGGAGCTCCATCGCAGTCTTTAACACTGGTAGCATGCCGCGACAGCGTGGACGTGAACCGTATGTGCAGCTGACGGACTTTGAGCGAGGGCGTATAGTGGGCATGCAGGAGGCCGGGTGGACGTACCGCCGGATTGCTCAACGCGTGGGGCGTGAGGTCTCCACAGTACATCGATGTTGTCGCCAGTGGTCGGCGGAAGGTGCACGTGCCCGTCGACCAGGGACCGGACCGCAGCGACGCACGGATGCACGCCAAGACCGTAGGATCCTACGCAGTGCCGTAGGGGACCGCACCGCCACTTCCCAGCAAATTAGGGACACTGTTGCTCCTGGGGTATCGGCGAGGACCATTCGCAACCGTCTCCATGAAGCTGGGCTACGGTCCCGCACACCGTTAGGCCGTCTTCCGCTCACGCCCCAACATCGTGCAGCCCGCCTCCAGTGGTGTCGCGACAGGCGTGAATGGAGGGACGAATGGAGACGTGTCGTCTTCAGCGATGAGAGTCGCTTCTGCCTTGGTGCCAATGATGGTCGTATGCGTGTTTGGCGCCGTGCAGGTGAGCGCCACAATCAGGACTGCATACGACCGAGGCACACAGGGCCAACACCCGGCATCATGGTGTGGGGAGCGATCTCCTACACTGGCCGTACACCACTGGTGATCGTCGAGGGGACACTGAATAGTGCACGGTACATCCAAACCGTCATCGAACCCATCGTTCTACCATTCCTAGACCGGCAAGGGAACTTGCTGTTCCAACAGGACAATGCACGTCCGCATGTATCCCGTGCCACCCAACGTGCTCTAGAAGGTGTAAGTCAACTACCCTGGCCAGCAAGATCTCCGGACCTGTCCCCCCATTGAGCATGTTTGGGACTGGATGAAGCGTCGTCTCACGCGGTCTGCACGTCCAGCACGAACGCTGGTCCAACTGAGGCGCCAGGTGGAAATGGCATGGCAAGCCGTTCCACAGGACTACATCCAGCATCTCTACGATCGTCTCCATGGGAGAATAGCAGCCTGCATTGCTGCGAAAGGTGGATATACACTGTACTAGTGCCGACATTGTGCATGCTCTGTTGCCTGTGCCTATGTGCCTGTGGTTCTGTCAGTGTGATCATGTGATGTATCTGACCCCAGGAATGTGTCAATAAAGTTTCCCCTTCCTGGGACAATGAATTCACGGTGTTCTTATTTCAATTTCCAGGAGTGTAGATCATGATTTAAGACAAGTTTTGATAATATCAGCCCTTGTTCGTTCAGGTATTACTGGCAAATTTCGCTAAAATCACCAGCAAATACAAAAGTTAAGCTATCCATAAATTGAACACATGAGCCAAGGACTTTGAGAGTATATTTGATAACTTCAACATGAGCTCGATGTATTATTGCGCATTCGTCCCAGATGAACAGTTTTAGATCTTGGAAAAGTTTAGCAAGACGTCTGTTTTTCGATAGAACAGCTGGCTGGAGTGGCCGAGCGGTTTTTGGCTCTACAGTCTGGAACCGCGCGACCACTACGGTCGCAGATTCGAATCCTGCCTCGGGCATGGATATGTGTGATGTCCTTAGGTTAGTTAGGTTTAAATAGTTCTAAGTTCTAGGGGACTGATGGCCTCAGAAGTTATGTCCCATAGTGCTCAGAGCCATTTGAACCACTTTTCGAATAAAACATACCGATTCTTGGACACAGGATACATTTAAGGATAATCTGAAAGTGGAATGAGCAGTTCTTCCACCAGTTAAATGTGTAGCAGCCATTCCCCGTGATGAGACATGCAACAGATTCCGAAATAGCATTATTAAAAATCTCTTGCGAATAATTAATACGATCATCATTACAGCGACATCTAGCTTCAGAAAGGAAATTCTCACTGAAATATAGTTTAAATGAGTTCCAAAAGATAATTGGTTGAAACGAAAGACAAAAGATAAAAATGATGGGGAATAAATGTCTTACTTTTGATGGTGTCTTTGAAATTTCCACGTCTGCTAGAATATGATTCCAGCGATCATCATTCTCCAGAAGATCTAACGCACTGCAGCCTGCTGGATAAACAACGTTATCAACAGACTGTAGACTAAAAAAAAAAAAAAAAAAAAAAGCCAAGTATCTTCAGAGACACAGATGCAACGACCATTGACACAATTGGTCTATTTTGAACAGAAGATGTTGCTGAATCAGGACCCTTATCAAAAAATTTACAAGTGTATTTGAGAGATTCGATAGAATTGCAGAACTCTTCTGTTATATTTGCATTAAAATTCTTAATCAATGTGGACAGTATGGAACAGTCCATCTATTACCAATATCCATTTCAACCCTATGTACATATAATGTAGCAGTATGTCCCACAACCTCAGGAGTCCTCCGATGATAGGTTGGATATCCATCATCACCGGGATGTGTCTCTGATATCAGTGAGCGAGGATACTGTTTAGAACATCTGCCACCTTTCATACAAAATGAAGATTCATTGATATCACCAAAAGAGCTGTAAATCATATTCTTCAAAACAAAATCGAACAATATAGACTATCGTTTTTACCTGGATGTTCAGCAGAATGGGTGAGTGTGATATCGTCTGGTTGAGATTTTGTGTCCAACTATGTTGGTACTCTTCATTTTTGGCATTCAGACACATTAACACACCACATCTATAGCAGTTGGCTTTACCAAATATTTGCTGATTAATTGTTTGGGCTTTAAATTTATTCAGTGTCAGGTGAAGAACTAGAGACATGTCATGTCTTTCTGATGATACTTGTCCTTGAAATAGTTCATCCATGATTTCATTCCACGGAGGGTTGCATTTGAAAGTCATAAACCAATCGGGACCTCCATACTTCCGTACAAATGATATGGTATCTCACGTTTTTTATTCTACGTGAGTGCTGAACCAGTAAATGAGTATGGTAGTACAATATGTTGCCCAATATTATCAGATTTGGTATCGGTACCTTGATTAACTGTATCTCGAGATGTGTATATTTGTCAGTGCGTAACTGTGTTTGATCTTCTCGAATGTACTTTAATCGTTCTGTAATCGTTTTGGCAACAATGTCCATAGAGTAGCAATTGAAAAGATTTTGAAATACTGCCGATGACTCACGAAAGTTGGTCTAATCATAAGCCTGTAAGCATAAAACTGCGTTCAAGATACGGTTTTATTTTGGCGATTGCTAGAATTTGAGTGTCGAATTCTAAGAGAATACCCATCCTCTCTTCTAGGAAACATTAGAGGTGTGGTAGAGGATCGTGTGAATGGTGAAGCTCTGATACTAGTCACATCTGACTATCTTGACAGCACAGAATTAATCTCGTGAATCTTTACCTTCTTCTACCATGATTACAGTAACTTTGTTTTCAATTGAAGCATTATAATGACCTTTATGCTGCTCTTCAGGTACTTCATCAGAATGAATGACAAATCTGAAATCAAACTTTCGAAGCTGGTGGTGTATTTTCCATATTATATTGCAAGTTCCTATGAAATAATGTTTTTCTTTTCAGATCTTCTGCAAAGTTTCTGTTAGTCCTGTTGTTAAGTTTGGGACAATATTTGACCAATGTGATGTATGATCAGCTCCTGAAACTAAGTAAGTTTTTAGAAACTGGTGGTATTTCATTTGGTTTGGGTAATAAAATTCCTATTTCGTGGTAAACTTGCCCTTTAATCGTAATGGCTGTCATGTAGTTGTCTTCTACAACTTGTTTCGTACCGAAAGTGGTTATTTGAAACAGGGTGTTCTACCTCCTAGCTTTATCTAGAAAATGTTTTGATAATGGATGAGACCTTTAGAATTAATTCCTTCAACTTCTAACTGTGGCAAAGGGACTTCACTTCCAGAGCAACACCTACATGCAGCTTCTTCTTCCCATTTATTGGCCCTGCAGTGATTGGATATTTTGTCCATTGCACCAATTTTTGTTTGATTTCAATTGATACAATAAAAAACGTGTAATATATTCAAAATCAACCCCAGGCAAGTAAACATGTCTACTTTGGGTAGAATGTACACCTTGTGTAACATTTACGTCTACTATCGGCCGTATAATGTTAGGTAGTCTGTAACTTCTTTGCCTTGAGATGCATGTAAATATTTTTTGTAAATATAGATAATCTGTAAATATTCTGTAAATGTCTTTATCAAATCTATGTAATTTCGTGTTATTAATGCGCTCAATTGTAAAAACAGTAACTGGTTCGTGCTTTGGTTCCGTAGTATTGTATGGCGGGAAGTCCCTCCGTAACGAAAAGGTCTGGGCGTGAGTGGAAATGGTGAACGGGCGCGATTTAGTGCGCCAAGTCTTTGTATAGCAAGGAGTCTGTGGCTAACCTTCGAAGGGTAAACACCCCGAGTGCTTATTGCTATGAGAATTTCTGGAATAGTGGGTTAAAAACGCCTCGCACGTGAACTGCTAGCAAGCGCTGTATCATGGTACGGTCTGCTCTGCAATTTGCAATTCTGACTCTAGGAAGAAACATAAAGAGCATTATACGTCAAGAGTCATCATTGTATCATACAGCATAGCTGTATTGCTACTGAATATCACCTCCGCATGCGCCTTCAGGCAAGGTAATGTTTAGTTTTGTATATTATCGCATGGGTTAGTGTTTCTTGAAGTTTTCATATGTAAGTGCTTAATCTGAACTGTGCCCCACGAACCTTGATTTATCCTGAGTCACTAACCTCGTTCGCCTCCTTTTCTGATTCTAAGAATAGTCTGAGTCTCAGAACCAAGTGAAAATGTTGACATTAACGTTTGAAACTATTGCGGAAAGTGTTAAATTTCGTTGAGCAAGCAATTTGAATTTGCAAGTCTTTATTTGTTAAAGTGCTCCAAGTAGCAGCTATAGATCGTAATTGCTTTTAAGATTACAAGACTAGCTGCTTTGTTGGAAAGCGGTTTGAGTCCGTGCGACATGCTCGTCGGAAACAAAAGGGTGGCCAGGACTGTTTCCTTTACATACACATCCTGTGTCTACAAATTGTCAATACTACCTGCCAAGTTCCAACCATTCAGAGGATGATTTCGGTACCTCAATCTGAAACGTCTTTGCAGTGTAATCACGAAATTACATCTCACAATCTCGACCACACAAAATGATTTCTGCTGAGGAGTAGCCACTCTGCAACATGTGACAGTAACCAAGCGAGCCGAAGACAACCTACAGCCAGCGACAATGAACGTAAACTAGTCAATGTATTCGTTCCTCTAAAGGTATGCGTTCCTCCGAAAGAGCCAAACAGTCGGCTCTTCAGGACTCTCACACACACTGCTATATGCCATTATGTCTTGATTTAGCTGTTCTCTGGCACAAAAAAAAAAAAGATTTAGGTACCTGTATGGGGCGAATGACACATAATATAATAACATCATATTATAAAGCCTTAAGATTATCCGATAGTTGACATGTAAAAAAGCAAATTTACTTTAGCGACTGCATCGCACCAAGCACTGTTGATTTTTAGAACAGCATGTATATCCTAATCTGTGATGGGATATCGGAAGATCAGCTTCACAGCTCATACATTCAAGTTACTGACAAGAATAATATGCAGAAGAATGGGAAAAAATTGAGGATCTGTTATATGACGAACAGTTTGGTTTTAGGAAGGGTAAAGGCACCAGAGAGGCAGTTAGGACGTTACAGTTGATAAAGGAAGCAAGACTGAAGAAAAACCAAGACACATTCATAGGATCTGTCGACCTGGAAAAAGCGTTCGACAACCTAGGATGGTGCAAGATGTTCGAAATCCTGAGAAAAACAGGCGTAGGGAATCACGTTTAGTATACAATACGTACAAGAACCAAGAGGGAGCAATAAGAGTGGAAGACCGGGAAGGAAGTGCATCGGATTAAAAACGGATTACAGTGAGTGTAATACCGGGATGTAGTCTTTCCCCCTTAATGTAAAGTCTCAACATCGAATAAAAGCACTCCGTCTTCAGGCCGCAAGTGTCCCATCGGGACCATCCGACCGCCGTGTCATCCACAGCTGAGAATGCGGATAGGAGGGGCGTGTGGTCAGCACACCGCTCTCTCGGTCGTTATGATGGTTTTCTTTGACCGGAGCTGCTACTATTCTGTCGAGTAGCTCCTCAATTGGCATCACGAGGCTGAGTGCAACCCGAAAAATGGCAACAGCGCATGGCGGCTCGGATGGTCACCCATCCAAGTGACGGCCACGCCCGACAGCGCTTAACTTCGGTGATCTGACGGAAACCAGTGTATCCACTGTGGCAAGGCCGTTGCCCCAACATCGAAGAAGATATGACGTAAATTAAAAGAAAGGTTGCAGAGTGGAATTAAAATTAATGATGAAGGGACATCTATGATAAGATTTGCTAATGCCATTGCTATCCTCAATGGAAGCGAAGATGAATTATAGGATGTGATGAATGAATGAAAAGTCTGAGTAAAGAATATGGATAGAGAGTAAATATAAGAAAGATGAAAGTAATCAGAAGTAGCAGGAATGAGAACAGAGAACAGAGGAATTGGGGGTCACGAAGTTAAGGAATTGTGCTACCTAGGCAGCCAAATAAACCATGACGGGCAGAGCAAGGACGACATAAAAAGCAGTCTAGCACTGGTAAAGAGGCATTCCTAGCGAAGAGAAGTCTACCAGTATCACACATAGGTTTTTATTTCAGGACGAAATTTCTGAGAATGTGCGTTTGGTGCACAGCATAGTATTACAGTGCAACATCGACTGTGGGAAAAACAGAAGAGAAGAGAATAAAAGAATCTGAGATGTGGAGCTGCGGAAGGATGTTGAAAACCAGGTAGGCTGATAAGGAATGAGGAGATTCTCTAAAGAATCGGTGAGGAAACGAATATTTACCAAACACTGAAAACAAGAAGGAGGTGGAGGATCATAGGGCATCTGCTAAGGCATCAGGAAATAACTTACATGGTACCAGAGGGAGCTGTGGAGGATAAAAACTATAGCGGAAGACAGACATCCAGCAAATTCGTGGCAGGCCGCATCAAACCAAGCAGAAGACATGATGACAACTGTGTAGGAAAGAAGACTCGGAGAAAGCGTTTTATTTTAGTTTTTGTAATATCACTTAGTAGAAACAATGTGTAGTTGTTTAATTGTAGTCCTATCGTAATGAAAACGTACTGCAAGGAAGGAAACAAAACAACCCATTTTCACGACTCATCTACACTGTTATATATAGTACACTGTTTTCTATACAACTGGTGCTTGAAACGTATGTATCCCAACTCGAAATGGTATAGGGTGTAGCTTTAGTTTTTGGGATACCATATAGTTAGAGTAAGTGAAAGGAAAATAAAATTTACCATGGTAAAACAATGATCTTAAATCAGTCCAACCTTGAGACTTCTTTATTCTTACTGCAAACGAAACTTAGATTTGTTTAAACAGGATGTGTGAAACCTTTGGGGTCATTGGTGTACCAGGTATGAGATAAATATTTCCAGCTGCTGTATATGTTGGGATAGTAGCTTTAATGACATCATTTCGCATACTTTTAATGTGCGAATGGGTAGCATTACAAAGTCTAGGGCAGTTCATATTGGGTAGCTGTGTGTAACGTACCGCCTACAAAGAGAATATATGGTAATATTATTAATAAATTTATCATCTTAAAAACTAATAGTTCAATTTGTAATGCATGTAGACGACCTTGCGTAAAAGGAAACTAACTGCAAGTCATCTCGAACAATATTTAAATGACAATATCTGAGAGGCATGCTTTTTTAACAGATGCTACATATTACGCAACGCACATTAAACAACTTTTGTTTTTGAGATTTGTACAAGATACGAAATCGACGCATGATTACTTTGATACAAGTGATTATCCAATAGATAATATTTATAGTATTCCACAAGTGCACAAGAAATTTGTAGGAAAAATGTAAGATGAATGCAATGGAAAAATAAAGGAAGACTTTGTGTCTTGAGAGTAAAACTGTATGCTTATAAAGTTGGCGACAAAATAGAGAAAAAATCTAAAGGAGTTATGAAATGTATTGTTAAACATAGAATAAGCTTAGAAGATTGTAAAGATTATTTGTTCAACAATCGGGTTCAGTACAGCAAAATTTATATGTTTGGAAGTGAAAAACATGAAGTCTATATAGTTGAAACAAACAAGGGAACATTGAGTTGTCATGTGACAGAAGATATGTTTTCGTAAATAAAATAGATACATTACCATACGGACATTACAAATTATTAAAAAAATCGAATAAAAATGTTTCTATATAAGAGACTCTAATCAATAAGCTCAACAATGCAAGTGTTTCGAAACAGATTAAAACATTAAGTGAGTGAGAGATAAATGTTTTATATAATATTACTGGATTTGAATATTTAAATACTAGGTATGGAGAAAATATTTGTATGAAACTTGATAACGATTTTCAGATTATTTTACCACATAGATTACATAATTTAATTACTGATTGGGATTTATAGTTAACTGAAAAAGAACAGATAAAACTGAAATATAAAGGTTTGAAGAAAGTTCAAAATAGGAACAACTAACGTCATGATCTGGAATTCACTCCATGAAAATTTTTTAAAAATTTTGTTTTTCCTATTAAATTTTACATCTTTTACATGGAAAATATCAAACAATTAAAGCAGTGTGGTGACTGTCTAGAGAAAAAGAATATTAATGAATTTTATAAAGATAAATATCGAAAAGATTGATATTGTATGATCTGTACAGAATGTAAAAAATATAACTCAGAAATTAAAGTTACTTATGAATGTGGTAGAACTGTAAATAAGCCTTCTCTCAAAAAACCTTTGCAATTGACAGTTCGTAAAAATCTTATAGCTGCTCAAGAAGAAAGAACTAGGAATATTTTAGGTAGGGAATAAATTTCTTACATCCACCATAATTCGTTTTATTTATTTTCTCACATTCACATTTTATAAAAAAATATTAAATTTATTTTCTTACGTTCACCTTTTGTGATGAAAGATAAATAATTTATAAGTGAGTGTGATAATAAAAAATATAGATTTTTATTGATTTTCTAAGTAATTTAATATAAAATGGACATTTTTTAAACGGAAATATGTGAATTTTGAGCTAGAATTGGAATTAGGTAGTAGATAAAAAATACCGGCCCTGGGTCACTTGGTTCAGTCCTGGTGTGAGCCAGGTCTGAGCCAAATGAACTGGCACTTTTAATTTACTTCCGTGCTGTTTTCTGACCACAGCAGAGCTGTTAGTGACTGAGCGGGAAATTTGTTATTTTTATACATTTTCTGTTTACTATCGTCTCTTTGAGAGAAGTTCTGTCTCACTTTCTTAAATATCATTTCAGTTGGGGCGAAACTTTTGTAAGAAAATAGATATTGTTTGGTGTGAGGAGTCAAGGTGCTTAAAGTGGAGTAGCAAATGTGTTTGTTTCGAAGAAATTAGGTGGGGTGGGTATTCATTTTTGTGTGTTCCTTGGGTTGTATGCTGAATAGTGTTATGTATTCAGTTTCTGATTTTTCGCTAATTTAGATTTTTTGTACGATTGTGCTCTTTAAAGACCAGTGACGTGTTGAGGTCACTATGGAAATATCGTAAACTGTAATACATATATGAGATGAGATTAGCATTGTGTTGATACGTGTATTCTGACTGCATAAATGTACAGCGCTTAGGGAAGAAAAGTTCATTCTCCTGTGGCCACTGAAGCAGTTTTCAACATATACTGTATAAGATAACGCGGTTATAGGAGATTATATCATGCCGAGGACATCCAGCGGACATAATCAGCAATGTTACGTTCTCTCCCTCACCGAGAAGAATGCTGCAGTCGACGTCTTGTGTCTTGAAACGGGTTCTGTTACGTACACTGCTCCTCTTCCGACAGACTCACATCTGCTGACTCTGTACTACGAAAACTCTGTACTTGTTCTAATATCACATTTACGAAGGCAAAGTGGTCCATAAGAGCACAGTCACTCTAAGTGATGTACAGTGTGAATAAAGCTAAGAAGCTAAAAAAACTAAGAGCTCTGAACTAATCCAATGGATCTGTTCCATTCATAGACCACTGTCAGTCCCAGCCCAAATCATGACGCTCACAAAGCAGGCGTTTGCTCGAAATACGACATTAAAATCAGGAATCACATTACAGTAATGGGTCTCGATGAGAAGACGAAGAGAGCGACAACAGGTAAGAGAAATTAAGTTGTTTCTGATTGTCAGCGGCCTCATAAACCTAAAATATTTCTAGTAATTTTCTATAAAAATTTAGGAATATCTACCATTAAATTAATATTTTTTCTGTGTGCGCCTTTCTAGAAATGTACCATTTCTCTAGAAAGTACATAACACTTACTCAGTAAAATATATTTCTTGCCTTCGTGTGATTAATAATTTAGTTACTACATACAGCTAGACTCATATATTTACTTATATATTTTCTTCCTTTGTGGCAATGAGCAAACCTGCTAGTAAATATAATAAGGTTTTCGTTGAGATTCACGAGAGTTTTGGAGCACAGAATGTCTCTCACATCGAATATACTGGTAAAGGGCAAAACGTCTTCACTTTGCTCAGGGAGACCTAAGATAGAATGTTCTCCGCCTGATTCTTAAGATAATTAGCTGGGAAAGATAAATATGTGCAATCCAAACCGACATGAGAGATTATTCAATTTGCAGATCTGATCTGAAAACTACAACCTTTATTTAAATAATACGTAAATAATAGTTGCATTTTCGACTGTTAGTAAACTCTGGAGTCACAGATTTGCACCCCATGCGCAATATCATTACGATATATCAGTTCAACAACAGTTAAACAGTGCCTACAGCAATTGTAAATTAATTAAAATTTTGATTGTTTTTTGTAACCTGTACCGTACATATATACTTATATGAATATGAGGCTACGTCTATAGAAGACATTCAGTTATTTACAAATTAACAGGAAATGATTTTCAGAAGTTGGAGCTGATCTATCAGTACTCGTTCTTCGCAAACTGTTTCGGTTGAAGACATGAAACTTACAACAGTCGCTCTAGCAATTCGGTTTGTTATCTGAAACACGTTTTACATTACTGAGAACAAAGCTAGAAACACTCTACAGCAGAAAAGACTTTCAACCCGCAGGTGGCGCTGTTGCAATGCTGCAGCTTCGATTAGACAACAGCTTGAATCTAAACACATTTCCGCAGTTACGCGAACTAATGATGATAATTATAACAATTCCTCTTTCAACAGTTGAGCCTGAACGTTGTTTTTCAACAATGAACAGGATAAAAACCTTTTTTAGAAACACAATGATAGAGGACAGGCTTTCGGCATTGGCAGTGCTGGCAATTGAGAAAAAGTTTGTGAATCATACTAAAGACTTCAATCATAGAGCGATCGAGACGTTTGTGCGAGTGAAAAACAGACGCATGGATTTTATTTATAATTAGGCAATGTCAGTCATGTTGCTGTATAATTTTCTCTATTTAATGTGCATCCACAGTGCAGTATAACGTGTATTAATATCAACTTTTGTGTGGATAATACGGAAGGATAGAATATTTCATAAGACGGGATTATGCCGTTTTCCTGCTTCAGAAACTGAGACTTGGTGTGTCATAAGATTTAGTAATATTAATATTTGGATGACGAGACGGAGAATAGTGAAAGCTTATACATTATTTCGTTCTTGCGTAAACTCTACTTAATTATGCACAACACAACAAAATTTCATAAAATCGTATCTTTCCTTCCTCAGACAAGTTATGCTTATTATTATTTCTATTATTATTTATTATTATTATTATTATTATTATTATTATTGACAGTAGCTACAGTTGTATAAATTTGTTCATAGTCATAGCTGTTCTACAGCAGATGTTATTTCACGTCGTCAGGTTGATCTAAGTCTAAAAATTTGTGAACACCCTAAATGTATACTCACGAGGTACCGCTGGACTTGTCATCTTACATCTTCCAGTTCTGGACAAAATTACCATACCTAGAGGAACATTAAAATAATTCACAGACCCTGTGGAAAACAAAGTAAATAAAAACCACACGCAACATGAGAATTTAGCCAATAAATATAACAGAAAACATTTTTTTATATATTTATAGAAAGTGCAAGCATTTTCATCGGCAGTTCACAATAAAATTGTTGTTATGTTTACAGAAGATCCTACGTTTGACTACAGTGTCTACAACAATGAGTCAGTGACTGCAATTACAGCACCTCGACAAATTAGTTCTGACTATGAAAAGTATTATTAGAAGTACGATGGCGTAGGCTACTGTAAATTGCACAACTCACAGGTAACCTGGCCGAAGGCAAAAACTATTTGTGAAGAAGAAGGTGGACATCTGGTAATTGTTAATTCGAAGAAGGAAGAAGAAGTCATTATGAAGATGCTGAACGGGCATTCTTTTGTGTGGGTTGGAGTACGTTACCATCAGCAAAGAGGCTACTGCGGCAAACTTCACGGTAAGCATTACACTTAGCGCGCACCATACATCTCTGTAGAATGATTAAATTAATTGTCTTCAGTAATAAGGAACTGTAGATTTATATGAAAATTATGTCTATGAAACTCACCATTGAAACAACTATTGGCCTATACTTAAGGGCCGCACATTCGCTCATAAAATTTTTTTGAGCATCCAGCGACATCCGTAGCTCAAATGTTATGTGTATTTCGACTGAGAACGCTACGGAAGTTATTAGGTGGTAACTGTTATTAAGTTGTTATTATTATTGTTTTCCCACGTGCTGATTTGTGAAGGTCAGCAGAGAGTGGTTCACCTGCCATTATTTATCGAAAGTATATTTAAAATGTGAATATAATTTTAAAGTAGTTAAATGAAAAATAACAGGAAAAAATTAAGTTTAGTTAGTTAACGATTAAGCAGAAAATGGTCAGAGGTCATTTAAAAAAATGTGCCTAAGTCTGTCTTTCTAATGAGAACAATCTGTGGTTTCGGATCGGGACCGTAAGTTGTTACTGGGAGTGTATAATGGTCCTTTGCGAAGAAGTATGACAATACGAGGAGAGTTGGTGTTGGAATGTTTGGATGTGTAAAGCGGGAGAGAGGGTGACAGGAAGCATGCGATTTGGAGCAGACTGAAATACAGTCGAGGCCATATTATGCTCAGGAGTGTTTGTCCAATCTACTTACAAGGGAAACTACCCATTGCACCCCTCTCAGATTTAGTGGTAAAATGGCCCAGTCGGTAGCCCGTCAAAATTTGGAGATACATAAAGCATAAAAGCAAGAAGTAACAAAATAAAAATAGTGAACGCTCCAAGCTTGACTTCCCTTCTACTCAATTTTTTTTTTTTTTCGAAAAGTCATGAGCTTCCGTTCGGTCATTGTCATCTGTTCCCCTTCTGTAGTCTGGCAATTGTCGTACTACACACTGGTTATAGAATATGAGTCGTGACGTAAGAATATATTACCGCCCAAAGTGAATGTGATTAATAGTGAAAGCAGCCAAGATCCTGCATAGACATCTCACAGAAATGAAAACGACAAAAAACGGGTGTGAACTATGTTGTAACAAAGTCAAAACTTCCAAGGCGAAATGTAAGAGCCACAACATGTGGTACTTGTGTAGAACAAATAGAAGGTACGTACATCTGGAGGTCCCTTCCCTACACCTCGCTGTTACAAACTGGTAATTCATAATTTTGTGAAAAAATAAATAGCGGCAGCAACGAGATCTAAACACAGATCTCCGTCTTCGGTTTCAGCACCGTCACCACAAAATCTCGACGCCGCGGCTATTCAAATCCTCTCGGTGTTACACATCTCAAGTTTAGACACTTTACTGTTTCTATTTTGCATCTTTTTGCACAGTTCAATACACCTTTTTCCTCTTTTCACGATTGATCTGTGTTCAGTTCTTGACGGGCTATCCGCTGCGCCATCTTACCACTAAATCTGAGGGAGGTGCGACGGGGAGTTTCCCTTGTTAGGGAATTCTACTATAAGTGAAAACTGTGACAGGGAAGGCAAATGGTCGACTTCGGTTTATTGGGAGAATTTTAGGAAAGAGTGGTTCACCTGTAAAGGAGACCGCATATAGGACGCTGGTGCGAAGTATTCTAGAGTACTGCTCGAGTGTTTCGGATCCGTAACATCTACATCTACATACATACTCCGAAATCCACCATACGGTGCGTGGCGTAGGGTACCTCGTACCACAATTAGCATCTTCTCTCCCTGTTCCGCTCCCAAACAGAACGAGGGATAAATGACTGTCTATGTGCCTCTGTACGAGCTCTAATCTCTCTTATCTTGTCTTAGTGGTCTTTCCGCGAAATGTAAGTTGGCGGCAGTAAAATAGTACTGCAGTCAGCCGCAAATGCTGGCTCTCTAAATTTACTCAACGATTCACGAAAAGAACACCTCCTTTCCTCTAGAGACTCCCACCCGAGTTCCTGAAGCATTTCCGTAACACTCGCGTGATCATCAAACCTACTAGTAACAAATCTAGCAGCCCGCCTCTGAACTGCCCCCATGACCTCCCCCAATCCGACCTGATAGGGATCCCAAACGCTCGAGCAGTACTCAAGAATAGGTCGCACCAGCGTTCTATTAGCGGTCTCATTTACAGATGAATCACATCTTCCCAAAATTCTACCAATGAACCAAAGACGACTATCCACCTTCCCCACAACTGCCATTACATGCTTGTCTCACTTCATATCGCTCTGCAATGTTACGCCCAAATATTTAATCGACGTGACTGTGTCAAGCGCTACACTACTAATGGAGTATTCAAACATTACAGGATTCTTTTCCCTATTCATCTGCATTAATTTACATTTATCTATATTTAGAGTTAGCTGTCATTCTGTACACCAATCACAAATCCTGTCCAAGTCATCTTGTATCCTCCTACAGTCACTCAACGACGATACTTTCCCGTACACCACAGCATCATCAGCAAGCAGCCGCACATTGCTGTCCACCCTATCCAAAAGATCATTTATGTAGATAGAAAACAACAGCGGACCTACCCCACTTCCCTGGGGCACTCCAGATGATACCCTCACCTCCGATGAACACTCACCATCGAGGACATCGTACTGGTTTCTATTACTTAAGAAGTCTTCGAACCACTCACATACTTGGGAACCAATCCCATATGCTCGTACCTTAGCTAGGAGTCTGCAGTGGGGCACCGAGTCAAACGCTTTCCGGAAGTCAAGGAATATGGCATCCGGCTGATACCCTTCATCCATGGTTCGCAAGATATCATGTGAAAAAAAGGGCGAGTTGCATTTCGCAGGAGCGATGCTTTCTAAAGCCGTGCTGATGCATGGACAGCAACTTCTCTGTCTCAAGGAAATCCATTATATTCGAACTGAGAATATGTTCGAGAATCCTGCAACAAACCGATGTTAAGGATATTGGTCTGTAATTTTGAGGGTCCGTCCTTCTACCCTTCTTATATACAGGCGTCATCTGCGCTTTTTTCCAGTCGCTCTGGACCTTACGTTGGGCAAGAGATTCGCGATAAATGCAAACTAAGTAAGGACCCAATGCAGTAGAGTACGCTTTGTAAAACCGAATTGGAATCCCATCAGGACCTGGCGATTTATTTATTTTCAACCCATTCAGCTGCTTCACAACCCCAGGGATGTATATCACTATGTCCTCCATACGTGAATCTGTACGAGACTCAAACAGCGGTATGATTGTACGATCCTCCTGCTTGAAAGATTTCTCAAATGCTAAATTTAAAATTTCAGCTTTCGTTTTGCTGTCTTCCGTTGCCAGGCCAGACTGATCAGTGAGTGACTGGATGGAAGCCTTCGACCCGCTTACCGATTTTACGTAAGATCAGAATTTCCTTGGGTTTTCAGCAAAATCTTTTGCTAAGTTATGACGATGGTAGTGGCTGAATGCTTCGCGCATCGCTCTTTTTACAACAGCACGAATCTCAACTAACTTTTGCCTGTCCTCATTCTCCCGATCTTTCTTGTACCGCGAGTGCAACTGCCTTTGCTTCCTGAGCATTCTCCGAATTGTGCTGTTAAAGCACGCTGGGTCTTTTCCGTCCGTAACTCACTTTTCGGCACATACTTGTCCAATGCGTGATTTACAATGTGTTTAAAATTTGCCCATAATTCTTCCACGTCCATTTGCTTATCTGCTCTTTCTAGTATGGATACTCTCCTAGGCTTCTTGACCGACTTTTTAACTTTCGTAACCATAGTCGTAATGACAAAATCATGATCACTAATCCCTGTCTCAACACTGACACCGTCGATGAGGTCTGCTCTGTTCGGGGCTACCAGATCTAAAATATTTCCATTACGCATTGGCTGTCGATTTAGCTGCTCAAGACAGTCGGATTGAAGAATGGCATCGAAGCAATTCAGAGGAGGGCTGCTAGATTTGTTACCGGTAGGTTCGAACAGAACGTAAGTGTTACGGAGATGCTTCGAGAACTCAAATGGGAATCCCTGGAGGGAAGGCTGCGATCCTTTCGGAAAACATTATTGACAAAATTTAGAGAACCGGCACTTGAAGCTGACCGCCGAAAGATTCTGCAACCGCCAACATACTTCGCGCGTAAGGCCACGATGATAAGATACCAAAAATTAGGGCTCATACGGAGACATACAGACAGTCGTTTCTCCTTCGCTCTATTTACGAGTGAAACAGGAGGGGAAATGGCAAGTAGTGGTACAGGGTGCCCTCTGCCACGCATCTTACGGTGGCTTGCGGCGTATTTATGTAGATGTAGATGTATGAGGGGTAAATTTAGATGTTGATACATGATCATGCCTGCATACAAGGGACTTAATGACCATGGTCTACAATGACGTGAGGCTGGTGAATCACTGTTAGTAGGTCTCTTAAAGTTGTTTGCTACGTGGTATAAATAGAACGATTCGTCAGGTCTCTCAGAATAGAAACCTGCCTCAGTGATGAGTTTTAAAGTGGTAATAAGAAAATAAAAAGGGAAGGAAATCCTTAGGATGTCTATAAATAGCGTAAAAATCACCAGAATACAAGGTGGTGTTTTTTACTACGGAATAATTGATCAGTAATGCTGTGATCAGCATGTTACGGTCCGTTCATAGAACGTTTACTGTTGATGTGCGAAATAGATCGGAAAGATATATCGAAGCGTTCGTAAACTGTTTGGGACAGAGAGTTACCGAAATGAGAGGTTCATGAGTCATTGCGAAGCTGGTGACAAAGACTGATGCGGAGTGGGATGCTTTGCTTAGGTTATCAGGTAGTCGGCCGTTACTACCCAAGGTTAATTAGTAAGGAGAACTGTTCTGGCAGTGTCACTATGGTAGACCTTTAAGTACTTACAGGATTTCACTAACACAGTGGTGCATAGTTTGGGCCATGTATAGTGTTCAATAGCTTTGTAACGTTTTGCAATATTTTACGATGGTGCATAGGTGTATCATGGTCACGAGTCAGCGGGAGAGAACAACGTAAGTGACTTCACTCGAGGAAGAGGAACAGAGCTCGTGAAGGGACAGTGGGACGATGAGGGTAATTGGAATTTTCGTTGGAGTATGGACACATACAGTATGTGTTCAAAAGTATCCGGACACTTAGCTGAAAATAACTTACAAGTTCATGGCGACCTCCATCGGAAATGCTGGAATTGGCCCACCCTTAACCTTGATAATAGCTTCCACTCACGCAGGCATACGTTCAGTCAGGTGCTGGAAGGTTTCTTGGGGAATGGCAGGCCATTCTTCACGGAATACTGCACTGAGGAGAGGTATCAATGTCGGTCGGTGAGGTCTGGCACGAAGTCGGCGTTCCAAAACATCCCGAAGGTGTTCTATAGGACTCAGGTGAGGACTCCGTGCAGGCCAGTGCATTACAGGGATGTTATTGTCGTGTAACCGCTCCGCCACAGGCCGTGCAATATGAACAGGTGCTCAATCGAGTTGAAAGATGCAACAACCATCCCCGAATTTCTCTTTAACAGTGGAAAGCAAGAAGATGCTTAAAACATCAATGTTGACCTGTGCTGTGATAGTGCCACGAAAATCAACAAGGTTTGCAAGCCTCCTCCATGAAAAACACGACCACACCATATCACTACCGCCTCCGAAATACACTATTGGCACAATACACGCTGGCAGATGACGTTCACCGGGCATTCACCATACCCACACCCTGCCATCAGATCGCCACATTGCGTACCGTGATTCGCTACTTCACACAACATTTTTCCACTGTTCAGTCGTCCAATGTATATGCTCTTTACACCGAGCGAGGCGTCGTTTAGAATTTACTGGCGTGATGCGTGGCTTATGAGCAGCCGCTCGACCACGAAATCCAAGTTTTCTCACCTCCCGCCTAACTATCATAGTACTTGCAGTGGATCCTGATGCAGTTTGGAATTCCCGTGTGATGGTGTAGATAGATGCCTGCCTATTACACATTACGACCTTCTTCATCTGTCGGTGGTCTGTGTCAGTCAACAGACGAGGTCGGCCTGTACGCTTTGTGCTGTACGTGTCCCTTAACGTTTCCACTTCAGTAGCACATCGGAAACAGTGGACCTAAGGACGTTTACCAGTGTATATCGCGTACAGACGTATGACACAAGTGCCATCCAATCACCTGACCAGGTTCGATGTCCGTGAGTTCCGCAGTGCGTCCCATTCTGCTCTCTCACGATGTCTAATGACTACAGAGGTCGCTGGTATTGAGAACCTGGCAGCAGATGGCAGCACAACGCACCTAATATGAAAAACATATGTTTTTGTGGGTGTTCGCATACTTTTGATCACATAGTGTACGTCTAATGTAGAAGCCATGTGATGCGACTAATATCATAAGAATATCAGAAGGTTATGGAAAGCCAATGTTCAGTTATCAGTGCGTTCTTGTTAGGCCTTCTATTTGATGTCAAACTAATGTTGGAATCATGTGGACGGCCGTTGAGACTGGCTGTGAAGGGAGAGAGATTTGTGTAGTGATTCGTGAGTAAGACAGATGTGCGGGAACATCCAGTCACATTTAGATTTGCCGAGTAACACATCTGCGAATTCGGTGGTGAAGATACTTTCAGGATAGATATGCTGTGGGTTGGGTCCTAGGGCTCTTCCAAGAGTCTGCGCTTTGAGCCTTTCCTGGGAGACCAGTTTTAGATTCCGATGCACCACTGCAGGTTCACTGTATCCCTTAAACCTTCACATTGACGATGTTGTTGTTGTTGTGGTCTTCAGTCCTGAGACTGGTTTGATACAGCTCTCCATGCTACTCTATCCTGTGCAAGCTTCTTCATCTCCCAGTACCTACTGCAACCTACATCCTTCTGAATCTGCTTAGTGTATTGATCTCTTGCTCTCCCTCTACGATTTTTACCCTCCACGCTGCCCTCCAATGCTAAATTTGTGGTCCCTTGATGCCTCAAAACATGTCCTACCAACCGATCCCTTCTTCTAGTCAAGTTGTGCCACAAACTTCTCTTCTCCCCAATCCTATTCAATACCTCCTCATTAGTTACGTGATCTACCCACCTTATCTTCAGCATTCTTATGTAGCACCACATTTCGAAAGCTTCTATTCTCTTCTTGTCCAAACTGGTTATCGTCCATGTTTCACTTCCATACATGGCTACACTCCATACAAATACTTTCAGAAACGACTTCCTGACACTTAAATCTATACTCGATGTTAACAAATTTCTCTTCTTCAGAAACGATTTCCTTGTCATTGCCAGTCTACATTTTATATCCTCTCTACTTCGACCATCATCAGTTATTTTACTCCCTAAATAGCAAAACTCCTTTACTACTTTAAGTGTCTCATTTCCTAATCTAATCCCCTCAGCATCACCCGATTTAATTTTACTACATTCCATTATCCTCGTTTTGCTTTTGTTGATGTTCATCTTATATCCTCCTTTCAAGACACTGTCCATTCCGTTCAACTGCTCTTCCAAGTCCTTTGCTGTCTCTGACAGAATTACAATGTCATCGGCGAACCTCAAAGTTTTTATTTCTTCTCCGTGGATTTTAATACCTACTCCGAATTTTTCTTTTGTTTCCTTTACTGCTTGCTCAATATACAGATTGAATAACATCGGGGAGAGGCTACAACCCTGTCTCACTCCTTTCCCAACCACTGCTTCCCTTTCATGCCCCTCGACTCTTATAACTGCCATCTGGTTTCTGTACAAATTGTAAATAGCCTTTCGCTCCCTGTATTTTACCCCTGCCACCTTCAGAATTTGAAAGAGAGTATTCCAGTTAACGTTGTCAAAAGCTTTCTCTAAGTCTACAAATGCTAGAAACGTAGGTTTGCCTTTTCTTAACCTTTCTTCTAAGATAAGTCGTAAGGTTTGTATTGCCTCACGTGTTCCAACATTTCTACGGAATCCAAACTGATCTTCCCCGAGGTCCGCTTCTACCAGTTTTTCCATTCGTCTGTAAAGAATTCGCGTTAGTATTTTGCAGCTGTGACTTATTAAACTGATAGTTCAGTAATTTTCTCATCTGTCAACACCTGCTTTCTTTGGGATTGGAATTATTATATTCTTCTTGAAGTCTGTGGGTATTTCGCCTGTCTCATACATCTTGCTCACCAGATGTTAGAGTTTTGTCATGACTGGCTCTCCCAAGGCCATCAGTAGTTCTAATGGAATGTTGTCTACTCCCGGGGCCTTGTTTCGACTCAGGTCTTTCAGTGCTCTGTCAAACTCTTCACGCAGTATCTTATCTCCCATTTCATCTTCATCTACATCCTCTTCAATTTCCGTAGTATTGTCCTCAAGTACATCGCCCTTGTATAAACCCTCTATATACTCCTTCCACCTTTCTGCCTTCCCTTCTTTGCTTAGAACTGGGTTTCCATCTGAGCTCTTGATATTCATGCAAGTGATTCTCTTTTCTCCAAAGGTCTCTTTAATTTTCCTGTAGGCAGTATCTATCTTACCCCTAGTGATATGCGCCTCTACATCCTTACATTTATCCTCTAGCCATCCCTGCTTTGTCATTTTGCACTTCCTGTCGATCTCATTTTTGAGACGTTTGTATTCCTTTTTGCCTGCTTCATTTACTGCATTTTTATATTTTCTCCTTTCGTCAATTAAATTCAATATTTCTTCTGTTACCCAAGGATTTCTATTAGCCCTCGTCTTTTTACCTACTTGATCCTCTGCTGCCTTCACTACTTCATCTCTCATACATAGGATGTAAAAAAAGTTCCTGCATGACTTGCTGCTTAACATTTTCAAGGATGAGTGAGGGTATTATGTATCACTGAGATGGAACCGGAAACTCTTTATTTCAGTGTTATAACTCTCTTTTCCATTAATCACGGGAAAAGCACAAGAACAGAACTTACCAGCATTCAGCTTCAAATAATTCTTACACAACTTGTTCAGGATGCCCTCCGTTATCAATGCCACACTCGTTAATCCGTTGCTGCGGTGTATCTCGTATGACCTGCTACACTGTGTACCATGTCGGAGCCTTCCACAGTACTGTCATTAAGACTCCATGGGTCTTGTACAGGAGGCTAATAGACCACGGCTTTTATTTCCCCCACAAATAAAAAAGCAGACTTCGTTACTGGGAATGTGGAGGGTGGGGAAGTGATCCATGTCTTCCTATACATTCCTCGTGGATTTCTTAGTAAGAAACTTACAGAAACTGAAAATGCTTTAGGTTTTGCTGAACTGAAAAGGGTTCTCCTTGCAGTTCTCGGAAAGCGTTGCCAATTGATCACTGGTTGGTACTGTTTTCGGAGAAAAACACAGGTTGAGTAATATAGGCTTTGAGAGCGTTTAAAAGTCCATTACGGATACGTGAAGGACTTAGCTGATACTTACTTTGGAGATTAATCTAGAATTATTGACATCCCAATAGGTAAAGTGACTACATAGCTGGCTGGTCCTTGGATACAAGGGATTATACCATCACATGACACTTTTACGAAGAGGAATCGGTAGAAAAATCGTGGAAATTCAACATCTTGAATCGCATGTAAACTAAAAAAATATTCTTCTCTCATGGCGTGACGGAACCGTTCATTCAACCAAAGTATATGCCAGCCGTGCGTGGCTCGTGTTCGTGCTATCTCTTATTTAACATCCTTTTGCCGTACTGCCATCTTGTTATGTTAGTTTCAATTACTTGTGTCACTAAGTTTCTGCTTATCGATATAAGCCCTGCCGTATGATCTTTGAGGGCTGCTGTTTCTTCCTGGTCGTCGTGTGTCGTGGAGTCAGTTGGAACGTGCCAGCAGTTAGTTCGGACCTGGCAGTGTTTGAGTTGGCACGCAGCACAAGTTCAGTTGGGGCGCGGCAGCAGTGAGGTCTGGAACGCCATGACTCGCCCAACGGTTGCCAACACACATGATTGGAATGGGGACGACTTTGGTTGGTCGTCGGTCGGTCGGTCGTCTTTCCGGACGACGTGTATTTGGCCGACGATCGCTTATGGGTTGGCTGTGTGTGCTGACTCGTGATTCGTCCCTGTTATTGTATAGTCATTGTTGTTAGCATTGTCTAGTCCTTCGTGCATGTGTTCATGAAACTGTGTAGTTTGTGTGATTTTGACTGACAAGTTATTTGAAATGTTGTTGGCGTACTGGCTCTGAGCAATCAGTCGGTTGGCGCGGAGCAGTGAGAAATTCTCAGCGGGGCGTAGTTTGGCCGGGCCTGCTGGCAATCTCTACGCGGTGTCGGAGTGTGTGGTACTGTTCCCATTGCTACGAGGTCCGTCGCTCACCGACCCTGGACACGAAAGTTGAGTTTTGATTTAACCTACCAGCAAGTCAAGACTGTGCACATTATGTCGTTTGGAGTTCGTTGTCGGCTGTTGGGATATTCCTACAAGCAACAACGTGATTTTCAAGTTGGAAAATTCTAGCCACTCTCCGGTCGAGTTTCACTATATTTGCTTATTTGAATTGAAATACACCAGCCGAATCTTCTGACCTGTGTCCGTTAACCCGTAACTGGTACACCTATAAATTGTAACACATAAGGTACATCTGGGTCCTCGGGACCCACCCAAGTTTTGAGTATATTTTGGTAAAAAAAACACATTTAAATGAAATTTAAATATGAAACTTTTATTAATGTTTTGTTACTAATGTTTTAAAACCACATTCCTCATTTATGGTCATACCTTAAAGATGTTACAAAAAAGGACAATAAACTGCATAAAATACGAAATGTGAAAAATATACTTTTGGAAAGTCCTGCACATCAGTTACAAATAGTAAGATAGACAACTGAAACTTCACGTTTAAACACAAAATGTACTATGCTTCACAACAGTAAGCCAGAAGAAAAGTTCAAAATCAATATAAAAATTTCTGCAGGCACAACTTTTGGATAAATTTTAGTACATTTCTCAGCTAAATGACTATGTGATCTTTGAAAATAGCAGAAATTATGACAAAATATTAGGTTTCAATTATACAGCATCTTCACCAGTCCATTTCAGTTATTTCATTCATCCAGACTACCGAAACAGTTTGGACATAAAGCAGTGGAACATTCCAAACATAATGGTGTTCGACATCTGGCACACGCCCGGGATGCTTTCCTGTCTTTTTTAGATGGGCACACTGAGCATCTTTTCCTCTTCGATTTAGTAGCACCAGCTTCACTGTGAACCTGGGATGTTCCTGATGCCTTGGAGGGGGTCATGCCTAGAATATCACAAATGGAATTTCGGATATCTTTTCTCAAAAATGGAGAATCCAATCTTCTTTTCATACAATCACTTATGAGTTGTGTACCTAGTTCAATGAGGAATTCTCTGCGTGTCACATCATCAGTATCTTCTTTCCCATGGTACAAAACAAAAGCATTTACACCTGCTATATCTAGCATAGTGTAGAAGACTGCCATAGGCCACCGCCTTGTTCTTCTAGAAGTCGTGTAATTATGCGTCTTTTCGTCAAGTGCGTCAACTCCACCTTTTGTTTTATTGTAGTCATGGATTATTTCAGGCTTATTTTCCACCATACATTCTCCATGGTGCATTGTCGATATCAGGTTGACAACCTTGTTCTTTTTGGGGACGTGTGAAAGTATTGTTACAGAACCAGAGTATCCGTAGATTGAAGAAGACACATTTCTGCCCTTTGCTGTTGAAAAGCTTGGTGGTAGCTCAGCCTTGTTCTTTCTCATGGTGCCAATATAAGTCAAATTACAGTTCGACAACTCATTGACCAACTCCACACTTGAGAACCAGTTGTCCCCTGTCACATTTCTGTTACTTCCCTTGATTGGTTCAACCAACCGCATGACAACAGCTGTTGGTAAGAGGACACGGCGCGGGATGGCTACAGCTGATTTTCCCGAATATATCTCTGCATTCAAACAGTAGTGCATTTTGGCATCAGCTAGAATAAATATTTTTATACCGTATTTCCGTGGCTTGGATGGAATGTACATCCTAAATGGACATCTACCACGGAATCCTACAAGCATTTCGTCAACAGTGACGTACTCTCCGACTGAATAGTTTTCTTGACAAGCTTCTATCAATGAATTGAAGAGCCAAGAGATGTGGTACAGTTTATCTGTGAGTTTCCTTGCGTCACGGGTTGCTGCATCATCAAAACGAAGGCAACGTAATAAAAACAGCAAACGTTTCAAGGGCATAGTTGCCCTAAAAATTGGTCTACCAGTGCCGTTTGTAGCATATAAACCATTCAGATCTTCGTTGTTTGACTTGAAGGCTCCCCACAAATAACAAAGACCTATGACAGCTTTTATTTCAGTACTGTCTGTTAGATTTGAAAAAGAATTCTTTTTTGACTCAGGTGGCAATGACATAATCTTTTCATTGGTTCTGAGTACTACCTCTGCAATCATTTCTTTGCTGAAAAGTAGTTCCCAAAATGCTAGAGGGGTCTTTTCTGTTACCTGTCTAGCTGCATTACGTATGCCAGGAAAGTGAATTGGAGCAATGATGTTGGTTTGAGAGGTTCTTCCACGTATGCTGGGTGTTGTTGACCACTTGAATCTGTTTCTTCCATAGATATAATTAGTTCCAGATTGTTCGTTGTTACTGTCTCCATCATCACTTTCATCACTTCCAGTTTCATGTTCACTAATTTCATAGTCACTGTCGCTTCCACTTATGTCTTCAATATCACTGTCCAATGGTTCGTTCAGATTATCTGTAGTATCTTCCTCGCTCATTTTTCTGAAGCACTACACCGTAAATCCAAGATACCGGAAATAATGCCACGAAAAGAAAACTTTCACTAACGGTACACCTGGGTCCACGGGACCCGATCACCTTTATAGAAACAAAACTAACAAAGAAACGCCTGCAACAATGTTGTGGGCTGGTAGCCAGTTGATTGTTAGGAGAGTACAGGGAGAGGGAAGTCAGTGCTACCACACACATCACGGAGCTGGAAAAAAGAAATTTCGCTCGGGTCCCTGGGACCCAGGTGTACCAGTTACGGGTTAACGTTCCTGTTACCTGCCCTGGCCGTTGACGTAAATTTAAGGCAGTGTAGTTTCCTCATCGTGTTGTTGCTGTCCAGCACAGTGTGTAGTTTGACAGCTCCATGTATCATTGGTTGTAGACGCCAATATCTTCTATGTTGTTCTGTTGAACTCCTTGTTGTGCCCTGGTCAAGTGAAGTGGAAGTTACCTTGTCGGTGGATCCGTTGACTGTCGGTCGGTTGGGTTGTCCTCGGTTCGTCGGTTCGTGAATGGTTGGCCCGACTGCCTGTCTCACCTAAGCGAGCGCTAGTGTTTGAATTACAGGCCGACCCTCGAACATCTGAGCGCCCTTGAGTGTAATATATATATTTGTTCTCGTTGTTTTTACTTGTATGGCTTCTAGACGATTTCTTTTAAATTAGAGTTCTTTTGCTCTTAAGGCCTTTGGTATTTAAAAAGAATAATGTTGTTCCATGGATTTCGAATTTGTCTCATAGACGTGTAGTTGTTAACCTTGAAGGTGATTCTTTACCATACTCACTTCTCCACGGTCTTCGAACCGCAGCTACATTCTCAAACTTCCAGAACCACTTAATTATCTGCTTCCGGGCTTCAAAGCTCAAACGCACGTCCGCCATGTTGCAGTTACTTCATTGCCACTACTGCCACCTGTTGAAGAAACATAAAATTACTTTCTCACAGATATTTAACCTTACAGAACGGGAAATAAATTGTCTATGACAAAGTGTGTATACATTTTTTTGACGCACCCTGTATTTACGAAAGATGAACAAAACATGACCTCACGTCTCATTACTAGAAGAGCAATAGAAAACCCCGGAAACTGCTTATGGCGACCATTAATGTGTGCTCCTTTATGCAACGGTAAAATCGGTCCACAGCCTGAGAAATGGAATAGGAAACATCATGTCTTCCTAGACACGTAATCCTCCAGGTACAGCAGTCTCTTCTATACACATGTAACTTTCCGACTAATCTGTCAAATCTTCATGACATCTATTTAATAACGTGTTGCTCCTCATCTGAAACATGATACAGCAAAGATTCAGTGTGGCATGGATTCAAAAAGCCCTTGGTAGGTTTGCAGAAGTATGTAGCCCCAGGAAGTCTGTGTCCATGCTGCGCAGTTCCCGTAAAATATAGGTCGGTGGCTAGTGGGCGTGGTGCTGCTGCCCGTTAGCGGTAGACAGATTCGGGTCAGGCAAACCTGGTGCCCAAGAGGTCCACGTGAGTTCACTGAATGCTCAGAAAACCACTCTAATAAGGTTCTGGCCTTGTCAGACGGACAGTTACCTCGCTGGAAGATACCACTGCAATCAGGGAAGACATCAGTCACGGAGTGAAGCTGCTGACTCGAAATAATTTTCACGTAGTCGACAGCAGTTAGGTTGCCTTTGATTACTGCCACAGGTCCCATGGAGCCCAGGTCAATGTCCCACACGGAATTTTACGGCCAGTATCTATAGTGCATTGTATTTTCACAGCAGCAGGTCGCCTGGATGACGGCGTAGCCACACACGACAATCGCTGTGATGTAACAAGGAACGCGTTTCGTCTGACTGCGTAACACATTTTCACTGTCCTATATTCATGATCCACTGGAATCGTAATTGATATGTCGTTTGGTCTATGTGGAAGAACGTAGGAGGCGTCTGCTGTGAAACCTATTTACCGCAAAGTGCGCTGAACCGTGTTCTCACACTTGTGCCTGCATCAGTATTTCACTCTGTCGTCAGAACTACCACAGATCTCGGCTTACACAGTGCCTGAATCACCCGCTGTGTTCGCCGAATTTGACCCTAGTTGACTTCTAGTTGTTCCACAAATTAAAGGAGGCAATGAAAAGGCACCTTTACGACGCAGTTAAGGACGCCCAAGAAACCAGTACTACAGTAATATATGCAGTTCCAAGAAAGGACTACTGTGACACTTCTGAAAATATTTCAACTGTGCACCAATTCAGAGAGAGACTATTTTGAATAAATATGGCGATTTTGTGAACATAATACACGACTTTTATTTTTCATAGCCATAATCCTAACGGAACTGGGACACGCTGTATACACTGCTTCATAGATAGAGCCAGCCTACGACCTTCAGTTTTTCTGAAGATGCATAAACGTCCAACACCCTCTGGTAGTACCATCGTCCCTCAAACACTGTCCACAGACGCTCGCGAGAGTAGCACGCGAAAAGCTGACCATCTTCGCCATTTCCAAGATGTGCCGGACCTTAGCAGTCTTCCGTTTGTCAAAGCCACTTGTCAGTGGATTACCCTTTTTGCTGCCCGAGTCGTTGCTTGAATGATTCCCTAATCGTGTCTGCTCAACCTATATACTTGGCTTACCGAGTCATGTAACTAGAACACTATGTCACTAGATTGCATACAGTTTGTTGCTGGGTTGTGGTCACAATTTTTGGGTCATCACTTTATATCAAATCTGGTCCTCATTAGCTCCCTAGTATTCCATTGTCTGACTGCTCCCTGTTCTGTATCTTCGGGTGCACAGCTCAGCTCCATTGGCTACATGCAGTGGATCGAGACCAAAAAGACACCCCACAATGAATCGTGCGGCTGTGGTGTATTGGGGTTCTCACAAACAGCCACTGTAACAACACAATCTCTTTCGTCTGTGAGCTGCCACCTCAGTCCCACATCTGCAGTGGCTGTTCTTACCTGCTGCTGGCGGATCCTTGTGCTACTGATAAGTATATTGTAATGAGTGGAAAACTTAAGTACTATATTTCTGTGATAATTACATACGGTAACATATATAGCTGTGTACAGGATTTATTGTGTCTTCTATTTCACTCACAGGTGTCAGGACAGGAACGTGTGTGTTCATGGCTGTGTAGTAATGATATGTGCTCGTCCTATCACTAAAATGTCGAGTTGACATTACGTTATCAGAAGAGGAAAGAAAATTCAATACGTATGTATAAGAAAAACACTGCGTAAACAAAACCTGATTGGTGAGAGAGAGATGCCCGGAACAGGCAGCGCCCTACACTGCTAAAGCGGGATCCAATGTCGCCGAGATGACATTTGTCTTACTTATTCTAGCAGCGACCGGGTACCTAAAATCAGAGAAAAATAAATAAAAACTTCAGATCTCTTCGGAAGACGATGCGTGCAGATGCTGGATGCTAACAACTGCTAGAGAACTTGCGTCGGATACTGCTAACCTGCAATATATACTTGCATGCTCGCATTTGTGTCAGCCATCTAGTGGGACTGGATGGTCCTTCATAACATTACGCCTGACAGGTACATCTGTAAGTAGGCTGTTTAGGTTTTTATATTGGTAACGTCACGTAGCGCTCTGTATGAAAATCACTGGCTGTGCTGTGTGCAGTCTGTGGCTGGATGGTATTGTTGTAATATTCGCTATTGTAGTGTTGGGCTGTTGGCTGTTAACAGCGCGTAGCGTTGCGCAGTTGGAGGTGAGCCGCCAGCAGTGGTGGATGTGGGGAAGTGAGATGGCGGATTTTTGAGAGCGGATGATCTGGACGTGTGTCCATCAGAAACAGTACATTTGTAAGAATAGATGTCATGAACTGCTATATACACTCCTGGAAATGGAAAAAAGAACACATTGACACCGGTGTGTCAGACCCACCATACTTGCTCCGGACACTGCGAGAGGGCTGTACAAGCAATGATCACACGCACGGCACAGCGGACACACCAGGAACCGCGGTGTTGGCCGTCGAATGGCCATAGCTGCGCAGAATTTGTGCACCGCCGCCGTCAGTGTCAGCCAGTTTGCCGTGGCATACGGAGCTCCATCGCAGTCTTTAACACTGGTAGCATGCCGCGACAGCGTGGACGTGAACCGTATGTGCAGTTGACGGACTTTGAGCGAGGGCGTATAGTGGGCATGCGGGAGGCCGGGTGGACGTACCGCCGAATTGCTCAACACGTGGGGCGTGAGGTCTCCACAGTACATCGATGTTGTCGCCAGTGGTCGGCGGAAAGTGCACGTGCCCGTCGACCTGGGACCGGACCGCAGCGACGCACGGATGCACGCCAAGACCGTAGGATCCTACGCAGTGCCGTAGGGGACCGCACCGCCACTTCCCAGCAAATTAGGGACACTGTTGCTCCTGGGGTATCGGCGAGGACCATCCGCAACCGTCTCCATGAAGCTGGGCTACGGTCCCGCACACCGTTAGGCCGTCTTCCGCTCACACCCCAACATCGTGCAGCCCGCCTCCAGTGGTGTCGCGACAGGCGTGAATGGAGGGACGAATGGAGACGTGTCGTCTTCAGCGATGAGAGTCGCTTCTGCCTTGGTGCCAATGATGGTCGTATGCGTGTTTGGCGCTGTGCAGGTGAGCGCCACAATCAGGACTGCATACGACCGAGGCACACAGGGCCAACACCCGGCATCATGGTGTGGGGAGCGATCTCCTACACTGGCCGTACACCACTGGTGATCGTCGAGGGGACACTGAATAGTGGACGGTACATCCAAACCGTCATCGAACCCATCGTTCTACCATTCCTAGACCGGCAAGGGAACTTGCTGTTCCAACAGGACAATGCACGTCCGCATGTATCCCGTGCCACCCAACGTGCTCTAGAAGGTGTAAGTCAACTACCCTGGCCAGCAAGATCTCCGGATCTGTCCCCCAATGAGCATGTTTGGGACTGGATGAAGCGTCGTCTCACGCGGTCTGCACGTCCAGCACGAACGCTGGTCCAACTGAGGCGCCAGGTGGAAATGGCATGGCAAGCCGTTCCACAGGACTACATCCAGCATCTCTACGATCGTCTCCATGGGAGAATAGCAGCCTGCATTGCTGCGAAAGGTGGATATACACTGTACTAGTGCCGACATTGTGCGTGCTCTGTTGCCTGTGTCTATGTGCCTGTGGTTCTGTCAGTGTGATCATGTGATATATCTGACCCCAGGAATGTGTCAATAAAGTTTCCCCTTCCTGGGACAATGAATTCACGGTGTTCTTATTTCAATTTCCAGGAGTGTATATTATGGCTTTTGAACACTATTAAGGTAAATACATTGTTTGTTCTCAATCAAAATCTTTCATTTGCTAACTATGCCTATCAGTAGTTAGTGCTTCAGTAGTTTGAATCTTTTATTTAGCTGGCAGTAGTGGCGCTCGCTGTATTGCAGTAGTTCGAGTAATGAAGATTTCTGTGAGGTAAGTGATTTGTGAAAGGTATAGGTTAATGTTAGTCAGGGCCATTCTTTTGTAGAGATTATTGAAAGTCGGATTGCGTTGCGCTAAAAAATATTGTATATCATTTTAGTGTTGGTCGGAATAGGTAAAGAGCGAAATGTGTGAGTACGTTCAGTTCTGCTCAGCTGTTTGAAAATCAAATAACGTAATGGATTTACCAGCACAGTAATTCACTAATTTTTCTAAGGGGACGTTTCGTATGTCGACCCTTAGCCGAGGATACCTCACTGGAATCTTCTGATTTTCTTCTTGTAGTTTGTGTATTTAGTGTAGCTATTGTTTATTGCTAGCGCGTAATTATAGAGAGAATTTCCTTTGTAGTTGCAGTTTTTCATTGTTGTACAGTAAAACAGTTGTGGCATGCATGTAGATTTGCACCAAGTATTTCGCAGCTGCGCTTGCAATTAACAAGATATTATTTTCAGTGCTATGTTGATGTGTTTTCTTATTTTGCTCTTCAAATTGTGCTTTTCTGTGTTATCGTGTGAAATATTGTGATAATAATGGCGTGTGAAAAACCTAACACTAGGCTCCAAAGTAAACTGAGAAATAATAGTGACGACGAGCGTAGCTTATCAGAACCACTGTGTAATGAATTAACAGACATTCAAAGTGGTAATTTGGTAATTGTGCATAGGGAAATGGAGCGGGCGGCAAATAATGGCGTAGACATTGAAACAATTAGTGAACAGGGAAGCATTATCGATCGATCGCTCGGCAACAGCTCGCCTCAGGAATCCGAAATGACAGGCCACAATCTCGCAAATACTGTAGATTCAGGTTTTGGGTCCGCACCGTTTTCTCAAATAAGTCAAGACACATTTTCTGCTTGTCAAATCTTGAATGTTGCCAGTGCAAATTCACTGCCGAAAAGCACTGAGGAACATGTTTCAGACACCAGTGCATTGTTATTACAATTAATACAACAAATGGGACAAACACAGCAAAAGCTTCAAAAGTTAGACACAATGGAACAAAATCTTCAAAGGCTAGCCACCACGCTTGAACAAACACGTGAAGATTTAACTACTGAGTTACATAAAATCGAATCGAAATGTCAAAAAGTCTGTAATGACGTAAAAACATAAATTTGTGAGCAAATCCAACTTCTTTTTTCGCGGCATGAAAATACATTACAGAATCACGAGGCAGCCATAAAAGAACTACAAACTATTGTTCACGAAAATCATGAGACCTTCCAAGCTAAGATTGACTCAGTTGCATCTACCGATTCGGTTACGCAACTTGTAAAAACTCAGGAAAACTTAAAGGACACAGTAGATACGATTTCAACACAAATGGACACTCTGAAACTTGGTTCAGAAAAACACACTGAGGAAATAAGTTCACTATCGGAGAAAGTAGCCAAACTTTCGGATCAGTTTACTAACGTATCTACAAAGGTGGATGGTGATCTGAATGACACAAGACCTGTAGCCTTCACTGACACAGAAGAGTACGAACAAATTAGGAAATTCAAACAAAATCAGAATCAAATTAATACGCAACACCTAAGAGAAATCCGGGAAGTACAAGATCAGTTGACACCGGTAATACAAGAATTACATATTTCAGAGGACACTCGCGCTCCAATACGGGAAGAGGGACATAGAAATACGAAACAGCCACCAAATAATATCACAGGGCACTTCGGAAATTATGAAAGAAATTGGCAAGGTACACCGAATTTTGAGATGGAACCGCCGAAACGACGTAACAATGACCGACATGCGACTCGCCGACATGATGATTTTGACTATAAGCTGTTTATTACTACACGTAAATTCAAAACATTTAAGAATTCCGGCAACGACATTCATCCACAAGCGTGGCTTCATCAATTCTCTCATTGTTTTCCTCCCAACTGGTCATTAGAGCACAGACTACAATTTGTGTGGCTACTAAGAGAATGAACCAGCTGTAAGAATGCGATCGGTCATTCACGATTGCCACGGCGAAGGAGAATTTTACCATGCCTTTCTCTCAGCATATTGGTCTCAAGCCACACAAGACCGGGTAAAACATAGCATCATAACGATGAAACATTTCGAACAATCTGAATTTTCCAGTCTTGAGAAATATTTTGAAGACATGTTGCACAAGAATCAGTACCTGTCAAACCCTTACAGCCCCTCAGAACTCATCCGCATTTGCTTAATCAAATTTCCTGAACATTTACGACATATTATTTTGGAAGGACGTTGCAAAGACGACACTGAAGCTTCTCAGGGACTCTTGCAAGAATTGGAAATCGACACTGGCAATCGCGGGACGCAAAAACAGGAACACAACAATTACAAGTCACATGCGTCACAATTCTGCGAGGAAAGAAATAATAACTGGACACGACAAGGCTATTCTTACAACGTAAATCGTGACCAAAACTGACACCACCGGTATGACAACCGTTGGCAGAGTAGTAATAATTACAGGGAAAGATCACCTCTTTGTGGTAATGACTATCACAGAGACAATCAGAGAAACAGACAATATGGAAACCAAAATAATTATTATCAAGGGAGACAGAATGTCAGACGTAACGGTCCACCGCACAGTTACGATTCCGGGAAAAATTCTCCACCACATGACCGACAAAAAAGAAACCATGGAATCTACCGACATGACGACAGACGATATGATCGTAACGACAGACCTGAATTGCATCAGAACTGGCGGGATTCAAACAGGGCAGGGCCCTCTTGACAAGGTGAATTTGTAGAAGTTAGGTCTCCAAATCCCAATAACGACGCGCGCCGACAAAGAGACAATAGGCAATGACTCATACCGCTGGCAGCCACAAAATGTCCTTCTGAAACTGACGACGCAGCTGCCGTAGCTAGTAATTACGTAAAAATGGAAGACATTAGGGACATCTTACTCCAGGAACACGACGTAAAACATAACAACATTGCATATCCTGTGATTCACATTACAGTAAATGACGTAAAATTTACGGCAGTACTTGACTCCGGCACTCCCATTTCAGTAATTAGTGAAAAAGCCTTTAGCAAATGTAACAAATCGAACGATTGCCCCACACTTCCGTTACGTAAGATTAAATTACAAGGTGCAATCGTTGGAAAAAGTGTAGATGTACGCCAACAAACCAACTCAACTTAGAATTCTTTTGTCAAAGCCGCATTTTCTCTATGAACTTTCTTATTGTTCCATTGTTGTCGACGGAAATTATATTGGGAGTAGACTTTTTGAATGAATACAAAGCAATCTTAAACTTTCACGATGCTGAAATAAGTTTAGAGAAAGAAGGTAAGTCAATAGCTTTGAAATTTGAAGATTGACTCTCAAACCATGACGAGGAAATTAATCGGCTTTATCTCCTGTTAGACAACAGTTCGGAATTTTCGACGGAACTTGACACTAGCAATCACTCTGCAAGTACTGACAGGGATGATATCGACGGCGTCCCCCCTGCGGGTCCGGGGTAAGAATAGGCCCGAGGTATTCCTGCCTGTCGTAAGAGGCGACTAAAAGGAGTTTCAACCGTTTCGGCCTTCCATGTGATGGTCCCCCTTGGGGTTTGACCTCCATTTTTCAAAATTCTACAGAAGTACGAGCCTTTTGGGGAAGGACACCTTACGTGGTGTACCACTGGTCCTAAGTGCACTAAGACCTTGGCACTCAGCATTGTACCGGCGTTGTAACCATGCCCGCTATTCCTCAAATTGGGCCTAAACGCCTGATGGGTTGTACAAGTTACGCCCATAGTGCGTCCCCATCTGCACCAGCGATCATGATGGACTTTCCATGGCACCAGAAATCCAGCACGGTAGCCAGCCCATTGTGGTGGGGTCGTCATGTACCCTCTAGGTTGTAGCCCCCTGACAACACAGGGATCGTACTGCCGATACCTGAGCTCCACCCTCCCCACGTCGGCCAAGGAGTAGATGCCCGTCTCCTTGGGGCATCAGGACTCCCGGCAACGGTCATCCTGCCAGGTGGCCCTTGCTGAGGCTGGGTGGCGCCCGTGGGGAGAGCCCCTGGTCGGAGTGGGTGGTATCGGGGCGGACGTTTCGCAGATGACACGTCAACACGTATCAGGTCGCTCTGCGGCCGAGTCTTTCAAAAGAAAAGGTACCGTTTCTAGTTCTGGTTCTCCTGCCCTTTCCCCCTTGGCCACTCCCTGGGAGGAGGGACAGGCCCACCGGCTTGGGGCGAAGTACTTCCCCCACTATTTGGTCTGTTCTCGAACCGATGGGGGGACGTTCGCCACCTCCAAGCCCATGTTCTTTGTTCAGCACATTGAGGACATCTTCGGGGAAATTGAGGCTCTCAGCAAGATGCGTTCAGGGTCCGTTCTTATCAAGACCACCTCCGCCACACAGTCGGCAGCGCTCCAGGCGTGCGACCGCCTAGGGGACATCCCAGTGTCCATGTCCCGCATCTGGCACTAAATAGGACGCAGGGGGTTATTTTTCATCGTGACCTCCTGCTACAATCTGATGAGAAGCTCGGAGCCAACCTTGAGCGCCGAGGCGTGCATTTCGTCCGGCGAGCCCAGCGCGGCCCCAAAGACCATCGCATCGACACCGGGGCCTTTATCCTCGCCTTCGAGGGGGACGTTCTCCCAGAGAAGGTAAAGGTGATGTGCTACCGGTGCGACGTGCGACCTTATGTCCCGCCTCCTATGTGCTGTTTTTGGTGTCTGCGCTTTGGGCACATGTCGTCACGGTGTGAGGCTGAGCCCCTTTGTGGCGATTGCGGACGTCCTCTTCATGAGGAACATACATGCACCCCACCACCTCGGTGCATTAATTGCCCTGACCTCCACTCGCCTAGATCCTCAGACTGCCCCGCATATCAGAAGGAGAAGAAGATACAGGAACTCAAACCTTTGGATCGGCTCTCTTATTCTGAGGCCAGGAAGAAATTTGACCGCCCCCATCCCGTGCCGTTGACCACTTCGTTTGCCTCAGTTGTGTCCACTCCTTCCGCGGTATCCTCACCCCTATCCTGTCCCCCCTCCACCTCCTCCACCCATCAGGGGCTCTGCCTCCGCCTCCCAAATCCCTCCCTTCCAAATCCTCCTCCCCCGTGGCCCCCGCCCCCTCTGCCCCAGGGGCCACCCTTCCTCCTCCTCCTCTCCCCCCGCCACCTGAGAAGCGATCCTCTTCTCAGGCGTCCATCGGGGAAACGTTCCAGACCCCAGCTTCCGAGGTCCGGCGTTCCAAAACGGACCCCGCGCGTGAGGACCTTCTTTGGGTCCAGCCCACCATCCCTGTGCCTCCTCGGCCTTCCAAGAAGGCCTCAAAGAAGAAGTCTCTATCCCCCTCTCCACCCCGGTGCGTTTCGTCTGACGCTCCGTCCGTGAGTCGCTGCTCCCGGCCGTCCTCAGTTACGATGGGACGCTCTGCTGCCAGGCGCTCAGCTGGCCTCTCGTTGGCAAATGATGCTGCCCAACCTACACAACCAGGGACAGCGGCCGCAGCTGGCGACGAGTCGATGGAACCGGATCCGCCTCCTGTCAGTTGTAGCGTTGTTCCCTTGCAACCTGGCCCTCCGCAGCCGTCGAGGTGACCAGCTCTTCTCCGTCTCGTTCCCCCAACTTTTTGACTAGCGATGGGGTTGTTTCATTGGAACATAAGAGGTATTCGATCTAATCGGGAGGAATTACAACTGCTTCTCCGCCTGCACTGTCCGCTCGTCCTTGGTCTCCAGGAAACCAAGTTGCGCCCGACTGACCGTATTGCCTTTACCCACTATACCTCAAAGCGGTATGACGTCACCCCTGTGGACGGTATCCCAGCTCATGGTGGGGTCATGTTGCTCGTTCGGGACGATGTCTATTACCATTCCATCCCATTGACCACCCCACTCCAAGCAATAGCTGTCCGTATTACTCTTTCTGCTTTTACTTTTTCAGTTTGTACCATCTACACTCCACCGTCATCTGCTGTTAGTCAGGCTGACATGATGCACCTGATCGTTCAGCTTCCCCCGCCGTTTTTATTGTTTGGCGACTTAAATGCCCATCATCCCCTTTGGGGCTCTCCTGCATCCTGTCAAAGAGGCTTACTCTTGGCAGATGTCTTCAACCATCTCCATCTTGTCTGCCTCAATACCGGCGCTCCGACTTTCCTCTCGGACTCTACTCATACCTACTCCCACTTGGACCTCTCGATCTGTTCTACCACTCTTGCCCGTCGGTTCAAGTGGTATGTCCTTTCTGACACCTATTCGAGCGACCACTGGCCCTGTGTCGTTCGTCTCCTGCACCACACCCCATCCCCACGTCCTTCGAGCTGGAAAATACCGAAAGCTGACTGGGGACTTTACTCCTCCCTGGCGACCTTTCCGGACCACAATTTTCCCAGTTGTGACAGTCAGGTCGAATACCTCACGGCTGTTATCATCAATGGTGCCGAACGTTCCATTCCTCGTACTACCTCTTCTTCACGTCGCGTTTCCGTCCCCTGGTGGAACGAGGCTTGTAGGGACACTATCCGTGCTCGACGACGTGCTTTACGCACCTTTCGCCGCCATCCTACGTTGGTGAATTGTATTGAATACAAAAGACTCCGAGCGCAATGCCGTAGAGTCATCAAAGAACGCAAAAAAGTTTGTTGGGCCTCTTTCACCAGCTCCTTTAACAGTTTTACTCCCTCTTCCGTCGTTTGGGGTGGCCTGCGCCGGCTGTCGGGCATTAAGGCCCACTCCTCGGTACCTGGCCCGACCTCAGGTAATGAGGTCCTTGTTGACCCTGTGGCTGTCTCCAACGCCTTTGGCCGCTTTTTCGCGGAGGTTTCAAGCTCCGCCCATTACCACCCTGCCTTCCTTCCCAGGAAAGAGGCAGAAGAGGCTGAGCGACCTTCCTTCCACTCGCTGAATCTGGAAACTTATAATGCCCCCTTTACTATGCGGGAACTCGAACGTGCGCTTGCACTGTCCCGGTCCTCTGCTCTGGGGCCAGATGCCATTCACATTCAGATGCTGGCACACCTTTCTCCGGCGGGCAAAAGCTTCCTTCTTCGTACCTACAATCGCATCTGGACCGAAGGTCCGGTCCCCATGTGTTGGCGTGATGCCGTCGTTGTTCCTATACCCAAACCCGGGAAGGATAGACACCTTCCTTCTAGTTACCACCCCATTTCTCTTACAAGCTGTGTCTGTAAGGTGATGGAGCGCATGGTTAATGCTCGGTTAGTCTGGATTCTTGAATCTCGACGGTTACTTACTAATGTCCAATGCGGCTTTCGTCGCCGCCGCTCCGCTGTTGACCACCTTGTGACCTTGTCGACATTCATCATGAACAACTTTTTGCGAAGGCGCCAAACGGTAGCCGTGTTCTTCGACTTGGAGAAGGCTTATGATACCTGTTGGAGAGGAGGTATCCTCCGCACTATGCACGGGTGGGGCCTACGCGGTCGCCTGCCCCTTTTTATTGATTCCTTTTTAACGGATCGAAAGTTTAGGGTACGTGTGGGTTCCGTATTGTCCGACGTCTTCCTCCAGGAGAACGGAGTGCCTCAGGGCTCCGTCTTGAGCGTAGCCCTTTTTGCCATCGCGATCAATCCAATTATGGATTGCATTCCACCTAATGTCTCAGGCTCTCTCTTTGTCGATGACTTCGCGATCTACTGCAGTGCCCAGAGAACATGCCTCCTGAAGCGCTGCCTTCAGCGTTGTCTAGACAGCCTCTACTCATGGAGCGTGGCAAATGGCTTCCGGTTCTCTGAAGAGAAGACGGTTTGTATCAACTTTTGGCGATATAAAGCGTTCCTTCCGCCATCCTTACATCTCGGTCCCGTTGTTCTCCCATTCGTGGAAACAACTAAGTTTCTAGGGCTCACGTTGGACAGGAAACTGTGTTGGTCTCCACATGTCTCTTATTTGGTGGCCCGTTGTACACGTTCCCTTAATGTCCTCAGAGTTCTTAGCGGTTCATCTTGGGGAGCGGATCGCACTGTCCTGCTTCGCTTGTATCGGTCCATAGTCCGATCGAAGCTGGATTATGGGAGCTTCGTCTACTCGTCCGCTCGGCCATCTCTCTTACGCCGGCTCAACTCCATCCACCATCGGGGGATACGTCTTGCGACTGGAGCCTTCTACACTAGTCCTGTCGAGAGTCTTTATGCTGAAGCTGCCGAGTTACCATTGACCTACCGTCGCGACGTACTGCTGTGTCGGTATGCCTGCCGGTTGTTGTCTATGCCCGACCACCCCGCTTACCAGTCCTTCTTCGCCAATTCTCTCGACCGTCAGTACGGGTTGTATGTCTCTGCCCTGCTGACCCCCGGAGTCCGCTTCCGTCGCCTGCTTCGAGAATTGGATTTTGCCCTCCCTACCACCTTCAGAGAGGGTGAGAGCCCAACACCACCTTGGCTCCAGGCTCTGGTTCATATTTATCTTGACCTCAGCTCACTCCCGAAGGAGGGTACTCCGGCTGCAGTGTATTGCTCACGGTTTGTCGAACTTCGTGCTCGACTTGCCGGTCACACGTTTATTTACACCGATGGCTCCAAAACTGACGATGGTGTCGGCTGTGCCTTTGTCGTCAGGGCCGCCACCTTTAAATACCGGCTCCTCGCCCAATGTTCGAGCTTTACAGCCGAGCTTTCTGCTCTCCATCAGGCCGTTCAGTATGCCCGCCGCCACCGCCATTCATCGTACGTACTCTGCTCTGACTCAGTGCTCTTCAGAGCCTTGGAGCTCCCTATCCGGTCCATCCCTTGATTCAACGGATACAGCAGTCCCTCCATTCTTTCGCTGCTAATGGTTCTCCTGTCAGCTTTCTGTGGGTTCCCGGACATGTAGGAGTGCCTGGGAATGAGGCTGCAGATGCTGTAGCCAAGGCTGCAGTCCTCCTGCCTCGGCCAGCCTCCCATTGTGTCCCGTCATCTGACGTTCGTGGGGATGTGTGTAAGAGGCTTGTGTCGTTGTGGTGGGATGCTTGGTCATGCCTCCAAGGAAACAAGCTCCGGGCAGTCAAACTGCTCCCAACTGCTTGGACAACCTCCTCCCGACCATCTCGGCGAGAGGAGGTCCTTCTGACCAGGTTGCGGATTGGGCATTGCCGGTTTAGCCACCGCTACCTGCTCTCCGGTGACCCAGCCCCCCAGTGCCCTTGTGGTCAGGCATTAACAGTGTGCCATGTTTTATTGTCGTGTCCCCGTTTTAGTCAATTTCGTGTTGTCCTGTCCCTGCCATCTACTTTACCAGATGTTTTAGCTGATGACGCTCGAGCAGCTGCTCGTATTCTGCGTTTTATACCTTTAACTGGCTTGTCCAAAGACATTTAACCTTTTTCCTTATTTTATCTGCATCCTTGTCAGGTCCTTCTGGTGTCCCCCCTCCCCTTGAGTTTTACTAGATTCCATGTGCTCTAACAACAGTAACTAGGCGCTAATGACCTCAGCAGTTGAGCGCCCTTAAACCCCACAAAAAAAAAAAAAATCGACGGCGTATTTGATACTAATGAGTTAATTCAGAATAAAATTCAAACAACTGAGAATTGTAATGACACTGATAGGCAGGACCTTTTTGAGATTTTACAAGCACATTCCACGGTTTTTACTCATAAAACAGGAACAATCAAGGGATTTCAATACCAATTTCGTGTTCGTGAGCATACTAAATTTTGTGTTACACCATACATATTTCCGGCACATTATAGGGACCGTATTAGAACAGAAATACAATCTATGCTTGACTAGGGCATTATTGAGCCTGCAGTAAGCTCATACAACAATTCATTACATGTTGTTGAGAAGAAAAATGGATCGATCAGGCTTGTCTCAGATTCGAGAAAAATCAATACTATCGTCATTCCTGAAATAGACAGGCCGCAAACGTTGGAAGAACTTCTTCAAAATTTTAATGGTGTAAAAGTGTTGTCTTCTATTGATCTCAGATACAGCTTTTATCAGATTGAACTTCATCCAGAATGTAGAAAATACACAGCTTTCCTTTGTTTCGGCGTTTATCAGTTTCGGAAACTTCCTTTTGGTTTGAACATTTCTTCGGCAGCATTCATTCGCGGGCTATATTCCATATTACCTGAGCTCTTAAAACGTCACATCACCTTATATGTGGGCGATATTCTGATAGCAGAAGCCTCATGGGAACAACATAATCGCATCCTCAACAGCGTGTTACATATTTTTGCAGAATCTGGAATTACAGTTAACTTGGAAAAGTCTGAATTCGGTAGGACAAAGGTGAAGTTTTTAGGACATATTATTTCTTCTGAAGGCATTCAGCCGGATCCTGAAAAGTTAGAAGCAGTCAGAGCCATTCCAGTTCCATCCACAAAAAAACAAGTCTGCAGTTTTCTAGGTCTCGTAAATTTTTACCGTCGTTTTCTGAATTCTAGTTACACCAAAACTTTGTTCTCTCACTGGATAAAATACTATTTGGAACTGGGACGAACAAGCACAGTTGGAACTGAATTCTTTGAAAGAATCGCTACTTAACGCGTCAATACTAGCTCATCCAGATCTGTCACAAGATTTCTGCCTTAGCGCGGATTCTTCTAAAGTCGGTCTTGGTGCCCATTTATTTCAAGAAGCCACAGAAAATGACACTACTGTTCAGAAAACCATTGCTTTTGCTAGCCGAGTGCTAACAAAATCTGAAAAAATTATTCCGTTACTGAATTAGAAGCTTTAGCTATCGTTTGGGCATTTAACAAATTCCGTTTCTTTCTTTCTGGTAAGCACGTAAAAGTATACAGTGATCATCGTGCATTACAATTTCTTATGTCTTCAAACTTATATCATGACAGGTTAAAATGTTGGGCATTGTTTCTGCAAGAATTCCACTTCACAATAGTCTACATTCCCGGCAAGGAGAACATTGTTGCGGACGCACTGTCACGCGCACCGGCTGGCCTTGAGAAAAATAACACAGAAGGCAACCTCCAGAAAAAAATTCAGTGTTCTTTACATTCAGAAAGTCGCCTTTGAAAACTTCATCTCCACATCTTTAAAGGACATTGCGTATGAACAAGATAAAGATCAGGTTTGGAAAGACATCAAAAGTAAATGGCATGAAAAGACACACACTCAGATTCGGCATTATTATCTGGTTAGAAACAACATATTCTTCAAACGCTGCACTGTTGATGACAAGCTATGGGTACTTTGCATTCCAGACGGATTTTGTTAATGAGCTCATTTGGTACATTCATTTCAGCTACGCACATTTTGGTCCACGAAAATGTTATCATATTCTTCGAACGACTTGTTATTTTAACAATATGGAAAAAAGAATTCGAAGAGTCTTGTCTATTTGTAAACTTTGTCAAAAGGTGAAACCATTTACTATCTCACATCGTGCTCCGTTGTTTCCTATCATTCCTTCTAAATTAAAAGAATTTTCTGCTGTTGATCTCTTGGGACCCCTTGTCAGAACATCGAATGGATTTTCGTACGTTCTAGTCGCTGTTGAACTTAATTCAAAATTTCTTTCTTTCACTCCATTACGTAAAGCCACTGGACAGTCTGTATCCAACGCCTTTGTTAAAAATTTCTTACGTGAAGTTGGATACGTTAGTAAAGTCATTTCAGATAACGGACCACAATTCAGGTCTGCTGTTTGGTCACGCATGCTTCGGAACCATAAAATCAAACCTGTTTTTATTTCATTGTACTCACCACATTGTAACCCGTCTGAACGGATTATGAAAGAAATCAATAAGCTTTGCAGACTTTATTGTCACAGAATGCATCAGCATTGGGACAGATATTTACACTTATTTCAAAACGTGCTGAATGAAATGCCTCATGACTCCACTGCTTTATCACCTATTCTTGTACTGAAGAATGAAGAACCTCCGAACAGAATCAGAGAGCTTGTACCTTCTCCGAATACACGTAAACTTCGACACAACGTCATAATTGATTTGGCTATTAAAAATACAAAATCTGCAGCAGACAAAAGGAGAAAACTACGTGGTAAAGCAAATGCAAAGAAATTATATATTGGTCAGAAAGTTCTCATTAAAGCTCATTCATTGTCACATAAGAAGAAACACTTGAGTCACAAATTCTTTCTGATTTACAATGGACCTTACAGAATCCGACGTATACCACATGATAATTGCGTTGAAGTTGAAACTCTGCGTACTAGGAAGAGTAAAGGATTGCACCACATTTCACATGTAAAACTGTTTATTGAGAGATAATCTGTTTTTTTAACTTTGTCTTTGCTATAAAATTTTTCGCTTTACATTACTAGTATGGGTTTTCAGACTTAGAATCTGTTAACATGCAACAATGTTTGAAGTTAAATATCCAGTCAAGAACCAAGAGAACTTATTTAAACAGGAATTACGAGTCCATTGTTATAGTGAACAGAGGACACGGTGTTATTGTGTGTGTACATTCTTGCTTCTTAATTGCACGATTACGTAACGACTATAAGGCTTACATACTTAGAACATATTCTGCTAATGAGATTTTAATGCAACATTTTGGTTTAGTTGAAAAGACATTCTTTATTTGAAGTACTTTCTGTGAGATTAAAGATGACTTAGTATTTGGTTTCTTTGACAGCTACACGATTATATCACGACGCTACTAATGTGTGACACAATTTACATTTTTGCTTTTGCGGTGTATCTGTTTTATATCTGCACAGTTTTTATGTATTTTTCTGGAAAGTAAAACATGTTTCACTAGTAACTTTTGTGGTACAGCTACAATGGGACAGCCTTTACCGTAGCACAACAATACGTTACAGTACAGTACTTTCTTCATCATGGCAATAAGCATAATAACTACAATATCTATACACAAAGCATTTCACTTTTGTTTATGATGAGGTGAGTACATTGACTTGAGCAGAACTTTGCTTACAGAGGACGATAACTAAGACACTTCCACAGAATTATCTTACAGCAAAGCGAACATTTCGCGCTACAGGACACGCATTTGAGTGATTAATTTTGTACTTAAAACATTTATTTTAAAAGATTTTTGAATTACAAAGAAAGTTTTCCGTGATACATTTCATTCCATTGCTGTAATCTGTAACACCTGAGGGTATAATTTCACTAATTCTCGGGGGGGGGGGTACACGCTTACTTTGTGTACCATGTGTTTGGCATTCACAAGGAGCCCTAGCTAATATGGTATTTGCTTATACAACTTCACACATCGGTACCATATTTTTCTAACACACAAATTACACAGCTATATGACCATTTAACTGAGAGACAAACATTTTTTTTTATTATATCAGTGACACATGTTTACACAATTACACAGTTGAATAACTTCACACTTACGAAACTGTATTTTGTCTGTACTTTGTGAACTGTTCATATTTTTTCGGAACCATTGTGATACTATGAGAGCTCTGAATGATGTATTTGGTATGTGATCATGATTTTTAAAGTACGTTTGAGGTAGATGACACTATTGAAATGAGCAGAGAATTTTTTTAGGTTTTGACATTATTGGAGGAAGCTGCAACGATTTTGAGATTTGACTGAGGTGCTATGATGTTATTATTACGACGACGATGTGTATTATGCTGTTGAGTTACGTTTATGATCAATAAGCTGATGCTATATGAGGAATTTGATTATGCTACATATTTATTATGATGAAATATTGAAGTGTCGACGAATATGTATATGTGTAATAAGGTAAGGAATAATGAGTAGTGGTTAGGGACTCTGACTTGTGAAAAAGGATGTTGGAAACCAAGAATCGTACTTTAAGAGTTATGAAATGTGTGTAAATGCGTGAATGTATCACAATGCCGGCCGACCTGTGAAATTTTTATATGAGACTGTCACTGTAGCGGAAACTGCTGTCGTAAATATTTAGGTAAGAAAGGTAAATGACCGTGACGTAATGCGTTGTGAGCGGCCAGGTGTGCCAGCCGCCTTGAGAAAAAGCCATTAGGTGGAGAAGAAAGAGGCCATTAACCTCGCTATTGACATTCCTTTGTAGAAAGCATCGCAAATACGACACGCTCATTACGTAGAAACATATTGTACTTTGTGCTACTTACTGAAATGCTTATGAACTGATGGGAAATATTCTTACATCTGATTACACCTGATTATGACAAGTGTCTTTCTACGAGAGTTGAGAGAATTTCTACTAACTTATGAAATGCCACATGACTATTGAATGATATTTTTAAGCTTTGCTTTATATAGTTGCTTATTTCATTTGATATCTGGTTTCCAGCTGTGTTGCAGTATTGGTTATATAAAATAAAATTAAATGCATTTGCTAATGTGAACACTTTCTGTCAACAGATCTATTAAATAATAATTTTATGATCCACATTCTTCGAAAAAGGAGCCCTTGGAAAGGAAAGAACAACAAGAAGGGACTAATAACAGTAACTGCATACATAATTTTCTTTTCAAGTACTTGGTAATTTTTTGTAGAATAAGTTTTTGTGGTGCACGACTTTAGATACATATATGTGTAATTGCATTTGCTGGTGCTGTTTGCCAGGCATAGTGCTACTGAATTTCAGTTTGTATTACTGTGTTATGCCAGTTTTACTACTGATTTTTTTTTTTTTTTTTTTTTTTTTGTTGCTGCACATTGGCTCATATTAGTCGTAATGTTGCATTTGCTCTGCTAATTTAGATTTACTGCTGCTAGCTTTCCCAATTTGCACTTTTTGTCATTGCTGTTTGTGTTAATTGTTTTGTGCTGCTGCATTGCCTCGTCCCTTAGTTTAGCATCTGAGCTCAGTAGATTTAAGTTACCTTAATATGGGGTAGGCTATATAAGAGAATGAGTTGTGATGAATTGGAAGAAATGCATTGAGAAGCTATAAGAAAATGGTTTGGCCAAAAAAGGATTTTGAAAGAGGATATGAACAAAAAAGTAAGATTTAGGGACAACAGGTTTAGGTAGGATTTTCTTGGAAATAAATGATGAGGTAAGATAATGGAAAATAAACAATGAGGAAAGAAATATGTGAACATATAAATACAGAAAGCTTGCTTGGATAGTTCTTTTTGGTGGAAACAAATGTTGAAATAAGAGGAAAGATCTATGGAATGAAGTTTCGGGTTGGACTGCAGTACCAAATGTCACACTGAAAACAAACCCTGTCCTGTCCTTTTGTATCATTCCGCTATGTGTTTGTATACCCTTGTGTATTTGTGTTCTTCCTGTCTTTATGTGTTTATCTGATGAGGCTTATGTTGTAGAATTTTTCTAGTACTAAGCTACATTCACTATGATGAGGAATACTGTTATCCTCAAATATAATTTGCATTAATAATATGTTATTTTCTTTGTAAAGATGTTTATAGACATTATTAATTCTGTTCTGTTTCAATGCTCATGTGTGAAATTAATTTTTCGAAAACTATTCTCATTATTTTACATATTTACTTATGTCATAATTCCTGTAACACTGATGTGTATGTTTATTTCTATTCTTTTGTAAAGCCTGTGTTACTACAAGTGTTATCTGTACTGTTATGTTCTTTAATGATGTATTTTGTACCTTTATAATTGTATTCTTATGTTGTAAATTTATAATTGTATGGACACCAGTTCTTCAAATTAAGTATCATTTCACTGCCCACGTATCTGTTGGTCATAATATATGCACAGTATGTGAGAAGTTGGGACTGTTAGTGTTCGCATGTGTGTTGATAATTCAGCAAGGGACTGGTTAACAGCATTGCTGGTTCTAATGACAATTCCAAAAACTTTGTGAGTGCACAAGTGGTGTTTTATGGACTTGCTATCTTGTCCGCAAGACTCTTCGATGGTGATTGTGCACCTGCACGGTCGCAACAGATGGCTGCTGGCCGTCTCTACAAGGACTACAGTGGGTCTGCATCTTTGATGGCCCACCAATACCATTATTTCTACAAGGACTGCAGTGGGTCTGCACCTCTGGTGGCCCACCAATACCGTAATGTCTAACAAGACTACAGTGGTCTGCTCTGTGATGACCTACCTACCAATATTCTTCAAAACTTCGAGTGACTCTGCTGTGGGTTTGCTCTGTTGTGGACCATTGCATGTCTGCATGTCAAGAGTCAGCATTATCTTTCCGTTGGAAGGACAACACTACTTCTTCAAGACTGCATGGAAATCCACTACTACATCTACATCTACATCTACATTTATACTCCGCAAGCCACCCATCGGTGTGTTGCGGAGGGCACTTTACGTGCCACTGTCATTACCTCCCTTTCCTGTTCCAGTCGCGTATGGTTCGCGGGAAGAACGACTGTCTGAAAGCCTCCGTGCGCGCTCTAATCTAATTTTACATTCGTGATCTCCTCGGGAGGTATAAGTAGGGGAAAGCAATATATTCGATACCTCATCCAGAAACGAACACTCTCGAAACCTGGCGAGCAAGCTACACCGCGATGCAGAGCGCCTCTCTTGCAGAATCTGCCACTTGAGTTTGCTAAACATCTCCGTAACGCTATCACTGTTACCAAATAACCCTGTGACGAAACGCGCCACTCTTCCTTGGATCTTCTCTATCTCCTCCGTCAACCCGATCTTGTACAGATCACACACTGATGAGCAATACTCAAGTATAGGTCGAACGAGTGTTTTGTAAGACACCTCCTCTGTTGATGGACTACATTTTCTAAGGACTCTCCCAATGAATCTCAACCTGGTACCCGCCTTACCAACAATTAATTTTATATAATCATTCCACTTCAAATCGTTCCGCACGCATACTCCCAGATATTTTACAGAAGTAACTGCTACCAGTGTTTGTTCCGCTGTCTTATAATCATACAATAAAGGATCCTTCTTTCTATGTATTCGCAATACATTACATTTGTCTATGTTAAGGGTCAGTTGCCACTCCCTGCACAAAGTGCCTATCCGCTGCAGATCTTCCTGCATTTCGCTACAATTTTCTAATGCTGCAACTTCTCTGTATACTACAGCATCATCCGCGAAAAGCCGAATGGAACTTCCGACACTATCTACTAGGTTATTTATATATATTGTGAAAAGCAATGGTCTCATAACACTCCCCTGTGGCACGCCAGAGGTTACTTTAACGTCTGTAGACGTCTCTCCATTGATAACAACATGCTGTGTTCTGTTTGCTAAAAACTCTTCAATCCAGCCACACAGCTGATCTGATATTCCGTAGGCTCTTACTTTGTTGATCAGGCGACAGTGCGGAACTGCATCGAACGCCTTCCGGACGTCAAGGAAAATAGCATCTACCTAGGAGCCTGTATCTAATATTTTCTGGGTCTCATGAACAAATAAAGCGAGTTGGGTCTCACACGATCGCTGTTTCCGGAATCCATGTTGATTCCTACAGAGTAGATTCTGGGTTTCCAAAAACGACATGATACTCGAGCAAAAAACATGTTCTAAAATTCTACAACAGATCGACGTCAGAGATATAGGTCTACAGTTTTGCGCATCTGCTTGACGACCCTACTTGAAGACTGGGACTACCTGTGCTCTTTTCCAATCATTTGGAACCTTCCGTTCCTCTAGAGACTTGCGGTACACGGCTGTTAGAAGGGGGCAAGTTCTTTCGCGTACTCTGTCCCAGGTCCAGTGGACTTTCCTCTGTTGAGTGATTCCAGTTGCTTTTCTATTCCTTGGACACTTATTTCGATGTCAGCCATTTTTTCGTCTGTGCGAGGATTTAGAGAAGGAACTACAGTGCGGTCTTCCTCTGTGAAACAGCTTTGGAAAAAGGTGTTTAGTATTTCAGCTTTACGCATGTCATCCTCTGTTTCAATGCCATCATCATCCCGGAGTGTCTGGATATGCTGTTTCGAGCCACTTACTGATTTAACGTAAGACGAGAACTTCTTAGGATTCTCTATCACGTCGGTACATAGAATTTTACTTTCGAATTCACTGAACGCTTCACGCACAGCCCTCCTTACGCTAACTTTGACATCGTTTAGCTTCTGTTTGTCTGAGAGGTTCTGGCTGCGTTTAAACTTAGAGTGAAGCTCTCTTTGCTTTCGCAGTAGTTTCCTAACTTTGTTGTTGTACCACGGTGGGTTTTTCCCGTCCCTCACAGTTTTACTCGGCACGTACCTGTCTAAAACGCATTTTACGACTGCCTTGAACTTTTTCCATAAACACTCAACATTGTCAGTGTCGGAACAGAAATTTTCGTTTTGATCTGTTAGGTAGTCTGAAATCTGCCTTCTATTACTCTTGCTGAACAGATAAATCTTCCTCCCTTTTTTTTATATATTACCATTTACTTCCATATTCAGGGATGCTGCAACGGCCTTATGATCACTGATTCCCTGTTCTGCACATACAGAGTCGAAAAGTTCGGATCTGTTTGTTATCAGTAGGTCCTAATGTTATCTCTACGAGTCGGTTCTCTGTTTAATTGCTCGAGGTAATTTTCGGATAGTGCACTCAGTATAATGTCACTCGATGCTCTGTCCCTGCCACCCCAGTCTGTATCTGGTAAATTGAAATCTCCACCTAAGACTATAACATGCTGAGAAAATTTATGTGAAATGTATTCCAAATTTTCTCTCAGTTGTTCTGCCACTAATGCTGCTGAGTCGGGAGGTCGATAAAAGGAGCCAATTATTAACCTAGCTCGGTTGTTGAGAGTAACCTCCACCCATGATAATTCACAGGAACTATCCACTTCTACTTCACTACAGGATAAACTACTACTAACAGCGACAAACACGCCACCACCAGTTGCATGCAATCTATCCTTTCTAAACACCGTCTGTGCCTTTGTAAAAATGTTGGCAGAATTTATCTCTGGCTTCAGCTAGCTTTCTGTACCTATAACGATTTCAGCTTCGGTGCTTTCTATCAGCGCTTGAAGTTCCGGTACTTTACCAATGCAGCTTCAACAGTTTACAATTACAATACCGATTGCTGCTTGGTCCCCGCATGTCCTGACTTTGCCCCGCGCCCTTTGAGGCTTTTGCCCTTTCTGTACTTGCCCAAGGCCATCTAACCTAAAAAACCACCCAGTCCACGCCACACAACCCCTGCTACCCGTGTAGCCGCTTGCTGCGTGTAGTGGACTCCTGACCTATCCAGCGGAACCCGAAACCCCGCCACCCTATGGCGCAAGTCGAGGAATCTTCAGTCCACACAGTCGCAGAACCGTCTCAGCCTCTGATTCGGACCCTCCACTCGGCTCTGTACCAAAGGTCCGCAGTCAGTCCTGTCGACAATGCTGCAGATGGTGAGCTCTGCTTTCATCCCGCTAGCGAGACTGGCAGTCCTCAGCAAATCAGATAGCCGCCGGAAGCCAGAGAGGATTTCCTCCGATCCATAGCGACACACATCTTTGGTGCCGACATGAGCGACCACCTGCAGATGGGTGCACCCTGTACCCTTCATGGCATCCGGAAGGACCCTTTCCACATCTGGAATGACTCCCCCCGGTATGCACACGGAGTGCACATTGGTTTTCTTCCCCTCTTGGTGCCATCCCCCTAAGGGGCTCCATTACGCGCCTAACGTTGGAGCTCCCAACTACCAGTAACCCCAACCTCTGCGACTGCCCAGATCTTGCAGACTGAGGGGTAACCTCTGGAACAGGACAAGCAGCCATGTCCGGCCGAAGATCAGTATCAGCCTGAGACAGAGCCTGAAACCGGTTCCTCAGACAAACTGGAGAGGCCTTCCGTTCAGCTCTCCGGAAAGTCTTTCGCCCCCTGCCACACCTTGAGACGACCTCCCACTCTACCACAGGTGAGGGATCAGCCTCAATGTGGACAGTATCCCGGGCAGCCACAGTCGTAGTCCGATCGGGGGATGCATGGGACGAGCTGGTCGCCCCCGACAAACCCCCATCCGGTTCCCCACAGTGATGCCCATTGGCAACAGCCTCAAGCTGTGTGACCGAAGCCAACACTGCCTGAAGCTGGGAGCGAAGGGATGCCAACTCAGCCTGCATCCGAACACAGCAGTTGCAGTCCCTATCCACGCTAAAAACTGTTGTGCAAAGAACGTCTGAACTAATCTACAGATAGCACAAACAACTCGACACAAATTTTAAACGGTTATTAAAATACAAGATTGCCTAGTAAATGCAGTAATGCTGCTACTTGCACACTGCCGACACACTGCTCGGCGGCGGAAGGAGACTACGTGATTTTACCCTATTCAGGTACTCAAACGCGATGCTACAACTCTCAAATACTATAATACGCCCGAAATTTATGAATTAAACAATGCAAGTACCAAAAACACGCAAAGAAATTAAGAATTAAACTATGTAACAAATATGTGAGCTAGGAGTATACGACTTTCTGCTGGCAGCTGTTTATCCAACGGCGGCAGGGAGCACAGTACCGTGTGCATTCTCTTTTACTGCTCAGACTTTCAGAAAAAAAAAACACTGTAATTTTACTGTGATGAATGATCAGGACTGTCTCTATGGACAGTGAGAAAATTTCAGCTTTTGACCAACATTGTATCAATAAGTGTGCGCATTTGATTTCTTTGTTATTGTAATTATGAAATTTTTTTTCAGATCTGTATTGGCCACTGCCCAAAACAATTTGTAAATTTTTTTGTGGGGAGCATGGGGGGCTATGTAAGGGGGCTTTTTAGGTTTTTATATTGGTAACGCCACGTAGCGCTGTGTATGAAAATCACTGGCTGTGCTGTGTGCAGTCTGTAGCTGGGTGGCATTGTAATATTCGCTATTGTAGTGTTGGGCTGTTGGCTGTTAACAGCGCATAGCGTTGCGCAGTTGGAGGTGAGCCGCCAGCAGTGGTGAATGTGGGGAAGTGAGATGGCGGATTTTTCAGAGCGGATGATCTGGACGTGTGTCCATCAGAAACAGTACATTTGTAAGCATGGATGTCATGAACTGCTACATATATTATGATTTTTGAACACTATTAAGGTAAATACATTGCTTGTTCTCTATCAAAATCTTTCATTTCCTAACTATGACTATCAGTAGTTAGTGCCTTCAGTAGTTTGAATCTTTTATTTAGCTGGCAGTAGTGGCGCTCGCTGTATTGCAGTAGTTCGAGCAACGAAGATTTTTGTGAGGTAAGTGATTTGTGAAAGGTATAGATTAATGTTAGCCAGGGCCATTCTTTTGTAGGGATTACTGACAGTCAGATTGCGTTGCGCTAAAAAATATTGTGTGTCAGTTTAAGCACAGTCATGTGTAATTTTTCTAAGGGGACACTAATGCTTTATCCAGACATTTTAAGTTTGTTTTCCCAACTCATCCGCATTAAGTTAAATTCTTCTATGTTAAGAGCCAGCGACCATTCATCACCCAAACTAAAAACTTTTTCTTCGTCATCTTGTATCAACGTACAGTCACTTACGTCAGACACCTTCCTGCACACCACACCACACCACACCACAGCATCTGCAGCGAACAACTGCAGATTTCTTCCCACCCTGTCTGCCAGGTGGTTTAAGGACATATAACAGGTCTTATCACTTCCATGGGGCTAGGCAACAATTCAAGCAAATAACATTAATTGTTTTATTCCAATATCGCAGATTGACAATACTTTGGAATTACACTGGTGTCGCAAGCGATGGGCAACATGGAACATAAATCAGGGTCCTTGCTATATAAAATGCCCAAACAAGCAATGGATATGGATCACTAATATCTGTTCTCGTAGCACTCTCTGCTAGGCTGTGCTAATACTCTGAGAATCCTGTCCACTAATGTCCGAAGGAGGCTGGCAGGAGTAGCGCTTATATTCACTTCTTGTAAAGGCCTGCTTCTGCTACTGTATCATTTCCAAAATTGACACCAAGCGAGTCGGCGTTCACTTCTTTCCTACACATTGTCATCTTTCATTTTGTTACAGTCATCTTAAGCCCATATTCAGTGCAAAGTACACTGTCTACAGCAGCGGTTCTCAAACTTTTCGATATTGTAGATCACCTGTTTTTTGCTATGCTATCTGAAATTTTACAGTGTATTAAAAAATTTACTAATTAGAATTACCACTGGCAAGAAAAATATAAAGAACAATAATGCAATAAGTAATTTCTTCTAAAGATACATGAGAAAATACAGTACTGTACAGTACAGTAAGTACAGTAACTGAAAATCAATGTCTTTTAAGGAAATACACTTGATGAACAATGTTGTCAAATGTGGTGTCACTGATGTGAGGAATGAAATTCTTTGTGTTTTTACATAATTCCATTGAAATCTGGAATAAGTTTTGTCACCATCGGTCCGATTCCGCATTAAGACGATTTCACTGTAGGGTTTTAATATTAAAAAGACCAGAGAAAGTCTGCTCACAGAAGTACGTGGCAGGGCAAGGCATGAAATGTTGCAATATCTATTTAGACAACTCTTCATACTCACAGCGCACATGCAACCAAAAGCTACGAAGTTCATTTTCTTTGAAAACGTTTTTCCATGTAGTATAGCAGGATAGTTCCATTAGCTGTTCTTGTTTTGTCTCAGAGGGATTCACAACCTTATATGTCACGGATTTCTACATTAGTTAAAGGATTGTCAATCCAACAACTACCAGATTGTGGTACAGGGAAATATTCTCAAAAACTTGCAGCTAATGGTCTAAAGTGTCCTACAAGTGTTTAGTGCACTTTAGTAGAAGGTTTTTCGCTTCAATAATCAATTAAGTCCTTGAACACTGGAAATGAAGAATAGCTATTGTTTTACACTCGTACTGCCCAAAAGTGCGTTTTCTTAATCGTAACTTCAACTTTACTCTCAACCTGGAAGATATTGCATTTCTTCCTTGCAAGCCTAAGTTAAGTTAGTTGGGAAAGGAGAAAAGATACACCAAGTAGGGCCTTTTACGCAAGCAATCAAAATCACACAATTTCTCTTGTTTGTCTAAAAGAAACAAGCGGACTTCATCACGCAGCTCAAAGGAACGACGTAGTACTTTCCCTCTCGATAACCAGCACATTTCAGTATGTAAAAAAGTACAGTGTGTTCACTACCCATTTCTTCACTTAAAACTGCGAAATGACAAGAATTTAGAGAACGTGACTGAATGAAATTAACAACTTTTGCAATTTCATCCAGAATGCGTTTCAAAATCTCAGGCATTTTTCTCACTGCTATAGCTGCTGCGTATGAAGCAGTGAGTACACTTCACATCTGGTGCTAAAGGTTTCACTCCAGCTATTAGACCTGTCTCCAAACCTGTACAAGTTCGTGCTCCGTCCGTAGTGATAGCTACACATTTAACTCACCTAATATCGTTGTTTATCACGAACTCATTAAGTGCAGAGAACACATCTTCTGCCTTTGAGGAATATCCGTACACAACAACAGCTCGTCACAAACTGCCTTTTTACATTCAAAACGGATGGAAACCAACAGATTTGCTTTTTCATCCATTTCTGTACTTTCATCAAGTTGTAAAGAATAAAACCAGTTACCTTGAACTTTTGAAATTAATTTCTCTTTCAGTGTAAGGGATATTGTCAATTCTTCTTTTTAACTTCTTCGTCGGAAAGGAGAACTGAGTTTACTTCCTTACGAACTGCATCACTTATCATTATTACACAGGTAACGTACACAGCTGGTAGGTTTAAAGTTTTTTCGCAACTGTGTGGAATTTCTTAGATTTACCAATTACCAATGATACATGATATGACTCTGAAGTAACTTTCGCGTTAGTGTTATCAAACACTGCAGTCTTTGACATTACAAAAAAATGGTTCAAATGGCTCTGAGCACTATGGGACTCAACTGCTGAGGTCATTAGTCCCCTAGAACTTAGAACTAGTTAAACCTAACTAACCTAAGGACATCACAAACATCCATGCCCGAGGCAGGATTCGAACCTGCGACCGTAGCGGTCTTGCGGTTCCAGACTGCAGCGCCTTTAACCGCACGGCCACTTCGGCCGGCTTTGACATTACAATTTTACTGCGTTTCATCTCCCAGAGTTTGCTTGGAAGAAAATACACTACTTGCCATTAAAATTGCTACACCAAGAAAAAACGCAGATGTTAACGGGTATTCATTGGACAAATATATTATACTAGAACTGACATGTGATTGCATTTTCACGCAATTTGGATGCATAGATCTTGAGAAATCAGTACCCAGAACAAACACCTCTGCCCGTAATAACGGCCTTGATACGCCTGGGCATTGAGTCAAACACAGCTTGGATGGCGTGTACAGCTGCCCATGCAGCTTCCATACGATACCACAGTCCATCAAGAGTAGTGACTGGCGTATTGTGACGAGCCAGTTGCTCGGCCACCATTGACCACACCTTTTCAATTGGTGAGAGATTTGGAGAATGTGCTGGCCAGGGCAGCAGTCGAACATTCTCTGTGTCCAGAAAGGCCCGTACAGGACCTGCAAAATGCGTTGTGCGTTATCCTGCTGAAATGTTGGATTTCGCAGGGATCGAATGAAGGGTAGAGCCACGAGTCGTAACACATCTGAAATGTAACGTCAACTGTTCGAAGTGCCGTCAATGCGAACAAAATGTGACTGAGACGTGTAACCAATGGTACCCCATACCATCACGCCGGGTGATACGCCAGTATGGCGATGACAAATACACGCTTCCAATGTGTGTTCACCGCGATGTCGCCAAACACGGATGCGACCATCATGATGCTGTAAACAGAACCTGGATTCATCCGAAAAAATGACGTTTTGCCATTCGTGCACCCAGGTTCGTCGTTAAGTACACGATCGCAGGCGCTCCTGTCTGTGGTGCACCGTCAAGGGTAACCGCAGCCATGGTCTCCGAGCTGATAGTCCATGCAGCTGCAAACGTCGTCGAACTGTTCGTGCAGATGGTTGTTGTCATGCAAACGTCCCTAATTGTTGACTCAGGGATTGAGACGTGACTGCACGATCCGCAACAGCCATGCGCATAAGATGCCTGTTATCTCGACTGCTAGTGTTACGAGGCCGTTGGGATCCAGCATGGCGTTCCGTATTACCCTCCCGAACCCACCGATTCCATATTCTGCTAACAGTCATTTGATCTCGACCAGCGCGAGCAGCAATGTCGTGATACGATAAACCGCAATCGCGATAGGCTACAATCCGACTTTGATAAAAGTCGTAAACGTGATGGTACGCATTTTTCCTTCTTACACGAGGCATCACAACAACGTTTCACCAGGCAACGCCGGTCAACTGCTGTTTGTGTATGAGAAACTGGTTGGAAACTTTCCTCATGTCAGCACGTTGTAGGTGTCGCCACCGGCGCCAACCTTGTGTGAATGCTCTGAAAGCTAATCATTTGGATATCACAGCATCTTCTCCCTGCCGGTTAAATTTTGCGTCTGTAGCACGTCATCTTCGTGGTGTATCAATTTGAATGGCCAGTAGTGTAAGTGTACTTACCAACGTGTTCCTCATGTTTCTTCTCCAAATGTCTTCGAAGATTAAAGGTTTCGTGGTTCCGTTACTCAGTACTTCATAACACAAGACACACTGAATCTGCATGGTGTTATTACTGCCTATGTATGTAAACCCATAACGAAATTAGACATCAGAGTACATACATAGTTTTCTCTTCTTTCCTTCACGTTCACTTGCAGTAGCTTGCGAACATGAAGGCTCACTTTCTGAAGCATGGTCCGACTTAACATCACCAATAGTCTTTCGTTTCACTGCAGATGATGGCCACATATATATCAATTGTGAACATAACAAATAACGAACGTCGAGTAGCTCAGGCGACGAATGGCTCATGATAAATCATTGTGTATACATCTGCTGTTTATCCCTCTCCACTCATGAACACATGTCGTCTATGACTGTCTCTAACACCGATTTTCTCCAGAAAACTTTTATCCCTCATATATTCCTTGATGAAATGTTGAAGCGAAAAAACATGAATTAACGTCAATGGTTGAGGCTGGAGGTATGTGTGGTAAAATCTCACTAGAGTTAAATTGACATAGAAAGTGGGCGTGATAAAGCTTATTAGTGTATGTAGCTTCAAAAAACACTAGGAATTAAAACTGTAAAGTGTCGATAAAAATTTGAAAAAGTGTGGGGCAATTAAACCGTGTTTTTCTTATCTAATCACGTGATCTTGCTACTGAGGAAAAGAGAACAATATCGAATTCAGTTTCTCTTTGTTGCTTAACAATACAAAATCCCAATTTTTATTGCTTTCTTGTTTTTAATTAATCACTGATGAAAAATGAAAGCAGAAAATTTTTGCTTCAACAGTAATAAGACCGCTGTGCAATATTATTATTTCAGAGTTGTTTTGTGTGTATGTCATTTTGATATTTTTAATCTGTTTACAAAGTGATAGAACCAACGCAAAGTTCTTATTCCTCTGTTGCGATTCACCTTCCAAGAAAATTTTGCTTTATCTACAACGAATTTGAGTCAAGAGTTACTCGCAGTAGTGGTTTTAGGAACATATTTTGGGAGGGGTTTCTCTTCGATTTTTTTAAAAAATCCCAGAATTTCCAGACTTCCGGAATTGGGGGAGGGGCGGAGGCTTGATGTATTTAAGCACAAGAATGACTAGCATGTATTTTTTTTTTTTTAAAAAAAAAAGCATGCTGAACACTTGAATTTTGTTACTGGTGGGAGCTTTCCGCCACTGGAAGATGAAATCCCTGAAAATTCGAGGTGTTCTGCAGTTAATGTTCAACTGATTTTGAAAAAGTGTCCTAAAAAAGAAGGGATTCCTCTCACTTGTTGAAGTTCTGTATTACGGTTGACCGGCTTCAGGGCTGAAATCTAATAAAGTAGCAAAATATTTAAACTTACAAAGGCAGGTATAATTTAAAACTGCTTTCTTTTTAGTAACTGAAAAAAAATACATCTTTCATAACAGCTGTGAGCTCCCTTTTATCAAAACACGTTTGAATTTTTGGGCGTCGTGGACCGCCTGGCTAGGTCGTGTGGACCCATGGGGACCCGCAGGCCCCACTATGAGAAACACTGGTCTACAGAATTATGTTTGCACTCAACGTAACTGGTGATATCTGAACCTTTTCAGAACACCTTTTCTTTGTGCCAAAAGATAGGTAAGTATTACACAACAGTAATTAATTTCTCACACTTAGCAAGTATAAATGAGTGGAACGAATTTGGAAAATTATAAATCTATGTTATGTTTGTTCTCTGTAGACTCCCATGTGCAGAGATGGTTTCCCGATTTTAAAATGATCTGAGGAACATGTGGAAACGAAAGAAGGCTGGAACTGGTTCTGTGTTGTAAGGGCGGTGTGGGAGTCTCAGGTGTGAGAAATGCTGAATTGTATGGAGAAACTATATGCAATTTCTTTTAGTACTCGTTCTTACAGTCAAGGTTATCTATGTTTAAAGTTGTTGCGTTGTTGAAATTGTCATTTAGCAAACAGAACGAGTATGAATGTCGAACTAGAAGAACACAGAATTGAGTTGATGTTTCCTGCAGCAAACTATTCCTGCAGTCGCTTTGTCGCCGAAGATAAGTAGTACATTTTTAACATAGAAGAAAACTCCGAAAATCGTCAAACCAACTCCGTAATTTTAGCATAGCAACAGAAAAAAGTGAACGAGTAAATAGAACCTGTCCACACTATGCTACATACCATCACAAATGGCTCTAGGAGATTAACTTATATACGAGGGCTATTCGGAAAGTCAGGCCTGATCTGTCGTAAAATGGAAACCACGGTGGAGATAAAAATGAGACACTTACGATAGGAGTGCTAGAGACAATGACCAAGAAATCTGTGCAAAGCTTTACACTGGCGTTTCCATTTCGTGACCTACTGGACCTAACTTTCCGAACAGCCTTCGTATTATTTGCGTTAATTCCAGAAAAATGTACATCTACACTGCACAACACAATAATTTTCTGGGATTGCAACGCAGTAGTTCTAAATGTGACTCTAACCTTCCAGTGTAATAGTCCAAAAGCGTGGCGCCCTGCGACGTCACCATAGGGCTAGGAGACGCTTCGAACAGCAAGGTGTCGACACTCGTTGGAAAAAAGGACGGAACTCAGAAGTTCGTGGGTTAATGATGTCACATTGGCATCAAATTTCACTAAAATTCTACCCAACGCCACTGTCTAAGTCTCCACGATCGGAAGGTTGTCAACCGCCCCCCTCCCCCCACCATCACCACCCACACCTTTCCCTCAAACTGCCCTCACCCCTTCTCATGTCGCTTCTGTGTAGTCACCGGTGAATGTACGTCTGTGCATATAAGCCGGTGGCAGCTGAGAGTTTTGTCAAACTGGAAGGTCTTTAGGGATCCTATGCCGTATTAATCACGCATACGTTGACGTCCACTCTCCCACAGTTGGTTGAAAAACTTAAACACCCTTTACTGCTTCAGATCGCTTTCAGATTCCTTCTAATGCATTTTAACGGTCCCTGGTGGTTCCATTCTTTATGCCAGAACGAAAATTACAGTCACGCTACATTCCATAGGAATCAGATCAGGTTCAATGGGTTTGCAGCCCCACGATGTCCTCAGAGAAGCGTTGAATCGTGCAGTGGTTATCAGCAGTGTCTAAGGTTGTTAATAACGTCCTTCCGCTGCACATCTGAGTGCCAGCTGTTGTTTTCGACCGCCCCAAGAGAAGAGGTGGCCTCATTGATGCCTTCTGTGGGCTCTCTGCAGGTCCTTTTCGTGTCGATTCTGAGTAGGAGTGTATCTGAAAAGTTTTCCTCGGCCACTCATTAGATAACCGCTTAAATTAGCCGCTGGGCGTCGAGTTTCCGTTCTCTGTCGTAGATGCATTAAGAAATGGGACTACACGCGGTTATCTGGGGCTGTGACGGCCTCCCCATCGTGTGACACGTCCACGGTGGCGTTGAGCGGAACTGTGGTGAAATTTGGTGCCAGTGTGACATCATTAACCCACTTTACATCTCACATAAACTTCAGAGTGCTGGCGTGTGTCGACAACTTGTCGTCAGAAGCGTAGCCGAGTCCGAGGGTGACGTCGCAGGGCGCTACACTTCTGTGCTATTTCAGAGCAACGTCGTAGGCACCTTCGAACCAAATTTCAAACCCCAGCGTCGCAATGGGAGAAAATGATTTTGTTTTAATAAAAGTGAACCTTTAATTTTGGTGCCGAGTGCAGATTGTAAAATATTGAGGTAACTTGGAAAGCCGTTCAATAGCTCATAAGTGAACTGCTGTGGTTAGAGTTTGGATAGGTAAATTGCGTGCATAACAATGTAAACTGACCAAAAGTGAACATGGAAAACCATTTCTAAGATTACAGCAATAGTGAACGTGTTTCAGCAACTCGACTTGTAGTTGGTCACGGTGCGCTGGTGATGTAAATCCCAAATTGTAGCTGTCAGAGTAAAATGTCCAACATTCTGTAGACTCACGTACAGCGTCTCTGTAACTTCCATCAGTGTCACACTCACCTTCTTTACTGCAAACTTCTTGCACCTAAAGGGATGGGCAATAGTCATATTTTTTCTAACTAAGATGTGAAATCTCATGTATTATGATGGATGAGTTTATGCAGACAAAGGTTGCATGTTGCATTATCCTATATGTTAACGTCTGCAGGACATCAGTTACGTTAAGACCGTTAAATAATGAATAAGTGAAAAAGGCAATCTATACGAGAAGTAACGTTTCATACAACTTAATCCAAATGGCTTATAAAATCATTGGAAAGATTAATATAAGCCTTCTTGGTGTAAAGTAACATTTGTCACATGAAATACGGGTACATACTTACGTGAACAATGCACATGACGAAGCACTTATTTACAGATTGGAAGTTATACACGCTGATTGTCATATTTTGCATTTTCGTTCAATGAAGGATGAAGTGCGCCCGTCGGACGCGTCAGATGTGGAGGCCTCGGAAGAGGTTGTCAACATATCGTTGGATGAGTATGTACCGGAGGTTACGTGCTGCTCGCCCGCGGCGTTGGATACGCCGACGGACGAATCTAACTAGGCCCATCTTTGGTCGTATGTGTACGTGGCGCACGGAATTCATCCAAACTGACGGTACGCTTTGAGTATGGTAAAATGGTCACTCTTGAGAAGCATGATGAGAAAGCCAAGAATTTTGCAACACTTCAGCATTATGATATTACTGATGAATTAGTTTTTTAGTAACATATATGGGTCAGTAATTATTAACAAAATTGTAGCATATGTGTATAGGGTTAAAGTTAGAATAGAACGGCTAACACTTGATGATAAGGCTAACAAGAAGATATTTGAAGACCAAGGCGCATTGGAGAAAGTTCGTATAGCATGTAGTAATAAAATGGGAGCTTTTGATTTAAATCCGCAGAAGGCATCAGGTGTACCTTGGCGTAAATGTACTAGAAGGAATAGATTTAAGTTTGTAACGTATTCTAAGCCAGAGCAAAGTGCTGATATAAGTAAAGTTAAGTCGTGGACAGATCTTTAAAAAGAGTGTAAAGTTAAAAATAGGTTGTTTCAAGGAACCAATCCTTTCTATATTGGTCTACAGATTGCTGGCGATGAACCGGAACAGACAGATAATGTTCAGAGTGAAGTTAAATATGTCACATTTATTGTAAGAAATAGTGTATATGACTTTTGTAAAAGGAAAGGTAATTTAACATTCTGAATAGAAGTATTTGTTTCAGCTAATGCCTGCGTTGGAGTTTTTTTATGCCAACTGGGGCCATATTCGTAATTTTCCGGACGGCCTACGCCTGGCTTTCCTTGTTCCTAATAGTCAACAAATGATTGATGAACTCGCTATTAGCTTTTATGGCAACAAGATTAATTTTTCTGCAGCTGTTCTAGTGCTGGAAGAATTGTGGTATTATAAGCCTAATTTGGAACAATTGGTGCGTCAGTTTAAGGACGCTTACAGAGAATATGTATTTATGCCAAACGGTATAAGGTGTGCAAACAGGTACTTTGATTTCAGGCAAGGCCGGTACAGGCCATTGTGGTACAATTATTAGAACCTCAATAAAATAACCTCAAAAGTCATACCTCAGACGCACAGCCGAAGGCCATCCTAGAAAATGGCCTCACGTGTAGTGAGGTCTCCTGATCAGAGTAGAAAAAAATATAGGCTTGTACACAAGTTATCAAAAGAGAAGCGACATTGACATTGTAAATGTTCTAATGAATTTGACTGCATAACTCGTTGGAATAAGTGACTAAAGTCAGATACTGTAGCAAGCGCTGTGCCTACTGATTTCAAAAAGAAATTAACATTTTGTAGCAGCACGCGGAACACTAGTCCACTTCCACAGTTCACAGCAGTTTCGCGACATGAGTTAGTGGAAATTAGATCATCAGGTGCACGTACCTCACAAGTGATTATCTAAATAACTTTCCAAATATGTAGTGCCTTAGAAGGAATAACCCCAAAAAATTTAAGCCATCTCACCAAACAGCCGCCCAGCGAATTTCGCATTCTACATGAGTCACCCGTACATTCGCCACTACACAACCCAGAGGAGTATCTTTGGCAAGATACGTTTCAGCATACTTTGTGGCTAACCACTAATTGTCTCTGACTCCAAGAAGTATATCGCCATTTTTCCACAAGACTCACAGAGATGAACTTACCCTGCATATATAATCATCTCTGCAGTCGCACTGCAATAATTATTTTATGATATAATAGAAATACGGAGAAAATTAAATCAGGCATTGTAAGTGGTGAAAGATCAGCCAACTTTCATTATCCTCTTCCCATTGAATAGTAGATCTGGAATAGTCTTTGAAGAGAGAATTCTACACTGATTACAATACAACCTAAAAGAAAAAAATCACAAAGTTACATGCAGATTGAAGATGTAAGAAAAATGACAACACAAACATAAAAATTGTAATGTGTTCTCTTGGCTGATTCTGAAGACTTAATAGTTTGCAATAATGAGCCATGTATGCAAAGTACAAAAAAATTAAATAAAAGTAATAAAAGCATGTGTAATACAATAAATTACGAGAAAGAGCAAGACAGTTACATATCACCTAATGGTCAGAATCATACTTCCACTGTGAGCACGTAGACCACAACTGTTAAGCATAATGATGAGAAATTACACGCTAACGCTTTACGCTTTAACTTACAAAAATCTGCCAAATGGATGAAAAAGTTCGCCGCACATAAATCATGAAAATATGCTGCTGAGCGCATTCCTCAAATGATAATGTCAAAGCTAGTTACAATTGTCGTTGTGGCATTAGCTCAAAAAAATAATTTGCCATGTTAGTGAAATTATGTACTTTGAAAGTAATAGGTTGAGTTGATACAAAATAATACAGAACAGAAATAAACAGACAATGACCTTATTTAGCATCGTAACAATCAGATAACTGGTTGTCAATGTCATAACATCGACATCTTATGTAGATAAAAAGACTATAACAAAAATGAAAAAGTATTTGTTTCAAATGCTCATGTCAGTAACACAATAAATGAACACACCTAAAATTAATTGACTTCATCTATTAAGTTACAACAACAGGAAAAGTTGCAATGGTGGAATAATGCTGTCACAAGCCAACTGTCCTAACTTACGCTAAGTCGAAGTCCTCTGCTTGCAGAAATTTATGCTTTTTCCTAATAGTTTGGGTACAAAAGAAATCGCTCCTCGTTATTCTTCATTAACAACGACAGATAAATACCTTTTTCTACTTTGGAGCGAATGATGATGATTATTGACAATGTACTTTTTGTTTGGCACTTGCGCTATGACACACATTGTACATTGTGGATGGCACACTGTGTTGCGACCTTTTAAAATACAAACTTCTATTTTCGTAAAAATTATGAATGGCAGTCAATTATAATTTAGTAACGAACAATGCATACAATATGAAAGTTACAAAAAACGCAAATCGAAAATCCACAAAAAGTGGTCGCGAAGATAAAATAATTCAACAAGTGACACATTGACTGACAATATAGTATAATAATATGTGTCTTAAATTATTTAAGAGACCCATAAGGGCTTAAAGCACAGACACAGATATTTGTGAAAATTAGATTTATAGGCAAACCACCGGGCTCATACACACGAAATTTTTTTTAACCGAGTCTCAACATCCTTTACTTTCTATGAAAAATAATGTACTCACTTTATGTTACGAAATTTTAATTAGTATTTAGGCTTATTATTATTCTTATTGATGTTACTTCACAAAAGTTTTGTATATATGACAGTGATCAGAACGCAAAAACACAGACTAAAGGCAACACGCATCACAATTCTGAACTATCCAACACTTCATGGTTCTCGTTATCATCATTTTCATTAAGCAAATTCTTTGGCGTGACGTAAAGATAAAACTGTCCGTCCATTTCAGGCATGAAACCTAGTGGTTTTGTTAAATTTTTGTGATGCAGGGTTGATATTTGCCTTCCACCTACCTATTTGGGCACTGTATTCTGCAAGGCATCTATAAACTGTGTGGATATGAAAAATTGTCGTCTCCCTCGATATGACTTTCAGGAAATGGTGACCTCCCACGGCGGCATTGAAAAATATATCAGTTTAAACAACAGTACCTCCCAATCTGTTGAAAGCTTCATCATTGTAAAATTTCTGAACTGTATGTTACCATCTACATCAACGTTTGGTTTGGTAATGAAGTTGTTAAGACTCTTAGTGGTTTTGAAATTCTCAGTGTCCATTTCAGACTACAAAAGGTTTGGACAACCTTGCTTTCTGTATAATTTGACACAAAACCAAAAGGTGAGAAAATTTAAACACTTCTCCTCTTACTTTTTCCGATTTGATGGAATTCAGCATTACATAACAGAAAAGTGTGCCTGGGAACAAAATAATGCTTTCTGCTTTGGGTCTCTGTGGAAGTGAATATCAGAGAAATGAGTGAGACAGCTTTTTGTGAATGTTCATACATGTATTGTGGGCCTATAACATGGACGAAGCTGGTTCACCGTAAGGTCAACAGATGTCAGGAGCATGTATCAATGCAAAAATCTGAAAATTCATGACAGTGTGCTTTAGGCTCTTGTGATTTTAAGCATCTCATTTAAGTCCCCTCAATCCACATTTACTGAATATATTCCTATAGATAATATGATCCTGAATTGATATTTATAACCATTCATCATTCTTTTCGTATTAGTGATATTCCACATCATTCTACACAACAAATACTACACCCTACATACTCTTTATCTTATGTCTAATGGTTAGTGTTGCTGCCTCTGGATCGTTGGGTCCCTGGTTCGATTCCCGCCGGGCCTGGGATTATCTCCATCCGTGAACTGAGTGTTAGGGTTGTCCTCCTAGTTTCATCATCATTCGTGGAAAGTGGCAATCCTGGACAATGAAAAGATTGGGAATTTATACGGGTGCTGATAACCACGCAGTTGAGCGCCCCACAAACCAGATATCATCGTCACCATCATCATCATCATCATCATATCATCATCAACCTGTGGTCGTTTCTTTCACTATAAATATTGCTTCCTGTAGCAACATACAGATTATAATCAAATGCGACACAGTGTAATTAAAAATATTTAAGGTACTGATGAAATTCGAGTCCTAATGCCACAACATGGAAGCGATGCAAATACACTCCTGGAAATGGAAAAAAGAACACATTGACACCGGTGTGTCAGACCCACCATACTTGCTCCGGACACTGCGAGAGGGCTGTACAAGCAATGATCACACGCACGGCACAGCGGACACACCAGGAACCGCGGTGTTGGCCGTCGAATGGCGCTAGCTGCGCAGCATTTGTGCACCGCCGCCGTCAGTGTCAGCCAGTTTGCCGTGGCATACGGAGCTCCATCGCAGTCTTTAACACTGGTAGCATGCCGCGACAGCGTGGACGTGAACCGTATGTGCAGTTGACGGACTTTGAGCGAGGGCGTATAGTGGGCATGCGGGAGGCCGGGTGGACGTACCGCCGAATTGCTCAACACGTGGGGCGTGAGGTCTCCACAGTACATCGACGTTGTCGCCAGTGGTCGGCGGAAGGTGCACGTGCCCGTCGACCTGGGACCGGACCGCAGCGACGCACGGATGCACGCCAAGACCGTAGGATCCTACGCAGTGCCGTAGGGGACCGCACCGCCACTTCCCAGCAAATTAGGGACACTGTTGCTCCTGGGGTATCGGCGAGGACCATCCGCAACCGTCTCCATGAAGCTGGGCTACGGTCCCGCACAACGTTAGGCCGTCTTCCGCTCACGCCCCAACATCGTGCAGCCCGCCTCCAGTGGTGTCGCGACAGGCGTGAATGGAGGGACGAATGGAGACGTGTCGTCTTCAGCGATGAGAGTCGCTTCTGCCTTGGTGCCAATGATGGTCGTATGCGTGTTTGGCGCCGTGCGGGTGAGCGCCACAATCAGGACTGCATACGACCGAGGCACACAGGGCCAACACCCGGCATCATGGTGTGGGGAGCGATCTCCTACACTGGCCGTACACCACTGGTGATCGTCGAGGGGACACTGAATAGTGCACGGTACATCCAAACCGTCATCGAACCCATCGTTCTACCATTCCTAGACCGGCAAGGGAACTTGCTGTTCCAACAGGACAATGCACGTCCGCATGTATCCCGTGCCACCCAACGTGCTCTAGAAGGTGTAAGTCAACTACCCTGGCGAGCAAGATCTCCGGATCTGTCCCCCATTGAGCATGTTTGGGACTGGATGAAGCGTCGTCTCACGCGGTCTGCACGTCCAGCACGAACGCTGGTCCAACTGAGGCGCCAGGTGGAAATGGCATGGCAAGCCGTTCCACAGGACTACATCCAGCATCTCTACGATCGTCTCCATGGGAGAATAGCAGCCTGCATTGCTGCGAAAGGTGGATATACACTGTACTAGTGGCGACATTGTGCGTGCTCTGTTGCCTGTGTCTATGTGCCTGTGGTTCTGTCAGTGTGATCATGTGATATATCTGACCCCAGGAATGTGTCAATAAAGTTTCCCCTTCCTGGGACAATGAATTCACGGTGTTCTTATTTCAATTTCCAGGAGTGTAAATATTCGAAGGAGATGAGCACACCTTCTCGATTGTGGGTGCTTGTGTATCCGATAGGGAGGCCCCTTCTTTCTAAGAAAAACCTCTCCAGAGAAGCCTAAGAAAGGAAGTGTGACCATTGAAGAACGTCATCAGAGTCTCGAAAGGTGGTGAAGTGCAGTTACATCCATTATAAATACGTGTCCCAACCCTCTTTGGGGCCACTAAAAGGCGGAAGCACGAGTGAGCGGCTCTCTGTCTTGGATTTAACCACTGCCTTATGTAAGGTGAGTAACATTAATCTTTTAAAAACTGGGTTTTTAGACGGAGCAGCTTAATTTGCTGATGCTGTTGTTGAAAACGCTACTGGAACTGTTGTTGCTGCTGTTGAAACTGCTATTGGAACAACAGGTGCAACTGCTGCTACAGGAGCAGCTGCTTTGTGTTCACGGCACAATACCAATCTTGCAAGACTCTGGTAATAGTAAGTGCCAACGAGGTAGATATCAGGTAATGACTCAAGTAACCTACAGGGACTGGATTACTGGCCTGGATTTCTCACCTGTGGATCACCGACTGTGGATGTAAGACAACACTGGAGAACGGACAACTTGAGAGGGCACGAGAAATAAAAGAATCCAGCGAATAATCCAAAGAGAGTAATCAAGACACAACAAAGTGAGAAAACAATAAATGTGCGTTACGGCTATTGACAAGAGAGTTAGGAGGAAATAGCACTGGAAGCAAAGGTGGTGCGCGACTAGCTTTATACACTGAAGCGCCAAAAAAACTGGTATAGGCATGCGTATTCAAATACAGAAATATGTAAACAGGTAGAATACGGCGCTGCGGTCGGTAACGCCTACGTAAGACAACAAGTGTCTGGCGCAGTTGTTAGATTGGTTACTGCTGCTACAATGTCAGTTTATCAAGATTTAATTGAGTCTGAACGTGGTGTTCTAGACGGCACACGAGCGATGGGACACGGTATCGCTGAGGTAGCGATGAAGTGGGGATTTTCCTGTGCGACCATTCCACGAGTGTAGCGTGAATATCAGGAATCCGGAATACATCAAATCTCCGACAACGCTGCGACCGGAAAAAGATCCTGCAAGAACGGGACCAACGACGACTGAAGAGAATTGCTCAGCGTGACAACCCTTTCGCAACTCTTCCGCAAATAGTTGCGTATTTCAGTGGTAGACCATCAACAGTTGTCAGCATTCGAAACATTCTACGAGACTTCATCGATATGGGTTTTGGGAGCCGAACGCCCACTCGTGTACTCTTGATGACTGGCTGACTCGCTTGGGCCGGCCAACACCGACTATTGACTGTTGATGACTGGAAACATGTTGCCTGGTCGGACGAGTCTCGTTTCAAATTGTATCGAACGGATGAGCGTGTAAGGGTATGGAGACAACTTCATGAATCCATGGACCCTGAATGTCAGCAGGGGATTGTTAAAGCTGCTGGAGTCTCTGTGATGGTGTGGGTCGTGTGCAGTTGGAGTGATATGGGACCCCTCATTCGTCTAGATACGACTCTGACAGGTGACACGTTCGTAAGCATCCTGTTTGATCAGCTGCATCCACTCATGTCCACTGCGCACTGCGATGGACTTGGGCAATTCCAGCAGGATAATGCAACACCCCACATGTCCAGAATTACTACAGAGTGGCTCTGAGTTTAAACACTTCCACTGGCCACCAAACTTCCCAGACATTAACATTATTGAGCACATCTGGGATGCCTTGCAACGCGCTGTTCAGAAGAGTCGCCACCCCCTCGTTCTCTTACAGATTCATGGACAGCCCTGCAGGATTCATGGTGTCAGTCCTCCAGCACTACGTCAGACGTTAGTCGAGTCCATGCCACGTCGTGTTCCGGCACTTCTGCGTGCTGACGTAGGCGCTTCACGATATTAGGCAGGTGTGCCAGTTTCTTTGGATCTTCCGTGTTCTACGACTGTGGGCAATAACTTGGCGGGGCTGTGCGGCACAGCAATCCCAGGGGTGCAAATCGCTGATACTGACACTAGAAAATGTAACAGTGCCGTCTAGTGGACGAATCAAGTTCCACAGTACCTGGAAGTGGATATGCAGAACACAGCATGCTATGGAAGTGAATCGTAGATAATGAGAAAGCCAGCAACGAAGACAACTGAAATATACAATACATGTAATGTAAAGGGAGGGTAAGAAATAAATAACAAAGATAACAAGAAATGCAAATCACGGTGAAAAATTCTTGCGTGTAAATGTAAAATAGTTGTAGGACGACTATTAGAAAACTTTTGAATATTAAATTGTTGAAATTAGAAGCGAAGCCTGAATATCCGGGATCAGTGAAAGGCTGAGATGTACAGACAAACTGTAGAAGATAATGACAGCAGTAAGATGAGAAAAAGAAAGCACAAGACGGAAAGAGGTGTATGATGGTATCAAACAACTAGAGGACTGAAAATGTTTAAGAAAAGCTGAACATATACTGGTTATGCGCCTCTTTAGTAAGAGAGGTACAATGCTTTGCAGGTTCATCTATCAGCTGTAACAGCATCCACTTCTGACAATAGTGTGCGAGTATACACTGATGGTGACTGTGCCTGATATACACTGATGAGCCAGAACGTTATGACCACCTGCTTAATGGATTGTTTGTCCGTCTTTGGAACGAAAAACATCACTGATTCTGTGTATCAGGGATCCAACAGTTTGTTGGTAGGTTTTTGGAAGTAGGTCTATGTGGCATTAGATATCTACGCGCCAGTCATGTAATACGCGCAAATAACGGACCACTGATTTGCGCATCTGGTGATGGCGCCCGATAGCGATGCGAAAGAGTTCCGTAGGATTTACATAAGGCGATTTTGGTCGCCGAAACGACGTGAGTTCACTGTAATGCTCGTCAAATCACTATAGCACATGTCTGACTCCGACAAACAGACAATTATACTGCTGAAAGATGGCATCGCCGTCGGGAAAGACATCAAGCATGAAGGGACGCAGGTGATTCGCAGCTGTCAGCGTGTCTTCGATTACTACCACATGCCCCAAGCAAGCGCAGTATAATGTCTCCCATAGGATAATACTGCTCCCACCAGTCTGCATCTGTGGCGCACTGCACACTTCGAGCCGCCGTTCACCTCGATGACGGCGTTTGTAGAGACGACCATAGACCTAGTGTTGCAAAGATATGATTCACCCGAAGAACCGACACTTTTCCATTGATCGACGGTCGATTCCCGATGATCCCGTCCCGACTGCAGTCTTAATTGACGATGTCGTTGGGTCAATATGTGAACACACAGGGATTGTCGGCTGTGAAGCTCCATGTTCAAAATGTCCGATGAACGGTGTGTTCCGAAATGCTTGTGTGTGCACCAGCATTGTGCTCTTTCGGCAGAGATGCCACAAATAACCATTTATCCTACTTTACAGAGCCGACAAACCTCGGAACCCCACGTTCTCTGAAGAGTCGTGGACGTCCAACCATTTAGCGACTAGTGGTAGTTATTTTGAAAGTTGAAATTTGAGGTAATGTCTTATGGGACCAAACTACTGAGGTCATCGGTCCCTAAGCTTACACACTACTTAATCTAACTTTAACTAACTGACGCTAAGGATAACACACACCCCCATGCCCGAGGGAGGACTCGAACATCCGACGGGGTGAGCCACGACGACCGTGACAAGACGCCCTAGACCGTGTGGGGTCCGTGAACTTTTGTCCCGCTTCGCCATTTTCGAGGTACTCATTCACAGGCTCTGCGTAACAATAAGCCTGTCTTTTGTCATAGTCACTTACCTCAATGGATTTTGCCGTTTGCAACCCATATCTTCGCCAGGATGATCCCCCGGCGTGTCTGCTCCGTTTACATACTTTTGTTAGCGCGTCACGTGCCACCAACACCACCAGGCGGCATCCAACGTCACAGGGGGCAGTGGTAAAAATGTTTTCGCTTCTCAGTGTAAGTTTTCTAACAGTCATGAGAATGCAGGATCATCATGAATCGCGTTTCATTAGTATCTGAAGTTTTAAATTTCTTGTTACCTCATTTTGGTCGTCAGCAGAATAAGTAACGCAGATTCCTCATGGACTGTGGGTCACGGTTCGGCAGTGTCCTTACCTGAAGTCTTTCTCTCTGTTCCTGTTGATGACTATTGCACAGCGTTTCTTCTGATATTGAGTTTTCCTTCTCCTCCTCCTAACAGTAGCACTGCTTGATATTTTACTGAAAGGTGGAGCACATAGTATTATAACACAGTAGGATGTATAGACGTAGCTCTCCTCACGTCTATGAGTGCAACATCACGCCCAATAAAACCAGCATACAGTTGTAAACAATATTTTATATAACATTCTCAGAAACTTTTATTTCACTGTAATTATTTCACAAAAGAATTTACAATGGTAGTAGCACAAGAATCCGCCAGCAACGAACAAGATGGGCCTTTGCGAATGCAGGACTAGGCTGGCAGCTCGCAGATAAAAGAGCGCGGTATGTCACAACGGACGTTTCTGATCTCCCTCGTGATCCACCACATCGCACCGCACTCTCCATGGATAGACGCCAGACCTTCGGACTTGTCCCAATGGACGTAGCTGGTAAAGTGAGAGGTTCACCTGATGCACAGAAGAAAGAACAGCAGATCAAGTACTCAGAAGGTGGTGGTGAGCAGAAGTGGCTCTGATACACACTGATGAGCAAAACATTATGACCACTGCCCACCGCGCGACTGAGTGCAGTCTGATGACCTTGTGGCACGTTTCGCGGAAGCAAAGTATGTAAGCAGAGCAGAGTAGAATACGGAGTCATTCTAGCGACCATGCGGGCCGCAAAAGAGGAAATTCTCTGACATAAGCGACTCTGACAAAGCGAAGATTGCTGTAGTCCAGCGCCTGGGTACGTACATGGTGTTTATAAACCAATTATACAAAAGTAGCCTTCAACTGTGAGAAGGGTAATAAATTCACAGAAATGTTTGTTACAGCACTGATATTAGTACATTTTCATGTTTTGTTCCTGCCTAACACTGTTAGTTTCTGTTGTTACCGTTAAGTGACATGCACAAATGAGTTATTCCAACAGTCATCACGGAGTCATATAAGGTTACAGAGAGTGCACAGTGTTGTTTACGGTTTCATAAATCCAAATCCGATACTACAGTTCGGAGAGACTTTACGATTAAATATCGCAGGCCACTATCTCAAAGACGAACTGTTATTAACTCGTATAGATATTTCACCGCAACTGGCTGTGTGTCACATAGGACGCCGTATTAGGGTCAGCCAACAGTCGCTGACATAGCAACCGAACGAGTTCGGTAGTCTTACCCTCCACACGATAATACTAGGCATATTCAATTCTTACCTGGCATATCTCGTTGATTTACCTGGTCAACGAATGTAAAACTGCCGAACTTGTTCAATCGCTGGCTGACCGTGATCCGGCGTCCTATGTGATACATAGCCAGTTTTAGTGAAACGGCCATGCCAGTTATTAACAGTTTGTCTTTGAGGTGGTGCCTTCCGATATTTAGTCCTGAATTGTCTCTGAACTGTAGTAGCGGATCTGGTTTCATGAAACCATAAACAACACTGTGTAAGCTCTACACCCTTGTACGACTCCATGATAACTGTTGGAATAACTCATTCGCACATGCCACCTAGCGAGAACGCAGGGAACTAACTGTGTTAGGTGGGAATAAAACTTGAAGATATACTGCATTCAATGCTGTGTCAAACATTTCTGTAAGTTATTTACCTTTTTCACAATGAGAGATTACTTTTACATGACTAATTTATGAACACTCTGTATGAGTCGCAAACGACGAAGCTTGTCAGCTTTTCGCGTTCTACTGTTGCGGGCATCCGAAGGAAGTGAAGGATGGTGATAACACGAGAGCCAAGAAGGTCTTGGACGTCCATGAACCATCATAGAACTTAAAGGTCGGAGACAGAACCCCTCTGCAAATCAAGATAGGGAGCTACCTATGGCAGTACTGATGCAAAGTACACTGCTGGTACAGGTACGAGTGCTTCGTATCACACGGTTCAGCGCACAACGTTCTACATGGGCATCGAGGCAGTCGACCTCTAAATGTACCCATGGAGACCCTCACGACATTATCTGTTACCTAAGCACATCATCAGGACTGGACTGTCGACCAATGGAAACGTATCGCCTAATCAGGCGGATCACGTTTCCTGTTACCACACGTCGACTTTCATATCTGGATATGCTGTCATCCACGCAAACAGCTGCTCGAAACACTCACCACGCTAAGTATGCAGGCCGGCGGGGTTGGTATCATGCTCCTGGGGAGAGGACATTGATGCTGTCTGCATGACACCTGTGGCAGTATTCTAAGGCACCATGACAGCTTCAGACTACGTTAATATTATTTCGAATCACCGGCATTCCTTCATGACTGATGGCGATGGCATCTTCCATTAAGGTGTTTGGCTGTGGCACAAGGCCATAATCATGAAACAGAGGTTTGAGGAGCATGATAGCGAACTAAAGGTGACGTGCTGGCCACCAAATTCGCCTAATTTGAACTTATCTGACGCTATGAGACAGCAGCTGAGCGTCCTCAAGCCACCAAATCCAAATGTATGAAAAGTATGAGAACTGCGTGACCTCTGCGTAGACATGTTGTGCCGCATACATCCGGAAACCTACTAAGGATTTATCGAATTCATACCAGGCAGGGTGGACCACCACTGTATTTAGGAAATGGTCATAATGTTTTAACTCATCGAAGTAAAAACCCACGACTGATTGTTTCACGCGTATAATATTTTCAGAGGATCTATAAGGGACAGTGAAATAAAAACTAGACAGATCGAAAAATGTTAGTAAACTGTTTATTATTTCAACGTAAACACCAAAAGTGTTAATAAATTTCTCGCGCTATGAGATAATACGGTCAATGTCTTCATGGAAAAATGTTTGCAGTTGACAACGGAACCAAGGTGTTCATCCGTGGCCTAGGGGAGCCGGCACGTTATCTAGTGTGTTCGGTCAGAGGGCTGCCTACTCTTTGTAATAAAAGAAACTGAGTAAATAAGTGAAATACTGAATGATAAAACTCTAATTCATGTCATCTGACGTCCGCCCAGACCGAATGATGACGTAAAGGATGGCTTCTTTGACTAGTAATCAAAACGTCCTGGCATAAGGAACCACCTACGTTCTGCAAACGGCCTTGTCAAGAGGGCGGACGAACGGAGAGAGTTTTAAGGCACCCTCTTCCCTTGTGGGTGACAAATTATTGCCCCTACAAGTCGGAATAATAAGCAATGACCAACGGCATGAAGATGCAGACAGCAATGGCAACCATTCCATTAAAGGCACCTAACGTGTATCCACGGAACATGTGGTCCGCAGTTAAAAAGTGTCATGATGGTCTCTATATTTACAAAAGACTTAGGACCTCCAAGAGAGGCTGTCAAGTGGGAGGGGACTAACAGAAAAAGATACACTAGTTAACAACAGAACAACATTCTACAAGTCGGAGCATACAATTTCAGAGATTTGAACCTAATAAAACAGCTAGAAAATCGGATAAGGCAAATGTAAAGGTTCATTCTAGATACAGTAGCAGTCAGTGAAGTAACTGGAAAGGTGATAAGGACTTCTATTCAGGTGAACATGCGGAATGGAGAACAGCAATGGTATAACGGGTCTAGGAGTTGTCTTGAAAAACTGAGTTGCGCAGAGAGTCAGCAGTTGTGTACTGTTCAGTGATAGGGTTGTGTCCATCCGATCTGACAGCAAATCGTCGCCGACATCGATAGTTCAGTTATACATGCCAATGTCGCAAGCAGAAGATAAAAGGATAGAGAAAGTATATGAGGATACTGAATGGGTAATAAGGAGATGAAAATCTAATAACCATGGGGGATTCGGGCGCAGTTGTAGGGGAAGGAATAGAAAAAAGGATTACGAGAGAATATCAGCTTCGTAGTAAGAAGGAGAGAGAAAAATGTATAAGTGAGTACTGTAATAAATTTAAGATGACAATGATAATAATTATTATAATCATTATTATTATTATCTGTTCAAAATTCTTAAGAAGAGGAGGTATACTTGGAAAAGTCCCAGAGACACAGAAATATCCCAGATGGATTACATCATGGTCAGACAGAAACCTGATATTGGATTGTAAGATATACCAAGGTGCAGATATAGCCTCAGATCATAAGTAATGATGAAGAGGAGACTAAAGTCTGAGAGCGGCTGGAAGGAAGTGGCATACCGATGTACTTAGGATTGACGTGACCCGTTTTAACTTCGTTAGGGATGTTGATACTGCGACAAGGAGTACCAGAATAGGCTATTCAGATAAAGAGTGGAAATTTTTAAAAAGAGCAATCACATACGTCGGACAAACAGTCATAGATACAAGGAAGGTAACTCAGAAAGAAATTTTGGGTAACAGAAGAAATACTTCACTTGATGGACGAAAGTAAAAACTCCTCTCCAACAGGCCATGAAGGCCCAATGGGACCGACCGGCCGCCGTGTCATCCTCAGCCCACAGGCGTCACTGGATGTTGATATGGAGGGGCATGTGGTCAGCACACCGCCCTCCCAGCCGTACGTCAGTTACCGAGACCGGAGCCATTACTTCGCAATCAAGTAGCTCCTCAGTTTGCCTCACAAGGGCTGAGTGCACCCCCCTTGCCAACAGCACTCTCAGACCGGATGGTCACCCATCCAAGTGCTAGCCCAGCCGGACAGCGCTTAACGTAGGTGATCTGACGGGAACCGGTGTTACCACTGCGGCAAGGCCGTTGGCTAGACGAAAGAAGGAATTTAAAAAAAAATTCAGTTTAAGATAGAAACTCAGGAATGTAAATCCATCAGGAATGAAATAAACAGGATGAGCAAGGAAGACAAGGCGAAATGGTAGCAGGAAAAATGAAGAAATCGAAAAGAAATGATCGTCGGGAGAATTGACTCAGCATATAGAGTAAAAACAACCTTCGATGAAATTAGAAGCAAAGTCCGTAACATTAAGAGTGCCTCGAATTAAAAAAGAGTGTCAAATAGTGCTGACAATTTCGCCCCTACTGTTCAGACTATACAACGAAGGAACAATGATGGAAGTAAGGTAAAGAATCAAGAGTGAGATCAAAATTCAGGGTGAAAGGACAGCAATGATAATATTTGCTGATGAGATTGCTACCTTGAGTGAGAGTAAAGAAGAATTACAGGATCTATTGAAATGAATGAACTGTCTAACGTCCCGGCGGAGGTTCGAGTCCCCCCTCGGGCATGGGTGTGTGTGTGTTTGTCCTTAGGATAATTTAGGTTAAGTAGTGTGTAAACTTAGGGACTGATGACCTTAGCAGTTAAGTCCCATAAGATTTCGCACACATTTTTTGAACTTTCTAATGAGTACACAATATTGATTTACAGTAAACCGAAGAAAGACGAACGTGATGAGAAGTAGCGAGACGAGAACAATGAGAAACTTAATATCAAAATTGGTGATCGTGAAGTATACAAAGCTTAGGAATTCTGCTACCTTGGAAGCAAAATAACCCGTGACGGACTAAGGAAGGACATTAAAACATACTAGTGGAGTAATAGAGGGCATTTCTGGCAAAGAGAAGTCCACTGGTATCAAACATAGGACTTTACTTTGAGGAAGAAATTTCTGAGAATGTACATTTGGAGCAAAGCCTGGCGGCCGGTTTGGCCGTGCGGTTCTAGGCGCGTCAGTCTGGAACCGCGTCAGGTTCGAATCCTGCCTCGAGCATGGATGTGTGTGATGTTCTTAGGTTAGTTAGGTTTAAGTAGTTCTAAGTTCTAGGGGACTGATGACCACAGATGTTAAGTCTCATAGTGCTCAGAGCCATTTTGAGGAAAGCCTAATACGGAAGTGAATCATATATAGTGCGAAAACCGGAACAGAAGTGAAACGAAGCGTTTGATATGTGGTGCTACAGAAGAATATTGCAAATTGGGTGGACTGATAAGGTACGGAATGAGGAGATTCTCCGCAGAATTGGCAAAGAAAGGAGCATTTTGTAAACACAGACAGGGTACAGGATCATATGACGTGTGTAAAGACCTCAGGGGATAACCTCTATGGTACTAGAGTGACCTGTAGAGGTTAAAAACTGTAGGGGAAGGCAGATATACGTCCAGAAAAAATTGAGGACGTATTGTGCAAGCGCAACTCTGAGAAGAGGTTAGCGCAGGAGAGAAATTCGTGGCAGGCTACATCAAACCAGTCAGGAGACTTGAACTCCCGCCCCTCTCCCCACCCACAAAAAGGTGTAAGGGCTTCACAAAGAATTTTCTGCAGCGTAGTCCTATCAACTTTGGCAATATGTGGGCGGGCATTACCTTATAACAATTGGTGGTGTCCATCAACATTCCTGGGCGTTTGGAGTTGATGGTGCGATTCAATTTCTGCAATATATCCACACACTGCTGTGCGTTAATTGTGGATCTGTGTTCCAAGAAGCCACTGACCAGTGAGATCTTGAGGTCAAAGTAAAGTTTAATAACTAACATGGTTGATCCGAGTAGGCTGCAGAAATTTCACTGGGAAGCCCTTACAGATTCTCCACACACCCCCGACTGTCCCCATGTGACTTCCACATTTTTGAGCCCTGACGAAAGGCATTTTTGACCATGAATTTTTTTCAGACGGAGTGATACACTTCTGGGTGCATACATGGTTCCGCTGAACCGTAAACATTTTTCCATGAAGGCACGGACCGTCTTTTCTCACAGTGTGGCAAATGTATTAACAGTTATGATGACTACTTTTTGAAGTGACAAATAGTTAATAAACTTTTTTCCCATTTGTCTAGTTTTCATTTCACTGACCCTTTTAATTATAGGCTATGGTTTTCTTGCATTGAAGGAGATTTTAATTTGAAATTTCTTAAGAAAACGGTAGATGTATGTGTATCATACAACTCGGGCACCTTACGTGCTGTTTAATTAACAGATGCTATTCATTATAAGCAAGATTTTTGCACAAAATGTTTGTTAAGTAAATGTTGGACATGTAAATATTTTAAACGTCGTTTGCTACGGCTCCAATTAAAATAAACAGTCGAGGCTCATGCCAATCGCCTCTAGGTACCCCAGAGGCAAAATGCAGTCCCCAAAGGGCTCCTCCAGGAGCTTCACTGGGGTCGAGCTTCGTCTTACGTGAACCACATTTTGTCGAAATTAGGGCCACTTTGGATAACGGGGATGAAATCACCTTCCAAAGCATTCACCTACCGTTCGGTAATCACCGTGCCATCAAAAAATAACGCACAAATTATTACGTGACTGGACATTGCACACCACACAGCCACCCGTTGAGGGTGAAGAGACTTCTCGATCGCGAATTGCGGATTCTCAGTCCCCCCAAATGCGTCAGTTTTGCTTATCGACGAACCCATCCAAATGACAAAAGGCGGACAACAACAAGGAGCGTGCGCATGCGCATACTAATTCCCATCCAGCCCCGCAGCCAACCGTGCAATTTGAACGTCCTAACGCAAACCGTTCAAAAGTTAAGTAATGGTTCAGTAATAGTTCAGTAATTGTCACTCTATATATAGACGTTTATCCCTGCTTCTGTTTGCTAGTAGAATACGAAAGGAAATGACTAATAGTGATATAAGATATAATGGTACAAGGTACACTCCACCGTGCACCATACAGTGGCTTGCAGAATATATATGCAGATGTAGATAGGAGTGAATCTGTGATCTTATTAGCCATCAGAAGAACACACCTGTTGTCTAATGCCCCAGATAAATAGTCTCACCAGCCACTACGTCGTTATCGTTACAACGAAAACTTACTAATTAACAGGACTAGTAATGCATCCAACCTCAACGTCTGAGACTTTATGAAATCCACATACAGTACATTCTCACCCGACTTAAAAATCAGTTTCGTTCTCAGGCAGAGACGACAGTTTCCTGACAAAATCCAAGCCGATCTAGAATAGCTCACCCGACTCAAGCCCAACCGTCTGTACTCAGATATGGCACTGCAGCTGCGAAATTCTAGAGGGCACTGGCAGGAAATTAAAAATCCAAGATCGAGATGGTTGGTAAACTCAGGAAATCTAGACGATATTGATGGGACAAGAAAATGTAAGGTGGTGGAACTAACAAAGTACCCCAAGCAGGAAATTCAAAATGAACTACAAACAACTGAAAATATCCAAGATGGCAGAAGAAACTCATTTGCACTAGTGGCCATTACAGCATCATGTTCAAAAGTTTTGGATGAACTGAAATTGTCGTCATGTTCAGAGTTATCCGAGTGACCCGTATTATTCATAAACACACATAAAGACGTATACAATACTACATACGTTCCAGTTCCAGAACGACTGATATACAGGGTGTTACAAAAAGGTACGGCCAAACTTTCAGGAAACATTCTTCACATACAAATAAAGAAAAGATGTTATGTGGACATGTGTCCGGAAACGCTTAATTTCCATGTTAGAGCTCATTTTAGTTTCTTCCACCTACGCTCAATGGAGCACATTATCATGATATCATAAGGGATACTCTACCTGTGCTGCTAGAACATGTGCCTTTACAAGTACGACACAACATGTGGTTCATCCACGATGGAGCTCCTGCACATTTCAGTTGAAGTGTTCCTACGCTTCTCAACAACAGATTCGGTGACCGATGGATTGGTAGAGGCGGACCAATTCCATGGCCTCCACGCTCTCCTGACCTCAACCCTCTTGACTTTCATTCATGGGAGCATTTAAAAGCTCTTGTCTACGCAACCCCGGTACCAAATGTAGAGACTCTTCGTGCTCGTAAAAAAATTTGTATTACTTACCGAAATACAGGTGACTATGTCGCTCATTGTACTTACAGTTTGAACTGCATAGTATAACGATCATACTTTAATTATTGTACCACACATAATATAAGACACAGTGAAGCACAAAATAAAATATTTCCCCATGTATATAGTTTGTAGTATTGTTCTAAAGAGCACATGATGTTTCTCGAGTATCAACATATTTCTACATATACAATATCTGCGAAAATACGTATGCACACATTCACACAATGTGTATGACAATGTTACTACCAAGTCTAAAATGAAGTATGTACAGATACACATACAATGTTTATGTCAAGTGTCACAGTATTATTTCAGCGTTTAACAGGTCTGGAAAACTGGTGCCTAAACCATGACTGTTGACTTTCAAATTAATTGCCTGAATGCTATTTACACGTCTCAATAGTTCCATAAGAGTGAAAAAATCTCAGGGCAAAATAACATGATAACCAGTCATTTGACAGTACATTTTTCGCGTAAATGAGGTTGTGTACAAAATCGCAAATGACCAGGCCTTCAACTTTATAAAACAACTATTCGCTAAAATACCATGCTAAGTGGCAAGCAGCGATAGTTGATTCAAACAAGTGGGCAAAGCTGAATTACTTTTCGGTAACTGTTTGCTACTGGAAGAGTGCAATTGGTGTGCAGGTTACACATGGCTGTGGAGTCTCAATTTATGTTCCACATTTGCTACTTCCATGCACAAATTATCTGTAGAAGTTATCAAACGCCGGCCGTTGTGGCCGAGCGGTTCTAGGCGCTTCAGTCTGGAACCGTGCGACCGCTACGGTCGCAGGTTCGAATCCTGCCTTGGGAATGGATGTGTGTGATGTCCTTAGTTAGGTTTAAGTAGTTCTAAGATCTAGGGGACTGATGACCTCAGATGTTAAGTCCCATAGTGCTCAGAGCCATAAGTTATCAAAATGAGTAAAGATATTGGTATTTCGATCTTGGGTCTACCAGATGCTGTTAATAATTCTGCACTAGAAAAATATGATCGATGTTTTCAAGTAGATTTACGACATTCGATCTGGATCATACCTGTGATAGCATTTTTATCTGCCAATGTTACTTTTTCTCAACGCTTTAGCACAACAACGTATACTGAAGATATGTAGTTCCGACAAGGTGTTTCATGCATGGTTTCTTTTAAGTTACGTGTCTACGTAGTACACAAGGACAGGTTTGCAATGTTCCAAATACGTGATGTAAACACACAACATGACCTAAGGCTATGATGCACCAGAGAAAAATTTTGTATATGGAAGATACAACCTAAAGAAAAAAAAGGAGGGAAAAAAGGCACACAACGAAAGAAGCGACGGAAATCGGTACGTGTGATGTAAATGTACAGACAAAGAAATGATTACAACATCAGAAAGATTGGATGATTTATTCAATAGGAAAATCTTCACAAAGCGAGCAAGTCAGTAACACATTGGTCCACCTCTGCCCCTTACGTAAGCAATGACTCAGCTTGGCATTTATTAACACGGTTGCTGGACGTCCTCGTGAGGGACATCACGCAAAATTCTGCCCGGTTGGCGCGTTAGATCGTTAAACTCCCGAGATGGTTGGATGGCCCTGTCCATAATTTTCCATAGGTTCTTAATTGGGAAGAGATCCGGCGATCTTTCTGGCCAAGGTATGGTTTCCCAAGCACGAAAGCAAGAGGTAGAAACTCCCGCTTTGTGCAGGCGGGCATTATGTGGTAGAAATGTAAACAAAGGATGTCTTTTCATGAAGGGCAATAAAACTGGATGTAGATTATCGTTGAATTACCGCTATACGGTAAGTGCGGCACAAATGGCCACCAAAGGGGTATTGACAAGTAATTAAATGGCACCCCAGACTATCACTCCTGGTTGTCGGGCTGAATGGCGGGCGACAGTCATTCTGGTATCCCACCGCTGTCCAGGGCGTCTCCAGACAAATCTTTGGCCTGAAAACTCATTCAATGGGGCAAAATTGTCTTCAGTGATGACGCCCGCCTCGAACAGAGTTCCAATAACCAGCGAATACATTTCTGGAGACGTCCCGGGGAGCGGTGGTATACCAGTTAATTTTTGCTCACCATACGGCTCAACAATGAGGAGTTATGACCTGGGCTGTCATTTCTTTCCATACCAGGACACCTTTGGTTGTTATCCAAGGCATCGTTACATTACAGCGGTGCTTCGGCTATATTCTATTCCCCGTTTTGTTGCCCCTCATGGCAAGCCATCCTGGGCTTGCTTTCAACAAGATAATGCCCGCCTGCACACGGCGAGAGTTTCTACTGCTTGTCTTCATGCTTGACAACTCCTAAATTAACAGCAGGGTCACCAGATCTCTCCCCAACTGAAAACGTTTGGAGTATTATGAGCAAGGCCCTCCAACCATCTCTAACGAGCCACTTAGACAGAATTTGGCACGATATCCCTCCAGATGACGTCCAACAACTCTATCAGTCAATGCCAAGCTGAATAATTATTTGCATAAGGGGCATAGATGGACCAATGCGTCATTGTCTTGCTCAATTTTTTGTGCTCCTTCCGCGAATAAATCAACAAATTCTTCAGAATTTGTAATGCTTTGTTTATCTGTATACGTATATCACATCTACCTGTTTCCAACCCCCGCCCCCCGAAATTATTCATCAAGTACGTAAAAATCTGAAGAACAAAACACTCTCAGGTTGTTTATTATAATACACACAAGTAATTACAGAGTCCTGATTGCAAACGAAAATTCGAGTCTTGAACCAAATGTATTTGGCAGTGTTATACAACAAAATACGTAATGATTCCGTAGAAACATTGCTTACATAGTAGCACTGCTACTCTAACTTAAAGAATTTGTCCACGAGCTTAGTTCAGTGACTACACAGCACTTTACAGGAACCAAGGTATCATATGTATTATTTATCAAAATACATAAAAATATGTTTTAGAACATTAAAGACCACACATGGCACTGCTGATGATCTGATTCACGGGTTTGAGTGCACTTATCAATGAGGAGACTTTGTTCTTTGTACCAAAGGGAACAAAGTTATTCCATGGCTGAATAGTACTATTTGTCAAAAATCCATCTTAGTTCAGCTGCACCAAATATCTAAGATAGCCAAACATTATAATGATCCCAAAACTGGAAAATTAACTTACGCTTCCAGTATCAAACTTTTATTGTATTCAACTGACAATTCTGACTCATGCTGTCACACAGTGGAAATTACGAAACACGTTGATGAAACTGCATACTGAACAGAACTAAAAAGCATCCTTGTGGAGAAGAAACGATGTCTGCTATGCTTTCAACTAGGCACATTCAACTACTTTTCAAAGTAAACCAAATATTATAGATACTCCCTAGCTACGGTATCTACTTTATCTCATAGTACAATATGTTGATCAATTTATGCTGATAATATCAATTTACGCTATTGCACATTGGAGACTTTGCGACTTTGTGACTCCGCCCATACATGGCCATTTTAAAATAAAACTGCAACAAACTGCATCGTATGCGCTATATTACAGCATAATTGTAACATATTACCACGTGCACAAATCACTTACTTTCTGCCGATAATGCTAACTTGTGCTACCACACAGCAGAATTACAATACTAAGTTGGCAAAGCAGTGATAGATCACACAAACAAATAGACATTCAAAACTGAAATAGTGTTCTAACACCAGAAGTTGACAGGGGGTTTCACATACTGACTCTGAAGTAGGAATCTACGCATCATCCAAAATTGCAATAAATAGTCTTTTACATAACAACTACTAAAAAATTGTGACAAATAGCTCAGTACATCGCGATTATTAGACAAAATTACACCAAACTGACATGCTGAGCACATTGAGACTTATTCGGATAAGTTGTGACTTATTCCAACAAGCTATAGTAATTAGTCATCATGTTGATACAAGATGATGCGAGGAAGTCAAAACTTGTTTCAAGAAGCAAAACATCCAGTCAGGAGGTTCAGACTGCTCACTGGACATGTGTATACTCTTCAACATAAAAACTGGCTGGTGGCCAGCCGCCTCGGAGTTTAAATCTGCACCAATGGCAACATGAGGCAAAAAACATGACTGCTCAGATAATACTAGTCTGGCTATCTGCACAAACTGGCAATGCTGCAGGCTGCGGCAGTTTCTGGAAGAAGGCATGTCTTCTGTTCGAGCAGTTCTGTCATGTCAATGCCCAAGGCTTAACATCAAACCTCATGTAGTCAGAATGCAAAGTCTGGCGATCAAGACCACTTGTTGCCTAAACTTTTATAGTGGCTCTCATCTGAATACTAAAATCATGTTAGTAATTTTGACAAAGACACAGTGTACTGACATACTGCTATTAACAGTTCGCTCCAATAACATTTTTGTGATACATTTTTTGGCAAATTGTCTGCTTGTAAATTTCGCATGTGCCAGACACTGTGTGATTTGTTAACTGGGAAACGGTAGCAGCTGCAGTGATGGTGCAGCACTCCCTCGTCATCCGTTGAATGCGCCAGCTACTGCTCGTCTCTGTGAACGGTACAAAATGCTGTACTGTCGTTAAGTGATGTTACACGAAATAGGTCTACAACTTGCATTTCACTCTTGATAGCAACAAAGGCAAAAGATCCCTTGTGATATACAAGCAAGACATGAGTATGGCGCAACAGTAATTATATAGATTGTGATCCAATCGGAATACCTCTATAAGTTCTTCAATGTTATAATTAATGCTTTATATCTCTCTTCTTTTTCTTGCAGAAGCGATTTTTCATGGATTTTTTCGTCAGGAATTCGTATGTTTTCTTCACGCCACAGCGAGTAACAGACGTATTGAGTTTTACGTTTTTGTTTGCCTCCTGACACTACATGTGTGCGATAAACTGTGTGAATACCTTGCAGAGCATGCTCTCTAACAATGCAGGCACACTGCGCATTTTGAGATCCATGTATGGATTCATGGAGAAATTAATGCTCATCAAAAGCGATACTTAAGGTATTAAATTAGATTTAAAACAACAGTCTCGACCATTTTTGAAGCCATGCGGAATGGAACGAATTATGTAGCGCATTTGTCAGCAAACGTATACGGGAGCGTGTAATTAATATTACAGAGATTTAGCACAGAGGAATTATATTAATCATGTGTTCACTTCATAACGTATGGCTCGTCCGTGGCGAACGAAACTAAAATTCGTATCGTTGATTGTTGAGTCGGAGCTCTTGAGAGACGTTTGTATAGTGGTGCAGCTTGGTATCCTTAGGCAGCCACCTATGACCTTTAACACAGTTTACTGAGGCAAGCAAGTGCGAAGACTTAACGTGTAAAGGTTATCTTCGATTTTGTTAGAGAATTTCTTCTAGTATTGTGCTGTTCCATTAAATAAAACGGAAAATAAGAACTTTGAGTGCAGTTGTCTGCACCGCTATAAGACATGACTGCTCACACCACCCTTGCATCGCAAGACATATGCAGAACCACTCATGTAACGAGATGCTGCAGGAAGCAGGTCCTTCTCATGGCATAATGCGTCACTGAGGCTCATAATGCAACGTTAAAGGAAAGAACAGTTGTACGGCCTTCTTGGAGACCAAAAATTAAATTTTCTTTATCAGTGTCTCATCTTACGTGAGAATTATGAAACATAATTCATCGAGGTAGGCCGGCTGGAGTGGCCGAGCGGTTCTAGGCGCTATAGTCTGGAACCGCGCGACCGCTACGGTCGCAGGTTCGAATCCTGCCTCGGGCCTGGATGTGTGTGATGTCCTTAGGTTAGTTAGGTTTAAGTAGTTCTAAGTTCTAGGGGACTGATGACCACAGCAGTTAAGTCTCATAGTGCTCAGAGCCTTTTGAACCATTTAGGTAGAAAGGGAAAGCCAAGTGAATTTAGGTAGAAACGGAAGGCCAATCGAAATGAGCAGAATAGTTCAGGACCCACATGCGGAAGTAAATGCACTGTCATAGAGTTGCCAAATATTTGCAACTGTGTTGCCAAGTCTTACCTGTGCTAGGGGCAGCTATGTAGAGAAATGTTTGTCGTTCACGGCTCATCCTGCCTTTCAAAGGGAAGGCGCGAGAGCGTATGTTCTTTTTGCGGCGATATCTCATGATACTTTTTTAACTTTTCCTTTCAAGCTATGCATGTTAAAGACAGACGATTAGATTTAATCTCGAATTGCTCATTTTTAAAGCTTTCCGGCGTGGTTAGTTGGTTGGTTTGCAGTATACAGGAACCAAACTACAGGGTCATCAGTCCCTTTTTCCTGACGCAAGCCAGGCGCAAGGTACAAAAACACCTGAAGTACGTTTGAGAAACTAAAAGGGGAAAAAGGAATGGGTAACCACACCCAAAAAGATAACGAATGGAACGAACAAAAAAATGGGGAAAACATACACCACAAGGAAAAGTAGAAGGCCTTAAAACCATAAAGCAGATGGTCTGGGCTGGCTGATCACAATAATAATAAAAGAGGAAGAGCCAGCTACTCTGCAACAAATTAAAACGTCCACCTCAAAAAGACAAGGCGAGATGAACACATGCAGGGAAAAGTTGACCACCAAGACAAACAAATGCAAAGAAAGTTCGACAGACTTGGAGGGAGGGTGGCGGCCTCTGGGAGAAGGCTAAATGCCCACCCTTAGAAGGTACGATAACCCCCTCCCCCCTCTCACGAATAAAACGTATAACTAAATCTGCTGTTGAGGCATTGTCGCCCATCACCGAAGGTAGGGGTGCTGGTAGGTTAAAAGTCCGCCGCAGAGGGGCTAAAAGCGGGCAGTCCAGCAAGATGTCATATGTGAGCCAGAGTGACATCAAGGTGGGTCCTCGCGACGGAGAAGGTAGCCATGTGTTAGCCACGTATGGCCAATGCGGAGCCAGCAGAGAACCACAGAGTCCCTGCGAGAGGCCCGCATGGAGAACTTCCACACATTCGTAGTCTCCTTAATGGCACGCAATTTGTTGTGCATACTGAGATTATGTCATTCCATCTCCCAAAGCTGAAAAACCTTGCGGCGTAATAATGATCGCAGGTCGGGTATGCAGACCTCCAGAAACGGTTTCTGTGCAGCCTATCGGCAAGTTGATTTCCTGGGATTGCGAGGTGGCCTGCGGTCCACTGCCGGCCGGTGTGGCCGTGCGGTTGTAGGCGCTTCAGTCTGGAACCGTGTGACCGCTACAGTCGCAGGTTCGAATCCTGCCTCGGGCATGGATGTGTGTGATGTCCTTGGTTACTTAGGTTTAAGTAGTTCTAAGTTATAGGGGACTGATGACCACAGATGTTAAGTCCCATAAGGCTCAGAGCCATTTGAACCATTTGAACCTGCGGTCCACACAAACACCACGGAACGACTGAACCGTTCCAGAGCATACACCGACTCTTGGATGGTCGCTACCAAAGGATGGCGGGGGTAGCACTGGTCAATAGCATGCATACTGCTCAAGGAGTCAGTACAGAGAAGAAACGACTGGTCAGAGCATGACCAGGTGGGCTCAAGAGCACGAGAAATGGCTGCCAGCACTGCAGTGAAAACACTGCAGCCATCTGGCAAGGAGTGCTATGAACGTACGAGAAGCCAACCTGACCATCAGCCATCGAGCAGTCGGTGTAAACTACTTCATGGTCCCAGTACATGTCGAGAATCGAGAGGAAGCGACAGCAGAGAGCCTGAGGGTTAATTGAGTCCTTAGGACCATGTGAAAGGTTCTAGGTGTACACCATGGTGGTGTACGTTAATGGTCCTCGAGTATAGGTGGTAAAGGCAAGGACCCCACTTCAGACAGAAGAGATCAGACTCGAACCGCAATCATAAGCCCTGACCTGAGCCTCCGATGCAGGAGATGAACCGCTGTGGGTGAGAAAAGGAGACAGTAATTCAGACGCTCAGGAGAACTACGAATGTGTGTTACGTAGCTAGAGAGCAGATGTGCATGCCTAACCTTCAATAGAGGGACTCTGGCCTCCACCAGGCCGCTGGTCACCGGACTCGTTCTAAAAGCTCCCGTTGTCAGTCTAACGCCCCAGTGGTGCACTGGGTCGAGTAAACGCAACGCCGAGGGCGCCGCCAAACCATACACTAGACTCCCATAGTCACGGTGGGACTGAACAAGGACTCTGTAGAGCTGCAGCAGAGTAGAGCGATCTGCACCCAGTTGGTGTTGCTCAGGCAGCAGAGGGCATTGAGGTGCTACTAGCATTTCCGCTTCAGCAGACGAAGATGAGGAAGCCACGTCAATCGGGGTTCGAAAACCAGTCGTATGAAGCGATATGTCTCGACTACACTGAGTGGATCGTCATTAAGCTCAGCAACACAAGTACTGGAGAAGCAATACGAAATGCAGAAGTCGTCTGCATACAGAGAAGGTGAGACAGACAGCCCGACAATTGGTGCTAGACCGTTAATGGCCACTAGAAACAGGGATACACTCAATACAGAGCCCTGCAAGCACCATTCTCCTTCATATGGGGGGAACTGTGGGAGGCACCTACTTGGACTCAGAAAGTATGGAGCGACAGGAAATTTTGAATAAAAACCGGAAGCGAGCCCTGGAGACTCGACTCATGTAATGTGGCAAGGATGTGATATCGCCAGGTCGTATAGTAAGACTGATGTAAATTTAAAAAAAAGAAGCAACCAGGCGTTGGCGTGTGGAAAAGGCTGTTTGGATGGTAGACTCTAGGGAAACTAGATTATCAGTGGTAGAGCGACCCTGGCGGCAACCGCCCTGGCATGGAGGCAGTAGGCCACATGACTCCAGGACCCAACACAACCGCTGACTTACCATAAATTCTAACAGCTGGCAAACAACGTTGGTGAGGCTGATGGGCCGACAGCTGTCCACATCTAGCAGATATTTGCCGGGTTTGAGCACTGGAATGATGGTGCTCTTTCCCCTTTGCGATGGAAAAACGCCAGCGCATCATATATGGTTGAAGATGACGAGGAGAGGTCGCGTGTAGTCAGACGAAAGATGTTTGATCACCTGACTGTGAATCCTATCTGGCCCAGGAGCTGTGTCGGGCAACGTGCAAGAAAGCTGACGAGCTCCCACTCTGTAAATGGAGCATTATAGGGTTCACTGTGACGTTCAGTGAACGCGAGGGCGTTCCATTCCACCCACTATTTGAGAGTGCGACATGCTGGGGGATAATTCTCTGACACGGAGGATCGAGCATAGTGCTGAGCAAAGTGCCATTGATGTTGATGCCAGTGACATCTGTCAGGGTCTGGTACCCACAAACAAGTCTTATCTTCGTCCAGACTTGTGAAAGTGGCATATGGCATCCAATGGTCGAGACGTACCTCTCCCATCATTCCTGTTTCCGTCTGTTTATAAGCTGGCGAACGTGGGCACGGAGCCATTTAAAAGCTATTAGGTGCTCTAGGGAAGGCTGCCACTTATCTCGCTGTAGAGCTTGCCGACGCTCATTAATGACCTCAGCGCTTTCCGGCGACGACCAAGGTATTGACTTCCGCCGGGGGCACCCTAAAGAACAAGGGATCGTGCTTTGCGCGTCAGAAACGATCGTTCTAGTGAACTGATCAACTACCACATCGATGGTACCATGTGGGGGAGATTCAACGGTGATAGCAGAGTTGGAAGTTTCCCAGTCTGCCTTGTTTAAAGCCCATCTTGGTAGACATCTAGGGGAATGGCACTGGTGGAGTGACAGGAAGATGGGAAAGAGGTCACTACCACACAAGCCATCATAGGCTCTCCAGTGGACAGATGGGAGAAGTCCTGGGCTGCAGAGGGATAAATCAGTGGCGTAGTAAGTGCCATAAGCCACACTGAAATGTGTGGTGGCCCCAGTATTTAAGAGGCAGAGGTCGAGTTGAGACAGGAGAGTTTCGACATCTCTACCTCAGCCAGTAAACACGGTGCCAACCCACAAGGGGTTATGGGCATTAAAATCTCCCAAAAGTAGGGAAGGTTGATGGAGTTGATGAATCAGTGCAGTCAATGCATTCAGGGGTACTTCACCATCTGGAGGAAGATATACGTTGCAGACAGTTATTCCCTGTGTCGTCCTTATTCTGACAGCCACAGCTTCAAGAGGGGTTTGAAGGGGCACTGGTTCACTGCATACTGAGTTTAGGACATAGACACAAACTCCACCTGACGCTATTATAGCCGCTACAGTTCTTATAATATCCCCTATAGCCGTGGAGGGCAGGGGTCTGCATTGCCAGGAACCAGGTTTGCTGGAGGGCAATGAAGAAAGCAGGTGTAAAGCTTAACAGTTGCCATAGCTCATCCAGGTGATAGAAAAATCCGCAGCAATTCCACTGGAGAATGACGTTATCATGATTCTGGGAAGGCATGAAGCATGCAAGGAGGCAGGTTACGCCTCAGGGACACCTGCTGCCACTGATTGAGTATTTGTATCCATTCCTATTGTGGATGAGGCATCAGTCAGATCCAGGTCCTCAGGGGACGGTAAGATCTCCACCTCAACCTTAGGTGCAGAACTGGTAGGAAGTGGCGGAGTTGAGGCCACCAGAGGGTCCTTTTTCTTAGCAGACTTCTGTGTTTGCTTGCCCTCTCGCTTCTCTTTAGGGGCCTCCAGGGAGGACTTCTCCAAAATAGCTTCAGGCATCAAGGAAGACGGCGAAGCTCTTCATCCAGTAGCTTTTGGCTCGTTTAGCCACTGGCGAGTGTCTGCTGTGGCATTAGTGGAGACACTGGGAGACAGGAGCCAGAGGAGGCTGTTGCTTCTCCGGCTGGGAGGAGGGGACTGGTGCCCCCTGTATTTGGGGGGGGGGGGGATTTCTCCTGAAGTAGGTACTTTGGGAGCAATGGAAGGAGATTTTCCTCCTACCACCAAGGGGGTGGATGTATTCTGGAGGCCCAAAAGGCCACTGTTTGTGGCACAGAGTGTGGTACGACTGGTACTTGTGACAGCGATGGTAATGTAGCTGCAGCATATGTGGACGTCAACCGAATGGGGTGTAATCGTTCAAATTTATGTTTAGCCTCTTTGTAAGGCAACTGGTCCAGGATTTCGTACACCATGGTTTTATGCTCCTTTTGGAGTACTGTGCAGTCCGACAAGCAGGTGGAATGCTGCTCTCCACAGTTGCTACAAGTAGGAAGAGGCGCACATAGAGTATCTGGATGCAGTGGACGTCCGCAGTCTCGACATGTGCATTGGGAAGACATGTCCGAATTTCCAGCACTGAAAGCACTGCAAAGGGGGAGGGACGTATGGTTTAATGTCACAGTGGTAAACCGTCACCTTGACGTTTTCAGGCAATGAATCACCCTCAAAGGCCAAGATGAAGGCACCAGTAACAATCCTGTTGTCTTTGTGTCCCTGCAAACGCGCCAGATGAAACGAACACCCCGCTGTTCTAGATTGGCGCGGAGCCTGTCGTCAGACTGCAAGACTTCTCATCTTGGACAGCCGTGTCACTTTCCCAAACTTATCCTCAAGATGTTCAACAAAAAATTGAGGCTTTGTAGGTAGAAAGAAGACCCCATCCATTCTGCTACAGGCTTCTGAAGCGAATATGACTCTCTTCTTTCCTCCCATGGTGTAGCTATGGAGGGAAACGATTTAGGATCATATCTATCAGCATTGCACTCGATCTTGCCGTTCTTAGAGACTGCTGGCGTCATACGGTCACCAGCAAGAGATGAGTTTGTCCACTTCATTGTGGGTCATCTGCCCTGATGCCATCCGCTCTGATCAGGGGCTCTCCTCACTGGCGCCACCCAGACAGAGCAGAGGCATGATGGCCATTGCTGGGAGTCATGATGTCCCAGTAAGACAGGCAGCTACTCCTTGGCATACATGAGGAGTTTACCGCTCAGGCATCAGCAGTGCGATCCCTGTGTTGTCAGGGGGGTACCATCGAATAGGTATATGACGGACTGGCTACCGTGCTGAATATTGGGCGCAGAGAAATCCAGTATCGTCATGGGGGCGAGAGAGGACAGGAGACAACAGAAGAAGACGAAATACCGTGGAAAGTGTCCTCACCCAAATTGCAGGTGGAGATGCAAAGCCATGACAAGAGGTTCAGGAGACCGAATCTGAGGGCACTATGGATGACTCATGCACCACGTAAGGTGTCCTTCCCCATATGGCCCACACTTCTGTAGAATTTGGAAAGTGGCAGGTCAAACCATAAAATAGGACGTGAATTTACAGGGCCGAAAAGTGTGCGGCTCCTTTTAGTCGCCTCTTACGACGGACAGGGACACCTCGAGCCTATTCTAGCCCTTGGACCCACACGAGTGTTTCCAGCGAGGAAGAGAGCTTTTAACGCCAGAGTTATACAATTTCAGGGCAGCGATAGCGGGGATAGTGATATTAGTTTCCGGTTACGCAGCATACGGCAGAGGAATTACTGAGGTATATAATTTTCCATCATGATTACAATTTAAACAAAGTATAAACCAATAAAAACTTACACTGGCACTTCACAACGAAAGCTTATTTCAGTGGAATAAAAATTAACAGGAAATCAACCTTGCCTCACACGTCACGAGACAGTAGAATATCAAACACTTTGCACATCATAATTAACTATCTGCATGCAGTTTTGTTCACAGACAAACAATATTTCACGACTACAATGAGAACACAGAAGAATGTTGGGTGAGACAGAAGGAAGAAAAACACACAGTTAACTAATTATTCAATGCCATGCAGTAATCACTTCATTTGGGGATTCGGAAGGACCTGAAAATTACGGTTATTGGCACAGAAACTAAACTGTAGATGTGGGAAATTCTCTGTTTTGCACTTTCATTCGTTTTTCCCAGGAAATCTATAAATTGGAAATTTCTGGTAAGTTCCTATGGGACCAAACTGCTGAGGTTATCTGTCCCTAGGCTTACACACTACTTAATCTAACTTAAAGTAACTTACGCTAAGGGCAACATACACACACATGCCCTAGGAAGGACTCGAACCTCCGTCGGCGGGAGCCACGCGAACCATGGCAAGGCACCCCAGACCGCACGGCTACCCCGCGCGGCAGATTTATAAATATGATGTATACTAAGTGGCTTGTTCATTGCTTTCGTAATGCCCCCCCCCCCCACCTTTCTTATTACCTAAATAATGAAATGAATCCAAATACATGCCACTGATGGTTTTTTAGAATCTTCCCGGCATCCTTTTTGTGTGGTGACTGTATGTTATTGCTTGGTATCCGTAAAGCAGGCCACTATCTCGGCGAGGAACTGGATCAAGGTTGCCAAGAGGCTTATGAATTCTAGAATGAGATTTTCACTCTGCAGCGGAGTGTGCGCTGATATGAAACTTCCTGGCTGATTAAAACTGTGTGCCGGACCGAGACTCAAACTCTGGACCTTTGCCTTTCGCGGGCAAGTGCTCTACCACCTGAGCTACCCAAGCACGACTCACTCCCCGTCCTCAGAGCTTTACTTCTGCCAGTACCTCGTCTCCTACTTTCCAAACTTTACAGAAGCTCTCCTGCAAACCTGCAGAACTAGCACTCCTGAAAGAAAGAATATTGCGGAGACATGGCTTAGCCACAGCCTGGGGAATGTTTCCAGAATGAGATTTTCACTCTGCAGCGGAGAGTGCGCTGATATGAAACTTCCTGGCTGATTAAAACTGTGTGCCGGACCGAGACTCGAACTCGAGTTCGAGTCTCGGTCCGGCACACAGTTTTAATCAGCCAGGAAGTTGTTCTGAATTATTTTCGAAATGGAAAGATACAAGTGAAACACGCACTTTATTACTTATCCTTAATTTCCATGTTAGCTTACGTACTATGTGAATAAAAGCAAGAAGTATCTCTAATTTATCCATGGGCATAACTCATTCGAACAACAGCAGAACAAAGTTATCAAACAAATTCTTCCATTTACATTGTAACACTATAACCAGCAGCTGAGCCAATGGTAAACCATTGTTGCGGTCACAAATTCGTAGCTATCTGTAGCTGTGGTAAACTTTATACTATGTATTGTTTGTGGACTAATGTACTGCGACATGAATTTGTCTGAAGTATTTTCTGTTACGTTAACCCCTTGATGACAGAGCCCTGACAGCTTCATCGGCCTACCGTTGTGTTTTATTATTGTGCTTTCCTATAGCCTACCAAATGTGATGCACAGCTAAATGTGTGTATTCTGTGTGGTGAAACTTCCAACATTCCAGTGCTCCAGATTCACCGGTGATGTGCATCGGTATGCAACTGGTGAATGGAGAGCTCTTGCGAGGGAAGAAGTAACAATAAAAATTGTTACAACAACAAACTAATATTGAAGGAAGTCTAGTGCACTACAGAAGAAGGTTAATGATTAAAAATAAAAACTGGCTGATTTTTTAGCTGACGCGATTCAAAGGTTTTCTTACTGAATTTCGTTCTGTCTATTTACAGAGAAAAAAGAAAAAAAAACTGAAGTCATACACATCTTCACCGGCAACTAACCTCACGAGACGAGCATGGCGCCATGGGTCGAAAATGATGCTGATGATACTGCTTCATTTAGCTCCCTACCATTGTTCTGGTGGTGGTTAACGCAAATATTTAATGACAAATACAACACCAGTTGAAATTTAAGAGAGGAATGACCTTCCTAAGGTCAAAAAATTAAGATGACATTCTCGATGTCACATAATCGCAATGACTATTCAGACTACTTCATTAGTATGAAAACAGAATATTACGAGAATTTTACAGGCTCACTCAGCACGAATTCCGAAAGCGGGTGAACGATCACTGTGTGCCAATATCGCCAGCAATATTACCATTCTCAACTGCACCACCAACATTAAGAACTTCATGGACAGCTCACAACGTCCTCATTACTATTCACAGCCTGCTCCAGCCAGCCCCCGGTGGGGCAGCGCTACCAGAAGTCGATCTAAGGAACGACTTCAAACTAAGAGCCGAGAGCAGCATTGAAAAATACAAACGAGTTGCACAATTATGCTGTTCATCTTGCGGCGAAAGCTTATTTGAACAAAAAAAAAAAGAATGTATACATAAGCCCTTGGCTAAAATGTCAAGAAACTGGAAGATACTACACACTGTGGAGCTCAACGGAATGTATCTTCGTCCAGTCTTGTGTCATACAGAACTAGAATATCAAGAATACCCCAAAACGTGGAGATGATATGGATAAAAGGCTAATACATCGATACCACGGAGTAATAAATCAAATTGTCAATTCACAAGAAAGAATGAATATATTTTGAATCAGCAGCAAATTAGAAGGCATTGGAAAATGTGCAGTAGTGCACATTCATCCATTTTTCATCTCCATATCTACAATATCAAATACATATTAACACGCTAGTTCATTGTTTTCGTAATTTCCTCCCTCCCCCCCTTCCCTTCCCAATTTGTTTGATATCGAGATAACGAACAAAACTCAGATTCTTGTCACTGACAGTTCGTTCGAATCTGCTCAGGCACTTTCTCTTGTTTCATTGTTAATGTCACTTGATATTACGGAAGTACATGACAATGGCTACACCATCTTTCCGGAAGACATGTAACAACGGAGGGTTAAGGTTCGTCGCTTAATTGTGACAATTATCCGCTCATGTAAAGTAGTAGCCTTTGAAACAAAATTGGAACTGATTTTGAAAGCAGCTACCGTTTTAGAAACTGAGCACTGTACAGCTATACGTACAAGACATTGCTTCAGTGAATACTCTCTAAACCATAATCATAGCTGAGGTAGATAGCTCGCAACGTACAATATGATAGTAGGGGTAGCATTAGTGATCTTTACGAGTTCGTGTATAGATGGCTGTTACTCTCGCCTATCTCTTCTCAAAGAATCCTCTGACTTCAGTGGCCGGTGAAGGCGATTTAAGCTGCTCCGTTGGCGAGTAGAAGTTGCCGGCTGCAACGACTACCGACAGTTTTTCTCGTGTCTCCTGGCTGCTTACAACAACGGGAGTAATCCTGTGTGTAAGCCCGCTTGGCAGACTTTGATCTACACTGGTGTTAATTATCAAGCAGCACTAGTTATATGGAACTGTGTCAGAAAGGAGAGCAGCCTGGACTTATTAATGTTGCTCAACTTCTGCAACGAATGAGGACTGGTTTTCTCAGAGAAAAGATAGCATTATGTTGAAGAAAGTGGTTAACAAGGTTGATTTGTAATGCTCGGCATGTCAGATACTTGTAATTACTGTCGCCGGATTACTAAGTTGATTCACCTGCAGTACTGAGTTGCAAAGCAAAAATTAATACTGTATTTCAGCTATCCTGATAGTTCTGTTTTCTTCTGGGTCGAGTTAAGAGGGGAGAGGAAAAAGGGTAAAAGGGGCCCTGGGGTGGGGGGGGGGGGGACAAGGCAAGGTTACAGTTGGAAGGAAAGGTAGATGTCACGGCGAAGTTCAACATCCGGGAGGGGGAGGTGTGGACACTGTCCTGACGAAGGAGATGGAGGGTGTGGAGATGAAGGGTGTGGAGATGAAGAGAGGGAGGGATACAGCGATAGAGGCGAGCAACAGGCAGCGGGTGGAGAGGAAGGAGGAAACCAAGGGGTGGGGGGGAACAAGCCTGTGGACAGTGTAAAGTATACGGAGATGTTGGAGGAAAAGGAGGAGGTGGGGGAAGGGATGAGGTCATACAGGAGCTGTGTGAGGGAAGGAAGGCAGATGTGGAAGGCAATGTGGAGCACATAGTGTTCGAGGAGTTGGAGGGCCTTGTAAAAGTGGGTGGGGGTGGAGATCCAGACAACACTGGCATAACAGAGGATATGATGGATGAAGGATTTGTAGGTGTGGAGGATGGTGGAAGGATGAAATCCCCATGTCCAGCCAGACAGGAGTTTCAGTAGGCAGAAGTGGGAATGGTCTTCCTGCTGGACGATCAGAAGGTGAGTGGTCCAGGTGAGGTGACGGTCGAGGGTGAGACCAAGGTATCTCAGAGGAGGGGTGAGCTGGATGGGATGGCCATAAATGGTGAGGTAGGAATCATGGAGACAGAAGGAGCAGGTGGTGCAGCCTATGATGATCGCCTGAGTTTTGGAGGAGTTGAGAAGAAGGAACCACTGGCTACACCAACTGGTGAACTGGTCAAGGTTGGTTTGGATGGTGCATTGGGACCATTGAAGGGTAGGACAGAGAGCCAGGAAGGCGGTGTCATCATCAGCATATTGGAGAAGGTGGACACTGGAGGTGGCTTGGGCATATTGGCAGTGTACAGGAGTTAAAGGAAAGGGGAGAGGATAGCCCTGGGTGATACCAGTAGTGGCATAAAAGATACAGGAGTTGATGTTGTGGAGGGTAACATAGGAAGGACAGCGTGAGTGGAAGGAAGTGACCAGATGGACAAAATTGATAGGCGTGCCAGACATGGTCATAGACATTTTGGAGGTCGAGGGAAACAAACATGGTGGACTGACAGGGGTTAAGCTGGAGGTAGAGAAGGTGGACAAGGTTAAGGAGTTGGTCATTGGCAGAGAAGGAGTTCGGAAGCCACACTGAGTAAGAGGGAGGAGGTGGTGTTGATTTAGGTGCTGATGGATATGATGGAAGAGGGTGGATTCAAAGACCTTACTGAAGATGGAGATGAAGAAGCTGGGACAATAGGAAGAGGCGACAGAAAGGGGTTTGTTGGGTTTGAGGAATAAGAGGATGTGGGAAGTCTTCTACAGGTCGGGGTAGAAGCCGATAGAGAGGGTGACGTTATAGAGATTGGCAAGGACAGTCAGGAAGGTGGCAGTAGGTGACACAGTTGTGAGCAGGGGTCGTGTTGCATTTGGACTGGAGGATAAGTTTAACGTCTTGTGCTGTGATTGGAGTGTTGATGTCAGAGGGGGGCAACTGCCCCAAGTACTGGAGTCTAGGAGCATGTGGAGCGACCGAGGCATTTGCGCGTTCCATGATGGTGGGGGAAAGAGAATAATGAAAGTGGAGATCATCATGGATGGAGAAGTCCTCAGGAAGGTAGAAGCAAAGTGGTTCGCCTTACTGAGGTTGTTGGGAAGAGGGCAGTCGTTATGGACAAGGGGGTAATGGGGTGCAGAATGGGAACCAGTAAGGCGATGGAAGGCAGACCATTACTTAGAGGTGTTGATAGGGAGGGTGGCGTTAGAGTCATGTACAGGTTTGGCGCCAGTTCCAGCGGTTCTTTGCTGTAATAAGGTTCCATACATGTCGCTGTATTTGCCGGTGGCGTTTGAGTGTATCCCTGTCAGGACTGTGCAGGAAGGAGTGATAGAAGTGGGAGACTTTGCGGAGGAGGAGGAGGACAGCCCATGGAGGGAGAGAGGGATGGGGGAGTTGGACGGTTTTAGTACGAACATGGGCCTCCACAGCCTTGTGAAGGAAGGACGAGGCATGGACGATATAACCAGGATGGTGATAGGTAAGAGGGTGGCTTGCGACCAAGGTGGCGAAGGATTCCCGGTAGGCATCCCAGTTGGCACGACTGAAGTCATGGACGACCTTGGGAGGGGGTGCAGGGCAGAGAGCTGGAGGGAGGTGATGAGCAGACGTTATGGTGAGAAGGACGGGGAGGTGGTCGCTACCTGTGGGGTCAAGAATGTCGACAGCGATACACTCAAGGAGGTTGGCGGAGGCAATGACAACATTGGGGTTGCTGTCGCTTTCGGGACGGGTGTGCTGGGGAAGGAGAACAAGTTCACCTTGGATCATGGAGAGAAACTGATGTGACCGCCGAAGGGCAGCAGGGGATAGGCTGTGGATGTTGATGTCAGCAGCAATCACATAGGTGGAGAAGGTGTGGTCGATGTGGGAGATGATGTTATAGGGGAGAGGAGCAGTGAAGTGGACATAGATGGTGGCACAGGTAATAGTGATGGAGGGGAAGAAGACGCTGAGGATAAGGTGTTCGGCGGGGTCATTGAGGAGGGGTTGTGGCTGGACAGGGACATGCTTAAGGTGGCCAATGACTCCACCCTGCGCTCGAGGACCAGGAGCATCAGTGTGGTGGAGGATATAGGGAGAGGTGCACATAGCATGGTGGGACTGGAGAAAGGTTTCGTTCTGGAGGATGGTGTCGACCTGGTGGTGGGAGGCCGGGGTAGCTTTTTCTTTTCTTTATTGTTATTTTAAAACCTGTTGTACAGGCAGGCCTGCAGCAGCATACGATGCCGCTCGTTGGCCGCAGAGAAACGAAGATATACAAATGAAGACATTTAGAGAAAAAACATGGTGGACATATAAACGGAGACAACACATTTTGAAGTACAAGGTGCCGTTCACGGGCGTAGAGTCCAAGATAAAATTGTTCAGACACTTGGACACAGACAGAAACGAAAATTGTCACACGTGAACGCAGGTGCACAAAACGAATAACACTGAACCACTTAAGCATTAAATGATGGCACACACAGAACATGAGGTGTTGATCTCCGGCGCGCGAATGTTCACTAACCGTGTACGAGTCCGGGGACCTGCCAAGAGAGGAGGAGTGGGGGAGGGAGGGAGACGGGAGAGCAGATGCCATGGGCAGGGGAGACAGGGGGAAGGGAGGAAGGGGGAGGGGAAGCCCGGCGGAAGAGGGGTGGAGGGAGGGGACAGGGGAAAAGGAAAAGGAAAGGAGGGAGGGTGCCTAAAGGAAAGGACACAGGAAGTTGGGGGGGGAGGATCAAAGTTGATAGGAGGGGTAGATGGTGGGGAGGAGGACATCATCAGGAAGGGGGAGCTGGCGGAAGCCACCTTGGGAGAGGGTAAGGAGGGTGGAGAGATGGAGACCGGGAGGGACATGGGAATACAGGCGCGGCAGCGGTCAGGGGTGGGAGAGGATGGGTGAGACAAGCGGATGAGGAGGATCGAGTTTGCGGGAGGTGTACAGGATCTGTATCCTTTCAAGGAAAAGGAGGAGGTGGGTGAAGGGGATGAGATCGTACAGGCTCCATGTGAGGGAGGGGAGACGGATGCGATAGGCGAGGCGGAGAGCATGGCGTTCAAGGATTTGGAGGGATTTATAAAAGGTAGGGGGGGGGTCGGAGATCCAGGCCAGATGGGCGTGACAAAGGATAGGGCGGATGAGGGATTTATATGTGTGGAGGATGGTGGAGGGGTCCAGACCCCACGTACGGCCGGAAAGGAGCTTGAGGAGACGGAGTCAGGAGCGTGCCTTGGCTTGGATTGTCCGGAGATGAGGAGTCCAGGAGAGGCGACAGTCGAAGGTGACGCCAAGGTATTTAAGGGTGGGAGTGAGGGCGATAGGACGGCCATAGATGGTGAGATAGAAATCAAGGAGGCGGAAGGAAGGGGTGGTTTTGCCTACAATGATCGCCTGGGTTTTGGAGGGATTGACCTTGAGCAACCACTGGTTGCACCAAGCGGTGAACCGGTCAAGATGGGATTGGAGAAGGTGTTAGGAGCGCTGCAGGGTGGGGGCAAGGGCAAGGGCGGAGCCTTGGGGCACACCGGCGGAGGGGAAAAAGGTGTAGGAATCTGTGTTATGGATGGTGACATAGGAAGGACGGCGGGAGAGAAAGGAGCCGATCAGACGGACGTAGTTAATGGGAAGGGCGAAGGTTTGGAGCTTGAAGAGGAGACTGGAATGCCATACGCGGTCATAAGCTCGTTCGAGGTCCAGGGAGAGGAAGATTGCGGAGCGACGGGAATTAAGCTGTTCGGAAAGGAGATGAGTGAGGTGAAGCAGAAGGTCGTCGGAAGAGAAGGACGGCCGAAAGCCACACTGGGTAACGGGAAGGAAGCGGTGCTGGTGGAGATGCTGGTGGATGCGTCGGGTGAGGATAGATTCCAGGACCTTGCTGAAGACTGAGGTAAGGCTGATGGGACAGTAGGAGGAGACGGCGGACGGCGGTTTGCCAGGTTTGAGGAACATTAGGATACGGGAAGGTTTCCACTGGTCGGGGTAGTAACTGGTGGACAGGACTACATTGTAGAGCCTGGCCAGGGTGGAGAGGAAAGAGACAGGAGCTTCACGAAGGTGTCGGTAGGTGATACGACCGTGACCAGGAGCGGTGTTGCATTTCGTGCGGAGTGTAGCAATGAGATCCTGTGTAGTGATAGGGGCATTGAGTTCCGTGTGTGCAATGTTGTCCACGTACTGGAAACCAGGAGTGAGGGGAGGCACAGAGGTGTCAGTTCGATCATGGACATCCGGGAAGAGGGAGTAATCGAACTGGGAATCATCGGAGATGGAAAAGACAGTGGAGAGGTAAGAGGCAAAGTGATTGGCCTTACTAAGGGAGTCAGGGAAGGGGTGATTGTCATGGAGAAGAGGATAGTAGGGGGAGGGTTTAGTTCCGGTAAGGCGACGGAAGGCTGACCAGAACTTGGATGAGTTGACAGGTAGGGTAGCATTTAAACGGGTGCATGTCTGTCGCCAATCCCGGCGTTTCTTAGCCGCGAGCAAATTACGAATGTGTCGCTGGAGTTGCCGACGGCGTCGTAGTGTGTCCGGGTCACGCGTGCAGAGGAAGGCACGGTAGAGACGGCGGGATTCATGGAGGAGGAGGACGGCCTGTGGGGGTAAGGTAGGACGGTGGGGGTAGATGGCGACAGTAGGGACGTGGGCCTCCACGGCATCAGACAAGGTCTGCTGGAGAAAGGAGGCGGCATGGGTTACATCGTCAGGGTGGTGGTAGGTGAAGGGGTGGTTATCGACCCGGGTGGAAAGGGTATCCCGGTAGGCATTCCAGTTGGCACGGGAATAGTCATGAATGTACTTAGGGGGAGGGTCATTACGAGGGTCAGGGTGGGGGCGACGACCGTCTGAAACGGTGAGGAGGACAGGGAGATGGTCGCTACCAATAGGCTCCAGGACATCCACCGTTATGCGGCCAAGGAGGTTGGGGGAGGAAAGGATAACATCGCGAGTGGAGTTGGATTCGGGACGGGTGTGCTGGGGGATGGGGATCAGGTCGCCTTGAAGGGAGGAGAGGAACCGATGCCACCGCCGTAACTGGGCGGCGGAACGACTATGGATGTTGAGGTCGGCGGTGATCACGTAGGAGCCGGGGCAGCGCTGCGCGGCTTCCTAAATACCTGACCGTGGGAAACGCGATTGGCCGCGGACTTCACGTGGTACGGAGAGTGTCGCACTCGCACGGCGAGGCTAGCGCCGCAGGCGCGCACCAGAGCAGAGAGACCCCTAGTGGGTGTCCAGGTTCATACCCCCTGGCGCGCATTCAACTTCCGCGCCTTCCAGCACCGGACTGACAATCCTTATAACAAGTGTTAACCATGTATATTTTTGTAGAATTTAATTAACAGCTACATCCTCACCATGGAAACCTGTATCATAGTAGGACTTTGGCATCTCAAAAAAAAAGAACAACTGGCCTATGAATTAGAAATCTGTGGGTGTAATGTTGATGGAAGCATTCCTGAAATAAGTAAGTGTATGTGGAGTGCATTCAACTGTCCAACATACAAGCCACAACACTGGCGAGATAAGAGACGCAATTCTTGATTGTCAGTAGTCTCTCGCCAGCGTGCAAGCTAATCTAGAATTTCAATGGACTAGAAATAACAGCCAACTAGTTGCAAAATACAACTTTATTAAACCATGACCGTGGTTTTCACAGTTTTAAAATTGTCTTATCAAGAACAAAATTAATATTACGACACTGTATGTGGAACAGAGATGATGAGATTGCAATAGGCGAAATTACAGGATATATTTACAAATAATTTTGGTGAAGCATACTCATGTAGAATCACATAGTGTCTTTATCTGATGCAGGATTCATTGACTGTCTAGGACTTGCGCGTGTCATCCACTTAATCACCATTTAAAATACATGATTTATAAGTAATAGCTCTCAACTCTAGGGCTTCGTCTTGAAACTTTTTATAATACCACACCTTTGGCAATGGAGCACCATCAACCAGAGGCGACCTTAGGCTAGTGCCTCAACTCTTCAGCCAGTTCTCACTGTCACTAACTCTGTACGTGGCATACTTACGCTCTATGGTATCCGATGCCACGCTTTATGTTTAAGTGTAATATATATACAAATCTTTCAAGTGGCACACTACACAAATGTGTGGCATTTTAAAAAGTTTTAAGACATAGCCTTAGAGTAGATTATGTAGCTGACACGCACATGTACTAAACAGAGTCAACGACCCGTTCATCGGATATAGATAATATGTGATTCTGCGTGAGCATGTGCCACTAAAATTATTTGTAAGCACTTCCTGTAATTTTGCTGATTGTAATTATATCATCTCTGGTTCAAAAATGGTTTAAATGGCTCTGAGCATTATGGGACTTAACACATGAGGTCATCAGTCCCCTAGAACTGAGAACTACTTAAACCTAACTAACCTCAGGACATCACACACATCCACGCCCGAGGCAGGATTCGAACGTGCGACCGTAGCGGTCGCGCGGTTCCATGCTGAAGCGCCTAGAACCGCTAGGCCACACCGGTTGCCTTATCTCTGATCCACACACAATTGTACAGTGCCTCCTGAAAAATACAGTTTTAAAACTGTCCAAAAATAGTCAAGGATTAATGAACGTGTATTTTGCAACTCGATGGTTGTTACTTATTATCCATTGAAGTTCTTGCGTGTACAGTTGCTGAAGTGCAGCTATGTTTAAAATCTTGTAATTTACAATTTTTGCAGAGTAGTTCCCCATCACGTACTAAGTTACTTCGTATTAATACCCATCTTGACCATATCGGTAGTCGGGCACATGGGTTATGGCAGATTACTGCCGACAAAGGAAATGGTTCTGTACTCGAAAGATTACAGGAAACGGTCCGAAAATTGCAACATCGTAACAATTTACTTGAAGACAGGAAGGCATTTGCCATTTCTATAAGGCAGCAAAGAGGTGCATGGGCGGTGGGAGGTGGTGATACTGCGTGTACCAAAAATTTGAGTATCATCTCTTAGTCACAGTACTCAGATTGTGTATTTTCATATCTGTCAGTAGATATGCATCGGTTTTCTGGTTCGCTTATAGTGACTGAAGTTATTTTGCTTCAATTCCGACCTCCTCTGGATAAAGGCCGTTTATGAAGTTTTTGAGAATTAGGATTGTTTATCATAATTTGTTGTATAGGTTAAGGAATCAGCTTGTGAATGAAAATTACTTTCATGTTTAAAATTTCCAAGAACCTTTTATTCAGTATGTGGAGAGTACTAAGACGGCTCAGCTTGCCTTTTGTGTTAAGCCTAGTAAAAGGGAGTTGCCTGATAACATTATTCATTGCATGTGATGCTCGCTCTAAAATGACGTTTATTAGCAAACTTACAATTTTTATTGAACTTAGTGAAATCACTCGTGTTATTGATAACATTGTAATGTGAAACATTGCCACCACGTGGCAAGGTTCCCCAGATTGAACCCATAGTACAATGGGAGAGCCAAGAAAAGGTTTCGAACATTTTGAGGCGCTTTGGGTGTGATCAGTCTGGCCATTTTCTACGCAATAATAATACGAGCTGACTGAGGGCTAGGGGTAGTTGGCGGTTTCAGAGACGGCGAGCCCAAAGCAGAGGCCACCCAGAGTCTTCCCGGTCTTCTTTACCCAGTGTTTGTTTGATTCTTAATCGTAAAACCGTGTGTGGTATTTTAGGTTCAGGCAGCAAACTCTCATTAATGTCACATAAACGGTATTTTAAATGTAACAAAATATGCAATTTAGGCCAGTTATAGACCGTTACAAACAACCGACTTACCGTCAGCAGACAGTTTGCCCTTATTAGGAGACTATGGGTTAGTATAACCATTGGGGATTTTCATGGCCGACTCACATGTTACTTGCGAGACATCTCTTTGCCAGTGTCTTGTTGGGAGGAAACTCCATGTTTCTTCGATTATTACACTAACAGGTGGTCATTTGAACTTTTCCCTGAAAATCTTACACATGGTATAGGCATCCTTTTATTCCTGAGGTCAGTGATGCAGTAGTGAGGAGTCCCGTTTTCAAGTGCAACATAAACCTCAGGATCAGGTAGATCAGTTGTTACAGCTGCTTGCTCAATTTCCTGGCGTGTTTACTGATCGCATGGATCTCACCAATTAAACTGACTATGTTATTGGATATGTAGATGGATAACATTCTGTTGATGCATTCTATCTAATATACCCTCCTAAGACGTAGAAGTTAAGAAAGCCAACTGGCAAGTTACTTATAAAGGAAGTGATTAGAAAATCTAAACAACCATACGCATCTCCAATGCTTTTGGTCCCCAAGGGTGACTGGGGAAGCTATAGGCTGTCAGTTGACTAGCGGGCGCTTAATTAGAAGGTGCTGTTGCCATCTGTTCCCCTGTCTGACTTCCGAATGTGTTTCATATGGTTTGCTGGTGCCCGTTATGGTCTACTGCAGCCATTTCGCCTATCCCTCCCTTTTGTTACTACTGACTATCATTTACCACTGCAGGTACGGCCCAAAGCTATGCCTCCTCTCTCAGAAGTCCAACACACTGCCAGTATGTCTAAATCACATCCTTTCGTCAGTCTCCTGAATTCCAGTAAGCTGATGACACCGCTTTCCTAGGCCTGAAAAAATAACAGCAGACTCTTAAACTCCACGCAAGTCGTTACATGGTGTGGTGCAACTATTGGCTCCTAAACATAAACTCTTACAAAACCCGAGTAATATAGGGTGAACCAACACATGACTTCTAGCCAACCTTTTGTGGTAGGCCTACATATATAACTAACATATATAACCCTAATTTGTAAACTAACAAGGAAACCGCAGCTAACAAACAAAAGAACATCTTCTATACTCTGAATCTACCCTCACGAATCATTATGTAGACTCCATCTGATTTATCTCTATCCCAGCGCCCATGCTCTCTGCCGCCCACTACACATATAAACTTACACTCTCTCTTCATACTGCCACACTTCTACTCACTGCACCATAATATCCTCCCACTACCAGCTTCTGGTCCAGAAACTAAAGCTTGCTGTCTTTCATTCTAACTGAAAAGACCGTATTCAGAATTCTTTTTTAAAATCAAAATGGCTCTGTGCACCATGGGACTTAACATCTGAGGTCATCAGTACCCTAGATCTTAGAACTACTTAAACCTAACTAACCTAAGGACATCACACACATCCATGCCCGAGGCAGGATTCGAACCTGCGACCGTAGAAGTCGCGCGGTTCCGTACTGAAGCGCCTAGAACCGCTCGGCCACAGCGACCGGCCTTTTTTTAAAATCACTACAGACCTTTTTCAACATCATTGTTACCATAATATGGATATACGTTTTATTTAAGTAGTTTCAAAATGGTTCAAATGGCTCTGAGCATTATGGGACTTAACATCTGTGGTCATCAGTCCTCTAGAACTTAGAACTACTTAAACCTAACTAACCTAAGGACATCACACACATCCATGCCCCAGGCAGGATTCGAATCTGCGACCGTAGCAGTCGCGCGGTTCCGGACTGAGAGCCTACAACCGCTCGGCCACCGCGGCCGGCAAGTAGTTTCAAACGATCTTTGAATTTTTTAAATATTTTCGATGCGGAGTGGCAAGTGAAATTTTCTTTGCCCTCCGTCACTATTCAGCAAGAGAGAATGTAATTTCAATGGAAATAACAGGTACAACAACAGTAAGTTACCATTAAAAAATGACCGTGTCCCAGTCAATTGAAATCCCTTCATACTTAACTTATGGATGGCGCTGGAGAGGCGAAAACTTTTTTTTGAGGAACTGTTTGTCCTGTAATATGTACTAATACCTGTTTGGGTGGTGAGTTCGAAGGACATAATCTTCATATAAATCTATAATTCTTTATTATTGAGGACAATCACATGGCATAAATCTGCAACAGTGTCAATTCACACACTCTCAGCAACACTGTAAACGGCTATACAGGGTGGTTCAAAATGACTATATGGTTTTAAGGCTTTGCAGTATTTATTATATTCACCTTACAATTATAAATAATACATCAAATGAAATAGCAACTCAAACAGTTCTGTTTTTGTACCTGTACGCAAAGAGAAGAGAATGTAACGAGCCAGGAGTGACTGAACAACGTGTAGAACGAGTGAGAGCCTTTCACGCGTAGCCCCAAGAAATCAGTTCGGAAGGCTAGTCGTGAATTAGCAGTTCCAGTCACACCTATGTGGAGACTTAGGGACACGCCTACAACTACGCCCTTTTCGTTTGCAGTTATTACAAGTTCCAAAGCCTACAGAGTACGGTTTACGTGCCATCTTTGCAACCGAAACGTTGCAACAATTATACCAGACCCACTGATCAAGGTTGGGGAGAACTCCCATACCGACTCCATGTCAGACGAATGGTGGTCACATTGAACACTTGTAAGAAAAACTGTTTCAGCTGCTCTTACATTTGATATATTATTTACAATTGTAAGTTGAATGTAATAGATGGTACAGAGCCTTAGAACCCGTACATTCATTGTGAAATGCCCTGAATTGTGTACGATAAGCGCTACACTTACCGAGAACTGTCTCATAGTAGCCATTCTGCGGCTGGTAACGAAGTCCAACCCACTCGAGGAACTTCCAGTACATCTTCTCTCTAATGACTTGCTCCTCATCCTTTGAATTAATAATCAGCAGATGGGCACCTTCTTCTTCACAAATCCTGTTTGCCTCTGGCCAGGTTACCAATGACTGATGGTTTTTATAATAGCCAAAGCCATTAAACGTTTCATATTTAGAAGGAATAACACTGGAGCGAAGAATACGTGTTTCTGTTGGCATAACAACTATTTTACAGAAGGATTGAGATTAAATGCTTATACGTTCTATAAATACATGAAAATTTATTTTCTATTACACTATGTGCTAATTCGGAGTTTTGTGCCCTTCCTATCCTAAATTATTTTCTACAGCCTGTATGAACAATTTTGAGGTCCCTATGAGTATGGTAATTTTATCAAAAACTCAAAGCAGTAAGATGACAAATAATTCTCACTTACGTTATTTTCTTTAAATAACTTTTTATTTGTGAAATTTAAATCTTTCCTGACCCACAGATTGTTCCGTAAAATTTATGGAGAAATGCCTCATGTCCGCAACTTCATCCCACACTATTTCGGTGTATAGCCTTCTGGCCATCTTCAAATGATGTTGACAAAAGTCCACTGGATTCAATTATTTAAGTACCCACCGGCACATCCATGGTGCACCTAGTTGGTGTTCAGCGTACGCTGATTTAGTGCATACGCATCTGCGGCAATTCTGTGTGCTGTGCTGTGAGAAACCTGGCCTCGTCAATATCAAATCGATTGTCTTCGTACGGTATAATCGCTACACAGAGCGTAAAGCTTTTCTATGACGGAATTTCATACAGAATTTAACTGGAAGGCACTGTCTCGATTAATAAGGGACACAGACAGTCGTTTCTACACTGATTCATTGATGATAAAGCGCCAGACGTTCGACACATGGCCACGATTTTCGTTTCATTGTATTTTATCATTCGGAGAGCGTGCAGCACAGCACACAGACATGCAGCAGAAATGTATGCGCTGCAACGCCAACAGGATGCACCGTGCATGTGTCAGTGGGGCCTTAAATACGTGGTCTTAGAGTATTTTCGTCAGTACCGCCTAAAGATGACCAGAAGACTTCCCCGAAATACCGTGGCAGTAAGCTGCAGACACCCGGTAGTTCTCTCGAAATTTTATGGAACAACTTTTTATTTGTTTCTAAACAAACTCCTGTTTTTTAGGTAACAGACTGTAATTATGAAGAAAAAAATATCTACTGTCTGGCCATAAAAGAGAGCTATCCTCGAGGCTCAATACCACTAAGGGCTGGAGCAAGTCAATCACATTCTCCGCCAGTGTTCTGAATACCTCGAGTCATGAGTGGAAAGGAGAAATATCCTACCTACTATACTCACCATCAATTCCACAGTGGTATCCTGCTGCCCACCAACCCTACACAATACCTCTTCCCATCCCTACTCTGTCCCTTGTCCCAAACCCTTGCATCAAGGATCATATCCCTTCAATAGATCTAAATGCAAGACCTATCCCATACATCCTCCCACTACCACCTACTCCAGTTCTGTCACAGGTATCTTCTGCATTATAAAAGTCAGAACTACTTGTAAAAGCATGTCTTCTATAAACTATGCTGCAACAATTCAGCAGCTATCTGCATGGGCATGAAACTACCAAGTTGTCTGTCTGCACAAATGGCCACCGCCAATCTGTAGCTAAGGTGCAGCTGGATCACTTAGTTGCAGAATATTCTGCTCAGTATGATGTGCTTTACTTTAATGACTACTTCACAGCTGGCAGCATCTGAATTATTTCCACCTACTCCAGCTTTTTGTAAATGTGCAGCATAACCTCCCCCTAAAACATATCCCTTTCCCACGTAACCTGACTGGCCTCAGTCTCCAGTAGTCCCTGTCCTAAACCTAGCCATTAACTTCTTCGCTTCCACTCCAATACTGCACATGCTTCCTAATCCACCAATGCAGCTTTCTGTCTTTTCCCCTTCACTATTTCTCTCTACACCCTTATCTCTCAATCTCCCCCACCCCTGACAAAGCACAGCCACAAAACACTACACCTAGCAGCCCTATCCTGTCCCCACCACATCCCTGCACTCTTCTACAGGCTGAAAAGTGTCTTTTCCTAACCTTTCCTTGCAATCCCTCCTCCTCCCCAGTCTGTGCCTTCCCCTAATCCTCACCATCCACACACATCAGACACAGTTGCAGTCATGTCCTTGCACCTGGAGGCAGTGGCCATGGGTTTGTGAGTTGTAGTAGTGTGCCTGTTTTTTATTTCAGAAGAAGGACTCAGTCTGAAAGCTTGATATTTTAGCAGTGTTTTCCATTGTGATTGTGTGTCACTAAGTGACTCCTCTATGTACAAACTTTATGTTATCAATATTTATTTTTATTTTTATTTATTTATTTATTTATTTTATTTATTTATTGTTCTGTGGGACCAAATTAAGGACAAGTCTCCATGGTCATGGAATGAGTCAATACAAGAAATTGTAACACGATAGTAGAAACAGATAAAATGAAATATAAATAATGTATTCTGGCGACAATTCGTAACTTTAAATAAAGAAAATCAACGATGTAACACTGGAATTTGCTTAATTTTTCAGTTCTTCCAGGAGCTCCTCAACAGAATAGAAGGAGTGAGCCATGAGGAAACTCTTCAGTTTGGACTTAAAAGTGTTTGGGCTACTGCTAAGATTTTTGAGTTCTTGTGGTAGCTTATTGAAAATGGATGCAGCAGAATAGTGCACTCCTTTCTGCACAAGAGTCAAGGAAGTGCATTCGACATGCATATTTGATTTATGCCTAGTATTAACTGAGTGAAAGCTGCTAACTCTTGGGAATAAGCTAATATTGCTAACAACAAATGACATTAAAGAAAATATATACTGTGAGGGCAATGTCAGAATTTCCAGACTATTGAATAGGGGTCGACAAGAGGTCCTCGAGCTCACACCACATATAGCTCTAACAGCCCATTTTTGATAAAAAAAATTCCCTGCTTGAATCAGAAGAACTACCTCAAAAAATAATACCATATGACATAAGCATGTGAAAATATGCAAAGTAGACTACTTTTGTGTTGAACTGTCGCTTATTTAAGATACTGTTCTAATGGTAAATAAAGCAGCATTTAGTTTCTGAACAAGATCCTGAAAATGGACTTTCCACAACAGCTTACTATCTATCTGAACGCCTAGGAACTTGAACTGTTCCGTCTCGCTTACAATAAGCCCATTCTGTCTGATCAAAATATCGGTTCTTGTTGAATTGTGAGTTAGAAACTATAAAAACTGAGTCTTACTGTGATTTAGCAACAAATTATTTTCCACAAGCCACGAACTTATTTGATAATGTTTCAATATTACACACAAGATCCTTCACTACCAAACTGGTGTCATCAGCAAACAGAAATATTTTTGAATCACCTGTAATACTAGAAGGCATATCATTTATATAAATAAGATACAGCACTGGCCCCAGCACTGACCCTTGGGAAACGCCCCACTTAACAGTGCCCCATTGGGACTGAACATCACTACCACTCTCAATATTGTGGAGAATTACCTTCTGCTTTCTGTTCTTAAAGTAAGAGGCGAACCAATTGTAAGCTACTCTCCTTACTCCATAATGGTCCAATTCCTGCAGTAATATTTTGTGGTCAACACAGTCAAAAGCCTTCGTTAAATCAAAGAAAACACCTAGCATTCACAACCTTTTATTTAATCTGTCCAAAACCTCACAGAGAAAAGAGAATATAGCATTTTCAGTTGTTAAACCATTTCTAAAACCAAACTGTACATTTGACAGCAAATTATGTGAATTTGAATGCTCCAGTAACCTTGTATATACAATTTTCTCGATAACTTTAGCAAACACCAATGGCATAGAAATAGGTCCTTAATTGCCAACATTATCCCTGTGTCCCTTTTTACAAAGTGGCTTCACTGTAATTTAATCGGTCAGGAAACCAACCACTCCTAAAGGAAAAGTTACAGATATGGCTAAGTACTGGGCTAACATACATAGAACAATACTTCAGTATTCTGCTAGATACCCCGTCATATCCATGAGAGTTCTTGGTCTTTAGTGATTTAATTATTAACTCAATCTCCCTCTTGTCAGTATCAAGGAGGAGCATTTCAGGTAACAGTCTCGGAACACTTTTTTCTACAAGCACTATATGATTCCCTGTTGGGACTAGGTTTCTATTTAGTTCACCTGCTACATTCAGAAAGTGATTATTAAATACTGTACATATAAGTGACTTATCAGTAACATGGACATACCCACTACGCACTGATTCTATATCCTCGACCTGTCTCTTCAGACCAGCCACTTCCTTTACGACTGACCATATGGTTTTAATTTTATCCTGAGACTTAGCTATTCTATCTGCATACCACATACTTTTTGCATTCCTAATAACTTTTTTAACCACCTTACAATACTGTTTGTAATGGGCTGCAGCATTTAGATTTTGACTGTTTCTAATGTTTTGATATAACTGCTACTTTGTTCTACAGGATATTCTTATCCCTCTAGTCAGCCACCCAGGCTGCCTGTTTGTGCTAGTACTCTGTTTTGAACGTTCTAATGGAAAGCAACTTTCAAAGAGCACAAGAAAAGTCTTGAGGAAAGGATTATATTTATCGTCTACTGTATCAGCACTATAAACATCTTGCCAGTCTTGTTCCTTGATAAGGTTATAAATAGGTCTCTACAGCAACTAGATCAGCTTTCCTAAAAAGTTGATAGCTATATTTAACATGTGTTGCAGCACAAAAATCTTTTAGAGTTAAAACTTGTGCATCATGATCTGAAAGGCCATTCACCTTTTTGCTAACAGAATGCCCTTCTAGTAAAGAGGAATGAACAAAAATGTTGTCTATGGTTGTTCTATTGTTCCCTTGCACTCTTGTTGGAAAGAATACAGTTTGCATAAGATTATATGAATTAAGGAGGTCTACCAGCATACTTTTCCTTGCACAATCACTTATACAATTAATATTGAAGTCACCACATATAACAAACTTTTTGGATTTCCTATAAAGTGAACCAAGAACCTCCTCTAGCTTTAGCAAAAATGTTGTGAAATCGGAGTCTGGGGATCTATAAATAACAACAGTTAGATGTTTAACTCCACCAAAGTTAACCACACCAGCACAACATGCGAACACCTTTTCAGTGCAGTACTTTGAAACATGAACTGACTCAAATGGAATACCATTTTTCACATACATGGCTACTCCCCCACACCAAAAAGAGCTCCTAGAAAAGCTGCCAGCCAACCTGTATCCTGGTAAAGGAAGCCTCTGAATTATCTCCTTATTTAAGAAGTGTTCAGATATACCAATAATTTCAGAGTCAACATCTATAAGCAGTTCACTAACTTTATCTCTAATACCTTGTATATTTTGATGAAATATACTAATTCCCTCATTACTCGGATACCTAAGCTCTGTCGAAAGCGGTTTCTTTGTTAGAGAGACTTCCCTTAAGCAGGAATACCTATCAGCTGACTTCAATATAAAAAAGGTGCAGCTCTAGCACCCACTAGTACAGGAATTTTCCCATGAGTGATCCCACCACCCCCACCTATGCTGTCACCTATAAGCTTTGCCAGCCTCCCTTTCCATACCTGTTGAGGTGCAGGCCATGTCTAGTAAAACCCGTCCTGCTGATAGACTCCACCAACACCACTGAAATGTGACTCATGTCTTCTGTCATCAGCACACCCCCAAGTCTCATGTTATTATGCTTGATGGCTGTATTAAGATGAGGCCGATCATGACGCTGAAACAGTTCCATGAAATGCACATTCGTGTTGCCAGTCTGAGTGGCTATCTTTTCCAGGTCACCATCCATGTCATACTCCCCATCCCTATCAATACTATTACCAGCCCCACACACAATCACTACCTGATCCTCTTTAGTAAAATCCCTACATAACCCCCCTATGTTAACAGTCACCTGAGCCAATCCTGCATTAGGTTTCACAATGCTGGTGACCTGGTACTCACTCCCCAACACTTCCTGCGACTGTTGGCCTACACTTCTACCATGAGAACTACCAAACAGCAGAACCTTCTTCTTTCTCTTAGACTTTGCAACTGTCCTAGCTGCCATAACTGCTGAGGTCTGCTGCATATTTCCTACATCTACAGCTACTAAAGATTCCTCTCCACTAGACTCTGACAGTTGGTCATATCTATTGCAAACACCAATAGTGAAACTATCTGAAAATCTCCTTCTCCATGCAGATCTCTTGCCAACAGTCAGTTCCCATTCCCCAACCCCCTTCTCCCTCCTCATCCTATCTAGTTCCTCCTGTGCATTTTTCAACTGCACCTGAAGGGCACAGATCTTACGCTCCTGCTCCTCTATCAACTTACTCTTGCTACATGACCTGCAGTTCCAGGAGAGGATCTCACCAGAATGCCCACTGACTTCCCCACTGCATTCCCCCCAGTGGAAATACTTGGAACAAGTCTCACACCGCAATCCACTACTCACGAATCTAAGGCAAAGCCCACACTTCTCACTCATGGTAAAATTTTACACTTATTGAATCACGAAAACTACTTTATCTAAGTTCCGCTACTACAATAAGAAGATGTTAAAAAAAGTGACTACAATAATCACAAACTTACTCTACAAGTGAAGTAACTACTATTATTAACAGTATCAATCAACAGCAAATGAGAATATAACAAAAGACTACCACAGAAAGAAAATCAAATGTCTAATGACACAGTAACGAAATTGAAAATAGTTCCCAAAAATTTCTTCTGAAATTATTTCACCAGAAAACACCAAGAACACCAGTTGAAGACTACTAAAGTTCCTAAATAAACCACTATACACAAACAATTAATTAGTACTTAGCTTTTGATGCACCGCTACAGCTTCAACTGGTCAGTGCGGAATGTAAACACAGGTAAGAAGTTAAGTTGCTCGATACGAAACACTGACAAATATCAGATCACAACACAAGAAAGGCAGAGGTAAATGAAGAGATCACTGATAAGTCACTTATATAGTAAATATTATGACAAAAACCATTAAAATATGTATCTGAAACCTACATATATATGAAAACTTAGAGAGCAATCTCACACGCAGTCACCCGCTTATGACGCTTTCCTTTCCCAATGGCTTTCTTGCACAACAGATCTAGCAGCTGTATAGTTTGTGGTGCTGTAGTACTAACAAGAAGAGACTCTGACATTTTACATATCACTCCATGTAAAGGACTGATGGATCCTCAGTCTCAGCACTCAAGAGTAGAGTAGTCATTTGTTCAGTGGGAACATGTGGGCAATGTAAAGCCCTTACTGTTGGAAAAATATGTGATAGTCACATAGCAAGTTGTGACAATTTATACACTATGCAGCTGAAGTCAACTAAAAATTTTCTTCTCATTACATTTAATAATTTGTTTTGCCTGGGCTCTGTTGCATATAGGTTCATTCTTAGACTGTCCATTAATCAGTAAACATAAGAAACTTTACACAAGACAGAAGAAAACTGCATTTGAAAACATTGCAGTCAGCAATGTCAAAATGCTGTAGAAATTTATCATGAAGATAATACAATAAACTTGCAATGTGAACTTTATTATTCTGTATCAGAAGAAACAGAAAAAAACAGTTTTCCTCTATTTTAACACATTATTATGATATTAACCTTAAAGTGGCCATTATTGCTGACAACAAATTTGGCACAACTGCTACACTATTGCAAATAGTTAAGGACCCTGAATTAATAGACAATATCTAAAGTGTTGTCAGTATTCTATAAATTAAATGAGAGCTTAAAATTTTGTTACTAATTTGATTTCAGATAGTGATAGCAGTAAACTACATTGTGAGACATAAGAAAGTGTTTTCATAACTTCAAACAGCTCATTTCAAACACATTTCAGAGCACTGTAACCTGTCCAGATAAATGAGCATGTTAAAGCACTCACGTCCAGGACACAGGAAGGCACATCACCTAAATGTTAAATCCACCTCATGGATTAATAATGGGGTTTATGGGCTATTCTGGCTATGATTTTTAGCCAGTTTCCATACTTTCACTTGTATATAAAACCATTTAAGAAGATAGGGCAGACTAACAGCAGCCTCTCAACACATTTACTCTCTCATGTGAAGTTTGGTATGAGGAACCAGTAACACTTTTGGGGAAAAAATGGTGGCATTCTTAAATATAAGTGTAGGAACAAAAGAAGCACTTACTATAAGCAAATTTGCCTACTCCAGGACAGAAGGAGGGAAATCCACAGCCCTAAAAATATCTGAGAAAGTCCTTGGTGAGTTAAATGTGCTGGCAGCTAATGAAAGACTGAAATAGACATTAAACTCATTTTTCACTTGGAATCTTCTCCTATACCACATATAATTGAGATGGAAGTAAAGATTGACTTATGTAAATGACAAGCATATAGCAATATTTCGACTATACAAACCTACTTCTCTTTCTACATAATTGGACATGGTCACCAACATACTCCCAGAACATGCAAATAACTACAAAATACTTCTTCAAGAACCATCTACAAGATACTCTGAGTGAACCCTCATGTTATGTCACTGGAGCCATTCCTAATCATAACATGTCTGGTGGCAGGACGTCATATGATGTACAAAAAAATCCTACACATTTAGATGAAAATCAATGAAGTGGGCATTCCTCTATGGTATACAATGGCTTTTTATGGATAAACAACTTTAATATATATCTGAGAACACTTTAGCTATCTGTCAGACATTTTATACCTTTGGATAGAATATCAAAGTGTTTTATAGCTGAGAACTGCATTCCTTCCTGTGTCACAGTTAGATTCACCAAAGGGAAGTGCAGATCACTTTTTATTCTAGCATTGTATTGGCGAATATCTGTGTTACTTTCAAACTACAATGAGTTGAGAATGAATTTAATGAGTGAATAAATGTGCTGCAAGGATGTGTTTAAAATTCTTTATTGCTCAACAGATTCCTCGAAAATTTATATGTGGTGTCATCACATTTAATTCTAATTACTTCCTTTTGTGTAGAGAATACTTTTTGCCTAAGTGGAGAGTTATCCTAGGATAAACTGATTAATCACTAACATTGGACATGAACAGCAATGGGCCCATAATAGAACTCTTTGGATTAATCAGTGTAATTTCTCCCCATGAAGGTGATATGGTGTCCCTTTTTGCAATTTCAATACAACAAATAACCAAAGTTGCAAAATATCTGTTTCTATTACTTGATCATGTCTTGTTTTGGGATTTTATTCATAACCCATCCTCAAATCATCCATCCAATCAGAATAAATGTTACTCCTCACACCAAAATTCATTACAGTCAGTTTGCACAGGAGTACAATGAAAGTGATCACAAAACTGGATACATGTTTCATGATCATTTGCACTGTATTCCATTTTGCTAATAATTGTCATGATTTTTTGCTGTGTGGAATAATATTTGTTCCACTTGGATGGATGATCTGAGAATGAGTTATGAATAAAAACCTAAAACTGGTAATCATCAAGTAATAAAAAGAGCATTTTGCAACTTAAGCTGTTTGTCATATGGAAATGGTATCACAAGTTGTTGGCCCTTCAACAACCCAGCATGCTGGAAACCTGTGTCCCTCTTTGTATTACCCACACACCCTAGTGTAACATTTTTCATCCTGATTCATAAATAGGAACTAAATCTGACATGTGCTGAACAAGCTATCCCATAAAAACTTAGTTTCTCTTACAGTACATATTGATTGAACAATAAAATGTCTTTAATAAGTCAGAGACAATTCCAGCTGATGATCCTTTACCATTTAAAAATTTTACTATCTGTTAAGTGAAGATATTATCAGCTTTGTCAGTAGAGTGATTCTTTTGAGATCCCAACTGTGATTGTGTAAGTATCCCATTACTATTCAGGTGGATGACAACAATTAAGAATGTTACCTTCTCAAAGTTATGTAAGAGGTGTGAGTTGTGAATATTTAGTAACATCTGTGAAGTCAGCTTTCCTATAAAATATGCCCAACAATGATGTACATTAACCTGTCTGAGAAAGTTTGCTCTGAACTAATGAAATAACTGCAGCCACAAACCTGAGTAATGTATACAATACACAATGGATCAATAACACGATATGATTAAAACAAAGAGAAAATACTCACCAAATGAAACAACCACACTGACGGTATGGATGGCAATGGAAAATGAGATCTACATCTACATCTAAATCCATACTCCACAAGCCACCTGACGGTGTGTGGCGGAGGGTACTTTGAGTACCTCTATTTGTTCTCCCTTCTATTCCAGTCTCGTATTGTTCGTGGAAAGAAAGATTGTCGCTATCCCTCTGTGTGGGCTCTAATCTCTCTGATTTTATCCTCATGGTCTCTTCCGGAGATATACGTAGGAGGGAGCAATATACTGCTTGACTCCTCGGTGAAGGTATGTTCCCGAAACTTCAACAAAAGCCCATACCGAGCTACTGAGCGTCTCTCCTGCAGAGTCTTCCACTGGAGTTTATCTATCATCTCTGTAACGCTTTCACGATTACTAAATGACCCTGTAATAAAGTGAGCTGCTCTCCATTGGATCTTCTCTATCTACTCAATCAACCCTATCTGGTACTGATCCAACACTGGTGAGCAATATTCAAGCAGTGGATGAACATGTGTACTGTAACCTACTTCCTTTGTTTTCAGATTGCATTTCCTTAGGATTCTTACAATGAATAATAGTCTGGCATCTGCTTTACTGACGGTCAACTTTATATGATCATTCCATTTTAAATCACTCCTAATGCCTACTCCCAGATAATTTATGGAATTAACTGCTTTCAGTTGCTGACTTGCTATATTGTAGCTAAATGATAAAGCATCTTTCTTTCTATGAATTCGCAGCACATTATGCTTGCCTACATTGAGATTCAATTGCCATTCCCTGCAACATGCATCAATTTGTTGCAGATCCTCCTCCATTTCAGTACAATTTTCCATTGTTACAACCTCTCGATATACCACAGCATCATCCGCAAAAAGCCTCAGTGAACTTCTGATGTTATCCACAAGGTCATTTATGTATATTGTGAATAGCAACAGTCCTATGACACTCCCCTGCAGCACACCTGAAATCACTCTTACTTTGATAGACTTCTCTCCACTGAGAATGACATGCTGCGTTTGTTATCTAGGAACTCTTCAATCCAATCACAAAATTGGTCTGATAGTCCATATGCTGTTACTTTGTTCATTAAATGACTGTGGGGAACTGTATCGAACACCTTGTGGAAGTCAAGAAACATCTACCTGGGAACCCATGTATATGGCCCTCTGGGTCTCGCGGACCAATAGCGCGAGCTGGGTTTCACACGATTGTCTTTTTCGAAACCCATGCTGATTCCTACAGAGTAGATTTCTAGTCTCCAAAAAAAGTCATTATACTCTAACATAATACGTGTTCCAAAATTCTACAACTGATCGACGTTAGAGATATAGGTCTATAGTTCTGCGCATCTGTTTGATGTCCCTTCTTGAAAATGGGGATAACCTGTGCGCTTTTCCAATCCTTTGGAACGCTATGCTCTTCTGGAGACCTACGGTACACTGCTACAAGATGGGGGGCAAGTTTCTTCATGTACTCTGTGTAAAATCGAACTGGTTTCCCGTCAGGTCCAGCGGCCTTTCCTCTTTTGAGTGATTTTAATTGTTTTTCTATTCCTCTGTCATCTATTTTGATATTTACTATTTTGTCATCTGTGCGACAATCTAGAGAAGGAACTACAGTACAGTCTTCCTCTCTGAAACAGCTTTGGAAAAAGACATTTAGTATTTTGGTAATTAGTCTGTCATCCTCCGTTTCAGTACCATTTTGGTCACAGAGTGACTGGACATTTCGTTTTGATCCACCTACCGCTTTGACATAAGACCAGACTTTCTTAGGATTTTCTGCCAAGTCAGTACATAGAACTTTACTGTCAAATTCATCGAATGCCTCTCGCATAGCCCTCCTCACACTACATTTCGCTTTGTGTAATTTTTGTTTGTCTGCAAGGCTTTGGCTACATTTGAGTTTGCTGTGAAGTTCTCTTTGCTTCTGCAGCAGTTTTCTAACTTGGTTGTTGTACCACGGTGGCTCTTTTCCATCTTGCTTGGCACATACTCATCTAATGCATACTGCACGATGGTTTTGAACTTTGTCCAATGATCCTCAACACTATCTATACTTGAGACAAAACTTTTGTGTTGAGGCGTCAAGTACTCTGAAATCTGCTTTTTGTCACTTTTGCTAAACAGAAAAATCTTCCTACCTTTTTTAATATTTCTATTTATGCCTTAAATCATCGATGCAGTAACTGCTTTATGATCGCTGATTCCCTGTTCTGTGTTAACTGTTTCGAATAGTTTGGGTCTGTTTGTCACCAGAAGGTCTAATATGTTATCACCATGAGTCGGTTCTCTGTTAAACTGCTCAAGATTTGTTCATGTGTTGATAAGAGATTAATCACATTCTAGGAAAGGGTATAGGCATTTCTGGTATCAGACAGTAAGGGCTACACAACAGAAAACCTATATTTCTAATAATTTATGAAATTTTAAGACAGTTCAAGGAGAAAAAGTAATCAAGTAGCTTACCTTTATTAATCCTTTATGAATTAGGATTTGGTAGTGAACATTTGACTAGAGAAAATTCTGTGTTACAGTACTACAGTTATCATTCTTGCTCAGTTGGAGTTTCACACCATGTCATGCAAATGTGTGCTCACACTCATGGGTATACGAGGGGGTCCCTTAAATACCAGAACAACGTTGCTGTGGGAGGACCTTGTGTAGTATGTATTTCTGCCACTAGGCATTGTTGTCATTTGGCTTGTTCTGTTCATCTGCAGTGATTGTTTTTGCTAGTACTGTTTTGTTCTTGTTTCATTTTTTTTAATGGCAAGTTTAAGTGAACAGCGTATAGAGGTGAAATTTTATTTTATACATGGCAAATATGTTGCTGAAACTGTTTTAATGTTGAAAACAGCTTACTAAGTTGATGCTATGGAAAAAACTCATCGTATGGAAAGTTCGCTCAATTTAAAAATGGTGACATGTCGATTGATGTTAAACCTTTTTCTGGACATCAATCAACTGCCCAAATCAATGACAGTTTGCGCCATCGGGTCAGACCATCAATTACGTCTCTACTCGGAAGTTTTAAACACAACAGTGTTTGTCAAAAAAGACTTGATTTGTGGAAGACAGGAAATGGTTCATCCAACACAAAAATGCACCTGCACACACAGCCATCTGTGTTAGACAGTTTTTGGGTAAAAATGGCATGCACCTTCCTCACCTGATTTGGCTCTGTTTGACTTTTTCTTATTTCCATGCATGAAAAGGTGCATGAAAGGACACCGATCTGGCAACGTTAAAGAAGTCAAAAAAGGAGGTAGGAGCTGTAAGCAATTTCTAAAGATGACTACAGAAAATGTTTCCAACAGTAGAACCGTGAGTGGGACAAATGTATTAGTTGTAATGGAAAGTATTTTGAAGGGGATCAGGTTATTTTGTACACAACTTGAAAATAAGTAGCTTCTAAAAAATAATTCCAGTTTTTTTTTTTTTTTTTTTTTTTTTGGGTATCACCTAATATTAGATGGAATAAGTGTTAACTTGCACTTTGAACATATTTGTTGGATCCTAAGGTTGTTGAAGTTGTTGTCTTTGATACATTTAAATGAGTTAAAAGAGACATTAACATCCAACATTTAGGTGTTTGTGCATTTATCTTCAACAAAATATAGAGTTAATAAAGAAATTAGTTTCTGAAATAACACAGTTTTATGAATCATGAAATTAAACACAAACACAATTTCCAAATATATTTTGTCTGATTCTTCGCTAACATTTTACTCTAGTGTATCAGTTGTCCGAAATAAATTATTTTTTCTTCTGGCATTCAAAACCAAAATAAAACCATATGTTACAGCAAATTCCAGGAAGAGAGACAGATTTGAGTGCTGAATATTAAAAAAGGAAGGCAGTTCACCCAGGCCCCAACATCAGAGGAATTCACCTGTAGGAGATCCTCATCATCAGGTCATAGTGACCTGCCTTTAATTTCTATACTTCTACATCTACTTTTATTTCACAATCCACTATGGTGGAAGGTACCTTGTACCACAACTAATAATTCCCTTTCGTATCCCACTCACGAATCGAACAAGGGAGAAATGACTGTCTGTTTGCTTAAATATGAGTACTAATTTCTTTTTTCTTCTCTTCATGATCTTTACTGTGGCAGTAAAGTTGTTCTGTGGTCTGTCACAGGGCTTATTCTCTAAATTTTTTCAATAGGTGTTTCATGACAAGAACATGATCTTCTCTCCAGAAAATTGCCAGCACTGAGGATAGGTATTCAACAAGTCATTGGAAGTCACATGCAGAAATACTGAGCCATCCTGCCTCTATACCCATTCTTAATTGTGAAAGAGTTGCTGATGCAGGATTTTTGTACATCAACTGACCTCTCAATTGCGTCCCATTAATGTTTGACAGAATTCATGTCAGGTAGTCTGGGTGGCCAAATCATTTGGTCAAATCATCCAGAATGTTCTTCAAATGAATCACAAACAACTGGGGCCCAGTGACATGGTGCATTTTCATCCATAAAAATTTTATCGTTGTTTGGGAATGTGAAGTCCATAAATGGCTGCAAATGGTCTCCAAATAGCCAAACAAAACCATTTACATTCAATAGCTGGTTTAGTTGTATCAGAGGACCCAGTCCGTTCCATGTACACCCAGCCTACACCATTATGGAGCCACCAACAGCTTGCACAATGCCTTGTTGACAACTTTAGTCCATGGCTTCAAGGGATTGTAACACACTCGACCCCTACCATCAGCTCTTAGAAACTAAAATTGGGACTCATCTGACCAGGCCTTGGTTTTCCAGCCATCTAGTGTCCAAACGGTATGATTACAAGCCCAGAATAGGCACTGCAGGTGATTTAGTGCTGTCACCAAAGGCATTCCCATTGGTCATCTCTCCCACAGCCCAATAATAGCAAATTTCAGCACACTGTCCTAACAGATACATTCGTCATATGTTCCACATTGATTTCTGCGGTTTTTTTATGCAGTGTTGCTTGCCTGATTAGCACTGGCACTCTACCCCAATGCCACTGCTCTCGGTCATTAAGTGAAGGCCATTTGAAATTGCATTGTCTGTCATGAAAGGTGGTGCCTGAAATTTGGTATTGTCAGCAAACGCTTGACACTGTGAATCTTGGAATATTGAAGTCCATAATGATTTCTGAAATGGAATATCCTATGAGTCCAGCTCCAAGTACTGTTCTATGTTCAGTCTGTTAAGTCCAGTCATTCAGCCATAATCATGTCAGAAACCTTTTCATTTGACTTACCTGAGTACATATGACAGCTCCACCTTTTATACCCTGTGTACATGATTATACTGCCATCTTTATATTTCCATATTGCTATCCCATCACTTTAGTCACGTCAATGTACAACACAATATTCACTGATCTAACACATACTGGTATCTACTACCCATAATATGCTCAGATGTTGTGATATGAATGTGCAGCTACATCATATTTTTTACATGATGTTCTTACTGCTCATATTTCATTAATTTTATTGTTATTACAGCAATGTTGAAGAGAAACTCACTGTCAGTTAATAAGATGAAATAAGTATGATTCTGTGAATTTGCAGCTGCAGAATTTTTCAGCGTGAGTAGTAGAAAGATTTCCACCCTGGAGCATTAATTAAATGTTAGTCTCACTTTTTATTTGTGTTAAATACAAGCAGCAAAAAGTAATAACTCTTACAAATGTCCGTTCAATTTTCTTGCTCATGAATATGCTACTTCCCTTTCCAGTTTTGAATTCGATTTACAGTATTCATACAACATGAAAATTTCACATAAAAACTTTTGTACATTAATGGAATTCCTAAGTTTTTCTCTCAGGTCTTGATCTACTTGTTTGAGGGGTATCCAAGGTTCATCCCAGAACCACAACAGAGCTCCAAACGTGCCATCACGAGAAATATTGCAGTGTCCAGAGTAGCCTGATAGGCACTGGAAATCACAGGTTTTGTGTGTAGGCCTATGCCATAATGTATGGTGGGTATGCTTTGGAAATTTGGCCTGACAAGATTTATAATTTAACGAAACATAGAGTTCTCAGATGTTGTTAAATTAAGTGTTACTCAAGAACATATCACAATGCTGTAAGAAAAGAAAATGTTTACATCTTTTTTTATTGGGGAGGAGAGGGTGTGGTGCATAAGCTGCTATTATTACCATCAAATAATCTGATTTCCAATACCATGAAAATAAGGGAAAATTTGAAAAATTCCATATGAGTTAGGAGATAAATGATACTTCTACTGTGGTTCTCCCTCAAGCTTCCTCCTTATGTAACACCTTTGACGATACTTGTCAGCTCGCTCAAGAGACTGACAATGCTGCAGATCTGGTCCAACCAGACCAGAAGATCAAAAACAGCGATTCTCCAGGAATGTTGCTGGAAGGTCTGATGCTGATGAATCCTGATACCTTCTTCATCATGCCAATGGGAGGGTGCAAATCAGTCATCTTCCAGGGCAACAGCTTCTTGACAGCTGTATTGCAGGATCAAGACTGGGTAGTGATGGCTTCATTATGCTCCGGGGAACATTCACATGGGCATCCATTGAGCTGGTGCAAGGCACCATGATGGCCAAGGATTAACGTACACTGGTTGCAGACCATGTACACTGCTTGATGAGGATCATGTTTCCTGACAGCAGTGGCATCTTCCAGCAAGATAATGTGCCATGTCACAATGCTAGGAGTGTGACAGAGTTGTCTGAGGAACACAGTAGCGATTTCCAGTTAGCATGCTGGCCCCCCAACTTGCCAAATCTGAGCCCGAACAAACACATCCAGGATAGGATTGAACGTGGCGTCAGAGGAGATCGCCCCACCCTCTCCCAGTAATTTACGGGAATTAGGTGACTTGCGTGTGCAGACATGGTGCCAGTTCCCTCCAACAATCTACCAAGGCCTTGTTGATTCCATACCACTATGCATCATTGTTGTCATGAGCGGCAAAGGTGGACATATCAGCTTTTAGGTAGGTGATCATAATGTTCTGACTGATCAGTATATGTCAGTAATGTCAATTTACTTCCAAAATGGGTGCCTAACGAAATCCACTACTGTAAAAGTAACTTCCATCATAGGACACACTTCAACTGAACACTTCATAAAAATGACTCTCGATTTGGAGTACCAATAAAAACGAAATAACTTTCTTTAAGTTGACACATAAAGTTGGTTTTCTAAGGTTAGTCACAGTTAAAAGAAATTATGAAAACCTATGTACTTGTGAAAGTTTTGAAGAATCTGCAGCAAATTTCTACACTCTCAAATTAGTCATGTTCATATTAAAAGATGTAAAACAGTTTTTATTTACTTTAACATCCTTCATTAGAAAAGTTGCCAAGAAAGTTATAATGAAGCCTCTAGCAGATTAATGCACAGTGTACACTGTATCCAGATGAGGCTGACAATGGATAGATGAAATGGGAAAAAAGGTTGTTTTAGTGGTGATACTTTTGTTTCCCTGCAGAAAAAAAAATCATGTCAAGTAGTAGATGCATGAAAATGTGACCAATTATCTGACTATAATAAATCTGTTTCAGTAAATTCTAAAACTAATTTTCGCTGAATATGCCAATAACATCCTAAAGTTCCTCACATTACACATCAGTGGGGGACGTGAACATAAAATTATTTCAATTAAACTTTGAACTGATGCATATTATCATTCATTTCTTTCATAATCTGCCCTAGGCTGGATAAAGGACATTTATTGTTAGGAAGATATTCAGACGTCATAAATCATACAGTGAAGTGTTGAAATCTACACCAATAAAAGAACAATGTCACACCCATATGTAAAAGGCACATTACTGTGTCACAGCAATAGTTTATTTAGGAAGGACTACTTAAGGAACGTGTAGCAGCATGAATGTAACACAACTGCAGTGAAAACTCCATTTACAGGGTTTAATCAATCTGTCTCATCAAAAATAAATAAGTTAAAACTGTTGATCATTAAATAAACTGACAGAGATTCTGAACATTTCCTTGGGCAGTGTCATCAACACATAGCATTTACTTGCTTGAGCAGCAGCTACACTAGGTCAGAAGTGTACTTGTTCAATAAGATAACAATGGGGTTTTATTACAGGCTACTTATAGCTAAAATTGGTTAGAATTCTCTCATTCCCACTACTATTAGTGTTGAAAGTAGCCTTTATCATTACCATTTGGCCTATAAAATCAATTATGAAGACACAAATTAGACAGCATCTGGTTTTCCATCAGCTTTGAGTGGCATAAAATCGCATTTCTAGCATTCATTCCCCACAACCAGTGGTTAAAACGTGGCAGAACACGTAACTGTTGCTAAACTTAGGGGGAAACATCTATGTCAGTATCTCACACTGAGAAATCCTTCATCTAAGCTATAGTTGTTCCCTTTCTCCACGCTTCTACAACTAAGCTGACTCCTTTTCTAAAGAACTCAATGACAGTGGGATGCTAAATTAGCTTCTCAGTTGTAGCTGAAACACTCTTGAAGATGATTTTAGCAACGTTTTGAAGTAAATGACACATATCAGATTCCTAAAATGGAGAGTTGCAATTCTGCATGGTATGGTGGTGCATATTAGAGATGGTGTCTGCCAGGGAGTTATCACGTAAAAGTGTATTTCTTAAACAGAAATGAATATGTGTGTTTGTTTGTAAGAGTGTGGAACTGGATGGTTCAAAAATAGTTCAAATGGTTCTGAGCACTATGGGACTTAACATATGAGACCATCAGTCCCCTAATCTTAGAACTACTTAAACCTAACTAACATAAGGACATCACGCATATCCATGACCGAGGCAGGATTCGGACCTGTGACCTTAGCAGCAGCGTGGTTCCGGACTGAAGTGCTTAGAACTGCTCGGCCGCAGTGACCAGCTGGGACCGGATGAGTGGTGGTCGTATGTGGTGAGAGAAAACTTTATATGCCATTTATCCCCTCACTGAAGGTAGATTCTCATGATCTTACAATACCCCATATATTGATCTGGATGATCCATATTTGCTCAAACTCCATTGGCTACCTCTGTAAAGCTCACACACTACTTGGAGAGCAAATAAGGGACGACATATCATAACAGATATTGGATACCAATAATAAATTAATATTTTTCAAGGTAGTTAAAGAAAATCATAACTTTAAATAATACTGGCAGCAGGATCCTAATGTGTTGGAAGCAGTACTGTTATGACAATAAGTGGCTATTGACACGATCAAATAGTAATAAGTTCCATGTCAGAGACAGTAATGAAAATAATTTTTTATATTACTAAGCAATTAAACAAATAAGTGTAAAAACATCTGCACAGTGTTCTCTTCTGCTTTTGATGCCGGCCGCGGTGGTCTCGCGGTTCTAGGCGCGCAGTCGGGAACCGCACGATTGCTACGGTCGCAGGTTCGAATCCTGCCTCGGGCATGGATGTGTGTGATGTCCTTAGGTTAGTTAGGTTTAAGTAGTTCTAAGTTCTAGGGGACTGATGACCACAGCTGTTAAGTCCCATAGTGCTCAGAGCCATTTGAACCATTTTTGCTTTTGATGCACTGCACCTATCTGGCTGTGAGCCTGGTGTGGCATCTGTAGTTAGATTAAAATTTACACCTATATATGGGCAGCGGAATTGCATGGTACTAAAATCTATATTCATGCTCTGTAAACCACTGCTAACTGCATGGCAGAGGGTATGTCCCATCATACCAACACCAGTTACTAGGGCTATCGACTGTTCCACTGACACATGTAATGTGGGAAGAATGACTCTTGAAATTCCACTGTGTGTGCCGTACTTAATCGATAAGTTTGTCCTCACTATCACTATTCGAGTGATAAGCAATGGATTGTAGTATATTCTTCAGGCCATCATTTAAAGCCCCTTCTCAAAACTTTGTAAGCAGACTTCTGTCGGCTACTTGATGTCTATCCTCAAGGATCTGCCAGTTCAGTTCTTTCAACATCTCTGTGACATTCATCCAGAGATAAAGCAAATCTGTGACCATTCCTGCTGCCATCATCTGTATACGTTCATTACCACCTGTTAGTCCTGTTTGGTATACAGGTTCCATACACATGAGTAATATTCTATGATGGGTTGCACGAGTACTTTATAAGCTATTAGTGTTTCCTTTATAGACTTACTGCATTTCCCTAGTATTCTACCAATAACCAAAAGCTGTCACCTGCTTTACCCATGACTGAGCTAATGTGATCGTTTAATTTCATGTACCTACAAAGGGTTACACCCAACTATTTGTATGACGTCACGGATTCCAACTTTGATTCATGAATGTTAGTGTCATAAACAGTTTCCAAGACCATGACGAATACATGATGAGACTACACATAAACATCTGAGTAAACAGAAATGACGCTTCTGCAACTAGGTGAACTTACCTGGCCCAATTACAAATAGGAAGAGTACTTGAATGTGGGTGAGAAGTACAGCAGAGAGTGTTTTACTGACAGGACTGTGTGAATTGTGCGGTTTTTTTATGGACCTACGTACCTTGCATAGCATAGTAGTAAAAGAAAAACTCATTCCCTTTTTTTTTCTTCATTTGGATGTGTGTCTTCTTGAGGCTTTTGGTCCCTTGGCTGACCCAAGAAATATTGGAGAACGATTTTAAATCTTCTGCACGAAATGAAAACTCCCCAAGCAGTGAAAAACAAAGCCATTGCGTACATAGTTATTTCCATAAACATCATTCTCTGTTACGTAAGTAGCACCTATCCCAGCATGAGTACCTAAGGCCTACCACTGCAGTGGTAAATGTCGGTTGGAATTTTGAAACAGTTAACAGCAGTCTGCGATAGTAAAGGGTCAGGGAAGTAAAAACATTTTGCGCGATCGTTGGACTCGAAAGAAAATACAGTTTTCTTATTCATTTAATGAAAACCACTCCAGTTGCTGTTGGAAACTATTGCGTCCACGTTGCCGCACTGCACAAAATTTTTCCGAAGAACTTAAAAATGGCCTAATGCAAAATACGAAACCGGTAGTGGACGCAATAAAGTTCTTAATCCCAACTTGAGCGATCTTCATTAAAAAAGAAAGAGGGGTGTGGATTCAGCACATCTTCCAAACATGGAGCAACTAATTGTTTTATTAGTGCAGACCCATCTCCCTTTTGATGTATCGGTAACATAGTAATTGTAGCCATCTTCCTGAAGCAGCTGTTTTGTCTATACAGCTTGCTTCCATGGCCAGTCAACTTGAGTTCTTGCACAATTGTCCCACAAGAATATGAATCAAATGTCACATATAGCACTGTAGCCGTAATTCACGGAACAAGACACAATTCACCATCCAGTAATGATACGCCGCAATTTTTATCCCGCAACCGAAAATTAGAATTATTGGTACCCAATCTGTCATTTAGTGTCACAATTTATCGTTACGGATATGTACGACGTTAATATGAATGAGTGGTGTCTGTTCCTTAGGACATGTCTGAAAGAACAGACACCACACAGAATTCACAGCTGTGATACACATTATGTAAAAGAGAAAGGAAAGGGAACTATTATTGTCAACTGCATTAGGGCTTTATGCGGAATCAGCAGTGATGAAAGAAAATGTGAGCCAAACCAAGACTCAGCTGCTTACTAGGCACTTGCTTTAGAAATTGCGCCACCCAGGCGCATTGTTCATCGCGACTGCGTGGCTGTCTCAGCACACATACCGGCTGACCCACACTGCCATGGAGTGCCACCTAACTGCAGTCCCCCTCCATGTCATCCATGCTCGCTACTCTTAGATTTCCGCAGAAGGCTGAACGTAATTGTGCATCCACACTGAAGGTAGAAGATTCATTACCCATCAAGTGAATCAGTTATATGAATGCATAGGGTCCATTCTTTCGGACACATTGAAAACGACAGACACCACGCGGGATCTGCAGCTGTAAAACACATTATGTAAATTGAAGGTAAAGGGAGGAGAACAAAAAGGAAAAGGAGGAACTATTGATGTCAGCTGCATTGGGAATTTATGAGCGAAAATATGTGCTGAAAAATTCAACATGGAATGTCCTGCTTACTAGGCAGTTGCATTAACAACTGCACCCTACGCACACAGTGTTTATCACAGCTGCACGGACTATTTCGGCACACCTTCTGGCCTAACCACACTCCCACCAAGTGCCACCTATATGCAGTCCCTGTCCATGTCCTCCATGCTCGCTATTTTGAGATTCCTGCAGAAGGTTGAGCGTAATTGTGCACCTGCACTGAAGGCGACGGATACGAGTCAGTTATATGAACGCATGGTGACTGTTCTTTCAGAAATGACCAAGATGACAGACACTAAGTGGAATCCGCAGCTGTGACAAATATTATGTAAACTGAAGGTGGAGGGGGTAGAAATAAAGAAAAGAAAAACTCAAATTGCTTAATACGGGCAAGATTGTATACCGATTAGGTTCCTTTCAGATTACGCTGATACAATAGCTCCCTACTTATCAATCATATACAACTGCTCGCTCACCGATAGATCTGTACCTACAGATTGGAAAATTGCGCAGGTCGCACCAGTTTTTAAGAAGGGTAGTAGGAGTAATCCATCGAACTACAGACCTATATCATTGACGTCGGTTTGCAGTAGGGTTTTGGAGCATATACTGTATTCAAACATTATGAATCACCTCGAAGGGAATGATCTATTGATACGTAATCAGCATGGCTTCAGAAAGCATCGTTATTGTGCAACGCAGCTGGCTCTTTATTCGCACGAAGTAATGGCCGCTATCGACAGGGGATCGCAAGTTGATTCCGTATTTCTAGATTTCCGGAAAGCTTTTGACACCGTTCCTCACAAGCGACTTCTAATCAAGCTGCGGGCCTATGCGGTATCGTCTCAGTTGTGCGACTGGATTCGTGATTTCCTGTCTGGAAGGTCGCAGTTCATAGTAATAGATGGCAAATCATCGAGTAAAACTGAAGTGATATCAGGTGTTCCCCAGGTAAGCGTCCTGGGACCTTTGCTGTTCCTGATCTATATAAATGACCTGGGTGACAATCTGAGCAGTTCTCTTAGGTTGTTCGCAGATGATGCTGTAATTTACCGTCCAGCAAGGTCATCCGAAGACCAGTATCAGTTGCAAAGCGATTTAGAAAAGAGTGCTGTATGGTGTGGCAGGTGGCAGTTGACGCTAAATAACGAAAAGTGTGAGGTGATACACATGAGTTCCAAAATAAAACCGTTGGAATTCGATTACTCGATAAATAGTAAAATTCTCAAGGCTGTCAATTCAACCAAGTACCTGGGTGTTAAAATTACGAACAACTTCATTTGGAAAGACCACATAGATAATATTGTGGGGAAGGCGAGCCAAAGGTTGCGTTTCATTGCCAGGACACTTAGAAGATGCAGCAAGTCCACTAAAGAGACAGCTTACACTACACTTGTTCGTCCTCTGTTAGAATATTGCTGCGCGGTGTGGGATCCTTACCAGGTGGGATTGACGGAGAACATCGAAAGGGTGCAAAAAAGGACAGCTTGTTTTGTATTATTACGTAATAGGGGAGAGAGTGTGGCAGATATGATATGCGAGGTGGGATGGAAGTCATTAAAGCAAAGACGTTTTTCGTCGCGGCAAGATCTATTTACGAAATTTCAGTCACCAACTTTCTCTTCCGAAAGCGAAAATATTTTGTTGAGCCCAACCTACATAGGTAGGAATGATCATCAAAGTAAAATACGAGAAATCAGAGCTCGAACAGAAAGGTTTAGGTGTTCGTTTTTCCAGCGCGCTGTTCGGGAGTGGAATGGTAGAGAGGTAGTATGATTGCGGTTCGATGAACCCTCTGCCAAGCACTTAAATGTGAATTGCAGAGTAATCATGTAGATGTAGATGTAGATGTAGGAACTATTGATGTCAGCTGAATTGGGACTTTATGTGGAAACAGTGGCAATGAGCGAAACTGTGTGCCGGACTTGGATTCGACAAGGGATCTCCTGCTTACTGGGCAGTTGTGGTAACAACTGGGCCACCTTCTTTTTTTGTTTTCTTTTTCGCCCCTGGACAAGAAAGGGAAAACTACCAAAACAATCTACTTGCCATCGCCACTTGTGTCCTAACAAAAAAAATAAAATAAAAAAAATGCAGCTCTTCAGGCGTTGGCGCCTATCTAGGCCTATCCCAAAACAACTAACCTATTACTACAAGGGTGTAGGAAAGTGTAGGAAAAGAAGAAAGTAAGGGGGAAGAACATAGAGAGTAACGATGAAAATGAAAGTAGTTGTGTATGGGCTTGTTTTTGTTTAGTTTATTTTATTGCTTTTTTACCTTAATTTTGGCTGGCCGAAGTGGCCGTGCGGTTAAAGGCGCTGCAGTCTGGAACCGCAAGAGCGCTATGGTCGCAGGTTCGAATCCTGCCTCGGGCATGGATGTTTGTGATGTCCTTAGGTTAGTTAGGTTTAACCAGTTCTAAGTTCTAGGGGACTAATGACCTCAGCAGTTGAGTCCCATAGTGCTCAGAGCCATTTGAACCTTAATTTTGGTTTTCTTTGCGTTTATATACAGGGTGGTCCATTGATAGTGACTGGGCCAAATATCTCACGAAATAAGTATCAAACGAAAAAACTGCAAAGAACGAAACTCGTCTAGTTTGTAGGGGGAAACCAGATTGCACTATGGTTGGCCCGCTAGATGGCGCTGCCCTAGGTCAAACGGATATGAACTGCGTTTTTTTTAAAATAGGAACCCCCATTTTTATTACATATTCGTGTAGTACATAAGGAATTGTGAATGTTTTAGGTGGACCACTTATTTTGCTTTGTGATAGATGGCACTGTAGTAGTCACAAACGTATAAGTACGTGGTATCACATAACATTCCACCAATGTGGACGGTATTTGCTTCGTCATACATTACCCTCATTGAAATGGACCGTTTACCAATTGCGGAAAAGGTCGATATCGTGTTGATGTCTGGATATTGTGAACAAAATGCCCAAAGGGCGTGTGCTATGTATACTGCTCAGTATCCTGGACGACTTCATCCAAATGTCCGGATCGTTCGCCGGATAGTTACATTATTTAAGGAAACAGGAAGTGTTCAGCCACATGTGAAACATCAATCATGACCTGCAATAAATGATGATGCCCAAGTAGGTGTTTTAGCTGCTGTTGTGGCTAATCCGCGCCGGCCAGAGTGGCCGAGCGGTTCTAGGCGCAACAGTCTGGAGCCGCGCAACCGATACGGTCGCAAGTCGAGTCCTGCTTCAGTCATGGATGTGTGTGGTGTCCTTAGGTTAGTTAGGTTTAAGTAGTTCTAAGGAGGAGGAGGAGATTAGTGTTTAACGTCCCGTCGACAACGAGGTCATTAGAGACGGAGCGCAAGCTCGGGTTAGGGAAGGATGGGGAAGGAAATCGGCCGTGCCCTTTCAAAGGAACCATCCCGGCATTTGCCTGAAGCGATTTAGGGAAATCACGGAAAACCTAAATCAGGATGGCCGGAGACGGGATTGAACCGTCGTCCTCCCGATTGCGAGTCCAGTGTGCTAACCACTGCGCCACCTCGCTCGGTAGTAGTTCTAAGTTCAGGAAACTGATGACCTCAGAAGTTAAGTCCCATAGTGCTCAGAGTGATTTTGCTAATCCGCATATCAGCAGCACACAAATTGCGCTAGAATCGGGAATCTCAAAAACGTCGGCGTTGAGAATGCTACATCAACATCGATTGCACCCGTACCATATTTCTATGCACCAGGAATTGCATGGTGACGACTTTGAACATCGTGTACAGTTCTGCAACTGGGCACAAGAGAAATTAGGGGACGATGACAGATTTTTAGCACGCGTTCTATTTAGCGTCGAAGCGTCATTCACCAACAGCGGTAACGTAAATCGGCATAATATACACTATTGGGAAACGGAAAATACACGATGGCTGCGACAAGTGGAACATCAGTGACCTTGGCGGGTTACTGTATTGTGCGGCATTATGGGAGGAAGGATAATTGGCCCCTATTTTATCGATGGCAATCTAAATGGTGCAATGTATGCTGATTTCCTACATAATGTTCTACCGATGTTACTACAAGATGTTTCACTGCATGACACAATGACGATGTACTTCCAACATGATGGATGTCCGGCACATAGCTCGCGTGCGGTTGAAGCGGTATTGAATAGCATATTTCATGACAGGTGAATGGGTTGTCGAAGCACCATACCATGGCCCACGCTTTCACCGGATCTGACGTCCCCGGATATCTTTCTGTGGGGAAAGTTGAACGATATTTGCTATCGTGATCCACCGACAACGCTTGACAACATGCGTCAGCGCATTGTCAATGCATGTGCGAAAATTATGCAAGGCGAACTACTCGCTGTTGAGAGGAATGTCGTTACACGTATTGCCAATTGCATTGAGGTTGATGGACATCATTTTGAGCATTTATTGCACTGATGTGGTATTTACAGGTAATCACGCTGTAACAGCATGCATTCTCAGTAATGATAAGTTCACAAAGGTACATGTATCACATTGGAACAACCGAGATAAAATGTTCAAACGTACCTACGTTCTGTATTTTAATTTAAAAAACCCACCTGTTATCAACTGTTCGTCTAAAATTGTGAGCTATGTTTGTGACTATTACAGCACCATCTATCACAAAGTGAAAAATGTGGTCGAACTAAAACACTCATATTTCTTTACATACTACACGAATATGTAATTAAATAAATGGGGGTTCCTATTTAACCAAACGCAGTTGATATCCGTTTGACCTACTGCAGCGCCAACTAGCGGGCCAACCATAGTACCATCTGGTTTCCCCCTTCAAGCTAGACAAGTTTCGTTCTTTGCAGTTTTTTTGTTTGACGCTTATTTCGTGAGATATTTGGACCGATCACGATCAATGGAACACCCTGTATATATATTTTTATTTTCTTTTACTTACTTTTTTAATTTGTAATTTTTTTAAATTAAATTAGTCTATGTACCAGAATTCCAGGAGTCACTAACGCCTTCTGATTGGCGGAACGTCCAAATGTGTCTTCTAGAAAATCTAATGGAGATTCTGTTTGTAGTGGCTTCAGAACATCATTTCGGGAAAAAGGTATCAGCATGTCATGGCTTGGACGTTTCAGCTGGAAGGCGGGTCATGAAAGGCGCTCCGTAGAAAACTGGAAAAGAACTGCTTGTATCTGGGGTTGTGAACAAGTGTATAGCGTCGATCGTTAAGGTACATTCAATAACCTTGTTCTGAATTCTCGTCAGGGCCAAAAAGACAGCAGATCGTATGGCAGCGTATCCACTTCACAGCAACAGCTTTTGGTGAAGTATAGTTCATCACATCCAGGAATAAAAGCATCAGGAAAATGATCTGAGCAGATGTCTGTTGGCTAAGGAAAGCTAAGATATGCTGCACGTGACTCCAGACATCAGACAATGGACCACATGAGAACTGATGAGCGTCTATGTCCTCCACACCACAGTGAACGCAGGTGGGTGTGCAGTGAGGCGGATGTGGTGCAAATGAAACTGGCTGACCTGTTTGCCATTGACGGTGATATACCAGGTACACTGGACGCTGATGTCAAGATAACCAGCATGTTACGCTTTCCACACACGAGGCCATATGACCTGAGGAAACATGTATAATGGAGTTGGCGGTTCGACACATTTGTAATGTGTTGTCTACAGTCTTTGTCCAGGGTATATGTAAAGGGGTAAGGAGTGCAGGATGTAACTTAATTCAAGAAAGAAGTGCCGAAAGTGAGAAAAGGGGGTGGAATGTTTGATAACATGACTGGGGCTGACATGGAGACCAGTGTGCATACATGCAAAAGTAGTAACGTCAGGCTCGTCAGGCAGCGATGCCAGACTTTCAGTCGGGAGTTAACAAATGTGACATAACTCTGTCTGTCTTTGGTGTGGCGTCATAAGCGCGTGACTGTGTGTGAGATCGCTCTCTAAGTTTTCATCTATTTTTAGGTTTCAGATATATATTTTAACTGTTTTTGTGATAATATTTACTATATAAGTGACTTATTAGTGGTTTCTTCATTCACCTCTGCATTTCTTGTGTTGTGGCCTGATATTTGTGAGTGTTTCGTACCGAGCAACTTAACCTCTTACCCGTGTTTACATTCCGCGCTGACCAGTTGCAGCTGTAGCGGCGCATCGAAAGCTAAGTACTAATTAATTGTTTGTGTATAGTAGTTTATTTAGGAACTTTAGTAGTCTTCAACTGGTGTTCTTGGTGTTTTCCGGTCAAATAACTTCAGAAGAAATTTTTGCAAACTGCTTTCAGTTTCGTTACTGTCATTAGACGTTTGATTTTCTTTCTGTGTTAGTATTTTGTTATATTCTCATTTATTGTTGATTAATACTGTCAATAATAGTAGTTACTTCCCTTGTAGAGCAAGTTTGTGATAATTGTAGTCAGTTTTTAACATCTTCTTATTGTAGTAGTGGAACTTAGATAAAGTTGTTTTCTTGTTTCAATAATTGTAAAATTTTAACATGAGTGAGAAGTGTGGGCTTTGCCGTAGGTTTGTGAGTATTGGATTGCGGTGTGAGACTTGTTCCAAGTATTTTCACTGGGGGGAATGCAGTGGGGAAGCCAGTGGGCATTCTGGTGAGATCCTCTCCTGGAACTGCAGGTTATGTAGCAAGAGTAAGTTGATAGAGGAGCAGGAGCGTAAGATCTGTGCCCTTCAGGTGCAGTTGAAAAACGCACAGGAGGAGCTAGATAGGATGAGGAGGGAGAAGGGAGTTGGGGAATGGGAGCTGGCTGTTGGCAAGAGATCTGCTAGGAGAAGGAGATTTTCAGATAGTTTTACTATTGGTGTTTGTAATAGATAAGACCAACTGTCAGAGTCTAGTGGAGAGGAATCTCTAGTAGCTGTAGATGTAGGAAGTATGCAGCAGACCTCAGCAGTTACGGTGGCTAGGACAGTTGCAAAAGTCTAAGAGAAAGAAGAAGGTTCTGCTGTTAGGTAGTTCTCATGGTAGAGGTGTAGGCCAGCAGTTGCAGGATGTTTTGGGGAGTGAGTACCAGGTCACCAGCATTGTGAAGCCTAATGCAGGATTGGCTCAGGTGACTTTTAACATAGGGGGGTTATGTAGGGATTTTACTGAAGAGGATCAGGTAGTGATTTTGGGTGGGACTGGTAATAGTATTGATAGGGATGGGGAGTATGACATAGATGGTGACCTGGAAAAGATAGCCACTCAGACTGGCAACACGAATGTGCATTTCATGGAACTGTTTCAGCGTCACGATCGGCCTCATCTTAATACAGCCGTCAGGCGTAATAACATGAGACTTGGGGGTGCGCTGATGACAGAAGGCATGAGTCACATTTCAGTGGTGTCGGTGGAGTCTATCAGTAGGACGGGTTTCACTAGACATGGCCTGCACCTCAACAGGTTTGGGAAGGGGAGGTTGGCAAAGCTTATAGGTGACAGCATAGGTGGGGTTGGTGGGATCACTCGTGGGAAAATTCCGGTAGTTGTGGGTGTTAGAGCTGTACCTTTTTTAGATTGAAGTCAGCTGATAGGTATTCCTGCTTAAGGGAAGTCTCTCTAACAAAGAAACCGCTTTCGACAGAGCTTGGGTATCCGATTAATGAGGGAATTAGTATATTTCATTAAAATATACAAGGTATTAGAGATAAAGTTAGTGAACTGCTTATAGATGTTGACTCTGAAATTATTGGTATATCTGAACACTTCTTAAATAAGGAGATAATTCAGAGGCTTCCTTTACCAGGATACAGGTTGGCTGGCAGCTTTTCTAGGAGCTCTTTGCGGTGTGGGGGAGTAGCCATGTATGTGAAAAACGATATCCCATTTGAGTCAATTGAAGTTTCAAAGTGCTGCACTGAAAAGGTGTTTGAATGTTGTGCAGGTGTGGTTAAATTTAGTGGAGCTAAACTTCTTACTGTTGTTATTTATAGATCCCCAGACTCCGATTTCACAACATTTTTGCTAAAGCTAGAGGAGGTTCTTGGTTCACTTTATAGGAAATACAAAAAGTTAGTTATATGTGGTGACTTCAATATTAATTGTATAAGTGATTGTGCAAGGAAAAGGATGCTGGTAGACCTCCTTAATTCATATAATCTTATGCAAACCGTATTCTTTCCAACGAGAGTGCAAGGGAACAGTAGAACAACCATAGACAATATTTTTGTTCATTCGTCATTATTAGAAGGGCATTCTGTTAGCAAAAAGGTGAATGGCCTTTCAGATCATGATGCACAAATTTTAAGTCTAAAAGATTTTTGTGCTGCAACACATGTTAAATATAGTTACCAACTTTTTAGGAAAGCTGATCCAGTTGCTGTACAGACTTTTGTAAACCTTATCAAGGAACAAGAGTGGCAAGATGTTTATAGTGCTGATACAGTAGATGATAAATATAACGCATTCCTCAAGACTTTTCTCGTGCTCTTTGAAAGTTGCTTTCCGTTAGAACGTTCAAAACAGGATACTAGCACAAACAGGCAGCCTGGGTGGCTGACTAAAGGGATAAGAATATCTTGTAGAACAAAGTGGCAATTATATCAAAACGTTAGAAACAGTCAAAATCTAAATGCAGCAGCCCATTACAAACAGTGTTGTAAGGTGCTTAAAAAAGTTATTAGGAAGGCAAAAAGTATGTGGTATGCAGATAGAATAGCTAAGTCTCAGGATAAAATGAAAACCATATGGTCAATCGTAAAGGAAGTGGCTGGTCTGCAGAGACAGGTCGAGAATATAGAATCAGTGCGTAGTGGGAATGTCCGTGTTACTGATAAGTTGCAAATATGTACAGTACTTAATAATCACTTTCTGAATATAGCAGGTGAACTAAATAGAAACCTAGTCCCAACAGGGAATCATATAGTGCTCTTAGAAAAAAGTGTTCCGAGACTGTTACCTGAAATGCTCCTCCATGATACTGACAAGAGGGAGATTGAGTTAATAATTAAATCACTAAAGACCAAGAACTCTCATGGATATGACGGGGTATCTAGTAGAATACTGAAGTATTGTTCCACGTATGTTAGCTCAGTACTTAGCCATATGTGTAACTTTTCCTTTAGGAGTGGTTGGTTTCCTGACCGATTAAAGTACCCGTAGTGAAGCCACTTTATAAAAAGGGAGACAGGGATAATGTTGACAATTATAGACCTATTTCAATGCCATCGGTGTTTGCTAAAGTTATCGAGAGGGTTGTATATACAAGGTTACTGCAGCATTTAAATTCACATAATTTGCTGTCAAATGTACAGTTTGGTTTTAGAAATGGCTTAACAACTGAAAATGCTATAGTCTCTTTTCTCTGTGAGGTTTTGGACGGATTAAATAAAAGGTTGCGAACGTTAGGCGTTTTCTTTGATTTAACGAAGGCTTTTGACTGTGTTGACCACAAAATATTACTGCAGAAGTTGGAACATTATGGAGTAAGGGGAGTAGCTTACAATTGGTTCGCCTCCTACTTTAAGAACAGAAAGCAGAAGGTAATCCTCCGCAATATTGAGAGTGGTAATGATGTTCAGTCCCAATGGGGCACTGTTAAATGGGGCGTTCCCCAAGGGTCGGTGCTGGGGCCACTGCTGTTTCTTATTTATGTAAATGATATGCCTTCTAGTATTACAGGTGATTCAAAAATATTTCTGTTTGCTGATGACACCACCTTGGTAGTGAAGGATCTTGTGTGTAATATTGAAACATTATCAAATAATGTAGTTCATGATATAAGTTCGTGGCTTGTGGAAAATAATTTGATGCTAAATCACAGTAAGACTCAGTTTTTACAGTTTCTAACCCACAATTCAACAAGAACTGACATTTTAATCAGACAGAATGGGCATGTGTTAAGCGAGACGGAACAGTTCAAGTTCCTTGGCGTACGGATAGATAGTAAGCTGTTGTGGAAAGCCCATGTTCAGGATCTTGTTCAGAAACTAAATGCCACTTTATTTACCATTAGAACAGTATCTGAAATAAGTGACATTTCAACACGAAAAGTAGTATACTTCGCATATTTTCATACGCTTATGTCATATGGTATTATTTTTTGGGGTAATTCTTCTGATTCAAAAAGGGTATTTTTGGCTTAAAAACGGGCTGTTCGAGCTATGTATGGTGTAAGTTCGAAAACCTCTTGTCGACCCCTATTCAATATTCTGGGAATTTTGACATTGCCCTCACAGTATGTATTTTCTTTAATGTCGTTTGTTGTTAGCAATATTAGCTTATTCCCAAGAGTTAGCAGGTTTCACTCAGTTAATACTAGGCAGAAATCAAATCTGCATGTGGAATGCACTTCCTTGACTCTTGTGCAGAAAGGAGTGCAGTATTCTGCTGCATCTATTTTCAATAAGCTACCACAAGAACTCAAAAATCTTAGCAGTAGCCCAAACACTTTTAAGTCTAAACTGCAGAGTTTCCTCATGGCTCACTCCTTCTATTCTGTCGAGGAGCTCCTGGAAGAGCTAAAAAATTAAGCAAATTCCAGTGTTACATTCTTGATTTTCTTTATTTAAACTAACGACTTGTCGCCTGAATATGTTTCTTATATTTCATTTTATCTGTTTCTACAATCGTGTTATAATTTCATGTATTGACTCGTTCCATGACCATGGAGACTTCTCCTAAATGTAGTCCCACGGAACAATAAATAAATAAAAAAAAAAAAATAAGCCCACTGCACCATGCTCCTGTGGGAGGTCAAGGAGGAATACTGAAATTTAAATAACATCCTGATACAGACAAAGGATCCCATCGCCATCAACTTACGACGTGTGAGGGTAATTGGGACCAGGAACACTTGTGCCACATGGGGGATGCGTGAGGCGTGGTAAACATTTACGTACTGCCCATGCCGTACAACGTCGAGGGATCCAAACCAGTGCTCCACAAGGCTAGTCCTCATCATTTGGAGGAGTCGTCTACTGTTGGTTGCCGCTGAACACGTGGACAAAGTGTTTATCACAGTGTTTATTGCAGTTGCATGACTATCTCACAATATCTCATAGCCAACCAGCACACCCATCTAGTGCCACCTATCCACAGTCCCCATCATTTCCTCCATGCTCATTACCTTGAGATTCCTGCAGAAGCTTGAACATAATTGTGCATCTACTCTGAATGTGGTGAGCTGGTTGCCCATGAAGGTGAATCAATTATACAGATGTCAAAAGAACAGACATCCTACATTCATTTAACTTATTTACCTCAATGGACAATGAACCCATGTCTTCAGTGTGGATGCACAAGTGCATTTGTCCTGCAGAAATCTCAAAGTAGAGATAGAGAGTGTGGAGGCCACGAACAGTGACTGCTGATAGGCTGGTTCTGGTGGGAGTGTGGGTCAGCCACAGAGGAGGGGGAGGGGCGCAAGAAGGTTCGCCCAGTTGCCAGAAACACTGTGTACAGGTGGTGCAGTGGTTAATGCAACTTCCTAGTAAACAGTAGATCCCCGATCGAATCTCGGTGTGGCACACATTTTCACTTGTCACTGCTGATTCTGCATGAACTCCCGATGCAGCTGACATCAATAGTTCCTTCCCTTTCCTTTCCTCTCCCTCTACCTTCAGTTTACATAATATGTATCATAGTGGCATATTCCGCATGGTGTCTGTTCTTTCAGACATGCGCGGGGGTTTTGGTCAGCGGGAAGGCATGGCGAGAGAGTCCGTGCAATTGTGGTAAACAGTGTGTCTGGTTGGTGCAGTGGTTAATACAACTACCTCATAAGCAAGAGAGCACAGGTTCAAATCCTGATCTGGCACATGTCTTCACTCGTTGCTACTGGTTCTGCATGAAGTCCTGATGCAGGTGACATCAGTGGATCCTCTCATTTTCTTTCCTTTCTTCCCCATCCACTTTCAATTTACATAATATCTATGACATATCAATGAACTTCTCAAGTTTTTTGGTACCTCAATATTTTAGAGCTCATACAATTTGCAGATGAAGCTAATTACATAGTAAGGATTAGGTCGTATTTAGAGTAGCGCTATTTATGTAAAAGTGTAGGTGTTGTCAAGCTACATTTCTCTGTGGACTATGTTTCCCTGTTTTGTGAAATAGTTGAGTTCGTTAATACGACATAATAATGTCTATAGCAGACAGCTACCTAAACATCTTTATTAGCATTAATGGGTACTATATGTCCCTCCTAATAGTTGTCAGACACATTTTCTACTGTGCTTTGGGAGATATTTGCTATTTCATTTTCGCAATGTGTCTGGTAGTCGTCTTCTGCTCATCACATCTTCCATGTGATGCCAAGCGACGACGGATAACGTCGGTTTATTTCCCATTGCAGATAAAATGATTTTTAAAGCGAAATTTTTCATGCTCATTGATAGAAAGGTTCCAAATTACTCTAATGCGATATTGATACTATCAGTATGTAATATAAGCAACAATATAAGACGACGAATAATGATCCATGCGAGTGCGCATATCAATAATTATTACGCTCACCTATCGTTGTTCAGAGATTTCTTCGACTAGCCTGGCCAGCTCACGGAGGGTCATGGTCAGGTAACGCATTTTAAGAGGCTCCGGTGGCGATGAGAAAGAAGTTCCCGACTATGGACAGTTTTCCTCGTAGCTGATGGCTAATCACAATAGTGGTAGTCGTCTTTGCCGGTGAAAGTGTGCGAGGGGGCTACAGGGTATAGGCAAAATAATGTGAACAGTGGTAGTAATCAGATGGTTTTGTTTGACGGTCAACAACACAGGTAAGGCACGTGTCACATTGGACTGTGCGCGTTCAGTACGGGCTAGGCATCAGTACAGGTTGTCTACGAATAATGCACACTTCGTATTCGCATTCAAAGGGCGAGTTCGACGTGCAATGAAAGACCTAATAGAGTTCCAAAGAGGGTAGATTGTGGGGGCCTGATTAGCTGGGGCATCAGCAGCCAAGATAGCGAAATTATTGAGTGTTTCAAGGGTAACTGTTTCAACAGTCATGACAGCCTACACAAAACATGGGAAGACATCATCGCGTAGACGCAATAGTAGGCGCAAATCACAACTAAACGACAGAGATCATTGTACTCTAACACGAGTTGTGCCAAAACAACACAAAACTACGGCGGCTAAAGTGACTGCAGAGCTCAATAGCCATCTTCGAGACGCCATATCTATGGATACTGCCTGCCGAGAACTCCATGAAGCAAATATTCATGGACGAGCTGTTATACCGAAATTATTAGTGACGACAATCAACCCAAAGAAGTGTAAAGTATGGCGTCAGGAGCATAAATTCTGGATGGCTGATCAGTAGAAACACATCGTATGGTCTGACGAGTCAGCATTTCCGTTGTTTCCAATATCGGAATGGGTTTATGTCTACAGAACGCCTAAAGAAGCCTACAATCCTGATTGCTTGATTCCAACGGTTAAGCATGGAGGTGGAAGTGTGATGGTGTGGGCAGCCATATCATGGTGTTCTATTGGCCCTATCATTATTCTCAAAGGCCCTGTTACAGCCAACGATTATATGAAAATTTTAGGTGATTAGGTGCACCCCATGATTCAAATGTTGTTCCCCAACAATGATGCCATTTTTCAGGACTATAATGCACCCAATCACACAGCCAGGACAGAAAAATAGTGTTATGAGGAGCATGCAACTGAACTGCAGTCTTCCCTGGCCAACACAGTTCCCGAACACGAACATTATCGAACCCTTGTGGGCGGTATTGGAGCGCAGAGAGTTAGAAGAGGTTCTGATCAAAGGGTGGGATAACATTCCACTGGAGATTAATCATTATATCTCAGTATTACAAAAAGATCACAGCTGTATTACGGGCACATGGGGCACAATCCCTTGTTAATAAACCATTCCCAAGTAGGTACAGGTGTTCACGTTATTTTGCCTATCCCCTGTAGACTGGCGTTTATTTCCTAGCGGCACTGGCTACACTGAGTGACAAACGTCATGGGATATTTCTGAATATTGCGTCCGACCTCCTTTCTCCCAGCGTAGTGCAGCCACTCGACATAACGTGGACTCAACAAGTCGTTGGAAGCCCTCTGCAGAAATATTGATCCACGTTGCCTTTATAGCCTTCCATAAACGCGGAAGTGGAACCTGTGCAAGATCTTGTGCACGAACCGACCTCTTGATTATTACAATACAGTGCTGTACAGTACAGTAGAGCGTGAGTTTCTGATAATTGTATGGGCTGTCAAATATTTGCGCCCATACTGATTCGGACGAAAATTTAAGATAATCATGGAGCATAAACCACTGGGGTGGTTGGGTAGTATATTTGATCCGTCGTCTAGATTGTTAAAACTCTGACTAACGCTAGAGTAGTATGACTACCAAGTACTGTACAAAGAAGGTAAACAGAATCGAGTAGACAATGCGCTTTCCTATAATCATAGCGTGTTAGGTGGGGACGCACAACAGAAACAGATTCTGTGGAGCCAGCCAGCAACAGTGACAAGAGTAAAGATAAGCCGGCCGAGGCCACGTCCGTGGAGACGCAAGCTGAGTCAGCTGGAGCAGAGACAACGGCTCCGACACAGAACACTGAAGAACAAACCACTGACATAAGAGAAGAAACACTGGAAACAAGCAAGTAACGAAGAAAACCTGGCAGTGCTAAGGAAAATGCACATATCCCCTATTGGCGGACTTCAGGGGATGGGGAGGATATGTGAGCGGGTAAAACAGTACTTGGCCTGGGATGAAAGCAGACATAGAGAATTTCATAAAGAAGTGTTAGAATTGCCAGAAAAACTAAACAACGCAGATAAAGACGAAGTACCCAATGGAATTAACACCAATCCCATAGTTTATTTTTGAAAGATGCGATATTGACATCGTAGTTCCCTCACCACTAACCTAGTCCGGTAATCACGAAGTTTGTTATAGCCGAGCGAATTGCCCGCCAAGCCGCTGACACGGTCGCGCGTAAGTAGGTAGATAACATAATTCTGAAGTTTCGGATCCCTGCAGCATTACTTAGTGACTTGGGGAGTGATTTTATAAGCTATACTATGAAGCGTTTATGTAAACTATTGAGAATAGATAAAATACAGACGACAGCTTACCATCTACAGTCAAATTGTTCACTGGAGCGTTCACATCGTGCGCTAACTGAAATGTTTCGGCACTACATTAGCCGAGATCAGGACGATTGGGACCACTGAATTTCTTTCGTCACATTTGTGTAACACACAACTCCGCACTGTACAACTGGGTATACACTTTTCGATTTTTTTTTTTTTTTTTTTGGTTGGTTACTGAGAAAACCAGCAAACGTAGTTTATAACTACGAGGATTACGTGACAGGTTCGACAACGGATGCAACTGCTGCATCAAGCTGCCCACGAGGCGACCCAGGAAAGCGAGGAGAGGAATAAGGTTAATTATAACCCGACGCAGAACACAAAAGAATTTAGAAGGCGTGACTGGATATTGTTGTATGATGAATGCGTGCGAAGAGGACACAGTAAGAAGCTGGACGGTCAGTGGCAAGAATTGTACGTTATTTTCAATTGAAGGAACTACACGAAAATTTCGAGTGGACGCAAGAATTGCCTGATAGAGAAGTAGCGCATTGTCTCCATAGGTTGCACCAGGCAAAAGTGAACGTTGAGGAGTGTGAGAACGTTCAAAAGACAACAGGATGGTATGTGGGAAAAATTACAGAGGCAAGGGGGTTAACTGAGTAGTGGGCCCAGCATGAGACACCTAGAACTAAGTAGGTTATATTCAACTTTATTGGGGAGACTAGTAAGGTACTAGTTGGCACACTAGATGAAGACGATGCGGCATTTTCAAGGCAAAAATAGATGTATTAGAGGAGCAACAGAGAGAGCTCTTGCGATTGTCCAAGGAGTAACTGACGATAGTCAGGGCGTCATTGATAAGGATTAATCAGACACTAAACAGACAATTAAGAAAGCTCAAATTATTGCAGATGGAATAGCGTAACGAACAGGAATGTACAACCGGCTTTGATTATGATAACCATCATGGAACAGTTAGTGCAAGTTAGGACAAAATGTGTCCCGTTGAACTCACTAAGGTGAAGGATACCTGTTATTGTGAATAATGGATTTAGACATATTTTTAGCAGATGACACCTTAAGTTATGTATTAAATATACTTTTAGTTGATAGTTATGTATATACACTGTATCAAGTATGGCCATTACCGACTGAGTACGATCTGGTGAAGACATTATTCTCTTATATAGCACCAGAGAAGAAATTCAAATGGCTCTGAGCACTATGGCACTTAAAATCTGAGGTCATCAGTCCCTTAGAACCTAGAACTACTTAAACCTAACTAACCTAAGGATATCACACACATCCATGCCCGAGGCAGGATTCGAACCTACGACCGTAGCCGTCGATCGGTTCCGGAATGAAGCTTCTAGAACCGCTCGGCCACCGCGGCCGGCAGAAGGAATTCCTTATAGTAGATTAAATGAAGCGACAGTATGCGCAACTGTCTAGTGATAAGTTACTTTCTAAAACAGTCACGATGAGAAAACAGATCTGTAAACAAAAATTCCCCCTAATGACCACTTAACGTTCACGAGCGATGTGAAGCTCCGACGTTATAACCAGTTCAAGAATGCAATCTTAAATTCATCATTTTAAACGAAAGTATCCAGACTATGTAATGATTCATCATTCAGCGACATCATTGTGTGAGGGACTGGTAGATTAAATTTCTTAAGTAAGTGTAAGGGTTATGGTGCACATATAAGGTTGCAAGCTGACCATGTCATTCGCATCAACATAGATAAAGCAAACATAGTTCCTAAGCTAAACACGGATATAGATTGTTGTATAATAGATGGCCAGTGGAGTGGCCGAGCTGTTCTAGGCGCTTCAGTCTGGAGCCGCGAGACCGCTACGGTCGCACGTTCGAATCTTGCCTCGGGCATGGATGTTTGTGATGTCCTTAGGTTAGTTAGTTTTAAGTAGTTCTAAGTTCTAGGGCACTGATGACCTCAGATGTTAAGTCCCATTGTATTCAGAGCCATTTGAACCATTTTTTATGATAGATGAGAAAGTGCAAAACATGACGCAAATCCTCATACTACTACCATTAGAGCATATAGTTAGACAACTAGACGATTTAAAGATAGCAGGTCGCAAAATGTACGACTTACAAAATGAAATATAGTACCAGCAGAGAAAGCCATTTAAAGTTTGTTCAAGCAGTATGTATTCCTTGTGGGGATACGGGAGTTCAGTGCTGCTTTACACCTGTTGTATGTGTATTTATTTAAATGTTGTAGAATGTGTGGAAGACGGTTTGTGAAGTAGGAGGAAAACGTTGGAGTATCAAATACGGTTGGAACAGATAGCAATCCTAGAAGTATGGCAAGTTATACTCCCTCTCACTAGACTGTACAGTGCGGAGAGGAGGAAGAGATAGTAGAGTATGAATGAGGGCTGTACAACGTACCCCTCATGCTGCCAGAGTGTTATGGAGAGAACGTGGTCAGACACTGCAACACAGCAGAAATATGGACGTAAACACGCCTATGTGGGAGTCACCAATTCTGTGTGCTTACAAAAGATAAGCTAACTCAAGCTCTTTGATATAAACAATGTAGGGAAAATATATGTTAACTTGTCCAAGTCTTGGAAACTCATGTGGTGGAAAGTATATTAAATTTTTGACACAATGGCATCAAAATGCGAGTGTTATAACCATTCCAAAAAGACAGAAAGACTGGAGGTATGTGAGCTCAAATAACGGATTTTTGTGAAATTGTAACTTATGTGATAACTGAAAATGCAAATTCTCTTAATGAACCACGTACTCTCACAGAATATGTCACACAATAAAGAACCTTTAACATATAGGATGTGCAAAGACAAAGTTGACAATAAAAGCTGACAATGTTCACTTGCACACGGTATCAGTTGACGGAAATTTTGCAACCTCTGAGGTCTGAGCTTACAAAATTTATCCTGGGAGATGGGAGGTGTCGTATATGGTAAAATATTCAGTCCTAAGAATAGTAAAATAACTAAGTGTGGAGTATTCAGATCTAGCCAGAATGAAAGTTTATAAACCGCTGCTGAGTGAGAGGCCTGTGAAATATTTGTCTGACACACAGGAAGCCGCTATGCAAAGCTTGTTCTGCTAACAATGACCAGACCCTGGAGCATCACAAAGTTTGTAGCAAACACAGCCGCCTGACACTTGGACGGCACAGGCACCAGTACAAGGGGAATACTTACAGGTGACATTGAGCAAAATTACGTGCTAGCAGCAAGAAGTGATGCGTTAACCTAACGATGGTCACCAATGTAACAGGCTTCATGGAACGTTCCAGAAGGGTGGTATCGATTGCATGATGTTCATTGGGAGAGTCCTTAGAAAATGTAGTCCATCAACAAAGAAGGGGGCTTACAAAACACTCGTTCGACCTATACTTGAGTATTGCTCATCAGTGTGGGGTCCGCACCAGGTGGGATTGTAGGAGGAGATAGAGAAGATCCAAAGAAGAGTGGTGCATTTTGTCACAGGGTTATTTGGTAAGCGTGATAGCATTATGGAGATGTTTAGCAAACTCAAGTGGCAGGCTCTGCAAAAGAGGCGCTCTGCATCGCAGTGTAGCTTGCTGTCCGGGTTTCGAGAGGGTGCATTTCTGGATAAGGTATCGAATATATTGCTTCCCCCAACATATACCTCCTGAGGAGATCACGAATTAGAAATTAGAGAGATTCGAGCATGCACAGAGGCTTTCTGGCAGTCGTTCTTCCCGTGAACCATACGCAACTGGAACAGGAAAGGGAGGTAATGACAGTGGCACGTAAAGTGCCCTCCGCCACACACCATTGGGTGGCTTGCAGAGTATAAATGTAGATGTAGACGTAGAAAAGTCAGCAAACTGGCAGGGAGAGCGGTATTGCTGATTGCATGCCTGTCTGCACTGCATCCACATGACACTGCATTACAGAAACAGTTACAGAAGCTGGTCAATATCCTTTGGAACCCTGGGCCTGACTGAGGAGCTGATTTTTTTTATCATGCTCTTGGCATACAGAAAAAAAGTAATTGTTATTCTTGTAATTCGGAATAAGACAGTCAGAGTAATGACAAGGGCTGATAAAATTATAAAGTGTATGATTTTGTTCGTTAATATAAAATCTTAATATTGATCAATTTATACATTTTCGGAGTGTTAATTACATATGTCTTGAACTACCTAACATAATTGTAACAATTAAAAGACATGAGTACAGTGGCAGACCATGTACATCTCTACTCTTACCAGAGAAAATATTAGCAAGACCTAACAACAGCAGAGTTTATACGGCAACTGAAATAGTGCATAAAACACTTTGCTAAATACAAAGAATGGTAATAAAACTGTTAAAGAAAATGCTGCACAGTCTCTCTTTAGAAACCCCATTCTATTCATCAGAAGGATTCTAAGAAATGCCCAATATAACATAACCACATCAAACTATTTACATAAAATATTGTATTAAAAAGAATTAATATTTCAAGCATTTAGATGAAACCGTAGTCATTCCAAATGACTACCCTGAAATCTGAATAGTTGAAAAAAAGTATCAGTTATCACATTACTGTCCTCTTAAATGTTTTGAGAGTAACAAAAAGGGCATATTACAGAACATACTGCAAGTTTTCATTCACTAAATTCAGTTGGAAACCCGAAGGAACCTGCTCTTCTTCTCATACTGCCCCCATATGTTTAGAGAGAAGAATATCGAGGGAATAAAATTTGATTAAGTAGAGTTTGGGCAGAAGTATAGTTCATCCAGATGTTCCTTTTGTAAGACAAGCAGCAAGAGTACTTCAGATAAAATCTTACTCTGGCATGCACAGTGAGAGTTACATGTTACGAGTGTTGTTTCTAGTAATCCTGCATATTTGGTTCACTAGTCAAACAGTCAAACAACTCATATTAATGAGTTTTATTTACAACAAGACAAGTACAAATACTTAACTTTGATCTCAGAATTCTTGTAGTGACTGCTGATCTCTAACTGTGCGACACCGAGTTTGCTAATAAAAAGGCTACAATGTGATGGCTAACAAAGTGGCTATTGTTGAAGCTACTATCAAAGTAGTTGCCACCAGTTTGGTGCGGCGCTTATGTTGTCTTCACCTAGTAGCCGCTGCTGTTGTGTTGTCGTCCTGAAGGGAGGTCACTCAGCATGAGATTGGCTGACCTCTTCTCAGAGGCTCCCTTTCTTTGTCGTTTCAGACTGGCATGATGGCACTGAATTTATGCCATAACAACGAGCATCTTCACTAAATGCAGAATGACTTCTTTTCATCTCATCCAGTGCACACATAACAGTGAATCACAGTGCCATGCAGAGAGTGAATAGTACCAATTCTGCAGTAAGATGTACAACAGAGGTGGATACGTTACTGATGATAAAGCTGTGACTAATTGAGTAGTATGGAACTGTAAACAGTTCCTTTTACTCCACAGATATATACAAAACACTATAGTTCACATACAAACTGTTGCTTCTCTCAGACTGGGAAAGCACATAGTGACACTAATACATTGATATAAAGTAACTAATTACGTGCATAATGATCAAGTTTTTAAATTACTAAGAAAGATGCTCAAAATCACTCTGTATTATTTTTTTAATCACTTTGCAGGATTCCTAATGTCTGAAAGACTATAAACTAAGGTGGACTTTGTGGAGCCCTCAGCTATGCACAGCAAAGGATGTTGAGGAAAGTCTCACAGCATCAGAATTTCTACTAATCAAAGCTGCATTCATCACTATCTCTGAAAAATTGTCATTTGAAAACAGCTGACATATTATTCATTGAGTATAACACAATACCGAATTCATATTCAATAGAGGGATCAAAATCTAAGACCAGTCTTCACAGTTTATGGTAACATGGTTTTGTACTCAGCACTCTGCAAGGTACAGTATCGAATGTGGGATATGGTACACAGTATCATTAGAATTCTCTTCTGGCACTCGTATGTATAATTATACACAGACACAGATTTAGCAGTTGTTCCTTGTATCTTTACAAGGGTTCACTAATGTTGGTAAATTCTGTGTAGCATTTCTTATACATTACGGATTATGTATGTGTGTGTGTGTGTGTGTGTGTGTGTGTGTGTGTGTGTGTGTGTGTGTGTGTGTGTGTGTGTGTGCATGTGAGTGTGTGTAAAGGGGTGGGGGGCTGTTCATAGTTTATTATGATATCCTCTCATAGAAAAGAGTAAGCAATCTTAACAGTATCATTAACTCACCATTCTTTTACCATTTCTTATCAGACCCTGTGAAGAAAGTGTATATTATACACAGTTCTCTTTTAAATTTTATGAGGGAATGACGGGTAACAACAAGTGATAGAGATATGAATAGCTGAACGAATGTTATTTTGATTGAAATGTAAACCTTAATCAGTTTCCTGACAAAGAAGCCATAGAGAAATTTCATAAACACAGGATGAACAACTATATATCACTTAATTATATTTAAGAGCTTTACGTGACTGCAATGGATTCTCATGGTATAGAGAAGCCATGTGGGGCAGAAAATTGGACTGTTTGGAAGTTTGCAGTACAAAATTTATTACATGCATCGGCCGGTGCAAATGAAGTGTTTATTGGCAACGTAGAAAAACCGGCGCTTTTGCCAGCAAATGCAACATCGGCGCAAATAGATGTGTTTACCACTTCTTATTAGGCCCTGTGAAGAAAATGTATATTATACACAATTCTCTTTTAAATTTTACAATGGAATAAGAGGTAACAATAAGTGATGAAGATATGAATAGCTGAAGGAATGTTATTCTGATTGCAATGTAAACCTCAATCAGCTTCCTGACAAAGAAGCCATGGAGAAAATCCATAAGCATAGGATGAACAACTATACATCACATAATTATACTTAAGAGTTACAATTTGAAATGTTGAATGTTCTGATTGTAACAAACCACTGATACTCCACACAGTGATATAATAATCATTATTCAATGAATTGACATTGTCCTTATGACAAACTCATTTATTTAATTATTACATTTTCTTTACATAACATTAAACCACCTTTCAACACACATTACAAAGAATTGACATCAAGGGAAATCTCTTTGCCATTGAACTGATTGATCCGTACTAATCCATCAGTAAGTAGATAGATTCCTGTGTACCTGAAACATGAAACAATATTGGAGCTTTCTCATACACAAAGCACTTGTTCTATATTTCCTTTTTAAAAACACACGAATTGGGAAATAGGCAAAAACTGAAGAAACCAGAGCGCCTTACTGAAATTATACTGGCTAAAATGAATGAGTCAAAGTATTATAATGAGGCTATTAATTCTGTAGACCATGAACACTGGAGAAGAGCAATGGAGGAGAAATGACTTCATTGCTCTTCTCCAGTGTTCATGGTCTACAGAATTAAGAGCCTCTGTGTAATTCTTTGGCTCATTTATTTCAGCCAGCATAATTTCAGTAAGGTGCTCTCGTTTTTTCGGTTGTTGCCTATTTCTCAATTCTCCTTCACTACAACATTCTTTTGTTGAAGTGAATTGTTTATATTAATCTCTCGGCTGTGTACTATATCTATGTCTTTGGTTGGTGTCATAAAATAAAGTACATGAGTCTTATTATAGCAACTACGTTGTGTGTATGCTTTATGTAGTGTACTTTAGTTCTTTACTGAAGTTTCTGCAACAGGTTATGGGCCCAGTACACGATTCAAGAAAGGAATTGGGTATTACAATTTTACATTTCGTGACATGAGAAATGTGTTAGCGTGTGTTGTGTGCTATACATAGTTCGTATTGTATATACGAGAACAACTGCTGCATTTTCCTTTTGTGGAATTTTTTTGGTTGTAAGTCTGAACGTCTTAAGGGACTGCAATGGATTTTCATGGTATAGAGAGGCTGTGTGGGGCTGAAAATTGGACTATTTGGAGGTTTGCAGTTCAAAGTTTTTTTATGTGCATCAGACAGCGCAAGCAAAGTGTGTATATGCTTTGTCAGTGGATGCAACATCAGCACAGATAGATGTGCTAATGCTCCGCTAAAAACATGGGACAAAGCCGATAGTGCAGCGAATCAGATTATTGTTAGAACTGTGGAAACAAAAGTCATGGCATTGTTGGTTGCATGTGAGACTGCACCAACCGTGTTTGAATGGAAAACAAAGCAAGCTGCATATTCTGTTCAGTCAGAATTCCTAAATTTTTATATGAGTTCAGGCGATGACATGGTGACACATCTTACTTGCTTTGAAAACTTAGTTCTTCGAATGCAACAACACAATGTGAAACCTGATGAATCATCGTTAATGGTTCGACTACTTGACACACTGCCTGACAGTTATGAGAGTCTGTGACATTCATGGTGAACAAGATCTGAAGATCAACAAACACTAAAGCATTTGATGGACATGTTAACTTCTGATGACAGTTGTCATGCTTGTTGGAGGGAGAAATGAGACAAGGTAGTTGCACTTTTTGTTACCAAAGCAAACATTAAAAATGCAGACTGCACCATTATGAGGAATGTTACTTTGTCAAACAAATACAAAACGTCTACAAACAAAACGAAGCTCAATATTTCAGTTGTGGTGGATTTTGCCATACTAAAAAAATATGTCCAAATGGGAAACACAAGCAAAAAAAAATCATCCACAACCAAAATAAAAGTAATTGCCTAACCAGGCTTTGATTGGTGAAGTAATAAGTGCAGAATAGGGCGAGGGCTCATGGATCGCTGATTGTGGAATGACAAATCACATGCTAAGAAAATTGAGTGGTATACATCATTCACTAAGTTTGCAACACCACTGCAGATATGCATGGGCAAATATTCGACTACGAACACACTAGGAAAAGGGACTATTTATTTGGAAGCTTTTGTCAATGGAAAATGGAAGTTATGCCATATGTATAATGTTTTGTATACTCCAGAAGGGTGAAGAAATCTCTCTTCTGTATCATCTGCTATGGACAAGGAATTGGATTTTTATTCATCGAAAGACAAGTGTGAGTTCCGAAACAATGGCATTGTAAATGCATGTGGCATATGTAGTGGCAACCTATTGAAGATGTTGATTCAAGTGACAAAACAAATTCAGCCTTGTGATCCTGAGGTAAGTCCTGCATCAAAGGACTCTCTGCAAATTTGGCATGAACACTTGGGTCATCGAAACAAATGTCATGTCCAATAGTTCTTGAAGCAGTGTGGTGTTGAAGCTGAAGATGTTGGTGAAGAATTATGTGAGGCATGTGTTAAGGGGAAGCAGCATCACAGCAATTTTCAGTTATGACAGCAGCGTGCCACACAACCTGGAGAAGTGATTCATGCTGATCTGTGTGGACCTATGGAGTGTAAATCGCTGGTAGGAGCAGAATATTTTCTTTGCTTCACTTGTGACATTTCAAGATTACATGTGATATATTTTCTCAAGCAGAAGTCTGAGACTGCAGAGAAGATTGCAGAAATGGTGAGTATTGTGAAGAATTTTTGTGGTCAACTACCAAAAGCTTTTCAATGTGATGGTGGACGAGAATTTGATAATACTGAAGTTAAAGATTTGATGAAATTAAATGGCATACAACTCATCATTACAAATCCTTATACTTGAGAGCAGAATGGATGTGCTGAGTGCACTAACAGAACAGCTGTGGAACTGGCTCGAACCGTGTTGCAAGCTCGGGGCCTGCCTTAGTTTTTGTAGGTAGAAGTAGTAAAAGCAGCTGTTTATGTGTTAAACAAAAGTGGTAAAAGTCATGTGGATGGGAAAACACCTTAGGAGGTATTCACTGGAAAGATGATACAGCTAAATAAACTTCATATTTGTAGAATAAAGTGTTTAGTTCATATTCTGAAGGAAAAGCTAAAGAAATGGTATCCAAAGGGAAAACCAGAAATGTTAGTTGATTATTCTGATGGCATTGATGGCTTTTGAGTGTGGATTGAATGAGAAAAATGGATTATTCGGAGTAAGGATGCCAGCTGGTGTGGCCAAGCAGTTCTAGGCGCTTCAGTCTGGAACCGAGTGACCGCTACGGGACTGATGACCTCAGTTGTTGAGTCCCATAGTGCTCAGAGCCATTTGAACCATTTTTGGCGTCAGGATGTTGTTTCTGAACCTAAGAAAACTGGTACAACAACGTTGTTACTCCCAAGTGAAGCAGGCAATCAAAAATTGAAGAATTATAAGATGCAAATGTGTTTAAGGAACCTACAAAAGAAAGTTCTAGTGAAAGAGATATAGGCAACAATTGAAGAAACCAGAGCACCTTATTGATATTAGGCTGGCTGAAATACATGAGCCAAAGAATTATAAGAGGCTATTAATTCTGTAGACCATGAACACTGGAGAAAAGCAATGGAGGAAGAAATGACTTCATTGAAAGAAAATGCTACATGGACTTTGGAACGTCTGCCACCAGACCATAAGCCTATTACAAACAGTTCGGTTTATAGAATTAAGCATAAGGCGGTTGGTAAAATTGACTATAATGAAATGTTCATTCCTGTTGCTAGATACAATACAATTAGAACAATTTTGAGTGTTTCTGCTAGTGAGCAACTTCAGTTGGCACAATTTGATGTAAAATCTGCTTTTTTGAATGACTTCTTAGAGGAAGAGATATATATGGAGCAGTCTGAGGGATTTAGTGATGGACCAAATCGGGTATGCAAACTTCATAAAATATTATATGGACTAAAACAATCTCCAAGGTGCTGGAACCAACAGTTATAGGACTTCCTAATAAATCTTGGGCTTGTGGAAAGTAAGGCAGACCTGTGTTTGTTCTATTGGGAAAACTGGAATGACAAGTTGATGGTAGTTCTATATGTTGATGGTGGATTAATATCTGCAAGTAAGAAGAAGTATATTGAAGTTTTCCTAAAGGAAATTCAAGATGAGTTTAAAATTACTGTTGAGCCAGTAGGGTATTTCTTAAATATTAATGTTGTATGTCATGATAATGGATTAATAGAGATTAATCAAGAAAGTTATGCTAAAGATATTCTTCGATGGTTTAACATGACACAGGGAAATCCTGTGACAACTCCAATTGAGCAGTATCTGCAGCCAAACGAGTTAACCAGTGATAGTCTAACTACTGCTCCATATCGAGAAGTAGTTGGCTGTCTTACGTATTTATCTGTTGGTACAAGACCCAATATAGCATTTGCAATGAGCTATGTGTCAAAATTTTTAGAGAATCAAGAAAATCACTGGTCTGTGGTAAAAAGAATCCTAAAATATATAAAAGTTTCAGTGTCATTGGGTATAAAGTATGATGCTAGCCATGCAAACAGGAGGCTGGAGATATATACTGATGCTGATTATGCCAGTGATCCAGCAAACTGACACTCAGTTAGTGGAGTGGTTCCAAGATTTTGTAAAGGAGCAGTTACCTGGGCTAGTAGGCGGCAACATTGCATATCAATGTCAACAACATAGTCAGAGTATGAGGCTGCCAATGAAGGGGCAAGAGAAGGAATATGGAAGGGGCAAGAGAAGGAATATGGCTATCTAAGCTCTATGAAGAAATTTCACCACTGGAGAGTGTTTTCTTCTTGTTGATAATGCAAGAACTATTAGACTGGACAAAAATTCTGAATTTCACAAGAGGTCAAAGCATATTGATGTTCACATGCCCTACATCCATCAGAAAATTCTAGAAGACCGGCTAGCCATTGAGCATGAACCAGGCAATCTGCAAGCTGCAGATATTCCCACCAAATTTAAGATCATTATTTGGAATGTGTTAAGTACTGCATTTAGCAAGAAAAACATTTAAGGGACATGTTGAAGCGAAAGGTTTATATTAATTTCTCTTCTGTGTACTATGTCTTTGGTTGGTGTCATATAATAAAATACATGTGTCTTGTTATAGCAACTATGCCATGTGTATGCTTTATGTTGTGCCCTTTAGTTCTTTCTTGAAGTTTCTACGATACTGTACACAGTACCTGTAATACTTGCCAGTAAGAAATTTGGAAAATTTCCAACCCACACATTAAATTTAAACTACTGTTGGTATCTAGTGTCACTGTACCATGCAGATTTTAATCTATGCACAATAATGAGTTTTGAGAATTAGCTGCTTGATATCTTTAGAAATTTTCCTTGTCTGTAATCAAGTCGCAGTATACAAACAATGGATTTTCAGTTTTTGTAGCAAACCTTTGGCAAACGTTCTCCTATAGTCTAGTTACTGCAGATTCGAGTGAGACAATATCATAAGGTCATAAACCCACCCCCAACAAAAAATAGTTCAGTAAATACATTTATATTTTTACATTTACTTATTTTTAAATTTCTTGGAAAACTTTTAGGGAATAAATTAGAATGACAACCAAGCACCTTGAAAATGACAAATAAGGCTAGGGAATGACAAGCTGCATTTAACACAGACTGCTCTTTTGTTGCTAGCCAATAGAGATGGGATGGGGGTTTAACCAGAAGCAGAGAACATTCCAGCTGGATAAACAGGCCCTTCACAAACTGACTTTACCTGGTGCCAACGTCAAACCCGACATGGTTTGTTAGCACACAAGTAGAGCCAGCCAACTGCAGGAAAGTAAGGAAGGCAAGACAGAAAGGGAAAGGTGCTCCTCTGAGAGTGTGTGTGTGTGTGTGTGTGTGTGTGTGTGTGTGTGTGTGTGTGTGTGAGTGTGTGTGTGTGTGTGTGAGAGAGAGAGAGAGAGAGAGAGAGAGAGAGAGAGAGAGACAGAGAGAGAAACACATTGAAACAAATGAAAGAAGCAGCATTCCAATTATTTACATGCCTGTATAGCTATAGTCTCCAGAGTTTTGTTCAAAGTCAAGGTGCTAAGTGAAATACTGTTAATGGTGGGTACAGGCTATAGTTCGATATTACATAAAAAAATCACACTGTTAAAGTTGTGAGATTTTGAAATTGTATCATCAGTGGCATGTAGTGACAGCAATATTGATTTTAATTAAAAAGGTACCACCTTAAATACAAAGCATTTATATTAATATATGACTAGTTTCAATAATTAAAGCACCATCCTCTGAGGTAAAATACTTGACTATCAGTACCCTGTCAATGTGAAAGGTAGTATAATATGCATATCATACTATAATTCACATTGCTTTGCTTCTGTCATGTCAAAGACATATATCTTCTCCAGGAAGCAATGTAATGCAAGCTTCCTTTTCAGGTCTGCAAGCAAACTTTGGCCTACCTATGTTTTAAATTATACAGGGTGAGTCAAAAAGAATAATCCGATTAAAAAAAAAAAAAAAAAAAAAAAAAAAAAAAAAAAAAAGCAAAACAAGATGATGACTGTTGTGTTATTTGATATGTATGCATGAGCAACTTACCATTTAAAGGAGCAAATTCTCAAGTTTTACATGGTTACTGCTAGGTAGCAACAGGGTGCCCTCCTACTCCTCCCCCCCCCCCCCCCCCCCGCCATTCTTCTAAAAATGGTGTCAGGACAACTGAAAGGGTTTTCTGTTCTATGATTTGCGCAGTGCCGGTCAATAATAACGGTTCAACATGACTTTCGTATTATGTATGATGTGGATCCTCCTACAGTACAGAGCATTTGATGATGGCATGAACAATTCCGAGGAACAAACTGTTTGTGTAAACATAAATCACTGGACATCCCCAAGTGTCTGAGACAGATCTCGAACACATCCGACATAGTTTCACAAGAAGTTCATAGAAATCAGTTCACCTTGTACCTCAACAGCTCAACATGCCTCCAATGTCCATCTGGCATGTGTTGTGTTGATGTTTACACATGAAACAAAACAAAATTCAGCAAACTACAAGCCCCTCTTGAAGGTGACAAGGCATTTACTTAACGATTGAGAACAGCATTTTTGCTTATAGTTGTCAGTGCTGACAGACAGGCAACACTGTGTGAAATAACTGCAGAAATGTTTGTGGGATGTACAGTGCAGCAAAATTTGGTGTTAATGGGTTATGGCGACAGCCAACCAACACGAGTGCCTTTGCTAACATCATGACATCACCTGCAGTGCCTCTCCTTGGTTCATGACCACATGAGATTATTGCAAAACTATGATCTGATCAGATGAGTCCCAGTTTCAGTTGGTAAGGGCTGATGGTAGTGTTTGAGTGTGGCATAGACCCCACAGAAACCATGGATCCAAGTTGTCAATAAGGCACCGTGCAAGCTGGACGTGACTCGATAATTCTGTGGGCTGTGTTTACATGGAATGGATTGGGTCCTCTGGTACAACTGAACCGATCATTCACTGGAAATAGTTATGTTTGGCTACTTGGAGGTCATTTGCTACCATTTGTGGACGAATTTTTATGGATAACAATGCACCATGTCATTGGGATACAATTGTTGACAAATGGTTTGAAGAACATTCTGGACAATTTGAGCCAATGATTTGGCCACTCCAATGACTCAACATTAATCCCATCAAAGATTTATGGGACATCATTGAGAAGTCAGACCGTGTATAAAGTCCTACACAGGCAACATTCTCATAATTATGGATGGCTATAGAGGCAGCATGGCTCAATATTTCTGCAGGGGACTTCCTATGAGTTCTTGAGTTCTATGTCATGTTGAGTTGCTCCACTACACAGGGCAAAAGGAGGTCCAACATAGTATTAGGAGGTATATTATGACTTTTGCACCTCAGAATAATTAGCTTCTCATAGTATGGGCTCAGGAATATCTTTTTGAAACACAATGCACCTGAAAGCATGAGACTAAATGTGCACAACTGTTTTTAAAATAAAGAGATCTATGTATAGATCTGTGATCTCACTCCCCAAAATGATGTGAAGTACATAACAGAGGGTACTCTCATTATGCCCCATATCAGGTTCTCCTGCCATTCCTTTCACTTACGTCTCTGTGTGCTCTGTAATAGTCTGCTTTAGGCTATAGAGCCCCACAGGAACAATGCACAGTCCCTGAACTATCTCTCTACATTTTTCACTTAATGCTGTTGCCTGAAACATGATAAGTAGGCTTTTATAGGATAGTTGATGTCTATCTTCAGGCATCTGTCAGGTCAGGTTTTACAGCATTTCCATTATGTAACTTTAAAAAACATTTTAATGGAGAATATAACAGTGATCTACATGGAGCACATTAAAACAGTTTTGACCATAACTGAACATTTTCTAACAAATTTCAACCAGTTTCAATCAAATAGCAATCACCTTCAGATACAATAAAATAGGTACAAGGTATATTTCCTTCTATATTTGAATTGTACTTATGTATCAGTGTATATGGTCTTCAGACTGTCTTTCTTTCAGTCACTTTTTAACTGAAATCAGTTGCAGTCTTTTAATAAATGTTCTATTCTGACCAAAACTGTTTTAAGTTTAATTTTAAGAACTTTTTGTGATTCTCTCTTGTAAGTCAAAAATACCTGGCACAATTAATGCCGTCGTTCTCTGTAAACAATCAGCATTCCCTTATATATGTGAGTGATTTCAGTTGTGACTCATTGAATTTGTTGTTGTAGGATACTATGCTTTTGCATTTCTTATCCCTCCTCCTCTTTCCTTGCCCCCTGCCCCCCCCCCCTTATATCCTGCCAGAAATTTGCTGTTTCAGGCTAAGCAGGCTGCACAGAATAAAATGACAATTAAGAGCCACACTGCACATACTGGTTCATTTAAAAATCAGTCACCTAACTATAATTTCCTTTCCTATTTTACAAATATTGTAATTCACTTGTACCAAGGCTGGGATTTGAACACAGGTCACCTGCTCGCTAGGCAGACATGCTACCTCTTCACCACCTCGGCACAGTGAGTTTACCCAACTGCGTGGGCAAACCTGCAAGCCTCCCTCCTAAATCCTAATTCCCGTTCACTCCTCAACCACCTTGGTGTTCCTAGTTTAGGGGGAATACTAAATGGGCTGAGGTATGATACGGAACTGGGACTGAGGAGCGAGGCACGCCAGGGTTGTGTGAGCAGCTGTGCAAAGGCACTGTACCAGTGTGGCATAGCGGTAAGTGCATCTGCATAGTGAGGACGAGACCCAGGTTCAAATCCCGACCTCAGTACAAATTTTCATTTGTCACTTCAGTATGTATATGTACACCATAGATGTGAATCTAGTCTGAGCTGCTGGTGGTAGTGGCCATGTGTGTATGTGGTGTGCTTGGTTGTGTGAGTGTGGTTGTATGTGTTTACATTGCTGAAGAACTCTTTGGCCAACAGCTGTAATGTGTAACAGACTTTCTGTTGTGCCTGTCTGAAACTTGATGGGTCATCTTAATGTGTTGCATAAGTTTGTGTGTGCATGTTGTCTCATTCCATTGAAAGCCTAATCGGCCGAACGCTCACTTTCTGACAGTCTTTTTGCTGTGCCTACCTGCGGCTAAGCATCTCCACTATAAGGTGAGTACTGACTATCTTTTTCATAACATTATTACATTCCATCCTGGATATTCTACTGCTTAAAGAACAACAATTATTTTCATTAACAGCTCCACATTTATTTATAAGAAAATAATAATTAGCACACCACCTGGGTTGTGGGAAAACTTTTTGGTAATATTAATAAGCTATATTAGACATAGAATTATTAAGCTGTGTAAAAAAGTGAATCATCTGTTATTATCTTTGATTGAATACTGTTTTGAATACAATTATGTGCCAAACTCTGGAGGGACTATATCAAAGTCCTCTTTCATTTGTACTACAATATTTAAAGTTCTTGACTGCAATAAGTGAAGGCTTCACAGTATATGAATTCTATAGGTGAAACAGAATGTATGATCATGTAGGCATAACTGCTGATTTATGGTGGTTTACATAATCTATAGCATAATGTCCATTTATGATGATGTAATTTTCACAAATTTTTATGTAACAGTCAATGATACATAGTGCTATAAGTAACAATGATACATGGATATACTGTAGCCATTTTGAAAATTTAAATTTACATCAGTGGAGGCCATTTCTTTCAGTTTTATTTCTATGTTTGTCAAATGAGAAGTTATGTTATGTGTTAAGGATGAGTACGGAGTTTCAAGTATAGGATGAAGTACTGTACAATGTATAGCCTGTAACTGTTTAGAAGTACTTAGTTAGTCTGCAACACACACATATCATGGATAAATAATTATCTCATACAATTTATATTATCATTTCATGATATACTGACAACAGTGTTTAATTAATGTTATGAATAAGATGCCTGTAACAGTCTGGTGTTAAATGACATTGCCCCTACACCACTATCACCTACTTGTATTTTGAAGCTGCTACCCACGTCATCTGTGGGTTTCTGTGATAACCTTGAATTTATGCAATTTTGCATTGGCCAGTGTTAGTTGCAAGCTTCCTAAGAGTGATGGAGGAAACAGTATGGCATCTATAATGTTTGAGGCTGTGTCCAACAATTTTACTGACTGCAATAAATCAAGGAAACTACTAAGTAAATGTTTACATTTCATTTAAACCATTGGAAAATATATTAAATAAGGATACCAGTCATAATATTAAAAATCAGGAAAGGTGTTTTGAAGAGCTGTCATGTGTATATTGGTGTTGAATGAACTGTGTTCCCAATATCACCCATGAAATGGACACTGGTATTACCGCCAGGCGATATTAGGAGCAATTGTTTTAATTTGTTAACCAATAAATGTCATAGTTACTTCTGTCCGTCTGTCCAGAGAAAAAGAAATGGGAATGGTGAGAGCGTTTAAGATGTATGAAGTACCCAGATCAACAATTTGAGAGTGCATTGAAAGATGTGCAAAACGACAAACTGAAAAGGAAACTACAGTTGTTAGACAGAAACTTGGAAGGAAAAATGGAAATGAGCATAAAGCAGTGAGGGCCAGGAGTCCCCCATTTGGGGAAGTTCGGCAGCAGAGGGCAAGTACTTATTGCATTTGATGCCACATTGGGCAACTTGTGTGTCAGAGATGGGGATGAAATGATGATGAAGAGAAAAATCTCCTGCTCCAGAAGGGAATCAAACCCGGGCCCCTTGGCATGGCATTCCACCGCACTGACCACTCCGCTTACGGGGGTGGACACTTGGAAGGAAACATGATGACATGTGAAGTAGAGAACGAATTGATCTAGTACTATACAGAAGGGGAAAAGATTATTTTTGGTTTGACACATAAGGAGTTAAAGCAGATGGTGTATGAGCTTGCCTTAAAGAACAATCTGCCTCACCCCTCTTCTGAACCAGAAAATATGGCACATTAAAAGTGGATTAACTTATTTTTGAAAAGAAATTGTTCCCAGCTAACAATATGAACACCACAATCATTGACAAGAGCTGGAAAAGTATGCTTTATTCAAGATAATGTGAACTCATTTTTCTGTATTCTAAAAGCAGAGTTGCTAAAATCAAGTTCAACCTTACTAGAACATTTAACAAACACAAAACTGGAATCACAACTGTCCAAAGCAAAAATGTGAAACTTATTTGTGTGAAAGGAAAATGGGCTATTTACAATCTTTCATTGGCAGAAAGGGGATATCTGAACACTGTTATGTCAGGTGCCAGCTAGTATGTCACTCCAATATAGCTTTCTCCAGAAAAAAGCAGGACTTGAAGCTAACGAAGGGAGTTCCTCCTGGAGCTATTCCAAAATTTTGTCCATGTCTGTATTCCAATTCATAGCATGCATAGGAGGTAGCCTCTAGATATTGCTTTCATGGAGCCATTTAAAACTTTATATTCAAGAAATTGGAGGTGGATTTACAGTAACTAGGGTAGAATTGTGACACAGTGTGAAGTAGCTGAACTCATGGACAAAGCATACGTTAGAACAGCAATCATGAGAAATGCACTGAATGGTTTTCATGGCACTGGTATCTGTCCTTATAATGACTCAGTATTTACTGAAGCTGACTGTATTCATGAACTGAATGATAACCAATTAAAGCCTATTTGTCAAGCTCAATGTGGGCCTTAAATACTTGCAAATACAAACACATTTGATCTAGCACTTAGGATTATATCACATAGCACTGACAGCCAGATTCAGTCTATTGCATTCCACATCTGATGCCATCACTCTATCCTATAAACTTGCCCAAGGATGTAAAAGATGTTCCAAAATTTCAACCAGTGTCTCAAAACAGAAGGGTCCCGAGAATATGGTGTTGACTAGTTCTTCTTGTAAGAAAAAGCTGGAAATCTTTTATGCTTCTAAAGGCACAAACACTTCAAATGAGGCTTCAAGATGTGGAGCAACATAAGAGTGTAATTCTGCCAACACTAAGAGGAAAGTTAAAAGAAAGTATAAAAGCTCAAGTTCTAACAATGATTTTGCTCACAAACCTTCAAAAGTAGACAAAACAGGTGATATCAATCTGGAACTTGATTACGATTCTGTGGATGCTATCTGTACATGATGTCTTAAGAAGTTTTCTGACAATTTCACTGGAGAAAAGTGACTTATGTGCTCTTTGTGTTTCAACTGGAATCACAAATTTTGTGATGCAGTGAATACTGAATGGAAATGGTACAAATGTTCTTTCTGTCTCAATAACTACTTCTTAAATTTTCCAATTCTAAACTTTTATCTTCTTTTTAATTTAAATCCACTTACAAAAGTTAATCCAATATGTGCTCTTCCATTTTCAAACAGTGTAAGGGAAACATACTCGTCATTGCGGTTCCTGTCAACCACATGTAACCACCACAAGGGAGTATCGCCATATTGTACGTGAAGCACTTCATAACCCTGTCACATTTCACCTGCCATTTGAGAACAAACAAGGGCCTACCTACAACATCCTGAGCCGGCTGAAGTGGCCGCACGGTTCTGGCGCTGCAGTCTGGAACCGCGAGACCGCTACGGTCGCAGGTTCGAATTCTGCCTCGGGCATGGATGTGTGTGATGTCCTTAGGTTAGTTAGGTTTAACTAGTTCTAAGTTCTATGGGACTACTGACCTCAGCAGTTGAGTCCCATAGTGCTCAGAGCCATTTTTTTTTTTTACAACATCCTGTGTTATCCTGCACCATTGATGAGAGACTAGTAGCAGTTGGATTAGGCAATTGCTGTCCCATTTTTAGGCTATCAGTAAACATCACAACACAAACAACTGCATTTGGAAAGATGCTGTGCACAGGAACACTGGAGTGTGGGATCAGCTCGGACATCAGTTCCATACCAGTTCCAGTATCAACAATACCAAGGGCTAGTTGCAACTGATGAATGGCATTGCATTGTGTACAACAATGAATTCGATGTTTTATAGAGTCACAGCAGTGTTATTCCTGGCATCACAGTCTGGAGAGCTATTAGGTATGACTTCTGGTTACAGCTGGTAGTCAGTGAGGGAATTCTGATGTCACAATATTTCATCAAGAACTTCCTGCCTCTTCATGTGTTACTTCTCAGGCAACACTCTTGTGGTGCCAATTTTCAACAGGACACTCGTCACTCACACATGGAGCATGTATCTATGAACTGTCTGCATGATGTTAAGGTAGGCTACTCTTTTGGCCAGCAAGCTTCCAGATCTCTCCCCAATGAACAAGTGTGGGATCAGCTCGGACATCAGTTCCATACCAGTTCCAGTATCAACAATACCAAGGGCTAGTTGCAACTATTGTCCAGCCCTCCCCAGGAGAAGATATAACAGGTTTTATGCACTATTCTAAACATAGCCAATGCATACATGTATGCCAAAGAGATATAACTTCATACTGATTAGTGAGCTCATACTGTATAAATCCATGAAGTTTCATTTTGTTTCTTTCTCCCATTCTTGGTGCTTTACACTTTTTGCCAGGTAGTGTATAATATTTCCAAATTAACAAAGCACATGGGCCACGTGTTTTAATAAACAAACTTTCATTTTTTGCACTCATGTCACGAAGAGTTATATCTTAAGAATAAAAGTGTTTATTACTCTAATGCAAATGGTGAATATAATATGACATGATCACAAACTGTCATTTTGTTGGTATCTCTTCTAACATATATTCACTAATAGCATCTGTCATGAGTAATCCATCACTGCTTGAAATGAATATTAAAACTAACTTCTTTATCACCACAAGAAAGAGTATAACTTTATTACTGACACCTAAAGCTTTCAACAGCTCAGAAACATTTGAAATATGCTGCCATAAAACTATTTCACCATTTACTCCATAACAACAGGTATATCAAGTGTCAATATAAACTTAAATTGTTTCTTCTCCTTCTATTCTAGAAAAGAATACCTATTTACAAACTAGAACCACCTTAGAAGAGAAGAGAAATATGAATTTGGTATTGCAATACCTTGATGTTGTTCACTTAAACATGCCATACATACACAAAATTTTACTAAGTGACAAGTCTGAAATGGAAATACAATGAACCAAATATTGCTGAATAAGGCCTTGTTATAAGTTTCAGATTTTTAAACTGGCCTAAGATTATCTTAGGATCTCTGGAAATTTCTGACATTATCAACTCAGCTGAGTATTGGATCAAATGATTGTACAGCTTACTGAAATGCACACTTGAAGCACTTTATGAAATTTCCTTCCTTCTTCATAGCGTTAAAATTAATCATAACATGCACTAGAAGAGAAAGTAGGAGGTACAAGAGTTAAGATCATGTTTCTCATTTCTCAGAGTCTGGTACTCCGGGATATATGAAGTTGGTAAGTTGAAGTCTTGCCTTAAACAAGAGACTAAAAACTGAAGGAGTATTTGTGATCAAAATAAATAAAAAAATTAACAGCCTGTCATTGCCTGAGGAGACATCAAACATAGATCTGAAAAGTAACTAGCAATTTAAATTAAATTATACACTTAATGTTGAAAATGACTAATTTCAGAAAAAAGCTTACTACATGAAAGTCACCATCCCTAACACCATCACAGTAGGTGTTATGTAAACCAGATTCAGTAACACTGTAAATTGTTCCTTTTCATTCTGGTCATATATGTGATGGACAACTACTAAGTACGAGGGTCTTTTGATAAGTCAGGTAAATCTCCATGAAAGAATGGAACATTTTTGTTGAGCTTTCATGACTGATAAGCCTGATTATTCCAAGGGTTGTATAAAGAAATTCAACAATGTATAGTGTATAGTACTGTTGACATCTGCCTAAATTGGTCAGTGTGTCGATTATAATTAAAAATGGAGAACACTGAGTTTTGTGCTGCTATTAAACACTTCCATTTGATGAGATGGACTGCCACACAAATCAAAACGGGATTGGATGAAGTCATGTAGTCTCTACACCATCATAGGAGACAATATAATTTTGGATTAATGATCTTAAATGTGGTCAAATAAGCACTGAATATGAAGTACACTCCTGCTGTCTAATGGAGGTCGCAACAAAGGAATACACTGATAAAATCCATGATATGGTAATGCAAGACCAACAACTAAAAATTTGTAAGCTTTCTGAGCTTTTAGGCATCTCAACCGAGCAAGTGAATATTGTTCTGTACAGAGAATTGGCTATGAAGAAGCTGTGTGCAAAGTGGACTCCGCAACTGTTCACAGTTGAGCAAAATTGCATTTGGCATTACACCTCAACACAATGTCTGGTGATGTCTGCAAGACTTTTTGTGTTGATGTGTGACTGTTTATGTAACCTGGATCCCAATTTACGTACCAGAGTCAAAACAATGAATGGAGGCTTGTGAAAGTGCATTAAAAAAGGCAAGGACAATTTTGACAGCTTGTATGATGATCGCCACTGTTTTATGGGATTACCAAGGAATAATCCTTATAGATTAATTGGAAAAAGACATTACCATAACTAGACCCTATTATGATTCATTGTTGGACCATTTGAGTCTTGTTGAGACTGAAAAAAAAAACCAAGGTTGGCATGCACGTTAGTGGTGTTTCAGCAGGATAATGCACCATCCAACACACCAGTGGTAACAACGGCGCAAGTGCATGAATTGGGCTTTGACATAGTTCCTCATCCATCCTGTTCACCAGACTTAGCCACAAGTGACTTCTTCCTATTCCCTAACTTGCAACTTTGGCTTGCTAGGAAGAAATTGTCACCAACAGATGAAGTGATAGTTGTCGTCAATGAGTAGTTTGTAGATTTTGACAAAACATATTTTTATTATGGAATAAAAAAGCTGGAGGATCACTGGACCAAGTGTATATCCATCAATGGAGACTAAGTCCAGAAGTACAGTGAGTTGTTTATGAAACAAACATTTTTTCTCATTTTTTTACCAGACATACCAAAACACCATTTCAGATTCTTCTCATATTTTGTAACATGATGAAGTCATTTAGGGTGTAGTGCTACATACTTCTTATCACATTATTTTGGAACAGTTCTATAGTTCAGATGACAGCCCTTTGACATATCCTCAAATGTGGATCCTACAGTTGTATAATGGTCCTGTTGGGTTGTTGAAATATAAACAGAAGTAGATGTACCTTAACCTTTACTAACAGGAGTTTCTTGTGAAGTATATCTCACAGTGCCCTTATTCTGTGCATTTCTCATGATACATTATCCTGTAGGAATATGTTAAGTATGGTAAACGACATTGTTTTTCAGCAGGCTGGTTTTAATATTTGGCAGTTATTTTGTTTTCCACAATCACCTTTTTTACTTTTTTACTTACAGCAGTTTACCTCATTAACACTTAACATTTTTATGACAATAATAGTCTCCAGTTGATGATGATGATCACGATCCCCCATACTCTGTGACAGAGCGTAGGGGAACGATGCAGGAGACCCGCACCGCCATACTAGGCAAGGTCCTAGTGGAGGTGGTTTGCCATCGGCTTCCTCCAACCATAAAGGGGTGAATGATGATGATGAAGACAACACAACAATACCCACTCATCTTGAGGCAGGGAAAATCCCTGACCCCGCCAGGACCTGGGACCCCGTGCTCGAGAAGCTAGAATGCTACCGCAAGACTCAGTTATCATTTGCAATGATCATGTGTAAATTATATCTGAGGCTCCAAGTAAACAGGTGCAACTGAAGAACTATTGAACACTGTAGTCTCTGCTGCACCAGTGCTTTCTCATTCATTCATTGTTTACGACTGCGCACCAAGAATAATCTTATTACATTTTTTAAATTATAAAACTGAAGGAAATGTCAAACTACGCTGCTGAAATGCTTCTAAAATATGACTAACGTGACTGCATATCTTGCTGTACCTTATTATTTTAATGTTAACTTTGGCATGACAACCATCCAAGGAACATACAGGGCCCACTCTGAGACTGAAATATCTACACTACTGGCCATTAAAATTGTTACACCAAGAAGAAATGCAGATGATAAACGGGTATTCATTGGACAAATATATTATACTAGAACTGACATGTGATTACATTTTCATGCAATGTGGGTGCATAGATCCTGAGAAATCAGTACCCAGAACAACCACCTCTGGCCATAATAACGGCCTTGATACACCTGGGCATTGAGTCAAACAGAGCTTGGATGGCGCGTACAGGTACAGCTGCCCTTGCAGTTTCAACACGATACCACAGTTCATCAAGAGAAGTGACTGGTGTATTGTGACGAGCCAGTTGCTCGACCACCATTGACCAGACGTTTTCAGTTGCTGAGAGATCTGGAGATTTTGCTGACCAGGGCAGCAGACAAACATTTTCTGTATCCAGAACTGCCCATACAGGACCTACAACATGCGGTCGTGCATTATCCTGCTGAAATGTAGGGTTTTGCAGGGATCAAATGAAGAATAGAGCCACGGGTCGTAACACATCTGAAATTTATGTCCACTGTTCAAAGTGGCGTCAATGCAAACAAGAGGTGACTGAGACGTGTAACCAATGGCACCCCATAGCATCACGCTGAGTGATACGCCAGTAGAGCTATGATGAATACACACTTCCAATGTGTGTTTACTGAGATGTCGCCAAACATGGATGCAAAAATCATGATGCTGTAAACAGAACATGGATTCATCCGAAAAAATGACGTTTTGCCATTCGTGCACCCAGGTTCATCATTGAGTACACCATCGAAGGCACTCCTGTCTGTGATGCAGCGTCAAGGGTAACCGCAGCCACAGTCTCCAAACTGATAGTCCATGCTGCTGCAAAACGTCGTCAAACTGTTCGCACAGATGGTTTTTGTCTTGCAAACGTCCCCATCTATTGAGTCTGGGATCAAGACGTGGCTGCACGATCCGTTACAGCCACGTGGATAAGATGCCTGTCATCTTGACTGCTAGTGATTCTAGGCCATTGAGATCCAGCATGGCGTTTTGTACTACCCTCCTGAACCCACCGATTCCATATTCTGCTAACAGTTGTTGGATCTCGACCAACGCGAGCAGCAATGTCACGATGTGATAAACTGCAATCGCAATATGCTACAATCTGACCTTTATCAAAGTTGGAAACGTGATGGTACACATTTCTCCTCCTTACACAAGGCATCACAACAATGTTTCACCAGGCAATGCCGATCAACTGCTGTTTGTGTATGAGAAATCGGTTGGAAACTTTCCTCATGTCAACACATTGTAGGTGTTGTCACTGGCGCCAACCTTGTGTGAATGCTCTGAAAAGCTAATCATTTGCATATCACAGCATCTTCTTCCTGTCGGTTAAATTTCACACCTGTAGCACGTCATCTTCGTGGTGTAACGATTTTAATGCCCAGTAGTGTAGTACATCAAGTCTTTATCTGTACGAGCATGGTGAGGTAACATTCGCCATACCCCTCATCAAGGAAACTAACATTAGAGTCACAGCAAGAACCTCACTCCATCACTTAAAATCCGATCCCGAGCTTATGATCCTACCAGCCAACAAAATCTCCACCACTCTGGTTACGAACTGCAGGGATTACCTAGCAGAGGGATTCCACCAGCTGTCTGATATACCCACCTAAAAACCCTGTCACAAAGAGTCTATTCCAGAAATCCAGCATGATCACTAGTCCCTCCTCATATCCTGAAGTCCATCCCAGAGGCTCTCCCTTAAGTCTGTCTCTCTCCTCAACACCACCTCTCCCCACAGTGCTACCTTCTACATGCTTTCTGAAGTCCATAAACCCAACCACTCAGGATGCCCTACTGCCACACCTGTCCTCTCGTGCAGCACTACATGCAGGCTATAACCTGTAACCTACCCTTTAATATAAAAGACACAAACCACATCCACAGCTAACTCTGCACAGTTCCTTTTCCTTTACCACTTAGAGCCCTGCTCATCTACATCAATGCCACCTCCCTCTACAGTAACGTCCCCAATGACAATGGCCCTGCTACCAGTGAACATTAACTTTACCAATGCCAAACCAGCTCCAAACCTACAATCTCCTTTCCAGTCACCGTGATCAGTTTTATTCTCACCCACAATTATTACTCCTTTGAAGGGATCAACTACAAATGAACCTATTGTATAACAATGAGCAATCACAAGTAAGCATCCTATGCCAACCTATTCACAGGCTATCAAGGGGAGTGCATCCTAACCCCCCAGAATCTAAAAACAGTCACCTGGTTCAGATTAACTGATGACATTTTTGTGAGCTGGACCAAGGGTGAAAAAACTCTGTTCACATGCATCTCAACACCACCTCTCCTATCATTTCACCTAGTCCTCCTCAATGCAACATGCCAACTTCCTTGATGTTGACCTTCACCTCAAGGATAAATCAGTACCTCTGTCTCCATCAGATGTGTCAACCACAAACAATACCTCCATTCTCACAGCTGACATCCATTTCATACCAAGAAGTCCCTTCTATACAGCTTCAATACCAATGGTCATTACATCTTTAGTGTCATACAGTCCCTCTCCAAGTATGACAAGAATCTCACTAAGGCATTCACAGACCGAAAGTAATCTCTCAACCTCACCCAGAAACAGATCTCCCATACATGGTCTCTCCACTTACCTAATATATCTCACACATCCATTGTGTATGAGCATGGATCCCATAGTGGAAATAACCATCTACAACTTAAGCACATCAAAATAAATTAACTAACAGACAACAGGTTCAGTAGGGTTTAAAGTAGTATTAGTTGTTGGGTAACTCATTAGAGAATTTTTTGTAGTTTTTTTATTAGCAGACATGGTTGCGGTACTGAAAGAATTAAGTACTAGAAACACATAGTTAATAAATATGTTGCTATTGAAGGAAATGTGATTTGTGTGCCCTATTTTAGTTTTTCAGGTAATAGACTGTAATTATGAAGAAAAATATATCCACTGTCTGGCCATAATGGAGGCTCAATACCACTAAGGGCTGGAGCAAGTCAATCACATTCTCCGCCAGTGTTCTGAATACCTCTAGCCATGACTGGAAACTAGAAATATCCTACTTACTATACTCACCACCCCTTCCTCAGTGGTATCCTGCTGCCCGCCAACCGTACGCAATATCTCTTCCCATCCCTACTCTGTCCCTTGTCCCAAACCCTTGCATCAAGGATCATATCCCTGCAATAGACCTAAACGCAAAACCTATCCCATAAATCCTCCCACTACAACCTACTCCAGTCCTTTCACAGGCATCTTCTGCATCATAAAAGTAAGGACTATTTGTAAAACCAGCCATGTCATTTACAAACTACGCTGCAACCACTCTGCGGCTATCTGCATGGGTGTGAAACTACCAAGTTGTCTGAATGAATGGTCACCGCCAATCTGTGGCTAAGGTGCAGCTGGATCACTTATTTGCTGAGTATTCTGCTCAGTATGATGTGCTTTACTTTAATGACTAATTCACAGTTGGCACCTTCTGAATTATTTCCACCTACTTCAGCTTTTACGAACTGTGCAGCATAATCTCCCCTAAAACATATCCCTTTTCCATGTAAACTCCCTGGCCTCAGTCTCCAGTAGACCCTGTATTAAACCTAGCCATTAACTTCTCCACTTCCAGTCCAATACTGCACATGCTTCCTAATCCACCAATGCAGCTTCCAGCCTTTTCCCCTTCCCTATTTCTCTCCATACCCTTCCCCTCACTCTCCCCCACCCCTGATGAAGCACGGCCACAAAACTCTACACCTAGCAACCCTATCCTGTCCCCACCACATCCCTGCACTCTCCTACAGGTAGCAAAGTGTCTTTCCCCAACCTTTCTTTGCAATCCCTCCTCCTCCTCAGGTTGTGCCTTCCCCTAATCCTCACCATCCACACACATCAGACACAGTTGCAGTCATGTCCCTGCACCTGGAGACACTGGCCATGGGTTTGTGAGTTGTGGTAGTGTGCCTGTTTTTTATTTCAGAAGATGGACTCTGTCTGAAAGCTTAATATTTTAGCAGTCTTTTCCATTGTGCTTGTGTGTCACTAAGTGACTCCTTTATGTACATACTTTTCTTTATCAATGTTTCATTTCCCAATGGCTTCCTTGCTCAACAGATGTAGCAGCTGTATAGTTTGTGGTGCTGTAGTGCTAACAAGAAGAGACTCTGACATTTTACGTATCACTCCACGTAAAGCACTAATGGATCCACAGTCTCAGCAACTTAAGAGCAGAGTAATGATTTGTTCAGTGGGAACATGTGCGCAATGTGAAGCCCTTACAGTTGGAAAAATATATAATGTTCACATAGCAAGTTGTGACAATTTATACACTATGCAGCTGAACTCAACTAAAAATTTTCTTCTCATTACATTTAATAATTTGTTGCATACTGGTTCATACTTAGACTGTCCATTAATCAGTAATCAGAAGACACTTTACACAAGATAGAAGAAAACTGTGTTTGAAAACATTGCAAACAGTAGTGTCAAAATGTTGTAGAATTTTATCATGAAGACGATACAATACACTTGCCACATGCACTTTATTATTCTGTATCAGAAGAACCAGAAAAAACCAGTTTTCTTCTATTTTCACATATTATTATGGTATTTTTCTTAAAGTGGCAGTTATTACTTACAACAAATTTGGCACAACTACTGCATTATTGTAAATAGTTAAGGATCCTGTATTAATAGACAATGTCTAAAGTATTGTCAGTATTCTATAAATAAAATTAAATCTTAAAATTTTGTTACTAATTTGATTTCAGATAGTGATTGGAGTAAACTACATTGTGAGACATGAGAAAGTGTTTTCATAACTTTAATGAAAGACTGAAATAGACATTAAACTCATTTTTCACTTGGAATCTTCTCCTATACCACATATAACTGAGTTTGAACTAAAGATTGACTTATGTAAATGATAAGCATATAGCAATATTTCGACTGTACAAACCTACTTCTCTTTCTACATAATTGGAAATGGTCACCAATATACTCCCAGAACATGCAAATAACTACAAAATACTTCTTCAAGAACCATCTAAAAGATACTCTGAGTGAACCCTCATGTTATGTCACTAGAGCCATTCCTATTTAGAACATGTCTGGTGCCAGGAAAAAGAATTCCTACACATTTAGAAGAAAATCAATGTAGTGGGAATTCCTCTGTGGTATACAATGGGTTTTTATGGATAAACAACTTTAATATATATCTAAGAACTCTTACACTATATGTCAGACATTTTATATCTTTGAATAGAATATCAAAGAGTTTTATGGCTGAGAATTGCATTCCTTCCTGTGCCACAGTTAGGTTCACCAAAGGGAAGTGCAGATCACTTTTTATTCTAGCATTGTATTGGCGAATATCTCTGTTACTTTCAAACTACAGTGAGTTGAGAACGAATATAATGAGTGAATAAATGTGCTGCAAAGATGTGTTTAAAATTCCCTATAACTTAACAGATTCCTCAAAAATTTATATGTGTTGTCATCACATTTAATTCTAATTACTTCCTTTTGTGTAGAGAATACTTGTTGCCTAAGTGGATAGTTATCCTGGGATAAACTGATTAATCACTAACTTTGGACATGAATAGCAATGGGCCCATAATAGAACTCTTTGGATTTATCAGTGTAATTTCTCCCCATGAAGGTAATATGGTGTCCCTGTTTGCAATTTCAATATAACAAATACCCAAAATTGCAAAATATCTCTATTACTTGATCATGTCTAGTTTTGGGTTTTTATTCATAACCCATCCTCAAATCATCCATCCAATCAGAATAAATGTTACTCCAGACACCAAAAATTCATAACAGTCAGTTATCACAGGAGTACAATGAAAGTGATCACAAAACTGGATACACGTTTCATGATCATTTTCACTGTATTCCATTTTGCTAATAATTGTCTTGATCTTTTACTGCGTGGAATAATATTTGTTCTGCTTTGTTGGATGATCTGAGAATGAGCTATGAATACAAGCCTGAAACTGGTAATCATCAAGTAATAAAAAGAGCATTTTGCAACTTTAGCTGTTTGTCATATGGAAATGGTATCACAAGTAGCTGGCCCTTCAACAACCCAGCATGCTGGAAACCTGTGTCCCTCTTTGTATTACCCACAAGCCTAGTGTAACATTTTTCATCCTGATTCACAAATAGGAACTAAATCTGGCATGTGCTGAACAAGCTATCCCATAAAAACTTAATTTCTCTTACGGTACATTGTGACTGAACAATAAAATGTCTTTAATAAGTCAGAGACAATTCCAAGTGATGATCCTTTACCATTTAAAAATTTTACTATCTGTTAAGTGATGATATTATCAGCTTTATCAGTAGAGTGATTCTTTTGAGATCCCAACTGTGATTTTGTAAGTATCCAATTACTATTCAGGTGGATGACAACAATTAAGAATGTTATGTAAGAGGTGAGAGTTGTCAATATTTAGTAACATCTGTGAAGTCAGCTTTCTTATAAAATATGTCCAACAATGGTGTACGTTAACCTGTCTGAGAAAGTTTACTCTGAGCTAATCAAATAACTGCAGATTCAAACCTGAATTATGTATACAATACACAATGGATCAGAAATATACGATTAATACCAAGAGAAAACACTCACCAAATGAAACAACCACACTGACAGTATGGATGGCAACTGAAAATGAGATTTGTTCATGTGTTCAATAACAGATTAACCACATTCTAGGAAAGGGTATGGGCATTTCTGGTATCAGACAGTAAGGGCTACACAACAAAAAACCTATATTTCTAATAATTTGTGAAATTTTAAGAGAGTTCAAGGAGAAAAAGTGATCAAGTAGCTTTCCTTTATAAATTTTGGCAAGAATTAGGATTTGGTAGTGAATATTTGACTAGAGAAAATTCTGTGTTGCAGTACCACAGCTATCATTCTTGCACAGTTGGAGTTTCACATCATGTCATGCAAATAAGTGCTCACACTGATGGGTATACGAGGGTGTCCCTTAAATACCAGAATAACAATACTGTGGGAGGATCTTGTGTCGTATGTATTTCTGCCACTAGGCACGTATAGTGGAACTTATTGCTAGTACAGTGCACCTGTGTTGTCATTTGGCTTGTTCTGTTCATCTGCAGTGATTGTTTTTGCTGGAACTGTTTTGTTCTTGTTTTACTTTTATGATGACAAGTTTAAGTGAACAACACGTAGCTGTGAAATTTTATTTTATACTTGGTAAATATGTTGCTGAAACTGTTTTAATGTTGAAAGCAGCTTACCAAGATAAAGCTATGGGAAAAACTCAAGCGTACGATTAGTTTGCTCAATTTAAAACTGGCGACATGTCAATTGATGTTAAACCTTTTTCTGGACATCAATCAACTGCCCAAATCAATGATAGTTTGTATCATCGGGTCACACCATCAACTAAACCTTTCCTTTGAAGTTTTAAACAGAACAGTGTTAGTCAAAAAAGACATGATTTGTGCCGGCCTGGGTGACCGAGCAGTTCTAGGTGCTACAGTCTGGAACCGCGTGACCACTATGGTCGCAGGTTCAAATCCTGCCTCGGGCATGGATGTGTGTGATGTCCTTAGGTTAGTTAAGGTTTAAGTAATTCTACATTTTAGGGGACTGATGACCTCAGAAGTTAAGTCCCATGGCGCTCAGAGCCATTTGAACCATTTTTGAACAGGATTTGTGGAAGACAGGAAATGGTTCTTCCAACACGACAATGCACCTGCACACAGCCATCACTGTTAGACAGTTTTTGGGTAAAAATGGCATGCTCCTTACTCACCTGACTTGAGTCTCTTCGACTTTTTCTTATTTCCATGCATGAAAGGACACCAATCTGACAACATTTAAGAAGTTAAAAAAGGAAGTAGGAGCTGTCAGTCATTTCTAAAGACAACTATAAAAAAAATATTTTGAACAGTGGAAGCGCCAGTGGGAGAAAAGTATTAGTTATAATGGAAAGTATTTTGATGGGGATCAGGTTATTTTGTACACAATTTGAAAATATATAGCTTCTAAAAAATAATTTAAGTTTTTCTTTTTGGGTATCCCATAATATTATGGCAGGTCGACGGTTCAATCCCACGTCCGGCCATCCTGATTTAGGTTTTCCGTGATTTCCCTAAACCACTCCAGGCAAATGCCGGGATGGTTCCTTTCAAAGGGCACGGCCGAGTTCCTTCCTCGTCCTTCCCTAGTCCGATGAGACTGATGACTTCATTGTCTGGTCTTCGCCAAAACAACCCCAGCCTCATAATATTAGACGGAATAAGTATTAACTTGCACTTTGATCATATTTGTTGGATCCTAAGGTTGTTGAGGTTGTTGTCTTTGATACATTTAAGTGAGTTAAAAGGGACATTAACATCCAACATTTAGGTGTTTGTGTATTTATCTTCAACAAAATATAGAGTTAATAAAGAAATTAGTTTCTGAAATAACACAGTTTTATAAATCACGAAATTAAAGACAAACACAATTCCAAAATATATCTTGTCTCATTATTCTCTAACATTTTACTCTAGTGTATAAGTTGTCAGAAATACATTATTTTGTCTTCTGGCATTCAAAACCAAAATAAAACCATATGTTATAGCAAACTCCAGGAAAAGAGAGAGATTTGAGTGCTGAAGGTAGAAGATGAAGCGAGTTCACCCAGGCACCAACATCAGATTAATTCACCTGTAGGAGATCCTCATCATGAGGTCATAGTGACCTGCTGACCTGCCTTTAATTTCTAACCTTCTACATCTACTTTTATTTCACAATCCACTACGGTGGAAGGTACCTTGTACCACAACTAATAATTCCCTTTTGTATCCCACTCACAAATCTAACAAGGGAGAAATGACTACTGTTTTCTTAAAATGAGCACTAATTTCTTTTTTCTTGTCTTCATGATCTTTACTGTGGCAGTAAAGTTGTTCTGTGGTCTGTCACAGGGGCTTATTCTCTAATTTTTTTCAATAGGTGTTTCATGACAAGAACATAATCTTCCCTCCAGAAAATTGCCAGCACTGAGGATATGAATTCCAAAAGTCATTGGAAGTCACATGCAGAAATACTGAGCCATCCTGCCTCTATACCCATTCTTAATTGTAAAAGAGTTGCTGATGCAGGATTTTTGTACATGAACTGACCTCTCAATTACATCCCATAAAAATGTTTGACAGGAGTCATGTCAGGCAGTCTGGGTGGCCAAATCATTTGGTCATATCATCCAGAATGTTCTTAAAATACAAACAACTGTGGCCCAGTGACATGGTGCATTTTCATCCATAAAAATTTTATCATTATTTGGGAACAAGAACTCCACGAATGGCTGCAAATGGTCTGCAAATAGCCAAACAAAACCATTTACATTCAATAATTCGTTCAGTTGTACCAGAGGACCCAGTTAGTTCCATGTATGCCAAGCCCACACCATTATGGAGCCGCCAACAACTTGCACAGTGGCTTGTTGACAACATGGTCCATAGCTTTGAGGGGTCTGTGACACACTCGATCCCTTCCATCAGCTCTTACAAAGTGAAACTGGGACTCATCTGACCAGGCCTTGGTATTCCAGCCATCTAGTGTCCAAGAAGAGGCACTGCAGGTGATTTAGTGCTGTCAGCAAAGGTATTCGCATTTGTCATCTCTCCCACAGCCCAATAATAGCAAATTTCACCACACTGTCCTAACAGATATGTTCATCATATATTCCACATTGATTTCTGCGTTTTTTTTTTGTTTTTTTTGTTTTTTTTTTTTTTTTAAATGCAGTTTTGCTTGTCTGATTAGCACTGACACTCTACACAAATGCCACTGCTCTCCATCATTAAGTGAAGGCCATTGGAAACTGTATTGTCTGTCATGAAAGGTGATGCCTGAAATTTGGTATTGCCAGAAAACGCTTGACACTGTGCATCTTGGAATATTGAAGTACACAATGATTTCTGAAATGGAATATCCCATGAGTCCAGCTCCAACTACTCTTCTATGTTCAGTCTCTTAAATCCAGTCATTCAGCCATAATCATGTCGGAACCTTTTCATTTGAATTACATATGACAGCTCCATCAATACACTGCCCTTTTACACCTTGTGTACACGATTCTACTGCCATCTTTACATTTTCATATATTACTATCCCATGACTTTAGTCACCTCAATGTACAACACAATATATTCACAGATCTAACACAAACTGTTATCTACTACCCACGATATGCTCAGATGTTGTGATATGAATGTACAGCTACATCACATTTTTTACATTATGTTCTTACTGCTCATATTTCATTAATTTTAATGTTATTATGGCAATGTCAAAGAGAAACTCCCTGTCAGTTAATAAGATGAAATAAGTATGATTATGTGAATTTTCAGCTGCAGAATTTTTCAGCGTGAGCAGTAGAAAGATTTCCACCCTGGAGCATTAATTAAAAGTTAGTCTCACTTTTTCTTTGTGTTAAATTCAAGCAGCAAAAAGTAATATCTCTTACAAAAATTTCACATAAAAACTTTTGTACATTAATGGTATTCCTAAATTTTTCTCTCAGTTCTTGATCTACTTGTTTCAGGGGTATCCAAAGTTCATTCCAGAACCACTACAGAGCTCCAGGTGTGCCATCATGAGAAATATTGCAGTGTCCAGAGTAGCCTGATAGGCACTGGAAATCACAGGTTTTGTGTGTAGATCTATGCCATAATGTATGGTGGGTATGTTTCGAAAATTTGGCCTGACAAGATTTATAATTTAACGGAACATAGAGTTCTCAAATGTTGTTAAATTAAGTGTTACTCAAGGATGTAATACAATGCCATAAGAAAAGAAAATGTTTACATTTTTTTTATATAGTAGGGAAGAGGGAGTGGTGCGTAAGCTACTATTATTACCATCAAATAATTTGATTTCCAATTCCATGAAAATAAGGATAAATTTGAAGAATTCCATATGAGCTAGGAGATAAGTGATACTTCTACTGTGGTTCTCCCTCATGCTTGCTCCTTATGTGACACCTTTGACTATTCTTGTCAGCTCTCTCAAGAGACTGATAATGCTACAGATCTGGTCCAACCAAACCAGAAGATGAATAACCGCTATTCTCCAGGAATGTTTTTCAGCCTAATCTACTATTTTTTAGACTGTGCCTTACAGGCTGCCCTGCAAGACGGGCATGTTATGTAGGGGTAATTTTGGCCTGTGTTATGAAGATAATTTTCATGGCAGGCTATAAGTAAGAGGCAAGAAAAGGTTTCCCAAGCGTCAGATATGTAGGCTGCCTCACTCACACATTATACGTGTGTTGTGGGAGTAGTATTGACCTGCTCTTTTCACCTGTTATACAGCAGCCATACATGCGGATGGGCACACATAGGGGAATGTCGAAATGAATAGAGGAGGAGATGGACAGAGATAGATAGCAGGAGAGAATAGGTAAGGACAGAGGGAGCAGGAAGGGAGAATGAGGTGGACACAAAGACAGGAGGACGAAAAGATAGAGATGGGAAGGGGGGTGGAGGAAATGTATGCAATATATGTGTAAAATGCGAACATGTTGAAGGCCACAGGGGAAAGCCTATTCATAAAATACTTTCATTATATTGCTGCAGCTAAAAATCTAAATTTTTAGCAAGTATTGAGGGCAAATGGTGCACCAGAGTAACGTTTACATAACCTTAACACTGATTAGCCAGAACATTATGACCAATAACCCACCATCGATATAAACCCTTCCAGGTGACAGCAGAGTGACGTGTGTGGAATGACTACTAGTCAGTCATATACATGGTGCATGTAGTGTCAGTGAGTGTGCTGTCCATGTGTAGAATGAGTAAGGCACACCACCTGTCTGAGTTTGACCAAGGGCAGATTGTGATAGCCTGGAAGCTCAGCATGAGCATTTCAGAAACTGCATAACGTTCAGGTGTTTGAGGAGTGCTGTGGTGAAAGTCTTCAACATGTGGCAAAACCAAGGTAAAACCACATCCAGACACTGTGTGGTTGTGTGACCACCCCTCATTACAGGTGTCAGATGTCGTAGGCTGGGCATACTGGTAAAATAGGACACATGGTGGACTGTGGCAGAACTAACATCAGACTTTAATACTGGGCAGAATACAAGTGTGACTGAACACACAGTGCACTGGATGCTCCTTCTGATGGGAGTCTGCACCCGACGACACATACATGTGCCAATGTTAACATCATAATGTCGACAACTGAAACTGAAATAGATACGTGATCATTGGTACTGGAAGGTGGGGCAGTGTCAGAGTGGCACAAGGTCTGATGCTGATGAATCCTGATACCTTCTTCATCATGCCAATGGGAGGGCGCAAATCAGTCATCTTCCAGGAGAACAGCTTCTTGACAGCTGTACTGCAGAATCAAGACAGGGCGGTGACAGCCGCATTATGCTCTGGGGAACATTCACATGGGCATCCATGGGTCCAGTTGAGCTGGTGCAAAGCATCAAGATGGCCAAGGATTATTGTACACTGGTTGCAGACCATGCACACAGCTTGATGAGGATAATGTTTCCAGACAGCAGTGGTATTTTCCAGCAAGATAATGTACCATGTCACAATGCCAGAAGTGTGACAGAGTTGTCTGAAGAACACAGTAGCAATTTCCAGTTAGCACGCTGGCCCCCCCAACTTGCCAGATGTGAGCCCGAACAAACACATCCAGGATGTGATTGAACGTGGCGTTGGAGGACATCGCCCCACCCCAGCCCAGTAATTTACGGGAATTAGGTGACTTGCGTGTGCAGATGTGGTGCCAGCTCCCTCCAGCAATCTAGCAAGGCCCCGTTGATTCCATACCATAACGCATAATTGTTGTTATCAATGCCAAAGGTGGACATACAGGCTTTTAGGTAGGTGGTCATAATGTTCTGACTCATCAGTATATGTCAGTAATGTCAATTTACTTCCAAAATGGGTGCCTAACAAAATTCGCCACTGTAAAAGTAACTTCCATCATAGGATGCACTTCAACTGAACACTTCATAAAAGTGACTCTCAATTTGGAGTACGAATAAAAACGAAATAACTTAACTGCAAGTTGACACATAAAGTTGGTTTTCTAAGTGTTATATCCTAGCCAGTAATGCCACCCGAGCCCGCTGCCAAAAGGTTGGCAGCATCAAAGTCCGGACGCCGTCCGCATAAGCAGCGCCAGCGAGACAGGAAATCGCCGCAAGTCTGCGCGCGCCACCGCTGGCTTCTGGCTTCTTAAGCGCTGGAGTCGCGAGCGCTAGGACAGTTCTGTATTCGCCGCTCAGTTGTATACTCGCCACCGAATTGTGTACTTGCTAGTCAGTTGTGTGTTCATCGCAGCAGAGTTGTTGTTTGTCGTCAGCCGACGCTGACCTAGCCGCTCCGACTCGAACTAGACAGATTTCTGTAGACACAGAGTTCACTACTGTGTTGCTGTATCTTCGTTAATAAAGATAAGTACCGACTTTTATTTAATCAGTGTTTGGGTTTTCATCTTTCTGTTCACTGTTCCAGCGGACCGGTCGGCCCGCTATTAAAAGTGTGGCGGCGACTTCGTAAGCCGTTTCTACAGCGAATTGCTTGTCGCTACGAACTCCGCCACAAAACTAAGTTCAGTCACAGTTAAAAGAAATGATTAAAACCTATGCACTTGTGAAAGTTTGCAAGAATCTGCAGCAATTTCTACACTCTCAAATTAGTCATGTTCGTATTAAAAGATCTAAAGCAGTTTTCATTTACTTTAACATCTTTCATTAGAAAAATTACTAAGAAAATGATAATAAAGCCTCTACCAGATTAATGCATAGTGTACATTGTATCCAGATGAGGCTGACAATGGATAGATGAAATGGGAAAAAGGTTGTTTTAGTGGTGATGCTTTTGTCTCACTGCAAAAAAAATCATGTCTAGTAGTAGATGCGTGAAAATGTGACCAATTATCTGTCTATAATAAATCTGTTTTAGTAAATTTTAAAATTAATTTTCACCCAATATGCCAATAACATACTAAAGTTCCTCACATTACACATCAGTGGGGGACGTGAACATAAAATTTATTCAATTAAACTTTGAACTGATGCGTATAATCATTCATTTCTTTCATAATCTGCCCTAGGCTGGATAAAGAAGGACATTTATCGCTAGGAAGATATTCAGATGTCATAATTCATACAGTAAAGTGTTGAAATCCACACCAATAAAAGAACAATGTCACACCCATATATAAACGGCACATAACTGTGTCACAGCAATAGTTTATTTAGAAAGGACTACTTAAGGAACGTGTAGCAGCATGAATGTAACACAACTGCAGTGAAAACTCCATTTATAGGGTTTAATCAATCTGTCTCATCAAAAATAAATAAGTTAAAACTGTTGATAATTAAATAAACTGACAAAGATTCTGAACATTTCCTTGGGCAGTGTCATCAACACATTGCATTACTTGCTTGAGCAGCACCTACACTAGGTCAGAAGTGCACTTGTTCAATAGTAGATAAGAATGGGGTTTGATTACACGCTACTTACAGCTGAAATTGGTTAGAATTCTCTCACTCCCACTCCTATTAGTGTTGAAAGTAGCCTTTATCATTAACATTAGGCCAATAAAATCATTTATGAAGACACAAATTAGACAGCATCTGATTTTCCATCAGCTTTGAGTGGCATAAAATGGCATTTCTAGCATTCATTTTCCCACATCCATAGGTTAAAACAGGACTGAACATGTAACTGTGGCAAAACTTAGTGGGAAACTTCTATGTCAGTATCTCACACTGAGAAATCCTTCATCCAAGCTATAGTTGATCTGTTTCTCCACGCTTTTACAACTAAGCTGACTCCTCTTCTAAAGAACTTGATGACAGTGGGATGCTAAATTAGCTTCTCAGTGTTAGCTGAAACGCTGTTGAAGATTATTTTAGCAATGTTTTGAAGTAAATGACACATGTCAGATTCCTAAAATGGAGAGTTACAAGTCTGCAAGGTATAGTGCTGCATATTAGAGATGGTGTCTGCCAGGGAGTTATCAGGTAAAAGTGTATTTCCTAAACAGAAATGAATATGTGTGTTTGTTTGTAAGTGTGTGGGACTGGATTGTTCAAAAATAGTTCAAATGGTTCTGAGCACTATGGGACTTAACATATGAGGCCATCAGTCCCCTAAACTTAGAACTACTTAAATATAACTAACCTAAGGACATCACACACATCCATGCCCGAGACCGGATTCGAACCTGTGACCGTAGCAGCATCGCAGTTCCGGACTGAAGCGTTTAGAACCGCTCGGCCGCAGCAGCCAGCTGGGACAGGATGAGTGGTGGTAGTATGTGGTGAGAGAAAACTTTATATGCCATTTATCCCTCACTGAAGGTAGATTCTCATGATATTAAAATACCTCATAAATTGATCTGGATGATCCATATTTGCTCTAACTCCATTGGCTACCTCTGTAAAGCTCACACACTGCTTGGACAGTAAATAAGTGACGAAATATCATAACAGATATTGGACACCAATAATAAATTAATACTTTTCAAGGCAGTTAAAGTAAATCATAACTTTAAATAATAATGGCAGCAGGATCCTGGTTTGTTGGTATCAGTACTGTTATGACAAGAAGTGGCCATTGACATGATCAAGTAGTATTAACTTCCATGTCAGAGACAGTAATGAAAAGATTTTTTTTATATTACTGAACAATTAAACAAATAAGTGTAAAAACATCTGCATGAAGTTCTCTCCTGCTTTTGATGCACTGCAGCTTACTGGCTGTGAGCCTGGTGTTGCATAGTATTTAATATCTGTAGTTAGATTAAAATTTGCACCTATATATGGGCAGCGGAATTATATGGTACTAAAATTATATTCATACTCTGTAAACCACTGCTAACTGCATGGCAGAGGGTATGTCCCATCATACCAACACCAGTTACTAGGGCTTTTGACTGTTCCACTCACACATGTAATGTGGGAAGAATGACTCTTGAAATGCCACTGTGTGTGCCGTACTTAATCGATAAGTTTGTCCTCACGATCACTATACGAGTGATAAGCAAGGGATTGTAGTATATTCTTCAGGCCATCATTTAAAGCCTCTTCTCAAAACTTTGTAAGCAGACTTCTGTGGGCTAGTTGATGTCTATCCTCAAGGGTCTGCCAGTTCAGTTCTTTCAACATCTCTGTGACATTCATCCAGAGATAAAGCAAATCTGTGACCATTCCTGCTATCATCATCTGTATACATTCATTACTGCCTGTTAGTCCTATTTGGTATACAGGTTCCATACACATGAGTAATATTCTATGATGGGTTACACAAGTGATTTATAAGCTATTAGTGTCTCCTTAGTAGACTGACTGCATTTCCCTAGTATTCTACCAATAACCAAAAGTCTGCCACTCGCTTTGCCCATGATTGAGCTTATGTGATCGTTTAATTTCATGTCCCTACAAAGAGTTACACCCAAGTATTTGTATGAATTGACAGATTCCATCTGTGATTCAGAGATGTTAGTGTCATAAACCGCTTCCAAGATCATGATGAATACATGATGAAACTACAGTTAAACATCTGCAGTAATCAGAAATCCCATAAATCTATATCCTTGACGCTTACGCAACTAGGTGAACATACCTGGCCCTATTTCAAATAGGAAGAGTACTTGAATGTGGGTGAGAAGTACAGCAGAGAATGCTTTACTGACAGGACTGTGTGAACTGTGCGGTTTTTATAGACCTACGTACCTTGCATAGCATAGTAGTAAACGAAAAACTCATTCCCTTTTTTCTTCTTCATTTGGATGTGTGTCTTCTTGAGGCTTTCGGCCCCTTGGCTGACCCAAGAAATATTGGAGAATGATTTTAAATCTTCTGCACGAAAAGAAAACTCCACAAGCAGTGACAAACAAAGCCATTGCGTACATAGTTATTTCCATAAACATCATTCTACGTTACGTAAGTAGCACCTGTCCCAGCACGAGTACCTTAGGCCTACCACTGGAGTGGTGAATGTCGGTTGGAATTTTGAAACAGTTGACAGCAGTCTGGGATAGTAAAGGATCAGAGAAGTAAAAACATTTTGCGCGATCGTTGGGCTCGAAAGAAAATACAGTTTTCTTATTCATTTAATGAAAACCACTCCAGTTGCTGTTGGAAACTATTGCGTCCACATTGCTGCACTGCACAAAATTTTTCCGAAGAACTTAAAACCGGCCTGATGTCAAAAACGAAACCGGTAGTGGACGCAATTAAGGGGATACGGAATCACCTATCCCCGCAATGTTAATATATGCCTACTATAGGGAACATTTTCTCACAAACTACTGGAGACAGAGAGGTAAAAATTTTACTGTATGTGCATTCATATGTTACAACAATACTGAAACAACAGTTTATTGTCAAAGTATTTTCTTACAGAGATATTGTACATTTATTTTTAAGTAAATTTTTTCCATCGCTTTTTACTAGACTATCACCCCTAAGTCTTTTGTAAATCAAGTAATTAAAAAATCGTTGTTTCAGTATGTAATAGGGACCTATGTCACTACGTCATAAAAATTTCAGACTTCTAGGTTGACCAGTACCTGAGATAATGTTCCTAGATGAAGTAAAAAGTAAACTTACGGGAAACGGAGAAAGAAGATTAAAACATTCCTGATCCGTAGCTAATACCCCCTTCACAGTCTTCATAATCATCTTCAAGTCTTCTTTTGGCACCCCTCTGCACCTGTCTTGCTTTTTTCACTAATGTCTTGATTATATTATCAGCATGCCTTAGTCTGTGCTGATCTAAAAAGAACATAGCACGTACCGTACGGGAACCAACACACATACCCAACTTTTGAAGGACCTGGCATTTAGTTATATTTCCAAGATTGAAGGTTGCCACAGCATCATACACACCAAAATGTAGTGTATTAATTCCGACAAACACTGTTTTTGGGAGACGATGCCATATCACACTATTCAAGCACTCGTTGGGGTTCTGCGTTTTTCCGTGAAGACATTTCATCAGAAGACTTCTGTCAGCCAGATCTCTGAAAATGGGCTTTATTTCTGCCATGATGGCTGATGGTAGACTGTGGTGGTGAATGTATTTCTCTCCTGTTGTTAGTCCCCTATTGTATTTACACCAGCTGTTTTCACCTTTGGGGCACAAACCATGTTGTGGATGCTCATCCGTGGATGCGGTGTGGAAATATAAAGCCCATATAGCTCTCCTCATTTCTTCAAGATTGCCTGTATTTTGCCTGATTGCAAGGCCATAGCAGTTCTGAATGTGGTCTATTATGGAATCAGTCAATCTTCCTCTGCCATCCAAGGTTTTCCCATCATCTAGTTTTTTCCCTTTCATAACTGATTTTAACCTTCTCAGCCTGGCACCCATTCTCTTCTGCACATGTCCTATACATTCAAGTTTGCTTATATTTACACTGTTCCCATATGGTTTGCTTTCCAAAACTTCTTTGAATGCTTTAGAGTCACCATCTCCCAGATATTTGACATAGCGAACATTATACCACTGTGAAGAGCGATGAAAAATTTTCTTCACCCCAGCAACCTCCATGCTACCACTACTACCATAATAATTAGCAATACAGTCATCACTGTGTTCATTTTTCAGCCTGCCTGTGCACCTACAGTATTTAGACATTATTGCAACATCAATAACCTTGCCAGTATCAACACTAGTTGCTGTTACAACACCATTGTTGGAGGTGTGGCCCCTTTTCTGCCACGTGCCATCAAACGCCACTGTGAGGTCACGACTGCCGTCATTTTCTTCCACTGCTTCTTCCACAGCAACCTGCATTGACTTCTGTGCTACATCTTCAACTGCAGATCCTAGTACATAATTGTAAGCTTCAAACCTTGAAGGTGCACTTGGAAGATTTAGAACACCACATAGCATATCACCAGCTGCTTTGCCCTTACCAATTGCTCGCAATCCATAAACTAACCTAATATTTACACTATAAAGTTCAGTTTTCTTGTATCCATTATTTACAGTTACTGAAACCGAACTTGGAAACTTACAGCTGTATTTACAAACACTGCATATTAAATTAAACTGGGCAGCCAGGCCAACATGGGATTCTACTTTCAGAGAAACGTTTCCATGACATTTTTTGCAGCACAAACTGTTTTCAAGAGCTTCACACAATATATTCGTATCAATGTGTTCAAAAACTTCATTCCCTCTATCAAGTAAATTATATTTCTCTTCCAAATCTCTTAGTTTTTTATGAGAAGCACTGTTTTCATTTGGTGTAAGTTCGTTCGGCAAATCAGTAATAAGTGGATTCACATTTTCCAACAGTGATGATGATGAACTGCTTTGCTTTGCTAATGAATCATTATTTCTTTTCTTTTGCCAGTTCACACGCTTTTTAAATACTTTTGCTTTAGCTCTAGGCATTTTCACTGCGAAAAATGAAGCACTAAATACGAAATAACTCAACAACAACTACTTTCTTATATAACACTGTTTACAAAACAGTCCCGCCACAAAGTCAAAGAGTAACTTGAGGAAACCAGAGAGAAACATTTTCGGGCAACTAGTGTATAAATAGTCGCTGGAAACCGGGATATTTGAATTCATGTCACTTTAAAGGTACTGCCAAAAAGTTCATGGTCAGCCACGAGAGACGTGTATAACTAAAGCGCAATACCCGATCTCACAAATATATAAAAATAAAATAGTTATAATTGTAGTAGAGCTACGTATGATACGTCATTTTAAAGAGGAAACATGGCAGAATATAATACGCCAATAAAAAAATTCGATTTTTTAACCCAAAATCCGATTCCGTATCCCCTTAAGTTAGTCATTTAATGAAAACCACTCCAGATGCTGTTGGAAACTACTGCGTCCACGTTGTCCCTCTGCACAGAATTTTTCCGAAGAACTTAAAAATGGCCTGATGCAAAATACGATACCGGTAGTGGACGCAATAAAGTTCTCAATGCCATCTTGAGCGATATTCATTAAAAAAGGAAGAGGGTTGCGGATTCATCACATCTTCCAAACATGGAGCAACTAATTGTTTTATTAGTGCAGACCCATCTCTCTTTTGATGTACCGGTAACATAGTAATTGTAGCCATCTTCCTGAAGCAGCTGTTTTGTCCATACAGTTTGCTTCCATGGCTATTCAGCTCGAGTTCATGCACAATTGTCCCACATGAATATGAATCAAATGTCACATATAGCATTGTAGCCGTAATTCATAAAACAAGACTCAAATCATCATCCAGTAATGATACGGCGCAAATTTTATCCCGCAACCGAAAATTACAATTATCGGTACACAATCTATCATTTAGTGTCACGTTTTTCGTTACGGATATGTACGACGTTAATATGAATGAGTGGTGTCTGTTCCTTTGGACATGTATGAAAGAACAGACACCACATAGAATTCGCAGCTGTGATACACATTATGTAAAAGAGAAAGGAAAGGAACTATTGATGTCAGCTGCATTAAGGCCTTATGCGGAATCAGCAATGATGAAAGAAAATGTGTGCCAAACCAAGACTCAGCTGCTTACTAGGCACTTGCTTTAGAAATTGCGCCACCCAGACACATTGTTCATCGCGACTGCGTGGCTGTCTCAGCACACATACCGGCTGACCCACACTGCCATGGAGTGCCACCTAACTGCAGTCCTTCTCCATGTCATCTATGCTCGCTACTCACAGATTTCCGCAGAACGTTGAACGTAATTGTGCATCCACACTGAAGGTAGAAGACTCAATACCCATCAAGTGAATCAGTTACATGAATGCATAGTGTCCATTCTTTCGGACACACTGAAAACGACAGACACCACGCGGGATCTGCAGCTGTAAAACACATTAATTAAATTAAGGAAAAGGAGGAACTATTGATGTCAGCTGCATTGGAAATTTATGTAGAATCAGAGGCGATGAGCGAAAATATGTGCTGAAAAATTCAACATGGAATTTACTAGGCAGCTGCATTAACAACTGCACACCACACACACGGTGTTTATCACAACTGCACAGACAATCTTGGCCCACCTTTAGCCAACCCACACTCACACCCAGTGCCACTTATATGAAGTCCCCGTCCATGTCCTCCATGCTCGCTATTTTGAGATTCCTGCAGAAGGTTGAGCGTAACTGTGCATCTGCACTGAAGGTGATGGATACGAATCAGTTATATGAACGCATGGTAACTGTTCTTTCAGAAATGACCAAAATGACAAACACTAAGTGGAATCCGCAGCTGTGACAAATATTATGTAAACTGAACGTGGAGGGACTAGAAAGAAAGAAAAGAAAAGGAACTATTGATGTCAGCTGAAATGGAACTTTATGTAGAATCAGTGGCAATGAGCGAAAATGTGTGCCAAACTGGGATTCAACAAGGGATCTCCTGCTTACTAGGCACTAGTGGTAACAACTGTGGCACCTTCTTTTTTTGTTTTCTTTTCGCCCCTGGACAAGAAAGGGAAAACTACCAAAAAAATCTACTTGCCATCACCACTTGTGTCCTAACAAAAAAAAAAAAAAAAAAAAAAAATGCAGCTCTTCATTCGTTGGCGCCTATCTAGGCCTATCCCAAAACAACTAACCTATTACTACAAGGGTGTAGGACAGTGTAGGAAAAGAAGAGAGTAAGGGGGAAGATAGAGAGTAGCGATGAAAATGAAAGTAGTTGTGTATGGGCTTGTTTTTGTTTAGTTTATTTTATTGCATTTTAATGTTATTTTTTGTTTTCTTTGCGTTTATATACGGGGTGGTCCATTGATTGTGACTGGGCCTAATATCTCACGAAATAAGCGTCAAATGAAAAAAAGTACAAAGGACGAAACTCGTCTAGCTTGAAGGGGGAAACCAGATGGCGCTATGGTTGGTCCGCTAGATGGCGCTGCCCTAGGTCAAACGGATATCGACTGCGGTTTTTTTTAAATAGGAACCCCCATTTTTATTACATATTCGTCTAGTACATAAAGAATTACGAATGTTTTAGTTGGACCACTTTTTTCGCTTTGTGATAGATGGCACTGTAATAGTCACAAACGTATAAGTACATGTTATAACATAACAATCCGCCAGTGTGGACGGTATTTGCTTCGTCATACATTACCCGCGTTGAAATGGACCGTTTACCAATTGCACAAAAGGTCGATATCGTGTTGGTGTATGGCTATTGTGAACAAAATGCCCAACGGGCGTGTGCTATGTATACTGCTCAGTATCCTGGACGACTTCATCCAAGTGTCCGGACCGTTCGCCGGACGGTTACGTTATTTAAGGAAACTGGAAGCGTTCAGCCACTTGTGAAACGTCAATCACGACCTGCAATAAATTATGATGCCCAAGTAGGTGTTTTATCTGCTGTTGTGGCTAATCCGCGCCGGCCGGAGTGGCCGAGAGGTTCTAGGCGCTACAGTCTGGAGCCGCCCAACCGCTACGGTTGCAGGTTCGAATCCTGCTTCAGGCATGGATATGTGTGGTGTCCTTAGGTTAGTTAGGTTTAAGTAGTTCTAAGTTCTAGGAGACTGATGACCTCAGAAGTTAAGTCCCGTAGTGCTCAGAGCCATTTTGCTAATCCGCACATCAGCAGCAGACAAATTGCGCCAGAATCGGGAATCTCAAAAACGTCGGTGTTGAGAATGCTACAACAACATCGATTGCACCCGTACCATATTTCTATGCACCAGGGATTGCATGGTGACGACTTTGAACTTCGTGTACAGTTTTGCCACTGGGCAGAAGAGAAATTACAGGACGATGACAGATTTTTTGCGCGCGTTCTATTTAGCGACGAAGCGTCATTCACCATCAGCGGTAACGTAAATCGGCATAATATACACTATTGGGCAACGGAAAATCCACATAGGCTGCGACAAGTGGAACATCAGTGATTTTGGCGGGTTTATGTATGGTGCGGCATTATGGGAGGAAGGACAATTGGCCCCTATTTTATCGATGGCAATCTAAATGGAGCAGTGTATGCTGATTTCCTACATAATGTTCTACCGAAGTTACTACAAGATGTTTCACTGCATGACACAATGACGATGTACTTCCAACACGATGGATGTCCGGCAGATAGCTTGCGTGCGGTTGAAGCGGTATTCAGTAGCATATTTCATGACAGGTGAATTGGTCGTCGAAGCACCATACCATGGCCCGCACGTTCAACGGTTCTGACGGCCCCGGATTTCTTTCTGTGGGGAAAGTTGAAGGATATTTGCTATCGTGAACTACCGACAACGCCTGACAACATGCGTCAGCGCGTTGTCAATTCATGTGCGAAAATTACGGAAGGCGAACTACTCGCTGTTGAGAGGAATGTCGTTACACGTATTGCCAAGTGCATTGAGGTTGATGGACACCATTTTGAGCATTTATCGCATTAATGTGGTATTTACAGGTTATCACGCTGTAACGGCATGCATTCTCAGAAATGAAAAGTTCACAAAGGTACATGGATCACATTGGAACAACCGAAATAAAATGTTCAAACGTACCTACGTTCTGTATTTTAATTTAAAAAACCTTCCTGTTATCATCTTCAACTTTTGCAGTCCTGTCTTCCTCAGTTGCATGTAATATTACGGTATATTGGTAATTTTTACTTATGGACCGTCTGACAGCTATGTCAAGCATTCCCTGTCAACGTGTGCAACAGGTTCAAGAAAATACATCTGAAACTCCATAAGACGATACAGCACATAAAATTCAACAAAACATGCAAAAAGAACGATTTAATTCCAAGTTACATTAATGTAAACGTTAAAAACAGTTCTACAGTGGCACAAAAGTCTAAATCATTTGCAGAACGATATTGGTTACTACATGAAATTAAGATGCTCTATTCGAATAAACAGCACCTAAACATGATGCTCTATGAGACTCATCTAGAATTGGGAAAAAACGTAGCTAACGCCGCAGTTTTCATGGCACTAGAAGAAAAAACTGAACACAACACATACACAGCAATGAAACATTTACAAAACAAACATATACAGAAGATAATGAAACTAACAGTAAAAAAGACGCAAAAATACATTAACATTTTAAACGTGAAACCATATGAACACCAACACACATTCCATCCACGCTTAGTTAACCCACCAGGGACAGAATTACACGAAATTGAAAAAAATGCTCTTGGAAAAAGGTTTGAAACACTGCACCAATAGCAAAGTGAACAATCATTTCATAGAAAATCTCATCGTAGAAACTGAACACATCCTTACACGTGAAGAACAACAAAATAATTGTGAAATAAACATAGGACTGACAAGAGAACTAGTAAAAGAAGAAATAAAATGCATAATAAAACAAACACAGCAGACACACAATAAGAACAACCAATCAGAAGCAGCCACTATGAAAAGGTTAAAACAAAAGTTAACAAACGATAACATATTAATAACAAGAGCAGACAAGGGAAATGTAACAGTACTCATGGATAAAGAGCAATACATCACAAAAACCAAGGAATACATAAACACCAATGCCATACAAAAAATGAAGTCAGATCCAACTGAACGATTCCAGGCAAATGTGAAACGACCACTGAAAAACATTGAACACACACTCACAGACAAACAGAAATACTACTTAACACAGAAGAACCCACAAGCACCAACACTCCGCAGTCAACTGAAAGTACATAAAGACAGAATGCCAATGAGAGCTGTTGTCAACTTCAAGAAAGCCCCAACATACCGCATAGCCAAACACCTCCAAAAGTTAGTTACAAAACACTATAAAGTAGAAAACAACAGAACAGTGATAAACACAGGAAACCTAATAGAAAACATACAGAACATACAGGTACCACACACAGCATCACTGATTTCATTCGATATAGAAAATATGTATACCTCCACCCCTATCACAGAAACAATAGAAATCATAGAACAAAATCTCTCATCTACATCTACACTTATACTCCGCAAGACACCCAACAGTGTGTGGCGGAGGGCACTTTACGTGCCACTACCTCCCTTTCCTGTTCCAGTCGCGTATGGTTCGCGGGAAGAACGACTGTCTGAAAGCCTCCGTGCGCGCTCTAATCTCTCTAATTTTACATTCGTGATCTCCTCGGGAGGTATAAGTAGGGGGAAGCAATATATTCGATACCTCATCCAGAAACGCACCCTCTCGAAACCTGGCGAGCAAGCTACACCGCGATGCAGAGCGCCTCTCTTGCAGAGTCTGCCACTTGAGTTTGTTAAACATCTCCGTAACGCTATCACGGTTACCAAATAAACCTGTGACGAAACGCGCCGCTCTTCTTTGGATCTTCTCTATCTCCTCCGTCAACCCGATCTGGTACGGATCCCACACTGATGAGCAATACTCAAGTATAGGTCGAACGAGTGTTTTGTAAGCCACCTCCTATGTTGATGGACTACATTTTCTAAGGACTCTCCCAATGAATCTCAACCTGTTACCCGCCTTACCAACGATTAATTTTATATGATCATTCCACTTCAAATCGTTCCGCACGCATACTCCCACATATTTTACAGAAGTAACTGCTACCAGTGTTTGTTCCGCTATCATATAATCATACAATAAAGGATCCTTCTTTCTATGTATTCGCAATACATTACATTTGTCTATGTTAAGGATCAGTTGCCACTCCCTGCACCAAGTGCCTATCCGCTGCAGATCTTCCTGCATTTCGCTACAATGTTCTAATGCTGCAACTTCTCTGTATACTATAGCATCATCCGCGAAAAGCCGCATGGGACTTCCGACACTATCTACTAGGTCATTTATATATATTGTGGAAAGCAATGGTCCCATAACACTCCCCTGTGGCACGCCAGAGCTTACTTTAACGTCTGTAGACGTCTCTCCATTGATAACAACATGCTGTGTTCTGTTTGCTAAAAACTCTTCAATCCAGCCACACAGCTGGTCTGATATTCCGTAGGCTCTTACTTTGTTTATCAGGCGACAGTGCGGAACTGTATCGAACGCCTTCCGGAAGTGAAGAAAAATAGCATCTACCTGGGAGCCTGTATCTAATATTTTCTGGGTCTCATGAACAAATAAAGCGAGTTGGGTCTCACACAATCGCTGTTTCCGGAATCCATGTTGATTCCTACATAGTAGATTCTGGGTTTCCAAAAACGACATGATACTCGAGCAAAAAACATGTTCTAAAATTCTACAACAGATCGACGTCAGAGATATAGGTCTATAGTTTTCCGCATCTGCTCGACGACCCTTCTTGAAGACTGGGACTACCTGTGCTCTTTTCCACTCATTTGGAACCTTCCGTTCCTCTAGGGACTTGCGGTACACGGCTGTTAGAAGGGGGGCAAGTTCTTTCGCGTACTCTGTGTAGAATCGAATTGGTATCCCGTCAGGTCCAGTGGACTTTCCTCTGTTGAGTGATTCCAGTTTCTTTTCTATTCCTTGGACACTTATTTCGATGTCAGCCATTTTTTCGTTTGTGCGAGGATTTAGAGAAGGAACTGCAGTGCGGTCTTCCTCTGTGAAACAGCTTTGGAAAAAGGTGTTTAGTATTTCAGCTTTACGCGTGTCATCCTCTGTTTCAATGCCATCATCATCCCGGAGTGTCTGGATATGCTGTTTCGAGCCACTTACTGATTTAACGTAAGACCAGAACTTCCTAGGATTTTCTGTCAAGTCGGTACATAGAATTTTACTTTCGAATTCACTGAACGCCTCACGCATAGCCCTCCTTACGCTAACTTTGACATCGTTTAGCTTCTGTTTGTCTGAGAGGTTTTGGCTGCGTTTAAACTTAGAGTGAAGCTCTCTTTGCTTTCGCAGTAGTTTCCTAACTTTGTTGTTGTACCACGGTGGGTTTTTCCCGTCCCTCACAGTTTTACTCGGCACGTATCTGTCTAAAACGCATTTTACGATTACCTTGAACTTTTTCCATAAACACTCAACATTGTCAGTGTCTGAACAGAAATTTTCGTTTTGATCTGTTAGGTAGTTTGAAATCTGCCTTCTATTACTCTTGCTAAACAGATAAATCTTCCTCCCTTTTTTTATATTCCTACTAACTTCAATATTCAGGGATGCTGCAACGGCCTTATGATCACTGATTCCTTGTTCTGTACATACAGAGTCGAAAAGTTCGGGTCTGTTTGTTATCAGTAGGTCCAAGATGTTATCTCCACGAGTCGGTTCTCTGTTTAATTGGTCGAGGTAATTTTCGGATGTGCACTCAGTATAATGTCACTCGATGCTCTGTCCCTACCACCCGTCCTAAACATCTGAGTGTCCCAGTCTATACCTGGTAAATTGAAATCTCCACCTAAGACTATAACATGCTGAGAATATTTATGTGAAATGTATTCCAAATTTTCTCTCAGTTGTTCTGCCACTAATGCTGCTGGGACGGGAGGTCGGTAAAAGGAGCCAATTATTAACCTAGCTCGGTTGTTGAGTGTAACCTCCACCCATAATAATTCACAGGAACTATCCACTTCTATTTCACTACAGGATAAACCACTACTAACAGCGACGAACACTCCACCAACGGTAGCATGCAATCTATCCTTTCTAAACACCGTCGGTACCTTTGTAAATATTTCGGCAGAATTTATCTCTGGCTTCAACCAGCTTTCTGTACCTATAACGATTTTGGCTTCGGTGCTTTCTATCAGCGCTTGAAGTTCCGGTACTTTACCAACGCAGCTTCGACAGTTTACAATTACAATACCGATTGCTGCTTGGTCCCCGCATGTCCTGACTTTGCCCTGCACTCGTTGAGGCTGTTGCCCTTTCTGTACTTGCCCAAGGCCATCTAACCTAAAAAAAAACCGCCCAGCCCACGCCACACAACCCCTGCTACCCGTGTAGCCGCTTGTTGCGTGTAGTGGACTCCTGACCTATCCAGCGGAACCCGAAACCCCACCATCCTATCGCGCAAGTCGAGGAATCTGCAGCCCACACGGTCGCAGAACCGTCTCAGCCTCTGATTCAGACCCTCCACTCGGCTCTGTACCAAAGGTCCACAGCAACCTCACCACAGACGCAATAAAGGAAATAACAGATATGCTCAGACTGACAACTGAACAACACTACTCTCAGTTTGAGAAAGAATATTATCTACAAACTGATGGACTGCCCATGGGATCCCCAATATCAGGAACACTAGCAAACATTCTCATCAGTCACCTAGAAAATCAGATACAAGCTGAAAACTTACGAACACACTCAACAAACACACACAATGACAACACCACACGGAAAAGAACCAGATGATACACCATGACCTACACACATAAACTAACACACAGAGTTGCAAACATCCTAAAGAGACAGGGTTTCAAAATAGCATATAAGCCTGGGCAAACCCTTCAATCACACCTAAGCCAGCCAGCTACCAAGAGGGACAAATTCCAACAATCAGGAATATATAAACTTGACTGTCGAAGTTGTGATGCAGTATACATAGGCATGACATGCGGGAATTTTGAAACAAGATACAAAGAACATATCAGATGTTGGAAGTATGAAACAAACCATTCCACTTTTGCAGAGCATTTAAAACATTATAACCATAATCCTACAAACATGGAACAAGAAATGAAAATAATGAGAATAAGCAACCATGACAAACATCTTATACAAATGCAAGAAAACTTCCACATCCAGAAAGCCATAGCAGAAAACAAACATGTGATAAATGAACAAACTCACATCAGCACAGGCTCCCTACTACACTTATAACATAAAACAAAAAAGCTCTTCCCCACACCATCTGGACACACACACACACACACACACACACACACACACACAGCCAACAAAAAAAAAATTATACCACACCATTATACACACACACAGCACAAAAAATATAGATCACAACAAAACACACACACACACACACACACACACACACACACACACACACACACACACACACACAGCACAAAAAAAATTAATATCACACCAAAACACACACACACACACACACACACACACACACACACACAGAAACGCACACACATATGCATACACGAACAGACCACACTACCACAGATACTTCAGTAGTTACACTCATAGGGTTGGCAATAACATTCGATCTTTGGCAAAAACATTTGACAGTCGGCATTAAAACAAGCGTTCAGTTCACAGTGCTGTGGAATGTGGGGAAAAAACCGCAAATTGGCGTTCATAAGAAGAAGAACAACACACAAAATGCAACAGGAGCGTAATATGTAAGAAATTATCCACGCAACCTGTAAGTACAGTTCAAAACATTACTACTTAATAGGAAATACCAACCACCAGAACTGTTTATAACCTATAGGCACAGTGACAAAAATGTAAATTAAATAGCTAACATATGTACATATTCCAGGCCACTGATGATGCCTTGCAGAAAATAAAGGCGAAACGCGTATGGCACTAAAATTGTGTTTTATTCAGTTGCTGTCAGACGGTCCATAAGTAAAAATTACCAATATACCGTAACTTCCTGTTATCAACTTAAGACTATTACAGCACCATCTATCACAAAGCGAAAAAAGTGGTCCAACTAAAACTTTCATATTTCTTTACGTACTACACGAATATGTAATAAAAATGGGGGTTACTATTTAAAAAAAAAACGCAGTTGAGATCCTTTTGACCTATGGCAGCGCCATCTAGTGGGCCAACCATAGTGCCATCTGGTTTTCCCCTTCAAGCTAGACAAGATTTCGTTCTTTGTAGTTTTCTTCGTTTGACGCTTATTTCGTGAGATATTTGGACCGGTCACGATCAGTGGAACACCCTGTATATATATTTTTATTTTCTTTCACTTATTTACTTTTTTTAATTTTTACGTTTTTAAAATTAAATTAGTCTATGTACCAGAATTCCAGGAGTCAATAACGCCTCTGATTGGCGGAACGTCCAAATGTGTCTTCTTGAAAATTTAATGAAGATTCTGTTTGCAGTGGCTTCAGAACATCATGTCGAGAAAAAGGTATCGGCATCTCATGGCTTGGACGTTTCAGCTGGAAGGCGGGTCATGAAAGGCGCATTGTGCCTTTAGTATTCCATCCCGATGCAATTTCTCTGTTTCAACGTCAATGTAAAACTCCAAGGGTTACAGTAAGCCTGCAGTGATACATCGGAATATACTAACGGACTCCCAATAAAGGTTCAAGCCACAGGCTGTTTGAAGCGTTACTCTACCTGGACAGAAGTCGGCATTGTGCCCTTTGTATTCAATCCCGAAGCAATTTCTGTGTTTTACCGTCAATGTGAACGTCAAAGGATTACAGTAAGCCTGCAGTGGTGCATCAGAATCGACTACTGGACTCCCAGAAAAGGTTCAAAGCAGAGACCGTTTGAAGTGTTACTCCCCCTGGACAGAAGTCGGCATTGTGAAGGTTGTGTTCCATCAGGATGCAATTTCTGTGTTTCATCGTCAATGTGAAGGTCCAACAGTTACAGTAAACCTGCATTAGCCCATCAGACTCTACTACTGGACTCCCAGAAAAGGTTCAAAGCACAGACCCTTTGAAAAGTTACTCCCCCTGGACAAAAGTAGGCATTGTGCTCTTTGTATTCAATCTGGATGCAATTTGAGTGTTTCATCGTCAACGTGAAGATCCAAGGGTAAGACTAAAGCTGCAGTGGTGCATCGGATACTAATACTGTACTCCGTGGAAAAGTTCAAATCACACTTCCCATGGACAGAAGTCGGCATCGTGACATTTTATATTCTATTTCGATGCAATTTCTGTGTTTCAAGGTGAATGTGAAAGTCCAAGGGTTACAGTAACCCTGCAGTGGTGCATCGGAATATACTACTGGACTCCCAATAAAGGTTCAAAGCACAATCAGTAAGCCTGCAGTGGTGCACCTGAATCTACTCCTGGACTCTCAGGTAAGGTTCATGGCACATACGGTTTGAAGCGTTTCTCACTCTATGTGGAAGTCCGCATTGTGCCTTTTGTATTTAATCCTTATGCAGTTTGTGTGTTTCATCGTCAATGTGAAAGTCCAAGGGTAACAGTAAAACTGCTTTGGTGCATCGGCATCTACTGTTGTACACCCAGGAAAAAGCACAGTCTGTTTGAAGCGTTACTCCCCTTGTACTGAAGTCGGCATTGTGACATTTTGTATATAATCCAGATGGAATTTCTGTGTTTCATCGTCAGTGTGAACATCCAAGGGATACAGTAAGCCTACTGTCGTGCATCTGAATGTAATACTGGTCTCCCAGGAAATTTTCATATCACAGACTGTATGAAGCGTTACTCGCCCTGGACAGAAGTCGTCAATTTGCATTTTGTATCCAATCACGATGTAATTCTGTGTTTGATCGTCAATGTGAAGGCCCAGGGGTTACAGTAAGCCTGTAGTGGTGCATCGGAATGTACTACTGGTCTGCCAGGAAAGTTTCATATCACAGACTGTATGAAGCGTTACTAACAATTTCTGTGTTTCATTGTCAATGTGAAGGCGCAAGGGTTACAATAAACATGTCGTGGTGAATCATAATCTAATACTGGGCTCCCAGGAAATTTTTTAACACAGGTTGCTTGAGGCGTTACTCCCGCTGGACCCAAGTGTGTATTGTATTCATTCCTAATGCAGTTTCTTTGTTTCATCGTCAGTATGAAGGTCGAAGGTTTACAGTAAACCTGCAGTGGTGCATCGGAATCTAATACTGAACTCCCAGAAATGTTTCAAAGTACACACTGTTTGAAGCGTTAATCCCCCTGAATGGTAGACAGCATTGTGAATTTTGTATTCAATCCCGATGTCATTTCTGTGTTTGATCGTCAATGTGAAGGTACAAGGGTTACAGTAAGCTTGCAGTGATGCATCGTAATCTACTACTGGACTCCCAGGAAATGTTCAAATCACAGACTATTTGAAGCGTTACTCCTCCTGGACAAAAGTTTTCACTGTGCCTTTTGTATATATTCTCGATGCAGTTTCTGTGATTCATCATAAATTTGAATTTTCAAGGGTTGCAGTAAGCTTGCAGTTTTGCAGCGCAATGTAGGCTAGTGCTGGACTTCCAATAAATGTTCAAAACACAGACTGTTTGAAGCGTTACTCCTCCTGGACAGAAGCCGGCATTGTGCCTTTTGTATTCAATCACGATGCATTTTCTGTGCTTCATCGTCAATTTGAAGGTCCAAGGGCTACAGTAAGGCTGCAGTGGTGCTTCGGATTGTATTACTGGACTCCCAATAAATGTTCAAATACAGACTGTTTGAAGCATTCCTCCCCCTTGACAGATGCCGGCATTGGGCCACTTGTATTCAATCCCGATGCAAATTCTGTGTTTCATCGTTAATGTGAAGGTCCAAGGATAACAGAAACGCTGCAGTGGGGCATAGAAATCGTCTATTGTACTGCCAGGAAAAAGCACAGACTGTTTGAAACGTTACTCTCCCTGGCCAAGAGACGGCATTGTGATATCATGTTTTTACTTCCGATGGAATTTTTGTGTTTCATCGTCAGTATGTACGTCGAAGGTTTGCAGTAAAGCTGGAGTGTTGCACCGGAATCTATTACTGGACTCCCAGGTAAGGTTCAATTCACAGACTGTTTGAAGCGTGACTTATTCTGGACGGAAGTCAGCATTGTGCCTTTTGTATTTAATCCCGATGCAATTAATATGTTTCATGGTCTAAGTGAACGTCCCAAGATTCAGTAAGCCTGCAGTGGTGCATCGGAAACTACTACGGGACTCCCAGGAAACTTTCAAAGCACAGACAGTTTGATGCGTTACTCCTCCTGAGCAAAAGTCTGCATTGTCCCTTTTGTATTCATGCCCGTTGCAATTTCTGTCTTTCATCTTCAATGGGAAGGTCCAAGGGTTACAGTAAGACTGCAGTGGTGCATCGGAATGTACTACTGGACTCAAAATAAAAGTTCAAAAGCCCAGACTCTTTGAAGTGTTACTCCTCCTGGACAAAAGTTTGCATTGTGCCTTACTTATTTAATCACGATCCAGTTTCTGTGTTTCGTCATAAATGTGATAGTCCAAGGGTCACAGTAAGGCTGCAAGTGGTGCATCGGAATCTACTACTGGATTCCCAGGGAAGGTTCAAAGTAAGGAGTGTTTGAAAAGTTACTCATGGATGGAAGTCAGCATTGTGTCTTTTGTATTCAATGGGGATTCGGTTTGTGCGTTTCATCGACAATGTGAGGGTCCAAGGGTAACAGTAAAGCTGCAGTTGTGCATCGGAATTTACTATTGAACTACTAGGAAAAAGCAGAGACTGAAGCATTACTCCCCCTGGACAGAAGTCGGCATTGTGATATTTTGTATTCAATTCCGATGGAATTTCTGTGTATAATCGTCAGTATGAAATTCGAAGGATTACAGTAAAGTTGCAGTGGTGAATCGGAATATAATACTGGACTCCCAGGAAAGTTTCGAATTACACTCTGTATGAAGCTTTACTCCCTCTGGACAGGAGTCGGCATTGTGCCTTTTGCATTCAATCCAGATGCAATTTCTGTATTTCATCGTCACTGTGAAGGTCCAAAGGCTACAGTAAATTTGCAGTGGAGCATTGGAATTTACTACTGGACTCCCAGAAAAGGTTCTAAGCACAGACTGTTTGAAGCGTTACTCACTCTGGACGGAAGTCGGCATTGTGCCTTTTGTATTCAATCCGGGTGCGGTTTGAGTGTTTCATTGTCAATGTGAAGATCCAAGAGTAACAGTAAAGCTGCAGTGGTGCATCGGAATCTACTCATGTACTCCCAGGAAAAAGCACAGACTGAAGCGTTACTCCCCCTGGGCAGAAGTCGGAATTGTGATATTTTGTATTGAATCCCGATGGAATTAATGTGTTTCACCGTCAGTATGAAGGTAGAAGGTATACAGCGAAACTGCAGTGGTGCATCGGAATCTAATACTGTACTCCCAGGAAACTTTCAAATTACATACTGTATGAAGCGTTACTCCTCCTGGACAGAAGTCGTCGTTGTCCATTGTGTAATCAATCCCAATGCAATTTCTGTGTATCATCGTCAATGTGAAGGACCAAGGATTACAGTAAATATGTCGTGGTTAATCATAATGTAATACTAGTCTCCCAGGAAAGTTTTTAACACAGACTCTTTGAAGCGTTACTCCTATTGGACACAAGTGTGTATTGTGCCTTTTGTATTCAATCTTAATGCAAATTCTCTGCTTCATCGTCATTGTGAAGGACAAAGGGTTACAGTAAAGCTACAGAGGTGCACCAGAATCTAATACTCGACTCCCAGGAAAGGTTCAAAACACAGACTGTTTCAAGCGTTACCCCCCTGGACAGAAGACAGCATTGTGCCTTATGTATACAATCACGATGCAATCTCTGTGATTTATCGTCAATAAGAAAGTCTAAGGGTTACAGTAAACCTGCAGTGGAGCATCGGAAAGTACTACTGGACTCCCAGGAAAGGTTCAAAGCACAGACAGTTTGATGCGTTGCTCTCCCTGGACAGAAGTCGGCATTGTGCTTTTATATTCAATCCCGATGCAATTACTGAGATTCATCGTCACTGTGAAGGTCGAAAGGCTACGATGGACCTGCAGTGGTGCATTGGGATCTACAACTGGTCTCCCAGAAAAGGTTCTAAGCACATACAGTTCGAAGCATTGCTGTCCCTGGAGAAGAGTTGTAATTGTGTATTTTGTATTCAATCCGAGTGTAATTGGTGTGTTTCATAGTCAAAGTGAAGTTCCAAGGGTAAGTGTAAAGCTGCAGTGGTGCATCGGAATCTACTTTTGTACTCACTCACAGGAGAGGTTCAAAGCAAAGAATGGTTGACGCGTAACCCCCTTGGACAGAAGTAGGAATTGTGATATCTTGTTTCCAATTCCGAAGTAATTTCTGTGTTTCATCGTCTTCATGAAGGTCGAAGGGTTACAATAAACGTGCAGTGATCCATCGGAATCTAGTACTGGACTCCCAGGAAAGTCTCAAAGCACAGACTATTTGAAGAGTTACTCCCTCTGGACAGAAGTCGGCATTGTGCTTTTTGCATTCAAATCCGAAACAATTTCTGTGTTACATTGTCAGTGTGAAGCTCCAAGGGCTACAGTAAGTCTGCAGTGGTGCATAGGAATATACTACTGGATTCCCAATAAGTGTTCCACGCACAGACAGTTTGAAAAGTTACTCCCCCTGGAGAGAAATAGACATTTTGACTTTTGTATTTAACCCAGATGCAATTTCTGTGTTTCATCGTCAATGTGAAGTTACAAGGATTACTATAAACCTGTAGTGGTGCATCGAAATCTACTACTGGACTCCTAGGTAACGTTCAATGCGCAAACGTTTTGAAGCGTTACTCCCCCTGGACAAAAGTTGGCATTGTGCCTTTTGTATTCAATCCGGATGCAGTTTGTGTGTTTCATCGTCAATGTAAAGGTCGAAGGTACACAGTGAACCTGCAGTGGTGCAACGGAATCTAATACTGGTCTCCCAGGAAACTGTCATATCACAGACTATATGAAACGTTACTCTTCCTGGACACAAGTCGTCATTGTGCATTTTGTATCCTATCCCGATGGAGTTTCTGTTTTTCATCGTCAATGTGAAGGTCCAACGGTTACATTAATGCTGCAGTGGTGCATCGCAATCTAATACTGGACTGCCAGGAAAGATTGTTTGAAGTGATACTCACTCTGGACGGAAGTCGGAATTGTCCCTTTTGTATTCAATCCGGATGCTGTTTGCGTGTTTCATCGTCAATGTGAAGGTCCTAGGGTAACAGTAAAGCTGCAGTGGTGCATCGGTATCTACTATTGTACTGCCAGGAAAGGTCACAGACTGTTTGAGGTGTTACTGCCCATGGACAGAAGTCGGCATTGTGGCTTTTATGTTCAATCCCGATGCAATTACTGTGTTTCATCGTCATTGTTAAGATCCAAGGGTTACATTAATGCTGCAATGTTGCATCGAAATCTTATACTGGAATCCCTGGAAAGGTTCAAAGCACAGACTGTTTGGAGCGTTATTCACTCTGGACGGACGTCGGAATGTGCCTTTTGCAATCAATTTGAAGCGTTACTCACTCTGGACGTAAGTAGGAAATCTGCCTTTTGTATTCAATCCCAATGCAATTTCTGTATTTCATGGAGAATGTGAAGGTCCAAGGGTTACGGTAAGCCTGCATTGGTGCATCAGAATTTACTACTGGACTCCCAATAAATGTTAAAAGCACAGACTGTTGTAGCGTTATTCCCCCTTGACAGAAACCGGCATTGTGCATTTTGTATTCAATCCCGATTGAATTTATGTGTTTCATCATCCATGTGGAGGTCCAAGGGCTACAGTAAACCTGCAGTGGTGCATCGGAATCTACTGCTGGACTTCCAGAAAAGGTTCAAAGCACAGACTTTTTGAATCGTTACTCCCACTGGAGAAAAGTTGTCATTGTCCCTTTTGCATTCAATCCGAATGCTGTATGTGTGTTTCATCGTCAATGTGGAGGCCCCAGGGATTTCAGTAAGTCGGCATTGTGCCTTTTGTCTTCAATCCCGATTCTGTTTCAGTGTTTCATCGTCACTATGAAGGCCCAAAGGCTACAGTAAATCTGCAGTGGTGCATCGGAATCTAATACTGGACTCAAAGGAAAGTTTCAAATTACATACTGTTTGAAACGTAGCTCCTCCTGGACAGATGTCGGCATTGTGCTTTTTGTATTCAATCCGGATGCAATTTCTGTGTTTCATCGTCAATGAGAAGGCCCAAGGGTTACAGTAAACATGTTGTGGTTAATCATTATCTAATACTGGTCTCCCAGGAAAGTTATTAACAGAGACTCTTTGAATGGTTACTCCCCTGGACACAAGTGTGTATTGTGCCATCTGTATTCAATCCTAATGCAATTTCTGTGTTTCATCGTCTATGTGAAGGTCCAAGGTTTACAGTGAGCCTGCAGTGGCGCATCGCAATTAACTACTGGACTCCCACGAAAGGTTCAAACACAGACTGTTTGATGAGTAACTCCCCCTGAACAGAAGTTGGCATTGTGGCTTTTGTATTCAATCCCGATGCAATTTCTGTGATACATCGTCAATACGAACTTCCAAGGGTTACAGTAAGCCTGCAGTGGTGCATCGGAATCTACAACTGGACTCCCAGGAAAGATTCAATCCAAAGACAGAGTGACGCGTTACATCCCCTGGACAGGGGTCGGTATTATGCCTTTTGTATTCAGTGCCTATGCAACTACTGCATTTCATCGTCAAGTTTAAGGCCCAAGGGATACATTAATGCTGCAATGTTGCATCTGGACTCCCAGGAAAGGTAAAACGACAGATTGTTTGAAGCGTTACTCACTCTGGACGTAAGTCAGAATTGTGCATTTTGTATTCAGTTCCGATGCAATTTCTGTATTTCATCGACAATGTGAAGGTCCAAGGGTTACGGTAAGCCTGCATTGGTGCATCAGAATGTACTACTGGACTCCCAATAAATGTTCAAAGCACAGACTGCTGTAGCGTCACTCCCCCTTGACAGAAACCGGCATTGTGCATTTTGTATTCAATCCCGATTCAATTTGTGTGTTTCATCGTCAATGTTAAGATCCAAGGGTTAAATTAATGCTGCAATGTTGCATCGGAATCTTATACTAGACTCCCTGGAAAGGTTCAAAGCACAGAATGCTTTTAACCGTTATTCACTCTGGACGTAAGTCTGCATTGTGACTTTTGTATTCTATCCCGATGCAACATCTGTGTTTCATCGGCAATGTGAACATCCAAGGCTTACAGTTGGCCTGCAGTGGTGCATTGGAATCTACTACTGGACTCCCAGGTAAGGTTCATAGTACATGCTGTTTGAAGCGCTGCTCCCCCTGGACATAAGTTCGCATTGTGGATTTTGAATTCAATCCCGATGCAATGTCTGTATTTAATCCCCAATGTGAAAGTCCAGGGGTTACAATAAACCTGCAGTGGAGCATCGGAATCCGCTACAAGACTAGCAGGAAAGGTTCAAACACAGACTGTTTTAAGCGTTACTCCCCCTGGACAGAAGTCGGCATTGTGCCTTTGTCTTCAATCCCGATTCATTTTCAGTGTTTCATCGTCACTATGAAGGCCCAAAGGCTACAGTAAACCTGCAGGGGCGCATCGGAATCTAATACTGGACTCAAAGGAAAGCTTCAAATTACATACTGTTTGAAACGTTACTCCTCCTGGACAGAAGTTGGCATTGTGCTTTTTGTATTCAATCCCGATGCAATTTCTGTGTTACATCGTCAGTGTGAACGTCCAAGGGATACAGTAAGAATGCCTTGGTGCATCGGAATGTAATACTGGTCTCCCAGGAAACTTTCATATCACAGACTGTATGAAACGTTACTCCACCTGGACACAAGATGTCATTGTGCATTTTGTATTCAATCCCGGCGCAATTTCAGTGTTTCATTGTCTATATGAAAGTCTAAGGTTTAAATTAAACCTGTAGTGGTGCATCGGAATCTGATACAGTACTCCCAGGAAAGTTTCGAAACACAGACTGTTATAAGATTACTCCCCCTGGACAGAAGTCGCCTTTGTGCCTATTGCAATCAAACCCGTTACATCGTCAGTGTGAACGTCTAAGGGATACACTAAGAATGCCGTGGTGCATCGGAATGTAATACTGGTCTCCCAGGAAACTTTCATGTCACAGACTGTATGAATCGTTAGTCCCCCTGGACTGAAATCGTCATTGCGTATTTTGTATTCAATACCGATGCAATTTCTCTATTTCGTCGTCAATGTGTATGCCCAAGGGTTACAGTGAACATGTCGTGGATAATCATAATCTAATACTTGTCTCCCAGGAATGTTTTTTAGCACAGGCTGTTTGAAGGGTTACTCCCCTGAACACAAGTGTGAATTGTGCTTTCTGCATTCAATCCTAATGCAATTTCTGTGTTTCATCGTCAATATGAAGGTCCAAGGGTTACAGTAAGCCTGCTGTGGTGCATCATAATGTACTACTGGACCCCCAACATAACTTCAAATCAACGACTGTTTGAAGCGTTACTCCCCCTTGATAGAAGCCGGCATTGTGCATTTTGTATTCAATTCCGATTGATTTTGTGTGTTTCATCGTCAATGTGAAGGTAAAAGGGCTACAGTAAACCACCAGTGGTGCACCGGAATCTACTACTGGACTCCCAGAAAAGGTTCAAAGCACAGACTGTATGATGCGTTACTCCCCCTGGACAAAAGTTGTCATTGTCCCATTTGTATTGAACCCGGATGCAGTTTGTGTGTTTCATTGTCAATGTGAAGGTCCAACGGTTACATTAATGCTGCAATGGTGCATCTGAATCAAATACTGGACTTCATGAAAAGGTTCAAAGCACAGATTGTTTGAAGCGTTACTCACTATGGACGGGAGTCAGGATTGTACCTTTTGTATTCAATGACAATGCAATTTCTGCGATTCAACGTCAATGTGAACCTCCAAGTGTTACAGTAAGCCTACAGTGGTGTATCGGAATCTACTACTGGACTCCTAGGAATGTTTCAAACACAGACTTTTAGAGGAGTTACTCCCACTGGACAGTAGTCGGCAATGTGCCTTTTGTATTCCATGCCGAAGCGATTTCTGTGTTACATCGTCTGTGTGAACGTTCAAGGGGTACAGAAAGCCTGCCATGGTGCATCGGAATCTAACACTGGTCTCCCAGGAAACTTTCGTATCACAAACTGTGTAAATCCTTACTCCCCCTGGACAGAAAACGTCATTGTGCATTTTGTATTCAATCCGGATGCAATTTGTGTGTTTCATCGTCAATGTGAAGGTCCATGGGATACAGGAAAGCTGCAGTGGTGCATCGGAATCTAAATTTGGAGTACGAGAAAGGTTCAAAAAACATACTGTTTGGAGCGATACACCCCCTCGACTGAAGACTGCAATGTGCCCTTTTTATTCAATCACGATGCAATCTCTGTGATTTATCGTCAATACGAAGGTCCAAGGGTTACAGTAAACCTACAGTGGTGCATCGGAATCGAGTACTGGACTCCCAGGAAAGGTTCAAAGCAAAGACAGAGTGATGCATTACTCCCCCTGGACAGACGTCCGTATTGTGCCTTTTGTATTCAACGCCTATGCAATTACTGTGTTTCATCGCCAAGTTGAAGGCCCAAGGGTTACATTAATGCTGCAATGTTCCATAGGAATCTAATTCTGGACTCCCAGGAAGGGTTCAAAACACAGATTGTTTGAAGCGTTACTCACTGTGGATGGAAGTCGGCATTGTGCCTTTTGTATTCAATCCCGATGTAATTTCTGTGTTTCACCGTTAATGTGACGATCCAGTAGTTACAGTAAGCCTGCAATGGTGCATCGCAATCTACTACTGGTCTCCCAGAAATGTTCAAAGCACAGACTGTTTGAAGCGTTATCCCCCGGGACTGAAGTCAGTATTGTGATTTTATGTATTCAATCCCGATGCAATTTCTGTCTCTCATCGCCTATATGAAGGTCGAAGGGTTACAGTAAATCTGCAGTGGTGCATCGTGAACTAATACTGGACTCCCAGGTAAGTTTCAAATCACAGACTGTTAGAAGCGTTACTCCTCCTGGACAGAAGTCGTCATTGTGCCTATTATATTCAATTCCACTGCAATTTCTATGTTTCATCGTAATGTGAAGGCCCAGGGGTACAGTAAATATCCCGAGGTGCATCATAATCTAACACTGGTCTCCCAGAAAAGTTTCATATCACAGACTGATTGGTGCGTTAGTCCCCCTAAACACTATTGTGTATTGTGCCTTTTGTATTTAATTCTAAATTAATTTCTGTGCTAATCGCCGATGTGAAGGTTCAAGGGTTACAGTAAGCTTGCAGTGATGCATCGGAATCTACTACTGGACTCCCAGGTAAGGTTCATAGCACATTCTGTTTGAAACGCTACTCTCCCTGGACATAAGTTCGCATTGTGGATTTTGTATTCAATCCCGATGCCATTTCTGTGTTTAGTCCCCAATGTGAAAGTCCAAGGGTTACAGTAAACCTGCAGTGGTACATCGGAATATACTACAAGACTCGCAGGAAAGGTTCAATCACAGACTGTTTTAATCGTTACTCCCCCTAGACAGAAGTCGGCATTGTGCCTTTTGTCTTCAATCTCGAATCATTTTCAGTGTTTCATCGTCACTATGAAGGCCCAAAGGCTACATTAAACCTGCAGTGGTGCATCGGAATCTAATACTGGACTCCCAGAAAAGGTACAAAGTGCAGACTGTTTGAAGCATCACTTCCTCTGAACACAAGTCGGCTTTGTGCCTTATGTATACAATCACAATGCAATCTCTGTGATTTATTGTCTATAAGAAAGTCCAAGGGTTACAGTAAAAATGCAGTAGTGCATCGGAATCTACTACTGGACTCCCCGAAATGGTTCAAAGCACAGACATTTTGATGCGTTACTCCACCTGGTCAGAAGTAGGCATTGTGGCTTTTCTATTCAATCCCGATGCAATTTTTTTGTTTCAACGTCTATGTGAAGATCGAAGGGTTACCGTATAACCGCAGTGGTGCATCGGAATCTAATACTGGACTCCCAGTAAGGTTTCAAAGCACACACTGTTAGAAGAGTTACTCCCCTGACCAGAAGTCCTCATTGTGCCTTTTGAATTCAATTCCGATGCAATTTGTGTGTTACATCATCAGTGTGAACGTCCAAGCGAGACAGTAAGCCTGTCGCGGTGCATCGGAATCTAATACTGGTCTCCCAGGGAAGCTTTTAACTCAGGCTGTTTGAAGGGTAACTCCCCTGGTCACAAGTTTGTATTGTGCCTTTCGTATTCAATCATAATGCAATTTCAGTCTTTCTTCGTCAATCTGAAGGTCGAAGGGTTACAGTAAGCCTGCAGTGGTCCATAGGAATGTACTACTGGACTCCCAATAAATGTTCAAAGAGCAGACTGTTTGAAGCGTTACTCCCCCTTGACAGAAGCCGGAATTACGCCTTTTGTATTCAGTCCTGATGCTATTTGTGTGTTTCATAGTCAATGTGAAGGTGCAAGCGCTACAGTAAACCTGGAGTGGTGCATCGGAATCCACTACTGGACTCCCAGTAAAGGTTTAAAGGACAGACTGTTTAAAGCGTTACTACACCTGGACAAAAGTTCGCATTGTCCCTTTTGTATTCAATCCGGATGCAGATTGTGTGTTTTATCGTCAATGTGAAGGCCCTAAGGTAACAGTAAAGCTGCAGTTGTGCTTCGGAATCTACTATTGTACTCCCAGGAAAAAACACAGACAGTGATGCGTTACGTCCCTTGGACAAAAGTCGGCATTGTGTTATTTTGTATTCAATTCAGATGGAATTTCTGTGTTTCATTGTCTGCATGAATGTAGAAGGTATACAGTTAACTTGCAGTGGGCATCGGAATTTAACACTGGACTCCCTGGAAAGTTTCGAATTACATAATGTTTGAAGCGTTACTTATCCTGGACAGAAGCCGGCATTGTGTATTTTGTAGTCACTCCAAATGCAAATTTCTGTGCTTCATCGTCAATGTAAGGGTCCAAGGGTTACAGAAATGCTGCAGAGGTGTATGAGAATCTAGTACTGGACTCCCAGGAAAGGTTCAAAGCTCAGACTGTTTGAAGCGTCACTCCCCCTGGACCGAAGTCTGCATTGTGCCTTTTGTATACAATTACGATGCAATCTCTGTGATTTAACGTCAATCTGAAGGTCCAAGGTTTACGGTAGACATGCAGTGGTGCATCGGAATCTAATACTGGCCTCCCAGGAAATGTTCAAAGCACAGAGTGTTTAAAACGCCACTCCCCCTGGACAGAAGTCGGCTTTGTGGCTTTTGTTTTCAATCGCGATAAAATTTTCTGTGTTTCATCGTCTATATGAAGTTCGATGGGTTACAGTAAATCTACAGTGGTGCATCGGAAATTTAATACTGGACTCCCAGAAAAGGTTCAAAGCACCGCCTGTTTGAAGCGTTCCTCCACCTGCACAAAAGTTGGCCTTGTGCATTTTGTATTCAATCCGCATGCAGTTGGTGTGTTTCATTGTCAATGCGAAGGTTTAAGGGTAACAGTAAAGCTGCAATGGTGCATCGGAATATACTATTGTACTCAAAGGAAAAGTTCAAAGCACAGACTGTTTGAAGTATTCCTTCCCCTGGACAGAAGTCGGCATTGTGATATTTTGTATTCAATCGCGATGCAATTTCAGTGTTACATCGTCACTGTGAACGTCAAAGGGATACAGTAAGCTTGCCGTCATGCATCGGAAGCTAATACTTGTCTCTCAGGAATCTTTCATATCACATACTGTATGAATCGTTACTCCCCCTGGACAGAAGTCGTCATTGTGCATTTTGTATTCAATCCCAATGCAATTTCTTTGTTTTATCCTCAATGTGAAGGTCCAACAGTTACGTTAATGATGCAATGGTGCATCGCAATCTAATACTGGACGCCCAGGAAAGGTTCAAACCACAGATTGTTTCAATGGTTACTCACTCTGGACGGAAGTCGGCATTGTGCCTTTTGTATACAATCACGATGCAATCTCTGTGATTTATCGTCAATACGAAGATATAAGGGTTACTGTAAACGTGCAATGGTGCATCGGAATCTACTTCTGGACTCTCAGGAAAGCTTCAAAGCACAAGCAGTTTGATGCGTTACTCCCCCTGGACAGAAGTCATCATTGTGCCTTTTGTATTCAATCCCGATGCAATTTCTGTGTTTGATCGACTATGTGAACGTCCAAGGGTTACATTGATGTTGCAATGGTGCATCGGAATCTAATACTGCACTCCCAGGAAAGGTTAAAACCACAGATTGTTTGAAGCATTACTCACTCTGGACGGAAGTCGGCATTGTGCCTTTTGTATTCAATCCCGATGAAATCTCTGTGATTTATCGTCAATACGAAGGTCCAAGGGTTACAGTAAACCTACAGTGGTGCATCGGAATCTACTACTGGACTCCCAGGAAAGGTTCAAACACAGACAGTTTGATGCGTTACTCCCCCTGGACAGAAGTCCAAAGACTACAGTGAACCTGCAGTGGTATATCAGAATCTACTACTGGACTTCCAGAAAAAGTTCAATGCACAGACTGTTTAAAGCATTACTACCACTAGACAGAAGTGGGCATTGCCCCTTTTGTATTCAATCCGGATGCAGTTTGTGTGTTTCATCATCAATGTGAAGGTCCTGGAGTAACAGTAAAGCTGCCATTGTGCCTTGGAATCCACTATTGTACACCCAGGAAAAAGCACAGGCTGATTGATGCGTTACACCCACCGGACATAAGTCGGCTTTGTGATATTTTGTATTCAATCCAGATGGAATTTGTGTGTTTAATTGTCAGTATGAATGTAGAAGGTATACAGTTAACCTGCAGTGGTGCATTGGAATCTAATATTGGACTCCCAGGAAAGTTTCAAATTACACACTGTTTGAAGCGTTACTCCTCCAGGTCAGAAGTCGGCATTTTGTATTTTGTATTCACTAGAGATGCAATTTCCGTGCTTCATCGTCAATGTGAAGGTCCAATTGGTACAGAAATACTGCAGAAGTGTATCAGAATCTAATACTGGGCTCCCAGGAAAGGTTCAAAGCTCAGAGTGTATGAAGCGTCTCTCCCCGTGGACAGAACTCAGCATTGTGCTTTTCGTATACAATCACGATGCAATCTCCTTGATTTATCCTCAATGTGAAGGTCCAAGGGTTTCGGTAGACACGCAGTGGTGCGTCGGAATCTACTACTGGATTCCAATGAAAGGTTCTAATCACAGACAGTTTGAGGCGTTACTCCCCCTGGACAGAACTCGACATTGTGGCTTTTGTTTTCAATCACGATACAATTTCTGTGTTTGATCGTCTATATGAAGTTCGAAGGGTTACAGTAATTCTGCAGTGGTGCATCGGAATCTAATACTGGACTCCCAGAAAAGGTTCAAAGCACAGCTTGTTTGAAGCGTTACTCCCCCTGCACAAAAGTTGGCATTGTGTATTTTGTATTCAATCCACATGCAGTTGGTGTGTTTCATTGTTAATGTGAAGGTTTAAGGGTAACAGTAAAGCTGCAGCGGTGCAACGGAATCTACTATTGTACTCAAAGGGAAGGTTCAAAGCACCGACAGTTTGAAGTGTTACTCCCCCTGGACAGAAGTTGGCATTGTGCCTTTTTCATTCAATCGCAGTGCAATTTCTTTGTTACACCGTCAATGAGAATGCCCAATTGTTGCTGTAAACATGTCGTGGTTAATCAAAATATAATACTGATATCCCAGTAAAGATTTTAACACAGAGTGTTTGAAGGGTTACTCCCCCTTGACACAGGTGTGTATTGTGCCTTTTGTATTCAATCCTAATGCAATTTCTGTGTTTCATCGTCAATGTGAAGGTCCAAGGGTTACAGAAAATCTGCAGAGGTGTGTCAAAATCTGATACTGGACTCCCAGGAAAGGTTCACACCACAGATCGTTTGAAGGGTTACTCACTCTGGACGGAAGATGGCATTGTGCCTTTGATATTCAATCCCGATATAATTTCTGTGTTTCATCGTCAATGTGAAGGTCCCAGGGTTACAGTAAGTCTGCAGAGGTGTATCGGAATATACTACTGGACTCCCAATAAATGTTCTAATCACGAACTGTTTGAAGCGGTCCTCCCCATTGACAGAAGCCAGCATTGGGCCTTTTGTATTCAATCCCGATGCAATTTCTGTGTTTCATCGTCAATATGACGATCTAAGGACTACTGTAAACCTTACAGCGGTATATCGGAAACTACTACCAAACTCCCAGATAAGATTCAAAGCACACACTGTTTAAAGTGTTACTCCCCCTGGACAAAAGTTGGCATTGTCCCTTTTGTATTCAATATGGATGCAGTTTGTGTGTTTCATCGTCAATGTGAAGGTCCAATTGATACAGAAATGCTGCAGAAATTTATCAGAATCTAATTCTGAACTCCCAGAAAAGGTTCAAAGCACAGACTGTTAGAAGAGTTACTCTTCAGGACAGAACTTGACATTGTGCCTTTTCCATTCAATCCCGATGCAATTTCTGTGTTTCATCGTCAATGTGAAGGCCCAAGGGTTACTGTAAACATATCGTGGCTAATCATAATCCAATACTCGTCTCACAGGAAATTTTCATATCACAGACTGATTGAAGCGTCACTTCCCCTGGACACTAGTGTTTATTGTGCTTTTTGTATCCAATCCTAAAGCAATTTCTGTGCTTCATCGTCAATGTGATGGTCCAAGGGTTACAGTAAAGCTGCAGAGGTGTATCAGAATCTAATGCTGGACTCCCAGGAAAGGTTCAAAGCACAGACTGTTTGAAGCGTCACTCCCCCAGGACAGAAGTCGGCATTGTGCTTTTTGGATACAATCACGATGCAATCTCTGTGATTTATCGTCAATAGGGACGTCCAAGGGTTACAGTATACATGCAGTGGTGCATCGGAATCTACTACTGGACTCAGCAACTCTGAAACAAGGAAGATTTTTTAGTTGTGCATGTAACATAACTAGAGAATTATAATGTATTAATATGGCATACTAATAGATTTTTTTAGATTTTGTTATTGTGGGGTGTATAGAAACACCAGAATTCATATGTTGCTATTCACCCCGCAACGTCTATAAACATAACCTAAAAAATTTGAAAATTCACAGACCTGATTTCATTTAAAGTGAATCAAAGCCAGCCATACAGTTTTACATAGATGTTATACCTGGTACTTACAATGACATTAACTGTAATATGTAGAATTCATGTTTACTTGCCAGAGAAGTTCAAAATAGATAGGAAAAAAACTTAAAAACTATCATCACAGACACAAGAATAAACATCAATCTACAATGCTGCCAACCCAGCAAAACATAAATCCCTTGTTAGTCTGAAGTGTTGCCAAACCAAAAACAATAATAGTTCAAATCAATGCCCAGTTCAACCTTATAGTATTCGAACTAATTGTATATATGAAGTTTTGTTTCTGTTCACCCTAATGTTTCTATTAACCCTGTTTTATGGTACTGAGTCTGGCGCAACTGGGGCCTTACTGGCCACACAAGCGTGATTACTGGTGAATGTAAGAATATGACAAGTTTCTGTAATCCTATTCACAGGTCCCCAGTTCAACACCTGGTCTGAGTTTGGATTAATTCATGCCATTCTACTTAGCTGATGTTTATGTGTGTAAATAACAGTCAAATAACGTTTGTAGGTCTCTAGAATTGTTCACAGACGAATCTCTACTGTATAGAGAAAACACATCGTTAAAGGACTGTTACAGATCCAAGAAGACAACACAAAGAAATCTGGTGCTTAAATAAATGAAAAAGCGCGATACTCTTTGACTACAAAATAAGCAATCAGTCACTGCACTCATTGCAGCTCTCTGATATACAGGGTGGTCCATTGACAGTGGCCGAGCCACATATCTCACGAAGTAAGCCACAAACGAAAAAACTACAAAGAACCAAACTTGTCTAGCTTGAAAGGGGAAACCAGATGGCGCTATGGTTGGCCCGCTGGATGGCGCTGCCATAGGTCAAACGGATATCAACTGCGTATTTTTAAATAGGAACCCCCATTTTTATTACATATTCGTATAGTACGTATAGATAAATGAATGTTTTAGTTGGACCACTTTTTTGCTTTGTGATAGGTGGCACTGTAATAGTCACAAACATATAAGTATGTGGTATCACGTAACATTCAACCAGTGCGGACGGTATTTGCTTCGTGATACATTACCCATGTTAAAATGGACCAATTGCGGGAAAGATCGATATTGTGTTGATGTGTGGCTATTGTGATCAATATGCCCAATGGGAGTGTGCTATGTATGCTGCTCGGTATCCTGGACAACATCATCCAAGTGTCCGGACCGTTCGCCGGATAGTTACGTTATTTAAGAAAGCAGGAAGTGTTCAGCCACATGTGAAAGGTCAACCACGACCTGCAACAAATGATGATGCCCAAGTAGGTGTATTAGTTGCCATCGCGGCTAATCCGCACATCGGTAGCAGACAAACTGCGCGAGAATCGGGAATCTCAAAAACGTCGGTTTTGAGAATGCTACGTCAACATTGATTGCACCCGTACCATATTTCTATGTACCAGGAATTGCATGGCGACGACTCTGAACGTCGTGTACAGTTCTGCCACTGGGCACAAGAGAAATTACGGGGTGATTAAAGATTTTTTGCACGCGTTCTATTTAGCGACGAAGCGTCATTCACCAACAGCGGTAACGTAAATCGCCATAATATACACTATTGGGCAACAGAAAATCCACGATGGCTGCGACAAGTGGAACATCAGCGACCTTGGCGGGTTAATTTATAGTGCAGCTTTATGGGAGGAAGGATAATTGGTCCCCATTTTATCGATGGCAATCTAAATGGTGCAATGTATGCTGATTTCCTACATAATGTTCTACCGATGTTACTACAAGATGTTTCACTGCATGACAGAATGGCGATGTACTTCCAACATGATGGATGTCCAGCACATAGCTCGCGTGCGGTTGAAGCGATATTGAATAACATATTTCATGACAGGTGGATTGGTCGTCGAAGCACCATACCATGGCCCGCATGTTCACCGGATCTGACATCACTGGATGTTTTACTGTGGGGAAAGCTGAAGGATATTTCCTATCGTGATCCATCGACAATGCCTGAAAACATGCGTCAGCCCATTGTCAATGCATTTGCGAACATTACGGAAGGCGAACTACTCGCTGTTGAGAGGAATGCGGTTTCACATATTGCCAAATGCATTAAGGTTGATGGACACCATTTTGAGCATTTATTGCATTAATGTGGTATTTACAGGTAATCACGCTATAACAGCATGCATTCTCAGAAATGAAAAGTTCACAAAGGTTCATGTATCACATTGGAACAACCGAAATAAAATGTTCAAACGTACCTACGTTCAGTATTTTAATTTAAATAACCTAGCTGTTACCAACTGTTCGTCTAATATTGTGAACCATATGTTTGTGACTATTACAGCGCCATCTATTACAAATCGAAAAAAGTGGTCCAACTAAAACTTTCATATTTCTTTACTTACTACACGAATATGTAATAAAAAAAGGGGGTTCCTATTTTAAAAAACGCAGTTGAGATCCTTTTGACCTATGGCAGCGCCATCTAGCGGGCCAACCATAGTGCCATCTGGTTTTCCCCTTCAAGCTAGACAAGTTTCGTTCTTTGTAGTTTTCTTCGTTTGACGCTTATTTAGTGAGATATTTGGCCCGGTCACAATCAATGGACCATCCTGTATATGAGTATCTGTTAGTACTGACTTAAGGGTTAACGACCATATAAACTCGAGCCTTGGGAAGAAAGATACAAGACTGGTATTTAAAGGAAGAATTTCATCGATGCATGGGCGTCCGTAGAAATTTACCTAAGTATGAATGTAAGGGGGGACGAGTTCTATTAATAGACGTTTCAGTTTAGAAGCGAAGAATACCGTCTTCTCTGTGAGAAAATACCGGTAATGAGAGAGTCGAAACAAGGCACTCGATTGTGGAGGGCTGATTTCTTTCCTTTGAGGTTCTTTTCTCTTCATCGTTTTTAAACTGACTGCTGTTTAGCTTAAGGCTAAGGGTAAGGCTATATGGGCGTTTTTCACTGTAGCAGTTTTAGGAAAAATGCCGCAACGTTTTCTTACCGCAGATACGTGGCTATACCATACGTTAAATAACGAGTTTTGTGCAATAAAGGACACAGATTCGGGAGCATACCGGCCACACCATGTATGGTTGACGTACCAGGTGGTTATAATTAAACTTTCCCTACTTAAAACGTTATAACACGTAACTAACTATCAATCTTGGCAACATTAATGTCAAGTACATGGGAAAGAGAATTAATACAGATTCACTTCAACTGAAACACTTTTAATGTGCTGCTATGTAACGTCATAACATTCGTACCTGTACCATTACTGCTACAAAAGGATCTCAATATTTCGCTATTTCACTGTCACACTTCCCATAATTTGCATTTTTTACGACAAAACTGTAACTTTTTTTCGCTTGATCACTATGAACAACCACACTAGACGCCATCTTGCCTGAGTATGTTGTCAAATAATTTCCAAGTGATTTATTTAACTATTCTGGAGTTTGAGATAAAATATCTCTCAAGTTCATTGTCTATTATATATAAAACTTTATCATATACTAAATATTTGAAACCAGTTGGTTATACAGGTTCCAGACTGTCTTTATTCAGCAAATCACAAACCTATTAATCACGATGTTTTGGCAGCTTTCGAATTCTACCAAGAAAAGCAGAGTCTTTGGGAATATCAGCACCTAGTTTTGTTGCCATATCTCCATCTCTTTCCATACACAAGTGAAACCTAAGCCTGATCTATGCATTTGGTTGAAATGATCACTTGTAGCTTCTACTAAGTTGATTGCAGCAACAATATTACAGTCTTTGCCCTGAAGGAAATCATATACTGATGCACTTTTCTAGAAAACTTGAGAACAGACATAAAAGAAAAAGAAAATAAAAATTGAACTTTGCACAAAACCCTAATGCTTCTAAATCTCGTTCTGAATTTTCTGCCAGAATGTGTATTAGGGGTACAATGGTACCTTCAACTGTCTTATTCATAGCCAAACATAAGCCATAGTAACAAGTCCATCTAGTGTCACAAACTTTTTAATTTCATTTCTCCCCTCTTCAGTTTTCTTGTGCATCAATAAACATTTTCTGCACTGCTCCCCTACTCATAAAAGTTCCTGCAGTGTCATACAAAAAAAAATCTGCTGTGTCTTGATCCCTCCACATGTTGCTATTATGATGAAATTCAACTTATGGTTCATACAGCATGTATAAATGGCTTGTGTGACTTCCCTGCTTAAAAGAGCTTGAACAACTACACAAGAACCACTCAGAACTGTAGTTTGTCCAACGCGGTTCTGCACTGAAGCACCTAGAACCGCTCAGCCACCGCAGCTGGCAAACATTATTCAATTACAGTTGATAGTTACTCAGTTTTTGAACAGTCTTTTGACTCATCAACAATTAGGGCAGAATACTGGGCTTGTTTTGCTTCATCTGGGATATGTTCTAGCACGATCATGATTATGGTGCTAAGAATTTCATTTTGTAATAGGATGACCAGAGCGAGTGTCGTGGTTGGGGTTGTAAGGCGTGGCTGGGTAGAAGAATGTGGCTGTTATTAGCTATCTTCCTCTTTATTGTTGGTTCTCCCAATACATTTTCCGATAGCTCAACCCCACCGCTCGTGTCGTAGTGGAGACATGCTGATGCGCGCAGTCCGAGGAATGCGACGCCGCGCTCGGTCAGTGGCTGCACAGGCGTTCTCATGCTGCATATAGGGAGAATTAAACCCAGTTGCTCTTTTGCAATTACTGAAACACTCACTCATAAAACTAACCAATTCTGTTTTTCTGTCTTCAGTTTGGGCATGCAAAAATCGATACATACAACAAAATGCAGCATCACGTATGATACTATATTCCAGCCATGGACGAATTTCGTACCAACCTGGCGGGAATTTTCATTTGTCTCAGTACAAGTGAAAAGGAAAATGCCATAATAGACGTTGTTTTGATTCATCAGTAGGTTTTGTGGATGTATCACAAACTCAAGCAGATGCTGGGGCTATTGCTAGGAATAGAAAATAAATCGTTAATTTTATTTTCATTTTACAACTGTTTTAATTCTTCTGCTACTGTTTCATGATCATAAAAATGTTTTTATATACTTCATTTCCTGGATCGTGAAATTTAAACTCTTCAGTTACAGACAAAGAGATTGTAATGTCCTAATTTGGTTTAGTAACTTTTCGTTGGCGACTCAAGAAAACTGATATGCTAAGCTGTTCTGTCATGTTACTATGATCACATACAATTCACTACAATAAACAAATCACACGCCATGATGATACTAAATATGATTATATTGTTCACCATTAATGCAAACTATAAAACTTACGTGCCAATAGAAAACAAAAACTGGGGAAGAACTGTTGGTTCGATAGATCGATCGACTGGTTTGTTCACTTGTAGCTCAGCATGTAGGCATCAATATATAGGTTGACGTTAGCTTTTTTCATAAAATTCACTTCAACTATATTTGTTTCGGTTTACAGCTATAATACGGGACAATACAAATCTGTTTGACAAATTGATGGAGTGCTTTACCTGATGCCTATAAATATATACAGTTTATTTTAATTTTAGCTTTAGTCTTTTATTCTGAAATTTGACCATCTTTTTTGTGTACATCAGAAGGTGGGCCAAGAAAATTATAAGTGAGCCTGGGCCCACCCTGGAGCCGCCATTGTTTAAAGTCCAAACAACACAAATCACCACTTGGGGCACCATCATGAGAGAGGTGCCAATGTGGAAGGGGCATCAGAGGCGTCACAACCAAATATTTCTATACACGAAATATCACAATTAGTCCTTTTGCTGTTGCAGACATGCTCTCTCTCCATTATATGGCGAGGGTGGCTTTTTTTATGGCTCTACTACTCACTAAATGTTGGAATGCCCGTGCTGAGAGGTAGCGTTCTGGCCGATACAAAATAGTTACTCTGGTGTAACCGCCAGACGCCACAGTTGCTAGGTGGTAGCCTTTAAATCGGCCGCGGTCCGTTAGTATACGTCGGACTCGCGTGTCGCCACTGTCAGTGATTGAAGACCGAGCGCCGCCACACGGCAGGTCTAGTCTAGAGAGACTCCTTAGCACTCGCCCCAGTTGTACAGCCGACTTTGCTAGCGACGGTTCACTGACTACATACGCTCTCATTTGCAGAGACGACAGTTTAGCACAGCTTTCAGTTACGTCATTTGCTACGACCTAGCAAGGCGCCATATTCAGTCACTATAATTACTGTCTTCAAGTATGTATTCTGAACGGATAATATTGTGAATCATGTAAGTCAAGAGCGACGTTCATCATTAATGGATTAAAGTTAAGTATCAAACTAATTACGTCCGCTTTCTGAATTCTCATTCCTTGTCATTTCCAGACCTCACGTCAGTATAGTTCTTACCTCCTCACGCCAGCCTGCGTGAGCTAAAACGCGTGAATTTCGGCCTCCACTCGTAACACGGTGTTGGCTCTTCTGCTAACACAAAAGTTACCATTCGATATTTCGAAAACAATCAGATGAAAAAAATTGATGTTTGCGCATCTTATAGTCGGATATCTTCACTCAATAAGGATCTGAATTTCTTTTCGCTATCCATCATATTTACTGCGCGACGTCAAATTAAGTAAAACATTGCACAAAGTTTTTAAGAGTCTGCAGAGGTAAAAGTGCATTGCGTCAACGTTGTATGTGGTTAATTTTAGCCCTAAAATTGCTGAGAATGAAATGTGGGTAGAATATCGAAATTTTATTTAAAATTGAGAGGAGAACAATATCTCATTTCGTTCACTAATTATTGGGTTTTATATCCGACGGACGGTCGGGCGCAATGAACTCATTCAGATCCTTGCACATCGGGAATCACGTGGTCATAACAATAGTCATACCTCATAAACGATACAAGATATCGAAACGACGTTTTTTGCGAATGATAACACGCACTAAGGCACATACGTTGTATAATAAATACACCAAACATTTTTATTCAGCAAGACGTGTAAATAACTCGTCCACAGCAGCGGGAACTCAACAGGTCAGGACGCAGAAGTCCACAGCGCAATAGGAAAGTCCAAACGGCGAGCTTATACACGTCCACAGCACCTCGAGATCGGCATAGCAGGATGTGTATACACGTCCTCAGCAGAGAACGGGTTAGTAACGAAAACTAACATGGTCAGATGAGTATGAGAGAAAAGGGGAAGTGAGGTGGGGCACCAAATCATGAGTCACTTGTGTGAAAAAATATTCTCAAACCAGAGATGTGTGAGACACACTCATCACGAAGTATCACTACAAGTAAGAATTCTGACATTACTAACATATGATAAAGATCATAGCATTTATGAGTAAATGATTTCTATTCGAAATATCGGTCTTTCATCAATGTGACTGACTCCGTACATATTTTTGTAGTTTATCAACAAAACATTCGTTTCCAGACTAAGTTGTGCAGGTCTCACTACCTTCCTACAAAATTGACAGGTGCAATTCTCTAATACAAGACACTGTATTGAGCTAATAGTGCTAGGGACATCAAAAGTGGAAGTACGTCACTGCATCCACATTCCTGCTCCCCATAGTGGGAACGCAAATTTTGACAGGGACAGGGATTCCGAACAAGGCAACTGAAGTATGTAAAGAAGCATCTCACACCCTCTTGATAGGAAGTTCAAAATAATCCTATAGACCAAATTAGCAACTGTGGATAAAATTTTGGCATGGGCAGGAAAACTCGAAACTAGTTCATGCGTACTTAGTTACAATGGAAGATGACCAATCTCACCAAAACTTATGCCAATGCCTGGGAGGCCCTTGTTCAGTATTAGGTGATAGTATTTTTAAAAATTTTAATTTTTCCTCTATTACCCATGTTTCTGGTATTTAACGAATCGTTACGAATGTCTCCTTACCTCTAACCTATCAGGATTGTTTCTCAAATGATAGATTAGAGTCTCGGTAATGGTATTCTACCTAAATGCTATTGGTGGTCTTAAATTGTAGAGCAAAGCAATTTGTGGGACAAAATTTTTCTTTGTATGTTACATCACGGTCCAAGAAAATGGTAAGCCACGTCCTCTTCCTAAGCCATGTCCAGCTCCCTCCCCCCTCCAATCCCTATCCTTCTCCTCCAACCACTGCCCAGTATTATACTGGCTATTAAAATGGAACAGCCAATGATATCCTAGTATTTTACCAACCATTGTAACGAAATAGCTAGTCCTTATCTTTATTCCCTGTACCTCACAGTGGTCAGTGAGCATAGTTCGATCTTTATACTACTCTTGGTGCAGGGTATACTGAATGCTAAAGTTAAATATTCTCACATCTAAAATATCTTTATAATATATCAAAATGCTTCTGACACTACCACTGATCAAACTTGCAGATTAAGCTACACTTCTCAAAGACCATATTTCGATCACTGCACCTCACTTGGTGTAAGGCACAATGGACCCCCAAATTAAATATTTACACATCTAAATTGTCACCAAATGAGGTAGCGCAGTGATTAGCACACTGGATTCACATTCGGGAGGATGATGGTTCAAACCTGTTTAAGGCCATACTGATATAGATTCTTCATGATTTCCCTAAATCGCTTCAGGAAAATGCCAGAATTGTTCCTTTGAAAGGGCACAGCCAACTTCCTTCCCCATTCTTCCCTAATTTGGTGGGACTGATGACCTCGTTCTTTAGTCCCTTCTCACCGAATCAAACAACCAATCTAAATTGTCAGTATTATTATTCTGTAGCTGTACAAAGCACATGTTAGCTAAAATAATATGCCTATCAAAGGTCATAATGTTAATTTCAAGTCTAAAATATATCTCAAAAATACATAAGCTTCATTAGCAACATAATGTTTATGATAATGTTATTTCCATATCCAAAATGTCTGTCAAAAATACATAAAGTGTGTAACTTGCAGTACTTCCATGTCTTGTAGTATTTATCAATAATGTCTAAGCACAAACAATGATAATGTCAACATTGTTTCCACGTTTATATCATCTGTATTATTGATCTATAAACACATGTTAGTTAAAATGATGTGTCAGTTACTGAAAGAGTGCAGTTATTGTATAACTTACACTTGACACTTAAAAAATGATTACGGTCTCTCAAATTAAGTGTCACAGTGCTATTTCCAAGTCTAAATTGTCTATATTATTAGTCTACAAAACACGTGCTAGCTATTATAATGTGTCAGCTACTGGAAGAGCGCAGTTACTGTGTAACTTGCACCTGACGCATAAAACACGACTGTTGGCTCTAAAATTAAGTTTGCAATGCTATTTCTATGTCTAAATTTTTCGATAATAGTACAAAACACATGTGGCTGAAAATAAAATGCTGCAGTAGCCGTTCACGCTTCATCCTACACCTAATTGAGGCTGTGTTGCAAGTATAAACTGAGCAAGCATCAGTTCAGGAGAAAAGAAAATAATGCACCAAGAAAAATATAATTAATGTTATTACCTGGCTACTATAGCTTTTTCAATTACTTTAGCTTTTCAATTACTTTTGATCTGGGATCTATCTTTGGTAGCATGTTTAGCCACCATTACGTTTTCTGACCCTTGAACATACCATACTGTACCAAAAATGGCACAGTTTAATGAGCTTTTTAATGCGTTGTATAGCTTAAACTGCAACACACAAGTATAACTATGAAAACTGGACAAGGTTCCATATAGAGCGGAAATTTCGTGCCTCAAAAATTCGATTATTGCACCAAAATAAAATGACTTATGAAAATATGTAAAGATTTTTTTATACAAAACACACATGGACTGTATATCATAATATGCAAGTATAAGTGCAGGTCACTGAGCATGGTCGAAAATTCAGTCTTTGGACCAAAATAAAATCGTCTGTTTTATTTATCAAAATATGTAAAGGTTTCGCTTACCAAACATACATGTCAGTACTGTCATACTTTAATTGTTCTATAACATTTTAAAAAATCACATGGTTCACTTATTTGGGCTACTGACATAAGTTATAGGCAAAACTGCGCTTGGCAATGAGTCTAAATCGATTTTTGTACCACACTTTAAAAACACTAAAAATTGTCTATATTATTTATCAAAAAATATTAGGGTTTGTTCCATAATATTACAAAACACACTGTCACTGTTGCTGATCTAACTTATAGCTTAAAGTGTGTACTTGTTGAAAACTGCTGTCTCACAGTGGAAAATACATGACACTTTGATGAACTAGCACACTGAACAGTAATAATAAGACATTCATATAGGTAAAAAAATGATGGTTGTTACGCTGTTGACTACCCACTTTCAACAACTTTTGAGTCATCCAAATATTGTAGTGACTCCAAGTTAGTGTATCAACTTCATTTTGCAGTACAAAATGTTTGGCATCTTCTGCTGATAATGCTAACTTATGTTACTGCACAATGGAGAGTACATGACAATTTGCCCCATACATCGCCATTTTACAGTAAAATAGTAACAAATTGACCCCCTACACTGCTGCGCAGTCAAGGGCGTCTTGCCATGGTTCGCACTGCTCCCTCCGTTGCAGGATCGAGTCCTCCCTCGGGCATGGGTGCATGTGTTGTCCTTAGCATAAGTTAGAGTAAGTAGTGTGTAAGGCTAGGGACTCCCCCCACGAACCATAGACCTTGCCGTTGGTGGGGAAGCTTGTGTGCCTCAGTGACACAGATAGCCGTACCGTAGGTGCAACCACAACGGAAGGGTACCTGTTGAGAGGCCAGACAAACGTATGGTTCCTAAAGAGTGGCAGCAGCCTTTTCAGTAGTTGCAGGGGCAACAGTCTGGATGATTGACTGATCTGGCCTTGTAACATTAACCAAAACGGCCTTGCTGTGCTGGTACTGCGAACGGCTGAAAGCAAGGGGAAACTACGGCCATAATTTTTCCCGAGGGCATGCGGCTCTACTGTATGGATAAATGATGATGGCGTCCTCTTGGGTAAAATATTCCGGCGGTAAAATAGTCCCCCATTCGGATCTCCGGGCAGGGACTACTCAGGAGGACGTCATTATCAGGAGAAAGAAAACTGACGTTCTACGGATCGGAGCGTGGAATGTCAGATCCCTTAATCGGGCAGGTAGATTAGAAAATTTAAAAAGGGAAATGGATAGGTTAAAGTTAGATATAGTGGGAATTAGCGAAGTTCGGTGGCAGGAGGAACAAGATTTTTGGTCAGGTGAATACAGGGTTATAAATACAAAATCAAATAGGGGTAATGCAGGAGTAGGTTTAATAATGAATAAAAAAATAGGAGTTTGGGTAAGCTACTACAAACAGCATAGTGAACACATTATTGTGGTCAAGATAGACACAAAACCCCCACCCACAACAGTAGTACAAGTCTATATGCCAACTAGCTCTGCAGATGACGAAGAAATTGATGAAATGTATGATGAGATAAAGGAAATTATTCAGGTAGTGAAGGAAGATGAAAATTTAATAGTCATGGATGATTGGAATTCGAGAGTAGGAAAAGGGAGAGAAGGAAACATAGTAGGTGAATATGGATTGGGGCTAAGAAATGAAAGAGGAAGCCGCCTGGTAGAATTTTGCGCAGAGCATAACTTAATCATAGCTAACACTTGGTTCAAGAATCATGAAAGAAGGTTGTATACATGGAAGAACCCTGGAGATACTAGAAGATATCAGATAGATTATATAATGGTAAGACAGAGATTTAGGAAACAGGTTTTAAATTGTAAGACATTTCCAGGGGCAGATGTGGACTCTGACCACAATCTATTGGTTATGAACTGTAGATTAAAACTGAAGAAACTGCAAAAAGGTGGGAATTTGAGGAGATGGGATCTGGATAAACTGAAAGAACCAGAGGTTGTAGAGAGTTTCACGAAGAGCATAAAGGAACAATTGACAAGAATGGGGGAAAGAAATACAGTAGACGAAGAATGGATAACTTTGAGGGATGAAGTGGTGAAGGCAGCAGAGGATCAAGTCGGTAAAAAGACGAGGGCTAGTAGAAATCCTTGGGTGACAGAAGAAATACTGAATTTAATTGATGAAAGGAGAAAACATAAAAATGCAGTAAATGAAGCAGGAAAAAAGGAATACAAACGTATCAAAAATGAGATCGACAGGAAGTGCAAAATGGCTAAGCAGGGATGGCTAGAGGACAAATGTAAGGATGTAGAGGCTTACCTCACTAGGGGTAAGATAGATACTGCCTACAGGAAAATTAAAGAGACCTTTGGAGAAAAGAGAACCACTTGTATGAATATCAAGGGCTCAGATGGAAACCCAGTTCTAAGCAAAGAAGGGAAAGCAGAAAGGTGGAGGGAGTATATAGAGGGACTATACAAGGGCGATGTTCTTGATGACAATATTATGGAAATCCCCCTGCGGGTCCAGGGTAAGAATAGGCCCGAGGTATTCCTGCCTGTCGTAAGAGGCGACTAAAAGGAGTTTCAACCGTTTCGGCCTTTCATGCGATGGTCCCCCTTGGGGTTTGACCTCCATTTTTCAAAATTCTACGGAAGTACGAGCCTTTTGGGGAAGGACGCCTTACGTGGTGTCTCACTGGTCCTCAGTGCACTAAGACCTTGGCACTCAGCATTGTAACGGCGTTGTAACCACACCCACTATTCCTCAAAATTGGCCTAAACGCCTGATGGGTTGCACAAGTTATGCCCATAGTGCGTCCCCATCTGCACCTACGATCATGATGGACTTTCCATGGCACCAGAAATCCAGCATGGTAGCCAGCCCGTTGTGGTGGGGTCGTCATGTACCCTCTAGGTTGTAGCCCCCTGACAACACAGGGATCGTACTGCTGATACCTGAGCTGCACCCTCCCCACGTCGGCCAAGGAGTAGATGCCCGTCCCCTTGGGGCATCAGGATTCCCGGCAACGGTCATCTTACCAGGTGGCCCTTGCAGAGGCTGGGTGGCGCCCATGGGGAGAGCCCCGGGTCGGAGTGGGTGGTATCGGGTCGGACGTTTCGCAGATGAAACGTCGACATGTATCAGGTCGCTCTGCGGCCGAGACTTTTAAAAAGAAAGGTACTGTCTCTGGTTCTGGTTCTCCTGCCCTTTCCCCCTTGGCCACTCCCTGGGAGGAAGGACAGGCCCGCCGGCTTGGGGCGAAGTACTTCCCCCACTATTTAGTCTGTTCTCGGACCGATGGGGGGACGTTCGCCACCTCCAAGCCCATGTTCTTTGTCCAGCACATCGAGGACATCTTCGGGGAAATCGAGGCTCTCAGTAAAATGCGTTCGGGGTCCGTTCTTATAAAGACCACCTCCGCCACTCAGTCGGCGGCGCTCCAGGCGTGCGACCGACTAGGGGACATCCCAGTGTCCATTGTCCCGCATCTGGCACTGAATAGGAAGCAGGGGGTTATTTTTCATCGGGACCTCCTGCTGCAATCTGATGAGGAACTCAGGGCCAACCTGGAGCGCCGAGGCGTGCATTTCTTCCGGCGAGTCCAGCGCGGCCCCAAAGACCGTCGCATCGACAACGGGGCCTTTATCCTCGCCTTCGAGGGGGACGTTCTCCCGGAGAAGGTAAGGGTGATGTGCTACCGGTGCGACGTGCGACCTTACATCCCGCCTCCTACGCGCTGCTTTCGGTGTTTGCGCTTTGGGCACATGTCGTCACGGTGTGAGGCTGAGCCCCTTTGTGGCGATTGTGGATGTCCTCTTCGTGAGGAACATACATGCACCCCAACACCTCGGTGCGTCAATTGTCCTGGCATCCACTCGCCTAGATCTTTAGACTGCCCCGCATATCAGATGGAGAAGAAGATTCAAGAATTAAAAACTTTGGATCTCCTCCCTTATTCTGAGGCTAGGAAGAAGTATGACTGCCTCCATCCCATGACGTTGACAACTTCGTTTGCCTCAGTCGTGTCCACTCCTTCCACAGTATCCTCACCCCTATCCTGTCCCCCCTCCACCTCCTCACCCCAACCTAGGTCTATGCCTCCGCCTCCCAAATCCCTCCCTTCCAAATCCTCCTCCCTCGCGGCCCCTGCCCCCTCTGCCCCAGGGGCCACCCTTCCTCCTCCTCCCCCTCCACCGCCTGAGGAGCGATCTTCTTCTCAGGCGTCCATCGGGGAAACGTTCTGGACCCCGGATTCCGAGGTCCGGCGTTCCAAAACGGACCCCGCGCGTGAGGACCTTCTTCGGGTCCAGCCCACCATCCCCGTGCCTCATCGGACTTCCCAGAAGGCCTCCAAGAAGAAGTCTTTATGCACCTCTCCACCCCGGCGCGTTTCGTCTGACGCTCCATCCGTGAGTCGCTGCTCCCGGCCGTCCTCAGTTTTGCCGGGACGCTCTGCTGCCAGGCGCTTAGCTGGCCTCTCGTCGGCGAATGATGCTGCCCCTCCTACGCAACCCGGCAAAGCGGCCGCAGCTGGCGTCGACTCGATGGAACAGGATCCGCCTCCCGCCGATTGTAGCGTTGTTCCCTCGAAACCTGGTCCTCCGTGGCCGTCGAGGTGACCAGCTCTTCACCCGTTTCGTTCCCCCCTTTTTTCTGACTAGCGATGGCTTTGTTACATTGGAACATAACAGGTATTCGATCTAATCGGGAGGAATTACAACTGCTCCTCCGCGTGCACTGCCCGCTGGTCCTTGGTCTCCAGGAAACCAAGTTGCGCCCAACTGACCGTATTGCTTTTCCCCACTATACCTCGGAACGGTCTGACCTCACCCCTGTGGACGGTATTCCAGCTCATTGTGGGGTCATGTTGCTCGTTCGGGACGATGTCTATTACCATCTTATCCCATTGACCACCCCACACCAAGCAATAGCTGTCCATATTACTCTTTCTGCCTTTACTTTTTCCGTTTGTACCGTCTACACTCCATCGTCATCCGCAGTTAGTCGGACTGACATGATGCACCTGATTGTTCAGCTTCCTCCGTCGTTTTTATTGTTTGGCGACTTCAATGCCCATCATCCCCTTTGGGGCTCTCCTCCATCCTGTCAGAGAGGCTCCCTCTTGGCGGATGTCTTCAACCATCTCAATCTTGTCTGCTTCAATACTGGCGCCCCGACTTTCCTCTCGGACTCTACTCATACCTACTCCCACTTGGACCTCTCGATTTGTTCTACCACTCTTGCCCATCGGTTCGAGTGGTATGTCCTTTCTGACACCTATTCGAGCGGCCACTTCCCCTGTGTCGTTCATCTCCTGCACCACACCCCATCCCCACATCCTTCGAGCTGGAACATACCGAAAGCTGACTGGGGACTTTACTCCTCCCTGGCGACCTTTCCAGACCACGACCTTCTCAGTTGTGACATTCAGGTCGAATACCTCACGGCTGTTATCATCCATGCTGCCGAACGTTCCATACCTCATACTACCTCTTCTTCACGTCGCGTTCCCGTCCCCTGGTGAAATGAGGCTTGTGGAGACGCTATCCATGCTCAACGACGTGCTTTACGCATCTTTCGCCGCCATCCTACGTTGGCGCATTGTATTGGATACAAACGACTCCGAGCGCAATGCCGTAGAGTCATCCAAGACAGCAAAAAAGCTTGTTGGGCCTCTTTCACCAGCGCCTTTAACAGTTTTACTCCCTCTTCTGTCGTCTGGGGTGGCCTGCGCCGGCTGTCGGGCATTAAGGCCCACTCCTCGGTACCTGGCCTGACTTCAGGTAATGAGGTCCTTGTTGATCCTGTGGATGTCTCCAACGCCTTTGGCCGCTTTTTCGCGGAGGTTTCAAGCTCCGCCCATTACCACCCTGCCTTCCTTCCCAGGAAAGAGGCAGAAGAGGCTCGGCGACCTTCCTTCCACTCGCTGAATCTGGAAAATTATAATGCCCCCTTTACTATGCGGGAACTCGAACGTGCACTTGCACTGTCCCGGTCCTCTGCTCCGGGGCCAGATGCCATTCACGCTCAGATGCTGGCCCACGTTTCTCCGGCAGGCAAAAGCTTCCTTCTTCGTACCTACAATCGCGTCTGGACCGAAGGTCAAGTCCCCATGCGTTGGCGTGACGCTGTCGTTGTTCCTATACCCAAACCCGGGAAGGATAGACACCTTCCTTCTAGTTACCGCCCCATTTCTCTTACAAGCTGTGTGTGTAAGGTGATGGAGCGCATGGTTAACGCTTGGTTAGTTTGGATTCTTGAATCTTGATGGCTACTTACCAATGTTCAATGCGGCTTTCGTCGCCGCCGCTCCGCTGTTGACCACCTTGTGACCTTGTCGACATTCATCATGAACAACTTTTTGCGAAAGCGCCAAACGGCAGCCGTGTTCTTCGATTTGGAGAAGGCTTATGATACCTGTTGGAGGGGAGCGATCCTCCGCACTACGCACAGGTGGGGTCTACGCGGTCGCCTGCCTCTTTTTATTGATTCCTTTTTAACAGATCGAAAGTTTAGCGTACGTGTGGGTTCCGTATTGTCCGACGTCGTCCTCCAGGAGAACGGAGTGCCTCAGGGCTCCGTCTTGAGCGTAGCCCTTTTTGCCATAGCGATCAATCCGATTATGGATTGCATTTCACCTAATGTCTCAGGCTCTCTTTTTGTCGATGACTTTGCGATTTACTGCAGTGCCCAGAGAACATGCCTCCTGGAGCGCTGCCTTCAGCGTTGTCTAGACAGCCTATACTCATGGAGTGTGGCAAATGGCTTCTGGTTCTCTGAAGAGAAGACGGTTTGCATCAACTTTTGGCGATATAAAGCGTTCCTTCCGCCATCCTTACATCTCGGTCCCGTTGTTCTCCCATTCGTGGACACAACTAAGTTTCTAGGGCTCACACTGGACAGGAAACTTTGTTGGTCTCTGCACATCTCTTATTTGGCTGCCCTTTGTACACGTTCCCTTAATGTCCTTAGAGTACTTATTGGTTCATCTTGGGGAGCGGATCGCACTGTCCTGCTTCGCTTGTATCGGTCCATAGTCCGATCAAAGCTGGATTATAGGAGCCTCGTCTACTCGTCTGCTCGGCCATCCCTCTTACGCCGTCTCAACTCCATCCACCATTGGGGGTTACGTCTTGCGACCGGAGCATTCTACACTAGTCCCATCGAGAGTCTTTATGCTGAAGCTGCCGAATTACCATTGACCTACCGGCGCGACGTACTGCTTTGTCGGTATGCCTGCCGGCTTTTGTCAATGCCCGACCACCCCTCTTATCAGTCCTTCTTCGCCGATTCTCTCGACCGTCAGTATAGGTTGTATGTGTCTGCCCTGCTGCCCCCTGGAGTCCGCTTTCGTCGCCTGTTTCGACAATTGGATTTTGCCCTCCATACCACCTTCAGAGAGGGTGAGAGCCCGACACCACCGTGGCTCCAGGCTCCGGTTCATATTTATCTCGACCTCAGCTCGCTCCCGGAGGAGGGCACTCTGGCTGCAGTGTATTGCTCACGGTTTGTCGAACTTCGTGCGCGACTTGCCAGTCACACCTTTATTTACACTGATGGCTCCAAAACTGACGATGGTGTCAGCTGTGCCTTTGTCGTCGGGGCCGGCACCTTTAAATACTGGCTCCTCGACCAGTGTTCCAGCTTTACGGCCGAGCTTTTTGCTCTCCATCAGGCCGTTCAGTATGCCCACCGCACCGCCATTCATCGTATGTACTCTGCTCTGATTCACTCAGTGCTCTTCAGAGCCTTGGAGCTCCATATCCGGTCCATCCCTTGGTGCAACGGATCCAGCAGTCCCTCCATTCTTCTGCTGCTGATGGCTCTCCTGTCAGCTTTCTGTGGGTTCCCGGCCATGTAGGAGTGCCTGGGAATGAGGCTGCTGATGCTGCAGCCAAGGCTGCAGTCCTCCTGCATCGGCCAGCCTCCCATTGTGTCCGGTCATCTGACATTAGTGGAGTTGTTTGAAAGAGGCTTGTGTCTTTGTGGTGGGATACTTGGTCATCACTTCAAGGAAACAAGCTCCGGGCAGTAGAACCGTTCCCAACTGCTTGGACAACCTCCTCCCGACCATCTCGGCAAGAAGGATCCTTCTGACCAGGTTGCGGATTGGGCATTGCCGGTTTAGCCTACCTGCTCTCCGGTGACCCAGCCCCGCAGTGCCCTTGTGGTCATGCATTAACAGTGCGCCATGTTTTATTGTCATGTCCCCATTTTAGTCAATCTCGTGTTGTCCTGTCTCTGCCATCTACTTTACAGGATATTTTAGCTGATGACGCTCGAGCAGCTGCTCGTGTTCTTCGTTTCATTGCTTTGACTGGCTTGTCCAAAGACATCTAACTCCTTCACTTATTTTATCTGCATCTTTGTAAGAACTTTCTTGGGTCCCCCCCCCCCTTGAGTTTTACTAGATTCTATGTGCTCTAACACTGCGACCTTAAACGCAAAAAAAAATTATGGAAATGGAAGAGGATGTAGATGAAGATGAAATGGGAGATATGATACTGCGTGAAAAATTTGATAGAGCTCTGAAAGACCTAAGTCGAAACAAGGCCCTGGGAAGTAGACAACATTCCATTACAACTACTGACAGCCTTGGGAGAGCCAGTCCTGACAAAACTCTACCATCTGCTGAGCAAAATGTATCAGACAGGCGAAATACCCTCAGACTTCAAGAAGAATATAATAATTCCAATCCCAAAGAAAGCACGCGTTGACAGATGTGAAAATTACCGAACTGTCAGTTTAATAAGTCACAGATGCAAAATATTAACGCGAATTCTGTACAGACGAATGGAAAAACTGGTAGAAGCTGACGTCGGGGAAGATCAGTTTGGATTTCGTAGAAATATGGGAACACGTGAGGCAATACTGACCCTACGACTTATCTTAGAAGAAAGATTAAGGAAAGGCAAACCTACGTTTGTAGCATTTGTAGACTTGGAGAAAGCTTTTGACAATGTTGACTGGAATAATCTCTTTCAAATTCTGAAGGTGGCAGGGGTAAAATACAGGGAGCGAAAGGCTATGTACAATTTGTACAGAAACCAGATGGCAGTTATGAGTCGAGGGCCATGAAAGGGAAGCAGTGGTTGGGAAGGGAGTGAGACAGGGTTGTAGCCTCTCCCCAATGTTATTCAATCTGCATATTGAGCAAGCAGTAAAGGAAACAAAAGAAAAATTCGGAGAAGGTATTAAAATCGATGGAGAAGAAATGACATTGTAATTCTGTCAGAGACAGCAAAGGACTTGGAAGAGCAGTTGAACGGAATGGACAGTGTCTTGAAAGGAGGATATAAATGAACATCAACAAAAGCAAAACGAGGATAATGGAATGTAGTCGAATTAAGTCAGGCGCTGCTGAGGGAATTAGATTAGGAAATGAGACACTTAAAGTAGTAAACGAATTTTGCTATTTGGGGAGGAAAGTAACTGATGATGGTCGAAGTAGAGAGGATATAATATGTAGACTGGCAATGGCAAGGAAAGCGTTTCTGAAGAAGAGAAATTTGTTAACATCGAGTATAGATTTAAGTGTCAGGAAGTTGTCTCTGAAAGTATTTGTATGGAGTGTAGCCATGTATGGAAGTGAAACATGGACGATAAATAGTTTGGACAAGAAGAGAATAGAAGCTTTCGAAATGTGGTGCTACAGAAGAATGCTGAAGATTAGATGGGTAGATCACGTAACTAATGAGGAAGTATTGAATAGGATTGGGGAGAAGAGCAGTTTGTGGCACAACTTGACAAGAAGAAGGGATCCGTTGGCAGGACATGTTCTGAGACATCAAGGGATCACCAATTTAGTATTGGAGAGCAGTGTGGAGGGTAAAAATCGCAGAGGGAGACCAAGCGATGAATACACTAAGCAGATTCAGAAGGGTGTAGGCTGCAGTACGTATTGGGAGGTGAAGAAGCTTGCACAGGATAGAGTAGCATGGAGAGCTGCATCAAACCGGTCTCAGGACTGAAGACCACAACAACAACAAGGCTAGGGACCGATGACCTCTGCAGTTTAGTCCCATAGAACTTGACACAAATTTCCAAATCTACCCCATACACAGGCCTGTTACAGCAAAATGGCAACAAATTGCCCTATGCATCATTATGTTACAGCACATTTGTAGCTGACTGCCACAATACATCACCATGTTACATAAAATTGTAACAAATTCCACCATACCCCAAATCAATGGTGACAGTGTGTGTATGTGATATAACCAGCGTGTGGGTGTCAGCTACTGAATCCCAAATAGTATTCTTAACACTGGCGGCTGCCATTATCCCAATTAAGGTGTCTACCATGAGCTGAAACGCATGTTGGATACTACTGGTGTCATGATAGTAAGTTTACATGATGATTGCTATCATCCTGATCAGTACAACTACCATTACTTGTAATGTATGATTTTACTCAACAATTAAAAAAATAATGCCCTGTCAGTTGGTCTCAGCTACTGGATCTCAAAACTGTATTCTAATACCAAAAGCTTGTAGTGTATGTGGGATAACCTGGCAGTGAGTGTCAGCTACTGGGTCTCAAATAGTATTCTAACAGCAGAAGTTGACACATGTGGCTATAACCCAACAGTGAGTATCAGCTATTGGCTCTGGATCTTATATAGTATCCCAAACACCAAACAAAATTCAAAGAAATGGGTCCATTCATCAGCACTACTTTACAAAATTGTAACAAATTGCCCCATACATCTACGTTGTTGCACGAAAGTGCAAGATATCACAACTCTTACACAAAATTATCAAAAATAGCCACATACATCAACATTCTTGCACAAAACGGTAGTAGACAGCCCTTTTCGTTGTCATTGTTACACAAACTGCTAAGAAATTGTTTCATACATTGTCATTTATGCTGATGTCATTTATACATATTCTTATTTAGCAACATATGGTGCAATTTGTTACAATTTCATGTCACAATGATGACGTACGATACAATTTGTTAGTTCTGTGAAACACGAGGTGTATTGGGGCAATTTGTTATAATTTCGTGTACCAATGACAATGTATGTGGCAATTTGTACAATTACATTTTTGCCTAATCTATAACTGTCTGCCTACATAAGTTACTGGTCAGCATAAATGGTTGGCACACGGAGGACCTGGGTTCAAGTCCTCCATACTGCCAAGGATTTTTCCTTGGTGGAGGACTGGTATGGGAAGTACTCAGCCTTGTGATTGCAACTGAGGAGCTACTTGACTGACTAGTAGTGGCTCCACTGTCCAGAAAATCTGCCAAAAGGCCAAGACAGCAGTGTGCTGATCACACATGTCCCTCAATAACACATCTGCTTGACACTGCAATGCGGAGGATGACACGGTGGCCAGTGGATACCCCTTTGGCATTCACGGCCTGGCCAGGAGCTGGTTTTTTATCTATAACTGTATGTAAAATGGGATAACTGGTTACAATTTTGCTGTATCATGGTGACATACAGGGTATTACAAAAAGATACGGCCAAACTTTCAAGAAACATTTCTCACACACAAAGAAAGAAAATATGTTATGTGGACATGTGTCCGGAAACACTTACTTTCCATGTTAGAGCTCATTTTATTACTTCTCTCGAAATCACATTAATCATGGAATGGAAACACACAGCAACAGAATGTACCAGTGTGACTTCAAACACTTTGTTACAGGAAATGTTCAAAATGTCCTCCGTTAGCATGGATACATGCATCCACCCTCCGTCGCATGGAATCCCTGATGCACCGATGCAGCCCTGGAGAATGGCGTATTGTATCACAGCCGTCCACAATACGAGTACGAAGAGTCTCTACATTTTGTACCGGGGTTATGTAGACAAGAGCTTTCAAATGCCCCCATAAATGAATGTCAAGAGGGTTGAAGTCAGGAGAGAATGGAGGCCATGGAATTGGTCTGCCTCTAGCAATCCATCGGTCACCGAATCTGTTGCTGAGAAGCGTACTTATACTTCGTCTGAAATGTGCAGGAGCTCCATCGTGCATGAACCACATGTTGTGTCGTACTTGTAAAGGCGCATGTTCTAGCAGCACAGGTAGAGTATCCCATATGAAATCATGATAACGTGCTCCATTGAGCGTAGGTGGAAGAAACTAAAATGAGCTATAACATGGAAATTAAGCGTTTCTGGACACATGTCCACATAAAATCTTTTCTTTATTTGTGTGTGAGAAATGTTTCCTGAAAGTTTGACCATACCTTTTTGTAACACCCTGTATAGGGGCAAAGTGTCAAGTAGCCTCATACCCTAACAGTACCCATCATACATTCAGGGTAATGGTAGTCACCATGTCAAATGACCATCATTATGCTCAGTAGTATCAACCATGGCAGTCACCATAATTAAGGTTGTGGCAGTCACAGTCTACTGTTCAGCATGTTATTTCATCAAAGATTCTTGTAGTCTCCACTATGTAATAGCATAAGTTAGCAATGTCAGCAGAAGATCAAGAACATTTTGTAATACAAGATAAAGTTAATAACTTAGCATGGATGCACTATAATGCCTGGGTGACTTTCTAAAATAGCTGAAAATGGATAGTTCAAAGCATATCAACCCTCATTTCCAACCTGTATGAAGGTGTATCAATGTTGTTTCATTGAGGTGTCATGTAGTTTGAACTGAGTGACAGCATTTTTCAGTCATTGGCAAGTGCACTTATAAGCTGAAAGTTAGGTCAACAGTAATGTTACATGTGTTTCGTAATTTATACAACAGATCTTTAAATATTTTGATAAATAATGCACACACATTTTGTTCTCTTTAAAGCATAGTGCAGTAATCAAACTTTGCTTGTTGTGATGTGCACATTAATCTATTACATATATCAGTAGTGCCAATAATCTGTATTTTTTTTAACAATATTATAGAAGAATGAAATTACTTCAGTAGCATCTTTTATGTTTTGTACTTCAGATACACACATAGTTTGATTGCTTCAAAGACTGAATTTTTGTTAACAATCAGAGACCTGAAGCTATACTTGCATTTTGATAAATAACTTTGTTTTGATAAAAAGATCTCATTTTCAATACCTGGAACTTTCATCTTTGTGTGAAACTTTTTCCATCTTTTTCTTTTACATTATGTATCTGGTACTTTTAACAGAGCAGGAAAAGATAGATTACTACTTGCCATACAGATAACCTGCTAAGTTGCAGATAGGCCCAATTAAAAGACACTTACACATAAGCTTTCGGCCACAGTCAATTGGAAAAAGAGAAACACACACCATTCATTACTACAAGCAAGCACACCTCACGCATAGCCCACCCAGATATCCATGCAGTCTAATGTGCTGTTTCCCGAGTGGGAAGCCTCAGCGATTGAGGGCTGGTTCTCCTTATTCCACCTCAGTTACACTATGTCAAATTCTGTCTCCATGTACACGTAAACCATAATTACTCTATCACGCAAACATTTGGGGGTTACACTTGTCTGGTATGAGATGTTCCCTGAGAGGGGGGGGGGGGGGGGTCAAATGGGGGCTGAACTGCACAATAAACCTGGGTTAGGTGTGGGGCGGCAGTGGGGTGGGTGGACTGCTGTGGTCTGTTGTGGGGTTGTGAACTGTTAGGGCTATGGCAGGACGAAGCCTCTCCATCGTTTCCTGACTGCCAACTCTGGCAGCACAGGCTGGAGTGCAACTATACTGTGAGATAGAAGCAGTAATTTGAATGGGGTGAGGGAAGGGGAAGTACTAGCAGTGTATAGGTTAGGGAAGAGAGAAGTGTCATCTTGAGAGGTGTGCAGGTACTAGAACGCTAACAGGCACAGCATCATGAGGTTGTGGAGCAGGGAGGTGGGGAAAATGGAATGAAAAAGGAGAGGAGCAGAGAAAGATGGACAGGTGCATTAGCAGAGGATGACAAAGAAAGAGTGTAGGCGATAAGAATGGGGAGGAGGTAATAGGACAGAGAGGGTGGGAAATGTTGGGTGGAGGGCGTGGGGACAGTATGTTACCATAGGTTGAGTCCGGGATAATTACAGGATCACAGAATGTGTTGTAAGGGTAACTGCCATCTGTGCAGTTTAGAAAAGCTGGTGGTGGATGGCTTGGTTGGTGAAGCAGCCATTGCAATCAGGCATGTTATGTTCAGCTGCATGTTGTGCCACAAGGTGGTCTACTTTCCTCTTGGCTATAGTTTGGTAGTGGCCATTCATCCAGGTGGACAGCTGGTAGGTAATCTTCATGTAGATTGTTCTTATTCCTATGACATTTAACTGGTGAATAAATAATGCTGGAACTTGTAGCGCAATGAAAGATAGATAGCTCCATGTCATGCATTTAAAAAATGTATTAGTCATTTACAATAAAATTCAGGTACAATGTGAGATATACAATCACAGCACATTACAATGTGTAAATACACCGATTTCCTAACCATATACAAATTACAGGGTGGTATTTCTGTTGTCACAATAAACAGCCAGCACATACACACACACACACACACACACACACATATATATATATATATATATATATATATATATATATATATATATATATATATATATATATATATATAAAACCGGGCCAAAGATATAGCTTGTTAGCCACGCTTTAAAGTTCTCTGTAGAACATTGTGTGTGAATTCCCAGTTATAATTTAGTTATCAGAGGAAGACTAAATTATTTTTGGATGTATTTACTTTTGCATGGATGGGTACACATACAGCAATCTAGAGCACTTAATACATTACATTACATTACCTGAAATGTCAGCAGCTGTTTCCAAAGTGGTAGCTTCAATGTGAGCAATGTTTGACATTCAACTAAATCAGTTTCCAGAGGATTAGATCAGATGCGGGGAGGAAGGCGGGAAGTATTTGCTTGATTCTGTGAGGAATGTAACGAAAAAGGACATTAGTGGATCATTCTACGTAAACAACACAAAGCAATCCTTTCAAGTTAAACATCTCTGATTTCTGCCACATTTTCTATGTTCAATCACCTTGGTAAGAGATGAACAGCTACCAATCTCTGCCATACACTGTCAGATGGCTTGCGGAGTATGGATGTAGATGTATATGAGAACCCTGTGGAAATTACAGGCCTGCAAAGTGAAACTAAAATTTGCTAGAATTGTGATTCTAATCTATATAGAGCAATGGACTTACCACCAGAAAATTAATTTAGTAGGCCCTTGCATTAATATGCAGTATGACTTCACATCCTCCAATTAATCTTTTCCCTTCCTATCCCAGACTGTCACTAGCCAGCAGTCAAGGTGACCCCGGGTATAGGGGAACCTTTCTTAACTTAAATGTGTTGTCTCCTAGAGACTTCCATAGAATAACATGAAAGTGTGTATATGTGCCACTTCCATTTTCATTTATCAGTGCAATATAATGAAACTATCAGGTTTCTTTCCATGCGGAAGGAGGTGTGCTTAGTAACTGTGCTAATTTCAAGTAGTAAAGGGTACCCCTTACTACTTGACATTGAAACTAAATAACTCAAAATATACCACATACAGAATATATAAATATACTTTTATGAGGATTGGATAGGAAATTTACGCTTGTATTATAGATTTTAATTAAAATTGTACCAACCATCACCGCCTCACACATTATGATTGGCACTTTCGTCAGTGAAATTAATTTCATAATTGCGTTCTTGAATGCGCAATGACAGAACAAGCAGTGGCAATGGCCAACCTAAAGAAGTTTTTTTTTGTTGTATTGTTTATGCCTTCTGGCTGGATCAACGGAAGCGTCCGATTCCACCCGTCTGCTTTGACCCGTGACTTAATGGTATTGTGGTGTGTGACGTCACTACGATGCGGAGTTTTTGAGTTGGTTGTGTTTCTAGGTGCCATGTTGTTATATTTGCTGGTGCCCTCTGCTGGTAAATGTAGACGTGCTGAGTTTAACGGGTAACATTGTGTTCATTTGAGTTTGGGTTGTCATCGTGCTAAAGTGGTTTTGAGTTCCTGTAGTTAGTGCGATAACGTGGGTTGTGAAGTATTTTCAGTGAATTATTTAGGCGAATAGCCTAGGAAGAAATTGACTCCTTGCGAGAAAACGTAAAAACTGAAAATTGTGACCGGAGTGTTGCGGCATTTTTTGTAACACAACTAGAAAAAAAAGGAAGACCTTAAAGAATATGGTACCATTGTCTAGGTGAAAGATACGTATGCATGAGACAATACAAATTTAGGCTGAAGTTCTGTAGAAGCCAAACTATTTTATTGTTGCCAGTGCCACATAAGCTTTCTGTATATGTGATTCACACACTTTTAACTTTTGCTGCAGGGTTTTAAAGGTGGAAAGAGAATGTAGCAACGCATCAGGAACATTCGTTATGGTCATATAGTGCAGTATTTGTTTCATGCAGTCCCGCACTGCTAGTATGTTCTTACATCCATGTCTCAATTAATAAAGCACGATAAGATGGGTTGGAATGACACTGACGAAATTACATACAAATAGTGTTTAACAACAGAGATCAAGGTACTGCGGTGTTTGCTACGACTTTAAACAGCTTCTACAACACTAATTTATCACCCAGCAGGAGCTGCAAATCTTTCGGATACTAAAGACGAACGCAAAGTAAAATGATCTCGCGTTCGTAATACGCAGGTATCACAACAGTTCACAGGGAAAAATTCACCCATTACAAATGCAAATACTAATTAAGTCTGTCATATATGGTCATTACACATTTCTACATGATCCCACTCTTTTGCTCTTTAATTTTGGTGAGATGATAACAAATAAATAGGCAAAACGATTTTGGCTTATTTATGCACAGCCTTGACTTATCCGCGTTATTACCGACAGACATTCCTTTACAGAATTAATTATACTAAACGAGTTGATGGAAAATTGCGCTCATTGCAATTAACAAATATCAGATTTTTAAGCTAGACAGAAAAAACACCATGAAACGCGAAAGATAATGTGGATCACAATTTCATTTTTGTTTTTTATGAAAATGTTTTCAATTAACAATTCAGTATTGATATTTTTATTTCTTTAATAATGCGCTATTTCGCTAGTGGCATCTGGAAAAATGAAATTCGTACTAATTACTGAATATTTTCGTATTTCTTATTTTTATGACTCACATATCTCCCCTTCTAACATCCTTGATTACGTCTTTGACAGCAGAATACTTCTTTGAACGCTATGCAGAGGAAAACAAAGACGCGTGAATATTTAAGTTTTGGCGGCAGTGGTGTGTTGTTCGCTCATCGTGTAAGGTTTGTTGTCGTCGAAGACTAGCAAAATGGCTGGTGTTTTTGGCATTCATGTGGGTAATTCTTCTGCCTGCTTGGCGTATTGTAAGGTTGGTAATGTTTTTCATATTTGTTGTTCACTGAGAACTTCTAATGTGCCAGAAGTGAAGTCATGAACGATTATTTTTCTAGCTCGAATGTATTCGTGAGAAACGTTCTAATAAGATCATATCAATGTAACTTTTACATTATTTTACGTTTTGTTTCTCAGGATGGGAAAGTTGATATTATAGCAGACGACAGTGGCAACAGAATAATGCCTGCAATAGTCGCGTTTGTAGACGGTGAAGAGGTAAGGAAATTTTGTACTAAGCAGCAGTTTATTTGAATAGTGCCCTCTAAGCTGAAATTGCCTGTTACTTCTTAATTTAGTTGGTTTACCACTGTTCCGTAATTCCGCTTCGTGGTCAAAATTTAAGAGATCGAATGTGTTTCAGGCTGTTGGACTCCCAGCGAAGGCAGCTCTTGTTAGAAATGCCACATGTGCTATTGTTCGGAATAAGAAACTCTTAAATGACAGTATTCCTGACGACGAACTTGAGCATCATATAAAGTCAGTGAAATGTAAAATAGTGACCGAAGGAGGCCTGAAATATGAAATCCGAGATGAATACAAGATTGCTGCGTATACCCCAGGAGGAGTCATGACCCGCATATACAAAAAGCTGTTTGGTATGTAGAAATGTTTTTATGCGTAATGCCCCAATCTCATATTCCTACGAGTAGCTAGTATGGTTCAATCCATGTAATCTCACAGGGGGTGAAAATGTGGCTATTTCAGAATTTAATCATATTTGGAACATGGATGCCCACATGTCTCAGTAGTAAAACTGCCAAATAGCACTTTTCTAACTCTTACCATTTTTGATAAATTCAGGTTTGAAGATTCATGGGTGGGTACCCAGTCATTAGTGAGGAACCGGTTTCCGTATTCTCAGACACTTGCTATTCAGTAATGAGGTGACCTACAGACATCAAGTATTTTAGTCATGTACTGTGTGAGTCATTAAGTTGATATATTGCATAAAAAGTAGGATACATCTCTGTTTTTTATGAAAAACGTTGAGAATTGCTCTTTCTCCGTGATGTGCTTTACATGTGTGATATTTTAAAAATTATAACTTCACAGAGGGAAAAAATGCAGACTTCATCTTACGCACTATAACTCTTTAGTGCTAGCATTAAGTATAAATAACAATGACAAGCTTTTGGCATTTAAATTGGTAGTTCTTACCTTCACTTAAAGATGACTCCATCACAAAAAAAAGGCAAATTTGACGAATTTCAAAGTCCTGTGGGGTACATAGATAATAGAATCACAATATGATTTTTTGCTGAAATGTTTGTATATCTGTCGGCAATCTTATCTGCAAAGAATACAGGGCATTAATAATAAAAACGTGTATTCCTTGAAAAATTTACCTGTAGGTCAGAACTGTAAACAATTTAGAGCTGAAAACAGTTATGAATCATTTTTCTCAGTTTGTATGTTGTATTTCTCTGTTAAGTGTCTTTCCTGTGTAAAGAATTGAGGGACAATGTGGGTGCACAAATGAGGTGATACATCCATATTCTGTCACTGCAACTTAAAAAGACAAGTTAAATGAAACATAAGAAATGGTGTAAGCAGTAATGAGACACAGTAATAACTTTAAATGTGTACTTATATGTACAGATATAAAAATTTTACAAAGAACATTTTGATAAACAAATTCAAATATAAAGAAGGAAACTAACTTTAAAACCCTTCCACTTTGCATATAACTGTTTTCCTCGACATCTTGATGCAGAAGCAAAATGAGTTCACTTAAATGTGAGAGATATTATTTTTTTCCAAAGTACTTATTGTCATGTTTATACAACTCCTCACTGTGTCTTTGTAATGATGGGAATCTGCCTGACATGTGGCATTGGAGAAGGGGACCCAAACAGCATCTTTCCAAGCTAGCCATGAAGGGAATTGTAAATCAGCAGTAGGCATGCAGTTAATCTCAACATCTTTAAACTCATGTGATGCCTGGGAAATGGGTCCTGTGTGCCAGATTTTGTTGTATTTGAAAGCCACGTTCTGCCTGACTTGCAGCCTTTTCTGCAAACCATTTCATGAGCTCCCATTGTGACACTGCTCCTTTTTTATATGTTGGAAGTCTCTTTATTATAAAGGTGTTAATTATAGTGAGTAGTAATGTGTGGTGCAATCATATTACTGGAAATGTCATTGCTATACTGTACCTGTGTTCTGAGAAACCTTAATGTTATTTGATCTGTGAAGAAGCAGAGCATATTAGCACTCGGTATTGTCTGGAGTGCCCTGTGAACAATGCAACCAATTTTCCGATATAAGGAGCTCCTCACTCAGAAATGTAGAATTCAGCTCGTAGTGGACAGTTTCAAGTTTTTATTATCTGCTCCACCTTTATTGAGTATTGTCAGAGTAACTTCTACTGTTGGTGTCCTAGAGCACATCGGACTTGGAGAAAGAACAATTAAAGAGAGTCATGGTGTAATTGCTGCTCCAGAATGCAGGAGTGGTCAAAAGATGTTACCTGGAATTGTCACAGAAGAAGTAGTGATATCTCACGAAAATGATAATATTTCAAGACTTTGTGCAAGGAATTAAAGACTCCTTCCACTATGGTTCATAACAAGAAGATTCACATAAAATTGCATGAAGGTTTCTTGAAATACAGGTACAGCACAATGACAGTTTCAGAAACCCAATTGAAACAAGCATTTCTAGTCATTGCTACTATCACCTTTCTAATGAAGAGACTTCCAATGAATGCAAATGGGAGCACTGTTGCTATGGAAACTCGTGAAAATGCTTTTTGGGAACAATTGCAGGTTGAGCAGAATGTGGCTTTCAAATTCTACAAAATCTGGTACACAAGACACATTTTCCACCAATCACGTGAATTTAAAGATGTTGAGATTAACTATATGCCCCCTACAGATTCACAATTCCTTTCATGGTCCAGTTGGAATGATGCTGTTTGGCTACCCTTTGCCATTGTGACGTCTAAAGCAGATGCCCTATCATTACAAAGACATGGTGCACAGTTTTATATACATGACAATAAGTGCTTTGGAGAAAAATCATATCTCTCACCTTTAAGTGAACTCATTTCATTTTTGCATCAAGATATCAAGGAAAACAGTTATATGCAAGGTGTGTGTGTTTTAAAAATGCAGTTTCCATCTTTGTATTTGATTTTTTTATTTTTTTATGAAATTTTTCTTTGTGGAGGTTTTATATCAGCATATACTGGTATATATTCAAAGTTCTTAACGTCTCTCGTTATTGCTTGCTGCTTTTCTTACTTTTCACTGAAGTTTGTTTTTAATTTACAGTAACAGAATAAGAATATATCACCTCATTTGTGCACCAAAGTTATCTATTGTAATTCTTTACACTGAAAAGACAACTAACAATGAAATAATAATAAAAAAATCCCGTGGAGGCCCGGGAAAAGAATAGGCCTCCGGTATGTTGTGCCAGTCGTAAAAGGCGACGAAAAAGAAAAAACCACTAATAGGGCTAACCCCCCTTTTAGTGTGATTAGTTGGTTCAGGATAGAACTAAAGAAGCCTCGGACAAGCGCCGTCATGGTCGGGGATGACGCTTGAACCCTATGCCCGCCCACAATGCTAACGACACTGCTAGCCAACTGGAAAATGATTCAAATCCAAATAGAGGTGTTTTGCAGGATATGCTTCCTGCAACCACCCTAGAAGGAAAACAAAAACAGAGGATGAGATGGTCAGATGAAGTTAATCGACACCTCATGTTCCGTTGTTACCAAGCAACAAACCTAGGAACCAACACAACTGGATACAGATCACAAGTATACACAACATTTATCATCAGATACCCAGAATTAAAATTTTTAACAGAACGACGACTAGCTGATCAGATCCGTGTAATAATAAAAAATAACAGGATACCCCAGTCAGAATTAGAAAACATCAAACAACAAGTACAACAAATACTGGAACAAAATAATGTGCAATCAGAAGAAGAAGAAAATACAGTAATGGACTCAAACATCCCAGAGCAAACAAACAAAGGACAACACGCATCAATTAAACAATCAGAGGAAAACTAAATCTTAAGACAGCCAACTGAACAAGCACAAATAGAACACGAAGTGACACACATGTTAGATACAGAAGAAAAAATTCGGCTGACATATATAGAATACAAAGACACAAATACAGACATTAGACCATTCTTGCGTAGACCACCAAATAACCCACAAGTCGAAACAACAATAAAAACTATCAACACAATCATACACAACAAAATAAATGAAAATACAACTATGGAAGAGTTACAACTACTGGTTTATATAGCAGCACTCACTACACTACATATACACACTAGGCAGAGATCAGAACCAACCAACACACAGAAGAAACCCACAAAACCAGCATGGCAACACAGGCTACAGATCAGAATAGAAAAACTGAGAAAAGACATCGGACAGCTAATACAATTTATAAGAAATGAAATGTCAGAAAAAAACGAAAAAGGTTAGGTAAAATCTCACAACAAGATGCGATAGAGCAATTAGATGAAAAGAAGCAGAAATTACAAGCATTGGCCAAACGACTTAGAAGATACAAAAAAAGTGAAAATAGAAGGAAACAAAACCAAACATTCAACACAAACCAAAAGAAATTTTACCAGACAATAGATAACACACACTTTAAAACAGACAATCCACCAAACATAACAGACATGGAACACTTCTGGAGCAACATATGGTCAAACCCGGTACAACATAACAGGCATGCACGGTGGATACAAGCAGAAACAGACACATACAAGATGATGCAACAAATGCCTGAAGTGATAATTTTGCAACATGAAGTCACCCAAGCAATTAATTCTACTCACAATTGGAAAGCCCCTGGAAAAGATAAAATAGCAAATTTATGGCTAAAGAAGTTCACCTCAACACATTCACATCTAACTAAATTATTTAACAGTTACATTGCAGACCCATACACATTCCCTGATACACTTGCACATGGAATAACTTATCTGAAACCTAAAGATAAAGCAGACACAGCAAACCCAGGTAAATATCGCCCCATAACATGCCTACCAACAATATACAAAATATTAATTTCAGTCATTACACAGAAATTTGACACATACAACACAGAACAAAATTAGAAATGAAGAACAAAAAGGGTGTTGCACAGGAGCACGAGGATGTAAAGAGCAACTGATAATAGATGCAGAGGTGACATATCAAGCTAAAACTAAACAAAGGTCGCTACACTCCACATACATTGATTACCAAAAAGCTTTTGATAGTGTACCCCACTCATGGTTACTACAAATATTGGAAATATACAAAGTAGATCCTAAATTGATACAGTTCCTAAACATAGTAATGAAAAATTGGAAAACCACACTTAATATCCAAACAAATTCAAATAATATCACATCACAGCCAATACAGATTAAGCGTGGAATATACCAAGGAGACTCATTAAGTCCTTTCTGGTTCTGCCTTGCTCTGAACCCACTATCCAACATGCTAAATAATACAAATTATGGATACAATATTACTGGAACATACCCACACAAAATCATACGTTTGCTATACATGGATGATCTAAAACTACTGGCAGCAACAAATCAACAACTCAACCAATTACTAAAGATAGCAGAAGTATTCAGCAATGATATAAATATGGCTTTTGGAACAGACAAATGTAAGAAAAATAGCATTGTCAAGGGAAAACAAACTAAACAAGAAGATTACGTATTGGATAACCACAGCGACTGCATAGAAGCGATGGAAAAAACAGATGCCTACAAATATCTAGGATACAGACAAAAAATAGGAATAGATAATACAAATATTAAAGAAGAACTAAAAGAAAAATATAGACAAAGACTAACAAAAATACTGAAAACAGAATTGACAGCAAGAAACAAGACAAAAGCTACAAATACTTATGCTATACCAATATTGACCTACTCATTTGGAGTAGTGAAATGGAGTAACGCAGACCTAGAAGCACTCAATACACTTACACGATCACAATGCCACAAGTATAGAATACATCACATACATTCAGCAACTGAAAGATTCGCATTAAGCAGAAAGGAAGGAGGAAGGGGATTTATCGATATAAAAAAACCTACATTATGGACAGGTAGACAATTTAAGAAAATTCTTTCTAGAATGAGCAGATACTAGCAAAATACACAAGGCAATCACTCATATAAATACATCGGTTACACCACTGCAATTTCATAACCACTTCTACAACCCTTTAGATCACATAACATCAACAGGTACGAAGAAAGTAAATTGGAAAAAGAAAACACTACATGGCAAGCACCCGTATCATCTAACACAGCCACACATCGATCAAGACACATCCAACATCCGAAGAAAAGGCAATATATACAGTGAGACGGAAGGATTCATGATTGCAATACAGGATCAAACAATAAACAGATATTACAGCAAGCATATTATTAAAGATCCCAATACCACAACAAATAAATGCAGACTTTGCAAACAACAAATAGAAACAGTAGATCACATCACAAGTGGATGTAAAATACTAGCAAATACAGAATACCCCAGAAGACATGACAATGTAGCAAAAATAATACATCAACAGCTTGGCTTACAACATAAACTTATAAAACATGTTCCCACATACAAGTATGCACCACAAAATGTTCTGGAGAATGATGAATACAAATTATACTGGAACGGAACCATAATAACAGACAAAACAACAACACATAACAAACCTGACATCATACTCACCACTAAAAGAAGAAATTAACACAACTAATTGAAATATCCATACCCAATACAACAAATATACGAAAGAAAACAGGAGCAAAAATTGAAAAATACATCCAACTGGCTGAGGAAGTCAAGGACATGTGGCATCAGGATAAAGTTGACATTATACCAAGTATACTATCAACTACAGGAGTCATACCACACAATATCCACCAGTAAATCAATGCAATACAGCTACATCCAGACTTGTATATGCAACTACAGAAATCCGTAATTATTGATACATGTTCAATTACCCGAAAGTTCCTAAATGCGATATAACATACACCGCACAGTTAAAAGGAAGTCACGCTTGATGAAGGTCCGCGTCACTTTCCATTTTTGACCATACATAGCGTCTGAGAAAAGAAAGAAAGAAATAATAACAATAATAATAATAAATTATTATCATTCAGCTCTTACAGCAATAGACAGTCATAAGCGTACATTTCTATATGAACTACTATATCAATGTAATTTAGTTTACATGAAATAGGTAAAACTAGAAATTATATGTTAGAGAGCAGCATTTTCATTTCCAAAACATTTGTCAACTGGGTAAAGAGGTTGTTTACTAGTAGCGTATACAGAAGCGTGTGATTCCACCCGTCTGCTTTGACCCATGAAGTCACAAATATGGCGGAAACGACCGTCCACTATGACTCCAATATGGCGCCTATGACTTCATTACGTACACATAACAAACATGAAAATACATCGAAAAACACACACACACTCTAGGAAATCAATATTGCAATCAAACACTTCCCTTGACCTGTTATCCTTACGACATATCCACATATAGCCATCCCTGGTCAGAGACGCCAAAACTTTAGTAAGTCTCATTGCTTCACAACACACTGAACACTTCACGACTTCAGCCAACAGCCCGCATTGCTGAAGAAATTCTATTAGGGACAATGCACTGTCCCCCATCATCGCAGACAACCAAAAACTGTTGACCTTGTCAGTCATATCCATACCTACCAAAGACATAAGCAAAGAAATTTACCAAAATTTTCACATGAACAGAAAAGAAACTACAGTAACGTCAACATAACAAAACCAAAATCATTAATTCATTGAAATATATTCCACTGAAGGCACAGTCACCACTGATACTATACACATGCAATGCTACCACACAAGTGAACCCCATATGCCACATAACACGCTACCCATAAACACACCACCAGAGAGAACCACCGACTGCAACAATACGCCACCTATAAACACGCCACACACGCACACTAAACCAAAAACATCACCTAACATGCAAATACACCACTGGAGACCACCACCGATCACATCAAAACAACACCTACAAACACGCCACTCTCACAAACTAAACTCCGCGCCGTGGTGACATCACACACAACAACAGCCTTATGTCACGAGTCAAAGCCGACAGGTGGGATTGAACGCTTCCGTCGACCCGCTTATACAATTTAGCTTTAAAAATATTAATAGGCAATTCTGTAAAATCTACCCTTGGCCTATTAAACATCCTTAATCCAAAGGCTAGGTAGGAGTTACGTGATTTAGATGATGTGTGGTATGGTATGTCTACATGTGTGCTGTTTCTAGTGTCAAAACTATGTACATCAGTTCTCAGTGTGAAATTAGAAACGTTGTTTCTAACATACAATAAAACATTATAGATGAATAAGTTTACTGTTGTCAGACATTCCAGTTTAATGAACAGAAGTTTACAATGTTCTGTTTTATCAGAATCTGTTATTATTCTTATTACTTTCTTCTGCAACAATAAAATGTCATTTGCTTAACAACTGCTACCCCATTAAAAAATTCCGTATGATATGATATATTGGAAGAAAGCAAAATTTCGTGATCTTGCATAGTTATTTGGAACATATCTTTTTAAATTTGTAGTTATGAATATAATAGAGGGAAACATTCCACGTGGGAAAAATATATCTAAAAACACAGATGATGTGACTTTCCGAACGGAAGTGCTGGCAGGTCGATAGACACGCACACAAACAAACACAAACATACACATGAAATTCAAGCTTTCACAACAAACTGTTGCCTCATCAGGAAAGAGGGAAGGAGAGGGAAAGACGAAAGGATGTGGGTTTTAAGGGAGAGGGTAAGGAGTCATTCCAATCCTGGGAGCGGAAAGACTTACCTTAGGGGGAAAAAAGGACAGGTATACACTTGCGCTCTCTCTCTCTCTCTCTCTCTCTCTCTCTCTCTCTCTGCGCGCGCGCCCACACACACACACACACACACACACACACACACACACACACACACAGACACGCCTGTGTGTGTGGGGATGGATATGTGAGTGTGTGCGAGTGTATACCCCTTTTTTTCCCCCTAAGGTAAGTCTTTCCGCTCCCGGGATTGGAATGACTCCTTACCCTCTTCCTTAAAACCCACATCCTTTCGTCTTTCCCTCTCCTTCCCTCTTTCCTGGTGAGGCAACAGTTTGTTGCGAAAGCTTGAATTTCATGTGTATGTTTGTGTGTCTATCGACCTGCCAGCACTTTCGTTCAGTAAGTCACATCATCTGTGTTTTTAGATATAAATTTGTAGTTAAATAAATAACTCTTGAAAAGTCTAGAAAATATATTTTTAATGTGTGGTTTCCAGGCCAATTTATTGTCAGTAAGAACACCTAAAAGTTTTGTAGTTTTTAATTCATGATGGTTAGGAATCTCTTAGAGGCTAAAATTAAGTACCTGTGTTTTACTTTCATTTAGTAAGAAAACATCGCAGTACCCACATCCTGCGAGGCCTCACTCAGTGAAAACTAACCAATATGCAAAGATGTTTTGTGTTGGCCTTGTAGGTACTGCGATGTTTGCATATGTCTGGTTATGATTAACCAATCATATCCGCTCATCTGGAGATAGATTGAGTCGAAAGTTGATCGAAGGGTAGTGATTTGAAGGGCAAAAGGGAAAAAAGTGCCAAGGCAAGAGCCAAGGGAAAGAAACCTGTGTGATAGTTGGGTCAGATTTTACGAGCAGTAGCAGTTTTCTTGCTGTCTGCAACAGGTCACACAAGGCTAGATTTTGATTCTAGTGGGTATCTTGCAGGCAGATGCCTTTGATGTTGTGCAGTGGCGTTTCTCGGTGGCTGCAGCTTCTCGGTCAGTGTCAGCATACCAGTAACAGTTAGGTTCATCATCATTTAGTGTCTTGATAGGTTGTATATTGGATTAACAGTGTAGGGCGGTGTTGGCGGTTTCTTTGTGCGATAGTGTGCGAGCTTGTCAGCTTCCCTGTTGTAGCCTGTTGGTCGGCTATAATAGCAACTGGCATATCCAGTCAATGTTGCTGATGATGTCATGTGAGAATTTATAAATAAACACAGATTAGTAATAAAAACAATAAAGGTCTGAACACGGATCCTTGTAGCACTCCAGGCATAACATAAACCAAATTTGACTTCTCGCTATCAATGCACACAACTTGGTGTGTGCCTCCCTGCGGGTCCAGGGGTTAGAATAGGCCCGAGGTATTCCTGCCTGTCGTAAGAGGCGACTAAAAGGAGTCCCTCCCCCTCAAGGGGGTAGTTAGCGCCTGCGTCCTGAGACGGACGGTTCCACGACCTATATTTGTGGTCATTTTCGTTTTTCACTTCTTCTCATTTCTTCCTTCCATTGTTTGTTCCTTTCTTTGTTCTTCTCCGTCTCACTGTCTTCCTTGCCTCCTTCTCCTTGCCTTCTTCAGTCTCCGTCTCGACGTTTGAGACAGTCTGTCCTCTCTCTCCCTCTCTCCCTTCTTTTTCCTCTTCTTCCTTCCTCCCAGTGCGCGCCTGAAGGCCGACCCACGCGTTCGCACGCATAGCCGGTGACGGGGTAACGTGTAACTCCCCGCCCTGGGTAGACAAGTAAGGCACGCACGTACCCCCTGGTACAGGCCAGGCCCAGGGAGGGGTGATTGCCTGAGCTGATACCTTCTGACCATGCCGATTGGTCCCTCTGTCTGTTTCTCGGGAGGTGTGACCTGAGGTGTAAATATTCACCTAAGGCGGGAGTGCCCTCTGAGAGGGTCCCCACTAGGAAGGAGCGTGCCATCGGAGACGCTGGCAATCATGGGGGATTCCTCCGCAATGGATTTCTCTTCTTCTCTCTCAACTTCTGCCCACAAACGGAAACTTGACCAGCCACCAGTGACAAAAGTACTACCGCCTGCCCCACAGTTTGTGGTAGTTTCTCGATCTGAGGACGGAAAGGATTTTTCCTCTGTCAACCCTTTCGTTATCTAGAAGGGCGTAGATGCCATAGCCGGATCGGTCAAGTGTTGTACCAGGTTGCGTAATGGTACCTTGTTACTAGAAACTGAGAGCGCCTTTCAGGCACAAAAACTGCTTCGGGCCACACTCCTGTACACATTCCCTGTCCGGGTGGAGGCTCACCGCACTTTGAATTCGTCTCATAGTGTTGTTTATACTAAATCACTCGACGGATTGACTGACGAGGAGATTCAGTCTTTCCTCGCTGAGCAGGGCGTGACGGCTGTCCGTAGGGTCATGAAAAATGTCAACAATGACCTTGTACCGACCCGGACACTTTTCTTGACCTTTGATAGTGTTCAGCTGCCGTCGCGCATCAAAGCGGGCTACGAGGTTATTTCTGTTCGCCCCTATGTCCTGACACCTACGCACTGCTACCAGTGTCAGCATTGTAATCACACTCGCCAGTCTTGTTCCAGTGCGGCTAAATGTGTCACTTGTGGCAGGGATGTCCATGAGGGTGACTGCCCACCTCCGTCTCCTCGTTGTGTGAACTGTCATGGTGACCATGCAGTGTCCTCCCGCAACTGTCCCATCTACAAGGAAGAACGCTGTATCCAAGAAATTCGGGTCAAAGAGAAAGTGTCCACCTCGGCTGCTCGCAAGCTATTTGCTAGTAGGAAACCCACGCTGCTCCCAGCGGGGAGATACAGTACTGTCCTTGCCTCTCCTCAGACTACCATGGAGGTGGCGACACAGACATGCGATGTGACCTTCAGCACCACGGTCGTCCGTTCGGCCAGTGCTAAGATCGCGCGGTCGATGTCTCCTCTTCCTCCCGTCACCCCTCAGACACAAGCACCTTCATCAGCTTCTGCCAAGACGAAGACCCAGAAGTCAGATGCACAGGCCTTCAAGAAGGAACCGTCCCGTGCAGACTTCCTACGTACCTCGAACTCCCAGCCATCGACCAGTACTTCAACTAAACGACCTTCCAAGAAGGCTCATAGGAAGCACAGTTCTCCTTCTCCGCCACGGCACATTTCTTCTCCTGCGCCACCCAGCAGTTGCCGCCCCAGGCCGTCATCCCTTTCGCCTGGCCGCACCGCTGGTAGCCGAACATCTGGCTGTTCACCTGCAGAGGAAGCTCCCCCTCTTGGCCATCTTGTTAAGATGGCCGATGAACCTATAGAACCAATGGACGACGACTGTCGGCCTACTGATAGCGGCGGCAGAGCTCGCTCGAAGCCAGGCCGTCAGCGGCCTTCAAGGTGACCCCTTCTTTCATCTTCCTTTTCTTCTCACGATGGCACTTATTCACTGGAATATTCGCAGCATTCGCTCGAACCAAGAGGACTTAAAGTTGCTGCTCCGCTTGCACTGTCCGCTCGTCATAGCCCTCCAGGAAACGAAGCTACATCCATGCGATCAAATTGCCTTGGCACACTACACCTCTGTGCGTTTTGACCTACACCCTGTGGTAGGTATTCCGGCTCATGGAGGGGTTATGTTGCTGGTCCGGGATGATATTTACTACGATCCCATCACATTGCACACCGGCCTGCAGGCAGTTGCCATCCGAATTACTCTCCCCACTTTTACATTTTCCATTTGTACCGTTTACACTCCATCGTCGTCTACCGTTACCAGGGCAGACATGATGCAAATTACTGCTCAGCTACCTGCACCATTTTTGTTAATTGCAGACTTCAATGCCCACCATCCCCTTTGGGGCTCTCCAGCATCCTGCCCGAGGGGCTCCCTGTTAGCAGACCTTTTCAACCAGCTCAATCTTGTCTGCCTCAATACTGGCGCCCCTACTTTTCTTTCGGACACATCTCACACCTATTCCCATTTAGACCTCTCTATATGTACTCCCCAACTTGCATGCCGGTTTGAGTGGTATGCACTTTCTGATACATATTCGAGCGACTACTTCCCGTGTGTTATCCATCTCCTGCATCTTACCCCCTCTCCGTGCTCAACTAGTTGGAACATCTCCAAAGCAGACTGGGGGCTCTTCTCTTCCAGGGCGACCTTTCAGGATCAAACCTTCACAAGCTGCGATAGTCAGGTCGCACGCCACATGGAAGTCATTCTCACTGCTGCTGAATATTCCATCCCTCACACTACTTCTTCTCCACATCGCGTACCGGTCCCCTGGTGGACCGCAGCATGTAGAGACGCTTTACATGCTTGTCGACGTGCTTTATGCACCTTTAAACGCCACCCTACAGTGGCGAATTGTATCAATTATAAATGATTACGTGCGCAGTGTCATCGTATTATTAAAGAAAGCAAGAAAGCCAGCTGGGCTGCTTTCACAAGCACCTTCAACAGTTTTACTCCTTCTTCTGTTGTCTGGGGTAGCCTGCACCGGCTATTTGGCACTAAGGTCCACTCACCAGTTTCTGGCTTGACGGTCGCAAATGACGTCCTTGTGGCCCCTGAGGATGTCTCCAATGCCTTCGGCCGCTTTTTCGCAGAGGTTTCGAGCTCCGCTCATTACCACCCTGTCTGCCTCCCCCGAAAACAGGCAGAGGAGGCTAGGCCACCTAACTTCCGCTCCTCGAATCGTGTAAGTTATAATGCCCCATTCACCATGCGGGAACTCGTAAATGCACGTGCCCGGTCATGGTCCTCCACTCCAGGGCCTGATTCTATTCACATTCAGATGCTGAAGAACCTTTCTCCTGCGGGTAAAGGTTTACTTCTTCATACTTACACTCGCGTCTGGATTGAGGGACATGTTCCCGCATGCTGGCGCGAGTCTATTGTTGTACCGATTCCTAAGCCGGGGAAGGACAAGCACTTGCCTTCCAGTTATCGACCCATCTCGCTTACCAGCTGTGTCTGTAAGGTGATGGAGCGAATGGTTAACTCTCGTTTGGTTTGGATGCTCGAATCTCGACGCCTACTTACCAATGTACAATTTGGATTTCATAGGCGCCGCTCTGCTGTTGACCATCTGGTTACCTTGTCGACCTTCATTATGAATAACTTCTTGTGGAAGCGCCCGACCACGGCTGTGTTCTTTGATTTGGAGAAGGCTTACGACACCTGTTGGAGGGCGGGCATTCTTCGCACCATTCATACATGGGGCCTTCGCGGTCGCCTCCCACTTTTTATTTGTTCCTTTTTAATGGATCGACAGTTCAGGGTATGTGTGGGTTCTGTCCTGTCAGACACCTTTCGCCAGGAGACTGGGGTGCCACAGGGCTCAGTTTTGAGCGTCGCTCTCTTCGCCATAGCGATCAATCCAATAATGGATTGCCTCCCAGCTGATGTATCAGACTCCCTTTTCGTGGACGATTTTACCATCTATTGCAGCGCGCAGTGTACATGTTTCCTGGAGCGCTGTCTTCAGCGTTCTCTTGACCGTCTTTACTCCTGGAGTGTCGCCAATGGCTTCTGTTTTTCTGCCGAGAAGACGGTCTGTATTAATTTCTGGCGCTACAAAGAATTTCTCCCACCGTCCTTACGACTCGGTCCTGTTGCTCTCCCATTCGTGGAGACAACAAAATTTTTAGGTCTTACATTTGACAGGAAACTTAGCTGGTCTCCACATGTGTCATATTTGGCTGCCCGTTGTACCTGTTCTCTACATGTCCTCCGTGTTCTCAGTGGTATGTCATGGGGAGCGGATCGAACCGTCCTACTTCGCCTATATCGGTCGATCGTCCGCTCCAAGCTGGATTATGGGAGCTTCGTATACTCCTCTGCACGGCCGTCCATCTTATGCCGCCTCAACTCCATACAACATCGGGGTTTACGTCTTGCGATCGGAGCGTTTTATACTAGTCTTGTCGAGAGTCTTCATGCCGAAGCCGGTGAATTGCCACTCACCTACCGGCGCGATATACTACTTTGTCGGTTTGCCTGTCGGCTACTGTCAATGCCCGACCACCTGTCTTATCGTTCCTTTTTTGACGACTCTCTCGACCGTCAATACTGGTTGTATGTCTCTGCCCTGCTACCCCCTGGAGTTCGCTTTCGTCGCCTCCTTCAACACCTTGATTTTTCACTCCCTGCAACCTTTAGAGTGGGCGATAGCCACACGCCACCTTGGCTCCAGGCTCAGGTTCGCGTTCACCTTGACTTCAGCTCGCTCCCAAAGGAGGTTACCCCCGGTTCGGTATACCACTCCCGTTTTGTCGAACTTCATTCGAATTTCATTAATATGACCTTCATTTATACAGGTGACTCTAAGACCAATGATGGGGTCGGGTGTTCTTTTATTGTCGGGGCACAAAGTTTCAAATACCGGCTCCATGGCCATTGTTCGGTCTTCACAGCTGAGCTCTTTGCTGTCTACCAGGCTGTTCTTTACATCTGCCGCCACCGACATTCTGCTTATGTCATCTGCTCCGATTCCCTGAGCGCCATCCAGAGCCTCAGTGATCCATATCTGGTTCATCCTTTCGTGCACCGGATCCAACGCTCTCTTCAGCAGCTGGTGGACGACGGTTCTCCGGTTAGCTTTATGTGGGTTCCTGGCCAGGTCAGTATCCCTGGGAATGAAGCTGCAGATGCCGCAGCCAAGGCTGCGGTCCTCCAGCCTCGGACAGCTTCTTGTTGTGTCCTTTCATCAGATTGTAGCAGGGTCATTTGTCTGCGCATTTTATCGCTGTGGCATGCCGATTGGGCTGCACTTACGAACTCTTTTGTGGATACGTGCGTAGCGAGCACGGGACCCCGAGCTAATATGGCCCTCCTTCCTTTCCGGGCTGCATACCTTCCTTTTCCGCATCCTTCCCTATCCCCCGTCTTCGCCCCCCCCCCCTCCCCTCACCTCTGGCTCTTTCCTTTCCTTTCTCCCCCTCTGGGAGTATGGTTTGTGCCTATGTCCGGAGATGGACACTCGTAAATGTAATGCATTCTTCGCCTTCTCTGCTTGTATGTCTTCATCCTTCCTTTGTCCTTCTCTTTTCCTTACCTCTTCTCTTTACCCTTTTCTCCGCTGCGGCATTTGAAACGTCTCTTCTTTCCTTTCCCTTTCTTTGTTTTTCCCTTTCTCTTTCTTCCTCCCTGTGTGTGTCTGAAGGCCGACCCACGCATTTTCGTGCGTAGCCGGTGCCGGGGTAATGCGTAATTCCCCGCCCCGGTTAGACAGGAAGGACACGTACGTACCCCCTGGTAACAGCCAGGTCCAGGGAGGGGTGATTACCCGAGCTGATACCTTCCGAAAGTGCCGATTGGTCTCTCCATCCGTTTGTCGGGAGGTGTGAACAATCACCTAAGGCGGGAGTGCCCTCAGAGAGGGCCCCCACAAGGGAGGAGCGCGCCATCGGAGACGCCGGTAATCGTGGGGAATTCTTCTGCAATGGTTTCCTCACCTTCCACTATGTCTGCTCACAAGCGTAAGTTCACTGAGTCTCAGCCACAGACAGTTCTTCCATCGTTGCCACAGTTCCTTGTTGTTTCTCGGTCTGATGAAGGTCATGACTTCTCCATGGTCAACCCTTTCATTATTCAGAAAGGTGTCGACGCAATTGCGGGTCCTGTAAAGTCTTGTTCCAGATTACGGAATGGCACCTTGTTGTTAGAAACAGTCAGTGCCCTCCAGGCACAAAAATTGCTGCGTACTTCACTTCTCCACACCTTCCCTGTCCACATGGAACCGCACCGTACTTTAAATTCCACGCGTGGAGTCGTTTATACACGCTCCCTCGATGGATTGTCTGACGATGAAATTCAGCACTACCTGTCTGACCAGGGTGTAACGGCTGTTCATAGAGTTACGAAAAGGGTTGACATGAACATCATTCCAACCCGCACTGTCTTCTTGACATTTGACAAAGTTCAACTCCCATCCAAAATCAAAGCAGGCTATGAGATAATTTCCGTTCGCCCTTACGTCCCAAACCCTACGCGTTGCTATCGATGTCAGCGGTTCAATCACACCAGCCAGTCCTGTTCCAATCTGGCCAAATGTGTTACGTGTTGCAAGGATGCCCATGAGGGTGCTTGTCCACGTCCATCCCCTCGCTGCATCAACTGTATGGGTGACCACGCTGCTTCCTCTCGAGATTGCCCCATTTTTAAAGACGAAAAGCTCATCCAGGAAATCAGAGTGAAGGAAAAGCTGTCAACCTTTGCTGCTCGAAAATTATTCGCCAGTCGACAGCCCACCATGCCTCAGACAGGAAAATACAGCACTGTCCTTGCTTATCCTCGGCCAACAAAGGAGGCGGCCACGCAGACTTGCGACCTCACCTTTAGTGCCACGGTCGTCAGATCGGCCAGCGCAAAGATCGCCCGTTCAGCCTCACCACTTTCGCCTGCCCACTCTATGGCTCACTCTTCATCGGGTTCTGCTAAATCTCGAGCCCAAAAGTCAGACACCAAGACTTCGAAAAAAGAGCGTACTCATGAAGATTTTTTACGTACCCCAACTTCACAACCATCGGTTCCTCCTTCATCTAAACATCATATTTCCAAGAAGGCTAATAAGAAACCCAGTTCATCTCTTTCTCCGCCAAGGCGTGTCTCATCTACAGCACCACCTGGCGGAAATCGCTCTCGGCCGTCTTCTGTGTCGCCGAGACGCACTGCTGGCAACCGATCAACCGGCCGATCGCTGGTGGCAGGAGCTGCTACTGAACAACCTATGGATCAGGATCTTCTGCCTTCGGCTGAATGCCATTCCATGCTGTCGGTCGCAAGCTCTGAGCAGTCATTGAGTTGACGGCAACCTTGGTCACATTCCTCCATTTTCTGTTCACCCTATGTCCATTATCCACTGGAATATCCGCAGCATTCGAGCCAATCGGGATGAATTGTCGATCCTCTTACGATCCTACTCGCCGGTCATCTTCTGTCTTCAGGAAACAAAGCTGCGTCCCCATGACCGCTTTGTTCTCCCCTATTTTCAGTCCGTCCGATTTGATCTCCCCTCTGTTGAAGGCACTCCAGCCCATGGAGGACTCCTGATTCTTCTCCATGATACTCTCCATTAATCACCCAATCCACTTAAACACTTCCTTCCAAGCTGTCGCTGTCCGTCTTTTCCTTCCTGGATATACCTTTTCTCTTTGTACTGTATACATTCCATCATCCACACCAATGGCACGAGCTGATCTCCTTCATCTTCTTGGTCAGCTTCCACCCCCCTATTTGCTGGTTGGGGACTTCGATGCCCACCACCCGCTTTGGGGATCTCCACATCCTTGTCCACGTGGCTCACTATTGCTAGATGTCTTCCACCAAGTGGATCTAGTTTGCCTCAACACTGGGGTCCCTACATTTTTGTCTGCCTCCATGACAAATTTCTCTCATTTGGACCTTTCGGTCGGTACTGTTCCGCTAGCTCGGCGCTTCGAATGGTTCGCCCTTGATGATACACACTCGAGTGATCACTTTCCATGTGTCCTTAGACTGCAGCCTCAACTGCCCTATATGCGCCCGCGACGCTGGAAGTTTGCCCAAGCCGATTGGACACTTTTTTCGTCTCTAGCGACATTCGATGACCGTCACTTTCCTAGCGTCGACGATGAGGTCACACATACTATCAACGTTATTCTTACAGCTGCGGAACGTTCAATACCACGCACCTCCGAATTGCCACAGCGCCCCCTAGTTCCTTGGTAGAACGAGGCATGCCGTGACGCAATAGTGAGCGGCGACGTGCTCTTCGCGTTGTCCGCCACCATCCTACTTTGGCCAACTCTATCCGCTATAAGCAGTTCCGTGCGCGATGTCGTTGCGTCATCCGCGATAGCAAGAAGGCAAGCTGGAAATTCTTTATTAGCTCATTTAACACCTTCACTCCCTCCTCGGAAGTTTGGCGTCGGATTCGACGGTTATCAGGCGCGCCTAGTTTCTCCCCGGTCTCTGGGCTCACTGTCGCGTGTGATACGTTAGTGGACCCCGTCGCAATTTCTAGCTCCTTGGGTAAACACTTTGCTGAGATTTCAAGCCCTTCAAATTACCCGCCAGCGTTTTTCCCGAGGAAACATGCAGCGGAAGTGCAACCTCTTGCTTTCTTCTCTCAAAATCACGAGAGCTATAATACTGTTTTGTCCATGCGGGAACTCCAACATGCACTCTATTCTTCTCGCTCCTCCGCCCCAGGACCGGATGGTATCCACATCAAAATATTGCTGCATTTATCAACCCATAGTCTGCGTTACCTCCTTGGCCTTTATAATCGAATTTGGACCGACAGTACTTTTCCCAGACGATGGCGGGAAGCTATCGTCATTCCTGTTCCGAAACCTGGAAAGGACAAACATCTCCCCTCTAGCTATCGCCCCATTTCTCTCACGAGTAGTGTATGTAAGGTTTTGGAGCGTATGGTGAATTGCCCTTTAGCTTGGTGGCTGGAATCCCGCAGTCTTTTAACACCTGCCCAATGCGGTTTCCGAAAGCATCGTTCTGCAGTTGACCATCTTGTTTCTCTCTCCACTTATATCATGAACAATTTTCTCCGGGAACGCCAAACGGTAGCAATATTTTTTGATCCGGAGAGAGCATACGATACCTGTTGGAGGACAGGCATCCTCCGCACACTGTTCTCTTGGGGCTTTCGAGGCCGGCTGCCCCTTTTTCTTCGCGAATTTATGGCAGAGCGCACATTTAGGGTGCGGGTGAACACTACTCTCTCCCGTACTTTCTCCCAAGAAAACGGGGTACCCCAGGGCTCCGTGCTAAGTGTTGTACTGTTTGCTATTGCCATAAATCCAATTATGGATTGTCTCTTTCCTGATGTCTCGGGCTCCCTCTTTGTGGACGATTTTGCGATCTACTGCAGCTCTCAACAGACCAGCCTTCTTGAACGACGTCTTCAAGGATGTCTCGATCGCCTCTACTCTTGGAGCACCGAAACCGGCTTCCGTTTTTCTCCCAGTAAGACCGTTTGTGTTAATTTTTGGCGACGTAAGGAGTTTCTTCCACCCTCCTTACATCTAAGACCTGTCTACCTTCCATTTTCGGACGTCGCTAAATTCTTGGGTCTTATGTTTGACAGAAAACTGTGCTGGTCCTCCCACGTTTCCTATCTTTCGGCTCGCTGTCTGCGATCGCTCAACACCCTCCGTGTCCTGAATGGTACGTCCTGGGGAGCAGACCGAGTGATCCTTCTCCGCCTCTATTGCGCCTTAGTGCGCTCGAAATTGGACTATGGAAGCATAGTTTACTCCTCTGCTCGGCCGTCTATTCTTTGTCGTCTCGTCTCTGTCCACCACCGAGGATTACGTTTAGTGTCCGGAGCTTTTTACACCAGCCCTGTGGAAAGCCTATATGCTGAGACTGCTGAACCTCCGCTGTCCAATTGGCGAGCAGTCCTTCTGAGTCGTTATGCTAGCCATCTGTCTTCCATGCCTGCTAATCCAGCCCATGACATTTTTTTCAACACCTCCTTTGATGTAGGGTATGCAGGCCGCCCCTCCTCCCTACTACCACTGGGAGTCCGCTTTCGTCAACTGCTCCATTCTCTTTCCTTCCGCTTTCCTAAAACCTTCCTGACAACTTAGGGTACAGCACCGCCTTGGCTCCGTCCCCGGATCTGCCTGCTCCGTGACCTTTGTCAATTTCCCTAGGATGGTACCCCTTCTCTTGTTTATCGTCGGGCATTTGCTGCTCTATGTGCACAAATGAAGGAAGCCACATTTATTTACACTGATGGCTCGAAAACATCGTTAGGTGTAGGGAGTGCCTATATTGTTGGCGACACCCTAAATCAATTTCGGCTTCCTGACCAGTGTTCGGTTTATACTGCGGAGCTTTACGCTGTTCTCCAGGCTGTCCACTACATCCACCGCCATCAGCGGATACAGTATGTTATCTGCTCAGATTCTCTCAGCTCTCTCCTCAGTCTCCTAGCTCTTTACCCTGTGCACACTCTGGTCCATTGGATTCAGGACTGTCTGCGCTTGCTCCACCTGGGGTCGTCTCGGTGGCGTTCGTCTGGCTCCCGGGACACGTTGGTATCTGTGGAAATGAGGCGGCTGATATTGCGGGCGAGGCTGCAGTCTCTCTTCTTCGGCCAGCTATTCAATCGATTCCCGTCGCCGATCTACGGAGCGTTTTATGTCATCGTGTTGTTCTTTTATGGCACGCAGATTGGTCGACACTTCTCCATAATAAATTGCGGGACGTGAAAGCTCTTCCTTGTGCTTGGACCTCTTCCTCCCGAACGCATCGTCGGGAGGAGGTAATTTTAACTAGACTCCGGATAGAGCACTGTCTTTTTAGCCATAGACATCTTTTAAGCGGCGATCCCTACGCACTCTGTCCCCACTGCTCTCAGCTTTGGACGGTAAGACACCTTTTAATTGAGTGCCCCCATTTTACTCCGTTACGCGCCTGTCTACAGTTGTCGCCTGATATATCGTCAATTTTAGCAGATGACACGCGCTCGGCCGTTCGCGTTCTCAAGTTTATTAGTGCCAATGAAATGACGTCAGTCATTTGACGCTTTTTTTTGGACAACCAACCCCTTTCTGTAGTGGATTTTTAAGCCTTTCTTCTGCTTTTAATTTCTCCAATTTTTTGAGTTTCGTTCCCACTGCTGCTGGTTTCCATTTTCGGTTTTTACTGTTTCCTAAGTCACGGACCGGGCGCTAATGACCATAGCAGTTTTGCGCCCTAAAAAAAAAAAAAGGCTTCGGGCCTTAAAACCTCTTCCCGCGGCTTGGACGTCCTCCTCACACCCTTCTCGGCAGGAGGAGGTCGTTATGGCCCTGTTACGAATTGGACACTGCCGGTTCAGCCATCGCCATCTGCTGACGGCTGCGCCGGCGCCGTTCTGCCCATGTGGGCAATTGCTGACGGTCCGCCACATTTTAACGTCCTGTCCGGATTTTAATATACTGCGTCTTGATCTTGGCCTGCCATGTACTCTAGATGCCATTTTAGCGAATGACCCAGGAGCAGCTGCTCGCGGTCTTCGTTTTATCAACTTGTCTAAGGGCATTTGATTATGCTGTTTTTTTAATCCTATGCCTGTCAATCTGTCTTTTATCGTGTTTTCCCTTTTAGTTGCTGTTTTAAACTTGTGCCTCGTGGTGCATTCCTAACGTAGTCTGGGCGCTAATGACTATTGACGTTGTGCGCCCTAAAACCACCAAAAAAAAAAAAAACTTGGTGTGCAGTTCTCTAGCAAAGATTGAAACATATTTAAGCTGTTGCCATCAAAACCATAGTAGAATAGCTTATTCAACAAAGTATCATGCTCTGTACAGTCAAAGCTCTGCTCAGGTACAGAATGTAGCTTGGGAATACCCCTTAGCCTCGAACACATCTAGGACAAATTTTACTAGAGAATCCATTCCATCAGTTGTGGATTTACTTTTTCTAAATCCAAATTATCTGTCACTAATTGTATCCAATTTATCCAAGTAAACACTAACTTGGTAGAAAGGACAGATTGCTGCTTACCATAAGGAAGATACATTAAGTTGCAGACAGGCACAGTTAAAAGACAGCCTTCATCAGTAAGAGAGACACACAAACATCGTTCACACACACAAGCAAGCACACGTGACCGCCAACTCCAACCTCTCGAGCCAGAATGCTGGAGTTGGTGACTGTGTGTGTGTGTGTGTGTGTGTGTGTGTGTGTGTGTGTGTGTGTGTGTGGTTATATATATTCCTACCTGCAGTTTCCATTGTTTGATAAACACTAACTTGATCATAAAAAATTTTATAGAGTACAGGGATTATGGATATAGGCCTACGACTAGCGGGACTGTTCTTTTTGCCTTTTTTATATATAGGCACAACTCCAGAAATTTCTAGTAGATCAAGAAACTTACTATCACCTAGACATATATTTTCACAGTAAGTTAGGGGATAAATTATACAGTCAATAACGTCTTTCAACAAATTGCAAGACAGTTTATAGGTATCAACACTAGCTTAGCTTTTGAAATTTTTCACTATTTTCGGAATGGTTTTTGGACATTCTTCCGTGTAAGTAAACATGCCCAGGGGATGCTTTTCGAACCAGTTATCCATTATACTAAGTGCATTTTCATGGAGGTTTGTTTGTGGTACTACTAATATTTTCAATAGATTGGATGCAAAATTTATTAAATTCTTCTTGGGTTATGGCAATATCATTTTGTTTGGTGTGTACAATAGAGTTGATGGCTTTTTATGTTTGTTATGGGACTTTTCAGTTTGCTATATTATGTAGTTCATTTGCTTCATCGATTACCTATCTATACTTGTATATAGGCACAATAAAAAAACACACACAAACACACACACACACACAAAATTTCGAGCTTTCGCAATCCACGGTTGCTTCGTCAGGAAAGAGTGAAGGAGAGGGAAAGATGAAAGGATATGGGTTTTAAGGGAGAGGGTAAGGAGTCATTCCAATCCCACGAGCGGAAAGACTTACCTTAGGGGGAAAAAAGGACAGGTATACACTCGCGCACGCGCACACACACACACACACACACACACACACACACACACACACACACACACACACACACACATATATATATATATATATATCCATCCGCACATGTACAGACACAAGCAGACATATTTAAAGGCTGACTGACATCTCTGCCCATACTCTTTGCCTTTAAATATGTCTGATTGTGTCTGTATATGTGTGGATGGATATATGTGTGTGTGTGTGTGTGTGTGTGTGTGTGTGTGTGTGTGTGTGTGTGTGTGTGTGCGCGCGCGCGCGCGAGTGTATACCTGTCCTTTTTTCCCCCTAAGGTAAGTCTTTCCGCTCGTGGGATTGGAATGACTCCTTACCCTCTCCCTTAAAACCCATATCCTTTCATCTTTCCCTCTCCTTCACTCTTTCCTGACGAAGCAACCGTGGATTGCGAAAGCTCGAAATTTTGTGTGTGTGTTTGTGTGTGTTTTTTTATTGTGCCTATCTACCAGCGTTTTCCCGCTTGGTAAGTCATGGAATCTTTGTTTTTAATATATTTTTCCCATGTGGAATGTTTCTTTCTATTTTATTTATACTTGTATATACCTTTATACCTATATATACCTTTAGCATACAATACTTTATGCAGTTCAGGATAATTTTTATATTTGCACCAGAATACATTATGACAGTATCTTTCAATTGCCCTAACTCTGGAGTACACCATTCCTTTTTTTTAAGCTGCTACTAATATTCCTGTAATTTTTCCACAGGAATGTTGCTTTCAAACATATTTAAAAATGCAGAGAAAAACTCAGTGAAAACAATATCAGAGGAACAACGTTGAAGCCTACTGAAAAGGGAGTCCCAGTTTTAAAAAGTGAGGGCATGTCTAAACCTATCAATCTTCTCTTTACTAATTGCTCTAGTAGTCACAGTTTTAGATTTTGGTTTGGAGGTGTTGGAAGTTACAATACTACGTCTAATAAATACTGCATCATGATTGAGAAAGAGACACTAATTACATTAGAGGACATAAAAGTTCTCTTAATATTTGTAAATATATTACCAAGACAGGTAGGGCCTCTTGTAGGTTTACAGTTAACATACAAAAGGTTAAATTGTTGAAGCACATGTTTGAGCTCAGTCACAGTTTTTTTGTGCTGCAGTATGTCAAAACTTGAACTGACATCCCCACTGATGAGAATTTGTCTGTTTCCCATTTTGGTATAGTACAGATGTACATTAAGAGGTCATCAGTGGCCTGTACACTACTCCTACATCTAGATCAAGACTCTGTTACTAGATGTGATATTTCCAATTGCATTAATGCATTTCAACACAAAGGGTGTTGAGATATGACCTACCACAGTTTGGCCCAAGAGATGTTTTTATGTGTATTGCTACCTCCTCCTCCCCCCCCCCCCCCCCACCTCCCCCATGCAAGTGATGAAGACGAGTCCTCTATTATACCAACTAGGTAATGTGTAATCATTCAGTACTTTGTACCTGAGCCCTTCCTTTTTACACCAATGTTCACTTAAATATAAAATGTCCAACATGTTTTCATTTGAAAAATCATTAACTATTAGATTTGTATCTGCCATACCTTGAACATTGAGGTAGCCTGTCCTAAACTCTACTTTTGGCATTACTTTTTTCGTATATACTTAATTGACGTAGGCCAATGTTACTATGTAAAAGTTGATCAGGTTGTGTTCATGTGACACTGGAACATCCAACCTGGTCTAATCCTGTAAGTTTCTTATCTCAGTTGAAACATAACCCAGAGTATTGATCTGTCTTCCTACCTAAGTTTATCCAATAATATTCTTAGACTTGCATCACTTAAAACACATTTACCTAGTTTGTTGAGATGTTGGCCATGCTGGGTATGCCAAACTCTGCGGTAACTACTAGTGTTAGGTAAGGAAACATTCCTAAAGTGTTTACAGATAGCTTTGTACTTCTTCTTGGTTTGCTCCACTTCCTTAGTCACACATGACTACTGAGGCAAATCATGTTGATGAAGCACATCGATGATAATCATATTGGTGTGGGTTAACACTTAGTGTCTTCTTCATTGTCAATGTAGCTGTCTTCCTCTCATTTCCACTGATGATGTTCGCTCCAGCCATTACAACTACAAAGTCTTTGTCCTTGGGGGCTGTGCTGTCTTTCTTAATAGATGTTGAAACATCTTGCAAACCAGCCCCTAATTTAACAATTCCTTCTATTTTAAACTCTTCCGGCACAGAAGGTCCACTTTCCATGAACATAACTGATAATCCTTGTGCATAACTGTCTGTTAATCTTGATTTTACATTTCTTCTTATATACTAGTTTGCTATTTACTAAGTTTTGAGTGTCTTGCATTGCCTTATCAGATGAGCGTGCTGATGCAATTTCAATATCATCCATGTTTTGCAATGAATTGTGTTTGTTGTTAATTGATAGAACAAAATCCTTCTCATGTTGATGGGTTTGTAAGGACTCCTCTTTGATTTCATAGTTTCCCATGCTCTGCTGGACCTGTTATTGTGAGTTATTAAAGTCCTAACCTTGCTTTCTGGCAATCCTTCTGTTTTAGATATATTGAGACATACCTGATGATTACTCTTTTCCAAGGTATGCTGGAGTCTTTGGTTTTCATCACTCAGTATTTTTAAGTACTCTTGTAGCTCAGCAATAATTCATAACAAAGAATTTTTATCTTCATCAGATAAGTTTTACAATGTTACCTAGGACAAATCCAGTCTGTGCTTTCTTCAGGTTGGTCATTTGTGGTAATGTTTGCACAAGTGAAGTGATTCCAATGATCCCACAAATCACCCAAGATACCATTTCTTACATTTCTGTTACATTTTACACACATTTTGGATCAACCTGTTTTTTACGGTAGCTGAATCACTACCTACTACTTCGATCAGTGCCATGTTGTGCAACATATGTACTGAGAAAATGACTGATAACTGTTTTCAGCTCTGAAGTGTTTACAGTTCTTATCCACAGGTGAACCACACATATATTTAGGAAAAAAAATCAAAGAATACACGTTTTTATTTATCGGTGCCCTGTAGTGTTGAATGTGGATGGCATGTGTAAGTGGCATTTTCATTTTCTTCTTTGCACCTAACGTTGTTACCCGATATGTAAAAATTTCAGCAAAAAATAAAGTTGTGATACAGTTGTCCATTTACCCCACAGGACTTTGAAATTCGTCAAATTTGACTTTTTTTGTGATGGAGTCATCTTTAAGTGAAGGTAAGAACTACCAGTTTCAATTGCCATTTATACTTGATACTAGCACTAAAGAGTTACAGTGCATAAGATGAAGTCTGTACTGTTCCCCTCTGGAATGTTATGATTTTAAGAAATCACAAATGTAAAGTACATAATGGAAAACTGTGTTTCTCAACATTTTTAATAAAAAACTGAAGATGTATCCTACTTTTTATGCAATATATCAACTTACTGACTGGCGTAGTAGATGCCTAAAAAACTTGAGGTCTGTAGGTCACCTCATTAGTGAGTAGCAAGTGTGTGAAATACAGAATTTGGTTCTTTACTAATGACCAGTACACACCATTGTGTCTTCAAACCTGAATTTATCAAAAATGGTTAGTTATAACAGTGCTATTTGGCAGTTTTCTATTAAGATATGTAGGTACCCATGTACTGAATATGACTAAATCCTGTCATGGTCGCCTTAGGAGCTACCAAAATATAATTTTAAAGGAATGACCCGTACTGCTCTTGGATCACAGAGATGTATTAGTTTTCTCATCTTGACATTAAGATTTATAAGAAATATAATTATCAGCTTGAGCTAAATTTTCTTCTAGGTATGGCTGCTTCACACTAATTAATATTAGATCACCAGCTGCTGGCTGGAGTATGGTAGTGCCACCTATCCCGAAACAGTGATTTTCATGACAGGTTTACATTAATTTGGAAGGCTGCAATTTGATCGTGAGCAGGCAAAGTCAACGAATGTGTATCAAACATAAAGATTTTGATAACAGATTGATATATGGTGTAGCCTGATGTGTACATTTCCACCATATCTAATGCACTTTGGCATATTTGACCTTTCTTGTCATGCAAACTAGAACTGGCGGCTGAAGTCTAAATACCTTTATTGAGTAATAGACATATCTTCTCCTAGTATTCTGGTACGTACAGTGTGGGGCAAATAAAAGTAGCTCAGGCAAGAATATATGATTATACGACCATTTGTGGCAGCATTGACAGAGGGAAAAGACATACAGTTACTTCCAGCACGATGGAGCAACTCCCCATACAGCCGGCTGAACCTTTAGAGCACATTTACACAGTCTACATGCCTTACTGAGTTGTTAGGAGAGGTCAGTCTTGTTGCGGCCCTGGCTGGCCAAGCAGGTCACTTGATCTATCATTGTGTGATTAATTTGTGTGGGGAGCCCTCAAGTCTAAGGTGTATTGCCACAACCCTCGTTGTCTTCAAGAACTGCAGCAGAACATATCAGATGATATTGCAGTAATTCCAGCAGATCAGCTTCGATCCATCTTCAGCAACTTGCTGATAAGGGCCCAAAAGTGCCAAGAGATAAATGGTGATTACTTTCAAGATCTGCTGTTTTCTGTTAGTACTGTATTTCCTTTTCTCTGCTGTGTTTCATTGTACACTGGAACTATGTTCCCAGTGCTACTTCTGTTTGGCTCACCCCGTAGATTGTAAATGAAATTTAAAAAAAATTGCAAGAGAAGGGGTAAGTTATGTTTCCTGAAAATTTTTGATCCAGTTTAATTCTAATGCACAGGAAAGGGAGGGAGGGAGGGTGGGTGGGTGGGTATGGGTAATGCCTGACACTGCAAATTTTGTTATACTAGTGATGCCAGTTAAGGGAGATTTGGCGAAGAAAGTTTGATCATAACCAAATCTCTCAAAACTACTAACTGAAGCTTCCCCACATTTGATGGTTAATCGACTGATTCAAAACCATGTGGTGTTCTGGATAATGTATCACTACCACTCCAGTGTCTGCCAGAAAAGTCTTCTATAGTAGCATAGCTAAGTTGGTGGTGAGGAGGGGAAGGTCAGTTCTCCCTGTGCTAATGTCCTCTTCTACATGAATTGCCAATTAGTCGTTTGCTCATCCTCTGACTATGTATGCACACTGTTGCCGCAACTTCATTTTTACAGTGATTGCTATTCAAATATCGCCATAAGGAGACCATGCCTTTCAGTGGCATACTTATGTGACACTACTTCATCTGATTCATACAGCTGTTAGTGGTACAGTTTTAATTATCTGTTGTTGGTGATTCAATCATATGTGTGTAGACTGTTTGCAAGTGTTCTTTTGCTGTGATAGACCAAGTGATTTGAACCACCATCCTCCTGAATGCAGGTCCAGTATTTATTACTGGGAAAGACCAAGTGGAAGTTGAACTTCCTTTCTGAAAGATTGTGGTTCACACAATCATCCAATCATTCAGATACAGATCTTCTGGGGTTTCCCTAAATTGTTAAAGACAGATGCTTGGGTTGGTCCCTGTAAAAAGGATGTAGCCAACTTCCTTCCCCACCCTTCTACTTCCAAGCTTGTGCTTCATCTCTTCCAAGCTTGTGCTTCATATCTAATGACATTTTATTGTGAGACTTTAAATCCTACTATTTGCACAGAGAGAAAAATGTGTTCCCTCTCTTAATGTCGCAAATTCTCGGTTGATTACAGTTTGCTGCACTTTCTTAAGAGAAAGCTAACTTTCCAAACTTGTTCACGTATTCTATACTGTTTCTTAATTTTGAGTCAGCTTGAATCAGTCCCAAAGGGGGAATCACATAGGAAGTGTATAAATTTATTTTATTATTTTTTATTTTCACCTCAAGCTCCGTATGACCAAATTGAGGAGGAAATCTCCAAGGTCATGGAACATGTCAGTACATGAAATTAAAACATAAAAGTAATAACAGATAAAAATAAATGCTTATGAACCCGAAAAAAGTTAGTCCGTAAATTTGAGTAAACGCAATCAACAATACAACAAGAAGCAGCTTAAGTTTTCAAGGTACTCCTCGACAGAATAGGAGTAGTGACCCACAAGGAAACTCTTCAGTTTTGACTTGAAAGCTCGTGGATCACTGCTAAGATTCTTGAATTCGAGTGGTAGCTTATTGAAAATGGATGCAGCAGTATACTGCACACCCTTCTGCACAACAGTTAAGGAAGTCTGATCCAAATGCAGGTTTGATTTCTGCCAAGTATTAACTGAGTGAAAGCTACTTACTCTTGGGAATAAGCTAATATTGTTAACAAGAAATGACAGTAAGGAATATATATATTGAGAGGCCAATGTCAAAATACCCAGGCTCATGAACAGGGGTTGACAAGAGGTTCGTGAACTTGCACCACTTATTGCCTGAACTGCCCATTTCTGAGCCAAAAATATCCTTTTAGAATGTGAAGAGTTACCCCAAAATATAACATCATACGGCATAAGTGAATGAAAATAAGCAAAGTAGACCAATTTTCGTGTCGAATGATCACTCACTTCAGATACAATTCGAATAGTAAAAATGGCAGCATTAAGTCTTTTAGCAAGATCCTGAGTGTGGGCTTTCCACAACAGCTTACTATCTATCTGAACACCTAGAGATTTGAACTTTTCAGTTTCACTAATCATATGCCCATTCTGTGAAATTAAAACATCAGGTTTAGTTGTATTGTGTGAGTCTTACTGTGATTTGGACATGGTTTATTTTCTACAAGCCATGAACTTACGTCATGAACTGCTCTGTTTGAAACCAAGCCAATGTTGCACACAACATCTTTTACTACCAAGCTAGTGTCATCAGGAAACAGAATTATTTTAGAGTTACTCGCAATATTAGAGGACATATCATTTATATGAATAAGGAACTAGAGTGGCCCCAACACTGATCCCTGGGGCATCCCCACTGAGACCCCACATCACAGCCATTCTCAACATTATGAATAATGACCTTTTACTCACTGTTGCTAAAGTAAGAGGTGAACCAATTGTGAGTTAATCACCGTATTCCATAATGGGCCAACTTCTGGAACAATATTTTGTGATCAACACAGTCAAATGCCGGAGTTAAATAAAAAAATATGCCTGGCATTCGAGACCTTCTGTTTAACCCATCCAGTACCTCATAGAGGAAAGAGAATATAGCATTTTCAGTTGTTAAACAACTTCTAAAGCCGAACTCTACATTTGATAGCAAATCGTGTGATATAAAATGATCAATTATCCTTACATACACAGCCTTTTCAATAACTGTAGCAAACACTGATGGCATAGAAATAGCTCTAAAATTATCTACATTATCCCTTTCTTCCTTCTTATAAAGTGGCTTTACTACTGAGTACTTTAATCGTTCAGGAAACTGACCATTCCTAAAGGAAAAATTACGAATATGGCTAAATACAAGGCTAACATGTGCAGCACAGTATTTAATATTCTGCTAGGCACTCCATCATAACCATGAGAGTCCTTAGTCTTCAGTGATTTAATTACTGACTCAATCTCCCTCTTGTCTGTTTCACAGAGGAGTATTTCAGACATCAATCTCAGAAAGGCATTTGCCAAGAAAGTTATATGATTCCCTATAGGAACTAAATTTTTATTTAATTCACCAGCAATGTGCAGAAAATGATTGTTAAATACCGTACATATATCTGATTTATCAGTAACAGAAATATTTTTACTGCGAACTGACTTAATATTGTCGAGCTTGTGCTGCTGACCGGACGCTTCCTTCACAACTGACCATATGGTTTTAATTTTATCTTGTGAATTAGCTTTTCTGTTTGCATACCACATACTCTTAGCCTTCCTAATAACATTTGTAAGCACCTCACTACTGTCACTTGGTTGTGACTACTTCTAACATTTTCATATAATTCCTGCTTTGTTCTACATGATATCCCACTAGTCAGCACCCAGGCTGCCTATTACTGGTAGTACCCCGTTCAGAACGTTCTAATGGGAAGCCACTCTCAGAGAGCATGAGAAATGTGTTACGGAAAGCATTACATTTATCATCTGTTATTGGCACTATAAACATCCTGCCACACTTGTTCCTTGACAAGGTTTAAAAAACTCTCTAATGCTGTTGGATTAACTTTCCTACATAGTTTGTAATTAAATGTAACATTTGTTTGAGTACTAAAGCCTTTGAGTGTTAGGATTTGTGCATCGTGGTCTGAGAGGCTGTTCACCCTTTTCCTAACAGAATGCTCATCCTAGTAACGAAGAAAGAATAAAAGTATTGTCTATGGCTGTGCTACTGTTCCTCTGCACCCTAGTTGGAAAAAACACAATCTGCATCAGATCATATTAATTTCGGAGCTCTACAAACAGCCTCTTTTTTTTTTTTTCCCCCCCTCACCATCATATACAAAATTTTTATTGAGTCACCACATATAACAAATTTCTGGTACTTCCTACAAAGTGAATCAAGAACACTTTCTAGCTTGAGCTGTCTTTGTGACAGGTAATTCCAGAAGTGTAAAACCCTGTTGGCCCTGCAGATTCTTCCACCAAAAGCATGTGATGTTTTACTTTGAGTAGCTCAGAGAAAATGTGCATAAGCACAGAAACTGGAAATCTGTGATAAAGAAAATGGGTTTCAGTTTTTGAGGATAAACGTTACTGGAAGATGAACTGTTACTGATTTCAACAATTTCCAGTAGGTGGTTTTTCCCAAAACTGTTTTACATTTCTGTAATCACAAGTATTCCATGGAAAAATTGCTACCTGAAAAAATGTATCAAAAGAAAATTCATTTGTGGAGAAAACTGTGGAATTGCCAATGCGTGCCTGAGCATTTGTAAAGGCTTGGAAGGGCTTGCCTTAAAATCTACTAAGCGGTTACGAAATGGTTCCTTATTGGTCGAGCAGAACTTCTTAAGAACTCACAAAAATTGGGTGACTATGACGTAACTCGAGCAAGGGTGTGGTCACATGCAATGATATTATTGTCATAGATATCTCAGAACTAAAATGAGAATGGCATCACAGGAGATAATGGATGTGGAACAAGGACATCAAGGAACAATGGGGCAATTGAGAAGACTGCCACCTCAACTGCAACCTTCATTTCTCCGATGCTGCATTATGGCAAGGTTCCTCCGACTTAGGCATTATGTACCTAACCCTATGTGTTGCAATAAATGGCCATACAATACTGAATTGTGAAGGTTAAGCAACCTGCACTGCCCTGGTCTTGAATTGGTACCCTCCTGGGCTCTGCTGTGCTGTGGCCGGAATGCCCTGGAAGCCAGATCACTGGTGGGAAGGTGTAAAGTCTAAGAAGGTAGACTCGGGGCCTGTAGTCAGACTGATTGTGGTGAAGGCTCAGACTCATGGTGGTTGCTTGTAGAACCATATCACCTCTCTTCATGGTTGGTGCTGCCAGATTAGAACCCTTTGGCTAGAAATACTGGGTGTTTGTACTCGTTAGGTGCTCATTTGTTGAGCCAATGCACTGCTTCTAACCACGTATGGTGTAAAAAGTCCATCACTCAAAGTTGTGGAAACTGCCCAGCCAGTCCTGCAGAAATCCTGTCCTCTTGCTGTGTCATCAGTATTGCAATGCTGAGGCTGGATCGGCCCAGAGTGTATGAACATGCCAGTTGCCACAACTGCCATGACAGTGTTTTGGCTCCCGCCAGCTTAGAAGGCATTTTGTACCTACTGAGGCAGAGCTACTATTTTCATAGTAGTGCCCCAAAAATAGTGGCTGCTCTACATACCTCCCTTCTTCAGTATACCGGGTCTCTGCCTCTGGTTGATCTGCAAAGACTCAATGTACATGAAAAACAGTGTACAATATATTCATTTGCTCCTTATGTGCTCGTCAGCTTGAACCGCAGTGTTCAGCAGCTCTCAACTCAATCTACAATTCTAGCTAACTGGTTTTCAGTTTACGTGTATCTAGTAACGTAGTAACGTGCCTGAAATCTCCACTACAACTGACAGGATAGTGTGCTCAAATGCCCACTCTTGCTTACAGTTACTTGACAGTAAATTCATCTCATGGACTCCTTGTAAAATTGCACAACAGAATTCAACTGTTAGCATTGTTGGCACTTATGCAAAATGTCGTTTGCCATAAAAAAAGAAATAAAAGCCACTTAAGTGTACCATGCTGTTAGGTGCATCAGCATTCTGTCACATAAGTAAAAAATCTGCCGACCATTTTAAATGCTAGGAAACAGATTCCATAGCTTTTGTACATTAAATGCTCACATATAACAGCAATTTTTAACCCTTAATTTCCCACTTTTTTGTGGATTATACATGATTGATAATCCAGTCTGCTGGTAGCTGGTGTAGTGGGGGTTCACATGGATGGGCAGCCCTCCATTTAAGGCAGATGAAGGCTGCACAGAACAGAGTCAGAAGTGTTGTGGTGCTGGGTACTGTGAGACTAATGATCATAATGGTCATAACTGTAAGACACTTTTTCCTGCTACTGCTGCACATGCTGAAGGATTTATTCCACAGATATATACTCCGTCCTGGGTTGCTACGAGTTGGTTCAGGCAGAGGATGAGGTCAGATTCTAATGTACCATTGAGTTAGGTCAGATTTAATGCCGGGAGCACCACTAGTGGTTTGTCCGGCTAGTACAACTGTGTTTATGTTATGTTCATACTGGTGGTCCCCATAACAGTAGCTGTAAGGTGAAATGTAGGCCCCGTTATTTTGTAAATTGTCTCGCTAATTAGCAATCCACAGCCATGTAATCCCAGTCACATTGTTCCTGGGTCATTCCATGTCAGACTGCCAAATTTCAGAATGTTTTCCTGCTCGGGCATCACCTTATGTAAACATTTGTTCATGTCCCTGATGAACACTGGTTAAGTTTAACGTTCCTCGAAGCAATACTGGCTGGGATATAGTCGGAGTGAGTGTGAATTTCTGGCAACTTTGAGCTGTTATATCTTGGACAGCATTTTGTTGGAAGAAATGAAATGTGGCCATATGAAAAGAATTTTAAGAGCCATATTCAGCCAGAAAATTTTAGGCAAATTCGCTCAGAAAGGTCAGCCCCCCCCTAAAATCGCTGGGACCACAATTAATGCTGACAGGTACTGTGAGACTGAAAAAACTCAAACAAGCAATTCAGAACCAGAGAAGAGGAATGTTGAGCAAGGGCGTACACATTCTCCGTGACAATGCTCGCCCACACATCGCTCGGCAAACCGTTGCCCTCCTGCAACAGTTTCAGTGGAACACAATCGCCCACCCACCCTGTAGCCCTGACTTGGCACCCAGTGCCTGTTCCCTGGGTTGAAAGGACATTTGGCTGGAAAGCGATTCAGCTCCAACAATGTGGTGAAAGAAGAGGTTCACAACTTTCTGAACAGCATGGCGGCGAGCTGGTATGACATGGGCATACTAAAACTGCCACAGTGTCTACAAAAATGCATCGACAGAATTGGTGATTATGTCGAAAAATAGCTAAATGTTCAAGCTGTAAACTGATGTAAACTATTGTAGAAATAAACAGGTCTATGTACTTATAAAAAAAATAGGAGACCTTACTTTTGGGATTACCCTCGTACAATATCCCATGTTAGTCGTATTTGGTATGGGTCACAGACATATGAGTGGTATTCTAGAATAGGTTGTAATAGTGATTTGTAAGCAATCTCCTTCATAAACTGGTTGCATTTCTCCAGTATTCTACCAATAAACCAAAGTCTACCACCTGCTTTACCTGTGACTGAGACTATGTGATCATACCAGTTCATAACCATACAAAGTGTTAAAACTCGGCTTTTTGTATTAGTTGGCCAATTCCATCTGTGACTTGTTGATATACCAGTCATAGGATAACGCCCTTTTTTATCATTTTGTGAAGTACACAATTTTACATTTGTGAACATTTAAATCAAGTTGCCAATCTTTGCATCACATTGAAATCTTACCGAGATCTGACTGAATATTTATACAGCTTCTTTCAGACAGTACTTCATTGTAGGTAACTGAATCATCTGCAAAAAGTCTGAGGTTACTATTAATACTGTCTTCAAGGTCATTAATATAAAACATGAATAGCAAGGACCCCAACACACTTTCCTGGGGCACACCTGAAGTTGCATGTACTACATCTGATGGTGATCTCCATCCATGATAACATGCTGTGTCCTCCCTACCAAAAAATCTTCAATTCAGTCACAAATTTCACTTGACACCCCATATGAACATACATTTGACAATATTCATAGATGTGGTTGTGAGTTGGATGCCTTTCAGAATTCAAGAAATACTGCATCTACCTGACTGCCCTGATCCATAGCTTTCAGTAAGTCACGTGAGAGAAGTGTGAGTTAGGTTTCATATGTTCGAAGTTTTCATTCTGTTTGTAATACCACATTATGTATGAGCTCAGAACATGTTCTAAGATTCTACAAGAAATGAATCTCAAGGATAATGGACGGTAGTTTTGTGGATCATTTCTACTATCCTCATTGTAAACATATGTGATATGTACTTTCTTCCAACTACTGGACACAGTTTTTTCTTTGTGATATTAGATAGGTTATAGTTAGAAGGGAGGGTAACTCGGCCCCAAATTTGGGATGGACTCTGATAGGGATTCCATCAGGCCATCAGCTTTGTTCAGTTTTCATGCTTTCAGCTGTTTCTCAGCTCCACTAACACTTACTGCGCTCATCTTTTCAGTGGTAGAAAGATTAAACTGGGGCAATTCTCCAGGGTTTTCCTGTGAAAAGGAACATTTGAAAAACAGTTAATCGTTTGTGCTTTTCCTTTGCTACCCTTAATTTCAGTTTGTATCTCATATGCAAGTGACTATACATTAACTTTGGTGCCACTAACAACCTTTACATACAACCAGAATTTCTTTGAGCTTTATGTAAGATCATTTGACAGTAATCTGCTGCAGTAGTCATTGAAGGCTTCATGCATTCCTTTCTTGATAGCCAAGTATGTTTCACTCGGCATCTCCTATCCATAGCCCTATGCTTTCTTTTACACCTGTTATGTAGTAGTCTCAGTTTCTTTAGAAGTTTCTTTACAGTGACTGTAAATCGTGGAGGTTTCCTCCCATTATGAACTGTTCTACTGGGTACATATCTTTCCAGTGCCTGGCCAACTATTCTTTTAAACTTGAGCCAGAGTTTCTCAACATGCTCCTGCCGTGTGCTGATAGTTTAAAGTTCATCATTGAGATATGGCACTACTGATTTTTTGCCTAGTTTACTGAACATATATACCTTTGTGTTAGTTTACCTTTGTACTTTGGTAATCATTGTTGCAACATTCGTGTCATGATCACTAATACCAGTTTTGATGTAGACATTCTCAAAGAGATCAAGTCCCTTAGTTGCTTTATTGATCCAATATATTTCCATCATGAGTGGGGTTCTGAACTATTTGTTCTAGGTAATTGTCAGCAAAGGTATTTAGTACATGATGTCTGGTCATGTTCACTACTAAGAAAACTGCAAGTCTCCCAATTTATTGTTGGATGATTACTGTGTGATTGGGGAACTTAAGCATAAGTTAACTGAGGTTTGGTTTAAAATTTTCAGTTAAATCAGGAGGGGAATGTGGCAATCGATAGAAGGATCCAATCACCACTTTATGCCCACTCCTGATACTGAGTCTCGCCAAGTCAGCTCTTGGATATGCCCATCATCTACAGCCCCATCACTCTTTTTTTAAAATCCCCATCCCCCAGCATCCAACCAACCACATTTGTGCTGTTGCAAGGTATTTAGTACTACGAGGACATGCCAAAAAGTAATGGCCCCCGAATTTTTTATGTGAAAACTCTTAAAGCTTGCTATATAAAACAGATGTTATTACCATGTCTTCATGTCTAAATATTTGTTTCTCACCATACACACAGGTGATGGACACATTTCCACAAATGAGACAAGTTTGTAATTTAAAAAAAAATTTTTTTTTATTTATAGACACAATCACATGTTTATGACACACTCATAACCGGTTTCAGCCATGCAATGACCATCTTTAGATTCTAAAGGCGGCATACACTGAACACAGGTTCATGGGTTCGACAACGCATGAACCTGTGTTCAGTGTATGCCGCCTTTAGAATCTGAAAATTGTTATTGTATGGATGAAACTGGTAATGACTGTGTCATAAATATGTGATTGCGTCTACAAATAAACAAAAAAAATTTTACAAAATAATCAGTCACGCATTCCATAGACAAAATGTCCTTTTTTCCAGAGACAAGTTTGTTGATACCGCCACTGTAGAATGTTTGACTTTGTTGATGGAGCTACAACCTCACCTCTGCTTGCAACACTTCATCACTATCAAAGTGAAGGCCTCGAATATGTTCTGTAAGTTATGGAAACAGATGAAAATTGGATGGGACCAAGTTGGACTGTGTGGAGGATGATCAATAACAATGAACTCAAGGCATTAAATTGTTGCAGATGTCGCAGTGCCCATGTGGGGTTTGGCATTGTCATGCTGAAGGAGTGGGTGATTCATGTGTGGACAGGCTCTTCAATTTCAGAACCCGATTACAGCACGCTGTTTCTCGTGCACAGACTTGTTTTATGCTCAACTCAGAGACCTCTAGTGGCAGATGGCTGCAAACATGTAGACATGAATTATAAAGATGTAGAATATTCATAATTTTCGTTTTATTTAAAAAGTGTTAAGAGTTTTTACATAAAAAAATTCAGAGGCATTATTTTTCAGCACACTCTGGTTCCCTTGCTGTGTTTGCCCCTTAATCATTTGTAGAACGTATGCAATGTGCTGTATTCCCCTATACTTCTCCAAACACATCTTTTTCTTTGCTTTTTGATGTAACATTGATAACATATCCTCCAACCTCCTCACCTTATTCATCATCTCCCATGCATTAAATGACAGTGTCACCATCAGTCAGTGACTGATGATAACATCCTCTTGGCTGGTAAATATAACTTAACTTTCCAACTGATGATCCTCTGGCACCGCCGTTCCACTCTTGCTGAAGAGATACAGCACTGCCATGATAGGATTCCCCTGATCCCCATCTCTGGTGCCCAGCAATCTGGGAAAAGGAAACTAATTACTCTCCCTCTCTCCCCTTTGAAAGATCTGATGTCTCCTGACACAATTTGTTGAATTTATAAATAATACATCCTTGACACGTTTAACACTTGTGTATTTTCCCCTTTGTTACTATGTGCATTGCTTCTACAATCTTGTAACTGGTGTCCAACCCCAATGCGCTTTTCATACTGAGGCTGATGACATTGACTCTGGACATGCCCTGATCTTCCACACCTGTGACACCTTATGTCAGCAGAAAACGCACTTTGTTTGTTGCACGCCCCTATTGCTATATCAATCTCCTCTAACTGCGTACCAACCTAATGGCAGCTTCCAGGTCTGTCAGACTATCTGTCTGAACCCTCGTAGATATGTTGGGTGGCATGCTCCTGTGGAAGGCATCTAGTGCCCTATTATGTCCAGCTTCTTGGAGTATAATCCTGTGTGTCTCCTCACCCCCCCCCCCCCCCCCCCCGCCCTCACCCCACTCCCTCGACCCTCCCCCCTCGCCAGCTCATCTGTGTGTTCACTAACTTTCCAGATTCTCTCAGCATAACTTCCCACTGTCTCATTGTATTCCTTCGCTATCCCACTTCACTGCTCATGTTAAAATCTAACACCATTGTAATTTTTTATAGCATTATTGGAAGCCCTGCCTCCACTCCTCAAATATCGGTGCAATTTTTAAGCGTTTCATACATGTCACACTAGTTCTTGCTTGTATCAACATCCTGCATGCCATTTGCAATAGGTGACTATCCACCCTACCCCAGACCTTTGCTGTGGCTCCCAGGTCATCTAAGAAAGACATCACATCCTCAGCTGAGAAGGGAGTAATCAAATTAATGGCAGCTGAATCTGTTGGAGAACTAGCTGGCTTGGACAGTACCTCCTTTTCCTTCCTAGTGACAAGTTGCCTAGGCAACTCTTCATTATCTGTCGTCCTGCTCTGGAACACCTATGTTCCAAATTTGACCATTGCAGAAACCTTACCTGCAGTACATAACCAATTATACAAAACAACATCACTGTAAAACAATGTTTTTCACATTCGTAACCATACTGTATTATTCACACTTTGATGCCTACTCATTAACTTCTATGACTTGGCACACTGGCTAGCAGATGACCATACATTGCCATTGCCACAAAAGTCTGATGAATCAGCTGGTTCTAACAGCTTCACAAGTGCTACCCATAAAACCAGCTGACGTCCTTCCTTGAACCCACCTCCCGTGCACGCGAAAGTAGGGAAAACAAAAATTCTTCACTCACTCCACTGTATGTTGATACTGAGAGTTGCGGCTGTGATGTGATGATGCATGAAGCTGCAAACATCAGCGGTGGTCAACTTTTCCAACACTACGTGGATGGCTTCTATGGTGGTAGGGTTGGATGATAACAGCGGTGGGTGGTTGTCGAGATGTTGGCCATCATTAACATGTGAAAAAAGCATCTCATTAGTCAAATATTTTATTCAGGCTCGAGCTACAACACTCGTAGTGCTGCATCGTACCGACTACGCCCCCTTGTGGCATGTGGTGAGGACAGTGTGTATAGGAGAGCTGAGGCCAGCTGTGATGCAAGTGACCAGAGGAATGCTGACGCCCTGATCTGTGCAGTGGCATATGCATCAACTATGCACGGCGAGGCTGCTTGTGCCAAGGTCTGCTGTGGCATAGGGAACTCGGTAATTAAAGCAGGGGATATCAGCCCTCAAAAGTGGAACTTGCCCTAGTGGACGAAGGTGCTCAGCACCAGGATACCTGCAGCAGCGTAGGACCCCCCTGTGGTTCCAGGGGTTAGAATAGGCCCAAGGTATTCCTGCCTGTCATAACAGGCAACTAAAAGGAGTCTCAAATGTTTTGGCCTTCAGTGAAGGCCCCCGTAGGGTTTGATCTCCATTCTCCAAAATTCTTGTGAAAAGCGAGCTAATTGGGGAAGGGGGCCTTACATGGTGCATCGTGTCCCTAGTGCACTGAAACCTTCAGCGTTCTTTATCACCGTGACTTTGCAGTTCCACTCATTCTCCATATGTTTCGTGAGGGTATCTTCCCGCGTGCCTTTTCCTCCATCCACTGTGCGGTGTCTCTTTCTGTGCTGACAATGATCATGGACTTCTTTGCACCTCATATCCAACATGGTAGTCAGTCTGTTGCGGTGGGGCTGCAGTGTACCCTATTGGTTGTAGCCCCCTGACAACACAGGGATCACTGTGCTGATGCCTGCGCCGTTAACTCCTCACATATGCCAAGGAGTAGATATCCATCTCCCTGGTGCCTTTGCTGAAGCTGGGTGGTGCCCGTGGTGAGGGCCCCTGGTCGGAGTGGGTGGCATGAGGGTGAATGACATGCCATGACGTGTACTACATCATCTCTTGCTGTGGCTGGATGGCACCCGTGGGGAGCCCCCCTGGTCGGAGTGGGTGGCATCAGGGCAGATGACACCCGATCAAGCGTAGTACATCATCTCTTACTGGTGGTCAAACACCAGTAGTCTTTCAGCGTTCACAGGCTCAATTCAACACACAGAATTAAGACCCCAAATTGTTCCCCTCCCTGGTCACACCATGGGAGGAACATCAGGTTAAGGATGGCAGCAGCTCTTATTCGCCCCGCTACTTCATATGCTTGAGAGCTGATCGGGAATCTTTCATGATAATGAAGCCTCAGTTTTCTGTTGAGCGTTTAGAGGAGAAGTTTGTGGGGGGGGGGGGGGGGGGTGTTTCAGGGATTGTCCAAGATGAGATCTGGGTCCGTCTTGACCAAAACAGCATCCTCTGCCCAGTCACGGGTGTTACTCACTTGTGACAAGCTGGGGGATGTTTCTGTAATCATCGTGCCCCATAAGCACTTAAATATGGTCCAGGGTATCATAATTCACAGGGACCTTCTTTTGCAGTCCGACGATGAGCTGTGCACCAGTTTAGAACGGCGAAGTGTACATTTCGTTCGACGTGTCCATCAGGGTCCGAGGGATAAGCAGGTTGCCACCGGTGCCTTCATCTTGGCCTTCGAGGGAGATACATTACCTGAGAAGATCAAGGTGATGGTCTACTGCTGTGATGTGAAGCCCTATATCCCTCCCCCAATGTGGTGCTTTCAATGTTGGAAGTTCCGTCGTATGTCCATCCAGGGGGCCGACAGTCCCTTCGTGGGTACGTGTGTGGCGTGCACGGGGCTCCGAGCTATTTGCAGTCTCCTTCCTTTTCCCAGACCTGCATTACCGTCCCTGTTCCTCTCCTTTCCTTTCCTGTCCTTGCTCCTTTCCCCCTGCCCCCTCCTTTCCCTCTTGGTGGAATTCATGTCGACTTGGCTTTCCTCCCGGCTTTGTTTTGGTATGTGCTATTGTTTAGTTTGCTGTATCCATCTCCTTTTCAGCGTTTTGGTCCCCTTGGAGTTTGACCATTTCCAACATTTTCCGTCAGTGTGAGCCATTTGGGGATGAACTCCCTGCCTATTTTCCATGTTGGAGGCTCATCTCACCCTCCCCTCCCCACCCCTTCATTTTCCCCTTGCACCCTGGCCCCCCTTCATGCTAGGTCACCAGCATGGTAGCAAGTCTGTGTGGTGGGGCTGTTAAGTACCCAACTGGCTGAGCCCCCTGACAACACAGGGATCACACTGCTAGTACCTGAGCTGTTAACGGCTCGTGTATGCCAAGGAGTTGATGCTCATCACTTTGGGGCATCAGAACTCCCAGCAATGGCTGCCGTGCCAGATGGCCCTCGCTATGGCGGGGTGGTGCCCACTGGGCGAGCCCCTGGTCAGGGTGGGTGGTACTAGGGCAGACGCCTTGCATATGAAGCGGGAAAGGCTTCAATATCCTGGCCATTCTTTGGCCATTTCTAAGAGTGATAGTAGACATGATAGTCCTTCTGATCCTTTGGCCTTCCCCTCCCTCGCCACCCCATGGGAAGGAGGTCAAGCTTGCCGACTTGGGTTGAAACCTTTCCCTCGGTACCTGGTTTGTATCAGGACAGGTGGTGAGAGTTTTGCCACGACCAAGCCTTTGTTTTTTTGTTGAGGCGATTGAAGATAAGTATCATGGAGTGGAATCCACGAGTAAAATGCAGTCCGGTTCTTTGCTCATAAAGACATATTCTCCTGCCCAGTCTGCAGAGGCTGGCCGGAGTGGCCGAGCGGTTAAAGGCGCTACAGTCTGGAACCGCACAACCGCTACGGTCGCAGGTTCGAATCCTGCCTCGGGCATGGATGTGTGTGATGTCCTTAGGTTAGTTAGGTTTAAGTAGTTCTAAGTTCTAGGGGACTTATGACCACAGCACAGTCTGCGTCGCACCCCACTAATCTTTGAACTCGGTACAGGGTATCATTTTCTACTGGGATCTTCTTCTCCAAACTGACAAGGAGCTCCATGCAAACCTCGAGCGGCAAGGAGTCCGATTTATCCACATTGTTCAGCGAGGCCTTAAAAACAATCACACTGATAGACTCCTTTTTTCTGGCCTTCGAGGGGGATATCCTCCCAGAGAAGGTAAAGGTGGTGGTGTATCGGTATGATGTAAAACCTTACATTCCACCACCGATGAGATGCTTTAAATGCTTACGGTTTGGACACAGGTCTTCCCGCTCCACCAGTTATCACCTCTGTGGTGACTGTGGGGGGGCCCCCTCCATGAGGGGAGTGCCTGTGGTCCCCCGCCTGTGTGCATCAGTTGTGATGCGCAGCATCCTCCGCACTCGCCAGCATGCCTGGTGTATGTGAAAGGAGGACGGATTCAAGAGTACAAGACTTTAGATCGACTTACCTACACCGAGGCTTGTCGAAAGTATGACCGGCTCCATCCTGTGCCTCTAACTTCTGCTTTTGCTTCAGTTACGTCCACTCCCCTTCGTACCCCCTCCTCTTCCAAGCCACGCCCAAATTCACCCTCACCCTCACCCCTTTGGGTGCTAATCCCCCTCCCCCGCCAGAGAAGCGCTCCCCTTCTTCAGCAGCCGATGGTACTGGAGCTCCCTCCCGGGACTCCTCTTCCCGGCACCCCCTGAAAGGCGATCTGCAGCTCCACATAGGCCGCACGATCTGCGGCCGGTGGGGGCCGCTATTGCCAGGTGTAATACTGTGTCGTACCACACTGCAGTCTGCCCTTCTGTTCCATCACAAGAGAAGCAGCAGAAACACAAGAACAAGGGAACAAGCGCAAGGCCCCTCAGGTACCCCCCTGATGTGCCACCTTCCCCTCCTCCAGCCAATGAACCAACAGTCTGACCCCACCTATATGGACATTACTCCATCCTTATCGGTGACGGATGGCGACTCGGTGGCGTGACCGGCTCCGGTCCGTTCGCTTGCCATTTGGACTCCAGCTTGAGAATCCTCCAGTGGAATTGTAATGGCTATTTGCGTCACCTCACGGAGTTGCAGCCCCTTCTTTCCTCCTACTCTGCTGCTTGTATTGTTCTCCAAGAGACCCATTTTGTCAATTCTTACTCACCCACCCTTCATGGGTTCCATGCTTTCTGTTGAAACCAGATTGGCCCTGTGCAGGCTTCTGGTGGTGTTTGCACCTTGGTGCGCAAAGACATTTTTAGTAAATGGGTTCCCCTCCATACCACTCGGGAAGCAATTGCTGTCAGGGTCAACCTGACCACTACAATCACAATCTGTAATCTCTACCTCCTGCCTGACAGGCTACCTCCTGCCTGACAGGCCACCCACATCCCTTGCCCTAACCACCCTTCTTCAACAACTCCCTTCTCCCTCCCTGCTTGTAGGGGACTTCAGTGCCCACAACCCTCTTTGGGGTAGTCACCCGACTATTGCCCTGGGCAGGACAGTTGAATCTGTTGTGGCAGCGCTTGACCTCTGTAACACCGGTACTCCCACAGACTTTAGTGTGGCACACTGCACTTTCTCTTCCATTGGCCTCATCATCTGCAGTCACAGCCTTCTTCCCTCCATTCAGTGGGGTGTCCACGATGACTTATGTGACAGCGATCATTACCCGATTGTTTTGACCTTCCTTCAGTATGTCTTGCTCCGTCACCCTCCCAGGTGGGCCTTCTCTAAAGCTGATTGGGGTGCCTTCTCCTCTGCTACCATCCCCCCCATACTACCACACTGTAGTATTGATGAGTCTATACAGACTTTAACTGCCACCATTCTTGCCACAGCTGTTTCAGCCATCCCTTCTTCCTCGGGGTTACCCCCTCCCCTGTCAAATGATAGTATGATGGTCCCATAGTGGACTCTGGAAATTGCTGCAATCAAATTTCAGAAACGGATTTGCTGGTAATGGTATGTATCTGCCATAGGACCGCACACCTGCTCTTCACAAGACTGGGCAAGACTCGGGCGAATTTTTGGCTATTGTCCCGTTGCAGGAATTTCTGTGCATGGTGTTGTCCTTCCCATCTGTACTTTGTCGCAGAGTGTTTCGCTCAACACTTTGCCCAAGCCTCTGCGTCGACTGAATATCCGCCCTTGTTCCTCCTCCTCCTCCTCAAACAGCGCTCGTAACGACTGCCTTTGTCTCTCATTTCTCTCTACTTGGAGCCTTATAATGCCCCATTTAGCGAGCGGGAATTCGCCAGAACCCTCACCCTTCGTCCTGACACGTCTCCTGGACCGGATTGGATACGTAACCAAATGCTCCATCACTTACCGGTGGCTGGCCACCATCGTGTACAGACCCTTTTCAATCATCTGTGGAGTGAGGGGGTATTTCCTACCCAGTGGCAGGAAAGCATTGTTATTCCGGTGTTGAAGCCTGGGCAGCCACCTCTTCAGTTGGATAGCTACTGTCCAATTAGCCTTACCAACACCCTCTGCAAGCTCGTTGAATGCCTGGTGAGTTGGCGGCTGTTTTGGATCCTCGAATGCTATGACCTTTTGTCAGCGACTCAAGGTGGTTTCTGCCGTGGCCGCTCTACATTGGATAACTTAGTCCACCTGGAGTCTGCTGTCCGGTCGGCTTTTGCCCATTGGCAACACCTCATTGCAGTCTTCTTTGACCTGCATAAAGCCTACGACACCAGCTGGTGCCACCACATCCTCACCACCCTTCACGACTGGGGCCTTTGTGGTGCTCTGCCCATTTTTATCCATAACTTTCTTTCATGTCGCTCTTTCCGGGTCCAAGTTGGTTCCTCCTACAGCACTTCCCGTCGGTAAGAAAATGGGGTTCCACAGAGTTCTGTATTGAGCGTCCCTCTTTTTTTCATCGCCATTAATGGACTGGTAGTGGCTGCTGGGCCGACAGTGTTCGCGTCTTTGTATGTTGACGATTTTTGTACGTATGTCGCTTCCTCTGTCGTGGGCGCTGCAGAAAGCCGTCTACAGGGGGGCAATCTACCAGGTGCAATTTTGGGCTCTCTCCCGTGGCTTTCAGTTTTTGGTGACCATATTGTATGTCACGTATTTCTGCCGTCGCCATATAGTCCATCCACATCCGGACCTGTTCCTCAATGGCCAATCCCTCGAGGTGGTGGACACCCATCTCTTCTTGGGTCTGGTCTTCGATGTCCGGTTGACAGGGCTTCCTCGTCTTCGCCAGCTGAAGATGATGTGCTGGTTACGTCTCAATGTTCTCAGATGTCTGTGCGATACCACCTGAGGTGCAGACCACTCTATTCTCCTGCGATTGTACAAAGCACTGGCCCAGTCTCGTTTAGACTACGGGAGTCTTGTCTATGGTTTTGTGTCACCTTCGACATTGCAGATACTAGATCCCATCCACCATTGTGGGGTCCGACTTGCGACTGGTGCCTTCCGGACTAGCCCCGTGATTAGTCTTCTCACAGAGGCAGGGGATTCCATTTCTGCAAGTTTTGCACCAACAACAGCTGATATCTTATGCGCTCTGCATTTGCTGCACCCCAAAACACCCTAATTATGGTCTCCTTTATCCAGACACTCCAGTGCTGTAATTCAAGAAAAATAAAATACACTATACCTGCCCATCCGTGGCCAGCACCACTGCTTCCACAACCCACCACTTCACAGCCTCTGTACCTTAGAGGCCCCAGTGACCCCAGGTCGCTATAGTATCGTGCACACGTGTGACCACATTCACGTAATCACTAATATGTTGGCCACTACTGACCTTAAGCAGCTAGTTGTTTCTGGGTAGAATCATGTTCTGTGCCAAGTTTATTCCCTAGGTGGCACAAATCACAGATCCCCTAGATCGACTATGCAAGAAGGGTGTCAAATTTGTGTGGTTGACCACCTGCCAATTGACATATCAGAACATTAAGTACAGTTTCAAGGTGGTATTGTGACTGACACTATATGCATTGGACCTGCCCTTGACACTCGAGACAGACACTTCCCGATATGGTATAGCGGTTGTTTTGTCTCATAAGGTGTCGGGTAGTAGTGAATGGCCAGTTGCTTTCACCTCTGGAATGTAGACTGTATGGCAGCAAATTACACCTGTTGAGCGACTGCAAAGCTCAAAGCCTTGATTTTGTTGTTTGTGCATTGTTCTAAACTCCTGGAAAATATGATGCATTGTCTGCAGAATTGGGCATTGTTTTTGATTGGGTATCAATTGAAATCCACTTTCACCCAACTCACCAACGTGAACACCCTACCCCCACTTCCTCTTGGTGCCAATGTGCAGTTCAACCACAAGGAAACAGTTTGTTTCCCCTGGACCAACATCCACAATAAATCCTGGTTCAATTCCTTCTGACTGCACGTGAGGTATCCACTGTGTTGTTTCACGATCCTGTCCTGTTGAAAGTTTTGTCTGAGGTACTGGAGAGGTGTCCAGAGAATGTTTTGAGCCTTACTGATCTAGCCTTTCACAATTATTTCATGTTATGCTACTGATTCAATGCTACAAATGATGTTTTAATGATGGCTGCAGAGGACTCTCGAAAACCTGACCATCATTCTATCCTCGCTCTGTCCCCGCATCCTCCAGCTCCTTTGTGCTTGTCATTGGTGGAGGACATGTATGGAGGCACTAGCCCCACAGCACGTGTACTGGCCCAACATCAATGCAGACATTGAATGCGCATACGGCTCGTGTCATGCCTGATCTCTCAATCACTTGTCCCACGGTCAAGGTTCCTCGTCGTGGCCCCATCCTGATAACTTGTCGGAGAAGGTCCTCGTTGATTTTACCGTGACATTTCAGGTTGTTATGTGGCTTTTGGTGGTGGCCACCCTCTCAAAACTTCCCTTACGTGGCGTGGATGCTGTTCATTACCACCATTTCTACCACTTGTGACCTCATGATGGTATTCTACCTTGAGGGAGTGCCACTTATTCCCTGGTGTTGGATAATTAGCCCCCATTTACGTAGATGCAGCTTTAGGCTTTCTGTGGCTGTAATGCGATCACCACCCTGTTTCACCTTGCTCCTAATGGGGAGATTGAGCAGATGGTCCATACATTTAAAACACAGCTGCTGAAGACCTTGCAGACATCATCTGGCTGAAATACTGCATTTGAGTTGGTATTGTACACCATTAGACCTCCTGCATCCTGTGCTGTGTGCCAAACCTGCATATAGGCCTGCCTGTGGGTGGAATGTCTGTCTGGGCATGCATATGCAGTTGGTGTCTGGGATGGACCCAAGGGGTCATCATTGGTGACAGAGAGCATCAGTGGCTTGATGTTAAGGCCAGACATGACTGTCTGACCCACCAACACGAAACAGCTCTGGCTGTGACCACAATCGCATTTGGCACCCTGTCTTCACTTCCGATGCTCAGGCTGGAACTAAGATGACCGCCACCTGTGCCTCGTGTCCCTTATCACTGGAGGATGGTTGAGAGGATAACAGTGTGTGTGCCTGTGGAGGTGGGGGACCAGTCCCTCTGTCCTGACCTTCCATCACTCTTGTTGTAACTGTGCAGTCTGCTGGCCTCTGCTACCCATGCAGTCCTCGGGCCTGGGTTTGTGTCGTAAGAATGAACAAGAAGTAATAATTGCCTTTTGCTACTTTTTTTTCCATTTGAAATGGCTGATATGATTACATGTGTTTAATAAAAATGAATCTTTCACTTTACATTGGAGTGTACATGTAATGAAATTTTCCTTCAGAATAAAACTTTTCACTTGACTGAATCTGAGACTTGAACCTATGCCTTTCGTAGTCAATACTTCTACTCCCTGAGCTGTATGACCACAGGTGCAGTGTGTCTCTCACAGTTTGTCTGCAAATACCTATCTGCTCATTCACATGCTGTAATAGTTTAATTTCTGTACCTCGTGCTGTTTCTGTTGAATTTATTTAAATTTACGTAATACACATTTATGGGAAGAAATGTGGAGAACTGCGGGATGAACCACTTAAAGTTTCCAATATTCATTTTCATCAGTTTGTTGACATATTTCTCACAATGTCTTCCAGATCACATGTGTAGCCTTTGACTTTATCAGAGCTTCAGTCACTCACCCCAGATGGTTGAGGAATATTCCATAGTAAATTTGTAAGGATACCACAGTTTTCCAATATTTTACTAATAAACTGAAGCCCACCATGGACTATGATCATGATGGGACCTTCAGATTATTGCTTTGCTTTGCAGTTGTTATCCCCCATGTGACTTGCCGTGAAATGCTTGTTACTGACATAACTCTGGTTAAATATCTGAGATGAATCTGTCTTTTTAAGTATGAGTACAGTAATGAATCAAATAATTACCTTGGGAACTTACTGAATTCAAGCATAATTTATCTGTTCAACAAACAGTTATGATCAGGAGTGGTTTTAGATTTGTACATCAAAAACTGTATAGGGAGTGTAAAGAATAAGATGGAGTTTTACCAAAAGTGTGTGTAGACTTCTTTAGGCTTCACTGATGGAATGTGGTGGTTAGTGATCAAGAATGCTGTTCTTGTATTTTGGAGGAAAGTTGTTTGGATCCCAGTCCAGCCAGCCTGATTTAGGTTTCCTGTGGTCCCCCAAATTCATTTTAGTTGTATACATCCAAGTGTACCATGGAATGGTTGTTGACAGCATCTTTGGCCAAATAAACTAATACTTCAACTTTTATGACACAGAGGGGTGATGACTTTTTAAACTTTCCATTCTTTACAGTAGAGCTCACCAATGCCGTTACTAAACTAAATTCACAGAGATTGTTCTTTTGTTAGAAAGTAGTGCAAACTTGGTTTTCAGTTAGCAAATTTGTTTCTTGATTAAATGTATTAAGCTACTCTAAGAAATGTATCAAACTGCTTTGCTCCAAAGTAGAAAAATTATAATTACAATTTATACTGTCTAATGTTGTAAGAGATGTAACTTGTGTGTGTGTGTGTGTGTGTGTGTGTGTGTGTGTGTGTGTGTGTGTGTGTGTGTGTACACAACTTGAGTAGGCAATACAGCTTACTCAGACATCACTGATCACTGTCCACCCTACCTTAGACATTATTTTTCCTACTTTTCTTTATCTTTGTCTTAAAACATGGTTGACTGGATTTCCATTATTCACTAATTGCTAGTATAAGCATAAAAACTACAGACAGAAGCTACAGACATTATTAAGAAAAGATACTAAGAGCACTGACCTTCAGGCACTTATATATGTTGTCTGATAGTTGTTTTCAGAAATCTGTAGCAGTATATTTACTCATATTATTATGATTCTTTGTTGGACAGCTGGCCATTGGTGTGCACGGTGTGAATCATCTGAAAGCACAGGGGTCCAGGCTGGAGGAGGGAGCTTTATGGTCTGGGGAATATATTCAAGGCATTACCCGAGTTATTTTGTCATTCTGAAAGGCACAGATGATTGATATAAGTATGCATCTAGCCTTGGTTACCATGTTCACTCATACATGCAGTTCGTGTTTTCCTTCACACAGTGGCATTTACCAGCAGGACAATGTAATGTGTCACAGAGCTCACAGTGTATGTGTGTGGTATGAAGAGCACCAGGATGAATTTACTGTACCCCCCTGGCCACCAGACCCTCTGGATTTAAACCCGGTTGATAATCTGTGGGACCACCTCGATTGAGCTGTTCTCGCGGTGGATTCTCAAGAGAAACCTGTCACTTTCTGGCCATGGCACTGGAGTCTGCATGGCTCCATATCCGTGTCGTTACCCTCCAGAACTTCACTATCACTATTCCTGCATGTCTCGCAGTGGTCTATGCAGCAAAAGGTGGTTATTCAGGCTTTCGACTGATGGTCACATTAATGTGACTGGACAGTGTATATGTAACATGTCAAAATTACAATCTTACTTTGGCTGCTATCTTTGCGAGCAATCTGTACAGAATTGGATCCTGACAAGGCAGCCAATTTGAAGAAGTTTTGGGGTTTAAAATTTTATACACATTTTTTGTGCAGGATAAAAAGACATAGCCACCAAAGAGTGGCTACAGATTTTATCAGGTAGTGCTATGGTTAAATACATCCATCCTGTATTATCACAGATATACTTCTATCTTCTAAATGCTGACTTCCTTTGGTGTAGTGCTTTGACATGTTTTGCTTGTAGAAGCTGTCAAGTGGGAATATGATTGCTGAAATAGAGAGAATGATTTGGTCTCGGTGACTTTTCACTCATTATTTCACACTGTCCTATTACACAAAATGATTAAACTATTAGAGTTTTCCTTTTGAACGTGTAACTAATAAGTACTCTCACAGTGGAATCAATACTTTGCAGTAACAAAACTCTTTGGCCCATTCACTGTGAGTTTTTTAAGTGTTTCAAATTATTTGATGGAAAAGAATAAGCTGTAGGCATTGACTCTACTGACGACCAGCCAGCTAGCTGTCAATCAACAATAAATATAGTGTTTGTAAACAAATATGAAGCTTGTGGTTTGGTAGTAATGTAAAGCATTTCTTTATTTTTTGTTATTTGTTTCAGGCTTTGCTTCCACATGTGTACCTCCAGATACAGATCTGCGCACAGTCCTGTGTGTCCCCTTAAATTTTTCGAAGTGTAGTCGTCGGGCACTGGCACGTGCAGCAGAAGATGCAGGATTCGATGTTCTGCAAGTAATTAGTGAACCTATAGCAGCCTTGCTTGCTCAAGGCTGTGGTGTTGAGTCCCCAGATGAGAGAGGGTGAGTGCTGTAATGCAGTATGTTATTCTTGGTATTGGTGATAAGTTATGAAACAATCTGAATGATCTTTAGCTACTAAATGAGGTGTTCAACATTGTTAACATATATTTTAGGGCGAATATGCTGCTCATTATTGAAATTGTTGTTTCCACTATTGACTAGCCTACATAAGATTGGAGGAATGCATGTTTTCTCCTGAGACTTTACTCTGAGGGCTTTGGCCCCAAAACACTGCATAGCATGTGCACATAGGCTGATGTTTTCATCAATAGAGCTGATAAACATTCCACAGTGATACGTTTCAGTGCTGTGTTTTGTGGGTTACATTTCTCCAAATAAATTATTAATTTCTTATTAACAGATGAAACTTTGATGTTAAGATGTCAGTGGTTCAGTTTGTTGAGGAAATCTGCATAAATAGCAGTAAAATATTATTTTATAGTGAAGTGTATATGAGAAAGACATGTTGACTGTTGTTACATGAACCCACATCAGTTGCTTTATCTTTTGACCCTGAGGTCAATGATCCTGCATGATCTAGACTACGGTCAGATTGCTCATTATTAGGTGTTCCAATTTAACGCAGATGATGGATCTCCTCTGGAAAATAACAATCAGATCATAAAGGAAGTCCTTTGGATATCCCATATGTTTACTGTGGGAAGGTCTCGTCTGAGATACAGAAGCAGCTCTGCAGCCATCTGTTTAGTGCAATGGTTACAGCTGGTTGTAAGTAATGCTTGTCAACATCTTAGTTCCTTTTGGTGGTGAACAGGGTTACTGTCACTCGTCTAATGGAATCACAGTTCACAATTTGTTATTTCATGCCCAGTATTGATTGGAATCCTTGGTTTGGAGCCAGGTAGATTTAAACTAGAGGCTCCATTGATTTTTTTGGTGATCTTGGGTGCAGATTTCTTGACTTAATCTGTATTGGATGTAGAATTTTAAAGTGCCTCCCTGAATTGGTTAGGCATGCAGTACCTGCAGAAAGGATTTCCTTCAATAGCGCAATATGTATAGTTTGCAGTATAGTTTGCATCTTTTTTTTTTTAGATAAATTACTTTGTAAGCCTGTTTACCTTTAGATGTTGAACATCAAAGAGCCATGATCACTTCACATGTATGTCATATTGAGGAGATCAAATAGCCATGTAAGTCAACTGTGAAAATGAAAACTGAATATTAGGTAACTGGACAAGTATTAAAGGCAAGATCACTGAATTACTGTGACTTGCTTAAACAGCATTGCTTGTGTAGCAAGTGGAACAGAAAATTGGGTAAAACTAGAAACAAAATCTTAAATTCTGACTGGAATATATATGTGACAAGTCTATTTTTGTGTAATGAGATAAATGCAGTCAACAATAGATAATTTGGGTAAAGTTAAGCCTTAAAGGTGGGCCAAAATTTCTTACTAAAACTATCTATTGGTGACACACTACATCAGTTGAGATGGCATGGAATGCTACGGAAGATTTGTGGAAAAATATTTCTGATAAATTACCTGATCGTGTTTTAGCCATAGGAGAGGTTCCTGTTAGCCAGCCATGCATGACACAGATGGCAGGATGGCGGTTCTAGTGAAATTGTACTAAATATCTTATCTGAAAATTATCTTGGACAGCCAACTAAGTAGAATACATACGATGTAAGTATACAATTTATGCTGTCAATAAAAAAATGTGAACTTTTCAATTCAGTGAAAATAAATGGATGAATCAACAAACACAGAGCTACAGCAGCATCATTGATCAGTGGTGTTGAATGAAAAGTTGTGCATGATGTGTCAATAAAATGACAACAAACTATCTGAGCAACTATTTACATCTGGGAAGGAGAATATTGATTAATGGGAGAAATTCACAAGCCTTGTCAGAAACATGCTGGTTGAGTTTGTGTGATGGGATGTAGTGAGATGTGGGGAAGGACCCACCAAGGTTCAATGACAATATTACTCATTTAGCCCCTGAGGGCTCACAACTCTCGTGTCAGTACCTACCTGCTTGGCTACCATGGGGCCCCATGCTTTGCAGCATTACTTCGTTTCTGTCCTGCAAGCTTATACTTCCACTGTCACTTTCTCCCTCTGTCTCTCCATTGTATGGTTTTCTTGATGCAGACCCAGCTCAGATCTCGTTTGTGACTGGGATTAGAGTTTCTGCTTTTTTTTTTTTTTTTTTTTTTTTTTTTTTGTTTTCTACAACTTTTCATTAAGTAAAGACATAGTCCCCGTTGTTAGGTTTGACCTGCCATCAGTTTTCAGATTCTCCAGAAATGTTTACCATGCAGGGAAGGTCACCCAATGCAGTGTAAACTCCAGCATGGTGGCCATCCTGTCATGGTGGTCATCAAATAGCTGCACAGTGGTAGCCCCCTGGCCACGTGGGTATCGTATTGTTGGTGTGTGAGCTGAAAACTTCCCATGTATGCCAAGGTTTATGTGCATGTGCCCATTGTGACTGGGACACGGGGACTCCGAGCAACGGATTACTGGCCACGTAGCCATTTTCTGAGGCTGGGTGGCGCACATGGCAAGAGCCCCCATTCGAAGTGGGTGGCACCATGGCGGATGAGCCGCAAATGAATCGGATGAAGTTATCTTCCGCCGGCAGCTGTATGATCCCAGCAGTCTCTATGGAAGGAAAGTACGATTTAAGTGCAGAGAGATATGTCCATAAAATGTTTCCTTCCATAGGGCTAAGCGGCAAGCAGAGAAATGTCCCCCCCCCCCCCCCCCCTGTCCCCCCAATAATTAGTTTGCTCAAGGATTGCTGGGGATTCCTTCTTGGCCACAGAACCCTTCTTCTTTGTGGAGAACATAGAAGTCAAGCTTGGGGAAGTGGCAGCCATTTCTAAAATGAAAAGTGGGTCAATTTTGATCAAAACAGTATCCTCTGCCCAATCACGGGTGCTACTAGCTCTTAACAAGGTGGGTGACATACCGGTGACTGTCACTCCCCATAATAGTCTAAATATGGTTCAGGGAATTATTTTCACAGAGACCTGCTCTTACAATCTGATGCTGAGCTACGCACCAACTTGGAGTGCCAGGGTGCACACTTTGTTAGTCGTGTACATTGGGGACCAAAGGTCAACAGTGTCGCTACCAGTGCCTTCATGTTGGCCTTTGATGGTGATTCATTACCTGAAAAGGTCAGGGTGACATTATACCAAAGTGATGTGAAAGAAAGCGTCACTCCCATGGACACCTGCCCAGATGGACTCTCAGCTGTGTTGACTGGGATGCTTTTGCCTCTTTTGTTGCCCTTGGCTCCCCACTGCATGGAGATATTGATGAGGCAGTCCAGAATACAACTACAACCATTATTTGAGCAGCTGATTTTGGCGATTCCCTGTTCCTTCTGTGCACCCCGACAGAAGACAATACCTGAATGGTCATCAGAAATTGCAGAGGCCATTAGAGATCGTAGGCGAGCTCTCCAGCACCGTAAGTGGCACCCATTGATGGAGCACGTTATTGCCTTTCAGTGGCTCCATGCCTGGGTCTGTCATCCAATAAAACGATGGAAACAAGAATGCTAGGAACAGTACGCTTCAACCATCAGACCATGAACCTTCCCTTCATAGGTTTGAGCCAAGGTCAGATGTATCTACAGATACCAGACACCTGCAGGTGTACCTGGTGGTGGTACGTTGAATGGTGCCATCTACACTAACACAGATGCCACATTTTTCTCTGTATTATGCTACGGCCTCTGAGTCTGAGAACTGTCAACCCTTTTTTGTGTCCTAAAAAAGTGGGTAGAGCAAAAGCAGTTATCTTTTACTGCACACCACCTGGATCCGTATAATGCTCCATTCAGTGAGTGGGGATTTGTCAGTGTCCTAGCCCACTGCCCCAGGATCGGACCACATCCTCAACCAGATGATCAAGCACCTATCTGTGGATTGTCAGTGTCATATCCTTGCCATCTTTAACTGCATCCTGGAGTGAGGGCGACTTCCCATTGCAACAGCGACAAATCATCGTCATCCCAGTACTGAAACAGGGCAAGCACCCTCTAGAGATGAATAGTTATTACCCAGTTAATCTCACCAGTGTTCTCTACAAGTTGTTTGAATGCATGGTGAGCTGGCGGCTGTGTTGGCTCCTTGAGTCTCGGGGTCTTCTGCCTCCATCCCAGGGCGGTTTTTGCCGAGGTGACTCTGTACTGAAAATCTGGATTGCCTGGAGTCTGCCATCCAAACAGCTTTTGTCCAATATCAACACCTTATAGCCATCTTCTTCGACCTGAAAAAGGCTTAAGACACCACATCCTAGCTACTGTACACATCTTCTTATCCCACCATACTTTGCAGGTTCAACTTGCTGCTTCCCACAATACCACCCCCACCCCCCCCCCCCCCCCCCTCCTCCCACAATCCGACGAGAGAATGGGGTACCACAGGGCTCTGTTAGTATGGATGTCGCTGAACATCGACTGCAAGGTGCCATAGGAAAGGCGCAGTCATGGGACCTCACCCATGGCTTTCACTTTACAGTGTCGAAACTCATGTTATGCACTTCTGTCAACATTGTAGTGTTCACCCACAACCTGAACTTTACCTCAACAGCCAACTACTCAATGTGGTGGGAACGTTTTGGTTTTTTGGACTGGTCTTAGATCCTAAGTTGATGTGGATTCCCCATCTAAGCTAGATTGATCGAAAGTGTTAGCTGCACCTTAATAGTCTCCACTGCCTGAGTAACACCAGCTGGGATGCAGATCGTACTACCTTTCCACAGCTTTACGAAGCCCTGAAAGAATCCCGTCGAAACACCGCAATCCATCCCCCGCAACAGCAGTCCAGATCAAGGATTACAATCGCAATCCACATCCTGTCTCTCCTCTCTGAACTCCAGTTGTTTCCTCTATCACCTCTCCTCCAGGCCCATTCACTACACATTCATGGTGCATCCCTCGGCCACAGCGTTGTCTTGACCTATCACCAGATCTGAAAGACTCGGTTCCTTCTGAGGCCGTCTGCCACCAATTTTTAGCCATTCTTGTCATATCTTGGGGTTCAGAAGTAGTCTGTACTGATGACTTAATGGGTGCTGGTCACGTGGGCTTTGCTTATACTCGCATGGGACACTGAACTGTGCTCCCTGCCAAATGGTTGTAATGTTTTCACTGCGGAGTTGGTAGCCATCTCTCGTGCTCTTGAACATATTAGTTTCTGCACTGGTGGATCCTCTCTCATCTTCAGCAACTCCTTGTGCAGTTTGCATCCCTTGACCAATGTTACCTTCACTGTCCCTTGGTAATTGCTATCCAGGGTTCCCTGTATGTCTGGACCCCAGGCCACATCAGGATCCTGGGAAATGAACTTGCTGGTAGCCTGGCCAAACTGGCTACCTGTAAACTGATTTGTGATGTTGGTATTCCAGTAATGAACCTCTGATCAGTATTATGCCATGAAGGTTAGGGAATCTGGAATGGCTCACTCTGACTTTGCCAAACAAAGTAGGGTGATTAAGGAGACTACAAATCTGTGGACGTCCTTCATGTGGGCCTCTCTCAAAGACTTGATCGTCCTTTTGCTGGCTGTGTATTGGCCATACTTGGCTAACTCTTGGTCATCTCTTCTGTCGCAAAGACCCACCTCTCTGTCATTGTGGTTCCCATTTGCTGGTAGTCCACATTTTGCTGGACTGTCCGAACTTAGCCACCATGCAATGGGCTCTTAATCTCCCTCACTCGCTGTCTCTGGTGTTAGGAGACAATGCCTCAGTGGCTGACTTAGTTTTACGTTTTATTCTTGAAGGGAGCTTTCACTGCTCTCTTCAAGGTAGGTCCACTTACCCATATTGGCCCATTGATGGGTTGGCAGAACACTCTTTGCCTCCTCTGCCAAGTCCGTGCTGTGACTATCTGGGCATTGTGGTGCAGCCTGGTCCTCACCTTACCTGCTCTTTTACTCCCCCCCCCCCCCCCCCCCCTTCCATGGTCTGTTAGACTTGTTCGTCTTTTGTCTCTCTGTACTTCTCTCGTCGTGTCCATGTTGCTAGTCTCTTTCCTAGGTGATTTCTGAGTGGGCTACATCTGGTAAGGGGGGGGGGGGGGGACTGGGATGTATGTTCCCTCATTGCATTGCACTGTGCTTTCGGAGGCTTCTGGCTGCTCCCTAGAGGGAACACCTTTCTTGTGCTCTCTCTGTCTTTGTTTCTTTCTTTCTTTCTTCTTCTTGTCCATTATCTCACCTTCATAGACCTTGGGGTTTTCCTCCCGTGGGTTTCGTGTGGTAGGCTATCTGATCTACAGGCATGTAGACCTGTCTGTCTGAGGAAAAAGGGACTGATGACCTAGTAGTTTGGTCCCTTTAATCATCCAGTCAACCAACCAACAACTCTTAAGAATGTTATATTCTGAAATATAAACTGCCGATTGAATAGGTCATCATCATGAGTCAGAAATTGTGAATCTAGCATACCTAAAATACATAAAACCATGTTAGTATTATGAAAGGGATAGTGCTACTCTGCATGTAGCAGAAATGTTGAATTGCAGATAGGCATAATTAAAATACTGTCAAACAAGTAAGTTTACAGACAGACAGACAGACAGACACAGAGAGAGAGAGAGAGAGAGAGAGAGAGAGAGAGAGAGAGAGAGAGAGAGAGAGAGAGAGATTGCGACTCAAAATCTCTGCTATATGGTGATTGGCAATCTATCTTTTTCATAATATTGACATTATTCCATCCTGGATTTTCCATTGTTAGATGTTATAATGTCATCACTAATTAAATAAGAATGGTGGTGTTTTTATTGTAGTCATAATTAAGAACAGATTATTTACAATAGTAATCCACCAGTCACAAGCTGTGAACAGTTGTTACAAACTACTTGCAAAAAGAGAAAAAAGAAATAATTTCTGTTGGCACTCCTGTCCCGCATACAAACTGTAACTTCAACAACACACTAAAGTCATACACGCCCATGTCAGAACCTTTGAACACCAAGATGAAAAAGGAGTTAAATGTGACTGCTCGTTAAGCCCAATCAACGGAAGGAAAGGCAGGTGAAACAAGGACTTACTCTTGGAGAAAGGTACACGAAATATGTCATAGAGACTATGAAGACCATGAATTAAATATTAAATGTCGTTCGCTATATTGCTATGATGGATAAAAAGTAAAACACAATCAACATCCAATGTGCCGTTTGCTAAAACGACCGATAACTCAGACAGCAAACATACAGTAGAACGTAAGTGGTTAAAAGAGAGACATTTGGTCAGGAAACAGCTAATGGTCAAAGGTTGATGACAGTGAGCACAAAGTGATGGTGGGTCACCACTTGACAAATGACGATGGCTAAAAAGACAGTACCCAGTACGTAACCTAGCTAAAATCATCTCCTTGCGGCGAAAGGGCTGAGAGAGGAGATCGGCCAAGCTTCTGGGAGATGTTTCATTCCCTGGAGTTTGTTCCCATGAATGGAAGACCAATTGTCATGTCAAAGTGACACCACCTTCTGATAAAAGACAACATGGAGATCATTGGAAGGAATGGAAGAACTAGCTGGATGATGTAGAAGGACTGCAGACTTGGCAACAGTGTCAGCAGCTTTGGCAACAGTGTCAGCAGCTTTGTTTCCTGTCAGACCATCCATCAAGACAGAGCAAGTGGAAGCTTTCTTTGACCTGTTGCACTAAGGGATAGACAGTGTACAGCATACAGAGGCTCAGAAAATCACTGAGAGAATCCAAGCAGATGACGAAATTGAAAAGCCTGTGTCGCTGGATGTACCGTGTGGCCTGATACATAGCAAAGAGCTCTGCTGTTAATACTGAGCAGTGTTCTGGAAGCAGATATCGAAAATGGTCGGTGGCAATGATCAGGCATACCAGACACCATGGTCATTCAGAGAGCCAACAGTGTACACAAAGGTACTATCACCAAGTTCCGTGCAAAGGTTGAGAAACTTACACCGATAGATCGAATCTGGAGAAGTTTCCTAAGGAAGCGAATCAAGTTCAAGGTGAACATGGGCCACCACAGAAAGTCAGGGTGGCGAAGGGTACACATCCATCGGGAAAGTGGCAGATAGCGTGAAGTGAGGTTGCTGGAGCAGTAATCAAAAGCGAACTCCAGGAGGTAACGGAGAAGAGGGACACACCTACTGGCGGTCAAATGAGTCGTTGACGGAGGCGACATAAGATGAGTGGCCAGGTATGGCAGACAAATGGCATGTGTATCTGCTAAGGAGAACCTCATATCGTTATGACCACAGTAGTTAGGCAGCTTCTGCATAGAGACTTTCAACTGGGCTGGTGTAAAAGGTGCCAGTGGCCACATGGATTCGATGGTGGTAGATTGTATTTAGACAGTGTAAGATGGATGGATGTGCAGATGCATAAACGGAGCATCCATAGTCTACTCTCAAAAGGCCAAGGGATCTGTACAAACGGAGGAGGGTGGTCCAGACCACTCCCCAGGAAGTACCACTGAGGACCCGTAGAACACTGACGGACAGGGTACAGCGGGCAGCCAGGTAAGACATGTGGGAGGACCAAGAAAGTTTCTATCAATCATGAGCCGCAGGAATTTCGTAGTTTCAACAAACGGTAGAGCAACAGGCCCAAGACCGGGTGATCAAAAAGTCAGTATAAATTTGAGAACTGAATAAATCACGGAATAATGTAGATAGAGAGGTACAAGTTGACACACATACTTGGAATGACATGGGGTTTTATTAGAACCAAAAAATACAAAAGTTCAAAAAATGTCAGACAGATTGTGCTTCATCTGATCAGAATAGCAATAATTAGCATAACAAAATAAGACAAATCATAGATGATGTTCTTTACAGGAAATGCTCAATATGTCCACCATCATTCCTCAACAATAGCTGTAGTCGAGGAATAATGTGAACAGCACTACAAAGCATGTCCAGAGTTATGGTGGGGCATTGGCGTCGGATGTGGTCTTTCAGCATCCCTAGAGATGTCGGTCGATCACGATACACTTGCGACTTCAGGTAACCCCAAAGCCAATAATCGCATGGACTGAGGTCTGGGGACCTGGGAGGCCAAGCATGACGAAAGTGGCAGCTGAGCAAACGATCATCACCAAACAACACGCACAAGAGATCTTTCACGCGTCTAGCAAAAGGTTTTTTTTTTTCTTCGCTTCTAGTAAAACCCCATGTCATTCCAAGCATGTGTGTCAATTTTTACCCCTCTATCTACATTATTTCATGGTTTATTAAGTTTTCAAATGTATACTGACTTTTTGATCACCCGGTATAAAGAAGGTGGAAGAAACCCATTGTGCAGCCAGAAATTCATACAAATGGTTATGTCAGTGGAAAAGCGAAAGCCATTGTTGATGCTGCATCAGTAAAGACAGAGACAATGCTGAAGACTTCCCTCAAGGAGACAAGTCCATGGGGAACTGCAATAGGTGGCAAAATCGTCAACAAAAAGGGACCCGGAAATACCCAGCGGGAGACAGGCCATAATAGGGTCAATGGCAATAGCAAGGACAACGAATGTCAGGATGGACCCCTGAGGCATCCAATTTTCATGGATAAAAGTGTCCTACAAGTCACATTCCACACGTACTTTGAGAAGTCTGTCTTTTAAAAATTCCGGAAGGAAACGTGGCAGGCAGACTGGAAAGCCCCACATGTAAAGAGTACAGAGGGCACCGGTCCTCCAGCTGGTGTCGAAGGATTTCTCCAGATCAAAAAGCACATCCACAGTCAGTTATTGTTGCAGAAAACAGTTCATGACATGGGTTGCCAAAGTGGTGAGATGGTCAACTTCAGAATGGCACGCCTGAAATCCACACTATGCAGTCGTTAGTAATTTGCGAGACTTGAGTCACCATACCACCCGGGCATTAATCATATGTTCTAAACCTTGCAAACATAGCTAGTGAGGAAAATGGGGTGGTAGCTAGAAGGTAGGTCTTTGTCCTTATTGGGCTGAGGAATGGGTATGATGAAGGCTTCATACCAGCGTCTGGGGAGCATGCCATCTGCCCAGATGTGGTTGTATGTGTTAAGCAGAAAATGTTTGCCCGCAAGAGAAAGGTGCTGCAACATCTGAATGCGAACATCATCCAGCTGTGGGGTGAAAGATAGGGATACAGTGAGAGTGATCAGCTCCCACATAGGAAAGGCTGCATTGTAGCATTTAAAATTCTAAGAGGAGAAGGGTATTACCCAAGCCTCCTCCATTTGTTTCCAATGGAGGAAGGTAGGGCGGTAATGGGTGGAGCTTGAAATATTTGCAAAATAGTGGCCCTAGGTGGTGGATATAGCAATGGGTTCCACAATGACATCATCTGCTCCGTTCAGGCCAGAAATTGGTGAATTGACCTTAGGCCCAGAGAGTCGTTGGAATTTAGCCCACACAATGGAAGACAGAGCGGAACTGTTAAAAGAATTAGTAAATGAAATCCAGCTAGCTCCTTTGGCATCCCAAAGAGGGTGATGACACTGCGCACGCGACTGTTTACATCAAATGCAGTTCTCCAGTGTTAAAAACGCTGAGAGTGTGTCTCTGCACATGAATTGTCACGGTACGCGTCAGTCCACCAAGGACTGTGACATGATGTGGTAAAGTGGAAATGTGAGGAATGGAACATTCTGCAGCAGTAAGGGTAGCGTTTGTAAGGTCATCACAACTGGGGAAATGTCGTTTGTCAAAGGTCACCAGGGAGGAGTAAAGCCTCCAGTCTGCCTTTGAAAGCTGCCAATTAATTTAGTAAGTAGATGAGGGAGGAGTTGGCAAACAGATAGGATGTGGGGAAATGGTTGCTCAAGTATGTCTAAAAGAGAACACACCACTCGAGACGACGGGCAAGCTGGGCAGTGCAGAATGAGAGGTCCAAATGGGAATAAGAGTGTGTCGAGTCTGAAAGGAACGTTGGTGCTCCAGTGTTAAGGCAGAAGAGGTTGAGTTGATCGAGAAGGTCAGCCGAGAGGGCACTTTACGGACAGGTTCACAAAGAGCTGCAAAGGGGGTGATGCGCATCAAAGTCACTGAGCAGCAAAAAGATTTGGGAATTTGCCAACGAGCTAGAGGAAGTCTGCCCTGCTGAAACCGAATGACAGGGATTTAGGCGGTACAAAGAGAAAAGGTGAAGCGAGGAAGGAGAATGCGCACTGCAACAGCTTGCAGCCGGATGTTGAGTGAGAGGGTTTGACTACGAATGTCATCACGAATAAGCAGCTCGACTCCACCACGAGATGGATTGCCGTCCTTGGCCATATGTTCCTTTTTTCATAAACATTTTCTTCTCCGGAGAACCAAAAAAAAAATTACTGATAGAAAGAAAATTGGTTTGATATTGTCTACATTGTCTCCATAAGTTATAAAGTGATTTTTACCTAATTCATGTTTTAACCTATCTGGAAAGTGAGTGAGTCCCCTGTTCAGCATGTCTTTGAGACAGAGTACCTCTAACATAATTTGTACAGGTCATTTCCAGCCTAATTGATACTTTTTATTTACAGATGAGTCCTTCCACTATTTTAATAACTGATTAAATGTTCATGCTTTTGTTGGGTAGCTGCAGAAAAGAAGGCTGTCTCAAAACACGAACCGTGATGAGATGTAATATGATGAGCAGCCACCTACTACTGTCAAACTTCTTTCACAACTTGCATTATAGTTTTAATTTTGTTCAGAGGTCTACTTACTGTGTTGATGCAATGAATTGTTTTATCCTGTATTTTTGTAGAGCTCTTGCCAGATACGCTCTGCAGTATTAGATTTAAATGCCTATGTTGCAATAGGACCCATATCTCTAAATCTGTGATTTGCTGTTGTGGAATGTGAGTCTGTTTCAGTGTTGGGGCCACTCCTGTTCCTTATTTATATAAATGATATGCCGTCTAGTATTATGGGTAACTCTAAAATATTTCTGTTTGCTGATGACACTAGCTTGGTAGTAAAGGATGTTGTGTCCAACATTGGCTTGGTTTCAAATAGTGCAGTTCATGACCTAAGTTCATGGCTTGTAGAAAATAAATTAACTCCAAATCACAGTAAGACTCAGTTTTTACAGTTTCTAACACACAATTCAACAAAACCTGACATTTTAATTTCACAGAGTGGACATATTTAGTGAAACTGAACAGTTAAAATTTCTAGGTGCTCAGATAGATAGTAAACTGTCGTGGGAAGTCCACATTTAGGATCTTGTTCAAAGACTTAATGATGCCATTTTTTTTTTTATTGGAACAATATCTGAAGTGAGTGATCATTCGACACAAAAATTAGTCTACTTTGCTTATTTTAATTTGCTTGTATCATATGGTGGTATATTTTGGGGTAAGTTCTTGTTGTATTGTAGATTGCATTTACTTAAATTTATGGATTGACTTTTTTTGGGTTCATATACATTTTATTTTTATCTATTATTACTTTTATGTTGTAATTTCATGTACTGACATGTTCCATGACCTGGGAGATTCTCTCCTCAATTTGGTCCTATGGAACTTGACATGTAAATAAAATAAATAAAATTAATTTGAATGTTGATTTTTGTGCATCATTATCTGACAGGCCATTACTAAATTTGATCACAATGTGCTTCTCAATTTGAAGACAAGCTATTGAAAACAATACGTATGATCCTGCGACTATTTCCCCACGCTCTAGTTGGAAAGTGTGACATCTTTATCAGATTGGAAGTTTATTAATGTTATTTTTGCTGTAAATTAGTCAAAAATATAATATTGAAATCTTGACCAAATTAATTTGATGTGTATCTTATAAACTGAGATTGACAAAGTCCTAAGTCTGGAAAGTAAAGTCATCTCACCGAACTGAGAGGTGAAGTGAAAACTATACTGAAAAATAACCCATCTTTAATCCAGTTTCTAAAAATATGGATTGTACCTAGTAAGATGTCCTAGGTCTTTGAGGCATGTGGTTTACAATATATCATGTGAGTTTGGTGTGAATTATTACAACAGTGTAATCACATTATTAATGAACAGTGCAAGAAACACTCCAAAATGTATAACTAAGACGTTGTGAGAAACCATTCATTGCAAAGCAAGGTGTTACCAACACACACAAATTATTATTTGACAACGCTGAAATCCTGGCACACACCTTGTGTTACTGGGATTCATTTATCAAGAAAGCAGTGGAGATCCACAAGTGTCCTAAATTTTTTAATGGAGTTGATAGCGTCACCTGAATCCCAACATGGAGGAAAGATCTAGAAAACAATATAAACCCCATACTAATGCGAGTGGCTGATCTGTTTCCTTATCATTGTTGTGGTATTATTGGTAAAGCGAGCATGAGCATGAGCAGTGCTAAAGAAAGCATGAGAGCTTTAAATCTGACAGATATGTGTTGACTAGAGTTTGTTTACATCTTACAGCTTGTCATACCGAGGTATTAAGGAGACATTTTGGGAACTTGCTTACCTGTGTTACCTGTTTTGGTGAATTTCAGTAGTTGTTTCTGTTCGAGTGAGTGTATGTTCAGTGAATTCTGGAAGTAGTCAAAGTTACAGGTTTTTAGTTATCCCAAGATAGATACCAGAGACTTTATGCTCATTTCAATAATAATGTATCAAGTTACCTCTTCATTTTAATATTTGGTGGCTAAAATCTGCTTCATTTTAAATTATCAAGACTTTTTATTAAAAAAAAAAATTACACGGACTTGATCAAATCTGGTAGACGTAATATTACTGAATATATTGCTGTGTTAGTCTAGAACAAAATTAGGGAAGTAGAACCCAACAACATACAGATACTAACTTTATATAAATTAATCCATCGAGTAGGAGGAGTTGTCAAACAGAAATTATTTCAGTTGCTTTTAAAACTTTTATTATGTGCCTGCACCCTTAATTTGTAGGTGATGTTTTCAAATATTTTTACAGCTGAGTAAGTTAAGTTGTGAATAGTGGAGGCAATTTTTGTTCCAAGTGTTAGACTTACAAACAATACTACTATTTTTAAATTGTGCCTGATGCCTCACAACAAACTTCATAAGAGAGGTTGTTAGGATGCCAAAATTTTTAAACAATTGCCTTCATGAAGTTTGAGGATGACCATCAGATATCCTTACAGAATATTTCTGTATGATGAATACTTAGTGTCTGTGTGTAGAATTGCCTCAAAAAACTATTTCCAGTCACATCAATGAATGACAATGTGCAAAGTAAGCTGGTTTTTAATGCTTTCAGTAAAAAAATCAGCAATTACATGTAGAGAAAATGTTGCTGAATTCAAGCATTTTAAGAAATCTGTAATATGTGATTTTCTATTCAAGTTTTGGTCTATATGTGCACCTAGGAATTTTGAACAATTGATTTTACATGCTTCCTATCTCCCAGTGCTCTATTATTGGTGCTGGTGATACATCTTGCCTTGTACAGATTTCAGTGAAGTGTATGTTTTCTAAGTAATATTCCAAGAATCAATATTTTTTAGCATTTCTTTTATTGATCAGTCTGTTGTCACACCTCTGAAGGACTTGAATGTGATTGTTGCATTATCATCAAAGAACACCATTTCTGCTTTATTACTGTAAGGTGGAAGATCATTTATACATATCATGAACAGGAGTTTTCCCAGAATTGAACTCTATGGAATGCCTGTAATAATTTGTCCACACTCGGGGGGAGATTCATCATTAAAACTTCATGAGCTATCTAACATGGCCATTTTCTTCCTCTCAGTGCAGTATAAATTCAACCACTTTAAGCATTGTACCTTGAAAACTGAACTTTTTAAGTTTATCCAAAACAATGTTGTGATTTACAAAATCAAATGTCATACATACATCACAAGAACGTCCTGGTAGGTATTGACTCGCTAGTCAGATATTTCAGTATGTGGTCAGTGAAATGGTAGATGCCATATTTAGTGGAGAGACTCATCTGGCATTCAAATTTTGACTGACAGTTTATTTGTAGATAGGCATGACCATTCTTCAATACATTACCTTTTGCAGCAACTTTAGAAAATGAAGTTCATAGTGAAATTAGTCATTAGTTATTAACGTCTGTCCTATTATCTTTCTTAAAAAGTGTTCTAATATTGTTGGGCTCTGGCTGGTCTCGAAAGATACCTTGTGAAAGTGATGCATTAAAAATATGGATGTAAACATCAGCTGTAACTGAAGTACATGCTTTTAATATTTTGCTTGAAATACTATCATCCTTATGAGAAATTCTTACTCTTGAGAGTTAAAATCCTGGTATCTATTGAAGAAGTTGGAGTGATCTGAAATTTATGCTTGTGATACTTGTTATTGCATATGCTGCAATGCTTTTCCTTTCTTGAATTTTATGTGATTGGCTGTTCGAGAACTGACAATAGTAGTGATGATGTATAGGATAGGTGGGCAACCAGTTGCCTGCAGGCCGGATTCGGCCCATCATTGGTTTCAGTTTGACCTGCAGAAGAAATTTTTGGGGAGAGTGTGAAGCGCTCACATTGTACTCCATCCAAGACCTATTTTTGGATATTTCTGCTGATGCTCACCTTGCCTCGGGTTTGCAACTCGTGACACAGACCACTGTCAGTTTTGCTTACTCTGCACATGCATAATGCAATTATACCACCGCTGACTCCCCCCACATGTTACTTATTGCGTACTGCCTACATCTGTGTTACACATTGATGGATTGTAAACTTTGGTAACAGGTGACAATGACATGAAAACTACTGACTACTCAGGAAATGTGCTGATTTAAATGGCAGCAGGGTGCCATTTATAGTGGTGTGTCACTCCCATAAACATTGTCACAGGTGCTACAGTTTTCACTTCCTGCACCTGAGGCACTACTATTGCATCACTTGAAAAGTGGTGTGTGAGCTTAAGTAATTATGTGAATTAGGCCTGCAGGTTACCCGTGCCTATCCTACAGCAATGTAGGAGTGTCTGGAGGTGGCACCTAGTAGCTCGAATTCGATTTCCTGTCTATAAGGACGAGAAAATTGAAAGCATGAGTTTCAACTTTTGATTTGTCACAATTAAATAATTTTCATTTCAGGAAAACCTTGTGATCACATGTGCTGTGCAGTTCTACACTGTTGCATAGTAAATAAGCTATATGCTTTTAAAATATCGGAACAGGCATGAAGCAGGATTGAAGACTTGCTTGCAAATAAGAGTCCACTATGTTGTTAGTAAAGGGATCCACAGATAGAAATAAAGTAGCATCCTGTGTACTGAACAGAAGTGCAGTATTAATATCATTAGAACTGGGGGGGGGGGGGGGGGGGGGTTGCAAGTCGTTTCTGGATAACTCCCTTGGTAGAGCATTTACCCATAAAAGGCAAAGGTTCCTACCAGTTCAGATCTTAATTTGGCACACAGTTTTAATCCACCAAGAAGTTTCAGTAGGATTACTGTTCACTTTATTGTGTTATGTTGTGCCAGATAATACTGACATTAGAAAATTGTTACAAATTCCAGAAAGACTTGTAATTTATCAGTATTTGGTGCAAAGACTGATTACTGACTGTCAGTATAAATAAATCTAATATTGTGCTTCTAGATAAATGAAAAGTATAATAATGTTTGAGTACCCAATCAGTGATCAGTCGTAGAAATCAGGATGTAGAGTTCATGTGCTTAGTGATATAAGGTGGAATAGACACAAAAATCTGACTTTGGGGAAATCAGATGCCAGCCAGGCTTTTATTTATTGAAAGGATTCGTAGGAAGTGCAATTTATTCACAAAGGAGCTCACCTATGAAACCTTCATTTGACCAATTCTTTGGCAGTTTGGTGTCCTTACCAAGTTGGGTTAATGGATGAGATTCAAATAAGAGGTTTACAATTCATCATACATTTGTTTAACCATACCAAGAAAATCACAGAAGTGCTTAATAAATTGTTCCAATACAGGGTTGCCCTCAGGAAGTAGTACTTTTTCATTTGGTTATTATGAAGTTTAGCTTATATTTAGACCAGTATAACTTACAGGTAACTGTTCTACACACGTTTCCATTATTGAAAAGCCAAACAAAAGTTTATTTCATAAAATGTACATCATTGGTGATACATTGCTAAAGAGGTTTGTGAAAGGTCCTTGTTGAATTCTCAACTATTTCTTGAAGAATTTTCTCTGTGTCTTTATGTATCATGGCTTTCAATTGATCAGTATTGTGGAGCCATATAAAAAGCTTTTTTCTTAAGATGATCCCACAGAAAAAAATTTGCTGCCGAAAGATCAGGTGCTCTCACTAGCCATGGGATAACACTGAATCATAATAGTAATCGATGTGGAAAGTGGCACCTCAGTTTAGTAATTGCAAACCATATTGTGTTTAGATGAAAACTTCCCTGCAATGTGTGGACTGAAGAAATTATTGATAAAGGCTGCATACTGCTCAGAACTGACACGTACTGACTTCCCATTGTTGTCAAAAAAATATGGCCCAATGATTCCAGTGAACTGTCAAAAAGCACACCAGATGATGACATGTGGGCTATTCTGCAACTTTTCATGAATGAGCTACAGATTTGTGTCTAGAGTAATATTGAAAGATTGATTTATTGATAAACCTATTCATATGAAAGTTTGCTTCATCAAACATCACGAGATTCATCAGAAATACCTCTTACTGGTCAATTCTATCCAGTAACATTGCGTGGAAATTGTACCAACTCACTTTTGTCTTCCCACTGTAACTGTTGAGCCACTTGCATCTTATAAGGAGGAAACTTCAAATCCTATTTCACAATCCCCAGCAAAGACGTGTGAAGGATCTGTGATGGTCTGGAATGGTGACAGACTGATCACTGTGGGCTTTGTTGCAGAGCTGCATGAAATCATTGGATATTTACTGGCATTCAGATTGTCATTTCAGGTCCCTTATGTTTCACACTGGCTCCACAGTCTGTCTTACACCATTGTTTCATCTGTCTGGAACATGGAAAAGGCAGAGTCTACCATGGAGCATAGACTGCTGCAATGCTCTGCACGTGACATAACTCCCCTATTGCCTCAGTATGCACATGCACTGGCCAGCGTTCCATACTGAACTGAATGGCATATGATGTGGACCTGATTAGATGCAGTAGATGGTGTGAATAATCTACACCTTTGCAGGGTGGCCGATTGAAGATATACTATTTCCTGTGGGCCAACCTTTATAAGTATTTTATAGAAAAAAGAAGTTAAACAAATTTTCTTTAAATATCTGAGCTAGCAGGGGGAAACAAGTGGCTAATATGGTGGTCTGACATTCAAGAGGTCAGTTTTTCAAATCCCCATGTGGCCATCCAGAGTTTTATTTTCTGTGGCTTCCCTAAATCTCTTAAGACAAATCTCAGGATGGTTCCTTTGAAAAGGACACTGCTGATTGGTGATTTCCTCCTCCCCCCCCCCCCCCCCCCCCCCCCCCCCCAACCAATCCAAGCTTTTGTTCCTACTCTGATGACTTTGCCCTTAAGAGGACATTAAATCATAATTTTTGGTCCTTTTAAGTATCTTCACAGAGATTAAAAAATGTTACTTGCTCTTTTCATCTCAAAAATTGTGCAGTGGTTGTGGCACTTGAATAGATGGCATATTTCTTGATTTTTGGAAACTACAATATATTAACAATTTTGCATGTAATGAATAGATGAGATCATGGAATGTGTTTCCAACAATTGTCTTTTCACTTTTCCTCCCTTACGGACATTTCAGCATATTGTACATTTGATGAGTTTATTGGAACATCATTTATTTCTTTCCGTGTGTTTGGTATGTGTGATAAACTGTTTCTGTTTATACTGCACATGAGAATCTCAATAAACAATTTAAGCAGCACTTAGACAGTCCCTTGCTTTGTAGTTTATCAATAAATACTTTCCTTAGAAAATGGAAGTGAAATTGTGTATCTGTAGAAGATTATTATTATACACAATGTCTTACGATAGTCTGTAAATGAGGATGAATGGACTGCCTTGAAACATATTGTTGATAAATTCCTGAGTTCAGTTTCCAAATACTGATCTAAGAAGCAGTTTCAGGTAAGAGGGCATATGAAACTACTAGTGTATAAAACAAATTACAGATTGCTATTCATTGAGAGAATATTGAAAGTGTTTATTCGCCAATGGTGAGGCTGGATTTGAAATCCCAGTGCTGCCCATGTCTCATTCTAACCAGCTCTGATAAATGTTTGACAAATTTAGTAATTACTGCCATGTTACAGTATTTGAAGTGGTTGTGCAGTTTGCTTATACTGTAATACAGTGCTAAAATTTGGAGATGTTTTTCTATTGCTTTGTTGAAATTGTCGTGAAATGTACTGCTTTCTCATCCAATACTGTTTAGGGGGAAAAAAATTGGAACACACCAGAAAGCAGGTATCTTACTGTGAATGGTCAGTCCAGTGGAACTATAGAAAGGAACTAAAAATTATCTGCATTCTCAGCCAGTTCATAATGAATCATTTGGTTTTGTTTACCTGGGCTTATAACCAGGGAATGCATATTCGATTGTTGCTGTTTACGCTAGGTATTACCAGAAATAATTGGTAGGCTTTGCTGTATTGTTGAAATTTGCAATATTGCCTGTATTTACTGTGTGGCTTTAAAAGTGATAACTGCACAAACAGTCATGTTGTATATTCCCACAGTTAGTTACTTTAAATTTGCTCACAATTTTCTCAGCCCACAGTTGTGGAGAATATTATATGGGAGGATCAATGCAAAACTGGATGAGCCAAGTATTAAACAATGCATGGTCTTTTGTGTGACTTTACTTCTTGACACAGTCTCTTAAATCTCTTAAATTCAGTGAATATTTCCTGCACTGCTCTTGAACTTCAAATTTTTTGAATGGAAGCTCTTCAAAAGAGTGATGTGCAACAGTCACCAAATTGTAATAGGGCAGAAATGTTTTTAGGAGCTGGGGTTTTGTGCAGATTGTGGCACATAACAGGCAAAGGTGAAATTAAATTCAGCATAATGTTGATGCTATAATGGGTTTGTAAACTGAACAGAACAGTAACAAAGTGAGTCCCCACTCTGTGTACACAGCTAAATCATAAGTCTGTTTTGCAAAATCATACTGCTCCTGCCAGATTGTCCCTTTGAATTAGTGGTGATGCAGATGGACCCAAGGAGTGTTCATTTTATATTAACACTATGTTTTTTTTGTTGTTGTTGTGGTCTTCAGTCCAGAGACTGGTTTGATGCAGCTCTCCATGCTATTCTATCCTGCGCAAGCATAATCTCCCTGTACCTACTGCAACCTACATTCTTAACACTATATAGAGTATAGAAATTAATAACTAATATAACTAACACAAGGAACACACACAAGTAGAATATACATTAATCACAGTGAACTTCACTGCACTACTAGGATTCAAATGTCACTGCACTACTGGGATTCCAATACAATTCCAGCATTTTCTGGCATTAGCACCCCCCCCCCCCCCCCCCCAAAAAAATTGAGAGTTGAAATAATGGTAACGATGATTGTAATGGCTCAACAGCATCCAAGGGAAATATCTGTAGAGTTTTAAGTGGGCAGTACCAGTGCATATTGTAATGACCGCATTGGTCGACTGTTGAGGTCCCTGGCAGTGATGGGTAGATCAAGGTCAGAAGGTCATTATTAGTCACCCAGGTCAGGGTGGGCAGCTGTGAGGTGAGTGGATACCTGGCAGATTCCTTTTGGGATGTTACAAAAACAGTGTTGACAACGTTAACATTTGTTATTCAGAGAACAACAGTAGTCGGGACTTTGCTCCAGGCCACTAGTGCTTGTAGGTCGAGCAGTGCGCGCCCAGTCGAGGAATGCTATTGTCAGCTCATGGCCAGTGTTGTCGTGGTGATTGATGTCAGAAGCAGCAGGTCATTGTCCCGCTTGTCTGCTGCACTGCCTAGTTGTAGCAGAACATCTCGGCACAGGGTTCGCAGAGGCGTACCAGACCACGTTGCGGCTCCCAAAACAGGAGATGCAATCCCCAGCATTGGAGTCTGCCAACAGAGGCAGAAGTGGGTAACAGGAAGCCCACTTACCCTTGCAATGGTGGAAGTCTGGCTGCAAGTCTCCACGCTCATACTGTAGGCCACCAGGAAACCCGCCGGAAGAGAGGCACTAATATTGTTACATCAGACACGGCACGAATAGTGGCACTGTGACTAGCAGTGGTAGAGTTCTCAGGATGGGATTTGTGATTCTGTAGAAGCTTGCAGACTGTTAGATGAGTAGACAGCAGATCAACATAGGTTGCTCTTCGTAGCTGGGTGTCGGCAGACTTAGCATGTCTGGGAACATCTGAGAATAGGGATCCGATACAGGGGCGGTGAAGGGACTACGAGAGTCTGCTGGTCACTTCAGACAGCGGCACCCCAAGCCTGGAAAAGGCAACAAACCGTAGTAGCCTGACACCACTTTCGACTGGTGATAAATAAATTCGTTCTGCCGTTCTTGTTTTGTCATCTCCTGGAGGAACATAACCAGAGAGGTAATATTAACCAACTTCACTCTTTGGAGGCACTGGCTAACATCTTCTGCTTTGTCAGATCCTTGAATGAATGTTCTTACACTCTGAACAAGTTTTTTTTTCTTCATAGTTTGTGATCAACAGAGTGCTGCCACGTCTCTCCATATGTTGTCGTTTTACAGAATTGGGGTCAGACTAGGGCATTGCTTAACACTCATGCTTTCTATGGCTTCTTGCAATACCAGGGAAGGTGTCTTAATTTTTACCTGGCTACACCAAGTACAATATTTTGTGGTGCCACACACCCCTCTCCTTTAAAAAGTATGCCCCAGATTTTGTTTAAAGTGCTTCTATAACTCTTGATATATATTCACAAAATGACCTTAGTATATGGGACACTTTGTTTCTTCCTTATTCTAGTCTGGTCTAAATCGCAAGTTCATTGACCATATTCTTAATGGTGAAACATCTTAACTAAGGTCAGTCCTCTGGACAATCTTGTGCCCCCACAAAAATGTCTTCCCACTGAGTTATTTACAAACTAGTACAATCATTTGATCCCTTTCTCACATCTTAACACATTCTCTCAAACATTTTACAATTATCAATCACACTTATTCCTTGTCATTTAAAAAGTAGGTTGTACTTCTATCTTACTTGGGTAATCCTTAATTGCTACCAGTTATCCAGTTGATTGGTGTTTGATGTACTTCTCAGTTCAAGGGTGGTGTTTGGGTTTCTATTTAAGGTAGATATAGAGAACAGAAAATGCTGTCAGAATCAATACAACACTAGAAACTGATGTAGTTAAAACACTGTGGTGTTGGTTATTGCGATGCTCCCATACATACTGTGCCATGTGTTCAGTGGCTGTCTGCCCCCATTGTGATGCTGTCAACTCATCTAATGAATTGAGGAGATCCTGGGTGTTTCATTCAGAAAGGTTACGTTCTTAGTAGTCAACATGTCTGGCTGTATCTCCAGCCAATACAATAAATGCTGGGTCAGATTTCTCATCGTTATTCCAGTGATAGTAGCTGGAAGCCGAAACATTGTCCCTGCTACATACCATTGACTAGCATTCCGTCGTCCTGTAACTCTAACCTTGTGATTCCCTTTGGCCTTCCTTGCTCTTAGCAGTTCACTATTGCCACCTGTGGGGGAAAATACAGAGTGAACCTAATTTTGGAAAATATGGGTGCAATGTTAGTGCTCCCTTCTGACATCTGGCTGCTTCTGGCTCCTCTGAAAGTAGTTGTATTTCAAATGCCAGCACACTAGCCTGAACCCACCTCTTCAGACATACTGTACCGTTCCTTCTTCAGCATGATCGTATGCCAACATCAGTACGTAGGTTTCCTTCCGGTCTAAGACTAGTGACACTTCCTCTGCTTTACCAATACAAATTGTCCTATGACGCTCCATTTCACTGAGCGCAGATGAACCGTGTATCCCCCCTCAACAGTGGGAACTACACTGATATTTGAACTGTTACCCCATTCTTGTTAATCTCACCAATGCTCGTGGTGCTAAGTCCGTTACCTAATATAACTGTTCTCTCTGTCTCTCATACAAAAGTCATAACCGCTGGTATTCTCCCTGTATTTTTGTTAATACTCCTTTTTCTGCTTCCCAATGCAATTCCACAAATGTTTCCTGCAGTCTTTGTATTTTGTTCCTTATCTCTTGTGCATCACGTCTCAACTTCAGTGGCAAGAGGTTAAAACTCTCGTTTTGAATTGTCAGTTTTGTAATGCGTCCACTACACCTCCCGTGAAGGGATGTGGAATCACAAGGGGTTATTGCACCTGTTTGAATGTTTGTGAAGGAAGCCCCAAAACACAACACGCCCCCACCCACCCCCCAGGAGTGTCGTCATTCTTTGGCGAGTTCATGCTTGGCTACCACGAAGCTCCAGCCTTTGCAGCATCTTTTCCCTTTCGTGCTGCACGTCTATCCTCTTGCTACTCTTTTTCCCCTCCCTTGCGCAGCATGTACGGGATATTTTTGGGAATGTATCCTGCATTTTCAGTAGCCTGATATCAGAACAGTCATTCCACTGTTTTTTTTCCCCATTCTCCTATCTTTCCTCCACTTCAGTGTTTGAGAATCCTCTCTTTCTTCTTCCTCTCTGCACTCTCCTGAAGGCTGGCCCATGCATCTGATGCATAACAGATGACTGGCTAATGTGTAATTCCCATCCCCGGGTCGACAGCTAGGGTTCGCACTTATCCCTTGGTACAGGCCGGGCACAGGGAGGGTTGATAGCCTGAGCTGTCACCATCCCAAATTGCCAATTGGCCCCTCTGTTAGGCATTTGGGAGGTGTGAACAATCACCTAAGGTGGACGTGCCCCCCCTCTGAGGAGGGCCACCACAATTGGAAGGAGCGTGCCATCAGAGACGCTGGCAATCGTGGGGTATTTCCTTCAGTGAGCCAACGTCATCATCTCAGTACACAAAACATAAACTGAAAGAATCTAACGATTCAAAGACCCTCCCAGCTGCACTGCAGTTCCTTGTGGTTTCGTGTACTGAAGACGTCAGTCTTTTGCTACGATTAATTCAGTCATTATTCAGAAAGGTATTGATGCAACCACTGGCCCTGTAAAATCCTGCTCTTGTTTACATAGAGGCACTGTACTTTTGGAGACTACTTGTGATTGTTAAGCACAACTGTGACGAGGCCCGTGGAACACTGAATTCTTCGTTGGTGTTATTTACAGTAGGCTGATCGATGGTCTGCCTGAGGCAGAAATCCAAACTTACCTCTTTGATTAAGGCTTCATTGAAGTCCATTGGGTGATGAAAAAGGGAGACGCATCTTTAGTGCCCGCCCGCTCTCTTTTCCTCGCATTTGATAGGGTTGTGGTTCTATCAAAGATCAAAGCAGGCTATGAAGTTATCACAGTCTGACTGTACATTCCAAACCCAATGCGCTGCTGCCTGTGTCATCGTTACAACCACACTCGACTGTCCTGTCGACACCTGGCCAAATGTTTAACCTGTGGTATGGATGCTCACAAGAACAAGTGTCTGCCTCCTCCTCCTCCTCCTCCTCCTCCTCCTCCTCCTCCTCCTCCTCGCTGTATCATTCCAATGGCTACCACGCAGCCTCCTTCCTTGATTGTCCCACGTATCTTGATGAGTGGGCTATCCAGGAGATCTGGGTGAAGGAAAAAGTACCTTACCCAGTCAGTCGTAAGTTGTTGGCTAGTCAGAAACCCTGCGTTTTACCATCCGGCAGTTAACGAGACCATTCCTGCTGCATCTCGTTCCACAAAAGATGTTGTAAAATCGCCCTGTCATGGTAGCATCCCAATCTCTTTCTGCTCCAACTGTGCAACCGGCCACCAAATTTTCACCTCACTCGGCGAAATCACCTGTTCCACAACCAGCAGGCTGGAAAGAACAGAAGGAATACTCCTACAAAGACTTTTCACGTCCCTCCAGTCAACAAACACCTGAATCATCATCTGCCAACCACAAAGACTCCAAGAAGTAAAACAGAGGCAAACGGTCTTCTCCTTCGCCTGCATGGAGATCCTCATCAATGGTTTCACCATGTGGTACCCTCACCTGGCTGACCTCCGTGTCACCAGTGCGCAACACCAAATGTTTTTCTGCCCTGGACTCCACACAGTGACTGTGGGAGAATGTCGATGCCTCTGTAGATCTCGTGGAGCAAGATCCTCCAGCCTCTGTGCCATTCCCTGTAGCAGAGTATCTTCAAAGGCTGGCACTTGGCAGCTGCCTAGGTGACACCCCTTCAATTTTTCTCCCCTCCCCTTTCCTCATTAAGACCTCTCATCCAGTGGAACATTCATGGCCTTAGATCCAACAAGTAGGAATTATGGATGCTCTTGGAATAGCAGTGACTTCTTATTCTGTGCTTCCAGGAAACAAAATTGTGTCCTCACAATCACTTTGACCTTTTGCATTTCTTTCTTGTCCGCTTTGACCTCCCCCATGAGGATGGCATTCCATCTCGTAGGAGAGTCATGCTGCTCATCTGGGATGACCTTCATAGTCACATCGGCTCCCTGAACACCTAGCTGCAAGCTGTTGCAGTCCGCATTTTCCTTCCTTGCTTCACCTTTTCTCTTCGTACTGTTTACATTCCTCCATCTTTCGGTGTCACCAGGGCAGACTACCTCCAGCTGATTGGGCAACTCCCTCACCCCTTTTTGCTGCTCGATGACTTTAATGCACATCATCCCCTTTGGGGCTCTTTGCAAACCTGTCCTTGACATGCCATCTTGGCTGACCTCAATTAACTCAACCTCATCTGCCTTAATGCTGGAACACCCATGTTCCTGTCAGACTCGACACCCACTGATTCCCATTTGGACCTCTTATTCCGCACTGCCCAGTTTGCCCGTAGCCTCGAGTGGTCTATTCTCTGTGATAAATACTTGAGTGACCATTTACTACTGTGCGCTATCCAATTGCTGACTCCTACACACTCCCCCCCGCCCGCCCCCCCCCCCTTCGCCCCCTCTCCCCCCCCCCCCCCCAATGTGCAAACCAAAATGGCTGCTTTTTAAAGCCGACTGGCGGCTTTACTCCCCCCTAGCGACCTTTGGCAAACAACTTTTCCACAATTGTGATGACCAGGTAGAATCCCTTGCCAAAGTTATCCTAACCACCACAAAATATTCCATTCCTCGCACTTCGTCTTCACCACACGATGTCCCTGTCCCATGGTTGACTGAGGTATACTGTGATCCAATTTGCACACGGAGACATGGGCTCCTCGTTTTTGACCATCATCCTATGATGCAGAACTGTAATTGTTATAAACACTTGCATGTGCAGTGTTGTCGTGTTCTTTGGGATGGCAAAAAAGACAGCTGAATACTAGTTCTTTTAACAGTTCCACTCCCTCTTCCATCGTGTGGGCCAAACTCAGGCGGCTCTCTGGGACCAAGGTCCATTCCACAGTTTCCGTCCTGACCATAGCAGATGATGATGTAGTGGATCCTATTGCTATCTTCCAACACCACTATTTTGCGGAGGTGTTGAGCTCCACCCACTGTCACCCTGCCTTCATCCATCGGAAACGAGGGGATGAGGCGCAGGTGATACCCTTCTCTTCCCAGAATTGAGTGTTACAACACTGCTTTTACTATGAGGGAGCTAAATCATGTTCACATTTCATCCCACTCCTCCACCCCAGGGCTGGACGATGTTCACCTTTCTATTTCGGGCAACCACTTTCTCCTTCATATGTACAATCGTATCTGGACAGTGGGCATGTTTCCCAGATGCTTACGTGAAGCCACTGTCATACACGTACCCAAGCCCAGTTAGGACAGACGCCTTCCTTCTCTCTATTGCCCTATTTCTCTCACCAGCTTTGTTTGCAATGTGATGGAATGTACGAGTCATGACAGGCTGGTATCGTGGCTTGAGTCTCGCAATTTACTAACCACTGTACAATGTGGATTTTGAGCACGCCGTTCTGCAATTGACCATCTTATCACTATGTGAACTCATACGATAATGGTTTTCTGTGGAAATGTCAGACTGTGGCCGTGTTTTTTTGATTTGGACGAAGCCTGGGACACCTGCTGGAGGACTGTTATTGTCTCTACTCAATACATGTTGGGCTTTCAAGGCCACTTGCCCCATTTCCTTCAGGAATTTTCAAAAGGCAGGGTTTTCAAGGTATGTGTGGGTTCTGCCTTGTCGGAGAACTTTATCGAGGAAAACGGTGTGCCTCACGATTCCATCCTGTCGTTCTCATTGGTGTCGCCATTAACCCTGTTATGGGCTGTCTCCCAACAGGCATTTCCTGCTCCCTTTTCGTTGACAATTTTGCCATCTATTGTTATTCTCCATGGACTTGTCTGCTTGTGCAGTGTCTCCAGCACTGTCTCGATCTTCTTTAATCATGGAGTATCGACAATGGCTTTAAGTTTTCCACTGACAAAACTGTTTGTATGAATTTCTGGTGGCACAATGGGTATCTTCCACCATCTTTATATCTTGGGGCTGTTGCTCTTCCATTTGTTGAAACTACGAGATTCTGGGGCTCATGCTCAATTGGAAACTTTCTTGGTCCCCCCCCCCCCCCCCCCCACCTGACTTACCGGGCTGCCCACTGTACTCTGTCCCTCAGTATCCTGTGTGTTCTCTGTGGTACTTCCTGGGGAACAGATTGGATCACCCTCCTCCATTTGCACCGGTCCCTTGTCCTTTTGAAAGTAGACTATGAATGTTTCATTTATGCATCTGTACATCCATTCATCTTACGCCGTCTAAGCACAATCCATCATGGTGGCATCCGTTTGGCCACTGGCGCCTTTCTCACTACCCTGGTTGAGAGTCTCTATGCAGAAGCTGCCAAACTGTGACTGTCTCACAATACATGACGCTCTCCTCAGTGCCCCCAGGGGCCCAGCATTCATGTGCCTGGTACGGGCTTGGCGACCCTGGGGTTCATGAGCTGGGAACTGGTAAGTGCCGCCAGTTCCGTCACTGTAAGCTGTGGGCATATTTCAGCGACCACCATGCTGTGCGGCAGTGGAATGTTGTGTGTCTCAGGGAATGGGGATCTTGGCTTGACCGCCCGGATCGTGAGGATGGAATGAACCTCTTATAAACAACCCCTCAGTCTCAAGGTGTGCTGCGCGCTTATAAGATGCATGGCTGTTGAGGTGGAACACTCGTTAGTGGACAACCTCTGGGGAACCTGCTGCACCTCAGTTCTATAAGGCTTACCTAGGCACGCGGGGCTCTGTCTAGGTGGACTTCTAGTTCCCTAGCTGCTCATGGGACCGAAATGGATCCTTTGAAATCCTCTTTTCCTCCTCCCAGCAGAAAGGGTGGGCTGCTGGAAGGTTCTAACACCCACTCTCTTAAGATGGCTCGTGCACGCAGTCCCCCTGACTCTGGCACTTCTTTGACATGTAAAGTCTTTGGTAACAGAATGCATTCTGGTAATCAGAATGTGTTTCTCATTGTGAAACAGGAGGAGGGTAGTTTCGAGAAGGTTTCGCCCTTCTATATACAAAAGAGATTGAAGGTAATCTGTGGCTCCTTAAAATCGTTGAAGCATTTCCGTAATGGGACCTTGCTAGTGGAAACTTCCACTTCCCAACAAGCAACTAACCTCTAATCTGCTAAATGCCTTGGGGAGTATGCCGTAGACACTGAAATGCACAGCGCCTTGAATTATAGCAAAGATGTTGTGACATGCCGGGATCTAGTCGACATTCCCAGGGAAGAACTGCAACATGAGTGGCCTTCGGAAGGTATCGTTGATGTACAACATATCATGAAGAGAATTGATGGCAATCTTAGCAAATCCAACTCCTTTATTCTGACCTTCAGTAGCACGAAACTTCCTGACCATGTTGAAGCTGGCTTTCTTCGCCTTAGTGTGAGGCCTTATTTCCCGACCCCAATGCACTGTTTTAAATGCCAGCGTTTTGGGCATACCACCTTATGGTGTAAAAGCGAAGCGACATAGGCAACTGCGGTAAGGCTGCTCATGAAGGAGTTGGGTGCTTGTCTCCAACCAAATGTATAAATTGCTCTGGAACCACCCTGTTTGGAGTAGGGACTGCCGAACATTTTTAGAGGAATGCAAAGTCCAGGAAATTAAAACAACTGAGCGTATCTGCTATGGTGAGGCCGAGAAGATGTAAAAGTCAATGCAACCTGCCACATTTGCTACATCTTTTGCATCCATGGTTCAGCAGTCTACTCCAATGGCCGATGCCTCTACGCAGACAGAGGTGGTGAGTGTTAGCACTAACACCTGCAGATGTCAGTGCACGTGCAACGCAGCCAGTGTTTGAGCCTGTAGCCCCTACTTGAACGGCAGACACAGGTACAGTGGCGAACTTGGGCCAGCCCTTGGCGCCTCCGACAGCTGAGGCTGTTCCAAAGCCCAGTACGTCCATTACCATTCCCACGTCGGCTCCCCCAAAGCCCACCAAACCGCAGAAAGTTCCTATACAGCAGCAACAGTGGGTCAGATCATGTGGTAAACCGTCCGACCATGCAGATGTCGTTTTATGTGATGCTTCTTCTGTCTCTTCCCCAGAGCTGATGGAGGAAAACGTATGTGTGGGGCAATCCTCTCGCCTCACTCCTGCTGCTCCACCTGCTGTAGTGTCCCCACCCCATCGGAGAGACAGGATGAAGGTGCTACCACCGTCATAGGTAGCTCCCATACTTCAGTGGAACTTGCAGGGGTTCAGGACGCATGTGGAGGAACGTTGTCTACTCTCTCAGGGTAGACCACTATGTGTGTGTGTCCCCAGGAGACTTATTTCCATCCATCATACTCCCTTGAGCTATGAGGCTATACACTCTACGAAAAGGACAGCCTTCGTGGAGAGAGAGCTGGAGGAGGCGTAGGTATTTTCGTCAGGATGGACTACCACTCCTCGCCTCTCCCTCATACGACGACTTTACAGGCCGTCGCTGTGTCTGTGCACGTGCGTCATCCATTGACCGTATGTTCTCTTTACTTGCCTCCACATGATGCACTTGATGAAGCAGCCCTCACTGACCTCCTTACACAGCTCCCCCAGCCGTTCATTATTTGTGGTGATTTTAATGCCCACAATGCACTTTGGGGCTCTGCCATTACCTGTCCCAGGGGTAGAGCAGTTGAGAGGCTTCTCCTGTCATCCTGTGCCTACTTGCTCAATGGAGGACAGAGCACTCACTTCTGCACAGTGACTGGGTCATTCTCTGCCATTGACCTCTCGCTTCGCTCTCCAGCTCTTGCCGCCAGTGCTCAATGGGAAGTGGTCACTGACTTGCACGGCAGTGATCACGTCCCACTCTGGATTCACCTGCGACATGGCGTGGGCCCCAAAATGGTCCACCATGCCACTGCAACATCCATTCCACAGTCCACAGGCCACCGGAAGAGGCAACCTGGCCCTTGGTGGAGTGCCGAATGCTGCTCTGCAATCAGGACCAGGCGTGCGGCTCTGCGCCAGTTCGTGTCGACCGACTGCTGAGAATCTTACAACCTTTCAGGTGACGAGGGCAAAATGTCGCTGCATTATTAGAGAGAGCAAGAAGAGGTCGTGGCAACAGTGCCTGAACGCCATTAATCGTTCCACCAAAAGTTCCATTGTGTGGGAGACCATCAGGAGAATTTCTGGGAGAGGAGGGAGGTGAACCATGGCTGCTGTAATGAATAATGGCACTCTCCACACGGATCCACGAGACATTGCCCACGCTATGGCAGCGTATTTTGCCACGGTTACTGCAACAGCCAGTCAGGATCCGGGTTTCCAGTGCCATAGAGCGTTTGCTGAGAGGTATACTCTGGACTTCCAGTCCACCTCTAATGAAATTTACAATTGCCCATTTTCCATGTGGGAGTTGGATTCTGCATTATCGTGACACATCACCTGGTCACGACAGGATCCATTACTGTATGCTACGGCACCTCACAAGGCGCAACAAAGAAATCCTCCTCACACTTTTTAATGCCATTTGGGCGTCATGTCACTTTCCTGACTCGTGGCATGAGGCAGTTTTAATTCCCTTTTTAAAACCTGGAAAGACCGCATGAGCCCAAGTAGCTACCATAGTGTTGCCCTCACTAGTTGCACAAGAAAGACCTGGGAGCGGATGGTCAACCGGCGCCTTGTCTGGATGTTAGAATCCCGGCAAGTCCTTAGTCGCTTTCAGTGTGGGTTCAGGAGGGTTTGTTCCACCTTCGATAACCTTGCCCTCCTGGAGCCGGCTATACAGCAAGTTTTCCACCACCATCATCACCTTCTAGGTGCATTTTTTGACATCGAGAAGGCGTACGATACCACTTGGAGGCATCTCATCCTGGAGCAGCTTCATGAATGGGATTTTCGTGGTTGTCTTCCTCTTTTTATTCAGTCTTTCCTCTCGCCACGATATTTTAGATACCAAATTGGTGACGTCCTGTTTAACTGCTTTGAGCAGGAGAACGGTGTCCCTCAGGGTAGTGTTTTAAGTGTGACTGTCTTTGCCATCACTACTAATAGCATTACCTCCATAGTGAAAAGTCCTGTCCAGTGTTCCTTGTTTGTGGATGATTTCTCTTTGTTTTGCTCTTCTTCAAGCCTTGCAACAACAACGCATCAGTTGCAACTTACTCTTAGACATTTGGATGATTGGGCGCAGAAGAGTGGTTTTAAGTTTTCCACTGAGAAGTCCACATGTATTCTTTTTCACCGTTCTCGTTCGTTTTCAACCTTTTACTGAATTGAGGATGAGGGACACTGTCCTTGCTTTTAAAGACACGGTGAGATTTGTGAGGCCCGTTTTTTGCTCAAAGTTTACATGGTTACCTCATCTTAAAGACCTAAAACGACTGTCACTTAGGCTTTAAGTATTTTAAAATATCTTAGCCACAGTACATGGGTAGCTGACAGGACTTGTCTGCTCCAGTTTTACAGGGCGTTTGTGCTATCTCAGCTCGATTATGGGTGCCTGGTGTATGGGTCTTAGAGGCCTTCTTACTTAAAGATGTTGAACGTTGTGCACCATGAAGGGCTTCGGTTGGCCACTAGGGGGGGGGGGGGGGGGGGGGGGGAGGATCCCCCGTTTTGTGATGCTTGTGGTGCGCACATCTCTGTCTGGCACGTTTTAACAGACTGCATTTCATACCGTGATGCAAGGGCAGAAGCACAAGTTGATGGGGATCTGCCCTGTGTTTTAGCTAATGATGAGATATGTGTGTGTCTAGGATTTTCAAGTTTTGTGAGGTGTCTGGACTCTGGTCTAAACTTCTAGGCTGGAGGTTTTTGTGTCTTGCAAAGTGGCTGGCTCCTCCCTTTTTTCCTTGTGGTCAGCTAGCCACTCCCATCTGCTATAATGTTTTAGGTCCCTCTACCACTTTCTTCCTGTGTTGTCCAAGTTTTACTGCTGACGGCATGCTTCGTCCCACACTTCGGTGTGGGTAGGCACATATTTTTCCAAGCTTGTTACCTCTATTTTACGTTCTGTTTTATCTTACTATTCTGAGTATTTTCTTGGCACCCATCTTAATCTGTTACTGGGAGAGGGCGCTGAAGACCTTGCTGTCGTGCACCCAAACAACTCACTACATACTGTACATACATGCTCTCCTCAGCAGGTATGCATGCCGTTTGTCTGCCGTGCCTGGCCACTCATCCTATGCCTCCTCCTTTAACCGTCAGTATGGTGCATGTCCCTCTTCTGTTATCTCCTGGAGTTTCCTTTCGGTTATTGCACCAGCAGCTTAACTTAAAACTACCTGCCACTTTTCCTTTGGGTGCGAACCCTTCACCACCTTGGCTTCATGCAGCGGCTCACGTTCACCTTGTACTTCATTTGATTCATAAGGAGACTACTCCAGACTCACTCTATCCCCATAAGATTTTTCGATCTTTGTACGGAACTTCGCGGTAGTACCTTTTTGAATGCTAATGGCTCTCCGACTGGCCATAGTATTGGGTGTGCTTTCGTTATTTCCACAGAGCATTTTTGGTGTCAGCTTTTGGAAGACTGCTCAGTATTTACAGCAGAGCGGGACCCTGTATGAGGCCACATTATACATCCAGCGACACAGGCTGTTCGATTGTGTCATTTGCTGTGACTCTAGACCCTCAGAGCCTATGTGTGATGCACATCATCCATCCCTTAGTGCAGTGGGTCCAGGAAAGCTTTCACTTCCTCACTCTTGATGGGGCCACAGTGATGTTTATGTGGGTTCCTGGTCACATTGGTCTGATGCGAAACGAGGCTGCTGATGCTGCTGCCAAGGTTGCAGTCCTCCTACCTCAGCCAGCTAGTTCTTCCATTCCTTCAGATGATCTGCTTATCGCCATCTGTCAGCAAGTGGTGTCACTTTGGCATTACCACTAGTCTTCCCTTCACAGTAATAAGCTGCGGGGAATTATACCTCTCCCAGTAGCTTGGACAACCTTCTCTTGGCCCCCTTGCCATGAGGAGATCATTTTAGCTAGGTTGAGTGTTGGGCACTGTCTTTTTAGCCATCATTTGTTAAGTGGTGTTTCCCACCACTTTCTTAATGCTCATTGTCATCAACGTTTAACTGTTCGGCATTTCCTTATGGGATGCCCTTTTTTAACCACTTAAGTTGTACTGTATGTTTGCCATCCAATTTATCGGCCATTTTAGTGAACAGTGAGAGAGCTGTTGACCGTGTTTTGCTTTTTATCCGTTGTAGCAGTATGGCGAAAGACATTTAATCTTTAGTTCAGGACCTCCATTGTCTTTATGGCTGTTTCTCCAAGAGAGGCTGTCCGTTGATTGGGCTTAACTTGTAGTTGCTTTTAACTCCTTTCTCATCTTTGTGTTCTACTGTTCTGACATGGACGCATATGACCTTACTTGTTTTAATGTCTTAAAACAAAACAAAACAATCATTGTTACTCCTCATTGTGATCTAATTGCGTAAGACACATAATGCACACTTTGCTCATCCTTCTTCCCTTGCTTTCTTAGATTTAGTGCTCTCTACTGGCAGTGATGTCAGCACTTGCAGCAGAGCATCACAGTTCCCTTAGATGGCTTAACATGTCCATCATGAACAATGGGAGTCTTTGTTCGTAATTATAACTTTACATTAATGAGTGACTTCATTTTTATGACCTGCTATGGTCTGTGGCGTCATCAGAAATTTCATTGTTTTGTTCGTAGGTGAGCAGGGATTCATCACTAAGACCCATTGACCAATTCTGAACTGTGGTAATTGGTCTATGTGTGATCCTATTTGCTATTGACTCTCTAGTGCATCTGTGTTTGCTTTCTTTACCTTCTTACAAACATCGTGTAATGTCATTGCAAACTTTGTAACTGATTCCCAGTTTTTCCAATTTTAGGCTTAATCACCACAAAAACAGAAGGCAGATTTGTACCATATATTACCTCATATGGTGATGGACCAACACTACACTAGACATCAGAATTGTAAGCTGACATGACATACAAAAGGTAAATGTACCAATCATTGTGATGGAAGTTCACAACAACAACTCAACATCTTACCAACTGTACAGTGAATGTATTCTGTTTTCCTGATAGACTGAGGGAGCCAAGGGCTAGTCCTGAGTTTGTGAGTGCTTAGTAAATGACACACTCCTGGAAGTGGAAAAAAGAACACATTGACACCGGTGTGTCAGACCCACCATACTTGCTCCAGACACTGCGAGAGGGCTGTACAAGCAATGATCACACGCACGGCACAGCGGACACACCAGGAACCGCGGTGTTGGCCGTCGAATGGCGCTAGCTGCGCAGCATTTGTGCACCGCCGCCGTCAGTGTCAGCCAGTTTGCCGTGGCATACGGAGCTCCATCGCAATCTTTAACACTGGTAGCATGCCGCGACAGCGTGGACGTGAACCGTATGTGCAGTTGACGGACTTTGAGCGAGGGCGTATAGTGGGCATGCGGGAGGCCGGGTAGACGTACCGCCGAATTGCTCAGCACGTGGGGCGTGAGGTCTCCACAGTACATCGATGTTGTCGCCAGTGGTCGGTGGAAGGTGCACGTGCCCGTCGACCTGGCACCGGACCGCAGCGGCGCACGGATGCACGCCAAGACCATAGGATCCTACACAGTGCCGTAGGGGACCGCACCGCCACTTCCCAGCAAATTAGGGACACTGTTGCTCCTGGGGTATCGGCGAGGACCATTCGCAACAGTCTCCATGAAGCTGGGCTACGGTCCCGCACACCGTTAGGCCGTCTTCCGCTCACGCCCCAACATCGTGCAGCCCACCTCCAGTGGTGTCGCGACAGGCATGAATGGAGGGACGAATGGAGACGTGTCGTCTTCAGCGATGAGAGTCGCTTCTGCCTTGGTGCCAATGATGGTCGTATGCGTGTTTGGCGCCGTGCAGGTGAGCGCCACAATCAGGACTGCATACGACCGAGGCACACAGGGCCAACACCCGGCATCATGGTGTGGGGAGCGATCTCCTACACTGGCCGTACACCACTAGTGATCGTCGAGGGGACACTGAATAGTGCACGGTACATCCAAACCGTCATCGAACCCATCGTTCTACCATTCCTAGACCGGCAAGGGAACTTGCTGTTCCAACAGGACAATGCACGTCCGCATGTATCCCGTGCCACCCAACGTGCTGTTGAAGGTGTAAGTCAACTACCCTGGCCAGCAATATCTCCGGATCTGTCCCCCCATTGAGCATGTTTGGGACTGGATGAAGCGTCGTCTCATGCGGTCTGCACGTCCAGCACGAACGCTGGTCCAACTGAGGCGCCAGGTGGAAATGGCATGGCAAGCCGTTCAACAGGACTACATCCAGCATCTCTACGATCGTCTCCATGGGAGAGTAGCAGCCTGCATTGCTGCGAAAGGTGGATATACACTGTACTAGTGCCGACATTGTGCATGCTCTGATGCCTGTGTCTATGTGCCTGTGGTTCTGTCAGTGTGATCATGTGATGTATCTGACCCCAGGAATGTGTCAATAAAGTTTCCCCTTCCTGGGACAACAAATTCACGGTGTTCTTATTTCAATTTCCAGGAGTGTAGGTGCTTAATCATACTGGATATAAAATTAGTGCCCTGATCTGTAATTATTGTATCAGGAACACTAAACTTCAGCAACCAGCTTTTCACCATTGTCTTTGCCACTGTACTTGCTTTAAAATGCATACTGTAACAGTTATGAGCTTTCCTCATATTTGATACTATGAAACATGCTTTCCATATTTTGGGATGAGGTAGAATGGACCACAACAAGAAAAAATTGTCAGGTAAACGTGGACTCAAAAATGCATATCTTTAATAGCTTTGCTACTGTGAAAGACATCTTTTCTACTGAACAAGGGTTCATAGCTCTTAAGGTATGCATTTTAGAGCCTATGTTTACTACACCATTTTTTTCTTGGTTTGGTCCATACTACCCCCTACCAAAATATGGAAAGCAAAGAGCTCATGGTAGAAGAGATTTGGTTCACAGTATCGAATATGAGGTATTCATAGCACTTACGACATGCATTTTGGAGTCCATCTTTACCAGATTTTTTTGCTTCGAATGATCGTTCCTTTAATATCCCTGAATATAGACCATTCGTAATGAAATACCATGTATAAGGTCATATGATAGTCGTTAATCATGTAAAGTGCAGTTGGCACAACACTGGGGCTGTATTTCATCTTCCTACACAACAGGCCATAGTGCTTTGTGGACTGCAGCTGTGCCCTAAATACTAGAAATCAAATCTTCCTTCTTGGGCTCTCAGAATTCTGTTTTTCTTTCCTGATTGGTATGTGCCTTCATAGTTAAATTCACTTGATTTCAGAGCACAATACGTTAACATACTTGGAGCCTCTTGTGGTCCCAGCAATCACTTCAACACAGCATGGTCCTTCACAACTTTAAACTTTTTCGTGTACGAATAACAGTGGAAATACGTAATAGCATAAATAACAGCCAACATTTCCATCTCTGTGGTTGAATAGAAGGAGTGAGTTATGAGGAAACTCTTCGGTTTCGATTTGAAAGAGTTTTGAATTTTTGTGGTAGCTTATTGAAAATGGATGCAGCAGTATACTGCACACCCTTCTGCACAACAGTTAAGGAAGTCTGATCCAAATGCAGGTTTGGTTTCTGTCAAGTATTAACTGAGTGAAAGCTACTTATTCTTGGGAATGAGCTAATATTGTTAACAAGAAATGACTTTAAGGAATATATATATTGAGAGGCCAATGTCAAAATACCCAGACTCGTGAACAGGGTTCGACAAGAGGTTCATGAACCTACACCACTTATTGCCTGAACTGCCTCTTTCTGAGCCAAAAATATCGTTTTAGAGTGGGATGAGTTACCCCAAAATATAATACCATATGATATAAGCGAATGAAAATAAGCAAAGTAGGCTAATTTTCATGTCGAATGATCACTCACTTCAGATATCATTCGAATAGTAAAAGTGGCAGCACAAAGTCTTTGAACAAGATCCTGAACTTGGCTTTTCCACAACCGTTTACCATCTATCTGAACACCTAGAAATTTGAACTTTACAGTTTCACTAATCATATGCCCATTCTTTGCAATTAAAATGTCAGGTTTTGTTGAATTGTGTGCAAGAAACTAAAAACTTAGTCTTACTGTGATTTAGCATTAGTTTATTTTCTACAAGCCACAAACTTAGGTCATGAACTGCACTATTTGAATCCGAGCCAATGTTGCACACAACATCCTTTACAACCAAGATATTCATCATACAGAAATATTCTGTAAGGATATCTGGTGGTCATCCTCAAACTTCATGAAGACAATTGTTTAAAAATTTTGGCATCCTAACAACCTCTCTTATGAAGTTTGTTGTGAGGCATCAGGCACAATTTAAAAATAGTAGTATTGTTTGTAAGTCTAACACTTGGAACAAAAATTGCCTCCACTATTCACAACTTAACTTACTCAGCTGTAAAAATATTTGAAAACATCACCTACAAATTAAGGGTGCAGGCACATAATAAAAGTTTTAAAAGCAACTGAAATAATTTCTGTTTGACAACTCCTCCTACTCGATGGATTAATTTATATAAAGTTAGTATCTGTATGTTGTTGGGTTCTACTTCCCTAATTTTGTTCTAGACTAACACAGCAATATATTCAGTAATATTACGTCTACCAGATTTGATCAAGTCCGTGTAATTTTTTTTTTAATAAAAAGTCTTGATAATTTAAAATGAAGCAGATTTTAGCCACCAAATATTAAAATGAAGAGGTAACTTGATACATTATTAATGAAATGAGCATAAAGTCTCTGGTATCTATCTTGGGATAACTAAAAACCTGTAACTTTGACTACTTCCAGAATTCACTGAACATACACTCACTCGAACAGAAACAACTACTGAAATTCACCAAAACAGGTAACACAGGTAAGCAAGTTCCCAAAATGTCTCCTTAATACCTCGGTATGACAAGCTGTAAGATGTAAACAAACTCTAGTCAACACATATCTGTCAGATTTAAAGCTCTCATGCTTTCTTTAGCACTGCTCATGCTCATGCTTATGCTCGCTTTACCAATAATACCACAACAATGATAAGGAAACAGATCAGCCACTCGCATTAGTATGGAGTTTATATTGTTTTCTAGATCTTTCCTCCATGTTGAATCTCCACTGCTTTCTTGATAAATGAATCCCAGTAACACAAGGTGTGTGCCAGGATTTCAGTGTTGTCAAATAATAATTTGTGTGTGTTGGTAACACCATGCTTTGCAATGAATGGTTTCTCACAACGTCTTAGTTATACATTTTGGAGTGTTTCTTGCACTGTTCATTAATAATGTGATTACACTGTTGTAATAATTCACACCAAACTCACATGATATATTGTAAACCACATGCCTCAAAGACCTAGGACATCTTACTAGGTACAATCCATATTTTTAGAAACTGGATTAAAGATGGGTTATTTTTCAGTATAGTTTTCACTTCACCTCTCAGTTCGGTGAGATGACTTTACTTTCCAGACTTAGGACTTTGTCAATCTCAGTTTATAAGATACACATCAAATTAATTTGGTCAAGATTTCAATATTATATTTTTGACTAATTTACAGCAAAAATAACATTAATAAACTTCCAATCTGATAAAGATGTCACACTTTCCAACTAGAGCGTGGGGAAATAGTCGCAGGATCATACGTATTGTTTTCAATAGCTTGTCTTCAAATTGAGAAGCACATTGTGATCAAATTTAGTAATGGCCTGTCAGATAATGATGCACAAAGATCAACATTCAAATTAATTTTATTTTATTTACATGTCAAGTTCCATAGGACCAAATTGAGGAGAGAATCTCCCAGGTCATGGAACATGTCAGTACATGAAATTACAACATAAAAGTAATAATAGATGAAAATAAAATGTATATGAACCCAAAAAAAGTCAATCCATAAATTTAAGTAAATGCAATCTACAATACAACAAGAACTTACCCCAAAATATACCACCATATGATACAAGCAAATAAAAATAAGCAAAGTAGACTAATTTTTGTGTCGAATGATCGCTCGCTTCAGATATTGTTCCAATAGTAAAAATGGCAGCATTAAGTCTTTGAACAAGATCTTAAATGTGGGCTTCCCACGACAGTTTACTATCTATCTGAGTACCTAGAAATTTTAACTGTTCAGTTTCACTAAATATGCCCACTCTGTGAAATTAAAATGTCAGGTTTTGTTGAATTGTGTGTTAGAAACTGTAAAAACTGAGTCTTACTGTGATTTGGAGTTAATTTATTTTCTACAAGCCATGAACTTAGGTCATGAACTGCACTATTTGAAACCAAGCCAATGTTGGACACAACATCCTTTACTACCAAGCTAGTGTCATCAGCAAACAGAAATATTTTAGTTACCCGTAATACTAGAGGGCATGTCATTTATATAAATAAGGAACAGGAGTGGCACCAACACTGATCCCTGGGTCTGCCCCCACTTGACTGTACCCCACTGAGACCCCCACATCACAGCCATTCTCAACATTGTGAATAATAACCTCTTGCTGTCTATTGCTAAAATAAGAGGTGAACCAGTTGTGAGCTACTCCCCGTATTCCGTAATGGTCCAACTTCTGGAGCAGTATTTTGTGATCTACACAATCAAATGCCTTAGTTAATTTAAAATACATGCCTACTACAGTAGTACAAGTTTATATGCCAGCTAGCTCTGCAGATGACGAAGAAATTTAAGAAATGTATGACGAAATAAAAGAAATTATTCAGATAGTGAAGGGAGACGAAAATTTAATAGTCATGGGTGACTGGAATTCGGTAGTAGGAAAAGGGAGAGAAGGAAACGTAGTAGGTAAACATGGATTGGTGCTAAGAAATGAAAGAGGAAGCCGCCTGGTAGAATTTTGCACAGAGCACAACTTAATCATAGCTAACACTTGGTTCAAGAATCATAAAAGAAGGTCGTATACATGGAAGAAGCCTGGAGAAACTGACAGATTTCAGATAGATTATATAATGGTAAGACAGAGATTTAGGAACCAGGTTTTAAATTGTAAGACATTTCCAGGGGCAGATGTGGGCTCTGACCACAATCTATTGGTTATGAACTGTAGATTAAAACTGAAGAAACTGCAAAAAGGTGAGAATTTAAGGAGATGGGACCTGGATAAACTGACTAAACCAGAGGTTGTACAGAGTTTCAGGGAGAGCGTAAGAGAACAAATGGTAGGAATGGGGGAAAGAAATACAGTAGAAGAAGAATGGGTAGCTTTGAGGGATGAAGTAGTGAAGGCAGCAAAGGATCAAGTAGGTAAAAAGACGAGGGCTAGTAGAAGTCCTTGGGTAACAGAAGAAATATTGAATTTAATTGATGAGAGGAGAAAATACAAACATGCAGTAAATGAAGCAGGCAAAAAGGAATACAAACGTCTCAAAAATGAGATCGACAGGAAGTGCAAAATGGCTAAGCAGGGGTGGCTAGAGGATAAATGTAAGGATGTAGAGGCTTATCTCACTAGGGGTAAGATAGATACTGCCTACAGGAAAATTAAAGAGACCTTCGGAGAAAAGAGAACCACTTGTATGAATATTAAGAGCTCAGATGGAAACCCAGTTCTAAGCAAAGAAGGGAAAGCAGAAAGGTGGAAGGAGTATATAGAAGGTCTATACAAGGGCGATGTACTTGAGGATAATATTATGGAAATGGAAGAGGATGTAGATGAAGATCAAATGGGAGATCTGATACTGCATAAAGAGTTGGACAGAGCACTGAAAGACCTAAGTCGAAACAAGGCCCCGGGAGTGGATAACATTCCATTAGAACTACTGACGGCCTTGGGAGAGTCAGTCCTGACAAAACTCTACCATCTGGTGAGCAAGATGTATGAGACAGGCGAAATATCCTCAGACTTCAAGAAGAATATAATAATTCCAATCCCAAAGAAAGCAGGTGTTGACAGATGTGAAAATTACCGAACTATCAGTTTAATAAGTCACGGTTGCAAAATACTAATGCGAATTCTTTACAGACGAATGAAAAATCTAGTAGAAGCCGACCTAGGGGAAGATCAGTTTGGATTCCGTAGAAATATTGGAACACGTGAGGCAATACTGACCCTACGACTTATCTTAGAAGAAAGATTAAGGAAAGGCAAACCTACATTTCTAGCATTTGTAGACTTAGAGAAAGCTTTTGACAATGTTGACTGGAATACTCTCTTTCAAATTCTAAAGGTGGCGGGGGTAAAATTTAGGGAGCGAATGGCTATTCTCAATTTGTACAGAAACCAGATGGCAGTTATAAGAGTTGAGGGGCATGAAAGGGAAGCAGTGGTTGGGAAAGGAGTGAGACAGGGTTGTAGCCTCTCCCCGATGTTATTCAATCTGTATGTTGAGGAAGCAATGAAGGAAACAAAAGAAAAATTTGGAGTAGGTGTTAAAATACATGGAGAAGTAATAAAAACTTTGAGGTTTGCCGATTACATTGTAATTCTGTCACAGACAGCAAAGGACTTGGAAGAGCAGTTGAACGGAATGGATAGTGTCTTGAAAGGAGGATATAAGATGAATATCAACAAAAGCAAAATGAGGATAATGGAATGTTGTCGAATTAAGTTGGGTGATGCTGAGGGTATTACATTAGGAAATGAGACGCTTAAAGTAGTAAAGGAGTTTTGCTATTTGGGGAGCAAAATAACTGATGATGGTCGAAGTAGAGAGGATATAAAATGTAGACTAGCAGTGGCAAGGAATGCATTTCTGAAGAAGAGAAATTTGTTAACATCGAGTATAGATTTAAGTGTCAGGAAGTCGTTTCTGAAAGTATGTGTGTGGAGTGTAGCCATGTATGGAAGTGAAACATGGACAATAAATAGTTTAGACAAGAAGAGAATAGAAGCGTTCGAAATGTGGTGCTACAGAAGAATGCTTATGATTAGATGGGTAGATCACATAACTAATGAGGAGGTGTTGAATAGGATTGGGGAGAAGAGCAGTTTGTGGCACAACTTGACTAGAAGAAGGGATCGGTTGGTAGGACATGTTCTTAGGCATCAAGGGATCACCAATTTAGTATTGGAGGGCAGCGTGGAGGGTAAAAATCGTAGAGGGAGACCAAGAGATGAATACACTAAGCAGATTGACAAGGATGTAGGTTGCAGTAGGTACTGGGAGATGAAGAAGCTTGCACAGGATAGAGTGGCATGGAGAGCTGCATCAAACCAGTGTCAGGACTGAAGACCACAACAACAAGAAGCAACTTCCCCACCCCACAAAGAACTCCTTGAAAAACAGCCAGCTAATCTGTATCCTGGTAAAGGAAGCCCCTGAATTGTCAAATTATTATGTGGTACTCCAATATACCAATAATTCCAGAATCACATCTGTAAGCAGTTCACTAACTTTATCTCTAATACCTTTTATATTTTGATGAAATATGCTAATTCCTTCTCTTCTTGGAAACATGACTTCCTCTGAATACAAGCCTTTAGTTAGAGGGACTTCCTTTTAGCAGGTATACATATCAGCTGTCTTCACTCTAAAATAGGTGCAGCTTCAACATCAACTACTACATGGAATTTTTCCATGAGTGATCCTACCAACACCCACTACACTGTCGTCTACAAGCTTTGCCAGCTTCCCCTTCCCATACCTTCTGAGGTGGAGGCAATGCCTAGTGAAACATGACAGAATAAATTGTCCCTCATAGTTTGGGAATATCAGTACCAGGTTTGTTGTCAATGCTCCCTTCAATTTTTCAAATGCTGTCTAAAAGTTGACTATGGAAATTCCACACCTTTTTTCAACAAATGATTCAATAGCTTAGCAATTTCGGCAAACTCTTCAATGAATTCCCATTAGTAATTACAGAACCATAAAAATGGTTGAAATTGCTATGTAGTTTGTGGTGGTAAGAAAGCACATTCTGCAGAAGTTAGGCGTGCGTCAATTTTCACATCTTCCTCTCATTACAGAGTGTTAACTGTGCTGGATTTAGCCTCTTAAAGAATTCCTCTGATCATTGCATGTGCTCTTCCATATCCTTAGAAAATGCAATTATGTTGTTGAGATAAAAAACAGTCTTGATTTTAATCCTCTGAGCACTCCGTCGGATACTAATAGCCTCCGAGATAGCTGGCACATTCTTCAGACCAAATGGCACCCTAAAATATTGATAGTGACTCCAAGGGACAGTAAATGTGGTCTTTGGCCGCTCTTCCAGAACCACTTCCAACAGTGATAACCACTCCTCATACACATTGTGAAGTATTAACATTGACTTAAGTTCTCTCTAATCTCCATTATATTTAGTACAGGATGTCTGTCCATCACCGCTCATGCAGCAAAATCTATGCTTTCTTGTTCCATTCTATGATTTTTTTCAGGACTGTTACAATGGTAGCTGCCCATGGACTGTAACTTGATTCAGTATTGCCCTCAGCCAGCAGTTGATCAATAAATTCTTCCAGTATAGGTTATAGGTGCCTAGGTATCCTGTACGGCTTCTTATACACTAGAGCATTGTTAACCGTTGGTATGGTATGGTGAGTTACCAGTATTGCAGGTAATGATTGACCAGGATTGAACAGGTTGACAAATCATATTAACAAGACTTTCATTGTTGACTTATCTCTTCCCTCCAAATTGTTTTACCTTCTCGCATAATGCAATTGTGTTGATGGTCTGGTTGTGGCAAAGGTCCTCACACGACCTACCCAGATTATACTCGTCCATGATCTCCAAGTTAGTTTGCAATCTATAAGGTCAACTTATCAGAGCTAAAATCATCCACACTTTCCAAAACCATACAATCCCCATCTATTTCCTTCACATGTACCAGGCTTCAGTGCACAATATAGTGCAACATGTCCATCTTGTTATTGCATTCCAGTACCTCTGCAACACGCATCATCTGAAGGTCAGTACCCACCCACATTTGTAACACTGAAGTTTTCTGCATTGCTTTTTAACATGGTCCATATGTCCACAGCTGTAGCATTTCACCTTTGTGTAGAAAAAGAAACACACAACCCTTATCTTGTCCTCAGGCCACAATATTGATCTCTTCCACTTGCTTAGCAGCCATAATGGTGGCACCAAAATCCTTCGGGTTTTCCATTGTCGCCCTCCTTGACATGTCTGCTGGAAGTCCTCTTAAAAACACATCTGATTCCTGTTCTCCTCTTCTTGTGGAGTAATTCTGTCTGCTTCTACTTTCTGTGTAAGCTCGTACAAGTTAGCATTGATTTTCCTACTTCTGCCTATGAATGCCTCTACCAACTCGCTTCACTTTTGAGACAACCCATTAAGCTGTTCTCTAAAAAAACTTTGCGATATTCTGCTTCGGCGATAACGTGGTTAGTGGGCCTTCTTAAGCTGCTTAAATGTCTGTGCTTTATCCAGCACTTGATGGTACTGATGTATGCTGCTTGCATCACAACCAACTGTAATTTAGACACATCCAAGGATGTCTTGTCTGACCAACTGCCCAACCTACTGGCAGCTTCCAGGTCATCACTGAACACTGAGACATCCTCGGTTGCCCTACCCGAAAAAGGAGTTGCTAGATTAGCTGTGACAGGATCCACAGAAGGGATAGGTGAACTAACCAAAGCTTTTGCTTCCACTACATCCACTTGTTTATGCTCATTCTCGCTATTAAAAGTCTCCCTCTCTTTGCAAAGCTTCATTTATCTCCTTTAGCTCGGCAAACTGCCTTGCCAAGAGTTCATCCATTTCCTGGATTGTCATTGTTTCTGTTTTTGGCATTTGTGCGAACTCTTAACACACCACTCTAATGAAAGCATCAACCACAATACACACAGACACGGTTACAAGAACAAACTACACTATTCCTTATGAAGGATAATAGCCCAGTGTTATTCAGAACACTGATGCACTTTGTGGCCATTGCTTCGTCTTGTGCTGCACACAGCTGGCACCACTCACATGCATAGGAAGTCATTCCGAGCCAAATTACAATACTGGCACCTCACTGGTTCTAAGTAACATTCCTTATAATTACCCCTATACAACAGAATCCCAATCCCTGAAAAGGCAGCAGGTCATAGTTATCGGGCAGTGCCATTGGCTGGTGATGACTTCTTTCATTTCTGGTTATTTGGTTTAGTTGGCTCCGGAAGTAACAGTTTAGAATCACAGACAGTCTAGTACCGGCTGTACAGCTGTTCTACATTCTGAGGCTCTGTCTCTTTTGCATTTTATGCTAAGGAAAATTCAGTAACAGGGTGTAATTTTTCAGAACTGTAAAATGCAGATATTTGGTTATGTTATCTATGTAAACCAAAGTGTGTTTGCAGAGACTGTGGTAGATGTTATAGATCTTGATAATGATCTTAAACCTACATAGCAGTGTGAAAAAATACTAATATAATTTAGGTGCAAATCCCCATGTCCTGTATGGGCATCCATTGTTCAGTGTGTTTATGGTGGTGAGGTATATGGATACTTCAGACTTTGACATGGTTTGTTAGCACACAAGTAGAGCCAGCCAACTGCAGGAAAGTAAGGAAGGCAAGACAGAAAGGGAAAGGTGCTCCTCTGAGAGAGTGTGTGTGTGTGTGTGTGTGTGTGTGTGTGTGTGTGTGTGTGTGTGTGTGTGTGTGTGTGTGAGAGAGAGAGAGAGAGAGAGAGAGAGAGAGAGAGAGAGAGAGAGAGAGAGCTGCAAAAAGGTACATAATTGAAATGTAATCATCAAATGACTCTCTTAAATTTTTTCAAATTGAGTTGATATAACAAACCAAAATCGGAACTCACTTTCAAGATGAGTGAGGTTCAAATCTCCACCTGGCCATTTTAATTTAAGTTTTCTGTGATTTCCTCTTCTCTCTTCAAAGAAATGCAATAATAATTTGATTCCAGTGCCATGTCCTTCACATCTCCTGATGAGCTAATGTTCTGTTACTAATGTTCTGGGTTGACAAAATGTTAAACTTTTATATTTCTTCCTTTTTATCTGATAAAATAAAGAAACCACATACAGAAATATGTGCATGTGTTATTGTTTCTGCTTGAACTGTGTTATAATGAAATATGTTGTTTTAATGGTGACAGCATCTTTCAAGAACCTAGAGGACAGATGTCATGTGAGAAAATTTATGTATTCTTCTTGTTATTTTGTGTAATCCTTAATTTGCATGGTAGGATGTGGAATCAAACCTGTATACTCCCATATATAAATTAGTCAGTTCTTGTAAATAATTACTGGGTTTAATTTTTTTGTGTTTTTTTTAAATCCAGAAATTGAGTAATCATTGTTTAGTATAACATTGTTTGTAATTATATAATTTGTATTTATAAATAATTTGTGAGTAATGATTACATACCTCCTGCAGGATGTGCCTCGTTTATCGCCTGGGGGGAGCTACAATGGATGTTACAGTTGTATTGTGCTGTGCAGGAATGTACACAGTGAAAGGCCATGTGTATAAAGCAAACTTCGGAGGGGACAAGTTCACAGAGATACTGGCCAACTTTTTCGCCGAAATATTTCACGAGTGAGTTCAATTGGTCTGTTATTACAAGATGTCTCTCTTCTTGACACTGTGTTATTGTAATATTGTTGATAATTACCCTATGTATGATTTGTGATCCAAAAGTAATCGAAATTTTTATTTTCCTAAAAGAATCTTTGTTTATTCATAATCATCAGCCTTTTCCGCTTCAAAGTAATCCCCCTCAGATATGATACACTTACGCCAGCACTTTTTCCAATCTTGGAAGTGCTTCTGAAATTCACTTTTCGTTATGATGTTCAGCTCCTTCAGTGATTCTGTTTTTATCTCATCAGTGGTGGCAAAACAACATTCTCTCATTGTTCTCATCGACCTCAGGTATAGGAAGAAGTTGCATTTGGCCATGTTTGGTGAGTATGGTGGCTGAGGCGACATAACGTTTTTGGCTTTTGCCAAAAAATCATGATCAAGCATTGAGATGTGAACGGGAGCATTATCGTGGTGCAATTTCCACTAGTAGTTTTGCCACAGTTCTGGCAGGTTTTTTTTTTTTTTTTTTTTTTTTTTTTTTTTTTTTTTTTTTTTTTTTTTTTTTTTTTTTTAGGACTGCTTCACGCAAACAGCACTTAACTTACAGGTAGTGTTCCTTATTGGCTGTACAACCATAAGACAAGAACTCTTGATGCACTATCCAATTGTCATTGAAGAAAACAGTGAGAAGAACCTTGGCATGTGATCGAATTTGTTGAATTTTTTTCAGTCCTGGCTCTTCAGGCAGTTTCCATTGGGACGATTGGGCCTTGGTGTTGGTGTCATACCCGTATACCCATGTTTTGTCACCTGTTTTAATCTTATTTAGAAGTTCTGGATTGTTGTCAACTTTGTTCAGCAATTCCTGAGTGAAGTCTAGGTGGCGACGTTTTTGGTCAAAATTCCACGATTTTGGAGCAAACTTTGCTGCTGGTTCACGTTTAATTCCCAAAACACCCAAAAAAAAAAAAAAATAAAATAAAAATAGCTTGGCGTGAGCCAAAGGATATGCTGACATTATCAGCAACATCTCTGATGGTAATTTGGTGGTTTTCCAGAGCCATTTTCTTTACTACTTCCACTTTATAAGTAATGATGTGCTAGGGCATCCAGAACGGTTACTGTCTTTGTCTTCTCAACCCTCTTTGGAATGTTCATACCCCTCATAAATTCTTGTCTTACTCATAGTAGAGTTGCCAAAAGCCACAGTCAGTATTTCAAATTTTCAATTTTTCAATATTTTAGCAATGGCCTTCATTGGAAAAATAGAAACACACACCATTCATTCACGCAAGCAAGCACACCTCACGCACACATGACCACCAACTCCAGCATCTTAGGTCTGACCCCAGCTGCCAGAGTTGGCGGTCAGTAGTTCATGAGGTGTGCTTGCTTGTGTGAATGAATGGAGTGTGTGTCTCTTTTTGCAATGAAGGCTGTTGCTGAAAGCGTATTTGTAAGCATCTTTTAATTGTGCCTGTCTGCAACTAACAGTAAGTAGCAGTCTATCTTTTCCTATGTTGGATATTCCTGCCTGGAGTTTCCATTGTTTAAAATTTGGTGTAAATTCTTTGATCCACCTTTTTCGAAAGTAAAACATTTTCCAGGGACTCTGAAAACACGTATAACCTTTTTGACTGTGAACAATAAAATAAATATTTAAAACAGCTGAAAATCCCAAACATGTATCAGGAACATGTGTATCAACAAGAGAAAAAAAGGAAAGAAATTGAAGATCAGATGTATGAAGCCCACGAAATAAAAAAAATTCCCATTACTTTTTTTATCACACTTTGTATTATGTGTAGTGATGATTGTTGTCCCGCTCCTAGTAGTTGGTCGTTTTGACAATATGTGCAAAATGCACCTGTCTCCTTTGAAAATATAACATTTTACTGTTAATTCTTTTCCAAACACTACAGAAGACTGCCAGTGGTGTATGAAATACAGTAATATTGTTGTTGTTGTTGTGGTCTTCAGTCCTGAGACTGGTTTGATGCAGCTCTCCATGCTACTCTATCCTGTGCAAGCTTCTTAATCTCCCAGTACCTACTGCAGCCTACATCCTTCTGAATCTGTTAAGTGTATTCATCTCTTGGTCTCCCTCTACGATTTTTACCCTCCACACTGCCCTCCAATACTAAATTGGTGATCCCTCGATGTCTCAGAACATGTCCTACCAATTGATCCCTTCTTTTAGTCAAGTTGTGCCACAAGCTCCTCTTCTCCCCAATTCTATTCAATACCTCCTCTTTAGATATGTGATCTACCCATCTAATCTTCAGCATTCTTCTGTAGCACCACATTTCGAAAGCTTCTATTCTCTTCTTGTCTGAACTATTTATCGTCCACGTTTCACTTCCATACATGGCTACACTCCACAAAGTAATATTAAGAACAGTAACTTACGTTTGTTGTGTAAACTGTGTTACTAAACATCTAACCCACTGTTTGGCATATGGTTCATGATTCCAGTTACAGATTGCCTATCTGATGGCTTCCAAGGGCAACAAAAATTTGAATTTCAGTATTTCATTTAATTATTGGCCAAATTTAAAACATTAAAATTGTCATAATTTACTCGTTAAGAGGTATAAATCTTATGTTAAAAGTCGGGCACAGTAATAAGTCTTATAGTTAGAAATGATGTACGTATCTTGAGGCAGCGTAACTCAGGGCGTGCAAGTTGTCCAGGCTATATTCACCCAGAATTTGAGAATGAGAGCACTTAGCAACTTCCAACTAACTTTACACGTAATTTCAAATCTTTTCTAAACTTTTCTCACTTACATGTTTAATGTCAAATATATTTAACACATTAACTCGTTTGTAGAGCAATCATACAGTCTGAAACTGTTTCATACATGAGTGTTAGATTCTTTAAAGAATCTTCACTGAGGTTTACTGTTAATTACTAGGATGTGATCAGAAAATTGGCTATAGCAGTTGCCAATGCTAGTATTGCAAACCCATGCAAGGTTGCATTTATATGGTGAAATGTATTATAATGTAATGGAGAAAAACTGTGTAGCTTTAATACAGGGTGTACATAAAGTCCGGGAATACTTTCAATTATTTATTGCGTAAGAACCAAACATTGTACAGATATCATACATGTCGTCTTGAAGAGAAACCCTGTAGGTTTTTTTCCATGTATACCATGTAGTTTGGTAATTTGCCGATAGTCAGGGCTAGTCGCAAATGTGGCAGGTTTTCTGTGTGTTGGAGTTTGACAAAAACGAGTGTGCTACAGCTGTTCAATGGATGCTTAGAACCAAGTATGGTAAGAAGCCACCAACAAGGAAGGCCATTTAGCACTGGTACAACAAATTCATTAGAATGGGTTGCTTGTGCCCAGAAAAGAGAAGCATGTATGAGAGACTGGGAAGGCAATTTAATCAACCAAGATAGCATAACTCTTGTTACAGATCCTTACCATTTTGAAATGATGGGAAATATTATCTCAGAAAATAACTGGATACGTAACCAAATATTTGCTAAGTAAATGTTGATAAATATAAATTTAAAGATAGAAGGAACCAGGGCATAAACAGTGGAATTATATCTTGATAGCAAAACGGACAGTGTGTGACATAAACTTGAGCCCTGTGCATGATTACCCGTAAACACTATTTCTAAGTTTTTCTTTGGTTTCCTTCACTGCTTGCTCATTGTACCAGTTGAATAACACCAAGGATAGGCTAGAGCCCTGTCTCTTTCCCTTCTCAATCACTTCTTCCCTTTCATGCCCTTCAACCCTTATAATTGCTATTAATCTTTCCTGGTGTTGGCTTCTACCAGTTTTTCCCTTTTGTAAATAATTTCAGTATTTCGCAACCGTGAATTACTATACTGATATTTTGGTAATAGTCACACCTGTCAGCAACTGCTTCCTTTGGAATTGGAATTAGTTATTGTTCTTGAAGTCTGAAGGTATTTTGCCTGTTGTCTCATATATTTTGCACACCAGGGTGCGTAGTTTTGTCATGACTGGTTCTCAAAAGGACATCAGCAGATGTTACTGATAAAAATGTACCTCAGGGGCCTTGTTTTGGCATAGATCTTTTGGTCCTAGGTCAAATTACTCTTGCAGTATCATAGCTCCCATCTCATCTTCATCTACTTCCTTTTCCCCTTTCTATAATATTGCCTTCAACTTAATTTCCCTTGTATAGCTCATCTATATATTTCTTCCACATTTCTGCTTTCCCCCATTTGCTTGGTACTGGTTCTCCATCTAAGCTCATGATATTCATACAGCTGCTTCTCTTTTTTTCCAAATCCCTCTTAATTTACCCGTAGGCAGTATCATTCCCTTGCAAACATTTGCTCATGTCCTGGTGGAATGTCCGCCTTATAAAAATATCGTAATCTAGTCAGTTACTTTATATTTTAAGATTAAAAAAGAAATATTTATAGATTTTTAATGAATTCTTCTACCAGATTCTGTATTTTCAGTTAAACTTACCCCAAAAATTTAAATCTTAGGATTAGATGTCACTTTCCCAGTGAATGTCATACTAAATATTTTCAGGTTTAGGTCCATACTTGCACATCAGTAACTATTTAAGTAGTATGTTGTAAATAAAAATCTTGATGAAATTTCCATTTCTTAAATTATTTTTATGCCGGGCTTAAAGTAGCACTCATTGATAGCCCACATTACTGAAAGTGCGTTGATATTACTAAGAGTTTGGTAAAAGATATTTTCAGGTTCTGGACCCTACTTACATATTAGTATGTATTTAAAAAGTATGTTGTTGATGCAAGTAAAGAACAAATAATGAATATTTCAGTTTAAAAATTTTTTTTTAGGGCAACTGTCGGGAAAAATGTGTTGGTATTGCTAGAGTTAAACAAATGTCTTCAAGATGATCATGAGTGAAGATTACATAATATTCTGGCCCCACATTTTTGAGCAACGAAGACTTACAAAAGAAAGATGAGTTACCCTAGGACATTATTCCATATGACATTATTGCATTAAAGTATGCAAAATATGTCACCTTACTGATTTGTCTCCCCAAGGTTTACAATGATTCTAAGTGCAAATGCAGCTGAACTAAGCTGTTTTAAGAGTTGCAAAATTAAATCCCTGGAATATATTGCTAGACTTACTAAGTACAACATTCTGCAGTCTTTTGTGTAGCTATGGCATTGATTGGTTGGTTATACCATCAATCCCACCAAACTTCAATTTATCTAAGAGAATGCTGCGATTCACGTAATCAGATGCCTTAGATAAGTTGCAGAAAATACCAGACGGCGCTATTTTATTATTTAGTGCTCGTAAAATTTGGCAAGGGAATATGTAAATGGCATTCTCAGTAGAGCAACTCTTCTGAAACCCAAACTGTGGTTCGTTGACAATATCAGTGCTGCTAAGGTGAGATAATATTCTAGAATACATCACTTTCTCAAACATTTTGGAAAATGGTGTCAGCAGTGAAGCTGGTCGGTAGTTATTGAACTGACATCTCTTTTTATCACCTTTCTTAAAGAGAGGCTTGACAACAGAATATTTCAGTCTCTTTGGAAAAATGAGTTATGTTACTGATACATCACATATTTCAGATAAGACCATGCTTTTTATATTGGAACAAAACTTTATAATATTGTATTGGAAACACTATCTAAACCAGATGAGCTTTTATTTTCAAGAGTATGGATAATTTTCTGAATTTCAGAAGGAGAAGTTGGTAATACATTCATATAATTGAATTTTATGAGAGTTTCAACACACTGCTGTGATTTTCCCCTTTAACTGTTTGTCCCTATACTTTCTACCAATTATTAAATGTACTTACTACCTGTGGCTCATCATTACATCACTGCCATTCAGTTCAGTAGTGGTGATATCCTGTGCCTCGTTGTCCTGTCTCTCGTTTCACTGCATTCCATAAAGCCCCAAGTCTGTTGTCAGACTTACTGATTTCTGACGTGATGTGAAGGTTTCTTGAATTTTTAATAATTTTTCTTAGTAATTTTGAGTAGTTTTGTTGTGTGCAACTACAGCTGGATCAATACTTGTTCTTGCTAATGGGTACATTTTCCTTTTCCTTGAAGATGATATTTTAATCGCTGTAGTGATCCATGGTTTTCATATGGCCATTTAATATTCTTTCTAATTAGCATATATGGAAAGGTATTTTCAAATAATTAAATGAATTTATCATGGAATAGATAAAATTTAATTTAGCATTTGGTTCAGCATAAATTTCATCTCGGGTTATCTCTTGAAAGCTGTTCTTAAAAACATCTGTTGTGGAGGCATTAATTATTCTGATTTCCACTTAAGTGTATCCATACTGTAAGGCACTAGGTAATTTATCCTAACAAACAGTGCATCATGTTCAGAGAGAGCATTTGTTACTGGGTAAACGGTATTTTTCTGGCTTTGAGCTTTAAAACTAATTAGGGTCCTACAGTCTTTATCCATCTGTGTTGGAAAGTTAATTACTGGAATCAAATTGTGTGATCCAAATAAAGTTCCCTATTTTTCCTATCAGGATCCTTTAGAAAATGTGCATTGAAGTCACCACAGACCATTAACTGCTTGCTGCTGCCTGACAGATAGCACAGTAAGGAATCCAGATTCCTTATAAATAGTTTAAAATTTCCTTGTGGGTATCTATATAATTCAGATACACTTCTCTGTATGCTGATCACTACAAAAACTACTTGCCTTAATGTTTTTGAACTTGTGTTCTGTCTTAATATATGTAACAAATCTTCCTTTTCATATATTATTTCTGCATGAGTAAGCTTCTGGAGTTAATGTTTTATACATAATAATAACAAGGAGCATATTAAGAGTATTAGAAAATAGTCTTGCTGCATATAATGTTAATTTATAGCAGTGCACTTTAGTAGTATCTTAACACACCTTGTGATCACATGGTTTCTTTGTCAATGAAAGTCTCTCTATTGTATAACAGATTTGTTTTCATGACCACTCACACCATTAATCCTCACATAAATCCATATTTTATGATTTTAGTCTCATTTTCCATTTCTTAATAGCTGTACTTTATTTACATGTATCATCTTGAACATGCAAATCTGAATGTCCTCCAGTTTCCCCCGTTCGTGTTCTGTGAAAGCCTACACTCATCTACTTTGTCTTATTTGTTGCTGACAGCCACCTTTACCTGTGCACTCTAATATGCATAACAAGAAGTTACAAGCAGAGGATTTGAACGTAATTTTTAAAATATTAAATGTAAATCACACCATTTCACATAGTTTTACACTAACAATTTTTATCTCTCTTATTCCGTTGTCATTCTATCATTTACAAAATTCAAACGAATAAAGAAATGTGTTGATGAACTGCTATGATAAAAATGTGTCTTTGCTTAGAGTATGAACGTTACAACAGCTACTAGTGATAGTTAGCACTCTAATCGACCTACCATATGTGGCCGATCACTACACACACTCCCCCCTGTGGGCCCAGGGATTACAATAGGCCCGAGGTATTCCTGTCTGTCCTAAGAGGTGACAAAAATGAGTCTCATACGTTTCGGCCTCTATGGGGTGGTCTCCTGTAGGGTTTGACCTCCATTTTTCAAAGTTTTCCCAGAGAGTGAGCCAATTGGGGAAGGGCGCCTTACACGGTTTATCCTGTCCATTGTCTATAGAGATCTTTAGCCCACTTCCTCGCCGTTGCATTGCAGTCCAGCTCATCCTCCATCTCTTGGGCAAGGAACCTTCCTGGATGTGTTTTCCACCATGCACTGTGCAGTGTCGCTTTCTGCACCAACGATGACCATGGACTTCTTTGCACCTCATATCCAGCATGGCAGCCAGTCCGTTGTGGTGGGGCCACCATGTACCCTGTTGGTTGTAGCCCCCTGACAAAACGGGGATGGCTCTGCTGATGCCTGCGCTGTTAACTCCCAACATATGCCAAGGATATGCCTGTCACCCTGGGGCATCAGGACTCCCGGCAATGGCCATCGTGCCAGGTGGCCTTTGCTGTGGCTGGGTGGCGCCCGTGGGGAGGACCCCTGGTCAGAGTGGGTGGCATCGGGGCAGATGATGCGCAATGAAGCGTACCACATCATCACTTGGCAGTGATCAGCCACCAGCAGTCTCTAAGAGTTCCACGTCTCAGTACAATGCAAGAAATTCTGTCCCTAAATCATTCCCCTCCCAGGCCACACCATGGGGAATGCCAGGCTAAGGATGGCAGCGAACCTTATTCACCCCGGTACCTCGTACATATGAGAGCTGATGGGGACTCCTTTGTTTCGATGAAGTCACGGTTTTTTGTAGAGCATTTACAGGACAAGTTTAGGGAGGTGAAGCGCTTGTACAAAATGCGTTCTGGGTCAGTCTTGATAAAAATAGCATCCTCTGCCCAGTCATGGGCTTTACTCACTTGTAAAAAGTTGGGGGATGTTTCTGTTACCATCACACCACATAAGAGCTTAAATATGGTGCAGGGTACTATATTCCACAGAGGCCTTCTTTTACTGTCTGAAGATGAGCTGTGCGCCAATTTAGAGCAGCGAGGTGTACATTTCATCCGGTATGTCCTCCGGGGTCTGAGGGATAATCAGGTTGCCACCGGTGCCTTCATCTTGGCCTTCGAGGGTGATACATTGCCTGAGAAGGTCAAGGTGGTGGTCTACCGCTGTGATGTAAAGCCCTATATCCCTGTCCCGATGCGGTGCTTTAAGTGCTGGAAGTTTGGCCATATGTCTTCCCGCTCTACTTCCAACGTCACATGTTGAGATTATGGATGTCCATCACATCCCAATACTCCATGTGCCCAGCCTCCCATCTGTGTCAATTGGGGTGAGCATCATTCACCTTGCTCGCCAGACTGCAGGATTTTACAGAAAGAGAGGAAAATTATGGAATACAAGACCCTGGACTGAACTGACCTGGACTGAGGCTAAGAGAAAATATGAGCGCCTATATCCTGTGGCTATGACCACCTCACATGCTGCCGCTATGAGAACAGTTGTAGCTCCATCAGTTCCACGAATTCCACTCGACTCTTGGAGCCAGAAGGGTACACCTGCCCCCTTGATGGTGGGGGTGGGGGTGGGGGGGGCAATTCCCTCCTGTTGCTCCCGCATCGCCTACCTCGGGAGCACTGCCCCACCAACCATCGGGGGCACCAGCCCCACTTCTCAGCTGGAGAAGTGTAAGTCTTCTTCGGCTCCTCTCGCCAGGAAGGGATCCCTTGGGTCACTCCCTTCCCAGCTTTCTGCTAGTGGGAAAGATGATGCCGCCAGTGGCCGAAGTGCCCAAAAGTAGCTGGTTGTAGGGTTTCACAATCATCCTGAGTCCCGGAGACTGAATTAGTGAAACCCTCTCAGCCAGAGACACCCAAGGAGCAGAGAGAAAAGTCCAAAAAGAAGACCTCTATGACCAAGGAAATTGTGGTCGCACCCACACCACCGCTACCTACAAGGTCTGCATCTGAGGATGAGGTGGAGATGCTCGCATCTGCTGAGGACCTACACTACTGGCCATAAAAATTGCTACACCACGAAGATGACGTGCTACAGACCCGAAATTCAACTGACAGGAAGAAGAAGGTGCTGTGATATGCAAATGATAAGCTTTTCAGAGCATTCACACAAGGTTGGCGCCAGTGGTGACACCTACATCATGCTGACATGAGGAAAGTTTCCAGCCAATTTCTCATACACAAACAGCAGTAGACCGGCGTTGCCTGGTGAAACGTTGTTGTGATGCCTCGTGTAAGGAGGAGAAATGCGTACCATCACTTTTCCGACTTTGATAAAGGTCGGATTGTAGCCTATCGCGCTTGCAGTTTATCGTATTACTACATTGCTGCTCGCGTTGGTCGAGATCCAATGACTGTTAGCAGAATATGGAATCGGTGGGTTCGGGAGTGTAATACGGAACGCCGTTCTGGATCCCAGTGGCCTCGTATCACTAGCAATCGAGAAGACAGGCATCTTATCTGCATGGCAGTAACGGATCATGCAGCCATGTCTCGATCCCTGAGTCAACGGATGGGGACGTTTGCAAGACAACAACCATCTGCATGAACAGTTCGATGACGTTTGCAGCAGCATGGACTATCAGCTCGGAGACCATGACTGCGGTTACCCTTGACGCTGCATCACAGACTGGAGCGCCTGCGAATGTGTACTCAACGACAAACCTTGGTGCACGAATCGCAAAACATCATTTTATCCGATGAATTCAGGTTCTGTTTACAGCATCATGATGGTCGCATCCGTGTTTGGCGACATCACGCTGAAAGCACATTGGAAGCGTGTATTCGTCATCGCCATACTGGCGTATCATCCGGGGTGATGGTATGGGCTGCCATTGGTTACACGTCTCGGTCGCACCTTGTTCGCATTGACGGCACTTTGAACAGTGGACGTTACATATCAGATGTGTTACGACCCGTGGCTCTACCCTTCATTCGATCCCTGCAAAACCCCACATTTCAGCAGGATAATGCACAACCGCATGTTGCAGGTTCTGTACAGGCCTTTCTGGATACAGAAAATGTTTGACTGCTGCCCTGGCCAGCACATTCTCCAGATCTCTCATCAATTGAAAACGTCTGGTCAATGGTGGCCAAGCAACTGGCTCGTCACAATACACCAGTCACTACTCTTGATGAACTGTGGTATTGTGTTGAAGCTGCATTGGCAGCTGTACCTGTACATACCATCCAAGCTCTGTTTGACTTAATGCCCAGGCATATCAAGGCCGTTACAACGGCCAGAGGTGATTGTTCTGGGTACTGATTTCCCAGTCTCATGATGTCATCCTTCAGTGGAATCACGGTGACTTTTTCCACCACCTGGCTGAGCTACAGCAACTGTTAAGCTTGACACCTGCTATCTGCATTGCACTCCAGGAAACCTGGTTCCCGGCAGTGCGGACCCCATCCCTCCATGGCTATAAGGGATATTACAGGAACCGTAGCAACTATAATAGTGTGTCAGCTGGAGTTTGCATTTATGTCCTGAACTCAGTCTGTAGTGCAACAGTGCCCCTTCAAACCCCTCTTTAAGCAGTGGCCGTCAGCATAAGGGCGACACAGGAAATAACTGTCTGCAATGTATATCTTCCTCCAGATGGTGCAATACCCCTGAATGTATTAGCTGCACTGATTAATCAACTCCCTAAACCTTTCCTACTTTTTGGATATTTTAACACCCATAACCCCTTGTGGGGTGGCACCGTGCTTAGTGGCCAAGACAGTGATGTCGAAGCTTTACTGTCTGAGTTCGACCTCTTCCTCGTAAATACTGGGGCCACCACACATTTTATTGTGGCTCATGGTAGATACTCAGCCATTGATTTATCCATTTGCAGCCCAGGACGTCTCCCATCTATCCACTGGAGAGCACATGACGACCTGTGCAATTGTGACCACTTCCCCATCTTCCTGTCACTGCCCTGGCATCAGGCCAACGGTCACTTATCCGGATGGGTTTTTAAACAAGGTGGACTGGGAAACTTTCACCTCTGTGGGCACCATTGACTCTCCCCCTCAGGGTAACATGGGTGTGATGGTTGAGCAGGTGACTACAACAGTCGTTAATGGAGAGGAAAATGCAATCCCTCGCTCTTTTAGATGCCCCCTTGGTGGTTGACAGAAGTCACTGAGGCAATTAAGGAGCATCAGCGAGCTCTACAGCAGCATAAGTGGCACCCTTCCCTGGATCACCTCATAGCCTTTAAGCGGCTCCTTGTCGGCGTTCGCCAGATTATCAAATTACGGATGGAGGAGTGTTGGGAGAGATAAGTCTCATCCATTGGATGCTGTACGTCACTTTCCCAAGTCTGGACGAAGATCAGACGTCTTTTTTGTACCAGATCCCAACAGGTGTCCCTGGCATTAACATCAATGGTGTGTTGTCAACCGGCGCTAACGCGATTGCTGAGCACTATGCTTGAGGCTCTGCTTCGGCAATCGAACCCCCCCCCCCCCCCCTTTTGCACCCTTAAACGGTGGATGGAAAGGAAAGCCCTCTCGTTCGCTACACCCCACAGTGAATCCTATAATGCCCCATTTACATAGTGGGAGCTCCTCAGTGCCCTTGCACATTGCCCTGACACAGCTCCTGAGCCAGATCAGATCCATGGTCAGATGATTGAACATCTCTCATCTGACTACAAGTGACATCTGCTTGTCATCTTCAATCGGATCTGGTGCGTCTCGTCTTTCCATCCCAGTGGTGGGAGAGCACCATCATTCCGATGCTTAAACTCGGTAAAAACCCGCTTGAAGTGGATAGCTATCGGACCATCAGCCTCACCAATGTTCTTTGTAAGCTCCTGGAGTGTATGGTGTGTCTGTGGCTGTGTTGGCTCCTGCAGTCACGTGGTCTACTGACTCCATGCCAGGGCGGCTTCCGCCAGGGTTGCTCTAACACTGATAATCTTGTGTCCCAAGAGTCTGCCATCCGAACAGCCTTTTCCAGATGCCAACACCTAGGTGCCGTCTTGTTTGATTTACAAAAAGCATATGACACCACCTGGCAACATCATATCCTTGCCACATTATACAAGTGTGGTCTCAGAGGCCCACTCCTGTTTTTTTTTATCCAAAATTTCCTGTCACTTCATACTTTCCGTGTCCAGGTTGATGCCTCCCATAGTTCGCCCCATTTCCAGGAGAGAGGGGTCCCGCAGGGCTCCGTATTGAGTGTATCTCTATTTTTAGTTGCCATTAATGGTGTAGCAGCAGCTGTAGGGCCATCCGTCCCACTGTCTCTGTATGCAGACGACTTCTGAATTTCACACTGTTCCACCAGTATTGGTGTTGCTGAGTGGTGCCTACAGGGCGCCATCCACAAGGTGCAGTCATGGGCTCTAGCCCATGGTTTCCAGTTTTTGGCCGCAAAGTCGTGTATAATGCACTTCTGTTGGTGTCGTATTGTTCATGTGGAACCAGAACTTTACCTTAATGTCGATCCACTCACTGTAGTGGAGACATATCGATTCTTAGAACTGTGTTTTGACACCCGATTGACTTGGCTTTCTCACCTCAGTCACCTTAAGCAGAAATGCTGGCAGCACCTCAATGCCCTTCGCTGCCTGAGCAACACCAATTGGGGTGCAGATCGCTGTACGCTGCTGCAGCTCTACAGAGCCCTTGTTCAATCCCGCCTTGAGTATGGGAGTCTGGTTTATGGTTCGGCTGCACCCTCAGCATTGCGTTTGCTCGACCCAGTGCACCACTGTGGCGTTTGCCTAGTGACAGACGCTTGTAGGACGAGTCTGGTGAATAGTGTCCTGGTGGAGGCCGGAGTCCCTCCATTGCAGGTTAGGCGTGCACAGTTGCTCTCCAGTTACATTGCATACGTTTGTAGTTCTCTTGCGCATCTGAATTTCGGTCTCCTTTTCCTGCCCGTGGCGGTTCATCTCCTGCATCGGCGGCCCAGGTCAGGGCTTACACTTGCAGTTCGTGTTCAAACCCTTCTGTCTGAACTTCAGTTGTTGCCTTCACCACCTACACTTGATGTTCATTCACGAACACCTCAGTCGTGTACATCTAGGCTGCAGCTTCGATTCTCATCACGTACCGGGGCCACGAAGTGGTTTACACCGATGGCTCGATGGCTAATGGTCATGTTGGCTTTGCCTATGGTCACGGAGGACATATAGAGCAGCATTCCTTGCGTGATGGCTGCAGTGTTTTCACTGCAGAGCTGGCAGCCATATCTCGTGCTCTTGAGCACATCCACTCGTGCCCAAGTGAGTCATTTATCCTGTGTACTGATTCCTTGAGCAGCCTACAAGCTACTGACCAGTGCTATCCTCATCATCCTTTGGTAGCGACCATCCAGGAGTCCGTCTATGCCCTGGAATGGTCCAGTCATTCAGTGGTGTTTGTCTGGACCCCAGGTAAAGTAGGAATCCCAGGCAATGAATTTGCCAACAGGTTGGCTAAACGGGCTATGCAGAAACCGCTTATGGAGATCGGCTTCTCTGAAACTGACCTGAGCTCAGTATTACGCCGCAAGGTTTTGTGGCTTTGGGAGACAGAATGGCATAACCTCAGTACGCACAGCAAGCTGCGTGCCCTTGAGGAAACTACGAATGTGTGGAAGACTTCTGTGCGTGCCCTTAAGGAAACTACGAATTTGTGGAAGACCTCTGTGCGTGCCTCTCACAGGGACTCTGTGTTTCTCCGTCGGCTCCGCATTGGCCATACGTGGCTGTCTCATGGTTACCTCCTCCTTCGTGATGACCCACCTCAGTGTCACTGTGGCTCACGAATGACAGTCGTCCATCTCTTGCCGGACTGCTCACTTTCCGCCGCTCTGCAGCGGACTTTTAACCTTCCCAGCACCCTACCTTCAGTGTTGGGCAATAATGCCTCAACAGCAGCTTTAGTTTTACATTTTATTCTTGAGGGTGTGTTTTATCATTTTCTCCAAGTTTTAGCGCATGTCCTTCATCCCTGTGTGTCCTCCACCCTCGTGCTTTCAGGGTGGGGGTTTTAATGTGTTGCAGAGTGGCTGGCTTTTCCTTTTTATCCTCATTGTCAGCCAGCCATGGTAACGTGCTTTTTTGATTTAAGATCTTCTACCTGTTTTTTGCGTCTTTGTGGTTTTCTTGTCCCCTTTTGTCCACTTAAGTGTGTTGACCTTCAGTCGTTGTCATTTTTCCTTTCATTCTGTTTGGTCTTGTCTCATTGTCTTACTCTCAGCATTGTGGCATTGTTTCCTTTGGAACAGTCGACCGATGACCTCATAGTTTGGTCCCTTCCTCACTCTTTTAAACCAACCAACTAGGCCACTCTTTGTGCAGTCTGTTGATTACTGGCTTGCCCAGCATTATTTGTGCCAGGTTTACTTAATTGGTACACTACATGGCTATGACAATTGAAACATGATGTCCTCCCTCTCTCTTAAAAAAAAAAAAGAAGAAGAAGAAAAGACCTCATAGATGTGTGCTGATGGGATGGATGACCATTGAGGCGAAATGGTCGTTAGTGGTAACCTTAGGTGAACCTGCCACACCATAGTTTTATAACACCTACATAGGCAGTCAGTGCTCTCTATCTGGGTGGACTGTACAGAACCCAAGCTGTTTGTGGGAATGCATGTGGATCCCAACTAAGACGAAAGAAATATCTCCACGTTATGGGTGGGTCATTAGCAGTCACCAAAACCCTCTGGAACTGCACCAGGAAATTGAACTTTGATCATTGTTGAAAGGCACAATCTTGTCAGAATGTCTTTGTTGTGGAGTAGAAAAACACGATACCCTCAGCTACCATAAGGCCTTGTAAGTTGTAGGGACGTCATGGACATTGACACTGCTGAACTGAAAAAGTAGTGGGGAATCGGAAGCATAACAGAAGAGAGGAATTTGATGATGTAAGTGAATGGTGAACTGTAGAGAACTGTTGCCTTCACCGTAACATTCAGTTGGCTATCCTAGAACTCATCAAGGTTTTATTTGTTATACTAAAAGTAAAACTTTAGGTACCCAATCTAATGTGGTGCTACAAATGCCAATGGTGTGGTAGCACCACAGGAAAGACACCTTCAAAGCCAGGACATTATGTTCAGTGCCAGACTTCTGTCTAAATTGCTCAGATAGTCAGCTGCTAGGAGCAGGCATTGCGTGGTATTTTTAGAAGAAACGAAAATTAAAAAAATTATGTTGGTCATTAAAATTTCCTGTACTGAGAAAGAAATAACATAATACCTTGCAACCTCCTCTGTTCTGCATCTACATACATACTCTGCAGGCCACCTAATGGTGCCTGACAGAGGGTAACTTGTACGAATGTTAGTCATTTTCTTTCCTGTTCCACTTGCGAACAGAGTGAGGGGAAAATGACTGTCCATATGCTACCATACGAGTCCTAATTTCTTTTACATTGTCTGTGCAGTCCATATGTGATGCTATGTTGGTGGCAGTAGAATTGTTCTGCAGTTGGCTGCAGATGCTGATTCTCTAAGTTCTCTCAGTAGTGTTTCGGGAAAAGAATGCCAGCTTTCCTCCGGGGATTACCATGTGGGTTCACGAAGTATCTCTGCAATACTTTCTTGTTGATTGAACCTACTAGTAACAAATCTACTGACACGCTTTTGAATTGCTTTGATGTCTTCCTTTAATCCATCCTGATGTGGATCCCAAACACTCTAGCAGTACTCAATAATGGGTCTCACAAGTGTTCTATACACTATCGCCTGCCCCCCCCCCCCCCCCACCTCCCTTTTCCAGGGAAGAGAATGTTTTTATCACTTATATGAATGATATTCCATAACAGAATATTTGTTTGTAACCTATATAAAATCAGGTCACAGATATCAGGATATTTAGACTCAAAACTAAAGAAAATCCACTTCCGAACAACACTGTCTTCCATGCTCATGTGCAGTCAGGTGTCTGCTTATATGAACATGGTTTCCTATATAACGGACTTGTAAGAACTTTATAGTCAGTTGGCTAGTTTTTGAAGCGATCGTCTCTGAAGCTGGGTGTTTTGCATTGAAATGCAATTTTGGCGTTATTTTTGAATAGACTCGTCATTGATTTTGAAGGATATTATTGCGTTTTACTTAACGTGTACACATTTTATGGAAGCTTTAATGCTGCTTGGAAGTCCATGTTCAAAAGAAATGGACTTGGCTGTCTTTTAATCTAGGTACCTTAAATATCCTGTTAAATCATTGGGTCTTATCAATTGGTATGAGCCTCTTATGGTGGCTGTGAATCAGCACACAATTAAGTTTTTCCATTTCATTTTTTTTTTTTTTCCCCTTTTTGTCATCTCTGCCTTTTGTGGTGCTACAATAAATGCAAAACACCATGTATTAAGAGATACAGTCTAAATGTGTGTATTTTTAAACAGTGGAGACATTGGGCCATAGTGTGTAGATGGAGGGGGGGCGGGGAGGAGAGAGAGAGAGAGAGACAGATTGTCTACATCTGACAAAGGACTTAGTATTTTAGCTTACAATGTCAAACAGTCTTCTTTCAGTGTGCCTGTTTGCCACCAAGCACCTCCCATAAGTGGTGAGTAGTAATCTATCTTTTTGATATGTAATTATCAGTTCCTTTAATTCTACTATAGAGTTTCTTATTGGAACACATCAAAAACTGAGCAGTTGTGGTGAAAAACTACTATAACAACCTTAACTGTTCGCTTTCCAATTTTTTAATAAAAGAAGGAAGACTGACTAGTGATACCATTATTCAATATGTGTGGGCCATTTAAACATAATACTTTCTTCTTATTGCAGAAAATGGAAGCTGGATCCAAATGATAGTCGATGTGCTATGGCTAAATTGTACAACGCTGCAGAGCAGAGCAAACACATTTTGTCCACAATGAGTACAGCTGATTGTTTTATTGAGTCTTTGTGTGAAGGAACAGACTTTAGCTACAATGTTACAAGAGCACGATTTGAAGAGTTAATTAGTGCAGCTGTGAAAATGTGCACTGCCCCCATAGATGCAGCACTGAGCCAAGCAGGTATCGATTGCAGAGACATAAACAAGGTGAGTCATCTGGTAGAGTTACTACCATTTTACAACATTACCCTTTCTCCATCCCTTCCCCAATCCCTCATACCCTTCCATGCCCTCAACCCTCCCTTTTACCATTCCCTTTTGCACTGTGTAACAATTCTGAGTCAGGTGTTTCTTCTTGTGATAATGCTCATGTTCTATTTCTTTTTTTTTTTTAATTTTATTATACTGTATTGCTCTTCTGTGTCAGTGATTCAAGGCTATGACCATAGCATCATACTTTCAGGTGAATTTTCAAGCTCTATGTCTACATACGTACTCGGCAAGCCATCTTACGGTGCATGACAGAAGGTACCTTGTACCAACACTAATCATTTCCTTTCCTGTCCACTTGCAAATAGAGCAAGGGAAAAAGCAACTGTCTACGTGCCTCCATATGAACTGTAATATCTCTTATCTTATTGTCATGGTCCTTAAGCAAAATGCACTACATTGATGGCAGTAGAATCATTCTTCAGTCAGCAGCAAATGCTGATTCATTGACTTTTCTCAATAGTATTTCACAAAAAGAATATGGTCTTCCCTCCAAGGATTTCCATTTCAGTTCACGAAGCACCTCAGTAATAATCATTTGTTGATCGAACCTACTGGTAACAAACCAAGCAGCCTGCCTGTGAATTGCTTCAATGCTTCCTTTTATGCGACCTGGTGGGGATCCCAAACACTCGAGCAGTACTCAAGAATGGGTTGTACTAGTATTCTATACTTGGTCTCCTTTATGGATGAACCACACATTCCACACGATATTAGGCAAGTGTACTAGTTTCTTTGGCTCTTCATTGTATGTCACAGATGCAAGGTGGTGGTGGTGATGATGATGATTTTACATTATTCTCCAGTTCTTTTCACTTACCTATGTTTCCTGTTAGGAAACACTGTGTGTGTGTGTGTGTGTGTGTGTGTGTGTGTGTGTGTGTGTGTGTGTGTGTGTGTGTAAATTCTCAAAATATGTGAATGCATAATGTTTGCCTAAAAGAACAGACACCACGGTGCAGAATCTGCAGCTATGAAAAATTATATATAAATTGAAGGGGGATAACTGCTGCAGGACGTTAAGTGGAATCAGTGGCGATGAGCGAAAATGTGTACTGGACCGAGACTCAAATCTGGGCTCTCCTGCATACTAGACAGGTGCAGTAACCACTGAACCATCCGGGACACAGTGTGAAATTTAAACTTATGTGATTTCTCCAAATAAATGTAGGCAAATGCCAGAACGGTTCCCTTGAAAAGAATGTGGGCAATTTCGTTCCCGATACCTGCATACACTGAGCTCGTACTCTCACTTCCTTGTCATTGGTGGGCTATAAGACCCTAATCTTCACTTATTCTTTTATTTACCATGAGTATTGCTGTCTAGTGTATACCAACAGCAAGTGCAAGGCAAATAAATGAGAATATTAGTTCATATGTCTTAGCTGCTTCAGTTCAATTGTCAAGATTTTCAGCTCCGATTAGTCTGTCGCAAGCTGTGCTGCTGTATGTAAGAAAGCAAAATGAGTGAACTCTGGAAGCACTCAGTATTTTTAGATATGTTGGTCACAGAATATGGGAAGTAGGCAGAACTTAAGAGCTCTTTTTTTTTTATAGTGCGTTTTGCCTGGTCTCAAGTTGATTATGGTTGTGTGATGTGTCAGTATGCTCAGTCATTCTAGATGAAAACCTGTGAAGCAGTCAATCATGCGGAAATAGTGTTAGCCACCAAACCTTTTATGATCAGCTCCACTGTATGCTCTGAGACTAGCAAACCACCTCTTGTAATTGCATAGCAGCTCATCATGGTGTGAGAAGATTATAAAGTTTCCTCAGTGCGGAAGACACAGGCACACCATATCGTCGGTCACCCATTGACAGAAAAACACACTGAATAACAATTTGTGAGCACGTATCGAGCCTTTGGAATACATAGAAGTCAGGGGAAGCTCATGGAGGCCAGATGGATTGAACTTTAAAAAGGTAAGTAGGTTATTAGTAGATGTTACTACATGCGACATAAGAGGGTGAACCTTCCATCTACTAGCCACAATTACAAGAATTGTGCAATTGAACATCTCACGGACAAAGTTGTAACTGCCGCATGTGCCTTTAGAGTTGTTACCAATGCAGAATGTAAAATTTGTTAATCAAACTCTAGAACCTGACCTAATCCATTCCCTGGAATGATTTATTGCTGTGCAGGAAGGGGTCATTTCAGCCAAGCACTTAATGCAACACGTAGAGCATTTCAGAGAAGGATGACGACATATGACAATGATTGTGAGTGCTGCAGTACCAAGTGCCACAGTGGCTCTGACTCTGGTGCGTGTAGCTTTTATTCTTTTGAGGTGGAGAGCCAGTCATGAGCATAAACCACCAATACTCCAGGTTTTAGTAGACTAGATCCATAGAGCATAAGAGAGAGTGAGAGTATAACTTTGTAGTGTGAATGCAGAGTAGGTGTAAATTTAGGATTAAGAGAAAAGGAAGCATTGGGACAAGCCATGAAGGTTTTAATTGCCAGAAGTGAAAACAAGTGCAAAAAGAAGACTTCTAAGCAAATAGCAACAAGCAGCTTAGTAAGAAAGATTTGATGCAGTATCTAACACGTCAGCAACTTGCTAGTTGTTTTGGGTATAAAATTTATTTGTAATTTGTACAAACAAGTAGTGTGATATGAAAATGGTGTGTCTTGTTCGTGTGTGTGTGTGTGTGTGTGTGTGTGTGTGTGTGTGTGTGTGTGTGTGTGTGAGAGGGGGGGGGGGCGGGCGCTTGTAAAGTAGTAGAACACAATATAGTTAGCCTTACTCAAATTCAAAAAAGCCTTCGTATGTAGTAAAGGCAACTATTTAATATCGGAAGAATTTTTTAATTAATATTGTATTTAACTTTTCTTGCAATATAAGACACACAGATAAATAACATTTACACTACCAGAAAAAAACTTTAATAATGAATGTAAAGTACATTCTTTTTGAAGCATGCAGAAATTTTTTAGATCTTCACTAATTTGTCAGGTCCTTTCTCTCCTAAATTGTTTCTTAATTTTGACCAAACAAGCCAGTAGGTGGAGAAGATCCTCTCAATGGATGCAGTGCTAGCAGGGCAAGAAAAGGGGCCTAATAAAGTAATTGTAAGAATGGGTTACATTTTGAATAAGTTAATAATAGGAATTTTAATTGAACTATCGTCAATGTGAAAAATAGACAAAACAATAAAACCCACAAAAACTAAATTTGACCCACTGGGTTGGATTTTTTTTTTTTTTTTAAATACCCATGTTTATCTCAACTCTCATGTATGGCCATATTAGAGTAAATCTGAGCAGTGCATTGCCACAGCTATGAAAGCAGGCGAGCACGGGATTTTGTCACTGTAATAATTCAACAAGGCCAGTGCAGTGTTTTGATGTAGGTCAGCTTGTTGAAACAGTGAACTCAGCAGTACTGCATATACTAATGCAGCAAAGGGCAAGGCAGTTGTCCAAACTGACAGTGGCAGTGGATTTTTTGGATACGTGACTGATAGTGCTGCATATGCATGAATGAATGGTGCACTGCTATTGACAATAAGTACAAGTAATTTTTGTAATGGATTTATTCTTAGTCTTGCAGCCGAATTGGGGCGACAGGGTTTTGCCAAATGAGGATACCACGTGGACCTGCCAATAAAAAGTCACTGGTTTGAGGCCACAGATGAACAACAGCTCTATACACTAAGTCCCTCCCCACAATTAGTCCCAATTTGCAGTGGACTACACCAGGTCATCTCCAGTAGCATGGCTGACCACTGCTCAGAGTGCAGCAGGTATCCACACTAGGCATCTTCACATGGTAGGCATCCCCTACTGTGACTCAGCTGGGTGTCAGCCGGGGCCACACAGCATCGTCAAGAACATGCTGCAAACGCTCGGGGCAAAAGCCGCATCAGTATTGTGTGGAATGTGAGCAGCCAGCACAGTGGAATTCAGTGGCCAGCTGGCCACTGATAGTCTATCGAGCAGCTGAGATGCCCCAATGTAAGAACTTGTTAGATTTGCAGCTGCCTTTCCGTGGAACCTCTCGGGCTCCCACCTCGCCTCCGTCGCCTGTTTGCACCGTGCTGGCTCGTAGCCACTCCACCCTGCACCAGGGAACACTGTAGTTAGCACACTGGATTCATATTCAGAAGGACCAGAATTCAAATCGACATCGAGCCATCCACATTTAGGGTTGTCATAGTCCCTCCCTCTCCCCCTCTGAAATAGATATAGCATTTGCTGGGATTGTTCGTTACAGAAAAGCTTGTCCTATTTCCTTCCTCATTTTGATCATATCTGTGCTTGTGTTCTGTCTCTCTAATTACAATGAACGGTACATTGCAATCTATTATCTTCCTTTTCCTTTCTTTGTGGTTTTTGAGGAGGACATTGAGTGCTATTGCATCAGTTGTCACTTCGATTCCATACTAAACTGCAAGCACAAGGTTTCATTTCGTATCAGTTTGATTCAAAGGAAGAATTACACAGTAATTAAATTTCCAGAGATTTCCATGAATTTTGCCTTTAAGCAGGCAAAATATCTGCTTGCCATCTTCTTCCAGGGCAATGATGTGGAGCACATTTGGTAATGCACAATTCATCGGTTGTCATTTATAGAGTCTACTTTTCACAAATTTTTAATCCTGAAAGTGGTTCTTCATGTCAGAAGGTGACACTGGCATTGACAGACAGTCTGTCACTCCCTTGCCATTCCAAAAGCAGTTGACCTGATCTTAAACATATTTTATGTTGGCATCTTCTATACTGTTGCTGTTTTCCACAATCTGTAAGACATGGTGTATACGACCCGGGAGATCCGGGAAAAACCCGGGAATTTGTTCATCCGGGAGAAAACCAGGAAAAACCAGGGAATTTTTTAGAATTCTGGAAATTTTTCGTTGTTTTAGTTTCCAGTTAAATTTGTGTAACTTTGACTGGTAAGAACCGATACTCTAACAAAGGATATTACTGTATCCCGCTACTCCAGAATAATACTGCAGCATTAAAACATGAACGAGAGGAAAAAATGAAAATAAAACTTAAATTGCAAAGGAAATGTGCCATATAAAATAACACAGTGTATGTACAAGCGTCTGTCAACAGCAAAATGGGTTACAGGCTGTAGGAAGACTATGCAATGCTTCATAACAACGAATTGCCTCCGATGAGTGTGACGTCACAACTGTTTAAATTAGATTCATTTAAGCAGTTACGAGCGGGCTCATGCACACGCGTATGAGTAATACCTTCTCCTGCATCTGGCTACAGAAATGTGGCTGTTGGCTGTGCAAGCAGCAGTAGCAGCAACCAGCCACATGGGGTACCTGGAAAAATTTTACTGGCGCGCCCAAGCTGCCACATTCACGCGTGCGCAGCAGTCCTGGATCTAGTGGAGGGGGGGGGGGGGGGGGGCGGCAAACAGTAGTATCTGAACCGGGCAACAATTGCGGGGGGAGAGGGCAGATTCATATTCTTGAGGGGAAAAAAACCTTCTTTTACAAAGCACCTAGCATCCAGCGCACGTCGGTCTGTCGATTGTTCATATGATTTTGAAATGCACCTCTGCTGGTTTTTGGACATTTTTGAACACATTCTAAGTTGATTTTTGAATGCGTGCATAGTGTACGTGATATCTCTGCCAGGGGAATCCTCATCACATCTAGACATGAACTTTCCTCCAGACAAAACGGGACGGGGCTATACGAGCTGAGCGGAATAAAGCCGAACCGGTGAATGCCAACTGCTGCTTGTTTATGTGGTTGATTTGGTTTGCAAATGTTCAGCGTTGTTATAATTACTAGCGAAATCCATAGATTCAGATTACCAGAGTTGAAATAAATGACTAACAGGAATAACAGGTAAGAAAGATTATGTATTATCTTCTCGGTGTATCCAAGAAAGTGAATTTTGACGGAAAATTTTTGGCCACATCGCTACATTAGACAGGGCCAGTTGTAGTCACGAGCTAGCAGCTGCTTAAGTTCCATTCTGGGAGTAGTGCGGAAAATGCATTGTACGAACAATTACTAACACCTAACCGGAGAATAATCGCTGGATAACTAAACCAGTGATTGTGGCAGGGTTAGTAAAGTTAAACGGAGAATGAGTTTTGACAGTAGTAGGAATAGTTAGAGTTAGTGATGACAAGATTGTTTGTTAGTACGAGGAAGGAGAAGAAATGGGGACATCACACAAATTATGGAAGAATATGACGATTCCAAATTCATACAAAAATTTTATTCTCGTGCATGAAACTGGAGCATATGAATGAAATTTGAAACTAGTTCCTAACATAAAGCTTTTTGATTGTAGTAGGAAAATAGATATTTTGTGTTGCTACTTCGTGAATTATATTGCTGTAATATAAAAATGATCGTTATTGCCAAAACAGTCTTACTTATTTGGTGTGTGTTAAAATTGCTGCAGTATTGGAATGGCCTATTTCGTTTTATCCAGGAAACAGTGACAAAATAGATGTAGTTAGATTGAGAAACCACACCATTCTTGGGTACTATTTGTATTAACAGCTTTTTCAGTATTAGACGACATTTCGATTTATCATGTAGCAAAATGTTTGACAAACTTTGATGAGGTAATAGCTCTTTTGCAGAAAGGAAAGCACACCATGTAAAGCTGTAGCAAGATCAGAGAGAAAAACCACTAGGACCTAAGGATTGAAGAAATGTGTACTGTCTTGCATGTCTCTTGTCTTTACTGGTTTTAGGTATCCTATATTTAATTTTATGTCACACAGAAGAGCAAGTTATTAGCTAATAGATAATAAAGAGTCCTGATTTTGTGAAGAGTTCTTGTTCTCCTGGTTACAAATAATCCCATCCAGTATTAATTGCGTGTTTTTTAAAAATAAGAGGGGCAGAATGTCAAACCGGCTGACTGGGAGAAGGAGAGACACTACAGGAATTTTAATTTCCACAGTCCTGAAATAGTTCGATGGGATCCGTTACAAAATATACACCTTTGAATTACACAGAGCGAAATACAGTGATGTGTGGTATAAGAATGTTGTTTGAAGAGGCGTGGCACTGCACTTCGCCACACTTAAGACCAAATAACATCTCTTACATTTCCTCTCAGATATATGTTTTAGGTATCAGACTCTTCAGAAATATGTGCGCTACAAAATGAACTTTCTGGAAATTTTTTTTTTTATTTTTATTTTTTTTTTTTTTTTTTTTTTTTTTTTTTTTTTTTTTTTATATATGTGTGCAGAGCAGTCTGAGCTATAGTGGAGGGTCTCCACGTGACACGTGTTTACGTTTAGTGATTTTTGTGTTTCGTCTTCGTTTACTGCTCTCACGTCAAATGAAAACAAGACGGATTTCTGTGGTTGGGAGCTATCAAGTGAATTAAAATACATTCACATAATTATGGTAGGCTAAAATGTGTTACTAGTTTCAGAATTTATTTTATTTCCACCTTTCTGACAGTCAAGCATTAATCACCTTGCAGAACAGTGTAGTTATTTTTGTCGGTTTTCTAAAGAAATTTGGCTTTTATTAAGCTTTCCTGCTGAGGCAGTAAATTTATTTGACACACAGTGTTTAATTCCACTCCATTGGCTAGTTTCAACTGTTCACTGCATTTCAAGTGCGCGATTCCATCTTCTAGCACGTACGGAATTATGCCATAATAAAGATCCAAACATGAGATAATACAGTACTGGTACTCCAAGAAAATTTACATCCTGAAAACCACACTGAAAAGCTTAATATGAGGTTGAGGCCCACATCATTGGGAATCTGGACATGCGAATGTGCGCTTTAAGTCAAACTATGCTTTTTAGTATGGTTCACGAACTTCCGATGCTCTTGGTGTGTCCTCTGATGTCTTGTTTCTCTTATGACATAATGTAAGAAAGATCTTTTAATGTTTTACATGTACGAACATACGGGCTTCCTACGTCACCGTAGCTGTGCAAGCGTGGTGATGCCTCTTATCTGGTGCTCTCTGGCAACTGCTGAAATGAATCTATTTCTAACAGGTCGCAGGAAAATATTGAGAATTGCGGTTCGAAAAGCGATATTTTCAAAGTAAATTTCCTTTTACACAAAAGGAACTATGTGCAAGAATGTACAATGAATTTCTTAAATCGCGGAGTGTTTGCTCTAATTTAAAAATCAACTCTTTGATGACGAGCCATTTAGAAGAATTTTGAGCCCAGAAGATCAGAGATTTATGTCGGTATTAAAAATTTTACTGGCGTATTTGTGTGATGTATCTTAAAGTGGAACATGCACTAAACAGATCAACATTATATGTGAAAGCTTAGCTTCTCCTGTAGCTTATTAATATTAGAGACAAATATTCTATGTGAAAGCTTTGCTTTTCGTGTAGCAACACTATGGATATTAACTTAAGCCATCAACTTTTCCTTTGGTGGAATTCGAATTTATACTTTCTTAATACAAAAATATGCAGCATACATGTTGCTGCCCATCAAAGATCTTCCCAGAACGTGTTTTTTCCCCCTGAGTTTCATTTTCTAAAGTACTGAGAAATTCTATGCTGCTGTATAAAACCATATCCGTTCAAAGTATTGATAAGTTTTACAGTTCTGACGGAAAGTATAATGTCACTTAACAGGGAAAAAGTGTATTTTCACAGGGGAGAAAATGTATTTTTCACCGGGAGATCCAGGAATTTTTTCTCCTTGTCCCCATATACACCCTGTAAGAGATCTGTGTGTTCCATAATTGTTCTATTCCAATGTTATAAGACTTATTCCACTGTCTACAGTAGATACCCTGTGGAGAGTTTGCTGTGTGAATGCCATGACATATATCAAAATGGTCATGTGCACTGATGTACATCCAGCACACATTGACACTGATATAAAGGAAAATTGGCTGCTCTTTTGGCTAGGCCATGTACCTTTTGTAGCTCATACAGTATATTCTGTATATTGTGTCTTTTGTGATGTACGTAGATTGCTGGGCTTCGTTTAGAAGGAAGATATCAACTCAAACTAACATTTATTTGTCTTGTAAAGTAGTTTTTTCTGTCAGATCTATACTTTTTGTGTTTATATTTTGAGATGTCTTAAACATGAAGCTGTTCTCATCCTTATTGGTAACAGGTATAGTTAATTTGAAATAAATTTGTGATTGACTGTTCAGTGAGTCAAAATATGGGGAAGAGGCATCATACAATTGTTGGTCTTTGTTGCACTGCACATGCTTATTGTGATGCTGTCTCTAGAGAGCATGAGGATTTATGAGTGATACCATACTGCAAATTGTCTAGCATTGCTGCTGCTCCTCCATTGACTTACTTGTGAAACACAAAGCTGTTTCTGTCAAACAAAGTGTGCTACTTACATATCATTTCACCTCTGTTATGATCTCTTCAGATACTAGTGTCTCCGTTTTCTTGTAATGAAGACGAAATACAAATTGAAGCAAACCGTTCTCTTATTTTTGTACAGCAAGTAAATGAACGATCTCTCATCATCCATTTGCACTTTTTGTACATCATCCACCTTTAATATACGTCCATGATTCTGCCTGATATTTTGTATAATGTTTGTATGAGATTTGTCTTAGTGGACGGCACGCTATTGTTTTCCAGCATTTGTATACAAGAATTCGTTTCCTGATGGATGCATCATTGTAGCACCTGGTTATTGAAATATATTGTTCTGCGTCAGTTTTGGGACAGAATGATCCATAAAGTGAAACAACATGACTCTGTTATAGTTAAGCTAAATAGCTTACAAATTACTGACAGATTGCTACTTACCATAAGCATTGTGGCCCGAGATGCTGGAAATGGTGGCTGTGTGTGTGTGTGTGTGTGTGTGTGTGTGTGTGTGTTTGCCTTTTACTTATGAAGCTGTGGCCAAAAGCTATAAGTGAGTGTCTTTTAATTGTGTTGTCTGCAACTTGTTGTTTCGTCTTCACAGTAAGTAGCAATCTGTCTTTTCCTACATTGCTGATATTCTTTTCTGGAGTTTCCATTGTTTGATTACAAATTACTGAATTGTTTAAGAATTACTATATTGACCAGAGTAAGATTTATATTACTAGTTACATAAGCTCCCTCTTGTATGTCTATTTAACTTTTCAGACCTTTTCTTATTTCTACTAATGTTATGAGTGTACTACAGAATTCTGAAATATTTCTTTTAGGTGCTCCTGTGCGGTGGATCTGCGAAAATCCCAGTAATTCAGCAATCTGTGTCAGAAATGTTTCCCAATTCAGAGTTATTATGTAGTGTAAATCCCGATGAACTGATTGCCCTGGGTGCTGCGAAGCATGGTAGTTATCTGAAAGAACCATTTGACCCAGGTTGTGATCATCTATCATATGATATCCCAGTTGTAACAAAATCAATTTTTATGAAGGTAAGGAACTCAGTTAGTGTAGTTCTGATTTAGTCCTATATCATCACATGATCTCCTTGAGAAGATCAGCAGTTAGGAACTTCTTGAGTGGTTTTGAATGGTTGGTGTGCGTAAATACTTTTATTATTATTATTATTATTATTATTATTATTATTATTTGTAAATTATAGATTGCAGCAATCAGTCATCCTTTTTAAATTTTATTATACAGATCTAGATTTCGTGGGTGAAGCCCGATCAACAGGGACTTACATCCTTTGAGTGAAAATAACAGTGCATTGAGAATGGCTAGCTTCTAGCCGAAATGTAGATCTGCATAATAAAATTTAAAAAGGATGACCAATTGGTGCAGTCTATAATTTACAAGTTAATATAACAGTCCCTGAGTGCAACCGCTTTCCGAATGTAAGGTAACCTGATTATTATTATTATTATTATTATTATTATTATTATTATTATTATTATTATTATTATTTCCTGTGTTGGTGTCAGTTCAGATCATGTTAAGCTTTGTTGGCAGTGAGCTTCATTTTCTTCTTTTCTCAAAATTTCTTCATTCAGTTTCTTCCAATTTTGTTGTGGAAATTAAAATTAAACTCCAGTTAGCAGCAACATAGAGTGGTTGATATAATGTTTGCAGGCTTCTTCCTTGTTATACTTTCTGTTTCCTGATAACAGCTGTTTTTCAGATATTAGCATGCTTCACCAAAACCAGTTTCAGATTCAGGATAAGTTGTATAATTTAAATGAAAACTGTGATCCATTTAACATAAACTGAATTTTAAAACTATTGCTCTGGTTCATCATGTAAAGAACATACTGAATTTTTTTCTTTAAGTCAAATAATTTTGAAAGCGTTACGGAGATGATAGATAAACTCCAGTGGAAGACTCTGCGAGAGAGATGCTCAGTAGCTCAGTACAGGCTTTTGTTGAAGTTTCGAGAACAAACCTTCACCAAGGAGTCAAAAAGTATATTGCTCCCTCCTACGTATATCTCGCGAAGAGACCATGAGGATAAAATCAGAGAGATTAGAGCCCACGCAGAGGCATACTGACAATCTTTCTTTCCACGAACAAGAAGAGACTGGAATGGAAGGGAGAACCCAATAGAGGTACTCAAGGTACCCCCCCGCCACACACAATCAGGTGTCTTGCAGAGTATGGATGTAGATGTAGATATTACTATATAACTAATTCCTTGAATATAATAGAGGGAAACATTCCACGTGGGGAAAAATATATTTAAAAACAAAGATGATGTGACTTACCAAACGAAAGCGCTGGCACGTCGATAGACACACAAACAAACACAAACATGCACACAAAATTCTAGCTTTCGCAACCAGCGGTTGCTTCGTCAGGAAAGAGGGAAGGAGAGGGAAAGGCGAAAGGATGTGGGTTTTAAGGGAGAGGGTAAGGAGTCATTCCAATCCCAATCCCAGGAGCGGAAAGACTTACCTTAGGGGGGAAAAAAGGACAGGCACACACCGCACGTACGTACACACACACACACACACACACACACACACACACACACACACACACACACAAAAAATAGACTAATGGTGCCAATGCTGTTTTGCGGCAGGTGCAGTGGTTGTGATGGGGGTAGAACGTGCTGGGTGCTTGGATTGGGCCTTGGTCTGCCACAGGGATATAATCCCTGTATCATGAGGTTGGGAGTTAGGGTTGGCATAGGGATGGGCTAGGCTGTTCTGTAGTTTGGGTGAGCGACAGAACACCACTTTAGGAGGGATGGGAAGGATCTCTGGTAGGATGTCCCTCATTTCAGAGCAGGATGAGATATAATCATAGCCCTGGCGATGGATATGGTTCCATTGTTCCAGCCAGGGTGATGCAGGTTCACAAGGGAAGTGCTGCTTTGTAACTGACTTGTAGGGATTGTGGTAGGATTGGGGATGTGTGAGGCAATGGCACAGTAAATATGTTTGTGGACTAGGTTTGGGGATGGGGGTTGTATCATGTGTCTGTGAAAACCTTTGTGAAGGCTTCAGCATGTTGAGCAAGGGGGTTCTCACCACTGCAGATATGTCATACTTGGGTGGCTACGCAGCATGCGAGGGATTTTTTCTTGTGGAAGGGATAACAGCTGTTGAAATACAAGTATCGTTGGTGGTTAGTCAGTTTAATGTGGACAGAAGTGTGGATGGAGCCATCAGAGAGGTGGATGTCAGCATGCAGGAAGGGTACACATTTGGTAGAGAAGGACCAGGTGAAACGTAGGGGAGGAAAAGGCGTTAAGGTTGTGAAGGAATGTAGATAAGTTTCAACCCCACCCCCACCCCTCTGAACCTAGTCAATGAACAGATTTCCTGTGCCATATCCTCACACACCCTCAATCCTTCCACCACCCCAAAAATCAGTTACAAAGAACCGCCCCCTGTGTCACCCAGTATCACCTTGGACTGGAACAACTGAAATATACCTTTCCCCGGAGCTTTGATTATCTCTCATCCTACGCTGAAATGAGGGACATTCTATCCAAGATCTTTCCTACCCCTCCTAAAGTAGTGTTCTGTCACCTATCCACCCTACACAACATGCTAGTCCATCCCTATGCCACTCCCAACCACTTGACACAGGGATTATATCCGTGTAGCAGACAAAGCTGCAAAACCTGCCCAATCCATCCACCCTGCACCACCACCTCCTCCAGTCCTGTCACAGGCATTTCCTACCCCATCAGAAGCCAGGCAACCTGTGAAAGCAGCCATTACTCTGCTGCAAACGCAGGACAATCCTTTATGTCAGTATGACTACCAAGCAATAGTTGCAGATGAGTCATCTTGAAAACACATCATCCAGTCCCATAATCATCCTGGCCTCATTATTTGGTAACCCACTGCCCCTGCACATTTCAACTAACATGCCCCAGGGGGCTCAGAATTCTTCCATGAGTTCGTGCATGGTGCTCACAGGGCCCAAAGTTATTGCAGACCATTCTTCCTTCCTGGGCTGCATTTCCTTCCCCGTGTCCTTTCACTGCCTTCTCTCCTTCCCCGCTGCCACCTCCTCCCCCTTCCTCGATTATCTTATTTACGTCGACCTGGCTATCCATCTGGTTTCCTGTATTCCTTGCAGTTTTGTTTCCCTCGCTTTTTCTCTTTCATCCTTTTTGGCGTTATTGGTCCCTCTTTGTGGTTTGACCCCACTTCTAAATTTTCTTATATGAATGTGTAGTGTCTGTTCTTTTGAAGCAACAGACACCACACAGATCTCACAGCTGTGAACACTATATGTAATTGGAAGGGGACATTAAGTGGAATCGGCGGCATCGAGCAAAAATGTGTACTGGATCGGTATTTGAGCCCGGGATCTCCTGCTTACTAGGGAGGTGCGATAACCATTGCGGCATCCAGGACACAGCATTATCGCAACTGCGTGAACTACTTTGGTACGTCTCACGGCCAATCCACACTCCCGCCAAGTGGTACCTATCTGCAGTCCCTGTCAATTATACTCCCGTCGCTACTCAGTTTCCCACAGGAGGTCAGATGTATTTCGTGCATTCACACTGAAGAAAGTGGATCCATTGCCCATCCAGACTTACGTGAATGTGTTGTGTTTGTTCCTTCAAAAGCACACACACCACGTAGCTACTGCAACTGTGAACACTATTTGTAAATGGAAGGGTGGTCACTGCTGTCAGCTACACAGGGACATTAAGATGATTCCACTTAATGTCCCACTGCAGCTGACTCCAGTTATCCTCCTTCCATTTACATCTAAATTTTCTGTTTGTAGTGTGAGCCATTTGGGAAAGAACTCCCTCCTTAGTGTCTATGGCATGGATTCCTCTGCCCGCTTCCCTCCTCTCTTCCCTCCCTGCCGTAGCCCCCCTCCACTTCGATCACCAGCACGTCTAGCCAGCGCGTGTGGTGGGACTGTTATGTACCCATCTGACTGACCCCCTTGACAACACAGGACACACTTCTGATGTCTGAGCTGTTGCCTCCTCATATGTGCCTAGGAGTGGTTGCTTGTTATTCTGGAGAATCAGAACTCACTGCTATGGCCACCATACCAGATGCTTCTTGTTATGGCTGGGTGGCGTCCATGGGGAGAGCCCCTGATCGAAGTGAGTGGTATCGAGGTGAATACTTTGCACAAGAGGCATATCGAGCTCCAAAAACCTGGCTGTTCTCCTATGGCCGTCTCTTAAAGTGGTAATGTATCATTGAATGCTGCTTCTTATAATTCTGCCACCTTCCCTTCCCTGGCCACACCCTGGGAGGAGGTCCAGGCTCGCCGGCTTGGACTGAAACACCTTCCCTGCTACTGGGTCTGCACTAGGATGGACAGGGACACATTCACCCCCACAAATCCGCTATTTTTTGTGGAAAATGCAGTTGGGTTCCCTGTCGATCAGAGGTTCTTCTTCCACCCAATCTGCAGTTATTCTTGCTTGTAATCATTTTGGCAATGTCCCGCTGTCTGTTACACATCACCAGTCTCTGAATATGGTCCAGGGAGTCATTTTCCATAGGGGCCTCATCCTTCAAACTGATGAGGAACTGCAGGCTAATCTGGAACAATGGTGTGTTCATTTTGTTTAACATGTGCAGAATGCTCGTAAAAATGCCCACACCAATATCGCCGCCTTTATTCTGGCTTTTTGGGGAGATACCCTCTCAAGAGGTCAAGGTTATGTGAGATTGGTGTGACGTGAGCCTGTATGACCTGCCACCCACGAGTTGCTTTTGGTTCTTGGGTTTCAGGCACATGCCTTCCCAATGTACAGCAGACCCTCTATGTGGTGGCTGTGGCCACCCACTTCATGGGGGGAGCCCCTGTGTTCTGCTACCCGTGTCTGTAAATTGTCATGACCATCACACTTCATGCTCACTAGATTGCCCAGCTTACAAGAAAGAAAGGAAGATACAAGACTATAAGGTCCTGGATCGACGATGTGTTGATGTCTTCAACTTTTGCCTCTGTTATATCCTTTCGCCCTCTTATGTCTCTCTTATCAGAGTCCTGCCCCCTCTGCTTGGCCCCTCCCCTGTGTTTCTCACGCTCTGCCTTCTGGGTGCCACTCCACCTCCTCGGTCATAGAAGTGCCTCCCTTCTTCAGCACCCAAGAGTGACGGGTGTCCCTCCCGTGACCCCTCCTATCAGCATCAGCTACCACAACTCGGCTACAGGACATACAGTCTGTGTGCCCCAAGGTTGCCTCCTCTTTCTCTGTTCTGGATCTTTCAAATCATGCTCTCCCTCTGTGCTCTGCCCTCCTTAACCTATGAAAGAGAAGAAGAGAAAACACAAATACAAGGACAAGGCCCCCTCCTACAAGGTCTCCTGTAGGTGTCATCTCCCCCGCTCACAACCTGAGTCTGACATCTAATTTATGTGACATGACTGGCTCCAGCCCATTCAACTCCCATTTCGATACCCGCTCAGTGAGGAACTGTAACGAATACTACCTTCGCCTCCCAGAGTTGCAATCCCGTATTGCCTCTCACTCGTCAGCTTGTGTTGTTCTTGAGGAATCTCATTTTACTAATGCTCACTCACTGTCCCTTACTGAGTTCTGTGCTTTCTGTCAGAACCAGGTTGACCCATTGACGGCTTCTGAGGGTGTCTGCATGTTGGTCTGTATGGATATTGTTAGTACATGGGTCTCATTCATACCACATTGGAAGCGGTTGCCGTTTGGGTCCACTTGGACTCTGCCATCACAGTTTGCAATCTCTATCTCACTCCCTGCCAGGCCACCTATATCTGCTGCCCTAAATGCTCTCCGGCAACTCACCCCTCCCTTCCTCCTCCTTGGGATTTTAGTGCCTATCACCCTTTGTGGGGCAGTGCTTCTTCATCTAGTCAGGGGTTCCTCCTCGACCAGTTTCTTGCAGACCATGACCTGTGTCATCTTCATGATGGTTCCCCTACTCTTTTTAGTGCTGCATGTGGCACCTCTGCCACTGATTTCCTCTCTTCCCCTCTCCTCCTTCGTTCCTGGTCGCCACATGATGACCTCTGTGTAGTGACCATTTCCCGTTGGTTCTCTCATTCCCTCCCCACCTCCTGATGACCAGGTTTCCCTGCTGAGATTTCTGTCATTGTCCTCTGTATACCTCCCGTGTCGTGTTTCCACCTTCTTTGTCAGGTTGTCGTCCGTGATGTCAGATGAGAAAGTCTGTGCTGCGGGCATTGCTGTTCCCACTTGATGGGCACCAGTCACCATTGGCCAGTTCCATGGCAGAGCATGGCTATTGCCACCACTGTTTGCAATTGTTGTAGCACCTTGCAACATCTGAAGCGGCACCTGTCCTCCGTATTACCTTTGCGCCAAAGCCCGTTACTTACACAACCTGAGCAAACTGGTGTTTTGGGAATGCTCTCTGTACCCTCTGTGTTCTTCTGGCTCTTCATCGTGGGTGTGGGCTACACACCGCACCCTTCAAGGTACACACATACACACATAAGTACACATAACAATATCCAAATTGAAGGAAAATTGCAATATATGAAAGAAAATTACATTTTATAAAATATGGGGCAACTTGTACAGTACATGACATATGAACACTTTCTTACCTCTGTCACAACCAAATTAACTCAATGTAGAAAGACATAGCATTTTGTTTATAATATTTAAACATTTTGTCAAAAACCAATATTGTCAATAATGCACAAAATGCTGGTGCTGCAATCTGCATTCAAGTTGATTCAGAACTACACGTGATGAGACCTTTCAATGCTTAGATAATATTTTTTTGTATTAGGACCCCTTTTCTTCCACCAACTTTGAGGACTCTTTGCTCAGAGAATAAGTACGGCATATTGCTGTGGGGATATCAACTTCACACAGAATATGAGAGAAAGAAACATCACAAATATCATTATCAGGCCAATAGGAGGACGGTGATGCATGAACCTTACTGTAACTTATCCTTCACAAATAACCTTCTCAACAATTCCCAAATACCAAGAAGAGTCTCATGCACATGCAGTATAGCAGTTGGGCTGCACAGTGCATTCTGGCCTTAGTGGCAGAAGTGCATCTGAGAAATCATCCACAATACTAAAATCTGTATCACAGCTCAGCCTTTTTGCTCCAATCTTGGTTGGTGATATTGGTACAATGTGATGCATAGATCGTGTTCCAGCAATTGTTTTTGCACTTGGGAAGTGCTGAGAAAGATGTCGTCTTGCTTGTACCATTTCATTTTTTGAAACAAAGAGAACTGAAATGCCTTGCAGGCTCTCGTGACAGAATTCAAATACCTGTGAAGCTGTAAGTATTTGATCTTCATAAACTCTTTGCAAACTTGTTTTTGTGACAAGTCTTTCAACACTGCCACCAGTACAATCACAGGGAGATTTGCCATGGCGGGTAGCAAAAAATGACCCGCTGCACTTTACGTTGAAGTTGTGTTCGTGGTAGCAGATATTTCTGAAATTCTTACAATTTTTATATTGTGTAGTACAGCCATCAGTGAAATATTCAACATACACAAGATGAATTTCAGGAAATTCACACTTAAAAAAATTCTATACAGTTTCTGAGGCTGGTAAACCAAGGCAACATCATGTTCTAGGTCATCAGAAACAATACAAATACTTTTTGCATGCAACTGTTTGTCCTTTTTGTAATATACGTGGACAGTGTGAAGAGTGCAGCTGCCATTGATCCAATGGTACCCCTGTACTTCATCTTTAACAACAAAATTGAGAGTTTCACTGAAATCCATTAAAGTTAACACTGATCCTTCTTCATTTTCATATAATCAGACTGTGATTGAGAAATAAGAGTGTGGAGTAATTTTTCAATTTTCTTAGTTTGTCGCAGGATTCTGATAGAGAAGTGATGTGAACAGTTAGTCATTCTATGAGTTGATACCCATTGACTGTACTGAACCATCTCATCAGGAGCATAGTCTTCTATTTCATTTTCTAGGTGAGTTTGAAGCAATGAACTGGTGGGGCATTTTTCACACAGATGAAGCATAAAGACTCTGTTATTTATATCACATGTTATTATTTTAATTAGATCTTGGTATGTTTCCTAATAGAAATGGAATTTAGAAGCAATTTAACATTTTGGTGGTAAATGCACACACATACGGTATGTGTTCCTGATGATCCTGCAAGCATACATTGTTTTGGTCGAAGAGAAGCAAATTTTGAGAATCATACTTTGCTTTCAGGATAGTTTTTTTAAATAGAGAGAATGCAGCAAATTTTCTTATGTAGAGAGAATCTGTGCAGGTACTTGTCTTTGTGTTTAAAACACACACACACACACACACACACACACACACACACACACACACACACACACACACACACACACACACACACACACACACGAAACACTTAAATCACAGTATGAATGACCATTGCTTCGCCATAATAAAAGCTCTTATTCTTCACTAGTCAGTTCATTCACACAAGTCAGGGCATTATCACATATATCTTGCAGATACTGTCCAAGAAAAGACTGCCTACTTGTACTTTCCATAATGCTTCAGTCATAATACCAATATTTGTCGTAAATAATTCAAAAGGTGATTGGTGTAACCTAAAAAGTAATTAATTAATGAAAAATCATTGTATCCCATTGTTTCATTACAAAAGTATTTCACATTATTATTGTAACATTAGGGGACTTACTTTTGTTTTGGAATGAATAGTTAAAAACTGCAACAATCAAATTTTTAACCAATAATTGTCTCTGTGTACAGCTCGGTACAAGAGCTCAGAACTGCATGCTCAGTGGACACGTGACGCAAAATCAAAGGAACTGGATGATGCAATACTTATAGTGGCAGTAAAACGGTGTTCTCAGATATGATTTGTTCCCAGGGAAATCCAGTGTAGCCAACTCCAGCAATTTAGTGGTGACATTGTAGTCATCAATTAGCAACTTAAGTATTTCTTTTACAGTAATGTTGTTTTTTACACTTCGCATTATTTCTACAAACTGATTCGTTTTGCATGACATAATGGAATATGTAGTGTGTTCATGGTGTTTGTAAATTTTTCAAAAGTATCTGTGAGGAGGCAATACCTTAAAAAAAAAACTATAATGTCCATGCATGGATTTTGTTTAAAAGAAATTATTTACAATTTTTTCTGAGATGTAGATGATGGATATGTACTGCAGGAAACATGACTATAAAAATATAAACATTCCTCCTTAACCCTTTAACTGCTCTGGACATGTTAATGCGTGTGCCTTTGTACCTGTCCGTGTGTGCTCTGAACGTGTATACACGCGCCACCAGTCCTTCTATCTGGTACTGTGAACGTGTCTACGCGTAGACGTGTTCAGAGTACCAAGTAGGAGGACTGGTGGCGCGCATAAACGCGTCCAGAGCAGTTAAAGGCTTAACTAAAAAAAAAATATCAAGTTTCCTCTGCAAAAACTGTACAAACTATTGCATTTTTAAATTATAAAGGAGCTCGTTTATGAAAGCCTGAATTCCTGAATCTATACAACTTCTTTTTGTGATAAGTGAAAAAGTAATTTACCTACAACATTTACATTTTGAAAATGTGAATATATCTAGGTAAACTTCTGCTACCCAAAATTTCAAGGATTTGCTTGACAATGGGTGTCATTTCCTAAAATTTCTGGACGATTTGATGGGGAATGACCCCTATGCAATATTGGGACATGCGTTACCATGAAGTAACAGCACACTTTGTCACACACCATTAGACAACAGTGGTTTTTGACGGACATGCTGCTTCATAAATATTCTTCATTCTCCGATGTGATGTCTACCGGTATGTGTTAAGTGGTAAGTGTTTTTCCGTTGCTAAGAAAAGAAAACCACCACGTTGATCCTGTTTGGACGCATTGGGTAATAATGTCGCCATTGTTTACCTTTCTGCATTTACTGCACGAATGTCAGAAAGACACGAATGCCACACTAATACCTTGCCAACAAATTGGTACTTATATGTCCGCATCAGACTCACCACACACAATTCAACAAAAACTGACATTTTGATTACACAGAATGGGCATATGATTAGTGAGTCTGGACAATTTAAATCTGTAGGTATTCAGATAGATGGTAAGTTGTCATGGAAAGCCCATGGGTAGGATTTTGTTCAAAAATTGAATGCTACTGCTGATTAAGTTCAACCATTAAAGATGTTTTAGAACCTGTGACTGTTTATTCAATGTAAACACACAGAACTGGAGCCAATAACTGTTTTGCAATAGTTATTTATTCATTCCATGCACCAGTTTTCAAGCCTTTTCAGGCTCATCTTCAGATGGTTTTCAGAAGTTGCATAGCTATTTCAAGCATAATGCTGGGTGCTGGTCTGCAACAGTATGGGCCGCTTTTGTTGTTAGTATCCATCTGTTTGCTTCCATTGTGATGACCAGTTGGTACCACAACACTCACTTTCCCACAATATGTATGCACATGCTAGATGCTGGCAAGGTTTCATTATCACAGTGTATATGCGCAATATTGTGTAAAACTGAGTGATGTGGGATGAACTGGCCATCACAATGGAAGCAGTCAAATAGATACTAACAACAAAAGCTGCCCATACTGTTGCAAACTAGTGCCCAGCATTATGCTTGAAATGGTTATGCGACTTCTGGAAAACCATCTGAAGATGAGCCTCAAAAGTTTTGGAAACCAGTTCATGGAATGAATAAATAAATATTTCAAAAAAGTGACTGGTTGCAGTTTTATGTATTTACTTTTAATGCTGCTCTATTCTCCATTAGAACAGTATTTGAAGTAAGTGATAGCCCAACATGAAAATTAGTCTACGTTGCTTATTTCCATTCACTTGTATTGTAGAGTATTTTTGGCTTAGAAAAGAGAGTTCAATCAATATGTTGTGTAAGTTTGAGAATCTCTTGTCGACCCTGTTCAGGAGCCTTGAAACTTTGACATTGGCATCTCAATATATACACTCATCATAAAAAGTTAAGCATATTTGCAAATTACCTACCAATAATCACTATGAGCATTACTTTTGTGTTTATGTAGAAAGGTGGTTGTGTAAATGTTGTGAACTCATTTGTCGTTGCCACTTTCCCTCATGGGCGTTCCTTTTATGTGTATGTAGGAAGGTGGTTGTGTACATAATGTGAACTCATTTGTCGTTGCCACTTTGCCTCATCAGGAGCAGTGCAATCACGGCTTGTAAACAAATACAGTACACCAGAGCTATGAATGCACAGTTGTCCGTGAGCCTCTAAATGCAGCAGAATGCCTCAGCACAGGCTCTCCATGGCAGACTGTATCAAAATTGTCACATAGATGGGATTAAACACAAGACAAGTTGACATTGTGAATATTGTTCATGTTAATCAAAGTGTTGTCTCCAGACTGTGGAAAAGTTCCAGGAAATGGATTCAATAGTGGATCGACATCGCGAAGACCGTCCACGCAAAACTGCAGCAGCCCAGGACCGGTATGTTATGATATCTGCACAGAGACACCCTATAAGGAGAGTGACTACTCTGTGCCATGAGCTTCAAGAAGCCACGGGGGTTACTGCAAGGACCCAATCTGTGCACAACAGACTTTATGATAGGGGTTCATACAGCTGAAGACCTCTCGAGACTCTAGCACCCCGTCCACATCACAGGGGTGCTTGCGTAAGAGGGGCTAGAGCACGTGAACCTTGGACACGACTCCAATGGACCAAAATGCTGTTAACAGGTGAATTGCAAATAGGCTTGCATCCTGACAACAACTCTATTCGCATATGGAGGCAAAAAGGGGAATATAGACATCTCTAAATGGCTATGGAATGTCACCAACAATCCGGTGGCTCAATTTTATTATGGCCAGGTATCGTGTAGGGCCACCGCACACCACTCATTCCAATTGAAGGCAACATGACTACTGCAGTGTATGAAAACAACATTCTACAACCCATAGTCAGTTGTTTTGCAGAGACTTCACGGTGTGTGTTGGTATCTGACAGGATGTGAGATCTGAGGAATGGATTGGTTAGCATGCTCCCCTGATATAACTGCATAGAGCATACATGGAGCGTGCTCAAAAGAGCGATTTCTAGTCGTCAGTATCCTCCATTAATGACTGAAGCTCTCAGGAATGCTGCCATTGAGGAGTGGGACAAACGTCCCAAGAGGCCTGCAATGATTTGGTACTGAGCGCGCCCTGTCCCATTCAAGAGTGCCTGAGGGTTCGTTGAGGACCTACGCATTACTGAACAGTGTGCTATACAAATCATTTAATGTTTTTTGATGTTGGAGGTCATTGCAACTTTTTTTCCCAAATGTTCCTTTTTCATTTCATAATTGGTTCCAAGACAATGTATAGCTTTCATTTGCATAATACTCCGTGACATCAAAAAATACAGTATAAGATATCTATCTTATTTTGAGATGCGAGAACCAATTATGTGCTTAACTTTTTTTAATGGGTGTAATTTTCTTTAGTGTCGTTTGTTGTTAACAATATGAGCGTATTCCGAGAATTAGCAACTAGTAGGCAGAAATCGATTCTGCATTTGTATTGCGCCTTGACTCTTGTACAGAAAGGCATGCAGTATTCTGCTGCATTCATTTTCAGTAAGCTGCCACAAGAATTGAAAAATCGTAGCAGTAATCTTTGCACTTTCAAGTCTAAACTGAAGACTTTCCTCGTGGCTCACTCTTTTCAATTTTTCAGGGAGTTCCTGGAAAACAATTAAGTTAATTCTGTATTATATTGTTGATTATGCTAGTATATACTCGCAGCTTGTCATCTGCATGGGATTTGTGTGTATTTTATTTTTTGTGTTATTACTTTTCTGAAGTCAATTTCATATACCGACTTCATTTCATGACCATGGAGATTTGCTACTTAAAATGGTCCTATGCAGTACATGTAAAATACATTATAAAAAAATAAATAAATAAATAAAACAAAGAATATGAGCTCAATACCAGGGATGAATTTCAGGCTGAACCGAAAGAAACTTTTGGTGACAATCAACAGAATGTTACAACAACAGAAGAATTCATCAAGTGGTACAAGCACATCAAGGAAAAGCAATAGAAAGGAAGAGGGTTGATTCCTGAAAGTAGTCCCTGTGGAAGTTAGAGAAGACCACCATGATCTCACTACTCTCATATACCAGATTGTAAGAGAAGAGAGACAGCATTTTGTGGCAGCGAGAACTGTCAGACCAAGTACACTCAAGAATTGGTGACCAGTAATGTAGACCCCATACATCAGGAGGTAATAGAAAATGTTGAAGGAGAAGTGTATTGTTCTTTGACACTAATCTCCACCACCTGTGGGATGTGCCATGAAAAATGGACTTGGACTTATGTTGCTGTTGTCAGATGATAATCCAGCATCCAACTAACACAGGTACAACCAACTAATCCACCATGTAAAATGCCCTGCAGAAGAACAGACATTTGAGGGTGGAGGACAACAAACAGTTTGTTTTCACTGTTGGTGGCGTGGATACTTCGTACGCTACTGCAGCGGAAGAAGACTATTAGATGACTATTGTGCCACAAGACATCAGCAATCACAACAGTGCTATTCGTACCAGTCAACTGCAAACGATTACAGTCGATCTGTGGACCGAAGCTAATCACTGTATCCACAATGGGTCACTTCCCAACACGCCATAGGCATTTCCTGTCACTGTACGGAGGTATCGGCCACTCGGCTAACCACGGAAAGGCTGCCACAGATGAAAATCGTCTGCGGACAACAGTTATTGAGATGTCAGGAAAACTCACTGACATCATTCACGGCCGACTGTGTCAGGTGCTAGTGAACTCTGGGGCTTCTTTTTCTGTTATGTCAGATGCTTATTGCTAGCTAAAGAGTACTGCATTCTGTGATATGAAAATAATTGTCTGGAAGTCACAAAAAGGAAATATGTGTAGCTGACAGGAACACGTATTGCAGGAATAACTATCGATAACAGAACACAGCCTTTAAAATTTGTCATTTAAACAGAACAAAGTCACGATATTATTTTCAGGGGAAACTTGCTGCAGGCATCACAGTGTGGAAGATCAGAGCTCCAGACTGATAAAGCTACTTCAACAACCACAGATAACAAAGATTGCTTCCGGGCATTTGTTCGCCACCAAAGTCGTCGTTACCCCTTCCTCGACGTCTCGAGACATCTCCCAAAAGAAATCTACAAACCGGTAGTGACAATAAGCATTCTAGATGGGCGAGGAGTGTCACGAGCAGCCACAACTCGTCCCTAAAGGTACGTGCTCAGAGATAGCCGAACCAGTCCAGGAGGGTCAGCTTAGTGACACCGGTGAAGAAACGTGCTCTACTACCACTACAGACGACACAGGGAAGGAAGCTAGTATCGAACTGCCGATAGGACCTGACGTCACCGAGGGACAGTGTCAGTTGTGGTCCTTCTGCATCAGTTTTCGGACGCTTACAAATCCTGAGTGAAGAGCAGCCAGGGAAGCAGCCTACGGTAAAACACCGTATCGACACTAAGGATAATTCACTGATTGGCCAGCACTCGTATAAAGTTTCTCTGGTAGAATGACGGATGGTCCCGGAGGAAGTGGAGATGATGCTGCGAGGTAACATCATTGAATGTTTAGTGTGTCCTCGGTCCTCTTCGATGGTGTTCTCCGACGGTCCTTGTGAAGAGCAAAGATGGCACATGGCATTTCTGTGTCAGATCTCGGGTACTGAACAATATCACAAAGGAAGATGTCTGTCCGTTGCGGTGTGTCGATGACACCCTGGACTTCTTCGACGGAGCAAAGTATTTCTCAGTTACGGACATGCTGACAGAACATTAGAAAATCGAGGCTGACCGGGAAAATCCTGCACGCCTTCCACACGCGAATGGCCTTGCAGTACACTTTAGTAACAGGTTGGCAGGTACGGTCTCGGTGTACGTCGACACGGAACAGAGAGAGTGGGATCGGTACTGCCTGTAGTGACATTCGCACACGACTGAGCGAAGCAAGAAACTGAAAGCTTCTCACTTTTCTTTTTGTTCTGTGGTTGCGAGGCCAAAAAGACTGTGGATACCCTATTCCTGTTTCGGCTGGACGATACTCGGGATGACTAAATGAAACGCATTACAAAGATCGAAGGAGCAAAGCAGCTGGCTCGAATATGAACCCTGTATGCCCAGATTAAATACCGAATGCACTCTTAACGCCGAGCACTGACCGGTGAAGTACAGCCGAGGGGAGTCGGTACGGAGTTTTATACCTGTGCGGATAGTGAGACTATTGAAAATGTTACTGTAGTCCTAGTTTGGGTCTCGTCGTATCCTTAATCGTGTATCGCATAATAACGTACGACATTGAGGACTGTAACCCTTTGTCATGAAGATGAAAGCACGAGTCCTCTGTGTGAAGCCCTGGTACAGTCCAGAGACACACATTGATGGTGGGAGGTTCGAGAAAACTAAAGACCGACTCGAGGATCCTGGAGCTTTGAAGGGAGGCGCTACTTTCGATGCTCGTACTAGTGAAGAGGATATAATGACGTGACCACAACGTGAGAATCCACCAGCACTGCCATACGGAGGACCGTTGACGAGATCTAGATCTAGGGTGCTGTAGTCTGCTCCAGCGAGAACTAATGATGAAGCGAGCTGTGGCACGTGAAGTGTAGTGGTGTGGTGTAGTGGTTAGCATCGTCAGCGGGTGTGCTGTTGGTCAAGAGTTCAGATCCGACCACCAGCAGTTATTTGTAATTTAGTGTTTATCAGTTCTGGGAGGTTCTAGAAATATCTTATGTTTGTAATGTTTTAATAATCTGGAGTATTAAATGTCTGTATAAATAGCTGTAGTCCCTATGCAGGAGGTCAGTTCTGGTCTGGGTACTTTGGTGTCAATAATAAACATGCTTTGAGTTCTAAGTGTCGTGTTTTTGTTTTGATGTGACAATATTTCTCACAGACAGCAGCAGTGATCCACTAAAATTCCAAACTAATGGTGATGGTATGCTGTCTTATATTTAATGAGGTAGGAGTCGCATTCTGTTATCACAGTACATTTACTTGCTTATGAGATGTACAGTTGGCACCATAGCATTGTTTAAAATGAAATGCAGCATCCATGCAGACGGGGGAAAGTTGTGGATGTATTTTTTAATGTTCTATGACTGGGTGTCATTGACAGAAAAACTGGTTTTTCTGGAAACAGCTGCCGGTCATGTTGCAGGAAAATTGTTGGTTCCTGTTTTGAATGCTGACACTAATGACTGAGTTTGCATATTCTTCCAGTATTTTCATTCAATGATTCTTTAGGCAGTAGGTGAAACAGTGAAGGGTTGGCATTGTGTGGTCACCTAGGGCTGATGTCTTATCAGTTTTTTTTCCTGAGATAAAGAACAGTGTGCAGTAGTACAAACATCAGGTATTAATCTATAAAATTTCTAAACTATGAGCAGTTATATAGGTTTATGACCAAGGAATAATGGATAAAATGATAATGTCCTAATTTCTTCTCATGTATATGACAGAGAGGTGTATGATGCCTTTTGTTAATACATTTGTGCTTAATAGATTTACTGATAGTGGCTGTGTTGGAGAGACAGCATGATTGTAATCAAAACAAATGGAATAATTAGGTATAATGTGATAAGGATGTTGTGAGATCTTCTATTGGTTGTTGGAGTGACAGTTAAGTGCCCTATTACAAGAACAGACAATTTTGCCAGAAAATGCTTCAAAAAGTAATAGAGAGAGAGAATCCTAATTAATAACTGATTTTTAAGTAGACCAAAATAATAATATTTAAATCAATTGAACAAAAAGTGTGAGAATACCTTGAATGCACCACATTTCCTGTATTGCTATTTTCAAGTTCAATTCATTGTGACATAACCTTCATCCACTTTCATGTTTCATTTAAAACTTTTGTCATATTTTTCTGTCAGTTTTCTTCCTAACTTCTTTTGTGTGTTTCATTTTTATCTACTAATTCACTTTGCTGTGGTTCTTATTTCTTTACTGAAATAAATATTAAAAATGTTGAATACTTTAATATGTCATTTGGCAGTTTCATGTGGTCTGTGCATTTCAGGCAAACGATGATAAAGTGTTGGTTATACCAGCACAGACACCTGTTCCGGTCAAAGTCACAAAGGGACTTCCATTGACACTCTCAGGAGAGAGTATAGAAGTTCAGGATGTTGAAGCTAGAGATGATGATGATGATGATGATGATGATGATGATGATGATGATGATACAGGGAGCTGTAGTTTTGGGAAATGTAAGTAAAAGTTTGTACACATTCCGTCCAATAATTTTAGTAGATTTTTTGTAAAAATTTAGCAGACAATTTAATTTTAATTTATAAAAGTGATAACTTGCATGAGAATATTCCTTAGTGCACCTATAGGCAGTGCCGAACCCCCCCCCCCCCCCCCCCCCCCTCCATTCAAACACACACACACACACACACACACACACACACACACACACACACACGCATAGTCGATAGTCGAAGTAATGAAAAAACCCTCTGTTTTAAAATATGAAACTGTGGGTACTAGCAGAGATCGCCCATGAATTTCAACTACCTTAGTTCTATGAGGAGGACACTTGATTCCAAGATGATTGTGTTGCAATTCAAAGAGTGGCATTCTTAAAGAATGGTTTAATCAATATGTGAATAATTTGTTACTCTGCTAAGTTCAACAGGCTCCATATTTCAACATCATTGAACACCTTTTGTGACGGGGCCCTCACACACTTAATATGTATGCGCAGTAATATTGTGCCAATATATTGCAGGAAAGTGCAAGGCCAAGGACAGCACAATACAATTGCGCAATATTCATGCCTTTGTAGTGAACATGTTGGTGCGCAAAAATGTGGAACTCATATGTATTGTTGCTTGCCTTGCAAAACACAAGCAGAAATTATGCAGAATAGATGAAATTAGCCTGAAAATCTTCCAGTACATGTTTCAATGAGCCACTGGCTCATTCACTGTGTCGCAGCTTCATAAACAACAAAAACTAATTAAAAATTAAACAAGGAAATTGTAAATTATTGTGTACACATGCTGTGTTTTCTGTGTGTCCTCTACTGTAACAACTGTTGCAAAAAAAAAAATTATTTACTGATTACTAATTGAAAGCTTACGTGATCTGATGTCTGTGGAGTGCAAGGAAGAAAAACATTTATGCTGACAGGACAGCTGCCCTGATCCTATTTGCCAATTCTGAAAACTGCTATAAGTAAAATAAACTTTTCTGCTGACTATCATGACACATGGGCTTCAGTTCCCTCTGCCATTTTGGACAATGAGGAATATGGCATCTGAGAAATGAAGTTTGTGACTGTTTACAAAGTACTGCATGATGCTTTAATATACATACTCCAGCACACGCCCTGATCTTTTGTCATCTATTTTTTTCATTTCTCTTCAGAAATTCATTCAGTGTGAATTGAATTTCTCTTGATCTCAGTAGGAACTGCTGTTTATTGCACATCACTGCCCTTACATGGTACAATTTACATTGCCATATAGTGAATGTGTGTCAGAATTGTTTAAAGCTCTCTAGTCTCCTTCAATATATTGTACAGACTGTCAATACTGCTCATAGAGGGTCAGTATTATTGCAAAATAAATATTGAGCATGGGAGGGCTTCTCAAGTTTTTGAGCAGATAATTCAGTACGTGCTTCCTCCTCAGTTAAAGGTTGTGAAATCCCCCTGTGGGTCCGGGGTTTAGAATAGGCCCGAGGTATTCCTGCCTGTCGTACGAAGTGACTGAAAGGAGTTTCACACGTTTCGGCCTTTATGTGATGGTCCTCTGTAGGGTTTGATCTCCATTCTTCGGATTTTCCCGAAGAGCGAGCCAATTGGGGAAGGGTGCCTTATAAGGTGGATCGTGTCCATCGTGCATTGAGATCTTTAGCCTTCTTTCTTGTTGCTGCATTGCAGTCCTGTCCATTCTCCATCTCTTGGGCGAGCACACCTTCCTGGGTTCATTTTCGACCATGCACTACGCAGTGTCAATTTCTACGTCAATGATGACCATGGACTTCTTTGCACCTGATATCCAGCTCGGTAGCCAGTCCGTTGTGGTGGGGCTGCCACATACCCTGTTGGTTGTAGCCCCCCGACCACACAGGGATCGCTCTGCTGATGCCTGCGCCATTATCTCCCTATGTATGCCAAGGGGTAGATGCCCATCCTCTGGGGTATCGGGACTCCCGGCAATGGCCATCCTGCCAGGTGGCCTTTGCTACGGCTGGGTTGCGCCTGTGGGAAGCGCCCTTGGTCAGAGTGGGTGGCATCAGGGCGGATGGCACATGATGAAGCGTAGTCCATCATCTGTTACTGGTGGTGAAACACCAGCAGTCTCTAAGCGATCATGAGCTCAATTCAACGCACAGTAGTATGACCCCAAATTATTCCCCTCCCTGGCCACACCATGGTAAGAATGTCGTGCTAAGGATGGCAGCGGATCTTATTCGCGCCAGTACCTTAGATGTTCGAGAGCTGATGGGGAATCTTTCATGACAATGAAGCCTCAGTTTTTTGTTGAGCATTTAGAGGACAAGTTTGGGAAGGTGGAGGGCTTGTCCAAAATGAGATCTTGGGTCAGTCTTGATCAAAACAGCATCTTCTGCCCAGTCACGGGAGTTACTTGCTTGTGACAAGCTGAGGGATATTTCTGTAACCATCACTTACATGGTCCAGGGTATCATATTTCACAGAGACCTTCTTTTGCAGTCCGATGATGAGCTGCGCACCAATTTAGAGCGGTGAGGTGCACATTTCGTGTGGCGTGTCGACCGGAGTCCGAAGGATAATCAGGTTGCCACCGGTGCCTTCATCTTGGCCTTTGAGGGTGATACATTGCCCGAGAAGGTCAAGGTGATGGTCGACCGGTGTGATGTAAAGCCCTATATCCCTCCCCTGATGCGGTGCTTTAAGTGCTGGAAGTTCGGCCATATGTTTTCCCGCTGTACTTCTAGCGTCACATGCCGAGATTGCGGACGCCCATCACTTCCCAATACTCCATGTGCCCTGCCTCCCATCTGTGTCAGCTGTGGAGAGCACCATTCGCCTTGCTCGCCTGACTGCAGGATTCTCCAGAAAGAAAGGAAAATCGTGGAGTACAAGACGCTGGACAGACTGACCTACACTGAAGCTAAGAGAAAATTTGAATGCCTGCATCCGGTGTGTATGACATAGTCTTAAGCCGCTGCTACAGCAGTGGTGAAGGCTGGAATTTGCATGCCAATACCACAATTGGACATTCACTGAGTGACGATAAATGGCCTTTCCAGATTAATTGGTCAGGTGACCGTTGGTGTGTATGGCATGAAACATCTGAAAGCAAGGGGTATCAGGCTGGAGGTGGGAATGGGGGTGTGGGACATTCCAGCAGAAATGCGATCTATTGGCTGGAGCCCGCTGACATCACGGTGAGGCAGCACAGCATAGCATAGCACAGCAGTCTGATTATTCAGTAGATGTACTGCACCACACTTGCTTTGGGGTGTTATTCATTCATTTTACTTTCAATTTGGTTCAATACATAGTTGAACAAATTAAATAAAGTGGCATGACAGATGTATTACACATTAGGAAATGATAATTAAGATGAAACATAACTCACTCGTTTGGTGTAGAAACAGATGGTAGTGTAGACTGTTCCACATTTCTGTTGCCGTTTATCAGATGAAGGTGAAATCCATAGCAGCTTCCTCCTTGTGCATATCTCTTTATAGTTTCCAATTTTGCTTATTGATTCAGAGACCTAATCCTTAAATGAATGTTCTTGTTCCTACATAAAGAGCAATAACTGTGTGGAAACTGTTTCAAAATAGAGCACAGAGACTTTACAACATTTTTTTGTTTGCGCACCCCGTTTCCATTAAAATCAACAAATTCTCCTTCAAACTGCAACATGTTGTTTTTCCGTGCTCGTATTGGAGAGTAATGATCATCGTGAGATGTAATTGATAGCCAGTCTGCAACAGTCTTCTAATTCACTTTTTGCTACTAGAATACCTAACAATTTATCATTGTTTTGGTACTTAAATGCAGTATAACTTGCAATGTATTTCACTGCATCTGGAAGAACATCCAGAATTGCTGCACAACCACACAGTTTTACCTCATCCATACAAATTATAAAAGTGGGTGTGCGTATATATGTATGCATGTATGGGGCATTCAGAAGCCAAGCTGACTGACTCCATCAAATGAAAATGTTCAATACAAACAATTAGTTATTGAGTTATTTTAAAAAAAAAGCTCTAAAATTTTTCAGCATATTTAGAATAAACTGATGTTAAGGTTACGTTTTCAGCACTTTATAAATATATAAAAAAATTCAATGGCTATCTCTCCCATAAGAAAAACTGCTTTGTATGGAGTGAGTCACATTGCCGACTGAAAGGTGTTGACAAAATATTGTGAGTGGTTTGAATACAGGCAATTTTATGAAACAAATAAACACAAGCAGGACCATTTTACGTGAAAAAATCACAAGTATCAATGTAACTTGATGTACAAGTAGAAAATGCGGTCCCCCCCCCCCCCCCCCCCCCACACACACACACACACACACACACACACACACACACACACCATGGAGATCAGTCTTCATGTACTATAAAGAAGACCATGTGGAACATCAGCTAGACTTTCTAAAGGTCAGTTTCAGTTTTTTGCATTTAATTCTTCAGTAATTGGTGTGTTTCCAGAGAAGGAAGTATCACTTGCATTACCTGGAAATTTAAGGAGACACGCCTCATTTCTCTCTTCAAATACAAAATATTTGTAATCCTCATACCGTAGGAGAAAATTTTTCCAAGCAATCTTCATTTAGTCTGGAAGTTAATATGTAGCTGACCTTCATACTTTTTAGACTTTCAAAAAGTCCAAAGAGAGATGTTATTGACGTAATGAAACCTTTTTCGAAAGGCAACAAACTGTCTCTATCACCACCTTGCACTCGGGAACAAATGTCTAGGAGTCTCTTTAGAGTATTCTCCTGAATTGTGACATTCATTCCACATCCCCGTTGCAGAGGTGAACATTCATCTTTTGGAACTCTTAGAGCTCGAGAAATCAAAGACACCAATAACGAATTCATTCTGCTTTGCACGTCCTCTTAGATTTAAGTGTGCTTCAGTAATGTGGTGCGTTATCATTAGGTCACTTTTTTATGTTTAAAAACTTATTTTAAGATAATTTTTTAGCTATAATTAATTGGAGTGTTATTTATGCTCTTGCTTCTTACCTCTTTGCTTACATCCTGGCTTTGTGTAGTTTATTCTCCATGTCAGTTTATGCTGGGGATTGCAGCTTCCTTCTGGAAAGTAACCCTAGAAGTTTGTTTCTTGAATCTCATTCATAATCTTCAGGCCAAAAATGAATTGAACGTGCATGTACAGTTACCACATTCACTTTGGCTGCATGTTTGTGTCGAACTGTTGCTCATCTTTGGGAAATGCGTGATAAATAATGTTTGTTATCTTTTGAGCAATATTAATGCATTGTGCCACAGCCCAATTTCAGTGACCCTTGCTCACAATTGACACAAAACTAGTTATTTTCTTTACACGCACAGCCACAACAATTCTCAAAGCGACATCAAGGCATACAGAGGCATCGAAGAACTTCTTGCTCACCAGGAGCCAGAATGGTTTACCTCCTTATTCTGTTGTCCGTGGGAGGAGGGAACATTATGGTCTGGGGAATGTTTTCATGGCATTCTCTTGATGATCTTATCATTGTGGAAGAGAGAGTGCAGCAATGAAAGTATGCATCTATTCTTGGGGATCATGTTCGCCTTTACTTGCAATTTGTTTTTCCTAGGCACGTTCACATGTACCAGCAGGACAAGGAGCATGTCGCACAGCTCACTTTACACATGTGTAGTTTGAAGAGGGCCAGGATGAGTTGACTGTGCTCTCCTGGCCACCAAACTCCCCAGATTTAAACCCGATCAAGAATCTCTGGGACAACCTCGATCAGGCTGTTTGTGCCATGGATCCTCGACCGTGAAACCTAGCCTAGCTGGCCACAGCACTGGAGCTGGCATGGCTCCACATCCCTGTTGGCACCTTCCAGAACCTTATTGACACTTTCCCTGCATGTCCTGCAGTGGTCCGACACTGTGTGTGTGTGTGTGTGTGTGTGTGTGTGTGTGTGTGTGTGTGTGTGTGTTCTTGCAATAATTATATCAGTTATCAGCATCACTCAGTTCAGTTTGTGTATATATTGTTTTTTTTGCAATTTGTTTAAACATTATGTTGAAGTCGGAGAATATGTTTTTAATGAAGCAAGCAGTAGCTTTAAATGTCCTATACAGTAAATGCAATAAATTGTTTCAGCTGACGCTTGATGATGTGTCCGCTTCCAGCAGTTTAACTGCTGAAATAAATGTAAACAGGTATGTAAATTTCATATTTTTGATTGTGAAGAGGGAGGTGGTTGTTGTTATTTTAATGTATGAATAGTCAGCAAAAAAATGTATGCCTACCACATATTTGACCAGTTGACTGACCCGCATTTTTTCTTTTTTATTTATTTTTTTAAATTTTTATTATTTGCTGATGTTCAAAGTTTAAAATTTTAATTTTATGGTATGTGTTGCAACTTTGCTTTGCTACTCTGTTGCCTTTGATATTCATTCACTTTTCTCCCTTTTAGTATTGGAAGTTAGCATGCAAGCATAACTGATACTGCAACATAGAAGAAATCTTCCTTTCGACGAGGTCCTCCGGCATCAGATGGACAAGAATTCTCAAGGAAACTGGTTAAAAACCATAATTTAGGAAAACAAAATTTAACAATGTTGATATTGCCTGTGATATTAAAATAAAATGTTTTCATATACTTATTTTGCCTTCAGCCATCCTTTCCCCTTTCTCTCCTTACTGTTAACAGTAGTAATTAGAGACTGGTTTATATGCATTTGGATGTTGCTTATGCATTGGCATATTTGGCTCCTTCTCACTGGTTACTGCGTATTTTGACTAAAAACTAGTGACGATGCGTATTTTCACCTATGTTTACAATATTTTAAAAATTTAGATAGGCAGTCTCTAGCTCGATCTAGTTTTGATATCTTACAGATTGACCGCAACCTAGAACTGCATGCAATCACTAACCGAGAGGCCACTGCATAGTGAAATCTTTACATAAGAGGAACAGGAACAGGCACACACTCAATGCTCCTGCACTGGCTAATCCAGGTTAATCCCCTCCACTGTCATACCGTACGCGTTGGTAACAGTTGAATTAAACTAATCAAGCTTTCAGTCGCATGTCCGTGGTTTCACTTTAGCTTTCCATTTACACACAGTGGAACGTGTTTACAACATGTTGTGTGCCATGTTGCCTGAAAAAAGAAACGTCATTTCGTGGATAGCTGACCATCCTGAAACATTTACATATGACGAAATTGCTTTATACTGTCGAGTTTGTGAGAGAAACGTTCCGTGCAAAAAAAAAAAAGTTTCAAATAGACCAGCATGTCAAGACAAGTCGTCATATCACAGGAATGCAGAAGAAAGGACCAGCAAGTTGCAGTACCAGGGATTTGTCCAAAGGAAAACAAAAAGTTGGTTGAACATGGATGTGTGTGAAGCATTCACTGCAAGCAACATTCCTCTTCACAAACATACAAACCCTATCCTCAAAGGCTTCCTGCACAAATAATGCTTAAATCATAATATATACCAGATGAATCAACACTGCATAAAAATTACATACCGACAATTTACGTAAATGTTCTGGAAGAAATACACTATGAACTCGAGGACAGCATTATCTGGATTTCAGTTGATGAAACTACAGACACTTGTGGCCTTTACATTGCAAACTTAATTGTTGGTGCTTTAAAAGAAGAGCCTTCTTCTACCTATTTAGCGGCCTGCAAAGAACTTGAAAAAGTAGATCATCCTATGATTGCCAGATTTGTGAATGAGGGTATTAGAAAAATATTTCCAGAATCTTCTGCAGATGAAAGGGTGTTTGTGTTTATTTCAGATGCTGCTCCCTATATGATCAAAGCAGGAAAAGCCCTCAGAGTGTTTTATCCCAATTTGATTCATGGGACGTGCTTTGCTCATTGAGTACATCACCTTGCTGAAGAAGTACGTTCCACATTTGTGAATGTCAATAAACTGATTTCATCCTCAAAGGCTCCTGCTTGCATCAAGACATACAAAGAAAAAAAACACCAAACGTGCCTTGACCTCCCGAACCAGTGGTAACTCGTTGGGGTATGTGGGTTGAAGCTGTGTTTTTTTAAATGAACATTTTGAGGCCATTAGAGGGATAGTAAACAATTTCGATAGTGCAGAGACGTTGGCAGTTTGCCAGTGCAAGGAAGCTTTTAATGATTCCTGTATTAAAAAAGACATTGCTGTGATTAGTTCTCATTTTTCCCATATACCTACAAGTATTAAAAAGCTTGAAACTCAAGGTTTGGCATTGAATGAATCTATTCAGTTAATGAATAAAATTATTCTAGTGAACTCCTCATTGCCGGAGGTATTCCCAAGAAAAGTTCGAAAACATTTTAAACAATAATCCAGGCTTTGAACCCTTGTGCCAATTTGATAGTTTTATTAATGCAACAGGTGAACTTTTACCAGAAACAATAAGTGCCAACATATTGTAACTGTGGGCATGTATAGTGTCAGTATAAGTGGGTATAATTTAGCATCTTACACTTGTAGATATAGGATGGATGAAGGAGTTTCAATTTTCATAAAACAAGGGTTAAATGCAAAACTGTAGAAGTAAGCAAATTTTGTGTTGATCTGCACTTTGAGTTTTGTGCATCTGAACTTCAGCTAGATAATGTAGTATTGATATTAGCAACAGTCTACAGGTCCCCATTAGGAGACTGGGAGCTATTCGTGAAAAAGTCTGTCGGACAAAAAGTAGTAGTTATTAATCTGTGGTGATTTCAATGTAAACTTTCCAAGTAATTCTGATAGGGAAAGTGAACTATAAGTGTTATTAACAACAAATAACTTAGAATCAGTGATCAGTTTCCCTACATGTATAGCGCAGGACAGTAGCTCGCTAATAGATAATGTATTTGTACAGAAAGAGGATGTATAACACACGCTTTCTCTGTGGTATATGGATTGTTAGACCATGATGCACAACTGATTAACTTACAGAACCTAACAGGGTGTAGAGTCCAGAAACCATTAAGTAAAAGTGTGAGCTCGCTCAACCCGGTATCTATAGAGCACTTCAGAGAAAGCTTAAGAAATGTTAATTGGGGAGATGTATATAATGAGCCAAATGCTAATGATAAATGCAACACATTTCTTGATAAATTTATATCCCTTTTTGAACATTGATTCCCAAAGAAAATTACTGAATGTAACACCACACGCTTTTCAAAGAAACCTTGGATTACTACAGGTATTAAAGTGTCTTCATAAAGGGAAAGAAAACTGTGTGAGACAGCAAGAACTAGCAAAGATCCAGCAGTAGTTTTAGACTATAAAAATTATTGTAACATACTAAGAAAAGTTGTAAGGGAATCAAGAAATATATATGTTGGAGAAGAAATTAACAACTTTGTAATAAAATAAAATCAATATGGAATGTTGTTAGGAGGGAGACACGAAAAGTAACTGCTGGGGTAGGTAGTATTACTATTAAAGAGAATGAGAGCATCCTAACCAACAGTACACAAGTAGCTAATGTATTTAACAACCATTTCTTATGTGTAGGAGAAAAAAATTGGTGAGAGCAGTTCAAAAGAAAAAGCCAGACAGTACATGGAAGAGTCTGTTTTGAAAAAATGTAGTCAGATTAACTTTCACCTAACAGCCTCTTGTGAAATAAGTAAAATTATTAAATCTTTGAAAAATAAATGTTCTGTTGGAGTAGATGAATCTCTAATAAGATATTAAAACAATTGGAGCAATTACAGCTGATGTTCTGATTCACACATGTAATGCATCACTAACTCGAGGTATTTTCCCAGACAGGTTAAAATATGCCATTGTCAGGCCTCTCTACAAAAGGGGGACACCACAGATGACAATAATTATCGGCCAGTATCCTTGCTTAGAGCATTTTCAAAAATCTTCGAGAAAGTAATGTACTCGAGTGGTTAGCCATCTCAGCAGTAATGGGATACATAGTAAATCACAGTTTGGATTTCAAAAATGCTGTTCCACTGAGACAGCAATATACAATTTCATTGTCCACATAATATAGTCTTTAAATAGTAAAATGTCACCAATAGGAATTTTCTGTGACTTTTCCAAAGCATTTGATTGTATGAACCATGACATTATGTTACAGAAATTACAACTATACGGTATAAATGGAATAGCATACGAGTCATACCTACGGAACAGGAAGCAAAAAGTTTCCTTACATAGGTCCAGTGATATAAATAAGTTTGCCACTTCATCTAACTGGGATGAAATTACATTAGGTGTTCCACATGGTTCAATCATGGGTCCCCTTCTGTTCTTGATATATGTGAACGACCTCCCTTCCTATCTGAAACAGGAAGCTGAACTTACACTGTTTGCTGATGATACAGGCATCATTATTAATCCAGTTAAAGAAACTCCAATTGAAAATTATACAAATAAGGTCTTTGGAAAAGTCATTAATTGGTTTTCTGCGAATGGGCTTGCTCTAAACTTTGAAAAAACACAGTAAATCCAATTTTCTGCTGCAAAAAGTACAGTTTCTTCAATAAATATACCACATCAACAGAAGTCAGTAGACAGGGTAGAGCATACTAAGTTTTTGGGTGTACATATAGACGAGAATCTTAATTGGAAAATTCATATTTTGGATCTTCTAAAGCGACCAGGCTCAGCAACTTTTGCAATCAGAATAATTGCCTATTTTGAGGATATAGAAATTAGTAAGCTAACGTGCTTTGCATACTTTCACTTTCTGATGTCATACGGAATAATATTTTGGGGTAACTAAACATTTAGACAAAAAGTATTCACTGCTCAAAAGAAAGTGGTTAGAATAATTTATGGGGTTCATAGTCGCACATAATGTAGGCATCTTTTTAAAAGATTGGGAATTCTTACAACAGCCTTGCAGTACATTTACTTACTAATGAAATTTGTTCTCAACAACATGCACCACTTTAAAAACTACAGTGACATTCATGATTATAATACCATAAAAAAGAAAGACTTACACTATCCTTTACTCAACCTATCTTTGCCACAGAAAGGGGTAAAATATGCTGCTATAAAAATTTTCGACCAATTACCAGATGAAATAAAGTGTCTGACAGACTGCAGTAATAGCTTCAAAAATAAATTGAAATCATATCTCCTTGACAACTCCTCCTATACCATAGATGAATTCTTGAAGAGGAGTAAATAAATATATAAGTATAGTATATCCATTTTGTGCAATTTAAAGGAATGGGGTAAATAATAGAAATATTACTCTTTAACTTAGTATTGTATTAAAAAATCTTATTTCATATGTGCATTGCTTGTGGACTTGACACGTTCCACATGATAACGGCTACTGTACCGTGCGATTGATCAATGGAACATGTAAAAAAAAAAAAAAAAAAAAAAAAAAAAGAAACAACAACAACCCAAATTCAAATACTGCTCGGTTATCTCAGTTGATGATGTAGAAAGGTCCTTTTCTGCTTATAAAAATGCTCTGAGTGATCAAAGACACAATCTTACTACCGAACATTTGGAACAGTACGTGGTTGTTTATGTTTACAGTAGTAGAAAAATGTAAAATAAATTGTGAATGATTTGGTCCATTAGTATTAACTAAAAGTTAATGCTGTTCAAAAAAATTTGTGATTGTATGTTGTTTTTTAAATAAAATATTTCGGAGTTTTTGAGCATGCCCCTCTGCACGCGATATATCTCGAAGTTGGTCCTGTACATATCGATTTTTTCGCTGCGACTCACTTGCACCACATCTGCTTGTTACCGATAACAATAGCAAAGAAGGAACAGTTCTTGAAACATGGTATGCATCCCCATTTTGCAAATTTTTATAAAATAATTCCAGAAAGGTCTCCTTCCTAACCTCTACCAGAAAGTATTCGGAAAATGATGTCAGCTTTCTAAATGTACAGATTTTTCGTGTGGCCAGTGCACTTCCTCATAATTGATAGGCACAGGTTCGACTTTGAGATATAATGCACACAGTAACCATGTTTTTTTTATTATTTGTTCTTGCATATTTCATCAATTTTCATACATTTTTAAGCACGTTTCATGCATATTTTAAGGTTTTTATTATGCATATAATCCGGTCTCTAGAAATAATACTTTAAATTGCAAATTATGTATCAAGAAAGCATAGGTGTGTGTTTGTTGATTCATAGGGTTTTGGTAGAAATGTAATGTACCATTGATCATGTTTCTTGAACACTAGTAAGTGTTACACATATCATGGATTTATTTCAGGATGCGTCAGGATGAGTAGTTACGGGGTGTGGGAACATTAATGCCAATATACGTAATTCAGTTTGTTGTAAAAGTCTTTACTCCTTACCGCTATTACATGTATGTGTGATCACATTGAGCAGAGTGCTGGAAGAATGACTGATAATTACAAGCCTATACATGCTTCCACACTTCTAGTCATTTGCTTGCTATGTCTCTGACATGTTCATTGCTGCTGCCTCTTGCTGATGTTGCAAAGTCAAACTGCGAGGTCATTCACACACTGTAGATAGTTTCACAAGAGCTGAGTGGCAGTATGAACCTTCATGTTGTAAACACAGGATGTATTGTGTGTCCCACACATCATGCCCACTGACAACATAACAACTTCCAATTTTCGCGGTGGTTCGATGAACTGTTTCGAGCTGTACATTCCCCTCAGGGAATTTGCGTCACCATTAGCTCATTAATTATCAGCAATCTGCGTACTTGCTGTAACAAGTTGGAAGTAAAATTGGAAACTTGGTTGCTACTTGTAGAAGACAGTGAGCTCTATTTGAAGATCCAGTGTAACTAATAATACACACCACTTTGGTCCAGAATTGGTACCATTATCTTGAAAAGTGATCTAGAATGCTCAAAATATAATGATTTTCATTTTTTTGATTTTGCTAAGGAACAAGTAATATCCAAATCCACACATTCAAAAAGTTTCTGAGAGTTCTTGTAGAGATCATTTTGTTTTGCCCATATCATTCTGCTTATTCCATAATCATAACATGGAACATAACTGTAAGCATCTGCTTTCCAGTTTGACTGCCAGTAGAGTTGCACTACTCATAGGTTACTTGCTCTTTCGCATCTGTCTTGGGAATGGACTGCCATGACTTTCTGTTAACACTTGTTCTCATAGGCTTTCAGGTACAACAATAAGGTTACATTTATCACTGCTCTTGTAAGGTGTTACACCAACTACTTCAAATTTAGGATCTTGTTTCCAGGGTTGACAGTACATATTGACCTATCACATGTTCATCAATTGTTCTCTGCCTTTTGGGGAGCGTACTCTGACATTCTTACTTAATTAGTTCACATTACTGTGTAGTTTTCAATGTCGATGAAATAGGTGGTGGTGGTGGTGGTGGTGGTGGTGGTGGTGGTGGTGGTCTTCAGTCCTGAGACTGGTTTGATGCAGATCTCCATGCTACTCTAGCCTGTGCAAGCTTCATCTCCTAGTACCTACTGCAGCCTACATCCTTCTGAATCTGCTTAGTACATTCATCTCTTGGTCTCCCTCTATGATTTTTACCCTCCACGCTGCTCTCCAGTACAAAATTGGTGATCCCTTGATGCCTCAGAACATGTCCTACCAACCGATCCCTTCTTCTGGTCAAGTTGTGCCACAAACTCCTCTTCTCCCCAATTCTATTCAGTACCACCTCATTAGTTATGTGATCTACCCATCTAATCTTCAGCATTCTTCTGTAGCACCACATTTCGAAAGCTTCTATTCTCTTCTTGTCCAAACTATTTATCATCCATGTTTCACTTCCACACATAGCTACACTTCATACAAATACTATCAGAAACGTCTTCCTGACACTTGAATCTATACTAGATGTTAACAAATTTCTCTTCTTCAGAAACGCTTTCCTTGCCATTGCCAGTCTACGTTTTACATCCTCTCCACTTCGACCATCATCAGTTATTTTGCTCCCCAAATAGCAAAACTCCTTTACTACTTTAAGTGTCTCATTTCCTAACCTAATTCCCTCAGCATCACCCGATTTAATTCGACCACATTCCATTATCCTCATTTTGCTTTTGTTGATGTTCATCTTATATCCTCCTTTCAAGACACTGTCCATTCTGTTCAACTGCTCTTCCAAGTCCTTTGCTGTCTGTGACAGAATTACAATGTCATCGGCGAACCTCAAACTTTTTAATTCTTCTCCATGGATTTTAATACCTACTCAAAATTTTTCATTTGTTTCCTTTACTGCTTGCACAATATACTGATTTGAATAGCATCGGGGAGAGGCTACAACCCTGTCTCACTCCCTTCCCAACCGCTGCTTCCCTTTCATGCCCCTCGACTCTTACAACTGCCATCTGGTTTCTGTACAAATTGTAAATAGCCTTTCGCACCCTGTATTTTACCCCTGCCACCTTCAGAATTTGAAAGAGAGTATTCCAGTCAACATTGTCAAAAGCTTTCTCTAAGTCTACAAATGCTAGAAATGTAGGCTTGCCTTTCCTTAATCTTTCTTCTAAGATAAGTCGTAGGGTCAGTATTGCCTCATGTGTTCCAACATTTCTGCGGAATCCAAACTGATCTTCCCCGAGGTCGGCTTCTACCAGTTTTTCCATTCGTCTGTAAAGAATTTGCGTTAGTATTTTGCAGCTGTGACTTATTAAACTGATAGTTTGGGAATTTTCACATCTGTGAACACCTGCTTTCTTTGGGATTGGAATTATCATATTCTTCTTGAAGTCTGAGGGAATTTCGCCTGTCTCATACATCTTGCTCACCAGATGGTAGAGTTTTGTCAGGACTGGCTCTCCCAAGGCTGTCAGTAGTTCTAATGGAATGTTATCTACTCCCGGGGCCTTGTTTCTACTTAGGTCTTTCAGTGCTCTGTCAAACTCTTCACGCAGTATCACATTTCCCATTTCATCTTCATCTACCTCCTCTTCCATTTCCATAATATTGTCCTCAAGAACATCGCCCCTGTATAGCCCCTTTATATACTCCTTCCACCTTTCTGCTTTCCCTTCTTTGCTTAGAACTGGGTTTCCATCTGAGCTCTTGATATTCATGCAAGTGGTTCTCTTTTCTCCAAAGGTCTCTTTAATTTTCCTGTAGGCAGTTTCTATCTTACCCCTCGTGAGATAAGCCTCTACATCCTTACATTTGTCCTCTAGCCATCCCTGCTTAGCCATTTTACACTTCCTGTCGATCTCATTTTTGAGACGTTTGTATTCCTTTTTGCCTGCTTCACTTACTGCAGTTTCGTATTTTCGCCTTTCATCAATTAAATTCAATATTTATTCTGTTACCCAAGGATTTCTACTAGCCCTCGTCTTTTTACCTACTTGATCCTTTGCTGCCTTCACTACTTCATCCCTCAGAGCTACCCATTCTTCTTATACTGTACTTCTTTCCCCCATTCCTGTCAATTGTTCCCTTATGCTCTCCCTGAAACTCTGTACAACTTCTGGTTCTTTCAGTTTATCCAGGTCCCATCTACTTAAATTCCCACCTTTTTGCAGTTTCTTCAGTTTTAATCTACGGTTCATAACCAATAGATTGTGGTCAGATTCCACATCTGCCCCTGGAAATGTCTTACAATTTAAAATCTGGTTCCTAAATCTCTGTCTTACCATTATATAATCTATCTGAAACCTTCTAGCATCTCCAGGGTTCTTCCATGTATACAACCTTCTTTCATGATTCTTGAACCAAGTGTTCGCTACGATTAAATTACGCTCGGTGCAAAATTTTACCAGGTGACTTCCTCTTGCGTTTCTTACCCCCAATCCATATTCACCTACTACGTTTCCTTCTCCTCCTTTTCCTACTGTCGAATTCCAGTCACCCATGACTATTAAATTTTCGTTTCCGTTCACTACCTGAGTAATTTCTTTTATCTCATCATACATTTCATCAATTTCTTCATCTGCAAAGCTAGTCGGCATATAAACTTGTACTACTGTAGTAGGCGTGGGCTTCGTGTCTATCTTGACCACAATAATGTGTTCAATATGCTGTTTGTAGTAGCTTAGCCGCATTCCTATTTTTTTATTCATTATTAAAGCTACTCCTGATTTACCCCTATTTGGTTTTGTATTTATAACCCTGTATTCACCTGACCAAAAGTCTTGTTTGTCCTGCCACCGAACTTCACTAATTCCCACTATATCTAACTTTAACCTATCCATTTCCCTTTTTAAATTTTCTAACCTACCTGCTCGATTAAGGGATCTCTGATCCGTAGAACGCCAGTTTTCTTTCTCCTGATGACGGCGTCCTCTTGAGTAGTCCCCACCTGGAGATCCGAATGGGGGACTATTTTACCTCCGGAATATTTTACCCAAAAGGATGCCATCATCATTTTTTTTTTTCCTCACTAGAAAATGTCAATTGTAATTTATTGCATAGAGAAGCTCACATAGTTCCTTTTTCCATTGTCATTCCGCTCTGTTCAGAAGGTGAGAAGCAAATGCGCTCACATTCAGTCAAATGTGTGTCAATTCGGTATAGCATAACTGTGTTATTTCACAGTTTTGGTATTACCTCACAGACACTAGCATTCGTTTGAGTCTGATTTTTAGAATTTCCATTGCAGCCATAATTGGGAAGACCAAATTGGATTTCTCATTGTGCTACATTGATCTGAGCATGGTTAGCTACTGGGAAATCTAACACCAACATGTACTTTTCTCATGTATTTCTCTGTTTATCACTTTTCTGAAGCATATTCATCTTGGTCTGTCAGGAAGTCAAATCACAACTTCCCTTCAGTTGTGCACCCAGATGCCATTTAACCCTTTAGCTGTACAACTTGGCTGCCACCAACTTTCTTCCTTGATTACACAGAACGCATCACAGAAATCTGATCCCCTGTGTTTTCACCATGATAAATTGCATTAATCAGCAGACCTTTGTGCAGTCATTAGTTGAGCTCACAGTAACTTTTGCTTTTTGGTAGGCTGAAGTAATGTTGGTCCTTCCTTTCCCTCTATCATTTAACATACTTCTACCAAAGCCCCCCCCCCCCCCCCCCCCCCATTCGTGGCCGTGTCTTCTGTGTCCCCCTTCTTGTAGTTTTGTGAAATGTGTCCTCCACTCTACAGGCAAAACATTGAATTTTGTCTTACATGAAGTTGTACTTTGTTGGCTACTCCTACAATAGTTTGTTTCTGGTTATGGTTTGAAAACAGGATGATCCAGTTTCTCATTAAGTTGAGGCCTCCATAGCTCTTCTATGAATTGAGCTGCTATTTGCATTGTTTCTTCAAATGTCTTGCAGTGTTCCAGTCTAACCGCGCGACCAGCTTTACTGTGTAGACCATTCAAAAATGTATGTTATGCCCTTTGTTCAGCTTCAAACAGTTCTGCCTCATTGCGTGAATTGTTCTCTCTATGGTTCTGTGTGTTAACATTAATTTTCCTATTGATGCTCAGTGGCATTTCTGTCCAAAATATGCATATTTTGGAGTAGCTCCCGTGCTTTTCTTCTTGTTCTGTTGCACAAGTGACTGTTTAAATTGGTCCTATATAGCTTAACAACTGTGTATATTATCACATGTGACAAGACACATTGCACCATCATGGATTCAAAGCTTTGCCATGGTCCTTTTCTGAGAGTCACTCCAGAATCCTAGGCTGCTGCATTCTAGAATTTACCAAAAAGCAGGTGAACATCCCGATCTTATCTTCAGAAAGAAATCGGAACTGTAGGGATCAAAGAAATGTTCTCCAGATCCAGAGTGGTGCACAGTGGCGTGCTTTTGCGACCCAGTCCACCACATACGACACGGCCATTCAGTGCTACGGAGGGGCATGAGCGTTGAGTGACGTGCGTAAGCAGCACGTGTGTCCTGCCATCAGCTACCCTTACTTTTTTGTTCACAGGCACTATGCTCATATTTATGAGATATATTTTAAATGACTACAGTGAGTGTTTCATGATGGCTTCATGTGTTACTTTTGTTACAACATTCTTGATTTTTTGTTCTTATTATTACTCATTGCAGTGGGTCATCAGGCACATTTTTTCTTTTATTTTCAGCAGGTACTTGCAGTTTCGTTCCTGCAATGTGTAGATGGGGTCGACCTGAACAAATACTTCTCATTAAGTCTCTCATGCGACGAGGTCCTGTCAGAAAGTGTCGGCTTCTTTTCTGTTACAAAGAAAATTATTTCTAAATCAGAATTTTACATGCCCATTCAACAGAGTGGTCCCAAATTAGCCTAATGCAATATTCACTGTATAGATATGTATTATTTCTGCTGCATGGTGTTAGCAGTAAGTGGGAATCAGGACGGTGCTATCACTGCTGGAGTACTGGCTATCTTGTTTTGCTGTCCTTGTTAACACATATTGGTAAAACGAATATCCCACTATACTAATTTGTCATCAGTCTGTCAAATGGGCATGTAAAATTCATTTTGCTTGTAATGGGAAACAAAGCGACGCTTTCCATCAAAGCTGGAAATTGCTTGAAAGACGTGACGGGTACCAAAATATATGCGGAAACAATAGAGAGAATGTGCCTGCTGACTCTCGGGTGAGACACCCTTACAAAAATTACAATCAAGACACTTGTGATTAAAGACATATATTGTTCAAAATACTAACTTCAGATCACAACTCCCCCTGCAGGTCCGGGGGTTAGAATAGGCCCGAGGTATCCCTGCCCGTCGTAAGATACGACTAAAAGGAGTGTCTCACTGTTCAGCCCTATAAGTCCAGGTCCCATGTTACAGGTTGATCTGCCACTTTCCAAATTCTACAGAAGTGTGGGCCATATGGGGAAGGACACCTAAAGTGGCGCATAAGTGCCCTTAGATTCAATCTCCTGAACCTCTTGTCATGGCTCTGCATCTTCACCTGCCATTCAACTATTTAGGTGAGGACACTTTCTGGGATATGTCATCTTCTTCCATTGTTTCCTGTCCTCTTTCACCCCCATGACAGTATTGGATTTCTCTGTACCCAATATCCAGCACGGTAACCAGTCCGTTGTGGTGGGGTCGTCATGTATCCATTTGGTGGTGGCCCCCTGACAACACAGGGATTGCACTACTGATGCCTGAGCTGGAAGCGCCCCACGTATGCCAAGGAGTAGATGCCTGTCTTCCTCGTGCATAAGGACTCCCAGCAATGGCCATCACGCTAGGTGGCCTTTGCTGTGGCTGGATGGCGCCCGTGGGGAAAGCCCTTGGTCGGAGTGGGTGGCATCAGGGTGGATGACCCGCAATGAACCGGACTAAGTCATCTCTTCCTGGTGACTGTATTGTGCTGGCAGTCTCCAAGAAGGACAAGATTGAGTACAATGCTGACAGATATGACCCTAAATCATTCCCGTCCCTCGCTATGCCGTGGGAGGAACGTAGGGCTACAGTAAGAAGAGAGCCATATTCACCTCAGTATTTAGTCTGTAGCAGAATGGTCGGGGACTCCTTTCTACCACTGAAGCCTCAATTTTTTGTTGAACATCTTGAGGATAAGTTTGGGAAAGTGACAGCACTGTCCAAGATCAGAAGTGGTGCAGTCTTGATTCGGATTTGTGACCGGCTGGGTGATATTCCTGTTTCTGTCACTCCCCATAAAAGCCTCAACATGGTCCAGGGGATTATTTTCCATCGTGATTACCTCTTGCAGTCTGACAACAAGCTCCGTGCCAATTTAGAACATCAGGGTGTTCATTTCATCTGGCGCGTTTACAGGGAACCCAAAGACAACAGGGTTGCTACCGATTCCTTCATCTTGGCCCTCGAGGGCGATTCATTGCCAGAAAAGGTCAAGGTGATGGTTTACCGCTGTGACGTTTAACCATATGTCCCTCCCCCTATGCGGTGCTTTAAGTGCTGGAAATTTGGGTACATGTCTTCCCGCGGCACTTCCAACGCCACATGTTGAGACTGTGGACGTCCACTGCATCCAGATATTCCCTGTGCACCTCCTCCCACTTGTATCAGCTCCGGAGAGCAGCACTCCCCCTGCCCGCCAGACTGCACAGTACTCCGAAAGGAGCAGAAAGTCGTGAAGTACAATACTTTGGACTGGTTGACTTACCAAGAGGCTGAACAGAAATTTGAACGATTACACCCAGTTTGGTTGACATCCACGTACGCTGCAGCTATGTAAACATCACCATCACAAATAACAGTCGTGCCACACTCTGTGCCATGAACAGTTGGCCCTCTGGGCCTCCAGACTACATCTGCCCCCTTGATGGTAGGGGGAAAAATCTCCTTCCGTTTCTCCCAAAGTACCTTCTTTGGGAGCAAGGAGCCCGCATCTCGTGGTCGTGCGGTAGCGTTCTCGCTTCCCACGCCCGGGTTCCCGGGTTCGATTCCCGGCGGGGTCAGGGATTTTCTCTGCCTCGTGATGGCTGGGTGTTGTGTGCTGTCCTTAGGTTAGTTAGGTTTAAGTAGTTCTAAGTTCTAGGGGACTGATGACCGTAGCAGTTAAGTCCCATAGTGCTCAGAGCCATTTGAACCATTTTTTTGGGAGCAAGGCCCTTCCAAATGCAGGGGACATTGGTCCCCTCCACCCAGCTGGAGGAGCAACAGCCTTCTCCGGCTCCTGTCATGTGGAAGGGGTCCCTTGGTATCCTCTCTCCCAAGTTGTCCACTAATGCCACAGTGGACACTCACTAGTGACTAAAGGAGCCAAAAGCTGCTGGACCAAGAGCTTCTTGGTCTTCCTCCATGCCTGAAGCTACTTCAGAGAAGTCCTCCCAGCAAGCCCCTAAAGAGAAGTGAGAGACTGAGCAAACAAAGAAGTCTGCTAAGAAAAAGGACCCTCTGGTGGCCCCAACACCACAACTTCCTACCAATTCTGCACCTGCAGATGAGGTGGAGATCTCACTATCCCCTGTGGACCTGGATCTCACTGATGGCTCATCCACAATAGGAATGGATGTTGTTGTTGTTGTTGTGGTCTTCAGTCCTGAGACTGGTTTGATGCAGCTCTCCATGCTACTCTATCCTGTGCAAGCTTTTTCATCTCCCAGTACCTACTGCAACCTACATCCTTCTGAATCTGCTTAGTGTATTCATCTCTTGGTCTCCCTCTACGATTTTTACCCTCCACGCTGCCCTCCAATACTAAATTGGTGATCCCTTGATGCCTCAGAACATGTCCTACCAACCGATCCCTTCTTCTGGTCAAGTTGTGCCACAAACTTCTCTTCTCCCCAATCCTATTCAATACTTCCTCATTAGTTATGTGATCTACCCATCTAATCTTTAGCATTCTTCTGTAGCACCACATTTCGAAAGCTTCTATTCTCTTCCTGTCCAAACTGGTTATCGCCCATGTTTCACTTCCATACATGGCTACACTCCATACGAATACTTTCAGAAATGACTTCCTGACACTTAAATCAATACTGGATGTTAACAAATTTCTCTTCTTCAGAAACGCTTTCCTTGCCATTGCCAGCCTACATTTTATATCCTCTCTACTTCGACCATCATCAGTTATTTTGCTCCCCAAATAGCAAAACTCCTTTACTACTTTAAGTGCCTCATTTCCTAATCTAATTCCCTCAGCATCACCCGACTTAATTAGACTACATTCCATTATCCTTGTTTTGCTTTTGTTGATGTTCATCTTATATCCTCCTTTCAAGACACTGTCCATTCCATTCAACTGCTCTTCCAAGTCCTTTGCTGTCTCTGACAGAATTACAATATCATCAGCGAACCTCAAAGTTTTTATTTCTTCTCCATGAATTTTAATACCTACTCCAAATTTTTCTTTTGTTTCCTTTACTGCTTGCTCAATATACAGATTGAACAACATCGGGGAGAGGCTACAACCCTGTCTTACTCCCTTCCCAACCACTGCTTCCCTTTCATGCCCCTCGACTCTTATAACTGCCATCTGGTTTCTGTACAAATTGTAAATAGCCTTTCGCTCCCTGTATTTTACCCCTGCCACCTTTAGAATTTGAAAGAGAGTATTCCAGTCAACATTGTCAAAAGCTTTCTCTAAGTCTACAAATGCTAGAAACGTAGGTTTGCCTTTCCTTAATCTTTCTTCTAAGATAAGTCGTAAGGTCAGTATTGCCTCACGTGTTCCAGTGTTTCTACGGAATCCAAACTGATCTTCCCCGAGGTTGGCTTCTACTAGTTTTTCCATTCGTCTGTAAAGAATTCGTGTTAGTATTTTGCAGCTGTGATTTATTAAGCTGATAGTTCGGTAATTTTCACATCTGTCAACACCTGCTTTCTTTGGGATTGGAATTATTATATTCTTCTTGAAGTCTGAGGGTATTTCGCCTGTTTCATACATCTTGCTCACCAGATGGTAGAGTTTTGTCAGGACTGGCTCTCCCACGGCCGTCAGTAGTTCCAATGGAATATTGTCTACTCCGGGGGCCTTGTTTCGACTCAGGTCTTTCATTGCTCTGTCAAACTCTTCACGCAGTATCATATCTCCCATTTCATCTTCATCTACATCCTCTTCCATTTCCATAATATTGTCCTCAAGTACATCGCCCTTGTATAGACCCTCTATATACTCCTTCCACCTTTCTGCTTTCCCTTCTTTGCTCAGAACTGGGTTTCCATCTGAGCTCTTGATATTCATACAAGTCGTTCTCTTATCTCCAAAGGTCTCTTTAATTTTCCTGTAGGCGGTATCTATCTTACCCCTAGTGATATAGGCCTCTACATCCTTACATTTGTCCTCTAGCCATCCCTGCTTAGCCATTTTGCACTTCCTGTCGATCTCATTTTTGAGACGTTTGTATTCCTTTTTGCCTGTTTCACTTACTGCATTTTTATATTTTCTCCTTTCATCAATTAAATTCAATATTTCTTCTGTTACCCAAGGATTTCTATTAGCCCTCGTCTTTTTACCTACTTGATCCTCTGCTGCTGTCACTACTTCATCCCTCAAAGCTACCCATTCTTCTTCTACTGTATTTAATTCCCCCATTCCTGTCAATTGCTCCCTTATGCTCTCCCTGAATCTCTGTACAACCTCTGGTTCTTTTAGTTTATCCAGGTCCCATCTCCTTAAATTCCCACCTTTTTGCAGTTTCTTCAGTTTTAATCTACAGGTCATAACCAATAGATTGTGGTCAGAGTCCACATCTGCCCCTGGAAATGTCTTACAATTTAAAACCTGGTTCCTAAATCTCTGTCTTACCATTATATAATCTATCTGATACCTTTTAGTATCTCCAGGGTTCTTCCATGTATACAACCTTCTTTCATGATTCTTAAACCAAGTGTTAGCTATGATTATGTTGTGCTCTGTGCAAAATTCTACCAGGCGGCTTCCTCTTTCATTTCTGTCCCCCAATCCATATTCACCTACTATGTTTCCTTCTCTCCCTTTTCCTACACTCGAATTCCAGTCACCCATGACTATTAAATTTTCGTCTCCCTTCACAATCTGAATAATTTTTTTTATTTCATCATACATTTCTTCAATTTCTTCGTCATCTGCAGAGCTAGTTGGCATATAAACTTCTACTACTGTAGTAGGTGTGGGCTTCGTATCTATCTTGGCCACAATAATGCGTTCACTATGCTGTTTGTAGTAGCTTACCCGCATTCCTATTTTCCTATTCATTATTAAACCTACTCCTGCATTACCCCTATTTGATTTTGTGTTTATAACCCTGTAGTCACCTGACCAGAAGTCTTGTTCCTCCTGCCACCGAACTTCACTAATTCCCACTATATCTAACTTCAACCTATCCATTTCCCTTTTTAAATTTTCTAACCTACCTGCCCGATTAAGGGATCTGACATTCCACGCTCCGATCCGTAGAACGCCAGTTTTCTTTCTCTTGATAACGACATCCTCTTGAGTAGTCCCCGCCCGGAGATCCGAATGGGGGACTATTTTACCTCCGGAATATTTTACCCAAGAGGACGCCATCATCATGTAATCATACAGGAATGGATACAAATACTTAATCGGTGGCAGCAGGTGAACCTGAGGCGCAACCTGCCTCATTGCATGCTTCATGCCTTCCGAGCCTCACGATAATGTCACCCTTCAGTGGAATTGCTGCGGTTTTCTTCACCACCTGGCTGAGCTACGGCAACTGTTAAGCTTCACACCTGCTTTCTGCATTGCCCTCAAGGAAACCTGGTTCCTGGCAATGTAGACCCCTGCCCTTTGCAGCTATAGGGGATATTACAATAACTGCAGCGACTTTAATAGTGTGTCAGGTGGAGTTTATGTCTATGTCCTAAACTCAGTATGCAGTGAACCTGTGCCCCTTCAAACCCCTCTTGAAGCTGTGGCTGTCAGGATAAGGATGATGTAGGAAATAACTGTCTGCAACGTATATCTTCCTCCAGATGGTGCAGTACCCCTGAATGTGTTGGCTGCACTGATTCATCAACTCCCTAAACCTTTCCTGCTTTTTGGAGATTTGAATGCCCATAATCCCTTGTGGGGTGGCACTGTGCTTGCTGACCGACGTAGAGATGTCAGAACTTTCCTATCTCAACTTGACATCTGCCTCTTATATACTGGGGTCCCTACACATTTCAGTGTGCCCTTAACTCGGCCATTGATTTACCCCTCTGCAGCACAGGACATCTCCCATCTGTCCACCGGAGAGCCCACGATGACATGTGGTAGTGACCACTTTCACATCTTCCCGTCACTCCCCCAGTGTCATTGCCCCGGACATCTACCAAGATGGGCTTTAAACAAGGCAGACTGGGAAGCTTTCACCTCTGCTGTCACTGTTGAATCTCCTCCACATGGTACCATCGATGTGATAGTTGAGCAGGTCACTAGAACAATTGTGCCTGCGGCAGAAAACACGATCCCGTGTTCCTTAGGGTGCCCCCCCCCCCCCCTCCCCAGTGAAAGTCAGTACCTAAGGCACCTAATAACTTTTAAACGGCTCCGTGCCTGCATTTGCCAGCTTATAAAAAGATGGAAACGGGCATGTTGGGAGAGGTATGTCTCGACCATTGGGTGCCATATGTCACCTTCCCAAGTCTGTACGAAGATCAGGGTACTAGACCCCGACAGGAGTTAGTGGCATTAACATCAATGGCGTCTTATCTGCCGATGCAACTGCTGTTTCCGAATGCTTTGTTGAGCACTATGCTCCAGCCTCTTCATCAGAGAATTATCCCCCAGCGTTTTACACCCTCAAATGGCGGATGGAAAAGAAAGCCATCTCGTTCACTGAACGTCACAGTGACCTCTATAATGCTCCATTTACAGAGTGGGAGCTCCTCAATGTACTCGCACATTGCCCCGACACAGCTCCTGGGCCAGATCAGATCCACAGTCAGATGATCAAACATCTCTCATTGGACTACAAGTGACATCACCTCGTCATCTTCAACCGGACCTGGTGCGATGGCGTCTTTCCATCGCAGTGGCGGGAGATAACCATCATTCCTGTGTTCAAACCTGGTAAAAACCTACTTGGTGTGGATAGCTATTGGCCCATCAGTCTCACCAACGTTCTTTGTAAGCTGCTAGAATGTATGATAAGTCGGTGGTTGTCTAGGGTCCTGGAGTCAAGGGGCCTCCTGGCTCCATGCCAGAGCGGTTTCCGCCAGTATCGCTTTACCATTAATAATCTAGTTTCCCTCTAGTCTGTCATCTGAACAGCCTTTTCCAGTGCCAACAGCTGGTAGCCGTCTCTTTTTATTTACGAAAAGCTTAAGACACAACCTGGCAACAGCATATCCTTGCCACATTATATGAATGGTATCTCCAGGTGCCTCGGCCTGATTTTTATTCCAAATTTCCTATCACTCCATACTTTCTGTGTCAAAGTTGGCGCCTCCCACAGTTCTCCCCATATCCAGGAGAATGGGGTCTCGCAGAGTTCTATATTGAGTGTCTCTCTATTTTTAGTGGCCATTAACGGTCTAGCAGCAGCTGTCGAGCCATCAGTCTCACCTTCTCTGTATGCAGACGACTTCTGTATTTCGTACTGCTCCTCCAGTACTGTTGTTGGTAAGCGGCGTCTACAGAGAGCCATCCACAAGGCGCAATCATGGGCCCTAGCCCACGGCTTCCAGTTTTCAGCTGTGAAGTCATGTGTCATGCACTTCTGTCCGGCATCTTACTGTTCATCCAGAACAAAAACTTTATCTTAATGATGATCCACTTACTGTAGTGAGACATATTGATTCTTACGACTGGTTTTCGACGCCCGATTGACATGGCTTCCTCACCTTCGTCAGCTCAAGCGGAAGTGCTGGCAGCACCTCAATGCCCTCTGCTGCCTGAACAACACCAACTGGGGTGCATATTACTCTATGCTGCTGCAGTTCTACAGAGCCCTTGTTCAATCCCACCTTGGCTATGGGAGTCTGGTTTGTGGTTCAGTGGTGCCCTCAGCATTGCATTTACTCGACCCAGTACACCACTGTGGCAATTGACTGGCAACAGGACCATTTAGGACAAGTCCGGTGACCAGCGTCCTGGTGGAGGCCCAAGTCCCTCCATTAAAGGTTAGGGGTGCACAACTGCTCGCCAGCTACGTTCCGCACATTCATAGTTCTCCTGAGCATCCGAATTACCATCTCATTTTCCCATCCACGGCAGTTCATCTCCTGCATCGGAGGCCCAGATCTGGGCTTAAGATTTCGGTTTGCGTCCAATCTCTTCTGTCTGAAGTGGAGTCCTTCCCTTTACCACCTGTTCTCAGGGTCAATTCACGTACACCTCCATGGTGTACACCCAGGCCAAAGCTATGCCTGGCTCTTTCACATGGTCCTAAGGACTCAGTTAACCCCAGAGCTCTCTGCTGTCACTTCCTCTCAATTCTTGACATGTACCGGGACCATGAAGTGGTTTATACTGACAGCTCAATGCCTGATGGTCACGTTGGCTTCGCATTTGTCCATGGAGGACATACTGAACAGCACTCCTTGTAAGATGGCTGCAGTGGTTTCACTGCGGAGCTGGTGGCCATTTTTCTTGCTCTTGAGTGCATCTGCTTGTGCCCTGACGAGTTGTTTCTTCTCTGTACTGACTCTTTGAAAAGCCTACAAGCTATCGACGCTCGCGATCTTTTGGTAGTGACCATCCAGGAGTCCATCTATGACCTGGAATGGTCCAGTCGTCCTGTGGTGTTGTGGACCCCAAGCCACGTCGGAATCCCAGGAAATGAACTTGCCAACATGCTACATGGAAACAGCTTCTGGAAATCGGCATCCCTGTAACTGACCTATGGTCATTATTACACCGCAAGGTGTTTCACCTCTGGGAGGGGGAATGGCATTGTCTAGGTACGCACAACAAACTGCATGCGATTAAGGAGACTACGAATATGTGGAAGACCTCCATGCGGGCCTCTTGAAGGGACTCTGTGGTTCTCTGCTGACTCCGCATTGGCCATACGTGGGTAACACATGGCTACCTCCTCCGTCGTGTGGACCTCACTTTGGTGTCACAGTGGCTCACATATGACTGTCGTCCACATTTTACTGGATTGCCCACTTTTATCCACTCTGTGGCGGACTTGTAACCTTCCCAGTGCCCTACCTTCGGTGTTGGGTGACAATGTCTCAGCAGCAGATTTAGTTTTGCATTTCATTCGTGAGGGTTTTTTTTATCGTACCATCTAAGGGTGGGCATTTAGCCTTCTCTCTAAGGTCGCCACCCTCCCTCCATTTTAACTCTGTTGCACTTTCTTTTCATTTGTTTGTCTTGGTGGTCATGTTTTCCCTATATATGTTTATCTCGCCTTGTCTTTTTGGGATGGACATTTTAATGCGTTGCAGAGTGGCTGGCGCCTCCTCTTTCATTATTGTGATCAGCCAGCCCAGACTATATGCTCTAAGGTTTTAAGACTTTCTTCTTCTTTTCCTTGTGGTGTATGTTTTCCCTGTTTTTTGTTCATTCCATTCATTTTCTTTTTAGGTGTGGGGTTGGGTGTTTTTATACCCCAAACAAACAAACCAAACAATCAACCAAAACATGATAAGCTAAGGCTGATGTAAAGCTCCCAACATTGGCCCTGTTGCTCAACAATATTTTGGAAACAAGCTAAGTTTTATTTCATACCAAATAACAAAAGTAATACGAAAAACTGCATATGTAACTCAGATATATGCAGCAAAATGTGCAGTAAACAAAAACCTTTCACCACTACATACAGCAGAAACTGAAGATTAATGTCTGAAAAAAGTTCCAGCATATATTTCACTCATTTGTCTCTGACAGAATTATTATGAATAAAAAGAAGAGCATAAGCACTGTGCGGGTGTAAAAGCGACTGTGGTGTTGAAAATGAAACCAGCAGCAGTAAAATTTCTTTCAGAGTCAGAGGTAGATGCTGGTACGCACAATATTGTGCTGGCGATCTTCTGAAGAGTGAGAAAATTTTGCCTGTTCATTTTCCAATAAGAAGCCACATTTTCTTCAATTTTGCAGCTTTGATTTAAATAGTACGCGTAGACACATTCAGAGTACCAGGTAGGACGAGTGGTGGCACACATAAAGACATTCCTAACACACACGGACAGGTACAAAGGCACGTGCATTAACACATCCAGAGCAGTTAAATGGTTAATGTATGAGTACGCAAATGCAGAACAGACATTGGAAGCAATCATTTCATAAAATATTTAGGAGTATGTGAATGGAGCAATTTAAAGTGAAACAACCACATAAAAGTAATCACAGGAAATGCAGATGTGAGACAGGTTCATTGGAAGAATCTTGGGAAATTTTGTCCGTCAACAAATGAAGTAGTATTTCAAATCATTTGTTCGAAGAATACTTGAATATTACTCATCAGTGTGGGATCTGTACCAGATAGGATTGATAAAGGAAATACAGAAGATCCATTGGAGGACAGCACGCTTTGTTACAGGTTCATTTACTGAGCATGAAAGCATCCTGGAGATGGTCAACTGGCTCCAGTGGCAGATGCTGCTGGAGAGGTGTGGTCTACTGTTGAAGTTCTGAGAGTGTACATTCCTAGAAGAGTCGAGAAATAGATTGCTTCCTCATACATATATCTCGTGAAAATACTGTGAAGAAAAAATTAGATGGATTCGGGCCATGTGGAGGCTTACTGGCAGTCATTGTTCCTGTGAACCATTCCTAACTGGAGACAGGAAAAGGGGGAAGTGACAGTGGTACACAAAGCCCTGTGACTTGTGCTACATAGATGTATAACTAACACGGGTAGCAGTACAGGAGTATTTGCATTTGATTGTTGTGTCTACTAAAAATAAAAAAAAAAGAACCATTGCTGTAAACATTGTGAAGGCATTTCTTGTAATCAAGTTTTGGAGCTGAAGGCAACTGTTAATGGATTATGGTTGATGAAAAGAAACAGCTGTGTGTTGTAAAAGCACGAGGTGCTACCCAAAATATCTGGGATTAGTGCTGCCATCTGTTGAAAACCTTACCTTTGGACTAATGGTCACCATCACCCTCGAAGTAGTTCCCGTCCGCACGTACACACCAGTCCCAGCGCTTCTGCCACTGGTCAAATGCTTCCTGGAAGTCCTGTTCTTTGAGAGTGTTTATCACTGCCAGCGATGCTTCTCGAATCCTCTCTAGAGTGTCGAACCGACGGTCTTTCAACTTGAGTTTCAGTTTTGGCAATAGCGCAAAGTCGCAAGGTGCAAAATCTGGCGAGTACGGTGGGTGGCGTAAAACCACCGTGTTGTTTTTTGCCAAAAAAGTTCCTGGTGAGCAAGGACGTGTGACAGGGTGCGTTGTCGTGATGCAACAGCCTGTTCCCTCGACATCAGATTTTGGGCCATCGTCACCGTACGTTTCCACGGAGCCATCGCAAAACGTACCAGTAGTACACGGAATTCACTGATTCGTTGGATGTGACGAATACTTTGTGCACAATTCCCTCGGTATCAAAGTAAACAATGATCACGCTCCTCACCTGTCTCGCTTTTTTGTGTCTTGGAGAGCCTGGGCTCTTCCCCCAAACACTTGTTGAATCATTGCAAGGGTCTCCGTAGCACTTTTCCTGAGATTCACACAGAATTTGATACACATGTGATGTTCTGTTCACAGATCCATCATAAAATCACCACACACCAAATGCATAGTATTATGGAAATCACTGTGGGCACACAACACATCCTCCCAGCTTAATGCCACTCCGCACACACTCATGAGATATCGAGCTGTTGCCACTTAGCAGTGCAAAGATCTACTACTCTTACTTTCCAGATGGTAGCACCAGTCCCAAAAATTTTGGATTCCACCCCATGTAGTTTTAAATTACATAGGTTATCACTAATGTCTATTTATCAATACATGTATAATTTTATTCGACCATCATTACCATTCTTCATGCATAAGGAGGTCTGTCTATGGATAGTCATTCCCTGATGACAGAAATCTGGACTGCATGTGGATGTGCCTGTTGGATGATTTGTTGTTACATCATATATATATATATATATATATATATATCTCTGTGCACGTACACGTGGGCGTGGGCACCCTGGCGAGGGCATAGCAGCCTGGACCCTCACATTGTACTTCAGGATAACAGCAAAGTGCGAGCCTGTTCTTGGTGCCCGGCACTTAGGTGGGATGCAGTGGTTCGTGTGGCAGTGGAGGCAAAAGTGTCTGCGTCATCAGCACAGCATGGAGCAGTGGAGTGGTGGCATCACATACTGCCTAGCTGTTCAGTGATGACAAGCTGGTTCGTGCACCCTTAAATACCACAGCCCCATGCTGATTTCACACTAGTAGTGGAATTAGTGTGTTATAAAGAATAGTCTAGAACAGGCAATGGCCCAGTTGTTGCTGTCAGGCTGCAATACTCCCTGTAGGCCGGTGCACTGTCAGCACACGTGACCTATCATCATGGATGCGTTGCAAAGTTGCCAACCACGCTGTCCACTGGCAATCACTGACTGACCTTGGAGGTGTCCATATTTTCATTCTGCACTTCAAAGTCTCGTTTATAGTTGTACCCATTACATTTTCTCCCACCTACAGAGAAAATTTGTCCTCAGATTTTGCAGAAACACAGGTACTGGTTTATTTACAACTATTCACAATTCCACCTCCACTCACAGTATCCCTTTGTCCTTTGCACTATTTACATTATCTGTCTGACTTCACTAGCATTTGGCTCTACATTGAGGTCTTCATTTATGGTTAACTTTGTCCCACGTCAAGTTGCTTCTGGTTGTGACTGGTTTGAACCCATAAGTTGAAGATTGACAGAGATAGGATTTGCTTTTTGTTTGAATTTGTGGTATATGATTCCTGTTTCTGTGAAAATCAGACTTCTGGGGCTGACGATCCCATAACCAGTAATTACAGCTCCCAGAATGAGACTTTCACTCTGCAGCGGAGTGTGCGCCGTTATGAAACTTCCTGGCAGATTAAAACTGTGTGCCGTACTGAGACTCGAACTCGGGACCTTTGCCTTTCGCAGGCAAGTGCTCTACCGACTGAGCCACCAAAGCACGACTCACGCCCCATCCTCACAGCTTTACTTTTGCCAGTACCTCGTCTTCTACTTTTCCAAACTTTACAGAAGCTCTCCTGCAAACCTTGCAGGTCCTGAGTTCAAGTCTCGGTTCGGCACACAGCTTTAATCTGCCAGGAAGTTTCAGTAATTTCAGCTGATTTTTGGTGTTGTATTTCTGTTATATGCTCTAAAAGATGTTCCATCAACATGCGGCCGTGCTACTTGGTTAACATTCAATTAAGGAGGCAAGCAGGGTGAGGTCTAACATGTTATTAAGGAAGGTTAGGTTTCCGTGGATAAAATATCAAAGGCAAGATCAGGTACATAAATCAATGTGTGGGTTGTATTCAGGGTGATGGTTCCTGTTACAATGGTGGATAATCAGAACGTTGGTCCATTATGTCCCATTGGGTACCATTGATTAACAGTTCTTGACCTTGTAGTTCTGTCTGCTGTGTGCCACTCTGTCGACCCTGCTTGTAATGAGCACAGACACCAGTGTAGACCCACTCTATGGAAACATACTGTTTTTTTTCTGGCATTACTTCTTTTGGGCATTCTGTAGCAGAATTTGAGAGGGGAACAACAAACAGCCACAGGACCTCAGAATGTCCCAGCCCGTCGGGACTCGCAGCAGTGGCAGCATACTGGGATCCTGTCACGCACCTGGTCAGCTTGATGGAGCAGGACAATCAGCTGTTATTGTAGGTTGAAGACACCCAGCCAGCCCCTGACTCCCTGAAGTGCACCGGGGGTCCTAATCAGCATGAGACAGGTCGGTACTGGCCTCTATCATACGCGCCATCGCAGAATATTCCAGTGGTACTGGATGGACAGAGTGAGGATGTAGTGGATGAGAAGATACCAATTAAGTCCTGTGCACCACTACTCTTCTTTTCAGTGTATAATTTAATCGCTAGCGGTTCGAAACGCTTACATATTGGTACAGAAGCAACCACAGACAGAGAGTGGTGTATTCTGATAGAGATTGAGAATGCAGCTAAAAGTATTAAGAGTTCGGTTTATGGAGGTGGAATGGGATGAACTCTGTCGTGCAAAAGCGTATATCATGCAGCAGTTGACCGCCGGCTATCACCCTAGCCGTCCTCCTACGGACACTTACAATACTGCTCTAACCCTATCCATCACAACAGATACAATGAGTCTGCACTCCGTGTGAAATCAGGCAACACATCCATTTATCTACAGCATTCCACCAATCAAAACTTTTTCGATCTACAGATCGTACTATCCAGTGCGTTGGAAAGACTGAACAGATGGCTGCCTCGTGTTAAAGCTGTGTACAGAGATATTGCAGAGTATCTAAGTATGAACAGTGTGCATGTAGACGACTTCGAACAGTGGGTCAGTATAGTGCCGGCGAAAGCTAATGTACCGGCAATAAGTTTGAGAGAAAACCGTGCTGAATTCTATGCTTACAAGAAGGCTTCATTTTTTATATCCTGTAATGGCGTTAAGATAAAGAAAGAACCAGTTCATGTAGTGCATCCTGTGTACGATTACTGAATAAGTAAATGTATATGACCATGTATGTGTTTTTCATTTCTTACCTCTTATTATATTGCAATTACTAAAGCTATTGCCCAACTATTTTCACTGGAAACATGCAACAGCAGAAAGTTATGTCATTTAACTAAATACTCATTAAAACCCCATTGCACGCCAGTACTTGAAATGGTCGGCATCATAGAAAGGGCATTGCACGCCAGTACCTGACGTAGTAGGTATCATGGCAGAGTGGGTGAAGCATCAAGGCTTAGTTGTAAGCGACTGGAGCTGTGACGGTGCGCAAGAAGACCGGATGGAGAAGAATGGCGCACTCCTTCCCCACAACATAGTGCAATACAGTAGAGACCCATTAATCCGAACTAATTGGGACTGGACCTTGTTCGGATTACCGATTTGTTCGGATTAGCTGGAATTATGGTGACGAGTTTCTAGAATGAAGTATACCAAGCAGATAATAGGTACACCATGGTAACAAATGGGAACAAGTGTGGGAACAATGGCTCACTCTCACTCCCTGCCCTTGTTGTTGTGCATTGTTGAGACCTTTGTAGTGTCTGAGGTCAGTGCACTGTCAGCTGGCTCGCAAAGTGCTTGGTTATGTTAGTTATCGATAGCTGGCACGCGTAACAGTTGTATTGTATTCATTCAGGTGTAGTGGTGTACGTATTTTCGTCATGAGTAAACGGAAACATACAACGTTAGCTCTCAAAGAGAAACTGAATGCTTTGTAACGGATAGACAAAGGTGATAATGTATCTAAACTGGAAATGGAGGAGTGGCCGAGCGGTTCTAGGCGCTTCAGTCTGGAACCGCGCGACCGCTACGGTCGCAGGTTCGAATCCTGCCTCGGGCATGGATGTGTGTGTTGTCCTTAGGTTAGTTAGGTTTAAGTAGTTCTAAGTTCTACGGGACGTATGACCTCAGATGTTGAGTCCCATAGTGCTCAGAGCCATTTGAACCATTTTGGCAACGGAACTGGGTGTTGGTAAAGCAACCATTTGTGATTGGAAGAAGAACCGAGTGAAGCTTGAACAGTCCTGTGCAACGTCTTCGAGAAAAACACTCCACATTCGGCAGACTTTGAAACAGTCCCAGTACGATAAAGTGGATGAAGCTCTTTTCCTTTGGTTTACGCAGGAAAGAGAAACGACAACTCCGTTGAGAGGAGAAGGCTGTTTACCTGAACAAGTTAATGAAAGGTGATGAGTCTTTTAGTGCGAGTACGGGTTGGCTGGACAGATTCAAAAAACGTCATTGAATCCGCCAGCTAACAATTAGTGGAGAGAAGCTTTCTTCTGACCATGATGCAGTGAAAGAATACTTGGGTGAGTTTGAAAAAATGATAAGAGAAGGAAAGTATTCTCCCCAACAAATTTATAACGCTGACGAGACTGGCCTTAATTGTAGGGCATTGCCAATAAAAAGCCTCGCATCAAAAGCAGAAGACCATGCTCCTGGTTTTAAAATGTACAAAGATCGTGTGACTTTATTAGCGTGCAGCAACGCTGCTGGTAATCACAAACTGCCTTTAATACTGATCGGCAAATCTGCTAGGCCCCGAGCTTTTAAAAACTGCCACATGAAGTTCTTGCCGTATACAACCAGAAAAAAGCACGGATGGATGGTAAGCTGTCAAAGGATGGTTTCGCGGTCAGTTTGTTCCCTCTGTTCGACTGTTTTCTAAGGAAAATCGTTTGCCTCCCTGTGCAGTTATTTTGATTGATCGAGTGCCATCTCAGCCCAGCACTGAGGAACTATGTGATCGAGAAATTGTGGCGAAGTTTTTGCCGCCGAATGTTACACCACTTCTACAGCCGATGGAACAGGGCGTACTGCTAGCATTAAAACTGATTTACAGAAAACAATTTTTAAGAGTGCTGATCCAAGATGATAGCACTCCTTTACTGGACAAAATGAAAAAGACCAATATGAAGGATGTTGTTTATTGGGCCGCTGAGGCATGGCAGAATATTTCAGAAAATACTCTGAGAAAATCGTGGAGAAAACTGTGGACATCTCTCGAATTTCAGGACAACCTATTTGAAAATGAAGAGGAAGATGTACTACAAATGATACAGACAATGCCTGGATGTGAAGAAGCTAGTGAAGGAGACGTAGATGAGTGGATGGCAGCGGATGGGGCACAACCTTACTGACGCTGATTTAGCTGCTGTTGTGACTCATGACCAGGAAGTAGTGGACTACTGTGACGGAAGTGACAACGAGCCTGAAAGTGATAAAGGAGAGCCGGTGCCACACAGTGACGCAGCAGAAGTTCTCGACCTCGCGTTACGTTATTTGGAGCACCAGCCCACTGATACACCTGCTGATTTCATGTTTAACAAAAGATGGCGCAACTATGTGTCATATAACAAACTGTCTTCATTACGCCAAAAAACAATGAGTTTTTGTCATCTAAAAAGTAGGGATAAAGTGTCCGCTGTATTTTAGTAAGTTTGATAGCTTTTCGTTCATTGTTATGCATTGTTTAAACCTGATGTTTTCTTGCCAATTTTTCTAATACATATTTACTATACTGTGTAAATTACAATAGTGTGTATGTACAGCAGTTTGCTATACTTAGACTAACATTCTTAATGTTCGGATTAAACGAACGTTCGGATTACCAGGGTTCGGATTAGCGGGACTCTGCTGTAATTGTAGGTCCATCCAACTGTGGCAAGACACATGTTCTCATGTCGCTGCTAACACATCCAGATGGAGTCCGCTTTGAGCATGTATGGGTATTTTCAAAAACACTGTTTCAGCCCAAATACCATCTATTACAGGAGCTTCTGCAGGGTGTGACATACGCGACATTCAATGAGAGCAAAGATATCCCTCCACCAGAAAAAGTAAAGCCAAATACAGTGTTCATATTTGACGATGTTGTTGTGGGAAACCAAGATCAAGGTAGGCGATATTTCTGTTTCTGTCGCCATATGGCTGTTGATGTATCTTATCTGAGTAAGACATATTCCAGAATCCCAAAACAGCTGGTGAGGGATAATGCAAACCTAATTATAGCATTCAAAGAGGACAATCTGAATTTCAAACACATTTACCAGGCTCATGTAGGAACCGACATGTTGTTCAATGATTTTGTAAAGATATGCGCAGATTGCTGGAACCACAGTATGGGTTTCTCCTTACTGATAAAACAAGAAAACTGAATGATGGTAGGTACAGACGGAACTTCCAGGAGTTGCTATATATACAGCCATGCAAAGACTTTAGTACATCAGTACACGCATCACCATGGATAAATTCGCACGCATGCCGGGAGCTCAGTTTGGTAGGAAGGGTGTACATAGACAAAACATTCGCTTGCACGTGGACGCGAAAATTCAAACTCTCGAACATAAGGTTGGAGCTGTACGCAAGGTACTAGAGACGTATTGTCAAACTCTTCTGAGGCTGAACAATACACTGAATGATCGGGTTAATGCAACCGAGAAGAGAGAAGAAAGTAAACAGTTTAACTGGAGGGGGAATAGCTGTCATTGAGAACGGGACAGTGTACGAACGGGTTAACGCAATTGAAAAGCAGATAGGCAACTTAACTGAAGGGAAAATAGCTGTTGCCGAGAACAGTGACTAGCATAAGAAGAAGAAGAGCGGATATATACAACCTCACGCTGCACAGAAGTCCGATTAGTATACACCGAGAAGTTCACTAAGCATAAAGTCATCGATGCACGGAAGGTCGTTCGCGACAAGTTACGGTTGCTGAGGTTAGGCCATTTGAAGCAAGAGCTGACACTGCGATAAACCTTTAACCCAGTTACTGAATCTGTCGATGAACCCTCAGCGAAATTCCGCTACGACGACGATGACGCTATTGCCGATTTCATTAACCGTCACAGCGACGCTAGGATAGACAAAACATTCGGTATTAGAGGTGAGAAACCATACATGTTCGGCACAAAGCCTATAACTTTAAATGAAAAAACGATACAAATCGACGATAAACAATTTAAAAGAACACCCAGTCTACTGAACCTTATTTTCCTAAGACCCACAAAAACTGTAAATAATTCGCCTTAGATCTGGTAATGTTTCGCGAAATAATGCTTTTAACTGATTTACATAAGAATGCAAAAAGCCGAAGCAATGTGAAATACAGATCCCTTTAAGAACTATTTTGGATGGTGAAAAAATAGCAGTGGCGCATGATACATGCAGCATAAAAGAGTGAGCAATCGACGCCCGCAGTGTATGTATATTACGACGACGCCATTGAGCTAATAGACAGCCTACGACTGCTCATGGCATCAACTGCCGCTTGTAATATAGCTCATTCGAATGAAGTTTTTTCAATAATTTCTGAGCTTAGAGAGACAGGCATCATCGAATAAGTAGTTAGACAACTGCACAAACCAGCAAACGACCTGTGGCAGGCGGATCTTGTCGACATGAGGGAATATTCAAGTGTGAATAACGGATTCAAATATATTTTAATGGTCATTGATACTTAATATAAATATGCCTGGGCATTACCTGTGACAGCGAAAACAGGAAAGGAAGTCGCGCATGTGTTTGATGGAGTGCTGCTGACAGGGACAAATCGAAGCCCAGACAACCTTCCAACAGATCACGGCGCTGAGTTTTTCAATAAATATGTCAAGGCTGTGATGGAATGGTATGGAATACATCACTACTCGATGTTCATCCACCTGAAGGCGAGTATCGTGGAACGTCTGAACATTACAGTGAAAACCCAGATGTGGATGCAATTCATCTTCGTGTTTCACGCAGATGGATCGATATCCACCCGCAAATAATTGCACAGTATAATTGAACCAAACATCGCACAATAACAATGAGACCAATCGATGTTCGTGATATTTTCGTATTTATTTGGCTGCCTGTAGACAACTGTTGTGTTGTATAGGCATCGTTAGATGGTTATACAAATGGTTATACATAAGGTCAGTAGTTACATAGTTATACAGATTCTGGTACAAATGATTACACAAAAGTTAACATATGGTATATGATTATATAAAAGGTCAGTATGGTTGTATGACATAAATTAGTTTCTTTGATCACACTCACATTTATAATAATAGAGAATCATATTTTTTCATCATGTAGAAATTCACTTATGCTATAGAATGTTTTCTCTTTCAACCATGTCTGTACCACCATTTTAAATCTATTCTCATGCAATTCCCTCGTTCCATGTGATGTATTGTTGTAAAATGTTTTGCCACCATGTAAAAAATTAGTCTGGATTTTACTCAAACGTGTCCAAGGAATGTCTAATAAGTTCCTATTTCTGGTTTCATATGAGTGCACATCTGACCTGCTTTCATACATGTGGGCATTCTCTTTGGCATGCATAATTGCTTTAAGTATGTATAGACTGGGAACTGTAAGAATTTTGTGCTCCATGAAGTACTGTCTGCAAGAAGTTAAATTGCTCACACCAAAAATACATCTAATGGCTTTCTTCTTCCAGAGGGAAACATCTTTTGCCCCAGCAGAGTTTCCCCAAAGAGGCATTCCATAATACAGATGAGTATGGAAAAAGGCATGGTATGCCATAAGTATGCACTCCTTACTGACACAATCCTTCAGTTTTCTAAGGAGATATACAGTGTGATACAAAAAGGTACGGCCAAACTTTCAGGAAACATTCCTCACACACAAAGAAAGAAAATATGTTATGTGCACATGTGTACGGAAACACTTACTTTCCATGTTAGAGCTCATTTTATTACTTCTCTTCAAATCACATTAATCACGGAATGGAAACACAGAGCAACAGAACGTACCAGCGTGACTTCAAACACTTTGTTACAGGAAATGTTCAAAATGTCCTCCGTTAGCGAGGATACATGCATCCACCCTCCGTCGGATGGAATTCCTGATGCACTGATGCAGCCCTGGAGAATGGCGTATTGTATCACAGCCGTCCACAATACGAGCACGAAGACTCTCTACATTTGGTACCGGGTGTGCGTAGACAAGAGCTTTCAAATGCCCCCATAAATGAAAGTCAAGAGGGTTGAGGTCAGGAGAGCGTGGAGGCCATGGAATTGGTCCGCCTCTACCAATCCATCGGTCACCGAATCTGTTGTTGAGAAGTGTACAAACACTTCGACTGAAATGTGCAGGAGCTCCATCGTGCATGAACCACATGTTGTGTCGTACTTGTAAAGGCACATGTTCTAGCAGCACAGGTAGAGTATCCCGTATGAAATCATAGTAATGTGCTCCATTGAGCGTAGGTGGAAGAACATACTGACGAAACTAAAATGAGCTCTAACATGGAAATTAAGCGTTTCCGGACACGTGTCCACATAACGTCTTTTCTTTATTTGTGTGTGAGGAATGTTTCCTGAAAGTTTGGCCCTACCTTTTTTCAACACCCTGTAGAACTCTTGCCAACTTACTGCACAGCTTTTCTGTGTGCGTATTCCAGCACAGTTTGGTATCAAGATGAATGCCAAGCAGTTTTACTGAATGTCTGAGTTCATTAGGTCCATCATTAATATCTCTAAGGGAAAAAGAGGATGTGTTCAGTGTTATTGCTATACTATTTTAAGAACTATAAATAAATAATACTACAAATGCTTACCTATTTCATTTCTTTCTTCTGCTTCCACATTTCTCTGTCGGTCTCCGACAAGCATTTAACATACACTCGTCTATGCATCTTGTTTCTTATAACGATTTTTATAATCAGTGTGGCGAACATCATAAAACAGTTCAGCTTTTCAACCTCCATTATAAGCACTTGACTGTGAATAAACTCCATTGTGAGTATCGGACTACCCACGCGTACTAATGGGAAGGTAAAGCAACCCTCAACAACCGTGGCCACTGGTAGTCGATGGCCACAACACTGTGTTATTTAACGCACATGTAGCCGCTACAAGTTGCGTCTTCAGACGTAAGAAAATGGGCCCGGACCCATCCGTCTGCGGTACGACCTTGGGAACACGCCTATCCTTATATTAAATGCTCTGAGTAACCGGATATCACCCACTGGGATTTTTTGTGATCTCTCAAAGACTTTTGATTGTGTAAATCTTGGAATACTTCTAGATAAGCTCAAGTATTAATGGGACAGCGCTCAAATCGTTTAAATCATACCTAACTGGAAGAGTGAAGAAAGTTCAAATAAGCAGTTCACATAATATGCAAAAAATAGGTGACTTCTAGATAAGCTCAAGTATTAATGGGACAGCGCTCAAATCGTTTAAATCATACCTAACTGGAAGAGTGAAGAAAGTTCAAATAAGCAGTTCACATAATATGCAAAAAATAGGTGATTTCTCAAACTGGGGAACAGTCAAGAATGGGGTGCCTCAAGGTTCGGTCTTGGGTCCTCTGCTGTTCTTAACATATATTAATGACTTGCCATTCTATATTCACGAAGATGCAAAGCTGGTACTTTTTGCCGATGATACAATATAGCTATCACACCCAACAGACAAGAATTAACTGGTGAAATTGTAAACGATGTTTTTCAGAAAATCATTAAGTGGTTCTCTGCAAATGGGCTCCATTAAACTTTGACAAAACACAGTATATACAGTTCCATACAGTAAATGGAATGACACCAGTAATAAATATAGACTTCGATCAGAAATTGGTAGCTAAGGTAGAATATTCAAAATTTCTAGCTTTATGCATTGATGAGGGGTTGAACTGGAAAAAGGTCTGCTGAAAAGTTTGAGTTCAGCTGCTTATGCTATTAGGGTCATTGCAAATTTTTGCGATATACATCTCAGTAAATTAGCTTGTTGTTGTTGTTGTGGTCTTCAGTCCTGACACTGGTTTGATGCAGCTCTCCATGCTACCCTATCCTGTGCAAGCTTCTTCATCTCCCAGTACTTACTGCAACCTACATCCTTCTGTATCTGCTTAGTGTATTCATCTCTTGGTCTCCCTCTATGATTTTTACCCTCCACGCTGCCCTCCAATGCTAAATGTGTGATCCCTTGATGCCTCAGAACATGTCCTACTAACTGTTCCCTTCTTTTTGTCAAGTTGTGCCACAAACTCCTCTTCTCCCCAACTCTATTCAATACTTCATCATTAGTTATGTGATCTACCCATCTAATCTTCAGCATTCTTCTGTAGCACCACATTTCGAAAGCTTCTATTCTCTCCTTGTCCAAACTATTTATCGTCCATGTTTCACTTCCATACATGGCTACACTCCATACAAGTACTTTCAGAAACGACTTCCTGACACTTAAATCTATACTCGATGTTAACAAATTCCTCTTCTTCAAAAACGCTTTCCTTGTCATTGCCAGTCTACATTTTATATCCTCTCTACTTCGACCATCATCAGTTATTTTGCTCCCCAAATAGCAAAACTCCTTTATTACTTTAAGTGTCTCATTTCCTAATCTAATTCCCTCAGCATCACGCGACTTAATTCGACTACATTCCATTATCCTCGTTCTGCTTTTCTTGGTGTTCATCTTATATCCTCCTTTCAAGAGACTGTCCATTCTGTTCAACTGCTCTTGCAAGTCCTTTGCTGTCTCTGATAGAATTACAATGTCATCGGCAAACCTCAAAGTTTTTATTTCTTCTCCATGGATTTTAATACCTACCCCGAATTATTCTTTTGTTTCCTTTACTGCTTGCTCAATACACAGATTGAATAACATTGGGGAGAGGCTACAACCCTGTCTCACTCTCTTCCCAACCACTGCTTCCCTTTCATGCCCCTCGACTCTTACAACTGCCATCTGGTTTCTGTACAAATTGTAAACAGACTTTCACTCCCTGTATTTTACCCCCCCCCCCCCACCTTTAGAATTTGAAAGAGAGTATTCCAGTCAACATTGTCAAAAGCTTTCTCTAAGTCTACAAATGCTAGAAATGTAGGTTTGCCTTTCCTTAATCTTTCTTCTAACATAAGTCGTAAGGTCAGTATTGCCTCACGTGTTCCAATATTTCTACGGAATCCAAGCTGATTTTCCCCGAGGTCGGCTTCTACCAGTTTTTCCATTCGTCTGTAAAGAATTCGTGTTAGTATTTTGCAGCTGTGACTTATTAAACTGATTGCTCGGTATTTTTCACATCTGTCAACACCTGCTTTCTTTGGGATGGCAATTATTATATTCTTCTTGAAGTCTGAGGGTATTTCGCCTGTCTCATGCATCTTGCTCACCAGATGGTAGAGTTTTGTCAGGACTGGCTCTCCCAAGGCCGTCAGTAGTTCTAATGGAATGTTGTCTACTCCCTGGGCCTTGTTTCGACTCAGGTCTTTCAGTGCTGTGTGAAACTCTTCACGCAGTATCTTATCTCCCATTTCATCTTCATTTTCATCCTCTTCCATTTCCATAATATTGTCCTCAAGTACATCGCCCTTGTATAGACCCTCTACATACTCCTTCCACCTTTCTTCTTTCCCTTCTTTTCTTATAACTGTGTTTCGATCTGAGCTGTTGATATTCATACAAGTGGTTCTCTTTTCTCCAAAGGTCTCTTTAATTTTCCTGTAGGCAGTATCTATCTTACCCCTCGTGAGATAAGCCTCTACATCCTTACATTTGTCCTCTAGCCATCCCTGCTTAGCCATTTTGCACTTCCTGTCGATCCCATTTTTGAGGCGTTTGTATTCCTTTTTGCCTGCTTCATTTACTGCATTTTTATATTTTCTCCGTTCATCAGTTAAATTCAATATTTCTTCTCTTACCCAAGGATTTCTACTAGCCCTCGTCTTTTTACCTACTTGATCCTGTGCTGCCTTCACTACTTCATCCCTCAGAGCTACCCATTCTTCTTCTACTGTACTTCTTTCCCCCATTCCTGTCAATTGTTCCCTTATGCTCTCCCTGAAACTTTCTACAACCTCTGGTTCTTTCAGTTTATCCAGGTCCCATCTCCTTAAATTCCCACCTTTTTGCAGTTTCTTCAGTTTTAATCTACAGTTCATAACCAATAGATTGTGGTCAGAGTTCACATCTGCCCCTGAGATGTCTTACAATTTAAAACCTGGCTCCTAAATCTCTGTCTTACCATTATATAATCTATCTGATACCTTCTAGTATCTCCAATATTCTTCCATGTATACAACCTTCTTTCATGATTCTTGAACCAAGTGTTGGCTGTGTTTAACTTATGCTCTGTGCAAAACTCTACGAGGCGGCTTCCTCTTTCATTTCTTAGCCCCAATCCATATTCACCTACTACGTTTCCTTCTCTTCCTTTTCCTACTCTCGAATTCCAGTCGCCCATGGCTATTAAATTTTCGTCTCCCTTCACTACCTGAATAATTTCTTTTATCTCATCATACATTTCATCAATTTCTTCATGATCTGCAGAGCTAGTTGGCATGTAAACTTGTACTACTGTAGTAGGCGTGGGCTTCTTGTCTATCTTGGCCACAATAATGCGTTCACTATGCTGTAAGTAGTAGCTTACCCACACTCCAATTTTTTTTATTCCTTATTAAAGCTACTCCTGATTTACCCCTATTTGATTTTGTATTTATCACCCTGTATTCACCTGACCAAAAGTCTTGTCCCTCCTGCCACCGAACTTAACTAATTCCCACTGTATCTAACTTTAACCTATCCATTTCCCTTTTTAAATTTTCTGACCTACCTGCCCGATTAAGGGATCTGACATTCCACGCTCCGATCTGTAGAACGCCAGTTTTCTTTTTCCTGATAATGACGTCCTCTTGAGTAGTCCCCGCCCAGAAATCCGAATGGGGGACTATTTTACGTCCGGAATATTTTACCCAAGAGGACGCCATCATCATTTAACCGTACAGTAAAGCTGCATGCCCTCGGGAAAAATTAAGGCCGTAGTTTCCCCTTGCTTTCAGCCGTTCTCAGTACCATCACAGCAAGGCCGTTTTGGTTAGTGTTACAAGGCAGGATTAGTCAATCATCTAGACTGTTGCCCCTGCAACTACTGAAAAGGCTGCTGCCCCTCTTCAGGAACCACACGTTTGTCTGGCCTCTCAACAAATACCCCTCCATTGTGGTTGCACCTACGGTACGGCCATCTGTATCGCTGAGGCACGTAAGCCTCTCCACCAACGGCAAGGTCTATGGTTCATGGGGGGTAAATTAGCTTACCACGCCTATTTTCATTCTCTGCTTTCGTATGGCATCATACTCTGGGGTAAAAGAGTGTTCATTGCACAAAAGCGTGTAATCAGAATAATTGCTTGAGCGCATCCAAGATCATCCTGCAGACACTTATTTAAAGAGCTAGAGATCCTCACTGTAGCCTCACAATATATATATATATATATATATATATATATATATATATATATATATATTCACTTACGAAATTTGTTATTAACAGTCCGAACGAATTCAAAAGTAATAGCAGTGTACATGGCTACAACATTAGGACAAAGGATGATCTTCACTACTCAAGGTTAAATCTAACTTTGGCTCAGAAGGAGGTAAAGTATGCTGCCACAAAAGTCTTTGGTCACTTACCATTGCATCATAAGTCTGACAGATAGCCATATAGCAATTCAAAGGAAATTAAAAGAATTTCTTAATGGCAACTCCTTATACTCAATAGATGAATTTATGGGTATAGTAAGTGGGTAATTCCCCCCCCCCCCCCCCCCCCCCACCAGCCCCCAAAAAAAAATAAAAATATTAAGTGTCATGTAATATTTTGTGTAATGTAATATCTTGTATAGATACCTTTTATTAACCTGACACGTTCCACATCATTACGAAGTGTCGTATTCATGATCTATGGAACAAGTACTCATCTAATCTACAATGTGCATTAATATCCGTACCATGTAATCACGTCATATACCACAGCGCTGGGTCCGTATTTCTTGCATTATTTATCGCACGAAAGTTGCGTTAACAATCGCCGATGTACCTGAGCCTAAGGTTACGTTCACAGTGGCAGCGACAACGGTCGTCAGATGCCACGGCCAGAGGTCGCCCGATAACATCGGCCGACAGCCTGGCCACAGCGCGTCCGATCTCCCTCTTCAGTGTTTGATGGGGCCAAGGAGAGGTTTGATTTTAACCTTCAAGGATGAGATGAATACCACAACGTCTCTGTGTGCTTGGAGACGAGTGCTACAATGGGGCTTTTGCTATTAAAAAGATGCCGAATGCATGTGCATGAGCTATATATCTGTCTTGAAAAGAACGTGGCGAGTACTGTATCCTCTGCCCTTAGTTTCTGGAATTAACAGACACGTTTTACAAACATATTACATGAATGAGAAATTTTCTGTTACTTACTCCAGATAATTCGTAGTAGCCTTGAAAAGCATAATTAAAACACCCTGTTTTGCTGAATTTATTTTAAGTTGTGCAGACATACGTTAATTAACCTTCAGCGGCTGTCATTCAGAATACTCGTGAAAGACAAACATAAAACTTCGAATAAGATACTCTGAACACCTAAACCACTGAAAAGTGGAAAAGGATATCCCACATTTGCAAACCACTTCATGTAAGAGAATCACCATCCTACTGGCACAAAAACACCACTAAGCTGAAGTAATAATTTCTAGGCAATTAATGTACACCTATTACAACCCACAACAGTTTCACTGCAGCGACTTTAAGACACCATCCCTTTCAAGTGAACAAATTATTTTTGAGGTTAAATTTCCAACACAAATTTTGCCTGCTTGTGATTCGCAATAAACCTGCGATTTCAGTCCATATATTCTGAATTATATCCAGATTATATATGTCATCCTCAGGATAACACAATCTCCTTCTTTGAATGAAATTGTCAGTTTTCACAGTCTATATTTCGTGTTACGTCAGCCAGTATTACTTAAGAAAACGAACTGATTTGAATTTAGGCCGGCCGGAGTGGCCGAGCGGTTCTAGGCGCTACAGTCTGAAACCGCGCGACGCTACGGTCGCAGGTTCGCATCCTGCCTCGGGCATGGATGTGTGTGATGTCCTTAGGTTAGTTAGGTTTAAGTAGTTCTACGTTCAAGGGGACTGATGACCTCAGAAGTTAAGTCCCATAGTGCTCATAGCCATTTGAACCATTTTTTTGATTTGTATTTCATCGGTTTTCGTCCTAAGTCTGTACGTTCGATCAGCTACATTGTGATTGTGCACATAGTAGCGTATTGATTTTAAAAATGGCTCTGAGCACTATGGGACTTAACTTCTGAGGTCATCAGTCTCCTAGAACTTAGAACTACGTAAACCTAACTAACCTAAGGACATCACACACATCCATGCCCGAGGCAGGATTCGATCCTGCGACCGTAGCGGTAACGCGGTTCCAGACTGTAGCGACTAGAACCGCACGGCCACCCCGGCCGGCTGATTTTAAAAGATCAGACATATTCGTCCGATGTCGGTAGTCAGCGGAATCCACCGATATCGGCGCCACTGTGATCGCAGCCTAAGGCTAAATGTTCGTCTTTTAATGCAAATTTTGTGCGACAAATAAGGCAAAGCACATGGACCCAGTGTTGTAGTATATGACGTGGCTACACGGTGCGGAAATTAACGCAGAACAGAAATAGTCCAGACAGTAATAGGCGGAAGATGAGCTGACCTGAACAGTATATTGACAGTCTTTTAAATATGTACGTGTAAGTTCATGGACACTGTGGAAGTTGGAAGTGCATCCAGAAGAGCCAGGAAAGTATATATTTTCATAACTTAACGAGAAGAGTCAGAAATATTTTAACCACTTGTGACAGATGTCAACATGTAAAAGTCAACAACAAAACTAGCAGAGGACTCAACAGAATACCATCCCAAAGAAAGAGATGGAACTAGTAGACATTGATTTATATGGGCAAATACCAAATGCAAAATGAGGGTACAGTCATGTCTTTGTTAGGGTAGATCTCTTTTTCAGAATTCATAAACTTCTAATCTATAAGAGAGCAGCCATAAAAGTGTGGGGGGTAGAAACTCCGTGGAGTTGTCCGGAACAGTATCACTGCCCTGAGTTAGCTCATCTAACCTCAACGGACCTTCAATTGGTTCACTCTGATGAGTGTTTGTGACAACATGCTTTGTACCTTGTAGAACAATAAAATATATTTAAATGGAATCATACGACCTGTTAATTGTTATTATATGTAACTACTATCATCATTGCTGTACTTCCTACGTAGTGCCCCAGAAATTTCAACCACGCTGCATTTAAAATGTAAAATTCCCCACACCAGTCTGTTGTCCTACAATGCAGCAGCTCCCTTCAGCTCAACCATTTCCTACTCTGAGGGACATCAATCTCGCCTCATTGTCAAGCCTGTGAATTCCATGAACTTTCCGTGCTTCAGTATGGTACAATTTCGCCAAAACCTGGGCAAAGTATCCAATTCAGCAGTGTGTAGTGAACCGATGACAATGCTTCCATTGTTTCCACATCTACCACGCCAAACTCACGTCACTTCACACCAAATTGGCCAATGAAATATTTTGATTTCCCAGTGTGCCTTATCAGTGACAGCATTGTAATGATGCCAGGTTGCTATTTGCCTAGAAATTCGGCTATGACAGTGAATGTGATTCCAGCTGAAGAATGGCTTCCTGCTGTACCATTTCTTAGTACAAATAGTACTTGAGCTCTCATGTGGGAAATAATGACACTTATCCCCATATACACTCTTTAAGTCCAAACCAATTTACAACAATTTACTGCCTCATGGACAAAATAATATGGGTTCAAGTGATATTCCTGGACATCAAAGCAAACTACCCGACACATACTATGTTTTCATACAGCATTCGCCCATATCATCTGCATCGCAATTGCTGCCACGTCACCTGAGTAACATCACATCTCCACCCCTCACCCACGTTCACATGTATCCACTAGCGCTACACATGATGCTCACACACTGCAACTACTCTATGCATGTGTAACGTCCAGATTCAACAAACTGCCTTAATAGATTCATTACCTCATGAGCATACCATGTACTCACAGCATCCAGCAGCTCCCGTGCACCTGCCGGTCACGCCCACCTCCACACTTGGCTCATGTCTATTGCAACGCATATTCATTTATCTCCTCATGACACAATCCGTCTGAACGCTTCCATACCTGCCACACATATTGTGCCACATTTCTCTTTCCTATGTTATGATGCGCTGCTTCCCAATGCTTCCATGCCTACTGTGCCTACAGTGCTGTGTATCTCTTTGCCACTTTATGATGCGCTACTCCATGACACCTCTGCTCATGCTGCATCTACCGTGTCAGCCAGTGCTTACCTCATGTTGCTGCCAGCCTCACATAACCATGACCCTTATCATTCTGCATATCCTCAGCAAGACTCCATCTGTTGAACATGGACTCGCCTACGCTGTGGTTCACTCTTAGTGAGTGCATAATGCAGTCCACAGGCATCACTGAGGACATTGACAAATTTGCAGTACTTCTTAAGCACCTCAGTGATAACGCCGATCCCATTAGTGACTTTCTGCTTGATGTCCACACACAAACAAACAAATACAAGCCTGTCAAGGCCCTACTGTTTCAACATCTATCCCACTCAGCAGAGGAACACCTTCATCTAGTGATAACTGAACCTCACTCTATCGCAGAAGGCCTTTCACACTGTGGCACAAGCTTCACCTGGAAACTGATATGAGCCTACCCTGGATTATGCCCTGTGGAATTTGTGACTATTAAAACTGCTGGAGAGCATTCAATCAGCGATGCTCATGTACAAGGATGCTTCACCATATTTCAAACTATGCATGGCTGACAGAATGTTAGCACTTGCACAGAGCTGCCTCTTCATTAATTCTCATTGTAAATGCGCTACAGCTGACAGCATCCCCACCTAAATTGTGGCAACAAAAGAACCCAGCTGAGCCTAGCCAACACACTGCCTGTGATCTTGGTCACCACTGTGCACTTCCTACCACGCAGAAGCCAGCCACCCAACGTCTACTGGACTCGCTGAACCTTACATTCACTACTGCTCCATGGGGTTTTCTGGGTGCCAAACATAAAAAAGTGCCTACAGTGCAGACTATCACTGGTGCGCCTCCGCCCAGTCGCTGATCCTTACCTGCCAATAAAAACAGTGCGGGTCGGCTGGGCACTACACACGCTAGCATGCTCTGCCTCTGCTGGTTCCACCCTCACTTTAGCTCTGACACACTACGTTGCATACAGCCTTGTTCATACCCAAACTGATCTCACGGCCTGGTACCAGTGCATCAGGTCACTCGTCCACTTCAGGTCTCCTCAAATAATCACTTTTAACACCATCTGCTGGTCTCATCTACCCAGATGGCTCTCGCCTCTTTGTTTAAGATGCACAACTAAATTCTTTCCTTCTAATCAACAGAGCTGATGTCAGCTGATTACACACTCTCTCACTCCTGCTACATTTTCACCTTCACCCATGCAACTTTGCACAGCTGATGACTGGGATACTGGTGGTTGGCACCACCTCCATCACTCTCGATCTTGGAAACCACACACCTATGCCCTGGAAGTTCTTGGTGGCTGAAATGGTGGAACCCATCTTAGTAGTTGACTTCCTCAGGCCTTACTGTTTACTCCCAGACCTGAACTGTGCTCTGCTCCTGCACCACGATGGCCAACAGCTGATCAGCAGCAAGTCCAGTGACTCACTTCCTGCGAATGATATGCCATCATGTCCTACTTCACAGTCAGAGACGCCCCTCGATGTTATCTTGAAATGCCAAATGCTTACTGGTGAGCTCCACATGACATATGTCATGCACTCTGAATTGTGGTGTTCCAACTGAGATATGCGAGCAGCCAATGACATTCTCCATTTATGCATCGTCAAGACATTTAGTGAGCATCATACAGCACAACAACAACTCGCTGTTCTGCCACATCTACACCCATTGCCTGATGATGAAAACATTGCGTCGGCCTCGAAACAGTTCATTCAAGTTCCATTACATAAATGTTCTCGCCCAACCACACCCAGTGTTACTGACAGTGCCTCTGCGACCAGGTTGTCTGTTGATGATGGTGTTACAATAACACCTATCACTATGTCCTCAGATCCCACATCACGCCGGTCCATCTGGCCACAGACTATTTGTACCATCTCTGACAGGGTAGTTCACTGCATCAACAACGACCCCAGCCTGCTAGTCTGCCATCATCTTCGTTTCCTACCTCTCAACAAACTGAAAGCGGCAAAAGCCACCATGGACAAACTCTTGCATGCTGGTATTGTACAGAGCCATCCAACAGTGCCTGGGCTTCTCCTATCAAGCTCGCTGTTCGTTTTTGGAACACAACCTACGACCAGCTTAGAGACAGAAGTGATGACACTTTCTGTTGGACGTGACCATTATTTTGCAGGACAATGCTCAAGCACGTACAGTGCAAGCTGTTACTGATTTGTTTGACTGATGGGGCTGCTAAGTGCTGTGCCACCTACTGCATGCCCCTGACTTAAGCCCTCGTAAGTTCAACTCGATTTCTAAACTGGAGGAAACACTTCATAGCATTCACTTCAGAACTGCGACAAATTCGTCAGGTAATAGACTGTGTCGCTCGAGCAGTTAACACAACTGGCACTACTAAGAGTCTCCTACGACTTCCACATCGCTGGCAATGGGTTATACACAATTCTGGTGACTACTCTGAAGGTCAGTAAAACTTTGAAACACGTATCTATTTTGCACGAGCTGTAAATAAATAATTGCCATTATTAAAGTGCCGACCCTCGTACTTGGCGACTGTTTGGCGATTATCTGTACTTCAACGCCCTGATTGTAATAGACAGCTGCCCTGTACTGAACTTACAAGACTTCGCACATGAACTTGCTGGTTCAAAAAATGGTTCAAATGGCTCTGAGCACTACGCGACTTAACCTCTGAGGTCACACGTCGCCTAGAACTTAGAACTAATTAAACCTAACTAACCTAAGTACATCACACACATCCATGACCGAGGCAGGATTCAAACCTGCGACCGTAGCGGTCGCGCGGTTCCTGACTTTAGCGCCTAGAACCGCACGGCCACTCCAGCCGGCCGAACTTGCTGGTACTACCATAGTCAGTGTTACTGAATGTAAAAGGATCTATTTTCGGATACCTATGGCTGATGAGGATATACCAAAAATTACAATAATCACGTCATTCGGTCGTTTTTATTTTTTATTTATGACTTACAGGTTAAAAAAGGCGGCTCGGACCTGGCAGAGGTTTACTGACAGCCTGCTATTTAATATCTGTTATGCTTACCTAGTTGACGTGATAATTTTCTCGCAGTTTCCTGATGGACATGAGATTCATTTACGCACCATGTTGGGCAAGTTAGTGGCACAATTAATAACAACATACGACAACTGCAGTAACTGTGTCAACTTCGTTCGACATTTGGTTGACACTTTGGGGATATGCCCCACGCTGGAGAAAAGAAACAAATTTGCCTCGTCCCTCATCCCTTGGACCATCAACACCTACAAAGTTTCCTCGGAGTCATTAATTTTTACAGGCATCCCGGCAAACGAGCATGACGTGGACGCCTGAAATGAAAACGGCCTTCGAAAAGTTTAAATCTGACCTCACACAAATTGTCACCCTCGCCCTTCCGTCGCTGGACGCACACCTCGTCATCTACATCTACATCTACATCTACATCTACATGGAGACTTTGCAAATCACATTTAAGTGCCTGGCAGGGGGTTCATCGAACCACCTATACAATTCTCTAGTATTCCAACGTCGTATATTGCGTGGAAAGAACGAACACCTATATCTTTCCGTACGGGCTCTGATTTCCCTTATTTTATCGTGGTGATCGTTTCTCTCTATGTAGGTCGGTGTCAACAAAATATTTTCGCGTTCGGAGGAGAAAGTTGGAGATTGGAATTTCGTGAGAAGATTCCGTCGCAACGAAAAACGCCTTTCTTTTAATGTTGTCCAGCCCAAATCCTGTATCATTTCAGTCACGCTCTCTCCCATATTTCTTGATAATACAAAACGTGCTGCCCGCTTTGAACTTTTTCGATGTACTCCGTCAGTCCTATCTGGTAAGGATCCCACACCGTGCAGCAATATTCTAAAAGAGGAGCGACAAGCGTAGTGTAGGTAGTCTCCTTAGTAGATCTGTTACATTTTCTAAGTGTCCTGCCAATAAAACTCAGTCTTTGGTTAGCCTACCCCACACATTTTCTGTGTGCTCCTTCCAATTGAAGTTGTTCGTAATTGTAATGCCTTGGTATTTAGTTGAATGTACGGCCTTTAGATTTGACTGATTTATCGTGTAACCGAAGTTTAACGAATTCCTTTTAGCACTAATGTGAATGACCTCACACTTTTCGTTATTTAGGGTCAACTGCCAATTTTCGCACCATTCAGATATCTTTTCTAAATCGTTTCGCAATTTTTTTTGATCTTCTGATGACTTTATTAGTCGATAAACGACAGCGTCATCTGCAAACAACCGAAGACGGCTGCTCAGATTGTCTCCCAAACCGTTTATATAAATAAGTAACAGCAAAGGGCCTATAACACAACCTTGTTCAACGCCAGAAATCACTTCTGTTTTACTCGATGACTTTCCGTCAGTTACTACGAACTGTGACCTTTCTGACAGGAAGTCACAAATCCAATCTCATAACTGAGACGATATTCCATAAGAACGCAATTTCACTACAACCTGCTTGTGTGGTACAGTGTCAAAAGCCTTCCGGAAATTCAGAAATACGGAATCGATTTGAAATCCCTTGTCAATAGCACACAACAATTCATACGAATAAAGAGCTAGTTGTGCTTCACAAGAACGCTGTTTTCTAAACCCATGTTGACTGTGTGTCAATAGACCGTTTTCTTCGAAGTATTCATAATGTTCGAACACAATATATGTTCCAAATCCTGCTGCATATCCACGGTGATGATATGGGCCAGTAATTATGTGAATTACTCCTATTACCTTTCTTGCATATTAGTGTGACCTGTGCAACTTTCCAGTCTTGGGTACTGATCTTTCGTCAAGCGACCGGTTGTGAATGCTTGTTGAGTATGGAGCTAATGCATACTCTGAAAGGAACCTAACTGGTATACAGTCTGGACCAGAAGACTTGCCTTTATTAAGTGATTAAAGTTGCTTCACTATTCCGAGGATATTTACTTCTACGTTACTCATGTTGGCAGCTGTTCTTGATTCGAATTCTGGAATATTTACTTCGTCTTCTTTTGTGAAGGCATTTTGGAAGGTTTTGTGAAGGCATTTAGGAAGGCTGTGTTTAGTAACCCTGCTTTGGCAGCACTGTCTTCGATAGTATCTCCATGGCTATTGCGCAGAGAAGGCTTTGATTGTTTCTTGCCCCTAACATACTTCACATACGAGCAGAATCCCTTTGGATTTTCTGCCAGGTTTCGAGACAAAGTTTCGTTGTGGAAAATGTTATAAGCATCTCGCATTGAAGTCCGCGCTAAATTTCGAGCTTCTGTAAAAGATCGCCAATATTGAGGACTTTGCGTCTGTTTAAATTTGACATGTTTGTTTCGTTGTTTCTTCAACAGTATTCTGACCGGTTTTGTGTACTAATTAGGATCAACTCCGTCGGTTGTTAATTTATTTGGTATAAATCTCTCAATCGCTGCCGATACTATTTCTTTGAATTCAAGCCACATCTGGTCTACACTTACATTATTAATTTGGAAGGAGTGGACATTGTCTCTCAGGAAGGCGTGAAGTGAATTTTTATCTGCTTTTTTGAATAGGTATATTTTTCGTTTATTTTTGGAGGATTTGGGGGTTACAATATTCAATCTCGCTACGACAACCCTGTGTTCGCTAATCCCTGTATCGGTTTTGATCCTCGTTTTTAGGATTGTTTGTTGCTAAGTGGTCAAGTGTGTTTTCACAACCGTTTACTATTCGTGTGGGCTCAGGAACTAACTGCTCGAAATAATTTTCAGAGAATGCGTCTAGCACAATTTCCGATGATGTTTTATGTGTACCTCCAGAATTAAAAACGTATTTTCGCCAACATATCGAAGGTAAATTAAAGCCATCACCAACTATAACCGTATGAGTCAGGTGCGAGTTGAAATCCAACTCAAGTTTTCTTTGAATCTTTCAGCAACTGTATCATCTGAATTGGGAGGTCGGTAAAAGAATCCAATTATCATTTCACTCCGGTTGCCAACTCACAGGAACTATCTACTTCAATTTCGCGACAAGATAATCTACTTCTAACGGCAACAAACACGCCACCGCCAATCGTGTTTAGCCTATCCTTTCGGAACACCGTTAGGTTCTTCGCAAAAATTTCGGCTGAGCTTCTTCTCTCGCTTTCAGTGCCTATAACGATTTGAGCATCAGTGCTTTCTATTAGCGCTTGGAGCTCTGGTACTTTCCCAACACAGCTACGACAATTTACAACTGTTATACCTATGGCTCCTTTATCTACGTTCTTCCTGTGTTCACCGTGCACCCTCTGTGACTGAAGCCCTTCTTGTGTCTTCCCGAGACCCTCTAACCTAAAAGACCGCCCAGTCCACGCCACACAACCCCTGCTACCCTGTAGCCGCCTCCTGCGTATAGTGGACACCTGACCTATTCAGTGGAACACAAAACCCAACCATCCTTTGGCGCAAGTCGAGGAATTTGCAGCCTACATGGTCGCAGAACCGCCTGAGTCTCTGATTCAGACCCTCCACTCGGCTCTGTACCAGAGGTGCGCAATCGGTCCTGTCGTCTATGCTGCAAATGTGAGCTCTCCTTTCATCTTTCAAGCAAGACTGGCAGCCTTTACCACTTCTGTCAGCCACTCGAAGCCAGAGAGAATCTCTTCTGATCCAAAATGACACGCATCTTTGGTATTGACGTGAGCAACCACCTGTAGTTTGCTGCATCCTGTGCTCTTCATGTCATCCGGAAATATCCTTTCCACATCTGGAGTCACTCTACCCGGTATGCACACGGAGTGCACATTGGTTCTTTCCCTTCTTGGCAGCCATGTCCCTAAAGGACCCCATAACACGCCTAAAGCCGTCGGCACACGGGCCGTGCATTCCAACGTTGAGCGTTGAGTGTGCCGAGTCCACCGTGCTGCTGAACGCTCACAAACGATGCGACTCGTGCATACGGTACGCGCGACCCAGCGTGCTCACATGCGACGGCAGCGCGCTCCAGCGGCAGTTGTTGACTGCAGTTGACGCGCGCGAGCTAAATAACATATAGACAAGTGTTTACGAAACGAAGACGCCTAAACTGGCTGCTTTAGCTTTACTAGCAACTATCGATGACGAGAGGAGAGGTAGTTGCATTAACCACTGCACCAACCAGACACACTGTTTACCACAATTGCATGGACTGTCTCGCCATGCCTCCCATCTGACCAAAACCCCCGCCCATGTCTAAAAGAACAGACCATGCGGAATATGCCGCTATGATACATATTATGTAAACTGAAGGTAGATGGAGAGGAAAGGAAAGAAAAGGGAAGGAACCATTGATGGCAGCTGTATCGGGAGTTCATGCAGAATCAGCAGCAACAAGTGAAAACGTGTGTCACACAGTGATTCGATCAGGGATCTACTGTTTACTAGGAAATTGCATTAACCACTGCACCACCTGTACACAGTGTTTCTGGCAACTGGGCGAACTATCTTGCCCCCCTCCCCCTCCACCATGGCTGACCCACACTCCCACCAGAACCAGCCTATCAGCAGTCACTGTTCGTGTCCTCCACTCTCTCCATCTCTACTTTGAGATTTCTGCAGGACAAATGTAATTGTGCATCCACACTGAAGATGTGGATTCATTCTCTATTGAGGTAAATAAGTTAAATGAATGTATGGTGTCTGTTCTTTTGACATCTGTATAATTTATTCACCTTGATGGGCAACCAATTCACCACATTCAGAGCAGATGCACAATTATGTTCAAGCTTCTGCAGCAATCTGAAGATAATGTGCATGGAGGATATGATGGGGACTGTGGATAGGTGGTACTAGATGGGTGAGTAGCTTGGCTATGAGATACTGTGAGATAGTCATGCAACTGCAATAAACACTGTGATAAACACTTTGTCCAGGTGTTCAGCGGCAACCAATAGTAGACGTCTTCTCCAAATGATCAGGGTTAACTGTGTGGACCAATGGTTTACATCCCTCGACATTGTACAGCATGGGCAGTAAGTAAATGCTTACCACACCTCACACATCCCCTATGTGGCACAAGTTTCTGGTCCCGATTACCCTCACACGTCATAAGTTGATGACGATGGAATCCTTTGTCTGTACCGGGATGTTATTTAAAGTTCAGTATTCATCCTTGCCCTCCCACAGGAGGATGGTGGAGTAGGCTTATTCCATGTGCCAGACAGAGTTATGACACTTTTTGTTAACTCCCGACTGAAAGTCTGGCGTCGCTGCCTGACGAGCCTAATCGGACCGTTTTTGCATGAATGCACGCCAGTCTCCATGTCAGTCCCAGTCATGTTATAAGACATTACAACCCCATTTTATCACTTTCGACACTTCTTTCTTGAATTAAGTTACATCCTGCACTCCTTACCCCTTTATGTATACTTTGGACAAAGACTGTAGATGACACATTACAAATTTGTCGATCCCCCAACTTCATTGAACACGTTTCCCCAGATCACATGGCGTCGTGTATGGTAAGCGCAACACGCTGGTTATATTGATATCAGCGTCCAGTCCTCCTGGTATATCACCATCAATGGCAAACAGGTCAACCAGTTTCATTTGCACCACATCCGCCTCACTGCACACCCACCTGCGTTTACTGTGGTGTGGAGGACACAGACGCTCCTCAGTTCTCATGTGGTCCATTGTCTGACGTCTGGAGGCTCGTGCAGCATATCTTAGCTTTCCTTACCCAACAGACACCTGCTCAGATCATTTTCCTGATGCTTTTATTCCTGGATGTGATTCACTATCCTGCACCAAAAGCTATTGCTGTGAATTGGACACGCTGCCATACGGTCCGCTACATTTTTGGCCCTGACGAGAATTCAGAACTAGGTTACTGGACGTACCTTAACGATCGACACTGTACACTTGTTCACAACCCCAGATACAACATGTTCTTTTCCAGTTTTCTACGGAGCGCCTTTCATGACCCGCCTTCCAGCCGAAACGTCCAAGCCATGAGATGCTGATACCTTTTTCCCGACATTATGTTCTGAAGCCACTACAAACAGAGTCTCCATTAAATTTTCGAGAAGACACATTTGGACGTTCCGCCAATCAGAAGGCGTTAGTGACTCCTGGAATTCTGGTACATAGACTAATTTAATTTAAAACATTTAAAAATTAAAAAAAAGTAAATAAGTAAAAGAAAATAAAAATATATATACAGGGTATTCCATTGATTGTGACCGGTCCAAATATCTCACGAAATAAGTGTCAAACGAAAAAACTGCAAAGAACGAAGCTTGTCTTGCTTGAAGGGGGAAACCAGATGGCACTATGGTTGGCCCACTAGATGGCGCTGCCATAGGTCAAACGGATATCAACTGCGTTTGTTTAAATAGGAACCCCCATTTTTTTATTACATATTCGTGTAATATGTAAAGAAATATGAATGTTTTAGTTGAACCACTTTTTTCGCTTTGTGATAGATGGTGCTGTAATAGTCACAAACATATGGCTCACAATTTTAGACGAACAGTTGAGAACAGGTAGGTTTTTTAAATTAAAATACAGAACGTAGGTACGTTTGAACATTTTATTTCGGTTGTTCCAATGTGATACATGTACCTTTGTGAACTTATCATTTCTGAGAATGCATGCTGTTACAGCGTGATTACATATAAATATCACATTAATGCAATAAGTCTCCAAAATGATGTCGATCAACCTCAATGCATTTGGCAATACGTGTAACGACATTCCTCTCAACAGCGAGTAGTTCGTCTTCCGTAATTTCACACACGCATTGACAATGCGCTGACGTATGATGTCAGGCGTTGTCGGTGGATCACGGTAGCAAATATCCTACAGCTTTCCCCACAGAAAGAAATCCGGGGACGTCAGATCCTATGAACGTGCGGGCCATGGTATGATGCTTCGACGACCAATCCACCTGTCATGAAACATGCTATTCAATACCGCTTCAACCGCACGCGAGCTATGTGCCGGACATCCATTATGTTGGAAGTACATCGTCATTCTGTCATGCAGTGAAACATCTTGTAGTAACATCGGTAGAACATTATGTAGGAAATCAGCATACATTGCACCATTTAGATTGTCATCGATAAAATAGGGGCCAATTATCCTTCCTCCCATAATGCCGCACCATACATTAACCCGCCAAGGTCACTGATGTTCCACTTGTCGCCGCCATTGTGGATTTTCCGTTGCCCAATAGTGTATATTATGCCGATTTACGTTACCGCTGTTGGTGAATGACGCTTCGTCGCCAAATAGAACGCGTGCAAATATCTGTCATTGTCCCGTAATTTCTCTTCTGCCCAGTGGCAGAACTGTACACGACCTTCAAAGTCGTCACCATGCAATTCCTGGCGCATAGAAATATTGTACGTGTGCAATCGATGTTGATGCAGATGTGCGGATTAGCAAAATGGCTCTGAGCACTATGGGACTTAACTTCTGAGGTCATCAGCCCCCTAGAACGTAGAACTACTTAAACCTAACTAACCTAAGGACGCCACACACATCCATGCCTGAAGCAGGATTCGAACCTGCGACCGTAGCGGTTGCGCGGCTCCAGACTGTAGCGCCCAGAACCGCTCGGCCACTCCGGCCGGCGCGGATTAGCCACAACAGCAGCTAAAACACCTACTTGGGCATCATCATTTATTGCAGGTCGTGATTGACGTTTCACATGTGGCTGAACACTTCCTGTATCCTTAAATAACGTAACTATCTGGCGAACGGTCCAGACACTTGGATGAAGTCGTCTAGGATACCGAGCAGTATACATAGCACACGCCCGTTTGGCATTTTGATCATAATAGCCATACATTAACACGATATAGACCTTTTCTGCAATTGGTAAACGGTTCTTTTCAACGCGAGTAATGTATCACGAAGCAAATACTGTCCACACTGGCGGAATGTTATATGATACCACGTACTTATACGTTTGTGACTACTACAGTGCCATCTATCACAAAGCGAAAAAAATGGTCCAACTAAAACATTCATAATTCTTTATGTACTACACGAATAAGTAATTAAAATGGGGGTTCCTATTTTTAAAAAAACCAGTTGATGTCCGTTTGACCTAGGGCAGCGGGCCAACCATAGCGCCATCTGGTTTTCCCCTTCAAGCTATACAAGTTTCGTTCTTTGAAGTTTTTTCGTTTGACGCTTATTTCGTGAGATATTTGGCCCGGTCATTATCAATGGACCACCCTGTATCTAAGCATAAAGACAACAAAAAATAACATAAAAATGCAATAAAATAAACAAACAAAAACAAGCCCATACACAACTACTTTCATTTTCATCGCTACTCTCTATGTTCTTCCCCCTTACTTTTTTCTTTTCCTACACCCTTGTAGTAATAGGTTAGTTGTTTTGGGATAGGCCTAGATAGGCGCCAACGCCTGAAGAGGCGCATTTTTTTTTTGTTAGGGACAAGTGGCGATGGCAAGTAGATATTTTTGTAGTTTTCCCTTTCTTGTCCAGGGGCAAAAAAGAAAACAAATAAAGAAGGTGGCCCAGTTGTTACCACAACTGCCTAATAAGCAGGAGATCCCTTGTTGAATCCGAGTCTGGCACACACTTTCGCTCATTACCACTGAATCAACATTAAGTCCCAATTCACCTGACATCAATAGCTCATTTTCTTTTCTTTGCTTCTACCCCCTCCACCTTCAGTTTACATAATATTTGTTACAGCTGCGGATTCCACTTAGTGTCTGTCATTTTGGTCATTTCTGAAAGAACAGTCACCATGCGTTCATATAACTGATTCGTATCCATCACCTTCAGTGCAGATGCACAGTTACGCACAAACTTCTGCAGGAATCTCAAAATAGCGAGCATGGAGGACATGGACAGGGACTGCATATAGGTGACACTGGGTGGGAGTGTGGTTTGGCTAGAAGGTGTGCCGAGATAGACTGTGTCGTCGTGATAAACACTGTGTGCGCGTGGTGCAGTTGATAATCCAACTGCCTAGTCAGCAGAACATTCCATGTTGAATTTTTCAGCACATATTTTCGCTCATCGCCTCTGATTCTACATAAATTCCCAATGCAGCTGACATCAAAAGTCCCTTTACCTTCAATTTACATAATGTGTTTTACAGCTGCAGATCCCGCGTGGTGTCTGTCGTTTTCAGTGTGTCCGAAAGAATGGAGACTATGCATTCATATAACTGATTCACTTGATAGGTAATGAGTCTTCTACCTTCAGTGTGGGTGCACAATTACGTTCAGCCTTCTGCGGAAATCTAAGAGTAGCGAGCAAGGATGACATGGAGGGGGACTGCAGTTAGGTGGCACTCCATGGCAGTGTGGGTCAGCCGGTATGTGTGCTGAGACAGCCACGCAATCGCGATGAACAATGCGCCTGGGTGGCGCAATTTCTAAAGCAAGTGCCTAGTAAGCAGCTGAGTCTTGGTTTGGCTCACATTTTCTTTCATCACTGCTGATTCCGCATAAACCCCTAATGCAGCTGACATCAATAGTTTCTTTCCTTTCTCTTCTACAGCTGCGATTTCTATGTGGTGTCTGTTCTTTCAGACATGTCCAAAGCAGTGTCGTAGCGTGAGGGGAGAATTTGAGACATAGTCTCCCCTGTATTTGTGCTTAAAAAAGATTCAATAGTAATTCATAACAAAAATATAAATAACTTTCTGCTAAGAGCTCTAAATGTGACATCAGTCTTGTAGCCCGCGCCGCACCCTGGGTATTGGCGTATTTGCTTGCTTGAGACTCGACTGCTCTGCCTCCCTTCCCTTACCTTCCCTTACCTGGCTGTGTGCGCCTGCGCCCCCTCCACTTCCTCTCTTCCACGAAGACCGGTGCGCTGCACTTGCTAGCAGGCATCGAGACTAGTCTCTGCCGCTTCTATGCAGGATTTTAACACAGAAGTGAACAGTCGCGCGGTTTTTGTTGATAGTCATTCTTGTGAGATTTTAGTGCATAATTTCGTTGTGTCACCAACATGAGTGAGCGTGCAACTGAACACCTTACAGAATTTTTATTAAAAACGCCTTTTTCTACATTAACATACCGTACGAATAAAAGTTCGAATTGAAGGACAAACGACCTACTCCTATACTCAGTGTAGTTTTTAAGTGAAGCCAAACAAAAACTCACTTTTCAGACAGCCTGGTACGAAAAGTATACTTGGCTGACCGCGATTGCAGTTAATAACAGATTATATTGTTATATATGTCTTCTGTTTGGTGGTGAAAAGGAATAGTCCAATGAGGGCATTTGTACAATAAAAAACTTTGACCGGAATGCACCAAAGCACCAGATATCAAAACATCACCTGCAGAACAAAGAATCATTTCTGTTATTGGGCAAAAGTAGAATTGAGCACGCCCTTTCTGAAGCCGCTCGGCTGACAGCAATAAAATACAACGAACAAGTTGTATCCAATAGGAGAGTATTGGCTTGTATTATTCAGGCAATTGTAATTCTTTGTAAACAAGAACTAACCTTTCGCGGCCATCGAGAGGATGAATCCTCCAGCTACAAAGATAACTATCTGGAATTGTTGGATTTACTAGCTCAAGGAGAGCAGTTAATCCAAGACCATTTGTCATCTCTTCAACCTTTAAAGGAACTTCTCCAGATATACAGAATGATGTAATAGAAATGATAACTCTGGCAGTTAATGAGAAAATAAGGTCTGAAATTCAGAACTGCAATTTCATTTCGATTGAAGCTGATGAAATATTAGACATGTCATGCAAGAGTCAAATGAGTATAATATTCAGATACTGTATTGCAGACAAAATTGAGGAAAGATTCGTTGGATTTTACGATGTTTATGGAGATATAACTGCTTTTTTCAGCAAATCATCAAAACGAACTGTATTGCTAAGAGAAAGGATTTAAACTGCCACATGCAAGCAATACTCGCTGGAACTTTCATTCCAGGGCAGTTTGAACAATATCTAGTCATTTCTCAGAGCTATATAGTGTTTTAAATTATACAATTGATGATACAGACTCTCAGTGGGACCCTGAATCTTTGAGCTGTGCTGTGAGAATGAAACGACGGATGGCTGATCCTACGTTTGTCTACTTGCTTTGTTTCTACCGAGACTGCATTGTTTATGTTGTTCAATTCATTAATGTTCTTCAGCCAAAATGTGTCAGTATAACTGCTTGCCACGACGAAATAAGAACTGTTCTGAGAAACTTACGGCAATTAAGAACGAAAACATTCGTTGATGAATGCATTAAATGCAGTTTGTGTTTGAATGGCAACTTATCATTCCGTGACAGTCAAAAGACATCTCTCAGGGCACTAACTTACGAGATACTGCATTTGCAAATTGTTCACATGGAAAGAAGATTTCAAGAGTTTCCCCAAATTCAATTTGTGAACTTTAGAACGAAAAGTGTTTCTCGAACTATCAAAAAGAATTCCCAAAGTTGAAACTGCTTCAGTTATTAGAACAGTACCCTTTTTTCAAACAAGAACAACTTGAAAATGCACTCTGTAAAATATACGCTGATGTGAAAAAACAACTATCTCCAAGAATCCTCTTAAAGTACACTGTCAACAATGATTTAGACTGTGTTTATGAAGAAACAACGAAGTTCCTGCGTTTGGTTTTGATCCTACCTGCAACTACAGCAAGCAGTGAACGAAGCATGAGTACTCTTAAACGAGTGAAGAATTATTCAAGGAATTCAATGTCCAACACCCGGCTGTCGTGTTTGAGCACGTTAGCAATAGAAAAGACACTAATTGGTGAGCTATCCAGTGATCAGATCTTTGTAGACCGAGTTATAGACTCATTTGTGGGAAGAAAAGACAGGCGCATTGCGCTTGTATACAAGAAAATGTAAGTGCTTCTTCTCTTGCTGCTGGAGTTCTACAAATTTGTCATCGTTTCTTGAACAAGTTAGTTGTTATTATTATTATTATTATTATTATTATTAGTGGCAGCGGTAGTGGTAGTAGTAGTAGTAGTTGTTGTTGTTTTATTTGATGCATTTTGTTTCATTTGTTTAAATTATAGTTTATTGTACTATTTTGTCTACCTATAATAAATATAGTCTCTCCCCAACCTTTACAACCACGCTACGCCACTGGTCCAAAGGAACAGACACCACTCATTGATATTAACGTCGTACATATCCGTAACGAAAAACGTGACACTAAATGACAGAATGTGTACCAATAATTCTAATTTTCGGTTGCGGGATGAAATTTGCGCCGTATCATTAGTGGATGGTGAATTGTGTCTTGTTTCATGAATTACGGCTACAGTGCTATATGTGATATTTGATTCATATTCATGTGGGACAATTGTGCATGAACTCAAGCTGAATGGCCAGGGAAGCAAGCTGTATAGCAGATGTGGTCATTTCAACGTCTTCAATTGTTTTATATATAGTCTGTCTTGCACGACGACGGCGACTGTATCTTCTGTACCAATAATTCTAATTTTCGGTTGCGGGATGAAATTTGCGCCGTATCATTAGTGGATGGTGAATTGTGTCTTGTTTCATGAATTACGGCTACAGTGCTATATGTGATATTTGATTCATATTCATGTGGGACAATTAAGCATGAACTCAAGCTGAATGGCCAGGGAAGCAAGCTGTATAGACAAAACAGCTGCTTCAGGAAGATGGCTACAATTACTATATTACCGGTACATCAAAAGAGAGATGGGTCTGCACTAATAAAACAATTAGTTCAAATGGTTCAAATGGCTCTGAGCACTATGGGACTCAACTGCTGAGGTCATTAGTCCCCTAGAACTTAGAACTAGTTAAACCTAACTAACCTAAGGACATCACAAACATCCATGCCCGAGGCAGGATTCGAACCTGCGACCGTAGCGGCCTTGCGGTTCCAGACTGCAGCGCCTTTAACCGCACGGCCACTTCGGCCGGCAAACAATTAGTTACTCCATGTTCGGAAGATGTGCTGAATCCGCAACCCTCTTCCTTTTTTATTGAAGATCGCTCAAGTTGGCATTGAGAACTTTATTGCGTCCACTACTGGTTTCGTATTTTGCAGCAGGCCATTTTTTAAGTTCTTCGGAAAAATTTTGTGCAGAGGGACAACGTGGTCGCAGTAGTTTCCAATAGCATCTGGACTGGTTTTCATTAAATGAATGTGAAAACCGTATTTTCTTTCGAGTCCAACGATCGCGCAAAATGTTTTTACTTTTCTGACCCTTTACTATCACAGACTGCTGTCAACTGTTTCAAAATTCCAACCGACATTCACCACTCCAGCGGTAGGCCTTTGGTACTCGTGCTGGGACTGGTGCTACTTACGTAACGTAGAATGATGTTTATGGAAATAATTATGTACGCAATGGCTTTGTTTGTCACTGCTTGGGGAGTTTTCTTTTCGTGCAGAAGATTTAAAATCGTTCTCCAATATTTCTTGGGTCAGCCAAGGGACCAAAAGCCTCAAGAAGACACACATCCAAATGAAGAAGAAAAAAGGGAATTAGTTTTTCTTTTACTACTACGTAATGCAAGGTATGTAGGTCTATAAAAAACCGCACAATTGACACAGTCCTATCAGTAAAACATTCTGTGCTGTACTTCTCACTCACATTCAAGTACTCTTCCTGTTTGAAATAGGGCCAGGTAAGTTCACCTAGTTGCAGAAGATTCAAGGATATGTATTTATGGGATTTCTGTTTACTGCAGATGTTTATGTGTAGTTTCATCATGTATTCATCATGATCTTGGAAGCAGTTTATGACACTAACATCCATCAGTCACGGTTGGAATCCGTCAATTCATACAAACACTTGGGTGTAACTCTTTGTAGTGACATGAAATTAAACGACCACGTAAGCTCAGTCATGGGTAAAGCAGGTGGCAGACTTTTGGTTATTGGTAGAATATTAGGGAAATGCAGTAAGTCTACAAAGGAAACACTCGTGTAACCCATCATAGAATATTACTCATGTGTATGGAACTTGTATACCAAATAGGACTAACAGGCGATAATGAACGTATAGAGATGATGGCAGCAGGAATGGTTACAGATTTGCTTTATCTCTGGATGAATGTCACAGAGATGTTGAAAGAACTGAAATGGCAGATCCTTGAGGATAGACATCAAGTAGCCCACAGAAGTCTGCTTACAAAGTTTTGAGAAGAGGCTTTAAATGATGGCCTGAAGAATATACTACAATCCCTTGCTTATCACACCTATAGTGATCGTTAGGACAAACTTATCGATTAAGTACGGCACACACAGTGGCATTTCAAGAGTCATCCTTCCCACATTACATATGTGAGTGGAACAGTCAAAAGCCCTAGTAACTGGTGCTGGTATGATGGGACATACCCTCTGCCATGCAGTTAGCAGTGGTTTACAGAGTATGAATATAGATTTTAGTACCATACAATTCTGCTGCTCATATATAGGTGCAAATTTTAATCTAACTACAGATATTAAATATTATGCCACAACAGGCTCACAGCCAGTTAGATGCAGTGCATCAAAAGCAGAAGAGAACATCATGCATGTGTTTTTACACTTATTTCTTTAATTGTTCAGTAATATAAAAAAAATTATTTTCATTACTGTCTTTGACATGGAACTTAATAATATTTGATCGTGTCAATGGCCACTTCTTGTCATAACAGTACTGCTTCCAACACACCGGGATCCTGCTGCCATTATTGTTTAAAGTTATGATTTACTTTAACTGTTTTGAAAAGTTTTAATTTATTATTGGTATCCAATATCTGTTACGATATTTCGTCCCTTATTTACAATCCAAGCAGTGTGTGAGCTTTACAGAGGTAGCCAATGGAGTTAGAGCAAATATGGATCATCCTGATCAATATACGAGGTATTTTAAGATCATGAGAATCTATCTTCAGTGAGGGGATAAATGGCATATATAGTTTTCTCTCACCACATACTACCACCACTCATCCTGTCCCAGCTGACCCTTGCGGCCGAGCTGTTCTAAGCGCTTCAGTCCGGAACCGCGCTGCTGCTAAGGTCACAGGTTCGAATCTTGCCTCAGGCATGGATGTGTGTGATGTCCTTAGGTTAGTTAGGTTTAAGTAGTTCTAAGTTTAGGGGGCTGATGGCCTCATATGTTAGGTCCCATAGTGCTCAGACCCATCACACTTACAAACAAACACACATATTCATTTCTGTTTAAGAAATACACTTTTACATGATAACTCCCTGGCAGACACCATCTCTAATATGCGGCACCATACCTTGCAGACTTGTAACACTCCATTTTAATAATCTGATATGTGTCATTTACTTCAAATCATTTAAATCATCTTCAACAGCGTTTCAGCTAACACTGAGAAGCTAATTTAGCATCCCACTGTCATTGAGTTCATTAGAAAAGGAGTCATAGCTTAGTTGTAGAAGCGTGGAGAAAGAGAACAACTATAGCTTAGATGAAGGATTTCTCAGTGTGAGATACTGACATAGATGTTTGCCCCTAAGTTTCGCCACAGTTACATGTTCTGTCATATTTTAACCAATGGTTGTGGGGAAATGAATGCTAGAAATGTGATTTTATGCCACTCAAAGCTGATGGAAAATCAGATGCTGTCTAATTTGTGTCTTCATTATTGATTTTATAGGCATAATGGTAATGATAAAGGCTACTTTCAACAATACCAGTAGTGGGAGTGAGAGAATTCTTACCAATTTCAGCTATAAGTAGCCTGTAATCAAACCCCATTCTTATCTACTATTGAACAAGTGCACTTCTGACCTAGTGTAGGTGCTGCTAAAGCAATTAATGCAATGTGTTGATGACATTGCCCAAGGAAATGTTCAGAATCTCTGTCAGTTTATTTAATTATCAACAGTTTCAACTCATTTATTTTTGATGAGACACACTAATTAAACCTTGTAAATGGAGATTTGACTGCAGTTATGTTACATTCATGCTGCTACATGCTCCTTAAGTAGTCCTTCCTAAATAAACTATTGCTATGACACAGTTATGTGCCTTTTACATATGGGGGTGACATTGTTCTTTTATTGGTATAGACTTCCAACACTTCATTGTATGAATTATGACATCTGAATATCTTCCTAATGATAAATGTCTTTCTTTAGCCAGCTAAGGGCAGATTATGAAAGAAATGAATGATAATACCCATCAGTTCAAAGTTTAATTGAAATAATTTTATGTTCACATCCCCCAACAATGTGTAATGTGAGGAACTTTAGGATGTTATTGGCATATTCAGTGAAAATTAGTTTTAGAATTTACTGAAACAAATTTATTATAGACAGATAATTGGTCACATTTCCATGCATCTACTACTAGACATGATTTTTTTTTTTTTTTTTTTTTTTTTTTTTTTTTTTTTTTTTTTTTTTTTTTGCAGGGAAACAAAAGCATCACCACTAAGACAACCTATTTTCCCATTTCATCTATCCATTATCAGCCTCATCTGGATACATTGTGCACTGTGCAGTAATCTGGTAGAGGCGTCATTATCGTTTTCTTAGCAATTTTTCTAATGAAGGATGTTAAAGTAAATAAAAACTGCTTTACATGTTTTAATATGAACATGACTAATTTGAGAGTGTAGAAATTGCTGCTGAATCTCCAAAACTTTCACAAATACATAGGTTTTTATCATTTCTTTTAACTGTGACTGACCTTAGAAAACCAACTTTATGTGTCAACCTACAGTGAGTTACTTTGTTTTTATTGGTACTCCAAATTGAGAGTCATTTTTATGAAGTGTTCAGCTGAAGTGCATCCTATGATGGAAGTTACTTTTACAGTAGTGGATTTTGTTAGGCACCCATTTTGGAAGTAAATTGACATTACAGACATGTACTGATCAGTCAGAACATGATGACCACCTGCCTAAAAGCCGGTATGTCCACCTTTGGCATTGATAACAACAATGATCCACTGTGGTGTGGAATCAACCAGGCCTTGCTACATTGCTGGAGGGAGCTGGCACCATGTTTGCGCACGCAAGTCACCTAATTCCCGTAAATTACTGGGATGGGGTGGGGCGATGTCCTTCGACGCCACATTCAATCACATCCCGGATGTGTTTGATTGGGCTCAGATCTGGCAAGCTGGCAAGTTGCGGAGGAGATGGGGGGGGGGGGGGGGGGGCAGCATGCTAACTGGAAATCGCTACTGTGTTCCTCAGACAACTCTGTCACACTCCTGGCATTGTGACATGTCACATTATCTTGCTGGAAGATGCCACTGCTGTCAGGAAACATCATCCTCATCAAGCAGTGTGCATGGTCTGCAACCAGTGTACGTTAATCCTTGGCCATCATGCACCAGCTCAACTGTACCCCAGAGCATAATGGAGATCTCACCGCCCTGTCTTGATCCTATGGTACAGCTGTCAAGAAGCTGTTCCCCTGGAAGATGACTGATTTGCACCCTCCAATTGGCATGATGAAGAAGGTATCAGGATTCATCAGCATCAGACCTTGTGGCACTCTGCTACTGCCCCACCATCCAGTACCAATCGTCACGTATCTATGTCAGTTTCAGTTGTAGGCATCATGATGTTAACATTGGCACATGTATGTGTCGTCGGCTGCAGACTCCCATCATTAGGAGTGTCCAGTGCACTGTGTGTTCAGATACACTTGTATTCTGCCCAGTATTAAAGTCTGATGTTAGTTCCACCACAGTCCACCATGTGTCCTATTTTACCAGTATGCCCAGCCTATGACATCTGACACCTGTAATGAGGGGTGGTCGCACAACTGCACGGTGTCTGGACGTGGTTTTACCTTGGTTTTGCCACATGTTGAAGACACTCACCACAGAACTCCTCAAACACCCGGCAAGTTATGAAATTTCTGAAATGCTCATGCTGAACTTCCAGGCTATCACAATCTGCCCTTGGTCAAACTCAGACAGGTGGTGTGCATTACTCATTCTGAACATGGTCAGCACACTCACTGATACTACATGCACTGTGTGTGTGTCTGACTAGTAGTCATTCCTTGCGCATCACTTTGCTGTCACCTGGAAGGGTTTATATCGATAGTGAGTTATTGGTCATAATGTTCTGGCTAATCAGTGTTAAGGAATTATGTAAATGTTACTCTGGTGCACCATTTGCACTCAATACTTGATGGAAATGGAAATGTCGTGTGGCTAGGGCCTCCTGTCAGGTAGACCGTTCGCCTGGTGCAAGGCTTTCTAGTTGACGCCACTTCAGCAAATTGCGTGTCTATGGGGATGAAATGATAATGATAAGGACAACACATCACCCAGTCCCTGAGCGGAGAAAATCTCCGACCGAGCCGGGAATCGAACCCGGGCCGTTTGGTATGACATTCCGTCGTGCTGACCACTCAGCTACCAGGGGCGGACTACTCAATACTTGATGAAAAATGCAATGTAATGAAAGTATTTTATGACTAGCCTTTCCCCTGTGGCCTTGACCATATACGCATTTTATACATATATTGCACATATTTCCTCCATCCCCCTTCCCACCTCTAACTCTTCAACCTCCTGTCTTTGTGTCCACCTCATTCTCCCTTCCTGCTCCCTCCGTCCTTACCTATTCTCTCCAGCTATCTCTCTCTGTCCATCTCCTGCTCTATTCATTTCGACATTCTCCCATGTGTGCCCATCCGCATGTATGGCTCCTCTATAACAGGTCAAAAAAGCAGGTCGATACTACTCCCATAACACACCTATCATATGTGAGTGAGACAGCCTAAAAATCTGGGGCTTGGGAAACCTTTTCGGAAATCATTATGGACTTCAATATTCCAAGATCCACAGTGTCAAGTGTTTGCTGGCAATACCAAATTTCAGGCATCACCTTTCAGAAAATGCAATTTCCAATGGCCTTCTTTTAATGATGGAGAGCAGTGGCTTTTGGGTAGAGTGTCAGTGCTAATCAGACAAGCAACACTGCATTAAAAAAAAAAACATCGCAGAATTCAATGTGGAATATATGACAAACGTATCTGTTAGGACAGTGTGGTGAAATTTGCAATAATTGGGCTGTGGCAGAGATGACCAATGTGAATACCTTTGCTGACAGCACTAAATCACCTGCATTGCCTCTTCTGAGCTCATAATCATATCCTTTCGACACTAGATGGCTGGAAAACCAAGGCTTGGTCAGATGAGTCCTAATTTCACTTTGTAAGAGCTGATGGTAGGGATCGAGTGTGTCACAGACCCCTCAAAGCCATGGACCATGTTGTCAACAAGGCACTGTGCAAGCTGTTGGCGGCTCCATAATTGTGAAGGGTGGGTGTACATGGAACAGACTGGGTCCTCTGGTACAACTGAACGAATTATTGAATGTAAATGGTTTTGTTTGGCTATTTTGAGAGCATTTGCAGCCATTCATGGACTTCATGTTCCCAAACAATGATAAATTTTTTATGGATGAAAATGCACCATGTCACTGGGCCACAGTTGTTTGTATTTGAAGAACATTCTGGATGATTTGACCAAATGATTTGGCCACCCAGACTGCTTGATATGAATCCTGTCAAACATTTATGGGACATAATTGAGAGGTCAGTTCATGTACAAAAATCCTGCATCAGCATCTCTTTCACAATTAAGAATGGGAATAGAGGCAGGATGGCTCAGTATTTCTGCATGTGACTTCCAATGACTTGTTGAATTCATATCCTCAATGCTGGCAATTTTCTGGAGGGAAGTTTATGTTCTTGTCATGAAACACCTATTGAAAAAAATTTAGAGAATAAGCGGCTGTGAAAGACCACAGAACAACTTTATTGCCACAGTAAAGATCATGAAAAGAAGAAAAAAGAAATTAGTGTTCATATTTAAGCAAATAGACATTTATTTCTCCATTGTTCGATTTGTGAGTGAGATAGGAAAGGGAATTATTAGTTGTGGTACAAGGTACCTTCCACCATAGTGCATTGTGAAATAAAAGTAGATGTAGAAGGTTAGAAAGTAAAGGCAGGTCACTATGACCTCATGATGAGGATCTCCTACAGGTGAATTAATCTGATGTTGGGGCCTGGGTGAACTGCCTTCCTTTTTTAACCATCAGCACTCAAATCTCTCTCTCTTCCTGGAGTTTGCTATAACATATGGTTTTATTTTGGTTCTGAATGCCAGAAGACAAAATAATGTATTTCTGACAACTTATGCACTAGTGACTAGAGTAAAATGTTAGAGAAGAATGAGACAAAATATATTTGGAAATTGTGTTTGTGTTTAATTTCATGATTCATAAAACTGTGTTATTTCAGAAACTTAATTTCCTTATTAGCTCTATATTTTGTTGAAGATAAATGCACAAATACTTAAATGTTGGATGTTAATGTCTCTTTCAACTCACTTAAATGTATCAAAGACAACAACCTCATCAATCTTAGGATTCAACAAATATGATCAAAGTGCAAGTTAATACTTATTCCATCTAATATTATGGGATACCCAAAAAGAAAAACTGGAATTATTTTTTAGAAGCTATATATTTTCAAACTATGTACAAAATGACCTGATCCCCTTGAAGATACTTTCCATTATAACTAATACTTTTCTCCCACTGGCACTTCCAATGTTCAAAACATTTTTTGTAGTCATCTTTAGAAATAGCCGAAAGCTTCTACCTCCTTTTTTGACTTCTTTAATGTTGTCAGATTGGTGTCCTTTCATGCACCTTTTCATGCATGGAAACAAGAAAAAGTCGAAGAGAGCCAAGTCAGGTGAGTAAGGTGAATGCCATTTTTACCCAAAAACTGTCTAACAGAGATGGCTGTGTGTGCAGGTGCATTGTCGTGTTGGTAGAACCATTTCCTGTCTTCCACAAATCAAGTCTTTTTTGATAAACACTGTTGTGTTTAAAACTTCCAAGTAAAGGTTTAATTGATGGTCTGACCCAATGGCACAAACTATCATTGATTTGGGCAGTTGACTGATGTCTAGAAAAAGGTTTAACATCAATTGACATGTCGCCAGTTTTAAATTGAGCAAACTACTCGTATGCTTGAGTTTTTCCCATAGCTTCATCTTGGTAATCTGTTTTCAACATTAAAACAGTTTCAGCAACATATTTACCAAGTAGAAAATAAAATTTCACAGCTAGGTGTTGTTCACTTAAACTTGTCATCATAAAAGTGAAACAAGAATAAAACAGTACCAGCAAAAACAATCACTGCAGATGAACAGTACAAGCCAAATGACAACACAGGTGCACTGTACTAGCAATAAGTTGCACTATACGTGCCTAGTGGCAAAAATACATATGACACAAGATCTGCCCACAGTATTGTTATTCTGGTATTTAAGGGACACCATCGTATACCCATCAGTGTGAGCACTCATTTGCATGACTTGATGTGAAACTCCAACTGTGCAAGAATGATAGCTGTAGTACAGTAACACAGAATTTTCTCTAGTCAAATGTTCACTACCAAATCCTAATTCTTGCCAAAATTCATAAAGGAAAGCTACTTGTTTACTTTTTCTCCTTGACTCTCTTAAAATTTCACAAACTATTAGAAATATAGGTTTTCTGTTGTGTAGCCCTTACTGTCTGATACCAGAAATACCCATACCCTTTCCTAGAATGTGGTTAATCTGTTATTGAACACATGAACAAATCTCATTTACAGTTGCCATCCATACCATCAGTGTGGTTGTTTCATTTGGTGAGTGTTTTCTCTTTGTATTAATCATATGTTTCTGATCCATTGTGTATTGTGTACATAATTCAGTTTTGTGGCTGCAGTTATTTGATTAGCTCAGAGTGAACTTTCTCATACATGTTAATGTACACCATTGTTGGGCATATTTTATAAGAAAGCTGACTTCACAGATGTTACTAAATATTGACAACTCTTACCTCTTATGTGACTTTCTTAATTGTTGTCATCCCTCTGACTAGTAATGAGATACTTACAAAATCATTGTTGGGATCTCAAAAGAATCACTCTATTGATAAAGCTGATAATGCCTTCACTTAACAGATAGTAAAATTTTTAAATGGTAAAGGATCATCAGCTGGAATTGTCTCTTACTTATTAAAGAGTTTTTATTTTTCAATCACAATGTACCATAAGAGAAATTAAGTTTTTACACGATAGCTTGTTCAGCACATGCCAGATTTAGTTCCTATTTATGAATCAGGATGAAAAATGTTACACTAGGCTTGTGGGTAATACAAAGAGGGACACAGGCTTCCAGCATGCTAGGTTGTTGAAGGGCCAACAACTTGTGATACCATTTCAATATGACAAACAGCTAAAGTTGCAAAATGCTCTTTTTATTACTTGATGATCACCAGTTTTAGGTTTTTATTCATAACTCATTCTCAGATCATCCATCGAAGCAGAACGAATATTATTCCACACAGCAAAAAATCATGACAATTATTAGCAAAATGGAGTGCAGTGCAAATGATCATGAAATGTGTATCCAGTTTTGTGATCACTTTCTTTGTACTTCTGTGCAAACTGACTGTAATGAATTTTTGGTCTCTGGAGTAACATTTATTCTGATTGGATGGATGATTTGAGGATGGGTTATGAATAAAAACCCAAAACTAGACATGATCAAGTAATAGAGATATTTTGCAATTTTGGTTATTTGTTATATTGAAATTGCAAAGAGGGACACCATTTCACCTTCATGGGGAGAAAATACACTGATTAATCCAGAGAGTTCTATTATGGGTCCATTGCTGTTCACGTCAAATGTTAGTGATTAATCAGTTTATCCCAGGATAACTCACCACTTAGGCAAAAAGTATTCTCTACACAAAAGGAAGTAATTAGAATTAAATGTGATGACAACACATATAAATTTTTGAGGAATCTGTTAAGCAATAGGGAATTTTAAACACATCGTTGCAGCACATTTATTACCTCATTACATTCATTCTCGTGATTGCTATGGTCGCAGGTTCGAATCCTGCCTCGGGCATGGATGTGTGTGATGTCCTTAGGTTAGTTAGGTTTAAGTAGTTCTAAGTTCTACGGGACTGATGACCACAGATGTTAAGTCCCATAGTGCTCAGAACCATTTGAACTATTTGAACATTCATTCTCAACTCACTGTAGTTTGAAAGTAACAGAGATATTCGCTAATGCAATGCCAGAATAAAAAGTGATCTGCACTTCCCCTTGGTGAATCTAACTGTGGCACAGAAAGGAATGCAATTCTCAGCCATAAAACTCTTTGATATTCTATACAAAGATATAAAATGTCTGACAGATAGCATAAGTGTTCTTAGATATATATTACAGTTGTTTATCCATAAAAACCCATTGTATACTGCAGAGGAATTCCCACTACATTGATTTTCTTCTAAATGTGTAGGAATTTTTTTGTACATAATATGACGTCCTGGCACCAGATATGTTCTGATTAGGAATGGCTCCAGTGACATAACATGAGTGTTCACTCAGAGCATCTTTTAGATGGTTATTGAAGAAGTATTTTGTAGTTATTTGCATGTTCTAGGAGTATATTGGTGACCATTTCCAATTATATAGAAAGAGAAATAGGTTTGTATAGTCGAAATATTGCTATATGCTCATCATTTACATAAGTCAATCTTTACTTCAATCTCAGTATGTGGTATAGGAGAAGATTCCAAGTGAAAAATGAGTTTAATGTCTATTTCAGTCTTTCATTAGCTGCCAGCACATTTAATTCACAAAGGACTCTCTCAGATATTTTTAGGGCTGCGCATTCCCTCCTTCTGTCCTTGAGTAGGCAAATTTGCTTATAATAAGTGCTACCGGTACTTTTGATCCTACACTTATATTTAAAAATGCTGCCAATTTTTTTTCCCAAAAGTGTTACTGGTTCCTCATACCAAACTTCATATGAGAGAGTAAATGTGCTGAGAGGCTGCTGTTAGTCTGCCCTATCTTCTTAAATGGTTTTATATACAAGGTAAAGTATGGAAACTGGCTAAAAATCATAGCCAGAATTGCCCATAAACCGCATTATTAATATGTGAGGTGGATTTGACATTTAGCTGATGTGCCTTTATGTGTCCTGGAAGTGAGTGCTTTAACATGCTCTTTTATCTGGACAGGTTACAGTGCTCTGAAATGTATTTTAAATGAGCTGTTTGAAGTTATGAAAACACTTTATTATGTCTCACAACATAGTTTACTACTATCACTATCTGAAATCCAATTACTAACTGCCGGCCGAAGTGGCCGTGCGGTTAAAGGCGCTGCAGCCTGGAACCGCAAGACCGCTACGGTCGCAGGTTCGAATCCTGCCTTGGGCATGGATGTTTGTGATGTCCTTAGGTTAGTTAGGTTTAACTAGTTCTAAGTTCTAGGGGACTAATGACCTCAGCAGTTGAGTCCCATAGTGCTCAGAGCCATTTGAACCATTTGAACCAATTACTAACTAAATTTTAAGATTTCATTTAATTTATAGAATACTGACAATACTTAAGACATTGATTATTAATTCAGGATCGTTAACTATTTACAATAATGCAGTAGTTGTGCCAAATTTGTTGTCAGTAATAATTGCCACTTTAAGAATAATATTATAATAATATGTTAAAATAGAAGAAAACTGGTTTTTTCTTGTTCTTCTGATACAGAATAATAAAGTGCATGTGGCAAGTGTATTGTATCATCTTCATGATAAAATTCTACAGCATTTTGACACTACTGTTTGCGATGTTTTCAAATGCAGTTTTCTTCTATCTTGTGTAAAGTTTCTTCTGTTTACTGATAAATGGACAGTCTAAGTATGAACCAGTATGCAACAGAGCCCAGGCAAAACAAATTATTAAATGTAATGAGAAGAAAATTTTTAGTTGACTTCAGCTGCATAGTGTATAAATTGCCACAACTTGTTGTGTGAACATTATTTATTTTTCCTGAACGAATCACTACTCTACTCTTAAGTTCCTGAGACTGAGGATCCATTAGTGCTTTACGTGGAGTGATACGTAAAATGTCAGAGTCTCTTCTTGTTAGCACTACAGCACCACAAACAAATAGGGAAGGGGAAAAGACTGGAAGCTGCATTGGTGGATTAGGAAGCATGTGCAGTATCGGAGGGGAAGCGGAGAAGTTAATTGCTAGGTTTAGGACAGGGACTACTGGAGATTGAGGCCAAGGACTTTACGTGGAAAAGGTATATGTTTTTGGGGGAGGTTATGCTGCACAGTTCCAAAAATCTGTAGTAGGTGGAAATAATTCAGAGGGTGCCAGCTGTGAAGTAGTCATTAAAGTAAAGCAAGTCATACTGAGCAGAATACTCAGCAACAAAGTGATCCAGCTGCACATTAGCCACTGATTGGCGGTGGCCATTCATGCAGACAACTTGGTAGTTTCATGCCCATGCAGATAGCCGCAGAGTGGTTGCATCATAGTCTGTAATGAAATGGCTCCTTTTACAAGTAGTCCTTACTTTTACGATGCAGAAGATGTCTGTGACAGGACTGAAGTAGGTGGTAGAGGGAGGATTTATGGGATAGGTTTTGCATTTAGGTCTATTGCAGGGATATGATCCTTGATGCAAGGGTTTGGGACAAGGGACGGAGTACGGGTGGGCAGAGATATTGCGTAGGTTTGGCACGCAGCAGGATACCACTGTGGAAGGGGTGGTGAGTATAGTAGGTAGGATATTTCTCCTTTCCAGTCATGGCTAGAGGTATTCAGAACACTGGCAGAGAATGTGATTGACTTACTCCAGCCCTTAGTGGTATTGAGCCTTGAGGATAGCTCTCCATTATGGCCAGACAGTGGATATTTTTTTCTTCATAATTACAGTATATTACCTGAAAAACTAAAACAGGGCACACAAATCACATTTACTTCAATAGCAATATATTTATTAACTATGTATTTCTAGTACTTAATTCTTTTAGTACCGCAACGAAGTCTGCTAATAAAAAAACTACAAAAAAATCTCTTAATGAGTTACCCAACAACTAATACTACTTTAAACCCTACAGAATCTGTTGTGTGTTCGCTAATTTATTTTGATGTGCTTAAGTTGTAGATGGTTATTTCCACTATGGGATCCATCCTCATACACAATGGATGTGTGAGAGATGTTAGGTAAGTTGAGAGATGACGTATGGGAGATCTGTTTCTGGGTGAGGTTGAGAGATTAATTTCGATCTGTGAAGGCCTCAGTGAGATTCTTGGCATATTTGGAGAGTGACTGTATGACACTAAAGATGTGAGGATCAGTGGTACTGAAGCTGTATGGAAGGGACTTCTTGGTATGAAATGGATGTCAGCTGTCAGAATGGAGGTATTGGTTGTGGTTGACACATCTGATAGAGACAGAGGCACTGATTTATCCTTGAGGTGAAGGTCAACATCAAGGAAGTTGGCATGTTGCATTGAGGAGGACTAGGTGAAATGATTGTAGAGATGGTGTTGAGATTCTGGAAGCATGTGAACAGGGTTTTTTTCACCCTTGGTCCAGATCACAAAAATGTCATCAGTTGATCTGAACCGGGTGACTGTTTTTAGATTCTGAGTGGTTAGGATGCATTCCCCTTGATAGCCTGTGAATAGGTTGGCATAGAATGTTTACTTGTGGTTGCTCATTGCTGTACAACAGGTTGATTTGTAGTTGATCCCTTCAAAGGAGTAATAATTGTGGGTGAGAATAAAATTGATCACGGTGAACGGAAAGGAGATTGCAGGTTTGGAGTTGGTTTGGCATTGGTAAAGTCAATGTTAAATGGTAGCAGGGCCATTGTCATTTGGGATGTTAGTGTAGAGGGAGGTGGCATTGATGGAGATGAGCAGGGCTCTAAGTGGTAAGGGAAAAGGAACTGTGCAGAGTCGGCAGTGGATGTGGTTAGTGTCTTTTATATTAGAGGGTAGGTTACAGGTTATAGCCTGCATGTAGTGCTGCACAAGAGGAGAGGTGCCCTCAGTGTGGTAGTAGGGCATCCTGAGTGGTTGGGTTTATGGACTTCAGAAAGCATGTAGAAGGTAGCACTGTGGGGAGTGGTGGTGTTGAGGAGAGAGACAGACTCAACGGAGAGCCTCTGAGATGGACTTAAGGATATGAGGAGGGACTAGTGATCATGATGGATTTCTGGAATAGACTCTTTGTGACAGGGTTTTTAGGTGGGTATATCAGACAGCTGGTGGAACCCCTCTGCTAGGTAATCCCTGCAGTTCGTAACCAGAGGGGTGGAGCTTTTGTTGGCTGGTAGGATCATGAGCTTGGGATCAGATTTTAAGTGATGGAGTGAGGTTCTTGCTGTGGATATAATGTTGGTTTCCTTGATGAGGGATATGGTGAATGTTGCCTCACCATGCTCGTACTGATAAAGACTTGCTGTACTACACTACTGGCCATTAAAATTGCTACACCACAAAGATGATGTGCCACAGACACGAAATTTATTTGACAGGAAGAAGATGCTGTGATATGCAAATGATTAGATTTTCAGAGCATTCACACAAAATTGGCGCCGGTGGCAACGCCTACAATGTGCTGACATCAGGAAAGTTTACAACCGATTTCTCATACACAAACAGCAGTTGACCGGAGTTGACTGGTGAAATGTTGTTGTGATGCCTCATGTATGGAGGGGAAATGCATACCATCTGGTTTTCGACTTTGATAAAGGTCGGATTGTAGCCTATCGCGATTGTGGTTTATCGTATCGGGACATTGGTGCTCGCGTTGGTCGAGATCCAACAACTGTTAGCAGAATATGGAATCTGTGGGTTCAGGAGGGTAATACAAAATGCCGTGCTGGATCCCAATGGCCTTGTATCAATAGCAGTCGAGATGACAGGCAACTTATACGCAAGGCTGTAACGGATCATGCAGCCACGTCTCGATCCCAAAGTCAATAGATGGGGACGTTCGCATACAACAACCATCTGCACGAAGAGTTCAACGATGTTTGCAGCAGCATGGACTATCAGCTCGGAGACTGTGGCTGCGGTTACCCTTGATGCTGCATCACAGACAGGAGTTCCTGCGATGGTGTACTCAATGACAAACCTGGGTGCAAAATGGCAAAACGTCATTTTTTCAGATGAATTCATGTTCTGTTTACAGCATGATGATGGTCGCATCCATGTTCGGCGACATCACGGTGAACGCACATTGGCAGCATGTATTCGTCATAGCCCTACTGACGTATCACCCGGTGTGATGGTATGGGGTGCCATTGGTTACACGTCTCATTCACCACTTGTTCGCATTGACGGCACTTTGAACAGTGTTTCAGATGTGTTACAACCTGTGGCACTACCCTTCATTCGATCCCTGCAAAACTGTACATTTCAGCAGGATAATGCACGAATGCATGTTGCTGGTCCTGTATGGGCCTTTCTGGATACAGAAAATGTTCGACTGCTGCCCTGGCGAGCACATTCTCCAGATCTCTCACCAATTGAAAATGACTGGTCAATGGTGGCCGAGCAACTGGCTCGTCACAATGTGCCAGTCACTATTCTTGATGAACTGTGGTATCGTGCTGAAGCAGCATTGGCAGCTGTCCCTGTACACGCCATCCTATTTCTGTTTGACTGAATGCCCAGACGTATCAAGACCGTTATTACAGCCAGAGGTGGTTGTTCTGGGTACTGATTTCTCCGTATCTATGCTCCCAAACTGTGTGAAACTGTAATCACATGTCAGTTCTAGTAAAATATATTTGTCCAATGAATACCCATTTATCATCTGCATTTCTTCTTGGTGTAGCAATTTTAATGGCCAGTAGTGTAGATATTTCAGTCTCATAGTGAGTGTGGGCCCTATATGTTCCTTGGATGCTTGCCATGGCAAAGATAACATTAAAATAATAGGGTACAGCAAGATATGCAGTCAAGTTAGTCATATTTTAGAAGCACTTCAGCAGTGTAGTTTGTCATTTTCTTCAGTTTTATAATTTAAAAAATGTAATAAGACTATTCTTGGTGTGCAGTCATAAACAATGAATGATTGAGAAAGCACTGGAGCAGCAGAGACTACAATGTTCAATAGTTCTTCAGTTGCACCTGTTTACTTGGAGCCTCAGATATAATTTACACATCATCATGTCAAATGATAACTGGAGACTATTATTCTTATAAAAATGCTAAGTGTTAATGAGGTAAACTGCTGTGTACAAGTGGAAAAGGTAATTGTGGAAAACAAAATAACTACCAAATATTAAAACCAGCCTGCTGAAAAAACAATGTTGTTTACCATATTTAACACATTCTTACAGGATAGTGTATCATGAGGAATGTTGAGAGTAAGGGCACTGTGAGATATACTTCACAAGGAACTCCTGTTAGCAATGGTTAAGGTGCATCTACTTCTGTTTATGTTTTAACAACCCAACAGGACCATTATACAAGTGTAGGATCCACATTTGAGGATATGTCAAAGGGCTGTCATCTGAACTATAGAACTGTTCCAAAATAATCTGATAAGAAGGATGTAGCACTACACCCTAAATGACTTCATCATGTTACAAAATATGAAAAGAATCTGAGATGGTGTTTTGGTATGTCTGGTAAAAAATTGAGAAAAAATGTTTGTTTCATGAGCAACTCACTTTACTTCTGGACTTAGTCTCCTTTGATGGATATACACTTGGTCCAGTGATCCTCCAACTTTTTCATTCCATAATAAAAATATGTTTTGTCAAAATCTGCAAATTACTCACTGACGACAACTATCACTTCTTCAGTTGAAGACAATTTCTCCCTAGGAAACCAAAGTTGCAAGTTAGGGAATAGGAAGAAGTCACTTGTAGCTAAGTCTGGTGAGCAGGGTGGATGAGGAATTATGTCAAAGCCCAATTCACGCACTTGCGCCATTGTTACCACTGATGTGTTTGATGGTGCATTATCCTGGTGAAACACCACTAATGTTCATGCCGACCTTGTTTTTTTTTTCAGCCTCTGCAAGACTCAAATGGTCCAACAATGAATCATAATAGGGTCTAGTTATGGTAATGCCTTTTTACAATTAATCTATAAGGATTATTCCTTGGTAATCCCATAAAATGGAGGCGATCATCATACAAGCTGTCAAAATTGTTTTTGCCTTTTCTGACGCACTTTCACCAGCCTTCATTCATTGTTTTGATGGTGTGTCATGTGGGATCCAGGTTACATAAACAGTCACAAATCAACACAAAAGATCTTGCAGACATCACCAGACATTGTGTTGAGATGTTGTGGCAAATGCAATTTTGCTCAACTGTGAACAATTGCGGAGTCCACTTCACACACAGCTTCTTCATAGGTAATTCTCTGTACAGAACATCATGCACTTGCTCAGTTGAGATGCCTAAAAGCTCAGAAAGCGTACAAATTTTTAGTAGTTGGTCTTGCCTTACCATATCATGGCTTTTATCAATGTCTTCCTTTGTTGAGACCTCCATTAGACAGCAGGAGCGTACTTCATATTCAGTGCTTATTCGACTGCATTTAAGATCATTAATCCAAAATAAATTGTCTCCTATGATGGTGCAAAAACTACATGACTTCATCCAATCCCGTTTTGATTTGTGCGGCAGTCCATCTCATCAAATGGAAGTGTTTAATAGCAGCACAAAACTGAGTGTTCTCCATTTTTAATTATAGTCGACGCACTGACCAATTTAGACAGATGTCAACACTGTACTGTACACTATAGATTGTTTAATTTCTTTATACAATCCTTGGAATAATCAGGCTTATCAGTCATGAAAGCTCAACAAAAATGTTCCATTCTTTCATGGAGATTTACCTGTCTTGTCAGAAGACCCTTGTACTTAGTAGTTATCTGTCATATATATGACCAGAATGAAAAGGAACAATTTACAGTGTTACTGAATCTGGTTTACATAATACCTACTGTGATGGTGTTAGGGATGGTGACTTTCATGTAGTAAGCTTTTTTCTGAAATTAGTTATTTTCAACATTAAGTGTATAATTTAATTTAAATTGCTAGTTACTTTTCAGATCTATGTTTGATGTCTCCTCAGGCAATGACAGGCTGTTAATTTTTTTATTTATTTCAATCACAAATGCTCCTTCAGTTTTTAGTTTCTTGTATAAGGCAAGACTTTGACTTACCAACTTCATATATCCTTGAGTACCAGACTCTGAGAAATGAGAAACATGTTCTTAACTCTTGTACCTCCTACTTTCTCTTCTAGTGCATGTTATGATTAATTTTAATGCTATGAAGAAGGAGATTGTGTAAAGTGCATCAAGTGTGCATTTCAGTAAGCTGTACAGTCATTTGATCTAATACTCAGCTGAGTTGATAATGTCAGAAATTTCCAGAAAACCTAAGATACTATCAGGCCAGTTTAAAAATCTGAAACTTATAACAAGGCCTTATTCAGCAATATTTATTTGGTTCATTGTATCTCCATTTCAGCCTTGTCATTTAGTAAGTTAGTTTAAGTGAACAACAGCATGGTACTGCAACAACAAATTCATATTTCTCTTCTCTTCCAAGGTGGTTCTAGTTTGTAAATAGATATTCATTTCTAGACTAGAAGGAGAAGAAACAATTTAAGTTTATATTGACACTTGATATACCTGTTGTTCTGGTGTAAGTGGTAAAATAGTTTTATGGCATCATACTTCAAATGTTTCAGAGCTGTTGAAAGCTTTAGCTGTCAGTAATAAAGTTGTACTGTTTCTTGTGGTGATGAAGATCTGAGTATTAATATCCATTTCAAACAGTGATGGATTACTTAAGACAGATGTCATTAGTGAATATATGTTATGAAGAGGTACCAACAAATTGACAAAAAAATGGTTCAAATGGCTCTGAGCACTATGGGACTTAGCATCTTAGGTCATCAGTCCTGTAGAACTTAGAACTACTTAAACCTAACTAACCTAAGGACAGCACACACATCCGTGACTGAGGCAGGATTCGAACCTGCGACCGTAGCAGTCGTGCGGTTCCAGACTGAAGCGCCTAGAACCGCTTGGCCACATCAGCTGGCTAACAAAATGACAGTTTGTGATCATGATGTATTGTATTCACCATTTGCATTAAAGTAAAAAACACTTTTATTCTTAACATATGACATGAGTGCAAAAAAATTAAAGATTGCTTATTAAAACATGTGGCCCATGTTCTTTGTTAATTTGGAAACAGTATACACTACCTGACAAAAAGTGTAAAGCACCCAGAATGAGAGAAAGAAACAAAATGAAACTTCATGGATTAATACAGTAAGTGATGTTATTTCAGATATTACAATAGGAGTTCAAATTGATATAGAGCTCACTAATCAGTATGACGTTATATCTCTTCTGGCCTGCATGTATGCATTGACTATGTTTAGAATAGTGCATACAACCTGTTATATCCTCTCCTGGGAAGGGCTGGACAACAGTTGTAACTAGCCTTTGGTATCGTTGATACTGGAACTGGTATGGAACTGATGACCGACCTGATCCCACACTTGTTCGTCGGGCAGAGATCTGGAATCTTGCTGACCAAAAGAGTAGCCTACCACAATATCATGCAGCCAGTTCATAGAGACATGTTCCATGTGTGAGTGATGAGTATCCTGTTGAAAATTGGCACCACAGTAGTGTTGCCTGAGAAGTAACACATGAAGAGGCAGGAAGTTCTTGCTGAAATATTGTGAAATCAGAATTCCCTCACTGACTACCAGCTGTAACCAGAAGTCATACCTAATGGTTCTCCAGACCGTGATGCCAGGAATAACAGTGCTGTGGCTCTATATGAGTAAAACACTTAAAGAAAGTGACCTCTCTCCAGGTTGCCATTATACTCAGTAACAGTGATCATCTAGATTAGTGCAGAACCACAATTCATTGTTGAACACAATTCAATGCTGTTCATCAGTACTCCAGTCTTCCTGTGCACAGCATCATTCCAAATGCAGCTGTTTGTGTTGTGATGTTTACTGACAGCCTAAAAATGGGACAGTAATTGCTTAATCCAGCTGCTACTAGTCTCTGATCAATGGTGCAGGATAACACAGGATGGTGCAGGTAGCCTCTTGCTTGTTCTCAAATGGCAGTGCATATGTGACAGGGTTATGAAGTGCTTCACGTACAATATGGTGATACTCCCTTGTGGTGGTTACATGTGGTTGACAGGAACCTTGATGATGAGTATGCATTCCCTTACACTCACTCCCATGCAGTCCAACAATGGCCCATTGCCACATCCAAATGCCCCACAAATCTGGATAATCTTCAGCTTACTAAGCTGGCTGGATGAGAACCCACAATGAGACCACATTCTAACTCTGTCAGGTGCTAATAATTCTGTCTAATGTGAGTGGCATCTCCATGTCCTTCACAGGAATAACTAAATCTCTGATGCTGTTCACTCCCCATATATATCCTAGCAGCGTAGGTAACAACACTGAATGTGACAAAACTAATGCACTCTATTGGCCTTTCTGCCTGTTACAGAGAACTACAACTCTAATCACTTACATACCAGGCAATGGTGTTTGTTTGTGCGTATGAAATTACATTTATATTTGACCATATCCTGTGGGTGCTTCACTTTTGTTTTATCAAAAAATGGTTCAAATGGCTCTGAGCACTATGGGACTTAACTGCTGAGGTCATCAGTCCCCTATAACTTAGAACTACTTAAACCTAACTAAACTAAGGACATCACACACATCCATGCCCGAGGCAGGATTCGAACCTGCGACTGTAGTGCCTAGAACCGCTCGGACACCCATGCCAGCTTTGTTTTATCAGACTGGATATTTGGTCGACTGCCACTTTATTTATTTCAAGCTGTATTTAGATCTGTGTTACTGTGGTCACATCACTGGATTCATATTTAGTAGCGGTGCAGTTCATATGCCAGCCGTTCTAACCTAGTTTAGGTTTATCTAACTTACTTTCAGGGTTTGTCAAGACATTCCTTTCAGTGAGGCAAATGCTCATTCCTCCTTTCTTTTTGTCCTGCCTAACGTGCATATCCAGTGACTTTTATGTTGTTAGACATTAACCTTTAGTGATCTTTCTTAGTTGTTGCTGTTTTTTGTTGTATTATTAGAACCTCCAAAATAAATCATCATGCATGGAACTGCAATGTTACGAGTCACCGCCCAGTTTATAAATTTAATTTCTGGAAACAATGTTTCTGTGGTCTTACAATAAAATATTTTTAATGCAGTTCAGTAGCAATTCTCTGGCAAATTATTTCTACATAGTTTGTCAGGGAAGAAGTGATAGTAAACTAAACATCATTCAGATAGTTGTCTGACTGGAAATAGTCACTATGATTCACAGTAAAATCAAGAAGAAAGATGATTTAAAAGTGTATTGAGCCTCAAATATTGTCTACCATAATTATTACTCTGTTTATCAGCCTCCTGTTTTGTGAAATAGAGGTCAAAAACTTAATGCATATTTCTATAAATTATCCTCCTTTGGATTGCATTAGCCATACTCCTTCTTAAGCTATGCTAGTTTGAATAAACTAGGAAACCGTAATAACCAAAAATTTTTCAAGATTGGGTTCTAAATATTATGAATGCACATTCCTACTTTTGCTCCAGGCAATAGGAGCACCTGTTTGAAAATGGAAGAGCACATTTTCAATTAGCTTTTGTAAGTGGATTTAAATAAAAAATAAGACAAAAACTTAGAATTTATTGGAAAATTAATACACAGTTCCTTAATCAGATGAGCTTATTTATGCCAGAATTATGTAAAACAAATTTAAGAGCTAGTCATTCAGACAGAAATAACATGTGTACCATCTCCATTCACTATTCACTGCATCACAAAATTTGTGATTCCAGTTGAAACACAAATAGCACATAAGCCATTGTTCTCCACTGAAATTGTCAGAAAACTTCTTATGGCAAAGTGCATAGATAACATCCACAGAATCGTCATCAAGATCCAGATAGATATCATCTTTGGTGTCTACTTGTGACGGTTCACTAGAAACATAATTGTCAGAACTAGAGATTTTATACTTTCTTTTAAATTTCCTCTTAGTGTTGGTGATCTGGTACCGAGCACCATGGGTTTCAAATCCACGCCAGATAGCATTTAACTCGATGCCCACTAGAGGTCTCTGCAGCAGTCGCACCGTAAGCCGTGGCTGTGCGTGTTTCAGGCCCGACTCTAGCGTGAGGGTGCCACTGTAGAGCCCGTGGCCCCAGCGGCCAATATCAGCATAACTTGTTGTGTATTTAGGTGGCTTCCTTTCACTTAGTGAGGCAGCCTGGTATTCGCCTTGAGTCGGTTGATATCTCGCTTACAGACATCGTGTTAATGTTGCGTGTGCTTACTTCCCATTTACGAGTGGGCATTGCTTTGATTTTGTGAGTTTATCTCTTGTGACCCCATTGCTTACTACTGTGTTCTTGATCTTGGTGTCTTGCTTGGTTGTCTGTCATCATGTTTGTCCTTCCATTCCCGTTCGTACATCTTCTTTGTTCGCGGGCCACTCCCGTTCCGTCCTGCTGCGTTTTTGTTAGCTGCACCCTCGCAACCGTTCCTGTCACAATACAACAGGTAGCATTACTCTTTCATGTTGCTTCATATTTTGAAGCCTCATTTGAACGGTTTGTGCTGTTAGAAGCATAAAAGATTTCCAACTTTTTCTTATAAGAAATACTAGTCAACACCATACTCTCAGGATCTTTCATTTTTGAGGCACTGGTTGAAATTTTTGTACAGCTTTTACATCCTTAGGAAAGTTTATAGGATATAGTGATGGCATCAGATGTGGAATGTGACATGATTTGAGGTTGAAAATTTGTACTGAGGCCGGGATTCGAACCTGGGTCTCCTCTTCACTATGCAGATGTACTTACCGCTATGCCACACTGGTACAGTGCCTTTGCACAGCTGCTCACCCAATCCTGGCGTGCCTCCCTCCTCAATCCCAGTTCCCTATCATGCCTCAGCCCACGTAATATTCCCCCTAAACTAGGAACACCAAGGTGGTTGAGGAGTGAACGGGAATTAGGATTGAGGATGGAGGCTTGCAGGGTTGCCCACGCAGTTGTGTAAACTCACTGTGCCGAGGTGGTGAAGTGGTAGCATGTCTGCCTAGTGAGCAGGTGACCTGGGTTCTAATCCCAGCCCTGGTACAAGTGAATTACAGTATTTGTAAAGTTGGAAAGAAAATTATAATTAGGTGACTGATTTTTCAAATGAACCAGTATGTGCAGTGTGGCTCTTAATTGTCATATTATTCTGTGCAGCCTGCTTAGCCTGAAAAGCAAATTTCTGGCGGGATATGTTGGGGAGGGGGGGGGGGGGGGAGCAGGGGGGAAGGAAAGAGGAGGAGAGATAAGAAATGCAAATGCGTAGTACCCTATAACAACAAATTCAATGAGTCACAACTGAACTCACTCACATATATATGGGAATACTGATTGTTTACAGAGAAGGATGGCATTAATTGTGCCAGGTATTTTTGACTTACAAGAGAGAATCACAAAAAGTTCTTAAAATTAAACTTAAAACTATTTTGATCAGTATAGAATATTTATTAAAAGACTCTGAATTCAGTCTTAAAGTGACTGAAAGAAAGACAGTCTGACGACCATATACACTGATACATAAGTACAACTCAGATATAGAAGTAAATATACTTTGTACCTATTTTATTGAATCTGAAGGTGATTGCTATTTGACTGAAACTGGTTGAAGTTTGTTAGAAAATGTTCGGTTATGATCAAAACTGTTTTAACGTGCTCCATGAAAATCACGGTTCTGTTCTCCATTAAAATGTTTTCTATAGTTACATAATGGGAATGCTGTAAAATCTGACCTGACAGATGCCTGAAGATAGACATCAACTATCCTATAAAAGCCTACTTATCATGTTTCAGGCAACAGTATTAAGCGAGAAATGTAGAGAGCTAAAATCTGACCTGACAGATGCCTGAAGGTAGACATCAACTATCCTATAAAAGCCTACTTATCATGTTTCAGGCAATAGTATTAAGCGAGAAATGTAGAGAGCTAAAATCTGACCTGACAGATGCCTGAAGATAGACATCAACTATCCTATAAAAGCCTACTTATCATGTTTCAGGCAACAGTATTAAGCGAGAAATGTAGAGAGCTAGTTCAGGGACTGTACATTGTTCCTGTGGGGCCCTATAGCCCAAATCAGACTTATTACAGAGCACTCAGACACGTAAGTGAAAGGAATGGTGGGAGAACCAGAAACGGGGCATAATGGGAGAACCCTCTGGTATGTACTTCACAGTATTTTACAGAGTGAGATTATAGATGTATACATAGATCTCTTTATTTTAAAAACAGTTGTGCACATTTAGTCTCATGCTTTCAGCTGCATTGTGCTTCAAAAAGATATTCCTGAGCCCATACTGTGATAAGCTAATTATTCTAAGGTGACAAAAGTCATAGGATACCTCCTAATACTATGTTGGACCTCCTTTTGCCCTGAGTAGTGCAGCAACTCAACATGACATAGACCTCAAGAACTCATAGAAAGTCCCTTGTAGAAATATTGAGCCATGCTGCCTCTATAGATAGCCATAATTGTCAGAATGTTGCATGTGCAGGACTTTATGCATGGTCTGACCTCTCAATGATGTCCCATAAATCTTTGATGGGATTAATGTTGAGGAATTGGAGTGGCCAAATCATTTGCTCAAATTGTCCAGAATGTTCTTCGAACCACTTGTGAACAATTGTGGCCCAATGATGTGGTGCATTGTTACCCATAAAAATTCGACCACATATGGCAGCAAATGACCTCCAACTAGCCAAACATAACCATTTACAGTGAATGATTGGTTCAGCTGTACCAGAGGACTCAATCCATTCCATGTAAACACAGCCCACAGAATTATCAGTCACCTCCATCTTGCACAGTGCCTTATTGAGAACTTGGATCCATGGTTTCTGTGGGATCTATGTCACACTCAAACACTACCATCAGCGCTTACCAACTGAAACTGGGACTCATCTGATCAGATCATAGTTTTCCAATAATCTGATGTGGTCACAAGCCAAGGAGAGGCACTCCAGTTGATGCCATGCTGTTAGCAAAGGCACCCTGTTGCTACCTAGCAGGAATCGTGTAAAACTCAAGAATTTGCTCCTTTAAATAGTAAGTTGTCATTGCATACATCTCAAATAACATAACAGTCATGGTTTTTTTTAATTGGATTATTTTTTTTTTTTACTCACCCTGTAAAATTTAAAACATAGGTAGGCCAAAGTTTGCTTGTAGAGCTGAAAAGGAAGCTTGCTGGAGAAAATATATGTCTTTCACATGACAGAAGCAAAGCAATGTGAATTATAGTATGATATGCGTATTATACTACAGTTCACATTGACGGGGGTACTGATAGTCAAGTATTTTATGTCAGAGTATGGTGCTTTAATTATTGAAACTAGTTATATGTTAATAACAATTCTTTGTATATCAGGTGGTAGCTTTTTAATTAAAATCAATATTGCTGTCACTACATGCCAGTGATGATATTATTTCAAAATCTCACAACTTTAACAGTGTGATATTTTATGTAATATGAAACTATAGCCTGTACCCACCATTAACAGTATTTCACTTAGCACCTTTACTTTGAACAAAACTCTCGAGACTATAGCTATACAGGCATGTAAATAATTGGAATGCTGCTTCTTTCATTTGTTTCAATATGTTCTCTCTCTCGCTCTCTCTCTCTCTCTCTCTCTCTCTCTCTCTCTCTCTCTCTCTCTGTCTGTCTCTCACACACACACACTCAGAGGAGCACCTTTCCATTTCTGTCTTGCCTTCCTTACTTTCCTCCAGTTCGCTGGCTCTACTTGTGTGCTAACAAACCATGTCAGGTTTCATGTTGGCACCAGGTAAAGTCATTTTGTGAACGCTCCTGTTTATCCAACTGGAATGTTCTCTGCTTCTGGTCAAACCCACATCCCATTTCTATAGGCTAGCAACAAAAGAGCAGTCTGTGTTAAATGAAGCTTGTCATTCCCTAGCCTTATTTGTCATTTTCAAGGTGCTTGGTTGCCATTCTAATTTATTCCCTGAAAGTTTCTCGAGAAATTTAGAAATTAGTATAGGTAAAAATATAAATGTCTTTACTGAACTATTTTTTGTGTGGGGGTGCGGGTGGGGGGGGGGGGGGGGCGGGGGGGAGGGTGTTTATGACGTATGATATTGTCTCACTTGGATCTGCAGCAACTAGACTATAGGAGAACATTTGCCTAAGGTTTGCTACAAAAGTGAAAATCCATTGTTTGTATACTCCAACTTGCTTGCAGACAAGGAAAATTTCTAAAGATATAAAGCAGCAAATTTTCAAAACTCATTATTGTGAATAGATTAAAACCTGCATGGTACAGTGATACTAGATACCAACAGTAGTTTAAATTTAATGTGTGGGTTGGAAATTTTCCAAATTTCTAACTGGTATATATTACAGGTACTGTGTACAGTATTGTAGAAACTTCAAGAAAGGACTAATGAGCACAACATAAAGCATACGCATGACATAGTTGCTATAACAAGACACATGTATTTTATTATATGACACCAACCAAAGACATAGTACACAGAAGAGAGATTAATATAAACCTTTCACTTCAACACTTCCCTTAAATGTTTTTCTTGCTACATGCAGTACTTAACACATTCCAAATAATGATCTTAAATATTTAAGCTGAACATGTGGCAATGGTTTGGTGTAAATATCTGCAGCTTGCTGATTGCCTGGTTCATACTCAATGGCTAGCTGTCCTAGAATTTTCTGAAGGATGTAGTGCACGTGAACGTCAGTATGCTTTGACCTCTTGTGAAATTCAGAATTTTTGGCCAGTTTAATAGTTCTTGCATTATCAACAAGAAGAACAGGAACACTCTCCAGTGGTGAAATTTCTTCATAGAGCTTAGATAGCCATATTCCTTCTCTTGCCCCTTCATTGGCAGCCACATACTCTGACTATGTTGTTGACATTGATATGCAATGTTGCCACCTACTAGCCCAGGCAACTCCTCCTTCGTAAAATCTTGCAACCACTCGACTAACTGAGCGTCAGGTTGTTGGATCACTGGCATAATGAACATCAGTATATATCCCTTGCTTCTGTTTGCATGGCTAGCATCACATGTTATACCCAGTGTCACTGAAATTTTATATACTTTAGGATTCTTTTTACCACAGACCAGTGATTTTCTCAGGGAGTCTCTAAAAATTTTGACACATAGCTCACTGCAAATGCTATATCGGGCCTTGTACCAACAGATAAATAAAATAGACAGCCAACTGCTTCTCAATATGGAGTGTTAGTTGGTTTATCACTGGTTAACTCATTTGGCTGCAGATACTGCTCAATTGGAGTTGTCACAGGATATCCCTCTGTCATGTTAAACCGTCTAAGAATATATTTAGCATAACTTTCTTGGTTAATCTCTATTGGTCCATTATCACGACATACAACATTAATATTTTTTAAATACCCTACTGGCTCAACAGTAATTTTAAACTCATGTTGAATTTCTGTTAGGAGAACTTCAGTATCCTTCTTCTTACTTGCAGATATTAATCCATCATCAACATACAGAACTACCATCAACTAGTCATTGCAGTTTTCTCAATATAACAATCACAGGTCTGCCTTACTTTCCACAAGCCTAAGATTTATTAGGAAGTCCTTGTACTGTTGGTTACAGCACCTTGGAGATTGTTTGAGTTCATATAAACTTTTATGAAATTTGCATACCTGATTTGGTCCATCACTAAATCCCTCAGGCTGCTCCATATATATTTCTTCTTTTAAGAAGTCATTCAAAAAAGCAGATTTTACATTGAATTGTGCCAACTGAAGTTGCTCACTAGCAGAAACACTCAAAATTGCTCTAATTGTATTGTATCTAGCAACAGGAATGAACATTTCATTAAAGTCAATTTTACCAACCGTCTTATGTTTAATTCTATAAACCGAATGGTTTGTAATAGACTTATGGTCTGGTGGCAGAGGTTCCAAAGTCCACGTAGCATTTTCCTTCAATGAAGGCATTTCTTCCTCCATAGCTTTTCTCCAGTGTTCATGGTCTACAGAATTAATTGTCTCTGTATAATTCTTTGGCTCATTTATTTCAGCCAGCATAATTTCAATAAGACACTCTGGTTTCTACAGTAGTTGCTTGTTTCTCAATTTTCTTTCCCTAGAACTTTCTTTTGTAGGTTCCTTTAACACACTTGTGTCTTCATGATTCTTCAGTCTTTCATTGCTTGCTTCACTTTGGAGTAACACCATTGTCTTACCAGTTTTCTCAGGTTAAGAAATAACATCCTTACTCCAAAAATGGTTCAAATGGCTATGAGCACTATGGGACTCAACATCTGAGGTAATCAGTCCCCTAGAACTTAGATCTTCTTAAACCTAACTAACCTAAGGACATCACACACATCCATGCCCAAGGCAGGATTCGAACCTGCGACTGTAGCGGTCGCGTGGTTACAGATTGAAGTGCCTAGAACCGTTCGGCCACATCGGCCAGCATCCTTACTCCAAATAATCCGTTTTTCTGATTCAATTCACACTCAAAAGCCATCAATGCCATCAGAATAACCAACAAAGATTCCTGTTTTTCCCTTTGGATCCCATTTCTTTAGCTTTTCTATTAGAATATGGACAAAACGCTTCATTCTAAAATATGAAGTTTATTTAGCTGTATTGTCTTTCCAGTGAATACCTCATAAGGTGTTTTGTCATGCACATGACTTGTGCCAGTTTTGTTTAACACATAAACAACTGTTTTTACTGCTTCTGCCCACAATAACTAAGGCAGGCCCTGAGCTTGCAACACGGTTCGAGCCAGTTCGACAACTGTTCTGTTAGTGCGCTCAGCACATCCATTCTGCTCTGGAGTATAAGGATTTGTGATGATGATTTGTATGCCATTTAATTTCATCAAATCTTAATTTCAGTATTATCAAATTCTCGTCCACCATCACATTGAAATGCTTTAGGTAGTTGACCACAAAAATTTTTCACAATGCTCACGATTTATGCAATCTTCTCTGCAGTCTCAGACTCCTGCTTGAGAAAATATATCATGCATAATCTTGAAAAGTCACAAGTGAAGCAAAGAAAATATTGTGCTCCTCCCAGCGATTTACACTCCGTAGGTCCACACAGATCAGCATGAATCACTTCTCCAGGTTGTGTGGCACGCTGCTGCCCTAACTGAGAATTGCTGTGATGCTGCTTCCCCTTAACACATGCCTCACAAAATTCTTCACCAACATCTTCAGCTTCAACACCACACTGCTTCAAGAATTGTTGGACATGACATTTGTTTCGATGACCAAAGTGTTCATGCCAAATTTGCAGAGAGTCCTTTGATGCAAGACTTACCTCAGGATCACAAGGCTGAATTTGTTTTGTCACTTGAATCAACTTCTTCAATAGGTTGCCACTACGTATGCCACATGCATTTACAATGCCATTGTTTCGGAACTCACACTTGTCTTTCGATGAATAAAAGTGCAATTCCTTGTCCATAGCAGATGATACAGAAAAGAGATTTCTTCACCCTTCTGGAGTATACAACACATTATCCATATGGCATAACTTCCATTTTCCATTGACAAAGGCTTCAAAATAAATAGTCCCTTTTCCTAGTGTGTTCATAGTTGAATATTTGCCCATGCATATCTGCAGTGGTGTTGCAAACTTAGTAAATGATGTATACCACTCAATTTTCTTAGCATGTGATTCGTCACTCCACAATCAGCGATCCATGAGCCCTCACCCTATTCTGCATTTATTACTTCACCAATCAAAGCCTGGTTAGGCAAATCACCTTTATTTTGGTTGCGGATTTTTTTTTTTTTTTTTTTGCATGTTTTTCCCATTTGGACATATTTTTTTTAATATGGCGCAATCCACAACTGAAACATTGAGCTTCTTTTTGTTTGTAGACTTTTCGTATTTGTTTGACAAAGTAACATTCCTCATAATGGTGCAGACTGCATTTTTAATGTTTGCTTTGGTAACAGAAAGTGCAACTACCTTGTCTCATTTCTCCCTCCAACAAGCACGAGGACTGTCATCAGAAGTTAACATGTCCATCAAATGTTTTAGTGTTTGTTGATCTTCAGATCTTGTTCACCATGACTGTCACAGACTTTCATAACTGTCAGGCAGTGTGTCAAGTAGTCAAACCATTAACAGTAATTCATCAGGTTTCACATTGTGTTGTTGCATTCGAAGAACCAAGTTTTCATAGCAAGTGAGATGTGTCACCATGTCATTGCCTGAACTCACGTAAAAATTTAGGAATTCTGATGAACAGAATACCCAGCTTGCTTTGTTTTCCATTCAAACATTGGATGTAGCTTGTCCCGTGCAGTCTCACGTGCAACCAACAATGCCATGACTTTTTCTTCCACAGTTCTAACAATAACCTGATTCGCTGCACTATCAGCTTTGTCCATGTTTTTAGTGCAGCATTAAACACATCTATCTGAGCTGATGTTGAATCCACTGGCAAAGCCAATACACACTTTGTATGCACTGTCTGATGCACATAACAAATTTTGAACTGTGAACCTCCAAATAGTCCAATTTTCAGCTCCACACAACTTCTCTATACCATGAAAATCCTTTGCAGTCCCTTAAAACAGTTGAGATTTACAAGCACAAAAATTCCACAAGAGGAAAATGCAGCAGTTGTTCTTGTATATACAATACAAACTATTTATAGCACACAACACACGCTAACACATTTCTCACGACACGAAATGTAAAATTGTAATACCCAATTCCTTTCTTGGATCATGTACTGGGCCCATAACCTGCTGCAGAAACTTCAGGAAAGAACTAAAGTACGACTGATGACCATAGATGTTAAGTCCCATAGTGCTCAGAGCCAAGAACTAAAGTACACTACATAAAGCATACACATGACGTAGTTGCTATAATAAGACTCATGTATTTTATTTTATGACACCAATCAAAGACATAGATATAGTAAACAGCCGAGAGATTAGTATAAACAATTAACTTCAACAAAAGAAAGTTGTAGTGAAGGAGAATTGAGAAATAGGCAACAACTGAAAAAACCAGAGCGCCTTACTGAAATGATACTGGCTGAAATAAATGAGCCAAAGAATTATACAGAGTTTCTTAATTCTGTAGACCATGAACACTGAAGAAGAGCAATGAACTCATTTCTTCCTCCATTGCTCTTCTCCAGTGTTCATGGTCTACAGAAATAATAGCCTCTGTATAATACTTTGACTCATTTATTTTAGCCAGTATCATTTCAGTAAGGCGCTCTGGTTTCTTCAGTTGTTGCCTATTTCCCAATTCTTGTGTTTTTAAAAATGAAATATAGAACAAGTGCTTTGTGTGTGAGAAAGCTCCAATACTGTTTCGTGTTTCAGGTACACAGGAAGCTATCTACTTACTGGTGGATTAGTACAGGTCAATCAGTTCGATGGCAAAGAGGTTTCCCTTGATGTCAATTCTATGTAATGTGTGTTGAAAGGTGGTTTAACGTTATGTAAAGAAAATGTAATAATTAAATACATGAGTTTGCCATAAGGACAATGTCAATTCATTGAATAATGCTTATTATATCACTGTGTGGAGTATCAGTGGTTTGTTATAATCAGAACATTCAAAATTTCAAATTGAAACTCTTAAATATAATTATGTGATGTATAGTTGTTCATCCTATGCTTATGGATTCTCTCTACGGCTTCTTTGTCAGGAAGCTGATTGAGGTTTACATTGCAATCACAATAACATTCCTTCACCTATTCGTATCTTCATCACTTGTTGTTACCCCTTATTCCATTGTAAAATTTAAAAGAGAACTGTGTATAATATACATTTTCTTTGCAGTGTCTGATAAGAAGTGGTAAACACATGTATCTGTGCCGATGTTGCATCTGCTGGCAAAGGCGCCGGTTTTTCTACATTGCCAATAAATACTTCATATGCACTGGCCGATGCATGTAATAAATTTTGTACTGCAAACTTCCAAATTGTCCAGTTTTCAGCCCCACACGGCTTCTCTATACCATGAGAACCCATTGCAGTTACGTAAAGCTCTTAAATATAATTAAGTGATATATAGTTGTTCATCTTGTGCTTATGAAATTTCTCTATGGCTTCTTTGTCAGGAAGCTGATTAAAGTTTACATTGCAATCAAAATAACATTCCTTCAGCTATTCATATCTTCATCACTTGTTGTTACCCGTCATTCCCCCATAAAATTTAAAAGAGAACTGAGTATAATATACACTTTCTTCACAAGGTATGATAAGAAATGGTAAAAGAAAGGTGAGTTCATGATACTGTTATGATTGCTTACTTTTTCTACTATGAACAGCCCCCCACCCCTTTACAGACACTCACGCACACACGCACGCACACACACACACACACACACACACACACACACACACACACTCACGCACGCACACCCACCCACCCACACACACACACACACACACACACACACACACGCACGCACGCACTCACACACACACACACACACACACACACACACACACACACACACACACACACACACACACACACATACATAATCCGTAATGTATAAGAAATGCTACACAGAATTTACCAATATTAGTGAACCCTTGTAAAGATACAAGGAACAACTGCTAATTCTGTGTCTGTGTATAATTATGCATATGAGTGCCAGAAGAGGATTATAATGATACTGTGTACCATATCCCACATTCGATACCGTACCTTGCAGAGGGCTGAGTAGAAAACCATGTTACCAGAAACTGTGAAGACTGGTCTTAGATTTTGATCCCTCTACTGAATATGAGTTTGGTATTGTGTTATACTCAATGAATAATATGTCAGCTGTTTTCAAATGACCATTTTTCAGAGATAGTGATGAATGCAGCTTTGATTAGTAGAAATTCTGATGCTGTGAGACTTTCCTCATCATCCATTGCTGTGCATAGCTGAGGGCCCCACAAAGTCCACCTTAGCTTATAGTCTTTCAGACATTAGTAATCAGCAAAGTGATTAAAAAAATAATACAGAGTGATATTGAGCATCTTTCTTAGTAATTTAAAAACCTGATCATTATGCACGTATATAGTTACATTTTATCAATGTATTAGTGTCACTATGTGCTTTCCCAGTCTGAGAGAAGCAACAGTTTGTATGTGAACTATAATGTTTTGTATATATCTGTGGAGTAAAAGGAACTGTTTACAGTTCCATACTACTCAATTAGTCACAGCATTATCATCAGTAACGTATCCACCTCGGTTGAACATCTTACTGCAGAATTGGTACAATTCACTTTCTGCATGGCACTGTGATTCACTGCTATGTGTGCACTGGATGAGATGGAAAGAAGTCATTCTGCATTTAGTGAAGATGCTCATTGTTATGGTGTAAATTCAGTGCCAGTCTGAAACGACAATGAAGGGAAGGCTCTGAGAAGAGGTCAGCCAATCTCATGCTGACTGACCTTCCTCCAGGAGGACAATACGACAACAGCGGCTACTAGGTGAAGACAACATAAGCGCCGTGCCCGACTGGTGGCAACTACTTTGATAGTAGCTTCAACATTAGCCACTTTGTTAGCCATCACATTGTAGCCTCTTTATTAGCAAACTCTGTTTCACACAGATAGAGATCAGCAGTCATTACAAGAATTCTCAGATCAAAGTTAAGTATTTGTACTTGTCTTGTTGTAAATAAAACTCATTAATGCAAGTTGTTTGACTGTTTGTCTAGTGAACCGAATATGCAGGATTACTAGACACAACACTCGTAACACGTAACTCTGTCACTGTGCATGCCAGAGTAAGATTTATCTGAAGTACTCTTGCTGCTCGTCTTACAAAAGGAACATCTGGATGAACTATACTTCTGCCCAAACTCTACTTAATCAAATTTTATTCCCTCGATATTCTTCTCTCTGAACATATGGGTGCAGTATGAGAAGAGGAGGTGGTTCCTTCGGGTTTTCAACTGAATTTAGTGAATGAAAACTTACAGTATGTTCTGTTATATGCCCTTGCTGTTACTCTCAAAACAGTTAAGAGGACAGTAATGTGATAACTGATACTTTTTTCCAACTATTCAGATTTCAGGTTAGTCATTTGGAATAAGTACGGTTTCATGCAAATGCTTGAAATATTAAATCTTTTTAATGAAAAATTTTATGTACATAGTTTGATGTGGTTATGTTGTATTGGGCATTTCTTAGAATTCTTCTGGTGAATAGAATGAGGTTTCTAATGAGAGACAGTGCAGCATTTTCTTTAACAGTTTTATTGCCATTCTTTGTATTTAGAAAAAGTGTTTTATGGACTATTTCAGTTGCCGTATAAACTCTGCTGTTGTTAGGTCTTGCTAATATTTTCTGCGGTAAGAGTAGAGATGTACATGATCTGCCACTGTACTCATGTCTTTGAATTGTTACAATTATGTTAGGTAGTTCAAGACATATGTAATTAAAACTCCCAAAATGTATAAATTGATCACTAATAAGATTTTATATTATCGAACAAAATCATACACTTTATAATTTTATCAGCCCTTGTCATTACTCTGACTGTCTTATTCCAAATTACAAGAATATCAATTACTTTTTTGTTGTATGCCAAGAGCATGATAAAAAAAAATCAGCTCCTGAGCCAGGCCCTGGGTTCCTAAGGACATTGACCAGTATCTGTAACTGTCTCTGTAATGCAGTGTCATGTGGACGCAGTGCAGACAGGGATGCAATCAGCAATACTGCTCTCCCTGCCAGTTTGCTGACTTTTCTACATCTACATCTACATTTATACTCTGCAAGCCACCCAACGGTGTGTGGCGGAGGGCTTTTTACGTGCCACTGTCATTACCTCCCTTTCCTGTTCCAGTTGCGTATGGTTCAAAGGAAAAATGACTGCCAGAAAGCCTCTGTGCGTGCTCAAATATCTCTAATTTTACATTCATGATCTCCTCGGGATGTATAAGTTGGGGGAAGCAATATATTCGATACCTTATCCAGAAATGCACCTTCTCGAAACCTGCACAGCAAGCTACACCTCGATGCAGAGCGCCTCTCTTGCAGAGTCTGCCACTTGAGTTTGTTAAGCATCTCCGTAATGCTATCACACTTACCAAATAACCCTGTGACAAAACGCACCACTCTTCTTTGAATCTTCTCTATCTCCTCTGTCAACCTGACCTGGTACGGATCCCATACTGATGAGCAATACTCAAGTATAGTTCAAACGAGTGTTTCGTATGCCACCTCCTTTATTGATGGACTACATTTTCTAAGGACTCTCCCTATCAATGAATCTCAACCTGGCACCTGCATTTCCAACAATTAATTTAATATAATCATTCCACATCAAATCGTTCTGTACGCATACTCCCAGATATTTTACAGAAGTAACTGCTACCATTGTTTGTTCCGCTATCATATAATCATACAATAAAGGATCCTTCTTTCTATGTATTCGCAATACACTACATTTGTCTATGTTAAGGGTCAGTTGCCACTCCCTGCACCAAGTGCCTATCCGCTGTAGATCTTCCTGCATTTTGCTGCAATTTTCTAATGCTCCAACTTCTCTGTATACTACATCTTCATCCATTTTTCAGACTGTTGTAACTGACAATTCGAAAGTTGTTACAAAACAACTTTTATTTATGTGAGTCTAAATGGAAATGACTGAATAACAGCTAAAAGACACAATCACAGCCAATGTTTGCCATTGCTTATGCCTTGGGCATAGACAACCTCAGTCCTGTGTGGTGTTAGATGTGTTGCCGGCCTGCATGGGCTACCGTGACGACGGCGTAACACCTGTCCCCCCTTGGAAGATCTGGTGCAGCAGGGGTGACTGTGCGGGAGAGAGCACCAATGTGGCCTGGTGCCATAGGCTGATCGGTAGTAAAGTCGTCCTGACGGAGGCAGTGAAAACCAAGTGCTGGTGAGTAGGACACCGCCTTCCACATGATGCTGAGGGAATGTCAAAGAGGTGGCAGTTCCGAGGCAACAGTGGGCTGGGCAAGCAGCATGGGAACGTCTGTGTTGTCCAACCAGGGCGGCGCCGAAGAGGGGCCAGGAAGTGGATCCCGGGGATGGTCTCGGGGTTGTCCCAGGTCCAGAGGAGGCGGTGGCAATGTGGGGCTAGCAGCCCGCGACTGTTGGCCATTTCCTCAAAGATCCCCCACTAACTGAGGAGAGGGCAGCAACATAGGCCTCACGGTAGAGGACGGCAATGGGAGAGAGAGAGAATCCGGTGATTGGGGCTGCGGCTGGTCGAGGAAATGAGGACGGAATTGGTTGCGGTGATGCAAAACCACCCTGTCGTCCAGACAGACATCGAACAGTTGTCAACTACAGGTCCAGAGAATGACCACTGGCAGCCAGCAGGGCTGGGACCCAAAACCGTGTGCCCACACCTTGGAGGCGGATGAATATCTGGAAGCGTCGGGTCGGGTGCAAGGCAGGAGGAGATGGAGTAGGGTTCATGGCTGGTGACCATGGAGCAGTAGGCTGGACTCTTGTCACTCACCAGCGTGGTCCTGTAGAAACTGAGATATATCGTAAGAGCGTCTTCCGGAGAATGGTCCTCCGTGTACTTCTGCATCTGAGTTTTAAAGGTACAAAAAAGGCTCTCTACCCTGCTATTGGATTGTCGATGAAAAGGCGGGGTAAAGACGTGGTGGATACCATTATCGTGACAGAATTTGGCGAACCCTTGACTGCGAAATTGGGGGCCGTTATCAGTGACCAAGGTGATTGGTAGGCCTTCAATGGAAAATATTTTGGACAGGGCCATGATAGTAGTCTCTGTGATGATAGAGGAGCATTGGACAATGAAAGGGAATTGGGCGTAGGCATCCATGATGAGCAACCAGTAAGCGCCAATGAAGTGTCACGCAAGATCCACCTGGATGCGTTATCATGGGAGGGAAGCCGCAGGCCAGTATTGGAATGACTAGCACAGAGCGGGAAGGGCCTTGGTACATTGCTGACAACCCCGGACCATGCTCTCCACGTCTACTGTCATGCCAACCCAGAAGATATGGCATGGTGTGAGGGTTTTCAGCCGGACAATACCCCATTGACCTTGATGTAAGATGTTGAGAATCTGGGACCACAGGTATGTTGGTACGATGACTTGTGGATAGGTGTTATGTTCCACATGGAGGAGCATGGCTACCGGTTGATGGCAGATGGAGAAAAAGAATCAGAGGTCAGCCTGGGTGTGAGGCAGAGGAAGCGTCAGCCAGCCGCAGAGAATATAGCTCTGCACCAGTTGCAGGAGCGAATCTGTGGCCGTCGTGGGGGCCATCTGTGCAGCTGTGATGGGGAATGCCGCCAACGCTGCCTGTATGTCTTCATCGACTTGAAAAATTAGGATGTCCAATGAATCGAACGTCGAATCCTGGCTGGAGGGGAGCCGAGACAAGGCTTCGATGATGGCATGCTGGGCAGTGGGCTTGAAGTGGATGGTGTACCTAAAACGTTAAAGGAATAGGACCCATCGCTGCAGACGGTGGGAACTCTTCATGGGTAACTGGGCTGCTGGTTAAAATAAGGCCACAAGGGGCTTATGGTCAATGATGAAACAAAAATAGGTACCATAAAGATACAGGCAGAATTTGGTACAGGCAAACAGGATGGCGAGGGCCTCCTCCTCAATTTGGGAATATTTGCTTTGGGCCTTAGTAAGGGATTTAGATATGTACGCCACCGAGCATTCTGATCCATCCGGTAGATGGTGCAAAAGCACAGCCCCAATACCAAAGTCTGAGGTGTCCATAGCCAAGAGAAGAGGAAGAGAGGGGGTATTCAGCATGAGACTCTCTGCCGAGTGCAATCCTCGCTTTAAGGTTCAGAAAGCCGACACAAGCCGAGGACCCATGAAAAGGCACCGTATTTCAGGATAGGCGATAGAAGGTCGCCGCAATGTGATCAGTGGAGGGAATGAACTTTCGATAGTACACAATTTTACCCAGGAAAGACCGCAATTGGTGGACATCACTCGGACAAGGAAGGGCCTCTATAGTGGTGACGTGGCAGTAGGTAGGAGATATGCCATTCTGGGAAATGATGTGAGACAGGTAGGACATAGCAGGTTGAAAAAAGGAGCATTTAACAAAGTTGCATTTTAGGCCTGCAGTCCACAGGCGCAGGAATAATTGTCGCAGATGACTGTGATGTTCATCCACAGTACAGCCGGTGACGATGATGTTGTTGAGGTAGTTGATACATCTGGGAACATCCCGCAAGAGCTGTTCCAAGTAAAGTTGAAAGATGACCGGTGCACTAGTGGTGCCATAGATGAGGCGGTTCAACCGGAACAGCCCCAACTTTCTGTTGAAATAAGTGTTCACACTGTCTGAATTGCCTGCTTTCCTAGTTCCACAACATCCTACTGCACGTAATTACGTATGGAGAAGGGGGATGGGAGTAGGGTAATATGCCCTCTAGTACAGTCATTTTTTTAATTCGGAAGAGAATTTTAAGAGCAAGGTAACATGCTAGCCAAACAGATCCTTGCAAGCCCCTGTTTCAAAAGTTGTCAATCCTCCCACTCCTATCTATGTATATACTAGAAACTTGTAAATATATCAGAAGGAATTTGAAACAAATAAGTAAATATTTTAATATCTAAGAACACAATACAAGGCAGTAAAAAAGGTTTTGTGTTGAGTCCGTAAGGAGATCAGCTTTTAAAACTTCCATTAGAAAAGTGTGATACAAGTTTACAATAGTTTTCTACAGGAGATAATAATTCTTTGTAAAACCATAAGAACAATGTTATTATATCACTCCCATTCAGCAGCAGAATTTTTGGCATACTTGAAATACAGGAAACTTGAAACAAGACTATGAAAGGTGTGCCACTGAAAGCTCTTGTAATCCTCACTTCTAAGCCAGCAACATTTATTGAGCACAAGCGCCTTGTGTTACAAGAGAAATTATTATAAGCCATAGTTCCAAATAGATATTAATATGTGATTTATCATGACTGAAATTAAAATTAATCCAAGTACTATTAATTTTACTGCATATACATTCTGTAAGTATGATATTCAACAAAATTCCATGAAGCCTGGTGGTGGTGTAAAACCACATGTTCATAAGAAAAGCACTATGTAACATAAATCTAAATCTGTCCAAGTAAACATCAGTAGTGGTCATAGTTCACCTGTGTGAGCAAAGTCTGGTAACAGCAACTGAGAAAAGATCTGTGGTCAGGAGGCCTTACATGTGTCTTGTCAGGAAATCCGTGTAACTAGCTTGTGATATCATCAGTTTTCACATCACAGGCACCACTGCTGGACAAGGGCAATGTTACACATATCAGTATGTCTGTCTGTTCCATTCACACATCTTGTGGGGTTACTGAACAAGTATGTAAATAGTTTATCCAACAATCTGAAAAGGCATTTTGGATGAATAAATAAAAAATAAATGTAAAAGGTGCGGCTTGATGAGGAACTGGGTAAGTGTCAGAGGTGAAGCTCCAAGGTTCAAACTTCTGCTGGTACTCAGGTTTTTTCTGTTGCTTGCCTCATCTTTAATCTCTGGCAATGAAATGTACATACAAAAATTGCCAAGTTGCAAGGTGTTTTGAAGTCAGTATTGTACTGCAGGTCCCCCTATAACATACTAAGTCACTTTAAAGGTCAGAGGAAGGTAGCAGTTCTAATAGTACCATATTTACCCAGCAAAACACTGTGCTGTTCAAATCAGTTTTCGGATTGATGACATATTGAATTTTTTCTAATAAAACATAGCAAAATTTTCCAATTCATGCTAATTCTAAGAAGAAATATATCAGATGAAATACCTATTATTTATTAATTTATATAATAGAGCTTCAAACAGGTGGTCAATTGCAAATTCATCTTCAGACTCAAGATTTTCAGTCATCTGGTGGGATTTTATTTGTTTCCTCAAATTCAGCTCCCTCTGTTCATTCTTGAAATCCAGAAGATAGAAGTTAATAGTGTTGAGGTTCGTGCCATGTTTCTTGACCTAATAGTTAAACATGAGGCTGTTTGCAGATAACATACTTGTACACACAGAAATGATATTGTTACGAATTTATTAGACCTATAGATGGTAAGAGATTGATGCGAAAATTATCAGTTGAGTCTCAATGTGAATGAAGCATACTACATGTTAATATGTGAAATATATTGGATACTGTTTCAGTATGAGACTGACATTTAGTCTCTAGAATCAGTCAGAGCCATCAGGTGTTTAGGTGTACCTCCCCAGAACAGTTTTACTAAACTGTTTAGTCATTGTATTCACATTCATATTTAGACTGAAATTCTTTGCAAACTCCCTGAATCAATTAAGATGAATGCTCAGATGATGACAAGCTAGTATATCTATCCTTCAAATCAATGAGGCAGGTAAACCACCACTTTATCGTTAGGTTGCAACTTCATATAGTATGACAAACATACAAGATGTATTCTATACTCCAGGAACCTACACACTGTACAACTACGAATGAAGCCTGTTTTGTGTACTGTTTATATACAACATCAGTTGTAAACAGTCCTTTCACTGCTATAGCCTGAGTGAAACACTGAAAGTCTGCTAATAATGGCATTTCTAACTTATAGTATGCCTACAGGTTAACAATTGAAATCGCCAACCCCGCTCAGTTTAAAAATTTATTGGCACTTCATTAACTTGAAGAGTTACAGTTAGCAACTTGTTATTGACAGAAAAAATTGAATTCAAGTGACATTCTGTACGTGAAAGTTTTAGAATTTGCACATTTTGTTGTGAACAGTACTTGACGATTGCTATTAGCTACTGCAGCATGCTTGATTTGACATGATGGACCATCAAAAGCTAGACTATTGCATAAAGTGTATTATCTTTTCTGTTTTGTGTTCTTTGAGACTGGATTATGGACACACTATTACATGGGTGTCTCATGTGTGGTGTTTTCTGTATCAGTGTATATAGTGAGTAATTAAATTGTTTGTGTGCGTAATTCGAATGAATAGTATACCACTGGAACACACAAGTGGTATCGTACCTAACGACGTGTCACAGTGGCTAGCACACTGAACTCAGGAGAACAACGGTTCAGCCGGCCGTTGCGGCCGAGCGGTTCTAGGCACTTCAGTCCGTAACCACACGACAGCTACGGTCGTAGGTTCGGATCCTGCCTTGGGAACCGATGTGTGTGTTGCTCTTAGGTTAGGTTTAAGTAGTTCTAAGTCTAGGGGACTGATGATCTCAGATGTTAATTCCCATAATGCTTAGAGCCATTTGAACCTTTTGAATAACGGTTCAAACCTCCATTGGGCCATCCAGATTTGGGTTTCCCACAATTTCACTAAATCGTTCCAGGCAAAAGCCAGGATGGTTCCTTTAAAAGAGCATGGCTGATTTACTTCGCCATCTTTGACACAATCTGAGCTTGTGCGCCATCTCTAATGAGGACAAAGACGACATAACCTTAAACCCAATTTTCCTTCCTCCCACAAGTGGTGACCCCAAGTTCAACAGTTTACTTTCTACATGCATTACGATACATACTATGCACCACTGTGGAGCCCACCATCTCTATTAAAGAAGAGCCTGCCAGCCGGAGTGGCCATGCGGTTCTAGGCGCTACAGTCTGGAACCGCGTGACCGCTACGGTCACAAGTTCGAATCCTGCCTCAGACATGGATGTGTGTGATGTCCTTAGGTTAGTTAGGTTTAAGTAGTTCTAAGTTCTAGGGGACTGATGACCACAGTAGTTAAGTCCCATAGTGCTCAGAGCCATTTGAACCATATTTTTGAAAGAAGAGCCTCAGACCTCACAATAGGGATTAACTCAGCCACCAGTTACAGTTGTTGATAACAGTATTCGCATGAGAATCAGGAATATAAAAATTCCACTTTTCTGGCTAACCATCACACGGTTGTGCTTAATGCACGTCACTGCCATATTTTGCTTCTGCGGTGTCGATTCTGACATGCAGAAATTTATTATTGTTATTTGGCAAGTAGATCTTATGATTATATAGTGAACAACTGGCAGATGTATTTGACAAACAATCTTTTGCCTTTTTTCGGGATGCTAATTTGGAACATGTTATGCCATTTGCAGAATTGCGTTTTACAAAAAAACACGGAGAGTGAGGTAGTAGCTGGTACTTACCCCTTCAAAGTGCTCTGTTCCCTACACACGTTGGCAGGACAAGGCCTGAAATCTGAACAATCACTGAAGCCTCTTGGGTTCCAGTATTTGCCTCCACATGTTCGGATAATATTATCAGCTTTTCCCTGACCTTCCCATTGGTGAACTAGCGTGAAAAGCAGACTCTGTGGCGATTGCTTATGCAGATCCAGTTTGTGTGAATGAACTCTGAAGTTATGGTGGGCAGCCCTGAACCAAGCATTGTGGCCTCATTTGTTTCAAGGGTCACTGTTTCTCCGCTGCTATCCACTCTGATGCTGTCTATGGCCCATCTCATCACTGAACTCGCCGGTCTTAACGCCTAGTTGCAGCGACATGAAGATACCACTCGCCCACCTTCTAATAATAGCTGTGTATTCAGGTGGTGCTGGTTTCACAAATGGTTCAGAAAAGCAACTCGACATTGTACCAAACCATATGATTACCCAAACTTCCCAGACGAATGCCAGTAGGTGCACATACTTCTCGAGGTCAGTTAAAGCACCTGCAAGTCAAACATGACGGAAAAGTATCCTAGGTGACAGGATCACAAAGACTTTTCGTAACGGTCAGGTGCACTGGAGACACTTTCTTGATCGATTCAGGCTCTGAAATTAGCGTTTAGCACAAGTCACATACTGTGTGCCATTCTAGTGAACAAGTACCTATTCTCACAGCAGCTAATGGCTCACACATTGGAACATTTGAAAAAGTGCAGTTGACTTTGAATTTCGGCGGTAAACTACAATCCACCTGGACTTTTGTGGTCGCTGATGTCATAGACGCAATCTTAGGCCCGGGTTTTTAGCGTCATTTTTCTGTCATTCTAGATGTAGTGCATCAATGTCTCTACAAAGTGTCATACTCTCCTCCTACCTCTGCCAAATGAGATTGCATTGGTGAGTGATACCACGAAGCCCCATCACTCGAAGACAACCTCAACAACCGCACCAGACTTAGTGCATCAACAAGATTCGTTACCGTTTCCATATCCACTCAGACCACACATCCGCGTGGCATGCAGGAAGGTGTTGATTCGTTCTTCCACTGAGACAACAAAGCTACAGAAGGGCTGTCATATGTGAGTAGCTCAAATATCTGAAATATAATCCCACAGCAATGCCATAATGAGTGCCAGGGCTAGCTTGCGCGACAGTAATGCAGAATTACGCTGCGAATTGCGTGCCGTGGCTGAAGACTTATCGACCACACACGCCTCAATTCATGACCTTCAGCGTGCAACCGCTATGAGGAACCCTTGCTCCGCTGTCCCTCCCTCGCTTGCCCGCGCGCTGGAGGTCAACGATCTTGGTGTACAGCTGCTAAGCAAGTATCCTGTGCTTACTGATCCAGCGCTGGCCTGAAAAAACCGCTGCCACTCTACACGACATTTCAATCCCTCGACTACTGGGCATCGAGTGGCCGCAAACCCACGATGCCTACCTCCTGATAAATTACAAGCAACCCAGTCTGAGTTCAGTAAAATGCTATCAGATGGTTCAGTATCTAGATCTCAATCCTCATAGGCTTCTACTTTGCACATACTCGAGACGAAAAACGGAACATCCCGCCCAGGTGGTGATTATCGGAGCCTCAGTTCCCATACGGTTCCAGATAGGTACCCAGTGCTGAATGTAATGGACTTGATCTCAAATGTGGTGGGCCCATGTATCTTCAGTGTTATTGACTGTGCAAAAGCCTTCTTGCAGATCAGTGGTGAAGAGGGATTAGTTTAAAACTGTCATAACTACACCATTAGGGATCTTCCATTATAATATGATGCCTTAAGGCCTCCACAACGCAGCACAAACATTGCACTGTTTTATGCATGAAGTCCTGCAAGACTTGTCGTTTTCATGTTGTTACATGGATTATATTCTGATTTTTCCCTGCGGCCTCGAACACCATTGTCACTATTTACGACAAGTTACAAGATTTTGGAATCATGGTAAATCTGGATAAACGTTTTTTTGCCAAGCAAGAGCTACCATTCCTGGGATACAATGTCTCAAAAGCTGTAATCATACCTCTGTCCAGAAAAGTGAATTACAGCCAACAGCTTCCCCTGCCACGAACGTTGAAAGGACTGTGCCAGTAGTGGGACTACCTTCATTCTGTTCCACTCTGCATTGTTGCCAAATTTATTCAAGATGGCGGCAATGACGTCATCCAATATGGTGGCGTGTAGATTTGGTAATAGTGCATGACGTCATTCAACATGGTGGATTATGGTGGGAAAATAGGTCAGTTGGGGTATTTTCACTAACCTAAACCCCAGAAAAATGGCGATAAATATGAATTTTGGTGGTAAAATAGGTCAATTGGGTTATGTCCACTAAGGTAGCAAAAACTGGCTCGAAATTCCAACACAATAATGGCGGGAAAACCATAGTTGTCTTTACTATTATCCATTATCATTCATCATCGTTTGTTATCGTTCATTATTATTCATTATCATTTATTATCATTTATTATTATTATTTACACCATGCACATGTGTTCACTACTAGGACCAGAGTCCAACTGTGTTAGTTCATACCCCTGCCACCAGAGCGCGCTGCCGTGATGTTATTCAAGATGGCGGATTTTGGCAGGGAAAATTGGGCTACATCCACTAACCTAACCCCCACAAAATTGGCGCGTAACTCGAATTTTGGCGGGAAAGTAGGTCACTTGTCCTATGTCCACTAACCAAACCCTCCAGAAAAAATTGGCGCCAAATTCAAATTCCAACTGGATAATGGCTGCAAAACTATACTTATCTTTATTATTATTCGTTATTATTTATTATTGTTTATTATCATTTATTATTATTATTTATTATTATTATTATTATTATTATTATTATTATTATTGGTCTACCTCCACTAGAAAATTGGGCCAAATTCAAATTCCAACATGATAATGTCTGGAAAACTGTACTTCTATTTATTATTACCATTTATTATTTACTTAAGATGTCCAATTTCGGCGCGAAGAAAACCATTTGCCTTACATCTATAACAAAAATCTCCAACACCATCATCGATCATGCATATGAAATAGTCCACATCCTACGAACTTTGACTGTCACTTATGTTTTTTCACTGCTAACCTATCAAAATCGCATCAAATAATAATCTGCACTTGTACTAACGTAATTCACATCCTCTGATTTTACAGGGAAAAAGGACTGATGTCTTTATTTCAAGCAGTACTGTCATCACTTGTCCTCCAACAGACTTAGTACACTTCTTTGAGGTGCCAACATCCAGTGCGCTTGCCACTAGGTCCAAACTCCAACTGACTTGGTTCAAATCGTCGTCAGCAGAGGAGGCTACCCCTGGCGCCACCAGTTGGCGGCAGCCCACGAGCATGTCACTGGTCAAGTGGCCACTAGGACAGCGTGGGTCCAGCGGCGTAAAAATGTTCTGCTCGTTCGAACCTGCCGATTCTGACGTCACAATGGTAGGTTGTCCGTTCATCAAGTGTATTCGTCCCTCCCACATGTTTTGCGCCAAAATTGGTCACCCAAGAGTGGAATCTCCCCCAATGTCACATAACGGTCAGTCTGTTGGTCCAGCACTTGGTGGACAAAAGAACGCCCTGCCACAATTATGGCGCAAAAATTGTTTTCCTGGACAGGTTTGAACCTGCCAATGACGACATCACAGTGGTCGAATAGCGATTCACCATGTGGTTGCATGGCTGACAAAGAACACACTTGGCGCCAAAGTTGTTTGCTGGAGAGTGGAATCTGCCCAGACTTCACACAACCACTGGTCCACTATGTGGAGTGGTCGACAAAGAAGGCTCTCGCTAAGTTAACTGGCTTGAGATCGTCTTCTCCCTCCCTCTCGCGTGCGCATTATAACCAGACACCTGCCGCGCCGCCACCCTACAGGCATCCGACCGCTTATGTCACACACCATCAGTTGCCTCCTCCATACACGCGCCGGACATAGTCTTCTGTAAATATGCTAACACCCACATCGTGCATCTAAGCTATCAATTGCCTAAGTACTTAATTGCATTTCAGTTTTAATCATATTAAATAATTCAATTTACAGATTCATATAAGTATGAAAAGGCGTTCAACTACTTTTCAAGGTCCAGGCTGCCTCCTCTTCCTAGGAACCAGCGCTGAGTTTTAATTCTGGCAGTAAAGAAAGGTCACTCGCACTTTCTCTGCCAACCTAAGAAAATTGTTGGAAAGAAGGGACACTTGTACTAACCTCAGCCACCCCACCGCCACTTCCGCCTAGGAACCAGCGTCACGTTTGAATTCTGCCAGTAAAGAAAGGTCACTTTCTCTTCTGCCACCAACCTAAGAAAATTGTTACAAACAAAGCTCATCGCCACTAAACTAAGCCTCCAGGATGCAACCTATCCCAAGGGTTTCTGGTAAAAGGACTCAGCCTGCACTAGGCCCATGGATGGTCGAACAAATGTACTTTATTTAGGGATGGAGTAGATGTATCACAGAACACATGCACTGACATGTCCCACACCATACAGACCTGCAAACCACTCCTACATAACTCATGTATAATGCTCTATACACACGCTTGCTAATTGTAAACACTTAAAAATAACGCATCGCACAGCCTACAGACACGCGAACTGCTCGTAAATAATGCAAAACATTTACGTCCAAATAGCCAAACAACTCTTAATTTTCAGAAATAATTTCAGTGCAGACCTGCAAACTGCTCTTAAATAATACAGCACAATGATGCGTAGACATGCTAAGTACACGTAAACTATTCAAATAGCGCGTATGAAGGCCTACAGACCCATTCCTGAAATAATGCAATCAACACACGCAAGGACAGTCCACAGCCCCCAGTCCATTGAGTACACAGGAGGTAGTGATAAGTGACATATACCTCAGATGTCAAACCACGCACAGCCCCTGCTTGGCTTCTGCAAGGCAGGCCGCACCTCCCATTCATACATAATACCTGGGAAATTCCTATCCAAATACGTGTTCGACTACACACACATGCTGATGTGATTGGGTGGGAGCGCAACCGCGAGCTGCAGCCGAACGCAGGCCAGAGTTGTATGTAGGCGCTGCGAATGACCAGGCGTTTATTTACACAATGCGCACTCCAAGCAGAGCCACATGCATTTGGCCTTCCTTGCTACCCTCAGTCTAACTACGGTCCAGCGAAGACACTTCAGAATTCCATTCCACAATAACAGAACCTGCTTTCCCCCCTTAGCGATTCTAACGGACCATAAGTGACGATTGACTGACGCTTCATCTTGTGCGCCACAAATCCCCACGAAGCGAGGCAGCCACAGCTCGGGTCCCACCCGCTCCGTCGCATTTGCCAGCCACTGCCACCGAACACCGGTGAAAGTTGCATTCCAAGCAGCGCTTACACCAGTCTCATATTCGAGGCATCTTCAGGCGCCACCTGCCTTTACCATTGAATGCACAAGAGCATAGAGTGTGTTGACAGATGCGATCAACTGCAAGTACCTGCCCCCCCCCCCCCCCCCAGCATGACCGACGAAACACCACCAAGTGCACGTGCATAATTACAAACTCATGTAACAACCTTCCCAATCTTACGTCTCATCTCTCCGTATAAAAAAAAAAAAAAAAAAAAAAAAGAGCCAAGTCTTCCTCTCAGGAATTGTATAGTGTCCCAGAAACAGTTAACGCCCACTTTCATCATGCTTCAGCTTGTATGCACGGAAATTCTCACCCTAACAGAACCTGTTTACCAAAATATCGCCTAATCCAGTCTTCCTCCCGGACATAACGTGATAGCCTTCCTGCTCTCAACATACGCAAATGTTCTCACCGATTCTATATCCCACCACAATCAATCGAGCATTCTCATTTGCTCTTATCGAATTTACCAGTAGAATTACTTATGCCGCAGGTACTGAAGCACCATCCACCTTTCCTTTCTCGGACTTCCAGCGATTATTTTGCAAAGATTGCTGAATTTCACAGACAGTTCCCTCAATCTATACACCCCCAACGTGTTCATTCTTTCTACAGATGCTACACTCAGTGGTAATAAACTATTTTACACTGATCACCATTTTGCACCGACAACTAAACATGGGAAATTTGTCTACGAGTCATCAAATAGGTACTATACTAGCAAGAATACTGGAGCAATTCATATCCCCAACCATATCAAATCACCTCTTTACATCAGCGAACTGAAGGCACTCTCAGAACTGACGTTCAAAGACATGCTCATTTCCCCTTGGCATAAACGCTCTACTCTTTCTGCTTTCTTGCTCGCATTTCTACAGTCATCTCCAGACTAGTCGATTACAATAACACCAGTATTTTAGCCATAATATTATACAATTTCCACCATTCTTCTCGATATCAAGCACACAGCACTAGCCACCCGATCGCTAACGCAACATAATGCGCCAGATGTAGACTGTACATTATTTCTCCATAAACACCAAACATTAGCGAGGCGCAGTGTGCTGTAAACCATTGACTAACTAGAAACAAGTAGAGTAAACTGATATTCGCACTCTCGCATACCGAAGTCAGTGATTTAACAGATTCCACATGATCAATTTTGTTTACAAACTAATTACGGTCTTTCCCACGTCTAGAGAACAGGCAAACGTGTGTCCAACACACCACAATCCATATTCCCTCAACTGAATAAAGGCAACAAATGTGCAGAAGCAGTCGACTGAACAATTTACTTGAGAGGGAATAACGCTCCACCCCAAACGCGCCATCTTCTCAAAGTTACACTTGATCACGAAAGCATCCTAGCACATACTTAGTTCGCTATTCAGTCGTCTAAAACATGGTAAAGTTAACTATCATACATTCCTACACTCCAACAGGCCTCTGCATCGGAAGACCACTATCAATAACGTGGGAACGCGAATCAGTACCACCACAGACTTTGCATACACGAACAGATTCTATAAAATGCCTCACATATTTCTTCTATCATTATACTTACAATTAAATCTTACGATCTAGGTCTCAAATGTACGGTATTCAGCAATGAACGAAGTATTGGAAATACTCTCTGTCGAATGCTGTGGCTCTGGAAATACCTGTACCTTCCTTAGCACTAGACATACTCTTCCCATCGTTATCACAGTACCCCAAGTCAAATCCACACCCTCCCTACAACAGCACATAGACATTTCCTTTACGCAAACAGATATACTTTATAAACCTGATCCTAAAATGAGGACATATCACACACCCGCCCGATGAATTTTGAAAGTCATTCGGCTAAGGAACGCAGCATGTGACCAGTATTTGCAACTCCCTCACGCCGCTAGATATTTATCCAGTATGTGTAACGTATTCTGCCTCGATACCATGTCAGATGTTCCGTTATATATATCCACTGAGTTAAACGCGATGACTCATTGAGAAGGATCACAGCCACAATTGAATCATACCTCGAAATGAGCCACCTTTCTCGAACCTATCTGCTGCAGTAAAAATCCAACATGGTCTTAGTTAGTCCCTACACATCTTGCAACTGCTCCCATTTATACACCTTTGCGCATGTGATCATGCCATTTTAAGTCGGAACTGAGCATAAGTCGGACAAAGCCATATCCACTTCCTTCTGCAGCCTGTCTAGAAACAGCGTGAACTGAGTTACTGTGGCAGGACTGTGTTTTGACCATGCGGCGGATATGCTCGCATTGTTGTGCGTTCCCAAACTACATACAAGTACTACCGATCCACGTCCATCATTCAAATCTATAAGTCCAACATCCCATCATCGTTATTCTCTATCAATTTCAGTTTTGAGAAACTCCTCTCTCCACTCGCTACTGTCATTGGGAGTGTTAGGAGAATTCTCAGAGCAATGTTAACATTAGGGCAAAAATTATGTCTTCCTATAAACTTTAGAGTCTCTTTTGGACCTATTCCAGGTTTCAATAATGTTGAAAGCACTTTTAGTTCTTCCCTCAACTCCAGTGCATCAATGTCGCTTGACTCATGATCTTGCAAAATCGCTGCAAGGTTTCTACACTTTGTGTCCAGGCTGTCAGGAGGTGCATTCTTCAGCTCGCCGATGTCGTAGAGAAAATCAAAATAATCACGATGAGATTTCAGTTGATTGAACCTTTCATCCAAAGATGTGGTTACTATGTCTAAAAGATAATAGTAGAATTCAATCTTGTAACGTTTTGTTGGGTCATCTATTGTCTCATGCCTTTCTTCATAGGTAAAGTGTATTGACTTCTTACTTCATCGCCGGGAAACACTTATCCGTGGTAATGTTAGATCGTCTAGCTCTAACTCTGTAGCCAATTCTTTGGAATCCGTCAAGAAAGACACAAACTTTTCTTCTGTTCTGCAGGTTTCAAAATATGCTTTCGTTTTTTCAAGTTCATGTTAACTAGTGTGTAAGCTTAGGAACTGATGACCCTAGCAGTTAAGTCCCATAAGATTTCACACACATTTGAACATTTTTGTAAATTCACAAGGCTTATTAAAATAACCTAGATTTCTTCAATCAGGTTTGACTCCATTTTTGAACTGGTGCCCAGCGACTGTTTTGTACAAATCTGTAGAGAATGTCACCAATCAGTCGCAATTTTTGTTTTTATTTTCCAGATCTACATAGATTTCGGGCACAGTGTGGCTATTCTCAATGCTTTGAGTTATGTTTACATCTATACTGTCATGCTGAACGTAACTGTCAACATGACGGTTTGGATGTAAGCACATATTAAAAGGTTTGAGACTGGCCACTGCCGGCCGGTGTGGCGGTGCGGTTAAAGGCGCTTCAGTCTGGAACCGCGTGACCGCTACGGTCGCAGGTTCGAATCCTGCCTCGGGCATGGATGTGTGTGATGCCCTTAGGTTAGTTAGGTTTAATTAGTTCTAAGTTCTAGGCGACTGATGACCTCAGAAGTTAAGTCGCATAGTGCTCGGAGCCATTTGAACCATTTTTAGACTGGCCACTCAGTGGCCGAAACCTAGGTAGATCTGAAAAGTACAAACAAAAATTGCTATTCATTGCTGACATTTCCTACAGATTTGTTTAAATAAAATTCCACACACGTTTTGTAAAAAAGAAAAAAAAACGGGGGGAGGGGGGCGGCAATTTAGCAGCTCGCACGGAGCGGACACTTGGGCTTGCGTCGGCCCTGCTGAGATCTAACCATGCCTTCTGGGTGCTTCACTATTTTTGTCAGGAATTTTATTTTATGTAACAGTTGTCATCTATCTTGTTATTTGGCAGATCTATAAAGAAACTTATCTTTAGGTGAAGAGTGCCATTTATTATGTCCTAAAAAGTGGTCACTTCGAGGACAGTATCGTGTAACAGTTAGAACAGCAACAAAAACAATGGAACAAGCAAAGCAACAGTTGCAACACCGGGAACAACTGTACGGCAACAGCAGCTGCTACTGTAGGTGCAACACATGAAAGAGATGGGCACGGTGCAGCAGCGGCACTTGGAACGACTATGAACTTATCTGCAAGAGTTGTTCTAGGGAAGTGCGTGCCCAGGCATCCTGCCTGTTGATCGCTCACCAACTGTCAACATCAGTTCTACCAGAGCCACAGTCGTCACCCTGCCTCCACCTGCCTCTGTGGAGATCCGCAAAAATTGAAGGAACTTGATTTGTCCTAGAAAGTCACCATGAACAACATGGAAGATGAGTCGATAATGCCAGGGTTCGTTAAATCTGAGTCTGACATGCTGGGACAATATAGAACTGCTAACAACAGAGCTAGTAACCTGCATAATAACATCTGTCTACAAAACACATAATGCAGACTTCAGTTTCGATGAACCCATTAAATGCAACTCAAAGAGTATCAAGATTGTGTTGGGAGATTTCAATTGCAGACGCTCAAGCTGGGCTTACAGACAACAGTGGAGATGAGCTGGAGAGCTGGGTGGAAAGGGAAAGCCTGAGACTCATACATGACCCAAAACTGAGACCTTCTTTTCGAAGTGGAAGATGGCGCAAGGGCTATAATCCGGATAATGTTTTATCAATGCGCAAGCAGCTCAACTTTTGGTAACAACAGTCGAGGAATGGAAACCAAAAAAAATCCAATAATCCGTACAGTGGCTGGAGTTATCAGCCCAGAAGAAGTTCCTTTAAATGACAGTTCAATTTGAAAAAGGCGCGCTGGGAAACTTTTTGAAAAGGACTCGATAGTGCAGCTCCAAAACTTAAAGCGACTGCTAAATCGAATGAGGGTTTCGCAGCCCTAGTAAAAAAGATCGCTCAGAAACACATGTCTCGTGGGTGCCGAACTCAATAACATACAGGCCTTAAACCAGACATACTTAGCCTACTTGAGACCTATCAAGATAAATGTGAAAGATATCCACTAGCTGAAAACACCATTCAACAGGTGAAACTGTTGACATATCACAGAAGGTAAAAAGGGTCAGATCCTTTAGCTGATCTAGATATGGATCAAAACGGTAGGAGGGCATGGAAACTAATTAAAAATCTAAGCAATGATCCTAAAAAGTCACTAGAGGAATTCACGAGAGTAACGCCGAATGAAATAGCTCATCAACTACTTAAGAATGGTGAAACAGAGATGACATGACAAACGCTAAAAGGTAAGAAGAGCTGCTGCAGAAACCAGAAGAGTGGATTACCTAAGGCAGTGTGTGGTCATAGATGCTGCCACCAATTCCTCTCCTGTGCTAACCTCTTCATCTCAGAGTAGCACTTGCAACCTGCATCCTCAATTATTTGCTGGATGTATTACAATCTCTGTCTTCCTCTACAGTTTTTGACCTCTACAGCTCCCTCTAGTACCATGGAAGTCATTCCCTCATGTCTTAACGGATGTCCTATCATCCTGTCCCTTCTCCTTATCAGTGATTTCCACATGTTCCTTTCTTCTCCGATTCTGCGCAGAGCCTCCTCATTCCTTACCTTATCAGTCCACCTAATTTTCAACATTCGTCTGTAGCACCACATCCCAAATGCTTCGATTCAATTCTTTTCCGGTTTTCCCACCGTACATGTTTCACTACCATACAAGTCTGTACTCCAGACGTACATTCTCAGAAATTTCTTTATCCAATTAAGGCCAATATTTCATACTAGTAGACTTCTCTTGGCCAGGAATACCCTTTTTGCCATTGCTAGTCTGCTTTTGATGTCCTCCTTGCTCCGTCCGTCATTGGTTATTTTACTGCCTAGGTACCAGAATTCCTTAGCTGCATCTACTTCGTGACCATCAATCCTAATGTTAAGTTTCTCGCTGTTCTCATTTCTACTACTTCTCATTACCTTCGTCTTTCCTCGATTTACTCTCAAGCCATACGCTGTACTCATTAGACTGTTCAATCCGTTGAGCAGATCAAGTAATTCTTCTTCACTTTCACTCAAGATAGCAATGTCATCAGCGAATAGTGTCATTGATATCCTTCCACCTTGAATTTTGATTCCACTCCTAAACCTTTCTTTTATTTCCATCATTGCTTCCTCGATGTACAGATTGAACAGTACAGGCTTTAGGCTACATTCTTGTCTTACACCGTTTTCAATACGAGCACTTCGTTCTTTGTCGTCCACTCTTATTATTCCCTCTTGGCTGTTGTACATATTGTACATGACCCTTCTCTCGCTATAGCTTACCCCTATTTTTTTGAGAATTTCGAACATCTTGTACCGTTTTACTGTACATTGTCGAACGCTTTTTCCAAGTCGACAAATCCCATGAACGTGTCTTGGTTTTTCTTTGGTCTTGCTTCCATTATTAACCACAACGTAAGAATTGCCTCTCTCGTGCCTTTTACCTGTCCTAAATCCAAACTGATCGTCATCTAGCGGATCCTCAATTTTTTTTTCCATTCTAATGTATATTATTCTTGTAAGCAACTTGGATGCATGAGCTGTTAAGCTGATCGTGCGATAATTCTCGCTCTTGTCAGCTCTTACCCTCTTCGTAATTGTGTGAATGATGCTTTTTCGAAAGTCAGATGATATGTCGCCAGACTCATACATTCTACACACCAATGTTAATAGTCGTTTTGTTGTCACTTCCCCCAATTATTTTAAAAATTTTGATGGAATGTTATCTATCCCTTGTGCCTTATTTTATATTAAGGGGCTCCGGAACGCTCTATACTTGCAATGTTAAAATAACGCTTATAAATTACATCTTTCCTCACAAAGTATTTGAGGTAGGAAGTTGAACTTTTTACAGATTATTTATTGGAATATGGGCTACAACTTAACACAAGGATTTTACAAAATTTTAGTTCAGTTATTAAAGATGATTTTTTTCAATTGTAATGAAAATTCACAACATTTTTTTGCAATTTTTTATTTATATATTCAAAAATATACAGTTTTTTGGAAAAAGGCTGTGTTAAATTATGCTGAAGGTACTGTGTAACATTTACTGAAAGTTTGAAACAAATATGTTTTAAAGATCCTTAGAAAACATGTAATTAGTATGAGAAAATAAAAGTTTTGGGAATCGAGCGACAAAGATTGGATTGACTTTTTAGTGCATTCCAGGTCCATAGGATGGATTATCTTCATCCTCTGCAAACTCCTCCTCCAGCTTCCTCTTGTTCCTCCTCCTGTTTACTCTTGCTTGTATTTCTAGGCTCTTTACAGCCCTGTCTGCAGCCCGAAGGCGTTCCTTGTCTAAACCAAGCATCGCTCGTTGTTGTGTTCGTAGATTTTGCTACCATTTTCTTCAGTTGCAGTTACTGCAACACTGTTCCAAAAGGTGGTCATGTATGAACACTTATCACATTTCAGTTGTATTTCACTAGCAAGTCCTACGTGCTTTATTATGGAGAGTTCCAGACCAACTTCACTACAATGAATACATCTTACACAGTTTGAAAAAATTCCTTTGAGAACCGACATATCAAATATTTCATTCACATCCGATTCGCCCATAAAACATTCATAGTTTTCACTCATTGAACCAAGCTTCTTCTGTGAAGTATTTTCTTTCCCACTTTGACTGCTATGGGCAGGTGTACTTGAGAGGTTAGGTTCACTCACTTGGTTATCGTCTTTATTGTTTAATGTAATAACACATACCTTTGGCTTTCCAACATTTCTCCTTTTCTTAAAAGCCTTCAGAGGATTTCTAATAACTTTACTTTTACTCATTATTATACTTCAACAAAACAGAGACTCAAGAAACAGAATTAATTACGAATATTTTCGAGATAACGACAGAGTAAATAAACATGAAACAATCGACAATCACACCAGCGATACATATTGAACCATCACAGGTTAGCCACAACACATACTTTATCTCACACCACTAAAATGTACCTGATGAACACGGACGTTAATACGAGGGCGGTTCAGAAAGTAACCTCCGATTGGTCACAGTGCGGGTTGTGGGGGGAGTAGCGACGCCATCTGTGTGTTCACGCACTCAACAGGTCAGTCGGCATCAAGCCGTGGTCGAGTGAACGTCGTACCTGCGCTAGTTTAGTTTTTGTGGCAGTTTGAAATGTGTGCTGCAATAGAAAACCCCGCCAAATGTGAAGTGCGTGCTGTCGTAAGGTTTTTTACAGCCAAAGGATATTCTGCAGCAGCTATTCACCGTGAGCCTTGTGCCGTGTACGGACCAAGAGTTATGAGTGAAGGAGTTGTCCGTGAATGGGTACGTTTATTTAAAAGTGGACGAGAAAACGTTCATGATGAAGAGAGGAGTGGTAGACCATCATTGGTGACTGACGAACTCGTTCAGACAGTTGATGCAAAAGTTCGTGAAAATCGACGTTTCTCAATGTCGGAGTTGTCTACTGGTTTTCCACAGATTTCTAAGACTCTCTTGTACGAGATAGTGACAGCAAGATTGGGTTACCGTAAGTTCTGTGCACGATGGGTGCCCAAAATTCTTACCGACCACCACAAAACTCAAAGAATGGCCTCTGCATTAGACTTTCTGTCACGTTATGAGGACGAAGGAGAACCATTGTTAAACAGAATCGTGACCGGTGACGAAACCTGGATTAAGTACGTGAACCCTGAGACAAAAGAACAATCAAAGATGTGGGCACATTCAAATTCGCCTACCAAACCAAGAAAAGCCTCGCAAGATGTTTCTGCCAGAAAACTGATGGGAACGGTGTTTTGGGATGCCAAAGGGGTGTTGTTGGTTGAATTCATGGAACGTGGTACGACCATTAATCAAGACGTGTACTGTGAAACAAAAAAGTTACGACGGGCTATACAGAACAAACGCCGTGGTATGCTGACTTCCGGTATCGTTTTTTTGCACGATAACGCCCGTCCTCACTCTGCTCGCAGAACAACGGCCCTTCTTGAGTCCTTCAAGTGGGACATTATCAACCATCCACCTTACAGCCCAGACCTGGCGCCAAGTGATTATCACCTCTTCATGCATTTGAAGAAATGGCTCGGGTCACAGCGGTTTGATGACGACGAAGAGCTCAAAGATGCGGTCACAGGCTGGCTCCAGGCACAAGCGGGTGATTTTTATGCAGAAGGAATTTCAAAGCTTGTGAAGAGATACGATAAGTGCCTCATTCGCTATGGAGACTATGTAGAAAAATAGTCCAAAGATGTAGTTGTAAGATGTATATATTAAAATATTTTTATTTAACTTGGTGTATTTTTTTAAATCAACCAGAGGTTACTTTCTGAACGGCCCTCGTAATAACACCATTTGATAGCAGTTTAACAGTGCCACAGTGGGTCACGCCCATGTAGAACACATTTAAAAAAAAATTTAAAAATAGTTGTAGTCTTCGGAATGGAATAAATTATATATCTATTAAAAGGTAATAGTCTGCAGATTCAGAAAACGCAAAAAAGTAAAAGTTGAACTTTTCATGATTTTGAGCCTTTCCGGAGCGCCTTAAGTCCTCCAAATCTCTTTTAAATTCTGTTTCTAATACTGAATCCCCTATCTCTTGTAAATCGACTCCTGTTTCTTCTTCTATTACATCAGACAAATTTTCCCCTTCATAGAGGCTTTCAATGTATTCTTCCCACCTATCCGCTCTCTCCTCTGCATTTAACAGTGGAATTTCCGTTGCACTCTTAATGTTATGACCCTTGATTTTAATGTCACCGAAGGTTGTTTTGACTTTCCTGTACGCTGAGTCTGTCCTTTCGACAATCATTTCTTTTTCGATGTCTTCACATTTTTCCTGCAGCCATTTCGTCTTAGCATCCCTGCACTTCCTATTTATTTCATTCCTCGGCCACTTGTATTTCTCTATTCCCGAGTTTCCCGGAACATTTTTGTACTTCCTCCTTTCATCGATCAATTGAAGTATTTCTTCGCAGTTACCTTCTTTGTACCTCTTCTATTACCCAAGGTTTCTTCGCAGTTACCTTCTTTGTACCTATGTTTTCCTTCCCAACTTCTGTGATGGCCCATTTTAGAGATACACATTCCTCCTCGCCGGACGGTGTAGCCGAGCGGTTCTAGGCGCTTCAGTCTGGAACCGCTCGACCGCTACGGTCGCAGGTTCGAATCCTGCCTCGGGCATGGATGTCCTTAGGTTAGTTAGGTTTAAGTTGTTCTATGTTCTAGGGGACTGATGACCTCAGATGTTAAGTCTCATAGTGCTCAGAGCCATTTGAACCAACATTCCTCTTCAACTGTACTGCCTACTGAGCTATTCCTTATTGCTGTATCTATAGCCTTAGAGAACTTCAACCATATCTCGTCATTCCTTAGTATTTATGTATCCCACTTCTTTGCCTATAGATTCTTCCTGACTAATGTCTTAAACTTCAGCCTACTCTTCATCACTACTATGTTGTGATCTGAGTCTATATCTGCTCCTGGGTACAGCTTACAATGCAGTATCTGATTTTGGAATCTCTGTCTGACCATGACGTAATCTAACTGAAATATTCCCACATTACCCGGCCTTTTCCAAGTATACCTCTTCCTCTTGTGATTCTTGAACAGAGTATTCGCTTTTACTAGCTGAAACTTGTTACAGAACTCAATTAGTCTTTCTCCTCTCTCGTTCCTTGTCCCAAGCCCATACTCTCCTGTAACCTTTTCTTCTACTCCTTCCTCTACAACTGCATTCCAGTCCCCCATGACTATTAGATTTTCATCCTCCTTTACATACTGTATTACCCTTTCAATATCCTCATACTCTTTATCTCTTCATCTTCTGCTTGCGACGTCGGCATATAAACCTAAACTATCGTTGTCGGTGTTGGTTTGCTGTCGATTCTGATAAGAAAAACCCTGCCACTGAACTGTTCACAGTAACACACTCTCTGCGCTATCTTCTTATTCATAAGGAATCTTACTCCCATTATATCCTTTTCCGGTGCTGTTGATGTTACCCTATACTCATCTGACCAGAAATCCTTGTCTTCTTTCCACTTCACTTCACTGACCCCTACTATATCTAGAGTGAGCCTTTGCATTTCCATTTTCAGATTTTCTAGTTTCCCTACCACGTTCAAGCTTATGAAAATCGACGCCCCAACTCGTAGAACGTTATCCTTTCGTTGATTATTCAGCCTTTTTGTCATGGTAACCTCCTCCTTGGCAGTCCCCTCCCGGAGAGCCGAATGGGGAACTATTCCGGAATCTTTTGCCACTGGAGAGATCATCATGACACTTCTTCAATTACAGGCCACATGTCCTGTGGATACATGTTAGGCGTCTTGAATGCAGTGTTTTCCAATGCCTTCTGCATCCTCATGCCGTTGATCATTGCTGATTGTTCCGACCTTAGCAGCAGTTTCCCATCCCTAGGACAGAGAGTGCTCTGAACCTCTGTCCGCTCTTACGCCCTCTTTGGTAAGGCCGTTGGCAGAATTAGGGTGACTTCTTATGCCGGAATTCTTCAGCTGTCACTGCTGGTTGTTAATCAGAATTAATGTAGCGGCAGGATTCGAACCCGGGATAGAAGACGTATTTGATTATGAATCAAAGACGCTACGCCTAGACCACAACATCTATACGAATGATCAAATTGCTGGAAACAATATCTACTGTAAAATATGTGGAAGTAACTATCCAGAGCGAACTTAAGTGGAATGAATACAAAAAACAGATCGGAGGAAAAGCAGATGCCACACTGAGATTCACAGGAAAAATCTTAAGGAAATGTAACACATCGACAAAGGAAGTGGCTTACAAGGCGCTTTATCGACCTATTCTTGGGTATTGTTCATCAGTCTGGGATCCTTTGCTGTGTTAGGACTGGTAGAAGAGAGAGAGAAGATCCAACGAAGAGCGGCACGTTTCGTCACGGGATCGTTTGGTCGGTGCAAGAACAATACAGAGGTGCTCAAATAACTCTGGTGGCAGACGCTAAAAGAGAAACGTTGTGCATCACGGAGAAGTTTACCATTGAGATTAGGAGAGACACTTTCCGGGAAAAGTCGGAAAACATATTACTTCGTCCCACATACATCTCACGAAATGATCACAACAAGAAAATTCGGGAGATTAGAGCAACTACAAAGACTTACCGATAATCATTCTTCCCACACGCCATTCGCGAGTGGAGCAGAGGAGGCGGATCAGTTATTGGTACGAGAAGTACCCTCCGCCACACTCCGTTAGGTGGCTTGCGGAGTATGATGCAAATGTAGATCAACAAGACCTTCCAGATCCAAGGCAATTATCTATGAAGATAACAGCTGTGACGACCCAAGGGAGGACCTATGGAAAGTTGAAGTTAAAATAAGCAACGCACTTGAATGGCTGAGAATGGGGAGAATCATCTCAAGCTCAATCTAGAGAAGACTCAAGGATGTGCTTTCCACTTAAGAAACAGAGACGCTGAAAGAAAACTGAATATTAAGTGGAGACTATGGGTTATTCAGCCCTGTGAGATCCTAATATGCCTGAGACTTACTCTGAATCGCATCCTTTTTTTTATTTTTTATAACGTATTGTACAGGTTTTAAAGCAAAAATCTGCAGCAGAAACATCATCTTGAGACAGTTGACAAGATTTACACAGGTAAAAATTCCCCACATTCTCCAGTCAATAGCGCTGGTCTCTGTTTCTTTGTGGGACAATATAGAGCACACTTTTGTGGACCATCAATCCATACTAGGCATGTGGTCGTTGCATCAAAAAAGTCAATCTATTTTGTGTGTTAGACCAGTCTTAGTCCCAAAGATCAACCACTCAGTCGGCATTGCATCCCCACCCATAAGACACAGAATGGCGGGAGAAATAGAACAGAAGAAGCAGACTGAAAACCCGAAACACTTGATGTACAGTTACACACCTACACTACATCCACTGAAGTCAAGAAAAAGCTTTTGCAGCGAATTCAACCATTAGATGTCCCATTAGACGTCAAGCCGGACTTTATACATGTGACAGTAAAGTGCTCCTAAGCAAGAGGGCTACACTCAAAATGAATAAATGAGTTGTGCTCACCACCTACTCTAAATTACTTGGAGAACCCATAATAGATTAAGAACAGGAGTCTCACAGAAAGGAAAATATTTGATCTCGTGTGGAATGAGGAAGACGTTATATAGAGCTGCGGAGCATCTACTAGTATGCTAAGACACAGACGCAGCCTGTACTCAGAAATATGTTTTAAATACCACAGTAGATCACACAAAGGTTGTGGAATTCTGGAGAGGAAAAGTGTGATGTCCTTCTCCTGGGCACGGAAAATAAAGTATCAAACTCTCTCTCTGTAACTCAAGAGGTGAAGTTCTGCAAGTTGACAGAGATCACGGACAAGGTATCCGGGGCCGCTATTCCTCAGGTGTTTATTGCAACGCCCGCCAGAGACGGGCTGACTCGGCAGGCGGCAGTTACAAGATAGCACGCCATCACATGAACAACACAGCGTGCGCACCTCACTCTCGCCAGACTGGAATGAGTGCTTTTTCCTCTGTCGTTTTGGCGACAGAACACAGAGGTACAATCGCCGCTTTCCTGGCTAGGAAAAGCGAACTGTAGCCCCACTCGCCTGGCGGGCAATTCTGCCAGCAACATCGGCCCAGGCAACTATCGCAACGTGTATTGATAACAGATAGAACCACTAAGATGCAGTTTCTGGTGGTTACAGTCACAGATATATGTGTGTTTCTCAGGTGCCTGCTGTAGCTAACGTGGTCACACACAAATGGTGCACTCATACCTACATATGGGTTCGTGACTTTAAATTTGAATATCGATCTATAGAAGTATTTCGAGTGGCGATTTGTAGCTGTAGATGAGACCCACACTACCATCAGGGTGTTTTTCCTGTCTTCCTGTGACTTCAACCAGGATGTGAGGAACATGTCTGTTTTGGATCTGGTCACGTAATTGAAAGTTGCATCAGTTACGCGACCCGCCAAAGACGAGTCATTGCCCTCCCCCCCAAACACACAACCCCCCCCCCTTCCCCGACGCGCCGCCCGCCGCCACACCACTCAACAGTGCATCACATCAGGACAACGCGAGGGGCCTCCTGTTTTCTCGCGGTCCAAACGACTGGCTCGCAACAAACTCCTCATCACAAAAGCAGAATTCGACACAATGATCCAGGCAGGCACGGCATGACCATCAGACTCCAACTGGGCTTCTCCCTTTCATCTGGTACCAAAGAAACCGAACAGCTGACGCCCCTGTGCCGCCTACACAGGACTTAACGCTTGGACAACTGCCGACCTCTAACCTGTGCACCACATCAATGATTTTGAGTACCAACTTATTAAAACCCATCTGTGGCAACGAAGACTGCCCATAAAACTTCAGTTACTACATCCATTCCCATAAATGTCATATGGCCTATGGAATACAGCACAGACTTTCTATCACTTTATCGATGAGATTTTGTGGGGACTAGGCTTCTGGTTTGCATACACAGACATCGTCATCGTCAGGAAAATATGAAAGCCATCTACTCACACTTTTCCCAAGTTTTGATGACTACAGAATCCACATCAATCTGGGTGCTTGCACCATCGATGGTAATGCAGTGAAATTTCTGGGATTCTGAGTTTCCGCAACTGGTACGTAAGCCACACTTAAATCCTCCCTGGTCAGAAAACTGTTCGCAAAGTGCGTCGGTACCTGCAAGATAAACTTGCCCTGACAATTTTTGCCCCACGCTGCTGAGGCCCAAACGCCACTCCATGCCATTATGCCATTCTCACTGGCTCCAAAGTACATGGTACCTCACCTGTTACTTGAACTGATGAATACAAGCACCATCTGAAGCCTACCAAACAAGCCTCATGCAAGTCACACTCCTTGCACATCCAATTGCCAATGCCCTGCCAGTGATTTTGACAGGCACCTTATTCAGCACTATCAGTGACGCGCTACAGCAGAATGCAAATGGACATTACAACCTCCGAGTCACATTCTCAAAGAACTAACATCCGAGAGACACGATTCTTACATGTATACTTGGGCTTTGTAGGACCAGTCCCAGCTGCACGTAACTGCCGATACTGCCTCGCGATGATTGAAGATACACCAGTTGGGTGAATGTATTCCACTGGAAGTACCAACTGCGATACACACGTTCAGCTGCAGATGGATTTCACATTATTGGCTGCAGACGGATTTCACATTATTGCTGTCCCCAGCAAGAGACTGTCGACCAGGATTGGCAGTGGGATACAGAAATATCCTGTGCAGTGACCCAGCTGTACGGGACAAGAACTTCACTGTATCACACAGCTGCAAAACTGCATTGTGGAGTTCATATACCGTTCCTTGAAAGCCTTTACAACATACCATATGACGGATTCGTGGATTGACACCCTTCCAGTAGTGCTGTTGGGATTGTGCAATGCATTAAAAGAAGACAATCAGCCACATCTGCCCCCTCCACCCTCCCAGGTAAACTGGTGTATTGAGAACCTTTGCCTGTACCAGGAGAGTTTTTCAAAAAACAACCGACCCCTTTGTACTCTACTCAAGATTTCCTCTCCAAAATCTGAAGGCAAATGGAGGCCGTGCAACCGAGTGGAGCTACATGGCACAGAAAACCCAACGCGGCCCATGGTGCAGCATACTGGAGCCGTCCTATCAATGCCTTTTCACAGTTGCAGGATGAAATGATAAGACGCTCACTCTCCGCATTAAAGGGGTAGACACAGTGTGTTGTGTATTAAACTGCGGATCTAGAATGCGGGGTACCAGCCCACATTCGCCGAGGTAGATGGAAAACCGCCTTAAAAACCATCCACAGGCTGACTGGCACATCGGACCTTTACACTAATGCGCTAGGCGGATTCGTGCTGGGGACCGGCACGCCTTCCCGCTCGGGAAGCAGCGCATTACACCACGCGGCTAGCCGGGCGGGCTGGTAGACACAGTAGTATTCGTCGACCGGTGCAACCCAGCCTACTTAAGTTCAGAAGACGCCGCAGTAACGCAAGCCACCACAGGTTGTCAAAACACCTGGCACATCGCAGCCGCCATTACCGCAACGTTATGGGGAGCAGTGCAGCCTACCTGGAAGTAGATCGGTAGCTGCGCCCCTACATACAGCTGCCACCTCGCAACACCAGCCAACCCACCAGCATCCAGCCACAACGGAAACAAGTTACGGACAAAAAGTTCGATTCCATTTTAGTCCAGAACACAGTTCTTATTTCGAGTCAGTTAATTGTATTTTCTTCTGTGCATTGTTGGAGTGTGGAGCAGCGACCTCAGCTCGTAGGTCACTCCACACCTGTTCGTTAGCAAAGCCGGAAAAACTGTGCTCTCCAGTAGGCAATATACCGCTTCCTGCGTGAGAATCGGAATGTGTGTGGTTATCAGACACTCCTTAAGTAAAACAACCAGTGATACCATTATAGTGTATTATGTGATGGTAGTATCTCGTTATTGCCCAGAACAATAAGGAGTCTTATCTTTAGGTGAACTGCACCTTCTATTAAGGACCTACTGGCCAATTAACTTTCTGAATACAACAAGCACAGTCGCTATCCATTTCCAATTACGTACTTACGTACAACTACTTAAAATCAGTAAAAACTGTACTAACCAAATCAGTCTCACAGACTAAGTAATAAACAGCAAGCACGCCGCAGAAAGAGCTCTAACTTCCGATCGCCGCGATAAGGGAGGCGCAGATCTACCCTGCTGAAATTATAATGTAGGAAAGATAAAACAAGAAAAAAACTTTCTCTAGTGTCCTTTAGAAGGTGCTGAAGGTGATGCTGTTAAATATTATCATAATCATATTCAAAATCACAAGCTACTGTATATACATTAACTCACTGGGCACAATCGCACAGCACACAGGAAGACAGTCAAATTTGGTCTCAAGAGATTTACGGAAATCACGGAAAAACCTAAATCTGAATGGCCGAACAAGTATCTGAAACGACGTTCTCCAGAATTTAGAGGTTCACACAGAAATTCAGTCGTAATCATTTACATGTTATTATGCACCTAGTCCCCGCACCCCTCCCCTATGAACCATGGACCATGCCATTGGTGGGGAGGCTTGCCTGCCTCAGCGGTACAGATAGCCGTACCGTAGGTGCAACCACTACGGAGGGGTATCTGTTGAGAGGCCAGACAAACGTGTTGTTCCTGAAGAGGGGCAGCAGCCTTTTCAGTAGTTGTAGGGGCAAAAGTCTGGATGATTGACTGATCTGATCTTATAACACTAACCAACCGGCCTTGCTGTGCTGGTACTGCGAACGGCTGAAAGCCCCATTCGGATCTACGGGCAGGGACTACTCAGGAGGACGTCGTTATCAGGAGAAACAAAACAGGCGTTCTACGGATCGGAGCGTGGAATGTCAGATCCCTTAATCGGGCATGTAGGGTACAAAATTTAAAAAGTGAAATGGATAGGTTAAAGTTAGATTTAGTGGGAATTAGTGAAGTTCGGTGGCAGGAGGAACAAGACTTCTGGTCAGGTCACTACAGGGTTATAAATACAAGATCAAATAGGGGTAATGCAGGAGTAGGTTTAATAATGAATAAAAAAATAAGAGCACGGGTAAGCTACTACAAACAGCATAGTGAACGCATTATTGTGGCCAAGACAGGCACGAAGGCCACGCCTAACACAGTAGTACAAGTTTATCCGGTAACCAGCTCCGCAGATTATGAAGAGATTGATGAAATGTATGATGAGATAAAATAAATTATTCAGATCGTGAAAGGAGACGAAAATTTAGTAGTCGTGGGTGACTGGAATCTATAGTAGGAAAAGGAAGAAAAGGAAACGTAGTAGGTGAATATGAAATGGGGGTAAGGAGTGAAAGAGGAAGCCGCCTGCTAGAATTTTGCGCAGAGCATAACTTAATCATAGCAAACACTTGGTTTAATAATCATGAAAGAAAGTTGTTTAAATGGAAGAGGCCTGGAGATACTGGAAGGTTTCAGATAGATTATACACTCCTGGAAATTGAAATAAGAACACCGTGAATTCATTGTCCCAGGAAGGGGAAACTTTATTGACACATTCCTGGGGTCAGATACATCACATGATCACACTGACAGAACCACAGGCACATAGACACAGGCAACAGAGCATGCACAATGTCGGCACTAGTACAGTGTATATCCACCTTTCGCAGCAATGCAGGCTGCTATTCTCCCATGGAGACGATCGTAGAGATGCTGGATGTAGTCCTGTGGAACGGCTTGCCATGCCATTTCCACCTGGCGCCTCAGTTGGACCAGCGTTCGTGCTGGACGTGCAGACCGCGTGAGACGACGCTTCATCCAGTCCCAAACATGCTCAATGGGGGACAGATCCGGAGATCTTGCTGGCCAGGGTAGTTGACTTACACCTTCTAGAGCACGTTGGGTGGCACGGGATACATGCGGACGTGCATTGTCCTGTTGGAACAGCAAGTTCCCTTGCCGGACTAGGAATGGTAGAACGATGGGTTCGATGACGGTTTGGATGTACCGTGCACTATTCAGTGTCCCCTCGACGATCACCAGTGGTGTACGGCCAGTGTAGGAGATCGCTCCCCACACCATGATGCCGGGTGTTGGCCCTGTGTGCCTCGGTCGTATGCAGTCCTGATTGTGGCGCTCACCTGCACGGCGCCAAACACGCATACGACCATCATTGGCACCAAGGCAGAAGCGACTCTCATCGCTGAAGACGACACGTCTCCATTCGTCCCTCCATTCACGCCTGTCGCGACACCACTGGAGGCGGGCTGCACGATGTTGGGGCGTGAGCGGAAGACGGCCTAACGGTGTGCGGGACCGTAGTCCAGCTTCATGGAGACGGTTGCGAATGGTCCTCGCCGATACCCCAGGAGCAACAGTGTCCCTAATTTGCTGGGAAGTGGCGGTGCGGTCCCCTACGGCACTGCGTAGGATCCTACGGTCTTGGCGTGCATCCGTGCGTCGCTGCGGTCCGGTCCCAGGTCGACGGGCACGTGCACCTTCCGCCGACCACTGGCAACAACATCGATGTACTGTGGAGACCTCACGCCCCACGTGTTGAGCAATTCGGCGCTACGTCCACCCGGCCTCCCGCATGCCCACTATACGCCCTCGCTCAAAGTCCGTCAACTGCACATACGGTTCACGTCCACGCTGTCGCGGCATGCTACCAGTGTTAAAGACTGCGATGGAGCTCCGTATGCCACGGCAAACTGGCTGACACTGACGGCGGCGGTGCACAAATGCTGCGCAGCTAGCGCCATTCGACGGCCAACACCGCGGTTCCTGGTGTATCCGCTGTGCCGTGCGTGTGATCATTGCTTGTACGGCCCTTTCGCAGTGTCCGGAGCAAGTATGGTGGGTCTGACACACCGGTGTCAATGTGTTCTTTTTTCCATTTCCAGGAGTGTATAATGGTAAGACAGAGATTTAGGAACCAGGTTTTAAATTGTAAGACATTTCCGGGGGCAGACGCGGACTCTGACCATAAACTGTTGGTTATGAACTGTAGATTAAAACTGAAGAGACTGCAAAAAGGTGGGAATTTAAGGAGATGGGGCCTGGATAAACTGACAGAATCAGAGGGTGTAGAGAGTTTCAGGGAGATCATTAGGGAACGATTGACAAGGATGGGGGAAAGAAATACGGTAGAAGAAGAATGGGTAGCTTTGAGAGATGAAATAGTGAAGGCAGCAGAGGATCGAGTAGGTAAAAAGACGAGGGCTAATAGAAATCCTTGAGTAACATAAGAAATATTGAATTTAATTGATGAAAGGAGAAGATATAAAAATGAAGTAGATGAAGCAGGCCAAAAGGAATACAAACGTCTCAAAAATGAGATCGACAGGAAGTGCAAAACGGCTAAGCAGGGATGGCTAGAGGACAAATGTAAGGATGTAGAGGCATAAATCACTAGCGGTAAGATAGATACTGCCTACAGGGAAATTAAAGAGACCTTTGGAGAAAAGAGAACCACTTGTATGAATATCAAGAGCTCAGATGGAAACCCAGTTCTAAGCAAAGAAGGGAAAGCAGAAAGGTGTAAGAAGTTTATAGAGGGGCTATGCACGAGCGATGTACTTGAGGACAATATTATGGAAATGGAAGAGCATGTAGCTGAAGATGAAATGGGAGATATGATACTGTGTGAACAGTTTGACAGAGCACTGAAAGATCTAAGTCGAAACTAGGCCCCGGGAGTAGGCAACAATCCATTAGAACTACTGATAGCCTAGGGTGAGCCAGCCCTGACAAAACTCTACCATCTGGTGAGCAAGATGATGAGACCGACGAAATACCCTCAGACTTCAAGAAGAACATAATAATTCCAATTCCAAAGAAAGCAGGTGTTGACAGATGTGAATATTACCGAACTATCAGTTTAATAAGTCACAGTTGCAAAATACTAAAATGAATTCTTTGCGGACGAATGTAATAACTGGAAGAAGCCGACCCCGGGGAAGATCAGTTTGGATTCCGTAGAAATGTTGGAACACGTGAGGCAATACTGACCCTATGACTTATATTAGAAGATAAATTAAGGAATGTCAAACCTACACTTCTAGCTTTTGTAGATTCAGAGAAAGCTTTTGACAATGTAGGCTGGAATACTCTCTTTCAAATTCTGAAGGTATCAGGGGTAAAATACAGGGAGCGAAAGGCTATTTACAATTTGCACAGAAACCAGATGGCAGTTATAAGAGTCGAGAGCCATGAAAATGGAAGCAGTGGTTGGGAAGGGAGTGAGAAGGGTTGTAGCCTATCCCCGATGATATTCAATCAGTATATTGAGCAAGCAGTAAAGGAAACGAAAGAAAAATTCGAAGTAGGTATTAAAATCCATGGAGAAGAAATAAAAGAGACAGTAAAGGACCTGGAAGAGCAGTTGAACCGAATGGACAGTGTCTTGAAAAGAGGATATAAGAAGAAGCATCAACGTAAGCAAAACGAGAATAATGTAATGTAGTCGAATTAAAGCAGGTGATGCTGAGCGAATTAGATTAGAAAATGAGACACTTAAAGTAATAAAGGAGTTTTGCTATTTGGGGAGCAAAATAACTGATGATGGCCGAAGTAGAGAGGATATAAAATGTAGACTGGCAGTGGCAAGGAAAGCGTTTGTGAAGAAGAGAAAATTGTTAACATCGAGTGTAGATTTAAGTGTAAGGAAGTCGCTTCTGAAAGTATTTGTATGGAGAGTAGCCATGTATGGAAGTCAAACATGAACGATAAATAGTTTGGACAAGAAGAGAATGGAAGCATTCGACATGTGGTGCTACAGAAAGTGCTGAAGATTAGATGGGCAGATCACATAACTAAATAGGAGATATTGAATAGAATTGGGGAGAAGAGGAGTTTGTGGCACCACTTGACTAGAAGAAGGGATCGGTTGGTAGGACATGTTCTAAGGCATCAATGTATCACCAATTTAGTATTGGAGGGCAGCATGGAGGGCAAAAATCGTAGACAGAGACCAAGAGATGAATACACTAAGCAGATTCAGAAGGATGTAGGTTGCAGTACGTACTGGGAGACGAAGAAGCTTGCACAGGCTAGAGTAGCATGGAGAGCTGCATTAAACCAGTCTCACGACTGAAGACCACAACAATAACATGCACCTAGTTATTGGGTTAAGGGTTTTTCAGTCACGTATATTCATTTTGCAGTTGCAATTTCAAGAAACGATGGTGTAGGCCTATATTGTGAGCCTTAACAATGCTACGATGCGTTCTTCTATCATCCAGTCGCTGGCATCATATACCGTTATGATCTAAAATGAGATAATCTGCACATCACTGTGTCGAATCAGAGGCAACTGAAATGGTTCTTGGATATGCTTCTACTTACTCCCTACCAGCTACATCTATCCACGTCCACAGTTCTTTACTTTTAATGTTACGGCTGGCTGACGAGAAAACTGCATAAGATTTAGCTATCCGACGGACATGCTCAGTAAACCTGTGAGAAGGTACAATTCCCTTTCTGATGTAAAGAAAGCGTGGGAAGTGTAAGAACCATTTTTTAACTCGTCCTTTACAGCTACTTATAGACAACATTACGCGATGGGCCGGCCGCTGGTGGCCGAGCGGTTCTAGGCGCTTCAGTCTGGAACCGCGCGACCGCTACGGTCGCACGTTCGAATCCTGCCTCGGGCATGGATGTGTGTGATGTCCTTAGGTTAGTTAGGTTTAAGTAGTTCTAAGTCCTAGGGGACTGATGACCTGAGATGTTAAGTCCCATAGTGCTCAGAGCCATTTGAACCATTTTGAACCATTACACGATGTGAATGCACAAAATGCACATTATTCGTGATAGCATAAATGCAGTCAGTAGTGAAAAGTTGGGAACATGGCGATTCGTCAGACTCATATGGCTTATCTTGTTCTATAATGAGGACCAAATGCGCATTAATGGCTGCCATGTTTCTGCATCTACTTTGGAACATCAGACTTGGCGGAGATATGGAGCTGCCATGTCCCTAGGCTCCATAGATACTCTCGTTGCTGCTATAAGCTCAGTAGTTGGAAGTGTAGAGTGCAAACAACCTTCTGATCCACATTTCAACACGACACAGTCCCACCACTTCTTTACCAGAATTGAGACTTCTTTTCTGTACAGCAGGTGACACTGTCGCCTTGCCTGGCTCTTGGACAAACGTATCACAGGATTGGAACATCTGAGATAATGTCACATGTAAATAGTCCTACTCATCTAACCAGGAGTAGCTATCAATGAACTGCGGACTCAAACCAAAATGTCATGGCGAATACTAGGTCTACCCCAAAACACTTATCAAACTTTTTTATGGTTTGACGAAAGGAAATCTCAAAATATTTGGCAAAGGACCCATTAGTTGGATTACTGTTGTTGTATTAGATAAATACCGACTGTTTTTGTATCCCCGTTAGTTACGACTGCCACGAGTATTCTGAACTTCCCATATGAATTGCGCATCCAACTGATTTTTTCCCTCATCACTGTAATACACCACCATGTTAGATTAATATAAACAGTCTAATATCCATTCCATCAGGGAAATATGGCATTAAGTCAGAACGAACGTTTCTAGTTTAATAGTACCTGAATATTACGACATGGCTAATACATGTAGTCTGATTCTAGTTTCTCAGTTAAAATAAGACACAGATAGACAGTTCTTGTCACTGATGAATCTTTCAATGACTACCGTCAGAGCAATAGAGAAGAACGACAGGCAATGTGTAACGTGTACAGTTTTCTTTTCTTGTAATAAATAGATACCATTGTTGTCTCATTTTTATATATGCAGTGAAGTTCAAAATAAATCATTAACGTTACTGAGTTGTGGGCTGAAAGAACATTGTCATGTCGTTTGGATTGATAAAGATCAGCTGGTTAACAAGTTTATCTGCATAGCTTATGCAACTCTTAGAATAACTATAGCCTTCCACTTTAAACAGTGCTTAGGACATCTCATTTGAAGATTACGGCGTAAAATTTAGGTATTCCATTGTTGCATTAAGAACTAAACCAGTAACTAATAACCTGTATAAGACACATGGTTTTTCTTCTTTCTTCATTGCTAACGATTACTGACAGTTTTTACCATTGATACGGTGCGACTATGGATGGGGACTTTGGCACCAGAAGAAACTTCATGAAACTGATTTGCACAGCTTCCGTACCGTACGGAACTGCGTTCACGCTCAGCGTCTTATTATATCACTACAGGAACTAGCTGCAAGTTTTATCTGACATCAGTAGTGACAATGGAGCGGCCATAGGCAAATGGTGTTACATTCAAGTCCACTAATCACGTATCATCAGTTTTAACATCTCTGAGTTGCAGTGACGGTGACCAACATTGCTGTCAATTGTTTCCGTACTCAAATTCAACCGCCGACGGAGCACTTCGCAATATTATTAGGCGGTTATTGTGTTGAGACAACCGAGACAACGCGGACGGCGCATCGGGGCTCGATAATATAGCATGACGGCAGCAAGGCGTGAAGGAGGCCACGTTAGATTATGAACAATAAAGAGTTTCCCTCGAGAAGCATGCACAGACTACTTTGCCGTTTTCGCCTTCTTCCCATTGCGTTTCAGACATCAGCTTTTCTTTGGTCACTTATATGTGGTTGTTCATCTTGGTAACATTAACACTATCACAGCCTCTGACATTTCTAACCATGCGCTAAAAATACCTTACGATGAACATGTTATAACAAGTCTCCCATCTAATATGGAATCCACCAATAAATAATGGAAACATCAGCAGTTTTTTGGGCGGGGAGGTTGCGGGGTGGTTCATCAGTCTTGTGACTGGTCTGATGCGACCTCCCACGAATTCGACGCCTGTGTCGACCTCTCCATCTCAGGGTATAACTCGCATTCTGTATCCTCGATTACTTGTTCGATTTTTCCGGTTTGAGCTTTCCTTCACAGTTTCTAGTATTTCTGATATAAATTTCAGTTTTCGACTCACTCAGTTAATTTAGAGACAGCTCAATGTAATTCTTCCACTGACACGGCGAAAACGAGGGACAAGCAGTTGTGAGTGACGTGTGGCACCATCTGCACCACCCACCTGCAGTCACAGTTTGGGGGCTCTCGCCGTCCGCAGCCAAAGAGTAGCTCCTGCTCCCACTCGTCTACAACGATTCCACACAGCTTGCAATAGATGCTCTGACAGCCCAGGAGTTCGGCAGTACGCAGCAAGACGCCTTCCTGTTTTACAGTGACCACACGACTTTCAGGTAATGGCAGAACTGGAACCGCTTATTATACGCACGGGCGGTAACATTCAGGGTGCAATGGAAATTCCACTGTCAAATCCATAAGACAGAGCGGATAGGTGGAACGAATACATGCACACCACTGGCCATTAAAATTGCTACACCAAGAAGAAATGCTGATGACAAACGGGTATTCATTGGACAAATATATTATACTAGAACTGACATGAGATTACATTTCCACGCAATTTGGGTGCATAGATCCTGAGAAATCAGGACCCAGAACAACCACCTCTGGCAGTAATAACGGCCTTGATACGCCTGGGCATTGAGTCAAACAGAGCTTTGATGGTGTGTACAGGTACAGCTGCCCATGCAGCTTCAACACGATACCACAGTTCATCAACAGAAGTGACTGGCGTATTGTGACGAGCCAGTTGCTCGGTCACCATTGACCAGACATTTTCAATTAGTGAGAGATCTGGAGAATGTGCTGGCCAGGGCAGCAGTCGAACATTTTCTGTATCCAGAAAGGTCCGTACAGGTCCTGCAACATGCGGTCGTGCATTATCCTGCTGAAATGTAGGGTTTCCCAGGGATCGAATGAAGGGTAGAGCCACGGGTCGTAACACGTCTGAAATGTAACTTCCACTGTTCAAAGTGCTGTAATGCGAACAAGAGGTGAACAGGACGTGTATCCAATGGCACCACGTACTATCACGCTGGGTGATACGCCAGTATGACGATGACGAATACACGCTTCCAATGTACGTTCACCGCGATGTCGCCAAACACGGATACGACCATCAGGATGCTGTAAACGGAACCTGGATTCATTCTAAAAAATGACATTTTGCCATTCGTGCACCCAGGTTCGTCGTTGAGTACACCATCGCAGGCGCTCCTGTCTGTGATGCAGCCTCAAGGGTAACCGCAGCCATGGTCTCCGAGCTGACAGTCCATGCTGCAGCAAACGTCGTCGAACTGCTCGTGCAGATGGTTGTTGTCTTGCAAACGTCCCATCTTTTGACTCAGGGATCGAGACGTGGCTGCACGATCCGTTACAGCCATGCGGATGAAATCCCTATCATCAAGACTGCTAGTGACACGAGGCCGTTGGGATCCAGCACGGCGTTCCGTATTACCCTCCTGAACCCACCGACTCTACATTCTGCTAACACTCATTGGATCTCGACCAACGCGAGCAGCAATGTCGCCATACGATAAACCACAATCGCGATAGGCTACAATCTACCTTTATCAAAGTCGGAAACGTGATGGTACGCATTTCTCCTCCTTACACCAGGCATCACAACAACGTTTCACCAGGCAACGCCGGTCAACTGCTGTTTGTGTATGGGAAATCGGTTGGAAACTTTCCTCATGTCAGCACGTTGTAGGTGTCGCCACCGGTGCCAATCTTGTGTGAATGCTCTGAAAAGCTAATCATTTACATATCACAGCATCTTCTTCCTGTCGGTTAAATTTCGCGTCTGTAGCACGTCATCTTCGTGGTGTAGCAATTTTAATGGCCAGTAGTGTACATGTAAAGCCTCTGTTAGAAGAGGCGGGGGGGGGGGGGGGTGGATGACTTGATGAAGTCTTGGAAGACTTGAGATAAGTAAGTCAGAAGAGATGGGTAATATTCAATCGGAATTAGTAAAGTCATTGGGGGATGCGGCAACAAAAAAAAATTTCAGGTTCATGAAGAATGTTTGACACTGGTGATGCACTATCAGACTTCCGGGGAAACATCAACCAAACAATTCCGAAGAGTGCTAGAGCCGACATGTGCGAGAATCACCGAAAAATCAGCTCAACAGCTCATGCACCCAAGTTGCTGACAAGCATAATGTACAGATGGCTCTAAAAGAAAATTATGGATTTGTTAGATGGGGATTAGTATCGTTTTAGAAAAGGTAAAGACACCAGACGTTGCGGTTGATAATGGAACCAAGACTGAAGAAACATCAAGAAACGTTCATAGGATTTGCTGACCTGGATAAAGTTTTCGACAATGTCGAGTGATACAAGATGTTCGAAACTCTGAGAAAAATAGGCGTAAACTACACTCCTGGAAATTGAAATAAGAACACCGTGAATTCATTGTCCCAGGAAGGGGAAACTTTATTGACACATTCCTGGGGTCAGATACATCACATGATCACACTGACAGAACCACAAGCACATAGACACAGGCAAAAGAGCATGCACAATGTCGGCACTAGTACAGTGTATATCCACCTTTCGCAGCAATGCAGGCTGCTATTCTCCCATGGAGACGATCGTAGAGATGCTGGATGTAGTCCTGTGGAACGGCTTGCCATGCCATTTCCACCTGGCGCCTCAGTTGGACCAGCGTTCGTGCTGGACGTGCAGACCGCGTGAGACGACGCTTCATCCAGTCCCAAACATGCTCAATGGGGGACAGATCCGGAGATCTTGCTGGCCAGGGTAGTTGACTTACACCTTCTAGAGCACGTTGGGTGGCACGGGATACATGCGGACGTGCATTGTCCTGTTGGAACAGCAAGTTCCCTTGCCGGTCTAGGAATGGTAGAACGATGGGTTCGATGACGGTTTGGATGTACCGTGCACTATTCAGTGTCCCCTCGACGATCACCAGTGCTGTACGGCCAGTGTAGGAGATCGCTCCCCACACCATGGTGCCGGGTGTTGGCCCTGTGTGCCTCGGTCGTATGCAGTCCTGATTGTGGCGCTCACCTGCACGGCGCCAAACACGCATACGACCATCATTGGCACCAAGGCAGAAGCGACTCTCATCGCTGAAGACGACACGTCTCCATTCGTCCCTCCATTCACGCCTGTCGCGACACCACTGGAGGCGAGCTGCACGATGTTGGGGCGTGAGCGGAAGACGGCCTAACGGTGTGCGGGACCGTAGCCCAGCTTCATGGAGACGGTTGCGAATGGTCCTCGCCGATACCCCAGGAGCAACAGTGTCCCTAATTTGCTGGGAAGTGGCGGTGCGGTCCCCTACGGCACTGCGTAGGATCCTACGGTCTTGGCGTGCATCCGTGCGTCGCTGCGGTCCGGTCCCAGGTCGACGGGCACGTGCACCTTCCGCCGACCACTGGCGACAACATCGATGTACTGTGGAGACCTCACGCCCCACGTGTTGAGCAATTCGGCGCTACGTCCACCCGGCCTCCCGCATGCCCACTATACGCCCTCGCTCAAAGTCCGTCAACTGCACATACGGTTCACGTCCACGCTGTCGCGGCATGCTACCAGTGTTAAAGACTGCGATGGAGCTCCGTATGCCACGGCAAACTGGCTGACACTGACGGCGGCGGTGCACAAATGCTGCGCAGCTAGCGCCATTCGACGGCCAACACCGCGGTTCCTGGTGTGTCCGCTGTGCCGTGCGTGTGATCATTGCTTGTACAGCCCTCTCGCAGTGTCCGGAGCAAGTATGGTGGGTCTGACACATCGGTGTCAATGTGTTCTTTTTCCATTTCCAGGAGTGTATAAGGAAAGGTTGGTAACGTACAATACGTACAAGTGCCAACGGACAGTAACAGTGGAAGACCAAGGAGGATGTGATCGTATTAAAAAGGATCTAAGACAGAGATGTAGCTTTTCGGCCCTACTATTGAATCTATATTGATAAAACAGTGGAATTAAAATTCAAGGTGAAAGGCCATCGAGGATAACCTTCGCTGATGTATTGCTATCACCAGTGAAAGTGAAGAAGTATTACGGATATTCTCAATGGAATGAACAATCTAACGAGTACAGAATATTGACTGAGAGATAAAAGAAGAAGGTTATGAGAAGTAGGGGAAACGAGAAAACCGAGAAACTTAATACAAGAATTGGTGATCACGAAATAAATGAAATTAAGGAATCCTGATACATATGCAGCAAAATATCCTTCGACGGGCAGAGGAAAGAGGATGTGAAAAGCAAACTAGCACAGGCAAAAAGAGCATTCGTGGCCAAGAGACGTGCGCTAGTGTCAAACATAGGCCTTAATTTGAGGAAGAATTTTCTGAGAATGTACGTTTTTAGCAAAGAATTGCATTGAACGTGTACTGTGGGAAAACCGGAACACAACGGAATCGAGGAATTTTAGATGTCTTGCTACAGGAGAATGCTGAAAATTAGGTGGACTGATAAGGTAAGTAATGAAGAGGTTAGTAGGGGCAACAGGGGCGTCGCCTCAAAGTAGGTCACACCAGACCAGGACGTCACCCTAAAGTAGGTCACCCCAGACCAGGACGTTGCCCCTAAGTAGGTCACCCCAAAGTACCGTTATCCAAGATGGCGGCGATGACGTCACCCCAAAGTACGTCACCCCAGACCAGGACGTCACCCCAAAGTAGGTCACCCCAAGGGAGATCATCACCCCAAAGTAGGTCTTCCGACCGCCACCTCATCCTAGAAACTGGCGCCAAGTTTGAACTTTGGTGGTAAAGAAACGTCAATTCGCGTAGCTCTACTAAGGTAAGTAAATGGCGCGAAACAAAGGACACTTGGACTACCTCCACTAACCTAAGACACCCAACCGCCACCTCATCCTAGGAACTGGCGCCAAGTGTGAATTTTGGTGGTAAAGAAAAGCCACTTGGGAACTCTCTTCTGAGCTGAGAAAATGGCACAAAAGAAGGGACACTTGGACTACCTCCAATAACCTAAGTCACCCGTCCGCTACCTCTTCCTAGGGATTGGCAGGACTCAGCCTGCACTGGGCTGGTAGAGAGAGGAAGGAGTGTACTTTATTTATTTTGGAACAATTTATTTAGGGATGGAGTGTATTTATTACACTGATACAAAACACAAGCTCTGACATGCTTTGGGTCACGTCGCACAGGCTACAGACATGCGAACCATTGAAGGACTCTACAAACAAGCATGCTAATCGTCAACTGTGGAAATCAAGCACCCATCTTTATTTCAACAATTTGAGCCACTACCACCAACCAGTGTATTCGCCGTGAGAGCCAGAGCCCAACTGAGATAGTACACAGTACTGGCACCAGAAGGGCCTGTCATCTCCGACATCTGTTCGACCGCTTTCTCTCTATCACCATTCTAACGGGATACATCCGACACGCGATATTGACATCACAGCATCAAACCTGTGCACTCACGCTGACATTACAGATCAGCCTGTTCCACCGCTCGTGACGTGTGTGTGTGAAGCGTATATCTACTTCACAGATCGTGCTATAGAAAAAGTGCTCCACTGTTCGCGACATATGTGTGTGACACGCGTACTGACATCACACATCATGCAATAGAAATCTGCTCACAATTGTCACGGTACTCATGTGACGTGTGTAGCCAGGACGCGCATAGTGATGGCACAGCGTATAGCCTGCATACGTATACAGACGTCACAAATCGTGTAAGAGAAATCTGCCCATGATTGCAACGTAACACGTGGGCGCCTCTGCCCTGGCCCCAACCCCACCCCGGCCGCGGCCGTGCACTCCCCGTTAAGTGACGCGGCCGTTAGCTGTCAAACCACACACAGACGTACATTCGGGTCCCATATACATGAGGTGGCGGCATCCCCATCATACTTGATGCACCTGAGAAATTTCCCTCCAACTACGTGACCACCTAGGCGTCTTTGATGACGCGATCGTACGGTAACAAAGACCTATTTTCAAATTGCAGACTCTCCAAGGTGGCCTGTGCACACGTTCACACTTGCGAAAACCCACTTAATCACAAGAGCATTCTACTTGGTTGGAAAAAGATCACTATCTAAGCACAGATGGGGGCGGTCGTTGCAAGCACGTCTAATAATGTTCTCAACCTCATACTGATGTCACATGACTGTGTAAAAATAAGAACTGTGTCGGCCTCGCGGAACTTGTATAGTGTCCCAGAAATAGTTAATACTCGCTTTCTTGATGTCTCAGCACGTATGTACGGAAATTAATGCCATAACAGAATCTGTTTACGAAAATAGTGCCGAATAACGTCGAATGCAGTCTTCCTCGCGGACCTAATGAGGCACCCCTTCCATCACGTGTTACCCTTCCTGCTTTCAACACGCACAAACGTTCCCTCCGCTATATAGAGGCTCCTACATCCCAGCACAAAGGATGTGAATGAATCGAGCATTATGATTGGCTCTTATAAAATTTACCCGCCAAATTACTGATACTGCCGGTATCGAAGCACCATCCACCTTTTCTTTCTTTCTGCAGATGGGACTTTCAGGTGTAAATTTATTTTGCACAGATCGCTAAATCGCATTGACAGCTAAACCCGCAAAGTTTTCTACAGATCATAACATACATACAAGATCCACAATAATATTGGAAACCTGGAAGGATTTACCAGTGTAACTACAATTAAATGTTACAATTGCTGCAACAGTCTGACACCAGTCGATGTACAGGTAACGCTCTAGACGACTGTGCTTCTGAAATGAATCTCAGTATCTATAGCGCACATAATTTTCCATGTAAAACATTTCTCTCATACCCTCGCGGTTATCAATGTGCTGACTCTATAAATCCCTCACGATAGGACACACAGTCATCCTCTCTAGTCATGCCACAACATGAACCATAGTAAATTTACAATGCAATATATACACTTTTTACACAACTTAAGCCAAAGTAACTTTACAATTCAATATCTATACATTTTACACAAACAGTGCAGTTATCTTTCGTATCTGTACAGCACCCAAACAAAATTATGGTATGCTTACACTCACACCGGTTATATGTCACAATGCTCCTTAGTCCTAGAGAAGTACCATCAGCCCTTTTTTCTTTCTACCGACGAGACACTCAACAGCAATAAACTATTTTACACTGATCACCATATTACACTGACAACTAAATCTCACAAACTACCACGCATATCGTCGGATACTAAAATACTCTTACTCAATTATACTGGTCTCCCACTGAGGACAGGAGCTTGAATATTAGAGCCACCAATAAATCTCTGTGTACCATGTCAATGTAGTAAACATACACTTCATGACCTCCACCATACAGAATCATCCCTTTTACATCAGAGCACCCTCAGCAGACTCAAGTCGCTCTCAGTACTGCTCTACAAATTTGGGATCGTCTCCCCTTGGCACAAATGCGCTACTGTTTCTGCTCCAAACCTGTTTCCTTACTTGATCACTTTTCTATGCACATCTCCAGGCTTGGGGATTACAAGAACACACGTATTTTCGCCATAATATTATACCACTTTCGCCGTACTTCTTGGTATCAAGACTAGTCAGCATTCTACCGATCGTTAGCGCCACATAATTCCTAAGATGCACGTGGGAAATTATTTCTCTACAAACCCCAAACTTTAGCGAGGTACTGCATGCTGTAAACCACTGAGTAACTAGAAACAAATAGAGGAAACTGATATTTCCACTCTCGAATACCAAAGTCGGTGATGTAACAGATTCTAAGTGATCCCTATAATTTACAAGCCAACTAAGGTCTTTCCCACGTCTAGAGAACAGGCAAACGTGTCTTCGACATGCCAGATGCACCAAACACAATCGATCTTCTCTCAACTGAATAGTGGCGCGAAATGTGCTGAAGCAGTCAACTGAACAATTTACATGGGAGGGAATAACTGTCCAGCGCAAACGCACTTCCATACACAGCGTCTAGAGAACAGGCAAACGTGTCTTCTACATGCCAGATGCACCAAACACAATCGATCTTCTCTCAACTGAATAGTGGCGCGAAATGTGCTGAAGCAGTCAACTGAACAATTCACATGGGAGGGAATAACTGTCCAGCGCAAACGCACTTCCATACACAATCTGCTCAGATTCCCACTTTATCACGAAAGCCGTCCAATACATACTATGTATTGGTTCCCTACTCGGTCATCTAGAATACGGCAAAGCTAACTCAGATACATTCCTAAACTCCAACAGGCCTTTGCATTCGGAGAGCTGCTACCGTTAACAGGAAACATGTATCATTCCGACCACATGCCATGCATACACAGAATCATTCCATAAAACCGATCACATGTATGTTTTATCATTTACTTACAATTAAATGTTACGATCACGGTCTCAATTGAACGGCATTCGACAATGAGCGAAATATCGGAAATAGACCCTGCTGTCGCCAGTGGCTCTGGAAATAGAGATATCACTACCTTTCTTATATCTTGATGTACTCTTCCCTTTGCTATCACAGTACTCCCATTCAAATCCATGAACTCCTTCCGACTGGACATAGTCATTTCCATTCCACAAACACATACTTTATAAACTTGATGCTCAAATGCGAACATATCACGCACCCACCACTACTAATAACTATAATACTTCGTGAATAACTGATTGCCTACGATACGAAATAATACTGATCGAAAATCAACGATGGGTGAACATGTCTCTTTTGTTTTTCTTCTGAGTGCTACCACTGTGTCTTAGAAACAGAGACATAATCGGCCACATGTTAAAAAAAACAATCCCAACAACTACTGCATGTTACTGTCACAAGCTATCTTGGCTCTACAGGTGCATGCAAGTATCCATGTTAAAAGTTATACCCACTTTGCGAATCGAGGTACGACATTACCTTGTTTTTTCCCGGATAAACCCCGTTACGGTAATCGTAGGAATGTGTATTGTCAGCCCACAATGCAACCTCGTGATGAAATCACTGAACTTTGAAAGTGATTCAGCTAAGGGACGTGGCATGTAAGCGGTATTTGCGACTCCCTCTCACTGCCCCAGCCACATAATTCTATAGTATTTGTAGCGCATTCTGTCTCGAGATCATATCAGAGGTTCTGTGATGTATCCACCGAGTTATAGGCGATGACTGATTGAGAAGGACCACAAACAGTAGTCGGGCAACCTGCACATCACACACACTCCTGTTAAAATTGGTGACACAAGTGGTCTTCTCCCTGGATTTGGAGGAAATTGTTATTGGTAATCGACGGGGATATGTGGCACCTGAGACGGTCAAACATGGATCAGCAACTCCTGCAACATGACAAGAAAGTGCCAATTTTTCTTTTGGTGGTTTGTCTGAACCTGTAGCATAGTCCGTCTTCCCTTCCTGTTTTTCTTTCTGGGATTACTGTAGTCTTGATTCAAAAATGTTCAAAGGTGTGTGAAATCTTATGGGACTTAACTGCTAAGGTCATCAGTCCCTAAGCTTACACACTACTTAACCTGCCGGCCGCAGTGGCCGAGCGGTTCTAGGCCCTTCAGTCTGGGGCTGCGCGAGCGCTACGGTCGCAGGTTCGAATCCTGCCTCGGGCATGGATATGTGTGATGTCCTTAGGTTAGTTAGGTTTAAGTAGTTCTACGTTCTAGGGGACTGATGGCCTCAGAAGTTAAGTCCCATAGTGCTCAGCGCCATTTGAACTACTTAACCTAAATTATCCTAAGAACAAACACACACACACACATGTCTGAGGGAGGACTCGAACCTCCGCCGGGACCAGACCCACAGTCCGTGAATGCAGCGCCTTATACTGCTCGGCTAATCCCGCGTGGCAGTGGCCGGCCGGCGTGGCCGAGCGGTTAAAGGCGCTACAGTCAGCAATCGCACAACCGCTACGGTCGCAGGTTCGAATCCTGCCTCGGGCATGGATGTGTGTGATGGCCTTAGGTTAGTTAGGTTTAAGTAGTTCTAAGTTCTAGGGGACTTATGACCACAGCAGTTGAGTCCCATAGTGCTCAGAGCCATTTCAACCATTTGAACCGCGTGGCAGTCTTGATTCGATAGCTGATAGTGATTCTTGACAATAACGCTTTAATGAAGCCATTCTACAGGCAGCTGAGCAGAGGGCACTACTCGCATTTTTGCGGGGAATACAACCCGAAACCTCCCGCAAGATTCGGATGGAATTCCCTAAGACTCTCAATGAGGCAATCGGAATCGCTGTGGCGTTAGAGGAAGCTGAAACAGTAACAAAGACGCGGGACAGGAAAGCAATGTTTCATACAGAAATAAAATGTTTCAGATGTGGTCAAATGGGACACATTACACGCGACTGCAAAGAAGTGCAGTGCAAGAAATGCTGACGTTGGGGTCATATGGAGTGTAATTGCAATGGGTCCAAGGTGGGCCTCACCCCCCTCAGTTAAACTGAGCAGGGGGTGGTGTGTCCACTGTGCAACACCCCCGGTAAGGATTAATGCTAGTGCAGAATCAGTGGCAGACTTTTTTCTGACCGGCTTGGTGAGGGGCAGACAGTGCAAATTTTTATTGTATACAGGGTCTCAGGTATCCGTGGTGAGTAGAAATGTACTCGGTAAAGTATAATTAAAACCACCACGCTGGGCGTTAAGTGGAGTGGGTGGAGGACAGGTGAAGTCACTCGGATCAGCGGTGTTAAACTTCCAAGTGGAAATGAGGAACTTCCAGGTGAAGGTAGAAGTTCTTCCAGTTGTTGGCAGAAGCTATGATGTCATACTTGGATTGGATTTCCTGGTTGCGCATCACGCGAAAGTTAACCTGGAACGGCGTACAGTGGAACTGGACGGAATACAATGTCGCCTAGGTTCTGCGGCCGAAAAACCATTACTGTCGCAAGGAACCGCCCAGACGTTGGGTGGGCCACCTAAACTGCATACTAGGTCCCTTAGGGTTAACTCACGGGATACTATACCGAAGGGTACAGGGAAAATAATCTGGGCAGATGTTGGAGCTAACGTGCCGGTAAATTCGTTGTGTGTCGTTGAACCTTTGTCTGAGAATGAGCCACTGGATAAAATGAAGTGTTTTACGCGCCGTAGCGTGTCCTACATGCGGGAGATAGAAGGAAAAAAGGTTGTGTCTGTCAGTATTGATAATTTTGGCCTTGAACGGCTGCAGTTAGCACAGGGTACCATAATAGCGAATCTGGAGATAATAGGGGAAGATGAACTGGATACGGATTTCGCAGCAGATTACACAATGCCGGGAGTGTCTTGTCAGTTGGTCCTCACTTAGGGGTAAAGTAGCACATTTAGAAGGGCAAGACAGAGAAGTCATGGAGAACCTTTTGATGGAATATAAAGAGTTATTTAATTCTCATGGTCCACTGCCCGCCACACCGTTAGTTCAGCATCACATGCCCACTGGGAAAGAAGTACCGGTGTATAAACGCCCGTATCGTGTTCCAAAAAGTTTACAGCCTGTCATGGAAGAATTTATTAATCAACAGCTTAGGGATGGGATAATAGTAACCAGTAGTACTCCCTGGTCCGCTCTTGTCGTAATAGTGGGTAAAAAATCACCTGATGGGGGAAAGGCATATTGTTTTTGCTGTGATTAGCGTTTCCTGAATCAAAAAACTGTATCGGATGCATACCCAATGCCTAATATCACTGAAACTCTGGATAATTTGGGTCAGTGTCGGTACTTCACGACCTTGGATCTTCGAAGCGGGTACCACCAGTTGGAGGTCGCCCCAGAAGACCGACCGAAGACAGCTTTTTCAACACCTACAGGTCATTTTCAGTATCGGCGAATGCCTTTCGGACTCAAAAATGCTCCGGCAACCTTTTAACGGTTACTAGATAGCGTGTTACGAGGGCTGAAACCTGATCCAGTATATGGTATATTTGGACAACATAATTGTTTCCTCAAGGAACGTCAAGAACATGTGCGCTGTTTCCGCGACGTTTTCGATCGTCTGAAAGCAGCGTGGTTAACTCTTCAAATGGAAAAATGTCCTTTTTTGTTGCAAGAAGTCCGTTATTTAGGTCATATTATAGGACAGGAGGGTGTCCGCACGGATTCAAAACTTGTAGAGGCGGTAATGATTTTTCCGACACCTACAAAAGTAAAAGAGTTGAAGTCTTATTTAGGTCTCGGCAGTTTTTACACGAGGTTACTCCAAAATTTGCGAAAATTACAAGGCCCCTCATGCAGTTGTTGAAGAAGGGAGCAAAATTTCACTGGTCAGCAGAATGCGAAGAGGCTTTTCAAAAGTTGAAAAATTTGTTAACATCTAATCCGGTTTTGGCTTTTCCAGATTTTAGTATACAGTTTATATTATCTTGTGACTAGCAATTTGGCTTTGGGTATTGTATTATCTCAGCAAATAGATGGGCAGGAACACCCGATAGCATATGCTTCCACACAGCTAAACAATGCAGAAAAAAATTACTCAACAACTGAGAAGGAGTTATTGACATTAATTTTCGGATTAACCTATTTCCGGTGTTATTTGTATGGACGACGTTTCAAGGTGATTACTGACCATGCAGCACTTAAGTGGTTGTTAGGGCTTAAAGACCCAACGAGTAGATTAACTAAGTGGGCTTTGCGTCTTAGTGAGTAAGATTTTGAAGTGATTCATCGACCGGGTAAATCGCACGGAAACACGGATGGTCTGAGTCGTAAAGTATGCAACATGGAATGGACAGGAATAAATGAGAACGAATGGGTGGAGGCACAAACCGCCGACACAGATTGTCAACGATTTACCTCGCAGCGACAGTTCGTCGTGGAAGATGGGATATTGTACCGTAAAACGAGGAACAGTCCATGCATAGTCGTACCAGAAAAATTGTGAAGCAAAATTTTAAGGCAAGCACATGATTCTATGTTTTCTGGTCATTCAGGTCGAAGAGGAACGGAAAGGAGGATAACACAGAGTTATTGGTGGTCAACAAGTAGGCAAGATGTCGATCAGTACGTAAAGAATTGCATTCCGTGTGCTCAACAGGCGGAATTGAGTCATCAGAAAATTGTGTTGCAATGACTACCGGAAGCGGATAGACCTCTCCAATTACTGGGCATAGACGTCTTGGGACCGTTTGTGCAAACACAAGCGGGTAATAGCTATGTTTTAACAATACTAGATCATTTTTCGCGCTATGTGTCTATGACAGCTATTCCAGACCAGCGAGCCGAAACAGTGGCTCACGCCATGGTACATCAATGGATATTGAAATTCGGAACACCTGAAACTATAATTACAGATCAAGGCTCATACTTTATGTCCGATTTGATGAAACAGTTATGCAAGTTGTTGCATGTAAAGAAATTGAAAACGAGCACGTTACACCCAGAGGCTAATGGTCGGACTGAGAGAGTTCATCGTACAATAGCTAAGATGTTAAGTTATTATGTAAATTCGCAACACAACAATTGGGATACCCAATTGGCTTTTGTAACTGCGGCGTATAACTCACAAGTGCATGAAAGTACAGGATTGTCTCCGTATGAAGTACGGTTCGGTCGGAAGTTGCCATCTCCATTTCAATTGCTCAAGACCCCACCAGGAACCGATATTTCGGCCGTTAAGGATTTATCCACAAAGTTTAAAACAATCTGGCGGCAGGTGAAAAAAATGAACACTAAAGCGTTAGAGAGACAAGACAAAGTTCACAATAGAAAGGCGGCTTTACCCAAATATGTAGGACAATGAGTGATTGTTGACGACTAATCCGTATGCGCCAAAAGGCAAAACGAAAAAATTTGAATCCTGTTATCAAGGTCCTTTCCAAGTGATCGAGATGACATCGGCGGTGAATGTAAAATTACAGCTTCCAACTCGCCCTACTATTGTGCATGTGACCCGAATCAGGCCTTTCATGGGGAATTTTGAGGAGCTTCCTTCATTGTCTGCAGCAACTTTTAGTGGAGAGAAAGATGAATCTAAGAAAAAGAATAAGAAAGGAGTAGATAAACAAAAGAACCAAGTGAATTGTGGAAGCGATCAGACATGCTATTATGCTCTTAGGCCACGCGTAAAAAGGAAGAGCTAATGTGAGTTGTTTTTCATTCGTTTCTCAGGAGGCGTGACGTTCTGGTAAGAACAGCAGTTCCAGCGTCATGTGTTGCGCTTAAGAGGGAAGAGGGAAGGTGTGCACTATCTCTCAACATAGTTATTCTGTTTTGCTGTTGCTACTTAGCTGAAGCCTTGAAGGTATGGCCTATATCAAGTGGTGTTTGGTTCTCGCGACAAGTGGACGTAATTATGTCTGGACATAAGGGTGGACTGTAATATTTGGGCGGTTGAAGACGAAATCTGTAAATTAGAGGATACATTTAATGAACTTCATTCCAGCTCGGCTAATCAGTCAAGGTTTAATGACACACAGGGGGACTATCAGCTACTACGATGAGCTTTTGCACGCTTACAAGTTCAGTTGCGGCAAACTGCAGGGTTAATCCTGCACGTCCGGAGGAAAAGAGGATCGTTAGACGCAGGTGGCCGTATCCTAAAAGCTGTTTTTGGGACCGCTGACGCGGAAGTTATTAAGAGTATTAATGAAACGCTACAGCAGGTACAGGATAATGTGAATAGCAACCAGGGAATGCTAGATCTTCACACAACCCAATTAGAGAGTTTGGAGAAAGATGTAGTTAATGATACGCGCCAATTGCGAGATTTGGCCTCGACCTTGATGTCCCACATTAAGGCCACATCCGACACAACCAATCACGACATGGGTATAATCAAGTACCGGTTGGATAACATAGATTCACAGCTGACAATCGCGAAGCTGCTACGTTTTCTTGCTGATAGTATTACGGAAACATGCATAGAAGCCACAGAACTACAGGAGGCTTTGTTGCACGCAATACGTGGGCACCTAACGCCGGTACTGTTACCTTTGGAACAACTTCGGGAAGGATTATGGAAAATTCAATTGGAACTGCCCGCATCCCTGGAGCTACTGACGACATTAACAGACGAGCACTTATCTCTGTACTACAAAATGGACACAGTTACCAGTACGCAGACGGGTACGCTGCTGAGAATTCATATCATAATACCATTAACATGTAAGGATTGTAAATTTCAATGTTACGCCTTGCATACGTATCCAGTGAAGTGGGAAATTTTGCAGAAATTCGTACAATTAACCGTACGGGAAATACTGTTAGTGCCACGTAACAGACAAGCTCATGCGTTCCTCACTGCACAAGACTTGCTGTGGTATCGAACAGGTCCAGTTACCATCTGCCCCGCGAAATTGTTACATACTGTTCCCAAATCTTGTGAGCATTCTCTATTCCGCTCTCAACAACCCGTCGCTGAGTGCCCTAAGGAAATTATAGCAGGCGCGGTGCAGTTCTTTCAGCAAGTGGGTCCACATTGGGTATTTTCAGTAATAGAAAACACGGTCGCTATTTGCGTTTGTTACGAGCAGGGTAAGCAAGGGAGTACACGAAGAATAGAACTGCAGGGGCAGGGACTGTTAATTAACGGCACACAGTGTGACATTTCAGGGCCAACTTTCCGTTTACCAGCCGCGATTACTGGAGCTACAATCAGGAACATTACACGCACATTGATCTATGTACCCAACCAACCGGTGCAATTCGACACGAAAGAAAATCTAACTCTTTTGAATACCACATTAGACCCGACTTTGCTCGCCTCTTTGGACCGGATGCTAGCAGCTCAGGATGGACGTATAACTGAGGAACATGTTTTTCAACGAGTGCATGAGTATCATAATGAGCATAGGCAACGCTTACTAGTTATTGGATCATCAACCACCGCCACCTGTATTTTTATCTTTGTCGTAGGATTAGTGTACTATCTGCTCAAGAGGAAGGTAACCGAAATACCATCCCTTCCAACCTTTAACCTAAGGGTCCAGACAAAATCACTGAACAGTTGTGAGGCACTGCAGCAGAACACTGAGTAATGTTTATGGACAAAGATTAGACTGAGGACAGAAGTGAATGAACACAGTGTAAATAGTGAATCAATCGCATTTTGTGGTGTTTGTGAAGTGAAATGTACTTGTTTTGACTTTTTGGTTGAATTTGGGGACGAATTCTTTTCGTACGAGGGAGGAATTGTTGAGGACAAGGGATTATTTTTAGGAAATACGGTGCGAAATTGTGACTTAGTGTGTTTCAGTGCGCGATGCACCAGCCTCACGGCAGACGGCGGACGAAGGCTGGCCAGCGTGCTATGTAGGTGACACAGTTTTGCAATGAGCATTGGTATGTGTATACGCGCGTGGCAGCCATCAGAAGGCAGCATTAGCAGAATTACGCAGGCGAGGGCCGCGTGTGGCGCGGTAGCGTTAGCCAACTCATCGAGAACCTTCTAATAAACAAGCCGCCGCATAACCGGCGCATTCAGCAGCGGTCTGCACTATTTAAGGGCATCAGAGGTGGGCGTCGGCATTCGGTTCGACCGATTGGGCGTTCGGTCGCTGTCATGTCGTCGTCATCAGTGACGCTGTCCCCGAGGACTGGTCAGCGAAGGGGGTTGCCCGCTGCTGCACTGGCGACTCCCGGCGTCGTCAAGAGCCGCCACATCTGCAGGGGGCGAGCTGGGCCGGGCCTCGTACCGCTAACCACCTACCGCCTGCGCAGCCACTGACCGAGCGTGGCGTCACGTTGTGGCCGAGCGGTTCTAGGTGCTACAGTCTGGAACCACGCGACCTCCACGGTCGCAGGTTCGAATCCTGCCTCGGGCATGGGTGTGTGTGATGTCCTTAGATTAGTTAGGTTTAAGTAGTTCTAAGTTATATGGGACTGATGACCTCAGCTGTTGTCCCACAGTGCTCAGAGCCATTTGAACCATAGAAATATCTCTACCATTCTTGTGACCTGACATACTCCCCCCTCTGCTGTCACAGTATTCCACGTCAAATCCATGTCGGAACACAAACACATACTTTATAAACCTGATGCTGAAGTCTAACCTATCGCACACCCCCTACTACTAAGTATAACACTTCGTCAATAACTGACTGCTGGTGATACGAAATAATACTGACCAAAAATCAGCGATGAGTGAACATGTCTCATAACTTTTTCTTCTGAGTGCTACCACTGTGGCCTAGAAACAGATGCGTAATCGTCTTACAAAGCCCCAGATGTTAAAAAGCCGATCGCAACAACTACTGTATGTTATTGTCACAAGCGGTCTTGGTACTACAGGTGCACACAAGTACCCATGTTAAAAGCTACACTGGCTTTATAAATCTAAGTAGAGAATTACCTCTGAATCAGGTAGTTTCCTGTCCAGAGAAATACCGAGACAGTGATCGCTGGACTGTATATTATCAGACCAGCAGTCCGGTTACACGTAGCCCACGATGCAACCTCGTGATAAAATCGCTGGATTTTGAAGGTGATTCGGATAAGGAACCGCTATTTGCAACTGCCTCACGGCACTAGATATTTCTCCAGCATTTGTAACGTATTCTGTCTCTGTACCATGTCAGAGGTTCTGCGATATATCCACTGAGTTATATGCGATGACTGATTGACAAGGATCACAAATACGAGTAGTAGTAGATGATGTGCTGATTGAGGTCGTAATAAATGTACACTACCTTTTCAGATCTCTAGTGTTACGCTCTCCGCAAGAAATGATGTCAATGATTTGGAATCATGTCTTTCCATTCAACCACATACCTGCATTGTATCCTTTACTGATTACAACCACAAGTGAATCACATTTCTGGCACTCTCATATCTGAAAACGAGTCACCTTTCTTGAACCAATCTGATACAGTAAAATTCCAACGTGGTTTCAGAGAGTCCCTACGCATTTTGCAACTGCTGCTATTTATGCAGCTTTGTGCATGTGAAAGTTCCAATTTAAGTAAGAACTGAGCAGAAGTCGGAGAAAGCCATATCCACCACCTTCTGCAACCTGTGTAGAATCAGAGCGACCTGAATTAGTGGGGCAGGACCGTGTTTTGACCATTCAGTGTAAATGGGTGCAATGTCGTGCGCCCCCAAACTACATACAAGTACTACAGATAGGCGTCGATTCACCTCTATCTCCCCAACATGCTGTCATCGTTATTCTGTACCATATAACAGAGAAAAATTACGAAGTGTAGAAGCTCCACTATCTTCATCTGGTATATAATTCGATAAGATTTTTACCGCATCTCTCTTCTCCCATATATCGAAAACAAATACGATCTACATGCCAGCATCAAGGACAAGTGACGATTGTATTAAATATATAGGTATTGATCCGCTGCAGAGGCCAGTTTAGAGTTTCATCACCTGCACTGTAGGAGGATTATCGTATCCCGCAGACTATACTGTAAATCGGAAGAGGCGCTTCATGTGGTCTTGTCTCGTTGTTTGAAACATTGTTTATTTCTGCTGTAAAATGCATTGTACACTGCCATACATTTTGTTTTTCTGCCACAACTTAGAGGTCTCTCTCAGGTTCTAAACTGATATTTCCACTCGCGAATACCGATGTTGGTGATGTGACAGATACCCAATCATTCCTATAATTTACAAAGTCATTTGACGTCATTCAAGAGGGCTGCTGTGACGTTAGCTGATGATGCGAGCACTGTTACCCAAGGTACACCTCACACTGTCACAAGATTGACGTCATTCAAGATGACTGCCGTGACGTCACAGCCGCCTGCCAAGCCGCCCTGGCGGCAAGTTTATATTCTGGAGGCAGATAGGCCAATTGGGCTGCCTCTAGATATCACACGGTGTAAATCATGTTGTTACTGCGGCTACCATAACACACCACACATTCTGGATGATTTTAAAGAAAAGACAGTTACAGCATAAGGAAACTGGAAGAGTTTGGCTGCGTTGTGGAGAGTTTTCAAACTACAGTCCGAAGGTGATCCATGAGCTCTACATTTAAACTCATCTGTCACAGTTACGTAATAGCTGATGACTATGCATTCCATTTCGACTGATTCCTCATATTGCAATCATGTACGCGATCACTGTTCCGTTGCTATCCACCAAAGAAGGTGTCACACCTCACAAAACTCTTTTCCAACTCAAACGACCGATGTCAGTCAATCATTATGTGGTAACCAACAGCGTGCCAGTGGACGGACAGGATTGAAAAGACACCATCGATGTACTCTACTAATAACCATCACAGTTGATAGTGTGAATAATTTTATCAATTTTACAATAATTTCAACACCGACCAATGATGGAACAACATGTTTCCCAATTTCAGCATCATAGCTAAACCACCCCTTCTCCACTTTGCAAGTATCATTGCAAATGTGGTTAGATGACTGTGTAGTACGTCCATTCATTGTTAATTATGGAACACATACATCATCAAAGTATATCAGACATTGCTCTACATATTTCTATAACCTCGAACATAGTGCTGAATTTACAGTCTATCTCTATACATGTGGGAGTCACAGAGTGTTGTAACTGCGACCGGGACAGTCGCGGGGTTGAAATGACGGAAAGCGCGGCGGGACCCGCGGAGAGGCCTGCGAACACCAACACAACGGGAGAGGACGGACACGACCACCGAAGGACCAAATGAACAACAACAAGATCGAACAACGGAGTCACAAGGAAACCTAACAAACACGTCCACTCGTACACAAAACAAGAATAAGCTGTGTAACGCGAAGCGATGTGTCCACAGACATACGCGAGATTACAATGGCTGGCTGAGCCCTTTTTTTTCTTTTCCTTTATTGATTTTCAATTCCCCCCGAAGGGGGCGGGCTGGCAGCAGCGTAGTATGCTGCTCTACAGCCTACAGACTCTTTTAAAAACAGAAGAAGAAAAGAAACAAGAAAAACAGGCGATAAAACGGTGACTTAAAGTGTAAAATGGCGGAAAAATGCGGAAAGTTAAAACAGAAAGCAAAGGGGTTGGCAATGTTAATAAAATAGACAGGAAGCTGGCTGAGCGAGAGGCAGGCGCTTAAGTACTCTATCGGGGGCGCCGCTATTGGCCGCTGGAACCACGTGTTCCTCTCTGGCGCTCTCACACAAAATGCGGGCCAGGAGGCGCGCGCCGCCACAGCTTACGGCGCGATGGCGCAGAGACTTCTAGGGGTGTTCGACGTCTGGCGGGGATTCAAATTCCGCGGCGCGCGGTACCAGACAGAGCATTCTCGCAGTCTTAGGACAAAATAAGAGACAGAAAGACACCCTCATACTGTCATTGACCAACCCGCCCTGCAGCACTGTTACCGATTTAATCTACAACCGACCAGACGGATTTTTATACATGATGGAGCTCCACACAGATGGAGTTCGAAGCATTTTACGTAAGTTATCAACTCTTAAGTATTGTTCTAGAGTCTAGGAGCAGTACCTGGAAGGTATTGGTAAGAGAGAACATAAACACTCGCACTCCTATGGCTACAACGTTCTGCACTGGAAACGGGCTATAATGTTAGATCGCTTGCGTTTCCGACCTATGAGTCGTATGGAATGTAGCGCTGTTAATATTCCAGTGTAAGGAATATATTTCAAGTGCATGATATACATCCTTCTACCCGGTCTCTCTACGATAAACTATGTTATCGAACCGTAAAACGAAAAAACTACTTCCTTGAAACATTGGACCCGTGTGATACGAGTACAACATTGCTTTCCAGAGATGTATAGCATCCACTGTTTACATCCGATCATGGTTCAGAAATTATACTATGTCTGCATCAGCCCTATATAAAATGATAGTTAGTAATGGAGAATACCTCTTACAAGGAAACAGATAAACGCATAGCAGCAGCATCCGACATGTGCAAATTAAAAGTCATTCCGCCACTAACTCTGTCAGGGAAATGTATTCACGGGGATCGCTGTGCCTCACAAGCACCTATCGCTAACTTAGTTATGAAGCTGAAGTCTCGATTTGACACCCAAGATGCGACAGGGGTATGGAGTACATCGCATAAATCAAAGCTCGTTTAGAGGAATCTGTCAAGTTTCATCACACGTGACATGGAAGTCCTCTGATGACCGACAGGTTTACCGTTAACGATCGCAAGCAGACAGCGCTTTAAATCACATACAGAACAAGTGGCTATATACGTGTCGAACGGAGGCGTGTCACGTGACTGATGCATCCTGACAGAACATTGGAAGAATCGACCTGCAGCAACTTCTCCCTCTCTAGAATGCATCCTCAGTCTGCAGTCGTGATCACCAGTCGTGGGACACACATATAAACCAATTTCAGGACATACTGAATGAATTGCCGAACGGGACGATTATGCTTCGTCTTGTTTTGGTGCTCAAAAACAAAGAGCCGCCAAGTAAAGTAGAGGACATGGTTCCTTGGCCTGCTGATCCGAGGTTGGGGAGTACTGAAATTATGGACTTTCCAACGCGAAACATTAAATGTCCAGCCGAGACAAGAATCAAAGCTTACAAAAAGAACATTGGAAAGATTCGGTTTCATATTGGGCAATAGGTTTGGATCTGGAACCATAATCTGTCCAACAAGCGATTTTCACCGTGCGAGAAATTTTTCAATTTCTACAGTGGTCCATAGCGTGTGAAACGCATCCCTCATGGAAATGGACTGGAAGTGGAGACACTCTGGACACGAAAGTCGAAAGGCCTCCACCACATTTCAAATATTTAACCATTTATTGCGTGAGAAGTGCAGCAAGTATGGTATAGAATATGGCAACTAACGAATAATTTGATGTTTGGATATAATAGTGGTCTATCCAGCATTTTAAGTGTTTATTTAAAGTGTAAACTGCTTTTCAATTTTATTTTTTCCTGTAATTTGACTTATGTCAATTTGGTACATAATCTCAGTATGACTCCATGCACGAGGTGTATGAAATTTTTTTGTCTGAATAACCATAATTTTTGCTAGATGTTTAAATACAGATGTTTCAGCAGTTTTCATAAATAAGCAGACGTGTACGCGACAGAGGAACAGTCAAACAAACCATGGCAGCACTGGTATTAGGAACCAAAAAAATGGGGTTGATTTGATGGAAGAGACCAATAGAGAGGTCATCGGTCTCACTGGGATAGGGAAGGAAGTCGGCTGTGCACTTTCAAAGGAACCATCCCGGCATTTGCCTAAAGCGATTTAGGGAAATCACGGAAAACCCAAATCAGGGTGGGCGGACGCGGGCCAAAATAGAGGTTATACCTTTAGCTCTTTGTTTATATGTGGATATCATAGTGGTTACATCTATTTGTAGTAAATTGTCCTAATTCTGTAGATCGTTGTGTATGGAAATGAAGTTAGTGGTAAATAATGCTCTGTGTTTGTAGGCAGCACCGACACCGAATTTTACCAAATCTTGTACAAAATATACCCCGACCAAATTCTCAATATACGTAATATGTTTTATCTGTACTACGTAAGAATTCACTTTATCGCTTAAATTTTGAGTCTCACTTCAGTAATGTTAAAAGAGCTCATACGGGGTGGTCCATTGATAGTGACTGGGCTAAATGTCTCACGAAATAAGCATCAAGCGAAAAAACTACGAAGAAATGCATTGAGGTTGACGGACACCATTTTGAGCATTTATTGTATTGATGTGGTATTTACAGGTAATCACGCTGTAACAGCATGCGTTCTCAGAAATGATAGGTTTACAAAGGTACATGTATCACACTGGAACAACCGATATAAAATGTTCAAACGTACCTACGTTCTGTATTTTAATTTAAAAAACCTACCTGTTACCAACTGTTCGTCTAAAATTGTGAGCCATATGTTTGTGACTATTACAGAGCCATCTATCACAAAGCGAAAAAAGTGGTCCAACTAAAACATTCATATTTCTTTACGTACTACACGAATATGTAATAAAAAATTGGGGTTCCTATTTTAAAAAACGCAGTTGATATCCGGCTGACCTATGGCAGAGCCATCTAGCAGGTCAACCATAGCGCCATCTGGTTTCCGCCTTCAAGCTAGACGAGTTTCGTTCTTTGCAGTTTTTTCGTTTGACGCTTATTTCGTGAGATATTTGGCCCGGTCACGATCAATGGACCACCCTGTATATGAATGTCGGTAACATATTGCTCATACAAGTAACGTTCTGAGAAGTAATTTTTTTTTTTCACATTGAAATATTTCTGAAAGCTTGAAAATTTATTCATATAAGTTTTCTTAGTTCCTTCATTTCATTTTGTTAAGAAGGCTCACCTCGTAGAACAGTTTTTGGGTCAGTTTCTCATGTACTAGTAGTAAGTCTAGAAATTTCTTTTGTGAATTGTGTAATGCCTATATGATGTCATCGTGATATGTTTCTCGGTGCAGTTTCAAATGAGCTTCGTGAGCCAGCAGCAATCTGCCGGAGAATCTGCGGTTAAGAGCATGGCATGTGCAGCTAACGACGGATCTCGGCGACAAAAGCAGACCTGCAAGAAGGGCCGCTCGCCCTCCCTACCCCCCCCCCCCCCCTTCTGCTTCATCGCGCCGAACGAAGGCGGCAGACTGAAGGGTCGTGACCTTCTGCCGAGCCGGGTCCTACAGTCGAGCCCGTCTACTGACAGACACGCCCACTCAAATTCGGAGCGTTCTGTGCAAAGGGGCCGTGCCGCTCAACGGCGACTTCTGTCAAAGGGCGACTGCACCTCGATCGATGTCTCTGCTGCCGAGGGCGACGCGCAGAAGAGCTAGTTCGTGTCTCCCTTGCGCAGAGAGACCACAGGCGATCGAAGGCCGATTACAATTCGACGTCGCTGATGACGCATGAAGTCGGCGCACCACGCGACCACGAGTTGCCTGATTGATGACGGAGGCGACGGAAGCAGCGAGATCTCACGCAGCAACTGCGTGTATACTTCATGAAACGACGCGATCTTCTCGCTTCGAGCTTCAGTACACTGCAGCGATTGAGTGTAAAAACAGTTCATAAGTATTGCTCACTTCTGGGCGACGTAAACAAAATTTATGTGCAAGTCTTCAATAGAAGCGATGATGAGACAGACATCAAATTTAATGATTCATCAAAAAAGTTATATGTTTTTCATGTATGTCAATTTATTGACACTCTGGGTATGACCAAGGTATATCTTAAAATTTGCTTATAATCTGATCATCATCATCATCATCATCATCATTTAAGACTGATTATGCCTTTCAGCGTTCAGTCTGGAGCATAGTCCCCCTTATAAAATTCCTCCATGATCCCCTATTCAGTGCTAACATTGGTGCCTCTTCTGATGTTAAGCCTATTACTTCAAAATCATTCTTAACCGAATCCAGGTACCTTCTCCTTGGTCTACCCTGACTCCTCCTACCCTCTACTGCTGAACCCATGAGTCTCTTGGGTAACCTTGCTTCTCCCATGCGTGTAACATGACCCCACTATCTAAGCCTGTTCTCTCTGACTGCTACATCTATAGAGTTCATTCCCAGTTTTTCTTTGATTTCCTCATTGTGGACACCCTCCTGTCATTGTTCCCATCTACTAGTACCTGCAATCATCCTAGCTACTTTTGAAACGTCCCCTTAGAAAAATTATACACGTGACTGGGCTTAAACTGACACACAATATTTTTTTAGCGCAACGCAATCTGACTTTCAAAAATCCCTACAAAAGAATGGCCCTGACTAACATTAACCTATACCTTTCACAAATCACTTACCTCACCAAAAATCTTCGTTACTCGAACTACTGCAATACAGCGAGTGCCACTACTGCCAGCTAAATAAAAGATTCAAACTACTGAAGGCACTAACTACTAATAGGCATAGTTAGCAAATGAAAGATTTTGATAGAGAACAAAAAATGTATTTACCTCAATAGTATTCAAAAGTCATAATGTATATAGCAGTTCATGGCATCCAGTCTTAGAAATTTCAAAACTCCACCATCTCTCTCCCCACATCCACCATTGCTGGCGGCTCACCTCCAACTGTGCAACGCTACGCGCTGTTAACATCCAGTTGCCCAACACTACAATGGCAGACAACAATGCAAACTAGCCACAGACTGCACACAGCACAGCCAGTGATTTTCATACAGAGCGCTACGTAACGTTGCCAAGAAGAAAACATAAACAGCCTACTAGCACAGCCAGTGATTTTCATACAGAGCGCTACGTAACGTTGCCAATAAGAAAACATAAACAGCCTACTTACATAGCCCCCATGCTCCCCACACAAAATTTTACAAATTGTTTTGGGCAGTGGCCAATAACGATTTGAAAAAATTTTTCATAATTACAATAACAAAGATATCAAATGCACACACTTATTGATACAATGTTGGTCAAAAGCTAAAATGTTCTCACAGTCCATAAAGACAGTCGTGATCATTCATCACAGTAAAATTGTAGTGTTTTTCTCAAAGTCTCAGCAGTAAAAGAAAATGCACACGGAAGTAGTGGATTTCCATGCAGTCATGAAAAAGTAGTGTTGTCCTTCCACCGGAAAGACAGTGCTGACACTTGACATGCAGACAGGTAATGCGCCACAACAGAGCAAACCCACCGCAGAGTCAGTCGAAGTTTTGAAGAATACTGGTAGGTGGGTCATCACAGAGTAGACCCATTCTAGTCCTGGTAGAGATTACAGTATTGGTGGGCCATCAAAGATGCAGACCCACTATAGTCCTTGTAGAGATAATGGTATTGGTGGGCCATCAAACGTGCAGACCCACTGTAGTCCTTGTAGAAATAATGGTACTGGTGGGCCATTAAAGATGCAGACCCACTGTAGTCCTTGTAGAGACGGCCAGCAGCCATCTGTTGCGACTGTGCAGGTGCACAATCACCATCGAACAGTCTTGCAGAGAATATAGCAAGTCCATAAACCACCACTTGTCCACTCACAAAAATTTGTTTGAAATGTCCTTAGAACCAGCAATGCTGTTATCCAGTCCCTTGCTGAATTATTAACACACGTGCAAACACTATCAGTCCCTACTTCTCACATATTGTCCATATACTATGACCAACAGAAACGTGTGCAGAGAAATGGAACCTACAAGTTAATAATATGATGAACTGGTGTCAATTACAATTTTATAACATAAGAATACAATTACAATGATACAGAATACATCTTTAAAGAACATAACAATACAGATAACATTTGTAGTAATAGGGGCTTTACAAAAGAATAGAAATAAACATATACATCAGTGTTACAGGGATTATGACATAAGTAAATACATAAAAGATCAGAATAACTTTTGAAACACCAACTTCACACATGAGCATTAAAACAAAACAAAATAAATAATGTCTAAACATCTTTACAAAGTAAGTAACATAGTATTAGAAAATTTCTACAACATAACTCTTATTAGCTAAACACATTAAGACAGGAAAAACACAAATTCACATAGTGTAATAACACAAAAATACAGGACAGGGTTTGTTTTCAGTGTGACATTTGGTACTACAGTCCACCCCAAAACTTCATTCCGTATGTCTTTCCTCTTATTTCAACATTTGTTTCCACAAAAAAATTCTATCCAAGCATGCTTTCTGTATTTATATGTTCACACATTTCTTACCTCATTATTTATTTTCCATTATCTTACCTCATCATTTATTTCCAAGAAAATCCTACCTAAACCTGTTGTCCCTAAACCCTACTTTTTTGGTTCATATCCTCTTTCAAAATACTTTGTTGGCCAAACCATTTTCTTATAGCTTCTCAATGCATTTCTTCCAATTCATCACAACTTGTTCTCTTATATGGCCTACCCCATCTTAAGCTAACTTAAATCTACTGAGCTCAGATGCTAAACTAAGGGACGAGGCAATGAAGCAGCACAAAACAATTAACACAAACAGCAATGACAAAAAAATGGAAATTGGCAAAGCAAGCTACAGTAAATCTAAATTACCAAGCAAATGCAACATTACAACTAATATGAGCCAATGTGCAGCAACAAGAAAAATAAATCAGTGTTAAAACTAGCTTAACAGAGTAATACAAAGTGACATTTAGTAGCACTATGCCTGGCAAACAGCAGCAGCAAATGCAATAACTTATATCTATACATGACAAAGTTCAAGCAGAAAAAATATTACAGTAAAAATGGCCATGTTTAATACCTATGTCACATCTTAACACTAGGGTGATGCATCACCTTAACTTACACTAGTAAATAAGTTACCCAGTCATTGACAAAAATTATGTATGCAATTCCTGTGAAGGAAAATGTCTTTTTGTGTTCCCTCGTTTTTTTGAAGTAGATTATAAAGTTGTTATTTACTGGATCTGTAGGCATAAAATATTTATATTAGTACATCCATAAAATTTTATTTTAACCAATGCTGCAGTGCAGCTAGAAACTAGATATTAAACAAAATGAGCAATCTCTCAACTGCAAAGACAATAGATGTAAAATGTTTCTCATCATTTCATTAGGCATTTTCGTAAATATCATAAATTAAGAGCTCCACAGTGTAATCATATGTTTTCAAGTTAGAGCGTGTCGTATTTGCGATGCTTTCGACAAAGAAATGTAAATAGCGAGGATAATGGCCTTTTCTTTCCACCTAATGGCTTTCTTTTGTCAGATGAATGTCTCTCAGCTGGGCGCCCAAAACGCATTACGTCAAGGTCACTTACCTATCTTACTGAAATATTTACGACAGCAGTTTTCGCTACAGTGACAGTCTCATATAAAAATATTTTCACAGGTTGAGAATTTGCGTTACAAATGTGTAGAAAATAAAATCCTATAAATATAACAGTGTCCAAAAAATTTTCAGTGGCATTGTGATACATTCACACATGTACACACATTTCATAATTCTAAAGTACGATTCTTGGTTTCCAACATCCTTTTCCACAAATCAGAGTCCCTAACCACTACTCGTTATTCCTTACCTTATTATACATATACATATTCGTCAACACTTCTTCAATATTTCATCATAAGAAATATGTAGCATAATCAAATTCCTCATATACGGTAGCATCATCTTATTGATCATAAACATACCTCAACAGCATAATACATATCGTCGTCATAATAATATCATAACAGATCAACCACATCTCAAAATCGTCGTAGCTTTCTGAATATTTTAAAACCTAAAAAAAATTCTCTGCTCATTTCAAAAGTGTTATCTACCTCAAATGTACTTTAAAAATCATGATCCCATACCAAATACGTCATTCAAAGCTCTCACAGTATCACAATGGTTCTGAAAAAATACGAAGAGTTCACAAAGTACAGACAAAATACAATTTCATAAGTGTGAAGTTATCCAACGGTGTAATTACGTAAACATCTGTCACTGATGTAGTAAAATAAATGTTTGTCTCTCTCAGTTAAATGATCAGATAGCTGTGTAATTTATGTGTTAGAGAAATATGGCACCGATGTGTAAAGTTGTATAAGCTAATACCATATTAGCTAGGGCTCCTTGTGCTTGCCAAACACATGGTACACAAAGTAGGCGTGTACCCCCCTGAGGATTAATGTAATTATACCCTCAGGTGTTACAGATTACAGCAATGGAATGAAATGTATCACGGAAAACCTTAGTATCATTGTACTTCAAATATCTTTAAAAATAAATGTTTTAAGTGCAGAATTAATCACTCGAATACGTGTACTGTAGCGCTAAACTGTGCATCATGTTGTAAGATAATCTCTGTGGAAGTCTCATAGTTATCGTCCTCCGAAAGCTAAGTTGTGCAGAAGTCAATGTACTTACCTCATGATAAACAAAAGTGAAATGCTTTGCGTATAGATATCTTAGTTATTACGCTTATTGTTATGATGAAGAAAGTACTGTGCTGTAACGTATTGTTGTGCTACGGAAAAGGCTGTCTCCTTGTAGCTGTACCACAAAAGTTACTACTAAAACATTTTTTACTTTCCAGAATAATTCAGAAAAACTGTGCAGATACAAAACAGAAACACCGCAAAAGCAACATCGTAAATTGTCACTCATTAGTAACGTCATGATATAATCGTGTAGCTGTCACATAAACTAACCACTGTGTCATCTGGTATCTCACAGAAAGTACTTTAAATCCAGAATGTATCTTCAAGTAAACCAAAACGTTGCATTAAAATCTCATTAGCAGTACTGGTAAATGTTCTAAGTATGTGAGCCGTATATTCGTTACGTAATCGTGCAACTAACAGGGAAGAATGTACAAATAACAACACTGTGTCGTCTGTTCACTATAACAATGCATTCGTAATTACTTGTCTAAGTTCCCTAGGTTCTTGAATGGATAGTTAACTTTAAAACATAGTTGCATGTTAACAGTTTGTAAGTGTGACAAAGAGTACCAGTAACGTGAAGTGAAAGATTTTATGGCAAAGACTAAGTTAAAAGGCAGATTATCTCTCAGTAATTGGTTTCACACGTGAAATATGGTGTAAACCTTTACTCTTCCTAGTATGCAGAGTTTCAGTTTCAACGCAATTATCATGTGGTATACGTCATTAAGGAATACTGGAATTTATCTCAAGGTTAGCTTATGTTATTTTTTTGAAGCCCAGCCGACGCACGTGGCTACCTGCGGTGTGAGTCATTGTCTGTTTCTTTGTTGGCGCGCGTCGTTATTGGGAGACCTAACTTCTACAAATTCACTTTGTCGAGAAGGCACTCCCCTGTTTGAATCCCGCCAGTTCTGATGCAATTCAGGTCTGTCGTTATGATTATATCGTCTGTCGTCATGTCGGTAGATTCCACAGTTTCTTTCCTGTCGGTCACGTGGTGGAGAATTTCTCCCTGAATCGTAACTGCGCGCTGAACTGTTGCATCTGAAATTATTCTGTCTCCCTTGATAATAATAGTTCTGGTTACCATATTGTCTGTTTCTATGATTGTCTCTGTCATATTCATTACTACGGAAATGCGAACTTCCTCTGTAACTATTACTCTGCCAGTGGTTGTCATACGGGTGGTGTCTGTTTTGTTCACGATTTGCGTTGTAAGAATAGCCTTGTCGTGTCCAGTTATTATTTCTTTCATCGCGGAATTGCAACGGATGTGACCTGTAATTGTTGTGTTCCTGTTTTCGCTTTCCGCGATTGTCAGTGTCAATTTCCAGTTCTTGTAACAGTCCCTGAAAAGCTTCAATGTCGTCTTTGCAACGTCCTGCTAAAATAATATGTCGTAAATGTTCAGGCAATTTGATTAAGCAAATGCAGATGAGTTCTGAGGTGCTGTATGGGTTTGAGAGATACTGATTCTTGTGCAACATGTCTTCAAAATATTTCACAAGACTGGAAAATTCAGATTGTTCGAAACGTTTCATCATTATGATGCTATGTTTTACTCAGCCTTGTGTAGCTTGAGACCAATACGCTGAGAGGAAGGCATGATAAAATTCTCCTTCACTGTGGCAATCGTGAATGAGCGATCACATTCTTAGAGCTGGTTCATTCTCTAAATAGCCACACATAAATTCTAATCGGTGCTCTAATGACCAGTTGGGAGGCAAACAATGAGAGAATTGATGAAGCCACGCTTGTGGATGAATGTCGCTGCTGGAATTCTTAAATGTTTTGAATTTACGTGTAGTAATGAACAGCTTATAGTCAAAATCATCGTGTCAGCGAGTCGCATGTCGGTCATTGTTGCGTCGTTTCGGCGGTTCCATTTAAAAATTCGGTGCACCTTGCCAATTTCTTTCATAATTTCCGAAATGCGCTGTGTTATTATTTTGCGGCTTTTCCGAATTTCTAAGTCCCTCTTCCCGTGTTGGAGCGCGAGTGTCCTCTGAAACACGTAATTCTTGTATTACCTGTGTCAGCTGATCTGGTACTTACGGATTTCTCTTTTGTGTTGTGTATTAATTTGATTCTGATTTTGTTTGAATTTCCTAATTTGTTCGTACTCTTCTGTGTCATTAAAGACTACCGGTCTTGCGTCATTCAGATTATCATCTACCTTCGTAGATAAATTATTTAGCTGATCCGAAAGTTCGACTACTTTCTCTGATAGTGAACTAATTTCCTCCATGTGTCTTTCTGAACCAATTTTCAGAGTATCTACTGTGTCCTATAAGTTTTCTTGAGTTTTGGCAAGTTGCGTAACCGAATCGGTAGATGCAACTGAGTCAATTTTAGCTTGCAAGGTCTTATCATTTTCATGAACAATAGTTTGCAGTTCTTTTATGGCTGCTTCGTGATTCTGTAATGCATTTTCATGCCGCAAAAAAATAGGTTGAAAATGCTCACAAATCTGTGTTTTTAGCGATATCAAAGATGTGTGTGCTGACTGTGTTGGAGAACAAGTGATGGCCGTAATGCTTGAAATAAAGTCTTCAGAACCTTCCACCCTGCAAAATCAAAGGACGTGAATTACGTTACTATAAGAGCAGTTTATTATTTGACGTGATTATGATAGGCTACCAGTGAAAAAAGATAAGTGAGGGAGAAAGTTCGTACGTGTGATCAATTATGGTGTTGGGGTTTGAACTTGTGATAGATTTTTGTTATGGATGTAAGGAAAATGGCTTTCTCACCGAGAAAATCCGACATCTTGAATAAATAATAAATGATAATAATAAATAGAAGTACAGTTATCGAGACAATATCGTGTTGGAATTTGAATTTGGCGCAATTTTCTAGTGGAGGTAGGCCTATAATAATAAATGATAATGATTCAAAATGGTTCAAATGGCTCTGAGCACTATGGGACTTAACATCTATGGTCATCAGTCCGCTAGGACTTAGAACTACTTAAACCCAACTAACCTAAGGACATCACACAACACCCAGTCATCACGAGGCAGAGAAAATCCCTGACCCCGCCGGGAATCGAACCCGGGAACCCGGGCGCGTGAAGTGAGAATGCTACCGCACAACCACGAGCGGCGGACAGATGATAATGAATGATAATAAATGATAATGAATGATAATAAATGACAATGAATGATAATGAACCTTAATAAATGATGATGAATAATAATAAACAAAAGTAAGGTTTTGCAGCCACTATCGTGTTGGAATTTGATTTTGGAGGGAATTTTCTAGTGGAGGCAGGCCAATAATAATAAATGATAATAAATAATAATAAATGATAACTAATAACAATAAATGATAATCAATGTTAATAAATGATAATTAATAATAATAAAGACAAGTACAGTTTTTGCATGCATTATCCTGTTGGAATTCAAACTTCCTGCCATTTTTTCTTCTGGAGGCTCAGGTTAGTGGACGTAGCACAATTGGCCTATTTTCCCCGCCAAAATTCAAACTTCCCGCCAATTTTTCTTGAGGTTAGGTTAGTGGACGTAGCACAATTGGACTATTCTTCTGCCAAAATCCGCTATCTTGTATGACGTCATGCGATGTTGCCAAGTCTACATGCCGCCATCTTGGATGACGTCATCTCCGCGATCTTGGATGACGTCATCGCCGCCATCTTGTATAAATTTGGCAACAACGTAACATGTGCTGGCACAAACCTTGTCCCCCTACTCACCCGCAATCTATGTCCTCGATTATTTTGACATAGATGAACTGTTTTTCCAAATCGACAAGTTCTGTGAATGTGTATTGCTTTTTCTGTAATTTGCTTCCATTATCAACCGCAATTTCAAAACTGCTTCTCTGGTGTCTGTACCTTTCCCAAAACCAAACTGACAGTTATCTAACACATCCTCAAACTTCTTTTCCATTCTTCTGTATATTACTCTTGTCAGTATCTGGGTTGCATGAGCTGTTAAGTTGATTGTACGATAAACCTCACACTTGTCAGCTCTTACAATTTCGGAATTATGTGCGTGATAGCCAATACAATTTTTCTGGGTTTGTGACAGCATTGTCAATACATGAAACTACAGACGTTTCGGTCACTGTTGCAAGGGTGTTTTTGTTTAGTGCTGAATGAGAAAACTTTGTTTCTAATATGCTTGTAGACGTGGCTGTTATTTAATTGTAATAGGCTGTTAAGGATGAAGGGCAGGGATGTTAGAAATTCTTCATTGGTGTCCATATTGTTTCTTTTCATTGGTGGAAACCCGACGTTTCCACTGGTGTTTCCATTGCTGCTTGTGATTGGTGGAAATCGGTGAATGGAACACCAGGCGGCAGTTGTGGCTCGGCATTGTTCTCCTGCTTTCTAGCGCCGGCTGAGGCGGGCAATTACTCTACGTACCTGCGGCCGCTGCAGCCTCTCGCTCTTCACGTGAGCTGTCGTCCCATTCTGCTGTTATTGCTCGCAGCGAAGACATCGGAAGTCGGTACCCGTCTTCTCTGTTCATATTGGCGGGTTGCTTGGCTATTTCTACTGTCTCCCAAATCTTCCTCCTGAAAGTAAGAGGATGTTTCGCCAGTACGCGAGCTTCAACAATGTCAGTCTGTCTGCCGCACCCATCTTGTGTTCTGCCACCGCTGACTTGGTGTGTTGTCTTAGTCGGATATATCTTTCGTGTTCCGATATCCGTGGTCTGATGGGTGGCCCCGTCTTGCCTACATAAAATAATCGATATTCATACCTGATTTCGTAAACTCCAGCAGCATATAGTTTGTCAACTGCATCTTTCGGTGTGCGAAGAACATTTTTATTCTGCTGCTGCTTCGGAAAATCGGCTTGATGCCTGCACGGCGGAGAATTTTGCCCACCCGTTCAGTGACGTCTTGAACATATGGTAATAAAGCGATTTTTTGTGCTTCCTTCTGCTCTCCTTTATTGCCTTCTTTCTTTGTCGGAGTAGTTTCATTTATTGGTTTCATCCCATAACCATTGGCACTAAAAATGGACGTGAGGTTTTGTAGTTCACCCTTTGGATGTTCCTTATCGCTGATCCTGTGAACACTATGGGTTAAAGTGTGCAGGGCGGATTTCTTCGGCGTAGGGTGTTGATGACAAGAGGCATGTAGGTACCTGTCAGTACTGTTTGGATTCCTATACACTCTATGGCCCAGTTTACCATCAGGCTTTCTGTAAACTTCCACATCTGTAAACTTCCACATCGAGGAAAGGCAGCAACCCATTCTTTTCTATCTCCACAGTGAATTTGATTTTACTGTGCTGCTGGCTGAGATGTTGTGGAAATTTCGTAGCTCTTCCTCCCCATGTGGCCAGATAATAAATGATATCGTCAACATACCGTAGACAGCACTCAGGGCGTAATGATACGGACTGGAGCGCTGTTTCTTCAAAGCTCCCATGAAGATGTCTGCTGCAATAGGCGAGAGAGGGAAGCCCATAGCTGCACCATTTGTCTGTTCGTAGAATTCCCCTTTACGCCTGAAATAGGTGGTCGTTAAACAGTGGCGCACTAGTAGATATCGGGTGCCACGCGTTCCCCTTGGATGTTCATGGTGTCTTGTACTGGTACATTCGTGAATGATGACTTCACGTCGAAGCAAATCATCATGACTGTGGCCGAGATACACTTTTCTTTTAAAAGTTCTACAAAATGGGTGGAGCCCTTAACATACGAATCTGTGTGGCTATGTGACCGCCACAGTACGTTGAATATGGCCATGAACGGTTACCCCTTTCACACTGCCCAAACCCATACATACTTCGTCTTCCGCAAATTGATAATACTGCTCGCCACTGTAGCGTACTGCTGAAGCCATCGCAGCCTCTTCTGTATGCCATCCCCTGACCTGGCAAGGAACGCGACATCTTCGCCAAAGGCGCAACATCGGAACCTCGCGGTCCGTAATCAAGCGGCTTCCAAGCGTCTTCGAATGGTTCAAATGGCTCTGAGCACTATGGGACTTAACTGTTGTGGTCATCAGTCCCCTAGAACTTAGGACTACTTAAATCTAACTAACCTAAGGACAGACATCACACACATCCATGCCCGAGGCAGTATTCGATCCTGCGACCGTAGCGGTCACGCGGCTCCAGACTGTAGCGCCTAGAACCGCTCGGCCACTCCGGCCGGCTGTCTTCGAATGCCAAGCAGCGCTGGCTCGAGAGCTTCTGAAAATAGAATGGTGGACAAGCGGTACCCTTGCCTCACGGAATGCTTGACAGAAATATTGAGTTCTGATGGATAACCGTTCACAATTACCTTCAAATGTGCTCCATTACCGCATGCAGAAAATTAGGATCGCAGCGGTCGAATACGTGGTCGAAATCCGCTGCAACAAGGGCGCCCCGGAGACTGCAGGCCGACATCAGTGCGATCATGTCCCTACAGGATCCCAAGGCCGTGTGAACATTCCTGTTTCCACCAAGGTACGTTTGATCGGCATGTATTGCAGCCTTGACTGTGGAGTGCAGACGGGTACGGAGGATGCGTGTAAAAAAGCTTATAGTCGGCGTTTAAACAAGTGAGGGGTCTATACTCTTGCGGGCGCTGCCCACAGCCAGGTTTGGGCACAGAGATCATGAAGCCTTCGGTGAGCGTCGTAAGTTCGTTATGAGACTGGAGAAGGAGCGGCAAAACTCAATAGGGAACCCATTAGGGCCAGGTGATTTTCTTCAACGCACCACTCGTCAAAGCCACATCCAGTTTGTCCCTGGTAACGTCTGCCAGACGCATGTCGTCATCCTGCACAGTCCTGGTTGCTTGCATGTCGTGGAGCACGTCTGCCAATCCCACGTCACTTCTTGGGCCCTCGGCTTAGAAGTTGTGCTAGTACGGGGTGAACACTCGGGCAATATCTGTTTCTGTCACAAAATGCCTTCCCTCCGCTTTTTTGACTGTTGCAATGAGCGTGCGTTTGCGCTGACGTCTTTCTCATATTATGTAATATAGCAATGTTCGCTCGCCATGAAGACCGTCTCGTATTCTCGGACGGACTCTGACACCTTCCAATCGCACCGCAATGAGTTTGAGCAAGCGGGCTTTGATGCGTTGGACAGCCCGCTGACGGTCTGGTGACGGGCTTACAATACCTGTTCCCTTAATGCCGTTTAAGCAATTTCTGAAGTCATCCGATGCCAACCAGACTTATCTCCGTCATAGCCGATAAATGCCCCGCGTATGGCAGGTTTAACACGACTGATCCACCACAGCAGTGTGAAAATGTAAGCTCCTTGGCGCCGTTGGGAGCGGCGACAAGTATCCTCAATCTCACGGCGACAGGCCTCATCGCAGAAGTGGGAAACATCCACTACTATGTCTTTTCTGTTGTCGAGGCAAGGTATCGGCGAATATCTCAGCGCCAACTGTAGCCTACGTAAACTGCTGCCCGCGTGGCTGGTAAGGTACGTAGACATGCGGTTGTCGCCGTGTTGTAGGCACCAGATGTCTTGCAGCGCGAAGTCCCATACCATTGCTTGCAGAGCTTGGCAGCGGACGAAGTGCGCATATTGGCCATCGGGGCACAGAACACAGTTGAAATCGCCGTCCACTAAGTAATGCACCGCATTTCCTTGAAACAACGAGGTCACCTCCTCGGAGTAGAAGACGTTCCTTTCTAGCCGCTTCGACGAACATGATGACGTATAAGCGTTCACCAAATGGACTGCACCGACCGTCAGCGCGACGCCACGCACCGGCGGAAGGTGGGTCACGTCCGATGCCTCAGTCACTTCCCTTAACAGTATGGCCGTACCACCACTACCGTCGCCAGCCGATAAACTAGACGCGTCCTAACCGTAAAAGTGTAATCTTATGTCACGTTTCACCTCTTAGAGGAAACAATATGCATCTCCACCCCCCGTAGCGTATCCCTTAACATTTGTACCTTTACCAGGGACCAAATTCTGTTGATGTTAACAGTACCTATGCGGTATACTTGTGACATCGCAATTAATTATGTGGGCTAGGAATCGTCGCGACATCGCCGTGACCGTGGTCTAAGTGTCGTCCCGTTAACCAGCGGCCGTCACGCAAGTTAATGGTTACTTTTTGTGCGGGGCCCGTCCGACTAAGCGTCGGGAAGGGGAATCGGTTGACCATGTGTGTCGTGCATCACATTGTTCAACTCGACATCATTAGCCCAGTCTCCCATTTATTACGATGAGACGGGGTCTGTCCGTTGGCGTGCGCTGATAGGACCCTCCAGCGTGTGGTTCTACCGGCGTACAGCTACCTGTGTGCCACATCTTACTAGATTATGTTTTGTTTTCCGACTAGGGGATAGCAGAAATTTTGCCGTCAGATCTACCCTCTACTCTAAGGGACGACCAAACGAATGTGGTGCGCCGGCCGGAGTGGCCGTGCGGTTCTAGGCGCTACAGTCTGGAGCCGGACGACCGCTACGGTCGCAGGTTCGAATCCTGCTTCGGGCATGGATGTGTGTGATGTCCTTAGGTTAGTTAGGTTTAATTAGTTCTAAGCTCTAGGCGACTCATGACCTCAGAAGTTAAGTCGCATAGTGCTCAGAGCCATTTTTGAATGTGGTGCGGTTTTTAAGGTTTCGTGATGTGTCCAATTTGTTTCCGAAAATTTTAGGGACATGTTTTTAATGTGTGACTGATTCACACATCGTTTTTTGCAAGTGGTCAGCCACTTACATTTCCCTGTGTTTTCTTTTTAGATCTCTAGTGGTTGTACATCTGTTTTATTCCCGGTTGTAGCATCTCCCACCCTCTCTCAGTTGTCTTTAGGCGTGTGAGATAGACTGATTGTGTGACTCAACGCAAGTGTGGTGGAAGTGAGTGAATGCGTGTCGTTTTACAGATCTTTCCTCACGGTGTGAAACAATTTTAGAGATTTTGTCCACATTCGTTTGACACAGTACTACTAATTTCCATTTTTGAGGTACAGAGTAACAATTATTGAACTATGTGAATTAGAACCGTCAAAAATTTGCATTGGAACGTTCGAATTTCACAGTCGGCTGCGGGGTATGATGGGAATTAGTATGCGCATGCATGGTTTGGTTTAACGACGAAGCCCACTTTTATTGGGATGGGTTCGTCAATAAGCAAAATGGGCGTATTAAAGGGACTGAGAATCCGCGTTTCGCGATCGAGTAGTCTCTTCACCCTCGACGACTGACTGTGTGGTATGCATTGTCCAGTGACGGAATAATCAGTGTAATAGTCCTTGATGGCGCGGTGACCGAACAGCACGTGAAGGTTTTGGAAGAGTATTTCGTTCCCATTATCCAAACTGACCCTGATTTCGACATTATGTGGTTCATGTAAGACGGAACTCGATCCTATCGAAGCATGAGAGTGTGCAAGGTGTCGGGGCTAGCAGTGTACTTCACACTAAATTCTTCTCGAATCTTCATATGGAAATGATGCTCAAATGGTTCAAATGTCTCTGAGCACTATGGGACTTAAGATCTATGGTCATCAGTCCCCTAGAACTTAGAACTACTTAAACCTAACCAACCTAAGGACATCACACAACACCCAGTCATCACGAGGCAGAGAAAATCACTGACTCCGCCGGCAATCGAACCCGTGAACCCGGGTGCGGGAAGCGCGAAATGATGCTCTAAGCCCCCCCCCCCTTTTCTAACACCTACTTTTGCTGTTGCACATGGATTAAGAAGAAACGCAAACTGACTTAATCGACCCTGCAAGTGGAATAGAAAAGAGTTTGGCACATGCAATAATTTAATTTGATAGACATTAATTAAATAAAGGAAAGTTTCAGTAATGTAGTGAGAAATGAAAGGGTTGCTCTACCGATTAACAGAACGAAAGTTCTGTCCAAAATAACAATTTGATTTATTATGACTAAACTCAAAATCATAAACAAAACACATGAAACATTTACAATACATTAAATTGGATCAAATTCGGTACTCAAATAAATGCTGTGAAGGTGAAGTTATCCATAAACTAGATTGTGACATTTATGATGAAATGGTATGTGGAGCCAATTCCTTGCAACTCAAATCTTAAGAGAAACACCCAGCCAACTCAACATTAATTGCTGCTACAGTAGTGATAACTCAGACAATGAACACCCAAGACAGAACAAAGTTAGAAAAGACGAACAGGCGCGCTCTGCTGAGCTCTGATTACCACAGTGCAAATTCCCTAGTCTGCCGGTGCTGCGGACATACATTACCAAGCTATCTTCTTAACTGCAAGGACACGATCTGGCGTACCGGAAGCGATGGCTGGTTGCTTCGACGTCCCGTCGTGGTGATGATAATTTCGCGAGTATAGCCCGAAACAAATTGTCCTGGTCTGGTTGTTTCAGATTAAAGACCTCATATCAATACAAATGCGCCTCTGAAGGAGACGAAGAAGGCTCCCCACACAATCACTGACGGTACAGTGATTGATTTTAACAAGCGAAGTCACACAGTAACTCCGATACAGTCAACTTTAGCCAAAACTGCCCAAGACAGACAACATAGGCCGCTTGTATGCAGAACGCTCAATTGCCAACTGCATTTGGAAAGTTACGTTGAAGTAGAAACTTCCGGAACTTTGTTAAACAGTTACAGTCAAATAAAAGTATATTAGACAGCCAACGGAAGGCAGGCTGTCCAGAGCAGCGAGAGCTCAGTCTTGTAATCTACTTCGACTGAAAGGCGAGAACTGACTCCCACCAGAGCACCCGTACAAACCGAACACAGAACATTCCCGCCGCCACGACAGTGGCTGTGGTTAAACGTTCCAATTAGCAACTCGAAAACCGGCGGAATATTCCACTCTATTGCCGAAGCACTACCATTCCACCAATGGAGATTCTTGCTGCCAATTTCTGCGCCGATTTTGCTACGTCACGGAGCTATGCCCTGAGCAAGCCAATCACAGTTACGATTTGGCAGAAAACGCGGGAATTTGCCCGCCAAGACTGCCTGGGGACACAAGTCATTCCCACGCCTCGCTGGTAGCCTGCCAGAAAGTGTTTTCGCTAAGTTTCTGTGAAGTAACGGAATCTCTAGCCCAGCCGCTCCTTCAGGCCCCTGCGGGCGTGTCTTCGCCTCTATTATGACAATGTCGGCGTCCGGAAAGCATTCACTCGACTCCCTCACACCCGTCGGCTTAACTCTTTCAAGATCAGCAGAGCCCGCCTGTCACTGGACCATCCGGGTGCCGAGAGACGCTGCATGGGAAGTCCGCGTGTGAAGGAATAGCAACTTTTCACCGCATGCAATTAGAGAGGAAAATCGAATTACTCAGAGTAAGATAGAAATATGAGAGGGGGCTTCTGCCACCTCTCATAGCCCCTACGCCATTTTAGATTGTAATTGGTGAGCAGTTGGCTCACTTAGGAGCAAGGTAGTGAGTCAATCGCCCAAGAACAATCTTGCAAACTGACTCCTCATGCCGCACTCTATAAAAAAAAATCACTGCAGCTGAAAAATGCAGCTCATAGAGGAAGGATTATTTATGATGTAGCCAACTTCACCTTCTTAATATGGAAATCAAACACTCACAACACACATCCATACCCAGGGAGCCCCTTCCAAACACTGATTCACACTGACATTCATGCTCTAAATATGGCCCGGGCATATGAGCCAAATATGGAGCAGCTTATTCTTTACAATCAGAGTTGGAGTGCTCCGCAATTAAATGCCCAAGATGTTACAACAATTGCAATGATTAAACTAACCTGAACTCAATCACACATGAAAATATTTAAGTTAACAATCTCTTTTTGAGCTTTCAGAATCTAATTACAACCTCCAATTCATTCTGTCTCTCTGCAGCAAGAATAACCTTTACAAAATGTTCCTGAACTGATGGTCAATTCACAATGACAGTGGTGGTATCTGCTTCAGTTTATGGGGACTTCAGGCACACTGTTTGCATACACACAACAAAAAATACAGAATACAAAAAAAAAGGTGTAGAGAACAATACAGTAATTTGTAATTTGTGCGCCCCACTCTATCACTTACATAAGAATTACAGTGCAAATTCACAAACACATACAAGGTATAACATACATTACAAAAACAACACTAGAGAAAGAAATTTAAGAAAAAAAAACAAGGTTCATGGGGTGTCAAGTTGTGCTTGCACATTGCACAATGTTCACGACTGTGCTGAGAATGAGGCACTACATCACTTTGTTAGAAATATTCGAAGCACTTCACAAATTCGTCAGTTTCTCTGAGGGGGTTGGTATGTTGAGTCATGTGCATTGATGCACGTGGTTCCATGTCTTGACCATCGGAGGGGAGCTTTTGGGATGGGGCCACAGTACTGACATCACGTAGGTTATTGCAACAGCAATAGGGTGTGCTGGTCATCTGCAGTACTCTGTTGAGATTGCAGCAAGACCCGTGCATATGATCGCGGCAGTACGGTAGGAAGACATAGTGATAGGCTCCCCTCACGTCCATTAATTGTCTCTGAGGTCTACTAGTTGGGATACATCACTAGTCCAGGTCTCTTCTCTCCCTGGACAGTACTTTAGGTTTCCCAATATTGCAGTTCGACGATGGATGATGGCACGTGGAGTGACTCCACAAGTGTGTGAGGTCATCCAGACAGGATCGAACTAGGTTCAAATGGTTCAAATGGCTCTGAGCACTATGGGACTTAACATCTTAGGTCATCAGTCCCCTAGAACTTAGAACTACTTAAACCTAACTAACCTAAGGACATCACACAACACCCAGTCATCACGAGGCAGAGAAAATCCCTGACCCCGCCGGGAATCGAACCCGGGAACCCGGGCGTGGGAAGCGAGAACGCTACCGCACGACCACGAGATGCGGGCGATCGAACTAGGAGCGACGATTGCTACAACTGCTCTCTAAGTGAGCGGAGAAGTTAGAAATGAGACAATTCATTTGTTAGAGTTTGTGGCACAATACTGCTTTGTGTATGCAGATCGGCCAATGCTAGTGAGTTGTAAAAACTCAAATAGGTGATTATATAGCGTCCCTTTCTGTCCTGAGGCACATGAGGCGCAGGTTCTGACACTTTATGTGATCTTTGTGTACTCACGACAACGTGGTCTGCCGCAGGGAATCCCTCCAAACGGCTGCCACATCCGGAGAGCTAGCTGGCTGTTGCATGCTGGTCGCGTGTCAGTTCAAAAAATGGCTCTGAGCACTATGGGACTTAACATCTATGGTCATCAGTCCCCTAGAACTTAGAACTACTTAAACCTAACTAACCTAAGGACATCACACAACACCCAGCCATCACGAGGCAGAGAAAATCCCTAACCCCGCCGGGAATCGAACCCGGGAACCCGGGCGTGGGAAGCGAGAACGCTACCGCACGACCACGAGATGCACGTGTCAGTGTCAATGGCCAGCCACACTTTTGCTTTTGGCCTGGCGTGGGCTGTCTGCCGCCTAATCCCTCAGGTATACGGCCCGGTGGCTGTCAGCTTGTAGGACCGGACGCTGCCGCACCATTCTCTTCAAGTGGCGCGCTGATGCTCCCCTTCTTGCAGATAGCCGATGACCTCTTGCTTTTTTGCTCCGGCCGGCCTCTGCATTGCCCCGATTCCCGTCATCTGCACAGTTCTGACAAAAATCTTATGCCTAACTTTTTCCCATGACCGTCTATGCTATAATAAATTTACATAACGATACATTAATGGTCTGTCATTTCAGACACTCTGATTTTAATTTTATAGTTATCAATCTATGGCTATCGTTATAACAAAATCTTGGTATATCTAATCTAGACATGGAAATAATCTATCTTGATATTTGTGTAGAGACCGATCACACTACTGTACATGGTGCGTGACGCTATATTGGATGAACAACTAAATGTGCGGGCCCCGCACTAATATTACTATTAATTATATAGATCGACAGTAGACATGCTCAAGAATTAACTACTATCTGCCAACGATCTACATTCTATGTCTTTGGAATAAATTATGTTATTATGCAGGTCGAAGTTTTACTGTGCTATACAGAACATGCAACTATTTTACTTTCGCTCGCTCGTCGTCCCTCCATCTCGGGTCTGTGGTTTGGTGACCTGAAAAATAGCATCCCAACAGGCGCGCGCCAAACACTTGTGGTAGAAAACCCCCACAATATTATGGATCTAGATATTGTTAAATCCTAAAGTTTAACTTATCCTAGTATATGGTACTCTCTCTCTCTCTTTTTCTCCTTTCTCCTTATACAACACTCTTACATAATTCCTGTTACGCTGAGATGTCTCGCTGCTCGCCGCTATTGACGACAGTGATGTGCGCGCCGTACGACATGGAACCGAGTTCTCACTACACCTCACTGAAACTCCAGAGACTGGGTTAGCCATGGCTATACAGGGTGAGTCACCTAACGTTACCGCTGGATATATTTCGTAAACCACATCAAATACTGACGAATCGATTCCACAGACCGAACGTGAGGAGAGGGGCTAGTGTAATTGTTTAATACAAACCATACAAAAATGCACGCACGGAAGTATGTTTTTTAACAGAAACCTACGTTTTTTTAAATGGAACCACGTTAGTTTTGTTAGTAAATTTGAACATATAAACAAATACGTAATCAGTGCCGTTTGTTGCATTGTAAAATGTTAATTACATCCGGAGATATTGTAACCTAAAGTTGAGGCTTGAAACCTCCGACGTTCAGTTGCGTGTTGTAACAAACACGGGCCACGGTCGGCGAGCAGCATCTGCAGGGACATGTTTACGATGACGACCGTGTTTACGTGTGTGGCTGTAGTGCACTGTTGTGGTTTGGTCTGGCTGTCACAGTGTCCGCATGTAGCGCTTGCTGCTATTGTTATTCTGCATCGGAAAATGGCTCTGAGCACTATGGGACTTAACTACTGTGGTCATCAGTCCCCTAGAACTTAGAACTACTTCAACCTAACTAACCTAAGGACATCACACACATCCATGCCCGAGGCAGGATTCGAACCTGAGACCGTAGCAGTCACGCGGTTCCAGACTGTAGCGCCTATAACCGCACGCCACTCCGGGCGGCATTCTGCAATCGTCTCCGCACGCAGACCAACTGTATTACACCGTGTTACCAGACGTCTGTGATAGTGTAGTGTTGTAGGAACTGTGACCATGGTGTATTCGAACTCTGAAAAGGCGGAGATGATACTCATCTATGACGAGTGTCGACGAAATGCAGCTGAAGCCTGCATGGTGTATGCAGAACGGCACCCGGACAGAGAGCATCCAACGTGCCGCACATTGCAAAACATCTACCGCCAACTGTATGCAACAGGTATGGTCGTAGCACGCAAACGGGTCCGTAACAGGCCCGTCACAGGAGAAGCGGGTGCAGTTGGTGTGTTAGCTGCTGTTGCCATGAACCCACACGAGTACACGGGACATTGCGAGAGCCGGTGGACTGAGTCAAAGTAGTGTCATGCGCTTTCACCCGTCTCATGTGTCGCTACATCAGCAGTTACATGGTGATGACTTTAATCATCGAGTGCAATTCTGTCAATGGGCATTAACAGAGAATGCGTTGCAGTTCTACCTGTTTACCGATGAAGCGGGTTTCACAAACCACGGGGCAGTGAATCTACGGAACATGCATTACTGGTCCGTGGACAATCCTCGCTGGCTCAGACAGGTAGAGCGACAGCGACCGTGGACTGTAAATGTATGGTGCGGAATCATTGGCGACCATCTCATTGGTCCTCACTTCATTGCAGGGGCCCAAACACCTGCAACATACATCGCGTTTCTACAGAATGATCTGCCAACGTTGCTCGAAAATGTCCCACTGGAAACGCGTCGACGTATGTGGTATCAGCATGATGGTGCACCTGCTCATTCCGCAATTAACACTAGGCTGACCCTTGACAGGATGTTCGACGGGCGTTTCATAGGATGTAGAGTACGCATAAACTGGTCATCCCGTTCTCCTGATCTTACACCTCTGGACTTCTTTCTGTGGGGTACGTTAAAGGAGAATGTGTACCGTGATGTGCCTACAACCCCAGAGGATATGAAACAACGTATTGTGGCAGCCTGCGGCGACATTACACCAGATGTACTGCGGCGTGTACAACATTCATTAGCCAGAGATTGCAATTGTGTGCAGCAAATGATGGCCACCACATTGAACATCTATTGGCCTGACATGTCGGGACACACTCTGTTCCACTCCGTAATTGAAAACGGAAACCACGTGTGTACGTGTACCTCACCCCTCATGGTAATGTACATGTGCGTCAGTGAAAAAGACCAATAAAAAGGTGTTAGCATGTGCGCTGTTCCAGTCTCTTCTGTACCTAAGGTCCACCACCGTTCCCTTTGGATCCCTACGTATTTCGGTGCTCTCCGATACACACGATCGAACAGCGGAGGAGTGGTACTCAAGCGTCAACTTTAGGTTACAATATCTCCGGATGTAATTAACATTTTACAATGCAACAAACGGCACTGATTACGTATTTGTTTATATGTTCAGATGTGCTAACAAAACTAACGGGGTTCCATTTAAAAAACGTAGGTTTGTGTTAAAAAACATACCTCCGTGAATTTTTTTATGGTTTGTATTAACCAATTATACTAGCCCCTCTCCTCACGTTCGGGCTGTGGAATCGATTCGTCAGTATTTGATGTGGTTTACGAAATATATCCAGCGGTAATGTTAGGTGACTCACCATGTACAAGACAATAAATTTATAGTTGCAACTTCTTCTTCTATGTGATGCGATTTTCGCGATTAAAGCACACCTTTCCAGAGGCAATGTAATATGACCAAGCCAGGACTGGTTCCTGTTAAGGATTCCGTCGCCCACCACACACCAGCTACACAGTATGTCACGAATCTCCAAGTATAATTCCTTGATTATTCATCTGTGACAGTAGGGCACCACTGGAGTCAAACGCTCACAGGTTCACACCGACTAACAAGACAACGATGCTGGCGCGTCACTGTAAAAACTATACTGCCCATATTCATCCTAGGAATCACGCAATATACCACAATCTTGCAGTGCACTGACGCGTGCCTGCAAGCATTGGTATGAACGTCTCACGAACTGGTTGTGGCCACTATGGAGCGTATCACGACTTCTCAGAACGCTTCCAAGAGCACGTTCTTTTGTATGCACCCGTTTTTGCGGCATCTCCTCACTTATCATTATCCCTCAACATGGACACCAGACAGGAAACGACAAAAACATTGCTCATGGAAAGGTAGTGTCTCCTACTCCATCGACATTTGAAGTCGCGAACATAAACAAAAAAGATAGCAGCAGTAAATTCTTATGCGAGACAACGCAGCGTGTTAATACTTTAGCAATCTTAATCTATTAATGCAACGATTATTGTTCCCCGAAGAAAGGTTCATATATTTGCCTATTCTACTATGTACACCACTTACACTACTACTATTCCACGAACTCCTTTATGTGAGAGATGTGGTGGAGTCCTATGGACTTCTTTCCTTTCAGCGTCTCCAATTCATAAGCATTGTGGTGAGCTGCTCTGCTTATACGGTACGGGACGTTGTAAACAGAATAGAATTTTTGGCATTTCATTTTTTGTTTGTTAGAGAGTCGGAAAGACTTCACGAGCACCCTTTGTCCAATTTGGAAGTGTCGTAGACGAGCTCCCCTGTCGGCACGTCTCTTCCTGACCTCTGCTACAGCCCGTATCCTCTTGAGAGCCAAATCCACTATGGCTCGGTGCTGCGTTCGCGCCCTTGGTGGGAAGTTTACGACCTCGGTTATCAAATCCTTAGAAATCCGGTTTTTCAGTACTGTAATGGGTGCCAATTTTGTTATCCCATGGGGTGCCTCATTGATCACCTCCTGGAAGTCTTTAAGGAAAACGTCCCATGTCGTGTGCTGTTTGTTACAGTACAACCGGCACAAGTTTCTGAGTTCCTTAATAACCCGTTCTGCAGCATTCGAGCTCGGATGGTGTGAAGATATAAAAATGGGATCAATTTTACATCGACGCAACGTCTCCTTCCATGTTTTTTACTTAAACTGTGGCCCGTTATCAGAAATAATTCTACTCACATGACCAACCTGTGGTAAGAAATCCCGGATTAGGGCTCGTGATACAGTTCGTCCTGTCGCTCTCTTCAGTGCCGTAAAGGTAACGTATTTGGACATTAGTTCAACAAACACTAATACGTAAGTATATCCTCTTCTTGTTCTTGGCAAAGGCCCCATCAAATCTGTTGCTGCTAATTGTCTTAATGTGGTCGGTACGATTGGGTATAATGGTGCCTGCATGCTCACAGTGGTGTACTTAGCCTTTTGGCAGTCTTTACACACCGACAGTACCCTCCGAATTCGACGCTCCATGTTTCGAAAGTAACACATGGTCCTTAGCTCGAGATTGCACTTGCGTGGTCCGAAGTGTCCATAGCTGAGGTGAGTATGCCATATAACCTTGTTTATTAGGTGTTCAGGGATGCATACCACCCATTCAGTGTCATTGGCATAATTTCAGTGGAAAATTATGCCTTTCCGCAAGAAGTAGAACTGCCTGACGGTGGCGTGTCTTCTGTCTATCCATTTCTGTTTCAATAACACTAGGGCAGGGTCCTTGTCTTGCTCCTTCTTGATGTCCTGCATACTACAGGTAATAAAATTTTCAGAGGCTACTTTCTGCATATAGAAAAGGCAGTACTGATTGTCCTCCAGATCTTCTTCCATGTTGTGCTCAAATCCGATCGGTGACCGTGATAAGGCGTCTGCAATAATGTTCTGATTGCCGGGGATATTTTCTATCGAAAAATTGCACTGCTGCAGATATGATGCCCACCTAATGAGCCGCCTGTGATAAAGCTTTGCAGTCATCAGGAACTCGAGTGCCTTGTGGTCTGTGTAGACCCTCGTCTTGCGACCAAACAGAAGGTATCTGAATTTTTCAAACGCCCATACTATAGCCAGCGCCTCTAACTCGGTTACTGAGTAATTCCTCTCACTCTTGGCTAGTACTCTACATCTACATCTACATCTACATTTATACTCCGCAAGCCACCCAACGGTGGGTGGCGGAGGTTACTTAACGTGCCACTGTCATTACCTCCCTTTCCTGTTCCAGTCGTGTATGGTTCGCTTGAAGAACGACTGTCTGAAAGCCTCGGTGCGCGCTCTAATCTCTCTAATTTTACATTCGTGATCTCCTCGGGAGGTATAAGTAGGGGGAAGCAATATATTCGATACCTCATCCAGAAACGCACCCTCTCGAAACCTGGCGAGCAAGCTACACCGCGATGCAGAGCGCCTCTCTTGCAGAGTCTGCCACTTGAGTTTGTTAAACATCTCCGTAACGCTATCACGGTTACCAAATAACCCTGTGACGAAACGCGCCGCTTTTCTTTGGATCTTCTCTATCTCCTCCGTCAACCTGATCTGGTACGGATCCCACACTGATGAGCAATACTCAAGTATAGGTCGAACGAGTGTTTTGTAAGCCACCTCCTTTGTTGATGGACTACATTTTCTAAGGACACTCCCAATGAATCTCAACCTGGTACCCGCCTTACCAACAATTAATTTTATATAATCATTCCACTTCAAATCGTTCCGCACGCATACTCCCAGATATTTTACAGAAGTAACTGCTACCAGTGTTTGTTCCGCTATCATATAATCATACAATAAAGGATCCTTCTTTCTATGTATTCGCAATACATTACATTTGTCTATGTTAAGTGTCAGTTGCCACTCCCTGCACCAAGTGCCTATCCGCTGCAGATCTTCCTGCATTTCGCTACAATTTTCTAATGCTGGAACTTCTCTGTATACTACAGCATCATCCGCGAAAAGCCGCATGGAACTTCCGACACTATCTACTAGGTCATTTATATTTATTGTGAAAAGCAATGGTCCCATAACACTCCCCTGTGGCACGCCAGAGGTTACTTTAACGTCTGTAGACGTCTCTCCATTGATAACAACATGCTGTGCACTGTTTGCTAAAAACTCTTCAATCCAGCCACACAGCTGGTCTGATATTCCGTAGGCTCTTACTTTGTTCATCAGGCGACAGTGCGGAACTGTATCGAACGCCTTCCGGAAGTCAAGAAAAACAGCATCTACCTGCGAGCCTGTATCTAATATTTTCTGGGTCTCATGAACAAATAAAGCGAGTTGGGTCTCACACGATCGCTGTTTCCGGAATCCATGTTGATTACTACATAGTAGATTCTGGATTTCCAAAAACGACATGATACTCGAGCAAAAAACATGTTCTAAAATTCTACAACAGATCGACGTCAGAGATATAGGTCTACAGTTTTGCGCATCTGCTCGACGACCCTTCATGAAAACTGGGACTACCTGTGCTCTTTTCCAATCATTTGGAACCTTCCGTTCCTCTAGAGACTTGCGGTACACGGCTGTTAGAAGGGGGGCAAGTTCTTTCGCGTACTCTGTGTAGAATCGAAATGGTATCCCGTCAGGTCCAGTGGACTTTCCTCTGTTGAGTGATTCCAGTTGCTTTTCTATTCCTTGGACACTTATTTCGATGTCAGCCATTTTTTCGTTTGTGCGAGGATTTAGAGAAGGAACTGCAGTGCGGTCTTCCTCCGTGAAACAGCTTTGGAAAAAGGTGTTTAGTATTTCAGCTTTACGCGTGTCATCCTCTGTTTCAATGCCATCATCATCCCGGAGTGTCTGGATATGCTGTTTCGAGCCACTTACTGATTTAACGTAAGACCAGAACTTCCTAGGATTTTCTGTCAAGTCGGTACATAGAATTTTACTTTCGAATTCACTGACCGCTTCACGCTAACCCTCCTTACGCTAACTTTGACATCGTTTAGCTTCTGTTTGTCTGAGAGGTTTTGGATGCGTTTAAACTTGGAGTGAAGCTCTCTTTCCTTTCGCAGTAGTTTCCTAACTTTGTTGTTGTACCACGGTGGGTTTTTCCCGTCCCTCACAGTTTTACTCGGCACGTACCTGTCTAAAACGCATTTTACGATTTCCTTGAACTTTTTCCATAAACACTCAACATTGTTATTGTCGGAACAGAAAGTTTCGTTTTCATCTGTTAGGTAGTCTGAAATCTGCCTTCTATTACTCTTGCTAAACAGATAAACCTTCCTCCCTTTTTTTATAATCCTATTAACTTCCATATTCAGGGATGCTGCAACGGCCTTATGATCAGTGATTCCCTGTTCTGCACATATAGAGTCGAAAAGTTCGGGTCTGTTTGTTATCAGTAGGTCCAAGATGTTATCTCCACGAGTCAGTTCTCTGTTTAATTGGTTCAAATGGCTCTGAGCACTATGGGACTCAACTGCTGAGGTCATTAGTCCCCTAGAACTTAGAACTAGTTAAACCTAACTAACCTAAGGACATCACAAACATCCATGCCCGAGGCAGGATTCGAACCTGCGACCGTAGCGGTCTTGCGGTTCCAGACTGCAGCGCCTGTAACCGCACGGCCACTTCGGCCGGCCTCTGTTTAATTGCTCGAGGTAATTTTCGGATAGTGCACTCAGTATAATGTCACTCGATGCTCTGTCTCTACCACCCGTCCTAAACATCTGAGTGTCCCAGTCTATATCTGGTAAATTGAAATCTCCACCTAAGACTATAACATGCTGAGAAAATTTATGTGAAATGTATTCCAAATTTTCTCTCAGTTGTTCTGCCGCTAATGCTGCTGAGTCGGGAGGTCGGTAAAAGGAGCCAATTATTAACCTAGCTCGGTTGTTGAGTGTAACCTCCACCCATAACAATTCACAGGAACGATCCACTTCTACTTCACTACAGGATAAACTACTACTAACAGCGACGAACACTCCACCACCGGTTGCATGCAATCTATCCTTTCTAAACACCGTCTGTACCTTTGTAAAAATTTTGGCAGAATTTATCTCTGGCTTCAGCAAGTTTTCTGTACCTATAACGATTTCAGCTTCGGTGCTTTCTATCAGCGCTTGAAGTTCCGGTACTTTACCAACGCAGCTTCAACAGTTTACAATTACAATACCGATTGCTGCTTGGTCCCTGCATGTCCTGACTTTGCCCCGCACCCGTTGATGCTGTTGCCCTTTCTGTACTTGCCGAAGGCCATCTAACCTAAAAAACCGCCCAGCCCACGCCACACAACCCCTGCTACCCGTGTGGCCGCGTGTTGCGTGTAGTGGACTCCTGACCTATCCAGCGGAACCCGAAACCCCACTACGCTTTGGCGCAAGCCGAGGAATCTGCAGCCCACACGGTCGCAGAACCGTCTCAGCCTCTGATTCAGACCCTCCACTCGGCACTGTACGAAAGGTCTGCAGTCAGTCCTGGCGGCGATGCTGCAGATGGTGAGCTCTGCTTTCATCCCGCTAGCGAGACTGGCAGTCTTCACCAAATCAGATAGCCGCCGGAAGCCAGAGAGGATTTCCTCCGATCCATAGCGACACACATCATTGGTGCCGACATGAGCGACCACCTGCAGATGGGTGCACCCTGTACCCTTCATGGCATCCGGAAGGACCCTTTCCACGTCTGGAATGACTCCCCCCGATATGCACACGGAGTGCACATTGGTTTTCTTCCCCTCTCTTGCTGCCATATCCCTAAGGGGCCCCATTACGCGCCTGACGTTGGAGCTCCCAACTACCAGTAAGCCCACCCTCTGCGACCGCCCGGATCTTGCAGACTGAGGGGCAACCAAACGCAATTGTCTTCCACACCCTGTTTCCTTCGTGCACATAGTCTTGGAACACCATGACACCCAGACCTGAGTATGAACTGTCCGTTACTATGCAAAGCTCTTCTGCTAAATTAGGGTGTGAGAGGATGGGTGCTTGTAATAATGCGAATTTTAATGCTTTCCATTATGATTAGGCCGCCTCATCCCATTCCCAAGGAATCATCTTTCCTGTAAGTTGATGCAACCTAGGACTGCTCTGAGTTTTGACATGTATAAAGCGGTTGTAAAAATTTATGATCCCTAAGAACCCCCTTAACTGCTTCTTTGTCGTAGGAATGGGAAACTTTTCAATCGCTTCGATTTTTTCGGGATTCGGTGCAATGCCCTCACCCGTGATGATATGTCCTAGAAATTTGACAGAGGACGTCCCAAAATTCGATTTCCCGATACTGATAGTCACTCCGTATTCCTTGAATGTCACAAGGAGTTTACCGAGGACCGCATTGTGCTGTCCCCAAGATTTCTCCGCGATCAGCAAATCGTCCACATAGCTGGTGACATGACGTTTCAAATAATCGCTTAGTATGCCGTCCAGCCCCCGAATGAATGCGGCAGACGAAATGTTCAAACCAAATGGTAGACGACGAAACCGGTAACATCTTCCAAATGCTAAAAAGGCTGTGTACTGTCTGCAATTTGGGTGAAGCTCGATCTGCCAGAAACTCGATTTTAGATCAACTGATGAGAAGATTGATATTCCATGGAAGTTTTGTAAGAGTTCCTCTAATCGTTCCGGTCTGTCTGTTTCGGGTTCTATTATGGTATTAATTTGTCGCGAGTTCACGACTAAACGAATACTACCATCTGCCTTCTCGACTACTCTTAACGGGTTATTATAGGCTGAAGCCGTAGGTTCTATTATTCCTTCACTCAGCATTCGCGTAATTTCAGCTGCTACTTTCTGTCGATATGCCAAGGGGATTGGGTAGGGTGGCACACGAAACTGGTTGTGCGGACGTACACGGAATTCATATTGGAAGTTCTTTATTGATCCTGTCTTGGGAATGAAAACCTCCGCATGTTCTACTAGTAATTTATGAAGTTCTTTGCGGTGGTCGCACCTTATATTCTTTATTGCTTCCACTTTTTCTCCTATTTTCTCCTTTATTTCTCTCATTATTCCGACTTCATTCTCATCCGTGTCCTCTCCCTTACCCGCAACGTCGACCTGTTCTTCCTTTCTGTCTTTCAGACACGCATAGTTTATCCGTACACAGTTAGACGGTAGTTGAGCTGTGATCAGCTGGTCGTCGAACTTAATGTGGACGGGATTCCCTTTCCTCAAAACCACTTCACCTCGTCCTAGATCAACTGTCGCTTCATGCTCATTTAGGAAGTCCGTTCCTATTATCATGTCGATCGCCAGATTTGGCACGATCCAGAAGTTAGACTCTATTTTGTGTCCTTGGCAGGAGAATTCCAGTCTTGTTTGTTGGGTGACCTCCGTAAATTTACCCGCTAATGCCCCTTTTATTTTGGTTTTCTTAACCGATAGGACAGGCCAGTCCACCTCCTGAGAGCACCTCTTGTATGCTGCCTCAGATATTGCTGTTATGTAGCTTCCACTATCTATTATCGCATTCATACTCTTTTCAGCTATTGCTAATGTGATAAGAGGCTGCCGATCCTGTCGAGGAGTTGTTTTATGTTCTTCGAGCAGGATTTATGATAAATCTTCGTAATTTATCATCCGTAGTTGGCCAGGTCCGAGATTACGTGCGAAATTCCGGCGGCCTGTGTTCGCACTAGTCTGGCGTCAATCCCTTGTTAAGCTCCCCCTCCTCTGACGTGCATTAGGATTTGCGGGTCTAGTTTCAATCTCCTGGCTCCACTGTTGTCCTTGGTTTCGCTCTCTCCAATTACGGTCGCTTTGCCGTTTGTTATTCTTCCTATCCCAGATTCCTTGTCTAGATTGACCCTGTTCTCTGACGTTCTGGTTTCCGTGTCTTTGGTTTCCATAACCTTGAATAGCGTAACCTTGACTTCCGTAACCCTGGTTTCCTAACTGACCAGTGGGATTATGCGATCTGTTGTCGTCTTGCCTTCCTGGCCCGTGGTATTTGTTACTTTGTCCCTTCTTCCTGTCCTTTGCGTTTTGTTTATCAAAGATTACTTCGAGTTCGCGCAATAGACTCTTGAATGCTTCTATGTCAGATCCACACTTCCCGACAAGTGTCTGTTGGTACCTAACTGGCAATTTGGAAAAGCAAAATTTAATGATTTCTCCGTTGCTATATGGACTATCTAAAAATTGATTCTTCTTGAGTAAATCATCAAGAAATTTGGTTGCGCTCCTATGCCCGGACACTTCCAGTGCAGGACAAAATATAATTTCCTCTTTAATCCTGTCTTGCGTTTCCTTTGACCAGTAGGTCCCCAGGAATGCACCAACAAATTCCTGATAAGTCCGACACGTCGCTGCCACACCCCGCATCTTTTCCGCGGCTTGGCCTTCGATGTGTCCACACATGAATTCTAATTTTGCGTGGGTTGGCCATGATGCCGGAAATGAATTTGCAAACTGCATCACCCAGGTCTTCGGATGCATCGACCCTCCATTTTCTTTGAACTTCTGGAATTTTAGTATCGACAGGAAGTGATTGTGATCAAAATCCTGTCTGATCCTCGCACTGGTGTTGTCACTCGTTTCCGATACTTGCACGTCTGCTGAGTGTCCTGTTCTATCTTGCTGATAACTGTGATGTGCTACCTCTGTATCACAGTGGAAGTGGCACTCAGAATTCACTCTCCTAAGTGAGCTACAATTATTGGAGCTATTACTCGCTGTTTCTGCGTGTGCATTCTTAGTTCCGCACTCGGCCATTGGGCTAGAGCACGGCGGGCTTTTCCTCGGAGACACAATTCTGTGTACTCCATCATTGGTATCCGAACGCGCAGTGCTCGTGTGCCCGTTTTGCTCTAGTTTTGCTATCCGACTCTCTACTTCTTCCATTCGTTTCGTGGTGTTCGCAACCGCGAGATTACCCTGAGTTTTTAAGAACGCTAGGGATTTTGAGTGGGATTGTGTTGTACGTCGCAAGCGCCCTGCGAGTTTAGAAGTTGCTTCCGCAACTTTCATTGCTCCTATTGCTGCCGTTTTGGCCAGGCCAGCTACTTTTTGTGCAGCCATTGACAATTGTTTTACTTCTCCGCATTCTTTCTTTATTGTTAGTAATTCCCCTCGAATTTCTCCAATATGCGAAATTATTGCCTGAGTGTCCTTCTTACGCTGTTCGTCAGCTTCTTCCTTCTCCTTCTTACGCTGTTCGTCAGCTTCTTCCTTCTCCTTCTTACGCTGTTCGTCAGCTTCTTCCTTCTCCTTCTTACGCTGTTCATCAGCTTCTTCCTTCTCCTTCTTACGCTGTTCGTCAGCTTCTTCCTTCTCCTTCTTACGCTGTTTCTCAGCTTCTTCCTTCTCCTTCTTACGCTGTTCGTCACCTTCTTCTTTCATTGATCGTAGGAAGCTCAGTATTCGGTTTATGTTATCTTTTTGATCCTCTTCAAACATGGGCGATGTAACTCTGGACACCTGGTCGCTAGAGCTCTGACGTGACCGAGCTGGCCCCTGTCTGCTCTCGTTCGTTTGATTATAAACTTCTTCTGCCGTCTCGACCTGTGTGCCTGTCTCTGTCTCATCCTCTACCTCACTATCATAATCACGGCCGCGACGTTGCTCTAAGATCGAGTCCAAATCACCGTTCTCATCAATGACCCTGTCGTCCTGTCCTGCTAAAAATGTACCCATCTCATCTCCGAACCTATCCCCGTCAGTAAACTGCCCCTTATCCATTATGCATCCTCTTTTGTTTTAGCTTCGCTAGATAATAGTCGTGCCTTACTTCTCGTGATCATTCATGAAAAATTAATTTATCTACAATGCACAATAAAAATAATCTACTCCATATATTTTTCCACATAGACATAAAATTTCAACAACGCCGTTCCAACGCTGTAATTACATGCAAGATTTGTTGTGGTACAGAAACTGCACACAAACCTGACAAAATGTGATGTGGTGCGGAGACCATATCAAAGAAACACGTAAAACAATGAACAAACAAACAAATATATACGCTGAAAACAAAAACAGTAATCATGCGCCGCTACTTAAAACTAATCACGGAACTACAAGAAAAAGAACTTGGGTATTAATCATTAAAAAAAGTAGAGAAAAAAATTTGAATGTTCCTACTAAGAATACTGTTTGCTTATCAGTAGGGTCGCCATTTTATGCGAGGTGCCGGGGCTAACAGTGTATTTAACACTAAATTCTTCTCGAATCTTCATATGGAAATGATGCTCTAAGCCCCACCCCCCTTTCTAACTCCTACTTTTGCTGTTGCACATGGATTAAGAAGAAACGCGAACTGACTGTAATCGACCCTGCAAGTGGAATAGAAAAGAGTTTGGCACCTGCAATAATTTAATTTGATAGACATTAATTAAATAAAGGAAAGTTTCAGTAATGTAGTGAGAAATGAAAGGATTGCTCTACCGATTAACAGAATGAAAGTTCTGTCCAAAATAACAATTTGATTTATTATGACTAAACTCAAAATCATAAACAAAACACATGAAACATTTACAATACATCAAATTGGATCGAATTCGATACTCAAATAAATGCTGTGAAAGTGAAGTTGTCCATAAACTAGATTGTGACATTTATGACGAAGTGGTATCTGGAGCCAATTGCTTGCAACTCAAATCTTAAGAGAAACACCCGGCCAACTCAACATTAATTGCTGCTACGGTAGTGATAACTCAGAAAATGAACACCCAAGACAGAACAAAGTTAGAAAAGACGAACAGGCGCGCTCTGCTGAGCTCTGACTGATTTTAACAAGCGAAGTCACACAGTAACTCCATACAGTCAACTTTAGCCAAAACTGCCCAAGACAGTCAACATAGGCCACTTGTACACAGAACGCTCAATTGCCAACTGTACTTGGAAAGTTACATTGAAGTCGAAACTTCCGCAACTTCGTTAAACAGTTACAATCAAATAAAAGTATATTAGACAGCCAACGGAAGGCAGGCTGTCCAGAGCAGCGAGAGCTCAGTCTTGTAGCCTGCTCCGATCGAAAGGCGAGAACTGACTCCCACCTGAGCACCTATACAAACCGAACACAGAACATTCTAGTCCCCACGACAGTGGCCGTGGCCTGAGCAAGCCAATCACAGTTACGATTTGGCAGAAAACGCGGGAATTTGCCCGCCAAGACTGCCTGGGGACACAAGTCATTCCCACGCCTCGCTGGTAGCCCGCCAGAAAGTGTTTTCGCTAAGTTTCTGCGAAGTAACGGAATCTCTAGCCCAGCCGCTCCTTCAGGCCCCTGCGAGCGTGTCTCCACCGCTATTATGACAATGTCAGCGTCTGGAAAGCATTCACTCGACTCCCTCACACCCGTCAGCTTAACCCTTTCAAGATCAGCAAGCCCTGCCTGTCACCGTACCAACCGGGTGCCGAGAGACGCTGCGTGGGAAGTCCGCGTGTGAAGGAATAGCAACTTTTCACCGCATGCAATTAGAGAGGAAAATCGAATTACTCAGAGTAACATAGAAGTATGAGAGGGGGCTTCTGCCACCTCTCAAGTGTTTGATGTCCTGGAGGAGCACTTTGGGTACCGCATTCTGGCTCTGGGGTGCCCAGAGGCCACTGGCAAGGGCCTCGATGGGCCGCGATATTCTCCCGATCTAAACACATACCACTCGTTTTTGCGAGGCAATATTAAAAGCAAGGTGTACAGCAATAACCCCAAAACAACTGCTCAGCTGAAAACAGTCATTCATGAGGTCATCGACAGCATCAATGATCCGACATTTCAGCGGGTCATGCAGAATTTCGCTGTTCGTCTGCGCCACATCATCGCCAATGACAGCAGGCGTATCGAACATGCCATAACCTAAATCCGAATATCTGTAGTGACGTTTACATGTTGAATTAAGTGTGTGCACGCCATAGTTTGTAATTTACGTTTTTTTCATATAATTCAATAATGACACCTTGTATATCAGATCACGTTCACACACTGCATGCCCACTGAAACCTATTATCCCGTTCGGTTTGTGTGGGAGGAATATCCCACAGCTGTTACTTACCTGGGGACATTTTTATGAGGGGCAGACAAATGCAAAGGGAACACCGGCCATAATACACAGTTCGCGCTACTATTGGCCCTATTGTTGTTACTTTTCGGTACTGTCATCACTGTGGTAGGGGAACAGCGAAGTACTACATCGCAGGTTCAAGCAGACGTTGGGTTATGACCTTGGTTGTTGGTGGACTGGACTTGTGCGTTCGTCCAGCTGTTGACATAGAGGCAAGCAAAGAACAGCAGAGAGGTGTGGTTCGTCTTCTGGTGGCTGGGGGTGCTGCTGTACGCGAAATTCATCGTCACATGTCCGTTGTGTACGGTGAACACTGCATGTGCCCGACGTGTGTGCACGAGTGGCAGAGAAGATTCCGAAAGGGGCGCACATGACTGAAAAAGGTCCGCGCCCACGGCAGTCCCATCGACCCATTATCCTGATGTGATGGGGCGAATTGATGGCCTTATCAGCGGAGTTCGACGAATCACGGAGGATGAAATCCGTGTTCAGGTCGGCATTAGCCATGGCTCCGTGCATGCCATAATCAAAGACTGCTTCCTTTAGCGCAAAATTTGCGAGTAGTGGGTATCGCATCACCTGACGAAGAGGCAAAATAAGGACAGACTAGGGTGAGGTTTGAGACTTTTGTTGCGATATCAGTAGGAAGGGCATGCGTATTTGTCCTCTATCGTCACAGGGACCGACACATGGTTCCCCCCATTCCGAGCCCATGAGTAAAACGCAAAGCCAATAGTGGAAACATCCCACATCTCCACCGACAAAGAAGTCCAAAGCTGTTCACACAAGTTCCGGTTAAGGTTATGAATACTTTCTTCTTCGACTGAATGCACCCGCTGCCCATAGAGTTCCTCTAACACAGAACTGCAATCAATGTGCAGTGCCATGAAGACATTTTGCAGAAACTGCGACAAGCCAAAAAGTCAAAACGCCCGGGAATGCTGTCGGACGGAACTATCCTGCACGATAACGCCCGCCTACGCACTGCCAATTGGACAAAGGCTACGCTTCAGCAATTTGATGGTAAACATTGCAACATACTCTTTAGAGCTCGGCTGTTTCACCGCGTGATTTTCACATCTTTGGCTATCTGACGAAAGACGTTAGTGGACATCGGTTTCAGTAGGACGAGGAAGGGCAACAGTGGGTGCGGTTGTGGATCTGTCAGCCGCTGACTGCGTCCTGCGGAACAGAAACTGATCTTCTCGTCTCCCTGTCTCAATGCCGAATCTCAGTTTGTACAAGAGGTGGCACAGGTACTCGTGGCTTACACAATCAAAGGCCCTATGGAATTCGAGTGAAAGAACATGATCCCGCACGTGCTATCACGTCTCTGTATACACAGTCGCTTGGGTCAAGTTCTTTTGTGGACCGCAGAATTTTTTTTGGAGACTAACAAACTTCTGAATGTCAGACGCGACGCGACGCATAGTGAACCGAATTTTTAATGTGCCTTAGGGGAAGGTGTCGGCGAAGATTTGTCGCTACGCTACCAGATGTTTTCTTTGTTAGCAGCAAAATAGTTCCTTCAAGGAATTTTGCAGAAATTTGGACACCAGCAGTTACTTTATTAACGAATTCTGTAAAAGCAGAGCCGGCCGCGGTGGTCTAGCGGTTCTAGGCGCTCAGTCCGGAACCGCGGGACTGCTACGGTCGCAGGTTCGAATCCTGCCTCGGGCATGGATGTTTGTGATGTCCTTAGGTTAGTTAGGTTTAAGTAGTTCTAAGTTCTAGGAGACTGATGACCACAGATGTTAAGTCCCATAGTGCTCAGAGCCATTTGAACCATTTTTTTTGTAAAAGCAGTTCCTATGCTCCAACACAAGGAAATTCAATGGAAATGCCGGCGATACCTGAGGATTTATTTTTGGCTCATTCTTTAAGAGTTAAATCGTCAATGTCGAGTGGGTCTTCCAAGCTGTTCCTTTATTCCGCAGCGAATGAGGTTTGCACTTCGGATAGTAGAGATGACACTGCCTAAGGATCAGTTGGTCTTTGCATATAAATATGTGCAAAGAATGAGTAGACATATTTAGCTCTGGCACTTCTCGTCGTTTAGCGATCACGTTTCTCATGTAAAACGTATGAGCGAAATTTATTTTGCGTTTTATGGTTTTGTTTTTGGAAATGGCAGAATGTCAGGCTGTCAACCATAAAATTCCCCGAAGCTCGCCCGCGAATAACAGAGCCTGTGAACTGCTGTTGTTTCATACGCATAAATTTCTCTTTGCTCTGTTTTAGGTGAAAACAGGTATTCCTGTTTCTGCGAACAGAAGCGGCGAGAGAGTTTCCAAATAATTATGCTAAAAGTTGATTTTACACTCTATCCAGAAAACCGTGTCACAATAATAGCGTGTAAAAGCCTTTCGAAGAATAGGCCCGGTATTCCTCGTCTATCTAGTTAAAATGTGCCGTTTTTGTTAACACGCTTCCCTGGCTTCGATGATTTCTAAGAGCAGGTCGTGAAAAGGAAGATAACTAATCTTGAATTTCCAGAGGAAAGGACGTCTACTTGTGCTGGTATTAGGCGTAAGTACACTGGAAGTCACAATGGTTCGTAAAATAACAACACATAATATCAGCATGAATCACATGGCCTATTTGCACATGTGAAACGTAAATGCGGTGTATTCTGCTCACGCCACTGCTGTAACAGTGTGTGAATTAAATTTGGTCTTTACAAAGGACGCACCACACATCAGTCAAACAGTAACCATAATTATATTAGCTGTTACATTTCTGTACACTTATTTGGTGTTGGAATTTGGTCCGCGGTGTCCAACACACATTTAAAATCGCCTCCTAATAGGACACTAGCTAGAAATTTCAAGACTGCTTGTGACAGCCTGGTTAATAAAAGTCTGACCGTGCGCTTGTAACGTGAGTGCTTGACGGCGCGTGAACGTTCGAAAGCCCTCGATAGTAAGAGCAATTGCATGGGAGGTGGACGGGAATTGGAAATTTTTAATTGTGAAGAAGTCCTTCCAAAGAACAGCCGTTCCGCAATTGTTTTCTGGGTCGATAATGGTAATAGCTAGGAAGCCTGGTAATGTTAGTATTGCTGTCGTACAGGCTTATTGTAAAAAATATTATGCCAAACATGTTATACTGCACAAAATCAGTAGTGAATCCATCAATGATTCGCAACTGCCCATGTATTGGAACTGGGTATACGCCCTAATATCGGGTATCGCTATCAATTGTGACAAGATGTAAATTTCGAATCCTCGTTGCGGTTTCGCCCTTTTTGTGTTCAATACAATAACAAAACTTCAGGACATATAAGTTTTTGTTATTTCATACTACGTGGTAAGAGTATGAACTGGTTTTCTGAACTACCAGTTCGTGAAGGGGCAACATGCAATTTACCATGTGACAACTTTCATTTTTTAAATGCCCCTGCTGTCATACGAGAAAGGAAAAGAAACCGCACATTTTCATAGCATTTTCTTTCTCGAAGTACGTTTTAACAGATAATCTGTACATTGTTATCTAAAAGAATATATATCGCATGTCCGACCAAATGCTTGTTAGAGTATCGAGTAAAAATTTGAAGTAAATCGGCGCAGCACTGTCCCTCACTAGATCCGCAGTAATGTGTGAGCTCTGTTAGGAAAAGAAGAAAAAGAAAAAAGATAGAGCAGTGCGTCGCACCGGAGCCAAACGAGGTTTTCAAAGGTCTGGCAGACGAGCGTATAGCAAGTCGCATGAATGGGCAAACGTATCCACAGTAAAAGGAAGGAAAAGACCTCAACACCGTGCCTGTGCAGGCGCACCACAGCGATCCATCGCAACTCAAACGTAACGAGCTGAGAAAGTTGAGATCGAAGCTGCCCCAGATAACAGCACATAATGTTCACCTGATATGTCCACCGTGTGCTCACCCTAAATACTACCTTCATCTCAACTTATATTAAAGTCAGTGCGCTTAATCTATCCAAACACACAAGCTCAGCTTCAATCGCTTAGATTAGATGGTCTGCACACATTTTTAGAGGGATTTTTATATTGTTCACAAATTTCAACAACCTCTAAATTATTCACGTTATTTAAGGCCATAAAAGTATAAACTATTCCGAATATACTTCCGAGAAAAAAGCGATTGTGATAACTGGAGTCGGAGATTTTTGTTACTCTTGCCTTTTGAGCTCTTGTGGCGATATTTCCATAGTAACTTTCCTCGCCTATCATATTTGTTTATTTTTAACCAAGAAGTGATAAAACTATTTTCATACATTTAGCTTCAAAATGCTTTTAAATAAGGAATTTTTTTAAAATTTTCATTCTCTATTTCACTCCCTCATGGGCTAAATTTCCAAAACCACTGAAACACGTATTTTTTTATTTCAAACCGAGAACTCAAAATACCAATTTTGATAGATGTACCTTCAAAAATGTTTTAATAAAACTTAAATAAAGATTTATTTTTGAGAAAATTTCACCCACTATTGTAGCCCCCCATTGGTTGAATTTCCAAAAACACTGAAACACGTATTTTTTTAAATTTCTGACCAAGAAACCAAATATCAATTTCCATAGTCTTCGTTTCAAAATTGCCTTAATAGTGACGTATTTTCAAAAAAACATTTCATCTCATACTTCACCTCCTTACAGGTGGAATTTCCAACAGTTCCTTGTTAAGCGATTCGTGCAGTACAAGATCAACACAATCTCCAGATTTCAAGTTTCTATCCGTAGCACTTTGGGCTGGGCGATGATGAGTCAGTCACTCAGTCAGGATATTGCCTTTACATATAGAGAGATAAAAAAGAATGTTGTTTCCGAAAATTTCGAAGAGTTCGAATTTAAGTAAAGCGCAGTCAATGGCGAAAATGTCATTAAAACTGCAAGTGGACTGAAATCACTTCTCAACTGTAATTATGTGACAAAATCAAATGCTACACACACGTTTTACTGAGGCATTCATGAATAGTTCGAGTTGTCAGTAGTTTTTGCAATTTGTTCCTTATTGCACTACATCACAGTAATAGAGAATCACCAGAATTTATGACTGGAATAGTTCGTATTTCACCTTAGGTGGAAACTTTTACTATGACTAAAGGAAAACTCATTCCTGCCTCTGTCGAGATCAATTAATTTCACTTAGCCGAGTAAATGGATACCAACAGAGGCCTTAAGGGGACTGCTTTAGGATAACATTCCGTGATAAACTATTTATGCGATATAATCGACTAGCTGTGACTTATTAGGCTATAGTTCCAAACCAAGGTTTATGCGTCCATCATGGCCATGGTTGAAGTGGCAGAAGTGATATTCTCAGGACGTACACAGGCACAGGTCGATGTCATCAGTATATAAATGACAATTGCAATACTGTACAGAGAACGGCAAGAGAAGAAGGATTGATCCCTAGAGGACATCTGAGGCCACATTCAGCATTGAGACTTTTCTGTACCACAGGCGATTGGACGGCATCTGTTTCTCAGACAGCTGTTAAACCGTTTGAGTGCACCGCTTCAGTAACTAAAAAGTTTGATTTTGAAACTCGGAATATCGAAATCAATAGTATGAAGTCTTGCTGAAATAAACCGTGTTGTGATGGTCTCTTCTAATTTGTCCACTACTTTTATACTTCTTATTGAAGCGTAGAAAGTGTACTGTGATATCAAGAGCTCTGTTGATATGGCCGTGGTTTTATGTGTTAAAGTAGTAAGAAAACTTACGATTCACATTTTGTTTCGACGCTGGTCTACACGTAGTAAGGTAACGATTTTGGATTCTCATCCTTGGTCACAGATCTAAATAAGCTTTATTTATATTACGAGAGATACGCTAAAGCTATCTGTAAGAGCAGGATTAATGATTTCGACACTGTTTGTAATCATACATGTTTTCAGTCCTACATTACCTAGCGTTTCAGCCATGGCCCTGCATAATGATTATGATGATGATGCTGATGACGGTGATCACGATGATGATGACGAAGACGACGCTGACGATAAATCCAATTCTTTACTCTCATCATCAGTCTCCTAGAACTTAGAACTACTTAAACCTAACTAACCTAAGGACATCACAAACATCCATGCCGGAGGCAGGATTCGAACCTGTGACCGTAGCAGTCCCGCGGTTCCGGACTGAGCGCCTAGAACCGCTAGACCACCGCGGCCGGCACTGCTTTTACAGAATTCGTTAATAAAGTAACTGCTGGTGTCCAAATTTCTGCATAAGACAAGCGTTTCTTCATGCATATCACCAAATTTTGGTCTCAGTCAAATATGAATTTTATGTTTTAAGTCAGTGGTTCAAGAGTAGCCACGTACAGCTTTTAGCCCACTTGTAATTTCGGAAATATAAATAAGAAATAAGAAGGAAAACAGTAAAACGTTATTAAAAGTCGTTAACATTTGTTTTTATCGAATAGTTTGAAATCAGTTTTTTAGCGACGATATAATTGAGCGGCACTACTCTTGTAAAAACCGAACGGAAAAAAGTTATGCCTTCCCCATAATATTGTAGCAACATTGTGTTTGGTTTCTTTGGAATTTCTAGTGCCCGTGAAATGTGCAATCTAATCTTGTCTTGGACGCTAAATTCTTTTTATTAAGATCGTTATAACGCTTTTCACTTTTACAGTATCATCAGATTTGTGGTACAAAGAAGTAAGGTTCGAATTGATGGAACAGATTTTTATAAAGAACGGTCTGCAGCGTAAATGAGATGACACATAAGTTCAATTACATACGGTGCAGAACATAGTATCTAGTCAAAGTTGAACACCTTACTCATTATCAGAGGCCAAACTGGCTTTACAAAGTAAACATGGTCGGCCACCAGGTTTTCACATTAAAATGACGTGCGAGATCATATCGATACACGCCGTTCACTTCTGCCACCCGGTGGCCGAACGTGTTCACTTTGTAATACGTCGTACTCGCGAGAGCCTGTTAGGCCTCTGATAACGAGTTAGGTGTTGGACTTTGACTAGATACTATGTTTCCATAACGTAAATAATTCAGCTTAAATATCACCGCATTTATTCTAAACAATGTTATTTCATAAGAGTCTGTTTCATAAGCTCTAATGTTAGTTCTTTGTATCACAGGTCTGATGAAACGCGCGTTAAGGAGCAATAGTAAAACATTTAGAGGCCCAGACGAAGATATATCATTGATCCTAACGTGATCGCAGACCCAAGGAAGAACTGCGTGTCGTAGGTAATTTTACAGCAATTTGCTTTCAGATTGTGTGTATAGCACAGAAGACACGTGAAGCAGTTCTCATAACTAACACAGGGAATATCAGAGCTGTTAATCATGAATTTTGATGCGTCTTCGGTAGGCCGTGCAGAGTACCTGGCTAGTGGTGTTTCTTGCGACGGCCATAGTGTCCTAGAAAATCGATCTCAGTCTCATGTGTGCCGTGTATACCCCTAACTTTAGTCTTGTTTCGACCTATCGAGCGTCGTGCAGAGCCTATCGTTGACGGCCACCATGGTGTCGGTACCTTTCTTTACGTGATTGATTCGTGGGGTGGGCAGACTGATGAGGCACTCTGCAATCAAATCTTTGTAGATAAAAGAAGACTATGTACCTGCACTGTAAGAAATTTCCCATCCCTGGTGGTTTATATTTACAAGCAAGTTAAAATTTTCACAAAAAAAACTGATAATGCTCCATAATACATGATCTCATTTAGCAACTATGATTACAGAAGTTAATAAAACAGTCAAGAAGGCTAGGAGAGTGTTTCTGCAAGTTAGAACAGATAAGCAGTTATTAATATCTCACTCAGACAGTGAATCGGTATCACTTAGTTCCAGTAAGGTGGATGTAGAGGAGTTACGGGCAAAGTTGAAGCAGACTGTAAATAGTGGACTGGAGAGCTATGTGCCTAGTAAGTGGATAAAGGATGGGAAGACCCACCATGGTTTAACAAAGAAATTCGGCGGATACTGAGGAAGCATTGGCTGTTGCACACTGAGTTCAAAAGGGAACGCACAAAGGACGACAGGGAAGTTTAGTAGAGATTCGTGCGTCTGTGGAAAGATATATGCACAAAGCATACAATAGCTACCACCGTTACACATTAGCAAGACATCTGGCAGAGAACCAGAGAAAATCCTGGTCTTACGTAAAACCGTTAAGGGGGTCCAAGGTTTCAATAAGTTCCTTCTTGACAAGTCTGGTGCGGCAGTTGAAGACAGCAAAACGAAAATTTCACGTTGGAGAAACCGTTCACACATGAGAATCGTACAAAGATATCGTCATTTGACCATCAGACAGATTCGACTATGGACGACATATTAATAGGCAAACCAGGCCTAGAAAAACAACTGAACGGATTGAAAGCAAATAAATCACCGGACCCGGATGGAATCCCAGTACGATTTTACAAAGAGTACTCTACAGCATTGGCCCGTTACCTATATTGCATTTATCTTGAATATCTCGCCCAGTGAGACTGGAAAAAAGCGTAGGTGACTCCATATATATGAAGTTTAATAGGTCGCACCCGCCCCCCCCCCTCCTCCCCCAATAAAAAAATTACAGACCAATATCCCTAACTTCTGTTTGCTGCAGAATCCTTGAACATATTCTAAGTTCGAATATAATAAATTCATTGAGAGTGAGAAGCTTATGTCCACGAAACAGCATGGTTTTAGAAAGCATCGCTCGTGCGAAACTCAGCTTGCCCATTCCTCAAATGATATGCTGAGAACTATGGATGAAAGGCAACAGGCAGATTCCATATTTCTAGATTTCGGGAAAGCATTTGACACGGTACCCCATTGCAGGCTGTTAACGGAGGTACGAGCATATGGAAAAAATTCACAGATATGTGAATGGCTCGGAGACTACTTATACAATAGAACGCAGTCTGTTGTCCTGGACGGCGAGTGTTCATCAGAGAAAAGGGTATCGTCAGGAGTTTCCCGGGGAAGTGCGATATGACTGCTGTTTTTCTCTATGTACAGAAATGATTTGGCGAAGAGGGTGGGTAGAAATCTACGGTTGTTTACTGATGATGCCGTGGTGTACGATAACGTGTCGAAGTAGAGTGACGGTGCGACTTAGACAAAATTCCCAGTTGGTCTGCTGAATGGCAGCTAGACCTAAATGTGGAAAAATGTAAGCTAATGCGGATGAGTACAAAGATCAAACCTGTAATCTTCGGATACAGTATTACTAGTGCCCTGGTTGACACAGTCAAGTCATTTAAATATCTGTGCGTAACGTTGCAAAGCGATATGTGAGGGAACGAGCATGTGAGAACTGTGGTAGGAAAGGCGAGTGGTCGACTTCGGTTTATTGGGAGAATTTTAGGAAAGAGTGGTTCACCTGAAACGAGACTCCATATAGGACGCTGATGCGACCTATTCTTGAATGCTTCTCGAGTGTTTGGGATCCGTACCAGATCTGACTGAAGGAAGACATCGAAGTATTTCAGATTCGGTCTGCTAGATTTGTTATCGGTAGGTTCTAACGACACGTCAGTGCTACGGAGATGATTCGGGAACTCAAATGGGAGTATGGGAGTCCCTGAAGGGAAGGCGACATTCTTTTTGTGAAACACCGTTGAGAAAATTTAGAGAACCGTCATTTGAAGCTGACTGCCAAACGATTCTATTGTAAGTAGGCTGTTCAGGTTTTCTCATTGGTAACGCCACGTAGCGCTCTGTATGAAAATCACTGGCTGTGCTGTGTGCAGTCTGTGGCTGTTTTGCATTGTTGTTCGCTATTGTAGTATTGGACAGTTGGCTGTTAACAGCGGGTAGCGTTGCGCAGTTGGAGGTGAGCCGCCAGCAGTGATGGATGTGGGGAGAGAGATGGCGGAGTTTTGAGAGCGGATGATCTGGACAGAGACAGTAAATTTGTAAGACTGGATATCATGAACTGATATATATATCTTATGACTTTTGAACACTATTAAGGTAAATACATTGTTTGTTCTCTATCAAAATCTTTCATTTGCTAACTATGCCTATCAGCAGTTAGTGCCTTCAGTAGTTTGAGTCTTTTATTTAGCTGGCAGTAGTGGCGCTCGCTGTATTGCAGTAGCTTGAGTAACGAAGATTTTTGTGAGGTAAGTGATTTGTGGAAGGTATAGGTTAATGTTAGTCAGGGCCATTCTTTTGTGGGGATTATTGAAAGTCAGATTGCGTTGCGCTAAAAATATATTGTGTGTCCGTGTAGTGTTGATCAGAGTAGGTAAAGAGCGAAATGTCTGAGTACGTTCAGTTTTGCTCAGCTGTTTGAAAATCAAATAATGTAAGAGATTTATCAGCACAGTAATTCAATAATTTTTCTAAGGGGACGTTTCATACTACTGCCGCCAACATAAATTGGGCTTAAAGGCCACGAAGATAAGATATGAGAAATTAGGACTCATACGGAGGTATATAGATAGGCGTTTTTCCATCGCTCTCTTTGCCAGTGGAACGGGAAACGAAATGACAAGCAGTGGTAGAGGGTATCCTCCGCCACGCACCGTACGGTGACTTGCTGAAGTATCTATGTAGATGTAGATGTAGACTTGCTCTTAAGACTAATAGAGAAACCAGTTCCGGGAAGATTCCATAACAATACATACTTCATCTATTTACTGCACCTATTCCCACAGGAATGATCAAATACGCGTGATTCGCACTGAAGTTGTTTGAAGAAGGAACAGCCTTTTTGAATTTAAATGAACTGAGTTTTACGTAATCGCTGCTGAACAAACACGTCTGCGTTTTATTAAATGTGCGTCGTATTTACCAATTTGTGCTTCGATTGCTTCTACGACAAATACCATCCGGAATTCTGTTCTAGCACACAAAACGATGCAAGCGATAACGAGTAATACGGTTCTCTAATTTATTGTGTAACAAATGGAGCGCACATTTGGAGAAATTTTGCTGTAAGGACTCATACGAAGGCATATAGATAGTCGTTTTTCCATCGCTCTCTTTGCGAGTGGAACGGGAAAGGAAATTACTACGCCGAAAATGACTAATTTTGAATAATTTTGCATGACGTATGCCATTTACTGATATTGTGCGATGAAATAAAGATAAAAGAAAAAATTACAGGCGCAGGATTTTAACTGTACCACCAGCGTGATAGCAGTGAAGCCTAGCCGCTGCGTTACGTTCTCTTGGTTGATGTACACTATGTGATTAAAAGTATCCGGACACCCCTAAAACATACGTTTTTCACATTAGATGCATTGTGCAGCTACCTACTGCCATGCACTCCATACCAGCGACCTCAGTAGTGGGGCGCCCCGCGGAACTCACGGACTTCGAACGTGGTCAGGTGATGGAGTGTCACTTCTGTCATACGTCTGTACTCGAAGTTTTCACACTCATAAACACCCCTAGGTCCACTGTTTCCGATGTGGTAATGAAGTAGAAACATGAGGGGACACGTACATGCCAAAGGCGTACAGGCCGACCTCGTCTGTTGACCGACAGACATCGCCGACAGTTGGAGAGGATCGTAATGTGTAACAGGCAGACATCTATCCAGGACATCAAACAGAAATTCCAAACCCGCATCTGGAGCCACTGTAAGTACCATGACAATTAGGCCGGAGGTGACAAAACTTCGATTTCATGGTCGAGCGGCTGCCCATAAGCCGGACATCACTCCGGTAAATGCCAAACGACGCCTCGCTTGCTGTAAGGAGCGTAAACATTGGATGATTCAACAGCGGAAAAACATTGTGTGGAGTGGCGAATCACGGTACACAACGTGGCGATCCGATGGCAGGGTGTGGGTATGGCGAATGCCAGGTAAACGACACCTGCCAGCGTGTGTAGTGGCAACACTAAAATTGGGAGGCGTTGGTGTCGCGTTTTTCATGGCGAGGGCTTAGACTCCTCGTTATTTTAAGTGGCACTATCACAGCACAGGCCTACTTTGATGTTTTGAGCAACTTCTTGATTCCCACTGTTGAAGAGCAATTTGGGGATCGCGATTCCATCTTTCAATACGGTCGAGCACCTGTTCATAATTACGGCCTGTGGCGGAGTGGTTACAAGACAGTAACATCCCTGTAATGTACTGGTCTGCACAGAGTCCTGACCTGTATCCTAAAGAACACCTTTGGGATGTTTTGGAACGCCGACTTCGAGCCGGACCTCACCGACCGACATCGATACATCTCTTCAGTACAGCAGTCCCTGAAGAATGGGTTGCCATTAACCAAGAATCCTTCCAGCACCTGATTGAACGTATGTCTTCGAGAGTGGAAGCTGTCATCAAGGCTAAGGGTGGGCCAACACCATACTGAATTGCAGCATTATCGATGCAGGGCGCCACGAACTTGTAAGTCGTTTTTATCCAGGTGTCCGGATACTTTTGATCACATGCTGTATGTCTAACGTCACGATTATAGCAGGTACGCATAAAATTTCAATGTAGATTGTCTCGTAAACTAGAGACCTTCGCATGAAAAGGCGCTAGCCACGCACTCAGCCTAGGTCCACGTACTCAGTCGAAATCCGTAATTAACAGGGCTAATGCTCCCGTTATAGGTTTAATGACACTCGAAAGGTATTAAGCAGGATTTCCGTAGCTGTCGGGAAGTACTATTAAGAAGTCATATTTGTAACAATTTTAATAGCTGTTGTGACTTTCAGGTGTTTGTGACGAGTGGTCGTATTATTTTTGTCAACCATGTCCTTATAAGGTCACTAACTACGGCTAAAATGGTGCCACGGGTTATCTAAAGATGGCGCCATACGGGCTCCGTGATTAGAAACATTCTTTAGAAACGACAGCAATGCTATTAGTGATCTTTCTCATACTTTTCACGGTTCTTCTGTGTTTATCTGAGGTATCAATCTTGATCTTTCTGAAATCTTCGCGAACCCTTGTCAGTTTGGGCAAAATGAATTTCACGCCATTCATCAGAGCGGACTGTGGGTAGCAGCTGTCTCCTTGTGTTATTTGCTGCTTATTGCAGCTGGCTCGCCATTATTTACTTTTATGTTTTTCGCGCGCGGGACTGTTAAATAACTGTCGGCAGTTCGTATTTTTGGATCTCACGGAGCTTTCTCTGATGGACTTAAGACTCGATTTTGTATCGCCAATTCACTGATAATTGCAGTAATCTTGCTAGCGTGAACAGGCGAGGAAACGAACATGAAAGTCATTCTTCACCGAGTTAAAAATTTCCTTCTACAAAGGTGTTATATCTGAACAAAGTTTCTTACGATCTTTTTTCTCGTTGTTGGTGTCTCTGTCAGCCAATAGTGGCTCATTGATAGGTAAATTCCTCTCCCAGGTTAATCCACCGATCTCCGTCCAGTGCTACCGTTAGCCAGGGTGGTCCTCCGTATAATCTCATTTCGTCATACTTGTCTTCACCTGCCCCTTCCTTCCTTCTAAGAGCAAGCATTCCATTGTTTTCTAGTATATGCTTCCTCTGTCATCAGATCATCTCATGACATGTCTCACCGTTACAGTTTTAGTGTTGTAGACTGGGTCTGCGCCTCGTTCACTCGCGTTTTCTTTCGTAAGTCTTTATTATCACCGTTTCCCGTCATGCTATATTCAACTGACGAAACCAGCAATGCTCCGCAATTGCTAAATACGTATAAGAATTAGATACTCATCTTAATTGGGAGAATAGCTAGGACACAAAATTCGGTTCCTCGCGATTTCACTCGCTTTGAAGATATGTAGCTCCAAATTGTAATAAATCATATGAAATACGAATGAAAAAGACCCCTTTTAATTTTTACTTTTATCGTTCATAATGATTTTTCAGATATTTTTCTCACACTACATCTACAAAACCTCATTAAATACAACTTCATTTATTTATTTTAATAGTATGCGGTTTTGTGAGGTAGCAGTTCGTGAAGAGCAACATGCGAATTACCGTGCGGAAACCAATGTGATCGTAAATCAGTGCCAATGTTTTTAAATGTCTGACCTTGAGCCTTGTTTATAGTTTGTGGCGGCGCGGTTCCTTCCGTCCCTTTACGACGAACCTGCACCTACCTGTGAACATTGTCTCAGCAGATCATCAGTAGGGAAGCCGAGCGAAACCTACTGTACTTCGACGTGAACCAGGCTGCAATTAAAGTCACTAATCTACGTTTCGGGAGAAAGTTTTCACACGAAATGAAAGGTTGGAAATTTTGTCCTTAATTAATATATTCTAAAACTTAGGTGAACAAGTATCACTACCAAGCCAGTGCTAGTCCTAACAGTCACTCACAATACCTTTCACTCACGTTAGCAAGTTTATGGTGTTGCATTTACCGAAAACGTAATAGCTACAAAAATACGGATTGTTTTTGATTGAGAATGCCCGACAAATATTAAGTCTGTCGGTACCAAATGCAGTCACAGTTTTTAGCCACGCGGAATTTGTCTTTTCTCGTCACAAAATTCACTTAAAAATTCCGAAATTTCTACACACCCATCGGAATAATTATGCCGTCACTTTACAACACTTTTGACGTATGGAACACTGCTAGATCCGACAACGTATCATTTCCACCGGAACTACTGCTACACACGTCCGAACAGTTTCATGGCTAGTCTCCGACTCCTTTCTAGAATACTCTAAGTCTTCTCTACCAGCAGAGAAAGGTGCGCAAAGAATATTGCTTCACCATTGGTCAGTTTACTCAACAGCCAATAGCAAAACAACATTCTCCCGCGCCAGGCCGCGCTTTTCATCAATAACCAATCGCAAAATAGTAAACCTAACGACTGCACTTTTTATCGACGTAATTATCTGATATACTGAAGTTTTGTTTATGCATAAAGTTATTTACTATTGTTATTTATACCTGAATTAACTTTCCATTTACCATAAACTTACTTTACAAATCTGTTTTACAAAAATCCCCTTTGTCGACATCCATACTTCTTCGAAATGTTCCCACACTAAATCCCACTACATAACTCGTTAAACAATTAACTTCATATTAACCTTAAACCACACTCACGCATCATTCATACTTCTAAATCACATTTATAACATTTTACATACACAAAAAGACATAACACTTCATGAAAATACTAGAACAGTTTACGAAAAGTATTCTATTACTTTAGCGCACTCTAGTAGACACAATTGAAACTAAATCACAGCCCCCTATCCAATACTGTCCTCTATCGGCTGATACGTAAACTACGTGCGTGTCCAGTCTCGCGTCACCATCTAAAAATGGCTCTGAGCACTATGGGACTCAACTGCTGAGGTCATTAGTCCCCTAGAACTTAGAACTAGTTAAACCTAACTAACCTAAGGACATCACAAACATCCATGCCCGAGGCAGGATTCGAACCTGCGACCGTAGCGGTCTTGCGGTTCCAGACTGTAGCGCCTTTAACCGCACGGCCACTTCGGCCGGCCGTCACCATCTGTCACTGTCCAGCTCTGAGATACATCTCCCACTTAACCGCCTCCAAGGCAGGATCGGTATATGGCGCAACGCCTCAAGTTGTTGTTAACGAGATCATGACTGGGAAGTGAAGTCGCTTCTAATGAAAACTGTAAATCGATAGGGACTTTTGGTATACGGGGTATGAGATGGTTCTCTACAGTTGCTGAATCTGTGAAAATGACTGCTTCAATGACATTACTTCTCACTGGTTTAATTTGCAGTCGGGTACAGTTACAATGTTTCGGAGGATTGAGGTTCCGTAGTTGTACTGCAGGAACGCCTACTTCAAGCCTGAAACGGTGTGGTGGAAAGCCAGCTGAGTTCAACGAATTTAGAAATGCACTGCATCTGTAGTAGTGAGTACAGTATCCATTTATTGGTATTCCTCATGTTCTCCTGTTACTTTTTCCAAAGTAATAATGTTTATTTCTGATGCATAAATGTTCGGGAGTGTTATGATTGCTTTTTCACATAACCAATGGTAGGGATTCTGCAAAAGGTAATTGACATTAGGATTAGTTTTAGAAATTAGAGAATCAGTTTATGTCATAATGTTACCAAGTTTCTCAACGACAGAGATATGACCATGCTCATGATGTATTGTTCCATTTCCAACACAGCGTAAGTGTAATGGGAAGAATATCACCACCTTCAATGTGTACTCTCACGTTACATCTTAAATGCAAATTAATAACAGATGTCCATATAGATCATGATTTAAGACAAGTTTTGATAATATCAGCCCTTGTTCGTTCAGGTATTCCTGGCAAATTTCGCTAAAATCACCAGCAAATGCAAAAGTTAAGCTATCCATAAATTGAAGACATGAGCCAAGGACTTTGAGAGTATATTTGATAACTTCAACATGAGCTCGATGTATTATTGCGCATTCGTCCCAGATGAACAGTTTTACATCTTGGAAAAGTTTAGCAAGACGTCTGTTTTTCGATAGAACAGCCGGCTGGAGTGGCCGAGCGGTTTTTGGCTCTACAGTCTGGAACCGCGCGACCGCTACGGTCGCAGATTCGAATCCTGCCTCGGGCATGGATATGTGTGATGTCCTTAAATGGTACCAGAGGGAGCTGTGGAGGATAAAAACTATAGCGGAAGACAAACATCCAGCAAATTCGTGGAAGGCCGCATCAAACCAACCAGAAGACATGACAACTGTGTAGGAAAGAAGACTCGGAGAAAGCGTTTTATTTTAGTTTTTGCAATATCACTTAGTAGAAACAATGTGTAATTAATTGTAGTCCTATCGTAATGAAAACGTACTGCAAGGAAGGAAACAAAACAACCCATTTTCACGACTCATCTACACTGTTATATATAGTACACTGTTTTCTATACAACTGGTGCTTGAAACGTATGTATCCCAACTCGAAATGGTATAGGATGTAGCTTTAGTTTTTGGGATACCATATAGTTAGAGTAAGTGAAAGGAACATAAAATTTACCATGGTAAAACAATGATCTTAAATCAGTCCAACCTTGAGCATTCTTTATTCTTACTGCAAACGAAACTTATATTTGTTTAAACTGGATGTGTGAAACCTTTGGGGTCATTGGTGTACCAGGTATGAGATACATATTTCCAGCTGCTGTATATGTTGGGATAGTAGCTTTAATGACATCATTTCGCATACTTTTAATGTGCGAATGGGTAGCATTACAAAGTCTAGGGCAGTTCATATTGGGTAGCTGTGTGTAACGTACCGCCTACAAAGAGAATATATGGTAATATTATTAATAAATTTATCATCTTAAAAACTAATAGTTCAATTTGTAATGCATGTAGACGACCTTGCGTAAAAAGAAACTAACTGCAAGTCATCTCGAACAATATTTAAATGACAATATCTGAGAGGCATGCTTTTTTAACACATGCTACATGTTACGCAACGCACATTAAACAACTTTTGTTTTTGAGCTTTGTACAAGTTACGAAATCGACGCATGATTACTTTGATACAAGTGATTATCCAATAGATAATATTTATGGTATTCCACAAGTGCACAAGAAATTTGTAGGAAAAATGTAAGATGAATGCAATGGAAAAATAAAGGAAGACTTTGTGTCTTGAGAGTAAAACTGTATGCTTATAAAGTTGGCGACAAAATAGAGAAAAAATCTAAAGGAGTTATGAAATGTATTGTTAAACATAGAATAAGCTTAGAAGATTATAAAGATTGTTTGTTCAACAATCGAGTTCAGTACAGCAAAATTTATATGTTTGGAAGTGAAAAACATGAAGTCTGTATAGTTGAAACAAACAAGGGAACATTGAGTTGTCATGTGACAGAAGATATGTTTTCGTAAATAAAATAGATACATTACCATACAGACATTACAAATTATTAAAAAAATCGAATAAAAATGTTTCTATATAAGAGACTCTAATCAATAAGCTCCACAATGCAAGTGTTTCGAAACAGATTAAAACATTAAGTGAATGAGAGATGAATGTTTTATATATTACTGGAGGTATGGAGAAAATATTTGTGTGAAACTTGATAACGATTTTCAGATTATTTTACCACATAGATTATATAATTTAATTACTGATTGGGATTTATAGTTAACTGAAAAAAAAAAACAGATAAAACTGAAATATAAAGGTATGAAGAAAGTTCAAAATAGGAACAACTAACGTCATGATCTGGAATTCACTCCATGAAAATTTTTTAAAAATTTTGTTTTTCCAATTAAATTTTGCATCTTTTAGATGGACAATATCAAATAATTAAAGCAGTGTGGTGACTGTCTAGAGAAAAAGAATATTAATGAATTTTATAAAGATAAATATCGAAAAGATTGATATTGTATGATTTGTACAGAATGTAAAAAATATAACTCAGAAATTAAAGTTACTTATGAATGTGGTAGAACTGTAAATAAGCCTTCTCTCAAAAAACCTTTACAATTGACAGATCGTAAAAATCTTATAGCTGCTCAAGAAGAAAGAGCTAGGAATATTTTAGGTAGGGAATAAATTTCTTACATCCACCATAATTCGTTTTATTTATTTCCTCACATTCACATTTTATAAAAAAATATTAAATTTATTTTCTTACGTTCACCTTTTGTGATGAAAGATAAATAATTTATAAGTGAGTGTGATAATAAAAAATATAGATTTTTATTGATTTTCTAAGTAATTTAATATAAAATGGACATTTTTTAAACGGAAATATGTGAATTTTGAGCTAGAATTGGAATTAGGTAGTAGATAAAAAATACCGGCCCTGGGTCACTTGGTTCAGTCCTGGTGTGAGCCAGGTCTGAGCCAAATGAACTGGCACTTTTAATTTACTTCCGTGCTGTTTTCTGACCACAGCAGAGTTGTTAGTGACTGAGTGGGAAATTTGTTATTTTTATACATTTTCTGTTTACTATCGTCTCTTTGAGAGAAGTTCTGTCTCACTTTCTTAAATATCATTTCAGTTGGGGCGAAACTTTTGTAAGAAAATAGATATTGTTTGGTGGGAGGAGTCAAGGTGCTTAAAGTGGAGTAGCAAATGTGTTTGTTTCGAAGAAATTAGGTGGGGTGGGTATTCATTTTTGTGTGTTCCTTGGGTTGTATGCTGAATAGTGTTATGTATTCAGTTTCTGATTTTTCGCTAATTTAGATTTTTTGTACGATTGTGCTCTTTAAAGACCAGTGACGTGTTGAGGTCACTATCGAAATATCGTAAACTGTAATACATATATGAGATGAGATTAGCATTGTGTTGATACGTGTATTCTGACTGCATAAATGTATAGCGCTTAGGGAAGAAAAGTTCATTCTCCTGTGGCCACTGAAGCAGTTTTCAACATATACTGTATAAGATAACGCGGTTATAGGAGATTATATCATGCCGAGGACATCCAGCGGACATAATCAGCAATGTTACGTTCTCTCCCTCACCGAGAAGGATGCTGCAGTCGACGTCTTGTGTCTTGAAACGGGTTCTGTTACGTACACTGCTCCTCTTCCGACAGACTCACATCTGCTGACTCTGTACTACGAAAACTCTGTACTTGATCTAATATCACATTTACGAAGGTAAAGTGGTTCATAAGAGCACAGTCACTCTAAGTGATGTACAGTGTGAATAAAGCTAAGAAGCTAAAAAAACTAAGAGCTCTGAACTAGTCCAATGGATCTGTTCCATTCATAGACCACTGTCAGTCCCAGCCCAAATCATGACGCTCACAAAGCAGGCGTTTGCTCGAAATACGACATTAAAATCAGGAATCACATTACAGTAATGGGTCTCGATGAGAAGACGAAGAGAGCGACAACAGGTAAGAGAAATTAAGTTGTTTCTGATTGTCAGCGGCCTCATAAACCTAAAATATTTCTAGTAATGTTCTATAAAAATTTAGGAATATCTACTATTAAATTAATATTTTTTCTGTGTGCGCCTTTCTAGAAATGTACCATTTCTCTAGAAAGTACATAACACTTACTCAGTAAAATATATTTCTTGCCTTCGTGTGATTAATAATTTAGTTACTACATACAGCTAGACTCATATATTTACTTATATATTTTCTTCCTTTGTGGCAATGAGCAAACCTGCTAGTAAATATAATAAGGTTTTCGTTGAGATTCACGAGAGTTTTGGAGCACAGAATGTCTCTCACATCGAATATACTGGTAAAGGGCAAAACGTCTTCACTTTGCTCAGGGAGCCCTAAGATAGAATGTTCTCCGCCTGATTCTTAAGATAATTAGCTGGGAAAGATAAATATGTGCAATCCAAACCGACATGAGAGATTATTCAATTTGCAGATCTGATCTGAAAACTACAACCTTTATTTAAATAATACGTAAATAATAGTTGCATTTTCGACTGTTAGTAAACTCTGGAGTCACAGATTTGCACCCCATGCGCAATATCATTACGATATATCAGTTCAACAACAGTTAAACAGTGCCTACAGCAATTGTAAATTAATTAAAATTTTGATTGTTTTTTGTAACCTGTACGTTCATATATGAATATGAGGCTACGTCTACAGAAGACATTCAGTTATTTACAAATTAACAGGAAATGATTTTCAGTAGTTGGAGCTGATCTATCAGTACTCGTTCTTCGCAAACTGTTTCGGTTGAGGACATGAAACTTACAATAGTCGCTCTAGCAATTCGGTTTGTTATCTGAAACACGTTTTACAATACTGAGAACAAAGCTAGAAACACTCTACAGCAGAAAAGACTTTCAACCCGCAGGTGGCGCTGTTGCAATGCTGCAGCTTCGATTAGACAACAGCTTGAATCTAAACACATTTCCGCAGTTACGCGAACTAATGAGGATAATTATAACAATTCCTCTTACAACAGTTGAGCCTGACGTTGTTTTTCAACAATGAACAGGATAAAAACCTTTTTTAGAAACACAATGATAGAGGACAGGCTTTCGGCATTGGCAGTGCTTGCAATTGAGAAAAAGTTTGTGAATCATACTAAAGACTTCAATCATAGAGTGATCGAGACGTTTGTGCGATTGAAAAACAGACGCATGGATTTTATTTATAATTAGGCAATGTCAGTCATGTTGCTGTATAATTTTCTCTATTTAATGTGCATCCACAGTGCAGTATAACGTGTATTAATATCAACTTTTGTGTGGATAATACGGAAGGATAGAATATTTCATAAGACGGGATTATGCCGTTTTCCTGCTTCAGAAACTGAGACTTGGTGTGTCATAAGATTTAGTAATATTAATATTTGGATGACGAGACGGAGAATAGTGAAAGCTTATACATTATTTCGTTCTTGCGTAAACTCTACTTAATTATGCACAACACAACAAAATTTCATAAAATCGTATCTTTCCTTCCTCAGACAAGTTATGCTTATTATTATTTCTATTATTATTTATTATTATTATTTTTATTGACAGTAGCTACAGTTGTATAAATTTGTTCATAGTCATAGCTGTTCTACAGCAGATGTTATTTCACGTAGTCAGGTTGATCTAAGTCTAAAAATTTGTGAACACCCTAAATGTATACTCACGAGGTACCGCTGGACTTGTCATCTTACATCTTCCAGTTCTGGACAAAATTAGCATACCTAGAGGAACATTAAAATAATTCACAGACCCTGTGGAAAACAAAGTAAATAAAAACCACACCCAACATGAGAATTTAGCCAATAAATATAACAGAAAACATTTTTTATATATTTATAGAAAGTGCAAGCATTTTCATCGGCAGTTTACAATAAAATTGTTGTTATGTTTACAGAAGATCCTACGTTTGACTACAGTGTCTACAACAATGAGTCAGTGACTGCAATTACAGCACCTCGACAAATTAGTTCTGACTATGAAAAGTATTATTAGAAGTACGATGGCGTAGGCTACTGTAAATTGCACAACTCACAGGTAACGTGGCCGGAGGCAAAAACTATTTGTGAAGAAGAAGGTGGACATCTGGTAATAGTTAATTCGAAGAAGGAAGAAGTCTTTATGAAGATGCTGAACGGGCATTCTTTTGTGTGGGTTGGAGTACGTTACCATCAGCAAAGAGGCTACTGCGGCAAACTTCACGGTAAGCATTACACTTAGCGCACACCATACATCTCTGTAGAATGATTAAATTAATTGTCTTCAGTAATAAGGAACTGTAGATTCATATGAAAATTATGTCTGTGAAACTCACCATTGAAACAACTATTGGCCTATACTTAAGGGCCGCACATTCGCTCATAACATTTTTTTGAGCATCCAGCGACATCCGTAGCTCAAATGTTATGTGTATTTCGACTGAGAACGCTACGGAAGTTATTAGGTGGTTACTGTTATTAAGTTGTTATTATTATTGTTTTCCCACGTGCTGATTTGTGAAGTTCAGCAGAGAGTGGTTCACCTGCCATTCTTTATCGAAAGTATATTTAAAATGTGAGTATAATTTTAAAGTAGTTAAATGAAAAATAATAGGAAAAAATTAAGTTTAGTTAGTTAACGATCACGCAGAAAATGGTCAGAGGTCATTTAAAAAAATGTGCCTAAGTCTGTCTTTCTAATGAGAACAATCTGTGGTTTCGGATCAGGACCGTAAGTTGTTACTGGGAGTGTATAATGGTCCTTTGCGAAGAAGTATGACAATACGAGGAGAGTTGGTGTTGGAATGTTTGGATGTGTAAAGCGGGAGAGAGGGTGACAGGAAGCATGAGATTTGGAGCAGACAGAAATACAGCCGAGGCCATATTATGCTCAGGAGTTTTTGTCCAATTTACTTACAAGGGAAACTACCCATTGCACCCCTCTCAGATTTAGTGGTAAAATGGCCCAGTCGGTAGCCCGTCAAAAGCTGGAGATACATAAAGCATAAAAGCAAGAAGTAACAAAATAAAAATAGTGAACGCTCCAAGCTTAAAATGTGCGATATCTAACAAATTGCAAGAACAGCGCCGTTGTGGTTGTGTGTTCATGGTTTGGACTGCTGAGTGGGACATCCGCGTTCAAACTTCCCTTCTACTCAATTTTTTTTTTTTTCCGAAAAGTTATGAGCTTCCGTTCGGTCATTGTCATCTGTTCCCCTTCTGTAGTCTGTCAATTGTCGTACTACACACTGGTTATAGAATATGAGTCGTGACGTAAGAATATATTACCGCCCAAAGTGAATGTGATTAATAGCGAAAGCAGCCAAGATCCTGCATAGACATCTCACAGAAATGAAAACGACAAAAAACGGGTGTGAACTACGTTGTAACAAAGTAATTCAAAAGTCAAAACTTCCAAGGCGAAATGTAAGAGCCACAACATGTGGTACTTGTGTAGAACAAATAGAAGGTACGTACATCTGGAGGTCCCTTCCCTACACCTCGCTGTTACAAACGGGTAATTCATAATTTTGTGAAAAAATAAATAGCGGCACCAACGAGATCTGAACACAGATCTCCCTCTTCGGTTTCAGCACCGTCACCACAAAATCTCGACGCCGCGGCTATTCAAATCCTCTCGGTGTTACACATCTCAAGTTTAGACACTTTACTGTTTCTATTTTGCATCTTTTTGCACAGTTCAATACACCTTTTTGCTCTTTTCACGATTGATCTGTGTTCAGTTCTTGACGGGCTATCCGCTGCGCCATCTTACCACTAAATCTGAGGGAGGTGCGACGGGGAGTTTCCCTTGTTAGGGAATTCTACTATAAGTGAAAACTGTGACAGGGAAGGCAAATGGTCGACTTCGGTTTATTGGGAGAATTTTAGGAAAGAGTGGTTCACCTCTAAAGGAGACCGCATATAGGACGCTGGTGCGACCTATTCTAGAGTACTGCTCGAGTGTTTCGGATCCGTAACATCTACATCTACATACATACTCCGAAATCCACCATACGGTGCGTGGCGTAGGGTACCTCGTACCACAATTAGCATCTTCTCTCCCTGTTCCACTCCCAAACAGAACGAGGGATAAATGACTGTCTATATGCCTCTGTACGAGCTCTAATCTCTCTTATCTTGTCTTAGTGGTCTTTCCGCGAAATGTAAGTTGGCGGCAGTAAAATAGTACTGCAGTCAGCCGCAAATGCTGGTTCTCTAAATTTACTCAACGATTCACGAAAAGAACACCTCCTTTCCTCTAGAGACTCCCACCCGAGTTCCTGAAGCATTTCCGTAACACTCACGTGATCATCAAACCTACTAGTACGAAATCTAGCAGCCCGCCTCTGAACTGCCCCCATGACCTCCCACAATCCGACCTGATAGGGATCCCAAACGCTCGAGCAGTGCTCAAGAATAGGTCGCACCAGCGTTCTATTAGCGGTCTCCTTTACAGATGAATCACATCTTCCCAAAATTCTGCCAATGAACCGAAGACGACTATCCACCTTCCCCACAACTGCCATTACATGCTTGTCCCACTTCATATCGCTCTGCAATGTTACGCCCAAATATTTAATCGACGTGACTGTGTCAAGCGCTACACTACTAACGGAGTATTCAAACATTACAGGATTCTTTTTCCTATTCATCTGCATTAATTTACATTTATCTATATTTAGAGTTAGCTGTCATTCTGTACACCAATCACAAATCCTGTCCAAGTCATCTTGTATCCTCCTACAGTCACTCAACGACGACACTTTCCCGTACACCACAGTATCATCAGAAAACAGCCGCACATTGCTGTCCACCCTATCCAAAAGATCATTTATGTAGATAGAAAACAACACCGGACCTACCCCACTTCCCTGGGGCACTCCAGATGATACCCTCACCTCCGATGAACACTCACCATCGAGGACATCGTACTGGTTTCTATTACTTAAGAAGTCTTCGAACCACTCACATACTTGGGAACCAATCCCATATGCTCGTACCTTAACTAGGAGTCTGCAGTGGGGCACCGAGTCAAACGCTTTCCGGAAGTCAAGGAATATGGCATCCGGCTGATACCCTTCATCCATGTTTCGCAAGATATCATGTGAAAAAAAGGGCGAGTTGCATTTCGCAGGAGCGATGCTTTCTAAAGCCGTGCTGATGCATGGACAGCAACTTCTCTGTCTCAAGGAAATCCATTATATTCGAACTGAGAATATGTTCGAGAATCCTGCAACAAACCGATGTTAAGGATATTGGTCTGTAATTTTGAGGGTCCGTCCTCCTACCCTTCTTATATACAGGCGTCACCTGCGCTTTTTCCAGTCTCTCGGGACCTTACGTTGGGCAAGAGATTCGCGATAAATGCAAGCTAAGTAAGGAGCCAATGCAGTAGAGTACGCTTTGTAAAACCGAACTGGAATCCCATCAGGACCTGGCGATTTATTTATTTTCAACCCATTCAGATGCTTCACAACCCCAGGGATGTATATCACTATGTCCTCCATACAGGAATCTGTACGAGACTCAAACAGCGGTATGATTGTACGATCCTCCTGCTTGAAAGATTTCTCAAATGCTAAATTTAAAATTTCAGCTTTCGTTTTACTGTCTTCCGTTGCCAGGCCAGACTGATCAGTGAGTGACTGGATGGAAGCCTTCGACCCGCTTACCGACTTTACGTAAGATCAGAATTTCCTTGGGTTTTCAGCAAAATCTTTTGCTAAGTTATGACGATGGTAGTGGCTGAATGCTTCGCGCATCGCTCTTTTTACAACAGCACGAATCTCTACTAACTTTTGCCTGTCCTCATTCTCCCGATCTTTCTTGTACCGCGAGTGCAACTGCCTTTGCTTCCCGAGCATTCTCCGAATTGCGCTGTTAAAGCACGCTGGGTCTTTTCCGTCCGTAACTCACTTTTTCGGCACATACTTGTCCAATGCGTGATTTACAATGTGTTTAAAATTTGCCCATAATTCTTCCACGTCCATTTGCTTATCTGCTCTTTCTAGTATGAATACTCTCCTAGGCTCCTTGCCCGACTTTTTAACTTTCGTAACCATAGTCGTAATGACAATATCATGATCACTAATCCCTGTCTCAACACTGACACCGTCGATGAGGTCTGCTCTGTTCGGGGCTACCAGATCTAAAATATTTCCATTACGCATTGGCTGTCGATTTAGCTGCTCAAGACAGTCGGATTGAAGAAAGGCATCGAAGCAATTCAGAGAAGGGCTGCTAGATTTGTTACCGGTAGGTTCGAACAGAACGTAAGTGTTACGGAGATGTTTCGAGAACTCAAATGGGAATCCCTGGAGGGAAGGCTGCGATCCTTTCGGAAAACATTATTGACAAAATTTAGAGAACCGGCACTTGAAGCTGACCGGTGAAAGATTCTGCAACCGCCAACGTACATCGCGCGTAAGGACCACGAAGATAAGATACCAAAAATTAGGGCTCATACGGAGACATACAGACAGTCGTTTCTCCTTCGCTCTATTTACGAGTGAAACAGGAGGGGAAATGGCAAGTAGTGGTACAGGATGCCTTCTGCCACGCATCTTACGGTGGCTTGCGGCGTATTTATGTAGATGTAGATGTATGAGTTGTAAATTTGGATGTTGATACATGATCATGCCTGCATACAAGGGACTTAATGACCATGGTCTACAATGACGTGAGGCTGGTGAATCACTGTTAGTAGGTCTCTTAAAGTTGTTTGCTACGTGGTATAAATAGAACGATTCGTCAGGTCTCTCAGAATAGAAACCTGCCTCAGTGATGAGTTTTAAAGTGGTGATAAGAAAATAAAAAGGGAAGGAAATCCTTAGGATGTCTATAAATAGCGTAAAAATCACCAGAAAACAAGGTGGTGTTTTTTACTACGGAATAATTGATCAGTAATGCTGTGATCAGCATGTTACGGTCCGTTCATAGAACGTTTACTGTTGATGTGCGAAATAGATCGGAAAGATATATCGAAGCGTTCGTAAACTGTTTGGGACAGAGAGTTACCGAAATGAGAGGTTCACGAGGCATTGCGAAGCTGGTGGCAAAGACTGATGCGGAGTGGGATGCTTTGCTTAGGTTATCAGGTAGTCGGCCGTCACTACCCATGGTTAATTAGTAAGGAGAACTGTTCTGGCAGTGTCACTATGGTAGACCTTTAAGTACTTACAGGGTTTCACTAACACAGTGGTGCATAGTTTGGGCCATGTATAGTGTTCAATAGCTTTGTAACGTTTTGCAATATTTTACGATGGTGCATAGGTGTACCATGGTCACGAGTCAGCAGGAGAGAACAACGTAAGTGGCTTCACTCGAGGAAGAGGAACAGAGCTCGTGAAGGGACAGTGGGAAGATGAGGGTAATTGGAATTTTCGTTGGAGTATGGACACATACAGTATGTGTTCAAAAGTATCCGGACACTTAGCTGAAAATGACTTACAAGTTCATGGCGACCGCCATCGGTAATGCTGGAATTGGCCTACCCTTAACCTTGATAATAGCTTCCACTCACGCAGGCATACGTTCAGTCAGGTGCTGGAAGGTTTCTTGGGGAATGGCAGGCCATTCTTCACGGAATACTGCACTGTGGAGAGGTATCAATGTCGGTCGGTGAGGTCTGGCACGAAGTCGGCGTTCCAAAACATCCCGAAGGTGTTCTATAGGACTCAGGTGAGGACTCCGTGCAGGCCAGTGCATTACAGGGATGTTATTGTCGTGTAACCGCTCCGCCACAGGCCGTGCAATATGAACAGGTGCTCAATCGTGTTGAAAGATGCAACAACCATCCCCGAATTTCTCTTTAACAGTGGAAAGCAAGAAGATGCTTAAAACATCAATGTTGACCTGTGCTGTAGTAGTGCCACGAAAATCAACAAGGTTTGCCTCCTCCATGAAAAACACGACCACACCATATCACCACCGCCTCCGAATTTCACTATTGGCACAATACACGCTGGCAGATGACGTTCACCGGGCATTCACCATACCCACACCCTGCCATCAGATCGCCACATTGCGTACCGTGATTCGCTACTTCACACAACATTTTTCCACTGTTCAGTCGTCCAATGTATATGCTCTTTACACCGAGCGAGGCGTCGTTTAGAATTTACTGGCGTGATGCGTGGTTTATGAGCAGCCGCTCGACCACGAAATCCAAGTTTTCTCACCTCCCGCCTAACTGTCATAGTACTTGCAGTGGATCCTGATGCAGTTTGGAATTCCCGTATGATGGTGTAGATAGATGCCTGCCTATTACACATTACGACCTTCTTCATCTGTCGGTGGTCTGTGTCAGTCAACAGACGAGGTCGGCCTGTACGCTTTGTGCTGCACGTGTCCCTTAGCGTTTCCACTTCAGTAGCACATCGGAAACAGTGGACCTAAGGACGTTTAGCAGTGTATATCGCGTACAGACGTATGACACAAGTGCCATCCAATCATCTGACCACGTTCGATGTCCGTGAGTTCCGCGGTGCGTCCCATTCTGCTCTCACGATGTCTAATGACTACTGAGGTCGCTGGTATGGAGAACCTGGCAGCAGATGGCAGCACAATGCACCTAATATGAAAAACATATGTTTTTGTGGGTGTTCGCATACTTTTGATCACATAGTGTACGTCTAATGTAGAAGCCATGTGATACGACTAATATCATAAGAATATCAGAAGGTTATGGAAAGCCAATGTTCAGTTATCAGTGCGTTCTTGTTAGGCCTTCTATTTGATGTCAAACTAATGTTGGAATCATGTGAACGGCCGTTGAGACTGGCTGTGAAGGGAGAGAGATTTGTGTAGTGATTCGTGAGTAAGACAGATGTGCGGGAACATCCAGTCACATCTAGATTTGCCGAGTAACACATCAGCGAATTCGGTGGTGAAGATACTTTCAGGATAGATATGCTGTGGGTTGGGTCCTAGGGCTCTTCCAAGAGTCTGCGCTTTGAGCCTTTCCTGGGAGACCAGTTTTAGATTCCGATGCACCACTGCAGGTTCACTGTATCCCTTAAACCTTCACATTGACGATGTTGTTGTTGTTGTGGTCTTCAGTCCTGAGACTGGTTTGATGCAGCTCTCCATGCTACTCTATCCTGTGCAAGCTTCTTCATCTCCCAGTACCTACTGCAACCTACATCCTTCTGAATCTGCTTAGTGTATTGATCTCTTGCTCTCCCTCTACGATTTTTACCCTCCACGCTGCCCTCCAATGCTAAATTTGTGATCCCTTGATGCCTCAAAACATGTCCTACCAACCGATCCCTTCTTCTAGTCAAGTTGTGCCACAAACTTCTCTTCTCCCCAATCCTATTCAATACCTCCTCATTAGTTACGTGATCTACCCACCTTATCTTCAGCATTCTTATGTAGCACCACATTTCGAAAGCTTCTATTCTCTTCTTGTCCAAACTGGTTGTCGTCCATGTTTCACTTCCATACATGGCTACACTCCATACAAATAATTTCAGAAACGACTTCCTGACACTTAAATCTATACTCGATGTTAACAAATTTCTCTTCTTCAGAAACGATTTCCTTGTCATTGCCAGTCTACATTTTATATCCTCTCTACTTAGACCATCATCAGTTATTTTACTCCCTAAATAGCAAAACTCCTTTACTACTCTAAGTGTCTCATTTCCTAATCTAATCCCCTCAGCATCACCCGATTTAATTTGACTACATTCCACTATCCTCGTCTTGCTTTTGTTGATGTTCATCTTATATCCTCCTTTCAAGACACTGTCCATTCCGTTCAACTGCTCTTCCAAGTCCTTTGCTGTCTCTGACAGAATTACAATGTCATCGGCGAACCTCAAAGTTTTTATTTCTTCTCCGTGGATTTTAATACCTACTCCGAATTTTTCTTTTGTTTCCTTTACTGCTTGCTCGATATACAGATTGAATAACATCGGGGAGAGGCTACAACCCTGTCTCACTCCTTTCCCAACCACTGCTCCCCTTTCATGCCCCTCGACTCTTATAACTGCCATCTGGTTTCTGTACAAATTGTAAATAGCCTTTCGCTCCCTGTATTTTACCCCTGCCACCTTCAGAATTTGAAAGAGAGTATTCCAGTTAACGTTGTCAAAAGCTTTCTCTGAGTCTACAAATGCTAGAAACGTAGGTTTGCCTTTTCTTAATCTTTCTTCTAAGATAAGTCGTAAGGTTAGTATTGCCTCACGTGTTCCAACATTTCTACGGAATCCAAACTGATCTTCCCCGAGGTCCGCTTCTACCAGTTTTTCCATTCGTCTGTAAAGAATTCGCGTTAGTATTTTGCAGCTGTGACTTATTAAACTGATAGTTCGGTAATTTTCTCATCTGTCAACAGCTGCTTTCTTTGGGATTGGAATTATTATATTCTTCTTGAAGTCTGTGGGTATTTCGCCTGTCTCATACATCTTGCTCGCCAGATGTTAGAGTTTTGTCATGACTGGCTCTCCCAAGGCCATCAGTAGTTCTAATGGAATGTTGTCTACTCCCGGGGCCTTGTTTCGACTCAGGTCTTTCAGTGCTCTGTCAAACTCTTCACGCAGTATCTTATCTCCCATTTCATCTTCATCTACATCCTCTTCAATTTCCGTAATGTTGTCCTCAAGTACATCGCCCTTGTATAAACCCTCTATATACTCCTTCCACCTTTCTGCCTTCCCTTCTTTGCTTAGAACTGGATTTCCATCTGAGCTCTTGATATTCATACAAGTGGTTCTCTTCTCTCCAAAGGTCTCTTTAATTTTCCTGTAGGCATTATCTATCTTACCCCTAGTGAGACAAGCCTCTACATCCTTACATTTGTCCTCTAGCCATCCCTGCTTAGCCATTTTGCACTTCCTCTCGATCTCATTTTTGAGACGTTTGTATTCCTTTTGCCTGCTTCATTTACTGCATTTTTATATTTTCTCCTTTCATCAATTAAATTCAATATTTCTTCTGTTACCCAAGGATTTCTATTAGCCCTCGTCTTTTTACCTACTTGATCCTCTGCTGCCTTCACTACTTCATCCCTCAGAGCTACCCATTCTTCTTCTACCGTATTTCTTTCCCCCATTCGTGTCAATTGTTCCCTTATGCTCTCCCTGAAACTCTGTACAACCTCTGGTTCTTTCAGTTTATCCAGGTCCCATCTCCTTAAATTCCCGCCTTTTTGCAGTTTCTTCAGTTTCAATCTGCAGTTCATAACCAATAGATTGTGGTCAGAATCCACATCTGCCCCTGGAAATGTCTTACAATTTAAAACCTGGTTCCTAAATCTCTGTCTTACCATTATGTAATCTATCTGACACCTTTTAGTATCTCCAGGATTATTCCAGGTATACAACCTTCTTTCATGATTCTTGAACCAAGTGTTAGCTATGATTAAGTTATCTCTGTGCAAAATTCTACAAGGCGGCTTCCTCTTTCATTTCTTCCCCCCAATCCATATTCACCTACTATGTTTCCTTCTCTCCCTTTTCCTACTGACGAATTCCAGTCACCCATGACTATTAAATTTTCGTCTCCCTTCACTACCTGAACAACTTCTTTTATCTCGTCATACATTTCATCAATTTCTTCATCATCTGCAGAGCTAGTTGCCATATAAACTTGTACTACTGTAGTAGGCATGGGCTTTGTGTCTATCTTGGCCACAATACTGCGTTCACTATGCTGTTTGTAGTAGCTAACCCGCACTCCTATTTTTTTATTCATTATTAAACCTACTCCTGCATTACCCCTATTTGATTTTGTATTTGTAACCCTGTAATCACCTGACCAAAAGTCTTGTTCCTCCTGCCATCGAACTTCACTAAATCCCACTATATCTAACTTTAACCTATCCATTTCCATTTTTTAAATTTTCTAACCTACCTGCCCGATTAAGGGATATGACATTCCACGCTCCGATCCGTAGAATACCAGTTTTCTTTCTCCTGATAACGACGGCCTCTTGAGTAGTCCCCGCCTGGAGATCCGAATGGGGGACTATTTTACCTCCGGAATATTTTACCCAAGAGGACGCCATCATCATTTAATCATACAGTAAAGCTGCATGTCCTCGGGAAAAATTACGGCTGTAGTATCCCCTTGCTTTCAGCCGTTCGCGGTACCAGCACAGCAAGGCCGTTTTGGTTAATGTTACAAGGCCAGATCAGTCAATCATCCAGGCTGTTGCCCCTGCAACTACTGAAAAGGCTGCTGCCCCTCTTCAGGAACCACATGTTTGTCTGGCCTCTCAACAGATACCCCTCCGTTGTGGTTGCACCTACGGTACGGCCATCTGTATCGCTGAGGCACGCAAGCCTCCCCACCAACGGCAAGGTCCATGGTTCATGGGGGGGACATTGACGATGAAACACAGAAATTGCATCGGGACTGAATACAAAAGGCACAATGCCGACTTAAGTACAAGGGGAGTGACTCTCCTAAAAGTCTGCGCTTTGAGCCTTTCCTGGGAGACCAGTATTAGGTTTATCAGGAAACTATCGCCACCGTCTGACTACGAAACAGATGTTTCGATTGGGTGCAATAGCCGGACGGGTGTGGTATTCTGTGGGCCAATTAGATCATCGATTCACGCCAACGTTGGTGTTTATGTGCATAGTATAGGATAAAGGAAGACGTGGGGATAATATTGTAGGGTTGGAAGACGGTTTCATTGAAGAGGTACACACAGTCTCAGTTTTGGGATATGGTACGGATAAACAGTGGTTCGTTCGCAGGGCAGAAAGGAAATCCTTTCAAGTCGATTGCCTCTTTCATACATAGGATGTAAAAAAAGTTCCTGCATGACTTGCTGCTTAACATTTTCAAGGATGAGTGAGGGTATTATGTATCACTGAGATGGAACCGGAAACTCTTTATTTCAGTGTTATAACTCTCTTTTCCATTAATCACGGGAAAAGCACAAGAACAGAACTTACCAGCATTCAGCTTCAAATAATTCTTACACAACTTGTTGAGGATGCCCTCCGTTATTAATGCCACACTCGTTAATCCGTTGCTGCGGTGTATCTCGTATGACCTGCTACACTGTGTACCATGTCGGAGCCTTCCACAGTACTGTCATTAAGACTCCATGGGTCTTGTACAGGAGGCAAATAGACCAGGGCTTTTATTTCCCCCACAAATAAAAAAGCAGACTTCGTTACTGGGAATGTGGAGGGTGGGGAAGTGATCCATGTCTTCCTATACATTCCTCGTGGATTTCTTAGTAAGAAACTTACAGAAACTGAAAATGCTTTAGGTTTTGCTGAACTGAAAAGGGTTCTCCTTGCAGTTCTCGGAAAGCGTTGCCAATTGATCACTGGTTGGTACTGTTTTCGGAGAAAAACACAGGTTGAGTAATATAGGCTTTGAGAGCGTTTAAAAGTCCATTACGGATACGTGAAGGACTTAGCTGTTACTTACTTTGGAGATTAATCTAGAATTATTGACATCCCAATAGGTAACGTGACTACATAGCTGGCTGGTCCTTGGATACAAGGGATTATACCATCACATGACAGTTTTACGAAGAGGAATCGGTAGAAAAATCGTGGAAATTCAACATCTTGAATCGCATGTAAACTAAAAAAATATTCTTCTCTCATGGCGTGACGGAACCGTTCATTCAACCAAAGTATATGCCAGCCGTGCGTGGCTCGTGTTCGTGCTATCTCTTATTTAACATCCTTTTGCCGTACTGCCATCTTGTTATGTTAGCTTCAATTACTTGTGTCACTGAGTTTCTGCTTATCGATATAAGCCCTGCCGTATGATCTTTGAGGGCTGCTATTTCTTCCTGGTCGTCGTGTGTCGTGGAGTCAGTTGGAACGTGCCAGCAGTTAGTTCGGACCTGGCAGTGTTTGAGTTGGCACGCAGCACAAGTTCAGTTGGGGCGCGGCAGCAGTGAGGTCTGGAACGCCATGACTCGCCCAACGGTTGCCAACACACATGATTGGAATGTGGACGACTTTGGTCGGTCGGTCGGTCGGTCGGTCGGTCGTCTTTCCGGACGACGTGTAGTTGGCCGACGATCGCTTATGGGTTGGCTGTGTGTGCTGACTCGTGATTCGTCCCTGTTATTGTATAGTCATTGTTGTTAGCATTGTCTAGTTCTTCGTGCATGTGTTCATGAAACTGTGTAGTTTGTGTGATTTTGACTGACAAGTTATTTGAAATGTTGTTGGCGTACTGGCTCTGAGCAATCAGTCGGTTGGCGCGGAGCAGTGAGAAATTCTCAGCGGGGCGTAGTTTGGCCGGGCCTGCTGGCAATCTCTATGCGGTGTCGGAGTGTGTGGTACTGTTCCCATTGCTACGAGGTCCGTCGCTCACCGACCCTGGACACGAAAGTTGAGTTTTGATTTAACCTACCAGCAAGTCAAGACTGTGCACATTATGTCGTTTGGAGTTCGTTGTCGGCTGTTGGGATATTCCTACAAGCAACAACGTGATTTTCAAGTTGGAAAATTCTAGCCACACTCCGGTCGAGTTTCACTATATTTGCTTATTTGAATTGAAATACACCAGCCGAATCTTCTGACCTGTGTCCGTTAACGTTCCTGTTACCTGCCCTGGCCGTTGACGTAAATTTAAGGCAGTGTAGTTTCCTCATCGTGTTGTTGCTGTCCAGCACAGTGTGTAGTTTGACAGCTCCATGTATCATTGGTTGTAGACGCCAATATCTTCTATGTTGTTCTGTTGAACTCCCTGTTGTGCCCTGGTCAAGTGAAGTGGAAGTTACCTTGTCGGTGGATCCGTTGACTGTCGGTCGGTTGGGTTGTCCTCGGTTCGTGAATGGTTGGCCCGACTGCCTGTCTCACCTAAGCGAGCGCTAGTGTTTGAATTACAGGCCGACCCTCGAACATCTGAGCGCCCTTGAGTGTACTCTATATATATATATATATATATATATATATATATATATATATATATATATATATTTGTTCTCGTTGTTTTTACTTGTATGGCTTCTAGGCGATTTCTTTTAAATTAGAGTTCTTTTGCTCTTAAGGCCTTTGGTATTTAAAAAGAATAATGTTGTTCCATGGATTTCGAATTTGTCTCATAGACGTGTAATTGTTAACCTTGAAGGTGATTCTTTACCATACTCACTTCTCCACGGTCTTCGAACCGCAGCTACATTCTCAAACTTCCAGAACCACTTAATTATCTGCTTCCGGGCTTCAAAGCTCAAACGCACGTCCGCCATGTTGCAGTTACTTCATTGCCACTACTGCCACCTGTTGAAGAAACATAAAATTACTTTCTCACATATATTTAACCTTACAGAACGGGAAATAAATTGTCTATGACAAAGTGTGTATACATTTTTTTGACGCACCCTGTATTTACGAAAGATGAACAAAACATGACCTCACGTCTCATTACTAGAAGAGCAATAGAAAACCCCGGAAACTGCTTATGGCGACCATTAATGTGTGCTCCTTTATGCAACGGTAAAATCGGTCCACAGCCTGAGAAATGGAATAGGAAACATCATGTCTTCCTAGACACGTAATCCTCCAGGTACAGCAGTCTCTTCTATACACATGTAACTTTCCGACTAATCTGTCAAAACTTCATGACATCTATTTAATAACGTGTTGCTCCTCATCTGAAACATGATACAGCAAAGATTCAGTGTGGCATGGATTCAAAAAGCCCTTGGTAGGTTTGCAGAAGTATGTAGCCCCAGGAAGTCTGTGTCCATGCTGCGCAGTTCCCGTAAAATATAGGTCGGTGGCTAGTGGGCGTGGTGCTGCTGCCCGTTAGAGGTAGACAGATTCGGGTCAGGCAAACCTGGTGCCCAAGAGGTCCACGTGAGTTCACTGAATGCTCAGAAAACCACTCTAATAAGGTTCTGGCCTTGTCAGACGGACAGTTACCTCGCTGGAAGATACCACTGCAATCAGGGAAGACATCAGTCACGGAGTGAAGCTGCTGACTCGAAATAATTTTCACGTAGTCGACAGCAGTTAGGTTGCCTTTGATTACTGCCACAGGTCCCATGGAGCCCAGGTCAATGTCCCACACGGAATTTTACGGCCAGTATCTATAGTGCATTGTATTTTCACAGCAGCAGGTCGCCTGGATGACGGCGTAGCCACACACGACAATCGCTGTGATGTAACAAGGAACGCGTTTCGTCTGACTGCGTAACACATTTTCACTGTCCTATATTCATGATCCACTGGAATCGTAATTGATATGTCGTTTGGTCTATGTGGGAGAACGTAGGAGGCGTCTGCTGTGAAGCCTATTTACCGCAAAGTGCGCTGAACCGTGTTCTCACACTTGTGCCTGCATCAGTATTTCACTCTGTCGTCAGAACTACCACAGATCTCGGCTTACACAGTGCCTGGATCACCCGCTGTGTTCGCCGAATTTGACCCTAGTTGACTTCTAGTTGTTCCACAAATTAAAGGAGGCAATGAAAAGGCACCTTTACGACGCAGTTAAGGACGCCCAAGAAACCAGTACTACAGTAATATATGCAGTTACAAGAAAGGACTACTGTGACACTTCTGAAATTATTTCAACTGTGCACCAATTCAGAGAGAGACTATTTTGAATAAATACGGCGATTTTGTGAACATAATACACGACTTTTATTTTTCATAGCCATAATCCTAACGGAACTGGGACACGCTGTATACACTGCTTCATAGATAGATAGAGCCAGCCTACGACCTTCAGTTTTTCTGAAGATGCATAAACGTCCAACACCCTCTGGTAGTACCATCGTCCCTCAAACACTGTCCACAGATGCTCGCGAGAGTAGCACGCGAAAAGCTGACCATCTTCGCCATTTCCAAGATGCGCCGGACCCTAGCAGTCTTCCCTTTGTCAAAGCCACTTGTGTCAGTGGATTACCCTTTTTGCTGCCCGAGTCGTCGCTTGAATGATTCCCTAATCGTGTCTGCTCAACCTATATACTTGGCTTACCGAGTCATGTAACTAGAACACTATGTCACTAGATTGCATACAGTTTGTTGCTGGGTTGTGGTCACAATTTTTGGGTCATCACTTTATATCAAATCTGGTCCTCATTAGCTCCCTAGTATTCCATTGTCTGACTGCTCCCTGTTCTGTATCTTCGGGTGGACAGCTCAGCTCCATTGGCTACATGCAGTGGATCGAGACCAAAAAGACACCCCACAATGAATCGTGCGGCTGTGGTGTATTGGGGTTCTCACAAACAGCCACTGTAACAACACAATCTCTTTCGTCTGTGAGCTGCCACCTCAGTCCCACATCTGCAGTGGCTGTTCTTACCTGCTGCTGGCGGATCCTTGTGCTACTGATAAGTATATTGTAATGAGTGGAAAACTTAAGTACTATATTTCTGTGATAATTACATACGGTAACATATATAGCTGTGTACAGGATTTATTGTGTCTTCTATTTCACTCACAGGTGTCAGGACAGGAACGTGTGTGTTCATGGCTGTGTAGTAATGATATGTGCTCGTCCTATCACTAAAATGTCGAGTTGACATTACGTTATCAGAAGAGGAAAGAAAATTCAATACGTATGTATAAGAAAAACACTGCGAAAACAAAACCTGATTGGTGAGAGAGAGATGCCCGGAACAGGCAGCGCCCTACACTGCTAAAGCGGGATCCAATGTCGCCGAGATGACATTTGTCTTACTTATTCTAGCAGCGACCGGGTACCTGAAATCAGAGAAAAATAAATAAAAACTTCAGATCTCTTCGGAAGACGATGCGTGCAGATGCTGGATGCTAACAACTGCTAGAGAACTTGCGTCGGATACTGCTAACCTGCAATGTATACTTGCATGCTCGCATTTGTGTCAGCCATCTAGTGGGACTGGATGGTCCTTCATAACGTTACGCCTGACAGGTACACCTGTAAGTAGGCTGTTTAGGTTTTTATATTGGTAACGTCACGTAGCGCTCTGTATGAAAATCACTGGCTGTGCTGTGTGCAGTCTGTGGCTGGATGGTATTGTTGTAATATTCGCTATTGTAGTGTTGGGCTGTTGGCTGTTAACAGCGCGTAGCGTTGCGCAGTTGGAGGTGAGCCGCCAGCAGTGGTGGATGTGGGGAAGTGAGATGGCGGATTTTTGAGAGCGGATGATCTGGACGTGTGTCCATCAGAAACAGTACATTTGTAAGAATAGATGTCATGAACTGCTATATACGTATATTATGGCTTTTGAACACTATTAAGGTAAATACATTGTTTGTTCTCAATCAAAATCTTTCATTTGCTAACTATGCCTATCAGTAGTTAGTGCCTTCAGTAGTTTGAATCTTTTATTTAGCTGGCAGTAGTGGCGCTCGCTGTATTGCAGTAGTTCGAGTAATGAAGATTTCTGTGAGGTAAGTGATTTGTGAAAGGTATAGGTTAATGTTAGTCAGGGCCATTCTTTTGTAGAGATTATTGAAAGTCGGATTGCGTTGCGCTAAAAAATATTGTATATCATTTTAGTGTTGATCAGAATAGGTAAAGAGCGAAATGTGTGAGTACGTTCAGTTCTGCTCAGCTGTTTGAAAATCAAATAACGTAATGGATTTACCAGCACAGTAATTCACTAATTTTTCTAAGGGGACGATTCGTATGTCGACCCTTAGCCGAGGATACCTCACTGGAATCTTCTGATTTTCTTCTTGTAGTTTGTGTATTTAGTGTAGCTATTGTTTATTGCTAGCGCGTAATTATAGAGAGAATTTCCTTTGTATTTGCAGTTTTTCATTGTTGTACAGTAAAACAGTTGTGGCATGCATGTAGATTTGCACCAAGTATTTCGCAACTGCGCTTGCAATTAACAAGATATTATTTTCAGTGCTATGTTGATGTGTTTTCTTATTTTGCTCTTCAAATTGTGCTTTTCTGTGTTATCGTGTGAAATATTGTGATAATAATGGCGTGTGAAAAACCTAACACTAGGCTCCAAAGTAAACTGAGAAATAATAGTGACGACGAGCGTAGCTTATCAGAACCACTGTGTAATGAATTAACAGACATTCAAAGTGGTAATTTGGTAATTGTGCATAGGGAAATGGAGCGGGCGGCAAATAATGGCGTAGACATTGAAACAATTAGTGAACAGGGAAGCATTATCGATCGATCGCTCGGCAACAGCTCGCCTCAGGAATCCGAAATGACAGGCCACAATCTCGCAAATACTGTAGATTCAGGTTTTGGGTCCGCACCGTTTTCTCAAATAAGTCAAGACACATTTTCTGCTTGTCAAATCTTGAATGTTGCCGGTGCAAATTCACTGCCGAAAAGCACTGAGGAACATGTTTCAGACACCAGTGCATTGTTATTACAATTAATACAACAAATGGGACAAACACAGCAAAAGCTTCAAAAGTTAGACACAATGGAACAAAATCTTCAAAGGCTAGACACCACGCTTGAACAAACACTTGAAGATTTAACTACTGAGTTACATAAAATCGAATGGAAATGTCAAAAAGTCTGTAATGACGAAAAAACATAAATTTGTGAGCAAATCCAACCTCTTTTTTCGCGGCATGAAAATACATTACAGAATCACGAGGCAGCCATAAAAGAACTGCAAACTATTGTTCACGAAAATCATGAGACCTTCCAAGCTAAGATTGACTCAGTTGCATCTACCGATTCGGTTACGCAACTTGTAAAAACTCAGGAAAACTTAAAGGACACAGTAGATACGATTTCAACACAAATGGACACTCTGAAACTTGGTTCAGAAAAACACACTGAGGAAATAAGTTCACTATCGGAGAAAGTAGCCGAACTTTCGGATCAGTTTACTAACGTATCTACAAAGGTGGATGGTGATCTGAATGACACAAGACCTGTAGCCTTCACTGACACAGAAGAGTACGAACAAATTAGGAAATTCAAACAAAATCAGAATCAAATTAATACGCAACACCTAAGAGAAATCCGGGAAGTACAAGACCAGTTGACACAGGTAATACAAGAATTACATATTTCAGAGGACACTCGCGCTCCAATACGGGAAGAAGGACATAGAAATACGGAACAGCCACCAAATAATATCACAGGGCACTTCGGAAATTATGAAAGAAATTGGCAAGGTACACCGAATTTTGAGATGGAACCGCCGAAACGACGTAACAATGACCGACATGCGACTCGCCGACATGATGATTTTGACTATAAGCTGTTTATTACTACACGTAAATTCAAAACATTTAAGAATTCCGGCAACGACATTCATCCACAAGCGTGGCTTCATCAATTCTCTCATTGTTTTCCTCCCAACTGGTCATTAGAGCACAGATTACAATTTGTGTGGCTACTTAGAGAATGAACCAGCTGTAAGAATGCGATCGGTCATTCACGATTGCCACAGCGAAGGAGAATTTTACCATGCCTTTCTCTCAGCATATTGGTCTCAAGCCACACAAGACCGGGTAAAACATACCATCATAATGATGAAACATTTCGAACAATCTGAATTTTCCAGTCTTGTGAAATATTTTGAAGACATGTTGCACAAGAATCAGTACCTGTCAAACCCTTACAGCCCCTCAGAACTCATCCGCATTTGCTTAATCAAATTTCCTGAACATTTACGACATATTATTTTGGAAGGACGTTGCAAAGACGACACTGAAGCTTCTCAGGGACTCTTGCAAGAATTGGAAATCGACACTGGCAATCGCGGGACGCAAAAACAGGAACACAACAATTACAGGTCACATGCGTCACAATTCTGCGAGGAAAGAAATAATAACTGGACACGACAAGGCTATTCTTACAACGTAAATCGTGACCAAAACTGACACCACCGGTATGACAACCGTTGGCAGAGTAGTAATAATTACAGGGAAAGATCACCTCTCTGTGGTAATGACTATCACAGAGACAATCAGAGAAACAGACAATATGGAAACCAAAATAATTATTATCAAGGGAGACAGAATGTCAGACGTAACGGTCCACCGCACAGTTACGATTCCGGGAAAAATTCTCCACCACATGACCGACAAAAAAGAAACCATGGAATCTACCGACATGACGACAGACGATATGATCGTAACGACAGACCTAAATTGCATCAGAACTGGCGGGATTCAAACAGGGCAGGGCCCTCTTGACAAGGTGAATTTGTAGAAGTTAGGTCTCCAAATCCCAATAACGACGCGCGCCGACAAAGAGACAATAGGCAATGACTCATACCGCTGGCAGCCACAAAATGTCCTTCTGAAACTGACGACGCAGCTGCCGTAGCTAGTAATTACGTAAAAATGGAAGACATTAGGGACATCTTACTCCAGGAACACGACGTAAAACATAACAACATTGCATATCCTGTGATTCACATTACAGTAAATGACGTAAAATTTACGGCAGTACTTGACTCCGGCACTCCCATTTCAGTAATTAGTGAAACAGCCTTTAGCAAATGTAACAAATCGAACGATTGCCCCACACTTCCGTTACGTAAGATTAAATTACAAGGTGCAATCGTTGGAAAAAGTGTAGATGTACGCCAACAAACCAACTCAACTTAGAATTCTTTTGTCAAAGTCGCATTTTCTCTATGAACTTTCTCATTGTTCCATTGTTATCGACGGAAATTATATTGGGAGTAGACTTTCTGAATGAATACAAAGCAATCTTAAACTTTCACGATGCTGAAATAAGTTTAGAGAAAGAAGGTAAGTCAATAGCTTTGAAATTTGAAGATTGACTCTCAAACCATGACGAGGAAATTAATCGGCTTTACCTCCTGTTAGACAACAGTTCGGAATTTTCGACGGAACTTGACACTAGCAATCACTCTGCAAGTACTGACAGGGATGATATCGACGGCGTCCCCCCTGCGGGTCCGGGGTAAGAATAGGCCCGAGGTATTCCTGCCTGTCGTAAGAGGCGACTAAAAGGAGTTTCAACCGTTTCGGCCTTCCATGTGATGGTCCCCCTTGGGGTTTGACCTCCATTTTTCAAAATTCTACAGAAGTACCAGCCTTTTGGGGAAGGACACCTTACGTGGTGTACCACTGGTCCTAAGTGCACTAAGACCTTGGCACTCAGCATTGTACCGGCGTTGTAACCATGCCCGCTATTCCTCAAATTGGGCCTAAACGCCTGATGGGTTGTACAAGTTACGCCCATGTGCATCCCCATCTGCACCAGCGATCATGATGGACTTTCCATGGCACCAGAAATCCAGCACGGTAGCCAGCCCGTTGTGGTGGGGTCGTCATGTACCCTCTAGGTTGTAGCCCCCTGACAACACAGGGATCATACTGCCGATACCTGAGCTCCACCCTCCCCACGTCGGCCAAGGAGTAGATGCCCGTCTCCTTGGGGCATCAGGACTCCCGGCAACGGTCATCCTGCCAGGTGGCCCTTGCTGAGGCTGGGTGGCGCCCGTGGGGAGAGCCCCTGGTCGGAGTGGGTGGTATCGGGGCGGACGTTTCGCAGATGACACGTCAACACGTATCAGGTCGCTCTGCGGCCGAGTCTTTCAAAAGAAAAGGTACCGTTTCTAGTTCTGGTTCTCCTGCCCTTTCCCCCTTGGCCACTCCCTGGGAGGAGGGACAGGCCCACCGGCTTGGGGCGAAGTACTTCCCCCACTATGTGGTCTGTTCTCGAACCGATGGGGGGACGTTCGCCACCTCCAAGCCCATGTTCTTTGTTCAGCACATTCAGGACATCTTCGGGGATATTGAGGCTCTCAGCAAGATGCATTCAGGGTCCGTTCTTATCAAGACCACCTCCGCCACACAGTCGGCAGCGCTCCAGGCGTGCGACCGCCTAGGGGACATCCCAGTGTCCATTGTCCCGCATCTGGCACTAAATAGGACGCAGGGGGTTATTTTTCATCGTGACCTCCTGCTACAATCTGATGAGAAGCTCAGGGCCAACCTGGAGCGCCGAGGCGTGCATTTCGTCCGGCGAGTCCAGCGCGGCCCCAAAGACCGTCGCATTGACACCGAGGCCTTTATCCTCGCCTTCGAGGGGGACGTTCTCCCGGAGAAGGTAAAGGTGATGTGCTACCGGTGCGACGTGCGACCTTACGTCCCGCCTCCTATGTGCTGTTTTCGGTGTCTGCGCTTTGGGCACATGTCGTCATGGTGTGAGGCTGAGCCCCTTTGTGGCGATTGCGGACGTCCTCTTCATGAGGAACATATATGCACCCCACCACCTTGGTGCATTAATTGCCCTGACCTCCACTCGCCTAGATCCTCAGACTGCCCCGCATATGAGAAGGAGAAGAAGATACAGGAACTCAAACCTTTGGATCGGCTCTCTTATTCTGAGGCCAGGAAGAAGTTTGACCGCCTCCATCCCGTGCCGTTGACCACTTCGTTTGCCTCAGTTGTGTCCACTCCTTCCGCGGTATCCTCACCCCTATCCTGTCCCCCCTCCACCTCCTCCGCCCATCAGGGGCTCTGCCTCCACCTCCCAAATCCCTCCCTTCCAAATCCTCCTCCCCCGTGGCCCCCGCCCCCTCTGCCCCAGGGGCCACCCTTCCTCCTCCTCCTCTCCCCCCGCCACCTGAGAAGCGATCCTCTTCTCAGGCGTCCATCGGGGAAACGTTCCGGACCCCAGCTTCCGAGGTCCGGCGTTCCAAAACGGACCCCGCGCGTGAGGACCTTCTTCGGGTCCAGCCCACCATCCCTGTGCCTCCTCGGCCTTCCAAGAAGGCCTCAAAGAAGAAGTCTCTATCCCCCTCTCCACCCCGGTGCGTTTCGTCTGACGCTACATCCGTGAGTCGCTGCTCCCGGCCGTCCTCAGTTTCGCTGGGACGCTCTGCTGCCAGGCGCTCAGCTGGCCTCTCGTCGGCAAATGATGCTGCCCCTCCTACACAACCAGGGACAGCGGCCGCAGCTGGCGACGAGTCGATGGAACCGGATCCGCCTCCTGTCGGTTGTAGCGTTGTTCCCTTGCAACCTGGCCCTCCGCGGCCGTCGAGGTGACCAGCTCTTCCCCGTCTCGTTCCCCCAACTTTTTGACTAGCGATGGGGTTGTTTCATTGGAACATAAGAGGTATTCGATCTAATCGGGAGGAATTACAACTGCTGCTCCGCCTGCACTGTCCGCTCGTCCTTGGTCTCCAGGAAACCAAGTTGCGCCCGACTGACCGTATTGCCTTTACCCACTATACCTCGGAGCGGTATGACCTCACCCCTGTGGACGGTATCCCAGCTCATGGTGGGGTCATGTTGCTCGTTCGGGACGATGTCTATTACCATCCCATCCCATTGACCACCCCACTCCAAGCAATAGCTGTCCGTATTACTCTTTCTGCTTTTACTTTTTCAGTTTGTACAATCTACACTCCACCGTCATCTGCTGTTAGTCAGGCTGACATGATGCACCTGATCGTTCAGCTTCCCCCGCCATTTTTATTGTTTGGCGACTTAAATGCCCATCATCCCCTTTGGGGCTCTCCTGCATCCTGTCAAAGAGGCTTACTCTTGGCGGATGTCTTCAACCATCTCCATCTTGTCTGCCTCAATACCGGCGCTCCGACTTTCCTCTCGGACTCTACTCATACCTACTCCCACTTGGACCTCTCGATCTGTTCTACCACTCTTGCCCGTCGGTTCGAGTGGTATGTCCTTTCTGACACATATTCGAGCGACCACTTCCCCTGTGTCGTTCGTCTCCTGCACCACACCCCATCCCTACGTCCTTCGAGCTGGAACATACCGAAAGCTGACTGGGGACTTTACTCCTCCCTGGCGACCTTTCCGGACCACAATTTTCCCAGTTGTGACAGTCAGGTCGAATACCTCACGGCTGTTATCATCAATGGTGCCGAACGTTCCATTCCTCGTACTACCTCTTCTTCACGTCGCGTTTCCGTCCCCTGGTGGAACGAGGCTTGTAGGGACACTATCCGTGCTCGACGACGTGCTTTACGCACCTTTCGCCGCCATCCTACGTTGGTGAATTGTATTGAATACAAAAGACTCCGAGCGCAATGCCGTAGAGTCATCAAAGAACGCAAAAAAGTTTGTTGGGCCTCTTTCACCAGCTCCTTTAACAGTTTTACTCCCTCTTCCGTCGTTTGGGGTGGCCTGCGCCGGCTGTTGGGCATTAAGGCCCACTCCTCGGTACCTGGCCCGACCTCAGGTAATGAGGTCCTTGTTGATCCTGTGGCTGTCTCCAACGCCTTTGGCCGCTTTTTCGCGGAGGTTTCAAGCTCCGCCCATTACCACCCTGCCTTCCTTCCCAGGAAAGAGGCAGAAGAGACTGAGCGACCTTCCTTCCACTCGCTGAATCTGGAAACTTATAATGCCCCCTTTACTATGCAGGAACTCGAACGTGCGCTTGCACTGTCCCGGTCCTCTGCTCCGGGGCCAGATGCCATTCACGTTCAGATGCTGGCACACCTTTCTCCGGCGGGCAAAAGCTTCCTTCTTCGCACCTACAATCGCGTCTTGACCGAAGGTCCGGTCCCCATGTGTTGGCGTGATGCCGTCGTTGTTCCTATACCCAAACCCGGGAAGGATAGACACCTTCCTTCTAGTTACCGCCCCATTTCTCTTACAAGCTGTGTCTGTAAGGTGATGGAGCGCATGGTTAATGCTCGGTTAGTCTGGATTCTTGAATCTCGACGGCTACTTACTAATGTCCAATGCGGCTTTCGTCGCCGCCGCTCCGCTGTTGACCACCTTGTGACCTTGTCGACGTTCATCATGAACAACTTTTTGCGAAGGCGCCAAACGGTAGCCGTGTTCTTCGACTTGGAGAAGGCTTATGATACCTGTTGGAGAGGAGGTATCCTCCGCACTATGCACGGGTGGGGCCTACGCGGTCGCCTGCCCCTTTTTATTGATTCCTTTTTAACGGATCGAAAGTTTAGGGTACGTGTGGGTTCCGTATTGTCCGACGTCTTCCTCCAGGAGAACGGAGTGCCTCAGGGCTCCGTCTTGCGCGTAGCCCTTTTTGCCATCGCGATCAATCCAATTATGGATTGCATTCCACCTAATGTCTCAGGCTCTCTCTTTGTCGATGACTTCACGATCTACTGCAGTGCCCAGAGAACATGCCTCCTGAAGCGCTGCCTTCAGCGTTGTCTAGACAGCCTCTACTCATGGAGCGTGGCAAATGGCTTCCGGTTCTCTGAAGAGAAGACGGTTTGTATCAACTTTTGGCGATATAAAGCGTTCCTTCCGCCATCCTTACATCTCGGTCCCGTTGTTCTCCCATTCGTGGAAACAACTAAGTTTCTAGGGCTCACGTTGGACAGGAAACTGTGTTGGTCTCCACATGTCTCTTATTTGGTGGCCCGTTGTACACGTTCCCTTAATGTCCTCAGAGTTCTTAGTGGTTCATCTTGGGGAGCGGATCGCTCTGTCCTGCTTCGCTTGTATCGGTCCATAGTCCGATCGAAGCTGGATTATGGGAGCTTCGTCTACTCGTCCGCTCGGCCATCCCTCTTACGCCGGCTCAACTCCATCCACCATCGGGGGATACGTCTTGCGACTGGAGCCTTCTACACTAGTCCTGTCGAGAGTCTTTATGCTGAAGCTGCCGAGTTACCATTGACCTACCGGCGCGACGTACTGCTGTGTCGGTATGCCTGCCGGTTGTTGTCTATGCCCGACCACCCTGCTTACCAGTCCTTCGCCGATTCTCTCGACCGTCAGTCGACCGTCAGTACGGGTTGTATGTCTCTGCCCTGCTGACCCCCGGAGTCCGCTTCCGTCGCCTGCTTCGACAATTGGATTTTGCCCTCCCTACCACCTTCAGAGAGGGTGAGAGCCCGACACCATCTTGGCTCTAGGCTCTGGTTCATATTTATCTTGACCTCAGCTGGGTACTCCAGCTGCAGTGTATTGCTCACGGTTTGTCGAACTTCGTGCTCGACTTGCCAGTCACACGTTTATTTACACCGATGGCTCCAAAAGTGACGATGGTGTCGGCTGTGCCTTTGTCGTCGGGGCCGCCACCTTTAAATACCGGCTCCTCGACCAATGTTCGAGCTTTACGGCCAAGCTTTCTGCTCTCCATCAGGCCGTTCAGTATGCCCGCCGCCACCGCCATTCATCGTACGTACTCTGCTCTGACTCAGTGCTCTTCAGAGCCTTGGAGCTCCCTATCCGGTCCATCCCTTGATTCAACGGATACAGCAGTCCCTCCATTCTTTCGCTGCTAATGGCTCTCCTGTCAGCTTTCTGTGGGTTCCCGGACATGTAGGAGTGCCTGGGAATGAGGCTGCGGATGCTGCAGCCAAGGCTGCAGTCCTCCTGCCTCGGCCAGCCTCCCATTGTGTCCCGTCATCTGACGTTCGTGGGGATGTGTGTAAGAGGCTTGTGTCGTTGTGGTGGGATGCTTGGTCATGCCTCCAAGGAAACAAGCTCCGGGCAGTCAAACCGCTCCCAACTGCTTGGACAACCTCCTCCCGACCATCTCGGCGAGAGGAGGTCCTTCTGACCAGGTTGCGGATTGGGCATTGCCGGTTTAGCCACCGCTACCTGCTCTCCGGTGACCCAGCCCCGCAGTGCCCTTGTGGTCAGGCATTAACAGTGTGCCATGCTTTATTGTCGTGTCCCCGTTTTAGTCAATTTCGTCTTGTCCTGTCCCTGCCATCTACTTTACCAGATGTTTTAGCTGATGACGCTCGAGCAGCTGCTCGTATTCTGCGTTTTATAACTTTAACTGGCTTGTCCAAAGACATTTAACCTTTTTCCTTATTTTATCTGCATCCTTGTCAGGTCCTTCTGGTGTCCCCCCCTCCCCTTGAGTTTTACTAGATTCCATGTGCTCTAACAACAGTAACTGGGCGCTAATGACCTCAGCAGTTGAGCGCCCTTAAACCCCACAAAAGAAAAAAAAAAATCTACGGCGTATTTGATACTAATGAGTTAATTCAGAATAAAATTCAAACAATTGAGAATTGTAATGACACTGATAGGCAGGACCTTTTTGAGATTTTACAAGCACATTCCACGGTTTTTACTCATAAAACAGGAACAATCAAGGGATTTCAATACCAATTTCGTGTTCGTGAGCATACTAAATTTTGTGTTACACCATACATATTTCCGGCACATTATAGGGACCGTATTAGAACAGAAATACAATCTATGCTTGACTAGGGCATTATTGAGCCTGCAGTAAGCTCATACAACAATTCATTACATGTTGTTGAGAAGAAAAATGGATCGATCAGGCTTGTCTCAGATTCGAGAAAAATCAATACTATCGTCATTCCTGAAATAGACAGGCCGCAAACGTTGGAAGAACTTCTTCAAAATTTTAATGGTGTAAAAGTGTTGTCTTCTATTGATCTCAGATCCAGCTTTTATCAGATTGAACTTCATCCAGAATGTAGAAAATACACAGCTTTCCTTTGTTTCGGCGTTTGTTATCAGTTTCGGAAACTTCCTTTTGGTTTGAACATTTCTTCGGCAGCATTCATTCGCGGGCTATATTCCATATTACCTGAGCTCTTAAAACGTCACATCACCTTATATGTGGGCGATATTCTGCTAGCAGAAGCCTCATGGGAGCAACATAATCGCATCCTCAACAGCGTGTTACATATTTTTGCAGAATCTGGAATTACAGTTAACTTGGAAAAGTCTGAATTCGGTAGCACAAAGGTGAAGTTTTTGGGACATATTATTTCTTCTGAAGGCATTCAGCCGGATCCTGAAAAGTTAGAAGCAGTCAGAGCCATTCCAGTTCCATCCACAAAAAACAAGTCCGCAGTTTTCTAGGTCTCGTAAATTTTTACCGTCGTTTTCTGAATTCTAGTTACACCAAAACTTTTTTCTCTCACTGGAAAAAATACTATTTGGAACTGGGACGAACAAGCACAGTTGGAATTGAATTCTTTGAAAGAATCGCTACTTAACGCGCCAATACTAGCTCATCCAGATCTGTCACAAGATTTCTGCCTTAGCGCGGATTCTTCTAAAGTCGGTCTTGGTGCCCATTTATTTCAAGAAGCCACAGAAAATGACACTACTGTTCAGAAAACCATTGCTTTTGCTAGCCGAGTGCTAACAAAATCCAAAAAAATTATTCCGTTACTGAATTAGAAGCTTTAGCTATCGTTTGGGCATTCAACAAATTCCGTTTCTTTCTTTCTGGTAAGCACGTAAAAGTATACAGTGATCATCGTGCATTACAATTTCTTATGTCTTCAAACTTATATCATGACAGGTTAAAATGTTGGGCATTGTTTCTGCAAGAATTCCACTTCACAATAGTCTACATTCCCGGCAAGGAGAACATTGTTGCGGACGCACTGTCACGCGCACCAGCTGGCCTTGAGAAAAGTAACACAGAAGGCAACCTCCAGAAAAAAATTCAGTGTTCTTTACATTCAGAAAGTCGCCTTTGAAAACTTCATCTCCACATCTTTAAAGGACATTGCGTATGAACAAGATAAAGATCAGGTTTGGAAAGACATCAAAAGTAAATGGCATGAAAAGACACACACTCAGATTCGGCATTATTATCTGGTTAGAAACAACATATTCTTCAAACGCTGCACTGTTGATGACAAGCTATGGGTACTTTGCATTCCAGACGGATTTTGTTAATGAGCTCATTTGGTACATTCATTTCAGCTACGCACATTTTGGTCCACGAAAATGTTATCATATTCTTCGAACGACTTGTTATTTTAACAATACGGAAAAAAGAATTCGAAGAGTTTTGTCTATTTGTAAACTTTGTCAAAAGGTGAAACCATTTACTATCTCACATCGCGCTCCGTTGTTTCCTATCATTCCTTCTAAATTAAAAGAATTTGCTGCTGTTGATCTCTTGGGACCCCTTGTCAGAACATCGAATGGATTTTCGTACGTTCTAGTCGCTGTTGAACTTAATTCAAAATTTCTTTCTTTCACTCCATTACGTAAAGCCACTGGACGGTCTGTATCCAACGCCTTTGTTAAAAATTTCTTACTTGAAGTTGGATACGTTAGTAAAGTCATTTCAGATAACGGACCACAATTCAGGTCTGCTGTTTGGTCACGCATGCTTCGGAACCATAAAATCAAACCTGTTTTTATTTCATTGTACTCACCACATTGTAACCCGTCTGAACGGATTATGAAAGAAATCAATAAGCTTTGCAGACTTTATTGTCACAGAAAGCATCAGCATTGGGACAGATATTTACACTTATTTCAAAACGTGCTGAATGAAATGCCTCATGACTCCACTGCTTTATCACCTATTCTTGTACTGAAGAATGAAGAACCTCCGAACAGAATCAGAGAGCTTGTACCTTCTCCGAATACACGTAAACTTCGACACAACGTCATAATTGATTTGGCTATTAAAAATACAAAATCTGCAGCAGACAAAAGGAGAAAACTACGTGGTAAAGCAAATGCAAAGAAATTATATATTGGTCAGAAAGTTCTCATTAAAGCTCATTCATTGTCACATAAGAAGAAACACTTGAGTCACAAATTCTTTCTGATTTACAATGGACCTTACAGAATCCGACGTATACCACATGATAATTGCGTTGAAGTTGAAACTCTGCGTACTAGGAAGAGTAAAGGATTGCACCACATTTCACATGTAAAACTGTTTATTGAGAGATAATCTGTTTTTTTACTTTGTCTTTGCTATAAAATTTTTCGCTTTACATTATTAGTATGGGTTTTCAGACTTAGAATCTGTTAACATGCAACAATGTTTGAAGTTAAATATCCAGTCAAGAACCAAGAGAACTTATTTAAACAGGAATTACGAGTCCATTGTTATAGTGAACAGAGGACACGGTGTTATTGTGTGTGTACATTCTTGCTTCTTAATTGCACGATTACGTAACGACTATAAGGCTTACATACTTAGAACATATTCTGCTAATGAGATTTTAATGGAACATTTTGGTTTAGTTGAAAACACATTCTTTATTTGAAGTACTTTCTGTGAGATTAAAGATGACTTAGTATTTGGTTTCTTTGACAGCTACACGATTATATCACGACGCTACTAATGTGTGACACAATTTACATTTTTGCTTTTGCGGTGTATCTGTTTTATATCTGCACAGTTTTTATGTATTTTTCTGGAAAGTAAAACATGTTTTACTAGTAACGTTTGTGGTACAGCTACAATGGGACAGCCTATACCGTAGCACAACAATACGTTACAGTACAGTACTTTCTTCATCATGGCAATAAGCATAATAACTACAATATCTATACGCAAAGCATTTCACTTTTGTTTATGATGAGGTGAGTACATTGACTTGAGCAGAACTTTGCTTACAGAGGACGATAACTAAGAAAATTCCACAGAATTATCTTACAGCAAAGCGAACATTTAGCGCTACAGGACACGCATTTGAGTGATTAATTTTGTACTTAAAACATTTATTTTAAAAGATTTTTGAATTACAAAGAAAGTTTTTCCGTGATACATTTCATTCCATTGCTGTAATCTGTAACACCTGAGGGTATAATTTCACTAATTCTCGGGGGGGGGGGGGGGGGGCGGGGGGGGGGGGGGGTGGTACACGCTTACTTTGTGTACCATGTGTTTGGCATTCACAAGGAGACCTAGCTAATATGGTATTTGCTTATACAACTTCACACATCGGTACCATATTTTTCTAACACACAAATTACACAGCTATATGACCATTTAACTGAGAGACAAACATTTTTTTTTTTACTATATCAGTGACACATGTTTACACAATTACACAGTTGAATAACTTCACACTTACGAAACTGTATTTTGTCTGTACTTTGTGAACTGTTCATATTTTTTCGGAACCATTGTGATACTATGAGAGCTCTGAATGATGTATTTGGTATGTGATCATGATTTTTAAAGTACGTTTGAGGTAGATGACACTATTGAAATGAGCAGAGAATTTTTTTAGGTTGTGACATTATTGGAGGAAGCTGCAACGATTTTGAGATTTGACTGAGTTGCTATGATGTTATTATTACGACGACGATGTGTATTATGCTGTTGAGTTACGTTTATGATCAATAAGCTGATGCTATATGAGGAATTTGATTATGCTACATATTTATTATGATGAAATATTGAAGAAGTGTCGACGAATATGTATATGTGTAATAAGGTAAGGAATAATGAGTAGTGGTTAGGGACTCTGACTTGTGAAAAAGGATGTTGGAAACCAAGAATCGTACTTTAAGAGTGTGTAAATGCGTGAATGTATCACAATGCTGGCCGACCTGTGAAATTTTTATATGAGACTGTCACTGTAGCGGAAACTGCTGTCATAAATATTTAAGTAAGAAAGGTAAGTGACCGTGACGTAATGCGTTGTGAGCGGCCAGGTGTGCCAGCCGCCTTGAGAAAAAGCCATTAGGTGGAGAAGAAAGAGGCCATTAACCTCGCTATTGACATTCCTTTGTAGAAAGCATCGCAAATACGACACGCTCATTACGTAGAAACATATTGTACTTTGTGCTACTTACTGAAATGCTTATGAACTGATGGGAAATATTCTTACATCTGATTACACCTGATTATGACAAGTGTCTTTCTACAAGAGTTGAGAGAATTTCTACTAACTTATGAAATGCCACATGACTATTGAATGATATTTTTAAGCTTTGCTTGATATAGTTGCTTATTTCATTTGATTTCTGGTTTCCAGCTGTGTTGCAGCATTGGTTATATAAAATAAAATTAGATGCATTTGCTAATGTGAACACTTTCTGTCAACAGATCTATTAAATAATAATTTTATGATCCACATTCTTCGAAAAAGGAGCCCTTGGAAAGGAAAGAACAACAAGAAGGGACTAATAACAGTAACTGCATACATACTGTAATTTTCTTTTCAAGTACTTGGTAATTTTTTGTAGAATAAGTTTTTGTGGTGCACGACTTTAGATACATATATGTGTAATTGCATTTGCAGGTGCTGTTTGCCAGGCATAGTGCTACTGAATTTCAGTTTGTATTACTGTGTTAAGCCAGTTTTACTACTGATTTATTTTTTTTGTTGCTGCACATTGGCTCATATTAGTCGTAATGTTGCATTTGCTCTGCTAATTTAGATTTACTGCTGCTAGCTTTCCCAATTTGCACTTTTTGTCATTGCTGTTTGTGTTAATTGTTTTGTGCTGCTGCATTGCCTCGTCCCTTAGTTTAGCATCTGAGCTCAGTAGATTTAAGTTACCTTAAGAGGGGGTAGGCTATATAAGAGAATGAGTTGTGATGAATTGGAAGAAATGCATCGAGAAACTATAAGAAAATGGTTTGGCCAAAAAAGGATTTTGAAAGAGGATATGAACAAAAAAGTAAGATTTAGGGACAACAGGTTTAGGTAGGATTTTCTTGGAAATAAATGATGAGGTAAGATAATGGAAAATAAACAATGAGGAAAGAAATATGTTAACATATAAATACAGAAAGCTTGCTTGGATAGTTTTTTTTGGTGGAAACAAATGTTGAAATAAGAGGAAAGATCTATGGAATGAAGTTTCGGGTTGGACTGCAGTACCAAATGTCACACTGAAAACAAACCCTGTCCTGTCCTTTTGTATCATTCCGCTATGTGTTTGTATACCCTTGTGTATTTGTGTTCTTCCTGTCTTTATGTGTTTATCTGATGAGACTTATGTTGTAGAATTTTTCTAGTACTAAGCTACATTCACTATGATGAGGAATACTGTTATCCTCAAATATAATTTGCATTAATAATATGTTATTTTCTTTGTAAAGATGTTTATAGACATTATTAATTCTGTTCTGTTTCAATGCTCATGTGTGAAATTAATGTTTCGAAAACTATTCTCATTATTTTACATATTTACTTATGTCATAATTCCTGTAACACTGATGTATATGTTTATTTCTATTCTTTTGTAAAGCCTGTGTTACTACAAGTGTTATCTGTACTGTTATGTTCTTTAATGATGTATTTTGTACCTTTGTAATTGTATTCTTATGTTGTAAATTTATAATTGTATGGACACCAGTTCTTCAAATTAAGTATCATTTCACTGCACACGTTTCTGTTGGTCATAATATATGCACAGTATGTGAGAAGTTGGGACTGTTAGTGTTTGCATGTGTGTTGATAATTCAGCAAGGGACTGGTTAACAGCATTGCTGATTCTAATGACAATTCCAAAAACTTTGTGAGTGCACAAGTGGTGGTTTATGGACTTGCTATCTTGTCCGCAAGACTCTTCGATGGTGATTGTGCACCTGCACGGTCGCAACAGATGGCTGCTGGCCGTCTCTACAAGGACTACAGTGGGTCTGCATCTTTGTTGGCCCACCAATACCATTATTTCTACAAGGACTGCAGTGGGTCTGCACCTCTGGTGGCCCACCAATACCGTAATGTCTAACAAGACTACAGTGGTCTGTTCTGTGATGACCTACCTACCAATATTCTTCAAAACTTCGAGTGACTCTGCTGTGGGTTTGCTCTGTTGTGGACCATTGCATGTCTGCATGTCAAGAGTCAGCATTATCTTTCCGTTGGAAGGACAACACTACTTCTTCAAGACTGCATGGAAATCCACTACTACATCTACATCTACATTTATACTCCGCAAGCCACCCATCGGTGTGTTGCGGAGGGCACTTTACGTGCCACTGTCATTACCTCCCTTTCCTGTTCCAGTCGCGTATGGTTCGCGGGAAGAACGACTGTCTGAAAGCCTCCGTGCGCGCTCTAATCTAATTTTACATTCGTGATCTCCTCGGGAGGTGTAAGTAGGGGAAAGCAATATATTCGATACCTCATCCAGAAACGAACCCTCTCGAAACCTGGCGAGCAAGCTACACCGCGATGCAGAGCGCCTCTCTTGCAGAGTCTGCCACTTGAGTTTGCTAAACATCTCCGTAACGCTATCACGGTTACCAAATAACCCTGTGACGAAACGCGCCGCTCTTCTTTGGATCTTCTCTATCTCCTCCGTCAAACCGAACTGGTACGGATCCAACACTGATGAGCAATACTCAAGTATAGGTCGAACGAGTGTTTTGTAAGACACCTCCTTTGTTGATGGACTACATTTTCTAAGGACTCTCCCAATGAATCTCAACCTGGTACCCGCCTTACCAACAATTAATTTTATATAATCATTCCACTTCAAATCGTTCCGCACGCATACTCCCAGATATTTTACAGAAGTAACTGCTACCAGTGTTTGTTCCGCTATCTTATAATCATACAATAAAGGATCCTTCTTTCTATGTATTCGCAATACATTACATTTGTCTATGTTAAGGGTCAGTTGCCACTCCCTGCACAAAGTGCCTATCCTCTGCAGATTTTCCTGCATTTCGCTACAATTTTCTAATGCTGCAACTTCTCTGTGTACTACAGCATCATCCGCGAAAAGCCGAATGGAACTTCCGACACTATCTACTAGGTCATTATATATATTGTGAAAAGCAATGGTCTCATAACACTCCCCTGTGGCACGCCAGAGGTTACTTTAACGTCTGTAGACGTCTCTCCATTGATAACAACATGCTGTGTTCTGTTTGCCAAAAACTTTTCAATCCAGCCACACAGCTGATCTGATATTCCGTAGGCTCTTACTTTGTTGATCAGGCGACAGTGCGGAACTGCATCGAACGACTTCCGGACGTCAGGGAAAATAGCATCTACCTAGGAGCCTGTATCTAATATTTTCTGGGTCTCATGAAAAAATAAAGCGAGTTGGGTCTCACACGATCGCTGTTTCCGGAATCCATGTTGATTCCTACAGAGTAGATTCTGGGTTTCCAAAAACGACATGATACTCGAGCAAAAACCATGTTCTAAAATTCTACAACAGATCGACGTCAGAGATATAGGTCTACAGTTTTGCGCATCTCCTTGACGACCCTACTTGAAGACTGGGACTACCTGTGCTCTTTTCCAATCATTTGGAACCTTCCGTTCCTCTAGAGACTTGCGGTACACGGCTGTTAGAAGGGAGGCAAGTTCTTTCGCGTACTCTGTCCCAGGTCCAGTGGACTTTCCTCTGTTGAGTGATTCCAGTTGCTTTTCTATTCCTTGGACACTTATTTCGATGTCAGCCATTTTTTCGTCTGTGCGAGGATTTAGAGAAGGAACTGCAGTGCGGTCTTCCTCTGTGAAACAGCTTTGGAAAAAGGTGATTAATATTTCAGCTTTACGCATGTCATCCTCTGTTTCAATGCCATCATCATCCCGGAGTGTCTGGATATGCTGTTTCGAGCCACTTACTGATTTAACGTAAGACGAGAACTTCTTAGGATTCTCTATCACGTCGGTACATAGAATTTTACTTTCGAATTCACTGAACGCTTCACGCACAGCCCTCCTTACGCTAATTTTGACATCGTTTAGATTCTGTTTGTCTGAGAGGTTTTGGATGCGTTTAAACTTGGAGTGAAGCTCTCTTTGCTTTCGCAGTAGTTTCCTAACTTTGTTGTTGAACCACGGTGGGTTTTTCCCGTCCCTCACAGTTTTACTCGGCACGTACCTGTCTAAGACGCATTTTACGATTTCCTTGAACTTTTTCCATAAACACTCAACATTGTCAGTGTCGGAACAGAAATTTTCGTTTTGATCTGTTAGGTAGTCTGAAATCTGCCTTCTATTACTCTTGCTAAACAGATAAACCTTCCTCCCTTTTTTTTATATATTACCATTAACTTCCATATTCAGGGATGCTGCAACGGCCTTATGATCACTGATTCCCTGTTCTGCACATACAGAGTTGAAAAGTTCGGATCTGTTTGTTATCAGTAGGTCCTAATGTTATCTCTACGAGTCGGTTCTCTGTTTAATTGCTCGAGTTAGTTTTCGGATAGTGCACTCAGTATGTCACTCGATGCTCTGTCCCTACCACCCCAGTCTGTATCTGGTAAATTGAAATCTCCACCTAAGACTATAACATGCTGAGAAAATTTATGTGAAATGTATTCCAAATTTTCTCTCAGTTGTTCTGCCACTAATGCTGCTGAGTCGGGAGGTCGATAAAAGGAGCCAATTAGTGTAACCTCCACCCATGATAATTCACAGGAACTATCCACTTCTACTTCACTACAGGATAAACTACTACTAACAGCGACAAACACGCCACCACCAGTTGCATGCAATCTATCCTTTCTAAACACCGTCTGTGCCATTGTAAAAATGTTGGCAGAATTTATCTCTGGCTTCAGCTAGCTTTCTGTACCTATAACGATTTCAGCTTCGGTGCTTTCTACCAGCGCTTGAAGTTCCGGTACTTTACCAATGCAGCTTCAACAGTTTACAATTACAATACCGATTGCTGCTTGGTCCCCGCATGTCCTGACTTTGCCCCGCGCCCTTTGAGGCTTTTGCCCTTTCTGTACTTGCCCGAGGCCATCTAACCTAAAAATCCACCCAGTCCACGCCACACAACCCCTGCTACCCGTGTAGCCGCTTGCTGCGTGTAGTGGACTCCTGACCTATCCAGCGGAACCCGAAACCCCACCACCCTATGGCGCAAGTCGAGGAATCTTCAGTCCACACAGTCGCAGAACCGTCTCAGCCTCTGATTCGGACCCTCCACTCGGCTCTGTACCAAAGGTCCGCAGTCAGTCCTGTCGACAATGCTGCAGATGGTGAGCTCTGCTTTCATCCCGCTAGCGAGACTGGCAGTCCTCACCAAATCAGATAGCCGCCGGAAGCCAGAGAGGATTTCCTCTGATCCATAGCGACACACATCTTTGGTGCCAACATGAGCGACCACCTGCAGATGGGTGCACCCTGTACCCTTCATGGCATCCGGAAGGACCCTTTCCACATCTGGAATGACTCCCCCCCGTATGCACACGGAGTGCACATTGGTTTTCTTCCCCTCTCTTGCTGCCATCTCCCTAAGGGGCTCCATTACGCGCCTAACGTTGGAGCTCCCAACTACTAGTAACCCCACCCTCTGCGACCGCCCAGATCTTGCAGACTGAGGGGTAACCTCTGGAACAGGACAAGCAGCCATGTCCGGCCGAAGATCAGTATCAGCCTGAGACAGAGCCTGAAACCGGTTCCTCAGACAAACTGGAGAGGCCTTCCGTTCAGCTCTCCGGAAAGTCTTTGGCCCCCCTGCCACACCTTGAGACGACCTCCCACTCTACCACAGGTGAGGGATCAGCCTCAATGTGGACAGTATCCCGGGCAGCCACAGTCGTAGTCCGATCGGGGGATGCATGGGACGAGCTGGTCGCCCCCGACAAACCCCCATCCGGACCCCCACAGTGATGCCCATTGGCAACAGCCTCAAGCTGTGTGACCGAAGCCAACACTGCCTGAAGCTGGGAGCGAAGGGATGCCAACTCAGCCTGCATCCGAACACAGCAGTTGCAGTCCCTATCCATGCTAAAAACTGTTGTGCAAAGAACGTCTGAACTAATCTACACATAGCACAAACAACTCGACACAAATTTTAAACGGTTATTAAAATACAAGATTGCCTAGTAAATGCAGTAATGCTGCTACTTGCACACTGCCGACACACTGCTCGGCGGCGAAAGGAGACTACGTGATTTTACCCTATTCAGGTACTCAAACGCGATGCTACAACTCTCAAATACTATAATACGCCCGAAATTTATGAATTAAACAGTGCAAGTACCAAAAACACGCAAAGAATTTAAGAATTAAACTATGTAACAAATATGTGAGCTAGGAGTATACGACTTTCTGCTGGCAGCTGTTTATCCAACGGCGGCAGGGAGCACAGTACCGTGTGCATTCTCTTTTACTGCTCAGACTTTCAGAAAAAAAACACTGTAATTTTACTGTGATGAAAGATCAGGACTGTCTCTATGGACAGTGAGAAAATTTTAGCTTTTGACCAACATTGTATCAATAAGTGTGCGCATTTGATTTCTTTGTTATTGTAATTATGAAATTTTTTTTCAGATCTGTATTGGCCACTGCCCAAAACAATTTGTAAATTTTTTTGTGGGGAGCATGGGGGAGCTATGTAAGGGGGCTTTTTAGGTTTTTATATTGGTAACGCCACGTAGCGCTGTGTATGAAAATCACTGGCTGTGCTGTGTGCAGTCTGTAGCTGGGTGGCATTGTAATATTCGCTATTGTAGTGTTGGGCTGTTGGCTGTTAACAGCGCATAGCGTTGCGCAGTTGGAGGTGAGCCGCCAGCAGTGGTGAATGTGGGGAAGTGAGATGGCGGATTTTTGAGAGCGGATGATCTGGACGTGTGTCCATCAGAAACAGTCCATTTGTAAGCATGGATGTCATGAACTGCTACATATATTATGATTTTTGAACACTATTAAGGTAAATACATTGCTTGTTCTCTATCAAAATCTTTCATTTCCTAACTATGACTATCAGTAGTTAGTGCCTTCAGTAGTTTGAATCTTTTATTTAGCTGGCAGTAGTGGCGCTCGCTGTATTGCAGTAGTTCGAGCAACGAAGATTTTTGTGAGGTAAGTGATTCGTGAAAGGTATAGATTAATGTTAGCCAGGGCCATTCTTTTGTAGGGATTACTGACAGTCAGATTGCGTTGCGCTAAAAAATATTGTGTGTCAGTTTAAGCACAGTCATGTATAATTTTTCTAAGGGGACACTAATGCTTTATCCAGACATTTTAAGTTTGTTTTCCCAACTCATCCGCATTAAGTTAAATTCTTCTATGTTAAGAGCCAGCGACCATACATCACCCAAACTAAAAACTTTTTCTTCGTCATCTTGTATCAACGTACAGTCACTTACGTCAGACACCTTCCTGCACACCACACCACACCACAGCATCTGCAGCGAACAACTGCAGATTTCTTCCCACCCTGTCTGCCAGGTGGTTTAAGGACATAGAACAGGTCTTATCACTTCCATGGGGCTAGGCAACAATTCAAGCAAATAACATTAATTGTTTTATTTCAATATCGCAGATTGACAATACTTAACTTTGGAATTACACTGGTGTCGCAAGCGATGGGCAACATGGAACATAAATCAGGGTCCTTGCTATATAAAATGCCCAAACAAGCAATGGATATGGATCACTAATATCTGTTCTCGTAGCACTCTCTGCTAGGCTGTGCTAATACTCTGAGAATCCTGTCCACTAATGTCCGAAGGAGGCTGGCAGGAGTAGCGCTTATATTCACTTCTTGTAAAGGCCTGCTTCTGCTACTGTATCATTTCCAAAATTGACACCAAGCGAGTCGGCGTTCACTTCTTTCCTACACATTGTCATCTTTCATTTTGTTACAGTCATCTTAAGCCCATATTCAGTGCAAAGTACACTGTCTACAGCAGCGGTTCTCAAACTTTTCGATATTGTAGATCACCTGTTTTTTGCTATGCTATCTGAAATTTTACAGTGTATTAAAAAATTTACTAATTAGAATTACCACTGGCAAAAAAAATATAGAGAACAATAATGCAATAAGTAATTTCTTCTAAAGATACATGAGAAAATACAGTACTGTACAGTACAGTAAGTACAGTAACTGAAAATCAATGTCTTTTAAGGAAATACGCTTGATAAACAATGTTGTCAAATGTGGTGTCACTGATGTGAGGAATGAAATTCTTTGTGTTTTTACATAATTCCATTGAAATCTGGAATAAGTTTTGTCACCATCGGTCCGATTCCGCATTAAGACGATTTCGCTGTAGGGTTTTAATATTAAAAAGACCAGAGAAAGTCTGCTCACAGAAGTACGTGGCAGGGCAAGGCATGAAATGTTGCAATATCTATTTAGACAACTCTTCATACTCACAGCGCACATGCAACCAAAAGCTACGAAGTTCATTTTCTTTGAAAACGTTTTTCCATGTAGTATAGCAGGATAGTTCCATTAGCTGTTCTTGTTCTGTCTCAGAGGGATTCACAACCTTATATGTCACGGATTTCTACATTAGTTAAAGGATTGTCAATCCAACAACTACCAGATTGTGGTACAGGGAAATATTCTCAAAAACTTGCAGCTAATGGTCTAAAGTGTCCTACAAGTGTTTCGTGCACTTTAGTAGAAGGTTTTTCGCTTCAATAATCAATTAAGTCCTTGAACACTGGAAATGAAGAATAGCTATTGTTTTACACTCGTACTGCCCAAAAGTGCGTTTTCTTAATCGTAACTTCAACTTTACTCTCAACCTGGAAGATATTACATTTCTTCCTTGCAAGCCTAAGTTAAGTTAGTTGGGAAAGGAGAAAAGATACACCAAGTAGGGCCTTTTACACAAGCAATCAAAATCACACAATTTCTCTTGTTTGTCTAAAAGAAACAAGCGGACTTCATCACGCAGCTCAAAGGAACGACGTAGTACTTTCCCTCTCGATAACCAGCGCATTTCAGTATGTAAAAAAGTACAGTGTGTTCACTACCCATTTCTTCACTTAAAACTGCGAAATGACAAGAATTTAGAGAACGTGACTGAATGAAATTAACAACTTTTGCAATTTCATCCAGAATGCGTTTCAAAATCTCAGGCATTTTTCTCACTGCTATAGCTGCTGCGTATGAAGCAGTGAGTACACTTCACATCTGGTGCTAAAGGTTTCACTCCAGCTATTAGACCTGTCTCCAAACCTGTACAAGTTCGTGCTCCGTCCGTAGTGATAGCTACACATTTAACTCACCTAATATCGTTGTTTATCACGAACTCATTAAGTGCAGAGAACACATCTTCTGCCTTTGAGGAATATCCGTACACAACAACAGCTCCTCACAAACTGCCTTTTTACATTCAAAACGGATGGAAACCAACAGATTTGCTTTTTCATCCATTTCTGTACTTTCATCAAGTTGTAAGGAATAAAACCAGTTACCTTGAACTTTTGAAATTAATTTCTCTTTCAGTGTAAGGGATATTGTCAATTCTTCTTTTTAACTTCTTCGTCGGAAAGGAGAACTGAGTTTACTTCCTTACGAACTGCATCACTTATCATTATTACACAGGTAACGTACACAGCTGGTAGGTTTAAAGTTTTTTCGCAGCTGTGTGGAATTTCTTAGATTTACCAATTACCAATGATACATGATATGACTCTGAACTAACTTTCGCGTTAGTATTATCAAACACTGCAGTCTTTGACATTACAATTTTACTGCGTTTCATCTCCCAGAGTTTGCTTGTAAGAAAATACACTACTTGCCATTAAAATTGCTACACCAAGAAAAAACGCAGATGTAATTGGACAAATATATTATACTAGAACTGACATGTGATTGCATTTTCACGCAATTTGGGTGCATAGATCTTGAGAAATCAGTACCCAGAACAAACACCTCTGCCCGTAATAACGGCCTTGATACGCCTGGGCATTGAGTCAAACACAGCTTGGATGGCGTGTACAGCTGCCCATGCAGCTTCCGACAAATACACGCTTCCAATGTGTGTTCACCGCGATGTCGCCAAACACGGATGCGACCATCATGATGCTGTAAACAGAACCTGGATTCATCCGAAAAAATGACGTTTTGCCATTCGTGCACCCAGGTTCGTCGTTAAGTACGCGATCGCAGGCGCTCCTGTCTGTGGTGCACCGTCAAGGGTAACCGCAGCCATGGTCTCCGAGCTGATAGTCCATGCAGCTGCAAACGTCGTCGAACTGTTCGTGCAGATGGTTGTTGTCATGCAAACGTCCCTAATTGTTGACTCAGGGATTGAGACGTGACTGCACGATCCGCAACAGCCATGCGCATAAGATGCCTGTTATCTCGACTGCTAGTGTTACGAGGCCGTTGGGATCCAGCATGGCGTTCCGTATTACCCTCCCGAACCCACCGATTCCATATTCTGCTAACAGTCATTGGACCTCGACCAGCGCGAGCAGCAATGCCGTGATACGATAAACCGCAATCGCGATAGGCTACAATCCGACTTTGATAAAAGTCGTAAACGTGATGGTACGCATTTCTCCTTCTTACACGAGGCATCACAACAACGTTTCACCAGGCAACGCCGGTCAACTGCTGTTTGTGTATGAGAAACTGGTTGGAAACTTTCCTCATGTCAGCACGTTGTAGGTGTCGCCACCGGCGCCAACCTTGTGTGAATGCTCTGAAAGCTAATCATTTGGATATCACAGCATCTTCTCCCTGCCGGTTAAATTTTGCGTCTGTAGCACGTCATCTTCGTGGTGTATCAATTTGAATGGCCAGTAGTGTAAGTGTACTTACCAACGTGTTCCTCATGTTTCTTCTCCAAATGTCTTCGAAGATTAAAGGTTTCGTGCTTCCGTTACTCAGTACTTCATAACACAAGACACACTGAATCTGCATGGTGTTATTACTGCCTATGTATGTAAACCCATAACGAAATTAGACATCAGAGTACATACATAGTTTTCTCTTCTTTCCTTCACGTTCACTTGCAGTAGCTTGCGAACATGAAGGCTCACTTTCTGAAGCATGGTCCGACTTAACATCACCAATAGTCTTTCGTTTCACTGCAGATGATGGCCACATATATATCAATTGTGAACATAACAAATAACGAACGTCGAGTAGCTCAGGCGACGAATGGCTCACGATAAATCATTGTGTATACATCTGCTGTTTATCCCTCTCCACTCATGAACACATGTCGTCTATGACTGTCTCTAACACCGATTTTCTCCAGAAAACTTTTATCCCTCATATATTCCTTGATGAAATGTTGAAGCGAAAAAACATGAATTAACGTCAATGGTTGAGGCTGGAGGTATGTGTGGTAAAATCTCACTAGAGTTAAATTGACATAGAAAGTGGGCGTGATAAAGCTTATTAGTGTATGTAGCTTCAAAAAACACTAGGAATTAAAACTGTATAGTGACGATAAAAATTTGAAAAAGTGTGGGGCAATTAAACCGTGTTTTTCTTATCTAATCACGTGATCTTGCTACTGAGGAAAAGAGAACAATATCGAATTCAGTTTCTCTTTGTTGCTTAACAATACAAAATCCCAATTTTTATTGCTTTCTTGTTTTTAATTAATCACTGATGAAAAATGAAAGCAGAAAATTTTTGCTTCAACAGTAATAAGACCGCTGTGCAATATTATTATTTCAGAGTTGTTTTGTGTGTATGTCATTTTGATATTTTTAATCTGTTTACAAAGTGATAGAACCAACGCAAAGTTCTTATTCCTCTGTTGCGATTCACCTTCCAAGAAAATTTTGCTTTATCTACAACGAATTTGAGTCAAGAGTTACTCGCAGTAGTGGTTTTAGGAACATATTTTGGGAGGGGTTTCTCTTCGATTTTTTTAAAAAAATCCCAGAATTTCCAGACTTCCGGAATTGGGGGAGGGGCGGAGGCTTGATGTATTTAAGCACAAGAATGACTAGCATGTATTTAAAAAACAAAAAAAAAAACAAAAACAAAAACAAAAAAAAAAAAAAAAGGAAAGCATGCTGAACACTTGAATTTTGTTACTGGTGGGAGCTTTCCGCCACTGGAAGATGAAATCCCTGAAAATTCGAGGTGTTGTGCAGTTAATGTTCAACTGATTTTGAAAAGTGTCCTAAAAAAGAAGGGATTCCTCTCACTTGTTGAAGTTCTGTATTACGGTTGACCGGCTTCAGGGCTGAAATCTAATAAAGTAGCAAAATATTTCAACTTACAAAGGCAGGTATAATTTAAAACTGCTTTCTTTTTAGTAACTGAAAAAAAATACATCTTTCATAACAGCTGTGAGCTCCCTTTTATCAAAACACGTTTGAATTTTTGGGCGTCGCGGACCGCCTGGCTAGGTCGTGTGGACCCATGGGGACCCGCAGGCCCCACTATGAGAAACACTGGTCTACAGAATTATGTTTGCACTCAACGTAACTGGTGATATCTGAACCTTTTCAGAACACCTTTTCTTTGTGCCAAAAGATAGGTAAGTATTACACAACAGTAATTAATTTCTCACACTTAGCAAGTATAAATGAGTGGAACGAATTTGGAAAAATTATAAATCTATGTTATGTTTGTTCTCTGTAGACTCCCATGTGCAGAGATGGTTTCCCGATTTTAAAATGATCTGAGGAACATGTGGAAACGAAAGAAGGCTGGAACTGGTTCTGTGTTGTAAGGGCGGTGTGGAAGTCTCAGGTGTGAGAAATGCTGAATTGTATGGAGAAACTATATGCAATTTCTTTTAGTACTCGTTCTTACAGTCAAGGTTACTATGTTTAAAGTTGTTGCGTTGTTGAAATTGTCATTTAGCATACAGAACGAGTATGAATGTCGAACTAGAAGAACACAGAATTGAGTTGATGTTTCCTGCAGCAAACTATTCCTGCAGTCGCTTTGTCGCCGAAGATAAGTAGTACATTTTTAACATAGAAGAAAACTCCGAAAATTGTCAAACCAACTCCGTAATTTTAGCATAGCAACAGAAAAAAGTGAACGAGTAAATAGAACCTGTCCACACTATGCTACATACCATCACAAATGGCTCTAGGAGATTAACTTATATACGAGGGCTATTCGGAAAGTCAGGCCTGATCTGTCGTAAAATGGAAACCACGGTGGAGATAAAAATGAGACACTTACGATAGGAGTGCTAGAGACAATGACCAAGAAATCTGGGCAAAGCTTTACACTGGCGTTTCCATTTCGTAGTTCTAAATGTGACTCTAACCTTCCAGTGTAATAGTCCAAAAGCGTGGCGCCCTGCGACGTCACCATTGGGCTAGGAGACGCTTCGAACAGCAAGGTGTCGACACTCGTTGGAAAAAAGGACGGAACTCAGAAGTTCGTGGGTTAATGATGTCACGTTGGCATCAAATTTCACTAAAATTCTACCCAACGCCACTGTCTAAGTCTCCACGATCGGAAGGTTGTCAACCGCCCCCCTCCCCCCACCATCACCACCCACACCTTTCCCTTACTCTGCCCTCACGCCTTCTCATGTCGCTTCTATGTAGTCACCGGTGAATGTACGTCTGTGCATATAAGCCGGTGGCAGCTGAGAGTTTTGTCAAACTGGAAGATCTTTAGGGATCCTACGCCGTATTAATCACGCATGCGTTGACGTCCACTCTCCCACAGTGGGTTGAAAAACTTAAACACCCTTTACTGCTTCAGATCGCTTTCAGATTCCTTCTAATGCATTTTAACGGTCCCTGGTGGTTCCATTCTTTATGCCAGAACGAAAATTACAGTCACGCTACATTCCATAGGAATCAGATCAGGTTCAATGGGTTTGCAGCCCCACGATGTCCTTAGAGAAGCGTTGAATCGTGCAGTGGTTATCAGCAGTGTCTAAGGTTGTTAATAACGTCCTTCCGCTGCACATCTGAGTGCCAGCTGTTGTTTTCGACCGCCCCAAGAGAAGAGGTGGTCTCATTGATGCCTTCTGTGGGCTCTCTGCAGGTCCTTTTCGTGTCGATTCTGAGTAGGAGTGTATCTGAAAAGTTTTCCTCGGCCACTCATTAGATAACCGCTTAAATTAGCCGCTGGGCGTCGAGTTTCCGTTCTCTGTTCAAATGGTTCAAATGGCTCTGAGCACTATGGGACTCAACTGCTGTGGTCATAAGTCCCTTAGAACTTAGAACTACTTAAACCTAACTAACCTAAGGACAGCACACAACACCCAGCCATCACGAGGCAGAGAAAATCCCTGACCCCGCCGGGAATCGAACCCGGGAACCCGGGCGTGGGAAGCAAGAACGCTACCGCACGACCACGAGATGCGGGCCGTTCTCTGTCGTAGATGCATTAAGAAATGGGACTACACGCGGTTATTTGGGGCTATGACGGCCTCCCCATCGTGTGACACGTCCACGGTGGCGTTGAGCGGAACTGTGGTGAAATTTGGTGCCAGTGTGACATCATTAACCCACTTTACACCTCACATAAACTTCAGAGTGCTGGCGTGTGTCGACAACTTGTCGTCAGAAGCGTAGCCGAGTCCGACGGTGACGTCGCAGGGCGCTACACTTCTGTGCTATTTCAGAGCAACGTCGTAGGCACCTTCGAACCAAATTTCAAACCCCAGCGTCGAAATGGGAGAAAATGATTTTGTTTCAATAAAAGTGAACCTTTAATTTTGGTGCCCAGTGCAGATTGTAAAATATTGAGGTAACTTGGAAAGCCGTTCAATAGCTCATAAGTGAACTGCTGTGGTTAGAGTTTGGATAGGTAAATTGCGTGCATAACAATGTAAACTGACCAAAAGTGAACATGGAAAACCATTTCTAAGATTACAGCAATAGTGAACGTGTTTCAGCAACTCGACTTGTAGTTGGTCACGGTGCGCTGGTGATGTAAATCCCAAATTGTAGCTGTCAGAGTAAAATGTCCAACATTCTGTAGACTCACGTACAGCGTCTCTGCAACTTCTATCAGTGTCACACTCACCTTCTTTACTGCAAACTTCTTGCACCTAAAGGGATGGGCAATAGTCATATTTTTTCTAACTAAGATGTGAAATCTCATGTATTATGATGGATGAGTTTATGCAGACAAAGGTTGTATGTTGCATTATCCTATATGTTAACGTCTGCAGGACATCAGTTACGTTAAGACCGTTCAATAATGAATAAGTGAAAAAGGCAATCTATACGAGAAGTAACGTTTCATACAACTTAATCCAAATGGCTTATAAAATCATTGGAAAGATTAATATAAGCCTTCTTGGTGTAAAGTAACATTTGTCACATGAAATACGGGTACATACTTACGTGAACAATGCACATGACGAAGCACTTATTTACAGATTGGAAGTTATACACGCTGATTGTCATATTTTGCATTTTCGTTCAATGAAGGACGAAGTGCGCCCGTCGGACGCGTCAGATGTGGAGGCCTCGGAAGAGGTTGTCAACATATCGTTGGATGAGTATGTACCGGAGGTTACGTGCTGCTCGCCCGCGGCGTTGGATACGCCGACGGACGAATCTAACTAGGCCCATCTTTGGTCGTATGTGTACGTGGCGCGCGGAATTCATCCAAACTGACGGTACGCTTTGAGTATGGTAAAATGGTCACTCTTGAGAAGCATGATGAGAAAGCCAAGAATTTTGCAACACTTCAGCATTATGATATTACTGATGAATTAGGTTTTTAGTAACATATATGGGTCAGTAATTATTAATAAAATTGTAGCATACGTGTATAGGGTTAAAGTTAGGATAGAACGGCTAACACTTGATGATAAGGCTAACAAGAAGATATTTGAAGACCAAGGCGCATTGGAGAAAGTTCGTATAGCATGTAGTAATAAAATGGGAGCTTTTGATTTAAATCCGCAGAAGGCATCAGGTGTACCTTGGCGTAAATGTACTAGAAGGAATAGATTTAAGTTTGTAACGTATTCTAAGCCAGAGCAAAGTGCTGATATAAGTAAAGTTAAGTCGTGGACAGATCTTTAAAAAGAGTGTAAAGTTAAAAATAGGTTGTTTCAAGGAACCAATCCTTTCTATATTGGTCTACAGATTGCTGGCGATGAACCGGAACAGACAGATAATGTTCAGAGTGAAGTTAAATATGTCACATTTATTGTAAGAAATAGTGTATATGACTTTTGTAAAAGGAAAGGTAATTTAACATTCTGAATAAAAGTATTTGTTTCAGTTAATGCCTGCGTTTGAGTTTTTTTATGCCAACTAGGGCCATATTCGTAGTTTTCCGGACGGCCTACGCCTGGCTTTCCTTGTTCCTAATAGTCAACAAATGATTGACGAACTCGCTATTACCTTTTATGGCAACAAGATTAATTTTTCTGCAGCTGTTCTAGTGCTGGAAGAATTGTGGTATTATAAGCCTAATTTGGAACAATTGGTGCGTCAGTTTAAGGACGCTTACAGAGAATATGTATTTATGCCAAACGGTATAAGGTGTGCAAACAGGTACTTTGATTTTAGGCAAGGCCGGTATAGGCCATTGTGGTACAGTTATTAGAACCTCAATAAAATAACCTCAAAGTCATACCTCAGACGCGCAGCCGAAGGCCATCCTAGAAAATGGCCTCACGTGTAGTGAGGTCTCCTGATCAGAGTAGAAAAAAATATAGGCTTGTACACAAGTTATCAAAAGAGAAGCGACATTGACATTGTAAATGTTCTAATGAATTTGACTGCATAACTCGTTGGATTAAGTGACTAAAGTCAGATACTGTAGCACGCGCTGTGCCTACTGATTTCAAAAAGAAATTAACATTTTGTAGCAGCACGCGGAACACTAGTCCACTTCCACAGTTCACAGCAGTTTCGCGACATGAGTTAGTGGAAATTAGATCATCAGGTGCACGTGCCTCACAAGTGATTATCTAAATAACTTTCCAAATATGTAGTGCCTTAGAAGGAATAACCCCAAAAAATTTAAGCCATCTCACCAAACAGCCGCCCAGCGAATTTCGCATTCTACATGAGTCACCCGTACATTCGCCACTACACAACCCAGAGGAGTATCTTTGGCAAGATACGTTTCAGCATACTTTGTGGCTAACCACTAATTGTCTCTGACTCCAAGAAGCATATCGCCATTTTTCCACTCACAGAGATGAACTTACCCTGCATATATAATCATCTCTGCAGTCGCACTGCAATAATTATTTTATGATATAATAGAAATACAGAGAAAATTAAATCAGGCATTGTAAGTGGTGAAAGATCAGCCAACTTTCATTATCCTCTTCCCATTGAATAGTAGATCTGGAATAGTCTTTGAAGAGAGAATTCTACACTGATTACAATACAACCTAAAAGAAAAAAATCACAAAGTTACATGCAGATTGAAGATGTAAGAAGAATGACAATACAAACATAAAAATTGTAATGTGTTCTCTTGGCTGATTCTGAAGACTTAATAGTTTGCAATAATGAGCCATGTATGCAAAGTACAAAAAAATAAAATAAAAGTAATAAAAGCATGTGTAATACAATAAATTACGAGAAAGAGCAAGACAGTTACATATCACCTAATGGTCAGAATCATACTTCCACTGTGAGCACGTAGACCACAACTGTTAAGCATAATGATGAGAAATTACACGCTAACGCTTTACGCTTTAACTTACGAAAATGTGCCAAATGGATGAAAAAGTTCGCCGCACATAAATCATGAAAATATGCTGCTGAGCACATTCCTCAAATGATAATGTCAAAGCTAGTTACAATTGTCGTTGTGGCATTAGCTCAAAAAAATAATTTGCCATGTTAGTGAAATTATGTACTTTGAAAATAATAGGTTGAGTTGATACAAAATAATACAGAACAGAAATAAAAAGAAAATGACCTTATTTAGCATCATAACAATCAGATAACTGGTTGTCAATGTCATAACATCGACATCTTATGTAGATAAAAAGACTATAACAAAAATGAAAAAGTATTTGTTTCAAATGCTCATGTCAGTAACACAATAAATGAACACACCTAAAATTAATTGACTTCATCTATTAAGTTACAACAACAGGAAAAGTTGCAATGGTGGAATAATGCTGTCACAAGCCAACTGTCCTAACTTACGCTAAGTCGAAGTCCTCTGCTTGCAGAAATTTATGCTTTTTCCTAATAGTTTGGGTACAAAAGAAATCGCTCCTCGTTATTCTTCATCAATAACAACAGATAAATACCTTTTTCTACTTTGGAGCGAATGATGATGATTATTGACAATGTACTTTTTGTTTGGCATTTGCGCTATGACACACATTGTACATTGTGGATGGCACACTGTGCTTGCGACCTTTTAAAATACAAACTTCTATTTTCGTAAGAATTATGAATGGCAGTCAATTATAATTTAGTAACGAACAGTGCGTACAATATGAAAGTTACAAAAAATGCAAATCGAAAATCCACAAAAAGTGGTCGCGAAGATAAAATAATTCAACAAGTGACACATTGACTGACAATATAGTATAACAATATGTGTCTTAAATTATTTAAGAGACCCATAAGGGCTTAAAGCACAGACACAGATATTTGTGAAAATTAGATTTATAGGCAAACCACCGGGCTCATACATACGAAATTTTTTTTAACCAAGTCTCAACATCCTTTACTTTCTATGAAAAATAATGTACTCACTTTATGTTACGAAATTTTAATTAGTATTTAGGCTTATTATTATTCTTATTGATGTTACTTCACAAAAGTTTTGTATATATGACAGTGATCAGAACGCAAAAACACAGACTAAAAGCAACACGCATCACAATTCTGAACTATCCAACACTTCATGGTTCTCGTTATCATCATTTTCATTAAGCAAATTCTTTGGCGTGACGTTAAGATAAAACTGTCCGTCCATTTCAGGCATGAAACCTAGTGGTTTTGTTAAATTTTTGTGATGCAGGGTTGATATTTGCCTTCCACCTACCTATTTGGGCACTGTATTCTGCAAGGCATCTATAAACTGTGTGGATATGAAAAATTGTCGTCTCCCTCGATATGACTTTCAGGAAATGGTGACCTCCCACGGCGACATTGAAAAATATATCAGTTTAAACAACAGTACCTCCCAATCTGTTGAAAGCTTCATCATTGTAAAATTTCTGAACTGTATGTTACCATCTGCATCAACGTTTGGTTTGGTAATGAAGTTGTTAAGACTCTTAGTGGTTTTGAAATTCTCAGTGTCCATTTCAGACTACAAAAGGTTTGGACAACCTTGCTTTCTGTATAATTTGACACAAAACCACCAGGTGAGAAAATTTAAACACTTCTCCTCTTACTTTTTCCGATTTTATGGAATTCAGCATTACATAACAGAAAAGTGTGCCTGGGAACAAAATAATGCTTTCTGCTTTGGGTCTCTGTGGAAGTGAATATCAGAGAAATGAGTGAGACAGCTTTTTGTGAATGTTCATACATGTATTGTGGGCCTATAACATGGACGAAGCTGGTTCACCGTAAGGTCAACAGATGTCAGGAGCATGTATCAATGCAAAAATCTGAAAATTCATGACAGTGTACTTTAGGCTCTTGTGATTTTAAGCATCTCATTTAAGTCCCCTCAATCCACATTTACTGAATATATTCCTATAGATAATATGATCCTGAATTGATATTTATAACCATTCATCATTCTTTTCGTATTAGTGATATTCCACATCATTCTACACAACAAATACTACACCCTACATACTCTTTATCTTATGTCTAATGGTTAGTGTTGCTGCCTCTGGATCGTTGGGTCCCTGGTTCGATTCCCGCCGGGCCTGGGATTATCTCCATCCGTGAACTGGGTGTTAGGGTTGTCCTCCTAGTTTCATCATCATTCGCGGAAAGTGGCAATCCTGGACAATGAAAAGATTGGGAATTTATACGGGTGCTGATAACCACGCAGTTGAGCGCCCCACAAACCAGATATCATCGTCACCATCATCATCATCATCATATCATCATCAACCTGTGGTCGTTTCTTTCACTATAAATATTGCTTCCTGTAGCAACATACAGATTATAATCAAATGCGACACAGTGTAATTAAAAATATTTAAGGTACTGATGAACTTCGAGTCGTAATGCCACAACATGGAAGCGATGCAAATAAATATTCGAAGGAAATGAGCACACCTCCTCGATTGTAGGTGCTTGTGTATCCGATAGGGAGCCCCCTCCTTTCTAAGAAAAACCTCTCCAGAGAAGCCTAAGAAAGGAAGTGTGACCATTGAAGAACGTCATCAGAGTCTCGAAAGGTGGTGAAGTGCAGTTACATCCATTATAAATACGTGTCCCAACCCTCTTTGGGGCCACTAAAAGGCGGAAGCACGAGTGAGCGGCTCTCTGCCTTGGATTTAACCACTGCCTTATGTAAGGTGAGTAACATTAATCTTTTAAAAACTGGGTTTTTAGACGGAGCAGCTTAATTTGCTGATGCTGTTGTTGAAAACGCTACTGGAACTGTTGTTGCTGCTGTTGAAACTGCTATTGGAACAACAGGTGCAACTGCTGCTACAGGAGCAGCTGCTTTGTGTTCACGGCACAATACCAATCTTGCAAGACTCTGGTAATAGTAAGTGCCAACGAGGTAGATATCAGGTAATGACTCAAGTAACGTACAGGGACTGGATTACTGGCCTGGATTTCTCACCTGTGGATCACCGACTGTGGATGTAAGACAACACTGGAGAACGGACAACTTGAGAGGGCACGAGAAATAAAAGAATCCAGCGAATAATCCAAAGAGAGTAATCAAGACACAACAAAGTGAGAAAACAATAAATTTTCGCTACGGCTATTGACAAGAGAGTTAGGAGGAAATAGCACTGGAAGCAAAGGTGGTGCGCGACTAGCTTTATACACTGAAGCGCCAAAAAAACTGGTATAGGCATGCGTATTCAAATACAGAAATATGTAAACAGGTAGAATACGGCGCTGCGGTCGGTAACGCCTACGTAAGACAACAAGTGTCTGGCGCAGTTGTTAGATTGGTTACTGCTGCTAAAATGTCAGTTTATCAAGATTTAATTGAGTCTGAACGTGGTGTTCTAGGCGGCACACGAGCGATGGGACACGGTATCGCTGAGGTAGCGATGAAGTGGGGATTTTCCTGTGCGACCATTCCACGAGTGTAGCGTGAATATCAGGAATCCGGAAAACATCAAATCTCCGACAACGCTGCGACCGGAAAAAGATCCTGCAAGAACGGGACCAACGACGACTGAAGAGAATTGCTCAGCGTGACAACCCTTTCGCAACTCTTCCGCAAATAGTTGCGTATTTCAGTGCTAGACCATCAACAGTTGTCAGCATTCGAAACATTCTACGAAACTTCATCGATATGGGTTTTGGGAGCCGAACGCCCACTCGTGTACTCTTGATGACTGACTGACTCGCTTGGGCCGGCCAACACCGACTATTGACTGTTGATGACTGGAAACATGTTGCCTGGTCGGACGAGTCTCGTTTCACATTGTATCGAACGGATGAGCGTGTAAGGGTATGGAGACAACTTCATGAATCCATGGACCCTGAATGTCAGCAGGGGATTGTTAAAGCTGCTGGAGTCTCTGTGATGGTGTGGGTCGTGTGCAGTTGGAGTGATATGGGACCCCTCATTCTTCTAGATACGACTCTGACAGGTGACACGTTCGTAAGCATCCTGTTTGATCAGCTGCATCCACTCATGTCCATTGCGCACTGCGATGGACTTGGGCAATTCCAGCAGGATAATGCAACACCCCACATGTCCAGAATTACTACAGAGTGGCTCCAGGAACACTCTTCTGAGTTTAAACACTTCCACTGGCCACCAAACTTCCCAGACATTAACATTATTCAGCACATCTGGGATGCCTTGCAACGCGCTGTTCAGAAGAGTCGCCACCCCCTCGTTCTCTTACAGACTCATGGACAGCCCTGCAGGATTCATGGTGTCAGTCCTCCAGCACTACGTCAGACGTTAGTCGAGTCCATGCCACGTCGTGTTCCGGCACTTCTGCGTGTTGACGTAGGCGCTTCACGATATTAGGCAGGTGTACCAGTTTCTTTGGATCTTCTGTGTTCTACGACTGTGGGCAATAACTTGGCGGGGCTGTGCGGCACAGCAATCCCAGGGGTGCAAATCGCTGATACTGACACTAGAAAATGTAACAGTGCCGTCTAGTGGACGAATAAAGTTCCACAGTACCTGGAAGTGGATATGCAGAACACAGCATGCTATGGAAGTGAATCGTAGATAATGAGAAAGCCAGCAACGAAGACAACTGAAATATACAATACATGTAATGTAAAGGGAGGGTAAGAAATAAATAACAAAGATAACAAGAAATGCAAATCTCTGTGAAAAATTCTTGCGTGTAAAAGGAAAATAGTTGTAGGACGACTATTAGAAAACTTTTGAATATTAAATTGTTGAAATTAGAAGCGAAGCCTGAATATCCGGGATCAGTGAAAGGCTGAGATGTACAGACAAACTGTAGAAGATACTGACAGCAGTAAGATGAGAAAAAGAAAGCACAAGACAGAAAGAGGTGTATGATGGTATCAAACAACTAGAGGACTGAAAATGTTTAAGAAAAGTTACACATATACTGGGTATGCGCCTCTTTAGTAAGAGAGGTACAATGCTTTGCAGGTTCATCTATCAGCTGTAACAGCATCCACTTCTGACAATAGTGTGCGAGTATACACTGATGGTGACTGTGCCTGATATACGCTGATGAGCCAGAACGTTATGACCACCTGCTTAATGGATTGTTTGTCCGTCTTTGGAACGAAAAACATCACTGATTCTGTGTATCAGGGATCCAACAGTTTGTTGGTAGGTTTTTGGAAGTAGGTCTATGTGGCATTAGATATCTACGCGCCAGTCATGTAATACGCGCAAATAACGGACCACTGATTTGCGCATCTGGTGATGGCGCCCGATAGCGATGCGAAAGAGTTCCGTAGGATTTACATCAGGCGATTTTGGTCGCCGAAACGACGTGAGTTCACTGTAATGCTCGTCAAATCACTATAGCACATGTCTGACTCCGACAAACAGACAATTATACTGCTGAAAGATGGCATCGCCGTCGGGAAAGACATCAAGCATGAAGGGACGCAGGTGATTCGCAGCTGTCAGCGTGTCTTCGATTACTACCACATGCCCCAAGCAAGCGCAGTATAATGTCTCCCATAGGATAATACTGCTCCCACCAGTCTGCATCTGTGGCGCACTGCACATTTCGAGCCGCCGTTCACCTCGATGACGGCGTTTGTAGAGACGACCATAGACCTAGTGTTGCAAAGATATGATTCACCCGAAGAACCGACACTTTTCCATTGATCGACGGTCGATTCCCGATGATCCCGTGCCGACTGCAGTCTTAATTGACGATGTCGTTGGGTCAATATGTGAACACACAGGGATTGTCGGCTGTGAAGCTCCATGTTCAAAATGTCCGATGAACGGTGTGTTCCGAAATGCTTGTGTGTGCACCAGCATTGTGCTCTTTCGGCAGAGATGCCACAAATAACCATTTATCCTACTTTACAGAGCCGACAAACCTCGGAACCCCACGTTCTCTGAAGAGTCGTGGACGTCCAACCATTTAGCGACTAGTGGTAGTTATTTTGAAAGTCGAAATTTGAGGTAATGTCTTATGGGACCAAACTACTGAGGTCATCGGTCCCTAAGCTTACACACTACTTAATCTAACTTTAACTAACTTACGCTAAGGATAACACACACGCCCATGCCCGAGGGAGGACTCGAACATCCGACGGGGGGAGCCGCGACGACCGTGACAAGACGCCCTAGACCGAGTGGGGCCCGTGAACTTCTGTCCCGCTTCGCCATTTTCGAGGTACTCATTCACAGGCTCTGCGTAACAATAAGCCTGTCTTTTGTCATAGTCACTTACCTCAATGGATTTTGCCGTTTGCAACCCATATCTTCGCCAGGATGATCCCCCGGCGTGTCTGCTCCGTTTACATACTTTTGTTAGCGCGTCACGTGCCACCAACACCACCAGGCGGCATCCAACGTCACAGGGGGCAGTGGTAAAAATGTTTTCGCTTCTCAGTGTAAGTTTTCTAACAGTCATGAGAATGCAGGATCATCATGAATCGCGTTTCATTAGTATCTGAAGTTTTAAATTTCTTGTTACCTCATTTTGGTCGTCAGCAGAATAAGTAACGCAGATTCCTCATGGACTGTGGGTCACGATTCGGCAGTGTCCTTACCTGAAGTCTTTCTCTCTGTTCCTGTTGATGACTATTGCACAGCGTTTCTTCTGATATTGAGTTTTCCTTCTCCTCCTCCTAACAGTAGCACTGCTTGATATTTTACTGAAAGGTGGAGCACATAGTATTATAACACAATAGGATGTATAGACGTAGCTCTCCTCACGTCTATGAGTGCAACATCACGCCCAATAAAACCAGCATACAATTGTAAACAATATTTTATATAACATTCTCAGAAACTTTTATTTCACTGTAATTATTTCACAAAAGAATTTACAATGGTAGTAGCACAAGAATCCGCCAGCAACGAACAAGATGGGCCTTTGCGAATGCAGGACTAGGCTGGCAGCTCGCAGATAAAAGAGCGCGGTATGTCACAACGGACGTTTCTGATCTCCCTCGTGATCCACCACATCGCACCGCACTCTCCATGGATAGACGCCAGACCTTCGGACTTGTCCCAATGAACGTAGCTGGTAAAGTTAGAGGTTCACCTGACGCACAGAAGAAAGAGCAGCAGATCAAGTACTCAGAAGGTGGTGGTGAGCGGAAGTGGCTCTGATACACACTGATGAGCAAAACATTATGACCACTGCCCACCGCGCGACTGAGTGCAGTCTGATGACCTTGTGGCACGTTTCGTGGAAGCAAAGTATGTAAGCAGAGCAGAGTAGAATACGGAGTCATTCTAGCGACCATGCGGGCCGCAAAAGAGGAAATTCTCTGACATAAGCGACTCTGACAAAGCGAAGACTGCTGTGGTCCAGCGCCTGGGTACGTACATGGTGTTTATAAACCAATTATACAAAAGTAGCCTTCAACTGTGAGAAGGGTAATAAATTCACAGAAATGTTTGTTACGGCACTGATATTAGTACATTTTCATGTTTTGTTCCTGCCTAACACTGTTAGTTTCTGTTGTTACCGTTAAGTGACATGCACAAATGAGTTATTCCAACAGTCATCACGGAGTCACATAAGGTTACAGAGAGTGCACAGTGTTGTTTACGGTTTCATAAATCCAAATCCGATACTACAGTACGGAGAGACTTTACAACTAAATATCGCAGGCCACTATCTCAAAGACGAACTGTTATTAACTCGTATAGATATTTCACCGCAACTGGCTGTGTGTCACATAGGACGCCGTATTAGGGTCAGCCAACAGTCGCAGACATAGCAACCGAACGAGTTCGGTAGTCTTACCCTCCACACGATAATACTAGGCATATTCAATTCTTACCTGGCATATCTCGTTGATTTACCTGGTCAACGAATGTAAGACTGCCGAACTTGTTCAATCGCTGGCTGACCGTGATCCGGCGTCCCATGTGATACATAGCCAGTTTAAGTGAAACGGCCATGCCAGTTATTAACACTTTGTCTTTGAGGTGGTGCCTTCCGATATTTAGTCCTGAATTGTCTCTGAACTGTAGTAGCGGATCTGGTTTCATGAAACCATAAACAACCCTGTGTAAGCTCTACACCCTTGTACGACTCCATGATAACTGTTGGAATAACTCATTCGCACATGCCACCTAGCGAGAACGCAGGGAACTAACTGTGTTAGGTGGGAATAAAACTTGAAGATATACTGCATTCAATGCTGTGTCAAACATTTATGTAAGTTATTTACCTTTTTCACAATGAGAGATTACTTTTACAAGACTAATTTATTAACACTCTGTATAAGTCGCAAACGACGAAGCTTGTCAGCTTTTCGCGTTCTACTATTGCGGGCATCCGAAGGAAGTGAAGGATGGTGATAACACGAGAGCCAAGAAGGTCTTGGACGTCCATGAACCATCATAGAACTTAAAGGTTGGAGACAGAACCCCTCTGCAAATCAAGATAGGGAGCTACCTATGGCAGTCCTGATGCAAAGTACACTGCTGGTACAGGTACGAGTGCTTCGTATCACACGGTTCAGCGCACAACGTTCTACATGGGCATCGAGGCAGTCGACCTCTAAACGTACCCATGGAGACCCTCACGACATTATCTGTTACCTAAGCACATCATCAGGACTGGACTGTCGACCAATGGAAACGTATCGCCTAATCAGGCGGATCACGTTTCCTGTTACCACACGTCGACTGTCATGTCTGGATATGCTGTCATCCACGCAAACAGCTGCTCGAAACACTCACCACGCTAAGTATACAGGCCGGCGGGGTTGGTATCATGCTCCTGGGGAGAGGACATTGATGCTGTCTGCATGACACCTGTGGCAGTATTCTAAGGCACCATGACAGCTTCAGACTACGTTAATATTATTTCGAATCACCGGCATTCCTTCATGACTGATGGCGATGGCATCTTCCATTAAGGTGTTTGGCTGTGGCACAAGGCCATAATCATGAAACAGAGGTTTGAGGAGCATGATAGCGAACTAAAGGTGACGTGCTGGCCACCAAATTCGCCTAATTTGAACTTATCTGACGCTATGAGACAGCAGCTGAGCGTCCTCAAGCCACCAAATCCAAATGTATGAGAAGTATGAGAACTGCGTGACCTCTGCGTAGACATGTTGTGCCGCATACATCCGGAAACCTACTAAGGATTTGTCGAATTCATACCAGGCAGGGTGGACCACCACTGTATTTAGGAAATGGTCATAATGTTTTAACTCATCGAAGTAAAAACCCACGACTGAATGTTTCACGCGTATAATATTTTCAGAGGATCTATAAGGGACAGTGAAATAAAAACTAGACAGATGGAAAAATGTTAGTAAACTGTTTATTATTTCAACGTAAACACCAAAAGTGTTAATAAATTTCTCGCGCTATGAGATAAGACGGTCAATGTCTTGATGGAAAAATGTTTGCAGTTGACAACGGAACCAAGGTGTTCATCCGTGGCCTAGGGGAGCCGGCACGTTATCCAGTGTGTTCGGTCAGAGGGCTGCCTACTCTTTGTAATAAAAGAAACTGAGTAAATAAGCGAAGTACTGAATGATAAAACTCTAATTCATGTCATCTGACGTCCGCCCAGACCGAATGATGACGTAAAGGATGGCTTCTTTGACTAGTAATCAAAACGTCCTGGCATAAGGAACCACCTACGTTCTGCAAACGGCCTTGTCAAGAGGGCGGACGAACGGAGAGAGTTTTAAGGCACCCTCTTCCCTTGTGGGTGACAAATTATTGCCCCTAGAAGTCGGAATAATAAGCAATGACCAACGGCATGAAGATGCAGACAGCAGTGGCAACCATTCCATTAAAGGCACCTAACGTGTATCCACGGAACATGTGGTCCGCAGTTAAAAAGTGTCGTGATGGTCTCTATATTTACAAAAGACTTAGGACCTCCAAGAGAGGCTGTCAAGTGGGAGGGGACTAACAGAAAAAGATACACTAGTTAACAACAGAACAACATTCTACAAGTCGGAGCATACAATTTCAGAGATTTGAACCTAATAAAACAGCTAGAAAATCGGATAAGGCAAATGTAAAGGTTCATTCTAGATACAGTAGCAGTCAGTGAAGTAACTGGAAAGGTGATAAGGATTTCTATTCAGGTGAACATGCGGAATGGAGAACAGCAATGGTATAACGGGTCTAGGAGTTGTCTTGAAAAACTGAGTTGCGCAGAGAGTCAGCAGTTGTGTACTGTTCAGTGATAGGGTTGTGTCCATCCGATCTGACAGCAAATCGTCGCCGACATCGATAGTTCAGTTATACATGCCAATGTCGCAAGCAGAAGATAAAAGGATAGAGAAAGTATATGAGGATACTGAATGGGTAATAAGGAGATGAAAATCTAATAACCATGGGGGATTCGGGCGCAGTTGTAGGGGAAGGAATAGAAAAAAGGATTACGAGAGAATATCAGCTTCGTAGTAAGAAGGAGAGAGAAAAATGTATAAGTGAGTACTGTAATAAATTTAAGATGACAATGATAATAATTATTATAATCATTATTATTATTATCTGTTCAAAATTCTTAAGAAGAGGAGGTATACTTGGAAAAGTCCCAGAGACACAGAAATATCCCAGATGGATTACATCATGGTCAGACAGAAACCTGATATTGGATTGTAAGATATACCAAGGTGCAGATATAGCCTCAGATCATAAGTAATGATGAAGAGGAGACTAAAGTCTGAGAGCGGCTGGAAGGAAGTGGCATACCGATGTACTTAGGATTGACGTGACCCGTTTTAACTTCGTTAGGGATGTTGATACTGCGACAAGGAGTACCAGAATAGGCTATTCAGATAAAAGTGGAAATTTTTAAAAAGAGCAATCACATACGTCGGACAAACAGTCATAGATACAAGGAAGGTAACTCAGAAAGAAACTTTGGGTAACAGAAGAAATACTTCACTTGATGGACGAAAGTAAAAACTCCTCTCCAACAGGCCATGAAGGCCCAATGGGACCGACCGGCCGCCGTGTCATCCTCAGCCCACAGGCGTCACTGGATGTTGATATGGAGGGGCATGTGGTCAGCACACCGCCCTCCCAGCCGTACGTCAGTTACCGAGACCGGAGCCATTACTTCGCAATCAAGTAGCTCCTCAGTTTGCCTCACAAGGGCTGAGTGCACCCCGCTTGCCAACAGCACTCTCAGACCGGATGGTCACCCATCCAAGTGCTAGCCCAGCCGGACAGCGCTTAACGTAGGTGATCTGACGGGAACCGGTGTTACCACTGCGGCAAGGCCGTTGGCTAGACGAAAGAAGGAATTTAAAAAAAATTCAGTTTAAGATAGGAACTCAGGAATGTAAATCCATCAGGAATGAAATAAACAGGATGAGCAAGGAAGACAAGGCGAAATGGTAGCAGGAAAAATGAAGAAATCGAAAAGAAATGATCGTCGGGAGAATTGACTCAGCATATAGAGTAAAAACAACCTTCGATGAAATTAGAAGCAAAGTCCGTAACATTAAGAGTGCCTCGAATTAAAAAAGAGTGTCAAATAGTGCTGACAATTTCGCCCCTACTGTTCAGACTATACAACGAAGGAACAATGATGGAAGTAAGGTAAAGAATCAAGAGTGAGATCAAAATTCAGGGTGAAAGGACAGCAATGATAATATTTGCTGATGAGATTGCTATCTTCAGTGAGAGTAAAGAAGAATTACAGGATCTATTGATATGAATGAACTGTCTAACGTCCCGGCGGAGGTTCGACTATTGAAATGAATGAACTGTCTAACGTCCCGGCGGAGGTTCGAGTCCTCCCTCGGGCATGGGTGTGTGTGTGTTTGTCCTTAGGATAATTTAGGATAAGTAGTGTGTAAACTTAGGGACTGATGACCTTAGCAATTAAGTCCCATAAGGTTTCGCACACATTTTTTGAACTTTCTAATGAGTACACAATATTGATTTACAGTAAACCGAAGAAAGACGAACGTGATGAGAAGTAGCGAGACGAGAACAATGAGAAACTTAATATCAAAATTGGTGATCGTGAAGTGTACAAAGCTCAGGAATTCTGCTACCTTAGAAGCAAAATAACCCGTGACGGACTAAGGAAGGACATTAAAACTTACTAGTGGAGTAATAGAGGGCATTTCTGGCAAAGAGAAGTCTACTGTTATCAAACATAGGACTTTACTTTGAGGAAGAAATTTCTGAGAATGTACATTTGGAGCAAAGCCTGCCGGCCGGTTTGGCCGTGCGGCTCTATGCGCGTCAGTCTGGAACCGCGTCAGGTTCCAATCCTGCCTCGGGCATGGATGTGTGTGATATTCTTAGGTTAGTTAGGTTTAAGTAGTTCTAAGTTCTAGGGGACTGATGACCACAGATGTTAAGTCCCATAGAGCTCAGAGCCATTTTGAGCAAAGCCTAATACGGAAGTGAATCATATATAGTGCGAAAACCGGAACAGAAGTGAAACGAAGCGTTTGATATGTGGTGCTACAGAAGAATATTGCAAATTGGGTGGACTGATGAGGTACGGAATGAGGAGATTCTCCGCAGAATTGGCAAAGAAAGGAGCATTTTGTAAACACAGGCAGGGTACAGGATCATATGACGTGTGTAAAGACCTCAGGAGATAACCTCTATGGTACTAGAGTGACCTGTAGAGGTTAAACACTGTAGGGGAAGGCAGATATACGTTCAGAAAAAATTGAGGACGTATTGTGCAAGCGCAACTCTGAGAAGAAGAGGTTAGCGCAGGAGAGAAATTCGTGGCAGGCTACATCAAACCAGTCAGGAGACTTGAACTCCCGCCCCTTTCCCCACCCACAAAAAGGTGTAAGGGCTTCACAAAGAATCTTCTGCAGCGTAGTCCTATCAACTTTGGCAATATGTGGGCGGGCATTACGTTATAACAATTGGTGGTGCCCATCAACATTCCTGGGCGTTTGGAGTTGATGGTGCGATTCAATTTCTGCAATATATCCACACACTGCTGTGCGTTAATTGTGGATCTGTGTTCCAAGAAGCCACTGACCAGTGAGATCTTGAGGTCAAAGTAAAGTTTAATAACTAACATGGTTGATCCGAGTAGGCTGCAGAAATTTCACTGGGAAGCCCTTACAGATTCTCCACACACCCCCGACTGTCCCCATGTGACTTCCACATTTTTGAGCCCTGACGAAAGGCATTTTTGACCATGAATTTTTTTCAGACGGAGTGATACACTTCTGGGTGCATACATGGTTCCGCTGAACCGTAAACATTTTTCCATGAAGGCACGGACCGTCTTTTCTCACAGTGTGGCAAATGTATTAACAGTTATGATGACTACTTTTTGAAGTGACAGATAGTTAATAAACTTTTTTCCCATTTGTCTAGTTTTCATTTCACTGACCCTTTTAATTATAGGCTATGGTTTTCTTGCATTGAAGGAGATTTTAATTTGAAATTTCTTAAGAAAACGGTAGATGTATGTGTATCATACAACTCGGGCACCTTACGTGCTGTTTAATTAACAGATGCTATTCATTATAAGCAAGATTTTTGCACAAAATGTTTGTTAAGTAAATGTTGGACATGTAAATATTTTAAACGTCGTTTGCTACGGCTCCAATTAAAATAAACAGTCGAGGCTCATGCCAATCGCCTCTAGGTACCCCAGAGGCAAAATGCAGTCCCCAAAGGGCTCCTCCAGGAGCTTCACTGGGGTCGAGCTTCGTCTTACGTGAACCACATTTTGTCGAAATTAGGGCCACTTTGGATAACGGGGATGAAATCATCTTCCAAAGCATTCACCTACCGTTCGGTAATCACCGTGCCATCAAAAAATAACGCACAAATTATTACGTGACTGGACATTGCACACCACACAGCCACCCGTTGAGGGTGAAGAGACTTCTCGATCGCGAATTGCGGATTCTCAGTCCCCCCAAATGCGTCAGTTTTGCTTATCGACGAACCCATCCAAATGACAAAAGGCGGACAACAACAAGGAGCGTGCGCATGCGCATACTAATTCCCATCCAGCCCCGCAGCCAACCGTGCAATTTGAACGTCCTAACGCAAACCGTTCAAAAGTTAAGTAATGGTTCAGTAATAGTTCAGTAATTGTCACTCTATATATAGACGTTTATCCCTGCTTCTGTTTGCTAGTAGAATACGAAAGGAAATGACTAATAGTGATATAAGATATAATGGTACAAGGTACACTCCACCGTGCACCATACAGTGGCTTGCAGAATATATATGCAGATGTAGATAGGAGTGAATCTATGATCTTATTAGCCATCAGAAGAACACACCTGTTGTCTAATGCCCCAGATAAATAGTCTCACCAGCCACTACGTCGTTATCGTTACAACGAAAACTTACTAATTAACAGGACGAGTAATGCATCCAACCTCAACGTCTGAGACTTTATGAAATCCACATACAGTACACTCTCACCCGACTTAAAAATCAGTTTCGTTCTCAGGCAGAGACGACAGTTTCCTGACAAAATCCAAGCCGATCTAGAATAGCTCACCCGACTCAAGCCCAACCGTCTGTACTCAGATATGGCACTGCAGCTGCGAAATTCTAGAGGGCACTGGCAGGAAATTAAAAATCCAAGATCGAGATGGTTGGTAAACTCAGGAAATCTAGACGATATTGATGGGACAAGAAAATGTAAGGTGGTGGAACTAACAAAGTACCCCAAGCAGGAAATTCAAAATGAACTACAAACAACTGAAAATATCCAAGATGGCAGAAGAAACTCATTTGCACTAGTGGCCATTACAGCATCATGTTCAAAAGTTTTGGATGAACTGAAATTGTCGTCATGTTCAGAGTTATCCGAGTGACCCGTATTATTCATAAACACACATAAAGACGTATACAATACTACATACGTTCCAGTTCCAGAACGACTGATATACAGGGTGTTACAAAAAGGTACGGCCAAACTTTCAGGAAACATTCTTCACATACAAATAAAGAAAAGATGTTATGTGGACATGTGTCCGGAAACGCTTAATTTCCATGTTAGAGCTCATTTTAGTTTCTTCCACCTACGCTCAATGGAGCACATTATCATGATTTCATAAGGGATACTCTACCTGTGCTGCTAGAACATGTGCCTTTACAAGTACGACACAACATGTGGTTCATGCACGATGGAGCTCCTGCACATTTCAGTTGAAGTGTTCCTACGCTTCTCAACAACAGATTCGGTGACCGATGGATTGGTAGAGGCGGACCAATTCCATGGCCTCCACGCTCTCCTGACCTCAACCCTCTTGACTTTCATTCATGGGAGCATTTAAAAGCTCTTGTCTACGCAACCCCGGTACCAAATGTAGAGACTCTTCGTGCTCGTAAAAAAATTTGTATTACTTACCGAAATACAGGTGACTATGTCGCTCATTGTACTTACAGTTTGAACTGCATAGTATAACGATCATACTTTAATTATTGTACCACACATAATATAAGACACAGTGAAGCACAAAATAAAATATTTCCCCATGTATATAGTTTGTAGTATTGTTCTAAAGAGCACATGATGTTTCTCGAGTATCAACATATTTCTACATATACAATATCTGCGAAAATACGTATGCACACATTCACACAATGTGTATGACAATGTTACTACCAAGTCTAAAATGAAGTATGTACAGATACACATACAATGTTTATGTCAAGTGTCACAGTATTATTTCAGCGTTTAACAGGTCTGGAAAACTGGTGCCTAAACCATGACTGTTGACTTTCAAATTAATTGCCTGAATGCTATTTACACGTCTCAATAGTTCCATAAGAGTGAAAAAATCTCAGGGCAAAATAACATGATAACCAGTCATTTGACAGTACATTTTTGGCGTAAATGAGGTTGTGTACAAAATCGCAAATGACCAGGCCTTCAACTTTATAAAACAACTATTCGCTAAAATACCATGCTAAGTGGCAAGCAGCGATAGTTGATTCAAACAAGTGGGCAAAGCTGAATTACTTTTCGGTAACTGTTTGCTACTGGAAGAGTGCAATTGGTGTGCAGGTTACACATGGCTGTGGAGTCTCAATTTATGTTCCACATTTGCTACTTCCATGCACAAATTATCTGTAGAAGTTATCAAACGCCGGCCGTTGTGGCCGAGCGGTTCTAGGCGCTTCAGTCTGGAACCGCGCGACCGCTACGGTCGCAGGTTCGAATCCTGCCTTGGGAATGGATGTGTGTGATGTCCTTAGTTAGGTTTAAGTAGTTCTAAGATCTAGGGGACTGATGACCTCAGATGTTAAGTCCCATAGTGCTCAGAGCCATAAGTTATCAAAATGAGTAAAGATATTGGTATTTCGATCTTGGGTCTACCAGATGCTGTTAATAATTCTGCAGAGATCGAACTCACCAATCACAACGTTATGAGGGAAGAATAATGCACAAAGTTCTGCACTAGAAAAATATGATCGATGTTTTCAAGTAGATTTACGACATTCGATCTGGATCATACCTGTGATAGCATTTTTATCTGCCAATGTTACTTTTTCTCAACGCTTTAGCACAACAACGTATACTGAAGATATGTAGTTCCGACAAGGTGTTTCATGCATGGTTTCTTTTAAGTTACGTGTCTACGTAGTACACAAGGACAGGTTTGCAATGTTCCAAATACGTGATGTAAACACACAACATGACCTAAGGCTATGATGCACCAGAGAAAAATTTTGTATATGGAAGATACAACCTAAAGAAAAAAAAGGAGGGAAAAAAGGCACACAACGAAAGAAGCGACGGAAATCGGTACGTGTGATGTAAATGTACAGACAAAGAAATGATTACAACATCAGAAAGATTGGATGATTTATTCAATAGGAAAATCTTCACAAAGCGAGCAAGTCAGTAACACATTGGTCCACCTCTGCCCCTTACGTAAGCAATGACTCAGCTTGGCATTTATTAACACGGTTGCTGGACGTCCTCGTGAGGGACATCACGCAAAATTCTGCCCGGTTGGCGCGTTAGATCGTTAAACTCCCGAGATGGTTGGATGGCCCTGTCCATAATTTTCCATAGGTTCTTAATTGGGAAGAGATCCGGCGATCTTTCTGGCCAAGGTATGGTTTCCCAAGCACGAAAGCAAGAGGTAGAAACTCCCGCTTTGTGCAGGCGGGCATTATGTGGTAGAAATGTAAACAAAGGATGTCTTTTCATGAAGGGCAATAAAACTGGATGTAGATTATCGTTGAATTACCGCTATACGCTAAGTGCGGCACAAATGGCCACCAAAGGGGTATTGACAAGTAATTAAATGGCACCCCAGACTATCACTCCTGGTTGTCGGGCTGAATGGCGGGCGACAGTCATTCTGGTATCCCACCGCTGTCCAGGGCGTCTCCAGACAAATCTTTGGCCTGAAAACTCATTCAATGGGGCAAAATTGTCTTCAGTGATGACGCCCGCCTCGAACAGAGTTCCAATAACCAGCGAATACATTTCTGGAGACGTCCCGGGGAGCGGTGGTATACCAGTTAATTTTTGCTCACCATACGGCTCAACAATGAGGAGTTATGACCTGGGCTGTCATTTCTTTCCATACCAGGACACCTTTGGTTGTTATCCAAGGCATCGTTACATTACAGCGGTGCTTCGGCTATATTCTATTCCCCGTTTTGTTGCCCCTCATGGCAAGCCATCCTGGGCTTGCTTTCAACAAGATAATGCCCGCCTGCACACGGCGAGAGTTTCTACTGCTTGTCTTCATGCTTGACAACTCCTAAATTAACAGCAGGGTCACCAGATCTCTCCCCAACTGAAAACGTTTGGAGTATTATGAGCAAGGCCCTCCAACCATCTCTAACGAGCCACTTAGACAGAATTTGGCACGATATCCCTCCAGATGACGTCCAACAACTCTATCAGTCAATGCCAAGCTGAATAATTATTTGCATAAGGGGCATAGATGGACCAATGCGTCATTGTCTTGCTCAATTTTTTGTGCTCCTTCCGCGAATAAATCAACAAATTCTTCAGAATTTGTAATGCTTTGTTTATCTGTATACGTATATCACATCTACCTGTTTCCAACCCCCGCCCCCTGAAATTATTCATCAAGTACGTAAAAATCTGAAGAACAAAACACTCTCAGGTTGTTTATTATAATACACACAAGTAATTACAGAGTCCTGATTGCAAACGAAAATTCGAGTCTTGAACCAAATGTATTTGGCAGTGTTATACAACAAAATACGTAATGATTCCGTAGAAACATTGCTTACATAGTAGCACTGCTACTCTAACTTAAAGAATTTGTCCACGAGCTTAGTTCAGTGACTACACAGCACTTTACAGGAACCAAGGTATCATATGTATTATTTATCAAAATACATAAAAATATGTTTTAGAACATTAAAGACCACACATGGCACTGCTGATGATCTGATTCACGGGTTTGAGTGCACTTATCAATGAGGAGACTTTGTTCTTTGTACCAAAGGGAACAAAGTTATTCCATGGCTGAATAGTACTATTTGTCAAAAATCCATCTTAGTTCAGCTGCACCAAATATCTAAGATAGCCAAACATTATAATGATCCCAAAACTGGAAAATTAACTTACGCTTCCAGTATCAAACTTTTATTGTATTCAACTGACAATTCTGACTCATGCTGTCACACAGTGGAAATTACGAAACACGTTGATGAAACTGCATACTGAACAGAACTAAAAAGCATCCTTGTGGAGAAGAAACGATGTCTGCTATGCTTTCAACTAGGCACATTCAACTACTTTTCAAAGTAAACCAAATATTATAGATACTCCCTAGCTACGGTATCTACTTTATCTCATAGTACAATATGTTGATCAATTTATGCTGATAATATCAATTTACGCTATTGCACATTGGAGACTTTGCGACTTTGTGACTCCGCCCATACATGGCCATTTTAAAATAAAACTGCAACAAACTGCATCGTATGCGCTATATTACAGCATAATTGTAACATATTACCACGTGCACAAATCACTTACTTTCTGCCGATAATGCTAACTTGTGCTACCACACAGCAGAATTACAATACTAAGTTGGCAAAGCAGTGATAGATCACACAAACAAATAGACATTCAAAACTGAAATAGTGTTCTAACACCAGAAGTTGACAGGGGGTTTCACATACTGACTCTGAAGTAGGAATCTACGCATCATCCAAAATTGCAATAAATAGTCTTTTACATAACAACTACTAAAAAATTGTGACAAATAGCTCAGTACATCGCGATTATTAGACAAAATTACACCAAACTGACATGCTGAGCACATTGAGACTTATTCGGATAAGTTGTGACTTATTCCAACAAGCTATAGTAATTAGTCATCATGTTGATACAAGATGATGCGAGGAAGTCAAAACTTGTTTCAAGAAGCAAAACATCCAGTCAGGAGGTTCAGACTGCTCACTGGACATGTGTATACTCTTCAACATAAAAACTGGCTGGTGGCCAGCCGCCTCGGAGTTTAAGTCTGCACCAATGGCAACATGAGGCAAAAAACATGACTGCTCAGATAATACTAGTCTGGCTATCTGCACAAACTGGCAATGCTGCAGGCTGCGGCAGTTTCTGGAAGAAGGCATGTCTTCTGTTCGAGCAGTTCTGTCATGTCAATGCCCAAGGCTTAACATCAAACCTCATGTAGTCAGAATGCAAAGTCTGGCGATCAAGACCACTTGTTGCCTAAACTTTTATAGTGGCTCTCATCTGAATACTAAAATCATGTTAGTAATTTTGACAAAGACACAGTGTACTGACATACTGCTATTAACAGTTCGCTCCAATAACATTTTTGTGATACATTTTTTGGCAAATTGTCTGCTTGTAAATTTCGCATGTGCCAGACACTGTGTGATTTGTTAACTGGGAAACGGTAGCAGCTGCAGTGATGGTGCAGCACTCCCTCGTCATCCGTTGAATGCGCCAGCTACTGCTCGTCTCTGTGAACGGTACAAAATGCTGTACTGTCGTTAAGTGATGTTACACGAAATAGGTCTACAACTTGCATTTCACTCTTGATAGCAACAAAGGCAAAAGATCCCTTGTGATATACAAGCAAGACATGAGTATGGCGCAACAGTAATTATATAGATTGTGATCCAATCGGAATACCTCTATAAGTTCTTCAATGTTATAATTAATGCTTTATATCTCTCTTCTTTTTCTTGCAGAAGCGATTTTTCATGGATTTTTTCGTCAGGAATTCGTATGTTTTCTTCACGCCACAGCGAGTAACAGACGTATTGAGTTTTACGTTTTTGTTTGCCTCCTGACACTACATGTGTGCGATAAACTGTGTGAATACCTTGCAGAGCATGCTCTCTAACAATGCAGGCACACTGCGCATTTTGAGATCCATGTATGGATTCATGGAGAAATTAATGCTCATCAAAAGCGATACTTAAGGTATTAAATTAGATTTAAAACAACAGTCTCGCCCATTTTTGAAGCCATGCGGAATGGAACGAATTATGTAGCGCATTTGTCAGCAAACGTATACGGGAGCGTGTAATTAATATTACAGAGATTTAGCACAGAGGAATTATATTAATCATGTGTTCACTTCATAACGTATGGCTCGTCCGTGGCGAACGAAACTAAAATTCGTATCGTTGATTGTTGAGTCGGAGCTCTTCAGAGACGTTTGTATAGTGGTGCAGCTTGGTATCCTTAGGCAGCCACCTATGACCTTTAACACAGTTTACTGAGGCAAGCAAGTGCGAAGACTTAACGTGTAAAGGTTATCTTCGATTTTGTTAGAGAATTTCTTCTAGTATTGTGCTGTTCCATTAAATAAAACGGAAAATAAGAACTTTGAGTGCAGTTGTCTGCACCGCTATAAGACATGACTGCTCACACCACCCTTGCATCGCAAGACATATGCAGAACCACTCATGTAACGAGATGCTGCAGGAAGCAGGTCCTTCTCATGGTATAATGCGTCACTGAGGCTCATAATGCAACGTTAAAGGAAAGAACAGTTGTACGGCCTTCTTGGAGACCAAAAATTAAATTTTCTTTATCAGTGTCTCATCTTACGTGAGAATTATGAAACATAATTCATCGAGGTAGGCCGGCTGGAGTGGCCGAGCGGTTCTAGGCGCTATAGTCTGGAACCGCGCGACCGCTACGGTCGCAGGTTCGAATCCTGCCTCGGGCCTGGATGTGTGTGATGTCCTTAGGTTAGTTAGGTTTAAGTAGTTCTAAGTTCTAGGGGACTGATGACCACAGCAGTTAAGTCTCATAGTGCTCAGAGCCTTTTGAACCATTTAGGTAGAAAGGGAAAGCCAAGTGAATTTAGGTAGAAACGGAAGGCCAATCGAAATGAGCAGAATAGTTCAGGACCCACATGCGGAAGTAAATGCACTGTCATAGAGTTGCCAAATATTTGCAACTGTGTTGCCAAGTCTTACCTGTGCTAGGGGCAGCTATGTAGAGAAATGTTTGTCGTTCACGGCTCATCCTGCCTTTCAAAGGGAAGGCGCGAGAGCGTATGTTCTTTTTGCGGCGATATCTCATGATACTTTTTTAACTTTTCCTTTCAAGCTATGCATGTTAAAGACAGACGATTAGATTTAATCTCGAATTGCTCATTTTTAAAGCTTTCCGGCGTGGTTAGTTGGTTGGTTTGCAGTATACAGGAACCAAACTACAGGGTCATCAGTCCCTTTTTCCTGACGCAAGCCAGGCGCAAGGTACAAAAACACCTGAAGTACGTTTGAGAAACTAAAAGGGGAAAAAGGAATGGGTAACCACACCCAAAAAGATAACGAATGGAACGAACAAAAAAATGGGGAAAACATACACCACAAGGAAAAGTAGAAGGCCTTAAAACCATAAAGCAGATGGTCTGGGCTGGCTGATCACAATAATAATAAAAGAGGAAGAGCCAGCTACTCTGCAACAAATTAAAACGTCCACCTCAAAAAGACAAGGCGAGATGAACACATGCAGGGAAAAGTTGACCACCAAGACAAACAAATGCAAAGAAAGTTCGACAGACTTGGAGGGAGGGTGGCGGCCTCTGGGAGAAGGCTAAATGCCCACCCTTAGAAGGTACGATAACCCCCTCCCCCCTCTCACGAATAAAACGTATAACTAAATCTGCTGTTGAGGCATTGTCGCCCATCACCGAAGGTAGGGGTGCTGGTAGGTTAAAAGTCCGCCGCAGAGGGGCTAAAAGCGGGCAGTCCAGCAAGATGTCATATGTGAGCCAGAGTGACATCAAGGTGGGTCCTCGCGACGGAGAAGGTAGCCATGTGTTAGCCACGTATGGCCAATGCGGAGCCAGCAGAGAACCACAGAGTCCCTGCGAGAGGCCCGCATGGAGAACTTCCACACATTCGTAGTCTCCTTAATGGCACGCAATTTGTTGTGCATACTGAGATTATGTCATTCCATCTCCCAAAGCTGAAAAACCTTGCGGCGTAATAATGATCGCAGGTCGGGTATGCAGACCTCCAGAAACGGTTTCTGTGCAGCCTATCGGCAAGTTGATTTCCTGGGATTGCGAGGTGGCCTGCGGTCCACTGCCGGCCGGTGTGGCCGTGCGGTTGTAGGCGCTTCAGTCTGGAACCGCGTGACCGCTACAGTCGCAGGTTCGAATCCTGCCTCGGGCATGGATGTGTGTGATGTCCTTGGTTACTTAGGTTTAAGTAGTTCTAAGTTATAGGGGACTGATGACCACAGATGTTAAGTCCCATAAGGCTCAGAGCCATTTGAACCATTTGAACCTGCGGTCCACACAAACACCACGGAACGACTGAACCGTTCCAGAGCATACACCGACTCTTGGATGGTCGCTACCAAAGGATGGCGGGGGTAGCACTGGTCAATAGCATGCATACTGCTCAAGGAGTCAGTACAGAGAAGAAACGACTGGTCAGAGCATGACCAGGTGGGCTCAAGAGCACGAGAAATGGCTGCCAGCACTGCAGTGAAAACACTGCAGCCATCTGGCAAGGAGTGCTATGAACGTACGAGAAGCCAACCTGACCATCAGCCATCGAGCAGTCGGTGTAAACTACTTCATGGTCCCAGTACATGTCGAGAATCGAGAGGAAGCGACAGCAGAGAGCCTGAGGGTTAATTGAGTCCTTAGGACCATGTGAAAGGTTCTAGGTGTACACCATGGTGGTGTACGTTAATGGTCCTCGAGTATAGGTGGTAAAGGCAAGGACCCCACTTCAGACAGAAGAGATCAGACTCGAACCGCAATCATAAGCCCTGACCTGAGCCTCCGATGCAGGAGATGAACCGCTGTGGGTGAGAAAAGGAGACAGTAATTCAGACGCTCAGGAGAACTACGAATGTGTGTTACGTAGCTAGAGAGCAGATGTGCATGCCTAACCTTCAATAGAGGGACTCTGGCCTCCACCAGGCCGCTGGTCACCGGACTCGTTCTAAAAGCTCCCGTTGTCAGTCTAACGCCCCAGTGGTGCACTGGGTCGAGTAAACGCAACGCCGAGGGCGCCGCCAAACCATACACTAGACTCCCATAGTCACGGTGGGACTGAACAAGGACTCTGTAGAGCTGCAGCAGAGTAGAGCGATCTGCACCCAGTTGGTGTTGCTCAGGCAGCAGAGGGCATTGAGGTGCTACTAGCATTTCCGCTTCAGCAGACGAAGATGAGGAAGCCACGTCAATCGGGGTTCGAAAACCAGTCGTATGAAGCGATATGTCTCGACTACACTGAGTGGATCGTCATTAAGCTCAGCAACACAAGTACTGGAGAAGCAATACGAAATGCAGAAGTCGTCTGCATACAGAGAAGGTGAGACAGACAGCCCGACAATTGGTGCTAGACCGTTAATGGCCACTAGAAACAGGGATACACTCAATACAGAGCCCTGCAAGCACCATTCTCCTTCATATGGGGGGAACTGTGGGAGGCACCTACTTGGACTCAGAAAGTATGGAGCGACAGGAAATTTTGAATAAAAACCGGAAGCGAGCCCTGGAGACTCGACTCATGTAATGTGGCAAGGATGTGATATCGCCAGGTCGTATAGTAAGACTGATGTAAATTTAAAAAAAAGAAGCAACCAGGCGTTGGCGTGTGGAAAAGGCTGTTTGGATGGTAGACTCTAGGGAAACTAGATTATCAGTGGTAGAGCGACCCTGGCGGCAACCGCCCTGGCATGGAGCCAGTAGGCCACATGACTCCAGGACCCAACACAACCGCTGACTTACCATAAATTCTAACAGCTGGCAAACAACGTTGGTGAGGCTGATGGGCCGACAGCTGTCCACATCTAGCAGATATTTGCCGGGTTTGAGCACTGGAATGATGGTGCTCTTTCCCCTTTGCGATGGAAAAACGCCAGCGCATCATATATGGTTGAAGATGACGAGGAGAGGTCGCGTGTAGTCAGACGAAAGATGTTTGATCACCTGACTGTGAATCCTATCTGGCCCAGGAGCTGTGTCGGGCAACGTGCAAGAAAGCTGACGAGCTCCCACTCTGTAAATGGAGCATTATAGGGTTCACTGTGACGTTCAGTGAACGCGAGGGCGTTCCATTCCACCCACTATTTGAGAGTGCGACATGCTGGGGGATAATTCTCTGACACGGAGGATCGAGCATAGTGCTGAGCAAAGTGCCATTGATGTTGATGCCAGTGACATCTGTCAGGGTCTGGTACCCACAAACAAGTCTTATCTTCGTCCAGACTTGTGAAAGTGGCATATGGCATCCAATGGTCGAGACGTACCTCTCCCATCATTCCTGTTTCCGTCTGTTTATAAGCTGGCGAACGTGGGCACGGAGCCATTTAAAAGCTATTAGGTGCTCTAGGGAAGGCTGCCACTTATCTCGCTGTAGAGCTTGCCGACGCTCATTAATGACCTCAGTGCTTTCCGGCGACGACCAAGGTATTGACTTCCGCCGGGGGCACCCTAAAGAACAAGGGATCGTGCTTTGCGCGTCAGAAACGATCGTTCTAGTGAACTGATCAACTACCACATCGATGGTACCATGTGGGGGAGATTCAACGGTGATAGCAGAGTTGGAAGTTTCCCAGTCTGCCTTGTTTAAAGCCCATCTTGGTAGACATCTAGGGGAATGGCACTGGTGGAGTGACAGGAAGATGGGAAAGAGGTCACTACCACACAAGCCATCATAGGCTCTCCAGTGGACAGATGGGAGAAGTCCTGGGCTGCAGAGGGATAAATCAGTGGCGTAGTAAGTGCCATAAGCCACACTGAAATGTGTGGTGGCCCCAGTATTTAAGAGGCAGAGGTCGAGTTGAGACAGGAGAGTTTCGACATCTCTACCTCAGCCAGTAAACACGGTGCCAACCCACAAGGGGTTATGGGCATTAAAATCTCCCAAAAGTAGGGAAGGTTGATGGAGTTGATGAATCAGTGCAGTCAATGCATTCAGGGGTACTTCACCATCTGGAGGAAGATATACGTTGCAGACAGTTATTCCCTGTGTCGTCCTTATTCTGACAGCCACAGCTTCAAGAGGGGTTTGAAGGGGCACTGGTTCACTGCATACTGAGTTTAGGACATAGACACAAACTCCACCTGACGCTATTATAGCCGCTACAGTTCTTATAATATCCCCTATAGCCGTGGAGGGCAGGGGTCTGCATTGCCAGGAACCAGGTTTGCTGGAGGGCAATGAAGAAAGCAGGTGTAAAGCTTAACAGTTGCCATAGCTCATCCAGGTGATAGAAAAATCCGCAGCAATTCCACTGGAGAATGACGTTATCATGATTCTGGGAAGGCATGAAGCATGCAAGGAGGCAGGTTACGCCTCAGGGACACCTGCTGCCACTGATTGAGTATTTGTATCCATTCCTATTGTGGATGAGGCATCAGTCAGATCCAGGTCCTCAGGGGACGGTAAGATCTCCACCTCAACCTTAGGTGCAGAACTGGTAGGAAGTGGCGGAGTTGAGGCCACCAGAGGGTCCTTTTTCTTAGCAGACTTCTGTGTTTGCTTGCCCTCTCGCTTCTCTTTAGGGGCCTCCAGGGAGGACTTCTCCAAAATAGCTTCAGGCATCAAGGAAGACGGCGAAGCTCTTCATCCAGTAGCTTTTGGCTCGTTTAGCCACTGGCGAGTGTCTGCTGTGGCATTAGTGGAGACACTGGGAGACAGGAGCCAGAGGAGGCTGTTGCTTCTCCGGCTGGGAGGAGGGGACTGGTGCCCCCTGTATTTGGGGGGGGGGGGGATTTCTCCTGAAGTAGGTACTTTGGGAGCAATGGAAGGAGATTTTCCTCCTACCACCAAGGGGGTGGATGTATTCTGGAGGCCCAAAAGGCCACTGTTTGTGGCACAGAGTGTGGTACGACTGGTACTTGTGACAGCGATGGTAATGTAGCTGCAGCATATGTGGACGTCAACCGAATGGGGTGTAATCGTTCAAATTTATGTTTAGCCTCTTTGTAAGGCAACTGGTCCAGGATTTCGTACACCATGGTTTTATGCTCCTTTTGGAGTACTGTGCAGTCCGACAAGCAGGTGGAATGCTGCTCTCCACAGTTGCTACAAGTAGGAAGAGGCGCACATAGAGTATCTGGATGCAGTGGACGTCCGCAGTCTCGACATGTGCATTGGGAAGACATGTCCGAATTTCCAGCACTGAAAGCACTGCAAAGGGGGAGGGACGTATGGTTTAATGTCACAGTGGTAAACCGTCACCTTGACGTTTTCAGGCAATGAATCACCCTCAAAGGCCAAGATGAAGGCACCAGTAACAATCCTGTTGTCTTTGTGTCCCTGCAAACGCGCCAGATGAAACGAACACCCCGCTGTTCTAGATTGGCGTGGAGCCTGTCGTCAGACTGCAAGACTTCTCATCTTGGACAGCCGTGTCACTTTCCCAAACTTATCCTCAAGATGTTCAACAAAAAATTGAGGCTTTGTAGGTAGAAAGAAGACCCCATCCATTCTGCTACAGGCTTCTGAAGCGAATATGACTCTCTTCTTTCCTCCCATGGTGTAGCTATGGAGGGAAACGATTTAGGATCATATCTATCAGCATTGCACTCGATCTTGCCGTTCTTAGAGACTGCTGGCGTCATACGGTCACCAGCAAGAGATGAGTTTGTCCACTTCATTGTGGGTCATCTGCCCTGATGCCATCCGCTCTGATCAGGGGCTCTCCTCACTGGCGCCACCCAGACAGAGCAGAGGCATGATGGCCATTGCTGGGAGTCATGATGTCCCAGTAAGACAGGCAGCTACTCCTTGGCATACATGAGGAGTTTACCGCTCAGGCATCAGCAGTGCGATCCCTGTGTTGTCAGGGGGGTACCATCGAATAGGTATATGACGGACTGGCTACCGTGCTGAATATTGGGCGCAGAGAAATCCAGTATCGTCATGGGGGCGAGAGAGGACAGGAGACAACAGAAGAAGACGAAATATCGTGGAAAGTGTCCTCACCCAAATTGCAGGTGGAGATGCAAAGCCATGACAAGAGGTTCAGGAGACCGAATCTGAGGGCACTATGGATGACTCATGCACCACGTAAGGTGTCCTTCCCCATATGGCCCACACTTCTGTAGAATTTGGAAAGTGGCAGGTCAAACCATAAAATAGGACGTGAATTTACAGGGCCGAAAAGTGTGCGGCTCCTTTTAGTCGCCTCTTACGACGGACAGGGACACCTCGAGCCTATTCTAGCCCTTGGACCCACACGAGTGTTTCCAGCGAGGAAGAGAGCTTTTAACGCCAGAGTTATACAATTTCAGGGCAGCGATAGCGGGGATAGTGATATTAGTTTCCGGTTACGCAGCATACGGCAGAGGAATTACTGAGGTATATAATTTTCCATCATGATTACAATTTAAACAAAGTATAAACCAATAAAAACTTACACTGGCACTTCACAACGAAAGCTTATTTCAGTGGAATAAAAATTAACAGGAAATCAACCTTGCCTCACACGTCACGAGACAGTAGAATATCAAACACTTTGCACATCATAATTAACTATCTGCATGCAGTTTTGTTCACAGACAAACAATATTTCACGACTACAATGAGAACACAGAAGAATGTTGGGTGAGACAGAAGGAAGAAAAACACACAGTTAACTAATTATTCAATGCCATGCAGTAATCACTTCATTTGGGGATTCGGAAGGACCTGAAAATTACGGTTATTGGCACAGAAACTAAACTGTAGATGTGGGAAATTCTCTGTTTTGCACTTTCATTCGTTTTTCCCAGGAAATCTATAAATTGGAAATTTCTGGTAAGTTCCTATGGGACCAAACTGCTGAGGTTATCTGTCCCTAGGCTTACACACTACTTAATCTAACTTAAAGTAACTTACGCTAAGGACAACATACACACACATGCCCTAGGAAGGACTCGAACCTCCGTCGGCGGGAGCCACGCGAACCATGGCAAGGCACCCTAGACCGCACGGCTACCCCGCGCGGCAGATTTATAAATATGATGTATACTAAGTGGCTTGTTCATTGCTTTCGTATTGCCCCCCCCCCCCCCCCCCACCTTTCTTATTACCTAAATAATGAAATGAATCCAAATACATGCCACTGATGGTTTTTTAGAATCTTCCCGGCATCCTTTTTGTGTGGTGACTGTATGTTATTGCTTGGTATCCGTAAAGCAGGCCACTATCTCGGCGAGGAACTGGATCAAGGTTGCCAAGAGGCTTATGAATTCTAGAATGAGATTTTCACTCTGCAGCGGAGTGTGCGCTGATATGAAACTTCCTGGCTGATTAAAACTGTGTGCCGGACCGAGACTCAAACTCTGGACCTTTGCCTTTCGCGGGCAAGTGCTCTACCACCTGAGCTACCCAAGCACGACTCACTCCCCGTCCTCAGAGCTTTACTTCTGCCAGTACCTCGTCTCCTACTTTCCAAACTTTACAGAAGCTCTCCTGCAAACCTGCAGAACTAGCACTCCTGAAAGAAAGAATATTGCGGAGACATGGCTTAGCCACAGCCTGGGGAATGTTTCCAGAATGAGATTTTCACTCTGCAGTGGAGAGTGCGCTGATATGAAACTTCCTGGCTGATTAAAACTGTGTGCCGGACCGAGACTCGAACTCGAGTTCGAGTCTCGGTCCGGCACACAGTTTTAATCAGCCAGGAAGTTGTTCTGAATTATTTTCGAAATGGAAAGATACAAGTGAAACACGCACTTTATTACTTATCCTTAATTTCCATGTTAGCTTACGTACTATGTGAATAAAAGCAAGAAGTATCTCTAATTTATCCATGGGCATAACTCATTCGAACAACAGCAGAACAAAGTTATCAAACAAATTCTTCCATTTACATTGTAACACTATAACCAGCAGCTGAGCCAATGGTAAACCATTGTTGCGGTCACAAATTCGTAGCTATCTGTAGCTGTGGTAAACTTTATACTATGTATTGTTTGTGGACTAATGTACTGCGACATGAATTTGTCTGAAGTATTTTCTGTTACGTTAACCCCTTGATGACAGAGCCCTGACAGCTTCATCGGCCTACCGTTGTGTTTTATTATTGTGCTTTCCTATAGCCTACCAAATGTGATGCACAGCTAAATGTGTGTATTCTGTGTGGTGAAACTTCCAACATTCCAGTGCTCCAGATTCACCGGTGATGTGCATCGGTATGCAACTGGTGAATGGAGAGCTCTTGCGAGGGAAGAAGTAACAATAAAAATTGTTACAACAACAAACTAATATTGAAGGAAGTCTAGTGCACTACAGAAGAAGGTTAATGATTAAAAATAAAAACTGGCTGATTTTTTAGCTGACGCGATTCAAAGGTTTTCTTACTGAATTTCGTTCTGTCTATTTACAGAGAAAAAAGAAAAAAAAACTGAAGTCATACACATCTTCACCGGCAACTAACCTCACGAGACGAGCATGGCGCCATGGGTCGAAAATGATGCTGATGATACTGCTTCATTTAGCTCCCTACCATTGTTCTGGTGGTGGTTAACGCAAATATTTAATGACAAATACAACACCAGTTGAAATTTAAGAGAGGAATGACCTTCCTAAGGTCAAAAAATTAAGATGACATTCTCGATGTCACATAATCGCAATGACTATTCAGACTACTTCATTAGTATGAAAACAGAATATTACGAGAATTTTACAGGCTCACTCAGCACGAATTCCGAAAGCGGGTGAACGATCACTGTGTGCCAATATCGCCAGCAATATTACCATTCTCAACTGCACCACCAACATTAAGAACTTCATGGACAGCTCACAACGTCCTCATTACTATTCACAGCCTGCTCCAGCCAGCCCCCGGTGGGGCAGCGCTACCAGAAGTCGATCTAAGGAACGACTTCAAACTAAGAGCCGAGAGCAGCATTGAAAAATACAAACGAGTTGCACAATTATGCTGTTCATCTTGCGGCGAAAGCTTATTTGAACAAAAAAAAAAAGAATGTATACATAAGCCCTTGGCTAAAATGTCAAGAAACTGGAAGATACTACACACTGTGGAGCTCAACGGAATGTATCTTCGTCCAGTCTTGTGTCATACAGAACTAGAATATCAAGAATACCCCAAAACGTGGAGATGATATGGATAAAAGGCTAATACATCGATACCACGGAGTAATAAATCAAATTGTCAATTCACAAGAAAGAATGAATATATTTTGAATCAGCAGCAAATTAGAAGGCATTGGAAAATGTGCAGTAGTGCACATTCATCCATTTTTCATCTCCATATCTACAATATCAAATACATATTAACACGCTAGTTCATTGTTTTCGTAATTTCCTCCCTCCCCCCTTCCCTTCCCAATTTGTTTGATATCGAGATAACGAACAAAACTCAGATTCTTGTCACTGACAGTTCGTTCGAATCTGCTCAGGCACTTTCTCTTGTTTCATTGTTAATGTCACTTGATATTACGGAAGTACATGACAATGGCTACACCATCTTTCCGGAAGACATGTAACAACGGAGGGTTAAGGTTCGTCGCTTAATTGTGACAATTATCCGCTCATGTAAAGTAGTAGCCTTTGAAACAAAATTGGAACTGATTTTGAAAGCAGCTACCGTTTTAGAAACTGAGCACTGTACAGCTATACGTACAAGACATTGCTTCAGTGAATACTCTCTAAACCATAATCATAGCTGAGGTAGATAGCTCGCAACGTACAATATGATAGTAGGGGTAGCATTAGTGATCTTTACGAGTTCGTGTATAGATGGCTGTTACTCTCGCCTATCTCTTCTCAAAGAATCCTCTGACTTCAGTGGCCGGTGAAGGCGATTTAAGCTGCTCCGTTGGCGAGTAGAAGTTGCCGGCTGCAACGACTACCGACAGTTTTTCTCGTGTCTCCTGGCTGCTTACAACAACGGGAGTAATCCTGTGTGTAAGCCCGCTTGGCAGACTTTGATCTACACTGGTGTTAATTATCAAGCAGCACTAGTTATATGGAACTGTGTCAGAAAGGAGAGCAGCCTGGACTTATTAATGTTGCTCAACTTCTGCAACGAATGAGGACTGGTTTTCTCAGAGAAAAGATAGCATTATGTTGAAGAAAGTGGTTAACAAGGTTGATTTGTAATGCTCGGCATGTCAGATACTTGTAATTACTGTCGCCGGATTACTAAGTTGATTCACCTGCAGTACTGAGTTGCAAAGCAAAAATTAATACTGTATTTCAGCTATCCTGATAGTTCTGTTTTCTTCTGGGTCGAGTTAAGAGGGGAGAGGAAAAAGGGTAAAAGGGGCCCTGGGGTGGGGGGGGGGGGGGGGGGGACAAGGCAAGGTTACAGTTGGAAGGAAAGGTAGATGTCACGGCGAAGTTCAACATCCGGGAGGGGGAGGTGTGGACACTGTCCTGACGAAGGAGATGGAGGGTGTGGAGATGAAGGGTGTGGAGATGAAGAGAGGGAGGGATACAGCGATAGAGGCGAGCAACAGGCAGCGGGTGGAGAGGAAGGAGGAAACCAAGGGGTGGGGGGGAACAAGCCTGTGGACAGTGTAAAGTATACGGAGATGTTGGAGGAAAAGGAGGAGGTGGGGGAAGGGATGAGGTCATACAGGAGCTGTGTGAGGGAAGGAAGGCAGATGTGGAAGGCAATGTGGAGCACATAGTGTTCGAGGAGTTGGAGGGCCTTGTAAAAGTGGGTGGGGGTGGAGATCCAGACAACACTGGCATAACAGAGGATATGATGGATGAAGGATTTGTAGGTGTGGAGGATGGTGGAAGGATGAAATCCCCATGTCCAGCCAGACAGGAGTTTCAGTAGGCAGAAGTGGGAATGGTCTTCCTGCTGGACGATCAGAAGGTGAGTGGTCCAGGTGAGGTGACGGTCGAGGGTGAGACCAAGGTATCTCAGAGGAGGGGTGAGCTGGATGGGATGGCCATAAATGGTGAGGTAGGAATCATGGAGACAGAAGGAGCAGGTGGTGCAGCCTATGATGATCGCCTGAGTTTTGGAGGAGTTGAGAAGAAGGAACCACTGGCTACACCAACTGGTGAACTGGTCAAGGTTGGTTTGGATGGTGGATTGGGACCATTGAAGGGTAGGACAGAGAGCCAGGAAGGCGGTGTCATCATCAGCATATTGGAGAAGGTGGACACTGGAGGTGGCTTGGGCATATTGGCAGTGTACAGGAGTTAAAGGAAAGGGGAGAGGATAGCCCTGGGTGATACCAGTAGTGGCATAAAAGATACAGGAGTTGATGTTGTGGAGGGTAACATAGGAAGGACAGCGTGAGTGGAAGGAAGTGACCAGATGGACAAAATTGATAGGCGTGCCAGACATGGTCATAGACATTTTGGAGGTCGAGGGAAACAAACATGGTGGACTGACAGGGGTTAAGCTGGAGGTAGAGAAGGTGGACAAGGTTAAGGAGTTGGTCATTGGCAGAGAAGGAGTTCGGAAGCCACACTGAGTAAGAGGGAGGAGGTGGTGTTGATTTAGGTGCTGATGGATATGATGGAAGAGGGTGGATTCAAAGACCTTACTGAAGATGGAGATGAAGAAGCTGGGACAATAGGAAGAGGCGACAGAAAGGGGTTTGTTGGGTTTGAGGAATAAGAGGATGTGGGAAGTCTTCTACAGGTCGGGGTAGAAGCCGATAGAGAGGGTGACGTTATAGAGATTGGCAAGGACAGTCAGGAAGGTGGCAGTAGGTGACACAGTTGTGAGCAGGGGTCGTGTTGCATTTGGACTGGAGGATAAGTTTAACGTCTTGTGCTGTGATTGGAGTGTTGATGTCAGAGGGGGGCAACTGCCCCAAGTACTGGAGTCTAGGAGCATGTGGAGCGACCGAGGCATTTGCGCGTTCCATGATGGTGGGGGAAAGAGAATAATGAAAGTGGAGATCATCATGGATGGAGAAGTCCTCAGGAAGGTAGAAGCAAAGTGGTTCGCCTTACTGAGGTTGTTGGGAAGAGGGCAGTCGTTATGGACAAGGGGGTAATGGGGTGCAGAATGGGAACCAGTAAGGCGATGGAAGGCAGACCATTACTTAGAGGTGTTGATAGGGAGGGTGGCGTTAGAGTCATGTACAGGTTTGGCGCCAGTTCCAGCGGTTCTTTGCTGTAATAAGGTTCCATACATGTCGCTGTATTTGCCGGTGGCGTTTGAGTGTATCCCTGTCAGGACTGTGCAGGAAGGAGTGATAGAAGTGGGAGACTTTGCGGAGGAGGAGGAGGACAGCCCATGGAGGGAGAGAGGGATGGGGGAGTTGGACGGTTTTAGTACGAACATGGGCCTCCACAGCCTTGTGAAGGAAGGACGAGGCATGGACGATATAACCAGGATGGTGATAGGTAAGAGGGTGGCTTGCGACCAAGGTGGCGAAGGATTCCCGGTAGGCATCCCAGTTGGCACGACTGAAGTCATGGACGACCTTGGGAGGGGGTGCAGGGCAGAGAGCTGGAGGGAGGTGATGAGCAGACGTTATGGTGAGAAGGACGGGGAGGTGGTCGCTACCTGTGGGGTCAAGAATGTCGACAGCGATACACTCAAGGAGGTTGGCGGAGGCAATGACAACATTGGGGTTGCTGTCGCTTTCGGGACGGGTGTGCTGGGGAAGGAGAACAAGTTCACCTTGGATCATGGAGAGAAACTGATGTGACCGCCGAAGGGCAGCAGGGGATAGGCTGTGGATGTTGATGTCAGCAGCAATCACATAGGTGGAGAAGGTGTGGTCGATGTGGGAGATGATGTTATAGGGGAGAGGAGCAGTGAAGTGGACATAGATGGTGGCGCAGGTAATAGTGATGGAGGGGAAGAAGACGCTGAGGATAAGGTGTTCGGCGGGGTCATTGAGGAGGGGTTGTGGCTGGACAGGGACATGCTTAAGGTGGCCAACGACTCCACCCTGCGCTCGAGGACCAGGAGCATCAGTGTGGTGGAGGATATAGGGAGAGGTGCACATAGCATGGTGGGACTGGAGAAAGGTTTCGTTCTGGAGGATGGTGTCGACCTGGTGGTGGGAGGCCGGGGTAGCTTTTTCTTTTCTTTATTGTTATTTTAAAACCTGTTGTACAGGCAGGCCTGCAGCAGCATACGATGCCGCTCGTTGGCCGCAGAGAAACGAAGATATACAAATGAAGACATTTAGAGAAAAAACATGGTGGACATATAAACGGAGACAACACATTTTGAAGTACAAGGTGCCGTTCACGGGCGTAGAGTCCAAGATAAAATTGTTCAGACACTTGGACACAGACAGAAACGAAAATTGTCACACGTGAACGCAGGTGCACAAAACGAATAACACTGAACCACTTAAGCATTAAATGATGGCACACACAGAACATGAGGTGTTGATCTCCGGCGCGCGAATGTTCACTAACCGTGTACGAGTCCGGGGACCTGCCAAGAGAGGAGGAGTGGGGGAGGGAGGGAGACGGGAGAGCAGATGCCATGGGCAGGGGAGACAGGGGGAAGGGAGGAAGGGGGAGGGGAAGCCCGGCGGAAGAGGGGTGGAGGGAGGGGACAGGGGAAAAGGAAAAGGAAAGGAGGGAGGGTGCCTAAAGGAAAGGACACAGGAAGTTGGGGGGGGAGGATCAAAGTTGATAGGAGGGGTAGATGGTGGGGAGGAGGACATCATCAGGAAGGGGGAGCTGGCGGAAGCCACCTTGGGAGAGGGTAAGGAGGGTGGAGAGATGGAGACCGGGAGGGACATGGGAATACAGGCGCGGCAGCGGTCAGGGGTGGGAGAGGATGGGTGAGACAAGCGGATGAGGAGGATCGAGTTTGCGGGAGGTGTACAGGATCTGTATCCTTTCAAGGAAAAGGAGGAGGTGGGTGAAGGGGATGAGATCGTACAGGCTCCATGTGAGGGAGGGGAGACGGATGCGATAGGCGAGGCGGAGAGCATGGCGTTCAAGGATTTGGAGGGATTTATAAAAGGTAGGGGGGGGGGGGTCGGAGATCCAGGCCAGATGGGCGTGACAAAGGATAGGGCGGATGAGGGATTTATATGTGTGGAGGATGGTGGAGGGGTCCAGACCCCACGTACGGCCGGAAAGGAGCTTGAGGAGACGGAGTCAGGAGCGTGCCTTGGCTTGGATTGTCCGGAGATGGGGAGTCCAGGAGAGGCGACAGTCGAAGGTGACGCCAAGGTATTTAAGGGTGGGAGTGAGGGCGATAGGACGGCCATAGATGGTGAGATAGAAATCAAGGAGGCGGAAGGAAGGGGTGGTTTTGCCTACAATGATCGCCTGGGTTTTGGAGGGATTGACCTTGAGCAACCACTGGTTGCACCAAGCGGTGAACCGGTCAAGATGGGATTGGAGAAGGTGTTAGGAGCGCTGCAGGGTGGGGGCAAGGGCAAGGGCGGAGCCTTGGGGCACACCGGCGGAGGGGAAAAAGGTGTAGGAATCTGTGTTATGGATGGTGACATAGGAAGGACGGCGGGAGAGAAAGGAGCCGATCAGACGGACGTAGTTAATGGGAAGGGCGAAGGTTTGGAGCTTGAAGAGGAGACTGGAATGCCATACGCGGTCATAAGCTCGTTCGAGGTCCAGGGAGAGGAAGATTGCGGAGCGACGGGAATTAAGCTGTTCGGAAAGGAGATGAGTGAGGTGAAGCAGAAGGTCGTCGGAAGAGAAGGACGGCCGAAAGCCACACTGGGTAACGGGAAGGAAGCGGTGCTGGTGGAGATGCTGGTGGATGCGTCGGGTGAGGATAGATTCCAGGACCTTGCTGAAGACTGAGGTAAGGCTGATGGGACAGTAGGAGGAGACGGCGGACGGCGGTTTGCCAGGTTTGAGGAACATTAGGATACGGGAAGGTTTCCACTGGTCGGGGTAGTAACTGGTGGACAGGACTACATTGTAGAGCCTGGCCAGGGTGGAGAGGAAAGAGACAGGAGCTTCACGAAGGTGTCGGTAGGTGATACGACCGTGACCAGGAGCGGTGTTGCATTTCGTGCGGAGTGTAGCAATGAGATCCTGTGTAGTGATAGGGGCATTGAGTTCCGTGTGTGCAATGTTGTCCACGTACTGGAAACCAGGAGTGAGGGGAGGCACAGAGGTGTCAGTTCGATCATGGACATCCGGGAAGAGGGAGTAATCGAACTGGGAATCATCGGAGATGGAAAAGACAGTGGAGAGGTAAGAGGCAAAGTGATTGGCCTTACTAAGGGAGTCAGGGAAGGGGTGATTGTCATGGAGAAGAGGATAGTAGGGGGAGGGTTTAGTTCCGGTAAGGCGACGGAAGGCTGACCAGAACTTGGATGAGTTGACAGGTAGGGTAGCATTTAAACGGGTGCATGTCTGTCGCCAATCCCGGCGTTTCTTAGCCGCGAGCAAATTACGAATGTGTCGCTGGAGTTGCCGACGGCGTCGTAGTGTGTCCGGGTCACGCGTGCAGAGGAAGGCACGGTAGAGACGGCGGGATTCATGGAGGAGGAGGACGGCCTGTGGGGGTAAGGTAGGACGGTGGGGGTAGATGGCGACAGTAGGGACGTGGGCCTCCACGGCATCAGACAAGGTCTGCTGGAGAAAGGAGGCGGCATGGGTTACATCGTCAGGGTGGTGGTAGGTGAAGGGGTGGTTATCGACCCGGGTGGAAAGGGTATCCCGGTAGGCATTCCAGTTGGCACGGGAATAGTCATGAATGTACTTAGGGGGAGGGTCATTACGAGGGTCAGGGTGGGGGCGACGACCGTCTGAAACGGTGAGGAGGACAGGGAGATGGTCGCTACCAATAGGCTCCAGGACATCCACCGTTATGCGGCCAAGGAGGTTGGGGGAGGAAAGGATAACATCGCGAGTGGAGTTGGATTCGGGACGGGTGTGCTGGGGGATGGGGATCAGGTCGCCTTGAAGGGAGGAGAGGAACCGATGCCACCGCCGTAACTGGGCGGCGGAACGACTATGGATGTTGAGGTCGGCGGTGATCACGTAGGAGCCGGGGCAGCGCTGCGCGGCTTCCTAAATACCTGACCGTGGGAAACGCGATTGGCCGCGGACTTCACGTGGTACGGAGAGTGTCGCACTCGCACGGCGAGGCTAGCGCCGCAGGCGCGCACCAGAGCAGAGAGACCCCTAGTGGGTGTCCAGGTTCATACCCCCTGGCGCGCATTCAACTTCCGCGCCTTCCAGCACCAGACTGACAATCCTTATAACAAGTGTTAACCATGTATATTTTTGTAGAATTTAATTAACAGCTACATCCTCACCATGGAAACCTGTATCATAGTAGGACTTTGACATCTCAAAAAAAAAAGAACAACTGGCCTATGAATTAGAAATCTGTGGGTGTAATGTTGATGGAAGCATTCCTGAAATAAGTAAGTGTATGTGGAGTGCATTCAACTGTCCAACATACAAGCCACAACACTGGCGAGATAAGAGACGCAATTCTTGATTGTCAGTAGTCTCTCGCCAGCGTGCAAGCTAATCTAGAATTTCAATGGACTAGAAATAACAGCCAACTAGTTGCAAAATACAACTTTATTAAACCATGACCGTGGTTTTCACAGTTTTAAAATTGTCTTATCAAGAACAAAATTAATATTACGACACTGTATGTGGAACAGAGATGATGAGATTGCAATAGGCGAAATTACAGGATATATTTACAAATAATTTTGGTGAAGCATACTCATGTAGAATCACATAGTGTCTTTATCTGATGCAGGATTCATTGACTGTCTAGGACTTGCGCGTGTCATCCACTTAATCACCATTTAAAATACATGATTTATAAGTAATAGCTCTCAACTCTAGGGCTTCGTCTTGAAACTTTTTATAATACCACACCTTTGGCAATGGAGCACCATCAACCAGAGGCGACCTTAGGCTAGTGCCTCAACTCTTCAGCCAGTTCTCACTGTCACTAACTCTGTACGTGGCATACTTACGCTCTATGGTATCCGATGCCACGCTTTATGTTTAAGTGTAATATATATACAAATCTTTCAAGTGGCACACTACACAAATGTGTGGCATTTTAAAAAGTTTTAAGACATAGCCTTAGAGTAGATTATGTAGCTGACACGCACATGTACTAAACAGAGTCAACGACCCGTTCATCGGATATAGATAATATGTGATTCTGCGTGAGCATGTGCCACTAAAATTATTTGTAAGCACTTCCTGTAATTTTGCTGATTGTAATTATATCATCTCTGGTTCAAAAATGGTTTAAATGGCTCTGAGCATTATGGGACTTAACACATGAGGTCATCAGTCCCCTAGAACTGAGAACTACTTAAACCTAACTAACCTCAGGACATCACACACATCCACGCCCGAGGCAGGATTCGAACGTGCGACCGTAGCGGTCGCGCGGTTCCATGCTGAAGCGCCTAGAACCGCTAGGCCACACCGGTTGCCTTATCTCTGATCCACACACAATTGTACAGTGCCTCCTGAAAAATACAGTTTTAAAACTGTCCAAAAATAGTCAAGGATTAATGAACGTGTATTTTGCAACTCGATGGTTGTTACTTATTATCCATTGAAGTTCTTGCGTGTACAGTTGCTGAAGTGCAGCTATGTTTAAAATCTTGTAATTTACAATTTTTGCAGAGTAGTTCCCCATCACGTACTAAGTTACTTCGTATTAATACCCATCTTGACCATATCGGTAGTCGGGCACATGGGTTATGGCAGATTACTGCCGACAAAGGAAATGGTTCTGTACTCGAAAGATTACAGGAAACGGTCCGAAAATTGCAACATCGTAACAATTTACTTGAAGACAGGAAGGCATTTGCCATTTCTATAAGGCAGCAAAGAGGTGCATGGGCGGTGGGAGGTGGTGATACTGCGTGTACCAAAAATTTGAGTATCATCTCTTAGTCACAGTACTCAGATTGTGTATTTTCATATCTGTCAGTAGATATGCATCGGTTTTCTGGTTCGCTTATAGTGACTGAAGTTATTTTGCTTCAATTCCGACCTCCTCTGGATAAAGGCCGTTTATGAAGTTTTTGAGAATTAGGATTGTTTATCATAATTTGTTGTATAGGTTAAGGAATCAGCTTGTGAATGAAAATTACTTTCATGTTTAAAATTTCCAAGAACCTTTTATTCAGTATGTGGAGAGTACTAAGACGGCTCAGCTTGCCTTTTGTGTTAAGCCTAGTAAAAGGGAGTTGCCTGATAACATTATTCATTGCATGTGATGCTCGCTCTAAAATGACGTTTATTAGCAAACTTACAATTTTTATTGAACTTAGTGAAATCACTCGTGTTATTGATAACATTGTAATGTGAAACATTGCCACCACGTGGCAAGGTTCCCCAGATTGAACCCATAGTACAATGGGAGAGCCAAGAAAAGGTTTCGAACATTTTGAGGCGCTTTGGGTGTGATCAGTCTGGCCATTTTCTACGCAATAATAATACGAGCTGACTGAGGGCTAGGGGTAGTTGGCGGTTTCAGAGACGGCGAGCCCAAAGCAGAGGCCACCCAGAGTCTTCCCGGTCTTCTTTACCCAGTGTTTGTTTGATTCTTAATCGTAAAACCGTGTGTGGTATTTTAGGTTCAGGCAGCAAACTCTCATTAATGTCACATAAACGGTATTTTAAATGTAACAAAATATGCAATTTAGGCCAGTTATAGACCGTTACAAACAACCGACTTACCGTCAGCAGACAGTTTGCCCTTATTAGGAGACTATGGGTTAGTATAACCATTGGGGATTTTCATGGCCGACTCACATGTTACTTGCGAGACATCTCTTTGCCAGTGTCTTGTTGGGAGGAAACTCCATGTTTCTTCGATTATTACACTAACAGGTGGTCATTTGAACTTTTCCCTGAAAATCTTACACATGGTATAGGCATCCTTTTATTCCTGAGGTCAGTGATGCAGTAGTGAGGAGTCCCGTTTTCAAGTGCAACATAAACCTCAGGATCAGGTAGATCAGTTGTTACAGCTGCTTGCTCAATTTCCTGGCGTGTTTACTGATCGCATGGATCTCACCAATTAAACTGACTATGTTATTGGATATGTAGATGGATAACATTCTGTTGATGCATTCTATCTAATATACCCTCCTAAGACGTAGAAGTTAAGAAAGCCAACTGGCAAGTTACTTATAAAGGAAGTGATTAGAAAATCTAAACAACCATACGCATCTCCAATGCTTTTGGTCCCCAAGGGTGACTGGGGAAGCTATAGGCTGTCAGTTGACTAGCGGGCGCTTAATTAGAAGGTGCTGTTGCCATCTGTTCCCCTGTCTGACTTCCGAATGTGTTTCATATGGTTTGCTGGTGCCCGTTATGGTCTACTGCAGCCATTTCGCCTATCCCTCCCTTTTGTTACTACTGACTATCATTTACCACTGCAGGTACGGCCCAAAGCTATGCCTCCTCTCTCAGAAGTCCAACACACTGCCAGTATGTCTAAATCACATCCTTTCGTCAGTCTCCTGAATTCCAGTAAGCTGATGACACCGCTTTCCTAGGCCTGAAAAAATAACAGCAGACTCTTAAACTCCACGCAAGTCGTTACATGGTGTGGTGCAACTATTGGCTCCTAAACATAAACTCTTACAAAACCCGAGTAATATAGGGTGAACCAACACATGACTTCTAGCCAACCTTTTGTGGTAGGCCTACATATATAACTAACATATATAACCCTAATTTGTAAACTAACAAGGAAACCGCAGCTAACAAACAAAAGAACATCTTCTATACTCTGAATCTACCCTCACGAATCATTATGTAGACTCCATCTGATTTATCTCTATCCCAGCGCCCATGCTCTCTGCCGCCCACTACACATATAAACTTACACTCTCTCTTCATACTGCCACACTTCTACTCACTGCACCATAATATCCTCCCACTACCAGCTTCTGGTCCAGAAACTAAAGCTTGCTGTCTTTCATTCTAACTGAAAAGACCGTATTCAGAATTCTTTTTTAAAATCAAAATGGCTCTGTGCACCATGGGACTTAACATCTGAGGTCATCAGTACCCTAGATCTTAGAACTACTTAAACCTAACTAACCTAAGGACATCACACACATCCATGCCCGAGGCAGGATTCGAACCTGCGACCGTAGAAGTCGCGCGGTTCCGTACTGAAGCGCCTAGAACCGCTCGGCCACAGCGACCGGCCTTTTTTTAAAATCACTACAGACCTTTTTCAACATCATTGTTACCATAATATGGATATACGTTTTATTTAAGTAGTTTCAAAATGGTTCAAATGGCTCTGAGCATTATGGGACTTAACATCTGTGGTCATCAGTCCTCTAGAACTTAGAACTACTTAAACCTAACTAACCTAAGGACATCACACACATCCATGCCCCAGGCAGGATTCGAATCTGCGACCGTAGCAGTCGCGCGGTTCCGGACTGAGAGCCTACAACCGCTCGGCCACCGCGGCCGGCAAGTAGTTTCAAACGATCTTTGAATTTTTTAAATATTTTCGATGCGGAGTGGCAAGTGAAACTTTCTTTGCCCTCCGTCACTATTCAGCAAGAGAGAATGTAATTTCAATGGAAATAACAGGTACAACAACAGTAAGTTACCATTAAAAAATGACCGTGCCCCAGTCAATTGAAATCCCTTCATACTTAACTTATGGATGGCGCTGGAGAGGCGAAAACTTTTTTTTGAGGAACTGTTTGTCCTGTAATATGTACTAATACCTGTTTGGGTGGTGAGTTCGAAGGACATAATCTTCATATAAATCTATAATTCTTTATTATTGAGGACAATCACATGGCATAAATCTGCAACAGTCTCAATTCACACACTCTCAGCAACACTGTAAACGGCTATACAGGGTGGTTCAAAATGACTATATGGTTTTAAGGCTTTGCAGTATTTATTATATTCACCTTACAATTATAAATAATACATCAAATGAAATAGCAACTCAAACAGTTCTGTTTTTGTACCTGTACGCAAAGAGAAGAGAATGTAACGAGCCAGGAGTGACTGAACAACGTGTAGAACGAGTGAGAGCCTTTCACGCGTAGCCCCAAGAAATCAGTTCGGAAGGCTAGTCGTGAATTAGCAGTTCCAGTCACACCTATGTGGAGACTTAGGGACACGCCTACAACTACGCCCTTTTCGTTTGCAGTTATTACAAGTTCCAAAGCCTACAGAGTACGGTTTACGTGCCATCTTTGCAACCGAAACGTTGCAACAATTATACCAGACCCACTGATCAAGGTTGGGGAGAACTCCCATACCGACTCCATGTCAGACGAATGGTGGTCACATTGAACACTTGTAAGAAAAACTGTTTCAGCTGCTCTTACATTTGATATATTATTTACAATTGTAAGTTGAATGTAATAGATGGTACAGAGCCTTAGAACCCGTACATTCATTGTGAAATGCCCTGAATTGTGTACGATAAGCGCTACACTTACCGAGAACTGTCTCATAGTAGCCATTCTGCGGCTGGTAACGAAGTCCAACCCACTCGAGGAACTTCCAGTACATCTTCTCTCTAATGACTTGCTCCTCATCCTTTTAATTAATAATCAGCAGATGGGCACCTTCTTCTTCACAAATCCTGTTTGCCTCTGGCCAGGTTACCAATGACTGATGGTTTTTATAATAGCCAAAGCCATTAAACGTTTCATATTTAGAAGGAATAACACTGGAGCGAAGAATACGTGTTTCTGTTGGCATAACAACTATTTTACAGAAGGATTGAGATTAAATGCTTATACGTTCTATAAATACATGAAAATTTATTTTCTATTACACTATGTGCTAATTCGGAGTTTTGTGCCCTTCCTATCCTAAATTATTTTCTACAGCCTGTATGAACAATTTTGAGGTCCCTATGAGTATGGTAATTTTATCAAAAACTCAAAGCAGTAAGATGACAAATAATTCTCACTTACGTTATTTTCTTTAAATAACTTTTTATTTGTGAAATTTAAATCTTTCCTGACCCACAGATTGTTCCGTAAAATTTATGGAGAAATGCCTCATGTCCGCAACTTCATCCCACACTATTTCGGTGTATAGCCTTCTGGCCATCTTCAAATGATGTTGACAAAAGTCCACTGGATTCAATTATTTAAGTACCCACCGGCACATCCATGGTGCACCTAGTTGGTGTTCAGCGTACGCTGATTTAGTGCATACGCATCTGCGGCAATTCTGTGTGCTGTGCTGTGAGAAACCTGGCCTCGTCAATATCAAATCGATTGTCTTCGTACGGTATAATCGCTACACAGAGCGTAAAGCTTTTCTATGACGGAATTTCATACAGAATTTAACTGGAAGGCACTGTCTCGATTAATAAGGGACACAGACAGTCGTTTCTACACTGATTCATTGATGATAAAGCGCCAGACGTTCGACACATGGCCACGATTTTCGTTTCATTGTATTTTATCATTCGGAGAGCGTGCAGCACAGCACACAGACATGCAGCAGAAATGTATGCGCTGCAACGCCAACAGGATGCACCGTGCATGTGTCAGTGGGGCCTTAAATACGTGGTCTTAGAGTATTTTCGTCAGTACCGCCTAAAGATGACCAGAAGACTTCCCCGAAATACCGTGGCAGTAAGCTGCAGACACCCGGTAGTTCTCTCGAAATTTTATGGAACAACTTTTTATTTGTTTCTAAACAAACTCCTGTTTTTTAGGTAACAGACTGTAATTATGAAGAAAAAAATATCTACTGTCTGGCCATAAAAGAGAGCTATCCTCGAGGCTCAATACCACTAAGGGCTGGAGCAAGTCAATCACATTCTCCGCCAGTGTTCTGAATACCTCGAGTCATGAGTGGAAAGGAGAAATATCCTACCTACTATACTCACCATCAATTCCACAGTGGTATCCTGCTGCCCACCAACCCTACACAATACCTCTTCCCATCCCTACTCTGTCCCTTGTCCCAAACCCTTGCATCAAGGATCATATCCCTTCAATAGATCTAAATGCAAGACCTATCCCATACATCCTCCCACTACCACCTACTCCAGTTCTGTCACAGGCATCTTCTGCATTATAAAAGTCAGAACTACTTGTAAAAGCATGTCTTCTATAAACTATGCTGCAACAATTCAGCAGCTATCTGCATGGGCATGAAACTACCAAGTTGTCTGTCTGCACAAATGGCCACCGCCAATCTGTAGCTAAGGTGCAGCTGGATCACTTAGTTGCAGAATATTCTGCTCAGTATGATGTGCTTTACTTTAATGATTACTTCACAGCTGGCAGCATCTGAATTATTTCCACCTACTCCAGCTTTTTGTAAATGTGCAGCATAACCTCCCCCTAAAACATATCCCTTTCCCACGTAACCTGACTGGCCTCAGTCTCCAGTAGTCCCTGTCCTAAACCTAGCCATTAACTTCTTCGCTTCCACTCCAATACTGCACATGCTTCCTAATCCACCAATGCAGCTTTCTGTCTTTTCCCCTTCACTATTTCTCTCTACACCCTTATCTCTCAATCTCCCCCACCCCTGACAAAGCACAGCCACAAAACACTACACCTAGCAGCCCTATCCTGTCCCCACCACATCCCTGCACTCTTCTACAGGCTGAAAAGTGTCTTTTCCTAACCTTTCCTTGCAATCCCTCCTCCTCCCCAGTCTGTGCCTTCCCCTAATCCTCACCATCCACACACATCAGACACAGTTGCAGTCATGTCCTTGCACCTGGAGGCAGTGGCCATGGGTTTGTGAGTTGTAGTAGTGTGCCTGTTTTTTATTTCAGAAGAAGGACTCAGTCTGAAAGCTTGATATTTTAGCAGTGTTTTCCATTGTGATTGTGTGTCACTAAGTGACTCCTCTATGTACAAACTTTATGTTATCAATATTTATTTTTATTTTTATTTATTTATTTATTTATTTTATTTATTTATTGTTCTGTGGGACCAAATTAAGGACAAGTCTCCATGGTCATGGAATGAGTCAATACAAGAAATTGTAACACGATAGTAGAAACAGATAAAATGAAATATAAATAATGTATTCTGGCGACAATTCGTAACTTTAAATAAAGAAAATCAACGATGTAACACTGGAATTTGCTTAATTTTTCAGTTCTTCCAGGAGCTCCTCAACAGAATAGAAGGAGTGAGCCATGAGGAAACTCTTCAGTTTGGACTTAAAAGTGTTTGGGCTACTGCTAAGATTTTTGAGTTCTTGTGGTAGCTTATTGAAAATGGATGCAGCAGAATAGTGCACTCCTTTCTGCACAAGAGTCAAGGAAGTGCATTCGACATGCATATTTGATTTATGCCTAGTATTAACTGAGTGAAAGCTGCTAACTCTTGGGAATAAGCTAATATTGCTAACAACAAATGACATTAAAGAAAATATATACTGTGAGGGCAATGTCAGAATTTCCAGACTATTGAATAGGGGTCGACAAGAGGTCCTCGAGCTCACACCACATATAGCTCTAACAGCCCATTTTTGATAAAAAAAATTCCCTGCTTGAATCAGAAGAACTACCTCAAAAAATAATACCATATGACATAAGCATGTGAAAATATGCAAAGTAGACTACTTTTGTGTTGAACTGTCGCTTATTTAAGATACTGTTCTAATGGTAAATAAAGCAGCATTTAGTTTCTGAACAAGATCCTGAAAATGGACTTTCCACAACAGCTTACTATCTATCTGAACGCCTAGGAACTTGAACTGTTCCGTCTCGCTTACAATAAGCCCATTCTGTCTGATCAAAATATCGGTTCTTGTTGAATTGTGAGTTAGAAACTATAAAAACTGAGTCTTACTGTGATTTAGCAACAAATTATTTTCCACAAGCCACGAACTTATTTGATAATGTTTCAATATTACACACAAGATCCTTCACTACCAAACTGGTGTCATCAGCAAACAGAAATATTTTTGAATCACCTGTAATACTAGAAGGCATATCATTTATATAAATAAGATACAGCACTGGCCCCAGCACTGACCCTTGGGAAACGCCCCACTTAACAGTGCCCCATTGGGACTGAACATCACTACCACTCTCAATATTGTGGAGAATTACCTTCTGCTTTCTGTTCTTAAAGTAAGAGGCGAACCAATTGTAAGCTACTCTCCTTACTCCATAATGGTCCAATTCCTGCAGTAATATTTTGTGGTCAACACAGTCAAAAGCCTTCGTTAAATCAAAGAAAACACCTAGCATTCACAACCTTTTATTTAATCTGTCCAAAACCTCACAGAGAAAAGAGAATATAGCATTTTCAGTTGTTAAACCATTTCTAAAACCAAACTGTACATTTGACAGCAAATTATGTGAATTTGAATGCTCCAGTAACCTTGTATATACAATTTTCTCGATAACTTTAGCAAACACCAATGGCATAGAAATAGGTCCTTAATTGCCAACATTATCCCTGTCTCCCTTTTTACAAAGTGGCTTCACTGTAATTTAATCGGTCAGGAAACCAACCACTCCTAAAGGAAAAGTTACAGATATGGCTAAGTACTGGGCTAACATACATAGAACAATACTTCAGTATTCTGCTAGATACCCCGTCATATCCATGAGAGTTCTTGGTCTTTAGTGATTTAATTATTAACTCAATCTCCCTCTTGTCAGTATCAAGGAGGAGCATTTCAGGTAACAGTCTCGGAACACTTTTTTCTACAAGCACTATATGATTCCCTGTTGGGACTAGGTTTCTATTTAGTTCACCTGCTACATTCAGAAAGTGATTATTAAATACTGTACATATAAGTGACTTATCAGTAACATGGACATACCCACTACGCACTGATTCTATATCCTCGACCTGTCTCTTCAGACCAGCCACTTCCTTTACGACTGACCATATGGTTTTAATTTTATCCTGAGACTTAGCTATTCTATCTGCATACCACATACTTTTTGCATTCCTAATAACTTTTTTAACCACCTTACAATACTGTTTGTAATGGGCTGCAGCATTTAGATTTTGACTGTTTCTAATGTTTTGATATAACTGCTACTTTGTTCTACAGGATATTCTTATCCCTCTAGTCAGCCACCCAGGCTGCCTGTTTGTGCTAGTACTCTGTTTTGAACGTTCTAATGGAAAGCAACTTTCAAAGAGCACAAGAAAAGTCTTGAGGAAAGGACTATATTTATCGTCTACTGTATCAGCACTATAAACATCTTGCCAGTCTTGTTCCTTGATAAGGTTATAAATAGGTCTCTACAGCAACTAGATCAGCTTTCCTAAAAAGTTGATAGCTATATTTAACATGTGTTGCAGCACAAAAATCTTTTAGAGTTAAAACTTGTGCATCATGATCTGAAAGGCCATTCACCTTTTTGCTAACAGAATGCCCTTCTAGTAAAGAGGAATGAACAAAAATGTTGTCTATGGTTGTTCTATTGTTCCCTTGCACTCTTGTTGGAAAGAATACAGTTTGCATAAGATTATATGAATTAAGGAGGTCTACCAGCATACTTTTCCTTGCACAATCACTTATACAATTAATATTGAAGTCACCACATATAACAAACTTTTTGGATTTCCTATAAAGTGAACCAAGAACCTCCTCTAGCTTTAGCAAAAATGTTGTGAAATCGGAGTCTGGGGATCTATAAATAACAACAGTTAGATGTTTAACTCCACCAAAGTTAACCACACCAGCACAACATGCGAACACCTTTTCAGTGCAGTACTTTGAAACATGAACTGACTCAAATGGAATACCATTTTTCACATACATGGCTACTCCCCCACACCAAAAAGAGCTCCTAGAAAAGCTGCCAGCCAACCTGTATCCTGGTAAAGGAAGCCTCTGAATTATCTCCTTATTTAAGAAGTGTTCAGATATACCAATAATTTCAGAGTCAACATCTATAAGCAGTTCACTAACTTTATCTCTAATACCTTGTATATTTTGATGAAATATACTAATTCCCTCATTACTCGGATACCTAAGCTCTGTCGAAAGCGGTTTCTTTGTTAGAGAGACTTCCCTTAAGCAGGAATACCTATCAGCTGACTTCAATATAAAAAAGGTGCAGCTCTAGCACCCACTAGTACAGGAATTTTCCCATGAGTGATCCCACCACCCCCACCTATGCTGTCACCTATAAGCTTTGCCAGCCTCCCTTTCCATACCTGTTGAGGTGCAGGCCATGTCTAGTAAAACCCGTCCTGCTGATAGACTCCACCAACACCACTGAAATGTGACTCATGTCTTCTGTCATCAGCACACCCCCAAGTCTCATGTTATTATGCTTGATGGCTGTATTAAGATGAGGCCGATCATGACGCTGAAACAGTTCCATGAAATGCACATTCGTGTTGCCAGTCTGAGTGGCTATCTTTTCCAGGTCACCATCCATGTCATACTCCCCATCCCTATCAATACTATTACCAGCCCCACACACAATCACTACCTGATCCTCTTTAGTAAAATCCCTACATAACCCCCCTATGTTAACAGTCACCTGAGCCAATCCTGCATTAGGTTTCACAATGCTGGTGACCTGGTACTCACTCCCCAACACTTCCTGCGACTGTTGGCCTACACTTCTACCATGAGAACTACCAAACAGCAGAACCTTCTTCTTTCTCTTAGACTTTGCAACTGTCCTAGCCGCCATAACTGCTGAGGTCTGCTACATATTTCCTACATCTACAGCTACTAAAGATTCCTCTCCACTAGACTCTGACAGTTGGTCATATCTATTGCAAACACCAATAGTGAAACTATCTGAAAATCTCCTTCTCCATGCAGATCTCTTGCCAACAGTCAGTTCCCATTCCCCAACCCCCTTCTCCCTCCTCATCCTATCTAGTTCCTCCTGTGCATTTTTCAACTGCACCTGAAGGGCACAGATCTTACGCTCCTGCTCCTCTATCAACTTACTCTTGCTACATGACCTGCAGTTCCAGGAGAGGATCTCACCAGAATGCCCACTGACTTCCCCACTGCATTCCCCCCAGTGGAAATACTTGGAACAAGTCTCACACCGCAATCCACTACTCACGAATCTAAGGCAAAGCCCACACTTCTCACTCATGGTAAAATTTTACACTTATTGAATCACGAAAACTACTTTATCTAAGTTCCGCTACTACAATAAGAAGATGTTAAAAAAAGTGACTACAATAATCACAAACTTACTCTACAAGTGAAGTAACTACTATTATTAACAGTATCAATCAACAGCAAATGAGAATATAACAAAAGACTACCACAGAAAGAAAATCAAATGTCTAATGACACAGTAACGAAATTGAAAATAGTTCCCAAAAATTTCTTCTGAAATTATTTCACCAGAAAACACCAAGAACACCAGTTGAAGACTACTAAAGTTCCTAAATAAACCACTATACACAAACAATTAATTAGTACTTAGCTTTTGATGCACCGCTACAGCTTCAACTGGTCAGTGCGGAATGTAAACACAGGTAAGAAGTTAAGTTGCTCGATACGAAACACTGACAAATATCAGATCACAACACAAGAAAGGCAGAGGTAAATGAAGAGATCACTGATAAGTCACTTATATAGTAAATATTATGACAAAAACCATTAAAATATGTATCTGAAACCTACATATATATGAAAACTTAGAGAGCAATCTCACACGCAGTCACCCGCTTATGACGCTTTCCTTTCCCAATGGCTTTCTTGCACAACAGATCTAGCAGCTGTATAGTTTGTGGTGCTGTAGTACTAACAAGAAGAGACTCTGACATTTTACATATCACTCCATGTAAAGGACTGATGGATCCTCAGTCTCAGCACTCAAGAGTAGAGTAGTCATTTGTTCAGTGGGAACATGTGGGCAATGTAAAGCCCTTACTGTTGGAAAAATATGTGATAGTCACATAGCAAGTTGTGACAATTTATACACTATGCAGCTGAAGTCAACTAAAAATTTTCTTCTCATTACATTTAATAATTTGTTTTGCCTGGGCTCTGTTGCATATAGGTTCATTCTTAGACTGTCCATTAATCAGTAAACATAAGAAACTTTACACAAGACAGAAGAAAACTGCATTTGAAAACATTGCAGTCAGCAATGTCAAAATGCTGTAGAAATTTATCATGAAGATAATACAATAAACTTGCAATGTGAACTTTATTATTCTGTATCAGAAGAAACAGAAAAAAACAGTTTTCCTCTATTTTAACACATTATTATGATATTAACCTTAAAGTGGCCATTATTGCTGACAACAAATTTGGCACAACTGCTACACTATTGCAAATAGTTAAGGACCCTGAATTAATAGACAATATCTAAAGTGTTGTCAGTATTCTATAAATTAAATGAGAGCTTAAAATTTTGTTACTAATTTGATTTCAGATAGTGATAGCAGTAAACTACATTGTGAGACATAAGAAAGTGTTTTCATAACTTCAAACAGCTCATTTCAAACACATTTCAGAGCACTGTAACCTGTCCAGATAAATGAGCATGTTAAAGCACTCACGTCCAGGACACAGGAAGGCACATCACCTAAATGTTAAATCCACCTCATGGATTAATAATGGGGTTTATGGGCTATTCTGGCTATGATTTTTAGCCAGTTTCCATACTTTCACTTGTATATAAAACCATTTAAGAAGATAGGGCAGACTAACAGCAGCCTCTCAACACATTTACTCTCTCATGTGAAGTTTGGTATGAGGAACCAGTAACACTTTTGGGGAAAAAATGGTGGCATTCTTAAATATAAGTGTAGGAACAAAAGAAGCACTTACTATAAGCAAATTTGCCTACTCCAGGACAGAAGGAGGGAAATCCACAGCCCTAAAAATATCTGAGAAAGTCCTTGGTGAGTTAAATGTGCTGGCAGCTAATGAAAGACTGAAATAGACATTAAACTCATTTTTCACTTGGAATCTTCTCCTATACCACATATAATTGAGATGGAAGTAAAGATTGACTTATGTAAATGACAAGCATATAGCAATATTTCGACTATACAAACCTACTTCTCTTTCTACATAATTGGACATGGTCACCAACATACTCCCAGAACATGCAAATAACTACAAAATACTTCTTCAAGAACCATCTACAAGATACTCTGAGTGAACCCTCATGTTATGTCACTGGAGCCATTCCTAATCATAACATGTCTGGTGGCAGGACGTCATATGATGTACAAAAAAATCCTACACATTTAGATGAAAATCAATGAAGTGGGCATTCCTCTATGGTATACAATGGCTTTTTATGGATAAACAACTTTAATATATATCTGAGAACACTTTAGCTATCTGTCAGACATTTTATACCTTTGGATAGAATATCAAAGTGTTTTATAGCTGAGAACTGCATTCCTTCCTGTGTCACAGTTAGATTCACCAAAGGGAAGTGCAGATCACTTTTTATTCTAGCATTGTATTGGCGAATATCTGTGTTACTTTCAAACTACAATGAGTTGAGAATGAATTTAATGAGTGAATAAATGTGCTGCAAGGATGTGTTTAAAATTCTTTATTGCTCAACAGATTCCTCGAAAATTTATATGTGGTGTCATCACATTTAATTCTAATTACTTCCTTTTGTGTAGAGAATACTTTTTGCCTAAGTGGAGAGTTATCCTAGGATAAACTGATTAATCACTAACATTGGACATGAACAGCAATGGGCCCATAATAGAACTCTTTGGATTAATCAGTGTAATTTCTCCCCATGAAGGTGATATGGTGTCCCTTTTTGCAATTTCAATACAACAAATAACCAAAGTTGCAAAATATCTGTTTCTATTACTTGATCATGTCTAGTTTTGGGATTTTATTCATAACCCATCCTCAAATCATCCATCCAATCAGAATAAATGTTACTCCTCACACCAAAATTCATTACAGTCAGTTTGCACAGGAGTACAATGAAAGTGATCACAAAACTGGATACATGTTTCATGATCATTTGCACTGTATTCCATTTTGCTAATAATTGTCATGATTTTTTGCTGTGTGGAATAATATTTGTTCCACTTGGATGGATGATCTGAGAATGAGTTATGAATAAAAACCTAAAACTGGTAATCATCAAGTAATAAAAAGAGCATTTTGCAACTTAAGCTGTTTGTCATATGGAAATGGTATCACAAGTTGTTGGCCCTTCAACAACCCAGCATGCTGGAAACCTGTGTCCCTCTTTGTATTACCCACACACCCTAGTGTAACATTTTTCATCCTGATTCATAAATAGGAACTAAATCTGACATGTGCTGAACAAGCTATCCCATAAAAACTTAGTTTCTCTTACAGTACATATTGATTGAACAATAAAATGTCTTTAATAAGTCAGAGACAATTCCAGCTGATGATCCTTTACCATTTAAAAATTTTACTATCTGTTAAGTGAAGATATTATCAGCTTTGTCAGTAGAGTGATTCTTTTGAGATCCCAACTGTGATTGTGTAAGTATCCCATTACTATTCAGGTGGATGACAACAATTAAGAATGTTACCTTCTCAAAGTTATGTAAGAGGTGTGAGTTGTGAATATTTAGTAACATCTGTGAAGTCAGCTTTCCTATAAAATATGCCCAACAATGATGTACATTAACCTGTCTGAGAAAGTTTGCTCTGAACTAATGAAATAACTGCAGCCACAAACCTGAGTAATGTATACAATACACAATGGATCAATAACACGATATGATTAAAACAAAGAGAAAATACTCACCAAATGAAACAACCACACTGACGGTATGGATGGCAATGGAAAATGAGATCTACATCTACATCTAAATCCATACTCCACAAGCCACCTGACGGTGTGTGGCGGAGGGTACTTTGAGTACCTCTATTTGTTCTCCCTTCTATTCCAGTCTCGTATTGTTCGTGGAAAGAAAGATTGTCGCTATCCCTCTGTGTGGGCTCTAATCTCTCTGATTTTATCCTCATGGTCTCTTCCGGAGATATACGTAGGAGGGAGCAATATACTGCTTGACTCCTCGGTGAAGGTATGTTCCCGAAACTTCAACAAAAGCCCATACCGAGCTACTGAGCGTCTCTCCTGCAGAGTCTTCCACTGGAGTTTATCTATCATCTCTGTAACGCTTTCACGATTACTAAATGACCCTGTAATAAAGTGAGCTGCTCTCCATTGGATCTTCTCTATCTACTCAATCAACCCTATCTGGTACTGATCCAACACTGGTGAGCAATATTCAAGCAGTGGATGAACATGTGTACTGTAACCTACTTCCTTTGTTTTCAGATTGCATTTCCTTAGGATTCTTACAATGAATAATAGTCTGGCATCTGCTTTACTGACGGTCAACTTTATATGATCATTCCATTTTAAATCACTCCTAATGCCTACTCCCAGATAATTTATGGAATTAACTGCTTTCAGTTGCTGACTTGCTATATTGTAGCTAAATGATAAAGCATCTTTCTTTCTATGAATTCGCAGCACATTATGCTTGCCTACATTGAGATTCAATTGCCATTCCCTGCAACATGCATCAATTTGTTGCAGATCCTCCTCCATTTCAGTACAATTTTCCATTGTTACAACCTCTCGATATACCACAGCATCATCCGCAAAAAGCCTCAGTGAACTTCTGATGTTATCCACAAGGTCATTTATGTATATTGTGAATAGCAACAGTCCTATGACACTCCCCTGCAGCACACCTGAAATCACTCTTACTTTGGAAGACTTCTCTCCACTGAGAATGACATGCTGCGTTTGTTATCTAGGAACTCTTCAATCCAATCACAAAATTGGTCTGATAGTCCATATGCTGTTACTTTGTTCATTAAATGACTGTGGGGAACTGTATCGAACACCTTGTGGAAGTCAAGAAACATCTACCTGGGAACCCATGTATATGGCCCTCTGGGTCTCGCGGACCAATAGCGCGAGCTGGGTTTCACACGATTGTCTTTTTCGAAACCCATGCTGATTCCTACAGAGTAGATTTCTAGTCTCCAAAAAAAGTCATTATACTCTAACATAATACGTGTTCCAAAATTCTACAACTGATCGACGTTAGAGACATAGGTCTATAGTTCTGCGCATCTGTTTGATGTCCCTTCTTGAAAATGGGGATAACCTGTGCGCTTTTCCAATCCTTTGGAACGCTATGCTCTTCTGGAGACCTACGGTACACTGCTACAAGATGGGGGGCAAGTTTCTTCATGTACTCTGTGTAAAATCGAACTGGTTTCCCGTCAGGTCCAGCGGCCTTTCCTCTTTTGAGTGATTTTAATTGTTTTTCTATTCCTCTGTCATCTATTTTGATATTTACTATTTTGTCATCTGTGCGACAATCTAGAGAAGGAACTACAGTACAGTCTTCCTCTCTGAAACAGCTTTGGAAAAAGACATTTAGTATTTTGGTAATTAGTCTGTCATCCTCCGTTTCAGTACCATTTTGGTCACAGAGTGACTGGACATTTCGTTTTGATCCACCTACCGCTTTGACATAAGACCAGACTTTCTTAGGATTTTCTGCCAAGTCAGTACATAGAACTTTACTGTCAAATTCATCGAATGCCTCTCGCATAGCCCTCCTCACACTACATTTCGCTTTGTGTAATTTTTGTTTGTCTGCAAGGCTTTGGCTACATTTGAGTTTGCTGTGAAGTTCTCTTTGCTTCTGCAGCAGTTTTCTAACTTGGTTGTTGTACCACGGTGGCTCTTTTCCATCTTGCTTGGCACATACTCATCTAATGCATACTGCACGATGGTTTTGAACTTTGTCCAATGATCCTCAACACTATCTATACTTGAGACAAAACTTTTGTGTTGAGGCGTCAAGTACTCTGAAATCTGCTTTTTGTCACTTTTGCTAAACAGAAAAATCTTCCTACCTTTTTTAATATTTCTATTTATGCCTTAAATCATCGATGCAGTAACTGCTTTATGATCGCTGATTCCCTGTTCTGTGTTAACTGTTTCGAATAGTTTGGGTCTGTTTGTCACCAGAAGGTCTAATATGTTATCACCATGAGTCGGTTCTCTGTTAAACTGCTCAAGATTTGTTCATGTGTTGATAAGAGATTAATCACATTCTAGGAAAGGGTATAGGCATTTCTGGTATCAGACAGTAAGGGCTACACAACAGAAAACCTATATTTCTAATAATTTATGAAATTTTAAGACAGTTCAAGGAGAAAAAGTAATCAAGTAGCTTACCTTTATTAATCCTTTATGAATTAGGATTTGGTAGTGAACATTTGACTAGAGAAAATTCTGTGTTACAGTACTACAGTTATCATTCTTGCTCAGTTGGAGTTTCACACCATGTCATGCAAATGTGTGCTCACACTCATGGGTATACGAGGGGGTCCCTTAAATACCAGAACAACGTTGCTGTGGGAGGACCTTGTGTAGTATGTATTTCTGCCACTAGGCGTTGTTGTCATTTGGCTTGTTCTGTTCATCTGCAGTGATTGTTTTTGCTAGTACTGTTTTGTTCTTGTTTCATTTTTTTTAATGGCAAGTTTAAGTGAACAGCGTATAGAGGTGAAATTTTATTTTATACATGGCAAATATGTTGCTGAAACTGTTTTAATGTTGAAAACAGCTTACTAAGTTGATGCTATGGAAAAAACTCATCGTATGGAAAGTTCGCTCAATTTAAAAATGGTGACATGTCGATTGATGTTAAACCTTTTTCTGGACATCAATCAACTGCCCAAATCAATGACAGTTTGCGCCATCGGGTCAGACCATCAATTACGTCTCTACTCGGAAGTTTTAAACACAACAGTGTTTGTCAAAAAAGACTTGATTTGTGGAAGACAGGAAATGGTTCATCCAACACAAAAATGCACCTGCACACACAGCCATCTGTGTTAGACAGTTTTTGGGTAAAAATGGCATGCACCTTCCTCACCTGATTTGGCTCTGTTTGACTTTTTCTTATTTCCATGCATGAAAAGGTGCATGAAAGGACACCGATCTGGCAACGGTAAAGAAGTCAAAAAAGGAGGTAGGAGCTGTAAGCAATTTCTAAAGATGACTACAGAAAATGTTTCCAACAGTAGAACCGTGAGTGGGACAAATGTATTAGTTGTAATGGAAAGTATTTTGAAGGGGATCAGGTTATTTTGTACACAACTTGAAAATAAGTAGCTTCTAAAAAATAATTCCAGTTTTTTTTTTTTTTTTTTTTTTTTTTTGGGTATCACCTAATATTAGATGGAATAAGTGTTAACTTGCACTTTGAACATATTTGTTGGATCCTAAGGTTGTTGAAGTTGTTGTCTTTGATACATTTAAATGAGTTAAAAGAGACATTAACATCCAACATTTAGGTGTTTGTGCATTTATCTTCAACAAAATATAGAGTTAATAAAGAAATTAGTTTCTGAAATAACACAGTTTTATGAATCATGAAATTAAACACAAACACAATTTCCAAATATATTTTGTCTGATTCTTCGCTAACATTTTACTCTAGTGTATCAGTTGTCCGAAATAAATTATTTTTTCTTCTGGCATTCAAAACCAAAATAAAACCATATGTTACAGCAAATTCCAGGAAGAGAGACAGATTTGAGTGCTGAATATTAAAAAAGGAAGGCAGTTCACCCAGGCCCCAACATCAGAGGAATTCACCTGTAGGAGATCCTCATCATCAGGTCATAGTGACCTGCCTTTAATTTCTATACTTCTACATCTACTTTTATTTCACAATCCACTATGGTGGAAGGTACCTTGTACCACAACTAATAATTCCCTTTCGTATCCCACTCACGAATCGAACAAGGGAGAAATGACTGTCTGTTTGCTTAAATATGAGTACTAATTTCTTTTTTCTTCTCTTCATGATCTTTACTGTGGCAGTAAAGTTGTTCTGTGGTCTGTCACAGGGCTTATTCTCTAAATTTTTTCAATAGGTGTTTCATGACAAGAACATGATCTTCTCTCCAGAAAATTGCCAGCACTGAGGATAGGTATTCAACAAGTCATTGGAAGTCACATGCAGAAATACTGAGCCATCCTGCCTCTATACCCATTCTTAATTGTGAAAGAGTTGCTGATGCAGGATTTTTGTACATCAACTGACCTCTCAATTGCGTCCCATTAATGTTTGACAGAATTCATGTCAGGTAGTCTGGGTGGCCAAATCATTTGGTCAAATCATCCAGAATGTTCTTCAAATGAATCACAAACAACTGGGGCCCAGTGACATGGTGCATTTTCATCCATAAAAATTTTATCGTTGTTTGGGAATGTGAAGTCCATAAATGGCTGCAAATGGTCTCCAAATAGCCAAACAAAACCATTTACATTCAATAGCTGGTTTAGTTGTATCAGAGGACCCAGTCCGTTCCATGTACACCCAGCCTACACCATTATGGAGCCACCAACAGCTTGCACAATGCCTTGTTGACAACTTTAGTCCATGGCTTCAAGGGATTGTAACACACTCGACCCCTACCATCAGCTCTTAGAAACTAAAATTGGGACTCATCTGACCAGGCCTTGGTTTTCCAGCCATCTAGTGTCCAAACGGTATGATTACAAGCCCAGAATAGGCACTGCAGGTGATTTAGTGCTGTCACCAAAGGCATTCCCATTGGTCATCTCTCCCACAGCCCAATAATAGCAAATTTCAGCACACTGTCCTAACAGATACATTCGTCATATGTTCCACATTGATTTCTGCGGTTTTTTTATGCAGTGTTGCTTGCCTGATTAGCACTGGCACTCTACCCCAATGCCACTGCTCTCGGTCATTAAGTGAAGGCCATTTGAAATTGCATTGTCTGTCATGAAAGGTGGTGTCTGAAATTTGGTATTGTCAGCAAACGCTTGACACTGTGAATCTTGGAATATTGAAGTCCATAATGATTTCTGAAATGGAATATCCTATGAGTCCAGCTCCAAGTACTGTTCTATGTTCAGTCTGTTAAGTCCAGTCATTCAGCCATAATCATGTCAGAAACCTTTTCATTTGACTTACCTGAGTACATATGACAGCTCCACCTTTTATACCCTGTGTACATGATTATACTGCCATCTTTATATTTCCATATTGCTATCCCATCACTTTAGTCACGTCAATGTACAACACAATATTCACTGATCTAACACATACTGGTATCTACTACCCATAATATGCTCAGATGTTGTGATATGAATGTGCAGCTACATCATATTTTTTACATGATGTTCTTACTGCTCATATTTCATTAATTTTATTGTTATTACAGCAATGTTGAAGAGAAACTCACTGTCAGTTAATAAGATGAAATAAGTATGATTCTGTGAATTTGCAGCTGCAGAATTTTTCAGCGTGAGTAGTAGAAAGATTTCCACCCTGGAGCATTAATTAAATGTTAGTCTCACTTTTTATTTGTGTTAAATACAAGCAGCAAAAAGTAATAACTCTTACAAATGTCCGTTCAATTTTCTTGCTCATGAATATGCTACTTCCCTTTCCAGTTTTGAATTCGATTTACAGTATTCATACAACATGAAAATTTCACATAAAAACTTTTGTACATTAATGGAATTCCTAAGTTTTTCTCTCAGGTCTTGATCTACTTGTTTGAGGGGTATCCAAGGTTCATCCCAGAACCACAACAGAGCTCCAAACGTGCCATCACGAGAAATATTGCAGTGTCCAGAGTAGCCTGATAGGCACTGGAAATCACAGGTTTTGTGTGTAGGCCTATGCCATAATGTATGGTGGGTATGCTTTGGAAATTTGGCCTGACAAGATTTATAATTTAACGAAACATAGAGTTCTCAGATGTTGTTAAATTAAGTGTTACTCAAGAACATATCACAATGCTGTAAGAAAAGAAAATGTTTACATCTTTTTTTATTGGGGAGGAGAGGGTGTGGTGCATAAGCTGCTATTATTACCATCAAATAATCTGATTTCCAATACCATGAAAATAAGGGAAAATTTGAAAAATTCCATATGAGTTAGGAGATAAATGATACTTCTACTGTGGTTCTCCCTCAAGCTTCCTCCTTATGTAACACCTTTGACGATACTTGTCAGCTCGCTCAAGAGACTGACAATGCTGCAGATCTGGTCCAACCAGACCAGAAGATCAAAAACAGCGATTCTCCAGGAATGTTGCTGGAAGGTCTGATGCTGATGAATCCTGATACCTTCTTCATCATGCCAATGGGAGGGTGCAAATCAGTCATCTTCCAGGGCAACAGCTTCTTGACAGCTGTATTGCAGGATCAAGACTGGGTAGTGATGGCTTCATTATGCTCCGGGGAACATTCACATGGGCATCCATGGGTCCAGTTGAGCTGGTGCAAGGCACCATGATGGCCAAGGATTAACGTACACTGGTTGCAGACCATGTACACTGCTTGATGAGGATCATGTTTCCTGACAGCAGTGGCATCTTCCAGCAAGATAATGTGCCATGTCACAATGCTAGGAGTGTGACAGAGTTGTCTGAGGAACACAGTAGCGATTTCCAGTTAGCATGCTGGCCCCCCAACTTGCCAAATCTGAGCCCGAACAAACACATCCAGGATAGGATTGAACGTGGCGTCAGAGGAGATCGCCCCACCCTCTCCCAGTAATTTACGGGAATTAGGTGACTTGCGTGTGCAGACATGGTGCCAGTTCCCTCCAACAATCTACCAAGGCCTTGTTGATTCCATACCACTATGCATCATTGTTGTCATGAGCGGCAAAGGTGGACATATCAGCTTTTAGGTAGGTGATCATAATGTTCTGACTGATCAGTATATGTCAGTAATGTCAATTTACTTCCAAAATGGGTGCCTAACGAAATCCACTACTGTAAAAGTAACTTCCATCATAGGACACACTTCAACTGAACACTTCATAAAAATGACTCTCGATTTGGAGTACCAATAAAAACGAAATAACTTTCTTTAAGTTGACACATAAAGTTGGTTTTCTAAGGTTAGTCACAGTTAAAAGAAATTATGAAAACCTATGTACTTGTGAAAGTTTTGAAGAATCTGCAGCAAATTTCTACACTCTCAAATTAGTCATGTTCATATTAAAAGATGTAAAACAGTTTTTATTTACTTTAACATCCTTCATTAGAAAAGTTGCCAAGAAAGTTATAATGAAGCCTCTAGCAGATTAATGCACAGTGTACACTGTATCCAGATGAGGCTGACAATGGATAGATGAAATGGGAAAAAAGGTTGTTTTAGTGGTGATACTTTTGTTTCCCTGCAGAAAAAAAAATCATGTCAAGTAGTAGATGCATGAAAATGTGACCAATTATCTGACTATAATAAATCTGTTTCAGTAAATTCTAAAACTAATTTTCGCTGAATATGCCAATAACATCCTAAAGTTCCTCACATTACACATCAGTGGGGGACGTGAACATAAAATTATTTCAATTAAACTTTGAACTGATGCATATTATCATTCATTTCTTTCATAATCTGCCCTAGGCTGGATAAAGGACATTTATTGTTAGGAAGATATTCAGACGTCATAAATCATACAGTGAAGTGTTGAAATCTACACCAATAAAAGAACAATGTCACACCCATATGTAAAAGGCACATTACTGTGTCACAGCAATAGTTTATTTAGGAAGGACTACTTAAGGAACGTGTAGCAGCATGAATGTAACACAACTGCAGTGAAAACTCCATTTACAGGGTTTAATCAATCTGTCTCATCAAAAATAAATAAGTTAAAACTGTTGATCATTAAATAAACTGACAGAGATTCTGAACATTTCCTTGGGCAGTGTCATCAACACATAGCATTTACTTGCTTGAGCAGCAGCTACACTAGGTCAGAAGTGTACTTGTTCAATAAGATAACAATGGGGTTTTATTACAGGCTACTTATAGCTAAAATTGGTTAGAATTCTCTCATTCCCATTACTATTAGTGTTGAAAGTAGCCTTTATCATTACCATTTGGCCTATAAAATCAATTATGAAGACACAAATTAGACAGCATCTGGTTTTCCATCAGCTTTGAGTGGCATAAAATCGCATTTCTAGCATTCATTCCCCACAACCAGTGGTTAAAACGTGGCAGAACACGTAACTGTTGCTAAACTTAGGGGGAAACATCTATGTCAGTATCTCACACTGAGAAATCCTTCATCTAAGCTATAGTTGTTCCCTTTCTCCACGCTTCTACAACTAAGCTGACTCCTTTTCTAAAGAACTCAATGACAGTGGGATGCTAAATTAGCTTCTCAGTTGTAGCTGAAACACTCTTGAAGATGATTTTAGCAACGTTTTGAAGTAAATGACACATATCAGATTCCTAAAATGGAGAGTTGCAATTCTGCATGGTATGGTGGTGCATATTAGAGATGGTGTCTGCCAGGGAGTTATCACGTAAAAGTGTATTTCTTAAACAGAAATGAATATGTGTGTTTGTTTGTAAGAGTGTGGAACTGGATGGTTCAAAAATAGTTCAAATGGTTCTGAGCACTATGGGACTTAACATATGAGACCATCAGTCCCCTAATCTTAGAACTACTTAAACCTAACTAACATAAGGACATCACGCATATCCATGACCGAGGCAGGATTCGGACCTGTGACCTTAGCAGCAGCGTGGTTCCGGACTGAAGTGCTTAGAACTGCTCGGCCGCAGTGACCAGCTGGGACCGGATGAGTGGTGGTAGTATGTGGTGAGAGAAAACTTTATATGCCATTTATCCCCTCACTGAAGGTAGATTCTCATGATCTTACAATACCCCATATATTGATCTGGATGATCCATATTTGCTCAAACTCCATTGGCTACCTCTGTAAAGCTCACACACTACTTGGAGAGCAAATAAGGGACGACATATCATAACAGATATTGGATACCAATAATAAATTAATATTTTTCAAGGTAGTTAAAGAAAATCATAACTTTAAATAATACTGGCAGCAGGATCCTAATGTGTTGGAAGCAGTACTGTTATGACAATAAGTGGCTATTGACACGATCAAATAGTAATAAGTTCCATGTCAGAGACAGTAATGAAAATAATTTTTTATATTACTAAGCAATTAAACAAATAAGTGTAAAAACATCTGCACAGTGTTCTCTTCTGCTTTTGATGCCGGCCGCGGTGGTCTCGCGGTTCTAGGCGCGCAGTCGGGAACCGCACGATTGCTACGGTCGCAGGTTCGAATCCTGCCTCGGGCATGGATGTGTGTGATGTCCTTAGGTTAGTTAGGTTTAAGTAGTTCTAAGTTCTAGGGGACTGATGACCACAGCTGTTAAGTCCCATAGTGCTCAGAGCCATTTGAACCATTTTTGCTTTTGATGCACTGCACCTATCTGGCTGTGAGCCTGGTGTGGCATCTGTAGTTAGATTAAAATTTACACCTATATATGGGCAGCGGAATTGCATGGTACTAAAATCTATATTCATGCTCTGTAAACCACTGCTAACTGCATGGCAGAGGGTATGTCCCATCATACCAACACCAGTTACTAGGGCTATCGACTGTTCCACTGACACATGTAATGTGGGAAGAATGACTCTTGAAATTCCACTGTGTGTGCCGTACTTAATCGATAAGTTTGTCCTCACTATCACTATTCGAGTGATAAGCAATGGATTGTAGTATATTCTTCAGGCCATCATTTAAAGCCCCTTCTCAAAACTTTGTAAGCAGACTTCTGTCGGCTACTTGATGTCTATCCTCAAGGATCTGCCAGTTCAGTTCTTTCAACATCTCTGTGACATTCATCCAGAGATAAAGCAAATCTGTGACCATTCCTGCTGCCATCATCTGTATACGTTCATTACCACCTGTTAGTCCTGTTTGGTATACAGGTTCCATACACATGAGTAATATTCTATGATGGGTTGCACGAGTACTTTTGTAAGCTATTAGTGTTTCCTTTATAGACTTACTGCATTTCCCTAGTATTCTACCAATAACCAAAAGCTGTCACCTGCTTTACCCATGACTGAGCTAATGTGATCGTTTAATTTCATGTACCTACAAAGGGTTACACCCAACTATTTGTATGACGTCACGGATTCCAACTTTGATTCATGAATGTTAGTGTCATAAACAGTTTCCAAGACCATGACGAATACATGATGAGACTACACATAAACATCTGAGTAAACAGAAATGACGCTTCTGCAACTAGGTGAACTTACCTGGCCCAATTACAAATAGGAAGAGTACTTGAATGTGGGTGAGAAGTACAGCAGAGAGTGTTTTACTGACAGGACTGTGTGAATTGTGCGGTTTTTTTATGGACCTACGTACCTTGCATAGCATAGTAGTAAAAGAAAAACTCATTCCCTTTTTTTTTCTTCATTTGGATGTGTGTCTTCTTGAGGCTTTTGGTCCCTTGGCTGACCCAAGAAATATTGGAGAACGATTTTAAATCTTCTGCACGAAATGAAAACTCCCCAAGCAGTGAAAAACAAAGCCATTGCGTACATAGTTATTTCCATAAACATCATTCTCTGTTACGTAAGTAGCACCTATCCCAGCATGAGTACCTAAGGCCTACCACTGCAGTGGTAAATGTCGGTTGGAATTTTGAAACAGTTAACAGCAGTCTGCGATAGTAAAGGGTCAGGGAAGTAAAAACATTTTGCGCGATCGTTGGACTCGAAAGAAAATACAGTTTTCTTATTCATTTAATGAAAACCACTCCAGTTGCTGTTGGAAACTATTGCGTCCACGTTGCCGCACTGCACAAAATTTTTCCGAAGAACTTAAAAATGGCCTAATGCAAAATACGAAACCGGTAGTGGACGCAATAAAGTTCTTAATCCCAACTTGAGCGATCTTCATTAAAAAAGAAAGAGGGGTGTGGATTCAGCACATCTTCCAAACATGGAGCAACTAATTGTTTTATTAGTGCAGACCCATCTCCCTTTTGATGTATCGGTAACATAGTAATTGTAGCCATCTTCCTGAAGCAGCTGTTTTGTCTATACAGCTTGCTTCCATGGCCAGTCAACTTGAGTTCTTGCACAATTGTCCCACAAGAATATGAATCAAATGTCACATATAGCACTGTAGCCGTAATTCACGGAACAAGACACAATTCACCATCCAGTAATGATACGCCGCAATTTTTATCCCGCAACCGAAAATTAGAATTATTGGTACCCAATCTGTCATTTAGTGTCACAATTTATCGTTACGGATATGTACGACGTTAATATGAATGAGTGGTGTCTGTTCCTTAGGACATGTCTGAAAGAACAGACACCACACAGAATTCACAGCTGTGATACACATTATGTAAAAGAGAAAGGAAAGGGAACTATTATTGTCAACTGCATTAGGGCTTTATGCGGAATCAGCAGTGATGAAAGAAAATGTGAGCCAAACCAAGACTCAGCTGCTTACTAGGCACTTGCTTTAGAAATTGCGCCACCCAGGCGCATTGTTCATCGCGACTGCGTGGCTGTCTCAGCACACATACCGGCTGACCCACACTGCCATGGAGTGCCACCTAACTGCAGTCCCCCTCCATGTCATCCATGCTCGCTACTCTTAGATTTCCGCAGAAGGCTGAACGTAATTGTGCATCCACACTGAAGGTAGAAGATTCATTACCCATCAAGTGAATCAGTTATATGAATGCATAGGGTCCATTCTTTCGGACACATTGAAAACGACAGACACCACGCGGGATCTGCAGCTGTAAAACACATTATGTAAATTGAAGGTAAAGGGAGGAGAACAAAAAGGAAAAGGAGGAACTATTGATGTCAGCTGCATTGGGAATTTATGAGCGAAAATATGTGCTGAAAAATTCAACATGGAATGTCCTGCTTACTAGGCAGTTGCATTAACAACTGCACCCTACGCACACAGTGTTTATCACAGCTGCACGGACTATTTCGGCACACCTTCTGGCCTAACCACACTCCCACCAAGTGCCACCTATATGCAGTCCCTGTCCATGTCCTCCATGCTCGCTATTTTGAGATTCCTGCAGAAGGTTGAGCGTAATTGTGCACCTGCACTGAAGGCGACGGATACGAGTCAGTTATATGAACGCATGGTGACTGTTCTTTCAGAAATGACCAAGATGACAGACACTAAGTGGAATCCGCAGCTGTGACAAATATTATGTAAACTGAAGGTGGAGGGGGTAGAAATAAAGAAAAGAAAAACTCAAATTGCTTAATACGGGCAAGATTGTATACCGATTAGGTTCCTTTCAGATTACGCTGATACAATAGCTCCCTACTTATCAATCATATACAACTGCTCGCTCACCGATAGATCTGTACCTACAGATTGGAAAATTGCGCAGGTCGCACCAGTTTTTAAGAAGGGTAGTAGGAGTAATCCATCGAACTACAGACCTATATCATTGACGTCGGTTTGCAGTAGGGTTTTGGAGCATATACTGTATTCAAACATTATGAATCACCTCGAAGGGAATGATCTATTGATACGTAATCAGCATGGCTTCAGAAAGCTTCGTTATTGTGCAACGCAGCTGGCTCTTTATTCGCACGAAGTAATGGCCGCTATCGACAGGGGATCGCAAGTTGATTCCGTATTTCTAGATTTCCGGAAAGCTTTTGACACCGTTCCTCACAAGCGACTTCTAATCAAGCTGCGGGCCTATGCGGTATCGTCTCAGTTGTGCGACTGGATTCGTGATTTCCTGTCTGGAAGGTCGCAGTTCATAGTAATAGATGGCAAATCATCGAGTAAAACTGAAGTGATATCAGGTGTTCCCCAGGTAAGCGTCCTGGGACCTTTGCTGTTCCTGATCTATATAAATGACCTGGGTGACAATCTGAGCAGTTCTCTTAGGTTGTTCGCAGATGATGCTGTAATTTACCGTCCAGCAAGGTCATCCGAAGACCAGTATCAGTTGCAAAGCGATTTAGAAAAGAGTGCTGTATGGTGTGGCAGGTGGCAGTTGACGCTAAATAACGAAAAGTGTGAGGTGATACACATGAGTTCCAAAATAAAACCGTTGGAATTCGATTACTCGATAAATAGTAAAATTCTCAAGGCTGTCAATTCAACCAAGTACCTGGGTGTTAAAATTACGAACAACTTCATTTGGAAAGACCACATAGATAATATTGTGGGGAAGGCGAGCCAAAGGTTGCGTTTCATTGCCAGGACACTTAGAAGATGCAGCAAGTCCACTAAAGAGACAGCTTACACTACACTTGTTCGTCCTCTGTTAGAATATTGCTGCGCGGTGTGGGATCCTTACCAGGTGGGATTGACGGAGAACATCGAAAGGGTGCAAAAAAGGACAGCTTGTTTTGTATTATTACGTAATAGGGGAGAGAGTGTGGCAGATATGATATGCGAGGTGGGATGGAAGTCATTAAAGCAAAGACGTTTTTCGTCGCGGCAAGATCTATTTACGAAATTTCAGTCACCAACTTTCTCTTCCGAAAGCGAAAATATTTTGTTGAGCCCAACCTACATAGGTAGGAATGATCATCAAAGTAAAATACGAGAAATCAGAGCTCGAACAGAAAGGTTTAGGTGTTCGTTTTTCCAGCGCGCTGTTCGGGAGTGGAATGGTAGAGAGGTAGTATGAGTGCGGTTCGATGAACCCTCTGCCAAGCACTTAAATGTGAATTGCAGAGTAATCATGTAGATGTAGATGTAGATGTAGGAACTATTGATGTCAGCTGAATTGGGACTTTATGTGGAAACAGTGGCAATGAGCGAAACTGTGTGCCGGACTTGGATTCGACAAGGGATCTCCTGCTTACTGGGCAGTTGTGGTAACAACTGGGCCACCTTCTTTTTTTGTTTTCTTTTTCGCCCCTGGACAAGAAAGGGAAAACTACCAAAACAATCTACTTGCCATCGCCACTTGTGTCCTAACAAAAAAAATAAAATAAAAAAAATGCAGCTCTTCAGGCGTTGGCGCCTATCTAGGCCTATCCCAAAACAACTAACCTATTACTACAAGGGTGTAGGAAAGTGTAGGAAAAGAAGAAAGTAAGGGGGAAGAACATAGAGAGTAACGATGAAAATGAAAGTAGTTGTGTATGGGCTTGTTTTTGTTTAGTTTATTTTATTGCTTTTTTACCTTAATTTTGGCTGGCCGAAGTGGCCGTGCGGTTAAAGGCGCTGCAGTCTGGAACCGCAAGAGCGCTATGGTCGCAGGTTCGAATCCTGCCTCGGGCATGGATGTTTGTGATGTCCTTAGGTTAGTTAGGTTTAACCAGTTCTAAGTTCTAGGGGACTAATGACCTCAGCAGTTGAGTCCCATAGTGCTCAGAGCCATTTGAACCTTAATTTTGGTTTTCTTTGCGTTTATATACAGGGTGGTCCATTGATAGTGACTGGGCCAAATATCTCACGAAATAAGTATCAAACGAAAAAACTGCAAAGAACGAAACTCGTCTAGTTTGTAGGGGGAAACCAGATTGCACTATGGTTGGCCCGCTAGATGGCGCTGCCCTAGGTCAAACGGATATGAACTGCGTTTTTTTTTTAAATAGGAACCCCCATTTTTATTACATATTCGTGTAGTACATAAGGAATTATGAATGTTTTAGTTGGACCACTTATTTTGCTTTGTGATAGATGGCACTGTAGTAGTCACAAACGTATAAGTACGTGGTATCACATAACATTCCACCAATGTGGACGGTATTTGCTTCGTCATACATTACCCTCATTGAAATGGACCGTTTACCAATTGCGGAAAAGGTCGATATCGTGTTGATGTCTGGCTATTGTGATCAAAATGCCCAAAGGGCGTGTGCTATGTATACTGCTCAGTATCCTGGACGACTTCATCCAAGTGTCCGGATCGTTCGCCGGATAGTTACATTATTTAAGGAAACAGGAAGTGTTCAGCCACATGTGAAACATCAATCACGACCTGCAATAAATGATGATGCCCAAGTAGGTGTTTTAGCTGCTGTTGTGGCTAATCCGCGCCGGCCTGAGTGGACGAGCGGTTCTAGGCGCAACAGTCTGGAGCCGCGCAACCGATACGGTCGCAAGTCGAATCCTGCTTCAGTCATGGATGTGTGTGGTGTCCTTAGGTTAGTTAGGTTTAAGTAGTTCTAAGGAGGAGGAGGAGATTAGTGTTTAACGTCCCGTCGACAACGAGGTCATTAGAGACGGAGCGCAAGCTCGGGTTAGGGAAGGATGGGGAAGGAAATCGGCCGTGCCCTTTCAAAGGAACCATCCCGGCATTTGCCTGAAGCGATTTAGGGAAATCACGGAAAAACCTAAATCAGGATGGCCGGAGACGGGATTGAACCGTCGTCCTCCCGAATGCGAGTCCAGTGTGCTAACCACTGCGCCACCTCGCTCGGTAGTAGTTCTAAGTTCAGGAAACTGATGACCTCAGAAGTTAAGTCCCATAGTGCTCAGAGTGATTTTGCTAATCCGCATATCAGCAGCACACAAATTGCGCCAGAATCGGGAATCTCAAAAACGTCGGCGTTGAGAATGCTACATCAACATCGATTGCACCCGTACCATATTTCTATGCACCAGGAATTGCATGGTGACGACTTTGAACGTCGTGTACAGTTCTGCAACTGGGCACAAGAGAAATTAGGGGACGATGACAGATTTTTAGCACGCGTTCTATTTAGCGTCGAAGTGTCATTCACCAACAGCGGTAACGTAAATCGGCATAATATACACTATTGGGAAACGGAAAATACACGATGGCTGCGACAAGTGGAACATCAGTGACCTTGGCGGGTTACTGTATGGTGCGGCATTATGGGAGGAAGGATAATTGGCCCCTATTTTATCGATGGCACTCTAAATGGTGCAATGTATGCCGATTTCCTACATAATGTTCTACCGATGTTACTACAAGATGTTTCACTGCATGACACAATGACGATGTACTTCCAACATGATGGATGTCCGGCACATAGCTCGCGTGCGGTTGAAGCGGTATTGAATAGCATATTTCATGACAGGTGAATGGGTTGTCGAAGCACCATACCATGGCCCACGCTTTCACCGGATCTGACGTCCCCGGATATCTTTCTGTGGGGAAAGTTGAACGATATTTGCTATCGTGATCCACCGACAACGCTTGACAACATGCGTCAGCGCATTGTCAATGCATGTGCGAAAATTACGGAAGGCGAACTACTCGCTGGTGAGAGGAATGTCGTTACACGTATTGCCAATTGCATTGAGGTTGATGGACATCATTTTGAGCATTTATTGCACTGATGTGGTATTTACAGGTAATCACGCTGTAACAGCATGCATTCTCAGTAATGATAAGTTCACAAAGGTACATGTATCACATTGGAACAACCGAGATAAAATGTTCAAACGTACCTATGTTCTGTATTTTAATTTAAAAAACCCACCTGTTATCAACTGTTCGTCTAAAATTGTGAGCTATGTTTGTGACTATTACAGCACCATCTATCACAAAGTGAAAAATGTGGTCGAACTAAAACACTCATATTTCTTTACATACTACACGAATATGTAATTAAAAAAATGGGGGTTCCTATTTAACCAAACGCAGTTGATATCCGTTTGACCTACTGCAGCGCCAACTAGCGGGCCAACCATAGTACCATCTGGTTTCCCCCTTCAAGCTAGACAAGCTTCGTTCTTTGCAGTTTTTTTGTTTGACGCTTATTTCGTGAGATATTTGGACCGATCACGATCAATGGAACACCCTGGATATATATTTTTATTTTCTTTTACTTATTTTTTTAATTTGTAATTTTTTTAAATTAAATTAGTCTATGTACCAGAATTCCAGGAGTCACTAACGCCTTCTGATTGGCGGAACGTCCAAATGTGTCTTCTAGAAAATCTAATGGAGATTCTGTTTGTAGTGGCTTCAGAACATCATTTCGGGAAAAAGGTATCAGCATGTCATGGCTTGGACGTTTCAGCTGGAAGGCGGGTCGTGAAAGGCGCTCCGTAGAAAACTGGAAAAGAACTGCTTGTATCTGAGGTTGTGAACAAGTGTATAGCGTCGATCGTTAAGGTACATTCAATAACCTTGTTCTGAATTCTCGTCAGGGCCAAAAAGACAGCAGACCGTATGGCAGCGTATCCACTTCACAGCAATAGCTTTTGGTGCAGGATAGTTCATCACATCCAGGAATAAAAGCATCAGGAAAATGATCTGAGCAGATGTCTGTTGGCTAAGGAAAGCTAAGTTATGCTGCACGTGACTCCAGACATCAGACAATGGACCACATGAGAACTGATGAGCGTCTATGTCCTCCACACCACAGTGAACGCAGGTGGGTGTGCAGTGAGGCGCTTGTGGTGCAAATGAAACTGGTTGACCTGTTTGCCATTGACGGTGATATACCAGGTACACTGGACGCTGATGTCAAGATAACCAGCATGTTACGCTTTCCACACACGAGGCCATATGACCTGAGGAAACATGTTTAATGGAGTTGGAGGTTCGACACATTTGTAATGTGTTGTCTACAGTCTTTGTCCAGGGTATATGTAAAGGGGTAAGGAGTGCAGGATGTAACTTAATTCAAGAAAGAAGTGCCGAAAGTGAGAAAAGGGGGTGGAATGTTTGATAACATGACTGGGGCTGACATGGAGACCAGTGTGCATACATGCAAAAGTAGTAACGTCAGGCTCGTCAGGCAGCGACGCCAGACTTTCAGTCGGGAGTTAACAACAAGTGCCATAACTCTGTCTGGCACATGGAATAAGCCCACTGCACCATGCTCCTGTGGGAGGTCAAGGAGGAATACTGAACTTTAAATAACATCCTGATACAGACAAAGGATCCCATCGCCATCAACTTATGACGTGTGACGGTAATTGGGACCAGGAACACTTGTGCCACATGGGGGATGCGTGAGGCGTGGTAAACATTTACGTACTGCCCATGCCGTACAACGTCGAGGGATCCAAACCAGTGCTCCACAAGGCTAGTCCTCATCATTTGGAGGAGTCGTCTACTGTTGGTTGCCGCTGAACACGTGGACAAAGTGTTTATCACTGTGTTTATTGCAGTTGCATGACTATCTCACAATATCTCATAGCCAACCAACACACCCATCTAGTGCCACCTATCCACAGTCCCCATCATTTCCTCCATGCTCATTACCTTGAGATTCCTGCAGAAGCTTGAACATAATTGTGCATCTACTCTGAATGTGGTGAGCTGGTTGCCCATGAAGGTGAATCAATTATACAGATGTCAAAAGAACAGACACGCTGCATTCATTTAACTTATTTACCTCAATGGACAATGAATCCATGTCTTCAGTGTGGATGCACAAGTACATTTGTCCTGCAGAAATCTCAAAGTAGAGATACAGAGTGTGGAGGCCACGAACAGTGACTGCTGATAGGCTGGTTCTGGTGGGAGTGTGGGTCAGCCACAGAGGAGGGGGAGGGGCGCAAGAAGGTTCGCCCAGTTGCCAGAAACACTGTGTACAGGTGGTGCAGTGGTTAATGCAACTTCCTAGTAAACAGTAGATCCCTGATCGAATCTCGGTGTGGCACACATTTTCACTTGTCACTGCTGATTCTGCATGAACTCCCGATGCAGCTGACATCAATAGTTCTTTCCCTTTCCTTTCCTCTCCCTCTACCTTCAGTTTACATAATATGTATCATAGTGGCATATTCCGCATGGTGTCTGTTCTTTCAGACATGCGCGGTGGTTTTGGTCAGCTGGGAGGCATGGCGAGAGAGTCCGTGCAATTGTGGTAAACAGTGTGTCTGGTTGGTGCAGTGGTCAATACAACTACCTCATAAGCAAGAGAGCACAGGTTCAAATCCTGATCTGGCACATGTCTTCACTAGTTGCTACTGGTTCTGCATGAAGTCCTGATGCAGGTGACATCAGTGGATCCTCTCCTTTTCTTTCCTTTCTTCCCCATCCACTTTCAATTTACATAATATCTATGACATATCAATGAACTTCTCAAGTTTTTTGGTACCTCAATATTTTAGAGCTCATACAATTTGCAGATGAAGCTAATTACATAGTAAGGATTAGGTCGTATTTAGAGTAGGGCTATTTATGTGAAAGTGTAGGTGTTGCCAAGCTACATTTCTCTGTGGACTATGTTTCCCTGTTTTGTGAAATAGTTGAGTTCGTTAATACGACATAATAATGTCTATAGCAGACAGCTACCTAAACATCTTTATTAGCATTAATGGGTACTATATGTCCCTCCTAATAGTTGTCAGACACATTTTCTACTGTGCTTTGGGAGATATTTGCTATTTCATTTTGGCAAAAAAATTCTGCTCATCACATCTTCCATGTGATGCCAAGCGACGACGGATAACGTCGGTTTATTTCCCATTGCAGATAAAATGATTTTTAAAGCGAAATTTTTCATGCTCATTGATAGAAAGGTTCCAAATTACACTAATGCGATATTGATACTATCAGTATGTAATATAAGCAACAATATAAAACGACGAATAATTATCCATGCGAGTGCGCATATCAATAATTATTACGCTCACCTATCGTTGTTCAGAGATTTCTTCGACTAGCCTGGCCAGCTCACGGAGGGTCATGGTCAGGTAACGCATTTTAAGAGGCTCCGGTGGCGATGAGAAAGAAGTTCCCGACTATGGACAGTTTTCCTCGTAGCTGATGGCTAATCACAATACTGGTAGACGTCTTTGCCGGTGAAAGTGTGCGAGGGGGCTACAGGGTATAGGCAAAATAATGTGAACAGTGGTAGTAATCAGATGGTTTTGTTTGACGGTCAACAACACAGGTAAGGCACGTGTCACATTGGACTGTGCGCGTTCAGTACGGGCTAGGCATCAGTACAGGTTGTCTACGAATAATGCACACTTCGTATTTGCATTCAAAGGGCGAGTTCGACGTGCAATGAAAGACCTAATAGAGTTCCAAAGAGGGTAGATTGTGGGGGCCTGATTAGCTGGGGCATCAGCAGCCAAGATAGCGAAATTATTGAGTGTTTCAAGGGCAACTGTTTCAACAGTCATGACAGCCTACACAAAACATGGGAAGACATCATCGCGTAGACGCAATAGTAGGCGCAAATCACAACTAAACGACAGAGATCATTGTACTCTAACACGAGTTGTGCCAAAACAACACAAAACTACGGCGGCTAAAGTGACTGCAGAGCTCAATAGCCATCTTAGAGACGCCATATCTATGGATACTGCCCGCCGAGAACTCCATGAAGCAAATATTCATGGACGAGCTGTTATACCGAAATTATTAGTGACGACAATCAACCCAAAGAAGTGTAAAGTATGGCGTCAGGAGCATAAATCCTGGATGGCTGATCAGTAGAAACACATCGTATGGTCTGACGAGTCAGCATTTCCGTTGTTTCCAATATCGGAATGGGTTTATGTCTACAGAACGCCTAAAGAAGCCTACAATCCTGATTGCATGATTCCAACGGTTAAGCATGGAGGTGGAAGTGTGATGGTGTGGGCAGCCATATCATGGTGTTCTATTGGCCCTATCATTATTCTCAAAGGCCCTGTTACAGCCAACGATTATATGAAAATTTTAGGTGATTAGGTGCACCCCATGATTCAAATGTTATTCCCCAACAATGATGCCATTTTTCAGGACTATAATGCACCCATTCACACAGCCAGGACAGAAAAATAGTGTTATGAGGAGCATGCAACTGAACTGCAGTCTTCCCTGGCCAACACAGTTCCCGAACACGAACATTATCGAACCCTTGTGGGCGGTATTGGAGCGCAGAGAGTTAGGAGAGGTTCTGATCAAAGGGTGGGATAACATTCCACTGGAGATTAATCATTATATCTCAGTATTACAAAAAGATCACAGCTGTATTACGGGCACATGGGGCAATCCCTTGTTAATAAACCATTCCCAAGTAGGTACAGGTGTTCACGTTATTTTGCCTATCCCCTGTAGACTGGCGTTTATTTCCTAGCGGCACTGGCTACACTGAGTGACAAACGTCATGGGATATTTCTGAATATTGCGTCCGACCTCCTTTCTCCCAGCGTAGTGCAGCCACTCGACATAACGTGGACTCAACAAGTCGTTGGAAGCCCTCTGCAGAAATATTGATCCACGTTGCCTTTATAGCCTTCCATAAACGCGGAAGTGGAACCTGTGCAAGATCTTGTGCACGAACCGACCTCTTGATTATTACAATACAGTGCTGTACAGTACAGTAGAGCGTGAGTTTCTGATAATTGTATGGGCTGTCAAATATTTGCGCCCATACTGATTCGGACGAAAATTTAAGATAATCATGGAGCATATGCCACTGGGGTGGTTGGGTAGTATATTTGATCCGTCGTCTAGATTGTTAAAACTCTGACTAACGCTAGAGTAGTATGACTACCAGATACTGTACAAAGAAGGTAAACAGAATCGAGTAGCGAATGCGCTTTCCTATAATCATAGCGTGTTAGGTGGGGACGCACAACAGAAACAGATTCTGTGGAGCCAGCCAGCAACAGTGACAAGAGTAAAGATAAGCCAGCCGAGGCCACGTCCGTGGAGACGCAAGCTGAGTCAGCTGGAGCAGAGACAACGGCTCCGACACAGAACACTGAAGTACAAACCACTGACATAAGAGAAGAAACACTGGAAACAAGCAAGTAACGAAGAAAACCTGGCAGTGCTAAGGAAAATGCACATATCCCCTATTGGCGGACTTCAGGGGATGGGGAGGATATGTGAGCGGGTAAAACAGTACTTGGCCTGGGATGAAAGCAGACATAGAGAATTTCATAAAGAAGTGTTAGAATTGCCAGAAAAACTAAACAACGCAGATAAAGACGAAGTACCCAATGGAATTAACACCAATCCCATAGTTTATTTTTGAAAGATGCGATATTGACATCGTAGTTCCCTCACCACTAACCTAGTCCGGTAATCACGAAGTTTGTTATAGCCGAGCGAATTGCCCGCCAAGCCGCTGACACGGTCGCGCGTAAGTAGGTAGATAACATAATTCTGAAGTTTCGGATCCCTGCAGCATTACTTAGTGACTTGGGGAGTGATTTTATAAGCTATACTATGAAGCGTTTATGTAAACTATTGAGAATAGATAAAATACAGACGACAGCTTACCATCTACAGTCAAATTGTTCACTGGAGCGTTCACATCGTGCGCTAACTGAAATGTTTCGGCACTACATTAGCCGAGATCAGGACGATTGGGACCACTGAATTTCTTTCGTCACATTTGTGTAACACACAACTCCGCACTGTACAACTGGGTATACACTTTTCGATTTTTTTTTTTTTTTTTTGGTTGGTTACTGAGAAAACCAGCAAACGTAGTTTATAACTACGAGGATTACGTGACAGGTTCGACAACGGATGCAACTGCTGCATCAAGCTGCCCACGAGGCGACCCAGGAAAGCGAGGAGAGGAATAAGGTTAATTATAACCCGACGCAGAACACAAAAGAATTTAGAAGGCGTGACTGGATATTGTTGTATGATGAATGCGTGCGAAGAGGACACAGTAAGAAGCTGGACGGTCAGTGGCAAGAATTGTACGTTATTTTCAATTGAAGGAACTACACGAAAATTTCGAGTGGACGCAAGAATTGCCTGATAGAGAAGTAGCGCATTGTCTCCATAGGTTGCACCAGGCAAAAGTGAACGTTGAGGAGTGTGAGAACGTTCAAAAGACAACGGGATGGTATGTGGGAAAAATTACAGAGGCAAGGGGGTTAACTGAGTAGTGGGCCCAGCATGAGACACCTAGAACTAAGTAGGTTATATTCAACTTTATTGGGGAGACTAGTAAGGTACTAGTTGGCACACTAGATGAAGACGATGCGGCATTTTCAAGGCAAAAATAGATGTATTAGAGGAGCAACAGAGAGAGCTCTTGCGATTGTCCAAGGAGTAACTGACGATAGTCAGGGCGTCATTGATAAGGATTAATCAGACACTAAACAGACAATTAAGAAAGCTCAAATTATTGCAGATGGAATAGCGTAACGAACAGGAATGTACAACCGGCTTTGATTATGATAACCATCATGGAACAGTTAGTGCAAGTTAGGACAAAATGTGTCCCGTTGAACTCACTAAGGTGAAGGATACCTGTTATTGTGAATAATGGATTTAGACATATTTTTAGCAGATGACACCTTAAGTTATGTATTAAATATACTTTTAGTTGATAGTTATGTATATACACTGTATCAAGTATGGCCATTACCGACTGAGTACGATCTGGTGAAGACATTATTCTCTTATATAGCACCAGAGAAGAAATTCAAATGGCTCTGAGCACTATGGCACTTAAAATCTGAGGTCATCAGTCCCTTAGAACCTAGAACTACTTAAACCTAACTAACCTAAGGATATCACACACATCCATGCCCGAGGCAGGATTCGAACCTACGACCGTAGCCGTCGATCGGTTCCGGAATGAAGCTTCTAGAACCGCTCGGCCACCGCGGCCGGCAGAAGGAATTCCTTATAGTAGATTAAATGAAGCGACAGTATGCGCAACTGTCTAGTGATAAGTTACTTTCTAAAACAGTCACGATGAGAAAACAGATCTGTAAACAAAAATTCCCCCTAATGACCACTTAACGTTCACGAGCGATGTGAAGCTCCGACGTTATAACCAGTTCAAGAATGCAATCTTAAATTCATCATTTTAAACGAAAGTATCCAGACTATGTAATGATTCATCATTCAGCGACATCATTGTGTGAGGGACTGGTAGATTAAATTTCTTAAGTAAGTGTAAGGGTTATGGTGCACATATAAGGTTGCAAGCTGACCATGTCATTCGCATCAACATAGATAAAGCAAACATAGTTCCTAAGCTAAACACGGATATAGATTGTTGTATAATAGATGGCCAGTGGAGTGGCCGAGCTGTTCTAGGCGCTTCAGTCTGGAGCCGCGAGACCGCTACGGTCGCACGTTCGAATCTTGCCTCGGGCATGGATGTTTGTGATGTCCTTAGGTTAGTTAGTTTTAAGTAGTTCTAAGTTCTAGGGCACTGATGACCTCAGATGTTAAGTCCCATTGTATTCAGAGCCATTTGAACCATTTTTTATGATAGATGAGAAAGTGCAAAACATGACGCAAATCCTCATACTACTACCATTAGAGCATATAGTTAGACAACTAGACGATTTAAAGATAGCAGGTCGCAAAATGTACGACTTACAAAATGAAATATAGTACCAGCAGAGAAAGCCATTTAAAGTTTGTTCAAGCAGTATGTATTCCTTGTGGGGATACGGGAGTTCAGTGCTGCTTTACACCTGTTGTATGTGTATTTATTTAAATGTTGTAGAATGTGTGGAAGACGGTTTGTGAAGTAGGAGGAAAACGTTGGAGTATCAAATACGGTTGGAACAGATAGCAATCCTAGAAGTATGGCAAGTTATACTCCCTCTCACTAGACTGTACAGTGCGGAGAGGAGGAAGAGATAGTAGAGTATGAATGAGGGCTGTACAACGTACCCCTCATGCAGCCAGAGTGTTATGGAGAGAACGTGGTCAGACACTGCAACACAGCAGAAATATGGACGTAAACACGCCTATGTGGGAGTCACCAATTCTGTGTGCTTACAAAAGATAAGCTAACTCAAGCTCTTTGATATAAACAATGTAGGGAAAATATATGTTAACTTGTCCAAGTCTTGGAAACTCATGTGGTGGAAAGTATATTAAATTTTTGACACAATGGCATCAAAATGCGAGTGTTATAACCATTCCAAAAAGACAGAAAGACTGGAGGTATGTGAGCTCAAATAACGGATTTTTGTGAAATTGTAACTTATGTGATAACTGAAAATGCAAATTCTCTTAATGAACCACGTACTCTCACAGAATATGTCACACAATAAAGAACCTTTAACATATAGGATGTGCAAAGACAAAGTTGACAATAAAAGCTGACAATGTTCACTTGCACACGGTATCAGTTGACGGAAATTTTGCAACCTCTGAGGTCTGAGCTTACAAAATTTATCCTGGGAGATGGGAGGTGTCGTATATGGTAAAATATTCAGTCCTAAGAATAGTAAAATAACTAAGTGTGGAGTATTCAGATCTAGCCAGAATGAAAGTTTATAAACCGCTGCTGACTGAGAGGCCTGTGAAATATTTGTCTGACACACAGGAAGCCGCTATGCAAAGCTTGTTCTGCTAACAATGACCAGACCCTGGAGCATCACAAAGTTTGTAGCAAACACAGCCGCCTGACACTTGGACGGCACAGGCACCAGTACAAGGGGAATACTTACAGGTGACATTGAGCAAAATTACGTGCTAGCAGCAAGAAGTGATGCGTTAACCTAACGATGGTCACCAATGTAACAGGCTTCATGGAACGTTCCAGAAGGGTGGTATCGATTGCATGATGTTCATTGGGAGAGTCCTTAGAAAATGTAGTCCATCAACAAAGAAGGGGGCTTACAAAACACTCGTTCGACCTATACTTGAGTATTGCTCATCAGTGTGGGGTCCGCACCAGGTGGGATTGAAGGAGGAGATAGAGAAGATCCAAAGAAGAGTGGTGCATTTTGTCACAGGGTTATTTGGTAAGCGTGATAGCATTATGGAGATGTTTAGCAAACTCAAGTGGCAGGCTCTGCAAAAGAGGCGCTCTGCATCGCGGTGTAGCTTGCTGTCCGGGTTTCGAGAGGGTGCATTTCTGGATAAGGTATCGAATATATTGCTTCCCCCAACATATACCTCCTGAGGAGATCACGAATTAGAAATTAGAGAGATTCGAGCATGCACAGAGGCTTTCTGGCAGTCGTTCTTCCCGTGAACCATACGCAACTGGAACAGGAAAGGGAGGTAATGACAGTGGCACGTAAAGTGCCCTCCGCCACACACCATTGGGTGGCTTGCAGAGTATAAATGTAGATGTAGATGTAGAAAAGTCAGCAAACTGGCAGGGAGAGCGGTATTGCTGATTGCATGCCTGTCTGCACTGCATCCACATGACACTGCATTACAGAAACAGTTACAGAAGCTGGTCAATATCCTTTGGAACCCTGGGCCTGACTGAGGAGCTGATTTTTTTTATCATGCTCTTGGCATACAGAAAAAAAGTAATTGTTATTCTTGTAATTCGGAATAAGACAGTCAGAGTAATGACAAGGGCTGATAAAATTATAAAGTGTATGATTTTGTTCGTTAATATAAAATCTTAATATTGATCAATTTATACATTTTCGGAGTGTTAATTACATATGTCTTGAACTACCTAACATAATTGTAACAATTAAAAGACATGAGTACAGTGGCAGACCATGTACATCTCTACTCTTACCAGAGAAAATATTAGCAAGACCTAACAACAGCAGAGTTTATACGGCAACTGAAATAGTGCATAAAACACTTTGCTAAATACAAAGAATGGTAATAAAACTGTTAAAGAAAATGCTGCACAGTCTCTCATTAGAAACCCCATTCTATTCATCAGAAGGATTCTAAGAAATGCCCAATATAACATAACCACATCAAACTATTTACATAAAATATTGTATTAAAAAGAATTAATATTTCAAGCATTTAGATGAAACCGTAGTCATTCCAAATGACTACCCTGAAATCTGAATAGTTGAAAAAAAGTATCAGTTATCACATTACTGTCCTCTTAAATGTTTTGAGAGTAACAAAAAGGGCATATTACAGAACATACTGCAAGTTTTCATTCACTAAATTCAGTTGGAAACCCGAAGGAACCTGCTCTTCTTCTCATACTGCCCCCATATGTTTAGAGAGAAGAATATCGAGGGAATAAAATTTGATTAAGTAGAGTTTGGGCAGAAGTATAGTTCATCCAGATGTTCCTTTTGTAAGACAAGCAGCAAGAGTACTTCAGATAAAATCTTACTCTGGCATGCACAGTGAGAGTTACATGTTACGAGTGTTGTTTCTAGTAATCCTGCATATTTGGTTCACTAGTCAAACAGTCAAACAACTCATATTAATGAGTTTTATTTACAACAAGACAAGTACAAATACTTAACTTTGATCTCAGAATTCTTGTAGTGACTGCTGATCTCTAACTGTGCGACACCGAGTTTGCTAATAAAAAGGCTACAATGTGATGGCTAACAAAGTGGCTATTGTTGAAGCTACTATCAAAGTAGTTGCCACCAGTTTGGTGCGGCGCTTATGTTGTCTTCACCTAGTAGCCGCTGCTGTTGTGTTGTCGTCCTGAAGGGAGGTCACTCAGCATGAGATTGGCTGACCTCTTCTCAGAGGCTCCCTTTCTTTGTCGTTTCAGACTGGCATGATGGCACTGAATTTATGCCATAACAACGAGCATCTTCACTAAATGCAGAATGACTTCTTTTCATCTCATCCAGTGCACACATAACAGTGAATCACAGTGCCATGCAGAGAGTGAATAGTACCAATTCTGCAGTAAGATGTACAACAGAGGTGGATACGTTACTGATGATAAAGCTGTGACTAATTGAGTAGTATGGAACTGTAAACAGTTCCTTTTACTCCACAGATATATACAAAACACTATAGTTCACATACAAACTGTTGCTTCTCTCAGACTGGGAAAGCACATAGTGACACTAATACAATGATATAAAGTAACTAATTACGTGCATAATGATCAAGTTTTTAAATTACTAAGAAAGATGCTCAAAATCACTCTGTATTATTTTTTTAATCACTTTGCAGGATTCCTAATGTCTGAAAGACTATAAACTAAGGTGGACTTTGTGGAGCCCTCAGCTATGCACAGCAAAGGATGTTGAGGAAAGTCTCACAGCATCAGAATTTCTACTAATCAAAGCTGCATTCATCACTATCTCTGAAAAATTGTCATTTGAAAACAGCTGACATATTATTCATTGAGTATAACACAATACCGAATTCATATTCAATAGAGGGATCAAAATCTAAGACCAGTCTTCACAGTTTATGGTAACATGGTTTTGTACTCAGCACTCTGCAAGGTACAGTATCGAATGTGGGATATGGTACACAGTATCATTAGAATTCTCTTCTGGCACTCGTATGTATAATTATACACAGACACAGATTTAGCAGTTGTTCCTTGTATCTTTACAAGGGTTCACTAATGTTGGTAAATTCTGTGTAGCATTTCTTATACATTACGGATTATGTATGTGTGTGTGTGTGTGTGTGTGTGTGTGTGTGTGTGTGTGTGTGTGTGTGTGTGTGTGTGCATGTGAGTGTGTGTAAAGGGGTGGGGGGCTGTTCATAGTTTATTATGATATCCTCTCATAGAAAAGAGTAAGCAATCTTAACAGTATCATTAACTCACCATTCTTTTACCATTTCTTATCAGACCCTGTGAAGAAAGTGTATATTATACACAGTTCTCTTTTAAATTTTATGAGGAAATGACGGGTAACAACAAGTGATAGAGATATGAATAGCTGAACGAATGTTATTTTGATTGAAATGTAAACCTTAATCAGTTTCCTGACAAAGAAGCCATAGAGAAATTTCATAAACACAGGATGAACAACTATATATCACTTAATTATATTTAAGAGCTTTACGTGACTGCAATGGATTCTCATGGTATAGAGAAGCCATGTGGGGCAGAAAATTGGACTGTTTGGAAGTTTGCAGTACAAAATTTATTACATGCAGCGGCCGGTGCAAATGAAGTGTTTATTGGCAACGTAGAAAAACCGGCTCTTTTGCCAGCAAATGCAACATCGGCGCAAATAGATGTGTTTACCACTTCTTATTAGGCCCTGTGAAGAAAATGTATATTATACACAATTCTCTTTTAAATTTTACAATGGAATAAGAGGTAACAATAAGTGATGAAGATATGAATAGCTGAAGGAATGTTATTCTGATTGCAATGTAAACCTCAATCAGCTTCCTGACAAAGAAGCCATGGAGAAAATCCATAAGCATAGGATGAACAACTATACATCACATAATTATACTTAAGAGTTACAATTTGAAATGTTGAATGTTCTGATTGTAACAAACCACTGATACTCCACACAGTGATATAATAATCATTATTCAATGAATTGACATTGTCCTTATGACAAACTCATTTATTTAATTATTACATTTTCTTTACATAACATTAAACCACCTTTCAACACACATTACAAAGAATTGACATCAAGGGAAATCTCTTTGCCATTGAACTGATTGATCCGTACTAATCCATCAGTAAGTAGATAGATTCCTGTGTACCTGAAACATGAAACAATATTGGAGCTTTCTCATACACAAAGCACTTGTTCTATATTTCCTTTTTAAAAACACACGAATTGGGAAATAGGCAAAAACTGAAGAAACCAGAGCGCCTTACTGAAATTATACTGGCTAAAATGAATGAGTCAAAGTATTATAATGAGGCTATTAATTCTGTAGACCATGAACACTGGAGAAGAGCAATGGAGGAGAAATGACTTCATTGCTCTTCTCCAGTGTTCATGGTCTACAGAATTAAGAGCCTCTGTGTAATTCTTTGGCTCATTTATTTCAGCCAGCATAATTTCAGTAAGGTGCTCTCGTTTTTTCGGTTGTTGCCTATTTCTCAATTCTCCTTCACTACAACATTCTTTTGTTGAAGTGAATTGTTTATATTAATCTCTCGGCTGTGTACTATATCTATGTCTTTGGTTGGTGTCATAAAATAAAGTACATGAGTCTTATTATAGCAACTACGTTGTGTGTATGCTTTATGTAGTGTACTTTAGTTCTTTACTGAAGTTTCTGCAACAGGTTATGGGCCCAGTACACGATTCAAGAAAGGAATTGGGTATTACAATTTTACATTTCGTGACATGAGAAATGTGTTAGCGTGTGTTGTGTGCTATACATAGTTTGTATTGTATATACGAGAACAACTGCTGCATTTTCCTTTTGTGGAATTTTTTTGGTTGTAAGTCTGAACGTCTTAAGGGACTGCAATGGATTTTCATGGTATAGAGAGGCTGTGTGGGGCTGAAAATTGGACTATTTGGAGGTTTGCAGTTCAAAGTTTTTTTATGTGCATCAGACAGCGCAAGCAAAGTGTGTATATGCTTTGTCAGTGGATGCAACATCAGCACAGATAGATGTGCTAATGCTCCGCTAAAAACATGGGACAAAGCCGATAGTGCAGCGAATCAGATTATTGTTAGAACTGTGGAAACAAAAGTCATGGCATTGTTGGTTGCATGTGAGACTGCACCAACCGTGTTTGAATGGAAAACAAAGCAAGCTGCATATTCTGTTCAGTCAGAATTCCTAAATTTTTATATGAGTTCAGGCGATGACATGGTGACACATCTTACTTGCTTTGAAAACTTAGTTCTTCGAATGCAACAACACAATGTGAAACCTGATGAATCATCGTTAATGGTTCAACTACTTGACACACTGCCTGACAGTTATGAGAGTCTGTGACATTCATGGTGAACAAGATCTGAAGATCAACAAACACTAAAGCATTTGATGGACATGTTAACTTCTGATGACAGTTGTCATGCTTGTTGGAGGGAGAAATGAGACAAGGTAGTTGCACTTTTTGTTACCAAAGCAAACATTAAAAATGCAGACTGCACCATTATGAGGAATGTTACTTTGTCAAACAAATACAAAACGTCTACAAACAAAACGAAGCTCAATATTTCAGTTGTGGTGGATTTTGCCATACTAAAAAAATATGTCCAAATGGGAAACACAAGCAAAAAAAAATCATCCACAACCAAAATAAAAGTAATTGCCTAACCAGGCTTTGATTGGTGAAGTAATAAGTGCAGAATAGGGCGAGGGCTCATGGATCGCTGATTGTGGAATGACAAATCACATGCTAAGAAAATTGAGTGGTATACATCATTCACTAAGTTTGCAACACCACTGCAGATATGCATGGGCAAATATTCGACTACGAACACACTAGGAAAAGGGACTATTTATTTGGAAGCTTTTGTCAATGGAAAATGGAAGTTATGCCATATGTATAATGTTTTGTATACTCCAGAAGGGTGAAGAAATCTCTCTTCTGTATCATCTGCTATGGACAAGGAATTGGATTTTTATTCATCGAAAGACAAGTGTGAGTTCCGAAACAATGGCATTGTAAATGCATGTGGCATATGTAGTGGCAACCTATTGAAGATGTTGATTCAAGTGACAAAACAAATTCAGCCTTGTGATCCTGAGGTAAGTCCTGCATCAAAGGACTCTCTGCAAATTTGGCATGAACACTTGGGTCATCGAAACAAATGTCATGTCCAATAGTTCTTGAAGCAGTGTGGTGTTGAAGCTGAAGATGTTGGTGAAGAATTATGTGAGGCATGTGTTAAGGGGAAGCAGCATCACAGCAATTTTCAGTTATGACAGCAGCGTGCCACACAACCTGGAGAAGTGATTCATGCTGATCTGTGTGGACCTATGGAGTGTAAATCGCTGGTAGGAGCAGAATATTTTCTTTGCTTCACTTGTGACATTTCAAGATTACATGTGATATATTTTCTCAAGCAGAAGTCTGAGACTGCAGAGAAGATTGCAGAAATGGTGAGTATTGTGAAGAATTTTTGTGGTCAACTACCAAAAGCTTTTCAATGTGATGGTGGACGAGAATTTGATAATACTGAAGTTAAAGATTTGATGAAATTAAATGGCATACAACTCATCATTACAAATCCTTATACTTGAGAGCAGAATGGATGTGCTGAGTGCACTAACAGAACAGCTGTGGAACTGGCTCGAACCGTGTTGCAAGCTCGGGGCCTGCCTTAGTTTTTGTAGGTAGAAGTAGTAAAAGCAGCTGTTTATGTGTTAAACAAAAGTGGTAAAAGTCATGTGGATGGGAAAACACCTTAGGAGGTATTCACTGGAAAGATGATACAGCTAAATAAACTTCATATTTGTAGAATAAAGTGTTTAGTTCATATTCTGAAGGAAAAGCTAAAGAAATGGTATCCAAAGGGAAAACCAGAAATGTTAGTTGATTATTCTGATGGCATTGATGGCTTTTGAGTGTGGATTGAATGAGAAAAATGGATTATTCGGAGTAAGGATGCCAGCTGGTGTGGCCAAGCAGTTCTAGGCGCTTCAGTCTGGAACCGAGTGACCGCTACGGGACTGATGACCTCAGTTGTTGAGTCCCATAGTGCTCAGAGCCATTTGAACCATTTTTGGCGTCAGGATGTTGTTTCTGAACCTAAGAAAACTGGTACAACAACGTTGTTACTCCCAAGTGAAGCAGGCAATCAAAAATTGAAGAATTATAAGATGCAAATGTGTTTAAGGAACCTACAAAAGAAAGTTCTAGTGAAAGAGATATAGGCAACAATTGAAGAAACCAGAGCACCTTATTGATATTAGGCTGGCTGAAATACATGAGCCAAAGAATTATAAGAGGCTATTAATTCTGTAGACCATGAACACTGGAGAAAAGCAATGGAGGAAGAAATGACTTCATTGAAAGAAAATGCTACATGGACTTTGGAACGTCTGCCACCAGACCATAAGCCTATTACAAACAGTTCGGTTTATAGAATTAAGCATAAGGCGGTTGGTAAAATTGACTATAATGAAATGTTCATTCCTGTTGCTAGATACAATACAATTAGAACAATTTTGAGTGTTTCTGCTAGTGAGCAACTTCAGTTGGCACAATTTGATGTAAAATCTGCTTTTTTGAATGACTTCTTAGAGGAAGAGATATATATGGAGCAGTCTGAGGGATTTAGTGATGGACCAAATCGGGTATGCAAACTTCATAAAATATTATATGGACTAAAACAATCTCCAAGGTGCTGGAACCAACAGTTATAGGACTTCCTAATAAATCTTGGGCTTGTGGAAAGTAAGGCAGACCTGTGTTTGTTCTATTGGGAAAACTGGAATGACAAGTTGATGGTAGTTCTATATGTTGATGGTGGATTAATATCTGCAAGTAAGAAGAAGTATATTGAAGTTTTCCTAAAGGAAATTCAAGATGAGTTTAAAATTACTGTTGAGCCAGTAGGGTATTTCTTAAATATTAATGTTGTATGTCATGATAATGGATTAATAGAGATTAATCAAGAAAGTTATGCTAAAGATATTCTTCGATGGTTTAACATGACACAGGGAAATCCTGTGACAACTCCAATTGAGCAGTATCTGCAGCCAAACGAGTTAACCAGTGATAGTCTAACTACTGCTCCATATCGAGAAGTAGTTGGCTGTCTTACGTATTTATCTGTTGGTACAAGACCCAATATAGCATTTGCAATGAGCTATGTGTCAAAATTTTTAGAGAATCAAGAAAATCACTGGTCTGTGGTAAAAAGAATCCTAAAATATATAAAAGTTTCAGTGTCATTGGGTATAAAGTATGATGCTAGCCATGCAAACAGGAGGCTGGAGATATATACTGATGCTGATTATGCCAGTGATCCAGCAAACTGACACTCAGTTAGTGGAGTGGTTCCAAGATTTTGTAAAGGAGCAGTTACCTGGGCTAGTAGGCGGCAACATTGCATATCAATGTCAACAACATAGTCAGAGTATGAGGCTGCCAATGAAGGGGCAAGAGAAGGAATATGGAAGGGGCAAGAGAAGGAATATGGCTATCTAAGCTCTATGAAGAAATTTCACCACTGGAGAGTGTTTTCTTCTTGTTGATAATGCAAGAACTATTAGACTGGACAAAAATTCTGAATTTCACAAGAGGTCAAAGCATATTGATGTTCACATGCCCTACATCCATCAGAAAATTCTAGAAGACCGGCTAGCCATTGAGCATGAACCAGGCAATCTGCAAGCTGCAGATATTCCCACCAAATTTAAGATCATTATTTGGAATGTGTTAAGTACTGCATTTAGCAAGAAAAACATTTAAGGGACATGTTGAAGCGAAAGGTTTATATTAATTTCTCTTCTGTGTACTATGTCTTTGGTTGGTGTCATATAATAAAATACATGTGTCTTGTTATAGCAACTATGCCATGTGTATGCTTTATGTTGTGCCCTTTAGTTCTTTCTTGAAGTTTCTACGATACTGTACACAGTACCTGTAATACTTGCCAGTAAGAAATTTGGAAAATTTCCAACCCACACATTAAATTTAAACTACTGTTGGTATCTAGTGTCACTGTACCATGCAGATTTTAATCTATGCACAATAATGAGTTTTGAGAATTAGCTGCTTGATATCTTTAGAAATTTTCCTTGTCTGTAATCAAGTCGCAGTATACAAACAATGGATTTTCAGTTTTTGTAGCAAACCTTTGGCAAACGTTCTCCTATAGTCTAGTTACTGCAGATTCGAGTGAGACAATATCATAAGGTCATAAACCCACCCCCAACAAAAAATAGTTCAGTAAATACATTTATATTTTTACATTTACTTATTTTTAAATTTCTTGGAAAACTTTTAGGGAATAAATTAGAATGACAACCAAGCACCTTGAAAATGACAAATAAGGCTAGGGAATGACAAGCTGCATTTAACACAGACTGCTCTTTTGTTGCTAGCCAATAGAGATGGGATGGGGGTTTAACCAGAAGCAGAGAACATTCCAGCTGGATAAACAGGCCCGTTCACAAACTGACTTTACCTGGTGCCAACGTCAAACCCGACATGGTTTGTTAGCACACAAGTAGAGCCAGCCAACTGCAGGAAAGTAAGGAAGGCAAGACAGAAAGGGAAAGGTGCTCCTCTGAGAGAGTGTGTGTGTGTGTGTGTGTGTGTGTGTGTGTGTGTGTGTGTGTGAGTGTGTGTGTGTGTGTGTGTGTGAGAGAGAGAGAGAGAGAGAGAGAGAGAGAGAGAGAGAGAGAGAGAGAGAGACAGAGAGAGAAACACATTGAAACAAATGAAAGAAGCAGCATTCCAATTATTTACATGCCTGTATAGCTATAGTCTCCAGAGTTTTGTTCAAAGTCAAGGTGCTAAGTGAAATACTGTTAATGGTGGGTACAGGCTATAGTTCGATATTACATAAAAAAATCACACTGTTAAAGTTGTGAGATTTTGAAATTGTATCATCAGTGGCATGTAGTGACAGCAATATTGATTTTAATTAAAAAGGTACCACCTTAAATACAAAGCATTTATATTAATATATGACTAGTTTCAATAATTAAAGCACCATCCTCTGAGGTAAAATACTTGACTATCAGTACCCTGTCAATGTGAAATGTAGTATAATATGCATATCATACTATAATTCACATTGCTTTGCTTCTGTCATGTCAAAGACATATATCTTCTCCAGGAAGCAATGTAATGCAAGCTTCCTTTTCAGGTCTGCAAGCAAACTTTGGCCTACCTATGTTTTAAATTATACAGGGTGAGTCAAAAAGAATAATCCGATTAAAAAAAAAAAAAAAAAAAAAAAAAAAAGCAAAACAAGATGATGACTGTTGTGTTATTTGATATGTATGCATGAGCAACTTACCATTTAAAGGAGCAAATTCTCAAGTTTTACATGGTTACTGCTAGGTAGCAACAGGGTGCCCTCCTACTCCTCCCCCCCCCCCCCCCCCCGCCATTCTTCTAAAAATGGTGTCAGGACAACTGAAAGGGTTTTCTGTTCTATGATTTGCGCAGTGCCGGTCAATAATAACGGTTCAACATGACTTTCGTATTATGTATGATGTGGATCCTCCTACAGTACAGAGCATTTGATGATGGCATGAACAATTCCAAGGAACAAACTGTTTGTGTAAACATAAATCACTGGACATCCCCAAGTGTCTGAGACAGATCTCGAACACATCCGACATAGTTTCACAAGAAGTTCATAGAAATCAGTTCACCTTGTACCTCAACAGCTCAACATGCCTCCAATGTCCATCTGGCATGTGTTGTGTTGATGTTTACACATGAAACAAAACAAAATTCAGCAAACTACAAGCCCCTCTTGAAGGTGACAAGGCATTTACTTAACGATTGAGAACAGCATTTTTGCTTATAGTTGTCAGTGCTGACAGACAGGCAACACTGTGTGAAATAACTGCAGAAATGTTTGTGGGATGTACAGTGCAGCAAAATTTGGTGTTAATGGGTTATGGCGACAGCCAACCAACACGAGTGCCTTTGCTAACATCATGACATCACCTGCAGTGCCTCTCCTTGGTTCATGACCACATGAGATTATTGCAAAACTATGATCTGATCAGATGAGTCCCAGTTTCAGTTGGTAAGGGCTGATGGTAGTGTTTGAGTGTGGCATAGACCCCACAGAAACCATGGATCCAAGTTGTCAATAAGGCACCGTGCAAGCTGGACGTGACTCGATAATTCTGTGGGCTGTGTTTACATGGAATGGATTGGGTCCTCTGGTACAACTGAACCGATCATTCACTGGAAATAGTTATGTTTGGCTACTTGGAGGTCATTTGCTACCATTTGTGGACGAATTTTTATGGATAACAATGCACCATGTCATTGGGATACAATTGTTGACAAATGGTTTGAAGAACATTCTGGACAATTTGAGCCAATGATTTGGCCACTCCAATGACTCAACATTAATCCCATCAAAGATTTATGGGACATCATTGAGAAGTCAGACCGTGTATAAAGTCCTACACAGGCAACATTCTCATAATTATGGATGGCTATAGAGGCAGCATGGCTCAATATTTCTGCAGGGGACTTCCTATGAGTTCTTGAGTTCTATGTCATGTTGAGTTGCTCCACTACACAGGGCAAAAGGAGGTCCAACTTAGTATTAGGAGGTATATTATGACTTTTGCACCTCAGAATAATTAGCTTCTCATAGTATGGGCTCAGGAATATCTTTTTGAAACACAATGCACCTGAAAGCATGAGACTAAATGTGCACAACTGTTTTTAAAATAAAGAGATCTATGTATACATCTGTGATCTCACTCCCCAAAATGATGTGAAGTACATAACAGAGGGTACTCTCATTATGCCCCGTATCAGGTTCTCCTGCCATTCCTTTCACTTACGTCTCTGTGTGCTCTGTAATAGTCTGCTTTAGGCTATAGAGCCCCACAGGAACAATGCACAGTCCCTGAACTATCTCTCTACATTTTTCACTTAATGCTGTTGCCTGAAACATGATAAGTAGGCTTTTATAGGATAGTTGATGTCTATCTTCAGGCATCTGTCAGGTCAGGTTTTACAGCATTTCCATTATGTAACTTTAAAAAACATTTTAATGGAGAATATAACAGTGATCTACATGGAGCACATTAAAACAGTTTTGACCATAACTGAACATTTTCTAACAAATTTCAACCAGTTTCAATCAAATAGCAATCACCTTCAGATACAATAAAATAGGTACAAGGTATATTTCCTTCTATATTTGAATTGTACTTATGTATCAGTGTATATGGTCTTCAGACTGTCTTTCTTTCAGTCACTTTTTAACTGAAATCAGTTGCAGTCTTTTAATAAATGTTCTATTCTGACCAAAACTGTTTTAAGTTTAATTTTAAGAACTTTTTGTGATTCTCTCTTGTAAGTCAAAAATACCTGGCACAATTAATGCCGTCGTTCTCTGTAAACAATCAGCATTCCCTTATATATGTGAGTGATTTCAGTTGTGACTCATTGAATTTGTTGTTGTAGGATACTATGCTTTTGCATTTCTTATCCCTCCTCCTCTTTCCTTGCCCCCTGCCCCCCCCCCCCCCTTATATCCTGCCAGAAATTTGCTGTTTCAGGCTAAGCAGGCTGCACAGAATAAAATGACAATTAAGAGCCACACTGCACATACTGGTTCATTTAAAAATCAGTCACCTAACTATAATTTCCTTTCCTATTTTACAAATATTGTAATTCACTTGTACCAAGGCTGGGATTTGAACACAGGTCACCTGCTCGCTAGGCAGACATGCTACCTCTTCACCACCTCGGCACAGTGAGTTTACCCAACTGCGTGGGCAAACCTGCAAGCCTCCCTCCTAAATCCTAATTCCCGTTCACTCCTCAACCACCTTGGTGTTCCTAGTTTAGGGGGAATACTAAATGGGCTGAGGTATGATACGGAACTGGGACTGAGGAGCGAGGCACGCCAGGGTTGTGTGAGCAGCTGTGCAAAGGCACTGTACCAGTGTGGCATAGCGGTAAGTGCATCTGCATAGTGAGGACGAGACCCAGGTTCAAATCCCGACCTCAGTACAAATTTTCATTTGTCACTTCAGTATGTATATGTACACCATAGATGTGAATCTAGTCTGAGCTGCTGGTGGTAGTGGCCATGTGTGTATGTGGTGTGCTTGGTTGTGTGAGTGTGGTTGTATGTGTTTACATTGCTGAAGAACTCTTTGGCCAACAGCTGTAATGTGTAACAGACTTTCTGTTGTGCCTGTCTGAAACTTGATGGGTCATCTTAATGTGTTGCATAAGTTTGTGTGTGCATGTTGTCTCATTCCATTGAAAGCCTAATCGGCCGAACGCTCACTTTCTGACAGTCTTTTTGCTGTGCCTACCTGCGGCTAAGCATCTCCACTATAAGGTGAGTACTGACTATCTTTTTCATAACATTATTACATTCCATCCTGGATATTCTACTGCTTAAAGAACAACAATTATTTTCATTAACAGCTCCACATTTATTTATAAGAAAATAATAATTAGCACACCACCTGGGTTGTGGGAAAACTTTTTGGTAATATTAACAAGCTATATTAGACATAGAATTATTAAGCTGTGTAAAAAAGTGAATCATCTGTTATTATCTTTGATTGAATACTGTTTTGAATACAATTATGTGCCAAACTCTGGAGGGACTATATCAAAGTCCTCTTTCATTTGTACTACAATATTTAAAGTTCTTGACTGCAATAAGTGAAGGCTTCACAGTATATGAATTCTATAGGTGAAACAGAATGTATGATCATGTAGGCATAACTGCTGATTTATGGTGGTTTACATAATCTATAGCATAATGTCCATTTATGATGATGTAATTTTCACAAATTTTTATGTAACAGTCAATGATACATAGTGCTATAAGTAACAATGATACATGGATATACTGTAGCCATTTTGAAAATTTAAATTTACATCAGTGGAGGCCATTTCTTTCAGTTTTATTTCTATGTTTGTCAAATGAGAAGTTATGTTATGTGTTAAGGATGAGTACGGAGTTTCAAGTATAGGATGAAGTACTGTACAATGTATAGCCTGTAACTGTTTAGAAGTACTTAGTTAGTCTGCAACACACACATATCATGGATAAATAATTATCTCATACAATTTATATTATCATTTCATGATATACTGACAACAGTGTTTAATTAATGTTATGAATAAGATGCCTGTAACAGTCTGGTGTTAAATGACATTGCCCCTACACCACTATCACCTACTTGTATTTTGAAGCTGCTACCCACGTCATCTGTGGGTTTCTGTGATAACCTTGAATTTATGCAATTTTGCATTGGCCAGTGTTAGTTGCAAGCTTCCTAAGAGTGATGGAGGAAACAGTATGGCATCTATAATGTTTGAGGCTGTGTCCAACAATTTTACTGACTGCAATAAATCAAGGAAACTACTAAGTAAATGTTTACATTTCATTTAAACCATTGGAAAATATATTAAATAAGGATACCAGTCATAATATTAAAAATCAGGAAAGGTGTTTTGAAGAGCTGTCATGTGTATATTGGTGTTGAATGAACTGTGTTCCCAATATCACCCATGAAATGGACACTGGTATTACCGCCAGGCGATATTAGGAGCAATTGTTTTAATTTGTTAACCAATAAATGTCATAGTTACTTCTGTCCGTCTGTCCAGAGAAAAAGAAATGGGAATGGTGAGAGCGTTTAAGATGTATGAAGTACCCAGATCAACAATTTGAGAGTGCATTGAAAGATGTGCAAAACGACAAACTGAAAAGGAAACTACAGTTGTTAGACAGAAACTTGGAAGGAAAAATGGAAATGAGCATAAAGCAGTGAGGGCCAGGAGTCCCCCATTTGGGGAAGTTCGGCAGCAGAGGGCAAGTACTTATTGCATTTGATGCCACATTGGGCAACTTGTGTGTCAGAGATGGGGATGAAATGATGATGAAGAGAAAAATCTCCTGCTCCAGAAGGGAATCAAACCCGGGCCCCTTGGCATGGCATTCCACCGCACTGACCACTCCGCTTACGGGGGTGGACACTTGGAAGGAAACATGATGACATGTGAAGTAGAGAACGAATTGATCTAGTACTATACAGAAGGGGAAAAGATTATTTTTGGTTTGACACATAAGGAGTTAAAGCAGATGGTGTATGAGCTTGCCTTAAAGAACAATCTGCCTCACCCCTCTTCTGAACCAGAAAATATGGCACATTAAAAGTGGATTAACTTATTTTTGAAAAGAAATTGTTCCCAGCTAACAATATGAACACCACAATCATTGACAAGAGCTGGAAAAGTATGCTTTATTCAAGATAATGTGAACTCATTTTTCTGTATTCTAAAAGCAGAGTTGCTAAAATCAAGTTCAACCTTACTAGAACATTTAACAAACACAAAACTGGAATCACAACTGTCCAAAGCAAAAATGTGAAACTTATTTGTGTGAAAGGAAAATGGGCTATTTACAATCTTTCATTGGCAGAAAGGGGATATCTGAACACTGTTATGTCAGGTGCCAGCTAGTATGTCACTCCAATATAGCTTTCTCCAGAAAAAAGCAGGACTTGAAGCTAACGAAGGGAGTTCCTCCTGGAGCTATTCCAAAATTTTGTCCATGTCTGTATTCCAATTCATAGCATGCATAGGAGGTAGCCTCTAGATATTGCTTTCATGGAGCCATTTAAAACTTTATATTCAAGAAATTGGAGGTGGATTTACAGTAACTAGGGTAGAATTGTGACACAGTGTGAAGTAGCTGAACTCATGGACAAAGCATACGTTAGAACAGCAATCATGAGAAATGCACTGAATGGTTTTCATGGCACTGGTATCTGTCCTTATAATGACTCAGTATTTACTGAAGCTGACTGTATTCATGAACTGAATGATAACCAATTAAAGCCTATTTGTCAAGCTCAATGTGGGCCTTAAATACTTGCAAATACAAACACATTTGATCTAGCACTTAGGATTATATCACATAGCACTGACAGCCAGATTCAGTCTATTGCATTCCACATCTGATGCCATCACTCTATCCTATAAACTTGCCCAAGGATGTAAAAGATGTTCCAAAATTTCAACCAGTGTCTCAAAACAGAAGGGTCCCGAGAATATGGTGTTGACTAGTTCTTCTTGTAAGAAAAAGCTGGAAATCTTTTATGCTTCTAAAGGCACAAACACTTCAAATGAGGCTTCAAGATGTGGAGCAACATAAGAGTGTAATTCTGCCAACACTAAGAGGAAAGTTAAAAGAAAGTATAAAAGCTCAAGTTCTAACAATGATTTTGCTCACAAACCTTCAAAAGTAGACAAAACAGGTGATATCAATCTGGAACTTGATTACGATTCTGTGGATGCTATCTGTACATGATGTCTTAAGAAGTTTTCTGACAATTTCACTGGAGAAAAGTGACTTATGTGCTCTTTGTGTTTCAACTGGAATCACAAATTTTGTGATGCAGTGAATACTGAATGGAAATGGTACAAATGTTCTTTCTGTCTCAATAACTACTTCTTAAATTTTCCAATTCTAAACTTTTATCTTCTTTTTAATTTAAATCCACTTACAAAAGTTAATCCAATATGTGCTCTTCCATTTTCAAACAGTGTAAGGGAAACATACTCGTCATTGCGGTTCCTGTCAACCACATGTAACCACCACAAGGGAGTATCGCCATATTGTACGTGAAGCACTTCATAACCCTGTCACATTTCACCTGCCATTTGAGAACAAACAAGGGCCTACCTACAACATCCTGAGCCGGCTGAAGTGGCCGCACGGTTCTGGCGCTGCAGTCTGGAACCGCGAGACCGCTACGGTCGCAGGTTCGAATTCTGCCTCGGGCATGGATGTGTGTGATGTCCTTAGGTTAGTTAGGTTTAACTAGTTCTAAGTTCTATGGGACTACTGACCTCAGCAGTTGAGTCCCATAGTGCTCAGAGCCATTTTTTTTTTACAACATCCTGTGTTATCCTGCACCATTGATGAGAGACTAGTAGCAGTTGGATTAGGCAATTGCTGTCCCATTTTTAGGCTATCAGTAAACATCACAACACAAACAACTGCATTTGGAAAGATGCTGTGCACAGGAACACTGGAGTGTGGGATCAGCTCGGACATCAGTTCCATACCAGTTCCAGTATCAACAATACCAAGGGCTAGTTGCAACTGATGAATGGCATTGCATTGTGTACAACAATGAATTCGATGTTTTATAGAGTCACAGCAGTGTTATTCCTGGCATCACAGTCTGGAGAGCTATTAGGTATGACTTCTGGTTACAGCTGGTAGTCAGTGAGGGAATTCTGATGTCACAATATTTCATCAAGAACTTCCTGCCTCTTCATGTGTTACTTCTCAGGCAACACTCTTGTGGTGCCAATTTTCAACAGGACACTCGTCACTCACACATGGAGCATGTATCTATGAACTGTCTGCATGATGTTAAGGTAGGCTACTCTTTTGGCCAGCAAGCTTCCAGATCTCTCCCCAATGAACAAGTGTGGGATCAGCTCGGACATCAGTTCCATACCAGTTCCAGTATCAACAATACCAAGGGCTAGTTGCAACTGTTGTCCAGCCCTCCCCAGGAGAAGATATAACAGGTTTTATGCACTATTCTAAACATAGCCAATGCATACATGTATGCCAAAGAGATATAACTTCATACTGATTAGTGAGCTCATACTGTATAAATCCATGAAGTTTCATTTTGTTTCTTTCTCCCATTCTTGGTGCTTTACACTTTTTGCCAGGTAGTGTATAATATTTCCAAATTAACAAAGCACATGGGCCACGTGTTTTAATAAACAAACTTTCATTTTTTGCACTCATGTCACGAAGAGTTATATCTTAAGAATAAAAGTGTTTATTACTCTAATGCAAATGGTGAATATAATATGACATGATCACAAACTGTCATTTTGTTGGTATCTCTTCTAACATATATTCACTAATAGCATCTGTCATGAGTAATCCATCACTGCTTGAAATGAATATTAAAACTAACTTCTTTATCACCACAAGAAAGAGTATAACTTTATTACTGACACCTAAAGCTTTCAACAGCTCAGAAACATTTGAAATATGCTGCCATAAAACTATTTCACCATTTACTCCATAACAACAGGTATATCAAGTGTCAATATAAACTTAAATTGTTTCTTCTCCTTCTATTCTAGAAAAGAATACCTATTTACAAACTAGAACCACCTTAGAAGAGAAGAGAAATATGAATTTGGTATTGCAATACCTTGATGTTGTTCACTTAAACATGCCATACATACACAAAATTTTACTAAGTGACAAGTCTGAAATGGAAATACAATGAACCAAATATTGCTGAATAAGGCCTTGTTATAAGTTTCAGATTTTTAAACTGGCCTAAGATTATCTTAGGATCTCTGGAAATTTCTGACATTATCAACTCAGCTGAGTATTGGATCAAATGATTGTACAGCTTACTGAAATGCACACTTGAAGCACTTTATGAAATTTCCTTCCTTCTTCATAGCGTTAAAATTAATCATAACATGCACTAGAAGAGAAAGTAGGAGGTACAAGAGTTAAGATCATGTTTCTCATTTCTCAGAGTCTGGTACTCCAGGATATATGAAGTTGGTAAGTTGAAGTCTTGCCTTAAACAAGAGACTAAAAACTGAAGGAGTATTTGTGATCAAAATAAATAAAAAAATTAACAGCCTGTCATTGCCTGAGGAGACATCAAACATAGATCTGAAAAGTAACTAGCAATTTAAATTAAATTATACACTTAATGTTGAAAATGACTAATTTCAGAAAAAAGCTTACTACATGAAAGTCACCATCCCTAACACCATCACAGTAGGTGTTATGTAAACCAGATTCAGTAACACTGTAAATTGTTCCTTTTCATTCTGGTCATATATGTGATGGACAACTACTAAGTACGAGGGTCTTTTGATAAGTCAGGTAAATCTCCATGAAAGAATGGAACATTTTTGTTGAGCTTTCATGACTGATAAGCCTGATTATTCCAAGGGTTGTATAAAGAAATTCAACAATGTATAGTGTATAGTACTGTTGACATCTGCCTAAATTGGTCAGTGTGTCGATTATAATTAAAAATGGAGAACACTGAGTTTTGTGCTGCTATTAAACACTTCCATTTGATGAGATGGACTGCCACACAAATCAAAACGGGATTGGATGAAGTCATGTAGTCTCTACACCATCATAGGAGACAATATAATTTTGGATTAATGATCTTAAATGTGGTCAAATAAGCACTGAATATGAAGTACACTCCTGCTGTCTAATGGAGGTCGCAACAAAGGAATACACTGATAAAATCCATGATATGGTAATGCAAGACCAACAACTAAAAATTTGTAAGCTTTCTGAGCTTTTAGGCATCTCAACCGAGCAAGTGAATATTGTTCTGTACAGAGAATTGGCTATGAAGAAGCTGTGTGCAAAGTGGACTCCGCAACTGTTCACAGTTGAGCAAAATTGCATTTGGCATTACACCTCAACACAATGTCTGGTGATGTCTGCAAGACTTTTTGTGTTGATGTGTGACTGTTTATGTAACCTGGATCCCAATTTACGCACCAGAGTCAAAACAATGAATGGAGGCTTGTGAAAGTGCATTAAAAAAGGCAAGGACAATTTTGACAGCTTGTATGATGATCGCCACTGTTTTATGGGATTACCAAGGAATAATCCTTATAGATTAATTGGAAAAAGACATTACCATAACTAGACCCTATTATGATTCATTGTTGGACCATTTGAGTCTTGTTGAGACTGAAAAAAAAAAACCAAGGTTGGCATGCACGTTAGTGGTGTTTCAGCAGGATAATGCACCATCCAACACACCAGTGGTAACAACGGCGCAAGTGCATGAATTGGGCTTTGACATAGTTCCTCATCCATCCTGTTCACCAGACTTAGCCACAAGTGACTTCTTCCTATTCCCTAACTTGCAACTTTGGCTTGCTAGGAAGAAATTGTCACCAACAGATGAAGTGATAGTTGTCGTCAATGAGTAATTTGTAGATTTTGACAAAACATATTTTTATTATGGAATAAAAAAGCTGGAGGATCACTGGACCAAGTGTATATCCATCAATGGAGACTAAGTCCAGAAGTACAGTGAGTTGTTTATGAAACAAACATTTTTTCTCATTTTTTTACCAGACATACCAAAACACCATTTCAGATTCTTCTCATATTTTGTAACATGATGAAGTCATTTAGGGTGTAGTGCTACATACTTCTTATCACATTATTTTGGAACAGTTCTATAGTTCAGATGACAGCCCTTTGACATATCCTCAAATGTGGATCCTACAGTTGTATAATGGTCCTGTTGGGTTGTTGAAATATAAACAGAAGTAGATGTACCTTAACCTTTACTAACAGGAGTTTCTTGTGAAGTATATCTCACAGTGCCCTTATTCTGTGCATTTCTCATGATACATTATCCTGTAGGAATATGTTAAGTATGGTAAACGACATTGTTTTTCAGCAGGCTGGTTTTAATATTTGGCAGTTATTTTGTTTTCCACAATCACCTTTTTTACTTTTTTACTTACAGCAGTTTACCTCATTAACACTTAACATTTTTATGACAATAATAGTCTCCAGTTGATGATGATGATCACGATCCCCCATACTCTGTGACAGAGCGTAGGGGAACGATGCAGGAGACCCGCACCGCCATACTAGGCAAGGTCCTAGTGGAGGTGGTTTGCCATCGGCTTCCTCCAACCATAAAGGGGTGAATGATGATGATGAAGACAACACAACAATACCCACTCATCTTGAGGCAGGGAAAATCCCTGACCCCGCCAGGACCTGGGACCCCGTGCTCGAGAAGCTAGAATGCTACCGCAAGACTCAGTTATCATTTGCAATGATCATGTGTAAATTATATCTGAGGCTCCAAGTAAACAGGTGCAACTGAAGAACTATTGAACACTGTAGTCTCTGCTGCACCAGTGCTTTCTCATTCATTCATTGTTTACGACTGCGCACCAAGAATAATCTTATTACATTTTTTAAATTATAAAACTGAAGGAAATGTCAAACTACGCTGCTGAAATGCTTCTAAAATATGACTAACGTGACTGCATATCTTGCTGTACCTTATTATTTTAATGTTAACTTTGGCATGACAACCATCCAAGGAACATACAGGGCCCACTCTGAGACTGAAATATCTACACTACTGGCCATTAAAATTGTTACACCAAGAAGAAATGCAGATGATAAACGGGTATTCATTGGACAAATATATTATACTAGAACTGACATGTGATTACATTTTCATGCAATGTGGGTGCATAGATCCTGAGAAATCAGTACCCAGAACAACCACCTCTGGCCATAATAACGGCCTTGATACACCTGGGCATTGAGTCAAACAGAGCTTGGATGGCGCGTACAGGTACAGCTGCCCTTGCAGTTTCAACACGATACCACAGTTCATCAAGAGAAGTGACTGGTGTATTGTGACGAGCCAGTTGCTCGACCACCATTGACCAGACGTTTTCAGTTGCTGAGAGATCTGGAGATTTTGCTGACCAGGGCAGCAGACAAACATTTTCTGTATCCAGAACTGCCCATACAGGACCTGCAACATGCGGTCGTGCATTATCCTGCTGAAATGTAGGGTTTTGCAGGGATCAAATGAAGAATAGAGCCACGGGTCGTAACACATCTGAAATTTATGTCCACTGTTCAAAGTGGCGTCAATGCAAACAAGAGGTGACTGAGACGTGTAACCAATGGCACCCCATAGCATCACGCTGAGTGATACGCCAGTAGAGCTATGATGAATACACACTTCCAATGTGTGTTTACTGAGATGTCGCCAAACATGGATGCAAAAATCATGATGCTGTAAACAGAACATGGATTCATCCGAAAAAATGACGTTTTGCCATTCGTGCACCCAGGTTCATCATTGAGTACACCATCGAAGGCACTCCTGTCTGTGATGCAGCGTCAAGGGTAACCGCAGCCACAGTCTCCAAACTGATAGTCCATGCTGCTGCAAAACGTCGTCAAACTGTTCGCACAGATGGTTTTTGTCTTGCAAACGTCCCCATCTATTGAGTCTGGGATCAAGACGTGGCTGCACGATCCGTTACAGCCACGTGGATAAGATGCCTGTCATCTTGACTGCTAGTGATTCTAGGCCATTGAGATCCAGCATGGCGTTTTGTACTACCCTCCTGAACCCACCGATTCCATATTCTGCTAACAGTTGTTGGATCTCGACCAACGCGAGCAGCAATGTCACGATGTGATAAACTGCAATCGCAATATGCTACAATCTGACCTTTATCAAAGTTGGAAACGTGATGGTACACATTTCTCCTCCTTACACAAGGCATCACAACAATGTTTCACCAGGCAATGCCGATCAACTGCTGTTTGTGTATGAGAAATCGGTTGGAAACTTTCCTCATGTCAACACATTGTAGGTGTTGTCACTGGCGCCAACCTTGTGTGAATGCTCTGAAAAGCTAATCATTTGCATATCACAGCATCTTCTTCCTGTCGGTTAAATTTCACACCTGTAGCACGTCATCTTCGTGGTGTAACGATTTTAATGCCCAGTAGTGTAGTACATCAAGTCTTTATCTGTACGAGCATGGTGAGGTAACATTCGCCATACCCCTCATCAAGGAAACTAACATTAGAGTCACAGCAAGAACCTCACTCCATCACTTAAAATCCGATCCCGAGCTTATGATCCTACCAGCCAACAAAATCTCCACCACTCTGGTTACGAACTGCAGGGATTACCTAGCAGAGGGATTCCACCAGCTGTCTGATATACCCACCTAAAAACCCTGTCACAAAGAGTCTATTCCAGAAATCCAGCATGATCACTAGTCCCTCCTCATATCCTGAAGTCCATCCCAGAGGCTCTCCCTTAAGTCTGTCTCTCTCCTCAACACCACCTCTCCCCACAGTGCTACCTTCTACATGCTTTCTGAAGTCCATAAACCCAACCACTCAGGATGCCCTACTGCCACACCTGTCCTCTCGTGCAGCACTACATGCAGGCTATAACCTGTAACCTACCCTTTAATATAAAAGACACAAACCACATCCACAGCTAACTCTGCACAGTTCCTTTTCCTTTACCACTTAGAGCCCTGCTCATCTACATCAATGCCACCTCCCTCTACAGTAACGTCCCCAATGACAATGGCCCTGCTACCAGTGAACATTAACTTTACCAATGCCAAACCAGCTCCAAACCTACAATCTCCTTTCCAGTCACCGTGATCAGTTTTATTCTCACCCACAATTATTACTCCTTTGAAGGGATCAACTACAAATGAACCTATTGTATAACAATGAGCAATCACAAGTAAGCATCCTATGCCAACCTATTCACAGGCTATCAAGGGGAGTGCATCCTAACCCCCCAGAATCTAAAAACAGTCACCTGGTTCAGATTAACTGATGACATTTTTGTGAGCTGGACCAAGGGTGAAAAAACTCTGTTCACATGCATCTCAACACCACCTCTCCTATCATTTCACCTAGTCCTCCTCAATGCAACATGCCAACTTCCTTGATGTTGACCTTCACCTCAAGGATAAATCAGTACCTCTGTCTCCATCAGATGTGTCAACCACAAACAATACCTCCATTCTCACAGCTGACATCCATTTCATACCAAGAAGTCCCTTCTATACAGCTTCAATACCAATGGTCATTACATCTTTAGTGTCATACAGTCCCTCTCCAAGTATGACAAGAATCTCACTAAGGCATTCACAGACCGAAAGTAATCTCTCAACCTCACCCAGAAACAGATCTCCCATACATGGTCTCTCCACTTACCTAATATATCTCACACATCCATTGTGTATGAGCATGGATCCCATAGTGGAAATAACCATCTACAACTTAAGCACATCAAAATAAATTAACTAACAGACAACAGGTTCAGTAGGGTTTAAAGTAGTATTAGTTGTTGGGTAACTCATTAGAGAATTTTTTGTAGTTTTTTTATTAGCAGACATGGTTGCGGTACTGAAAGAATTAAGTACTAGAAACACATAGTTAATAAATATGTTGCTATTGAAGGAAATGTGATTTGTGTGCCCTATTTTAGTTTTTCAGGTAATAGACTGTAATTATGAAGAAAAATATATCCACTGTCTGGCCATAATGGAGGCTCAATACCACTAAGGGCTGGAGCAAGTCAATCACATTCTCCGCCAGTGTTCTGAATACCTCTAGCCATGACTGGAAACTAGAAATATCCTACTTACTATACTCACCACCCCTTCCTCAGTGGTATCCTGCTGCCCGCCAACCGTACGCAATATCTCTTCCCATCCCTACTCTGTCCCTTGTCCCAAACCCTTGCATCAAGGATCATATCCCTGCAATAGACCTAAACGCAAAACCTATCCCATAAATCCTCCCACTACAACCTACTCCAGTCCTTTCACAGGCATCTTCTGCATCATAAAAGTAAGGACTATTTGTAAAACCAGCCATGTCATTTACAAACTACGCTGCAACCACTCTGCGGCTATCTGCATGGGTGTGAAACTACCAAGTTGTCTGAATGAATGGTCACCGCCAATCTGTGGCTAAGGTGCAGCTGGATCACTTATTTGCTGAGTATTCTGCTCAGTATGATGTGCTTTACTTTAATGACTAATTCACAGTTGGCACCTTCTGAATTATTTCCACCTACTTCAGCTTTTACGAACTGTGCAGCATAATCTCCCCTAAAACATATCCCTTTTCCATGTAAACTCCCTGGCCTCAGTCTCCAGTAGACCCTGTATTAAACCTAGCCATTAACTTCTCCACTTCCAGTCCAATACTGCACATGCTTCCTAATCCACCAATGCAGCTTCCAGCCTTTTCCCCTTCCCTATTTCTCTCCATACCCTTCCCCTCACTCTCCCCCACCCCTGATGAAGCACGGCCACAAAACTCTACACCTAGCAACCCTATCCTGTCCCCACCACATCCCTGCACTCTCCTACAGGTAGCAAAGTGTCTTTCCCCAACCTTTCTTTGCAATCCCTCCTCCTCCTCAGGTTGTGCCTTCCCCTAATCCTCACCATCCACACACATCAGACACAGTTGCAGTCATGTCCCTGCACCTGGAGACACTGGCCATGGGTTTGTGAGTTGTGGTAGTGTGCCTGTTTTTTATTTCAGAAGATGGACTCTGTCTGAAAGCTTAATATTTTAGCAGTCTTTTCCATTGTGCTTGTGTGTCACTAAGTGACTCCTTTATGTACATACTTTTCTTTATCAATGTTTCATTTCCCAATGGCTTCCTTGCTCAACAGATGTAGCAGCTGTATAGTTTGTGGTGCTGTAGTGCTAACAAGAAGAGACTCTGACATTTTACGTATCACTCCACGTAAAGCACTAATGGATCCACAGTCTCAGCAACTTAAGAGCAGAGTAATGATTTGTTCAGTGGGAACATGTGCGCAATGTGAAGCCCTTACAGTTGGAAAAATATATAATGTTCACATAGCAAGTTGTGACAATTTATACACTATGCAGCTGAACTCAACTAAAAATTTTCTTCTCATTACATTTAATAATTTGTTGCATACTGGTTCATACTTAGACTGTCCATTAATCAGTAATCAGAAGACACTTTACACAAGATAGAAGAAAACTGCGTTTGAAAACATTGCAAACAGTAGTGTCAAAATGTTGTAGAATTTTATCATGAAGACGATACAATACACTTGCCACATGCACTTTATTATTCTGTATCAGAAGAACCAGAAAAAACCAGTTTTCTTCTATTTTCACATATTATTATGGTATTTTTCTTAAAGTGGCAGTTATTACTTACAACAAATTTGGCACAACTACTGCATTATTGTAAATAGTTAAGGATCCTGTATTAATAGACAATGTCTAAAGTATTGTCAGTATTCTATAAATAAAATTAAATCTTAAAATTTTGTTACTAATTTGATTTCAGATAGTGATTGGAGTAAACTACATTGTGAGACATGAGAAAGTGTTTTCATAACTTTAATGAAAGACTGAAATAGACATTAAACTCATTTTTCACTTGGAATCTTCTCCTATACCACATATAACTGAGATTGAACTAAAGATTGACTTATGTAAATGATAAGCATATAGCAATATTTCGACTGTACAAACCTACTTCTCTTTCTACATAATTGGAAATGGTCACCAATATACTCCCAGAACATGCAAATAACTACAAAATACTTCTTCAAGAACCATCTAAAAGATACTCTGAGTGAACCCTCATGTTATGTCACTAGAGCCATTCCTATTTAGAACATGTCTGGTGCCAGGAAAAAGAATTCCTACACATTTAGAAGAAAATCAATGTAGTGGGAATTCCTCTGTGGTATACAATGGGTTTTTATGGATAAACAACTTTAATATATATCTAAGAACTCTTACACTATATGTCAGACATTTTATATCTTTGAATAGAATATCAAAGAGTTTTATGGCTGAGAATTGCATTCCTTCCTGTGCCACAGTTAGGTTCACCAAAGGGAAGTGCAGATCACTTTTTATTCTAGCATTGTATTGGCGAATATCTCTGTTACTTTCAAACTACAGTGAGTTGAGAACGAATATAATGAGTGAATAAATGTGCTGCAAAGATGTGTTTAAAATTCCCTATAACTTAACAGATTCCTCAAAAATTTATATGTGTTGTCATCACATTTAATTCTAATTACTTCCTTTTGTGTAGAGAATACTTGTTGCCTAAGTGGATAGTTATCCTGGGATAAACTGATTAATCACTAACTTTGGACATGAATAGCAATGGGCCCATAATAGAACTCTTTGGATTTATCAGTGTAATTTCTCCCCATGAAGGTAATATGGTGTCCCTGTTTGCAATTTCAATATAACAAATACCCAAAATTGCAAAATATCTCTATTACTTGATCATGTCTAGTTTTGGGTTTTTATTCATAACCCATCCTCAAATCATCCATCCAATCAGAATAAATGTTACTCCAGACACCAAAAATTCATAACAGTCAGTTATCACAGGAGTACAATGAAAGTGATCACAAAACTGGATACACGTTTCATGATCATTTTCACTGTATTCCATTTTGCTAATAATTGTCTTGATCTTTTACTGCGTGGAATAATATTTGTTCTGCTTTGTTGGATGATCTGAGAATGAGCTATGAATACAAGCCTGAAACTGGTAATCATCAAGTAATAAAAAGAGCATTTTGCAACTTTAGCTGTTTGTCATATGGAAATGGTATCACAAGTAGCTGGCCCTTCAACAACCCAGCATGCTGGAAACCTGTGTCCCTCTTTGTATTACCCACAAGTCTAGTGTAACATTTTTCATCCTGATTCACAAATAGGAACTAAATCTGGCATGTGCTGAACAAGCTATCCCATAAAAACTTAATTTCTCTTACGGTACATTGTGACTGAACAATAAAATGTCTTTAATAAGTCAGAGACAATTCCAAGTGATGATCCTTTACCATTTAAAAATTTTACTATCTGTTAAGTGATGATATTATCAGCTTTATCAGTAGAGTGATTCTTTTGAGATCCCAACTGTGATTTTGTAAGTATCCAATTACTATTCAGGTGGATGACAACAATTAAGAATGTTATGTAAGAGGTGAGAGTTGTCAATATTTAGTAACATCTGTGAAGTCAGCTTTCTTATAAAATATGTCCAACAATGGTGTACGTTAACCTGTCTGAGAAAGTTTACTCTGAGCTAATCAAATAACTGCAGATTCAAACCTGAATTATGTATACAATACACAATGGATCAGAAATATACGATTAATACCAAGAGAAAACACTCACCAAATGAAACAACCACACTGACAGTATGGATGGCAACTGAAAATGAGATTTGTTCATGTGTTCAATAACAGATTAACCACATTCTAGGAAAGGGTATGGGCATTTCTGGTATCAGACAGTAAGGGCTACACAACAAAAAACCTATATTTCTAATAATTTGTGAAATTTTAAGAGAGTTCAAGGAGAAAAAGTGATCAAGTAGCTTTCCTTTATAAATTTTGGCAAGAATTAGGATTTGGTAGTGAATATTTGACTAGAGAAAATTCTGTGTTGCAGTACCACAGCTATCATTCTTGCACAGTTGGAGTTTCACATCATGTCATGCAAATAAGTGCTCACACTGATGGGTATACGAGGGTGTCCCTTAAATACCAGAATAACAATACTGTGGGAGGATCTTGTGTCGTATGTATTTCTGCCACTAGGCACGTATAGTGGAACTTATTGCTAGTACAGTGCACCTGTGTTGTCATTTGGCTTGTTCTGTTCATCTGCAGTGATTGTTTTTGCTGGAACTGTTTTGTTCTTGTTTTACTTTTATGATGACAAGTTTAAGTGAACAACACGTAGCTGTGAAATTTTATTTTATACTTGGTAAATATGTTGCTGAAACTGTTTTAATGTTGAAAGCAGCTTACCAAGATAAAGCTATGGGAAAAACTCAAGCGTACGATTAGTTTGCTCAATTTAAAACTGGCGACATGTCAATTGATGTTAAACCTTTTTCTGGACATCAATCAACTGCCCAAATCAATGATAGTTTGTATCATCGGGTCACACCATCAACTAAACCTTTCCTTTGAAGTTTTAAACAGAACAGTGTTAGTCAAAAAAGACATGATTTGTGCCGGCCTGGGTGACCGAGCAGTTCTAGGTGCTACAGTCTGGAACCGCGTGACCACTATGGTCGCAGGTTCAAATCCTGCCTCGGGCATGGATGTGTGTGATGTCCTTAGGTTAGTTAAGGTTTAAGTAATTCTACATTTTAGGGGACTGATGACCTCAGAAGTTAAGTCCCATGGCGCTCAGAGCCATTTGAACCATTTTTGAACAGGATTTGTGGAAGACAGGAAATGGTTCTTCCAACACGACAATGCACCTGCACACAGCCATCACTGTTAGACAGTTTTTGGGTAAAAATGGCATGCTCCTTACTCACCTGACTTGAGTCTCTTCGACTTTTTCTTATTTCCATGCATGAAAGGACACCAATCTGACAACATTTAAGAAGTTAAAAAAGGAAGTAGGAGCTGTCAGTCATTTCTAAAGACAACTATAAAAAAAATATTTTGAACAGTGGAAGCGCCAGTGGGAGAAAAGTATTAGTTATAATGGAAAGTATTTTGATGGGGATCAGGTTATTTTGTACACAATTTGAAAATATATAGCTTCTAAAAAATAATTTAAGTTTTTCTTTTTGGGTATCCCATAATATTATGGCAGGTCGACGGTTCAATCCCACGTCCGGCCATCCTGATTTAGGTTTTCCGTGATTTCCCTAAACCACTCCAGGCAAATGCCGGGATGGTTCCTTTCAAAGGGCACGGCCGAGTTCCTTCCTCGTCCTTCCCTAGTCCGATGAGACTGATGACTTCATTGTCTGGTCTTCGCCAAAACAACCCCAGCCTCATAATATTAGACGGAATAAGTATTAACTTGCACTTTGATCATATTTGTTGGATCCTAAGGTTGTTGAGGTTGTTGTCTTTGATACATTTAAGTGAGTTAAAAGGGACATTAACATCCAACATTTAGGTGTTTGTGTATTTATCTTCAACAAAATATAGAGTTAATAAAGAAATTAGTTTCTGAAATAACACAGTTTTATAAATCATGAAATTAAAGACAAACACAATTCCAAAATATATCTTGTCTCATTATTCTCTAACATTTTACTCTAGTGTATAAGTTGTCATAAATACATTATTTTGTCTTCTGGCATTCAAAACCAAAATAAAACCATATGTTATAGCAAACTCCAGGAAAAGAGAGAGATTTGAGTGCTGAAGGTAGAAGATGAAGCGAGTTCACCCAGGCACCAACATCAGATTAATTCACCTGTAGGAGATCCTCATCATGAGGTCATAGTGACCTGCTGACCTGCCTTTAATTTCTAACCTTCTACATCTACTTTTATTTCACAATCCACTACGGTGGAAGGTACCTTGTACCACAACTAATAATTCCCTTTTGTATCCCACTCACAAATCTAACAAGGGAGAAATGACTACTGTTTTCTTAAAATGAGCACTAATTTCTTTTTCCTTGTCTTCATGATCTTTACTGTGGCAGTAAAGTTGTTCTGTGGTCTGTCACAGGGGCTTATTCTCTAATTTTTTTCAATAGGTGTTTCATGACAAGAACATAATCTCCCCTCCAGAAAATTGCCAGCACTGAGGATATGAATTCCAAAAGTCATTGGAAGTCACATGCAGAAATACTGAGCCATCCTGCCTCTATACCCATTCTTAATTGTAAAAGAGTTGCTGATGCAGGATTTTTGTACATGAACTGACCTCTCAATTACATCCCATAAAAATGTTTGACAGGAGTCATGTCAGGCAGTCTGGGTGGCCAAATCATTTGGTCATATCATCCAGAATGTTCTTAAAATACAAACAACTGTGGCCCAGTGACATGGTGCATTTTCATCCATAAAAATTTTATCATTATTTGGGAACAAGAACTCCACGAATGGCTGCAAATGGTCTGCAAATAGCCAAACAAAACCATTTACATTCAATAATTCGTTCAGTTGTACCAGAGGACCCAGTTAGTTCCATGTATGCCAAGCCCACACCATTATGGAGCCGCCAACAACTTGCACAGTGGCTTGTTGACAACATGGTCCATAGCTTTGAGGGGTCTGTGACACACTCGATCCCTTCCATCAGCTCTTACAAAGTGAAACTGGGACTCATCTGACCAGGCCTTGGTATTCCAGCCATCTAGTGTCCAAGAAGAGGCACTGCAGGTGATTTAGTGCTGTCAGCAAAGGTATTCGCATTTGTCATCTCTCCCACAGCCCAATAATAGCAAATTTCACCACACTGTCCTAACAGATATGTTCATCATATATTCCACATTGATTTCTGCGTTTTTTTTGTTTTTTTTTGTTTTTTTTTTTTTTTTTTAAATGCAGTTTTGCTTGTCTGATTAGCACTGACACTCTACACAAATGCCACTGCTCTCCATCATTAAGTGAAGGCCATTGGAAACTGTATTGTCTGTCATGAAAGGTGATGCCTGAAATTTGGTATTGCCAGAAAACGCTTGACACTGTGCATCTTGGAATATTGAAGTACACAATGATTTCTGAAATGGAATATCCCATGAGTCCAGCTCCAACTACTCTTCTATGTTCAGTCTCTTAAATCCAGTCATTCAGCCATAATCATGTCGGAACCTTTTCATTTGAATTACATATGACAGCTCCATCAATACACTGCCCTTTTACACCTTGTGTACACGATTCTACTGCCATCTTTACATTTTCATATATTACTATCCCATGACTTTAGTCACCTCAATGTACAACACAATATATTCACAGATCTAACACAAACTGTTATCTACTACCCACGATATGCTCAGATGTTGTGATATGAATGTACAGCTACATCACATTTTTTACATTATGTTCTTACTGCTCATATTTCATTAATTTTAATGTTATTATGGCAATGTCAAAGAGAAACTCCCTGTCAGTTAATAAGATGAAATAAGTATGATTATGTGAATTTTCAGCTGCAGAATTTTTCAGCGTGAGCAGTAGAAAGATTTCCACCCTGGAGCATTAATTAAAAGTTAGTCTCACTTTTTCTTTGTGTTAAATTCAAGCAGCAAAAAGTAATATCTCTTACAAAAATTTCACATAAAAACTTTTGTACATTAATGGTATTCCTAAATTTTTCTCTCAGTTCTTGATCTACTTGTTTCAGGGGTATCCAAAGTTCATTCCAGAACCACTACAGAGCTCCAGGTGTGCCATCATGAGAAATATTGCAGTGTCCAGAGTAGCCTGATAGGCACTGGAAATCACAGGTTTTGTGTGTAGATCTATGCCATAATGTATGGTGGGTATGTTTCGAAAATTTGGCCTGACAAGATTTATAATTTAACGGAACATAGAGTTCTCAAATGTTGTTAAATTAAGTGTTACTCAAGGATGTAATACAATGCCATAAGAAAAGAAAATGTTTACATTTTTTTTTATATAGTAGGGAAGAGGGAGTGGTGCGTAAGCTACTATTATTACCATCAAATAATTTGATTTCCAATTCCATGAAAATAAGGATAAATTTGAAGAATTCCATATGAGCTAGGAGATAAGTGATACTTCTACTGTGGTTCTCCCTCATGCTTGCTCCTTATGTGACACCTTTGACTATTCTTGTCAGCTCTCTCAAGAGACTGATAATGCTACAGATCTGGTCCAACCAAACCAGAAGATGAATAACCGCTATTCTCCAGGAATGTTTTTCAGCCTAATCTACTATTTTTTAGACTGTGCCTTACAGGCTGCCCTGCAAGACGGGCATGTTATGTAGGGGTAATTTTGGCCTGTGTTATGAAGATAATTTTCATGGCAGGCTATAAGTAAGAGGCAAGAAAAGGTTTCCCAAGCGTCAGATATGTAGGCTGCCTCACTCACACATTATACGTGTGTTGTGGGAGTAGTATTGACCTGCTCTTTTCACCTGTTATACAGCAGCCATACATGCGGATGGGCACACATAGGGGAATGTCGAAATGAATAGAGGAGGAGATGGACAGAGATAGATAGCAGGAGAGAATAGGTAAGGACAGAGGGAGCAGGAAGGGAGAATGAGGTGGACACAAAGACAGGAGGACGAAAAGTTAGAGATGGGAAGGGGGGTGGAGGAAATGTATGCAATATATGTGTAAAATGCGAACATGTTGAAGGCCACAGGGGAAAGCCTATTCATAAAATACTTTCATTATATTGCTGCAGCTAAAAATCTAAATTTTTAGCAAGTATTGAGGGCAAATGGTGCACCAGAGTAACGTTTACATAACCTTAACACTGATTAGCCAGAACATTATGACCAATAACCCACCATCGATATAAACCCTTCCAGGTGACAGCAGAGTGACGTGTGTGGAATGACTACTAGTCAGTCATATACATGGTGCATGTAGTGTCAGTGAGTGTGCTGTCCATGTGTAGAATGAGTAAGGCACACCACCTGTCTGAGTTTGACCAAGGGCAGATTGTGATAGCCTGGAAGCTCAGCATGAGCATTTCAGAAACTGCATAACGTTCAGGTGTTTGAGGAGTGCTGTGGTGAAAGTCTTCAACATGTGGCAAAACCAAGGTAAAACCACATCCAGACACTGTGTGGTTGTGTGACCACCCCTCATTACAGGTGTCAGATGTCGTAGGCTGGGCATACTGGTAAAATAGGACACATGGTGGACTGTGGCAGAACTAACATCAGACTTTAATACTGGGCAGAATACAAGTGTGACTGAACACACAGTGCACTGGATGCTCCTTCTGATGGGAGTCTGCACCCGACGACACATACATGTGCCAATGTTAACATCATAATGTCGACAACTGAAACTGAAATAGATACGTGATCATTGGTACTGGAAGGTGGGGCAGTGTCAGAGTGGCACAAGGTCTGATGCTGATGAATCCTGATACCTTCTTCATCATGCCAATGGGAGGGCGCAAATCAGTCATCTTCCAGGAGAACAGCTTCTTGACAGCTGTACTGCAGAATCAAGACAGGGCGGTGACAGCCGCATTATGCTCTGGGGAACATTCACATGGGCATCCATGGGTCCAGTTGAGCTGGTGCAAAGCATCAAGATGGCCAAGGATTATTGTACACTGGTTGCAGACCATGCACACAGCTTGATGAGGATAATGTTTCCAGACAGCAGTGGTATTTTCCAGCAAGATAATGTACCATGTCACAATGCCAGAAGTGTGACAGAGTTGTCTGAAGAACACAGTAGCAATTTCCAGTTAGCACGCTGGCCCCCCCAACTTGCCAGATGTGAGCCCGAACAAACACATCCAGGATGTGATTGAACGTGGCGTTGGAGGACATCGCCCCACCCCAGCCCAGTAATTTACGGGAATTAGGTGACTTGCGTGTGCAGATGTGGTGCCAGCTCCCTCCAGCAATCTAGCAAGGCCCCGTTGATTCCATACCATAACGCATAATTGTTGTTATCAATGCCAAAGGTGGACATACAGGCTTTTAGGTAGGTGGTCATAATGTTGTGACTCATCAGTATATGTCAGTAATGTCAATTTACTTCCAAAATAGGTGCCTAACAAAATTCGCCACTGTAAAAGTAACTTCCATCATAGGATGCACTTCAACTGAACACTTCATAAAAGTGACTCTCAATTTGGAGTACGAATAAAAACGAAATAACTTAACTGCAAGTTGACACATAAAGTTGGTTTTCTAAGTGTTATATCCTAGCCAGTAATGCCACCCGAGCCCGCTGCCAAAAGGTTGGCAGCATCAAAGTCCGGACGCCGTCCGCATAAGCAGCGCCAGCGAGACAGGAAATCGCCGCAAGTCTGCGCGCGCCACCGCTGGCTTCTGGCTTCTTAAGCGCTGGAGTCGCGAGCGCTAGGACAGTTCTGTATTCGCCGCTCAGTTGTATACTCGCCACCGAATTGTGTACTTGCTAGTCAGTTGTGTGTTCATCGCAGCAGAGTTGTTGTTTGTCGTCAGCCGACGCTGACCTAGCCGCTCCGACTCGAACTAGACAGATTTCTGTAGACACAGAGTTCACTACTGTGTTGCTGTATCTTCGTTAATAAAGATAAGTACCGACTTTTATTTAATCAGTGTTTGGGTTTTCATCTTTCTGTTCACTGTTCCAGCGGACCGGTCGGCCCGCTATTAAAAGTGTGGCGGCGACTTCGTAAGCCGTTTCTACAGCGAATTGCTTGTCGCTACGAACTCCGCCACAAAACTAAGTTCAGTCACAGTTAAAAGAAATGATTAAAACCTATGCACTTGTGAAAGTTTGCAAGAATCTGCAGCAATTTCTACACTCTCAAATTAGTCATGTTCGTATTAAAAGATCTAAAGCAGTTTTCATTTACTTTAACATCTTTCATTAGAAAAATTACTAAGAAAATGATAATAAAGCCTCTACCAGATTAATGCATAGTGTACATTGTATCCAGATGAGGCTGACAATGGATAGATGAAATGGGAAAAAGGTTGTTTTAGTGGTGATGCTTTTGTCTCACTGCAAAAAAAATCATGTCTAGTAGTAGATGCGTGAAAATGTGACCAATTATCTGTCTATAATAAATCTGTTTTAGTAAATTTTAAAATTAATTTTCACTCAATATGCCAATAACATACTAAAGTTCCTCACATTACACATCAGTGGGGGACGTGAACATAAAATTTATTCAATTAAACTTTGAACTGATGCGTATAATCATTCATTTCTTTCATAATCTGCCCTAGGCTGGATAAAGAAGGACATTTATCGCTAGGAAGATATTCAGATGTCATAATTCATACAGTAAAGTGTTGAAATCCACACCAATAAAAGAACAATGTCACACCCATATATAAACGGCACATAACTGTGTCACAGCAATAGTTTATTTAGAAAGGACTACTTAAGGAACGTGTAGCAGCATGAATGTAACACAACTGCAGTGAAAACTCCATTTATAGGGTTTAATCAATCTGTCTCATCAAAAATAAATAAGTTAAAACTGTTGATAATTAAATAAACTGACAAAGATTCTGAACATTTCCTTGGGCAGTGTCATCAACACATTGCATTACTTGCTTGAGCAGCACCTACACTAGGTCAGAAGTGCACTTGTTCAATAGTAGATAAGAATGGGGTTTGATTACACGCTACTTACAGCTGAAATTGGTTAGAATTCTCTCACTCCCACTCCTATTAGTGTTGAAAGTAGCCTTTATCATTAACATTAGGCCAATAAAATCATTTATGAAGACACAAATTAGACAGCATCTGATTTTCCATCAGCTTTGAGTGGCATAAAATGGCATTTCTAGCATTCATTTTCCCACATCCATAGGTTAAAACAGGACTGAACATGTAACTGTGGCAAAACTTAGTGGGAAACTTCTATGTCAGTATCTCACACTGAGAAATCCTTCATCCAAGCTATAGTTGATCTGTTTCTCCACGCTTTTACAACTAAGCTGACTCCTCTTCTAAAGAACTTGATGACAGTGGGATGCTAAATTAGCTTCTCAGTGTTAGCTGAAACGCTGTTGAAGATTATTTTAGCAATGTTTTGAAGTAAATGACACATGTCAGATTCCTAAAATGGAGAGTTACAAGTCTGCAAGGTATAGTGCTGCATATTAGAGATGGTGTCTGCCAGGGAGTTATCAGGTAAAAGTGTATTTCCTAAACAGAAATGAATATGTGTGTTTGTTTGTAAGTGTGTGGGACTGGATTGTTCAAAAATAGTTCAAATGGTTCTGAGCACTATGGGACTTAACATATGAGGCCATCAGTCCCCTAAACTTAGAACTACTTAAATATAACTAACCTAAGGACATCACACACATCCATGCCCGAGACCGGATTCGAACCTGTGACCGTAGCAGCATCGCAGTTCCGGACTGAAGCGTTTAGAACCGCTCGGCCGCAGCAGCCAGCTGGGACAGGATGAGTGGTGGTAGTATGTGGTGAGAGAAAACTTTATATGCCATTTATCCCTCACTGAAGGTAGATTCTCATGATATTAAAATACCTCATAAATTGATCTGGATGATCCATATTTGCTCTAACTCCATTGGCTACCTCTGTAAAGCTCACACACTGCTTGGACAGTAAATAAGTGACGAAATATCATAACAGATATTGGACACCAATAATAAATTAATACTTTTCAAGGCAGTTAAAGTAAATCATAACTTTAAATAATAATGGCAGCAGGATCCTGGTTTGTTGGTATCAGTACTGTTATGACAAGAAGTGGCCATTGACATGATCAAGTAGTATTAACTTCCATGTCAGAGACAGTAATGAAAAGATTTTTTTTATATTACTGAACAATTAAACAAATAAGTGTAAAAACATCTGCATGAAGTTCTCTCCTGCTTTTGATGCACTGCAGCTTACTGGCTGTGAGCCTGGTGTTGCATAGTATTTAATATCTGTAGTTAGATTAAAATTTGCACCTATATATGGGCAGCGGAATTATATGGTACTAAAATTATATTCATACTCTGTAAACCACTGCTAACTGCATGGCAGAGGGTATGTCCCATCATACCAACACCAGTTACTAGGGCTTTTGACTGTTCCACTCACACATGTAATGTGGGAAGAATGACTCTTGAAATGCCACTGTGTGTGCCGTACTTAATCGATAAGTTTGTCCTCACGATCACTATACGAGTGATAAGCAAGGGATTGTAGTATATTCTTCAGGCCATCATTTAAAGCCTCTTCTCAAAACTTTGTAAGCAGACTTCTGTGGGCTAGTTGATGTCTATCCTCAAGGGTCTGCCAGTTCAGTTCTTTCAACATCTCTGTGACATTCATCCAGAGATAAAGCAAATCTGTGACCATTCCTGCTATCATCATCTGTATACATTCATTACTGCCTGTTAGTCCTATTTGGTATACAGGTTCCATACACATGAGTAATATTCTATGATGGGTTACACAAGTGATTTATAAGCTATTAGTGTCTCCTTAGTAGACTGACTGCATTTCCCTAGTATTCTACCAATAACCAAAAGTCTGCCACTCGCTTTGCCCATGATTGAGCTTATGTGATCGTTTAATTTCATGTCCCTACAAAGAGTTACACCCAAGTATTTGTATGAATTGACAGATTCCATCTGTGATTCAGAGATGTTAGTGTCATAAACCGCTTCCAAGATCATGATGAATACATGATGAAACTACAGTTAAACATCTGCAGTAATCAGAAATCCCATAAATCTATATCCTTGACGCTTACGCAACTAGGTGAACATACCTGGCCCTATTTCAAATAGGAAGAGTACTTGAATGTGGGTGAGAAGTACTGCAGAGAATGCTTTACTGACAGGACTGTGTGAACTGTGCGGTTTTTATAGACCTACGTACCTTGCATAGCATAGTAGTAAACGAAAAACTCATTCCCTTTTTTCTTCTTCATTTGGATGTGTGTCTTCTTGAGGCTTTTGGCCCCTTGGCTGACCCAAGAAATATTGGAGAATGATTTTAAATCTTCTGCACGAAAAGAAAACTCCACAAGCAGTGACAAACAAAGCCATTGCGTACATAGTTATTTCCATAAACATCATTCTACGTTACGTAAGTAGCACCTGTCCCAGCACGAGTACCTTAGGCCTACCACTGGAGTGGTGAATGTCGGTTGGAATTTTGAAACAGTTGACAGCAGTCTGGGATAGTAAAGGATCAGAGAAGTAAAAACATTTTGCGCGATCGTTGGGCTCGAAAGAAAATACTGTTTTCTTATTCATTTAATGAAAACCACTCCAGTTGCTGTTGGAAACTATTGCGTCCACATTGCTGCACTGCACAAAATTTTTCCGAAGAACTTAAAACCGGCCTGATGTCAAAAACGAAACCGGTAGTGGACGCAATTAAGGGGATACGGAATCACCTATCCCCGCAATGTTAATATATGCCTACTATAGGGAACATTTTCTCACAAACTACTGGAGACAGAGAGGTAAAAATTTTACTGTATGTGCATTCATATGTTACAACAATACTGAAACAACAGTTTATTGTCAAAGTATTTTCTTACAGAGATATTGTACATTTATTTTTAAGTAAATTTTTTCCATCGCTTTTTACTAGACTATCACCCCTAAGTCTTTTGTAAATCAAGTAATTAAAAAATCGTTGTTTCAGTATGTAATAGGGACCTATGTCACTACGTCATAAAAATTTCAGACTTCTAGGTTGACCAGTACCTGAGATAATGTTCCTAGATGAAGTAAAAAGTAAACTTACGGGAAACGGAGAAAGAAGATTAAAACATTCCTGATCCGTAGCTAATACCCCCTTCACAGTCTTCATAATCATCTTCAAGTCTTCTTTTGGCACCCCTCTGCACCTGTCTTGCTTTTTTCACTAATGTCTTGATTATATTATCAGCATGCCTTAGTCTGTGCTGATCTAAAAAGAACATAGCACGTACCGTACGGGAACCAACACACATACCCAACTTTTGAAGGACCTGGCATTTAGTTATATTTCCAAGATTGAAGGTTGCCACAGCATCATACACACCAAAATGTAGTGTATTAATTCCGACAAACACTGTTTTTGGGAGACGATGCCATATCACACTATTCAAGCACTCGTTGGGGTTCTGCGTTTTTCCGTGAAGACATTTCATCAGAAGACTTCTGTCAGCCAGATCTCTGAAAATGGGCTTTATTTCTGCCATGATGGCTGATGGTAGACTGTGGTGGTGAATGTATTTCTCTCCTGTTGTTAGTCCCCTATTGTATTTACACCAGCTGTTTTCACCTTTGGGGCACAAACCATGTTGTGGATGCTCATCCGTGGATGCGGTGTGGAAATATAAAGCCCATATAGCTCTCCTCATTTCTTCAAGATTGCCTGTATTTTGCCTGATTGCAAGGCCATAGCAGTTCTGAATGTGGTCTATTATGGAATCAGTCAATCTTCCTCTGCCATCCAAGGTTTTCCCATCATCTAGTTTTTTCCCTTTCATAACTGATTTTAACCTTCTCAGCCTGGCACCCATTCTCTTCTGCACATGTCCTATACATTCAAGTTTGCTTATATTTACACTGTTCCCATATGGTTTGCTTTCCAAAACTTCTTTGAATGCTTTAGAGTCACCATCTCCCAGATATTTGACATAGCGAACATTATACCACTGTGAAGAGCGATGAAAAATTTTCTTCACCCCAGCAACCTCCATGCTACCACTACTACCATAATAATTAGCAATACAGTCATCACTGTGTTCATTTTTCAGCCTGCCTGTGCACCTACAGTATTTAGACATTATTGCAACATCAATAACCTTGCCAGTATCAACACTAGTTGCTGTTACAACACCATTGTTGGAGGTGTGGCCCCTTTTCTGCCACGTGCCATCAAACGCCACTGTGAGGTCACGACTGCCGTCATTTTCTTCCACTGCTTCTTCCACAGCAACCTGCATTGACTTCTGTGCTACATCTTCAACTGCAGATCCTAGTACATAATTGTAAGCTTCAAACCTTGAAGGTGCACTTGGAAGATTTAGAACACCACATAGCATATCACCAGCTGCTTTGCCCTTACCAATTGCTCGCAATCCATAAACTAACCTAATATTTACACTATAAAGTTCAGTTTTCTTGTATCCATTATTTACAGTTACTGAAACCGAACTTGGAAACTTACAGCTGTATTTACAAACACTGCATATTAAATTAAACTGGGCAGCCAGGCCAACATGGGATTCTACTTTCAGAGAAACGTTTCCATGACATTTTTTGCAGCACAAACTGTTTTCAAGAGCTTCACACAATATATTCGTATCAATGTGTTCAAAAACTTCATTCCCTCTATCAAGTAAATTATATTTCTCTTCCAAATCTCTTAGTTTTTTATGAGAAGCACTGTTTTCATTTGGTGTAAGTTCGTTCGGCAAATCAGTAATAAGTGGATTCACATTTTCCAACAGTGATGATGATGAACTGCTTTGCTTTGCTAATGAATCATTATTTCTTTTCTTTTGCCAGTTCACACGCTTTTTAAATACTTTTGCTTTAGCTCTAGGCATTTTCACTGCGAAAAATGAAGCACTAAATACGAAATAACTCAACAACAACTACTTTCTTATATAACACTGTTTACAAAACAGTCCCGCCACAAAGTCAAAGAGTAACTTGAGGAAACCAGAGAGAAACATTTTCGGGCAACTAGTGTATAAATAGTCGCTGGAAACCGAGATATTTGAATTCATGTCACTTTAAAGGTACTGCCAAAAAGTTCATGGTCAGCCACGAGAGACGTGTATAACTAAAGCGCAATACCCGATCTCACAAATATATAAAAATAAAATAGTTATAATTGTAGTAGAGCTATGTATGATACGTCATTTTAAAGAGGAAACATGGCAGAATATAATACGCCAATAAAAAAATTCGATTTTTTGACCCAAAATCCGATTCCGTATCCCCTTAAGTTAGTCATTTAATGAAAACCACTCCAGATGCTGTTGGAAACTACTGCGTCCACGTTGTCCCTCTGCACAGAATTTTTCCGAAGAACTTAAAAATGGCCTGATGCAAAATACGATACCGGTAGTGGACGCAATAAAGTTCTCAATGCCATCTTGAGCGATATTCATTAAAAAAGGAAGAGGGTTGCGGATTCATCACATCTTCCAAACATGGAGCAACTAATTGTTTTATTAGTGCAGACCCATCTCTCTTTTGATGTACCGGTAACATAGTAATTGTAGCCATCTTCCTGAAGCAGCTGTTTTGTCCATACAGTTTGCTTCCATGGCTATTCAGCTCGAGTTCATGCACAATTGTCCCACATGAATATGAATCAAATGTCACATATAGCATTGTAGCCGTAATTCATAAAACAAGACTCAAATCATCATCCAGTAATGATACGGCGCAAATTTTATCCCGCAACCGAAAATTACAATTATCGGTACACAATCTATCATTTAGTGTCACGTTTTTCGTTACGGATATGTACGACGTTAATATGAATGAGTGGTGTCTGTTCCTTTGGACATGTATGAAAGAACAGACACCACATAGAATTCGCAGCTGTGATACACATTATGTAAAAGAGAAAGGAAAGGAACTATTGATGTCAGCTGCATTAAGGCCTTATGCGGAATCAGCAATGATGAAAGAAAATGTGTGCCAAACCAAGACTCAGCTGCTTACTAGGCACTTGCTTTAGAAATTGCGCCACCCAGACACATTGTTCATCGCGACTGCGTGGCTGTCTCAGCACACATACCGGCTGACCCACACTGCCATGGAGTGCCACCTAACTGCAGTCCTCCTCCATGTCATCTATGCTCGCTACTCACAGATTTCCGCAGAACGTTGAACGTAATTGTGCATCCACACTGAAGGTAGAAGACTCAATACCCATCAAGTGAATCAGTTACATGAATGCATAGTGTCCATTCTTTCGGACACACTGAAAACGACAGACACCACGCGGGATCTGCAGCTGTAAAACACATTAATTAAATTAAGGAAAAGGAGGAACTATTGATGTCAGCTGCATTGGAAATTTATGTAGAATCAGAGGCGATGAGCGAAAATATGTGCTGAAAAATTCAACATGGAATTTACTAGGCAGCTGCATTAACAACTGCACACCACACACACGGTGTTTATCACAACTGCACAGACAATCTTGGCCCACCTTTAGCCAACCCACACTCACACCCAGTGCCACTTATATGAAGTCCCCGTCCATGTCCTCCATGCTCGCTATTTTGAGATTCCTGCAGAAGGTTGAGCGTAACTGTGCATCTGCACTGAAGGTGATGGATACGAATCAGTTATATGAACGCATGGTAACTGTTCTTTCAGAAATGACCAAAATGACAAACACTAAGTGGAATCCGCAGCTGTGACAAATATTATGTAAACTGAACGTGGAGGGACTAGAAAGAAAGAAAAGAAAAGGAACTATTGATGTCAGCTGAAATGGAACTTTATGTAGAATCAGTGGCAATGAGCGAAAATGTGTGCCAAACTGGGATTCAACAAGGGATCTCCTGCTTACTAGGCACTAGTGGTAACAACTGTGGCACCTTCTTTTTTTGTTTTCTTTTCGCCCCTGGACAAGAAAGGGAAAACTACCAAAAAAATCTACTTGCCATCACCACTTGTGTCCTAACAAAAAAAAAAAAAAAAAAAAATGCAGCTCTTCATTCGTTGGCGCCTATCTAGGCCTATCCCAAAACAACTAACCTATTACTACAAGGGTGTAGGACAGTGTAGGAAAAGAAGAGAGTAAGGGGGAAGATAGAGAGTAGCGATGAAAATGAAAGTAGTTGTGTATGGGCTTGTTTTTGTTTAGTTTATTTTATTGCATTTTAATGTTATTTTTTGTTTTCTTTGCGTTTATATACGGGGTGGTCCATTGATAGTGACTGGGCCTAATATCTCACGAAATAAGCGTCAAATGAAAAAAACTACAAAGGACGAAACTCGTCTAGCTTGAAGGGGGAAACCAGATGGCGCTATGGTTGGTCCGCTAGATGGCGCTGCCCTAGGTCAAACGGATATCGACTGCGGTTTTTTTTAAATAGGAACCCCCATTTTTATTACATATTCGTCTAGTACATAAAGAATTACGAATGTTTTAGTTGGACCACTTTTTTCGCTTTGTGATAGATGGCACTGTAATAGTCACAAACGTATAAGTACATGTTATAACATAACAATCCGCCAGTGTGGACGGTATTTGCTTCGTCATACATTACCCGCGTTGAAATGGACCGTTTACCAATTGCACAAAAGGTCGATATCGTGTTGGTGTATGGCTATTGTGAACAAAATGCCCAACGGGCGTGTGCTATGTATACTGCTCAGTATCCTGGACGACTTCATCCAAGTGTCCGGACCGTTCGCCGGACGGTTACGTTATTTAAGGAAACTGGAAGCGTTCAGCCACTTGTTAAACGTCAATCACGACCTGCAATAAATTATGATGCCCAAGTAGGTGTTTTATCTGCTGTTGTGGCTAATCCGCGCCGGCCGGAGTGGCCGAGAGGTTCTAGGCGCTACAGTCTGGAGCCGCCCAACCGCTACGGTTGCAGGTTCGAATCCTGCTTCAGGCATGGATATGTGTGGTGTCCTTAGGTTAGTTAGGTTTAAGTAGTTCTAAGTTCTAGGAGACTGATGACCTCAGAAGTTAAGTCCCGTAGTGCTCAGAGCCATTTTGCTAATCCGCACATCAGCAGCAGACAAATTGCGCCAGAATCGGGAATCTCAAAAACGTCGGTGTTGAGAATGCTACAACAACATCGATTGCACCCGTACCATATTTCTATGCACCAGGGATTGCATGGTGACGACTTTGAACTTCGTGTACAGTTTTGCCACTGGGCAGAAGAGAAATTACAGGACGATGACAGATTTTTTGCGCGCGTTCTATTTAGCGACGAAGCGTCATTCACCATCAGCGGTAACGTAAATCGGCATAATATACACTATTGGGCAACGGAAAATCCACATAGGCTGCGACAAGTGGAACATCAGTGATTTTGGCGGGTTTATGTATGGTGCGGCATTATGGGAGGAAGGACAATTGGCCCCTATTTTATCGATGGCAATCTAAATGGAGCAGTGTATGCTGATTTCCTACATAATGTTCTACCGAAGTTACTACAAGATGTTTCACTGCATGACACAATGACGATGTACTTCCAACACGATGGATGTCCGGCAGATAGCTTGCGTGCGGTTGAAGCGGTATTCAGTAGCATATTTCATGACAGGTGAATTGGTCGTCGAAGCACCATACCATGGCCCGCACGTTCAACGGTTCTGACGGCCCCGGATTTCTTTCTGTGGGGAAAGTTGAAGGATATTTGCTATCGTGAACTACCGACAACGCCTGACAACATGCGTCAGCGCGTTGTCAATTCATGTGCGAAAATTACGGAAGGCGAACTACTCGCTGTTGAGAGGAATGTCGTTACACGTATTGCCAAGTGCATTGAGGTTGATGGACACCATTTTGAGCATTTATCGCATTAATGTGGTATTTACAGGTTATCACGCTGTAACGGCATGCATTCTCAGAAATGAAAAGTTCACAAAGGTACATGGATCACATTGGAACAACCGAAATAAAATGTTCAAACGTACCTACGTTCTGTATTTTAATTTAAAAAACCTTCCTGTTATCATCTTCAACTTTTGCAGTCCTGTCTTCCTCAGTTGCATGTAATATTACGGTATATTGGTAATTTTTACTTATGGACCGTCTGACAGCTATGTCAAGCATTCCCTGTCAACGTGTGCAACAGGTTCAAGAAAATACATCTGAAACTCCATAAGACGATACAGCACATAAAATTCAACAAAACATGCAAAAAGAACGATTTAATTCCAAGTTACATTAATGTAAACGTTAAAAACAGTTCTACAGTGGCACAAAAGTCTAAATCATTTGCAGAACGATATTGGTTACTACATGAAATTAAGATGCTCTATTCGAATAAACAGCACCTAAACATGATGCTCTATGAGACTCATCTAGAATTGGGAAAAAACGTAGCTAACGCCGCAGTTTTCATGGCACTAGAAGAAAAAACTGAACACAACACATACACAGCAATGAAACATTTACAAAACAAACATATACAGAAGATAATGAAACTAACAGTAAAAAAGACGCAAAAATACATTAACATTTTAAACGTGAAACCATATGAACACCAACACACATTCCATCCACGCTTAGTTAACCCACCAGGGACAGAATTACACGAAATTGAAAAAAAATGCTCTTGGAAAAAGGTTTGAAACACTGCACCAATAGCAAAGTGAACAATCATTTCATAGAAAATCTCATCGTAGAAACTGAACACATCCTTACACGTGAAGAACAACAAAATAATTGTGAAATAAACATAGGACTGACAAGAGAACAAGTAAAAGAAGAAATAAAATGCATAATAAAACAAACACAGCAGACACACAATAAGAACAACCAATCAGAAGCAGCCACTATGAAAAGGTTAAAACAAAAGTTAACAAACGATAACATATTAATAACAAGAGCAGACAAGGGAAATGTAACAGTACTCATGGATAAAGAGCAATACATCACAAAAACCAAGGAATACATAAACACCAATGCCATACAAAAAATGAAGTCAGATCCAACTGAACGATTCCAGGCAAATGTGAAACGACCACTGAAAAACATTGAACACACACTCACAGACAAACAGAAATACTACTTAACACAGAAGAACCCACAAGCACCAACACTCCGCAGTCAACTGAAAGTACATAAAGACAGAATGCCAATGAGAGCTGTTGTCAACTTCAAGAAAGCCCCAACATACCGCATAGCCAAACACCTCCAAAAGTTAGTTACAAAACACTATAAAGTAGAAAACAACAGAACAGTGATAAACACAGGAAACCTAATAGAAAACATACAGAACATACAGGTACCACACACAGCATCACTGATTTCATTCGATATAGAAAATATGTATACCTCCACCCCTATCACAGAAACAATAGAAATCATAGAACAAAATCTCTCATCTACATCTACACTTATACTCCGCAAGACACCCAACAGTGTGTGGCGGAGGGCACTTTACGTGCCACTACCTCCCTTTCCTGTTCCAGTCGCGTATGGTTCGCGGGAAGAACGACTGTCTGAAAGCCTCCGTGCGCGCTCTAATCTCTCTAATTTTACATTCGTGATCTCCTCGGGAGGTATAAGTAGGGGGAAGCAATATATTCGATACCTCATCCAGAAACGCACCCTCTCGAAACCTGGCGAGCAAGCTACACCGCGATGCAGAGCGCCTCTCTTGCAGAGTCTGCCACTTGAGTTTGTTAAACATCTCCGTAACGCTATCACGGTTACCAAATAAACCTGTGACGAAACGCGCCGCTCTTCTTTGGATCTTCTCTATCTCCTCCGTCAACCCGATCTGGTACGGATCCCACACTGATGAGCAATACTCAAGTATAGGTCGAACGAGTGTTTTGTAAGCCACCTCCTATGTTGATGGACTACATTTTCTAAGGACTCTCCCAATGAATCTCAACCTGTTACCCGCCTTACCAACGATTAATTTTATATGATCATTCCACTTCAAATCGTTCCGCACGCATACTCCCACATATTTTACAGAAGTAACTGCTACCAGTGTTTGTTCCGCTATCATATAATCATACAATAAAGGATCCTTCTTTCTATGTATTCGCAATACATTACATTTGTCTATGTTAAGGATCAGTTGCCACTCCCTGCACCAAGTGCCTATCCGCTGCAGATCTTCCTGCATTTCGCTACAATGTTCTAATGCTGCAACTTCTCTGTATACTATAGCATCATCCGCGAAAAGCCGCATGGGACTTCCGACACTATCTACTAGGTCATTTATATATATTGTGGAAAGCAATGGTCCCATAACACTCCCCTGTGGCACGCCAGAGCTTACTTTAACGTCTGTAGACGTCTCTCCATTGATAACAACATGCTGTGTTCTGTTTGCTAAAAACTCTTCAATCCAGCCACACAGCTGGTCTGATATTCCGTAGGCTCTTACTTTGTTTATCAGGCGACAGTGCGGAACTGTATCGAACGCCTTCCGGAAGTGAAGAAAAATAGCATCTACCTGGGAGCCTGTATCTAATATTTTCTGGGTCTCATGAACAAATAAAGCGAGTTGGGTCTCACACAATCGCTGTTTCCGGAATCCATGTTGATTCCTACATAGTAGATTCTGGGTTTCCAAAAACGACATGATACTCGAGCAAAAAACATGTTCTAAAATTCTACAACAGATCGACGTCAGAGATATAGGTCTATAGTTTTCCGCATCTGCTCGACGACCCTTCTTGAAGACTGGGACTACCTGTGCTCTTTTCCACTCATTTGGAACCTTCCGTTCCTCTAGGGACTTGCGGTACACGGCTGTTAGAAGGGGGGCAAGTTCTTTCGCGTACTCTGTGTAGAATCGAATTGGTATCCCGTCAGGTCCAGTGGACTTTCCTCTGTTGAGTGATTCCAGTTTCTTTTCTATTCCTTGGACACTTATTTCGATGTCAGCCATTTTTTCGTCTGTGCGAGGATTTAGAGAAGGAACTGCAGTGCGGTCTTCCTCTGTGAAACAGCTTTGGAAAAAGGTGTTTAGTATTTCAGCTTTACGCGTGTCATCCTCTGTTTCAATGCCATCATCATCCCGGAGTGTCTGGATATGCTGTTTCGAGCCACTTACTGATTTAACGTAAGACCAGAACTTCCTAGGATTTTCTGTCAAGTCGGTACATAGAATTTTACTTTCGAATTCACTGAACGCCTCACGCATAGCCCTCCTTACGCTAACTTTGACATCGTTTAGCTTCTGTTTGTCTGAGAGGTTTTGGCTGCGTTTAAACTTAGAGTGAAGCTCTCTTTGCTTTCGCAGTAGTTTCCTAACTTTGTTGTTGTACCACGGTGGGTTTTTCCCGTCCCTCACAGTTTTACTCGGCACGTATCTGTCTAAAACGCATTTTACGATTACCTTGAACTTTTTCCATAAACACTCAACATTGTCAGTGTCTGAACAGAAATTTTCGTTTTGATCTGTTAGGTAGTTTGAAATCTGCCTTCTATTACTCTTGCTAAACAGATAAATCTTCCTCCCTTTTTTTATATTCCTACTAACTTCAATATTCAGGGATGCTGCAACGGCCTTATGATCACTGATTCCTTGTTCTGTACATACAGAGTCGAAAAGTTCGGGTCTGTTTGTTATCAGTAGGTCCAAGATGTTATCTCCACGAGTCGGTTCTCTGTTTAATTGGTCGAGGTAATTTTCGGATGTGCACTCAGTATAATGTCACTCGATGCTCTGTCCCTACCACCCGTCCTAAACATCTGAGTGTCCCAGTCTATACCTGGTAAATTGAAATCTCCACCTAAGACTATAACATGCTGAGAATATTTATGTGAAATGTATTCCAAATTTTCTCTCAGTTGTTCTGCCACTAATGCTGCTGGGACGGGAGGTCGGTAAAAGGAGCCAATTATTAACCTAGCTCGGTTGTTGAGTGTAACCTCCACCCATAATAATTCACAGGAACTATCCACTTCTATTTCACTACAGGATAAACCACTACTAACAGCGACGAACACTCCACCAACGGTAGCATGCAATCTATCCTTTCTAAACACCGTCGGTACCTTTGTAAATATTTCGGCAGAATTTATCTCTGGCTTCAACCAGCTTTCTGTACCTATAACGATTTTGGCTTCGGTGCTTTCTATCAGCGCTTGAAGTTCCGGTACTTTACCAACGCAGCTTCGACAGTTTACAATTACAATACCGATTGCTGCTTGGTCCCCGCATGTCCTGACTTTGCCCTGCACTCGTTGAGGCTGTTGCCCTTTCTGTACTTGCCCAAGGCCATCTAACCTAAAAAAAAACCGCCCAGCCCACGCCACACAACCCCTGCTACCCGTGTAGCCGCTTGTTGCGTGTAGTGGACTCCTGACCTATCCAGCGGAACCCGAAACCCCACCATCCTATCGCGCAAGTCGAGGAATCTGCAGCCCACACGGTCGCAGAACCGTCTCAGCCTCTGATTCAGACCCTCCACTCGGCTCTGTACCAAAGGTCCACAGCAACCTCACCACAGACGCAATAAAGGAAATAACAGATATGCTCAGACTGACAACTGAACAACACTACTCTCAGTTTGAGAAAGAATATTATCTACAAACTGATGGACTGCCCATGGGATCCCCAATATCAGGAACACTAGCAAACATTCTCATCAGTCACCTAGAAAATCAGATACAAGCTGAAAACTTACGAACACACTCAACAAACACACACAATGACAACACCACACGGAAAAGAACCAGATGATACACCATGACCTACACACATAAACTAACACACAGAGTTGCAAACATCCTAAAGAGACAGGGTTTCAAAATAGCATATAAGCCTGGGCAAACCCTTCAATCACACCTAAGCCAGCCAGCTACCAAGAGGGACAAATTCCAACAATCAGGAATATATAAACTTGACTGTCGAAGTTGTGATGCAGTATACATAGGCATGACATGCGGGAATTTTGAAACAAGATACAAAGAACATATCAGATGTTGGAAGTATGAAACAAACCATTCCACTTTTGCAGAGCATTTAAAACATTATAACCATAATCCTACAAACATGGAACAAGAAATGAAAATAATGAGAATAAGCAACCATGACAAACATCTTATACAAATGCAAGAAAACTTCCACATCCAGAAAGCCATAGCAGAAAACAAACATGTGATAAATGAACAAACTCACATCAGCACAGGCTCCCTACTACACTTATAACATAAAACAAAAAAGCTCTTCCCCACACCATCTGGACACACACACACACACACACACACACACACACACACACAGCCAACAAAAAAAAAAAATTATACCACACCATTATACACACACACAGCACAAAAAATATAGATCACAACAAAACACACACACACACACACACACACACACACACACACACACAGCACAAAAAAAATTAATATCACACCAAAACACACACACACACACACACACACACACACACACACAGAAACGCACACACATATGCATACACGAACAGACCACACTACCACAGATACTTCAGTAGTTACACTCATAGGGTTGGCAATAACATTCGATCTTTGGCAAAAACATTTGACAGTCGGCATTAAAACAAGCGTTCAGTTCACAGTGCTGTGGAATGTGGGGAAAAAACCGCAAATTGGCGTTCATAAGAAGAAGAACAACACACAAAATGCAACAGGAGCGTAATATGTAAGAAATTATCCACGCAACCTGTAAGTACAGTTCAAAACATTACTACTTAATAGGAAATACCAACCACCAGAACTGTTTATAACCTATAGGCACAGTGACAAAAATGTAAATTAAATAGCTAACATATGTACATATTCCAGGCCACTGATGATGCCTTGCAGAAAATAAAGGCGAAACGCGTATGGCACTAAAATTGTGTTTTATTCAGTTGCTGTCAGATGGTCCATAAGTAAAAATTACCAATATACCGTAACTTCCTGTTATCAACTTAAGACTATTACAGCACCATCTATCACAAAGCGAAAAAAGTGGTCCAACTAAAACTTTCATATTTCTTTACGTACTACACGAATATGTAATAAAAAATGGGGGTTACTATTTAAAAAAAAAACGCAGTTGAGATCCTTTTGACCTATGGCAGCGCCATCTAGTGGGCCAACCATAGTGCCATCTGGTTTTCCCCTTCAAGCTAGACAAGATTTCGTTCTTTGTAGTTTTCTTCGTTTGACGCTTATTTCGTGAGATATTTGGACCGGTCACGATCAGTGGAACACCCTGTATATATATTTTTATTTTCTTTCACTTATTTACTTTTTTTAATTTTTACGTTTTTAAAATTAAATTAGTCTATGTACCAGAATTCCAGGAGTCAATAACGCCTCTGATTGGCGGAACGTCCAAATGTGTCTTCTTGAAAATTTAATGAAGATTCTGTTTGCAGTGGCTTCAGAACATCATGTCGAGAAAAAGGTATCGGCATCTCATGGCTTGGACGTTTCAGCTGGAAGGCGGGTCATGAAAGGCGCATTGTGCCTTTAGTATTCCATCCCGATGCAATTTCTCTGTTTCAACGTCAATGTAAAACTCCAAGGGTTACAGTAAGCCTGCAGTGATACATCGGAATATACTAACGGACTCCCAATAAAGGTTCAAGCCACAGGCTGTTTGAAGCGTTACTCTACCTGGACAGAAGTCGGCATTGTGCCCTTTGTATTCAATCCCGAAGCAATTTCTGTGTTTTACCGTCAATGTGAACGTCAAAGGATTACAGTAAGCCTGCAGTGGTGCATCAGAATCGACTACTGGACTCCCAGAAAAGGTTCAAAGCAGAGACCGTTTGAAGTGTTACTCCCCCTGGACAGAAGTCGGCATTGTGAAGGTTGTGTTCCATCAGGATGCAATTTCTGTGTTTCATCGTCAATGTGAAGGTCTAACAGTTACAGTAAACCTGCATTAGCCCATCAGACTCTACTACTGGACTCCCAGAAAAGGTTCAAAGCACAGACCCTTTGAAAAGTTACTCCCCCTGGACAAAAGTAGGCATTGTGCTCTTTGTATTCAATCTGGATGCAATTTGAGTGTTTCATCGTCAACGTGAAGATCCAAGGGTAAGACTAAAGCTGCAGTGGTGCATCGGATACTAATACTGTACTCCGTGGAAAAGTTCAAATCACACTTCCCATGGACAGAAGTCGGCATCGTGACATTTTATATTCTATTTCGATGCAATTTCTGTGTTTCAAGGTGAATGTGAAAGTCCAAGGGTTACAGTAACCCTGCAGTGGTGCATCGGAATATACTACTGGACTCCCAATAAAGGTTCAAAGCACAATCAGTAAGCCTGCAGTGGTGCACCTGAATCTACTCCTGGACTCTCATGTAAGGTTCATGGCACATACGGTTTGAAGCGTTTCTCACTCTATGTGGAAGTCCGCATTGTGCCTTTTGTATTTAATCCTTATGCAGTTTGTGTGTTTCATCGTCAATGTGAAAGTCCAAGGGTAACAGTAAAACTGCTTTGGTGCATCGGCATCTACTGTTGTACACCCAGGAAAAAGCACAGTCTGTTTGAAGCGTTACTCCCCTTGTACTGAAGTCGGCATTGTGACATTTTGTATATAATCCAGATGGAATTTCTGTGTTTCATCGTCAGTGTGAACATCCAAGGGATACAGTAAGCCTACTGTCGTGCATCTGAATGTAATACTGGTCTCCCAGGAAATTTTCATATCACAGACTGTATGAAGCGTTACTCGCCCTGGACAGAAGTCGTCAATTTGCATTTTGTATCCAATCACGATGTAATTCTGTGTTTGATCGTCAATGTGAAGGCCCAGGGGTTACAGTAAGCCTGTAGTGGTGCATCGGAATGTACTACTGGTCTGCCAGGAAAGTTTCATATCACAGACTGTATGAAGCGTTACTAACAATTTCTGTGTTTCATTGTCAATGTGAAGGCGCAAGGGTTACAATAAACATGTCGTGGTGAATCATAATCTAATACTGGGCTCCCAGGAAATTTTTTAACACAGGTTGCTTGAGGCGTTACTCCCGCTGGACCCAAGTGTGTATTGTATTCATTCCTAATGCAGTTTCTTTGTTTCATCGTCAGTATGAAGGTCGAAGGTTTACAGTAAACCTGCAGTGGTGCATCGGAATCTAATACTGAACTCCCAGAAATGTTTCAAAGTACACACTGTTTGAAGCGTTAATCCCCCTGAATGGTAGACAGCATTGTGAATTTTGTATTCAATCCCGATGTCATTTCTGTGTTTGATCGTCAATGTGAAGGTACAAGGGTTACAGTAAGCTTGCAGTGATGCATCGTAATCTACTACTGGACTCCCAGGAAATGTTCAAATCACAGACTATTTGAAGCGTTACTCCTCCTGGACAAAAGTTTTCACTGTGCCTTTTGTATATATTCTCGATGCAGTTTCTGTGATTCATCATAAATTTGAATTTTCAAGGGTTGCAGTAAGCTTGCAGTTTTGCAGCGCAATGTAGGCTAGTGCTGGACTTCCAATAAATGTTCAAAACACAGACTGTTTGAAGCGTTACTCCTCCTGGACAGAAGCCGGCATTGTGCCTTTTGTATTCAATCACGATGCATTTTCTGTGCTTCATCGTCAATTTGAAGGTCCAAGGGCTACAGTAAGGCTGCAGTGGTGCTTCGGATTGTATTACTGGACTCCCAATAAATGTTCAAATACAGACTGTTTGAAGCATTCCTCCCCCTTGACAGATGCCGGCATTGGGCCACTTGTATTCAATCCCGATGCAAATTCTGTGTTTCATCGTTAATGTGAAGGTCCAAGGATAACAGAAACGCTGCAGTGGGGCATAGAAATCGTCTATTGTACTGCCAGGAAAAAGCACAGACTGTTTGAAACGTTACTCTCCCTGGCCAAGAGACGGCATTGTGATATCATGTTTTTACTTCCGATGGAATTTTTGTGTTTCATCGTCAGTATGTACGTCGAAGGTTTGCAGTAAAGCTGGAGTGTTGCACCGGAATCTACTACTGGACTCCCAGGTAAGGTTCAATTCACAGACTGTTTGAAGCGTGACTTATTCTGGACGGAAGTCAGCATTGTGCCTTTTGTATTTAATCCCGATGCAATTAATATGTTTCATGGTCTAAGTGAACGTCCCAAGATTCAGTAAGCCTGCAGTGGTGCATCGGAAACTACTACGGGACTCCCAGGAAACTTTCAAAGCACAGACAGTTTGATGCGTTACTCCTCCTGAGCAAAAGTCTGCATTGTCCCTTTTGTATTCATGCCCGTTGCAATTTCTGTCTTTCATCTTCAATGGGAAGGTCCAAGGGTTACAGTAAGACTGCAGTGGTGCATCGGAATGTACTACTGGACTCAAAATAAAAGTTCAAAAGCCCAGACTCTTTGAAGTGTTACTCCTCCTGGACAAAAGTTTGCATTGTGCCTTACTTATTTAATCACGATCCAGTTTCTGTGTTTCGTCATAAATGTGATAGTCCAAGGGTCACAGTAAGGCTGCAAGTGGTGCATCGGAATCTACTACTGGATTCCCAGGGAAGGTTCAAAGTAAGGAGTGTTTGAAAAGTTACTCATGGATGGAAGTCAGCATTGTGTCTTTTGTATTCAATGGGGATTCGGTTTGTGCGTTTCATCGACAATGTGAGGGTCCAAGGGTAACAGTAAAGCTGCAGTTGTGCATCGGAATTTACTATTGAACTACTAGGAAAAAGCAGAGACTGAAGCATTACTCCCCCTGGACAGAAGTCGGCATTGTGATATTTTGTATTCAATTCCGATGGAATTTCTGTGTATAATCGTCAGTATGAAATTCGAAGGATTACAGTAAAGTTGCAGTGGTGAATCGGAATATAATACTGGACTCCCAGGAAAGTTTCGAATTACACTCTGTATGAAGCTTTACTCCCTCTGGACAGGAGTCGGCATTGTGCCTTTTGCATTCAATCCAGATGCAATTTCTGTATTTCATCGTCACTGTGAAGGTCCAAAGGCTACAGTAAATTTGCAGTGGAGCATTGGAATTTACTACTGGACTCCCAGAAAAGGTTCTAAGCACAGACTGTTTGAAGCGTTACTCACTCTGGACGGAAGTCGGCATTGTGCCTTTTGTATTCAATCCGGGTGCGGTTTGAGTGTTTCATTGTCAATGTGAAGATCCAAGAGTAACAGTAAAGCTGCAGTGGTGCATCGGAATCTACTCATGTACTCCCAGGAAAAAGCACAGACTGAAGCGTTACTCCCCCTGGGCAGAAGTCGGAATTGTGATATTTTGTATTGAATCCCGATGGAATTAATGTGTTTCACCGTCAGTATGAAGGTAGAAGGTATACAGCGAAACTGCAGTGGTGCATCGGAATCTAATACTGTACTCCCAGGAAACTTTCAAATTACATACTGTATGAAGCGTTACTCCTCCTGGACAGAAGTCGTCGTTGTCCATTGTGTAATCAATCCCAATGCAATTTCTGTGTATCATCGTCAATGTGAAGGACCAAGGATTACAGTAAATATGTCGTGGTTAATCATAATGTAATACTAGTCTCCCAGGAAAGTTTTTAACACAGACTCTTTGAAGCGTTACTCCTATTGGACACAAGTGTGTATTGTGCCTTTTGTATTCAATCTTAATGCAAATTCTCTGCTTCATCGTCATTGTGAAGGACAAAGGGTTACAGTAAAGCTACAGAGGTGCACCAGAATCTAATACTCGACTCCCAGGAAAGGTTCAAAACACAGACTGTTTCAAGCGTTACCCCCCTGGACAGAAGACAGCATTGTGCCTTATGTATACAATCACGATGCAATCTCTGTGATTTATCGTCAATAAGAAAGTCTAAGGGTTACAGTAAACCTGCAGTGGAGCATCGGAAAGTACTACTGGACTCCCAGGAAAGGTTCAAAGCACAGACAGTTTGATGCGTTGCTCTCCCTGGACAGAAGTCGGCATTGTGCTTTTATATTCAATCCCGATGCAATTACTGAGATTCATCGTCACTGTGAAGGTCGAAAGGCTACGATGGACCTGCAGTGGTGCATTGGGATCTACAACTGGTCTCCCAGAAAAGGTTCTAAGCACATACAGTTCGAAGCATTGCTGTCCCTGGAGAAGAGTTGTAATTGTGTATTTTGTATTCAATCCGAGTGTAATTGGTGTGTTTCATAGTCAAAGTGAAGTTCCAAGGGTAAGTGTAAAGCTGCAGTGGTGCATCGGAATCTACTTTTGTACTCACTCACAGGAGAGGTTCAAAGCAAAGAATGGTTGACGCGTAACCCCCTTGGACAGAAGTAGGAATTGTGATATCTTGTTTCCAATTCCGAAGTAATTTCTGTGTTTCATCGTCTTCATGAAGGTCGAAGGGTTACAATAAACGTGCAGTGATCCATCGGAATCTAGTACTGGACTCCCAGGAAAGTCTCAAAGCACAGACTATTTGAAGAGTTACTCCCTCTGGACAGAAGTCGGCATTGTGCTTTTTGCATTCAAATCCGAAACAATTTCTGTGTTACATTGTCAGTGTGAAGCTCCAAGGGCTACAGTAAGTCTGCAGTGGTGCATAGGAATATACTACTGGATTCCCAATAAGTGTTCCACGCACAGACAGTTTGAAAAGTTACTCCCCCTGGAGAGAAATAGACATTTTGACTTTTGTATTTAACCCAGATGCAATTTCTGTGTTTCATCGTCAATGTGAAGTTACAAGGATTACTATAAACCTGTAGTGGTGCATCGAAATCTACTACTGGACTCCTAGGTAACGTTCAATGCGCAAACGTTTTGAAGCGTTACTCCCCCTGGACAAAAGTTGGCATTGTGCCTTTTGTATTCAATCCGGATGCAGTTTGTGTGTTTCATCGTCAATGTAAAGGTCGAAGGTACACAGTGAACCTGCAGTGGTGCAACGGAATCTAATACTGGTCTCCCAGGAAACTGTCATATCACAGACTATATGAAACGTTACTCTTCCTGGACACAAGTCGTCATTGTGCATTTTGTATCCTATCCCGATGGAGTTTCTGTTTTTCATCGTCAATGTGAAGGTCCAACGGTTACATTAATGCTGCAGTGGTGCATCGCAATCTAATACTGGACTGCCAGGAAAGATTGTTTGAAGCGATACTCACTCTGGACGGAAGTCGGAATTGTCCCTTTTGTATTCAATCCGGATGCTGTTTGCGTGTTTCATCGTCAATGTGAAGGTCCTAGGGTAACAGTAAAGCTGCAGTGGTGCATCGGTATCTACTATTGTACTGCCAGGAAAGGTCACAGACTGTTTGAGGTGTTACTGCCCATGGACAGAAGTCGGCATTGTGGCTTTTATGTTCAATCCCGATGCAATTACTGTGTTTCATCGTCATTGTTAAGATCCAAGGGTTACATTAATGCTGCAATGTTGCATCGAAATCTTATACTGGAATCCCTGGAAAGGTTCAAAGCACAGACTGTTTGGAGCGTTATTCACTCTGGACGGACGTCGGAATGTGCCTTTTGCAATCAATTTGAAGCGTTACTCACTCTGGACGTAAGTAGGAAATCTGCCTTTTGTATTCAATCCCAATGCAATTTCTGTATTTCATGGAGAATGTGAAGGTCCAAGGGTTACGGTAAGCCTGCATTGGTGCATCAGAATTTACTACTGGACTCCCAATAAATGTTAAAAGCACAGACTGTTGTAGCGTTATTCCCCCTTGACAGGAACCGGCATTGTGCATTTTGTATTCAATCCCGATTGAATTTATGTGTTTCATCATCCATGTGGAGGTCCAAGGGCTACAGTAAACCTGCAGTGGTGCATCGGAATCTACTGCTGGACTTCCAGAAAAGGTTCAAAGCACAGACTTTTTGAATCGTTACTCCCACTGGAGAAAAGTTGTCATTGTCCCTTTTGCATTCAATCCGAATGCTGTATGTGTGTTTCATCGTCAATGTGGAGGCCCCAGGGATTTCAGTAAGTCGGCATTGTGCCTTTTGTCTTCAATCCCGATTCTGTTTCAGTGTTTCATCGTCACTATGAAGGCCCAAAGGCTACAGTAAATCTGCAGTGGTGCATCGGAATCTAATACTGGACTCAAAGGAAAGTTTCAAATTACATACTGTTTGAAACGTAGCTCCTCCTGGACAGATGTCGGCATTGTGCTTTTTGTATTCAATCCGGATGCAATTTCTGTGTTTCATCGTCAATGAGAAGGCCCAAGGGTTACAGTAAACATGTTGTGGTTAATTATTATCTAATACTGGTCTCCCAGGAAAGTTATTAACAGAGACTCTTTGAATGGTTACTCCCCTGGACACAAGTGTGTATTGTGCCATCTGTATTCAATCCTAATGCAATTTCTGTGTTTCATCGTCTATGTGAAGGTCCAAGGTTTACAGTGAGCCTGCAGTGGCGCATCGCAATTAACTACTGGACTCCCACGAAAGGTTCAAACACAGACTGTTTGATGAGTAACTCCCCCTGAACAGAAGTTGGCATTGTGGCTTTTGTATTCAATCCCGATGCAATTTCTGTGATACATCGTCAATACGAACTTCCAAGGGTTACAGTAAGCCTGCAGTGGTGCATCGGAATCTACAACTGGACTCCCAGGAAAGATTCAATCCAAAGACAGAGTGACGCGTTACATCCCCTGGACAGGGGTCGGTATTATGCCTTTTGTATTCAGTGCCTATGCAACTACTGCATTTCATCGTCAAGTTTAAGGCCCAAGGGATACATTAATGCTGCAATGTTGCATCTGGACTCCCAGGAAAGGTAAAACGACAGATTGTTTGAAGCGTTACTCACTCTGGACGTAAGTCAGAATTGTGCATTTTGTATTCAGTTCCGATGCAATTTCTGTATTTCATCGACAATGTGAAGGTCCAAGGGTTACGGTAAGCCTGCATTGGTGCATCAGAATGTACTACTGGACTCCCAATAAATGTTCAAAGCACAGACTGCTGTAGCGTCACTCCCCCTTGACAGAAACCGGCATTGTGCATTTTGTATTCAATCCCGATTCAATTTGTGTGTTTCATCGTCAATGTTAAGATCCAAGGGTTAAATTAATGCTGCAATGTTGCATCGGAATCTTATACTAGACTCCCTGGAAAGGTTCAAAGCACAGAATGCTTTTAACCGTTATTCACTCTGGACGTAAGTCTGCATTGTGACTTTTGTATTCTATCCCGATGCAACATCTGTGTTTCATCGGCAATGTGAACATCCAAGGCTTACAGTTGGCCTGCAGTGGTGCATTGGAATCTACTACTGGACTCCCAGGTAAGGTTCATAGTACATGCTGTTTGAAGCGCTGCTCCCCCTGGACATAAGTTCGCATTGTGGATTTTGAATTCAATCCCGATGCAATTTCTGTATTTAATCCCCAATGTGAAAGTCCAGGGGTTACAGTAAACCTGCAGTGGAGCATCGGAATCCGCTACAAGACTAGCAGGAAAGGTTCAAACACAGACTGTTTTAAGCGTTACTCCCCCTGGACAGAAGTCGGCATTGTGCCTTTGTCTTCAATCCCGATTCATTTTCAGTGTTTCATCGTCACTATGAAGGCCCAAAGGCTACAGTAAACCTGCAGGGGCGCATCGGAATCTAATACTGGACTCAAAGGAAAGCTTCAAATTACATACTGTTTGAAACGTTACTCCTCCTGGACAGAAGTTGGCATTGTGCTTTTTGTATTCAATCCCGATGCAATTTCTGTGTTACATCGTCAGTGTGAACGTCCAAGGGATACAGTAAGAATGCCTTGGTGCATCGGAATGTAATACTGGTCTCCCAGGAAACTTTCATATCACAGACTGTATGAAACGTTACTCCACCTGGACACAAGATGTCATTGTGCATTTTGTATTCAATCCCGGCGCAATTTCAGTGTTTCATTGTCTATATGAAAGTCTAAGGTTTAAATTAAACCTGTAGTGGTGCATCGGAATCTGATACGGTACTCCCAGGAAAGTTTCGAAACACAGACTGTTATAAGATTACTCCCCCTGGACAGAAGTCGCCTTTGTGCCTATTGCAATCAAACCCGTTACATCGTCAGTGTGAACGTCTAAGGGATACACTAAGAATGCCGTGGTGCATCGGAATGTAATACTGGTCTCCCAGGAAACTTTCATGTCACAGACTGTATGAATCGTTAGTCCCCCTGGACTGAAATCGTCATTGCGTATTTTGTATTCAATACCGATGCAATTTCTCTATTTCGTCGTCAATGTGTATGCCCAAGGGTTACAGTGAACATGTCGTGGATAATCATAATCTAATACTTGTCTCCCAGGAATGTTTTTTAGCACAGGCTGTTTGAAGGGTTACTCCCCTGAACACAAGTGTGAATTGTGCTTTCTGCATTCAATCCTAATGCAATTTCTGTGTTTCATCGTCAATATGAAGGTCCAAGGGTTACAGTAAGCCTGCTGTGGTGCATCATAATGTACTACTGGACCCCCAACATAACTTCAAATCAACGACTGTTTGAAGCGTTACTCCCCCTTGATAGAAGCCGGCATTGTGCATTTTGTATTCAATTCCGATTGATTTTGTGTGTTTCATCGTCAATGTGAAGGTAAAAGGGCTACAGTAAACCACCAGTGGTGCACCGGAATCTACTACTGGACTCCCAGAAAAGGTTCAAAGCACAGACTGTATGATGCGTTACTCCCCCTGGACAAAAGTTGTCATTGTCCCATTTGTATTGAACCCGGATGCAGTTTGTGTGTTTCATTGTCAATGTGAAGGTCCAACGGTTACATTAATGCTGCAATGGTGCATCTGAATCAAATACTGGACTTCATGAAAAGGTTCAAAGCACAGATTGTTTGAAGCGTTACTCACTATGGACGGGAGTCAGGATTGTACCTTTTGTATTCAATGACAATGCAATTTCTGCGATTCAACGTCAATGTGAACCTCCAAGTGTTACAGTAAGCCTACAGTGGTGTATCGGAATCTACTACTGGACTCCTAGGAATGTTTCAAACACAGACTTTTAGAGGAGTTACTCCCACTGGACAGTAGTCGGCAATGTGCCTTTTGTATTCCATGCCGAAGCGATTTCTGTGTTACATCGTCTGTGTGAACGTTCAAGGGGTACAGAAAGCCTGCCATGGTGCATCGGAATCTAACACTGGTCTCCCAGGAAACTTTCGTATCACAAACTGTGTAAATCCTTACTCCCCCTGGACAGAAAACGTCATTGTGCATTTTGTATTCAATCCGGATGCAATTTGTGTGTTTCATCGTCAATGTGAAGGTCCATGGGATACAGGAAAGCTGCAGTGGTGCATCGGAATCTAAATTTGGAGTACGAGAAAGGTTCAAAAAACATACTGTTTGGAACGATACACCCCCTCGACTGAAGACTGCAATGTGCCCTTTTTATTCAATCACGATGCAATCTCTGTGATTTATCGTCAATACGAAGGTCCAAGGGTTACAGTAAACCTACAGTGGTGCATCGGAATCGAGTACTGGACTCCCAGGAAAGGTTCAAAGCAAAGACAGAGTGATGCATTACTCCCCCTGGACAGACGTCCGTATTGTGCCTTTTGTATTCAACGCCTATGCAATTACTGTGTTTCATCGCCAAGTTGAAGGCCCAAGGGTTACATTAATGCTGCAATGTTCCATAGGAATCTAATTCTGGACTCCCAGGAAGGGTTCAAAACACAGATTGTTTGAAGCGTTACTCACTGTGGATGGAAGTCGGCATTGTGCCTTTTGTATTCAATCCCGATGTAATTTCTGTGTTTCACCGTTAATGTGACGATCCAGTAGTTACAGTAAGCCTGCAATGGTGCATCGCAATCTACTACTGGTCTCCCAGAAATGTTCAAAGCACAGACTGTTTGAAGCGTTATCCCCCGGGACTGAAGTCAGTATTGTGATTTTATGTATTCAATCCCGATGCAATTTCTGTCTCTCATCGCCTATATGAAGGTCGAAGGGTTACAGTAAATCTGCAGTGGTGCATCGTGAACTAATACTGGACTCCCAGGTAAGTTTCAAATCACAGACTGTTAGAAGCGTTACTCCTCCTGGACAGAAGTCGTCATTGTGCCTATTATATTCAATTCCACTGCAATTTCTATGTTTCATCGTAATGTGAAGGCCCAGGGGTACAGTAAATATCCCGAGGTGCATCATAATCTAACACTGGTCTCCCAGAAAAGTTTCATATCACAGACTGATTGGTGCGTTAGTCCCCCTAAACACTATTGTGTATTGTGCCTTTTGTATTTAATTCTAAATTAATTTCTGTGCTAATCGCAGATGTGAAGGTTCAAGGGTTACAGTAAGCTTGCAGTGATGCATCGGAATCTACTACTGGACTCCCAGGTAAGGTTCATAGCACATTCTGTTTGAAACGCTACTCTCCCTGGACATAAGTTCGCATTGTGGATTTTGTATTCAATCCCGATGCCATTTCTGTGTTTAGTCCCCAATGTGAAAGTCCAAGGGTTACAGTAAACCTGCAGTGGTACATCGGAATATACTACAAGACTCGCAGGAAAGGTTCAATCACAGACTGTTTTAATCGTTACTCCCCCTAGACAGAAGTCGGCATTGTGCCTTTTGTCTTCAATCTCGAATCATTTTCAGTGTTTCATCGTCACTATGAAGGCCCAAAGGCTACATTAAACCTGCAGTGGTGCATCGGAATCTAATACTGGACTCCCAGAAAAGGTACAAAGTGCAGACTGTTTGAAGCATCACTTCCTCTGAACACAAGTCGGCTTTGTGCCTTATGTATACAATCACAATGCAATCTCTGTGATTTATTGTCTATAAGAAAGTCCAAGGGTTACAGTAAAAATGCAGTAGTGCATCGGAATCTACTACTGGACTCCCCGAAATGGTTCAAAGCACAGACATTTTGATGCGTTACTCCACCTGGTCAGAAGTAGGCATTGTGGCTTTTCTATTCAATCCCGATGCAATTTTTTTGTTTCAACGTCTATGTGAAGATCGAAGGGTTACCGTATAACCGCAGTGGTGCATCGGAATCTAATACTGGACTCCCAGTAAGGTTTCGAAGCACACACTGTTAGAAGAGTTACTCCCCTGACCAGAAGTCCTCATTGTGCCTTTTGAATTCAATTCCGATGCAATTTGTGTGTTACATCATCAGTGTGAACGTCCAAGCGAGACAGTAAGCCTGTCGCGGTGCATCGGAATCTAATACTGGTCTCCCAGGGAAGCTTTTAACTCAGGCTGTTTGAAGGGTAACTCCCCTGGTCACAAGTTTGTATTGTGCCTTTCGTATTCAATCATAATGCAATTTCAGTCTTTCTTCGTCAATCTGAAGGTCGAAGGGTTACAGTAAGCCTGCAGTGGTCCATAGGAATGTACTACTGGACTCCCAATAAATGTTCAAAGAGCAGACTGTTTGAAGCGTTACTCCCCCTTGACAGAAGCCGGAATTACGCCTTTTGTATTCAGTCCTGATGCTATTTGTGTGTTTCATAGTCAATGTGAAGGTGCAAGCGCTACAGTAAACCTGGAGTGGTGCATCGGAATCCACTACTGGACTCCCAGTAAAGGTTTAAAGGACAGACTGTTTAAAGCGTTACTACACCTGGACAAAAGTTCGCATTGTCCCTTTTGTATTCAATCCGGATGCAGATTGTGTGTTTTATCGTCAATGTGAAGGCCCTAAGGTAACAGTAAAGCTGCAGTTGTGCTTCGGAATCTACTATTGTACTCCCAGGAAAAAACACAGACAGTGATGCGTTACGTCCCTTGGACAAAAGTCGGCATTGTGTTATTTTGTATTCAATTCAGATGGAATTTCTGTGTTTCATTGTCTGCATGAATGTAGAAGGTATACAGTTAACTTGCAGTGGGCATCGGAATTTAACACTGGACTCCCTGGAAAGTTTCGAATTACATAATGTTTGAAGCGTTACTTATCCTGGACAGAAGCCGGCATTGTGTATTTTGTAGTCACTCCAAATGCAAATTTCTGTGCTTCATCGTCAATGTAAGGGTCCAAGGGTTACAGAAATGCTGCAGAGGTGTATGAGAATCTAGTACTGGACTCCCAGGAAAGGTTCAAAGCTCAGACTGTTTGAAGCGTCACTCCCCCTGGACCGAAGTCTGCATTGTGCCTTTTGTATACAATTACGATGCAATCTCTGTGATTTAACGTCAATCTGAAGGTCCAAGGTTTACGGTAGACATGCAGTGGTGCATCGGAATCTAATACTGGCCTCCCAGGAAATGTTCAAAGCACAGAGTGTTTAAAACGCCACTCCCCCTGGACAGAAGTCGGCTTTGTGGCTTTTGTTTTCAATCGCGATAAAATTTTCTGTGTTTCATCGTCTATATGAAGTTCGATGGGTTACAGTAAATCTACAGTGGTGCATCGGAAATTTAATACTGGACTCCCAGAAAAGGTTCAAAGCACCGCCTGTTTGAAGCGTTCCTCCACCTGCACAAAAGTTGGCCTTGTGCATTTTGTATTCAATCCGCATGCAGTTGGTGTGTTTCATTGTCAATGCGAAGGTTTAAGGGTAACAGTAAAGCTGCAATGGTGCATCGGAATATACTATTGTACTCAAAGGAAAAGTTCAAAGCACAGACTGTTTGAAGTATTCCTTCCCCTGGACAGAAGTCGGCATTGTGATATTTTGTATTCAATCGCGATGCAATTTCAGTGTTACATCGTCACTGTGAACGTCAAAGGGATACAGTAAGCTTGCCGTCATGCATCGGAAGCTAATACTTGTCTCTCAGGAATCTTTCATATCACATACTGTATGAATCGTTACTCCCCCTGGACAGAAGTCGTCATTGTGCATTTTGTATTCAATCCCAATGCAATTTCTTTGTTTTATCCTCAATGTGAAGGTCCAACAGTTACGTTAATGATGCAATGGTGCATCGCAATCTAATACTGGACGCCCAGGAAAGGTTCAAACCACAGATTGTTTCAATGGTTACTCACTCTGGACGGAAGTCGGCATTGTGCCTTTTGTATACAATCACGATGCAATCTCTGTGATTTATCGTCAATACGAAGATATAAGGGTTACTGTAAACGTGCAATGGTGCATCGGAATCTACTTCTGGACTCTCAGGAAAGCTTCAAAGCACAAGCAGTTTGATGCGTTACTCCCCCTGGACAGAAGTCATCATTGTGCCTTTTGTATTCAATCCCGATGCAATTTCTGTGTTTGATCGACTATGTGAACGTCCAAGGGTTACATTGATGTTGCAATGGTGCATCGGAATCTAATACTGCACTCCCAGGAAAGGTTAAAACCACAGATTGTTTGAAGCATTACTCACTCTGGACGGAAGTCGGCATTGTGCCTTTTGTATTCAATCCCGATGAAATCTCTGTGATTTATCGTCAATACGAAGGTCCAAGGGTTACAGTAAACCTACAGTGGTGCATCGGAATCTACTACTGGACTCCCAGGAAAGGTTCAAACACAGACAGTTTGATGCGTTACTCCCCCTGGACAGAAGTCCAAAGACTACAGTGAACCTGCAGTGGTATATCAGAATCTACTACTGGACTTCCAGAAAAAGTTCAATGCACAGACTGTTTAAAGCATTACTACCACTAGACAGAAGTGGGCATTGCCCCTTTTGTATTCAATCCGGATGCAGTTTGTGTGTTTCATCATCAATGTGAAGGTCCTGGAGTAACAGTAAAGCTGCCATTGTGCCTTGGAATCCACTATTGTACACCCAGGAAAAAGCACAGGCTGATTGATGCGTTACACCCACCGGACATAAGTCGGCTTTGTGATATTTTGTATTCAATCCAGATGGAATTTGTGTGTTTAATTGTCAGTATGAATGTAGAAGGTATACAGTTAACCTGCAGTGGTGCATTGGAATCTAATACTGGACTCCCAGGAAAGTTTCAAATTACACACTGTTTGAAGCGTTACTCCTCCAGGTCAGAAGTCGGCATTTTGTATTTTGTATTCACTAGAGATGCAATTTCCGTGCTTCATCGTCAATGTGAAGGTCCAATTGGTACAGAAATACTGCAGAAGTGTATCAGAATCTAATACTGGGCTCCCAGGAAAGGTTCAAAGCTCAGAGTGTATGAAGCGTCTCTCCCCGTGGACAGAACTCAGCATTGTGCTTTTCGTATACAATCACGATGCAATCTCCTTGATTTATCCTCAATGTGAAGGTCCAAGGGTTTCGGTAGACACGCAGTGGTGCGTCGGAATCTACTACTGGATTCCAATGAAAGGTTCTAATCACAGACAGTTTGAGGCGTTACTCCCCCTGGACAGAACTCGACATTGTGGCTTTTGTTTTCAATCACGATACAATTTCTGTGTTTGATCGTCTATATGAAGTTCGAAGGGTTACAGTAATTCTGCAGTGGTGCATCGGAATCTAATACTGGACTCCCAGAAAAGGTTCAAAGCACAGCTTGTTTGAAGCGTTACTCCCCCTGCACAAAAGTTGGCATTGTGTATTTTGTATTCAATCCACATGCAGTTGGTGTGTTTCATTGTTAATGTGAAGGTTTAAGGGTAACAGTAAAGCTGCAGCGGTGCAACGGAATCTACTATTGTACTCAAAGGGAAGGTTCAAAGCACCGACAGTTTGAAGTGTTACTCCCCCTGGACAGAAGTTGGCATTGTGCCTTTTTCATTCAATCGCAGTGCAATTTCTTTGTTACACCGTCAATGAGAATGCCCAATTGTTGCTGTAAACATGTCGTGGTTAATCAAAATATAATACTGATATCCCAGTAAAGATTTTAACACAGAGTGTTTGAAGGGTTACTCCCCCTTGACACAGGTGTGTATTGTGCCTTTTGTATTCAATCCTAATGCAATTTCTGTGTTTCATCGTCAATGTGAAGGTCCAAGGGTTACAGAAAATCTGCAGAGGTGTGTCAAAATCTGATACTGGACTCCCAGGAAAGGTTCACACCACAGATCGTTTGAAGGGTTACTCACTCTGGACGGAAGATGGCATTGTGCCTTTGATATTCAATCCCGATATAATTTCTGTGTTTCATCGTCAATGTGAAGGTCCCAGGGTTACAGTAAGTCTGCAGAGGTGTATCGGAATATACTACTGGACTCCCAATAAATGTTCTAATCACGAACTGTTTGAAGCGGTCCTCCCCATTGACAGAAGCCAGCATTGGGCCTTTTGTATTCAATCCCGATGCAATTTCTGTGTTTCATCGTCAATATGACGATCTAAGGACTACTGTAAACCTTACAGCGGTATATCGGAAACTACTACCAAACTCCCAGATAAGATTCAAAGCACACACTGTTTAAAGTGTTACTCCCCCTGGACAAAAGTTGGCATTGTCCCTTTTGTATTCAATATGGATGCAGTTTGTGTGTTTCATCGTCAATGTGAAGGTCCAATTGATACAGAAATGCTGCAGAAATTTATCAGAATCTAATTCTGAACTCCCAGAAAAGGTTCAAAGCACAGACTGTTAGAAGAGTTACTCTTCAGGACAGAACTTGACATTGTGCCTTTTCCATTCAATCCCGATGCAATTTCTGTGTTTCATCGTCAATGTGAAGGCCCAAGGGTTACTGTAAACATATCGTGGCTAATCATAATCCAATACTCGTCTCACAGGAAATTTTCATATCACAGACTGATTGAAGCGTCACTTCCCCTGGACACTAGTGTTTATTGTGCTTTTTGTATCCAATCCTAAAGCAATTTCTGTGCTTCATCGTCAATGTGATGGTCCAAGGGTTACAGTAAAGCTGCAGAGGTGTATCAGAATCTAATGCTGGACTCCCAGGAAAGGTTCAAAGCACAGACTGTTTGAAGCGTCACTCCCCCAGGACAGAAGTCGGCATTGTGCTTTTTGGATACAATCACGATGCAATCTCTGTGATTTATCGACAATAGGGACGTCCAAGGGTTACAGTATACATGCAGTGGTGCATCGGAATCTACTACTGGACTCAGCAACTCTGAAACAAGGAAGATTTTTTAGTTGTGCATGTAACATAACTAGAGAATTATAATGTATTAATATGGCATACTAATAGATTTTTTTAGATTTTGTTATTGTGGGGTGTATAGAAACACCAGAATTCATATGTTGCTATTCACCCCGCAACGTCTATAAACATAACCTAAAAAATTTGAAAATTCACAGACCTGATTTCATTTAAAGTGAATCAAAGCCAGCCATACAGTTTTACATAGATGTTATACCTGGTACTTACAATGACATTAACTGTAATATGTAGAATTCATGTTTACTTGCCAGAGAAGTTCAAAATAGATAGGAAAAAAACTTAAAAACTATCATCACAGACACAAGAATAAACATCAATCTACAATGCTGCCAACCCAGCAAAACATAAATCCCTTGTTAGTCTGAAGTGTTGCCAAACCAAAAACAATAATAGTTCAAATCAATGCCCAGTTCAACCTTATAGTATTCGAACTAATTGTATATATGAAGTTTTGTTTCTGTTCACCCTAATGTTTCTATTAACCCTGTTTTATGGTACTGAGTCTGGCGCAACTGGGGCCTTACTGGCCACACAAGCGTGATTACTGGTGAATGTAAGAATATGACAAGTTTCTGTAATCCTATTCACAGGTCCCCAGTTCAACACCTGGTCTGAGTTTGGATTAATTCATGCCATTCTACTTAGCTGATGTTTATGTGTGTAAATAACAGTCAAATAACGTTTGTAGGTCTCTAGAATTGTTCACAGACGAATCTCTACTGTATAGAGAAAACACATCGTTAAAGGACTGTTACAGATCCAAGAAGACAACACAAAGAAATCTGGTGCGTAAATAAATGAAAAAGCGCGATACTCTTTGACTACAAAATAAGCAATCAGTCACTGCACTCATTGCAGCTCTCTGATATACAGGGTGGTCCATTGACAGTGGCCGAGCCACATATCTCACGAAGTAAGCCACAAACGAAAAAACTACAAAGAACCAAACTTGTCTAGCTTGAAAGGGGAAACCAGATGGCGCTATGGTTGGCCCGCTGGATGGCGCTGCCATAGGTCAAACGGATATCAACTGCGTATTTTTAAATAGGAACCCCCATTTTTATTACATATTCGTATAGTACGTATAGATAAATGAATGTTTTAGTTGGACCACTTTTTTGCTTTGTGATAGGTGGCACTGTAATAGTCACAAACATATAAGTATGTGGTATCACGTAACATTCAACCAGTGCGGACGGTATTTGCTTCGTGATACATTACCCATGTTAAAATGGACCAATTGCGGGAAAGATCGATATTGTGTTGATGTGTGGCTATTGTGATCAATATGCCCAATGGGAGTGTGCTATGTATGCTGCTCGGTATCCTGGACAACATCATCCAAGTGTCCGGACCGTTCGCCGGATAGTTACGTTATTTAAGAAAGCAGGAAGTGTTCAGCCACATGTGAAAGGTCAACCACGACCTGCAACAAATGATGATGCCCAAGTAGGTGTATTAGTTGCCATCGCGGCTAATCCGCACATCGGTAGCAGACAAACTGCGCGAGAATCGGGAATCTCAAAAACGTCGGTTTTGAGAATGCTACGTCAACATTGATTGCACCCGTACCATATTTCTATGTACCAGGAATTGCATGGCGACGACTCTGAACGTCGTGTACAGTTCTGCCACTGGGCACAAGAGAAATTACGGGGTGATTAAAGATTTTTTGCACGCGTTCTATTTAGCGACGAAGCGTCATTCACCAACAGCGGTAACGTAAATCGCCATAATATACACTATTGGGCAACGGAAAATCCACGATGGCTGCGACAAGTGGAACATCAGCGACCTTGGCGGGTTAATTTATAGTGCAGCTTTATGGGAGGAAGGATAATTGGTCCCCATTTTATCGATGGCAATCTAAATGGTGCAATGTATGCTGATTTCCTACATAATGTTCTACCGATGTTACTACAAGATGTTTCACTGCATGACAGAATGGCGATGTACTTCCAACATGATGGATGTCCAGCACATAGCTCGCGTGCGGTTGAAGCGATATTGAATAACATATTTCATGACAGGTGGATTGGTCGTCGAAGCACCATACCATGGCCCGCATGTTCACCGGATCTGACATCACTGGATGTTTTACTGTGGGGAAAGCTGAAGGATATTTCCTATCGTGATCCATCGACAATGCCTGAAAACATGCGTCAGCCCATTGTCAATGCATTTGCGAACATTACGGAAGGCGAACTACTCGCTGTTGAGAGGAATGCGGTTTCACATATTGCCAAATGCATTAAGGTTGATGGACACCATTTTGAGCATTTATTGCATTAATGTGATATTTACAGGTAATCACGCTATAACAGCATGCATTCTCAGAAATGAAAAGTTCACAAAGGTTCATGTATCACATTGGAACAACCGAAATAAAATGTTCAAACGTACCTACGTTCAGTATTTTAATTTAAATAACCTAGCTGTTACCAACTGTTCGTCTAATATTGTGAACCATATGTTTGTGACTATTACAGCGCCATCTATTACAAATCGAAAAAAGTGGTCCAACTAAAACTTTCATATTTCTTTACTTACTACACGAATATGTAATAAAAAAAGGGGGTTCCTATTTTAAAAAACGCAGTTGAGATCCTTTTGACCTATGGCAGCGCCATCTAGCGGGCCAACCATAGTGCCATCTGGTTTTCCCCTTCAAGCTAGACAAGTTTCGTTCTTTGTAGTTTTCTTCGTTTGACGCTTATTTAGTGAGATATTTGGCCCGGTCACAATCAATGGACCATCCTGTATATGAGTATCTGTTAGTACTGACTTAAGGGTTAACGACCATATAAACTCGAGCCTTGGGAAGAAAGATACAAGACTGGTATTTAAAGGAAGAATTTCATCGATGCATGGGCGTCCGTAGAAATTTACCTAAGTATGAATGTAAGGGGGGACGAGTTCTATTAATAGACGTTTCAGTTTAGAAGCGAAGAATACCGTCTTCTCTGTGAGAAAATACCGGTAATGAGAGAGTCGAAACAAGGCACTCGATTGTGGAGGGCTGATTTCTTTCCTTTGAGGTTCTTTTCTCTTCATCGTTTTTAAACTGACTGCTGTTTAGCTTAAGGCTAAGGGTAAGGCTATATGGGCGTTTTTCACTGTAGCAGTTTTAGGAAAAATGCCGCAACGTTTTCTTACCGCAGATACGTGGCTATACCATACGTTAAATAACGAGTTTTGTGCAATAAAGGACACAGATTCGGGAGCATACCGGCCACACCATGTATGGTTGACGTACCAGGTGGTTATAATTAAACTTTCCCTACTTAAAACGTTATAACACGTAACTAACTATCAATCTTGGCAACATTAATGTCAAGTACATGGGAAAGAGAATTAATACAGATTCACTTCAACTGAAACACTTTTAATGTGCTGCTATGTAACGTCATAACATTCGTACCTGTACCATTACTGCTACAAAAGGATCTCAATATTTCGCTATTTCACTGTCACACTTCCCATAATTTGCATTTTTTACGACAAAACTGTAACTTTTTTTCGCTTGATCACTATGAACAACCACACTAGACGCCATCTTGCCTGAGTATGTTGTCAAATAATTTCCAAGTGATTTATTTAACTATTCTGGAGTTTGAGATAAAATATCTCTCAAGTTCATTGTCTATTATATATAAAACTTTATCATATACTAAATATTTGAAACCAGTTGGTTATACAGGTTCCAGACTGTCTTTATTCAGCAAATCACAAACCTATTAATCACGATGTTTTGGCAGCTTTCGAATTCTACCAAGAAAAGCAGAGTCTTTGGGAATATCAGCACCTAGTTTTGTTGCCATATCTCCATCTCTTTCCATACACAAGTGAAACCTAAGCCTGATCTATGCATTTGGTTGAAATGATCACTTGTAGCTTCTACTAAGTTGATTGCAGCAACAATATTACAGTCTTTGCCCTGAAGGAAATCATATACTGATGCACTTTTCTAGAAAACTTGAGAACAGACATAAAAGAAAAAGAAAATAAAAATTGAACTTTGCACAAAACCCTAATGCTTCTAAATCTCGTTCTGAATTTTCTGCCAGAATGTGTATTAGGGTTACAATGGTACCTTCAACTGTCTTATTCATAGCCAAACATAAGCCATAGTAACAAGTCCATCTAGTGTCACAAACTTTTTAATTTCATTTCTCCCCTCTTCAGTTTTCTTGTGCATCAATAAACATTTTCTGCACTGCTCCCCTACTCATAAAAGTTCCTGCAGTGTCATACAAAAAAAAAATCTGCTGTGTCTTGATCCCTCCACATGTTGCTATTATGATGAAATTCAACTTATGGTTCATACAGCATGTATAAATGGCTTGTGTGACTTCCCTGCTTAAAAGAGCTTGAACAACTACACAAGAACCACTCAGAACTGTAGTTTGTCCAACGCGGTTCTGCACTGAAGCACCTAGAACCGCTCAGCCACCGCAGCTGGCAAACATTATTCAATTACAGTTGATAGTTACTCAGTTTTTGAACAGTCTTTTGACTCATCAATAATTAGGGCAGAATACTGGGCTTGTTTTGCTTCATCTGGGATATGTTCTAGCACGATCATGATTATGGTGCTAAGAATTTCATTTTGTAATAGGATGACCAGAGCGAGTGTCGTGGTTGGGGTTGTAAGGCGTGGCTGGGTAGAAGAATGTGGCTGTTATTAGCTATCTTCCTCTTTATTGTTGATTCTCCCAATACATTTTCCGATAGCTCAACCCCACCGCTCGTGTCGTAGTGGAGACATGCTGATGCGCGCAGTCCGAGGAATGCGACGCCGCGCTCGGTCAGTGGCTGCGCAGGCGTTCTCATGCTGCATATAGGGAGAATTAAACCCAGTTGCTCTTTTGCAATTACTGAAACACTCACTCATAAAACTAACCAATTCTGTTTTTCTGTCTTCAGTTTGGGCATGCAAAAATCGATACATACAACAAAATGCAGCATCACGTATGATACTATATTCCAGCCATGGACGAATTTCGTACCAACCTGGCGGGAATTTTCATTTGTCTCAGTACAAGTGAAAAGGAAAATGCCATAATAGACGTTGTTTTGATTCATCAGTAGGTTTTGTGGATGTATCACAAACTCAAGCAGATGCTGGGGCTATTGCTAGGAATAGAAAATAAATCGTTAATTTTATTTTCATTTTACAACTGTTTTAATTCTTCTGCTACTGTTTCATGATCATAAAAATGTTTTTATATACTTCATTTCCTGGATCGTGAAATTTAAACTCTTCAGTTACAGACAAAGAGATTGTAATGTCCTAATTTGGTTTAGTAACTTTTCGTTGGCGACTCAAGAAAACTGATATGCTAAGCTGTTCTGTCATGTTACTATGATCACATACAATTCACTACAATAAACAAATCACACGCCATGATGATACTAAATATGATTATATTGTTCACCATTAATGCAAACTATAAAACTTACGTGCCAATAGAAAACAAAAACTGGGGAAGAACTGTTGGTTCGATAGATCGATCGACTGGTTTGTTCACTTGTAGCTCAGCATGTAGGCATCAATATATAGGTTGACGTTAGCTTTTTTCATAAAATTCACTTCAACTATATTTGTTTCGGTTTACAGCTATAATACGGGACAATACAAATCTGTTTGACAAATTGATGGAGTGCTTTACCTGATGCCTATAAATATATACAGTTTATTTTAATTTTAGCTTTAGTCTTTTATTCTGAAATTTGACCATCTTTTTTGTGTACATCAGAAGGTGGGCCAAGAAAATTATAAGTGAGCCTGGGCCCACCCTGGAGCCGCCATTGTTTAAAGTCCAAACAACACAAATCACCACTTGGGGCACCATCATGAGAGAGGTGCCAATGTGGAAGGGGCATCAGAGGCGTCACAACCAAATATTTCTATACACGAAATATCACAATTAGTCCTTTTGCTGTTGCAGACATGCTCTCTCTCCATTATATGGCGAGGGTGGCTTTTTTTATGGCTCTACTACTCACTAAATGTTGGAATGCCCGTGCTGAGAGGTAGCGTTCTGGCCGATACAAAATAGTTACTCTGGTGTAACCGCCAGACGCCACAGTTGCTAGGTGGTAGCCTTTAAATCGGCCGCGGTCCGTTAGTATACGTCGGACTCGCGTGTCGCCACTGTCAGTGATTGAAGACCGAGCGCCGCCACACGGCAGGTCTAGTCTAGAGAGACTCCTTAGCACTCGCCCCAGTTGTACAGCCGACTTTGCTAGCGACGGTTCACTGACTACATACGCTCTCATTTGCAGAGACGACAGTTTAGCACAGCTTTCAGTTACGTCATTTGCTACGACCTAGCAAGGCGCCATATTCAGTCACTATAATTACTGTCTTCAAGTATGTATTCTGAACGGATAATATTGTGAATCATGTAAGTCAAGAGCGACGTTCATCATTAATGGATTAAAGTTAAGTATCAAACTAATTACGTCCGCTTTCTGAATTCTCATTCCTTGTCATTTCCAGACCTCACGTCAGTATAGTTCTTACCTCCTCACGCCAGCCTGCGTGAGCTAAAACGCGTGAATTTCGGCCTCCACTCGTAACACGGTGTTGGCTCTTCTGCTAACACAAAAGTTACCATTCGATATTTCGAAAACAATCAGATGAAAAAAATTGATGTTTGCGCATCTTATAGTCGGATATCTTCACTCAATAAGGATCTGAATTTCTTTTCGCTATCCATCATATTTACTGCGCGACGTCAAATTAAGTAAAACATTGCACAAAGTTTTTAAGAGTCTGCAGAGGTAAAAGTGCATTGCGTCAACGTTGTATGTGGTTAATTTTAGCCCTAAAATTGCTGAGAATGAAATGTGGGTAGAATATCGAAATTTTATTTAAAATTGAGAGGAGAACAATATCTCATTTCGTTCACTAATTATTGGGTTTTATATCCGACGGACGGTCGGGCGCAATGAACTCATTCAGATCCTTGCACATCGGGAATCACGTGGTCATAACAATAGTCATACCTCATAAACGATACAAGATATCGAAACGACGTTTTTTGCGAATGATAACACGCACTAAGGCACATACGTTGTATAATAAATACACCAAACATTTTTATTCAGCAAGACGTGTAAATAACTCGTCCACAGCAGCGGGAACTCAACAGGTCAGGACGCAGAAGTCCACAGCGCAATAGGAAAGTCCAAACGGCGAGCTTATACACGTCCACAGCACCTCGAGATCGGCATAGCAGGATGTGTATACACGTCCTCAGCAGAGAACGGGTTAGTAACGAAAACTAACATGGTCAGATGAGTATGAGAGAAAAGGGGAAGTGAGGTGGGGCACCAAATCATGAGTCACTTGTGTGAAAAAATATTCTCAAACCAGAGATGTGTGAGACACACTCATCACGAAGTATCACTACAAGTAAGAATTCTGACATTACTAACATATGATAAAGATCATAGCATTTATGAGTAAATGATTTCTATTCGAAATATCGGTCTTTCATCAATGTGACTGACTCCGTACATATTTTTGTAGTTTATCAACAAAACATTCGTTTCCAGACTAAGTTGTGCAGGTCTCACTACCTTCCTACAAAATTGACAGGTGCAATTCTCTAATACAAGACACTGTATTGAGCTAATAGTGCTAGGGACATCAAAAGTGGAAGTACGTCACTGCATCCACATTCCTGCTCCCCATAGTGGGAACGCAAATTTTGACAGGGACAGGGATTCCGAACAAGGCAACTGAAGTATGTAAAGAAGCATCTCACACCCTCTTGATAGGAAGTTCAAAATAATCCTATAGACCAAATTAGCAACTGTGGATAAAATTTTGGCATGGGCAGGAAAACTCGAAACTAGTTCATGCGTACTTAGTTACAATGGAAGATGACCAATCTCACCAAAACTTATGCCAATGCCTGGGAGGCCCTTGTTCAGTATTAGGTGATAGTATTTTTAAAAATTTTAATTTTTCCTCTATTACCCATGTTTCTGGTATTTAACGAATCGTTACGAATGTCTCCTTATCTCTAACCTATCAGGATTGTTTCTCAAATGATAGATTAGAGTCTCGGTAATGGTATTCTACCTAAATGCTATTGGTGGTCTTAAATTGTAGAGCAAAGCAATTTGTGGGACAAAATTTTTCTTTGTATGTTACATCACGGTCCAAGAAAATGGTAAGCCACGTCCTCTTCCTAAGCCATGTCCAGCTCCCTCCCCCCTCCAATCCCTATCCTTCTCCTCCAACCACTGCCCAGTATTATACTGGCTATTAAAATGGAACAGCCAATGATATCCTAGTATTTTACCAACCATTGTAACGAAATAGCTAGTCCTTATCTTTATTCCCTGTACCTCACAGTGGTCAGTGAGCATAGTTCGATCTTTATACTACTCTTGGTGCAGGGTATACTGAATGCTAAAGTTAAATATTCTCACATCTAAAATATCTTTATAATATATCAAAATGCTTCTGACACTACCACTGATCAAACTTGCAGATTAAGCTACACTTCTCAAAGACCATATTTCGATCACTGCACCTCACTTGGTGTAAGGCACAATGGACCCCCAAATTAAATATTTACACATCTAAATTGTCACCAAATGAGGTAGCGCAGTGATTAGCACACTGGATTCACATTCGGGAGGATGATGGTTCAAACCTGTTTAAGGCCATACTGATATAGATTCTTCATGATTTCCCTAAATCGCTTCAGGAAAATGCCAGAATTGTTCCTTTGAAAGGGCACAGCCAACTTCCTTCCCCATTCTTCCCTAATTTGGTGGGACTGATGACCTCGTTCTTTAGTCCCTTCTCACCGAATCAAACAACCAATCTAAATTGTCAGTATTATTATTCTGTAGCTGTACAAAGCACATGTTAGCTAAAATAATATGCCTATCAAAGGTCATAATGTTAATTTCAAGTCTAAAATATATCTCAAAAATACATAAGCTTCATTAGCAACATAATGTTTATGATAATGTTATTTCCATATCCAAAATGTCTGTCAAAAATACATAAAGTGTGTAACTTGCAGTACTTCCATGTCTTGTAGTATTTATCAATAATGTCTAAGCACAAACAATGATAATGTCAACATTGTTTCCACGTTTATATCATCTGTATTATTGATCTATAAACACATGTTAGTTAAAATGATGTGTCAGTTACTGAAAGAGTGCAGTTATTGTATAACTTACACTTGACACTTAAAAAATGATTACGGTCTCTCAAATTAAGTGTCACAGTGCTATTTCCAAGTCTAAATTGTCTATATTATTAGTCTACAAAACACGTGCTAGCTATTATAATGTGTCAGCTACTGGAAGAGCGCAGTTACTGTGTAACTTGCACCTGACGCATAAAACACGACTGTTGGCTCTAAAATTAAGTTTGCAATGCTATTTCTATGTCTAAATTTTTCGATAATAGTACAAAACACATGTGGCTGAAAATAAAATGCTGCAGTAGCCGTTCACGCTTCATCCTACACCTAATTGAGGCTGTGTTGCAAGTATAAACTGAGCAAGCATCAGTTCAGGAGAAAAGAAAATAATGCACCAAGAAAAATATAATTAATGTTATTACCTGGCTACTATAGCTTTTTCAATTACTTTAGCTTTTCAATTACTTTTGATCTGGGATCTATCTTTGGTAGCATGTTTAGCCACCATTACGTTTTCTGACCCTTGAACATACCATACTGTACCAAAAATGGCACAGTTTAATGAGCTTTTTAATGCGTTGTATAGCTTAAACTGCAACACACAAGTATAACTATGAAAACTGGACAAGGTTCCATATAGAGCGGAAATTTCGTGCCTCAAAAATTCGATTATTGCACCAAAATAAAATGACTTATGAAAATATGTAAAGATTTTTTTATACAAAACACACATGGACTGTATATCATAATATGCAAGTATAAGTGCAGGTCACTGAGCATGGTCGAAAATTCAGTCTTTGGACCAAAATAAAATCGTCTGTTTTATTTATCAAAATATGTAAAGGTTTCGCTTACCAAACATACATGTCAGTACTGTCATACTTTAATTGTTCTATAACATTTTAAAAAATCACATGGTTCACTTATTTGGGCTACTGACATAAGTTATAGGCAAAACTGCGCTTGGCAATGAGTCTAAATCGATTTTTGTACCACACTTTAAAAACACTAAAAATTGTCTATATTATTTATCAAAAAATATTAGGGTTTGTTCCATAATATTACAAAACACACTGTCACTGTTGCTGATCTAACTTATAGCTTAAAGTGTGTACTTGTTGAAAACTGCTGTCTCACAGTGGAAAATACATGACACTTTGATGAACTAGCACACTGAACAGTAATAATAAGACATTCATATAGGTAAAAAAATGATGGTTGTTACGCTGTTGACTACCCACTTTCAACAACTTTTGAGTCATCCAAATATTGTAGTGACTCCAAGTTAGTGTATCAACTTCATTTTGCAGTACAAAATGTTTGGCATCTTCTGCTGATAATGCTAACTTATGTTACTGCACAATGGAGAGTACATGACAATTTGCCCCATACATCGCCATTTTACAGTAAAATAGTAACAAATTGACCCCCTACACTGCTGCGCAGTCAAGGGCGTCTTGCCATGGTTCGCACTGCTCCCTCCGTTGCAGGTTCGAGTCCTCCCTTGGGCATGGGTGCATGTGTTGTCCTTAGCATAAGTTAGAGTAAGTAGTGTGTAAGGCTAGGGACTCCCCCCACGAACCATAGACCTTGCCGTTGGTGGGGAAGCTTGTGTGCCTCAGTGACACAGATAGCCGTACCGTAGGTGCAACCACAACGGAAGGGTACCTGTTGAGAGGCCAGACAAACGTATGGTTCCTAAAGAGTGGCAGCAGCCTTTTCAGTAGTTGCAGGGGCAACAGTCTGGATGATTGACTGATCTGGCCTTGTAACATTAACCAAAACGGCCTTGCTGTGCTGGTACTGCGAACGGCTGAAAGCAAGGGGAAACTACGGCCATAATTTTTCCCGAGGGCATGCGGCTCTACTGTATGGATAAATGATGATGGCGTCCTCTTGGGTAAAATATTCCGGCGGTAAAATAGTCCCCCATTCGGATCTCCGGGCAGGGACTACTCAGGAGGACGTCATTATCAGGAGAAAGAAAACTGACGTTCTACGGATCGGAGCGTGGAATGTCAGATCCCTTAATCGGGCAGGTAGATTAGAAAATTTAAAAAGGGAAATGGATAGGTTAAAGTTAGATATAGTGGGAATTAGCGAAGTTCGGTGGCAGGAGGAACAAGATTTTTGGTCAGGTGAATACAGGGTTATAAATACAAAATCAAATAGGGGTAATGCAGGAGTAGGTTTAATAATGAATAAAAAAATAGGAGTTCGGGTAAGCTACTACAAACAGCATAGTGAACACATTATTGTGGTCAAGATAGACACGAAGCCCACACCCACAACAGTAGTACAAGTCTATATGCCAACTAGCTCTGCAGATGACGAAGAAATTGATGAAATGTATGATGAGATAAAGGAAATTATTCAGGTAGTGAAGGAAGATGAAAATTTAATAGTCATGGATGATTGGAATTCGAGAGTAGGAAAAGGGAGAGAAGGAAACATAGTAGGTGAATATGGATTGGGGCTAAGAAATGAAAGAGGAAGCCGCCTGGTAGAATTTTGCGCAGAGCATAACTTAATCATAGCTAACACTTGGTTCAAGAATCATGAAAGAAGGTTGTATACATGGAAGAACCCTGGAGATACTAGAAGATATCAGATAGATTATATAATGGTAAGACAGAGATTTAGGAAACAGGTTTTAAATTGTAAGACATTTCCAGGGGCAGATGTGGACTCTGACCACAATCTATTGGTTATGAACTGTAGATTAAAACTGAAGAAACTGCAAAAAGGTGGGAATTTGAGGAGATGGGATCTGGATAAACTGAAAGAACCAGAGGTTGTAGAGAGTTTCACGAAGAGCATAAAGGAACAATTGACAAGAATGGGGGAAAGAAATACAGTAGACGAAGAATGGATAACTTTGAGGGATGAAGTGGTGAAGGCAGCAGAGGATCAAGTCGGTAAAAAGACGAGGGCTAGTAGAAATCCTTGGGTGACAGAAGAAATACTGAATTTAATTGATGAAAGGAGAAAACATAAAAATGCAGTAAATGAAGCAGGAAAAAAGGAATACAAACGTATCAAAAATGAGATCGACAGGAAGTGCAAAATGGCTAAGCAGGGATGGCTAGAGGACAAATGTAAGGATGTAGAGGCTTACCTCACTAGGGGTAAGATAGATACTGCCTACAGGAAAATTAAAGAGACCTTTGGAGAAAAGAGAACCACTTGTATGAATATCAAGGGCTCAGATGGAAACCCAGTTCTAAGCAAAGAAGGGAAAGCAGAAAGGTGGAGGGAGTATATAGAGGGACTATACAAGGGCGATGTTCTTGATGACAATATTATGGAAATCCCCCTGCGGGTCCAGGGTAAGAATAGGCCCGAGGTATTCCTGCCTGTCGTAAGAGGCGACTAAAAGGAGTTTCAACCGTTTCGGCCTTTCATGCGATGGTCCCCCTTGGGGTTTGACCTCCATTTTTCAAAATTCTACGGAAGTACGAGCCTTTTGGGGAAGGACGCCTTACGTGGTGTCTCACTGGTCCTCAGTGCACTAAGACCTTGGCACTCAGCATTGTAACGGCGTTGTAACCACACCCACTATTCCTCAAAATTGGCCTAAACGCCTGATGGGTTGCACAAGTTATGCCCATAGTGCGTCCCCATCTGCACCTACGATCATGATGGACTTTCCATGGCACCAGAAATCCAGCATGGTAGCCAGCCCGTTGTGGTGGGGTCGTCATGTACCCTCTAGGTTGTAGCCCCCTGACAACACAGGGATCGTACTGCTGATACCTGAGCTGCACCCTCCCCACGTCGGCCAAGGAGTAGATGCCCGTCCCCTTGGGGCATCAGGATTCCCGGCAACGGTCATCTTACCAGGTGGCCCTTGCAGAGGCTGGGTGGCGCCCATGGGGAGAGCCCCGGGTCGGAGTGGGTGGTATCGGGTCGGACGTTTCGCAGATGAAACGTCGACATGTATCAGGTCGCTCTGCGGCCGAGACTTTTAAAAAGAAAGGTACTGTCTCTGGTTCTGGTTCTCCTGCCCTTTCCCCCTTGGCCACTCCCTGGGAGGAAGGACAGGCCCGCCGGGTTGGGGCGAAGTACTTCCCCCACTATTTAGTCTGTTCTCGGACCGATGGGGGGACGTTCGCCACCTCCAAGCCCATGTTCTTTGTCCAGCACATCGAGGACATCTTCGGGGAAATCGAGGCTCTCAGTAAAATGCGTTCGAGGTCCGTTCTTATAAAGACCACCTCCGCCACTCAGTCGGCGGCGCTCCAGGCGTGCGACCGACTAGGGGACATCCCAGTGTCCATTGTCCCGCATCTGGCACTGAATAGGACGCAGGGGGTTATTTTTCATCGGGACCTCCTGCTGCAATCTGATGAGGAACTCAGGGCCAACCTGGAGCGCCGAGGCGTGCATTTCTTCCGGCGAGTCCAGCGTGGCCCCAAAGACCGTCGCATCGACAACGGGGCCTTTATCCTCGCCTTCGAGGGGGACGTTCTCCCGGAGAAGGTAAGGGTGATGTGCTACCGGTGCGACGTGCGACCTTACATCCCGCCTCCTACGCGCTGCTTTCGGTGTTTGCGCTTTGGGCACATGTCGTCACGGTGTGAGGCTGAGCCCCTTTGTGGCGATTGTGGATGTCCTCTTCGTGAGGAACATACATGCACCCCAACACCTCGGTGCGTCAATTGTCCTGGCATCCACTCGCCTAGATCTTTAGACTGCCCCGCGTATCAGATGGAGAAGAAGATTCAAGAATTAAAAACTTTGGATCTCCTCCCTTATTCTGAGGCTAGGAAGAAGTATGACTGCCTCCATCCCATGACGTTGACAACTTCGTTTGCCTCAGTCGTGTCCACTCCTTCCACAGTATCCTCACCCCTATCCTGTCCCCCCTCCACCTCCTCACCCCAACCGAGGTCTATGCCTCCGCCTCCCAAATCCCTCCCTTCCAAATCCTCCTCCCTCGCGGCCCCTGCCCCCTCTGCCCCAGGGGCCACCCTTCCTCCTCCTCCCCCTCCACCGCCTGAGGAGCGATCTTCTTCTCAGGCGTCCATCGGGGAAACGTTCTGGACCCCGGATTCCGAGGTCCGGCGTTCCAAAACGGACCCCGCGCGTGAGGACCTTCTTCGGGTCCAGCCCACCATCCCCGTGCCTCATCGGACTTCCCAGAAGGCCTCCAAGAAGAAGTCTTTATGCACCTCTCCACCCCGGCGCGTTTCGTCTGACGCTCCATCCGTGAGTCGCTGCTCCCGGCCGTCCTCAGTTTTGCCGGGACGCTCTGCTGCCAGGCGCTTAGCTGGCCTCTCGTCGGCGAATGATGCTGCCCCTCCTACGCAACCCGGCAAAGCGGCCGCAGCTGGCGTCGACTCGATGGAACAGGATCCGCCTCCCGCCGATTGTAGCGTTGTTCCCTCGAAACCTGGTCCTCCGTGGCCGTCGAGGTGACCAGCTCTTCACCCGTTTCGTTCCCCCCTTTTTTCTGACTAGCGATGGCTTTGTTACATTGGAACATAACAGGTATTCGATCTAATCGGGAGGAATTACAACTGCTCCTCCGCGTGCACTGCCCGCTGGTCCTTGGTCTCCAGGAAACCAAGTTGCGCCCAACTGACCGTATTGCTTTTCCCCACTATACCTCGGAACGGTCTGACCTCACCCCTGTGGACGGTATTCCAGCTCATTGTGGGGTCATGTTGCTCGTTCGGGACGATGTCTATTACCATCTTATCCCATTGACCACCCCACACCAAGCAATAGCTGTCCGTATTACTCTTTCTGCCTTTACTTTTTCCGTTTGTACCGTCTACACTCCATCGTCATCCGCAGTTAGTCGGACTGACATGATGCACCTGATTGTTCAGCTTCCTCCGTCGTTTTTATTGTTTGGCGACTTCAATGCCCATCATCCCCTTTGGGGCTCTCCTCCATCCTGTCAGAGAGGCTCCCTCTTGGCGGATGTCTTCAACCATCTCAATCTTGTCTGCTTCAATACTGGCGCCCCGACTTTCCTCTCGGACTCTACTCATACCTACTCCCACTTGGACCTCTCGATTTGTTCTACCACTCTTGCCCATCGGTTCGAGTGGTATGTCCTTTCTGACACCTATTCGAGCGGCCACTTCCCCTGTGTCGTTCATCTCCTGCACCACACCCCATCCCCACGTCCTTCGAGCTGGAACATACCGAAAGCTGACTGGGGACTTTACTCCTCCCTGGCGACCTTTCCAGACCACGACCTTCTCAGTTGTGACATTCAGGTCGAATACCTCACGGCTGTTATCATCCATGCTGCCGAACGTTCCATACCTCATACTACCTCTTCTTCACGTCGCGTTCCCGTCCCCTGGTGGAATGAGGCTTGTGGAGACGCTATCCATGCTCAACGACGTGCTTTACGCATCTTTCGCCGCCATCCTACGTTGGCGCATTGTATTGGATACAAACGACTCCGAGCGCAATGCCGTAGAGTCATCCAAGACAGCAAAAAAGCTTGTTGGGCCTCTTTCACCAGCGCCTTTAACAGTTTTACTCCCTCTTCTGTCGTCTGGGGTGGCCTGCGCCGGCTGTCGGGCATTAAGGCCCACTCCTCGGTACCTGGGCTGACTTCAGGTAATGAGGTCCTTGTTGATCCTGTGGATGTCTCCAACGCCTTTGGCCGCTTTTTCGCGGAGGTTTCAAGCTCCGCCCATTACCACCCTGCCTTCCTTCCCAGGAAAGAGGCAGAAGAGGCTCGGCGACCTTCCTTCCACTCGCTGAATCTGGAAAATTATAATGCCCCCTTTACTATGCGGGAACTCGAACGTGCACTTGCTCTGTCCCGGTCCTCTGCTCCGGGGCCAGATGCCATTCACGCTCAGATGCTGGCCCACGTTTCTCCGGCAGGCAAAAGCTTCCTTCTTCGTACCTACAATCGCGTCTGGACCGAAGGTCAAGTCCCCATGCGTTGGCGTGACGCTGTCGTTGTTCCTATACCCAAACCCGGGAAGGATAGACACCTTCCTTCTAGTTACCGCCCCATTTCTCTTACAAGCTGTGTGTGTAAGGTGATGGAGCGCATGGTTAACGCTTGGTTAGTTTGGATTCTTGAATCTTGATGGCTACTTACCAATGTTCAATGCGGCTTTCGTCGCCGCCGCTCCGCTGTTGACCACCTTGTGACCTTGTCGACATTCATCATGAACAACTTTTTGCGAAAGCGCCAAACGGCAGCCGTGTTCTTCGATTTGGAGAAGGCTTATGATACCTGTTGGAGGGGAGCGATCCTCCGCACTACGCACAGGTGGGGTCTACGCGGTCGCCTGCCTCTTTTTATTGATTCCTTTTTAACAGATCGAAAGTTTAGCGTACGTGTGGGTTCCGTATCGTCCGACGTCGTCCTCCAGGAGAACGGAGTGCCTCAGGGCTCCGTCTTGAGCGTAGCCCTTTTTGCCATAGCGATCAATCCGATTATGGATTGCATTTCACCTAATGTCTCAGGCTCTCTTTTTGTCGATGACTTTGCGATTTACTGCAGTGCCCAGAGAACATGCCTCCTGGAGCGCTGCCTTCAGCGTTGTCTAGACAGCCTATACTCATGGAGTGTGGCAAATGGCTTCTGGTTCTCTGAAGAGAAGACGGTTTGCATCAACTTTTGGCGATATAAAGCGTTCCTTCCGCCATCCTTACATCTCGGTCCCGTTGTTCTCCCATTCGTGGACACAACTAAGTTTCTAGGGCTCACACTGGACAGGAAACTTTGTTGGTCTCTGCACATCTCTTATTTGGCTGCCCTTTGTACACGTTCCCTTAATGTCCTTAGAGTACTTATTGGTTCATCTTGGGGAGCGGATCGCACTGTCCTGCTTCGCTTGTATCGGTCCATAGTCCGATCAAAGCTGGATTATAGGAGCCTCGTCTACTCGTCTGCTCGGCCATCCCTCTTACGCCGTCTCAACTCCATCCACCATTGGGGGTTACGTCTTGCGACCGGAGCATTCTACACTAGTCCCATCGAGAGTCTTTATGCTGAAGCTGCCGAATTACCATTGACCTACCGGCGCGACGTACTGCTTTGTCGGTATGCCTGCCGGCTTTTGTCAATGCCCGACCACCCCTCTTATCAGTCCTTCTTCGCCGATTCTCTCGACCGTCAGTATAGGTTGTATGTGTCTGCCCTGCTGCCCCCTGGAGTCCGCTTTCGTCGCCTGTTTCGACAATTGGATTTTGCCCTCCCTACCACCTTCAGAGAGGGTGAGAGCCCGACACCACCGTGGCTCCAGGCTCCGGTTCATATTTATCTCGACCTCAGCTCGCTCCCGGAGGAGGGCACTCTGGCTGCAGTGTATTGCTCACGGTTTGTCGAACTTCGTGCGCGACTTGCCAGTCACACCTTTATTTACACTGATGGCTCCAAAACTGACGATGGTGTCAGCTGTGCCTTTGTCGTCGGGGCCGGCACCTTTAAATACTGGCTCCTCGACCAGTGTTCCAGCTTTACGGCCGAGCTTTTTGCTCTCCATCAGGCCGTTCAGTATGCCCACCGCACCGCCATTCATCGTATGTACTCTGCTCTGATTCACTCAGTGCTCTTCAGAGCCTTGGAGCTCCATATCCGGTCCATCCCTTGGTGCAACGGATCCAGCAGTCCCTCCATTCTTCTGCTGCTGATGGCTCTCCTGTCAGCTTTCTGTGGGTTCCCGGCCATGTAGGAGTGCCTGGGAATGAGGCTGCTGATGCTGCAGCCAAGGCTGCAGTCCTCCTGCATCGGCCAGCCTCCCATTGTGTCCGGTCATCTGACATTAGTGGAGTTGTTTGAAAGAGGCTTGTGTCTTTGTGGTGGGATACTTGGTCATCACTTCAAGGAAACAAGCTCCGGGCAGTAGAACCGTTCCCAACTGCTTGGACAACCTCCTCCCGACCATCTCGGCAAGAAGGATCCTTCTGACCAGGTTGCGGATTGGGCATTGCCGGTTTAGCCTACCTGCTCTCCGGTGACCCAGCCCCGCAGTGCCCTTGTGGTCATGCATTAACAGTGCGCCATGTTTTATTGTCATGTCCCCATTTTAGTCAATCTCGTGTTGTCCTGTCTCTGCCATCTACTTTACAGGATATTTTAGCTGATGACGCTCGAGCAGCTGCTCGTGTTCTTCGTTTCATTGCTTTGACTGGCTTGTCCAAAGACATCTAACTCCTTCACTTATTTTATCTGCATCTTTGTAAGAACTTTCTGGGGTCCCCCCCCCCCTTGAGTTTTACTAGATTCTATGTGCTCTAACACTGCGACCTTAAACGCAAAAAAAAAAAAAAAAAAAAAAAAAAAATTATGGAAATGGAAGAGGATGTAGATGAAGATGAAATGGGAGATATGATACTGCGTGAAAAATTTGATAGAGCTCTGAAAGACCTAAGTCGAAACAAGGCCCTGGGAAGTAGACAACATTCCATTACAACTACTGACAGCCTTGGGATAGCCAGTCCTGACAAAACTCTACCATCTGCTGAGCAAAATGTATCAGACAGGCGAAATACCCTCAGACTTCAAGAAGAATATAATAATTCCAATCCCAAAGAAAGCACGCGTTGACAGATGTGAAAATTACCGAACTGTCAGTTTAATAAGTCACAGATGCAAAATATTAACGCGAATTCTGTACAGACGAATGGAAAAACTGGTAGAAGCTGACGTCGGGGAAGATCAGTTTGGATTTCGTAGAAATATGGGAACACGTGAGGCAATACTGACCCTACGACTTATCTTAGAAGAAAGATTAAGGAAAGGCAAACCTACGTTTGTAGCATTTGTAGACTTGGAGAAAGCTTTTGACAATGTTGACTGGAATAATCTCTTTCAAATTCTGAAGGTGGCAGGGGTAAAATACAGGGAGCGAAAGGCTATGTACAATTTGTACAGAAACCAGATGGCAGTTATGAGTCGAGGGCCATGAAAGGGAAGCAGTGGTTGGGAAGGGAGTGAGACAGGGTTGTAGCCTCTCCCCAATGTTATTCAATCTGCATATTGAGCAAGCAGTAAAGGAAACAAAAGAAAAATTCGGAGAAGGTATTAAAATCGATGGAGAAGAAATGACATTGTAATTCTGTCAGAGACAGCAAAGGACTTGGAAGAGCAGTTGAACGGAATGGACAGTGTCTTGAAAGGAGGATATAAATGAACATCAACAAAAGCAAAACGAGGATAATGGAATGTAGTCGAATTAAGTCAGGCGCTGCTGAGGGAATTAGATTAGGAAATGAGACACTTAAAGTAGTAAACGAATTTTGCTATTTGGGGAGGAAAGTAACTGATGATGGTCGAAGTAGAGAGGATATAATATGTAGACTGGCAATGGCAAGGAAAGCGTTTCTGAAGAAGAGAAATTTGTTAACATCGAGTATAGATTTAAGTGTCAGGAAGTTGTCTCTGAAAGTATTTGTATGGAGTGTAGCCATGTATGGAAGTGAAACATGGACGATAAATAGTTTGGACAAGAAGAGAATAGAAGCTTTCGAAATGTGGTGCTACAGAAGAATGCTGAAGATTAGATGGGTAGATCACGTAACTAATGAGGAAGTATTGAATAGGATTGGGGAGAAGAGCAGTTTGTGGCACAACTTGACAAGAAGAAGGGATCCGTTGGCAGGACATGTTCTGAGACATCAAGGGATCACCAATTTAGTATTGGAGAGCAGTGTGGAGGGTAAAAATCGCAGAGGGAGACCAAGCGATGAATACACTAAGCAGATTCAGAAGGGTGTAGGCTGCAGTACGTATTGGGAGGTGAAGAAGCTTGCACAGGATAGAGTAGCATGGAGAGCTGCATCAAACCGGTCTCAGGACTGAAGACCACAACAACAACAAGGCTAGGGACCGATGACCTCTGCAGTTTAGTCCCATAGAACTTGACACAAATTTCCAAATCTACCCCATACACAGGCCTGTTACAGCAAAATGGCAACAAATTGCCCTATGCATCATTATGTTACAGCACATTTGTAGCTGACTGCCACAATACATCACCATGTTACATAAAATTGTAACAAATTCCACCATACCCCAAATCAATGGTGACAGTGTGTGTATGTGATATAACCAGCGAGTGGGTGTCAGCTACTGAATCCCAAATAGTATTCTTAACACTGGCGGCTGCCATTATCCCAATTAAGGTGTCTACCATGAGCTGAAACGCATGTTGGATACTACTGGTGTCATGATAGTAAGTTTACATGATGATTGCTATCATCCTGATCAGTACAACTACCATTACTTGTAATGTATGATTTTACTCAACAATTAAAAAAATAATGCCCTGTCAGTTGGTCTCAGCTACTGGATCTCAAAACTGTATTCTAATACCAAAAGCTTGTAGTGTATGTGGGATAACCTGGCAGTGAGTGTCAGCTACTGGGTCTCAAATAGTATTCTAACAGCAGAAGTTGACACATGTGGCTATAACCCAACAGTGAGTATCAGCTATTGGCTCTGGATCTTATATAGTATCCCAAACACCAAACAAAATTCAAAGAAATGGGTCCATTCATCAGCACTACTTTACAAAATTGTAACAAATTGCCCCATACATCTACGTTGTTGCACGAAAGTGCAAGATATCACAACTCTTACACAAAATTATCAAAAATAGCCACATACATCAACATTCTTGCACAAAACGGTAGTAGAGAGCCCTTTTCGTTGTCATTGTTACACAAACTGCTAAGAAATTGTTTCATACATTGTCATTTATGCTGATGTCATTTATACATATTCTTATTTAGCAACATATGGTGCAATTTGTTACAATTTCATGTCACAATGATGACGTACGATACAATTTGTTAGTTCTGTGAAACACGAGGTGTATTGGGGCAATTTGTTATAATTTCGTGTACCAATGACAATGTATGTGGCAATTTGTACAATTACATTTTTGCCTAATCTATAACTGTCTGCCTACATAAGTTACTGGTCAGCATAAATGGTTGGCACACGGAGGACCTGGGTTCAAGTCCTCCATACTGCCAAGGATTTTTCCTTGGTGGAGGACTGGTATGGGAAGTACTCAGCCTTGTGATTGCAACTGAGGAGCTACTTGACTGACTAGTAGTGGCTCCACTGTCCAGAAAATCTGCCAAAAGGCCAAGACAGCAGTGTGCTGATCACACATGTCCCTCAATAACACATCTGCTTGACACTGCAATGCGGAGGATGACACGGTGGCCAGTGGATACCCCTTTGGCATTCACGGCCTGGCCAGGAGCTGGTTTTTTATCTATAACTGTATGTAAAATGGGATAACTGGTTACAATTTTGCTGTATCATGGTGACATACAGGGTATTACAAAAAGATACGGCCAAACTTTCAAGAAACATTTCTCACACACAAAGAAAGAAAATATGTTATGTGGACATGTGTCCGGAAACACTTACTTTCCATGTTAGAGCTCATTTTATTACTTCTCTCGAAATCACATTAATCATGGAATGGAAACACACAGCAACAGAATGTACCAGTGTGACTTCAAACACTTTGTTACAGGAAATGTTCAAAATGTCCTCCGTTAGCATGGATACATGCATCCACCCTCCGTCGCATGGAATCCCTGATGCACCGATGCAGCCCTGGAGAATGGCGTATTGTATCACAGCCGTCCACAATACGAGTACGAAGAGTCTCTACATTTCGTACCGGGGTTATGTAGACAAGAGCTTTCAAATGCCCCCATAAATGAATGTCAAGAGGGTTGAAGTCAGGAGAGAATGGAGGCCATGGAATTGGTCTGCCTCTAGCAATCCATCGGTCACCGAATCTGTTGCTGAGAAGCGTACTTATACTTCGTCTGAAATGTGCAGGAGCTCCATCGTGCATGAACCACATGTTGTGTCGTACTTGTAAAGGCGCATGTTCTAGCAGCACAGGTAGAGTATCCCGTATGAAATCATGATAACGTGCTCCATTGAGCGTAGGTGGAAGAAACTAAAATGAGCTATAACATGGAAATTAAGCGTTTCTGGACACATGTCCACATAAAATCTTTTCTTTATTTGTGTGTGAGAAATGTTTCCTGAAAGTTTGACCATACCTTTTTGTAACACCCTGTATAGGGGCAAAGTGTCAAGTAGCCTCATACCCTAACAGTACCCATCATACATTCAGGGTAATGGTAGTCACCATGTCAAATGACCATCATTATGCTCAGTAGTATCAACCATGGCAGTCACCATAATTAAGGTTGTGGCAGTCACAGTCTACTGTTCAGCATGTTATTTCATCAAAGATTCTTGTAGTCTCCACTATGTAATAGCATAAGTTAGCAATGTCAGCAGAAGATCAAGAACATTTTGTAATACAAGATAAAGTTAATAACTTAGCATGGATGCACTATAATGCCTGGGTGACTTTCTAAAATAGCTGAAAATGGATAGTTCAAAGCATATCAACCCTCATTTCCAACCTGTATGAAGGTGTATCAATGTTGTTTCATTGAGGTGTCATGTAGTTTGAACTGAGTGACAGCATTTTTCAGTCATTGGCAAGTGCACTTATAAGCTGAAAGTTAGGTCAACAGTAATGTTACATGTGTTTCGTAATTTATACAACAGATCTTTAAATATTTTGATAAATAATGCACACACATTTTGTTCTCTTTAAAGCATAGTGCAGTAATCAAACTTTGCTTGTTGTGATGTGCACATTAATCTATTACATATATCAGTAGTGCCAATAATCTGTATTTTTTTTAACAATATTATAGAAGAATGAAATTACTTCAGTAGCATCTTTTATGTTTTGTACTTCAGATACACACATAGTTTGATTGCTTCAAAGACTGAATTTTTGTTAACAATCAGAGACCTGAAGCTATACTTGCATTTTGATAAATAACTTTGTTTTGATAAAAAGATCTCATTTTCAATACCTGGAACTTTCATCTTTGTGTGAAACTTTTTCCATCTTTTTCTTTTACATTATGTATCTGGTACTTTTAACAGAGCAGGAAAAGATAGATTACTACTTGCCATACAGATAACCTGCTAAGTTGCAGATAGGCCCAATTAAAAGACACTTACACATAAGCTTTCGGCCACAGTCAATTGGAAAAAGAGAAACACACACCATTCATTACTACAAGCAAGCACACCTCACGCATAGCCCACCCAGATATCCATGCAGTCTAATGCGCTGTTTCCCGAGTGGGAAGCCTCAGCGATTGAGGGCTGGTTCTCCTTATTCCACCTCAGTTACACTATGTCAAATTCTGTCTCCATGTACACGTAAACCATAATTACTCTATCACGCAAACATTTGGGGGTTACACTTGTCTGGTATGAGATGTTCCCTGAGGGGGGGGGGGGTCAAATGGGGGCTGAACTGCACAATAAACCTGGGTTAGGTGTGGGGCGGCAGTGGGGTGGGTGGACTGCTGTGGTCTGTTGTGGGGTTGTGAACTGTTAGGGCTATGGCAGGACGAAGCCTCTCCATCGTTTCCTGACTGCCAACTCTGGCAGCACAGGCTGGAGTGCAACTATACTGTGAGATAGAAGCAGTAATTTGAATGGGGTGAGGGAAGGGGAAGTACTAGCAGTGTATAGGTTAGGGAAGAGAGAAGTGTCATCTTGAGAGGTGTGCAGGTACTAGAACGCTAACAGGCACAGCATCATGAGGTTGTGGAGCAGGGAGGTGGGGAAAATGGAATGAAAAAGGAGAGGAGCAGAGAAAGATGGACAGGTGCATTAGCAGAGGATGACAAAGAAAGAGTGTAGGCGATAAGAATGGGGAGGAGGTAATAGGACAGAGAGGGTGGGAAATGTTGGGTGGAGGGTGTGGGGACAGTATGTTACCATAGGTTGAGTCCGGGATAATTACAGGATCACAGAATGTGTTGTAAGGGTAACTGCCATCTGTGCAGTTTAGAAAAGCTGGTGGTGGATGGCTTGGTTGGTGAAGCAGCCATTGCAATCAGGCATGTTATGTTCAGCTGCATGTTGTGCCACAAGGTGGTCTACTTTCCTCTTGGCTATAGTTTGGTAGTGGCCATTCATCCAGGTGGACAGCTGGTAGGTAATCTTCATGTAGATTGTTCTTATTCCTATGACATTTAACTGGTGAATAAATAATGCTGGAACTTGTAGCGCAATGAAAGATAGATAGCTCCATGTCATGCATTTAAAAAATGTATTAGTCATTTACAATAAAATTCAGGTACAATGTGAGATATACAATCACAGCACATTACAATGTGTAAATACACCGATTTCCTAACCATATACAAATTACAGGGTGGTATTTCTGTTGTCACAATAAACTGCCAGCACATACACACACACACACATATATATATATATATATATATATATATATATATATATATATATATATATATATATATAAAAAACCGGGCCAAAGATATAGCTTGTTAGCCACGCTTTAAAGTTCTCTGTAGAACATTGTGTGTGAATTCCCAGTTATAATTTAGTTATCAGAGGAAGACTAAATTATTTTTGGATGTATTTACTTTTGCATGGATGGGTACACATACAGCAATCTAGAGCACTTAATACATTACATTACATTACCTGAAATGTCAGCAGCTGTTTCCAAAGTGGTAGCTTCAATGTGAGCAATGTTTGACATTCAACTAAATCAGTTTCCAGAGGATTAGATCAGATGCGGGGAGGAAGGCGGGAAGTATTTGCTTGATTCTGTGAGGAATGTAACGAAAAAGGACATTAGTGGATCATTCTACGTAAACAACACAAAGCAATCCTTTCAAGTTAAACATCTCTGATTTCTGCCACATTTTCTATGTTCAATCACCTTGGTAAGAGATGAACAGCTACCAATCTCTGCCATACACTGTCAGATGGCTTGCGGAGTATGGATGTAGATGTATATGAGAACCCTGTGGAAATTACAGGCCTGCAAAGTGAAACTAAAATTTGCTAGAATTGTGATTCTAATCTATATAGAGCAATGGACTTACCACCAGAAAATTAATTTAGTAGGCCCTTGCATTAATATGCAGTATGACTTCACATCCTCCAATTAATCTTTTCCCTTCCTATCCCAGACTGTCACTAGCCAGCAGTCAAGGTGACCCCGGGTATAGGGGAACCTTTCTTAACTTAAATGTGTTGTCTCCTAGAGACTTCCATAGAATAACATGAAAGTGTGTATATGTGCCACTTCCATTTTCATTTATCAGTGCAATATAATGAAACTATCAGGTTTCTTTCCATGCGGAAGGAGGTGTGCTTAGTAACTGTACTAATTTCAAGTAGTAAAGGGTACCCCTTACTACTTGACATTGAAACTAAATAACTCAAAATATACCACATACAGAATATATAAATATACTTTTATGAGGATTGGATAGGAAATTTACGCTTGTATTATAGATTTTAATTAAAATTGTACCAACCATCACCGCCTCACACATTATGTTTGGCACTTTCGTCAGTGAAATTAATTTCATAATTGCGTTCTTGAATGCGCAATGACAGAACAAGCAGTGGCAATGGCCAACCTAAAGAAGTTTTTTTTTGTTGTATTGTTTATGCCTTCTGGCTGGATCAACGGAAGCGTCCGATTCCACCCGTCTGCTTTGACCCGTGACTTAATGGTATTGTGGTGTGTGACGTCACTACGATGCGGAGTTTTTGAGTTGGTTGTGTTTCTAGGTGCCATGTTGTTATATTTGCTGGTGCCCTCTGCTGGTAAATGTAGACGTGCTGAGTTTAACGGGTAACATTGTGTTCATTTGAGTTTGGGTTGTCATCGTGCTAAAGTGGTTTTGAGTTCCTGTAGTTAGTGCGATAACGTGGGTTGTGAAGTATTTTCAGTGAATTATTTAGGCGAATAGCCTAGGAAGAAATTGACTCCTTGCGAGAAAACGTAAAAACTGAAAATTGTGACCGGAGTGTTGCGGCATTTTTTGTAACACAACTAGAAAAAAAAGGAAGACCTTAAAGAATATGGTACCATTGTCTAGGTGAAAGATACGTATGCATGAGACAATACAAATTTAGGCTGAAGTTCTGTAGAAGCCAAACTATTTTATTGTTGCCAGTGCCACATAAGCTTTCTGTATATGTGATTCACACACTTTTAACTTTTGCTGCAGGGTTTTAAAGGTGGAAAGAGAATGTAGCAACGCATCAGGAACATTCGTTATGGTCATATAGTGCAGTATTTGTTTCATGCAGTCCCGCACTGCTAGTATGTTCTTACATCCATGTCTCAATTAATAAAGCACGATAAGATGGGTTGGAATGACACTGACGAAATTACATACAAATAGTGTTTAACAACAGAGATCAAGGTACTGCGGTGTTTGCTACGACTTTAAACAGCTTCTACAACACTAATTTATCACCCAGCAGGAGCTGCAAATCTTTCGGATACTAAAGACGAACGCAAAGTAAAATGATCTCGCGTTCGTAATACGCAGGTATCACAACAGTTCACAGGGAAAAATTCACCCATTACAAATGCAAATACTAATTAAGTCTGTCATATATGGTCATTACACATTTCTACATGATCCCACTCTTTTGCTCTTTAATTTTGGTGAGATGATAACAAATAAATAGGCAAAACGATTTTGGCTTATTTATGCACAGCCTTGACTTATCCGCGTTATTACCGACAGACATTCCTTTACAGAATTAATTATACTAAACGAGTTGATGGAAAATTGCGCTCATTGCAATTAACAAATATCAGATTTTTAAGCTAGACAGAAAAAACACCATGAAACGCGAAAGATAATGTGGATCACAATTTCATTTTTGTTTTTTATGAAAATGTTTTCAATTAACAATTCAGTATTGATATTTTTATTTCTTTAATAATGCGCTATTTCGCTAGTGGCATCTGGAAAAATGAAATTCGTACTAATTACTGAATATTTTCGTATTTCTTATTTTTATGACTCACATATCTCCCCTTCTAACATCCTTGATTACGTCTTTGACAGCAGAATACTTCTTTGAACGCTATGCAGAGGAAAACAAAGACGCGTGAATATTTAAGTTTTGGCGGCAGTGGTGTGTTGTTCGCTCATCGTGTTTGTTGTCGTCGAAGACTAGCAAAATGGCTGGTGTTTTTGGCATTCATGTGGGTAATTCTTCTGCCTGCTTGGCGTATTGTAAGGTTGGTAATGTTTTTCATATTTGTTGTTCACTGAGAACTTCTAATGTGCCAGAAGTGAAGTCATGAACGATTATTTTTCTAGCTCGAATGTATTCGTGAGAAACGTTCTAATAAGATCATATCAATGTAACTTTTACATTATTTTACGTTTTGTTTCTCAGGATGGGAAAGTTGATATTATAGCAGACGACAGTGGCAACAGAATAATGCCTGCAATAGTCGCGTTTGTAGACGGTGAAGAGGTAAGGAAATTTTGTACTAAGCAGCAGTTTATTTGAATAGTGCCCTCTAAGCTGAAATTGCCTGTTACTTCTTAATTTAGTTGGTTTACCACTGTTCCGTAATTCCGCTTCGTGGTCAAAATTTAAGAGATCGAATGTGTTTCAGGCTGTTGGACTCCCAGCGAAGGCAGCTCTTGTTAGAAATGCCACATGTGCTATTGTTCGGAATAAGAAACTCTTAAATGACAGTATTCCTGACGACGAACTTGAGCATCATATAAAGTCAGTGAAATGTAAAATAGTGACCGAAGGAGGCCTGAAATATGAAATCCGAGATGAATACAAGATTGCTGCGTATACCCCAGAAGGAGTCATGACCCGCATATACAAAAAGCTGTTTGGTATGTAGAAATGTTTTTATGCGTAATGCCCCAATCTCATATTCCTACGAGTAGCTAGTATGGTTCAATCCATGTAATCTCACAGGGGGTGAAAATGTGGCTATTTCAGAATTTAATCATATTTGGAACATGGATGCCCACATGTCTCAGTAGTAAAACTGCCAAATAGCACTTTTCTAACTCTTACCATTTTTGATAAATTCAGGTTTGAAGATTCATGGGTGGGTACCCAGTCATTAGTGAGGAACCGGTTTCCGTATTCTCAGACACTTGCTATTCAGTAATGAGGTGACCTACAGACATCAAGTATTTTAGTCATGTACTGTGTGAGTCATTAAGTTGATATATTGCATAAAAAGTAGGATACATCTCTGTTTTTTATGAAAAACGTTGAGAATTGCTCTTTCTCCGTGATGTGCTTTACATGTGTGATTTTTTAAAAATTATAACTTCACAGAGGGAAAAAATGCAGACTTCATCTTACGCACTATAACTCTTTAGTGCTAGCATTAAGTATAAATAACAATGACAAGCTTTTGGCATTTAAATTGGTAGTTCTTACCTTCACTTAAAGATGACTCCATCACAAAAAAAAGGCAAATTTGACGAATTTCAAAGTCCTGTGGGGTACATAGATAATAGAATCACAATATGATTTTTTGCTGAAATGTTTGTATATCTGTCAGCAATCTTATCTGCAAAGAATACAGGGCATTAATAATAAAAACGTGTATTCCTTGAAAAATTGACCTGTAGGTCAGAACTGTAAACAATTTAGAGCTGAAAACAGTTATGAATCATTTTTCTCAGTTTGTATGTTGTATTTCTCTGTTAAGTGTCTTTCCTGTGTAAAGAATTGAGGGACAATGTGGGTGCACAAATGAGGTGATACATCCATATTCTGTCACTGCAACTTAAAAAGACAAGTTAAATGAAACATAAGAAATGGTGTAAGCAGTAATGAGACACAGTAATAACTTTAAATGTGTACTTATATGTACAGATATAAAAATTTTACAAAGAACATTTTGATAAACAAATTCAAATATAAAGAAGGAAACTAACTTTAAAACCCTTCCACTTTGCATATAACTGTTTTCCTCGACATCTTGATGCAGAAGCAAAATGAGTTCACTTAAATGTGAGAGATATTATTTTTTTCCAAAGTACTTATTGTCATGTTTATACAACTCCTCACTGTGTCTTTGTAATGATGGGAATCTGCCTGACAAGTGGAGAAGGGGACCCAAACAGCATCTTTCCAAGCTAGCCATGAAGGGAATTGTAAATCAGCAGTAGGCATGCAGTTAATCTCAACATCTTTAAACTCATGTGATGCCTGGGAAATGGGTCCTGTGTGCCAGATTTTGTTGTATTTGAAAGCCACGTTCTGCCTGACTTGCAGCCTTTTCTGCAAACCATTTCATGAGCTCCCATTGTGACACTGCTCCTTTTTTATATGTTGGAAGTCTCTTTATTATAAAGGTGTTAATTATAGTGAGTAGTAATGTGTGGTGCAATCATATTACTGGAAATGTCATTGCTATACTGTACCTGTGTTCTGAGAAACCTTAATGTTATTTGATCTGTGAAGAAGCAGAGCATATTAGCACTCGGTATTGTCTGGAGTGCCCTGTGAACAATGCAACCAATTTTCCGATATAAGGAGCTCCTCACTCAGAAATGTAGAATTCAGCTCGTAGTGGACAGTTTCAAGTTTTTATTATCTGCTCCACCTTTATTGAGTATTGTCAGAGTAACTTCTACTGTTGGTGTCCTAGAGCACATCGGACTTGGAGAAAGAACAATTAAAGAGAGTCATGGTGTAATTGCTGCTCCAGAATGCAGGAGTGGTCAAAAGATGTTACCTGGAATTGTCACAGAAGAAGTAGTGATATCTCACGAAAATGATAATATTTCAAGACTTTGTGCAAGGAATTAAAGACTCCTTCCACTATGGTTCATAACAAGAAGATTCACATAAAATTGCATGAAGGTTTCTTGAAATACAGGTACAGCACAATGACAGTTTCAGAAACCCAATTGAAACAAGCATTTCTAGTCATTGCTACTATCACCTTTCTAATGAAGAGACTTCCAATGAATGCAAATGGGAGCACTGTTGCTATGGAAACTCGTGAAAATGCTTTTTGGGAACAATTGCAGGTTGAGCAGAATGTGGCTTTCAAATTCTACAAAATCTGGTACACAAGACACATTTTCCACCAATCACGTGAATTTAAAGATGTTGAGATTAACTATATGCCCCCTACAGATTCACAATTCCTTTCATGGTCCAGTTGGAATGATGCTGTTTGGCTACCCTTTGCCATTGTGACGTCTAAAGCAGATGCCCTATCATTACAAAGACATGGTGCACAGTCTTATATACATGACAATAAGTGCTTTGGAGAAAAATCATATCTCTCACCTTTAAGTGAACTCATTTCATTTTTGCATCAAGATATCAAGGAAAACAGTTATATGCAAGGTGTGTGTGTTTTAAAAATGCAGTTTCCATCTTTGTATTTGATTTTTTTATTTTTTTATGAAATTTTTCTTTGTGGAGGTTTTATATCAGCATATACTGGTATATATTCAAAGTTCTTAACGTCTCTCGTTATTGCTTGCTGCTTTTCTTACTTTTCACTGAAGTTTGTTTTTAATTTACAGTAACAGAATAAGAATATATCACCTCATTTGTGCACCAAAGTTATCTATTGTAATTCTTTACACTGAAAAGACAACTAACAATGAAATAATAATAAAAAATCCCGTGGAGGCCCGGGAAATGAATAGGCCTCCGGTATGTTGTGCCAGTCGTAAAAGGCGACGAAAAAGAAAAAACCACTAATAGGGCTAACCCCCCTTTTAGTGTGATTAGTTGGTTCAGGATAGAACTAAAGCAGCCTCGGACAAGCGCCGTCATGGTCGGGGATGACGCTTGAACCCTATGCCCGCCCACAATGCTAACGACACTGCTAGCCAACTGGAAAATGATTCAAATCCAAATAGAGGTGTTTTGCAGGATATGCTTCCTGCAACCACCCTAGAAGGAAAACAAAAACAGAGGATGAGATGGTCAGATGAAGTTAATCGACACCTCATGTTCTGTTGTTACCAAGCAACAAACCTAGGAACCAACACAACTGGATACAGATCACAAGTATACACAACATTTATCATCAGATACCCAGAATTAAAATTTTTAACAGAACGACGACTAGCTGATCAGATCCGTGTAATAATAAAAAATAACAGGATACCCCAGTCAGAATTAGAAAACATCAAACAACAAGTACAACAAATACTGGAACAAAATAATGTGCAATCAGAAGAAGAAGAAAATACAGTAATGGACTCAAACATCCCAGAGCAAACAAACAAAGGACAACACGCATCAATTAAACAATCAGAGGAAAACTAAATCTTAAGACAGCCAACTGAACAAGCACAAATAGAACACGAAGTGACACACATGTTAGATACAGAAGAAAAAAATCGGCTGACATATATAGAATACAAAGACACAAATACAGACATTAGACCATTCTTGCGTAGACCACCAAATAACCCACAAGTCGAAACAACAATAAAAACTATCAACACAATCATACACAACAAAATAAATGAAAATACAACTATGGAAGAGTTACAACTACTGGTTTATATAGCAGCACTCACTACACTACATATACACACTAGGCAGAGATCAGAACCAACCAACACACAGAAGAAACCCACAAAACCAGCATGGCAACACAGGCTACAGATCAGAATAGAAAAACTGAGAAAAGACATCGGACAGCTAATACAATTTATAAGAAATGAAATGTCAGAAAAAAATGAAAAAGGTTAGGTAAAATCTCACAACAAGATGCGATAGAGCAATTAGATGAAAAGAAGCAGAAATTACAAGCATTGGCCAAACGACTTAGAAGATACAAAAAAAGTGAAAATAGAAGGAAACAAAACCAAACATTCAACACAAACCAAAAGAAATTTTACCAGACAATAGATAACACACACTTTAAAACAGACAATCCACCAAACATAAGACATGGAACACTTCTGGAGCAACATATGGTCAAACCCGGTACAACATAACAGGCATGCACGGTGGATACAAGCAGAAACAGACACATACAAGATGATGCAACAAATGCCTGAAGTGATAATTTTGCAACATGAAGTCACCCAAGCAATTAATTCTACTCACAATTGGAAAGCCCCTGGAAAAGATAAAATAGCAAATTTATGGCTAAAGAAGTTCACCTCAACACATTCACATCTAACTAAATTATTTAACAGTTACATTGCAGACCCATACACATTCCCTGATACACTTGCACATGGAATAACTTATCTGAAACCTAAAGATAAAGCAGACACAGCAAACCCAGGTAAATATCGCCCCATAACATGCCTACCAACAATATACAAAATATTAATTTCAGTCATTACACAGAAATTTGACACATACAACACAGAACAAAATTAGAAATGAAGAACAAAAAGGGTGTTGCACAGGAGCACGAGGATGTAAAGAGCAACTGATAATAGATGCAGAGGTGACATATCAAGCTAAAACTAAACAAAGGTCGCTACACTCCACATACATTGATTACCAAAAAGCTTTTGATAGTGTACCCCACTCATGGTTACTACAAATATTGGAAATATACAAAGTAGATCCTAAATTGATACAGTTCCTAAACATAGTAATGAAAAATTGGAAAACCACACTTAATATCCAAACAAATTCAAATAATATCACATCACAGCCAATACAGATTAAGCGTGGAATATACCAAGGAGACTCATTAAGTCCTTTCTGGTTCTGCCTTGCTCTGAACCCACTATCCAACATGCTAAATAATACAAATTATGGATACAATATTACTGGAACATACCCACACAAAATCATACGTTTGCTATACATGGATGATCTAAAACTACTGGCAGCAACAAATCAACAACTCAACCAATTACTAAAGATAGCAGAAGTATTCAGCAATGATATAAATATGGCTTTTGGAACAGACAAATGTAAGAAAAATAGCATTGTCAAGGGAAAACACACTAAACAAGAAGATTACGTATTGGATAACCACAGCGACTGCATAGAAGCGATGGAAAAAACAGATGCCTACAAATATCTAGGATACAGACAAAAAATAGGAATAGATAATACAAATATTAAAGAAGAACTAAAAGAAAAATATAGACAAAGACTAACAAAAATACTGAAAACAGAATTGACAGCAAGAAACAAGACAAAAGCTACAAATACTTATGCTATACCAATATTGACCTACTCATTTGGAGTAGTGAAATGGAGTAACGCAGACCTAGAAGCACTCAATACACTTACACGATCACAATGCCACAAGTATAGAATACATCACATACATTCAGCAACTGAAAGATTCGCATTAAGCAGAAAGGAAGGAGGAAGGGGATTTATCGATATAAAAAAAACCTACATTATGGACAGGTAGACAATTTAAGAAAATTCTTTCTAGAATGAGCAGATACTAGCAAAATACACAAGGCAATCACTCATATAAATACATCGGTTACACCACTGCAATTTCATAACCACTTCTACAACCCTTTAGATCACATAACATCAACAGGTACGAAGAAAGTAAATTGGAAAAAGAAAACACTACATGGCAAGCACCCGTATCATCTAACACAGCCACACATCGATCAAGACACATCCAACATCCGAAGAAAAGGCAATATATACAGTGAGACGGAAGGATTCAAGATTGCAAAACAGGATAAAACAATAAACAGATATTACAGCAAGCATATTATTAAAGATCCCAATACCACAACAAATAAATGCAGACTTTGCAAACAACAAATAGAAACAGTAGATCACATCACAAGTGGATGTAAAATACTAGCAAATACAGAATACCCCAGAAGACATGACAATGTAGCAAAAATAATACATCAACAGCTTGGCTTACAACATAAACTTATAAAACATGTTCCCACATACAAGTATGCACCACAAAATGTACTGGAGAATGATGAATACAAATTATACTGGAACGGAACCATAATAACAGACAAAACAACAACACATAACAAACCTGACATCATACTCACCACTAAAAGAAGAAATTAACACAACTAATTGAAATATCCATACCCAATACAACAAATATACGAAAGAAAACAGGAGCAAAAATTGAAAAATACATCCAACTGGCTGAGGAAGTCAAGGACATGTGGCATCGGGATAAAGTTGACATTATACCAAGTATACTATCAACTACAGGAGTCATACCACACAATATCCACCAGTAAATCAATGCAATACAGCTACATCCAGACTTGTATATGCAACTACAGAAATCCGTAATTATTGATACATGTTCAATTACCCGAAAGTTCCTAAATGCGATATAACATACACCGCACAGTTAAAAGGAAGTCACGCTTGATGAAGGTCCGCGTCACTTTCCATTTTTGACCATACATAGCGTCTGAGAAAAGAAAGAAAGAAATAATAACAATAATAATAATAAATTATTATCATTCAGCTCTTACAGCAATAGACAGTCATAAGCGTACATTTCTATATGAACTACTATATCAATGTAATTTAGTTTACATGAAATAGGTAAAACTAGAAATTATATGTTAGAGAGCAGCATTTTCATTTCCAAAACATTTGTCAACTGGGTAAAGAGGTTGTTTACTAGTAGCGTATACAGAAGCGTGTGATTCCACCCGTCTGCTTTGACCCATGAAGTCACAAATATGGCGGAAACGACCGTCCACTATGACTCCAATATGGCGCCTATGACTTCATTACGTACACATAACAAACATGAAAATACATCGAAAAACACACACACACACTCTAGGAAATCAATATTGCAATCAAACACTTCCCTTGACCTGTTATCCTTACGACATATCCACATATAGCCATCCCTGGTCAGAGACGCCAAAACTTTAGTAAGTCTCATTGCTTCACAACACACTGAACACTTCACGACTTCAGCCAACAGCCCGCATTGCTGAAGAAATTCTATTAGGGACAATGCACTGTCCCCCATCATCGCAGACAACCAAAAACTGTTGACCTTGTCAGTCATATCCATACCTACCAAAGACATAAGCAAAGAAATTTACCAAAATTTACACATGAACAGGAAAGAAACTACAGTAACGTCAACATAACAAAACCAAAATCATTAATTCATTGAAATATATTCCACTGAAGGCACAGTCACCACTGATACTATACACATGCAATGCTACCACACAAGTGAACCCCATATGCCACATAACACGCTACCCATAAACACACCACCAGAGAGAACCACCGACTGCAACAATACGCCACCTATAAACACGCCACACACGCACACTAAACCAAAAACATCACCTAACATGCAAATACACCACTGGAGACCACCACCGATCACATCAAAACAACACCTACAAACACGCCACTCTCACAAACTAAACTCCGCGCCGTGGTGACATCACACACAACAACAGCCTTATGTCACGAGTCAAAGCCGACAGGTGGGATTGAACGCTTCCGTCGACCCGCTTATACAATTTAGCTTTAAAAATATTAATAGGCAATTCTGTAAAATCTACCCTTGGCCTATTAAACATCCTTAATCCAAAGGCTAGGTAGGAGTTACGTGATTTAGATGATGTGTGGTATGGTATGTCTACATGTGTGCTGTTTCTAGTGTCAAAACTATGTACATCAGTTCTCAGTGTGAAATTAGAAACGTTGTTTCTAACATACAATAAAACATTATAGATGAATAAGTTTACTGTTGTCAGACATTCCAGTTTAATGAACAGAAGTTTACAATGTTCTGTTTTATCAGAATCTGTTATTATTCTTATTACTTTCTTCTGCAACAATAAAATGTCATTTGCTTAACAACTGCTACCCCATTAAAAAATTCCGTATGATATGATATATTGGAAGAAAGCAAAATTTCGTGATCTTGCATAGTTATTTGGAACATATCTTTTTAAATTTGTAGTTATGAATATAATAGAGGGAAACATTCCACGTGGGAAAAATATATCTAAAAACACAGATGATGTGACTTTCCGAACGGAAGTGCTGGCAGGTCGATAGACACGCACACAAACAAACACAAACATACACATGAAATTCAAGCTTTCACAACAAACTGTTGCCTCATCAGGAAAGAGGGAAGGAGAGGGAAAGACGAAAGGATGTGGGTTTTAAGGGAGAGGGTAAGGAGTCATTCCAATCCTGGGAGCGGAAAGACTTACCTTAGGGGGAAAAAAGGACAGGTATACACTCGCGCGCGCGCGCGCTCTCTCTCTCTCTCTCTCTCTCTCTCTCTCTCTCTCTCTCTCTCTCTCTCTCTGCGCGCGCGCCCACACACACACACACACACACACACACACACACACACACACACACACACACACACACGCCTGTGTATGTGGGGATGGATATGTGAGTGTGTGCGAGTGTATACCCCTTTTTTCCCCCTAAGGTAAGTCTTTCCGCTCCCGGGATTGGAATGACTCCTTACCCTCTTCCTTAAAACCCACATCCTTTCGTCTTTCCCTCTCCTTCCCTCTTTCCTGGTGAGGCAACAGTTTGTTGCGAAAGCTTGAATTTCATGTGTATGTTTGTGTGTCTATCGACCTGCCAGCACTTTCGTTCAGTAAGTCACATCATCTGTGTTTTTAGATATAAATTTGTAGTTAAATAAATAACTCTTGAAAAGTCTAGAAAATATATTTTTAATGTGTGGTTTCCAGGCCAATTTATTGTCAGTAAGAACACCACCTAAAAGTTTTGTAGTTTTTAATTCATGATGGTTAGGAATCTCTTAGAGGCTAAAATTAAGTACCTGTGTTTTACTTTCATTTAGTAAGAAAACATCGCAGTACCCACATCCTGCGAGGCCTCACTCAGTGAAAACTAACCAATATGCAAAGATGTTTTGTGTTGGCCTTGTAGGTACTGCGATGTTTGCATATGTCTGGTTATGATTAACCAATCATATCCGCTCATCTGGAGATAGATTGAGTCGAAAGTTGATCGAAGGGTAGTGATTTGAAGGGCAAAAGGGAAAAAAGTGCCAAGGCAAGAGCCAAGGGAAAGAAACCTGTGTGATAGTTGGGTCAGATTTTACGAGCAGTAGCAGTTTTCTTGCTGTCTGCAACAGGTCACGCAAGGCTAGATTTTGATTCTAGTGGGTATCTTGCAGGCAGATGCCTTTGATGTTGTGCAGTGGCGTTTCTCGGTGGCTGCAGCTTCTCGGTCAGTGTCAGCATACCAGTAACAGTTAGGTTCATCATCATTTAGTGTCTTGATAGGTTGTATATTGGATTAACAGTGTAGGGCGGTGTTGGCGGTTTCTTTGTGCGATAGTGTGCGAGCTTGTCAGCTTCCCTGTTGTAGCCTGTTGGTCGGCTATAATAGCAACTGGCATATCCAGTCAATGTTGCTGATGATGTCATGTGAGAATTTATAAATAAACACAGATTAGTAATAAAAACAATAAAGGTCTGAACACGGATCCTTGTAGCACTCCAGGCATAACATAAACCAAATTTGACTTCTCGCTATCAATGCACACAACTTGGTGTGTGCCTCCCTGCGGGTCCGGGGGTTAGAATAGGCCCGAGGTATTCCTGCCTGTCGTAAGAGGCGACTAAAAGGAGTCCCTCCCCCTCAAGGGGGTAGTTAGCGCCTGCGTCCTGAGACGGACGGTTCCACGACCTATATTTGTGGTCATTTTGGTTTTTCACTTCTTCTCATTTCTTCCTTCCATTGTTGGTTCCTTTCTTTGTTCTTCTCCGTCTCACTGTCTTCCTTGCCTCCTTCTCCTTGCCTTCTTCAGTCTCCGTCTCGACGTTTGAGACAGTCTGTCCTCTCTCTCCCTCTCTCCCTTCTTTTTCCTCTTCTTCCTTCCTCCCAGTGCGCGCCTGAAGGCCGACCCACGCGTTCGCACGCATAGCCGGTGACGGGGTAACGCGTAACTCCCCGCCCTGGGTAGACAAGTAAGGCACGCACGTACCCCCTGGTACAGGCCAGGCCCAGGGAGGGGTGATTGCCTGAGCTGATACCTTCTGACCATGCCGATTGGTCCCTCTGTCTGTTTCTCGGGAGGTGTGACCTGAGGTGTAAATATTCACCTAAGGCGGGAGTGCCCTCTGAGAGGGTCCCCACTAGGAAGGAGCGTGCCATTGGAGACGCTGGCAATCATGGGGGATTCTTCCACAATGGATTTCTCTTCTTCTCTCTCAACTTCTGCCCACAAACGGAAACTTGACCAGCCACCAGTGACAAAAGTACTACCGCCTGCCCCACAGTTTGTGGTAGTTTCTCGATCTGAGGACGGAAAGGATTTTTCCTCTGTCAACCCTTTCGTTATCTAGAAGGGCGTAGATGCCATAGCCGGATCGGTCAAGTGTTGTACCAGGTTGCGTAATGGTACCTTGTTACTAGAAACTGAGAGCGCCTTTCAGGCACAAAAACTGCTTCGGGCCACACTCCTGTACACATTCCCTGTCCGGGTGGAGGCTCACCGCACTTTGAATTCGTCTCATAGTGTTGTTTATACTAAATCACTCGACGGATTGACTGACGAGGAGATTCAGTCTTTCCTCGCTGAGCAGGGCGTGACGGCTGTCCGTAGGGTCATGAAAAATGTCAACAATGACCTTGTACCGACCCGGACACTTTTCTTGACCTTTGATAGTGTTCAGCTGCCGTCGCGCATCAAAGCGGGCTACGAGGTTATTTCTGTTCGCCCCTATGTCCTGACACCTACGCGCTGCTACCAGTGTCAGCATTGTAATCACACTCGCCAGTCTTGTTCCAGTGCGGCTAAATGTGTCACTTGTGGCAGGGATGTCCATGAGGGTGACTGCCCACCTCCGTCTCCTCGTTGTGTGAACTGTCATGGTGACCATGCAGTGTCCTCCCGCAACTGTCCCATCTACAAGGAAGAACGCTGTATCCAAGAAATTCGGGTCAAAGAGAAAGTGTCCACCTCGGCTGCTCGCAAGCTATTTGCTAGTAGGAAACCCACGCTGCTCCCAGCGGGGAGATACAGTACTGTCCTTGCCTCTCCTCAGACTACCATGGAGGTGGCGACACAGACATGCGATGTGACCTTCAGCACCACGGTCGTCCGTTCGGCCAGTGCTAAGATCGCGCGGTCGATGTCTCCTCTTCCTCCCGTCACCCCTCAGACACAAGCACCTTCATCAGCTTCTGCCAAGACGAAGACCCAGAAGTCAGATGCACAGGCCTTCAAGAAGGAACCGTCCCGTGCAGACTTCCTACGTACCTCGAACTCCCAGCCATCGACCAGTACTTCAACTAAACGACCTTCCAAGAAGGCTCATAGGAAGCACAGTTCTCCTTCTCCGCCACGGCACATTTCTTCTCCTGCGCCACCCAGCAGTTGCCGCCCCAGGCCGTCATCCCTTTCGCCTGGCCGCACCGCTGGTAGCCGAACATCTGGCTGTTCACCTGCAGAGGAAGCTCCCCCTCTTGGCCATCTTGTTAAGATGGCCGATGAACCTATAGAACCAATGGACGACGACTGTCGGCCTACTGATAGCGGCGGCAGAGCTCGCTCGAAGCCAGGCCCTCAGCGGCCTTCAAGGTGACCCCTTCTTTCATCTTCCTTTTCTTCTCACGATGGTACTTATTCACTGGAATATTCGCAGCATTCGCTCGAACCAAGAGGACTTAAAGTTGCTGCTCCGCTTGCACTGTCCGCTCGTCATAGCCCTCCAGGAAACGAAGCTACATCCATGCGATCAAATTGCCTTGGCACACTACACCTCTGTGCGTTTTGACCTACACCCTGTGGTAGGTATTCCGGCTCATGGAGGGGTTATGTTGCTGGTCCGGGATGATATTTACTACGATCCCATCACATTGCACACCGGCCTGCAGGCAGTTGCCATCCGAATTACTCTCCCCACTTTTACATTTTCCATTTGTACCGTTTACACTCCATCGTCGTCTACCGTTACCAGGGCAGACATGATGCAAATTACTGCTCAGCTACCTGCACCATTTTTGTTAATTGCAGACTTCAATGCCCACCATCCCCTTTGGGGCTCTCCAGCATCCTGCCCGAGGGGCTCCCTGTTAGCAGACCTTTTCAACCAGCTCAATCTTGTCTGCCTCAATACTGGCGCCCCTACTTTTCTTTCGGACACATCTCACACCTATTCCCATTTAGACCTCTCTATATGTACTCCCCAACTTGCATGCCGGTTTGAGTGGTATGCACTTTCTGATACATATTCGAGCGACTACTTCCCGTGTGTTATCCATCTCCTGCATCTTACCCCCTCTCCGTGCTCAACTAGTTGGAACATCTCCAAAGCAGACTGGGGGCTCTTCTCTTCCAGGGCGACCTTTCAGGATCAAACCTTCACAAGCTGCGATAGTCAGGTCGCACGCCACATGGAAGTCATTCTCACTGCTGCTGAATATTCCATCCCTCACACTACTTCTTCTCCACATCGCGTACCGGTCCCCTGGTGGACCGCAGCATGTAGAGACGCTTTACATGCTTGTCGACGTGCTTTATGCACCTTTAAACGCCACCCTACAGTGGCGAATTGTATCAATTATAAATGATTACGTGCGCAGTGTCATCGTATTATTAAAGAAAGCAAGAAAGCCAGCTGGGCTGCTTTCACAAGCACCTTCAACAGTTTTACTCCTTCTTCTGTTGTCTGGGGTAGCCTGCGCCGGCTATTTGGCACTAAGGTCCACTCACCAGTTTCTGGCTTGACGGTCGCAAATGACGTCCTTGTGGCCCCTGAGGATGTCTCCAATGCCTTCGGCCGCTTTTTCGCAGAGGTTTCGAGCTCCGCTCATTACCACCCTGTCTTCCTCCCCCGAAAACAGGCAGAGGAGGCTAGGCCACCTAACTTCCGCTCCTCGAATCGTGTAAGTTATAATGCCCCATTCACCATGCGGGAACTCGTAAATGCACGTGCCCGGTCACGGTCCTCCACTCCAGGGCCTGATTCTATTCACATTCAGATGCTGAAGAACCTTTCTCCTGCGGGTAAAGGTTTACTTCTTCATACTTACACTCGCGTCTGGATTGAGGGACATGTTCCCGCATGCTGGCGCGAGTCTATTGTTGTACCGATTCCTAAGCCGGGGAAGGACAAGCACTTGCCTTCCAGTTTTCGACCCATCTCGCTTACCAGCTGTGTCTGTAAGGTGATGGAGCGAATGGTTAACTCTCGTTTGGTTTGGATGCTCGAATCTCGACGCCTACTTACCAATGTACAATTTGGATTTCATAGGCGCCGCTCTGCTGTTGACCATCTGGTTACCTTGTCGACCTTCATTATGAATAACTTCTTGTGGAAGCGCCCGACCACGGCTGTGTTCTTTGATTTGGAGAAGGCTTACGACACCTGTTGGAGGGCGGGCATTCTTCGCACCATTCATACATGGGGCCTTCGCGGTCGCCTCCCACTTTTTATTTGTTCCTTTTTAATGGATCGACAGTTCAGGGTATGTGTGGGTTCTGTCCTGTCAGACACCTTTCGCCAGGAGACTGGGGTGCCACAGGGCTCAGTTTTGAGCGTTGCTCTCTTCGCCATAGCGATCAATCCAATAATGGATTGCCTCCCAGCTGATGTATCAGACTCCCTTTTCGTGGACGATTTTACCATCTATTGCAGCGCGCAGTGTACATGTTTCCTGGAGCGCTGTCTTCAGCGTTCTCTTGACCGTCTTTACTCCTGGAGTGTCGCCAATGGCTTCTGTTTTTCTGCCGAGAAGACGGTCTGTATTAATTTCTGGCGCTACAAAGAATTTCTCCCACCGTCCTTACGACTCGGTCCTGTTGCTCTCCCATTCGTGGAGACAACAAAATTTTTAGGTCTTACATTTGACAGGAAACTTAGCTGGTCTCCACATGTGTCATATTTGGCTGCCCGTTGTACCTGTTCTCTACATGTCCTCCGTGTTCTCAGTGGTATGTCATGGGGAGCGGATCGAACCGTCCTACTTCGCCTATATCGGTCGATCGTCCGCTCCAAGCTGGATTATGGGAGCTTCGTATACTCCTCTGCACGGCCGTCCATCTTATGCCGCCTCAACTCCATACAACATCGGGGTTTACGTCTTGCGATCGGAGCGTTTTATACTAGTCTTGTCGAGAGTCTTCATGCCGAAGCCGGTGAATTGCCACTCACCTACCGGCGCGATATACTACTTTGTCGGTTTGCCTGTCGGCTACTGTCAATGCCCGACCACCTGTCTTATCGTTCCTTTTTTGACGACTCTCTCGACCGTCAATACTGGTTGTATGTCTCTGCCCTGCTACCCCCTGGAGTTCGCTTTCGTCGCCTCCTTCAACACCTTGATTTTTCACTCCCTGCAACCTTTAGAGTGGGCGATAGCCACACGCCACCTTGGCTCAGGCTCAGGTTCGCGTTCACCTTGACTTCAGCTCGCTCCCAAAGGAGGTTACCCCCGGTTCGGTATACCACTCCCGTTTTGTCGAACTTCATTCGAATTTCATTAATATGACCTTCATTTATACAGGTGACTCTAAGACCAATGATGGGGTCGGGTGTTCTTTTATTGTCGGGGCACAAAGTTTCAAATACCGGCTCCATGGCCATTGTTCGGTCTTCACAGCTGAGCTCTTTGCTGTCTACCAGGCTGTTCTTTACATCTGCCGCCACCGACATTCTGCTTATGTCATCTGCTCCGATTCCCTGAGCGCCATCCAGAGCCTCAGTGATCCATATCTGGTTCATCCTTTCGTGCACCGGATCCAACGCTCTCTTCAGCAGCTGGTGGACGACGGTTCTCCGGTTAGCTTTATGTGGGTTCCTGGCCAGGTCAGTATCCCTGGGAATGAAGCTGCAGATGCCGCAGCCAAGGCTGCGGTCCTCCAGCCTCGGACAGCTTCTTGTTGTGTCCTTTCATCAGATTGTAGCAGGGTCATTTGTCTGCGCATTTTATCGCTGTGGCATGCCGATTGGGCTGCACTTACGAACTCTTTTGTGGATACGTGCGTAGCGAGCACGGGACCCCGAGCTAATATGGCCCTCCTTCCTTTCCGGGCTGCATACCTTCCTTTTCCGCATCCTTCCCTATCCCCCGTCTTCGCCCCCCCCCCCCCCCTCCCCTCACCTCTGGCTCTTTCCTTTCCTTTCTCCCCCTCTGGGAGTATGGTTTGTGCCTACGTCCGGAGATGGACACTCGTAAATGTAATGCATTCTTCGCCTTCTCTGCTTGTATGTCTTCATCCTTCCTTTGTCCTTCTCTTTTCCTTACCTCTTCTCTTTACCCTTTTCTCCGCTGCGGCATTTGAAACGTCTCTTCTTTCCTTTCCCTTTCTTTGTTTTTCCCTTTCTCTTTCTTCCTCCCTGTGTGTGTCTGACGGCCGACCCACGCATTTTCGTGCGTAGCCGGTGCCGGGGTAATGCGTAATTCCCCGCCCCGGTTAGACAGGAAGGACACGTACGTACCCCCTGGTAACAGCCAGGTCCAGGGAGGGGTGATTACCCGAGCTGATACCTTCCGAAAGTGCCGATTGGTCTCTCCATCCGTTTGTCGGGAGGTGTGAACAATCACCTCAGGCGGGAGTGCCCTCAGAGAGGGCCCCCACAAGGGAGGAGCGCGCCATCGGAGACGCCGGTAATCGTGGGGAATTCTTCTGCAATGGTTTCCTCACCTTCCACTATGTCTGCTCACAAGCGTAAGTTCACTGAGTCTCAGCCACAGACAGTTCTTCCATCGTTGCCACAGTTCCTTGTTGTTTCTCGGTCTGATGAAGGTCATGACTTCTCCATGGTCAACCCTTTCATTATTCAGAAAGGTGTCGACGCAATTGCGGGTCCTGTAAAGTCTTGTTCCAGATTACGGAATGGCACCTTGTTGTTAGAAACAGTCAGTGCCCTCCAGGCACAAAAATTGCTGCGTACTTCACTTCTCCACACCTTCCCTGTCCACATGGAACCGCACCGTACTTTAAATTCCACGCGTGGAGTCGTTTATACACGCTCCCTCGATGGATTGTCTGACGATGAAATTCGGCACTACCTGTCTGACCAGGGTGTAACGGCTGTTCATAGAGTTATGAAAAGGGTTGACATGAACATCATTCCAACCCGCACTGTCTTCTTGACATTTGACAAAGTTCAACTCCCATCCAAAATCAAAGCAGGCTATGAGATAATTTCCGTTCGCCCTTACGTCCCAAACCCTACGCGTTGCTATCGATGTCAGCGGTTCAATCACACCAGCCAGTCCTGTTCCAATCTGGCCAAATGTGTTACGTGTTGCAAGGATGCCCATGAGGGTGCTTGTCCACGTCCATCCCCTCGCTGCATCAACTGTATGGGTGACCACGCTGCTTCCTCTCGAGATTGCCCCATTTTTAAAGACGAAAAGCTCATCCAGGAAATCAGAGTGAAGGAAAAGCTGTCAACCTTTGCTGCTCGAAAATTATTCGCCAGTCGACAGCCCACCATGCCTCAGACAGGAAAATACAGCACTGTCCTTGCTTATCCTCGGCCAACAAAGGAGGCGGCCACGCAGACTTGCGACCTCACCTTTAGTGCCACGGTCGTCAGATCGGCCAGCGCAAAGATCGCCCGTTCAGCCTCACCACTTTCGCCTGCCCACTCTATGGCTCACTCTTCATCGGGTTCTGCTAAATCTCGAGCCCAAAAGTCAGACACCAAGACTTCGAAAAAAGAGCGTACTCATGAAGATTTTTTACGTACCCCAACTTCACAACCATCGGTTCCTCCTTCATCTAAACATCATATTTCCAAGAAGGCTAATAAGAAACCCAGTTCATCTCTTTCTCCGCCAAGGCGTGTCTCATCTACAGCACCACCTGGCGGAAATCGCTCTCGGCCGTCTTCTGTGTCGCCGAGACGCACTGCTGGCAACCGATCAACCGGCCGATCGCTGGTGGCAGGAGCTGCTACTGAACAACCTATGGATCAGGATCTTCTGCCTTCGGCTGAATGCCATTCCATGCTGTCGGTCGCAAGCTCTGAGCAGTCATTGAGTTGACGGCAACCTTGGTCACATTCCTCCATTTTCTGTTCACCCTATGTCCATTATCCACTGGAATATCCGCAGCATTCGAGCCAATCGGGATGAATTGTCGATCCTCTTACGATCCTACTCGCCGGTCATCTTCTGTCTTCAGGAAACAAAGCTGCGTCCCCATGACCGCTTTGTTCTCCCCCATTTTCAGTCCGTCCGATTTGATCTCCCCTCTGTTGAAGGCACTCCAGCCCATGGAGGACTCCTGATTCTTCTCCATGATACTCTCCATTAATCACCCAATCCACTTAAACACTTCCTTCCAAGCTGTCGCTGTCCGTCTTTTCCTTCCTGGATATACCTTTTCTCTTTGTACTGTATACATTCCATCATCCACACCAATGGCACGAGCTGATCTCCTTCATCTTCTTGGTCAGCTTCCACCCCCCTATTTGCTGGTTGGGGACTTCGATGCCCACCACCCGCTTTGGGGATCTCCACATCCTTGTCCACGTGGCTCACTATTGCTAGATGTCTTCCACCAAGTGGATCTAGTTTGCCTCAACACTGGGGTCCCTACATTTTTGTCTGCCTCCATGACAAATTTCTCTCATTTGGACCTTTCGGTCGGTACTGTTCCGCTAGCTCGGCGCTTCGAATGGTTCGCCCTTGATGATACACACTCGAGTGATCACTTTCCATGTGTCCTTAGACTGCAGCCTCAACTGCCCTATATGCGCCCGCGACGCTGGAAGTTTGCCCAAGCCGATTGGACACTTTTTTCGTCTCTAGCGACATTCGATGACCGTCACTTTCCTAGCGTCGACGATGAGGTCACACATACTATCAACGTTATTCTTACAGCTGCGGAACGTTCAATACCACGCACCTCCGAATTGCCACAGCGCCCCCTAGTTCCTTGGTAGAACGAGGCATGCCGTGACGCAATACGTGAGCGGCGACGTGCTCTTCGCGTTGTCCGCCACCATCCTACTTTGGCCAACTCTATCCGCTATAAGCAGTTCCGTGCGCGATGTCGTTGCGTCATCCGCGATAGCAAGAAGGCAAGCTGGAAATTCTTTATTAGCTCATTTAACACCTTCACTCCCTCCTCGGAAGTTTGGCGTCGGATTCGACGGTTATCAGGCGCGCCTAGTTTCTCCCCGGTCTCTGGGCTCACTGTCGCGTGTGATACGTTAGTGGACCCCGTCGCAATTTCTAGCTCCTTGGGTAAACACTTTGCTGAGATTTCAAGCCCTTCAAATTACCCGCCAGCGTTTTTCCCGAGGAAACATGCAGCGGAAGTGCAACCTCTTGCTTTCTTCTCTCAAAATCACGAAAGCTATAATACTGTCTTGTCCATGCGGGAACTCCAACATGCACTCTATTCTTCTCGCTCCTCCGCCCCAGGACCGGATGGTATCCACATCAAAATATTGCTGCATTTATCAACCCATAGTCTGCGTTACCTCCTTGGCCTTTATAATCGAATTTGGACCGACAGTACTTTTCCCAGACGATGGCGGGAAGCTATCGTCATTCCTGTTCCGAAACCTGGAAAGGACAAACATCTCCCCTCTAGCTATCGCCCCATTTCTCTCACGAGTAGTGTATGTAAGGTTTTGGAGCGTATGGTGAATTGCCCTTTAGCTTGGTGGCTGGAATCCCGCAGTCTTTTAACACCTGCCCAATGCAGTTTCCGAAAGCATCGTTCTGCAGTTGACCATCTTGTTTCTCTCTCCACTTATATCATGAACAATTTTCTCCGGGAACGCCAAACGGTAGCAATATTTTTTGATCCGGAGAGAGCATACGATACCTGTTGGAGGACAGGCATCCTCCGCACACTGTTCTCTTGGGGCTTTCGAGGCCGGCTGCCCCTTTTTCTTCGCGAATTTATGGCAGAGCGCACATTTAGGGTGCGGGTGAACACTACTCTCTCCCGTACTTTCTCCCAAGAAAACGGGGTACCCCAGGGCTCCGTGCTAAGTGTTGTACTGTTTGCTATTGCCATAAATCCAATTATGGATTGTCTCTTTCCTGATGTCTCGGGCTCCCTCTTTGTGGACGATTTTGCGATCTACTGCAGCTCTCAACAGACCAGCCTTCTTGAACGACGTCTTCAAGGATGTCTCGATCGCCTCTACTCTTGGAGCACCGAAACCGGCTTCCGTTTTTCTCCCAGTAAGACCGTTTGTGTTAATTTTTGGCGACGTAAGGAGTTTCTTCCACCCTCCTTACATCTAAGACCAGTCTACCTTCCATTTTCGGACGTCGCTAAATTCTTGGGTCTTATGTTTGACAGAAAACTGTGCTGGTCCTCCCACGTTTCCTATCTTTCGGCTCGCTGTCTGCGATCGCTCAACACCCTCCGTGTCCTGAATGGTACGTCCTGGGGAGCAGACCGAGTGATCCTTCTCCGCCTCTATTGCGCCTTAGTGCGCTCGAAATTGGACTATGGAAGCATAGTTTACTCCTCTGCTCGGCCGTCTATTCTTTTTCGTCTCGTCTCTGTCCACCACCGAGGATTACGTTTAGTGTCCGGAGCTTTTTACACCAGCCCTGTGGAAAGCCTATATGCTGAGACTGCTGAACCTCCGCTGTCCAATTGGCGAGCAGTCCTTCTGAGTCGTTATGCTAGCCATCTGTCTTCCATGCCTGCTAATCCAGCCCATGACATTTTTTTCAACACCTCCTTTGATGTAGGGTATGCAGGCCGCCCCTCCTCCCTACTACCACTGGGAGTCCGCTTTCGTCAACTGCTCCATTCTCTTTCCTTCCGCTTTCCTAAAACCTTCCTGACAACTTGGGGTACAGCACCGCCTTGGCTCCGTCCCCGGATCTGCCTGCTCCGTGACCTTTGTCAATTTCCCTAGGATGGTACCCCTTCTCTTGTTTATCGTCGGGCATTTGCTGCTCTATGTGCACAAATGAAGGAAGCCACATTTATTTACACTGATGGCTCGAAAACATCGTTAGGTGTAGGGAGTGCCTATATTGTTGGCGACACCCTAAATCAATTTCGGCTTCCTGACCAGTGTTCGGTTTATACTGCGGAGCTTTACGCTGTTCTCCAGGCTGTCCACTACATCCACCGCCATCAGCGGATACAGTATGTTATCTGCTCAGATTCTCTCAGCTCTCTCCTCAGTCTCCTAGCTCTTTACCCTGTGCACCCTCTGGTCCACTGGATTCAGGACTGTCTGCGCTTGCTCCACCTGGGGTCGTCTCGGTGGCGTTCGTCTGGCTCCCGGGACACGTTGGTATCTGTGGAAATGAGGCGGCTGATATTGCGGGCGAGGCTGCAGTCTCTCTTCTTCGGCCAGCTATTCAATCGATTCCCGTCGCCGATCTACGGAGCGTTTTATGTCATCGTGTTGTTCTTTTATGGCACGCAGATTGGTCGACACTTCTCCATAATAAATTGCGGGACGTGAAAGCTCTTCCTTGTGCTTGGACCTCTTCCTCCCGAACGCATCGTCGGGAGGAGGTAATTTTAACTAGACTCCGGATAGAGCACTGTCTTTTTAGCCATAGACATCTTTTAAGCGGCGATCCCTACGCACTCTGTCCCCACTGCTCTCAGCTTTGGACGGTAAGACACCTTTTAATTGAGTGCCCCCATTTTACTCCGTTACGCGCCTGTCTACAGTTGTCGCCTGATATATCGTCAATTTTAGCAGATGACACGCGCTCGGCCGTTCGCGTTCTCAAGTTTATTAGTGCCAATGAAATGACGTCAGTCATTTGACGCTTTTTTTTGGACAACCAACCCCTTTCTGTAGTGGATTTTTAAGCCTTTCTTCTGCTTTTAATTTCTCCAATTTTTTGAGTTTCGTTCCCACTGCTGCTGGTTTCCATTTTCGGTTTTTACTGTTTCCTAAGTCACGGACCGGGCGCTAATGACCATAGCAGTTTTGCGCCCTAAAAAAAAAAAGTCTTCGGGCCTTAAAACCTCTTCCCGCGGCTTGGACGTCCTCCTCACACCCTTCTCGGCAGGAGGAGGTCGTTATGGCCCTGTTACGAATTGGACACTGCCGGTTCAGCCATCGCCATCTGCTGACGGCTGCGCCGGCGCCGTTCTGCCCATGTGGGCAATTGCTGACGGTCCGCCACATTTTAACGTCCTGTCCGGATTTTAATATACTGCGTCTTGATCTTGGCCTGCCATGTACTCTAGATGCCATTTTAGCGAATGACCCAGGAGCAGCTGCTCGCGGTCTTCGTTTTATCAACTTGTCTAAGGGCATTTGATTATGCTGTTTTTTTAATCCTATGCCTGTCAATCTGTCTTTTATCGTGTTTTCCCTTTTAGTTGCTGTTTTAAACTTGTGCCTCGTGGTGCATTCCTAACGTAGTCTGGGCGCTAATGACTATTGACGTTGTGCGCCCTAAAACCACCAAAAAAAAAAAACTTGGTGTGCAGTTCTCTAGCAAAGATTGAAACATATTTAAGCTGTTGCCATCAAAACCATAGTAGAATAGCTTATTCAACAAAGTATCATGCTCTGTACAGTCAAAGCTCTGCTCAGGTACAGAATGTAGCTTGGGAATACCCCTTAGCCTCGAACACATCTAGGACAAATTTTACTAGAGAATCCATTCCATCAGTTGTGGATTTACTTTTTCTAAATCCAAATTATCTGTCACTAATTGTATCCAATTTATCCAAGTAAACACTAACTTGGCAGAAAGGACAGATTGCTGCTTACCATAAGGAAGATACATTAAGTTGCAGACAGGCACAGTTAAAAGACAGCCTTCATCAGTAAGAGAGACACACAAACATCGTTCACACACACAAGCAAGCACACGTGACCGCCAACTCCAACCTCTCGAGCCAGAATGCTGGAGTTGGTGACTGTGTGTGTGTGTGTGTGTGTGTGTGTGTGTGTGTGTGTGTGTGTGTGTGGTTATATATATTCCTACCTGCAGTTTCCATTGTTTGATAAACACTAACTTGATCATAAAAATTTTTATAGAGTACAGGGATTATGGATATAGGCCTACGACTAGCGGGACTGTTCTTTTTGCCTTTTTTATATATAGGCACAACTCCAGAAATTTCTAGTAGATCAAGAAACTTACTATCACCTAGACATATATTTTCACAGTAAGTTAGGGGATAAATTATACAGTCAATAACGTCTTTCAACAAATTGCAAGACAGTTTATAGGTATCAACACTAGCTTAGCTTTTGAAATTTTTCACTATTTTCGGAATGGTTTTTGGACATTCTTCCGTGTAAGTAAACATGCCCAGGGGATGCTTTTCGAACCAGTTATCCATTATACTAAGTGCATTTTCATGGAGGTTTGTTTGTGGTACTACTAATATTTTCAATAGATTGGATGCAAAATTTATTAAATTCTTCTTGGGTTATGGCAATATCATTTTGTTTGGTGTGTACAATAGAGTTGATGGCTTTTTATGTTTGTTATGGGACTTTTCAGTTTGCTATATTATGTAGTTCATTTGCTTCATCGATTACCTATCTATACTTGTATATAGGCACAATAAAAAAACACACACAAACACACACACACACAAAATTTCGAGCTTTCGCAATCCACGGTTGCTTCGTCAGGAAAGAGTGAAGGAGAGGGAAAGATGAAAGGATATGGGTTTTAAGGGAGAGGGTAAGGAGTCATTCCAATCCCACGAGCGGAAAGACTTACCTTAGGGGGAAAAAAGGACAGGTATACACTCGCGCGCACACACACACACACACACACACACACACACACATACATATATATATATATATATATATATATATATATATCCATCCGCACATGTACAGACACAAGCAGACATATTTAAAGGCTGACTGACATCTCTGCCCATACTCTTTGCCTTTAAATATGTCTGATTGTGTCTGTATATGTGTGGAGTGTGTACCTGTCCTTTTTTCCCCTTAAGGTAAGTCTTTCCGCTCCCGGGATTGGAATGACTCCTTACTCTCTCCCTTAAAACCCACATCCTTTCATCTTTCCCTCTCCTTCCCTCTTTCCTGACGAAGCAACCGTGGGTTGCGAAAGCTTGAAATTTTGTGTGTGTGTTTGTGTGTGTTTTTTTATTGTGCCTATCTACCAGCGTTTTCCCGCTTGGTAAGTCATGGAATCTTTGTTTTTAATATATTTTTCCCATGTGGAATGTTTCTTTCTATTTTATTTATACTTGTATATACCTTTATACCTATATATACCTTTAGCATACAATACTTTATGCAGTTCAGGATAATTTTTATATTTGCACCAGAATACATTATGACAGTATCTTTCAATTGCCCTAACTCTGGAGTACACCATTCCTTTTTTTTAAGCTGCTACTAATATTCCTGTAATTTTTCCAGAGGAATGTTGCTTTCAAACATATTTAAAAATGCAGAGAAAAACTCAGTGAAAACAATATCAGAGGAACAACGTTGAAGCCTACTGAAAAGGGAGTCCCAGTTTTAAAAAGTGAGGGCATGTCTAAACCTATCAATCTTCTCTTTACTAATTGCTCTAGTAGTCACAGTTTTAGATTTTGGTTTGGAGGTGTTGGAAGTTACAATACTACGTCTAATAAATACTGCATCATGATTGAGAAAGAGACACTAATTACATTAGAGGACATAAAAGTTCTCTTAATATTTGTAAATATATTACCAAGACAGGTAGGGCCTCTTGTAGGTTTACAGTTAACATACAAAAGGTTAAATTGTTGAAGCACATGTTTGAGCTCAGTCACAGTTTTTTTGTGCTGCAGTATGTCAAAACTTGAACTGACATCCCCACTGATGAGAATTTGTCTGTTTCCCATTTTGGTATAGTACAGATGTACATTAAGAGGTCATCAGTGGCCTGTACACTACTCCTACATCTAGATCAAGACTCTGTTACTAGATGTGATATTTCCAATTGCATTAATGCATTTCAACACAAAGGGTGTTGAGATATGACCTACCACAGTTTGGCCCAAGAGATGTTTTTATGTGTATTGCTACCTCCTCCTCCCCCCCCCCCCCCCCCACCTCCCCCATGCAAGTGATGAAGACGAGTCCTCTATTATACCAACTAGGTAATGTGTAATCATTCAGTACTTTGTACCTGAGCCCTTCCTTTTTACACCAATGTTCACTTAAATATAAAATGTCCAACATGTTTTCATTTGAAAAATCATTAACTATTAGATTTGTATCTGCCATACCTTGAACATTGAGGTAGCCTGTCCTAAACTCTACTTTTGGCATTACTTTTTTCGTATATACTTAATTGACGTAGGCCAATGTTACTATGTAAAAGTTGATCAGGTTGTGTTCATGTGACACTGGAACATCCAACCTGGTCTAATCCTGTAAGTTTCTTATCTCAGTTGAAACATAACCCAGAGTATTGATCTGTCTTCCTACCTAAGTTTATCCAATAATATTCTTAGACTTGCATCACTTAAAACACATTTACCTAGTTTGTTGAGATGTTGGCCATGCTTGGTATGCCAAACTCTGCAGTAACTACTAGTGTTAGGTAAGGAAACATTCCTAAAGTGTTTACAGATAGCTTTGTACTTCTTCTTGGTTTGCTCCACTTCCTTAGTCACACATGACTACTGAGGCAAATCATGTTGATGAAGCACATCGATGATAATCATATTGGTGTGGGTTAACACTTAGTGTCTTCTTCATTGTCAATGTAGCTGTCTTCCTCTCATTTCCACTGATGATGTTCGCTCCAGCCATTACAACTACAAAGTCTTTGTCCTTGGGGGCTGTGCTGTCTTTCTTAATAGATGTTGAAACATCTTGCAAACCAGCCCCTAATTTAACAATTCCTTCTATTTTAAACTCTTCCGGCACAGAAGGTCCACTTTCCATTAACATAACTGATAATCCTTGTGCATAACTGTCTGTGTTAATCTTGATTTTACATTTCTTCTTATATACTAGTTTGCTATTTACTAAGTTTTGAGTGTCTTGCATTGCCTTATCAGATGAGCGTGCTGATGCAATTTCAATATCATCCATGTTTTGCAATGAATTGTGTTTGTTGTTAATTGATAGAACAAAATCCTTCTCATGTTGATGGGTTTGTAAGGACTCCTCTTTGATTTCATAGTTTCCCATGCTCTGCTGGACCTGTTATTGTGAGTTATTAAAGTCCTAACCTTGCTTTCTGGCAATCCTTCTGTTTTAGATATATTGAGACATACCTGATGATTACTCTCTTCCAAGGTATGCTGGAGTCTTTGGTTTTCATCACTCAGTATTTTTAAGTACTCTTGTAGCTCAGCAATAATTCATAACAAAGAATTTTTATCTTCATCAGATAAGTTTTACAATGTTACCTAGGACAAATCCAGTCTGTGCTTTCTTCAGGTTGGTCATTTGTGGTAATGTTTGCACAAGTGAAGTGATTCCAATGATCCCACAAATCACCCAAGATACCATTTCTTACATTTCTGTTACATTTTACACACATTTTGGATCAACCTGTTTTTTACGGTAGCTGAATCACTACCTACTACTTCGATCAGTGCCATGTTGTGCAACATATGTACTGAGAAAATGACTGATAACTGTTTTCAGCTCTGAAGTGTTTACAGTTCTTATCCACAGGTGAACCACACATATATTTAGGAAAAAAAATCAAAGAATACACGTTTTTATTTATCGGTGCCCTGTAGTGTTGAATGTGGATGGCATGTGTAAGTGGCGTTTTCATTTTCTTCTTTGCACCTAACGTTGTTACCCGATATGTAAAAATTTCAGCAAAAAATAAAGTTGTGATACAGTTGTCCATTTACCCCACAGGACTTTGAAATTCGTCAAATTTGACTTTTTTGTGATGGAGTCATCTTTAAGTGAAGGTAAGAACTACCAGTTTCAATTGCCATTTATACTTGATACTAGCACTAAAGAGTTACAGTGCATAAGATGAAGTCTGTACTGTTCCCCTCTGGAATGTTATGATTTTAAGAAATCACAAATGTAAAGTACATAATGGAAAACTGTGTTTCTCAACATTTTTAATAAAAAACTGAAGATGTATCCTACTTTTTATGCAATATATCAACTTACTGACTGGCGTAGTAGATGCCTAAAAAACTTGAGGTCTGTAGGTCACCTCATTAGTGAGTAGCAAGTGTGTGAAATACAGAATTTGGTTCTTTACTAATGACCAGTACACACCATTGTGTCTTCAAACCTGAATTTATCAAAAATGGTTAGTTATAACAGTGCTATTTGGCAGTTTTCTATTAAGATATGTAGGTACCCATGTACTGAATATGACTAAATCCTGTCATGGTCGCCTTAGGAGCTACCAAAATATAATTTTAAAGGAATGACCCGTACTGCTCTTGGATCACAGAGATGTATTAGTTTTCTCATCTTGACATTAAGATTTATAAGAAATATAATTATCAGCTTGAGCTAAATTTTCTTCTAGGTATGGCTGCTTCACACTAATTAATATTAGATCACCAGCTGCTGGCTGGAGTATGGTAGTGCCACCTATCCCGAAACAGTGATTTTCATGACAGGTTTACATTAATTTGGAAGGCTGCAATTTGATCGTGAGCAGGCAAAGTCAACGAATGTGTATCAAACATAAAGATTTTGATAACAGATTGATATATGGTGTAGCCTGATGTGTACATTTCCACCATATCTAATGCACTTTGGCATATTTGACCTTTCTTGTCATGCAAACTAGAACTGGCGGCTGAAGTCTAAATACCTTTATTGAGTAATAGACATATCTTCTCCTAGTATTCTGGTACGTACAGTGTGGGGCAAATAAAAGTAGCTCGGGCAAGAATATATGATTATACGACCATTTGTGGCAGCATTGACAGAGGGAAAAGACATACAGTTACTTCCAGCACGATGGAGCAACTCCCCATACAGCCGGCTGAACCTTTAGAGCACATTTACACAGTCTACATGCCTTACTGAGTTGTTAGGAGAGGTCAGTCTTGTTGCGGCCCTGGCTGGCCAAGCAGGTCACTTGATCTATCATTGTGTGATTAATTTGTGTGGGGAGCCCTCAAGTCTAAGGTGTATTGCCACAACCCTCGTTGTCTTCAAGAACTGCAGCAGAACATATCAGATGATATTGCAGTAATTCCAGCAGATCAGCTTCGATCCATCTTCAGCAACTTGCTGATAAGGGCCCAAAAGTGCCAAGAGATAAATGGTGATTACTTTCAAGATCTGCTGTTTTCTGTTAGTACTGTATTTCCTTTTCTCTGCTGTGTTTCATTGTACACTGGAACTATGTTCCCAGTGCTACTTCTGTTTGGCTCACCCCGTAGATTGTAAATGAAATTTAAAAAAAATTGCAAGAGAAGGGGTAAGTTATGTTTCCTGAAAATTTTTGATCCAGTTTAATTCTAATGCACAGGAAAGGGAGGGAGGGAGGGTGGGTGGGTGGGTATGGGTAATGCCTGACACTGCAAATTTTGTTATACTAGTGATGCCAGTTAAGGGAGATTTGGCGAAGAAAGTTTGATCATAACCAAATCTCTCAAAACTACTAACTGAAGCTTCCCCACATTTGATGGTTAATCAACTGATTCAAAACCATGTGGTGTTCTGGATAATGTATCACTACCACTCCAGTGTCTGCCAGAAAAGTCTTCTATAGTAGCATAGCTAAGTTGGTGGTGAGGAGGGGAAGGTCAGTTCTCCCTGTGCTAATGTCCTCTTCTACATGAATTGCCAATTAGTCGTTTGCTCATCCTCTGACTATGTATGCACACTGTTGCCGCAACTTCATTTTTACAGTGATTGCTATTCAAATATCGCCATAAGGAGACCATGCCTTTCAGTGGCATACTTATGTGACACTACTTCATCTGATTCATACAGCTGTTAGTGGTACAGTTTTAATTATCTGTTGTTGGTGATTCAATCATATGTGTGTAGACTGTTTGCAAGTGTTCTTTTGCTGTGATAGACCAAGTGATTTGAACCACCATCCTCCTGAATGCAGGTCCAGTATTTATTACTGGGAAAGACCAAGTGGAAGTTGAACTTCCTTTCTGAAAGATTGTGGTTCACACAATCATCCAATCATTCAGATACAGATCTTCTGGGGTTTCCCTAAATTGTTAAAGACAGATGCTTGGGTTGGTCCCTGTAAAAAGGATGTAGCCAACTTCCTTCCCCACCCTTCTACTTCCAAGCTTGTGCTTCATCTCTTCCAAGCTTGTGCTTCATATCTAATGACATTTTATTGTGAGACTTTAAATCCTACTATTTGCACAGAGAGAAAAATGTGTTCCCTCTCTTAATGTCCCAAATTCTCGGTTGATTACAGTTTGCTGCACTTTCTTAAGAGAAAGCTAACTTTCCAAACTTGTTCACGTATTCTATACTGTTTCTTAATTTTGAGTCAGCTTGAATCAGTCCCAAAGGGGGAATCACATAGGAAGTGTATAAATTTATTTATTTATTTTTTATTTTCACCTCAAGCTCCGTATGACCAAATTGAGGAGGAAATCTCCAAGGTCATGGAACATGTCAGTACATGAAATTAAAACATAAAAGTAATAACAGATAAAAATAAATGCTTATGAACCCGAAAAAAGTTAGTCCGTAAATTTGAGTAAACGCAATCAACAATACAACAAGAAGCAGCTTAAGTTTTCAAGGTACTCCTCGACAGAATAGGAGTAGTGACCCACAAGGAAACTCTTCAGTTTTGACTTGAAAGCTCGTGGATCACTGCTAAGATTCTTGAATTCGAGTGGTAGCTTATTGAAAATGGATGCAGCAGTATACTGCACACCCTTCTGCACAACAGTTAAGGAAGTCTGATCCAAATGCAGGTTTGATTTCTGCCAAGTATTAACTGAGTGAAAGCTACTTACTCTTGGGAATAAGCTAATATTGTTAACAAGAAATGACAGTAAGGAATATATATATTGAGAGGCCAATGTCAAAATACCCAGGCTCATGAACAGGGGTTGACAAGAGGTTTGTGAACTTGCACCACTTATTGCCTGAACTGCCCATTTCTGAGCCAAAAATATCCTTTTAGAATGTGAAGAGTTACCCCAAAATATAACATCATACGGCATAAGTGAATGAAAATAAGCAAAGTAGACCAATTTTCGTGTCGAATGATCACTCACTTCAGATACAATTCGAATAGTAAAAATGGCAGCATTAAGTCTTTTAGCAAGATCCTGAGTGTGGGCTTTCCACAACAGCTTACTATCTATCTGAACACCTAGAGATTTGAACTTTTCAGTTTCACTAATCATATGCCCATTCTGTGAAATTAAAACATCAGGTTTAGTTGTATTGTGTGAGTCTTACTGTGATTTGGACATGGTTTATTTTCTACAAGCCATGAACTTACGTCATGAACTGCTCTGTTTGAAACCAAGCCAATGTTGCACACAACATCTTTTACTACCAAGCTAGTGTCATCAGGAAACAGAATTATTTTAGAGTTACTCGCAATATTAGAGGACATATCATTTATATGAATAAGGAACTAGAGTGGCCCCAACACTGATCCCTGGGGCATCCCCACTGAGACCCCACATCACAGCCATTCTCAACATTATGAATAATGACCTTTTACTCACTGTTGCTAAAGTAAGAGGTGAACCAATTGTGAGTTAATCACCGTATTCCATAATGGGCCAACTTCTGGAACAATATTTTGTGATCAACACAGTCAAATGCCGGAGTTAAATAAAAAAATATGCCTGGCATTCGAGACCTTCTGTTTAACCCATCCAGTACCTCATAGAGGAAAGAGAATATAGCATTTTCAGTTGTTAAACAACTTCTAAAGCCGAACTCTACATTTGATAGCAAATCGTGTGATATAAAATGATCAATTATCCTTACATACACAGCCTTTTCAATAACTGTAGCAAACACTGATGGCATAGAAATAGCTCTAAAATTATCTACATTATCCCTTTCTTCCTTCTTATAAAGTGGCTTTACTACTGAGTACTTTAATCGTTCAGGAAACTGACCGTTCCTAAAGGAAAAATTACGAATATGGCTAAATACAAGGCTAACATGTGCAGCACAGTATTTAATATTCTGCTAGGCACTCCATCATAACCATGAGAGTCCTTAGTCTTCAGTGATTTAATTACTGACTCAATCTCCCTCTTGTCTGTTTCACAGAGGAGTATTTCAGACATCAATCTCAGAAAGGCATTTGCCAAGAAAGTTATATGATTCCCTATAGGAACTAAATTTTTATTTAATTCACCAGCAATGTGCAGAAAATGATTGTTAAATACCGTACATATATCTGATTTATCAGTAACAGAAATATTTTTACTGCGAACTGACTTAATATTGTCGAGCTTGTGCTGCTGACCGGACGCTTCCTTCACAACTGACCATATGGTTTTAATTTTATCTTGTGAATTAGCTTTTCTGTTTGCATACCACATACTCTTAGCCTTCCTAATAACATTTGTAAGCACCTCACTACTGTCACTTGGTTGTGACTACTTCTAACATTTTCATATAATTCCTGCTTTGTTCTACATGATATCCCACTAGTCAGCACCCAGGCTGCCTATTACTGGTAGTACCCCGTTCAGAACGTTCTAATGGGAAGCCACTCTCAGAGAGCATGAGAAATGTGTTACGGAAAGCATTACATTTATCATCTGTTATTGGCACTATAAACATCCTGCCACACTTGTTCCTTGACAAGGTTTAAAAAACTCTCTAATGCTGTTGGATTAACTTTCCTACATAGTTTGTAATTAAATGTAACATTTGTTTGAGTACTAAAGCCTTTGAGTGTTAGGATTTGTGCATCGTGGTCTGAGAGGCTGTTCACCCTTTTCCTAACAGAATGCTCATCCTAGTAACGAAGAAAGAATAAAAGTATTGTCTATGGCTGTGCTACTGTTCCTCTGCACCCTAGTTGGAAAAAACACAATCTGCATCAGATCATATTAATTTCGGAGCTCTACAAACAGCCTCTTTTTTTTTTTTTTTCTCCTCACCATCATATACAAAATTTTTATTGAGTCACCACATATAACAAATTTCTGGTACTTCCTACAAAGTGAATCAAGAACACTTTCTAGCTTGAGCTGTCTTTGTGACAGGTAATTCCAGAAGTGTAAAACCCTGTTGGCCCTGCAGATTCTTCCACCAAAAGCATGTGATGTTTTACTTTGAGTAGCTCAGAGAAAATGTGCATAAGCACAGAAACTGGAAATCTGTGATAAAGAAAATGGGTTTCAGTTTTTGAGGATAAACGTTACTGGAAGATGAACTGTTACTGATTTCAACAATTTCCAGTAGGTGGTTTTTCCCAAAACTGTTTTACATTTCTGTAATCACAAGTATTCCATGGAAAAATTGCTACCTGAAAAAATGTATCAAAAGAAAATTCATTTGTGGAGAAAACTGTGGAATTGCCAATGCGTGCCTGAGCATTTGTAAAGGCTTGGAAGGGCTTGCCTTAAAATCTACTAAGCGGTTACGAAATGGTTCCTTATTGGTCGAGCAGAACTTCTTAAGAACTCACAAAAATTGGGTGACTATGACGTAACTCGAGCAAGGGTGTGGTCACATGCAATGATATTATTGTCATAGATATCTCAGAACTAAAATGAGAATGGCATCACAGGAGATAATGGATGTGGAACAAGGACATCAAGGAACAATGGGGCAATTGAGAAGACTGCCACCTCAACTGCAACCTTCATTTCTCCGATGCTGCATTATGGCAAGGTTCCTCCGACTTAGGCATTATGTACCTAACCCTATGTGTTGCAATAAATGGCCATACAATACTGAATTGTGAAGGTTAAGCAACCTGCACTGCCCTGGTCTTGAATTGGTACCCTCCTGGGCTCTGCTGTGCTGTGGCCGGAATGCCCTGGAAGCCAGATCACTGGTGGGAAGGTGTAAAGTCTAAGAAGGTAGACTCGGGGCCTGTAGTCAGACTGATTGTGGTGAAGGCTCAGACTCATGGTGGTTGCTTGTAGAACCATATCACCTCTCTTCATGGTTGGTGCTGCCAGATTAGAACCCTTTGGCTAGAAATACTGGGTGTTTGTACTCGTTAGGTGCTCATTTGTTGAGCCAATGCACTGCTTCTAACCACGTATGGTGTAAAAAGTCCATCACTCAAAGTTGTGGAAACTGCCCAGCCAGTCCTGCAGAAATCCTGTCCTCTTGCTGTGTCATCAGTATTGCAATGCTGAGGCTGGATCGGCCCAGAGTGTATGAACATGCCAGTTGCCACAACTGCCATGACAGTGTTTTGGCTCCCGCCAGCTTAGAAGGCATTTTGTACCTACTGAGGCAGAGCTACTATTTTCATAGTAGTGCCCCAAAAATAGTGGCTGCTCTACATACCTCCCTTCTTCAGTATACCGGGTCTCTGCCTCTGGTTGATCTGCAAAGACTCAATGTACATGAAAAACAGTGTACAATATATTCATTTGCTCCTTATGTGCTCGTCAGCTTGAACCGCAGTGTTCAGCAGCTCTCAACTCAATCTACAATTCTAGCTAACTGGTTTTCAGTTTACGTGTATCTAGTAACGTAGTAACGTGCCTGAAATCTCCACTACAACTGACAGGATAGTGTGCTCAAATGCCCACTCTTGCTTACAGTTACTTGACAGTAAATTCATCTCATGGACTCCTTGTAAAATTGCACAACAGAATTCAACTGTTAGCATTGTTGGCACTTATGCAAAATGTCGTTTGCCATAAAAAAAGAAATAAAAGCCACTTAAGTGTACCATGCTGTTAGGTGCATCAGCATTCTGTCACATAAGTAAAAAATCTGCCGACCATTTTAAATGCTAGGAAACAGATTCCATAGCTTTTGTACATTAAATGCTCACATATAACAGCAATTTTTAACCCTTAATTTCCCACTTTTTTGTGGATTATACATGATTGATAATCCAGTCTGCTGGTAGCTGGTGTAGTGGGGGTTCACATGGATGGGCAGCCCTCCATTTAAGGCAGATGAAGGCTGCACAGAACAGAGTCAGAAGTGTTGTGGTGCTGGGTACTGTGAGACTAATGATCATAATGGTCATAACTGTAAGACACTTTTTCCTGCTACTGCTGCACATGCTGAAGGATTTATTCCACAGATATATACTCCGTCCTGGGTTGCTACGAGTTGGTTCAGGCAGAGGATGAGGTCAGATTCTAATGTACCATTGAGTTAGGTCAGATTTAATGCCGGGAGCACCACTAGTGGTTTGTCCGGCTAGTACAACTGTGTTTATGTTATGTTCATACTGGTGGTCCCCATAACAGTAGCTGTAAGGTGAAATGTAGGCCCCGTTATTTTGTAAATTGTCTCGCTAATTAGCAATCCACAGCCATGTAATCCCAGTCACATTGTTCCTGGGTCATTCCATGTCAGACTGCCAAATTTCAGAATGTTTTCCTGCTCGGGCATCACCTTATGTAAACATTTGTTCATGTCCCTGATGAACACTGGTTAAGTTTAACGTTCCTCGAAGCAATACTGGCTGGGATATAGTCGGAGTGAGTGTGAATTTCTGGCAACTTTGAGCTGTTATATCTTGGACAGCATTTTGTTGGAAGAAATGAAATGTGGCCATATGAAAAGAATTTTAAGAGCCATATTCAGCCAGAAAATTTTAGGCAAATTCGCTCAGAAAGGTCAGCCCCCCCCTAAAATCGCTGGGACCACAATTAATGCTGACAGGTACTGTGAGACTGAAAAAACTCAAACAAGCAATTCAGAACCAGAGAAGAGGAATGTTGAGCAAGGGCGTACACATTCTCCGTGACAATGCTCGCCCACACATCGCTCGGCAAACCGTTGCCCTCCTGCAACAGTTTCAGTGGAACACAATCGCCCACCCACCCTGTAGCCCTGACTTGGCACCCAGTGCCTGTTCCCTGGGTTGAAAGGACATTTGGCTGGAAAGCGATTCAGCTCCAACAATGTGGTGAAAGAAGAGGTTCACAACTTTCTGAACAGCATGGCGGCGAGCTGGTATGACATGGGCATACTAAAACTGCCACAGTGTCTACAAAAATGCATCGACAGAATTGGTGATTATGTCGAAAAATAGCTAAATGTTCAAGCTGTAAACTGATGTAAACTATTGTAGAAATAAACAGGTCTATGTACTTATAAAAAAAATAGGAGACCTTACTTTTGGGATTACCCTCGTACAATATCCCATGTTAGTCGTATTTGGTATGGGTCACAGACATATGAGTGGTATTCTAGAATAGGTTGTAATAGTGATTTGTAAGCAATCTCCTTCATAAACTGGTTGCATTTCTCCAGTATTCTACCAATAAACCAAAGTCTACCACCTGCTTTACCTGTGACTGAGACTATGTGATCATACCAGTTCATAACCATACAAAGTGTTAAAACTCGGCTTTTTGTATTAGTTGGCCAATTCCATCTGTGACTTGTTGATATACCAGTCATAGGATAACGCCCTTTTTTATCATTTTGTGAAGTACACAATTTTACATTTGTGAACATTTAAATCAAGTTGCCAATCTTTGCATCACATTGAAATCTTACCGAGATCTGACTGAATATTTATACAGCTTCTTTCAGACAGTACTTCATTGTAGGTAACTGAATCATCTGCAAAAAGTCTGAGGTTACTATTAATACTGTCTTCAAGGTCATTAATATAAAACATGAATAGCAAGGACCCCAACACACTTTCCTGGGGCACACCTGAAGTTGCATGTACTACATCTGATGGTGATCTCCATCCATGATAACATGCTGTGTCCTCCCTACCAAAAAATCTTCAATTCAGTCACAAATTTCACTTGACACCCCATATGAACATACATTTGACAATATTCATAGATGTGGTTGTGAGTTGGATGCCTTTCAGAATTCAAGAAATACTGCATCTACCTGACTGCCCTGATCCATAGCTTTCAGTAAGTCACGTGAGAGAAGTGTGAGTTAGGTTTCATATGTTCGAAGTTTTCATTCTGTTTGTAATACCACATTATGTATGAGCTCAGAACATGTTCTAAGATTCTACAAGAAATGAATCTCAAGGATAATGGACGGTAGTTTTGTGGATCATTTCTACTATCCTCATTGTAAACATATGTGATATGTACTTTCTTCCAACTACTGGACACAGTTTTTTCTTTGTGATATTAGATAGGTTATAGTTAGAAGGGAGGGTAACTCGGCCCCAAATTTGGGATGGACTCTGATAGGGATTCCATCAGGCCATCAGCTTTGTTCAGTTTTCATGCTTTCAGCTGTTTCTCAGCTCCACTAACACTTACTGCGCTCATCTTTTCAGTGGTAGAAAGATTAAACTGGGGCAATTCTCCAGGGTTTTCCAGTGAAAAGGAACATTTGAAAAACAGTTAATCGTTTGTGCTTTTCCTTTGCTACCCTTAATTTCAGTTTGTATCTCATATGCAAGTGACTATACATTAACTTTGGTGCCACTAACAACCTTTAAATACAACCAGAATTTCTTTGAGCTTTATGTAAGATCATTTGACAGTAATCTGCTGCAGTAGTCATTGAAGGCTTCATGCATTCCTTTCTTGACAGCCAAGTATGTTTCACTCGGCATCTCCTATCCATAGCCCTATGCTTTCTTTTACACCTGTTATGTAGTAGTCTCAGTTTCTTTAGAAGTTTCTTTACAGTGACTGTAAATCGTGGAGGTTTCCTCCCATTATGAACTGTTCTACTGGGTACATATCTTTCCAGTGCCTGGCCAACTATTCTTTTAAACTTGAGCCAGAGTTTCTCAACATGCTCCTGCCGTGTGCTGATAGTTTAAAGTTCATCATTGAGATATGGCACTACTGATTTTTTGCCTAGTTTACTGAACATATATACCTTTGTGTTAGTTTACCTTTGTACTTTGGTAATCATTGTTGCAACATTCGTGTCATGATCACTAATACCAGTTTTGATGTAGACATTCTCAAAGAGATCAAGTCCCTTAGTTGCTTTATTGATCCAATATATTTCCATCATGAGTGGGGTTCTGAACTATTTGTTCTAGGTAATTGTCAGCAAAGGTATTTAGTACATGATGTCTGGTCATGTTCACTACTAAGAAAACTGCAAGTCTCCCAATTTATTGTTGGATGATTACTGTGTGATTGGGGAACTTAAGCATAAGTTAACTGAGGTTTGGTTTAAAATTTTCAGTTAAATCAGGAGGGGAATGTGGCAATCGATAGAAGGATCCAATCACCACTTTATGCCCACTCCTGATACTGAGTCTCGCCAAGTCAGCTCTTGGATATGCCCATCATCTACAGCCCCATCACTCTTTTTTTAAAATCCCCATCCCCCAGCATCCAACCAACCACATTTGTGCTGTTGCAAGGTATTTAGTACTACGAGGACATGCCAAAAAGTAATGGCCCCCGAATTTTTTATGTGAAAACTCTTAAAGCTTGCTATATAAAACAGATGTTATTACCATGTCTTCATGTCTAAATATTTGTTTCTCACCATACACACAGGTGATGGACACATTTCCACAAATGAGACAAGTTTGTAATTTAAAAAAATTTTTTTTTTTATTTATAGACACAATCACATGTTTATGACACAGTCATAACCGGTTTCAGCCATGCAATGACCATCTTTAGATTCTAAAGGCGGCATACACTGAACACAGGTTCATGGGTTCGACAACGCGTGAACCTGTGTTCAGTGTATGCCGCCTTTAGAATCTGAAAATTGTTATTGTATGGATGAAACTGGTAATGACTGTGTCATAAATATGTGATTGCGTCTACAAATAAACAAAAAAAATTTTACAAAATAATCAGTCACGCATTCCATAGACAAAATGTCCTTTTTTCCAGAGACAAGTTTGTTGATACCGCCACTGTAGAATGTTTGACTTTGTTGATGGAGCTACAACCTCACCTCTGCTTGCAACACTTCATCACTATCAAAGTGAAGGCCTCGAATATGTTCTGTAAGTTATGGAAACAGATGAAAATTGGATGGGACCAAGTTGGACTGTGTGGAGGATGATCAATAACAATGAACTCAAGGCATTAAATTGTTGCAGATGTCGCAGTGCCCATGTGGGGTTTGGCATTGTCATGCTGAAGGAGTGGGTGATTCATGTGTGGACAGGCTCTTCAATTTCAGAACCCGATTACAGCACGCTGTTTCTCGTGCACAGACTTGTTTTATGCTCAACTCGGAGACCTCTAGTGGCAGATGGCTGCAAACATGTAGACATGAATTATAAAGATGTAGAATATTCATAATTTTCGTTTTATTTAAAAAGTGTTAAGAGTTTTTACATAAAAAAATTCAGAGGCATTATTTTTCAGCACACTCTGGTTCCCTTGCTGTGTTTGCCCCTTAATCATTTGTAGAACGTATGCAATGTGCTGTATTCCCCTATACTTCTCCAAACACATCTTTTTCTTTGCTTTTTGATGTAACATTGATAACATATCCTCCAACCTCCTCACCTTATTCATCATCTCCCATGCATTAAATGACAGTGTCACCATCAGTCAGTGACTGATGATAACATCCTCTTGGCTGGTAAATATAACTTAACTTTCCAACTGATGATCCTCTGGCACCGCCGTTCCACTCTTGCTGAAGAGATACAGCACTGCCATGATAGGATTCCCCTGATCCCCATCTCTGGTGCCCAGCAATCTGGGAAAAGGAAACTAATTACTCTCCCTCTCTCCCCTTTGAAAGATCTGATGTCTCCTGACACAATTTGTTGAATTTATAAATAATACATCCTTGACACGTTTAACACTTGTGTATTTTCCCCTTTGTTACTATGTGCATTGCTTCTACAATCTTGTAACTGGTGTCCAACCCCAATGCGCTTTTCATACTGAGGCTGATGACATTGACTCTGGACATGCCCTGATCTTCCACACCTGTGACACCTTATGTCAGCAGAAAACGCACTTTGTTTGTTGCACGCCCCTATTGCTATATCAATCTCCTCTAACTGCGTACCAACCTAATGGCAGCTTCCAGGTCTGTCAGACTATCTGTCTGAACCCTCGTAGATATGTTGGGTGGCATGCTCCTGTGGAAGGCATCTAGTGCCCTATTATGTCCAGCTTCTTGGAGTATAATCCTGTGTGTCTCCTCACCCCCCCCCCCCCCCCCCCCCCCGCCCTCACCCCACTCCCTCGACCCTCCCCCCTCGCCAGCTCATCTGTGTGTTCACTAACTTTCCAGATTCTCTCAGCATAACTTCCCACTGTCTCATTGTATTCCTTCGCTATCCCACTTCACTGCTCATGTTAAAATCTAACACCATTGTAATTTTTTATAGCATTATTGGAAGCCCTGCCTCCACTCCTCAAATATCGGTGCAATTTTTAAGCGTTTCATACATGTCACACTAGTTCTTGCTTGTATCAACATCCTGCATGCCATTTGCAATAGGTGACTATCCACCCTACCCCAGACCTTTGCTGTGGCTCCCAGGTCATCTAAGAAAGACATCACATCCTCAGCTGAGAAGGGAGTAATCAAATTAATGGCAGCTGAATCTGTTGGAGAACTAGCTGGCTTGGACAGTACCTCCTTTTCCTTCCTAGTGACAAGTTGCCTAGGCAACTCTTCATAATCTGTCGTCATTGCACTACTTGATTAACCAACAACTGAATCGCCTCCTGCTCTGGAACACCTATGTTCCAAATTTGACCATTGCGGAAACCTTACCTGCAGTACATAACCAATTATACAAAACAACATCACTGTAAAACAATGTTTTTCACATTCGTAACCATACTGTATTATTCACACTTTGATGCCTACTCATTAACTTCTATGACTTGGCACACTGGCTAGCAGATGACCATACATTGCCATTGCCACAAAAGTCTGATGAATCAGCTGGTTCTAACAGCTTCACAAGTGCTACCCATAAAACCAGCTGACGTCCTTCCTTGAACCCACCTCCCGTGCACGCGAAAGTAGGGAAAACAAAAATTCTTCACTCACTCCACTGTATGTTGATACTGAGAGTTGCGGCTGTGATGTGATGATGCATGAAGCTGCAAACATCAGCGGTGGTCAACTTTTCCAACACTACGTGGATGGCTTCTATGGTGGTAGGGTTGGATGATAACAGCGGTGGGTGGTTGTCGAGATGTTGGCCATCATTAACATGTGAAAAAAGCATCTCATTAGTCAAATATTTTATTCAGGCTCGAGCTACAACACTCGTAGTGCTGCATCGTACCGACTACGCCCCCTTGTGGCATGTGGTGAGGACAGTGTGTATAGGAGAGCTGAGGCCAGCTGTGATGCAAGTGACCAGAGGAATGCTGACGCCCTGATCTGTGCAGTGGCATATGCATCAACTATGCACGGCGAGGCTGCTTGTGCCAAGGTCTGCTGTGGCATAGGGAACTCGGTAATTAAAGCAGGGGATATCAGCCCTCAAAAGTGGAACTTGCCCTAGTGGACGAAGGTGCTCAGCACCAGGATACCTGCAGCAGCGTAGGACCCCCCTGTGGTTCCAGGGGTTAGAATAGGCCCAAGGTATTCCTGCCTGTCATAACAGGCAACTAAAAGGAGTCTCAAATGTTTTGGCCTTCAGTGAAGGCCCCCGTAGGGTTTGATCTCCATTCTCCAAAATTCTTGTGAAAAGCGAGCTAATTGGGGAAGGGGGCCTTACATGGTGCATCGTGTCCCTAGTGCATTGAAACCTTCAGCGTTCTTTATCACCGTGACTTTGCAGTTCCACTCATTCTCCATATGTTTCGTGAGGGTATCTTCCCGCGTGCCTTTTCCTCCATCCACTGTGCGGTGTCTCTTTCTGTGCTGACAATGATCATGGACTTCTTTGCACCTCATATCCAACATGGTAGTCAGTCTGTTGCGGTGGGGCTGCAGTGTACCCTATTGGTTGTAGCCCCCTGACAACACAGGGATCACTGTGCTGATGCCTGCGCCGTTAACTCCTCACATATGCCAAGGAGTAGATATCCATCTCCCTGGTGCCTTTGCTGAAGCTGGGTGGTGCCCGTGGTGAGGGCCCCTGGTCGGAGTGGGTGGCATGAGGGTGAATGACATGCCATGACGTGTACTACATCATCTCTTGCTGTGGCTGGATGGCACCCGTGGGGAGCCCCCCTGGTCGGAGTGGGTGGCATCAGGGCAGATGACACCCGATCAAGCGTAGTACATCATCTCTTACTGGTGGTCAAACACCAGTAGTCTTTCAGCGTTCACAGGCTCAATTCAACACACAGAATTAAGACCCCAAATTGTTCCCCTCCCTGGTCACACCATGGGAGGAACATCAGGTTAAGGATGGCAGCAGCTCTTATTCGCCCCGCTACTTCATATGCTTGAGAGCTGATCGGGAATCTTTCATGATAATGAAGCCTCAGTTTTCTGTTGAGCGTTTAGAGGAGAAGTTTGTGGGGGGGGGGGGGGGGGTGTTTCAGGGATTGTCCAAGATGAGATCTGGGTCAGTCTTGACCAAAACAGCATCCTCTGCCCAGTCACGGGTGTTACTCACTTGTGACAAGCTGGGGGATGTTTCTGTAATCATCGTGCCCCATAAGCACTTAAATATGGTCCAGGGTATCATAATTCACAGGGACCTTCTTTTGCAGTCCGACGATGAGCTGTGCACCAGTTTAGAACGGCGAAGTGTACATTTCGTTCGACGTGTCCATCAGGGTCCGAGGGATAAGCAGGTTGCCACCGGTGCCTTCATCTTGGCCTTCGAGGGAGATACATTACCTGAGAAGATCAAGGTGATGGTCTACTGCTGTGATGTGAAGCCCTATATCCCTCCCCCAATGTGGTGCTTTCAATGTTGGAAGTTCCGTCGTATGTCCATCCAGGGGGCCGACAGTCCCTTCGTGGGTACGTGTGTGGCGTGCACGGGGCTCCGAGCTATTTGCAGTCTCCTTCCTTTTCCCAGACCTGCATTACCGTCCCTGTTCCTCTCCTTTCCTTTGCTGTCCTGTCCTTGCTCCTTTCCCCCTGCCCCCTCCTTTCCCTCTTGGTGGAATTCATGTCGACTTGGCTTTCCTCCCGGCTTTGTTTTGGTATGTGCTATTGTTTAGTTTGCTGTATCCATCTCCTTTTCAGCGTTTTGGTCCCCTTGGAGTTTGACCATTTCCAACATTTTCCGTCAGTGTGAGCCATTTGGGGATGAACTCCCTGCCTATTTTCCATGTTGGAGGCTCATCTCACCCTCCCCTCCCCACCCCTCCATTTTCCCCTTGCACCCTGGCCCCCCTTCATGCTAGGTCACCAGCATGGTAGCAAGTCTGTGTGGTGGGGCTGTTAAGTACCCAACTGGCTGAGCCCCCTGACAACACAGGGATCACACTGCTAGTACCTGAGCTGTTAACGGCTCGTGTATGCCAAGGAGTTGATGCTCATCACTTTGGGGCATCAGAACTCCCAGCAATGGCTGCCGTGCCAGATGGCCCTCGCTATGGCGGGGTGGTGCCCACTGGGCGAGCCCCTGGTCAGGGTGGGTGGTACTAGGGCAGACGCCTTGCATATGAAGCGGGAAAGGCTTCAATATCCTGGCCATTCTTTGGCCATTTCTAAGAGTGATAGTAGACATGATAGTCCTTCTGATCCTTTGGCCTTCCCCTCCCTCGCCACCCCATGGGAAGGAGGTCAAGCTTGCCGACTTGGGTTGAAACCTTTCCCTCGGTACCTGGTTTGTATCAGGACAGGTGGTGAGAGTTTTGCCACGACCAAGCCTTTGTTTTTTTGTTGAGGCGATTGAAGATAAGTATCATGGAGTGGAATCCACGAGTAAAATGCAGTCCGGTTCTTTGCTCATAAAGACATATTCTCCTGCCCAGTCTGCAGAGGCTGGCCGGAGTGGCCGAGCGGTTAAAGGCGCTACAGTCTGGAACCGCACAACCGCTACGGTCGCAGGTTCGAATCCTGCCTCGGGCATGGATGTGTGTGATGTCCTTAGGTTAGTTAGGTTTAAGTAGTTCTAAGTTCTAGGGGACTTATGACCACAGCACAGTCTGCGTCGCACCCCACTAATCTTTGAACTCGGTACAGGGTATCATTTTCTACTGGGATCTTCTTCTCCAAACTGACAAGGAGCTCCATGCAAACCTCGAGCGGCAAGGAGTCCGATTTATCCACATTGTTCAGCGAGGCCTTAAAAACAATCACACTGATAGACTCCTTTTTTCTGGCCTTCGAGGGGGATATCCTCCCAGAGAAGGTAAAGGTGGTGGTGTATCGGTATGATGTAAAATCTTACATTCCACCACCGATGAGATGCTTTAAATGCTTACGGTTTGGACACAGGTCTTCCCGCTCCACCAGTTATCACCTCTGTGGTGACTGTGGGGGGCCCCCTCCATGAGGGGAGTGCCTGTGGTCCCCCGCCTGTGTGCATCAGTTGTGATGCGCAGCATCCTCCGCACTCGCCAGCATGCCTGGTGTATGTGAAAGGAGGACGGATTCAAGAGTACAAGACTTTAGATCGACTTACCTACACCGAGGCTTGTCGAAAGTATGACCGGCTCCATCCTGTGCCTCTAACTTCTGCTTTTGCTTCAGTTACGTCCACTCCCCTTCGTACCCCCTCCTCTTCCAAGCCACGCCCAAATTCACCCTCACCCTCACCCCTTTGGGTGCTAATCCCCCTCCCCCGCCAGAGAAGCGCTCCCCTTCTTCAGCAGCCGATGGTACTGGAGCTCCCTCCCGGGACTCCTCTTCCCGGCACCCCCTGAAAGGCGATCTGCAGCTCCACATAGGCCGCACGATCTGCGGCCGGTGGGGGCCGCTATTGCCAGGTGTAATACTGTGTCGTACCACACTGCAGTCTGCCCTTCTGTTCCATCACAAGAGAAGCAGCAGAAACACAAGAACAAGGGAACAAGCGCAAGGCCCCTCAGGTACCCCCCTGATGTGCCACCTTCCCCTCCTCCAGCCAATGAACCAACAGTCTGACCCCACCTATATGGACATTACTCCATCCTTATCGGTGACGGATGGCGACTCGGTGGCGTGACCGGCTCCGGTCCGTTCGCTTGCCATTTGGACTCCAGCTTGAGAATCCTCCAGTGGAATTGTAATGGCTATTTGCGTCACCTCCCGGAGTTGCAGCCCCTTCTTTCCTCCTACTCTGCTGCTTGTATTGTTCTCCAAGAGACCCATTTTGTCAATTCTTACTCACCCACCCTTCATGGGTTCCATGCTTTCTGTTGAAACCAGATTGGCCCTGTGCAGGCTTCTGGTGGTGTTTGCACCTTGGTGCGCAAAGACATTTTTAGTAAATGGGTTCCCCTCCATACCACTCGGGAAGCAATTGCTGTCAGGGTCAACCTGACCACTACAATCACAATCTGTAATCTCTACCTCCTGCCTGACAGGCTACCTCCTGCCTGACAGGCCACCCACATCCCTTGCCCTAACCACCCTTCTTCAACAACTCCCTTCTCCCTCCCTGCTTGTAGGGGACTTCAGTGCCCACAACCCTCTTTGGGGTAGTCACCCGACTATTGCCCTGGGCAGGACAGTTGAATCTGTTGTGGCAGCGCTTGACCTCTGTAACACCGGTACTCCCACAGACTTTAGTGTGGCACACTGCACTTTCTCTTCCATTGGCCTCATCATCTGCAGTCACAGCCTTCTTCCCTCCATTCAGTGGGGTGTCCACGATGACTTATGTGACAGCGATCATTACCCGATTGTTTTGACCTTCCTTCAGTATGTCTTGCTCCGTCACCCTCCCAGGTGGGCCTTCTCTAAAGCTGATTGGGGTGCCTTCTCCTCTGCTACCATCCCCCCCATACTACCACACCGTAGTATTGATGAGTCTATACAGACTTTAACTGCCACCATTCTTGCCACAGCTGTTTCAGCCATCCCTTCTTCCTCGGGGTTACCCCCTCCCCTGTCAAATGATAGTACGATGGTCCCATAGTGGACTCTGGAAATTGCTGCAATCAAATTTCAGAAACGGATTTGCTGGTAATGGTATGTATCTGCCATAGGACCGCACACCTGCTCTTCACAAGACTGGGCAAGACTCGGGCGAATTTTTGGCTATTGTCCCGTTGCAGGAATTTCTGTGCATGGTGTTGTCCTTCCCATCTGTACTTTGTCGCAGAGTGTTTCGCTCAACACTTTGCCCAAGCCTCTGCGTTGACTCAATATCCGCCCTTGTTCCTCCTCCTCCTCCTCAAACAGCGCTCGTAACGACTGCCTTTGTCTCTCATTTCTCTCTACTTGGAGCCTTATAATGCCCCATTTAGCGAGCGGGAATTCGCCAGAACCCTCACCCATCGTCCTGACACGTCTCCTGGACCGGATTGGATACGTAACCAAATGCTCCATCACTTACCGGTGGCTGGCCACCGTCGTGTACAGACCCTTTTCAATCATCTGTGGAGTGAGGGGGTATTTCCTACCCAGTGGCAGGAAAGCATTGTTATTCCGGTGTTGAAGCCTGGGCAGCCACCTCTTCAGTTGGATAGCTACTGTCCAATTAGCCTTACCAACACCCTCTGCAAGCTCGTTGAATGCCTGGTGAGTTGGCGGCTGTTTTGGATCCTCGAATTCTGTGACCTTTTGTCAGCGACTCAAGGTGGTTTCTGCCGTGGCCGCTCTACATTGGATAACTTAGTCCACCTGGAGTCTGCTGTCCGGTCGGCTTTTGCCCATTGGCAACACCTCATTGCAGTCTTCTTTGACCTGCATAAAGCCTACGACACCAGCTGGTGCCACCACATCCTCACCACCCTTCACGACTGGGGCCTTTGTGGTGCTCTGCCCATTTTTATCCATAACTTTCTTTCATGTCGCTCTTTCCGGGTCCAAGTTGGTTCCTCCTACAGCACTTCCCGTCGGTAAGAAAATGGGGTTCCACAGAGTTCTGTATTGAGCGTCCCTCTTTTTTTCATCGCCATTAATGGACTGGTAGTGGCTGCTGGGCCGACAGTGTTCGCGTCTTTGTATGTTGACGATTTTTGTACGTATGTCGCTTCCTCTGTCGTGGGCGCTGCAGAAAGCCGTCTACAGGGGGGCAATCTACCAGGTGCAATTTTGGGCTCTCTCCCGTGGCTTTCAGTTTTTGGTGACCATATTGTATGTCACATATTTCTGCCGTCGCCATATAGTCCATCCACATCCGGACCTGTTCCTCAATGGCCAATCCCTCGAGGTGGTGGACACCCATCTCTTCTTGGGTCTGGTCTTCGATGTCCAGTTGACAGGGCTTCCTCGTCTTCGCCAGCTGAAGATGATGTGCTGGTTACGTCTCAATGTTCTCAGATGTCTGTGCGATACCACCTGAGGTGCAGACCACTCTATTCTCCTGCGATTGTACAAAGCACTGGCCCAGTCTCGTTTAGACTACGGGAGTCTTGTCTATGGTTTTGTGTCACCTTCGACATTGCAGATACTAGATCCCATCCACCATTGTGGGGTCCGACTTGCGACTGGTGCCTTCCGGACTAGCCCCGTGATTAGTCTTCTCACAGAGGCAGGGGATTCCATTTCTGCAAGTTTTGCACCAACAACAGCTGATATCTTATGCGCTCTGCATTTGCTGCACCCCAAAACACCCTAATTATGGTCTCCTTTATCCAGACACTCCAGTGCTGTAATTCAAGAAAAATAAAATACACTATACCTGCCCATCCGTGGCCAGCACCACTGCTTCCACAACCCACCACTTCACAGCCTCTGTACCTTAGAGGCCCCAGTGACCCCAGGTCGCTATAGTATCGTGCACACGTGTGACCACATTCACGTAATCACTAATATGTTGGCCACTACTGACCTTAAGCAGCTAGTTGTTTCTGGGTAGAATCATGTTCTGTGCCAAGTTTATTCCCTAGGTGGCACAAATCACAGATCCCCTAGATCGACTATGCAAGAAGGGTGTCAAATTTGTGTGGTTGACCACCTGCCAATTGACATATCAGAACATTAAGTACAGTTTCAAGGTGGTATTGTGACTGACACTATATGCATTGGACCTGCCCTTGACACTCGAGACAGACACTTCCCGATATGGTATAGCGGTTGTTTTGTCTCATAAGGTGTCGGGTAGTAGTGAATGGCCAGTTGCTTTCACCTCTGGAATGTAGACTGTATGGCAGCAAATTACACCTGTTGAGCGACTGCAAAGCTCAAAGCCTTGATTTTGTTGTTTGTGCATTGTTCTAAACTCCTGGAAAATATGATGCATTGTCTGCAGAATTGGGCATTGTTTTTGATTGGGTATCAATTGAAATCCACTTTCACCCAACTCACCAACGTGAACACCCTACCCCCACTTCCTCTTGGTGCCAATGTGCAGTTCAACCACAAGGAAACAGTTTGTTTCCCCTGGACCAACATCCACAATAAATCCTGGTTCAATTCCTTCTGACTGCACGTGAGGTATCCACTGTGTTGTTTCACGATCCTGTCCTGTTGAAAGTTTTGTCTGAGGTACTGGAGAGGTGTCCAGAGAATGTTTTGAGCCTTACTGATCTAGCCTTTCACAATTATTTCATGTTATGCTACTGATTCAATGCTACAAATGATGTTTTAATGATGGCTGCAGAGGACTCTCGAAAACCTGACCATCATTCTATCCTCGCTCTGTCCCCGCATCCTCCAGCTCCTTTGTGCTTGTCATTGGTGGAGGACATGTATGGAGGCACTAGCCCCACAGCACGTGTACTGGCCCAACATCAATGCAGACATTGAATGCGCATACGGCTCGTGTCATGCCTGATCTCTCAATCACTTGTCCCACGGTCAAGGTTCCTCGTCGTGGCCCCATCCTGATAACTTGTCGGAGAAGGTCCTCGTTGATTTTACCGTGACATTTCAGGTTGTTATGTGGCTTTTGGTGGTGGCCTCCCTCTCAAAACTTCCCTTACGTGGCGTGGATGCTGTTCATTACCACCATTTCTACCACTTGTGACCTCATGATGGTATTCTACCTTGAGGGAGTGCCACTTATTCCCTGGTGTTGGATAATTAGCCCCCATTTACGTAGATGCAGCTTTAGGCTTTCTGTGGCTGTAATGCGATCACCACCCTGTTTCACCTTGCTCCTAATGGGGAGATTGAGCAGATGGTCCATACATTTAAAACACAGCTGCTGAAGACCTTGCAGACATCATCTGGCTGAAATACTGCATTTGAGTTGGTATTGTACACCATTAGACCTCCTGCATCCTGTGCTGTGTGCCAAACCTGCATATAGGCCTGCCTGTGGGTGGAATGTCTGTCTGGGCATGCATATGCAGTTGGTGTCTGGGATGGACCCAAGGGGTCATCATTGGTGACAGAGAGCATCAGTGGCTTGATGTTAAGGCCAGACATGACTGTCTGACCCACCAACACGAAACAGCTCTGGCTGTGACCACAATCGCATTTGGCACCCTGTCTTCACTTCCGATGCTCAGGCTGGAACTAAGATGACCGCCACCTGTGCCTCGTGTCCCTTATCACTGGAGGATGGTTGAGAGGATAACAGTGTGTGTGCCTGTGGAGGTGGGGGACCAGTCCCTCTGTCCTGACCTTCCATCACTCTTGTTGTAACTGTGCAGTCTGCTGGCCTCTGCTACCCATGCAGTCCTCGGGCCTGGGTTTGTGTCGTAAGAATGAACAAGAAGTAATAATTGCCTTTTGCTACTTTTTTTTCCATTTGAAATGGCTGATATGATTACATGTGTTTAATAAAAATGAATCTTTCACTTTACATTGGAGTGTACATGTAATGAAATTTTCCTTCAGAATAAAACTTTTCACTTGACTGAATCTGAGACTTGAACCTATGCCTTTCGTAGTCAATACTTCTACTCCCTGAGCTGTATGACCACAGGTGCAGTGTGTCTCTCACAGTTTGTCTGCAAATACCTATCTGCTCATTCACATGCTGTAATAGTTTAATTTCTGTACCTCGTGCTGTTTCTGTTGAATTTATTTAAATTTACGTAATACACATTTATGGGAAGAAATGTGGAGAACTGCGGGATGAACCACTTAAAGTTTCCAATATTCATTTTCATCAGTTTGTTGACATATTTCTCACAATGTCTTCCAGATCACATGTGTAGCCTCTGACTTTATCAGAGCTTCAGTCACTCACCCCAGATGGTTGAGGAATATTCCATAGTAAATTTGTAAGGATACCACAGTTTTCCAATATTTTACTAATAAACTGAAGCCCACCATGGACTATGATCATGATGGGACCTTCAGATTATTGCTTTGCTTTGCAGTTGTTATCCCCCATGTGACTTGCCGTGAAATGCTTGTTACTGACATAACTCTGGTTAAATATCTGAGATGAATCTGTCTTTTTAAGTATGAGTACAGTAATGAATCAAATAATTACCTTGGGAACTTACTGAATTCAAGCATAATTTATCTGTTCAACAAACAGTTATGATCAGGAGTGGTTTTAGATTTGTACATCAAAAACTGTATAGGGAGTGTAAAGAATAAGATGGAGTTTTACCAAAAGTGTGTGTAGACTTCTTTAGGCTTCACTGATGGAATGTGGTGGTTAGTGATCAAGAATGCTGTTCTTGTATTTTGGAGGAAAGTTGTTTGGATCCCAGTCCAGCCAGCCTGATTTAGGTTTCCTGTGGTCCCCCAAATTCATTTTAGTTGTATACATCCAAGTGTACCATGGAATGGTTGTTGACAGCATCTTTGGCCAAATAAACTAATACTTCAACTTTTATGACACAGAGGGGTGATGACTTTTTAAACTTTCCATTCTTTACAGTAGAGCTCACCAATGCCGTTACTAAACTAAATTCACAGAGATTGTTCTTTTGTTAGAAAGTAGTGCAAACTTGGTTTTCAGTTAGCAAATTTGTTTCTTGATTAAATGTATTAAGCTACTCTAAGAAATGTATCAAACTGCTTTGCTCCAAAGTAGAAAAATTATAATTACAATTTATACTGTCTAATGTTGTAAGAGATGTAACTTGTGTGTGTGTGTGTGTGTGTGTGTGTGTGTGTGTGTGTGTGTGTGTGTGTGTGTGTACACAACTTGAGTAGGCAATACAGCTTACTCAGACATCACTGATCACTGTCCACCCTACCTTAGACATTATTTTTCCTACTTTTCTTTATCTTTGTCTTAAAACATGGTTGACTGGATTTCCATTATTCACTAATTGCTAGTATAAGCATAAAAACTACAGACAGAAGCTACAGACATTATTAAGAAAAGATACTAAGAGCACTGACCTTCAGGCACTTATATATGTTGTCTGATAGTTGTTTTCAGAAATCTGTAGCAGTATATTTACTCATATTATTATGATTCTTTGTTGGACAGCTGGCCATTGGTGTGCACGGTGTGAATCATCTGAAAGCACAGGGGTCCAGGCTGGAGGAGGGAGCTTTATGGTCTGGGGAATATATTCAAGGCATTACCCGAGTTATTTTGTCATTCTGAAAGGCACAGATGATTGATATAAGTATGCATCTAGCCTTGGTTACCATGTTCACTCATACATGCAGTTCGTGTTTTCCTTCACACAGTGGCATTTACCAGCAGGACAATGTAATGTGTCACAGAGCTCACAGTGTATGTGTGTGGTATGAAGAGCACCAGGATGAATTTACTGTACCCCCCTGGCCACCAGACCCTCTGGATTTAAACCCGGTTGATAATCTGTGGGACCACCTCGATTGAGCTGTTCTCGCGGTGGATTCTCAAGAGAAACCTGTCACTTTCTGGCCATGGCACTGGAGTCTGCATGGCTCCATATCCGTGTCGTTACCCTCCAGAACTTCACTATCACTATTCCTGCATGTCTCGCAGTGGTCTATGCAGCAAAAGGTGGTTATTCAGGCTTTCGACTGATGGTCACATTAATGTGACTGGACAGTGTATATGTAACATGTCAAAATTACAATCTTACTTTGGCTGCTATCTTTGCGAGCAATCTGTACAGAATTGGATCCTGACAAGGCAGCCAATTTGAAGAAGTTTTGGGGTTTAAAATTTTATACACATTTTTTGTGCAGGATAAAAAGACATAGCCACCAAAGAGTGGCTACAGATTTTATCAGGTAGTGCTATGGTTAAATACATCCATCCTGTATTATCACAGATATACTTCTATCTTCTAAATGCTGACTTCCTTTGGTGTAGTGCTTTGACATGTTTTGCTTGTAGAAGCTGTCAAGTGGGAATATGATTGCTGAAATAGAGAGAATGATTTGGTCTCAGTGACTTTTCACTCATTATTTCACACTGTCCTATTACACAAAATGATTAAACTATTAGAGTTTTCCTTTTGAACGTGTAACTAATAAGTACTCTCACAGTGGAATCAATACTTTGCAGTAACAAAACTCTTTGGCCCATTCACTGTGAGTTTTTTAAGTGTTTCAAATTATTTGATGGAAAAGAATAAGCTGTAGGCATTGACTCTACTGACGACCAGCCAGCTAGCTGTCAATCAACAATAAATATAGTGTTTGTAAACAAATATGAAGCTTGTGGTTTGGTAGTAATGTAAAGCATTTCTTTATTTTTTGTTATTTGTTTCAGGCTTTGCTTCCACATGTGTACCTCCAGATACAGATCTGCGCACAGTCCTGTGTGCCCCCTTAAATTTTTCGAAGTGTAGTCGTCAGGCACTGGCAAGTGCAGCAGAAGATGCAGGATTCGATGTTCTGCAAGTAATTAGTGAACCTATAGCAGCCTTGCTTGCTCAAGGCTGTGGTGTTGAGTCCCCAGATGAGAGAGGGTGAGTGCTGTAATGCAGTATGTTATTCTTGGTATTGGTGATAAGTTATGAAACAATCTGAATGATCTTTAGCTACTAAATGAGGTGTTCAACATTGTTAACATATATTTTAGGGCGAATATGCTGCTCATTATTGAAATTGTTGTTTCCACTATTGACTAGCCTACATAAGATTGGAGGAATGCATGTTTTCTCCTGAGACTTTACTCTGAGGGCTTTGGCCCCAAAACACTGCATAGCATGTGCACATAGGCTGATGTTTTCATCAATAGAGCTGATAAACATTCCACAGTGATACGTTTCAGTGCTGTGTTTTGTGGGTTACATTTCTCCAAATAAATTATTAATTTCTTATTAACAGATGAAACTTTGATGTTAAGATGTCAGTGGTTCAGTTTGTTGAGGAAATCTGCATAAATAGCAGTAAAATATTATTTTATAGTGAAGTGTATATGAGAAAGACATGTTGACTGTTGTTACATGAACCCACATCAGTTGCTTTATCTTTTGACCCTGAGGTCAATGATCCTGCATGATCTAGACTACGGTCAGATTGCTCATTATTAGGTGTTCCAATTTAACGCAGATGATGGATCTCCTCTGGAAAATAACAATCAGATCATAAAGGAAGTCCTTTGGATATCCCATATGTTTACTGTGGGAAGGTCTCGTCTGAGATACAGAAGCAGCTCTGCAGCCATCTGTTTAGTGCAATGGTTACAGCTGGTTGTAAGTAATGCTTGTCAACATCTTAGTTCCTTTTGGTGGTGAACAGGGTTACTGTCACTCGTCTAATGGAATCACAGTTCACAATTTGTTATTTCATGCCCAGTATTGATTGGAATCCTTGGTTTGGAGCCAGGTAGATTTAAACTAGAGGCTCCATTGATTTTTTTGGTGATCTTGGGTGCAGATTTCTTGACTTAATCTGTATTGGATGTAGAATTTTAAAGTGCCTCCCTGAATTGGTTAGGCATGCAGTACCTGCAGAAAGGATTTCCTTCAATAGCGCAATATGTATAGTTTGCATCTTTTTTTTTTTAGATAAATTACTTTGTAAGCCTGTTTACCTTTAGATGTTGAACATCAAAGAGCCATGATCACTTCACATGTATGTCATATTGAGGAGATCAAATAGCCATGTAAGTCAACTGTGAAAATGAAAACTGAATATTAGGTAACTGGACAAGTATTAAAGGCAAGATCACTGAATTACTGTGACTTGCTTAAACAGCATTGCTTGTGTAGCAAGTGGAACAGAAAATTGGGTAAAACTAGAAACAAAATCTTAAATTCTGACTGGAATATATATGTGACAAGTCTATTTTTGTGTAATGAGATAAATGCAGTCAACAATAGATAATTTGGGTAAAGTTAAGCCTTAAAGGTGGGCCAAAATTTCTTACTAAAACTATCTATTGGTGACACACTACATCAGTTGAGATGGCATGGAATGCTACGGAAGATTTGTGGAAAAATATTTCTGATAAATTACCTGATCGTGTTTTAGCCATAGGAGAGGTTCCTGTTAGCCAGCCATGCATGACACAGATGGCAGGATGGCGGTTCTAGTGAAATTGTACTAAATATCTTATCTGAAAATTATCTTGGACAGCCAACTAAGTAGAATACATACGATGTAAGTATACAATTTATGCTGTCAATAAAAAAAATGTGAACTTTTCAATTCAGTGAAAATAAATGGATGAATCAACAAACACAGAGCTACAGCAGCATCATTGATCAGTGGTGTTGAATGAAAAGTTGTGCATGATGTGTCAATAAAATGACAACAAACTATCTGAGCAACTATTTACATCTGGGAAGGAGAATATTGATTAATGGGAGAAATTCACAAGCCTTGTCAGAAACATGCTGGTTGAGTTTGTGTGATGGGATGTAGTGAGATGTGGGGAAGGACCCACCAAGGTTCAATGACAATATTACTCATTTAGCCCCTGAGGGCTCACAACTCTCGTGTCAGTACCTACCTGCTTGGCTACCATGGGGCCCCATGCTTTGCAGCATTACTTCGTTTCTGTCCTGCAAGCTTATACTTCCACTGTCACTTTCTCCCTCTGTCTCTCCATTGTATGGTTTTCTTGATGCAGACCCAGCTCAGATCTCGTTTGTGACTGGGATTAGAGTTTCTGCTTTTTTTTTTTTTTTTTGTTTTCTACAACTTTTCATTAAGTAAAGACATAGTCCCCGTTGTTAGGTTTGACCTGCCATCAGTTTTCAGATTCTCCAGAAATGTTTACCATGCAGGGAAGGTCACCCAATGCAGTGTAAACTCCAGCATGGTGGCCATCCTGTCATGGTGGTCATCAAATAGCTGCACAGTGGTAGCCCCCTGGCCACGTGGGTATCGTATTGTTGGTGTGTGAGCTGAAAACTTCCCATGTATGCCAAGGTTTATGTGCATGTGCCCATTGTGACTGGGACACGGGGACTCCGAGCAACGGATTACTGGCCACGTAGCCATTTTCTGAGGCTGGGTGGCGCACATGGCAAGAGCCCCCATTCGAAGTGGGTGGCACCATGGCGGATGAGCCGCAAATGAATCGGATGAAGTTATCTTCCGCCGGCAGCTGTATGATCCCAGCAGTCTCTATGGAAGGAAAGTACGATTTAAGTGCAGAGAGATATGTCCATAAAATATTTCCTTCCATAGGGCTAAGCGGCAAGCAGAGAAATATCCCCCCCCCCCCCCCCCCCCCTGTCCCCCCAATAATTAGTTTGCTCAAGGATTGCTGGGGATTCCTTCTTGGCCACAGAACCCTTCTTCTTTGTGGAGAACATAGAAGTCAAGCTTGGGGAAGTGGCAGCCATTTCTAAAATGAAAAGTGGGTCAATTTTGATCAAAACAGTATCCTCTGCCCAATCACGGGTGCTACTAGCTCTTAACAAGGTGGGTGACATACCGGTGACTGTCACTCCCCATAATAGTCTAAATATGGTTCAGGGAATTATTTTCACAGAGACCTGCTCTTACAATCTGATGCTGAGCTACGCACCAACTTGGAGTGCCAGGGTGCACACTTTGTTAGTCATGTACATTGGGGACCAAAGGTCAACAGTGTCGCTACCAGTGCCTTCATGTTGGCCTTTGATGGTGATTCATTACCTGAAAAGGTCAGGGTGACATTATACCAAAGTGATGTGAAAGAAAGCGTCACTCCCATGGACACCTGCCCAGATGGACTCTCAGCTGTGTTGACTGGGATGCTTTTGCCTCTTTTGTTGCCCTTGGCTCCCCACTGCATGGAGATATTGATGAGGCAGTCCAGAATAAAACTACAACCATTATTTGAGCAGCTGATTTTGGCGATTCCCTGTTCCTTCTGTGCACCCCGACAGAAGACAATACCTGAATGGTCATCAGAAATTGCAGAGGCCATTAGAGATCGTAGGCGAGCTCTCCAGCACCGTAAGTGGCACCCATCGATGGAGCACGTTATTGCCTTTCAGTGGCTCCATGCCTGGGTCTGTCATCCAATAAAACGATGGAAACAAGAATGCTAGGAACAGTACGCTTCAACCATCAGACCATGAACCTTCCCTTCATAGGTTTGAGCCAAGGTCAGATGTATCTACAGATACCAGACACCTGCAGGTGTACCTGGTGGTGGTACGTTGAATGATGCCATCTACACTAACACAGATGCCACATTTTTCTCTGTATTATGCTACGGCCTCTGAGTCTGAGAACTGTCAACCCTTTTTTGTGTCCTAAAAAAGTGGGTAGAGCAAAAGCAGTTATCTTTTACTGCACACCACCTGGATCCGTATAATGCTCCATTCAGTGAGTGGGGATTTGTCAGTGTCCTAGCCCACTGCCCCAGGATCGGACCACATCCTCAACCAGATGATCAAGCACCTATCTGTGGATTGTCAGTGTCATATCCTTGCCATCTTTAACTGCATCCTGGAGTGAGGGCGACTTCCCATTGCAACAGCGACAAATCATCGTCATCCCAGTACTGAAACAGGGCAAGCACCCTCTAGAGATGAATAGTTATTACCCAGTTAATCTCACCAGTGTTCTCTACAAGTTGTTTGAATGCATGGTGAGCTGGCGGCTGTGTTGGCTCCTTGAGTCTCGGGGTCTTCTGCCTCCATCCCAGGGCGGTTTTTGCCGAGGTGACTCTGGATGGCAGACTCCAGGCAATCCAGATTTTCAGTACAAACAGCTTTTGTCCAATATCAACACCTTATAGCCATCTTCTTCGACCTGAAAAAGGCTTAAGACACCACATCCTAGCTACTGTACACATCTTCTTATCCCACCATACTTTGCAGGTTCAACTTGCTGCTTCCCACAATACCACCCCCACCCCCCCCCCCCCCCCCCTCCTCCCACAATCCGACGAGAGAATGGGGTACCACAGGGCTCTGTTAGTATGGATGTCGCTGAACATCGACTGCAAGGTGCCATAGGAAAGGCGCAGTCATGGGACCTCACCCATGGCTTTCACTTTACAGTGTCGAAACTCATGTTATGCACTTCTGTCAACATTGTAGTGTTCACCCACAACCAGAACTTTACCTCAACAGCCAACTACTCAATGTGGTGGGAACGTTTTGGTTTTTTGGACTGGTCTTAGATCCTAAGTTGATGTGGATTCCCCATCTAAGCTAGATTGATCGAAAGTGTTAGCTGCACCTTAATAGTCTCCACTGCCTGAGTAACACCAGCTGGGATGCAGATCGTACTACCTTTCCACAGCTTTACGAAGCCCTGAAAGAATCCCGCCGAAACACCGCAATCCATCCCCCGCAACAGCAGTCCAGATCAAGGATTACAATCGCAATCCACATCCTGTCTCTCCTCTCTGAACTCCAGTTGTTTCCTCTATCACCTCTCCTCCAGGCCCATTCACTACACATTCATGGTGCATCCCTCGGCCACAGCGTTGTCTTGACCTATCACCAGATCTGAAAGACTCGGTTCCTTCTGAGGCCGTCTGCCACCAATTTTTAGCCATTCTTGTCATATCTTGGGGTTCAGAAGTAGTCTGTACTGATGACTTAATGGGTGCTGGTCACGTGGGCTTTGCTTATACTCGCATGGGACACTGAACTGTGCTCCCTGCCAAATGGTTGTAATGTTTTCACTGCGGAGTTGGTAGCCATCTCTCGTGCTCTTGAACATATTAGTTTCTGCACCGGTGGATCCTCTCTCATCTTCAGCAACTCCTTGTGCAGTTTGCATCCCTTGACCAATGTTACCTTCACTGTCCCTTGGTAATTGCTATCCAGGGTTCCCTGTATGTCTGGACCCCAGGCCACATCAGGATCCTGGGAAATGAACTTGCTGGTAGCCTGGCCAAACTGGCTACCTGTAAACTGATTTGTGATGTTGGTATTCCAGTAATGAACCTCTGATCAGTATTATGCCATGAAGGTTAGGGAATCTGGAATGGCTCACTCTGACTTTGCCAAACAAAGTAGGGTGATTAAGGAGACTACAAATCTGTGGACGTCCTTCATGTGGGCCTCTCTCAAAGACTTGATCGTCCTTTTGCTGGCTGTGTATTGGCCATACTTGGCTAACTCTTGGTCATCTCTTCTGTCGCAAAGACCCACCTCTCTGTCATTGTGGTTCCCATTTGCTGGTAGTCCACATTTTGCTGGACTGTCCGAACTTAGCCACCATGCAATGGGCTCTTAATCTCCCTCACTCGCTGTCTCTGGTGTTAGGAGACAATGCCTCAGTGGCTGACTTAGTTTTACGTTTTATTCTTGAAGGGAGCTTTCACTGCTCTCTTCAAGGTAGGTCCACTTACCCATATTGGCCCATTGATGGGTTGGCAGAACACTCTTTGCCTCCTCTGCCAAGTCCGTGCTGTGACTATCTGGGCATTGTGGTGCAGCCTGGTCCTCACCTTACCTGCTCTTTTACTCCCCCCCCCTTCCATGGTCTGTTAGACTTGTTCGTCTTTTGTCTCTCTGTACTTCTCTCGTCGTGTCCATGTTGCTAGTCTCTTTCCTAGGTGATTTCTGAGTGGGCTACATCTGGTAAGGGGGGGGGGGACTGGGATGTATGTTCCCTCATTGCATTGCACTGTGCTTTCGGAGGCTTCTGGCTGCTCCCTAGAGGGAACACCTTTCTTGTGCTCTCTCTGTCTTTGTTTCTTTCTTTCTTTCTTCTTCTTGTCCATTATCTCACCTTCATAGACCTTGGGGTTTTCCTCCCGTGGGTTTCGTGTGGTAGGCTATCTGATCTACAGGCATGTAGACCTGTCTGTCTGAGGAAAAAGGGACTGATGACCTAGTAGTTTGGTCCCTTTAATCATCCAGTCAACCAACCAACAACTCTTAAGAATGTTATATTCCGAAATATAAACTGCCGATTGAATAGGTCATCATCATGAGTCAGAAATTGTGAATCTAGCATACCTAAAATACATAAAACCATGTTAGTATTATGAAAGGGATAGTGCTACTCTGCATGTAGCAGAAATGTTGAATTGCAGATAGGCATAATTAAAATACTGTCAAACAAGTAAGTTTACACACAGACAGACAGACAGACACAGAGAGAGAGAGAGAGAGAGAGAGAGAGAGAGAGAGAGAGAGAGAGAGAGAGAGATTGCGACTCAAAATCTCTGCTATATGGTGATTGGCAATCTATCTTTTTCATAATATTGACATTATTCCATCCTGGATTTTCCATTGTTAGATGTTATAATGTCATCACTAATTAAATAAGAATGGTGGTGTTTTTATTGTAGTCATAATTAAGAACAGATTATTTACAATAGTAATCCACCAGTCACAAGCTGTGAACAGTTGTTACAAACTACTTGCAAAAAGAGAAAAAAGAAATAATTTCTGTTGGCACTCCTGTCCCGCATACAAACTGTAACTTCAACAACACACTAAAGTCATACACGCCCATGTCAGAACCTTTGAACACCAAGATGAAAAAGGAGTTAAATGTGACTGCTCGTTAAGCCCAATCAACGGAAGGAAAGGCAGGTGAAACAAGGACTTACTCTTGGAGAAAGGTACACGAAATATGTCATAGAGACTATGAAGACCATGAATTAAATATTAAATGTCGTTCGCTATATTGCTATGATGGATAAAAAGTAAAACACAATCAACATCCAATGTGCCGTTTGCTAAAACGACCGATAACTCAGACAGCAAACATACAGTAGAACGTAAGTGGTTAAAAGAGAGACATTTGGTCAGGAAACAGCTAATGGTCAAAGGTTGATGACAGTGAGCACAAAGTGATGGTGGGTCACCACTTGACAAATGACGATGGCTAAAAAGACAGTACCCAGTACGTAACCTAGCTAAAAATCATCTCCTTGCGGCGAAAGGGCTGAGAGAGGAGATCGGCCAAGCTTCTGGGAGATGTTTCATTCCCTGGAGTTTGTTCCCATGAATGGAAGACCAATTGTCATGTCAAAGTGACACCACCTTCTGATAAAAGACAACATGGAGATCATTGGAAGGAATGGAAGAACTAGCTGGATGATGTAGAAGGACTGCAGACTTGGCAACAGTGTCAGCAGCTTTGGCAACAGTGTCAGCAGCTTTGTTTCCTGTCAGACCATCCATCAAGACAGAGCAAGTGGAAGCTTTCTTTGACCTGTTGCACTAAGGGATAGACAGTGTACAGCATACAGAGGCTCAGAAAATCACTGAGAGAATCCAAGCAGATGACGAAATTGAAAAGCCTGTGTCGCTGGATGTACCGTGTGGCCTGATACATAGCAAAGAGCTCTGCTGTTAATACTGAGCAGTGTTCTGGAAGCAGATATCGAAAATGGTCGGTGGCAATGATCAGGCATACCAGACACCATGGTCATTCAGAGAGCCAACAGTGTACACAAAGGTACTATCACCAAGTTCCGTGCAAAGGTTGAGAAACTTACACCGATAGATCGAATCTGGAGAAGTTTCCTAAGGAAGCGAATCAAGTTCAAGGTGAACATGGGCCACCACAGAAAGTCAGGGTGGCGAAGGGTACACATCCATCGGGAAAGTGGCAGATAGCGTGAAGTGAGGTTGCTGGAGCAGTAATCAAAAGCGAACTCCAGGAGGTAACGGAGAAGAGGGACACACCTACTGGCGGTCAAATGAGTCGTTGACGGAGGCGACATAAGATGAGTGGCCAGGTATGGCAGACAAATGGCATGTGTATCTGCTAAGGAGAACCTCATATCGTTATGACCACAGTAGTTAGGCAGCTTCTGCATAGAGACTTTCAACTGGGCTGGTGTAAAAGGTGCCAGTGGCCACATGGATTCGATGGTGGTAGATTGTATTTAGACAGTGTAAGATGGATGGATGTGCAGATGCATAAACGGAGCATCCATAGTCTACTCTCAAAAGGCCAAGGGATCTGTACAAACGGAGGAGGGTGGTCCAGACCACTCCCCAGGAAGTACCACTGAGGACCCGTAGAACACTGACGGACAGGGTACAGCGGGCAGCCAGGTAAGACATGTGGGAGGACCAAGAAAGTTTCTATCAATCCTGAGCCGCAGGAATTTCGTAGTTTCAACAAACGGTAGAGCAACAGGCCCAAGACCGGGTGATCAAAAAGTCAGTATAAATTTGAGAACTGAATAAATCACGGAATAATGTAGATAGAGAGGTACAAGTTGACACACATACTTGGAATGACATGGGGTTTTATTAGAACCAAAAAATACAAAAGTTCAAAAAATGTCAGACAGATTGTGCTTCATCTGATCAGAATAGCAATAATTAGCATAACAAAATAAGACAAATCATAGATGATGTTCTTTACAGGAAATGCTCAATATGTCCACCATCATTCCTCAACAATAGCTGTAGTCGAGGAATAATGTGAACAGCACTACAAAGCATGTCCAGAGTTATGGTGGGGCATTGGCGTCGGATGTGGTCTTTCAGCATCCCTAGAGATGTCGGTCGATCACGATACACTTGCGACTTCAGGTAACCCCAAAGCCAATAATCGCATGGACTGAGGTCTGGGGACCTGGGAGGCCAAGCATGACGAAAGTGGCAGCTGAGCAAACGATCATCACCAAACGACACGCACGAGAGATCTTTCACGCGTCTAGCAAAAGGTTTTTTTTTTTCTTCGCTTCTAGTAAAACCCCATGTCATTCCAAGCATGTGTGTCAATTTTTACCCCTCTATCTACATTATTTCATGGTTTATTAAGTTTTCAAATGTATACTGACTTTTTGATCACCCGGTATAAAGAAGGTGGAAGAAACCCATTGTGCAGCCAGAAATTCATACAAATGGTTATGTCAGTGGAAAAGCGAAAGCCATTGTTCATGCTGCATGAGTAAAGACAATGAGACAATGCTGAAGACTTCCCTCAAGGAGACAAGTCCATGGGGAACTGCAATAGGTGGCAAAATCGTCAACAAAAAGGGACCCGGAAATACCCAGCGGGAGACAGGCCATAATAGGGTCAATGGCAATAGCAAGGACAACGAATGTCAGGATGGACCCCTGAGGCATCCAATTTTCATGGATAAAAGTGTCCTACAAGTCACATTCCACACGTACTTTGAGAAGTCTGTCTTTTAAAAATTCCGGAAGGAAACGTGGCAGGCAGACTGGAAAGCCCCACATGTAAAGAGTACAGAGGGCACCGGTCCTCCAGCTGGTGTCGAAGGATTTCTCCAGATCAAAAAGCACATCCACAGTCAGTTATTGTTGCAGAAAACAGTTCATGACATGGGTTGCCAAAGTGGTGAGATGGTCAACTTCAGAATGGCACGCCTGAAATCCACACTATGCAGTCGTTAGTAATTTGCGAGACTTGAGTCACCATACCACCCGGGCATTAATCATATGTTCTAAACCTTGCAAACATAGCTAGTGAGGAAAATGGGGTGGTAGCTAGAAGGTAGGTCTTTGTCCTTATTGGGCTGAGGAATGGGTATGATGAAGGCTTCATACCAGCGTCTGGGGAGCATGCCATCTGCCCAGATGTGGTTGTATGTGTTAAGCAGAAAATGTTTGCCCGCAAGAGAAAGGTGCTGCAACATCTGAATGCGAACATCATCCAGCTGTGGGGTGAAAGATAGGGATACAGTGAGAGTGATCAGCTCCCACATAGGAAAGGCTGCATTGTAGCATTTAAAATTCTAAGAGGAGAAGGGTATTACCCAAGCCTCCTCCATTTGTTTCCAATGGAGGAAGGTAGGGCGGTAATGGGTGGAGCTTGAAATATTTGCAAAATAGTGGCCCTAGGTGGTGGATATAGCAATGGGTTCCACAATGACATCATCTGCTCCGTTCAGGCCAGAAATTGGTGAATTGACCTTAGGCCCAGAGAGTCGTTGGAATTTAGCCCACACAATGGAAGACAGAGCGGAACTGTTAAAAGAATTAGTAAATGAAATCCAGCTAGCTCCTTTGGCATCCCAAAGAGGGTGATGACACTGCGCACGCGACTGTTTACATCAAATGCAGTTCTCCAGTGTTAAAAACGCTGAGAGTGTGTCTCTGCACATGAATTGTCACGGTACGCGTCAGTCCACCAAGGACTGTGACATGATGTGGTAAAGTGGAAATGTGAGGAATGGAACATTCTGCAGCAGTAAGGGTAGCGTTTGTAAGGTCATCACAACTGGGGAAATGTCGTTTGTCAAAGGTCACCAGGGAGGAGTAAAGCCTCCAGTCTGCCTTTGAAAGCTGCCAATTAATTTAGTAAGTAGATGAGGGAGGAGTTGGCAAACAGATAGGATGTGGGGAAATGGTTGCTCAAGTATGTCTAAAAGAGAACACACCACTCGAGACGACGGGCAAGCTGGGCAGTGCAGAATGAGAGGTCCAAATGGGAATAAGAGTGTGTCGAGTCTGAAAGGAACGTTGGTGCTCCAGTGTTAAGGCAGAAGAGGTTGAGTTGATCGAGAAGGTCAGCCGAGAGGGCACTTTACGGACAGGTTCACAAAGAGCTGCAAAGGGGGTGATGCGCATCAAAGTCACTGAGCAGCAAAAAGATTTGGGAATTTGCCAACGAGCTAGAGGAAGTCTGCCCTGCTGAAACCGAATGACAGGGATTTAGGCGGTACAAAGAGAAAAGGTGAAGCGAGGAAGGAGAATGCGCACTGCAACAGCTTGCAGCCGGATGTTGAGTGAGAGGGTTTGACTACGAATGTCATCACGAATAAGCAGCTCGACTCCACCACGAGATGGATTGCCGTCCTTGGCCATATGTTCCTTTTTTCATAAACATTTTCTTCTCCGGAGAACCAAAAAAAAAATTACTGATAGAAAGAAAATTGGCTTGATATTGTCTACATTGTCTCCATAAGTTATAAAGTGATTTTTACCTAATTCATGTTTTAACCTATCTGGAAAGTGAGTGAGTCCCCTGTTCAGCATGTCTTTGAGACAGGGTACCTCTAACATAATTTGTACAGGTCATTTCCAGCCTAATTGATACTTTTTATTTACAGATGAGTCCTTCCACTATTTTAATAACTGATTAAATGTTCATGCTTTTGTTGGGTAGCTGCAGAAAAGAAGGCTGTCTCAAAACACGAACCGTGATGAGATGTAATATGATGAGCAGCCACCTACTACTGTCAAACTTCTTTCACAACTTGCATTATAGTTTTAATTTTGTTCAGAGGTCTACTTACTGTGTTGATGCAATGAATTGTTTTATCCTGTATTTTTGTAGAGCTCTTGCCAGATACGCTCTGCAGTATTAGATTTAAATGCCTATGTTGCAATAGGACCCATATCTCTAAATCTGTGATTTGCTGTTGTGGAATGTGAGTCTGTTTCAGTGTTGGGGCCACTCCTGTTCCTTATTTATATAAATGATATGCCGTCTAGTATTATGGGTAACTCTAAAATATTTCTGTTTGCTGATGACACTAGCTTGGTAGTAAAGGATGTTGTGTCCAACATTGGCTTGGTTTCAAATAGTGCAGTTCATGACCTAAGTTCATGGCTTGTAGAAAATAAATTAACTCCAAATCACAGTAAGACTCAGTTTTTACAGTTTCTAACACACAATTCAACAAAACCTGACATTTTAATTTCACAGAGTGGACATATTTAGTGAAACTGAACAGTTAAAATTTCTAGGTGCTCAGATAGATAGTAAACTGTCGTGGGAAGTCCACATTTAGGATCTTGTTCAAAGACTTAATGATGCCATTTTTTTTTATTGGAACAATATCTGAAGTGAGTGATCATTCGACACAAAAATTAGTCTACTTTGCTTATTTTAATTTGCTTGTATCATATGGTGGTATATTTTGGGGTAAGTTCTTGTTGTATTGTAGATTGCATTTACTTAAATTTATGGATTGACTTTTTTTGGGTTCATATACATTTTATTTTTATCTATTATTACTTTCATGTTGTAATTTCATGTACTGACATGTTCCATGACCTGGGAGATTCTCTCCTCAATTTGGTCCTATGGAACTTGACATGTAAATAAAATAAATAAAATTAATTTGAATGTTGATTTTTGTGCATCATTATCTGACAGGCCATTACTAAATTTGATCACAATGTGCTTCTCAATTTGAAGACAAGCTATTGAAAACAATACGTATGATCCTGCGACTATTTCCCCACGCTCTAGTTGGAAAGTGTGACATCTTTATCAGATTGGAAGTTTATTAATGTTATTTTTGCTGTAAATTAGTCAAAAATATAATATTGAAATCTTTACCAAATTAATTTGATGTGTATCTTATAAACTGAGATTGACAAAGTCCTAAGTCTGGAAAGTAAAGTCATCTCACCGAACTGAGAGGTGAAGTGAAAACTATACTGAAAAATAACCCATCTTTAATCCAGTTTCTAAAAATATGGATTGTACCTAGTAAGATGTCCTAGGTCTTTGAGGCATGTGGTTTACAATATATCATGTGAGTTTGGTGTGAATTATTACAACAGTGTAATCACATTATTAATGAACAGTGCAAGAAACACTCCAAAATGTATAACTAAGACGTTGTGAGAAACCATTCATTGCAAAGCAAGGTGTTACCAACACACACAAATTATTATTTGACAACGCTGAAATCCTGGCACACACCTTGTGTTACTGGGATTCATTTATCAAGAAAGCAGTGGAGATCCACAAGTGTCCTAAATTTTTTAATGGAGTTGATGGCGTCACCTGAATCCCAACATGGAGGAAAGATCTAGAAAACAATATAAACCCCATACTAATGCGAGTGGCTGATCTGTTTCCTTATCATTGTTGTGGTATTATTGGTAAAGCGAGCATGAGCATGAGCAGTGCTAAAGAAAGCATGAGAGCTTTAAATCTGACAGATATGTGTTGACTAGAGTTTGTTTACATCTTACAGCTTGTCATACCGAGGTATTAAGGAGACATTTTGGGAACTTGCTTACCTGTGTTACCTGTTTTGGTGAATTTCAGTAGTTGTTTCTGTTCGAGTGAGTGTATGTTCAGTGAATTCTGGAAGTAGTCAAAGTTACAGGTTTTTAGTTATCCCAAGATAGATACCAGAGACTTTATGCTCATTTCATTAATAATGTATCAAGTTACCTCTTCATTTTAATATTTGGTGGCTAAAATCTGCTTCATTTTAAATTATCAAGACTTTTTATTAAAAAAAAAAATTACACGGACTTGATCAAATCTGGTAGACGTAATATTACTGAATATATTGCTGTGTTAGTCTAGAACAAAATTAGGGAAGTAGAACCCAACAACATACAGATACTAACTTTATATAAATTAATCCATCGAGTAGGAGGAGTTGTCAAACAGAAATTATTTCAGTTGTTTTTAAAACTTTTATTATGTGCCTGCACCCTTAATTTGTAGGTGATGTTTTCAAATATTTTTACAGCTGAGTAAGTTAAGTTGTGAATAGTGGAGGCAATTTTTGTTCCAAGTGTTAGACTTACAAACAATACTACTATTTTTAAATTGTGCCTGATGCCTCACAACAAACTTCATAAGAGAGGTTGTTAGGATGCCAAAATTTTTAAACAATTGCCTTCATGAAGTTTGAGGATGACCATCAGATATCCTTACAGAATATTTCTGTATGATGAATACTTAGTGTCTGTGTGTAGAATTGCCTCAAAAACTATTTCCAGTCACATCAATGAATGACAATGTGCAAAGTAAGCTGGTTTTTAATGCTTTCAGTAAAAAAATCAGCAATTACATGTAGAGAAAATGTTGCTGAATTCAAGCATTTTAAGAAATCTGTAATATGTGATTTTCTATTCAAGTTTTGGTCTATATGTGCACCTAGGAATTTTGAACAATTGATTTTACATGCTTCCTATCTCCCAGTGCTCTATTATTGGTGCTGGTGATACATCTTGCCTTGTACAGATTTCAGTGAAGTGTATGTTTTCTAAGTAATATTCCAAGAATCAATATTTTTTAGCATTTCTTTTATTGATCAGTCTGTTGTCACACCTCTGAAGGACTTGAATGTGATTGTTGCATTATCATCAAAGAACACCATTTCTGCTTTATTACTGTAAGGTGGAAGATCATTTATACATATCATGAACAGGAGTTTTCCCAGAATTGAACTCTATGGAATGCCTGTAATAATTTGTCCACACTCGGGGGGAGATTCATCATTAAAACTTCATGAGCTATCTAACATGGCCATTTTCTTCCTCTCAGTGCAGTATAAATTCAACCACTTTAAGCATTGTACCTTGAAAACTGAACTTTTTAAGTTTATCCAAAACAATGTTGTGATTTACAAAATCAAATGTCATACATACATCACAAGAACGTCCTGGTAGGTATTGACTCGCTAGTCAGATATTTCAGTATGTGGTCAGTGAAATGGTAGATGCCATATTTAGTGGAGAGACTCATCTGGCATTCAAATTTTGACTGACAGTTTATTTGTAGATAGGCATGACCATTCTTCAATACATTACCTTTTGCAGCAACTTTAGAAAATGAAGTTCATAGTGAAATTAGTCATTAGTTATTAACGTCTGTCCTATTATCTTTCTTAAAAAGTGTTCTAATATTGTTGGGCTCTGGCTGGTCTCGAAAGATACCTTGTGAAAGTGATGCATTAAAAATATGGATGTAAACATCAGCTGTAACTGAAGTACATGCTTTTAATATTTTGCTTGAAATACTATCATCCTTATGAGAAATTCTTACTCTTGAGAGTTAAAATCCTGGTATCTATTGAAGAAGTTGGAGTGATCTGAAATTTATGCTTGTGATACTTGTTATTGCATATGCTGCAATGCTTTTCCTTTCTTGAATTTTATGTGATTGGCTGTTCGAGAACTGACAATAGTAGTGATGATGTATAGGATAGGTGGGCAACCAGTTGCCTGCAGGCCGGATTCGGCCCATCATTGGTTTCAGTTTGACCTGCAGAAGAAATTTTTGGGGAGAGTGTGAAGCGCTCACATTGTACTCCATCCAAGACCTATTTTTGGATATTTCTGCTGATGCTCACCTTGCCTCGGGTTTGCAACTCGTGACACAGACCACTGTCAGTTTTGCTTACTCTGCACATGCATAATGCAATTATACCACCGCTGACTCCCCCCACATGTTACTTATTGCGTACTGCCTACATCTGTGTTACACATTGATGGATTGTAAACATTGGTAACAGGTGACAATGACATGAAAACTACTGACTACTCAGGAAATGTGCTGATTTAAATGGCAGCAGGGTGCCATTTATAGTGGTGTGTCACTCCCATAAACATTGTCACAGGTGCTACAGTTTTCACTTCCTGCACCTGAGGCACTACTATTGCATCACTTGAAAAGTGGTGTGTGAGCTTAAGTAATTATGTGAATTAGGCCTGCAGGTTACCCGTGCCTATCCTACAGCAATGTAGGAGTGTCTGGAGGTGGCACCTAGTAGCTCGAATTCGATTTCCTGTCTATAAGGACGAGAAAATTGAAAGCATGAGTTTCAACTTTTGATTTGTCACAATTAAATAATTTTCATTTCAGGAAAACCTTGTGATCAGATGTGCTGTGCAGTTCTACACTGTTGCATAGTAAATAAGCTATATGCTTTTAAAATATCGGAACAGGCATGAAGCAGGATTGAAGACTTGCTTGCAAATAAGAGTCCACTATGTTGTTAGTAAAGGGATCCACAGATAGAAATAAAGTAGCATCCTGTGTACTGAACAGAAGTGCAGTATTAATATCATTAGAACTGGGGGGGGGGGGGGGGTTGCAAGTCGTTTCTGGATAACTCCCTTGGTAGAGCATTTACCCATAAAAGGCAAAGGTTCCTACCAGTTCAGATCTTAATTTGGCACACAGTTTTAATCCACCAAGAAGTTTCAGTAGGATTACTGTTCACTTTATTGTGTTATGTTGTGCCAGATAATACTGACATTAGAAAATTGTTACAAATTCCAGAAAGACTTGTAATTTATCAGTATTTGGTGCAAAGACTGATTACTGACTGTCAGTATAAATAAATCTAATATTGTGCTTCTAGATAAATGAAAAGTATAATAATGTTTGAGTACCCAATCAGTGATCAGTCGTAGAAATCAGGATGTAGAGTTCATGTGCTTAGTGATATAAGGTGGAATAGACACAAAAATCTGACTTTGGGGAAATCAGATGCCAGCCAGGCTTTTATTTATTGAAAGGATTCGTAGGAAGTGCAATTTATTCACAAAGGAGCTCACCTATGAAACCTTCATTTGACCAATTCTTTGGCAGTTTGGTGTCCTTACCAAGTTGGGTTAATGGATGAGATTCAAATAAGAGGTTTACAATTCATCATACATTTGTTTAACCATACCAAGAAAATCACAGAAGTGCTTAATAAATTGTTCCAATACAGGGTTGCCCTCAGGAAGTAGTACTTTTTCATTTGGTTATTATGAAGTTTAGCTTATATTTAGACCAGTATAACTTACAGGTAACTGTTCTACACACGTTTCCATTATTGAAAAGCCAAACAAAAGTTTATTTCATAAAATGTACATCATTGGTGATACATTGCTAAAGAGGTTTGTGAAAGGTCCTTGTTGAATTCTCAACTATTTCTTGAAGAATTTTCTCTGTGTCTTTATGTATCATGGCTTTCAATTGATCAGTATTGTGGAGCCATATAAAAAGCTTTTTTCTTAAGATGATCCCACAGAAAAAAATTTGCTGCCGAAAGATCAGGTGCTCTCACTAGCCATGGGATAACACTGAATCATAATAGTAATCGATGTGGAAAGTGGCACCTCAGTTTAGTAATTGCAAACCATATTGTGTTTAGATGAAAACTTCCCTGCAATGTGTGGACTGAAGAAATTATTGATAAAGGCTGCATACTGCTCAGAACTGACACGTACTGACTTCCCATTGTTGTCAAAAAAATATGGCCCAATGATTCCAGTGAACTGTCAAAAAGCACACCAGATGATGACATGTGGGCTATTCTGCAACTTTTCATGAATGAGCTACAGATTTGTGTCTAGAGTAATATTGAAAGATTGATTTATTGATAAACCTATTCATATGAAAGTTTGCTTCATCAAACATCACGAGATTCATCAGAAATACCTCTTACTGGTCAATTCTATCCAGTAACATTGCGTGGAAATTGTACCAACTCACTTTTGTCTCCCCACTGTAACTGTTGAGCCACTTGCATCTTATAAGGAGGAAACTTCAAATCCTATTTCACAATCCCCAGCAAAGACGTGTGAAGGATCTGTGATGGTCTGGAATGGTGACAGACTGATCACTGTGGGCTTTGTTGCAGAGCTGCATGAAATCATTGGATATTTACTGGCATTCAGATTGTCATTTCAGGTCCCTTATGTTTCACACTGGCTCCACAGTCTGTCTTACACCATTGTTTCATCTGTCTGGAACATGGAAAAGGCAGAGTCTACCATGGAGCATAGACTGCTGCAATGCTCTGCACGTGACATAACTCCCCTATTGCCTCAGTATGCACATGCACTGGCCAGCGTTCCATACTGAACTGAATGGCATATGATGTGGACCTGATTAGATGCAGTAGATGGTGTGAATAATCTACACCTTTGCAGGGTGGCCGATTGAAGATATACTATTTCCTGTGGGCCAACCTTTATAAGTATTTTATAGAAAAAAGAAGTTAAACAAATTTTCTTTAAATGTCTGAGCTAGCAGGGGGAAACAAGTGGCTAATATGGTGGTCTGACATTCAAGAGGTCAGTTTTTCAAATCCCCATGTGGCCATCCAGAGTTTTATTTTCTGTGGCTTCCCTAAATCTCTTAAGACAAATCTCAGGATGGTTCCTTTGAAAAGGACACTGCTGATTGGTGATTTCCTCCTCCCCCCCCCCCCCCCCAACCAATCCAAGCTTTTGTTCCTACTCTGATGACTTTGCCCTTAAGAGGACATTAAATCATAATTTTTGGTCCTTTTAAGTATCTTCACAGAGATTAAAAAATGTTACTTGCTCTTTTCATCTCAAAAATTGTGCAGTGGTTGTGGCACTTGAATAGATGGCATATTTCTTGATTTTTGGAAACTACAATATATTAACAATTTTGCATGTAATGAATAGATGAGATCATGGAATGTGTTTCCAACAATTGTCTTTTCACTTTTCCTCCCTTACGGACATTTCAGCATATTGTACATTTGATGAGTTTATTGGAACATCATTTATTTCTTTCCGTGTGTTTGGTATGTGTGATAAACTGTTTCTGTTTATACTGCACATGAGAATCTCAATAAACAATTTAAGCAGCACTTAGACAGTCCCTTGCTTTGTAGTTTATCAATAAATACTTTCCTTAGAAAATGGAAGTGAAATTGTGTATCTATAGAAGATTATTATTATACACAATGTCTTACGATAGTCTGTAAATGAGGATGAATGGACTGCCTTGAAACATATTGTTGATAAATTCCTGAGTTCAGTTTCCAAATACTGATCTAAGAAGCAGTTTCGGGTAAGAGGGCATATGAAACTACTAGTGTATAAAACAAATTACAGATTGCTATTCATTGAGAGAATATTGAAAGTGTTTATTCGCCAATGGTGAGGCTGGATTTGAAATCCCAGTGCTGCCCATGTCTCATTCTAACCAGCTCTGATAAATGTTTGACAAATTTAGTAATTACTGCCATGTTACAGTATTTGAAGTGGTTGTGCAGTTTGCTTATACTGTAATACAGTGCTAAAATTTGGAGATGTTTTTCTATTGCTTTGTTGAAATTGTCGTGAAATGTACTGCTTTCTCATCCAATACTGTTTAGGGGGAAAAAAATTGGAACACACCAGAAAGCAGGTATCTTACTGTGAATGGTCAGTCCAGTGGAACTATAGAAAGGAACTAAAAATTATCTGCATTCTCAGCCAGTTCATAATGAATCATTTGGTTTTGTTTACCTGGGCTTATAACCAGGGAATGCATATTCGATTGTTGCTGTTTACGCTAGGTATTACCAGAAATAATTGGTAGGCTTTGCTGTATTGTTGAAATTTGCAATATTGCCTGTATTTACTGTGTGGCTTTAAAAGTGATAACTGCACAAACAGTCATGTTGTATATTCCCACAGTTAGTTACTTTAAATTTGCTCACAATTTTCTCAGCCCACAGTTGTGGAGAATATTATATGGGAGGATCAATGCAAAACTGGATGAGCCAAGTATTAAACAATGCATGGTCTTTTGTGTGACTTTACTTCTTGACACAGTCTCTTAAATCTCTTAAATTCAGTGAATATTTCCTGCACTGCTCTTGAACTTCAAATTTTTTGAATGGAAGCTCTTCAAAAGAGTGATGTGCAACAGTCACCAAATTGTAATAGGGCAGAAATGTTTTTAGGAGCTGGGGTTTTGTGCAGATTGTGGCACATAACAGGCAAAGGTGAAATTAAATTCAGCATAATGTTGATGCTATAATGGGTTTGTAAACTGAACAGAACAGTAACAAAGTGAGTCCCCACTCTGTGTACACAGCTACATCATAAGTCTGTTTTGCAAAATCATACTGCTCCTGCCAGATTGTCCCTTTGAATTAGTGGTGATGCAGATGGACCCAAGGAGTGTTCATTTTATATTAACACTATATGTTTTTTTGTTGTTGTTGTGGTCTTCAGTCCAGAGACTGGTTTGATGCAGCTCTCCATGCTATTCTATCCTGCGCAAGCATAATCTCCCTGTACCTACTGCAACCTACATTCTTAACACTATATAGAGTATAGAAATTAATAACTAATATAACTAACACAAGGAACACACACAAGTAGAATATACATTAATCACAGTGAACTTCACTGCACTACTAGGATTCAAATGTCACTGCACTACTGGGATTCCAATACAATTCCAGCATTTTCTGGCATTAGCACCCCCCCCCCCCCCCCCAAAAAATTGAGAGTTGAAATAATGGTAACGATGATTGTAATGGCTCAACAGCATCCAAGGGAAATATCTGTAGAGTTTTAAGTGGGCAGTACCAGTGCATATTGTAATGACCGCATTGGTCGACTGTTGAGGTCCCTGGCAGTGATGGGTAGATCAAGGTCAGAAGGTCATTATTAGTCACTCAGGTCAGGGTGGGCAGCTGTGAGGTGAGTGGATACCTGGCAGATTCCTTTTGGGATGTTACAAAAACAGTGTTGACAACGTTAACATTTGTTATTCAGAGAACAACAGTAGTCGGGACTTTGCTCCAGGCCACTAGTGCTTGTAGGTCGAGCAGTGCGCGCCCAGTCGAGGAATGCTATTGTCAGCTCATGGCCAGTGTTGTCGTGGTGATTGATGTCAGAAGCAGCAGGTCATTGTCCCGCTTGTCTGCTGCACTGCCTAGTTGTAGCAGAACATCTCGGCACAGGGTTCGCAGAGGCGTACCAGACCACGTTGTGGCTCCCAAAACAGGAGATGCAATCCCCAGCATTGGAGTCTGCCAACAGAGGCAGAAGTGGGTAACAGGAAGCCCACTTACCCTTGCAATGGTGGAAGTCTGGCTGCAAGTCTCCACGCTCATACTGTAGGCCACCAGGAAACCCGCCGGAAGAGAGGCACTAATATTGTTACATCAGACACGGCACGAATAGTGGCACTGTGACTAGCAGTGGTAGAGTTCCCAGGATGGGATTTGTGATTCTGTAGAAGCTTGCAGACTGTTAGATGAGTAGACAGCAGATCAACATAGGTTGCTCTTCGTAGCTGGGTGTCGGCAGACTTAGCATGTCTGGGAACATCTGAGAATAGGGATCCGATACAGGGGCGGTGAAGGGACTACGAGAGTCTGCTGGTCACTTCAGACAGCGGCACCCCAAGCCTGGAAAAGGCAACAAACCGTAGTAGCCTGACACCACTTTCGACTGGTGATAAATAAATTCGTTCTGCCGTTCTTGTTTTGTCATCTCCTGGAGGAACATAACCAGAGAGGTAATATTAACCAACTTCACTCTTTGGAGGCACTGGCTAACATCTTCTGCTTTGTCAGATCCTTGAATGAATGTTCTTACACTCTGAACAAGTTTTTTTTTCTTCATAGTTTGTGATCAACAGAGTGCTGCCACGTCTCTCCATATGTTGTCGTTTTACAGAATTGGGGTCAGACTAGGGCATTGCTTAACACTCATGCTTTCTATGGCTTCTTGCAATACCAGGGAAGGTGTCTTAATTTTTACCTGGCTACACGAAGTACAATATTTTGTGGTGCCACACACCCCTCTCCTTTAAAAAGTATGCCCCAGATTTTGTTTAAAGTGCTTCTATAACTCTTGATATATATTCACAAAATGACCTTAGTATATGGGACACTTTGTTTCTTCCTTATTCTAGTCTGGTCTAAATCGCAAGTTCATTGACCATATTCTTAATGGTGAAACATCTTAACTAAGGTCAGTCCTCTGGACAATCTTGTGCCCCCACAAAAATGTCTTCCCACTGAGTTATTTACAAACTAGTACAATCATTTGATCCCTTTCTCACATCTTAACACATTCTCTCAAACATTTTACAATTATCAATCACACTTATTCCTTGTCATTTAAAAAGTAGGTTGTACTTCTATCTTACTTGGGTAATCCTTAATTGCTACCAGTTATCCAGTTGATTGGTGTTTGATGTACTTCTCAGTTCAAGGGTGGTGTTTGGGTTTCTATTTAAGGTAGATATAGAGAACAGAAAATGCTGTCAGAATCAATACAACACTAGAAACTGATGTAGTTAAAACACTGTGGTGTTGGTTATTGCGATGCTCCCATACATACTGTGCCATGTGTTCAGTGGCTGTCTGCCCCCATTGTGATGCTGTCAACTCATCTAATGAATTGAGGAGATCCTGGGTGTTTCATTCAGAAAAGTTACGTTCTTAGTAGTCAACATGTCTGGCTGTATCTCCAGCCAATACAATAAATGCTGGGTCAGATTTCTCATCGTTATTCCAGTGATAGTAGCTGGAAGCCGAAACATTGTCCCTGCTACATACCATTGACTAGCATTCCGTCGTCCTGTAACTCTAACCTTGTGATTCCCTTTGGCCTTTCTTGCTCTTAGCAGTTCACTATTGCCACCTGTGGGGGAAAATACAGAGTGAACCTAATTTTGGAAAATATGGGTGCAATGTTAGTGCTCCCTTCTGACATCTGGCTGCTTCTGGCTCCTCTGAAAGTAGTTGTATTTCACATGCCAGCACACTAGCCTGAACCCACCTCTTCAGACATACTGTACCGTTCCTTCTTCAGCATGATCGTATGCCAACATCAGTACGTAGGTTTCCTTCCGGTCTAAGACTAGTGACACTTCCTCTGCTTTACCAATACAAATTGTCCTATGACTCTCCATTTCACTGAGCGCAGATGAACCGTGTATCCCCCCTCAACAGTGGGAACTACACTGATATTTGAACTGTTACCCCATTCTTGTTAATCTCACCAATGCTCGTGGTGCTAAGTCCGTTACCTAATATAACTGTTCTCTCTGTCTCTCATACAAAAGTCATAACCGCTGGTATTCTCCCTGTATTTTTGTTAATACTCCTTTTTCTGCTTCCCAATGCAATTCCACAAATGTTTCCTGCAGTCTTTGTATTTTGTTCCTTATCTCTTGTGCATCACGTCTCAACTTCAGTGGCAAGAGGTTAAAACTCTCGTTTTGAATTGTCAGTTTTGTAATGCGTCCACTACACCTCCCGTGAAGGGATGTGGAATCACAAGGGATTATTGCACCTGTTTGAATGTTTGTGAAGGAAGCCCCAAAACACAACACGCCCCCACCCACCCCCCAGGAGTGTCGTCATTCTTTGGCGAGTTCATGCTTGGCTACCACGAAGCTCCAGCCTTTGCAGCATCTTTTCCCTTTCGTGCTGCACGTCTATCCTCTTGCTACTCTTTTTCCCCTCCCTTGCGCAGCATGTACGGGATATTTTTGGGAATGTATCCTGCATTTTCAGTAGCCTGATATCAGAACAGTCATTCCACTGTTTTTTTTTCCCATTCTCCTATCTTTCCTCCACTTCAGTGTTTGAGAATCCTCTTTTTCTTCTTCCTCTCTGCACTCTCCTGAAGGCTGGCCCATGCATCTGATGCATAACAGATGACTGGCTAATGTGTAATTCCCATCCCCGGGTCGACAGGTAGGGTTCGCACTTATCCCTTGGTACAGGCCGGGCACAGGGAGGGTTGATAGCCTGAGCTGTCACCATCCCAAATTGCCAATTGGCCCCTCTGTTAGGCATTTGGGAGGTGTGAACAATCACCTAAGGTGGACGTGCCCCCCCTCTGAGGAGGGCCACCACAATTGGAAGGAGCGTGCCATCAGAGACGCTGGCAATCGTGGGGTATTTCCTTCAGTGAGCCAACGTCATCATCTCAGTACACAAAACATAAACTGAAAGAATCTAACGATTCAAAGACCCTCCCAGCTGCACTGCAGTTCCTTGTGGTTTCGTGTACTGAAGACGTCAGTCTTTTGCTACGATTAATTCAGTCATTATTCAGAAAGGTATTGATGCAACCACTGGCCCTGTAAAATCCTGCTCTTGTTTACATAGAGGCACTGTACTTTTGGAGACTACTTGTGATTGTTAAGCACAACTGTGACGAGGCCCGTGGAACACTGAATTCTTCGTTGGTGTTATTTACAGTAGGCTGATCGATGGTCTGCCTGAGGCAGAAATCCAAACTTACCTCTTTGATTAAGGCTTCATTGAAGTCCATTGGGTGATGAAAAAGGGAGACGCATCTTTAGTGCCCGCCCGCTCTCTTTTCCTCGCATTTGATAGGGTTGTGGTTCTATCAAAGATCAAAGCAGGCTATGAAGTTATCACAGTCTGACTGTACATTCCAAACCCAATGCGCTGCTGCCTGTGTCATCGTTACAACCACACTCGACTGTCCTGTCGACACCTGGCCAAATGTTTAACCTGTGGTATGGATGCTCACAAGAACAAGTGTCTGCCTCCTCCTCCTCCTCCTCCTCGCTGTATCATTCCAATGGCTACCACGCAGCCTCCTTCCTTGATTGTCCCACGTATCTTGATGAGTGGGCTATCCAGGAGATCTGGGTGAAGGAAAAAGTACCTTACCCAGTCAGTCGTAAGTTGTTGGCTAGTCAGAAACCCTGCGTTTTACCATCCGGCAGTTAACGATACCATTCCTGCTGCATCTCGTTCCACAAAAGATGTTGTAAAATCGCCCTGTCATGGTAGCATCCCAATCTCTTTCTGCTCCAACTGTGCAACCGGCCACCAAATTTTCACCTCACTCGGCGAAATCACCTGTTCCACAACCAGCAGGCTGGAAAGAACAGAAGGAATACTCCTACAAAGACTTTTCACGTCCCTCCAGCCAACAAACACCTGAATCATCATCTGCCAACCACAAAGACTCCAAGAAGTAAAACAGAGGCAAACGGTCTTCTCCTTCACCTGCATGGAGATCCTCATCAATGGTTTCACCACGTGGTACCCTCACCTGGCTGACCTCCGTGTCACCAGTGCGCAACACCAAATGTTTTTCTGCCCTGGACTCCACAGAGTGACTGTGGGAGAATGTCGATGCCTCTGTAGATCTCGTGGAGCAAGATCCTCCAGCCTCTGTGCCATTCCCTGTAGCAGAGTATCTTCAAAGGCTGGCACTTGGCAGCTGCCTAGGTGACACCCCTTCACTTTTTCTCCCCTCCCCTTTCCTCATTAAGACCTCTCATCCAGTGGAACATTCATGGCCTTAGATCCAACAAGTAGGAATTATGGATGCTCTTGGAATAGCAGTGTCTTCTTATTCTGTGCTTCCAGGAAACAAAATTGTGTCCTCACAATCACTTTGACCTTTTGCATTTCTTTCTTGTCCGCTTTGACCTCCCCCATGAGGATGGCATTCCATCTCGTAGGAGAGTCATGCTGCTCATCTGGGATGACCTTCATAGTCACATCGGCTCCCTGAACACCTAGCTGCAAGCTGTTGCAGTCCGCATTTTCCTTCCTTGCTTCACCTTTTCTCTTCGTACTGTTTACATTCCTCCATCTTTCGGTGTCACCAGGGCAGACTACCTCCAGCTGATTGGGCAACTCCCTCACCCCTTTTTGCTGCTCGATGACTTTAATGCACATCATCCCCTTTGGGGCTCTTTGCAAACCTGTCCTTGACATGCCATCTTGGCTGACCTCAATTAACTCAACCTCATCTGCCTTAATGCTGGAACACCCATGTTCCTGTCAGACTCGACACCCACTGATTCCCATTTGGACCTCTTATTCCGCACTGCCCAGTTTGCCCGTAGCCTCGAGTGGTCTATTCTCTGTGATAAATACTTGAGTGACCATTTACTACTGTGCGCTATCCATTTGCTGACTCCTACACACTCCCCCCCGCCCGCCCCCCCCCATTCGCCCCCTCTCCCCCCCCCCCCCCCCCCAATGTGCAAACCAAAATGGCTGCTTTTTAAAGCCGACTGGCGGCTTTACTCCCCCCTAGCGACCTTTGGCAAACAACTTTTCCACAATTGTGATGACCAGGTAGAATCCCTTGCCAAAGTTATCCTAACCACCACAAAATATTCCATTCCTCGCACTTCGTCTTCACCACACGATGTCCCTGTCCCATGGTTGACTGAGGTATACTGTGATCCAATTTGCACACGGAGACATGGGCTCCTCGTTTTTGACCATCATCCTATGATGCAGAACTGTAATTGTTATAAACACTTGCATGTGCAGTGTTGTCGTGTTCTTTGGGATGGCAAAAAAGACAGCTGAATACTAGTTCTTTTAACAGTTCCACTCCCTCTTCCATCGTGTGGGCCAAACTCAGGCGGCTCTCTGGGACCAAGGTCCATTCCACAGTTTCCGTCCTGACCATAGCAGATGATGATGTAGTGGATCCTATTGCTATCTTCCAACACCACTATTTTGCGGAGGTGTTGAGCTCCACCCACTGTCACCCTGCCTTCATCCATCGGAAACGAGGGGATGAGGCGCAGGTGATACCCTTCTCTTCCCAGAATTGAGTGTTACAACACTGCTTTTACTATGAGGGAGCTAAATCATGTTCACATTTCATCCCACTCCTCCACCCCAGGGCTGGACGATGTTCACCTTTCTATTTCGGGCAACCACTTTCTCCTTCATATGTACAATCGTATCTGGACAGTGGGCATGTTTCCCAGATGCTTACGTGAAGCCACTGTCATACACGTACCCAAGCCCAGTTAGGACAGACGCCTTCCTTCTCTCTATTGCCCTATTTCTCTCACCAGCTTTGTTTGCAATGTGATGGAATGTACGAGTCATGACAGGCTGGTATCGTGGCTTGAGTCTCGCAATTTACTAACCACTGTACAATGTGGATTTTGAGCACGCCGTTCTGCAATTGACCATCTTATCACTATGTGAACTCATACGATAATGGTTTTCTGTGGAAATGTCAGACTGTGGCCGTGTTTTTTTGATTTGGACGAAGCCTGGGACACCTGCTGGAGGACTGTTATTGTCTCTACTCAATACATGTTGGGCTTTCAAGGCCACTTGCCCCATTTCCTTCAGGAATTTTCAAAAGGCAGGGTTTTCAAGGTATGTGTGGGTTCTGCCTTGTCGGAGAACTTTATCGAGGAAAACGGTGTGCCTCACGATTCCATCCTGTCGTTCTCATTGGTGTCGCCATTAACCCTGTTATGGGCTGTCTCCCAACAGGCATTTCCTGCTCCCTTTTCGTTGACAATTTTGCCATCTATTGTTATTCTCCATGGACTTGTCTGCTTGTGCAGTGTCTCCAGCACTGTCTCGATCTTCTTTAATCATGGAGTATCGACAATGGCTTTCAGTTTTCCACTGACAAAACTGTTTGTATGAATTTCTGGTGGCACAATGGGTATCTTCCACCATCTTTATATCTTGGGGCTGTTGCTCTTCCATTTGTTGAAACTACGAAATTCTGGGGCTCATGCTCAATTGGAAACTTTCTTGGTCCCCCCCCCCCCCCCCCCCCACCTGACTTACCGGGCTGCCCACTGTACTCTGTCCCTCAGTATCCTGTGTGTTCTCTGTGGTACTTCCTGGGGAACAGATTGGATCACCCTCCTCCATTTGCACCGGTCCCTTGTCCTTTTGAAAGTAGACTATGAATGTTTCATTTATGCATCTGTACATCCATTCATCTTACGCCGTCTAAGCACAATCCATCATGGTGGCATCCGTTTGGCCACTGGCGCCTTTCTCACTACCCTGGTTGAGAGTCTCTATGCAGAAGCTGCCAAACTGTGACTGTCTCACAATACATGACGCTCTCCTCAGTGCCCCCAGGGGCCCAGCATTCATGTGCCTGGTACGGGCTTGGCGACCCTGGGGTTCATGAGCTGGGAACTGGTAAGTGCCGCCAGTTCCGTCACTGTAAGCTGTGGGCATATTTCAGCGACCACCATGCTGTGCGGCAGTGGAATGTTGTGTGTCTCAGGGAATGGGGATCTTGGCTTGACCGCCCGGATCGTGAGGATGGAGTGAACCTCTTATAAACAACCCCTCAGTCTCAAGGTGTGCTGCGCGCTTATAAGATGCATGGCTGTTGAGGTGGAACACTCGTTAGTGGACAACCTCTGGGGAACCTGCTGCACCTCAGTTCTATAAGGCTTACCTAGGCACGCGGGGCTCTGTCTAGGTGGACTTCTAGTTCCCTAGCTGCTCATGGGACCGAAATGGATCCTTTGAAATCCTCTTTTCCTCCTCCCAGCAGAAAGGGTGGGCTGCTGGAAGGTTCTAACACCCACTCTCTTAAGATGGCTCGTGCACGCAGTCCCCCTGACTCTGGCACTTCTTTGACATGTAAAGTCTTTGGTAACAGAATGCATTCTGGTAATCAGAATGTGTTTCTCATTGTGAAACAGGAGGAGGGTAGTTTCGAGAAGGTTTCGCCCTTCTATATACAAAAGAGATTGAAGGTAATCTGTGGCTCCTTAAAATCGTTGAAGCGTTTCCGTAATGGGACCTTGCTAGTGGAAACTTCCACTTCCCAACAAGCAACTAACCTCTAATCTGCTAAATGCCTTGGGGAGTATGCCGTAGACACTGAAATGCACAGCGCCTTGAATTATAGCAAAGATGTTGTGACATGCCGGGATCTAGTCGACATTCCCAGGGAAGAACTGCAACGTGAGTGGCCTTCGGAAGGTATCGTTGATGTACAACATATCATGAAGAGAATTGATGGCAATCTTAGCAAATCCAACTCCTTTATTCTGACCTTCAGTAGCACGAAACTTCCTGACCATGTTGAAGCTGGCTTTCTTCGCCTTAGTGTGAGGCCTTATTTCCCGACCCCAATGCACTGTTTTAAATGCCAGCGTTTTGGGCATACCACCTTATGGTGTAAAAGCGAAGCGACATAGGCAACTGCGGTAAGGCTGCTCATGAAGGAGTTGGGTGCTTGTCTCCAACCAAATGTATAAATTGCTCTGGAACCACCCTGTTTGGAGTAGGGACTGCCGAACATTTTTAGAGGAATGCAAAGTCCAGGAAATTAAAACAACTGAGCGTATCTGCTATGGTGAGGCCGAGAAGATGTAAAAGTCAATGCAACCTGCCACATTTGCTACATCTTTTGCATCCATGGTTCAGCAGTCTACTCCAATGGCCGATGCCTCTACGCAGACAGAGGTGGTGAGTGTTAGCACTAACACCTGCAGATGTCAGTGCACGTGCAACGCAGCCAGTGTTTGAGCCTGTAGCCCCTACTTGAACGGCAGACACAGGTACAGTGGCGAACTTGGGCCAGCCCTTGGCGCCTCCGACAGCTGAGGCTGTTCCAAAGCCCAGTGCGTCCATTACCATTCCCACGTCGGCTCCCCCAAAGCCCACCAAACCGCAGAAAGTTCCTATACAGCAGCAACAGTGGGTCAGATCATGTGGTAAACCGTCCGACCATGCAGATGTCGTTTTATGTGATGCTTCTTCTGTCTCTTCCCCAGAGCTGATGGAGGAAAACGTATGTGTGGGGCAATCCTCTCGCCTCACTCCTGCTGCTCCACCTGCTGTAGTGTCCCCACCCCATCGGAGAGACAGGATGAAGGTGCTACCACCGTCATAGGTAGCTCCCATACTTCAGTGGAACTTGCAGGGGTTCAGGACGCATGTGGAGGAACGTTGTCTACTCTCTCAGGGTAGACCACTATGTGTGTGTGTCCCCAGGAGACTTATTTCCATCCATCATACTCCCTTGAGCTATGAGGCTATACACTCTACGAAAAGGACAGCCTTCGTGGAGAGAGAGCTGGAGGAGGCGTAGGTATTTTCGTCAGGATGGACTACCACTCCTCGCCTCTCCCTCATACGACGACTTTACAGGCCGTCGCTGTGTCTGTGCACGTGCGTCATCCATTGACCGTATGTTCTCTTTACTTGCCTCCAAGGATCCCCCGTTTTGTGATGCTTGTGGTGCGCACATCTCTGTCTGGCACGTTTTAACAGACTGCATTTCATACCGTGATGCAAGGGCAGAAGCACAAGTTGATGGGGATCTGCCCTGTGTTTTAGCTAATGATGAGATGTGTGTGTCTAGGATTTTCAAGTTTTGTGAGGTGTCTGGACTCTGGTCTAAACTTCTAGGCTGGAGGTTTTTGTGTCTTGCAAAGTGGCTGGCTCCTCCCTTTTTTCCTTGTGGTCAGCTAGCCACTCCCATCTGCTATAATGTTTTAGGTCCCTCTACCACTTTCTTCCTGTGTTGTCCAAGTTTTACTGCTGACGGCATGCTTCGTCCCACACTTCGGTGTGGGTAGGCACATATTTTTCCAAGCTTGTTACCTCTATTTTACGTTCTGTTTTATCTTACTATTCTGAGTATTTTCTTGGCACCCATCTTAATCTGTTACTGGGAGAGGGCGCTGAAGACCTTGCTGTCGTGCACCCAAACAACTCACTACATACTGTACATACATGCTCTCCTCAGCAGGTATGCATGCCGTTTGTCTGCCGTGCCTGGCCACTCATCCTATGCCTCCTCCTTTAACCGTCAGTATGGTGCATGTCCCTCTTCTGTTATCTCCTGGAGTTTCCTTTCGGTTATTGCACCAGCAGCTTAACTTAAAACTACCTGCCACTTTTCCTTTGGGTGCGAACCCTTCACCACCTTGGCTTCATGCAGCGGCTCACGTTCACCTTGTACTTCATTTGATTCATAAGGAGACTACTCCAGACTCACTCTATCCCCATAAGATTTTTCGATCTTTGTACGGAACTTCGCGGTAGTACCTTTTTGAATGCTAATGGCTCTCCGACTGGCCATAGTATTGGGTGTGCTTTCGTTATTTCCACAGAGCATTTTTGGTGTCAGCTTTTGGAAGACTGCTCAGTATTTACAGCAGAGCGGGACCCTGTATGAGGCCACATTATACATCCAGCGACACAGGCTGTTCGATTGTGTCATTTGCTGTGACTCTAGACCCTCAGAGCCTATGTGTGATGCACATCATCCATCCCTTAGTGCAGTGGGTCCAGGAAAGCTTTCACTTCCTCACTCTTGATGGGGCCACAGTGATGTTTATGTGGGTTCCTGGTCACATTGGTCTGATGCGAAACGAGGCTGCTGATGCTGCTGCCAAGGTTGCAGTCCTCCTACCTCAGCCAGCTAGTTCTTCCATTCCTTCAGATGATCTGCTTATCGCCATCTGTCAGCAAGTGGTGTCACTTTGGCATTACCACTAGTCTTCCCTTCACAGTAATAAGCTGCGGGGAATTATACCTCTCCCAGTAGCTTGGACAACCTTCTCTTGGCCCCCTTGCCATGAGGAGATCATTTTAGCTAGGTTGAGTGTTGGGCACTGTCTTTTTAGCCATCATTTGTTAAGTGGTGTTTCCCACCACTTTCTTAATGCTCATTGTCATCAACGTTTAACTGTTCGGCATTTCCTTATGGGATGCCCTTTTTTAACCACTTAAGTTGTACTGTATGTTTGCCGTCCAATTTATCGGCCATTTTAGTGAACAGTGAGAGAGCTGTTGACCGTGTTTTGCTTTTTATCCGTTGTAGCAGTATGGCGAAAGACATTTAATCTTTAGTTCAGGACCTCCATTGTCTTTATGGCTGTTTCTCCAAGAGAGGCTGTCCGTTGATTGGGCTCAACTTGTAGTTGCTTTTAACTCCTTTCTCATCTTTGTGTTCTACTGTTCTGACATGGACGCATATGACCTTACTTGTTTTAATGTCTTAAAACAAAACAAAACAATCATTGTTACTCCTCATTGTGATCTAATTGCGTAAGACACATAATGCACACTTTGCTCATCCTTCTTCCCTTGCTTTCTTAGATTTAGTGCTCTCTACTGGCAGTGATGTCAGCACTTGCAGCAGAGCATCACAGTTCCCTTAGATGGCTTAACATGTCCATCATGAACAATGGGAGTCTTTGTTCGTAATTATAACTTTACATTAATGAGTGACTTCATTTTTATGACCTGCTATGGTCTGTGGCGTCATCAGAAATTTCATTGTTTTGTTCGTAGGTGAGCAGGGATTCATCACTAAGACCCATTGACCAATTCTGAACTGTGGTAATTGGTCTATGTGTGATCCTATTTGCTATTGACTCTCTAGTGCATCTGTGTTTGCTTTCTTTACCTTCTTACAAACATCGTGTAATGTCATTGCAAACTTTGTAACTGATTCCAGGTTTTTCCAATTTTAGGCTTAATCACCACAAAAACAGAAGGCAGATTTGTACCATATATTACCTCATATGGTGATGGACCAACACTACACTAGACATCAGAATTGTAAGCTGACATGACATACAAAAGGTAAATGTACCAATCATTGTGATGGAAGTTCACAACAACAACTCAACATCTTACCAACTGTACAGTGAATGTATTCTGTTTTCCTGATAGACTGAGGGAGCCAAGGGCTAGTCCTGAGTTTGTGAGTGCTTAGTAAATGACACACTCCTGGAAGTGGAAAAAAGAACACATTGACACCGGTGTGTCAGACCCACCATACTTGCTCCAGACACTGCGAGAGGGCTGTACAAGCAATGATCACACGCACGGCACAGCGGACACACCAGGAACCGCGGTGTTGGCCGTCGAATGGCGCTAGCTGCGCAGCATTTGTGCACCGCCGCCGTCAGCGTCAGCCAGTTTGCCGTGGCATACGGAGCTCCATCGCAATCTTTAACACTGGTAGCATGCCGCGACAGCGTGGACGTGAACCGTATGTGCAGTTGACGGACTTTGAGCGAGGGCGTATAGTGGGCATGCGGGAGGCCGGGTAGACGTACCGCCGAATTGCTCAGCACGTGGGGCGTGAGGTCTCCACAGTACATCGATGTTGTCGCCAGTGGTCGGTGGAAGGTGCACGTGCCCGTCGACCTGGGACTGGACCGCAGCGACGCACGGATGCACGCCAAGACCATAGGATCCTACACAGTGCCGTAGGGGACCGCACCGCCACTTCCCAGCAAATTAGGGACACTGTTGCTCCTGGGGTATCGGCGAGGACCATTCGCAACAGTCTCCATGAAGCTGGGCTACGGTCCCGCACACCGTTAGGCCGTCTTCCGCTCACGCCCCAACATCGTGCAGCCCACCTCCAGTGGTGTCGCGACAGGCGTGAATGGAGGGACGAATGGAGACGTGTCGTCTTCAGCGATGAGAGTCGCTTCTGCCTTGGTGCCAATGATGGTCGTATGCGTGTTTGGCGCCGTGCAGGTGAGCGCCACAATCAGGACTGCATACGACCGAGGCACACAGGGCCAACACCCGGCATCATGGTGTGGGGAGCGATCTCCTACACTGGCCGTACACCACTAGTGATCGTCGAGGGGACACTGAATAGTGCACGGTACATCCAAACCGTCATCGAACCCATCGTTCTACCATTCCTAGACCGGCAAGGGAACTTGCTGTTCCAACAGGACAATGCACGTCCGCATGTATCCCGTGCCACCCAACGTGCTGTTGAAGGTGTAAGTCAACTACCCTGGCCAGCAATATCTCCGGATCTGTCCCCCCATTGAGCATGTTTGGGACTGGATGAAGCGTCGTCTCATGCGGTCTGCACGTCCAGCACGAACGCTGGTCCAACTGAGGCGCCAGGTGGAAATGGCATGGCAAGCCGTTCAACAGGACTACATCCAGCATCTCTACGATCGTCTCCATGGGAGAGTAGCAGCCTGCATTGCTGCGAAAGGTGGATATACACTGTACTAGTGCCGACATTGTGCATGCTCTGATGCCTGTGTCTATGTGCCTGTGGTTCTGTCAGTGTGATCATGTGATGTATCTGACCCCAGGAATGTGTCAATAAAGTTTCCCCTTCCTGGGACAACAAATTCACGGTGTTCTTATTTCAATTTCCAGGAGTGTAGGTGCTTAATCATACTGGATATAAAATTAGTGCCCTGATCTGTAATTATTGTATCAGGAACACTAAACTTCAGCAACCAGCTTTTCACCATTGTCTTTGCCACTGTACTTGCTTTAAAATGCATACTGTAACAGTTATGAGCTTTCCTCATATTTGATACTATGAAACATGCTTTCCATATTTTGGGATGAGGTAGAATGGACCACAACAAGAAAAAATTGTCAGGTAAACGTGGACTCAAAAATGCATATCTTTAATAGCTTTGCTACTGTGAAAGACATCTTTTCTACTGAACAAGGGTTCATAGCTCTTAAGGTATGCATTTTAGAGCCTATGTTTACTACACCATTTTTTCTTGGTTTGGTCCATACTACCCCCTACCAAAATATGGAAAGCAAAGAGCTCATGGTAGAAGAGATTTGGTTCACAGTATCGAATATGAGGTATTCATAGCACTTACGACATGCATTTTGGAGTCCATCTTTACCAGATTTTTTTGCTTCGAATGATCGTTCCTTTAATATCCCTGAATATAGACCATTCGTAATGAAATACCATGTATAAGGTCATATGATAGTCGTTAATCATGTAAAGTGCAGTTGGCACAACACTGGGGCTGTATTTCATCTTCCTACACAACAGGCCATAGTGCTTTGTGGACTGCAGCTGTGCCCTAAATACTAGAAATCAAATCTTCCTTCTTGGGCTCTCAGAATTCTGTTTTTCTTTCCTGATTGGTATGTGCCTTCATAGTTAAATTCACTTGATTTCAGAGCACAATACGTTAACATACTTGGAGCCTCTTGTGGTCCCAGCAATCACTTCAACACAGCATGGTCCTTCACAACTTTAAACTTTTTCGTGTACGAATAACAGTGGAAATACGTAATAGCATAAATAACAGCCAACATTTCCATCTCTGTGGTTGAATAGAAGGAGTGAGTTATGAGGAAACTCTTCGGTTTCGATTTGAAAGAGTTTTGAATTTTTGTGGTAGCTTATTGAAAATGGATGCAGCAGTATACTGCACACCCTTCTGCACAACAGTTAAGGAAGTCTGATCCAAATGCAGGTTTGATTTCTGGCAAGTATTAACTGAGTGAAAGCTACTTATTCTTGGGAATGAGCTAATATTGTTAACAAGAAATGACTTTAAGGAATATATATATTGAGAGGCCAATGTCAAAATACACAGACTCGTGAACAGGGTTCGACAAGAGGTTCATGAACCTACACCACTTATTGCCTGAACTGCCTCTTTCTGAGCCAAAAATATCGTTTTAGAGTGGGATGAGTTACCCCAAAATATAATACCATATGATATAAGCGAATGAAAATAAGCAAAGTAGGCTAATTTTCATGTCGAATGATCACTCACTTCAGATATCATTCGAATAGTAAAAGTGGCAGCACAAAGTCTTTGAACAAGATCCTGAACTTGGCTTTTCCACAACCGTTTACCATCTATCTGAACACCTAGAAATTTGAACTTTACAGTTCCACTAATCATATGCCCATTCTTTGCAATTAAAATGTCAGGTTTTGTTGAATTGTGTGCAAGAAACTAAAAACTTAGTCTTACTGTAATTTAGCATTAGTTTATTTTCTACAAGCCACAAACTTAGGTCATGAACTGCACTATTTGAATCCGAGCCAATGTTGCACACAACATCCTTTACAACCAAGATATTCATCATACAGAAATATTCTGTAAGGATATCTGGTGGTCATCCTCAAACTTCATGAAGACAATTGTTTAAAAATTTTGGCATCCTAACAACCTCTCTTATGAAGTTTGTTGTGAGGCATCAGGCACAATTTAAAAATAGTAGTATTGTTTGTAAGTCTAACACTTGGAACAAAAATTGCCTCCACTATTCACAACTTAACTTACTCAGCTGTAAAAATATTTGAAAACATCACCTACAAATTAAGGGTGCAGGCACATAATAAAAGTTTTAAAAGCAACTGAAATAATTTCTGTTTGACAACTCCTCCTACTCGATGGATTAATTTATATAAAGTTAGTATCTGTATGTTGTTGGGTTCTACTTCCCTAATTTTGTTCTAGACTAACACAGCAATATATTCAGTAATATTACGTCTACCAGATTTGATCAAGTCCGTGTAATTTTTTTTTTTAATAAAAAGTCTTGATAATTTAAAATGAAGCAGATTTTAGCCACCAAATATTAAAATGAAGAGGTAACTTGATACATTATTAATGAAATGAGCATAAAGTCTCTGGTATCTATCTTGGGATAACTAAAAACCTGTAACTTTGACTACTTCCAGAATTCACTGAACATACACTCACTCGAACAGAAACAACTACTGAAATTCACCAAAACAGGTAACACAGGTAAGCAAGTTCCCAAAATGTCTCCTTAATACCTCGGTATGACAAGCTGTAAGATGTAAACAAACTCTAGTCAACACATATCTGTCAGATTTAAAGCTCTCATGCTTTCTTTAGCACTGCTCATGCTCATGCTTATGCTCGCTTTACCAATAATACCACAACAATGATAAGGAAACAGATCAGCCACTCGCATTAGTATGGAGTTTATATTGTTTTCTAGATCTTTCCTCCATGTTGAATCTCCACTGCTTTCTTGATAAATGAATCCCAGTAACACAAGGTGTGTGCCAGGATTTCAGTGTTGTCAAATAATAATTTGTGTGTGTTGGTAACACCATGCTTTGCAATGAATGGTTTCTCACAACGTCTTAGTTATACATTTTGGAGTGTTTCTTGCACTGTTCATTAATAATGTGATTACACTGTTGTAATAATTCACACCAAACTCACATGATATATTGTAAACCACATGCCTCAAAGACCTAGGACATCTTACTAGGTACAATCCATATTTTTAGAAACTGGATTAAAGATGGGTTATTTTTCAGTATAGTTTTCACTTCACCTCTCAGTTCGGTGAGATGACTTTACTTTCCAGACTTAGGACTTTGTCAATCTCAGTTTATAAGATACACATCAAATTAATTTGGTCAAGATTTCAATATTATATTTTTGACTAATTTACAGCAAAAATAACATTAATAAACTTCCAATCTGATAAAGATGTCACACTTTCCAACTAGAGCGTGGGGAAATAGTCGCAGGATCATACGTATTGTTTTCAATAGCTTGTCTTCAAATTGAGAAGCACATTGTGATCAAATTTAGTAATGGCCTGTCAGATAATGATGCACAAAGATCAACATTCAAATTAATTTTATTTTATTTACATGTCAAGTTCCATAGGACCAAATTGAGGAGAGAATCTCCCAGGTCATGGAACATGTCAGTACATGAAATTACAACATAAAAGTAATAATAGATGAAAATAAAATGTATATGAACCCAAAAAAAGTCAATCCATAAATTTAAGTAAATGCAATCTACAATACAACAAGAACTTACCCCAAAATATACCACCATATGATACAAGCAAATAAAAATAAGCAAAGTAGACTAATTTTTGTGTCGAATGATCGCTCGCTTCAGATATTGTTCCAATAGTAAAAATGGCAGCATTAAGTCTTTGAACAAGATCTTAAATGTGGGCTTCCCACGACAGTTTACTATCTATCTGAGTACCTAGAAATTTTAACTGTTCAGTTTCACTAAATATGCCCACTCTGTGAAATTAAAATGTCAGGTTTTGTTGAATTGTGTGTTAGAAACTGTAAAAACTGAGTCTTACTGTGATTTGGAGTTAATTTATTTTCTACAAGCCATGAACTTAGGTCATGAACTGCACTATTTGAAACCAAGCCAATGTTGGACACAACATCCTTTACTACCAAGCTAGTGTCATCAGCAAACAGAAATATTTTAGTTACCCGTAATACTAGAGGGCATGTCATTTATATAAATAAGGAACAGGAGTGGCACCAACACTGATCCCTGGGTCTGCCCCCACTTGACTGTACCCCACTGAGACCCCCACATCACAGCCATTCTCAACATTGTGAATAATAACCTCTTGCTGTCTATTGCTAAAATAAGAGGTGAACCAGTTGTGAGCTACTCCCCGTATTCCGTAATGGTCCAACTTCTGGAGCAGTATTTTGTGATCTACACAATCAAATGCCTTAGTTAATTTAAAATACATGCCTACTACAGTAGTACAAGTTTATATGCCAGCTAGCTCTGCAGATGACGAAGAAATTTAAGAAATGTATGACGAAATAAAAGAAATTATTCAGATAGTGAAGGGAGACGAAAATTTAATAGTCATGGGTGACTGGAATTCGGTAGTAGGAAAAGGGAGAGAAGGAAACGTAGTAGGTAAACATGGATTGGTGCTAAGAAATGAAAGAGGAAGCCGCCTGGTAGAATTTTGCACAGAGCACAACTTAATCATAGCTAACACTTGGTTCAAGAATCATAAAAGAAGGTCGTATACATGGAAGAAGCCTGGAGAAACTGACAGATTTCAGATAGATTATATAATGGTAAGACAGAGATTTAGGAACCAGGTTTTAAATTGTAAGACATTTCCAGGGGCAGATGTGGGCTCTGACCACAATCTATTGGTTATGAACTGTAGATTAAAACTGAAGAAACTGCAAAAAGGTGAGAATTTAAGGAGATGGGACCTGGATAAACTGACTAAACCAGAGGTTGTACAGAGTTTCAGGGAGAGCGTAAGAGAACAAATGGTAGGAATGGGGGAAAGAAATACAGTAGAAGAAGAATGGGTAGCTTTGAGGGATGAAGTAGTGAAGGCAGCAAAGGATCAAGTAGGTAAAAAGACGAGGGCTAGTAGAAGTCCTTGGGTAACAGAAGAAATATTGAATTTAATTGATGAGAGGAGAAAATACAAACATGCAGTAAATGAAGCAGGCAAAAAGGAATACAAACGTCTCAAAAATGAGATCGACAGGAAGTGCAAAATGGCTAAGCAGGGGTGGCTAGAGGATAAATGTAAGGATGTAGAGGCTTATCTCACTAGGGGTAAGATAGATACTGCCTACAGGAAAATTAAAGAGACCTTCGGAGAAAAGAGAACCACTTGTATGAATATTAAGAGCTCAGATGGAAACCCAGTTCTAAGCAAAGAAGGGAAAGCAGAAAGGTGGAAGGAGTATATAGAAGGTCTATACAAGGGCGATGTACTTGAGGATAATATTATGGAAATGGAAGAGGATGTAGATGAAGATCAAATGGGAGATCTGATACTGCATAAAGAGTTGGACAGAGCACTGAAAGACCTAAGTCGAAACAAGGCCCCGGGAGTGGATAACATTCCATTAGAACTACTGACGGCCTTGGGAGAGTCAGTCCTGACAAAACTCTACCATCTGGTGAGCAAGATGTATGAGACAGGCGAAATATCCTCAGACTTCAAGAAGAATATAATAATTCCAATCCCAAAGAAAGCAGGTGTTGACAGATGTGAAAATTACCGAACTATCAGTTTAATAAGTCACGGTTGCAAAATACTAATGCGAATTCTTTACAGACGAATGAAAAATCTAGTAGAAGCCGACCTAGGGGAAGATCAGTTTGGATTCCGTAGAAATATTGGAACACGTGAGGCAATACTGACCCTACGACTTATCTTAGAAGAAAGATTAAGGAAAGGCAAACCTACATTTCTAGCATTTGTAGACTTAGAGAAAGCTTTTGACAATGTTGACTGGAATACTCTCTTTCAAATTCTAAAGGTGGCGGGGGTAAAATTTAGGGAGCGAATGGCTATTCTCAATTTGTACAGAAACCAGATGGCAGTTATAAGAGTTGAGGGGCATGAAAGGGAAGCAGTGGTTGGGAAAGGAGTGAGACAGGGTTGTAGCCTCTCCCCGATGTTATTCAATCTGTATGTTGAGGAAGCAATGAAGGAAACAAAAGAAAAATTTGGAGTAGGTGTTAAAATACATGGAGAAGTAATAAAAACTTTGAGGTTTGCCGATTACATTGTAATTCTGTCACAGACAGCAAAGGACTTGGAAGAGCAGTTGAACGGAATGGATAGTGTCTTGAAAGGAGGATATAAGATGAATATCAACAAAAGCAAAATGAGGATAATGGAATGTTGTCGAATTAAGTTGGGTGATGCTGAGGGTATTACATTAGGAAATGAGACGCTTAAAGTAGTAAAGGAGTTTTGCTATTTGGGGAGCAAAATAACTGATGATGGTCGAAGTAGAGAGGATATAAAATGTAGACTAGCAGTGGCAAGGAATGCATTTCTGAAGAAGAGAAATTTGTTAACATCGAGTATAGATTTAAGTGTCAGGAAGTCGTTTCTGAAAGTATTTGTGTGGAGTGTAGCCATGTATGGAAGTGAAACATGGACAATAAATAGTTTAGACAAGAAGAGAATAGAAGCGTTCGAAATGTGGTGCTACAGAAGAATGCTTATGATTAGATGGGTAGATCACATAACTAATGAGGAGGTGTTGAATAGGATTGGGGAGAAGAGCAGTTTGTGGCACAACTTGACTAGAAGAAGGGATCGGTTGGTAGGACATGTTCTTAGGCATCAAGGGATCACCAATTTAGTATTGGAGGGCAGCGTGGAGGGTAAAAATCGTAGAGGGAGACCAAGAGATGAATACACTAAGCAGATTGACAAGGATGTAGGTTGCAGTAGGTACTGGGAGATGAAGAAGCTTGCACAGGATAGAGTGGCATGGAGAGCTGCATCAAACCAGTGTCAGGACTGAAGACCACAACAACAAGAAGCAACTTCCCCACCCCACAAAGAACTCCTTGAAAAACAGCCAGCTAATCTGTATCCTGGTAAAGGAAGCCCCTGAATTGTCAAATTATTATGTGGTACTCCAATATACCAATAATTCCAGAATCACATCTGTAAGCAGTTCACTAACTTTATCTCTAATACCTTTTATATTTTGATGAAATATGCTAATTCCTTCTCTTCTTGGAAACATGACTTCCTCTGAATACAAGCCTTTAGTTAGAGGGACTTCCTTTTAGCAGGTATACATATCAGCTGTCTTCACTCTAAAATAGGTGCAGCTTCAACATCAACTACTACATGGAATTTTTCCATGAGTGATCCTACCAACACCCACTACACTGTCGTCTACAAGCTTTGCCAGCTTCCCCTTCCCATACCTTCTGAGGTGGAGGCAATGCCTAGTGAAACATGACAGAATAAATTGTCCCTCATAGTTTGGGAATATCAGTACCAGGTTTGTTGTCAATGCTCCCTTCAATTTTTCAAATGCTGTCTAAAAGTTGACTATGGAAATTCCACACCTTTTTTCAACAAATGATTCAATAGCTTAGCAATTTCGGCAAACTCTTCAATGAATTCCCATTAGTAATTACAGAACCATAAAAATGATTGAAATTGCTATGTAGTTTGTGGTGGTAAGAAAGCACATTCTGCAGAAGTTAGGCGTGCGTCAATTTTCACATCTTCCTCTCATTACAGAGTGTTAACTGTGCTGGATTTAGCCTCTTAAAGAATTCCTCTGATCATTGCATGTGCTCTTCCATATCCTTAGAAAATGCAATTATGTTGTTGAGATAAAAAACAGTCTTGATTTTAATCCTCTGAGCACTCCGTCGGATACTAATAGCCTCCGAGATAGCTGGCACATTCTTCAGACCAAATGGCACCCTAAAATATTGATAGTGACTCCAAGGGACAGTAAATGTGGTCTTTGGCCGCTCTTCCAGAACCACTTCCAACAGTGATAACCACTCCTCATACACATTGTGAAGTATTTACATTGACTTAAGTTCTCTCTAATCTCCATTATATTTAGTACAGGATGTCTGTCCATCACCGCTCATGCAGCAAAATCTATGCTTTCTTGTTCCATTCTATGATTTTTTTCAGGACTGTTACAATGGTAGCTGCCCATGGACTGTAACTTGATTCAGTATTGCCCTCAGCCAGCAGTTGATCAATAAATTCTTCCAGTATAGGTTATAGGTGCCTAGGTATCCTGTACGGCTTCTTATACACTAGAGCATTGTTAACCGTTGGTATGGTATGGCGAGTTACCAGTATTGCAGGTAATGATTGACCAGGATTGAACAGGTTGACAAATCATATTAACAAGACTTTCATTGTTGACTTATCTCTTCCCTCCAAATTGTTTTACCTTCTCGCATAATGCAATTGTGTTGATGGTCTGGTTGTGGCAAAGGTCCTCACACGACCTACCCAGATTATACTCGTCCATGATCTCCAAGTTTGCAATCTATAAGGTCAACTTATCAGAGCTAAAATCATCCACACTTTCCAAAACCATACAATCCCCATCTATTTCCTTCACATGTACCAGGCTTCAGTGCACAATATAGTGCAACATGTCCATCTTGTTATTGCATTCCAGTACCTCTGCAACACGCATCATCTGAAGGTCAGTACCCACCCACATTTGTAACACTGAAGTTTTCTGCATTGCTTTTTAACATGGTCCATATGTCCACAGCTGTAGCATTTCACCTTTGTGTAGAAAAAGAAACACACAACCCTTATCTTGTCCTCAGGCCACAATATTGATCTCTTCCACTTGCTTAGCAGCCATAATGGTGGCACCAAAATCCTTCGGGTTTTCCATTGTCGCCCTCCTTGACATGTCTGCTGGAAGTCCTCTTAAAAACACATCTGATTCCTGTTCTCCTCTTCTTGTGGAGTAATTCTGTCTGCTTCTACTTTCTGTGTAAGCTCGTACAAGTTAGCATTGATTTTCCTACTTCTGCCTATGAATGCCTCTACCAACTCGCTTCACTTTTGAGACAACCCATTAAGCTGTTCTCTAAAAAAACTTTGCGATATTCTGCTTCGGCGATAACGTGGTTAGTGGGCCTTCTTAAGCTGCTTAAATGTCTGTGCTTTATCCAGCACTTGATGGTACTGATGTATGCTGCTTGCATCACAACCAACTGTAATTTAGACACATCCAAGGATGTCTTGTCTGACCAACTGCCCAACCTAGTGGCAGCTTCCAGGTCATCACTGAACACTGAGACATCCTCGGTTGCCCTACCCGAAAAAGGAGTTGCTAGATTAGCTGTGACAGGATCCACAGAAGGGATAGGTGAACTAACCAAAGCTTTTGCTTCCACTACATCCACTTGTTTATGCTCATTCTCGCTATTAAAAGTCTCCCTCTCTTTGCAAAGCTTCATTTATCTCCTTTAGCTCGGCAAACTGCCTTGCCAAGAGTTCATCCATTTCCTGGATTGTCATTGTTTCTGTTTTTGGCATTTGTGCGAACTCTTAACACACCACTCTAATGAAAGCATCAACCACAATACACACAGACACGGTTACAAGAACAAACTACACTATTCCTTATGAAGGATAATAGCCCAGTGTTATTCAGAACACTGATGCACTTTGTGGCCATTGCTTCGTCTTGTGCTGCACACAGCTGGCACCACTCACATGCATAGGAAGTCATTCCGAGCCAAATTACAATACTGGCACCTCACTGGTTCTAAGTAACATTCCTTATAATTACCCCTATACAACAGAATCCCAATCCCTGAAAAGGCAGCAGGTCATAGTTATCGGGCAGTGCCATTGGCTGGTGATGACTTCTTTCATTTCTGGTTATTTGGTTTAGTTGGCTCCGGAAGTAACAGTTTAGAATCACAGACAGTCTAGTACCGGCTGTACAGCTGTTCTACATTCTGAGGCTCTGTCTCTTTTGCATTTTATGCTAAGGAAAATTCAGTAACAGGGTGTAATTTTTCAGAACTGTAAAATGCAGATATTTGGTTATGTTATCTATGTAAACCAAAGTGTGTTTGCAGAGACTGTGGTAGATGTTATAGATCTTGATAATGATCTTAAACCTACATAGCAGTGTGAAAAAATACTAATATAATTTAGGTGCAAATCCCCATGTCCTGTATGGGCATCCATTGTTCAGTGTGTTTATGGTGGTGAGGTATATGGATACTTCAGACTTTGATTGAGAGAGAGAGAGAGAGAGAGAGAGAGAGAGAGAGAGAGAGAGAGAGAGAGAGAGAGAGAGAGAGAGCTGCAAAAAGGTACATAATTGAAATGTAATCATCAAATGACTCTCTTAAATTTTTTCAAATTGAGTTGATATAACAAACCAAAATCGGAACTCACTTTCAAGATGAGTGAGGTTCAAATCTCCACCTGGCCATTTTAATTTAAGTTTTCTGTGATTTCCTCTTCTCTCTTCAAAGAAATGCAATAATAATTTGATTCCAGTGCCATGTCGTTCACATCTCCTGATGAGCTAATGTTCTGTTACTAATGTTCTGGGTTGACAAAATGTTAAACTTTTATATTTCTTCCTTTTTATCTGATAAAATAAAGAAACCACATACAGAAATATGTGCATGTGTTATTGTTTCTGCTTGAACTGTGTTATAATGAAATATGTTGTTTTAATGGTGACAGCATCTTTCAAGAACCTAGAGGACAGATGTCATCTGAGAAAATTTATGTATTCTTCTTGTTATTTTGTGTAATCCTTAATTTGCATGGTAGGATGTGGAATCAAACCTGTATACTCCCATATATAAACTAGTCAGTTCTTGTAAATAATTACTGGGTTTAATTTTTTTGTGTTTTTTTTTTTAATCCAGAAATTGAGTAATCATTGTTTAGTATAACATTGTTTGTAATTATATAATTTGTATTTATAAATAATTTGTGAGTAATGATTACATACCTCCTGCAGGATGTGCCTCGTTTATCGCCTGGGGGGAGCTACAATGGATGTTACAGTTGTATTGTGCTGTGCAGGAATGTACACAGTGAAAGGCCATGTGTATAAAGCAAACTTCGGAGGGGACAAGTTCACAGAGATACTGGCCAACTTTTTCGCCGAAATATTTCACGAGTGAGTTCAATTGGTCTGTTATTACAAGATGTCTCTCTTCTTGACACTGTGTTATTGTAATATTGTTGATAATTACCCTATGTATGATTTGTGATCCAAAAGTAATCGAAATTTTTATTTTCCTAAAAGAATCTTTGTTTATTCATAATCATCAGCCTTTTCCGCTTCAAAGTAATCCCCCTCAGATATGATACACTTACGCCAGCACTTTTTCCAATCTTGGAAGTGCTTCTGAAATTCACTTTTCGTTATGATGTTCAGCTCCTTCAGTGATTCTGTTTTTATCTCATCAGTGGTGGCAAAACAACATTCTCTCATTGTTCTCATCGACCTCAGGTATAGGAAGAAGTTGCATTTGGCCATGTTTGGTGAGTATGGTGGCTGAGGCGACATAACGTTTTTAGCTTTTGCCAAAAAATCATGATCAAGCATTGAGATGTGAACGGGAGCATTATCGTGGTGCAATTTCCACGAGTAGTTTTGCCACAGTTCTGGCAGGTTTTTTTTTTTTTTTTTTTTTTTTTTTTTTTTTTTTTAGGACTGCTTCACGCAAACAGCACTTAACTTACAGGTAGTGTTCCTTATTGGCTGTACAACCATAAGACAAGAACTCTTGATGCACTATCCAATTGTCATTGAAGAAAACAGTGAGAAGAACCTTGGCATGTGATCGAGTTTGTTGAATTTTTTTCAGTCCTGGCTCTTCAGGCAGTTTCCATTGGGACGATTGGGCCTTGGTGTTGGTGTCATACCCGTATACCCATGTTTTGTCACCTGTTTTAATCTTATTTAGAAGTTCTGGATTGTTGTCAACTTTGTTCAGCAATTCCTGAGTGAAGTCTAGGTGGCGACGTTTTTGGTCAAAATTCCACGATTTTGGAGCAAACTTTGCTGCTGGTTCACGTTTAATTCCCAAAACACCCAAAAAAAAAAAAAAATAAAATAAAAATAGCTTGGCGTGAGCCAAAGGATATGCTGACATTATCAGCAACATCTCTGATGGTAATTTGGTGGTTTTCCAGAGCCATTTTCTTTACTACTTCCACTTTATAAGTAATGATGTGCTAGGGCATCCAGAACGGTTACTGTCTTTGTCTTCTCAACCCTCTTTGGAATGTTCATACCCCTCATAAATTCTTGTCTTACTCATAGTAGAGTTGCCAAAAGCCACAGTCAGTATTTCAAATTTTCAATTTTTCAATATTTTAGCAATGGCCTTCATTGGAAAAATAGAAACACACACCATTCATTCACGCAAGCAAGCACACCTCACGCACACATGACCACCAACTCCAGCATCTTAGGTCTGACCCCAGCTGCCAGAGTTGGCGGTCAGTAGTTCATGAGGTGTGCTTGCTTGTGTGAATGAATGGAGTGTGTGTCTCTTTTTGCAATGAAGGCTGTTGCTGAAAGCGTATTTGTAAGCATCTTTTAATTGTGCCTGTCTGCAACTAACAGTAAGTAGCAGTCTATCTTTTCCTATGTTGGATATTCCTGCCTGGAGTTTCCATTGTTTAAAATTTAGTGTAAATTCTTTGATCCACCTTTTTCGAAAGTAAAACATTTTCCAGGGACTCTGAAAACACGTATAACCTTTTTGACTGTGAACAATAAAATAAATATTTAAAACAGCTGAAAATCCCAAACATGTATCAGGAACATGTGTATCAACAAGAGAAAAAAAGGAAAGAAATTGAAGATCAGATGTATGAAGCCCACGAAATAAAAAAAATTCCCATTACTTTTTTTATCACACTTTGTATTATGTGTAGTGATGATTGTTGTCCCGCTCCTAGTAGTTGGTCGTTTTGACAATATGTGCAAAATGCACCTGTCTCCTTTGAAAATATAACATTTTACTGTTAATTCTTTTCCAAACACTACAGAAGACTGCCAGTGGTGTATGAAATACAGTAATATTGTTGTTGTTGTTGTGGTCTTCAGTCCTGAGACTGGTTTGATGCAGCTCTCCATGCTACTCTATCCTGTGCAAGCTTCTTAATCTCCCAGTACCTACTGCAGCCTACATCCTTCTGAATCTGTTAAGTGTATTCATCTCTTGGTCTCCCTCTACGATTTTTACCCTCCACACTGCCCTCCAATACTAAATTGGTGATCCCTCGATGTCTCAGAACATGTCCTACCAATTGATCCCTTCTTTTAGTCAAGTTGTGCCACAAGCTCCTCTTCTCCCCAATTCTATTCAATACCTCCTCTTTAGATATGTGATCTACCCATCTAATCTTCAGCATTCTTCTGTAGCACCACATTTCGAAAGCTTCTATTCTCTTCTTGTCTGAACTATTTATCGTCCACGTTTCACTTCCATACATGGCTACACTCCACAAAGTAATATTAAGAACAGTAACTTACGTTTGTTGTGTAAACTGTGTTACTAAACATCTAACCCACTGTTTGGCATATGGTTCATGATTCCAGTTACAGATTGCCTATCTGATGGCTTCCAAGGGCAACAAAAATTTGAATTTCAGTATTTCATTTAATTATTGGCCAAATTTAAAACATTAAAATTGTCATAATTTACTCGTTAAGAGGTATAAATCTTATGTTAAAAGTCGGGCACAGTAATAAGTCTTATAGTTAGAAATGATGTACGTATCTTGAGGCAGCGTAACTCAGGGCGTGCAAGTTGTCCAGGCTATATTCACCCAGAATTTGAGAATGAGAGCACTTAGCAACTTCCAACTAACTTTACACGTAATTTCAAATCTTTTCTAAACTTTTCTCACTTACATGTTTAATGTCAAATATATTTAACACATTAACTCGTTTGTAGAGCAATCATACAGTCTGAAACTGTTTCATACATGAGTGTTAGATTCTTTAAAGAATCTTCACTGAGGTTTACTGTTAATTACTAGGATGTGATCAGAAAATTGGCTATAGCAGTTGCCAATGCTAGTATTGCAAACCCATGCAAGGTTGCATTTATATGGTGAAATGTATTATAATGTAATGGAGAAAAACTGTGTAGCTTTAATACAGGGTGTACATAAAGTCCGGGAATACTTTCAATTATTTATTGCGTAAGAACCAAACATTGTACAGATATCATACATGTCGTCTTGAAGAGAAACCCTGTAGGTTTTTTTCCATGTATACCATGTAGTTTGGTAATTTGCCGATAGTCAGGGCTAGTCGCAAATGTGGCAGGTTTTCTGTGTGTTGGAGTTTGACAAAAACGAGTGTGCTACAGCTGTTCAATGGATGCTTAGAACCAAGTATGGTAAGAAGCCACCAACAAGGAAGGCCATTTAGCACTGGTACAACAAATTCATTAGAATGGGTTGCTTGTGCCCAGAAAAGAGAAGCATGTATGAGAGACTGGGAAGGCAATTTAATCAACCAAGATAGCATAACTCTTGTTACAGATCCTTACCATTTTGAAATGATGGGAAATATTATCTCAGAAAATAACTGGATACGTAACCAAATATTTGCTAAGTAAATGTTGATAAATATAAATTTAAAGATAGAAGGAACCAGGGCATAAACAGTGGAATTATATCTTGATAGCAAAACGGACAGTGTGTGACATAAACTTGAGCCCTGTGCATGATTACCCGTAAACACTATTTCTAAGTTTTTCTTTGGTTTCCTTCACTGCTTGCTCATTGTACCAGTTGAATAACACCAAGGATAGGCTAGAGCCCTGTCTCTTTCCCTTCTCAATCACTTCTTCCCTTTCATGCCCTTCAACCCTTATAATTGCTATTAATCTTTCCTGGTGTTGGCTTCTACCAGTTTTTCCCTTTTGTAAATAATTTCAGTATTTCGCAACCGTGAATTACTATACTGATATTTTGGTAATAGTCACACCTGTCAGCAACTGCTTCCTTTGGAATTGGAATTAGTTATTCTTCTTGAAGTCTGAAGGTATTTTGCCTGTTGTCTCATATATTTTGCACACCAGGGTGCGTAGTTTTGTCATGACTGGTTCTCAAAAGGACATCAGCAGATGTTACTGATAAAAATGTACCTCAGGGGCCTTGTTTTGGCATAGATCTTTTGGTCCTAGGTCAAATTACTCTTGCAGTATCATAGCTCCCATCTCATCTTCATCTACTTCCTTTTCCCCTTTCTATAATATTGCCTTCAACTTAATTTCCCTTGTATAGCTCATCTATATCTTTCTTCCACATTTCTGCTTTCCCCCATTTGCTTGGTACTGGTTCTCCATCTAAGCTCATGATATTCATACAGCTGCTTCTCTTTTTTTCCAAATCCCTCTTAATTTACCCGTAGGCAGTATCATTCCCTTGCAAACATTTGCTCATGTCCTGGTGGAATGTCCGCCTTATAAAAATATCGTAATCTAGTCAGTTACTTTATATTTTAAGATTAAAAAAGAAATATTTATAGATTTTTAATGAATTCTTCTACCAGATTCTGTATTTTCAGTTAAACTTACCCCAAAAATTTAAATCTTAGGATTAGATGTCACTTTCCCAGTGAATGTCATACTAAATATTTTCAGGTTTAGGTCCATACTTGCACATCAGTAACTATTTAAGTAGTATGTTGTAAATAAAAATCTTGATGAAATTTCCATTTCTTAAATTATTTTTATGCCGGGCTTAAAGTAGCACTCATTGATAGCCCACATTACTGAAAGTGCGTTGATATTACTAAGAGTTTGGTAAAAGATATTTTCAGGTTCTGGACCCTACTTACATATTAGTATGTATTTAAAAAGTATGTTGTTGATGCAAGTAAAGAACAAATAATGAATATTTCAGTTTAAAAATTTTTTTTTAGGGCAACTGTCGGGAAAAATGTGTTGGTATTGCTAGAGTTAAACAAATGTCTTCAAGATGATCATGAGTGAAGATTACATAATATTCTGGCCCCACATTTTTGAGCAACGAAGACTTACAAAAGAAAGATGAGTTACCCTAGGACATTATTCCATATGACATTATTGCATTAAAGTATGCAAAATATGTCACCTTACTGATTTGTCTCCCCAAGGTTTACAATGATTCTAAGTGCAAATGCAGCTGAACTAAGCTGTTTTAAGAGTTGCAAAATTAAATCCCTGGAATATATTGCTAGACTTACTAAGTACAACATTCTGCAGTCTTTTGTGTAGCTATGGCATTGATTGGTTGGTTATACCATCAATCCCACCAAACTTCAATTTATCTAAGAGAATGCTGCGATTCACGTAATCAGATGCCTTAGATAAGTTGCAGAAAATACCAGACGGCGCTATTTTATTATTTAGTGCTCGTAAAATTTGGCAAGGGAATATGTAAATGGCATTCTCAGTAGAGCAACTCTTCTGAAACCCAAACTGTGGTTCGTGGACAATATCAGTGCTGCTAAGGTGAGATAATATTCTAGAATACATCACTTTCTCAAACATTTTGGAAAATGGTGTCAGCAGTGAAGCTGGTCGGTAGTTATTGAACTGACATCTCTTTTTATCACCTTTCTTAAAGAGAGGCTTGACAACAGAATATTTCAGTCTCTTTGGAAAAATGAGTTATGTTACTGATACATCACATATTTCAGATAAGACCATGCTTTTTATATTGGAACAAAACTTTATAATATTGTATTGGAAACACTATCTAAACCAGATGAGCTTTTATTTTCAAGAGTATGGATAATTTTCTGAATTTCAGAAGGAGAAGTTGGTAATACATTCATATAATTGAATTTTATGAGAGTTTCAACACACTGCTGTGATTTTCCCCTTTAACTGTTTGTCCCTATACTTTCTACCAATTATTAAATGTACTTACTACCTGTGGCTCATCATTACATCACTGCCATTCAGTTCAGTAGTGGTGATATCCTGTGCCTCGTTGTCCTGTCTCTCGTTTCACTGCATTCCATAAAGCCCCAAGTCTGTTGTCAGACTTACTGATTTCTGACGTGATGTGAAGGTTTCTTGAATTTTTAATAATTTTTCTTAGTAATTTTGAGTAGTTTTGTTGTGTGCAACTACAGCTGGATCAATACTTGTTCTTGCTAATGGGTACATTTTCCTTTTCCTTGAAGATGATATTTTAATCGCTGTAGTGATCCATGGTTTTCATATGGCCATTTAATATTCTTTCTAATTAGCATATATGGAAAGGTATTTTCAAATAATTAAATGAATTTATCATGGAATAGATAAAATTTAATTTAGCATTTGGTTCAGCATAAATTTCATCTCGGGTTATCTCTTGAAAGCTGTTCTTAAAAACATCTGTTGTGGAGGCATTAATTATTCTGATTTCCACTTAAGTGTATCCATACTGTAAGGCACTAGGTAATTTATCCTAACAAACAGTGCATCATGTTCAGAGAGAGCATTTGTTACTGGGTAAACGGTATTTTTCTGGCTTTGAGCTTTAAAACTAATTAGGGTCCTACAGTCTTTATCCATCTGTGTTGGAAAGTTAATTACTGGAATCAAATTGTGTGATCCAAATAAAGTTCCCTATTTTTCCTATCAGGATCCTTTAGAAAATGTGCATTGAAGTCACCACAGACCATTAACTGCTTGCTGCTGCCTGACAGATAGCACAGTAAGGAATCCAGATTCCTTATAAATAGTTTAAAATTTCCTTGTGGGTATCTATATAATTCACAGATACACTTCTCTGTATGCTGATCACTACAAAAACTACTTGCCTTAATGTTTTTGAACTTGTGTTCTGTCTTAATATATGTAACAAATCTTCCTTTTCATATATTATTTCTGCATGAGTAAGCTTCTGGAGTTAATGTTTTATACATAATAATAACAAGGAGCATATTAAGAGTATTAGAAAATAGTCTTGCTGCATATAATGTTAATTTATAGCAGTGCACTTTAGTAGTATCTTAACACACCTTGTGATCACATGGTTTCTTTGTCAATGAAAGTCTCTCTATTGTATAACAGATTTGTTTTCATGACCACTCACACCATTAATCCTCACATAAATCCATATTTTATGATTTTAGTCTCATTTTCCATTTCTTAATAGCTGTACTTTATTTACATGTATCATCTTGAACATGCAAATCTGAATGTCCTCCAGTTTCCCCCGTTCGTGTTCTGTGAAAGCCTACACTCATCTACTTTGTCTTATTTGTTGCTGACAGCCACCTTTACCTGTGCACTCTAATATGCATAACAAGAAGTTACAAGCAGAGGATTTGAACGTAATTTTTAAAATATTAAATGTAAATCACACCATTTCACATAGTTTTACACTAACAATTTTTATCTCTCTTATTCCGTTGTCATTCTATCATTTACAAAATTCAAACGAATAAAGAAATGTGTTGATGAACTGCTATGATAAAAATGTGTCTTTGCTTAGAGTATGAACGTTACAACAGCTACTAGTGATAGTTAGCACTCTAATCGACCTACCATATGTGGCCGATCACTACACACACTCCCCCCTGTGGGCCCAGGGATTACAATAGGCCCGAGGTATTCCTGTCTGTCCTAAGAGGTGACAAAAATGAGTCTCATACGTTTCGGCCTCTATGGGGTGGTCTCCTGTAGGGTTTGACCTCCATTTTTCAAAGTTTTCCCAGAGAGTGAGCCAATTGGGGAAGGGCGCCTTACACGGTTTATCCTGTCCATTGTCTATAGAGATCTTTAGCCCACTTCCTCGCCGTTGCATTGCAGTCCAGCTCATCCTCCATCTCTTGGGCAAGGAACCTTCCTGGATGTGTTTTCCACCATGCACTGTGCAGTGTCGCTTTCTGCACCAACGATGACCATGGACTTCTTTGCACCTCATATCCAGCATGGCAGCCAGTCCGTTGTGGTGGGGCCACCATGTACCCTGTTGGTTGTAGCCCCCTGACAAAACGGGGATGGCTCTGCTGATGCCTGCGCTGTTAACTCCCAACATATGCCAAGGATATGCCTGTCACCCTGGGGCATCAGGACTCCCGGCAATGGCCATCGTGCCAGGTGGCCTTTGCTGTGGCTGGGTTGCGCCCGTGGGGAGGACCCCTGGTCAGAGTGGGTGGCATCGGGGCAGATGATGCGCAATGAAGCGTACCACATCATCACTTGGCAGTGATCAGCCACCAGCAGTCTCTAAGAGTTCCACGTCTCAGTACAATGCAAGAAATTCTGTCCCTAAATCATTCCCCTCCCAGGCCACACCATGGGGAATGCCAGGCTAAGGATGGCAGCGAACCTTATTCACCCCGGTACCTCGTACATATGAGAGCTGATGGGGACTCCTTTGTTTCGATGAAGTCACGGTTTTTTGTAGAGCATTTACAGGACAAGTTTAGGGAGGTGAAGCGCTTGTACAAAATGCGTTCTGGGTCAGTCTTGATAAAAATAGCATCCTCTGCCCAGTCATGGGCTTTACTCACTTGTAAAAAGTTGGGGGATGTTTCTGTTACCATCACACCACATAAGAGCTTAAATATGGTGCAGGGTACTATATTCCACAGAGGCCTTCTTTTACTGTCTGAAGATGAGCTGTGCGCCAATTTAGAGCAGCGAGGTGTACATTTCATCCGGTATGTCCTCCGGGGTCTGAGGGATAATCAGGTTGCCACCGGTGCCTTCATCTTGGCCTTCGAGGGTGATACATTGCCTGAGAAGGTCAAGGTGGTGGTCTACCGCTGTGATGTAAAGCCCTATATCCCTGTCCCGATGCGGTGCTTTAAGTGCTGGAAGTTTGGCCATATGTCTTCCCGCTCTACTTCCAACGTCACATGTTGAGATTATGGATGTCCATCACATCCCAATACTCCATGTGCCCAGCCTCCCATCTGTGTCAATTGGGGTGAGCATCATTCACCTTGCTCGCCAGACTGCAGGATTTTACAGAAAGAGAGGAAAATTATGGAATACAAGACCCTGGACTGAACTGACCTGGACTGAGGCTAAGAGAAAATATGAGCGCCTATATCCTGTGGCTATGACCACCTCACATGCTGCCGCTATGAGAACAGTTGTAGCTCCATCAGTTCCACGAATTCCACTCGACTCTTGGAGCCAGAAGGGTACACCTGCCCCCTTGATGGTGGGGGTGGGGGTGGGGGGGGGCAATTCCCTCCTGTTGCTCCCGCATCGCCTACCTCGGGAGCACTGCCCCACCAACCATCGGGGGCACCAGCCCCACTTCTCAGCTGGAGAAGTGTAAGTCTTCTTCGGCTCCTCTCGCCAGGAAGGGATCCCTTGGGTCACTCCCTTCCCAGCTTTCTGCTAGTGGGAAAGATGATGCCGCCAGTGGCCGAAGTGCCCAAAAGTAGCTGGTTGTAGGGTTTCACAATCATCCTGAGTCCCGGAGACTGAATTAGTGAAACCCTCTCAGCCAGAGACACCCAAGGAGCAGAGAGAAAAGTCCAAAAAGAAGACCTCTATGACCAAGGAAATTGTGGTCGCACCCACACCACCGCTACCTACAAGGTCTGCATCTGAGGATGAGGTGGAGATGCTCGCATCTGCTGAGGACCTACACTACTGGCCATAAAAATTGCTACACCACGAAGATGACGTGCTACAGACCCGAAATTCAACTGACAGGAAGAAGAAGGTGCTGTGATATGCAAATGATAAGCTTTTCAGAGCATTCACACAAGGTTGGCGCCAGTGGTGACACCTACATCATGCTGACATGAGGAAAGTTTCCAGCCAATTTCTCATACACAAACAGCAGTAGACCGGCGTTGCCTGGTGAAACGTTGTTGTGATGCCTCGTGTAAGGAGGAGAAATGCGTACCATCACTTTTCCGACTTTGATAAAGGTCGGATTGTAGCCTATCGCGCTTGCAGTTTATCGTATTACTACATTGCTGCTCGCGTTGGTCGAGATCCAATGACTGTTAGCAGAATATGGAATCGGTGGGTTCAGGAGTGTAATACGGAACGCCGTTCTGGATCCCAGTGGCCTCGTATCACTAGCAATCGAGAAGACAGGCATCTTATCTGCATGGCAGTAACGGATCATGCAGCCATGTCTCGATCCCTGAGTCAACGGATGGGGACGTTTGCAAGACAACAACCATCTGCATGAACAGTTCGATGACGTTTGCAGCAGCATGGACTATCAGCTCGGAGACCATGACTGCGGTTACCCTTGACGCTGCATCACAGACTGGAGCGCCTGCGAATGTGTACTCAACGACAAACCTTGGTGCACGAATCGCAAAACATCATTTTATCCGATGAATTCAGGTTCTGTTTACAGCATCATGATGGTCGCATCCGTGTTTGGCGACATCACGCTGAAAGCACATTGGAAGCGTGTATTCGTCATCGCCATACTGGCGTATCATCCGGGGTGATGGTATGGGCTGCCATTGGTTACACGTCTCGGTCGCACCTTGTTCGCATTGACGGCACTTTGAACAGTGGACGTTACATATCAGATGTGTTACGACCCGTGGCTCTACCCTTCATTCGATCCCTGCAAAACCCCACATTTCAGCAGGATAATGCACAACCGCATGTTGCAGGTTCTGTACAGGCCTTTCTGGATACAGAAAATGTTTGACTGCTGCCCTGGCCAGCACATTCTCCAGATCTCTCATCAATTGAAAACGTCTGGTCAATGGTGGCCAAGCAACTGGCTCGTCACAATACACCAGTCACTACTCTTGATGAACTGTGGTATTGTGTTGAAGCTGCATTGGCAGCTGTACCTGTACATACCATCCAAGCTCTGTTTGACTTAATGCCCAGGCATATCAAGGCCGTTACAACGGCCAGAGGTGATTGTTCTGGGTACTGATTTCCCAGTCTCATGATGTCATCCTTCAGTGGAATCACGGTGACTTTTTCCACCACCTGGCTGAGCTACAGCAACTGTTAAGCTTGACACCTGCTATCTGCATTGCACTCCAGGAAACCTGGTTCCCGGCAGTGCGGACCCCATCCCTCCATGGCTATAAGGGATATTACAGGAACCGTAGCAACTATAATAGTGTGTCAGCTGGAGTTTGCATTTATGTCCTGAACTCAGTCTGTAGTGCAACAGTGCCCCTTCAAACCCCTCTTTAAGCAGTGGCCGTCAGCATAAGGGCGACACAGGAAATAACTGTCTGCAATGTATATCTTCCTCCAGATGGTGCAATACCCCTGAATGTATTAGCTGCACTGATTAATCAACTCCCTAAACCTTTCCTACTTTTTGGATATTTTAACACCCATAACCCCTTGTGGGGTGGCACCGTGCTTAGTGGCCAAGGCAGTGATGTCGAAGCTTTACTGTCTGAGTTCGACCTCTTCCTCGTAAATACTGGGGCCACCACACATTTTATTGTGGCTCATGGTAGATACTCAGCCATTGATTTATCCATTTGCAGCCCAGGACGTCTCCCATCTAGCCACTGGAGAGCACATGACGACCTGTGCAGTTGTGACCACTTCCCCATCTTTCTGTCACTGCCCTGGCATCAGGCCAACGGTCACTTATCCGGATGGGTTTTTAAACAAGGTGGACTGGGAAACTTTAACCTCTGTGGGCACCATTGACTCTCCCCCTCAGGGTAACATGGGTGTGATGGTTGAGCAGGTGACTACAACAGTCGTTAATGGAGAGGAAAATGCAATCCCTCGCTCTTTTAGATGCCCCCTTGGTGGTTGACAGAAGTCACTGAGGCAATTAAGGAGCATCAGCGAGCTCTACAGCAGCATAAGTGGCACCCTTCCCTGGATCACCTCATAGCCTTTAAGCGGCTCCTTGTCGGCGTTCGCCAGATTATCAAATTACGGATGGAGGAGTGTTGGGAGAGATAAGTCTCATCCATTGGATGCTGTACGTCACTTTCCCAAGTCTGGACGAAGATCAGACGTCTTTTTTGTACCAGATCCCAACAGGTGTCCCTGGCATTAACATCAATGGTGTGTTGTCAACCGGCGCTAACGCGATTGCTGAGCACTATGCTTGAGGCTCTGCTTCGGCAATCGAACCCCCCCCCCCCCCCCCCTTTTGCACCCTTAAACGGTGGATGGAAAGGAAAGCCCTCTCGTTCGCTACACCCCACAGTGAATCCTATAATGCCCCATTTACATAGTGGGAGCTCCTCAGTGCCCTTGCACATTGCCCTGACACAGCTCCTGAGCCAGATCAGATCCATGGTCAGATGATTGAACATCTCTCATCTGACTACAAGTGACATCTGCTTGTCATCTTCAATCGGATCTGGTGCGTCTCGTCTTTCCATCCCAGTGGTGGGAGAGCACCATCATTCCGATGCTTAAACTCGGTAAAAACCCGCTTGAAGTGGATAGCTATCGGACCATCAGCCTCACCAATGTTCTTTGTAAGCTCCTGGAGTGTATGGTGTGTCTGTGGCTGTGTTGGCTCCTGCAGTCACGTGGTCTACTGACTCCATGCCAGGGCGGCTTCCGCCAGGGTTGCTCTAACACTGATAATCTTGTGTCCCAAGAGTCTGCCATCCGAACAGCCTTTTCCAGATGCCAACACCTAGGTGCCGTCTTGTTTGATTTACAAAAAGCATATGACACCACCTGGCAACATCATATCCTTGCCACATTATACAAGTGTGGTCTCAGAGGCCCACTCCTGTTTTTTTTTATCCAAAATTTCCTGTCACTTCATACTTTCCGTGTCCAGGTTGATGCCTCCCATAGTTCGCCCCATTTCCAGGAGAGAGGGGTCCCGCAGGGCTCCGTATTGAGTGTATCTCTATTTTTAGTTGCCATTAATGGTGTAGCAGCAGCTGTAGGGCCATCCGTCCCACTGTCTCTGTATGCAGACGACTTCTGAATTTCACACTGTTCCACCAGTATTGGTGTTGCTGAGTGGTGCCTACAGGGCGCCATCCACAAGGTGCAGTCATGGGCTCTAGCCCATGGTTTCCAGTTTTTGGCCGCAAAGTCGTGTATAATGCACTTCTGTTGGTGTCGTATTGTTCATGTGGAACCAGAACTTTACCTTAATGTCGATCCACTCACTGTAGTGGAGACATATCGATTCTTAGAACTGTGTTTTGACACCCGATTGACTTGGCTTTCTCACCTCAGTCACCTTAAGCAGAAATGCTGGCAGCACCTCAATGCCCTTCGCTGCCTGAGCAACACCAATTGGGGTGCAGATCGCTGTACGCTGCTGCAGCTCTACAGAGCCCTTGTTCAATCCCGCCTTGAGTATGGGAGTCTGGTTTATGGTTCGGCTGCACCCTCAGCATTGCGTTTGCTCGACCCAGTGCACCACTGTGGCGTTTGCCTAGTGACAGACGCTTGTAGGACGAGTCTGGTGAATAGTGTCCTGGTGGAGGCCGGAGTCCCTCCATTGCAGGTTAGGCGTGCACAGTTGCTCTCCAGTTACATTGCATACGTTTGTAGTTCTCTTGCGCATCTGAATTTCGGTCTCCTTTTCCTGCCCGTGGCGGTTCATCTCCTGCATCGGCGGCCCAGGTCAGGGCTTACACTTGCAGTTCGTGTTCAAACCCTTCTGTCTGAACTTCAGTTGTTGCCTTCACCACCTACACTTGATGTTCATTCACGAACACCTCAGTCGTGTACATCTAGGCTGCAGCTTCGATTCTCATCACGTACCGGGGCCACGAAGTGGTTTACACCGATGGCTCGATGGCTAATGGTCATGTTGGCTTTGCCTATGGTCACGGAGGACATATAGAGCAGCATTCCTTGCGTGATGGCTGCAGTGTTTTCACTGCAGAGCTGGCAGCCATATCTCGTGCTCTTGAGCACATCCACTCGTGCCCAAGTGAGTCATTTATCCTGTGTACTGATTCCTTGAGCAGCCTACAAGCTACTGACCAGTGCTATCCTCATCATCCTTTGGTAGCGACCATCCAGGAGTCCGTCTATGCCCTGGAATGGTCCAGTCATTCAGTGGTGTTTGTCTGGACCCCAGGTAAAGTAGGAATCCCAGGCAATGAATTTGCCAACAGGTTGGCTAAACGGGCTATGCAGAAACCGCTTATGGAGATCGGCTTCTCTGAAACTGACCTGAGCTCAGTATTACGCCGCAAGGTTTTGTGGCTTTGGGAGACAGAATGGCATAACCTCAGTACGCACAGCAAGCTGCGTGCCCTTGAGGAAACTACGAATGTGTGGAAGACTTCTGTGCGTGCCCTTAAGGAAACTACGAATTTGTGGAAGACCTCTGTGCGTGCCTCTCACAGGGACTCTGTGTTTCTCCGTCGGCTCCGCATTGGCCATACGTGGCTGTCTCATGGTTACCTCCTCCTTCGTGATGACCCACCTCAGTGTCACTGTGGCTCACGAATGACAGTCGTCCATCTCTTGCCGGACTGCTCACTTTCCGCCGCTCTGCAGCGGACTTTTAACCTTCCCAGCACCCTACCTTCAGTGTTGGGCAATAATGCCTCAACAGCAGCTTTAGTTTTACATTTTATTCTTGAGGGTGTGTTTTATCATTTTCTCCAAGTTTTAGCACATGTCCTTCATCCCTGTGTGTCCTCCACCCTCGTGCTTTCAGGGTGGGGGTTTTAATGTGTTGCAGAGTGGCTGGCTTTTCCTTTTTATCCTCATTGTCAGCCAGCCATGGTAACGTGCTTTTTTGATTTAAGATCTTCTACCTGTTTTTTGCGTCTTTGTGGTTTTCTTGTCCCCTTTTGTCCACTTAAGTGTGTTGACCTTCAGTCGTTGTCATTTTTCCTTTCATTCTGTTTGGTCTTGTCTCATTGTCTTACTCTCAGCATTGTGGCATTGTTTCCTTTGGAACAGTGGACCGATGACCTCATAGTTTGGTCCCTTCCTCACTCTTTTAAACCAACCAACTAGGCCACTCTTTGTGGCTTGCCCAGCATTATTTGTGCCAGGTTTACTTAATTGGTACACTACATGGCTATGACAATTGAAACATGATGTCCTCCCTCTCTCTTAAAAAAAAAAAAGAAGAAGAAGAAGAAGAAAAGACCTCATAGATGTGTGCTGATGGGATGGATGACCATTGAGGCGAAATGGTCGTTAGTGGTAACCTTAGGTGAACCTGCCACACCATAGTTTTATAACACCTACATAGGCAGTCAGTGCTCTCTATCTCGGTGGACTGTACAGAACCCAAGCTGTTTGTGGGAATGCATGTGGATCCCAACTAAGACGAAAGAAATATCTCCACGTTATGGGTGGGTCATTAGCAGTCACCAAAACCCTCTGGAACTGCACCAGGAAATTGAACTTTGATCATTGTTGAAAGGCACAATCTTGTCAGAATGTCTTTGTTGTGGAGTAGAAAAACACGATACCCTCAGCTACCATAAGGCCTTGTAAGTTGTAGGGACGTCATGGACATTGACACTGCTGAACTGAAAAAGTAGTGGGGAATCGGAAGCATAACAGAAGAGAGGAATTTGATGATGTAAGTGAATGGTGAACTGTAGAGAACTGTTGCCTTCACCGTAACATTCAGTTGGCTATCCTAGAACTCATCAAGGTTTTATTTATTATACTAAAAGTAAAACTTTAGGTACCCAATCTAATGTGGTGCTACAAATGCCAATGGTGTGGTAGCACCACAGGAAAGACACCTTCAAAGCCAGGACATTATGTTCAGTGCCAGACTTCTGTCTAAATTGCTCAGATAGTCAGCTGCTAGGAGCAGGCATTGCGTGGTATTTTTAGAAGAAACGAAAATTAAAAAAATTATGTTGGTCATTAAAATTTCCTGTACTGAGAAAGAAATAACATAATACCTTGCAACCTCCTCTGTTCTGCATCTACATACATACTCTGCAGGCCACCTAATGGTGCCTGACAGAGGGTAACTTGTACGAATGTTAGTCATTTTCTTTCCTGTTCCACTTGCGAACAGAGTGAGGGGAAAATGACTGTTCATATGCTACCATACGAGTCCTAATTTCTTTTACATTGTCTGTGCAGTCCATATGTGATGCTATGTTGGTGGCAGTAGAATTGTTCTGCAGTTGGCTGCAGATGCTGATTCTCTAAGTTCTCTCAGTAGTGTTTCGGGAAAAGAATGCCAGCTTTCCTCCGGGGATTACCATGTGGGTTCACGAAGTATCTCTGCAATACTTTCTTGTTGATTGAACCTACTAGTAACAAATCTACTGACACGCTTTTGAATTGCTTTGATGTCTTCCTTTAATCCATCCTGATGTGGATCCCAAACACTCTAGCAGTACTCAATAATGGGTCTCACAAGTGTTCTATACACTATCGCCTGCCCCCCTCCCCCCCCCACCTCCCTTTTCCAGGGAAGAGAATGTTTTTATCACTTATATGAATGATATTCCATAACAGAATATTTGTTTGTAACCTATATAAAATCAGGTCACAGATATCAGGATATTTAGACTCAAAACTAAAGAAAATCCACTTCCGAACAACACTGTCTTCCATGCTCATGTGCAGTCAGGTGTCTGCTTATATGAACATGGTTTCCTATATAACGGACTTGTAAGAACTTTATAGTCAGTTGGCTAGTTTTTGAAGCGATCGTCTCTGAAGCTGGGTGTTTTGCATTGAAATGCAATTTTGGCGTTATTTTTGAATAGACTCGTCATTGATTTTGAAGGATATTATTGCGTTTTACTTAACGTGTACACATTTTATGGAAGCTTTAATGCTGCTTGGAAGTCCATGTTCAAAAGAAATGGACTTGGCTGTCTTTTAATCTAGGTACCTTAAATATCCTGTTAAATCATTGGGTCTTATCAATTGGTATGAGCCTCTTATGGTGGCTGTGAATCAGCACACAATTAAGTTTTTCCATTTCATTTTTTTTTTTTTTTTTTCCCCCTTTTTGTCATCTCTGCCTTTTGTGGTGCTACAATAAATGCAAAACACCATGTATTAAGAGATACAGTCTAAATGTGTGTATTTTTAAACAGTGGAGACATTGGGCCATAGTGTGTAGATGGAGGGGGGGCGGGGAGGAGAGAGAGAGAGAGAGAGAGAGAGAGAGAGAGAGAGAGAGAGAGAGAGAGAGAGAGAGAGAGAGAGAGAGAGACAGATTGTCTACATCTGACAAAGGACTTAGTATTTTAGCTTACAATGTCAAACAGTCTTCTTTCAGTGTGCCTGTTTGCCACCAAGCACCTCCCATAAGTGGTGAGTAGTAATCTATCTTTTTGATATGTAATTATCAGTTCCTTTAATTCTACTATAGAGTTTCTTATTGGAACACATCAAAAACTGAGCAGTTGTGGTGAAAAACTACTATAACAACCTTAACTGTTCGCTTTCCAATTTTTTAATAAAAGAAGGAAGACTGACTAGTGATACCATTATTCAATATGTGTGGGCCATTTAAACATAATACTTTCTTCTTATTGCAGAAAATGGAAGCTGGATCCAAATGATAGTCGATGTGCTATGGCTAAATTGTACAACGCTGCAGAGCAGAGCAAACACATTTTGTCCACAATGAGTACAGCTGATTGTTTTATTGAGTCTTTGTGTGAAGGAACAGACTTTAGCTACAATGTTACAAGAGCACGATTTGAAGAGTTAATTAGTGCAGCTGTGAAAATGTGCACTGCCCCCATAGATGCAGCACTGAGCCAAGCAGGTATCGATTGCAGAGACATAAACAAGGTGAGTCATCTGGTAGAGTTACTACCATTTTACAACATTACCCTTTCTCCATCCCTTCCCCAATCCCTCATACCCTTCCATGCCCTCAACCCTCCCTTTTACCATTCCCTTTTGCACTGTGTAACAATTCTGAGTCAGGTGTTTCTTCTTGTGATAATGCTCATGTTCTATTTCTTATTTTTTTTTTTAATTTTATTATACTGTATTGCTCTTCTGTGTCAGTGATTCAAGGCTATGACCATAGCATCATACTTTCAGGTGAATTTTCAAGCTCTATGTCTACATACGTACTCGGCAAGCCATCTTACGGTGCATGACAGAAGGTACCTTGTACCAACACTAATCATTTCCTTTCCTGTCCACTTGCAAATAGAGCAAGGGAAAAAGCAACTGTCTACGTGCCTCCATATGAACTGTAATATCTCTTATCTTATTGTCATGGTCCTTAAGCAAAATGCACTACATTGATGGCAGTAGAATCATTCTTCAGTCAGCAGCAAATGCTGATTCATTGACTTTTCTCAATAGTATTTCACAAAAAGAATATGGTCTTCCCTCCAAGGATTTCCATTTCAGTTCACGAAGCACCTCAGTAATAATCATTTGTTGATCGAACCTACTGGTAACAAACCAAGCAGCCTGCCTGTGAATTGCTTCAATGCTTCCTTTTATGCGACCTGGTGGGGATCCCAAACACTCGAGCAGTACTCAAGAATGGGTTGTACTAGTATTCTATACTTGGTCTCCTTTATGGATGAACCACACATTCCACACGATATTAGGCAAGTGTACTAGTTTCTTTGGCTCTTCATTGTATGTCACAGATGCAAGGTGGTGGTGGTGATGATGATGATTTTACATTATTCTCCAGTTCTTTTCACTTACCTATGTTTCCTGTTAGGAAACACTGTGTGTGTGTGTGTGTGTGTGTGTGTGTGTGTGTGTGTGTGTAAATTCTCAAAATATGTGAATGCATAATGTTTGCCTAAAAGAACAGACACCACGGTGCAGAATCTGCAGCTATGAAAAATTATATATAAATTGAAGGGGGATAACTGCTGTCAGCTGCTGCAGGACGTTAAGTGGAATCAGTGGCGATGAGCGAAAATGTGTACTGGACCGAGACTCAAATCTGGGCTCTCCTGCATACTAGACAGGTGCAGTAACCACTGAACCATCCGGGACACAGTGTGAAATTTAAACTTATGTGATTTCTCCAAATAAATGTAGGCAAATGCCAGAACGGTTCCCTTGAAAAGAATGTGGGCAATTTTGTTCCCGATACCTGCATACACTGAGCTCGTACTCTCACTTCCTTGTCATTGGTGGGCTATAAGACCCTAATCTTCACTTATTCTTTTATTTACCATGAGTATTGCTGTCTAGTGTATACCAGCAGCAAGTGCAAGGCAAATAAATGAGAATATTAGTTCATATGTCTTAGCTGCTTCAGTTCAATTGTCAAGATTTTCAGCTCCGATTAGTCTGTCGCAAGCTGTGCTGCTGTATGTAAGAAAGCAAAATGAGTGAACTCTGGAAGCACTCAGTATTTTTAGATATGTTGGTCACAGAATATGGGAAGTAGGCAGAACTTAAGAGCTCTTTTTTTTTTTTTATAGTGCGTTTTGCCTGGTCTCAAGTTGATTATGGTTGTGTGATGTGTCAGTATGCTCAGTCATTCTAGATGAAAACCTGTGAAGCAGTCAATCATGCGGAAATAGTGTTAGCCACCAAACCTTTTATGATCAGCTCCACTGTATGCTCTGAGACTAGCAAACCACCTCTTGTAATTGCATAGCAGCTCATCATGGTGTGAGAAGATTATAAAGTTTCCTCAGTGCGGAAGACACAGGCACACCATATCGTCGGTCACCCATTGACAGAAAAACACACTGAATAACAATTTGTGAGCACGTATCGAGCCTTTGGAATACATAGAAGTCAGGGGAAGCTCATGGAGGCCAGATGGATTGAACTTTAAAAAGGTAAGTAGGTTATTAGTAGATGTTACTACATGCGACATAAGAGGGTGAACCTTCCATCTACTAGCCACAATTACAAGAATTGTGCAATTGAACATCTCACGGACAAAGTTGTAACTGCCGCATGTGCCTTTAGAGTTGTTACCAATGCAGAATGTAAAATTTGTTAATCAAACTCTAGAACCTGACCTAATCCATTCCCTGGAATGATTTATTGCTGTGCAGGAAGGGGTCATTTCAGCCAAGCACTTAATGCAACACGTAGAGCATTTCAGAGAAGGATGACGACATATGACAATGATTGTGAGTGCTGCAGTACCAAGTGCCACAGTGGCTCTGACTCTGGTGCGTGTAGCTTTTATTCTTTTGAGGTGGAGAGCCAGTCATGAGCATAAACCACCAATACTCCAGGTTTTAGTAGACTAGATCCATAGAGCATAAGAGAGAGTGAGAGTATAACTTTGTAGTGTGAATGCAGAGTAGGTGTAAATTTAGGATTAAGAGAAAAGGAAGCATTGGGACAAGCCATGAAGGTTTTAATTGCCAGAAGTGAAAACAAGTGCAAAAAGAAGACTTCTAAGCAAATAGCAACAAGCAGCTTAGTAAGAAAGATTTGATGCAGTATCTAACACGTCAGCAACTTGCTAGTTGTTTTGGGTATAAAATTTATTTGTAATTTGTACAAACAAGTAGTGTGATATGAAAATGGTGTGTCTTGTTCGTGTGTGTGTGTGTGTGTGTGTGTGTGTGTGTGTGTGTGTGTGAGGGGGGGCGGGCGCTTGTAAAGTACTAGAACACAATATAGTTAGCCTTACTCAAATTCAAAAAAGCCTTCGTATGTAGTAAAGGCAACTATTTAATATCGGAAGAATTTTTTAATTAATATTGTATTTAACTTTTCTTGCAATATAAGACACACAGATAAATAACATTTACACTACCAGAAAAAACTTTAATAATGAATGTAAAGTACATTCTTTTTGAAGCATGCAGAAATTTTTTAGATCTTCACTAATTTGTCAGGTCCTTTCTCTCCTAAATTGTTTCTTAATTTTGACCAAACAAGCCAGTAGGTGGAGAAGATCCTCTCAATGGATGCAGTGCTAGCAGGGCAAGAAAAGGGGCCTAATAAAGTAATTGTAAGAATGGGTTACATTTTGAATAAGTTAATAATAGGAATTTTAATTGAACTATCGTCAATGTGAAAAATAGACAAAACAATAAAACCCACAAAAACTAAATTTGACCCACTGGGTTGGATTTTTTTTTTTTTTTAAATACCCATGTTTATCTCAACTCTCATGTATGGCCATATTAGAGTAAATCTGAGCAGTGCATTGCCACAGCTATGAAAGCAGGCGAGCACGGGATTTTGTCACTGTAATAATTCAACAAGGCCAGTGCAGTGTTTTGATGTAGGTCAGCTTGTTGAAACAGTGAACTCAGCAGGACTGCATATACTAATGCAGCAAAGGGCAAGGCAGTTGTCCAAACTGACAGTGGCAGTGGATTTTTTGGATACGTGACTGATAGTGCTGCATATGCATGAATGAATGGTGCACTGCTATTGACAATAAGTACAAGTAATTTTTGTAATGGATTTATTCTTAGTCTTGCAGCCGAATTGGGGCGACAGGGTTTTGCCAAATGAGGATACCACGTGGACCTGCCAATAAAAAGTCACTGGTTTGAGGCCACAGATGAACAACAGCTCTATACACTAAGTCCCTCCCCACAATTAGTCCCAATTTGCAGTGGACTACACCAGGTCATCTCCAGTAGCATGGCTGACCACTGCTCAGAGTGCAGCAGGTATCCACACTAGGCATCTTCACATGGTAGGCATCCCCTACTGTGACTCAGCTGGGTGTCAGCCGGGGCCACACAGCATCGTCAAGAACATGCTGCAAACGCTCGGGGCAAAAGCCGCATCAGTATTGTGTGGAATGTGAGCAGCCAGCACAGTGGAATTCAGTGGCCAGCTGGCCACTGATAGTCTATCGAGCAGCTGAGATGCCTCAATGTAAGAACTTGTTAGATTTGCAGCTGCCTTTCCGTGGAACCTCTCGGGCTCCCACCTCGCCTCCGTCGCCTGTTTGCACCGTGCTGGCTCGTAGCCACTCCACCCTGCACCAGGGAACACTGTAGTTAGCACACTGGATTCATATTCAGAAGGACCAGAATTCAAATCGACATCGAGCCATCCACATTTAGGGTTGTCATAGTCCCTCCCTCTCCCCCTCTGAAATAGATATAGCATTTGCTGGGATTGTTCGTTACAGAAAAGCTTGTCCTATTTCCTTCCTCATTTTGATCATATCTGTGCTTGTGTTCTGTCTCTCTAATTACAATGAACGGTACATTGCAATCTATTATCTTCCTTTTCCTTTCTTTGTGGTTTTTGAGGAGGACATTGAGTGCTATTGCATCAGTTGTCACTTCGATTCCATACTAAACTGCAAGCACAAGGTTTCATTTCGTATCAGTTTGATTCAAAGGAAGAATTACACAGTAATTAAATTTCCAGAGATTTCCATGAATTTTGCCTTTAAGCAGGCAAAATATCTGCTTGCCATCTTCTTCCAGGGCAATGATGTGGAGCACATTTGGTAATGCACAATTCATCGGTTGTCATTTATAGAGTCTACTTTTCACAAATTTTTAATCCTGAAAGTGGTTCTTCATGTCAGAAGGTGACACTGGCATTGACAGACAGTCTGTCACTCCCTTGCCATTCCAAAAGCAGTTGACCTGATCTTAAACATATTTTATGTTGGCATCTTCTATACTGTTGCTGTTTTCCACAATCTGTAAGACATGGTGTATACGACCCGGGAGATCCGGGAAAAACCCGGGAATTTGTTCATCCGGGAGAAAACCAGGAAAAACCAGGGAATTTTTTAGAATTCTGGAAATTTTTCGTTGTTTTAGTTTCCAGTTAAATTTGTGTAACTTTGACTGGTAAGAACCGATACTCTAACAAAGGATATTACTGTATCCCGCTACTCCAGAATAATACTGCAGCATTAAAACATGAACGAGAGGAAAAAATGAAAATAAAACTTAAATTGCAAAGGAAATGTGCCATATAAAATAACACAGTGTATGTACAAGCGTCTGTCAACAGCAAAATGGGTTACAGGCTGTAGGAAGACTATGCAATGCTTCATAACAACGAATTGCCTCCGATGAGTGTGACGTCACAACTGTTTAAATTAGATTCATTTAAGCAGTTACGAGCGGGCTCATGCACACGCGTATGAGTAATACCTTCTCCTGCATCTGGCTACAGAAATGTGGCTGTTGGCTGTGCAAGCAGCAGTAGCAGCAACCAGCCACATGGGGTACCTGGAAAAATTTTACTGGCGCGCCCAAGCTGCCACATTCACGCGTGCGCAGCAGTCCTGGATCTAGTGGAGGGGGGGGGGGGGGGGGGCGGCAAACAGTAGTATCTGAACCGGGCAACAATTGCGGGGGGAGAGGGCAGATTCATATTCTTGAGGGGAAAAAACCTTCTTTTACAAAGCACCTAGCATCCAGCGCACGTCGGTCTGTCGATTGTTCATATGATTTTGAAATGCACCTCTGCTGGTTTTTGGACATTTTTGAACACATTCTAAGTTGATTTTTGAATGCGTGCATAGTGTACGTGATATCTCTGCCAGGGGAATCCTCATCACATCTAGACATGAACTTTCCTCCAGACAAAACGGGACGGGGCTATACGAGCTGAGCGGAATAAAGCCGAACCGGTGAATGCCAACTGCTGCTTGTTTATGTGGTTGATTTGGTTTGCAAATGTTCAGCGTTGTTATAATTACTAGCGAAATCCATAGATTCAGATTACCAGAGTTGAAATAAATGACTAACAGGAATAACAGGTAAGAAAGATTATGTATTATCTTCTCGGTGTATCCAAGAAAGTGAATTTTGACGGAAAATTTTTGGCCACATCGCTACATTAGACAGGGCCAGTTGTAGTCACGAGCTAGCAGCTGCTTAAGTTCCATTCTGGGAGTAGTGCGGAAAATGCATTGTACGAACAAATACTAACACCTAACCGGAGAATAATCGCTGGATAACTAAACCAGTGATTGTGGCAGGGTTAGTAAAGTTAAACGGAGAATGAGTTTTGACAGTAGTAGGAATAGTTAGAGTTAGTGATGACAAGATTGTTTGTTAGTACGAGGAAGGAGAAGAAATGGGGACATCACACAAATTATGGAAGAATATGACGATTCCAAATTCATACAAAAATTTTATTCTCGTGCATGAAACTGGAGCATATGAATGAAATTTGAAACTAGTTCCTAACATAAAGCTTTTTGATTGTAGTAGGAAAATAGATATTTTGTGTTGCTACTTCGTGAATTATATTGCTGTAATATAAAAATGATCGTTATTGCCAAAACAGTCTTACTTATTTGGTGTGTGTTAAAATTGCTGCAGTATTGGAATGGCCTATTTCGTTTTATCCAGGAAACAGTGACAAAATAGATGTAGTTAGATTGAGAAACCACACCATTCTTGGGTACTATTTGTATTAACAGCTTTTTCAGTATTAGACGACATTTCGATTTATCATGTAGCAAAATGTTTGACAAACTTTGATGAGGTAATAGCTCTTTTGCAGAAAGGAAAGCACACCATGTAAAGCTGTAGCAAGATCAGAGAGGAAAACCACTAGGACCTAAGGATTGAAGAAATGTGTACTGTCTTGCATGTCTCTTGTCTTTACTGGTTTTAGGTATCCTATATTTAATTTTATGTCACACAGAAGAGCAAGTTATTAGCTAATAGATAATAAAGAGTCCTGATTTTGTGAAGAGTTCTTGTTCTCCTGGTTACAAATAATCCCATCCAGTATTAATTGCGTGTTTTTTAAAAATAAGAGGGGCAGAATGTCAAACCGGCTGACTGGGAGAAGGAGAGACACTACAGGAATTTTAATTTCCACAGTCCTGAAATAGTTCGATGGGATCCGTTACAAAATATACACCTTTGAATTACACAGAGCGAAATACAGTGATGTGTGGTATAAGAATGTTGTTTGAAGAGGCGTGGCACTGCACTTCGCCACACTTAAGACCAAATAACATCTCTTACATTTCCTCTCAGATATATGTTTTAGGTATCAGACTCTTCAGAAATATGTGCGCTACAAAATGAACTTTCTGGAAATTTTTTTTTTATTTTTATTTTTATTTTTTTTTTATATATGTGTGCAGAGCAGTCTGAGCTATAGTGGAGGGTCTCCACGTGACACGTGTTTACGTTTAGTGATTTTTGTGTTTCGTCTTCGTTTACTGCTCTCACGTCAAATGAAAACAAGACGGATTTCTGTGGTTGGGAGCTATCAAGTGAATTAAAATACATTCACATAATTATGGTAGGCTAAAATGTGTTACTAGTTTCAGAATTTATTTTATTTCCACCTTTCTGACAGTCAAGCATTAATCACCTTGCAGAACAGTGTAGTTATTTTTGTCGGTTTTCTAAAGAAATTTGGCTTTTATTAAGCTTTCCTGCTGAGGCAGTAAATTTATTTGACACACAGTGTTTAATTCCACTCCATTGGCTAGTTTCAACTGTTCACTGCATTTCAAGTGCGCGATTCCATCTTCTAGCACGTACGGAATTATGCCATAATAAAGATCCAAACATGAGATAATACAGTACTGGTGCTCCAAGAAAATTTACATCCTGAAAACCACACTGAAAAGCTTAATATGAGGTTGAGGCCCACATCATTGGGAATCTGGACATGCGAATGTGCGCTTTAAGTCAAACTATGCTTTTTAGTATGGTTCACGAACTTCCGATGCTCTTGGTGTGTCCTCTGATGTCTTGTTTCTCTTATGACATAATGTAAGAAAGATCTTTTAATGTTTTACATGTACGAACATACGGGCTTCCTACGTCACCGTAGCTGTGCAAGCGTGGTGATGCCTCTTATCTGGTGCTCTCTGGCAACTGCTGAAATGAATCTATTTCTAACAGGTCGCAGGAAAATATTGAGAATTGCGGTTCGAAAAGCGATATTTTCAAAGTAAATTTCCTTTTACACAAAAGGAACTATGTGCAAGAATGTACAATGAATTTCTTAAATCGCGGAGTGTTTGCTCTAATTTAAAAATCAACTCTTTGATGACGAGCCATTTAGAAGAATTTTGAGCCCAGAAGATCAGAGATTTATGTCGGTATTAAAAATTTTACTGGCGTATTTGTGTGATGTATCTTAAAGTGGAACATGCACTAAACAGATCAACATTATATGTGAAAGCTTAGCTTCTCCTGTAGCTTATTAATATTAGAGACAAATATTCTATGTGAAAGCTTTGCTTTTCGTGTAGCAACACTATGGATATTAACTTAAGCCATCAACTTTTCCTTTGGTGGAATTCGAATTTATACTTTCTTAATACAAAAATATGCAGCATACATGTTGCTGCCCATCAAAGATCTTCCCAGAACGTGTTTTTTCCCCCTGAGTTTCATTTTCTAAAGTACTGAGAAATTCTATGCTGCTGTATAAAACCATATCCGTTCAAAGTATTGATAAGTTTTACAGTTCTGACGGAAAGTATAATGTCACTTAACAGGGAAAAAGTGTATTTTCACAGGGGAGAAAATGTATTTTTCACCGGGAGATCCAGGAATTTTTTCTCCTTGTCCCCATATACACCCTGTAAGAGATCTGTGTGTTCCATAATTGTTCTATTCCAATGTTATAAGACTTATTCCACTGTCTACAGTAGATACCCTGTGGAGAGTTTGCTGTGTGAATGCCATGACATATATCAAAATGGTCATGTGCACTGATGTACATCCAGCACACATTGACACTGATATAAAGGAAAATTGGCTGCTCTTTTGGCTAGGCCATGTACCTTTTGTAGCTCATACAGTATATTCTGTATATTGTGTCTTTTGTGATGTACGTAGATTGCTGGGCTTCGTTTAGAAGGAAGATATCAACTCAAACTAACATTTATTTGTCTTGTAAAGTAGTTTTTTCTGTCAGATCTATACTTTTTGTGTTTATATTTTGAGATGTCTTAAACATGAAGCTGTTCTCATCCTTATTGGTAACAGGTATAGTTAATTTGAAATAAATTTGTGATTGACTGTTCAGTGAGTCAAAATATGGGGAAGAGGCATCATACAATTGTTGGTCTTTGTTGCACTGCACATGCTTATTGTGATGCTGTCTCTAGAGAGCATGAGGATTTATGAGTGATACCATACTGCAAATTGTCTAGCATTGCTGCTGCTCCTCCATTGACTTACTTGTGAAACACAAAGCTGTTTCTGTCAAACAAAGTGTGCTACTTACATATCATTTCACCTCTGTTATGATCTCTTCAGATACTAGTGTCTCCGTTTTCTTGTAATGAAGACGAAATACAAATTGAAGCAAACCGTTCTCTTATTTTTGTACAGCAAGTAAATGAACGATCTCTCATCATCCATTTGCACTTTTTGTACATCATCCACCTTTAATATACGTCCATGATTCTGCCTGATATTTTGTATAATGTTTGTATGAGATTTGTCTTAGTGGACGGCACGCTATTGTTTTCCAGCATTTGTATACAAGAATTCGTTTCCTGATGGATGCATCATTGTAGCACCTGGTTATTGAAATATATTGTTCTGCGTCAGTTTTGGGACAGAATGATCCATAAAGTGAAACAACATGACTCTGTTATAGTTAAGCTAAATAGCTTACAAATTACTGACAGATTGCTACTTACCATAAGCATTGTGGCCCGAGATGCTGGAAATGGTGGCTGTGTGTGTGTGTGTGTGTGTGTGTGTGTGTGTGTGTGTGTGTGTGTGTGTGTTTGCGTGTTTGCCTTTTACTTATGAAGCTGTGGCCAAAAGCTATAAGTGAGTGTCTTTTAATTGTGTTGTCTGCAACTTGTTGTTTCGTCTTCACAGTAAGTAGCAATCTGTCTTTTCCTACATTGCTGATATTCTTTTCTGGAGTTTCCATTGTTTGATTACAAATTACTGAATTGTTTAAGAATTACTATATTGACCAGAGTAAGATTTATATTACTAGTTACATAAGCTCCCTCTTGTATGTCTATTTAACTTTTCAGACCTTTTCTTATTTCTACTAATGTTATGAGTGTACTACAGAATTCTGAAATATTTCTTTTAGGTGCTCCTGTGCGGTGGATCTGCGAAAATCCCAGTAATTCAGCAATCTGTGTCAGAAATGTTTCCCAATTCAGAGTTATTATGTAGTGTAAATCCCGATGAACTGATTGCCCTGGGTGCTGCGAAGCATGGTAGTTATCTGAAAGAACCATTTGACCCAGGTTGTGATCATCTATCATATGATATCCCAGTTGTAACAAAATCAATTTTTATGAAGGTAAGGAACTCAGTTAGTGTAGTTCTGATTTAGTCCTATATCATCACATGATCTCCTTGAGAAGATCAGCAGTTAGGAACTTCTTGAGTGGTTTTGAATGGTTGGTGTGCGTAAATACTTTTATTATTATTATTATTATTATTATTATTATTATTATTATTATTTGTAAATTATAGATTGCAGCAATCAGTCATCCTTTTTAAATTTTATTATACAGATCTAGATTTCGTGGGTGAAGCCCGATCAACAGGGACTTACATCCTTTGAGTGAAAATAACAGTGCATTGAGAATGGCTAGCTTCTAGCCGAAATGTAGATCTGCATAATAAAATTTAAAAAGGATGACCAATTGGTGCAGTCTATAATTTACAAGTTAATATAACAGTCCCTGAGTGCAACCGCTTTCCGAATGTAAGGTAACCTGATTATTATTATTATTATTATTATTATTATTATTATTATTATTTCCTGTGTTGGTGTCAGTTCAGATCATGTTAAGCTTTGTTGGCAGTGAGCTTCATTTTCTTCTTTTCTCAAAATTTCTTCATTCAGTTTCTTCCAATTTTGTTGTGGAAATTAAAATTAAACTCCAGTTAGCAGCAACATAGAGTGGTTGATATAATGTTTGCAGGCTTCTTCCTTGTTATACTTTCTGTTTCCTGATAACAGCTGTTTTTCAGATATTAGCATGCTTCACCAAAACCAGTTTCAGATTCAGGATAAGTTGTATAATTTAAATGAAAACTGTGATCCATTTAACATAAACTGAATTTTAAAACTATTGCTCTGGTTCATCATGTAAAGAACATACTGAATTTTTTTCTTTAAGTCAAATAATTTTGAAAGCGTTACGGAGATGATAGATAAACTCCAGTGGAAGACTCTGCGAGAGAGATGCTCAGTAGCTCAGTACAGGCTTTTGTTGAAGTTTCGAGAACAAACCTTCACCAAGGAGTCAAAAAGTATATTGCTCCCTCCTACGTATATCTCGCGAAGAGACCATGAGGATAAAATCAGAGAGATTAGAGCCCACGCAGAGGCATACTGACAATCTTTCTTTCCACGAACAAGAAGAGACTGGAATGGAAGGGAGAACCCAATAGAGGTACTCAAGGTACCCCCCCGCCACACACAATCAGGTGTCTTGCAGAGTATGGATGTAGATGTAGATATTACTATATAACTAATTCCTTGAATATAATAGAGGGAAACATTCCACGTGGGGAAAAATATATTTAAAAACAAAGATGATGTGACTTACCAAACGAAAGCGCTGGCACGTCGATAGACACACAAACAAACACAAACATGCACACAAAATTCTAGCTTTCGCAACCAGCGGTTGCTTCGTCAGGAAAGAGGGAAGGAGAGGGAAAGGCGAAAGGATGTGAGTTTTAAGGGAGAGGGTAAGGAGTCATTCCAATCCCAATCCCAGGAGCGGAAAGACTTACCTTAGGGGGGAAAAAAGGACAGGCACACACCGCACGTACGTACACACACACACACACACACACACACACACACACACACACACACACACACACACACACACACACACACAAAATAGACTAATGGTGCCAATGCTGTTTTGCGGCAGGTGCAGTGGTTGTGATGGGGGTAGAACGTGCTGGGTGCTTGGATTGGGCCTTGGTCTGCCACAGGGATATAATCCCTGTATCATGAGGTTGGGAGTTAGGGTTGGCATAGGGATGGGCTAGGCTGTTCTGTAGTTTGGGTGAGCGACAGAACACCACTTTAGGAGGGATGGGAAGGATCTCTGGTAGGATGTCCCTCATTTCAGAGCAGGATGAGATATAATCATAGCCCTGGCGATGGATATGGTTCCATTGTTCCAGCCAGGGTGATGCAGGTTCACAAGGGAAGTGCTGCTTTGTAACTGACTTGTAGGGATTGTGGTAGGATTGGGGATGTGTGAGGCAATGGCACAGTAAATATGTTTGTGGACTAGGTTTGGGGATGGGGGTTGTATCATGTGTCTGTGAAAACCTTTGTGAAGGCTTCAGCATGTTGAGCAAGGGGGTTCTCACCACTGCAGATATGTCATACTTGGGTGGCTACGCAGCATGCGAGGGATTTTTTCTTGTGGAAGGGATAACAGCTGTTGAAATACAAGTATCGTTGGTGGTTAGTCAGTTTAATGTGGACAGAAGTGTGGATGGAGCCATCAGAGAGGTGGATGTCAGCATGCAGGAAGGGTACACATTTGGTAGAGAAGGACCAGGTGAAACGTAGGGGAGGAAAAGGCGTTAAGGTTGTGAAGGAATGTAGATAAGTTTCAACCCCACCCCCACCCCTCTGAACCTAGTCAATGAACAGATTTCCTGTGCCATATCCTCACACACCCTCAATCCTTCCACCACCCCAAAAATCAGTTACAAAGAACCGCCCCCTGTGTCACCCAGTATCACCTTGGACTGGAACAACTGAAATATACCTTTCCCCGAAGCTTTGATTATCTCTCATCCTACGCTGAAATGAGGGACATTCTATCCAAGATCTTTCCTACCCCTCCTAAAGTAGTGTTCTGTCACCTATCCACCCTACACAACATGCTAGTCCATCCCTATGCCACTCCCAACCACTTGACACAGGGATTATATCCGTGTAGCAGACAAAGCTGCAAAACCTGCCCAATCCATCCACCCTGCACCACCACCTCCTCCAGTCCTGTCACAGGCATTTCCTACCCCATCAGAAGCCAGGCAACCTGTGAAAGCAGCCATTACTCTGCTGCAAACGCAGGACAATCCTTTATGTCAGTATGACTACCAAGCAATAGTTGCAGATGAGTCATCTTGAAAACACATCATCCAGTCCCATAATCATCCTGGCCTCATTATTTGGTAACCCACTGCCCCTGCACATTTCAACTAACATGCCCCAGGGGGCTCAGAATTCTTCCATGAGTTCGTGCATGGTGCTCACAGGGCCCAAAGTTATTGCAGACCATTCTTCCTTCCTGGGCTGCATTTCCTTCCCCGTGTCCTTTCACTGCCTTCTCTCCTTCCCCGCTGCCACCTCCTCCCCCTTCCTCGATTATCTTATTTACGTCGACCTGGCTATCCATCTGGTTTCCTGTATTCCTTGCAGTTTTGTTTCCCTCGCTTTTTCTCTTTCATCCTTTTTGGCGTTATTGGTCCCTCTTTGTGGTTTGACCCCACTTCTAAATTTTCTTATATGAATGTGTAGTGTCTGTTCTTTTGAAGCAACAGACACCACACAGATCTCACAGCTGTGAACACTATATGTAATTGGAAGGGGACATTAAGTGGAATCGGCGGCATCGAGCAAAAATGTGTACTGGATCGGTATTTGAGCCCGGGATCTCCTGCTTACTAGGGAGGTGCGATAACCATTGCGGCATCCAGGACACAGCATTATCGCAACTGCGTGAACTACTTTGGTACGTCTCACGGCCAATCCACACTCCCGCCAAGTGGTACCTATCTGCAGTCCCTGTCAATTATACTCCCGTCGCTACTCAGTTTCCCACAGGAGGTCAGATGTATTTCGTGCATTCACACTGAAGAAAGTGGATCCATTGCCCATCCAGACTTACGTGAATGTGTTGTGTTTGTTCCTTCAAAAGCACACACACCACGTAGCTACTGCAACTGTGAACACTATTTGTAAATGGAAGGGTGGTCACTGCTGTCAGCTACACAGGGACATTAAGATGATTCCACTTAATGTCCCACTGCAGCTGACTCCAGTTATCCTCCTTCCATTTACATCTAAATTTTCTGTTTGTAGTGTGAGCCATTTGGGAAAGAACTCCCTCCTTAGTGTCTATGGCATGGATTCCTCTGCCCGCTTCCCTCCTCTCTTCCCTCCCTGCCGTAGCCCCCCTCCACTTCGATCACCAGCACGTCTAGCCAGCGCGTGTGGTGGGACTGTTATGTACCCATCTGACTGACCCCTTTGACAACACAGGACACACTTCTGATGTCTGAGCTGTTGCCTCCTCATATGTGCCTAGGAGTGGTTGCTTGTTATTCTGGAGAATCAGAACTCACTGCTATGGCCACCATACCAGATGCTTCTTGTTATGGCTGGGTGGCGTCCATGGGGAGAGCCCCTGATCGAAGTGAGTGGTATCGAGGTGAATACTTTGCACAAGAGGCATATCGAGCTCCAAAAACCTGGCTGTTCTCCTATGGCCGTCTCTTAAAGTGGTAATGTATCATTGAATGCTGCTTCTTATAATTCTGCCACCTTCCCTTCCCTGGCCACACCCTGGGAGGAGGTCCAGGCTCGCCGGCTTGGACTGAAACACCTTCCCTGCTACTGGGTCTGCACTAGGATGGACAGGGACACATTCACCCCCACAAATCCGCTATTTTTTGTGGAAAATGCAGTTGGGTTCCCTGTCGATCAGAGGTTCTTCTTCCACCCAATCTGCAGTTATTCTTGCTTGTAATCATTTTGGCAATGTCCCGCTGTCTGTTACACATCACCAGTCTCTGAATATGGTCCAGGGAGTCATTTTCCATAGGGGCCTCATCCTTCAAACTGATGAGGAACTGCAGGCTAATCTGGAACAATGGTGTGTTCATTTTGTTTAACATGTGCAGAATGCTCGTAAAAATGCCCACACCAATATCGCCGCCTTTATTCTGGCTTTTTGGGGAGATACCCTCTCAAGAGGTCAAGGTTATGTGAGATTGGTGTGACGTGAGCCTGTATGACCTGCCACCCACGAGTTGCTTTTGGTTCTTGGGTTTCAGGCACATGCCTTCCCAATGTACAGCAGACCCTCTATGTGGTGGCTGTGGCCACCCACTTCATGGGGGGAGCCCCTGTGTTCTGCTACCCGTGTCCGTAAATTGTCATGACCATCACACTTCATGCTCACTAGATTGCCCAGCTTACAAGAAAGAAAGGAAGATACAAGACTATAAGGTCCTGGATCGACGATGTGTTGATGTCTTCAACTTTTGCCTCTGTTATATCCTTTCGCCCTCTTATGTCTCTCTTATCAGAGTCCTGCCCCCTCTGCTTGGCCCCTCCCCTGTGGTTCTCACGCTCTGCCTTCTGGGTGCCACTCCACCTCCTCGGTCATAGAAGTGCCTCCCTTCTTCAGCACCCAAGAGTGACGGGTGTCCCTCCCGTGACCCCTCCTATCAGCATCAGCTACCACAACTCGGCTACAGGACATACAGTCTGTGTGCCCCAAGGTTGCCTCCTCTTTCTCTGTTCTGGATCTTTCAAATCATGCTCTCCCTCTGTGCTCTGCCCTCCTTAACCTATGAAAGAGAAGAAGAGAAAACACAAATACAAGGACAAGGCCCCCTCCTACAAGGTCTCCTGTAGGTGTCATCTCCCCCGCTCACAACCTGAGTCTGACATCTAATTTATGTGACATGACTGGCTCCAGCCCATTCAACTCCCATTTCGATACCCGCTCAGTGAGGAACTGTAACGAATACTACCTTCGCCTCCCAGAGTTGCAATCCCGTATTGCCTCTCACTCGTCAGCTTGTGTTGTTCTTGAGGAATCTCATTTTACTAATGCTCACTCACTGTCCCTTACTGAGTTCTGTGCTTTCTGTCAGAACCAGGTTGACCCATTGACGGCTTCTGAGGGTGTCTGCATGTTGGTCTGTATGGATATTGTTAGTACATGGGTCTCATTCATACCACATTGGAAGCGGTTGCCGTTTGGGTCCACTTGGACTCTGCCATCACAGTTTGCAATCTCTATCTCACTCCCTGCCAGGCCACCTATATCTGCTGCCCTAAATGCTCTCCGGCAACTCACCCCTCCCTTCCTCCTCCTTGGGATTTTAGTGCCTATCACCCTTTGTGGGGCAGTGCTTCTTCATCTAGTCAGGGGTTCCTCCTCGACCAGTTTCTTGCAGACCATGACCTGTGTCATCTTCATGATGGTTCCCCTACTCTTTTTAGTGCTGCATGTGGCACCTCTGCCACTGATTTCCTCTCTTCCCCTCTCCTCCTTCGTTCCTGGTCGCCACATGATGACCTCTGTGTAGTGACCATTTCCCGTTGGTTCTCTCATTCCCTCCCCACCTCCTGATGACCAGGTTTCCCTGCTGAGATTTCTGTCATTGTCCTCTGTATACCTCCCGTGTCGTGTTTCCACCTTCTTTGTCAGGTTGTCGTCCGTGATGTGTCAGATGAGAAAGTCTGTGCTGCGGGCATTGCTGTTCCCACTTGATGGGCACCAGTCACCATTGGCCAGTTCCATGGCAGAGCATGGCTATTGCCACCACTGTTTGCAATTGTTGTAGCACCTTGCAACATCTGAAGCGGCACCTGTCCTCCGTATTACCTTTGCGCCAAAGCCCGTTACTTACACAACCTGAGCAAACTGGTGTTTTGGGAATGCTCTCTGTACCCTCTGTGTTCTTCTGGCTCTTCATCGTGGGTGTGGGCTACACACCGCACCCTTCAAGGTACACACATACACACATAAGTACACATAACAATATCCAAATTGAAGGAAAATTGCAATATATGAAAGAAAATTACATTTTATAAAATATGGGGCAACTTGTACAGTACATGACATATGAACACTTTCTTACCTCTGTCACAACCAAATTAACTCAATGTAGAAAGACATAGCATTTTGTTTATAATATTTAAACATTTTGTCAAAAACCAATATTGTCAATAATGCACAAAATGCTGGTGCTGCAATCTGCATTCAAGTTGATTCAGAACTACACGTGATGAGACCTTTCAATGCTTAGATAATATTTTTTTGTATTAGGACCCCTTTTCTTCCACCAACTTTGAGGACTCTTTGCTCAGAGAATAAGTACGGCATATTGCTGTGGGGATATCAACTTCACACAGAATATGAGAGAAAGAAACATCACAAATATCATTATCAGGCCAATAGGAGGACGGTGATGCATGAACCTTACTGTAACTTATCCTTCACAAATAACCTTCTCAACAATTCCCAAATACCAAGAAGAGTCTCATGCACATGCAGTATAGCAGTTGGGCTGCACAGTGCATTCTGGCCTTAGTGGCAGAAGTGCATCTGAGAAATCATCCACAATACTAAAATCTGTATCACAGCTCAGCCTTTTTGCTCCAATCTTGGTTGGTGATATTGGTACAATGTGATGCATAGATCGTGTTCCAGCAATTGTTTTTGCACTTGGGAAGTGCTGAGAAAGATGTCGTCTTGCTTGTACCATTTCATTTTTTGAAACAAAGAGAACTGAAATGCCTTGCAGGCTCTCGTGACAGAATTCAAATACCTGTGAAGCTGTAAGTATTTGATCTTCATAAACTCTTTGCAAACTTGTTTTTGTGACAAGTCTTTCAACACTGCCACCAGTACAATCACAGGGAGATTTGCCATGGCGGGTAGCAAAAAATGACCCGCTGCACTTTACGTTGAAGTTGTGTTCGTGGTAGCAGATATTTCTGAAATTCTTACAATTTTTATATTGTGTAGTACAGCCATCAGTGAAATATTCAACATACACAAGATGAATTTCAGGAAATTCACACTTAAAAAAATTCTATACAGTTTCTGAGGCTGGTAAACCAAGGCAACATCATGTTCTAGGTCATCAGAAACAATACAAATACTTCTTGCATGCAACTGTTTGTCCTTTTTGTAATATACGTGGACAGTGTGAAGAGTGCAGCTGCCATTGATCCAATGGTACCCCTGTACTTCATCTTTAACAACAAAATTGAGAGTTTCACTGAAATCCATTAAAGTTAACACTGATCCTTCTTCATTTTCATATAATCAGACTGTGATTGAGAAATAAGAGTGTGGAGTAATTTTTCAATTTTCTTAGTTTGTCGCAGGATTCTGATAGAGAAGTGATGTGAACAGTTAGTCATTCTATGAGTTGATACCCATTGACTGTACTGAACCATCTCATCAGGAGCATAGTCTTCTATTTCATTTTCTAGGTGAGTTTGAAGCAATGAACTGGTGGGGCATTTTTCACACAGATGAAGCATAAAGACTCTGTTATTTATATCACATGTTATTATTTTAATTAGATCTTGGTATGTTTCCTAATAGAAATGGAATTTAGAAGCAATTTAACATTTTGGTGGTAAATGCACACACATACGGTATGTGTTCCTGATGATCCTGCAAGCATACATTGTTTTGGTCGAAGAGAAGCAAATTTTGAGAATCATACTTTGCTTTCAGGATAGTTTTTTTTAAATAGAGAGAATGCAGCAAATTTTCTTATGTAGAGAGAATCTGTGCAGGTACTTGTCTTTGTGTTTAAAACACACACACACACACACACACACACACACACACACACACACGAAACACTTAAATCACAGTATGAATGACCATTGCTTCGCCATAATAAAAGCTCTTATTCTTCACTAGTCAGTTCATTCACACAAGTCAGGGCATTATCTCACATATCTTGCAGATACTGTCCAAGAAAAGACTGCCTACTTGTACTTTCCATAATGCTTCAGTCATAATACCAATATTTGTCGTAAATAATTCAAAAGGTGATTGGTGTAACCTAAAAAGTAATTAATTAATGAAAAATCATTGTATCCCATTGTTTCATTACAAAAGTATTTCACATTATTATTGTAACATTAGGGGACTTACTTTTGTTTTGGAATGAATAGTTAAAAACTGCACCAATCAAATTTTTAACCAATAATTGTCTCTGTGTACAGCTCGGTACAAGAGCTCAGAACTGCATGCTCAGTGGACACGTGACGCAAAATCAAAGGAACTGGATGATGCAATACTTATAGTGGCAGTAAAACGGTGTTCTCAGATATGATTTGTTCCCAGGGAAATCCAGTGTAGCCAACTCCAGCAATTTAGTGGTGACATTGTAGTCATCAATTAGCAACTTAAGTATTTCTTTTACAGTAATGTTGTTTTTTACACTTCGCATTATTTCTACAAACTGATTCGTTTTGCATGACATAATGGAATATGTAGTGTGTTCATGGTGTTTGTAAATTTTTCAAAAGTATCTGTGAGGAGGCAATACCTTAAAAAAAAAACTATAATGTCCATGCATGGATTTTGTTTAAAAGAAATTATTTACAATTTTTTCTGAGATGTAGATGATGGATATGTACTGCAGGAAACATGACTATAAAAATATAAACATTCCTCCTTAACCCTTTAACTGCTCTGGACATGTTAATGCGTGTGCCTTTGTACCTGTCCGTGTGTGCTCTGAACGTGTATACACGCGCCACCAGTCCTTCTATCTGGTACTGTGAACGTGTCTACGCGTAGACGTGTTCAGAGTACCAAGTAGGAGGACTGGTGGCGCGCATAAACGCGTCCAGAGCAGTTAAAGGCTTAACTAAAAAAAAATATCAAGTTTCCTCTGCAAAAACTGTACAAACTATTGCATTTTTAAATTATAAAGGAGCTCGTTTATGAAAGCCTGAATTCCTGAATCTATACAACTTCTTTTTGTGATAAGTGAAAAAGTGATTTACCTACAACATTTACATTTTGAAAATGTGAATATATCTAGGTAAACTTCTGCTACCCAAAATTTCAAGGATTTGCTTGACAATGGGTGTCATTTCCTAAAATTTCTGGACGATTTGATGGGGAATGACCCCTATGCAATATTGGGACATGCGTTACCATGAAGTAACAGCACACTTTGTCACACACCATTAGACAACAGTGGTTTTTGACGGACATGCTGCTTCATAAATATTCTTCATTCTCCGATTGGATGTCTACCGGTATGTGTTAAGTGGTAAGTGTTTTTCCGTTGCTAAGAAAAGAAAACCACCACGTTGATCCTGTTTGGACGCATTGGGTAATAATGTCGCCATTGTTTACCTTTCTGCATTTACTGCACGAATGTCAGAAAGACACGAATGCCACACTAATACCTTGCCAACAAATTGGTACTTATATGTCCGCATCAGACTCACCACACACAATTCAACAAAAACTGACATTTGGATTACACAGAATGGGCATATGATTAGTGAGTCTGGACAATTTAAATCTGTAGGTATTCAGATAGATGGTAAGTTGTCATGGAAAGCCCATGGGTAGGATTTTGTTCAAAAATTGAATGCTACTGCTGATTAAGTTCAACCATTAAAGATGTTTTAGAACCTGTGACTGTTTATTCAATGTAAACACACAGAACTGGAGCCAATAACTGTTTTGCAATAGTTATTTATTCATTCCATGCACCAGTTTTCAAGCCTTTTCAGGCTCATCTTCAGATGGTTTTCAGAAGTTGCATAGCTATTTCAAGCATAATGCTGGGTGCTGGTCTGCAACAGTATGGGCCGCTTTTGTTGTTAGTATCCATCTGTTTGCTTCCATTGTGATGACCAGTTGGTACCACAACACTCACTTTCCCACAATATGTATGCACATGCTAGATGCTGGCAAGGTTTCATTATCACAGTGTATATGCGCAATATTGTGTAAAACTGAGTGATGTGGGATGAACTGGCCATCACAATGGAAGCAGTCAAATAGATACTAACAACAAAAGCTGCCCATACTGTTGCAAACTAGTGCCCAGCATTATGCTTGAAATGGTTATGCGACTTCTGGAAAACCATCTGAAGATGAGCCTCAAAAGTTTTGGAAACCAGTTCATGGAATGAATAAATAAATATTTCAAAAAAGTGACTGGTTGCAGTTTTATGTATTTACTTTTAATGCTGCTCTATTCTCCATTAGAACAGTATTTGAAGTAAGTGATAGCCCAACATGAAAATTAGTCTACGTTGCTTATTTCCATTCACTTGTATTGTAGAGTATTTTTGGCTTAGAAAAGAGAGTTCAATCAATATGTTGTGTAAGTTTGAGAATCTCTTGTCGACCCTGTTCAGGAGCCTTGAAACTTTGACATTGGCATCTCAATATATACACTCATCATAAAAAGTTAAGCATATTTGCAAATTACCTACCAATAATCACTATGAGCATTACTTTTGTGTTTATGTAGAAAGGTGGTTGTGTAAATGTTGTGAACTCATTTGTCGTTGCCACTTTCCCTCATGGGCGTTCCTTTTATGTGTATGTAGGAAGGTGGTTGTGTACATAATGTGAACTCATTTGTCGTTGCCACTTTGCCTCATCAGGAGCAGTGCAATCACGGCTTGTAAACAAATACAGTACACCAGAGCTATGAATGCACAGTTGTCCGTGAGCCTCTAAATGCAGCAGAATGCCTCAGCACAGGCTCTCCATGGCAGACTGTATCAAAATTGTCACATAGATGGGATTAAACACAAGACAAGTTGACATTGTGAATATTGTTCATGTTAATCAAAGTGTTGTCTCCAGACTGTGGAAAAGTTCCAGGAAATGGATTCAATAGTGGATCGACATCGCGAAGACCGTCCACGCAAAACTGCAGCAGCCCAGGACCGGTATGTTATGATATCTGCACAGAGACACCCTATAAGGAGAGTGACTACTCTGTGCCATGAGCTTCAAGAAGCCACGGGGGTTACCGCAAGGACCCAATCTGTGCACAACAGACTTTATGATAGGGGTTCATACAGCTGAAGACCTCTCGAGACTCTAGCACCCCGTCCACATCACAGGGGTGCTTGCGTAAGAGGGGCTAGAGCACGTGAACCTTGGACACGACTCCAATGGACCAAAATGCTGTTAACAGGTGAATTGCAAATAGGCTTGCATCCTGACAACAACTCTATTCGCATATGGAGGCAAAAAGGGGAATATAGACATCTCTAAATGGCTGTGGAATGTCACCAACAATCCGGTGGCTCAATTTTATTATGGCCAGGTATCGTGTAGGGCCACCGCACACCACTCATTCCAATTGAAGGCAACATGACTACTGCAGTGTATGAAAACAACATTCTACAACCCATAGTCAGTTGTTTTGCAGAGACTTCACGGTGTGTGTTGGTATCTGACAGGATGTGAGATCTGAGGAATGGATTGGTTAGCATGCTCCCCTGATATAACTGCATAGAGCATACATGGAGCGTGCTCAAAAGAGCGATTTCTAGTCGTCAGTATCCTCCATTAATGACTGAAGCTCTCAGGAATGCTGCCATTGAGGAGTGGGACAAACGTCCCAAGAGGCCTGCAATGATTTGGTACTGAGCGCGCCCTGTCCCATTCAAGAGTGCCTGAGGGTTCGTTGAGGACCTACGCATTACTGAACAGTGTGCTATACAAATCATTTAATGTTTTTTGATGTTGGAGGTCATTGCAACTTTTTTTCCCAAATGTTCCTTTTTCATTTCATAATTGGTTCCAAGACAATGTATAGCTTTCATTTGCATAATACTCCGTGACATCAAAAAATACAGTATAAGATATCTCTCTTATTTTGAGATGCGAGAACCAATTATGTGCTTAACTTTTTTTAATGGGTGTAATTTTCTTTAGTGTCGTTTGTTGTTAACAATATGAGCGTATTCCGAGAATTAGCAACTAGTAGGCAGAAATCGATTCTGCATTTGTATTGCGCCTTGACTCTTGTACAGAAAGGCATGCAGTATTCTGCTGCATTCATTTTCAGTAAGCTGCCACAAGAATTGAAAAATCGTAGCAGTAATCTTTGCACTTTCAAGTCTAAACTGAAGACTTTCCTCGTGGCTCACTCTTTTCAATTTTTCAGGGAGTTCCTGGAAAACAATTAAGTTAATTCTGTATTATATTGTTGATTATGCTAGTATATACTCGCAGCTTGTCATCTGCATGGGATTTGTGTGTATTTTATTTTTTGTGTTATTACTTTTCTGAAGTCAATTTCATATACCGACTTCATTTCATGACCATGGAGATTTGCTACTTAAAATGGTCCTATGCAGTACATGTAAAATACATTATAAAAAAATAAATAAATAAATAAAACAAAGAATATGAGCTCAATACCAGGGATGAATTTCAGGCTGAACCGAAAGAAACTTTTGGTGACAATCAACAGAATGTTACAACAACAGAAGAATTCATCAAGTGGTACAAGCACATCAAGGAAAAGCAATAGAAAGGAAGAGGGTTGATTCCTGAAAGTAGTCCCTGTGGAAGTTAGAGAAGACCACCATGATCTCACTACTCTCATATACCAGATTGTAAGAGAAGAGAGACAGCATTTTGTGGCAGCGAGAACTGTCAGACCAAGTACACTCAAGAATTGGTGACCAGTAATGTAGACCCCATACATCAGGAGGTAATAGAAAATGTTGAAGGAGAAGTGTATTGTTCTTTGACACTAATCTCCACCACCTGTGGGATGTGCCATGAAAAATGGACTTGGACTTATGTTGCTGTTGTCAGATGATAATCCAGCATCCAACTAACACAGGTACAACCAACTAATCCACCATGTAAAATGCCCTGCAGAAGAACAGACATTTGAGGGTGGAGGACAACAAACAGTTTGTTTTCACTGTTGGTGGCGTGGATACTTTGTACGCTACTGCAGCGGAAGAAGACTATTAGATGACTATTGTGCCACAAGACATCAGCAATCACAACAGTGCTATTCGTACCAGTCAACTGCAAACGATTACAGTCGATCTGTGGACCGAAGCTAATCACTGTATCCACAATGGGTCACTTCCCAACACGCCATAGGCATTTCCTGTCACTGTACGGAGGTATCGGCCACTCGGCTAACCACGGAAAGGCTGCCACAGATGAAAATCGTCTGCCGACAACAGTTATTGAGATGTCAGGAAAACTCACTGACATCATTCACGGCCGACTGTGTCAGGTGCTAGTGAACTCTGGGGCTTCTTTTTCTGTTATGTCAGATGCTTATTGCTAGCTAAAGAATACTGCATTCTGTGATATGAAAATAATTGTCTGGAAGTCACAAAAAGGAAATATGTGTAGCTGACAGGAACACGTATTGCAGGAATAACTATCGATAACAGAACACAGCCTTTAAAATTTGTCATTTAAACAGAACAAAGTCACGATATTATTTTCAGGGGAAACTTGCTGCAGGCATCACAGTGTGGAAGATCAGAGCTCCAGGCTGATAAAGCTATTTCAACAACCACAGATAACAAAGATTGCTTCCGGGCATTTGTTCGCCACCAAAGTCGTCGTTACCCCTTCCTCGACGTCTCGAGACATCTCCCAAAAGAAATCTACAAACCGGTAGTGACAATAAGCATTCTAGATGGGCGAGGAGTGTCACGAGCAGCCACAACTCGTCCCTAAAGGTACATGCTCAGAGATAGCCGAACCAGTCCAGGAGGGTCAGCTTAGTGACACCGGTGAAGAAACGTGCTCTACTACCACTACAGACGACACAGGGAAGGAAGCTAGTATCGAACTGCCGATAGGACCTGACGTCACCGAGGGACAGTGTCAGTTGTGGTCCTTCTGCATCAGTTTTCGGACGCTTACAAATCCTGAGTGAAGAGCAGCCAGGGAAGCAGCCTACGGTAAAACACCGTATCGACACTAAGGATAATTCACTGATTGGCCAGCACTCGTATAAAGTTTCTCTGGTAGAATGACGGATGGTCCCGGAGGAAGTGGAGATGATGCTGCGAGGTAACATCATTGAATGTTTAGTGTGTCCTCGGTCCTCTTCGATGGTGTTCTCCGACGGTCCTTGTGAAGAGCAAAGATGGCACATGGCATTTCTATGTCAGATCTCGGGTACTGAACAATATCACAAAGGAAGATGTCTGTCCATTGCTGTGTGTCGATGACACCCTGGACTTCTTCGACGGAGCAAAGTATTTCTCAGTTACGGACATGCTGACAGAACATTAGAAAATCGAGGCTGACCGGGAAAATCCTGCACGCCTTCCACACGCGAATGGCCTCGCAGTACACTTTAGTAACAGGTTGGCAGGTACGGTCTCGGTGTACGTCGACACGGAACAGAGAGAGTGGGATCGGTACTGCCTGTAGTGACATTCGCACACGACTGAGCGAAGCAAGAAACTGAAAGCTTCTCACTTTTCTTTTTGTTCTGTGGTTGCGAGGCCAAAAAGACTGTGGATACCCTATTCCTGTTTCGGCTGGACGATACTCGGGATGACTAAATGAAACGCATTACAAAGATCGAAGGAGCAAAGCAGCTGGCTCGAATATGAACCCTGTATGCCCAGATTAAATACCGAATGCACTCTTAACGCCGAGCACTGACCGGTGAAGTACAGCCGAGGGGAGTCGGTACGGAGTTTTATACCTGTGCGGATAGTGAGACTATTGAAAATGTTACTGTAGTCCTAGTTTGGGTCTCGTCGTATCCTTAATCGTGTATCGCATAATAACGTACGACATTGAGGACTGTAACCCTTTGTCATGAAGATGAAAGCACGAGTCCTCTGTGTGAAGCCCTGGTACAGTCCAGAGACACACATTGATGGTGGGAGGTTCGAGAAAACTAAAGACCGACTCGAGGATCCTGGAGCTTTGAAGGGAGGCGCTACTTTCGATGCTCGTACTAGTGAAGAGGATATAATGACGTGACCACAACGTGAGAATCCACCAGCACTGCCATACGGAGGACCGTTGACGAGATCTAGATCTAGGGTGCTGTAGTCTGCTCCAGCGAGAACTAATGATGAAGCGAGCTGTGGCACGTGAAGTGTAGTGGTGTGGTGTAGTGGTTAGCATCGTCAGCGGGTGTGCTGTTGGTCAAGAGTTCAGATCCGACCACCAGCAGTTATTTGTAATTTAGTGTTTATCAGTTCTGGGAGGTTCTAGAAATATCTTATGTTTGTAATGTTTTAATAATCTGGAGTATTAAATGTCTGTATAAATAGCTGTAGTCCCTATGCAGGAGGTCAGTTCTGGTCTGGGTACTTTGGTGTCAATAATAAACATGCTTTGAGTTCTAAGTGTCATGTTTTTGTTTTGATGTGACAATATTTCTCACAGACAGCAGCAGTGATCCACTAAAATTCCAAACTAATGGTGATGGTATGCTGTCTTATATTTAATGAGGTAGGAGTCGCATTCTGTTATCACAGTACATTTACTTGCTTATGAGATGTACAGTTGGCACCATAGCATTGTTTAAAATGAAATGCAGCATCCATGCAGACAGGGGAAAGTTGTGGATGTATTTTTTAATGTTCTATGACTGGGTGTCATTGACAGAAAAACTGGTTTTTCTGGAAACAGCTGCCGGTCATGTTGCAGGAAAATTGTTGGTTCCTGTTTTGAATGCTGACACTAATGACTGAGTTTGCATATTCTTCCAGTATTTTCATTCAATGATTCTTTAGGCAGTAGGTGAAACAGTGAAGGGTTGGCATTGTGTGGTCACCTAGGACTGATGTCTTATCAGTTTTTTTTTCCTGAGATAAAGAACAGTGTGCAGTAGTACAAACATCAGGTATTAATCTATAAAATTTCTAAACTATGAGCAGTTATATAGGTTTATGACCAAGGAATAATGGATAAAATGATAATGTCCTAATTTCTTCTCATGTATATGACAGAGAGGTGTATGATGCCTTTTGTTAATACATTTGTGCTTAATAGATTTACTGATAGTGGCTGTGTTGGAGAGACAGCATGATTGTAATCAAAACAAATGGAATAATTAGGTATAATGTGATAAGGATGTTGTGAGATCTTCTATTGGTTGTTGGAGTGACAGTTAAGTGCCCTATTACAAGAACAGACAATTTTGCCAGAAAATGCTTCAAAAAGTAATAGAGAGAGAGAATCCTAATTAATAACTGATTTTTAAGTAGACCAAAATAATAATATTTAAATCAATTGAACAAAAAGTGTGAGAATACCTTGAATGCACCACATTTCCTGTATTGCTATTTTCAAGTTCAATTCATTGTGACATAACCTTCATCCACTTTCATGTGAGATAATATAAAACTATATAAAACCAACAAGAAATCAAATTTTTTAAAACTTTTGTCATATTTTTCTGTCAGTTTTCTTCCTAACTTCTTTTGTGTGTTTCATTTTTATCTACTAATTCACTTTGCTGTGGTTCTTATTTCTTTACTGAAATAAATATTAAAAATGTTGAATACTTTAATATGTCATTTGGCAGTTTCATGTGGTCTGTGCATTTCAGGCAAACGATGATAAAGTGTTGGTTATACCAGCACAGACACCTGTTCCGGTCAAAGTCACAAAGGGACTTCCGTTGACACTCTCAGGAGAGAGTATAGAAGTTCAGGATGTTGAAGCTAGAGATGATGATGATGATGATGATGATGATGATGATGATGATGATGATGATACAGGGAGCTGTAGTTTTGGGAAATGTAAGTAAAAGTTTGTACACATTCCGTCCAATAATTTTAGTAGATTTTTTTGTAAAAATTTAGCAGACCCCCCCCCCCCCCCACCCCTCCAGTCAAACACACACACACACACACACACACGCGCGCACGCATAGTCGAAGTAATGAAAAAACCCTCTGTTTTAAAATATGAAACTGTGGGTACTAGCAGAGATCGCCCATGAATTTCAACTACCTTAGTTCTATGAGGAGGACACTTGATTCCAAGATGATTGTGTTGCAATTCAAAGAGTGGCATTCTTAAAGAATGGTTTAATCAATATGTGAATAATTTGTTACTCTGCTAAGTTCAACAGGCACCATATTTCAACATCATTGAACACCTTTTGTGACGGGGCCCTCACACACTTAATACGTATGCGCAGTAATATTGTGCCAATATATTGCAGGAAAGTGCAAGGCCAAGGACAGCACAATACAATTGCGCAATATTCATGCCTTTGTAGTGAACATGTTGGTGCGCAAAAATGTGGAACTCATATGTATTGTTGCTTGCCTTGCAAAACACAAGCAGAAATTATGCAGAATAGATGAAATTAGCCTGAAAATCTTCCAGTACATGTTTCAATGAGCCACTGGCTCATTCACTGTGTCGCAGCTTCATAAACAACAAAAACTAATTAAAAATTAAACAAGGAAATTGTAAATTATTGTGTAGACATGCTGTGTTTTCTGTGTGTCCTCTACTGTAACAACTGTTGCAAAAAAAATAATTATTTACTGATTACTAATTGAAAGCTTACGTGATCTGATGTCTGTGGAGTGCAAGGAAGAAAAACATTTATGCTGACAGGACAGCTGCCCTGATCCTATTTGCCAATTCTGAAAACTGCTATAAGTAAAATAAACTTTTCTGCTGACTATCATGACACATGGGCTTCAGTTCCCTCTGCCATTTTGGACAATGAGGAATATGGCATCTGAGAAATGAAGTTTGTGACTGTTTACAAAGTACTGCATGATGCTTTAATATACATACTCCAGCACACGCCCTGATCTTTTGTCATCTATTTTTTTCATTTCTCTTCAGAAATTCATTCAGTGTGAATTGAATTTCTCTTGATCTCAGTAGGAACTGCTGTTTATTGCACATCACTGCCCTTACATGGTACAATTTACATTGCCATATAGTGAATGTGTGTCAGAATTGTTTAAAGCTCTCTAGTCTCCTTCAATATATTGTACAGACTGTCAATACTGCTCATAGAGGGTCAGTATTATTGCAAAATAAATATTGAGCATGGGAGGGCTTCTCAAGTTTTTGAGCAGATAATTCAGTACGTGCTTCCTCCTCAGTTAAAGGTTGTGAAATCCCCCTGTGGGTCCGGGGTTTAGAATAGGCCCGAGGTATTCCTGCCTGTCGTACGAAGTGACTGAAAGGAGTTTCACACGTTTCGGCCTTTATGTGATGGTCCTCTGTAGGGTTTGATCTCCATTCTTTGGATTTTCCCGAAGAGCGAGCCAATTGGGGAAGGGTGCCTTATAAGGTGGATCGTGTCCATCGTGCATTGAGATCTTTAGCCTTCTTTCTTGTTGCTGCATTGCAGTCCTGTCCATTCTCCATCTCTTGGGCGAGCACACCTTCCTGGGTTCATTTTCGACCATGCACTACGCAGTGTCAATTTCTACGTCAACGATGACCATGGACTTCGTTGCACCTGATATCCAGCTCGGTAGCCAGTCCGTTGTGGTGGGGCTGCCACATACCCTGTTGGTTGTAGCCCCCCGACCACACAGGGATCGCTCTGCTGATGCCTGCGCCATTATCTCCCTATGTATGCCAAGGGGTAGATGCCCATCCTCTGGGGTATCGGGACTCCCGGCAATGGCCATCCTGCCAGGTGGCCTTTGCTACGGCTGGGTTGCGCCTGTGGGAAGCGCCCTTGGTCAGAGTGGGTGGCATCAGGGCGGATGGCACATGATGAAGCGTAGTCCATCATCTCTTACTGGTGGTGAAACACCAGCAGTCTCTAAGCGATCATGAGCTCAATTCAACGCACAGTAGTATGACCCCAAATTACTCCCCTCCCTGGCCACACCATGGGAAGAACGTCGTGCTAAGGATGGCAGCGGATCTTATTCGCGCCAGTACCTTAGATGTTCGAGAGCTGATGGGGAATCTTTCATGACAATGAAGCCTCAGTTTTTTGTTGAGCATTTAGAGGACAAGTTTGGGAAGGTGGAGGGCTTGCCCAAAATGAGATCTTGGGTCAGTCTTGATCAAAACAGCATCTTCTGCCCAGTCACGGGAGTTACTTGCTTGTGACAAGCTGGGGGATATTTCTGTAACCATCACTTACATGGTCCAGGGTATCATATTTCACAGAGACCTTCTTTTGCAGTCCGATGATGAGCTGCGCACCAATTTAGAGCGGTGAGGTGTACATTTCGTGTGGCGTGTCGACCGGAGTCCGAAGGATAATCAGGTTGCCACCGGTGCCTTCATCTTGGCCTTTGAGGGTGATACATTGCCCGAGAAGGTCAAGGTGATGGTCGACTGGTGTGATGTAAAGCCCTATATCCCTCCCCTGATGCGGTGCTTTAAGTGCTGGAAGTTCGGCCATATGTTTTCCCGCTGTACTTCTAGCGTCACATGCCGAGATTGCGGACGCCCATCACTTCCCAATACTCCATGTGCCCTGCCTCCCATCTGTGTCAGCTGTGGAGAGCACCATTCGCCTTGCTCGCCTGACTGCAGGATTCTCCAGAAAGAAAGGAAAATCGTGGAGTACAAGACGCTGGACAGACTGACCTACACTGAAGCTAAGAGAAAATTTGAATGCCTGCATCCGGTGTGTATGACATAGTCTTAAGCCGCTGCTACAGCAGTGGTGAAGGCTGGAATTTGCATGCCAATACCACAATTGGACATTCACTGAGTGACGATAAATGGCCTTTCCAGATTAATTGGTCAGGTGACCGTTGGTGTGTATGGCATGAAACATCTGAAAGCAAGGGGTATCAGGCTGGAGGTGGGAATGGGGGTGTGGGACATTCCAGCAGAAATGCGATCTATTGGCTGGAGCCCGCTGACATCACGGTGAGGCAGCACAGCATAGCATAGCACAGCAGTCTGATTATTCAGTAGATGTACTGCACCACACTTGCTTTGGGGTGTTATTCATTCATTTTACTTTCAATTTGGTTCAATACATAGTTGAACAAATTAAATAAAGTGGCATGACAGATGTATTACACATTAGGAAATGATAATTAAGATGAAACATAACTCACTCGTTTGGTGTAGAAACAGATGGTAGTGTAGACTGTTCCACATTTCTGTTGCCGTTTATCAGATGAAGGTGAAATCCATAGCAGCTTCCTCCTTGTGCATATCTCTTTATAGTTTCCAATTTTGCTTATTGATCCAGAGACCTAATCCTTAAATGAATGTTCTTGTTCCTACATAAAGAGCAATAACTGTGTGGAAACTGTTTCAAAATAGAGCACAGAGACTTTACAACATTTTTTTGTTTGCGCACCCCGTTTCCATTAAAATCAACAAATTCTCCTTCAAACTGCAACATGTTGTTTTTCCGTGCTCGTATTGGAGAGTAATGATCATCGTGAGATGTAATTGATAGCCAGTCTGCAACAGTCTTCTAATTCACTTTTTGCTACTGGAATACCTAACAATTTATCATTGTTTTGGTACTTAAATGCAGTATAACTTGCAATGTATTTCACTGCATCTGGAAGAACATCCAGAATTGCTGCACAACCACACAGTTTTACCTCATCCATACAAATTATAAAAGTGGGTGTGCGTATATATGTATGCATGTATGGGGCATTCAGAAGCCAAGCTGACTGACTCCATCAAATGAAAATGTTCAATACAAACAATTAGTTATTGAGTTATTTTTAAAAAAAAGCTCTAAAATTTTTCAGCATATTTAGAATAAACTGATGTTAAGGTTACGTTTTCAGCACTTTATAAATATATAAAAAAATTCAATGGCTATCTCTCCCATAAGAAAAACTGCTTTGTATGGAGTGAGTCACATTGCCAACTGAAAGGTGTTGACAAAATATTGTGAGTGGTTTGAATACAGGCAATTTTATGAAACAAATAAACACAAGCAGGACCATTTTACATGAAAAAATCACAAGTATCAATGTAACTTGATGTACAAGTAGAAAATGCGGTCCCCCCCCCCCCCCCCCCCCCCCCACACACACACACACACACACACAAAATGGAGATCAGTCTTCATGTACTATAAAGAAGACCATGTGGAACATCAGCTAGACTTTCTAAAGGTCAGTTTCAGTTTTTTGCATTTAATTCTTCAGTAATTGGTGTGTTTCCAGAGAAGGAAGTATCACTTGCATTACCTGGAAATTTAAGGAGACACGCCTCATTTCTCTCTTCAAATACAAAATATTTGTAATCCTCATACCGTAGGAGAAAATTTTTCCAAGCAATCTTCATTTAGTCTGGAAGTTAATATGTAGCTGACTTTCATACTTTTTAGACTTTCAAAAAGTCCAAAGAGAGATGTTATTGACGTAATGAAACCTTTTTCGAAAGGCAACAAACTGTCTCTATCACCACCTTGCACTCGGGAACAAATGTCTAGGAGTCTCTTTAGAGTATTCTCCTGAATTGTGACATTCATTCCACATCCCCGTTGCAGAGGTGAACATTCATCTTTTGGAACTCTTAGAGCTCGAGAAATCAAAGACACCAATAACGAATTCATTCTGCTTTGCACGTCCTCTTAGATTTAAGTGTGCTTCAGTAATGTGGTGCGTTATCATTAGGTCACTTTTTTATGTTTAAAAATTTATTTTAAGATAATTTTTTAGCTATAATTAATTGGAGTGTTATGCTCTTGCTTCTTACCTCTTTGCTTACATCCTGGCTTTGTGTAGTTTATTCTCCATGTCAGTTTATGCTGGGGATTGCAGCTTCCTTCTGGAAAGTAACCCTAGAAGTTTGTTTCTTGAATCTCATTCATAATCTTCAGGCCAAAAATGAATTGAACGTGCATGTACAGTTACCACATTCACTTTGGCTGCATGTTTGTGTCGAACTGTTGCTCATCTTTGGGAAATGCGTGATAAATAATGTTTGTTATCTTTTGAGCAATATTAATGCATTGTGCCACAGCCCAATTTCAGTGACCCTTGCTCACAATTGACACAAAACTAGTTATTTTCTTTACACGCACAGCCACAACAATTCTCAAAGCGACATCAAGGCATACAGAGGCATCGAAGAACTTCTTGCTCACAAGGAGCCAGAATGGTTTACCTCCTTATTCTGTTGTCCGTGGGAGGAGGGAACATTATGGTCTGGGGAATGTTTTCATGGCATTCTCTTGATGATCTTATCATTGTGGAAGAGAGAGTGCAGCAATGAAAGTATGCATCTATTCTTGGGGATCATGTTCGCCTTTACTTGCAATTTGTTTTTCCTAGGCACGTTCACATGTACCAGCAGGACAAGGAGCATGTCGCACAGCTCACTTTACACATGTGTAGTTTGAAGAGGGCCAGGATGAGTTGACTGTGCTCTCCTGGCCACCAAACTCCCCAGATTTAAACCCGATCAAGAATCTCTGGGACAACCTCGATCAGGCTGTTTGTGCCATGGATCCTCGACCGTGAAACCTAGCCTAGCTGGCCACAGCACTGGAGCTGGCATGGCTCCACATCCCTGTTGGCACCTTCCAGAACCTTATTGACACTTTCCCTGCATGTCCTGCAGTGGTCCGACACTGTGTGTGTGTGTGTGTGTGTGTGTGTGTGTGTGTGTTCTTGCAATAATTATATCAGTTATCAGCATCACTCAGTTCAGTTTGTGTATATATTGTTTTTTTTGCAATTTGTTTAAACATTATGTTGAAGTCGGAGAATATGTTTTTAATGAAGCAAGCAGTAGCTTTAAATGTCCTATACAGTAAATGCAATAAATTGTTTCAGCTGACGCTTGATGATGTGTCCGCTTCCAGCAGTTTAACTGCTGAAATAAATGTAAACAGGTATGTAAATTTCATATTTTTGATTGTGAAGAGGGAGGTGGTTGTTGTTATTTTAATGTATGAATAGTCAGCAAAAAAATGTATGCCTACCACATATTTGACCAGTTGACTGACCCGCATTTTTTCTTTTTTATTTATTTTTTTAAATTTTTATTATTTGCTGATGTTCAAAGTTTAAAATTTTAATTTTATGGTATGTGTTGCAACTTTGCTTTGCTACTCTGTTGCCTTTGATATTCATTCACTTTTCTCCCTTTTAGTATTGGAAGTTAGCATGCAAGCATAACTGATACTGCAACATAGAAGAAATCTTCCTTTCGACGAGGTCCTCCGGCATCAGATGGACAAGAATTCTCAAGGAAACTGGTTAAAAACCATAATTTAGGAAAACAAAATTTAACAATGTTGATATTGCCTGTGATATTAAAATAAAATGTTTTCATATACTTATTTTGCCTTCAGCCATCCTTTCCCCTTTCTCTCCTTACTGTTAACAGTAGTAATTAGAGACTGGTTTATATGCATTTGGATGTTGCTTATGCATTGGCATATTTGGCTCCTTCTCACTGGTTACTGCGCATTTTGACTAAAAACTAGTGACGATGCGTATTTTCACCTATGTTTACAATATTTTAAAAATTTAGATAGGCAGTCTCTAGCTCGATCTAGTTTTGATATCTTACAGATTGACCGCAACCTAGAACTGCATGCAATCACTAACCGAGAGGCCACTGCATAGTGAAATCTTTACATAAGAGGAACAGGAACAGGCACACACTCAATGCTCCTGCACTGGCTAATCCAGGTTAATCCCCTCCACTGTCATACCGTACGCGTTGGTAACAGTTGAATTAAACTAATCAAGCTTTCAGTCGCATGTCCGTGGTTTCACTTTAGCTTTCCATTTACACACAGTGGAACGTGTTTACAACATGTTGTGTGCCATGTTGCCTGAAAAAAGAAACGTCATTTCGTGGATAGCTGACCATCCTGAAACATTTACATATGACGAAATTGCTTTATACTGTCGAGTTTGTGAGAGAAACGTTCCGTGCAAAAAAAAAAAAGTTTCAAATAGACCAGCATGTCAAGACAAGTCGTCATATCACAGGAATGCAGAAGAAAGGACCAGCAAGTTGCAGTACCAGGGATTTGTCCAAAGGAAAACAAAAAGTTGGTTGAACATGGATGTGTGTGAAGCATTCACTGCAAGCAACATTCCTCTTCACAAACATACAAACCCTATCCTCAAAGGCTTCCTGCACAAATAATGCTTAAATCATAATATATACCAGATGAATCAACACTGCATAAAAATTACATACCGACAATTTACGTAAATGTTCTGGAAGAAATACACTATGAACTCGAGGACAGCATTATCTGGATTTCAGTTGATGAAACTACAGACACTTGTGGCCTTTACATTGCAAACTTAATTGTTGGTGCTTTAAAAGAAGAGCCTTCTTCTACCTATTTAGCGGCCTGCAAAGAACTTGAAAAAGTAGATCATCCTATGATTGCCAGATTTGTGAATGAGGGTATTAGAAAAATATTTCCAGAATCTTCTGCAGATGAAAGGGTGTTTGTGTTTATTTCAGATGCTGCTCCCTATATGATCAAAGCAGGAAAAGCCCTCAGAGTGTTTTATCCCAATTTGATTCATGGGACGTGCTTTGCTCATTGAGTACATCACCTTGCTGAAGAAGTACGTTCCACATTTGTGAATGTCAATAAACTGATTTCATCCTCAAAGGCTCCTGCTTGCATCAAGACATACAAAGAAAAAAAACACCAAACGTGCCTTGACCTCCCGAACCAGTGGTAACTCGTTGGGGTATGTGGGTTGAAGCTGTGTTTTTTTAAATGAACATTTTGAGGCCATTAGAGGGATAGTAAACAATTTCGATAGTGCAGAGACGTTGGCAGTTTGCCAGTGCAAGGAAGCTTTTAATGATTCCTGTATTAAAAAAGACATTGCTGTGATTAGTTCTCATTTTTCCCATATACCTACAAGTATTAAAAAGCTTGAAACTCAAGGTTTGGCATTGAATGAATCTATTCAGTTAATGAATAAAATTATTCTAGTGAACTCCTCATTGCCGGAGGTATTCCCAAGAAAAGTTCGAAAACATTTTAAACAATAATCCAGGCTTTGAACCCTTGTGCCAATTTGATAGTTTTATTAATGCAACAGGTGAACTTTTACCAGAAACAATAAGTGCCAACATATTGTAACTGTGGGCATGTATAGTGTCAGTATAAGTGGGTATAATTTAGCATCTTACACTTGTAGATATAGGATGGATGAAGGAGTTTCAATTTTCATAAAACAAGGGTTAAATGCAAAACTGTAGAAGTAAGCAAATTTTGTGTTGATCTGCACTTTGAGTTTTGTGCATCTGAACTTCAGCTAGATAATGTAGTATTGATATTAGCAACAGTCTACAGGTCCCCATTAGGAGACTGGGAGCTATTCGTGAAAAAAGTCTGTCGGACAAAAAGTAGTAGTTATTAATCTGTGGTGATTTCAATGTAAACTTTCCAAGTAATTCTGATAGGGAAAGTGAACTATAAGTGTTATTAACAACAAATAACTTAGAATCAGTGATCAGTTTCCCTACATGTATAGCGCAGGACAGTAGCTCGCTAATAGATAATGTATTTGTACAGAAAGAGGATGTATAACACACGCTTTCTCTGTGGTATATGGATTGTTAGACCATGATGCACAACTGATTAACTTACAGAACCTAACAGGGTGTAGAGTCCAGAAACCATTAAGTAAAAGTGTGAGCTCGCTCAACCCGGTATCTATAGAGCACTTCAGAGAAAGCTTAAGAAATGTTAATTGGGGAGATGTATATAATGAGCCAAATGCTAATGATAAATGCAACACATTTCTTGATAAATTTATATCCCTTTTTGAACATTGATTCCCAAAGAAAATTACTGAATGTAACACCACACGCTTTTCAAAGAAACCTTGGATTACTACAGGTATTAAAGTGTCTTCATAAAGGGAAAGAAAACTGTGTGAGACAGCAAGAACTAGCAAAGATCCAGCAGTAGTTTTAGACTATAAAAATTATTGTAACATACTAAGAAAAGTTGTAAGGGAATCAAGAAATATATATGTTGGAGAAGAAATTAACAACTTTGTAATAAAATAAAATCAATATGGAATGTTGTTAGGAGGGAGACACGAAAAGTAACTGCTGGGGTAGGTAGTATTACTATTAAAGAGAATGAGAGCATCCTAACCAACAGTACACAAGTAGCTAATGTATTTAACAACCATTTCTTAAGTGTAGGAGAAAAAAATTGGTGAGAGCAGTTCAAAAGAAAAAGCCAGACAGTACATGGAAGAGTCTGTTTTGAAAAAATGTAGTCAGATTAACTTTCACCTAACAGCCTCTTGTGAAATAAGTAAAATTATTAAATCTTTGAAAAATAAATGTTCTGTTGGAGTAGATGAATCTCTAATAAGATATTAAAACAATTGGAGCAATTACAGCTGATGTTCTGATTCACACATGTAATGCATCACTAACTCGAGGTATTTTCCCAGACAGGTTAAAATATGCCATTGTCAGGCCTCTCTACAAAAGGGGGACACCACAGATGACAATAATTATCGGCCAGTATCCTTGCTTAGAGCATTTTCAAAAATCTTCGAGAAAGTAATGTACTCGAGTGGTTAGCCATCTCAGCAGTAATGGGATACATAGTAAATCACAGTTTGGATTTCAAAAATGCTGTTCCACTGAGACAGCAATATACAATTTCATTGTCCACATAATATAGTCTTTAAATAGTAAAATGTCACCAATAGGAATTTTCTGTGACTTTTCCAAAGCATTTGATTGTATGAACCATGACATTATGTTACAGAAATTACAACTATACGGTATAAATGGAATAGCATACGAGTCATACCTACGGAACAGGAAGCAAAAAGTTTCCTTACATAGGTCCAGTGATATAAATAAGTTTGCCACTTCATCTAACTGGGATGAAATTACATTAGGTGTTCCACATGGTTCAATCATGGGTCCCCTTCTGTTCTTGATATATGTGAACGACCTCCCTTCCTATCTGAAACAGGAAGCTGAACTTACACTGTTTGCTGATGATACAGGCATCATTATTAATCCAGTTAAAGAAACTCCAATTGAAAATTATACAAATAAGGTCTTTGGAAAAGTCATTAATTGGTTTTCTGCGAATGGGCTTGCTCTAAACTTTGAAAAAACACAGTAAATCCAATTTTCTGCTGCAAAAAGTACAGTTTCTTCAATAAATATACCACATCAACAGAAGTCAGTAGACAGGGTAGAGCATACTAAGTTTTTGGGTGTACATATAGACGAGAATCTTAATTGGAAAATTCATATTTTGGATCTTCTAAAGCGACCAGGCTCAGCAACTTTTGCAATCAGAATAATTGCCTATTTTGAGGATATAGAAATTAGTAAGCTAACGTGCTTTGCATACTTTCACTTTCTGATGTCATACGGAATAATATTTTGGGGTAACTAAACATTTAGACAAAAAGTATTCACTGCTCAAAAGAAAGTGGTTAGAATAATTTATGGGGTTCATAGTCGCACATAATGTAGGCATCTTTTTAAAAGATTGGGAATTCTTACAACAGCCTTGCAGTACATTTACTTACTAATGAAATTTGTTCTCAACAACATGCACCACTTTAAAAACTACAGTGACATTCATGATTATAATACCATAAAAAAGAAAGACTTGCACTATCCTTTACTCAACCTATCTTTGCCACAGAAAGGGGTAAAATATGCTGCTATAAAAATTTTCGACCAATTACCAGATGAAATAAAGTGTCTGACAGACTGCAGTAATAGCTTCAAAAATAAATTGAAATCATATCTCCTTGACAACTCCTCCTATACCATAGATGAATTCTTGAAGAGGAGTAAATAAATATATAAGTATAGTATATCCATTTTGTGCAATTTAAAGGAATGGGGTAAATAATAGAAATATTACTCTTTAACTTAGTATTGTATTAAAAAATCTTATTTCATATGTGCATTGCTTGTGGACTTGACACGTTCCACATGATAACGGCTACTGTACCGTGCGATTGATCAATGGAACATGTAAAAAAAAAAAAAAAAACAACAACAACCCAAATTCAAATACTGCTCGGTTATCTCAGTTGATGATGTAGAAAGGTCCTTTTCTGCTTATAAAAATGCTCTGAGTGATCAAAGACACAATCTTACTACCGAACATTTGGAACAGTACGTGGTTGTTTATGTTTACAGTAGTAGAAAAATGTAAAATAAATTGTGAATGATTTGGTCCATTAGTATTAACTAAAAGTTAATGCTGTTCAAAAAAATTTGTGATTGTATGTTGTTTTTTAAATAAAATATTTCGGAGTTTTTGAGCATGCCCCTCTGCACGCGATATATCTCGAAGTTGGTCCTGTACATATCGATTTTTTCGCTGCGACTCACTTGCACCACATCTGCTTGTTACCGATAACAATAGCAAAGAAGGAACAGTTCTTGAAACATGGTATGCATCCCCATTTTGCAAATTTTTATAAAATAATTCCAGAAAGGTCTCCTTCCTAACCTCTACCAGAAAGTATTCGGAAAATGATGTCAGCTTTCTAAATGTACAGATTTTTCGTGTGGCCAGTGCACTTCCTCATAATTGATAGGCACAGGTTCGACTTTGAGATATAATGCACACAGTAACCATGTTTTTTTTTATTATTTGTTCTTGCATATTTCATCAATTTTCATACATTTTTAAGCACGTTTCATGCATATTTTAAGGTTTTTATTATGCATATAATCCGGTCTCTAGAAATAATACTTTAAATTGCAAATTATGTATCAAGAAAGCATAGGTGTGTGTTTGTTGATTCATAGGGTTTTGGTAGAAATGTAATGTACCATTGATCATGTTTCTTGAACACTAGTAAGTGTTACACATATCATGGATTTATTTCAGGATGCGTCAGGATGAGTAGTTACGGGGTGTGGGAACATTAATGCCAATATACGTAATTCAGTTTGTTGTAAAAGTCTTTACTCCTTACCGCTATTACATGTATGTGTGATCACATTGAGCAGAGTGCTGGAAGAATGACTGATAATTACAAGCCTATACATGCTTCCACACTTCTAGTCATTTGCTTGCTATGTCTCTGACATGTTCATTGCTGCTGCCTCTTGCTGATGTTGCAAAGTCAAACTGCGAGGTCATTCACACACTGTAGATAGTTTCACAAGAGCTGAGTGGCAGTATGAACCTTCATGTTGTAAACACAGGATGTATTGTGTGTCCCACACATCATGCCCACTGACAACATAACAACTTCCAATTTTCGCGGTGGTTCGATGAACTGTTTCGAGCTGTACATTCCCCTCAGGGAATTTGCGTCACCATTAGCTCATTAATTATCAGCAATCTGCGTACTTGCTGTAACAAGTTGGAAGTAAAATTGGAAACTTGGTTGCTACTTGTAGAAGACAGTGAGCTCTATTTGAAGATCCAGTGTAACTAATAATACACACCACTTTGGTCCAGAATTGGTACCATTATCTTGAAAAGTGATCTAGAATGCTCAAAATATAATGATTTTCATTTTTTTGATTTTGCTAAGGAACAAGTAATATCCAAATCCACACATTCAAAAAGTTTCTGAGAGTTCTTGTAGAGATCATTTTGTTTTGCCCATATCATTCTGCTTATTCCATAATCATAACATGGAACATAACTGTAAGCATCTGCTTTCCAGTTTGACTGCCAGTAGAGTTGCACTACTCATAGGTTACTTGCTCTTTCGCATCTGTCTTGGGAATGGACTGCCATGACTTTCTGTTAACACTTGTTCTCATAGGCTTTCAGGTACAACAATAAGGTTACATTTATCACTGCTCTTGTAAGGTGTTACACCAACTACTTCAAATTTAGGATCTTGTTTCCAGGGTTGACAGTACATATTGACCTATCACATGTTCATCAATTGTTCTCTGCCTTTTGGGGAGCGTACTCTGACGTTCTTACTTAATTAGTTCACATTACTGTGTAGTTTTCAATGTCGATGAAATAGGTGGTGGTGGTGGTGGTGGTGGTGGTGGTGGTGGTGGTGGTGGTGGTGGTGGTGGTGGTGGTCTTCAGTCCTGAGACTGGTTTGATGCAGATCTCCATGCTACTCTAGCCTGTGCAAGCTTCATCTCCTAGTACCTACTGCAGCCTACATCCTTCTGAATCTGCTTAGTACATTCATCTCTTGGTCTCCCTCTATGATTTTTACCCTCCACGCTGCTCTCCAGTACAAAATTGGTGATCCCTTGATGCCTCAGAACATGTCCTACCAACCGATCCCTTCTTCTGGTCAAGTTGTGCCACAAACTCCTCTTCTCCCCAATTCTATTCAGTACCACCTCATTAGTTATGTGATCTACCCATCTAATCTTCAGCATTCTTCTGTAGCACCACATTTCGAAAGCTTCTATTCTCTTCTTGTCCAAACTATTTATCATCCATGTTTCACTTCCACACATAGCTACACTTCATACAAATACTATCAGAAACGTCTTCCTGACACTTAAATCTATACTAGATGTTAACAAATTTCTCTTCTTCAGAAACGCTTTCCTTGCCATTGCCAGTCTACGTTTTACATCCTCTCCACTTCGACCATCATCAGTTATTTTGCTCCCCAAATAGCAAAACTCCTTTACTACTTTAAGTGTCTCATTTCCTAACCTAATTCCCTCAGCATCACCCGATTTAATTCGACCACATTCCATTATCCTCATTTTGCTTTTGTTGATGTTCATCTTATATCCTCCTTTCAAGACACTGTCCATTCTGTTCAACTGCTCTTCCAAGTCCTTTGCTGTCTGTGACAGAATTACAATGTCATCGGCGAACCTCAAACTTTTTAATTCTTCTCCATGGATTTTAATACCTACTCAAAATTTTTCATTTGTTTCCTTTACTGCTTGCACAATATACTGATTTGAATAGCATCGGGGAGAGGCTACAACCCTGTCTCACTCCCTTCCCAACCGCTGCTTCCCTTTCATGCCCCTCGACTCTTACAACTGCCATCTGGTTTCTGTACAAATTGTAAATAGCCTTTCGCACCCTGTATTTTACCCCTGCCACCTTCAGAATTTGAAAGAGAGTATTCCAGTCAACATTGTCAAAAGCTTTCTCTAAGTCTACAAATGCTAGAAATGTAGGCTTGCCTTTCCTTAATCTTTCTTCTAAGATAAGTCGTAGGGTCAGTATTGCCTCATGTGTTCCAACATTTCTGCGGAATCCAAACTGATCTTCCCCGAGGTCGGCTTCTACCAGTTTTTCCATTCGTCTGTAAAGAATTTGCGTTAGTATTTTGCAGCTGTGACTTATTAAACTGATAGTTTGGGAATTTTCACATCTGTGAACACCTGCTTTCTTTGGGATTGGAATTATCATATTCTTCTTGAAGTCTGAGGGAATTTCGCCTGTCTCATACATCTTGCTCACCAGATGGTAGAGTTTTGTCAGGACTGGCTCTCCCAAGGCTGTCAGTAGTTCTAATGGAATGTTATCTACTCCCGGGGCCTTGTTTCTACTTAGGTCTTTCAGTGCTCTGTCAAACTCTTCACGCAGTATCACATTTCCCATTTCATCTTCATCTACCTCCTCTTCCATTTCCATAATATTGTCCTCAAGAACATCGCCCCTGTATAGCCCCTTTATATACTCCTTCCACCTTTCTGCTTTCCCTTCTTTGCTTAGAACTGGGTTTCCATCTGAGCTCTTGATATTCATGCAAGTGGTTCTCTTTTCTCCAAAGGTCTCTTTAATTTTCCTGTAGGCAGTTTCTATCTTACCCCTCGTGAGATAAGCCTCTACATCCTTACATTTGTCCTCTAGCCATCCCTGCTTAGCCATTTTACACTTCCTGTCGATCTCATTTTTGAGACGTTTGTATTCCTTTTTGCCTGCTTCACTTACTGCAGTTTCGTATTTTCGCCTTTCATCAATTAAATTCAATATTTATTCTGTTACCCAAGGATTTCTACTAGCCCTCGTCTTTTTACCTACTTGATCCTTTGCTGCCTTCACTACTTCATCCCTCAGAGCTACCCATTCTTCTTATACTGTACTTCTTTCCCCCATTCCTGTCAATTGTTCCCTTATGCTCTCCCTGAAACTCTGTACAACTTCTGGTTCTTTCAGTTTATCCAGGTCCCATCTACTTAAATTCCCACCTTTTTGCAGTTTCTTCAGTTTTAATCTACGGTTCATAACCAATAGATTGTGGTCAGATTCCACATCTGCCCCTGGAAATGTCTTACAATTTAAAATCTGGTTCCTAAATCTCTGTCTTACCATTATATAATCTATCTGAAACCTTCTAGCATCTCCAGGGTTCTTCCATGTATACAACCTTCTTTCATGATTCTTGAACCAAGTGTTCGCTACGATTAAATTACGCTCGGTGCAAAATTTTACCAGGTGACTTCCTCTTGCGTTTCTTACCCCCAATCCATATTCACCTACTACGTTTCCTTCTCCTCCTTTTCCTACTGTCGAATTCCAGTCACCCATGACTATTAAATTTTCGTTTCCGTTCACTACCTGAGTAATTTCTTTTATCTCATCATACATTTCATCAATTTCTTCATCTGCAAAGCTAGTCGGCATATAAACTTGTACTACTGTAGTAGGCGTGGGCTTCGTGTCTATCTTGACCACAATAATGTGTTCAATATGCTGTTTGTAGTAGCTTAGCCGCATTCCTATTTTTTTATTCATTATTAAAGCTACTCCTGATTTACCCCTATTTGATTTTGTATTTATAACCCTGTATTCACCTGACCAAAAGTCTTGTTTGTCCTGCCACCGAACTTCACTAATTCCCACTATATCTAACTTTAACCTATCCATTTCCCTTTTTAAATTTTCTAACCTACCTGCTCGATTAAGGGATCTCTGATCCGTAGAACGCCAGTTTTCTTTCTCCTGATGACGGCGTCCTCTTGAGTAGTCCCCACCTGGAGATCCGAATGGGGGACTATTTTACCTCCGGAATATTTTACCCAAGAGGATGCCATCATCATTTTTTTTTTCCTCACTAGAAAATGTCAATTGTAATTTATTGCATGGAGAAGCTCACATAGTTCCTTTTTCCATTGTCATTCCGCTCTGTTCAGAAGGTGAGAAGCAAATGCGCTCACATTCAGTCAAGTGTGTGTCAATTCGGTATAGCATAACTGTGTTATTTCACAGTTTTGGTATTACCTCACAGACACTAGCATTCGTTTGAGTCTGATTTTTAGAATTTCCATTGCAGCCATAATTGGGAAGACCAAATTGGATTTCTCATTGTGCTACATTGATCTGAGCATGGTTAGCTACTGGGAAATCTAACACCAACATGTACTTTTCTCATGTATTTCTCTGTTTATCACTTTTCTGAAGCATATTCATCTTGGTCTGTCAGGAAGTCAAATCACAACTTCCCTTCAGTTGTGCACCCAGATGCCATTTAACCCTTTAGCTGTACAACTTGGCTGCCACCAACTTTCTTCCTTGATTACACAGAACGCATCACAGAAATCTGATCCCCTGTGTTTTCACCATGATAAATTGCATTAATCAGCAGACCTTTGTGCAGTCATTAGTTGAGCTCACAGTAACTTTTGCTTTTTGGTAGGCTGAAGTAATGTTGGTCCTTCCTTTCCCTCTATCATTTAACATACTTCTACCAAAGCCCCCCCCCCCCCCCCCCATTCGTGGCCGTGTCTTCTGTGTCCCCCTTCTTGTAGTTTTGTGAAATGTGTCCTCCACTCTACAGGCAAAACATTGAATTTTGTCGTACATGAAGTTGTACTTTGTTGGCTACTCCTACAATAGTTTGTTTCTGGTTATGGTTTGAAAACAGGATGATCCAGTTTCTCATTAAGTTGAGGCCTCCATAGCTCTTCTATGAATTGAGCTGCTATTTGCATTGTTTCTTCAAATGTCTTGCAGTGTTCCAGTCTAACCGCGCGACCAGCTTTACTGTGTAGACCATTCAAAAATGTATGTTATGCCCTTTGTTCAGCTTCAAACAGTTCTGCCTCATTGCGTGAATTGTTCTCTCTATGGTTCTGTGTGTTAACATTAATTTTCCTATTGATGCTCAGTGGCATTTCTGTCCAAAATATGCATATTTTGGAGTAGCTCCCGTGCTTTTCTTCTTGTTCTGTTGCACAAGTGACTGTTTAAATTGGTCCTATATAGCTTAACAACTGTGTATATTATCACATGTGACAAGACACATTGCACCATCATGGATTCAAAGCTTTGCCATGGTCCTTTTCTGAGAGTCACTCCAGAATCCTAGGCTGCTGCATTCTAGAATTTACCAAAAAGCAGGTGAACATCCCGATCTTATCTTCAGAAAGAAATCGGAACTGTAGGGATCAAAGAAATGTTCTCCAGATCCAGAGTGGTGCACAGTGGCGTGCTTTTGCGACCCAGTCCACCACATACGACACGGCCATTCAGTGCTACGTAGGGGCACGAGCGCTGAGTGACGTGCGTAAGCAGCACGTGTGTCCTGCCATCAGCTACCCTTACTTTTTTGTTCACAGGCACTATGCTCATATTTATGAGATATATTTTAAATGACTACAGTGAGTGTTTCATGATGGCTTCATGTGTTACTTTTGTTACAACATTCTTGATTTTTTGTTCTTATTATTACTCATTGCAGTGGGTCATCAGGCACATTTTTTCTTTTATTTTCAGCAGGTACTTGCAGTTTCGTTCCTGCAATGTGTAGATGGGGTCGACCTGAACAAATACTTCTCATTAAGTCTCTCATGCGACGAGGTCCTGTCAGAAAGTGTCGGCTTCTTTTCTGTTACAAAGAAAATTATTTCTAAATCAGAATTTTACATGCCCATTCAACAGAGTGGTCCCAAATTAGCCTAATGCAATATTCACTGTATAGATATGTATTATTTCTGCTGCATGGTGTTAGCAGTAAGTGGGAATCAGGACGGTGCTATCACTGCTGGAGTACTGGCTATCTTGTTTTGCTGTCCTTGTTAACACATATTGGTAAAACGAATATCCCACTATACTAATTTGTCATCAGTCTGTCAAATGGGCATGTAAAATTCATTTTGCTTGTAATGGGAAACAAAGCGACGCTTTCCATCAAAGCTGGAAATTGCTTGAAAGACGTGACGGGTACCAAAATATATGCGGAAACAATAGAGAGAATGTGCCTGCTGACTCTCGGGTGAGACACCCTTACAAAAATTACAATCAAGACACTTGTGATTAAAGACATATATTGTTCAAAATACTAACTTCAGATCACAACTCCCCCTGCAGGTCCGGGGGTTAGAATAGGCCCGAGGTATCCCTGCCCGTCGTAAGATACGACTAAAAGGAGTGTCTCACTGTTCAGCCCTATAAGTCCAGGTCCCATGTTACGGGTTGATCTGCCACTTTCCAAATTCTACAGAAGTGTGGGCCATATGGGGAAGGACACCTAAAGTGGCGCATAAGTGCCCTTAGATTCAATCTCCTGAACCTCTTGTCATGGCTCTGCATCTTCACCTGCCATTCAACTATTTAGGTGAGGACACTTTCTGGGATATGTCATCTTCTTCCATTGTTTCCTGTCCTCTTTCACCCCCATGACAGTATTGGATTTCTCTGTACCCAATATCCAGCACGGTAACCAGTCCGTTGTGGTGGGGTCGTCATGTATCCATTTGGTGGTGGCCCCCTGACAACACAGGGATTGCACTACTGATGCCTGAGCTGGAAGCGCCCCACGTATGCCAAGGAGTAGATGCCTGTCTTCCTCGTGCATAAGGACTCCCAGCAATGGCCATCATGCTAGGTGGCCTTTGCTGTGGCTGGATGGCGCCCGTGGGGAAAGCCCTTGGTCGGAGTGGGTGGCATCAGGGTGGATGACCCGCAATGAACCGGACTAAGTCATCTCTTCCTGGTGACTGTATTGTGCTGGCAGTCTCCAAGAAGGACAAGATTGAGTACAATGCTGACAGATATGACCCTAAATCATTCCCGCCCCTCGCTATGCCGTGGGAGGAACGTAGGGCTACAGTAAGAAGAGAGCCATATTCACCTCAGTATTTAGTCTGTAGCAGAATGGTCGGGGACTCCTTTCTACCACTGAAGCCTCAATTTTTTGTTGAACATCTTGAGGATAAGTTTGGGAAAGTGACAGCACTGTCCAAGATCAGAAGTGGTGCAGTCTTGATTCGGATTTGTGACCGGCTGGGTGATATTCCTGTTTCTGTCACTCCCCATAAAAGCCTCAACATGGTCCAGGGGATTATTTTCCATCGTGATTACCTCTTGCAGTCTGACAACAAGCTCCGTGCCAATTTAGAACATCAGGGTGTTCATTTCATCTGGCGCGTTTACAGGGAACCCAAAGACAACAGGGTTGCTACCGATTCCTTCATCTTGGCCCTCGAGGGCGATTCATTGCCAGAAAAGGTCAAGGTGATGGTTTACCGCTGTGACGTTTAACCATATGTCCCTCCCCCTATGCGGTGCTTTAAGTGCTGGAAATTTGGGTACATGTCTTCCCGCGGCACTTCCAACGCCACATGTTGAGACTGTGGACGTCCACTGCATCCAGATATTCCCTGTGCACCTCCTCCCACTTGTATCAGCTCCGGAGAGCAGCACTCCCCCTGCCCGCCAGACTGCACAGTACTCCGAAAGGAGCAGAAAGTCGTGAAGTACAATACTTTGGACTGGTTGACTTACCAAGAGGCTGAACAGAAATTTGAACGATTACACCCAGTTTGGTTGACATCCACGTACACTGCAGCTATGTAAACATCACCATCACAAATAACAGTCGTGCCACACTCTGTGCCATGAACAGTTGGCCCTCTGGGCCTCCAGACTACATCTGCCCCCTTGATGGTAGGGGGAAAAATCTCCTTCCGTTTCTCCCAAAGTACCTTCTTTGGGAGCAAGGAGCCCGCATCTCGTGGTCGTGCGGTAGCGTTCTCGCTTCCCACGCCCGGGTTCCCGGGTTCGATTCCCGGCGGGGTCAGGGATTTTCTCTGCCTCGTGATGGCTGGGTGTTGTGTGCTGTCCTTAGGTTAGTTAGGTTTAAGTAGTTCTAAGTTCTAGGGGACTGATGACCGTAGCAGTTAAGTCCCATAGTGCTCAGAGCCATTTGAACCATTTTTTTGGGAGCAAGGCCCTTCCAAATGCAGGGGACATTGGTCCCCTCCACCCAGCTGGAGGAGCAACAGCCTTCTCCGGCTCCTGTCATGTGGAAGGGGTCCCTTGGTATCCTCTCTCCCAAGTTGTCCACTAATGCCACAGTGGACACTCACTAGTGACTAAAGGAGCCAAAAGCTGCTGGACGAAGAGCTTCTTGGTCTTCCTCCATGCCTGAAGCTACTTCAGAGAAGTCCTCCCAGCAAGCCCCTAAAGAGAAGTGAGAGACTGAGCAAACAAAGAAGTCTGCTAAGAAAAAGGACCCTCTGGTGGCCCCAACACCACAACTTCCTACCAATTCTGCACCTGCAGATGAGGTGGAGATCTCACTATCCCCTGTGGACCTGGATCTCACTGATGGCTCATCCACAATAGGAATGGATACAAATACTTAATCGGTGGCAGCAGGTGAACCTGAGGCGCAACCTGCCTCATTGCATGCTTCATGCCTTCCGAGCCTCACGATAATGTCACCCTTCAGTGGAATTGCTGCGGTTTTCTTCACCACCTGGCTGAGCTACGGCAACTGTTAAGCTTCACACCTGCTTTCTGCATTGCCCTCAAGGAAACCTGGTTCCTGGCAATGTAGACCCCTGCCCTTTGCAGCTATAGGGGATATTACAATAACTGCAGCGACTTTAATAGTGTGTCAGGTGGAGTTTATGTCTATGTCCTAAACTCAGTATGCAGTGAACCTGTGCCCCTTCAAACCCCTCTTGAAGCTGTGGCTGTCAGGATAAGGATGATGTAGGAAATAACTGTCTGCAACGTATATCTTCCTCCAGATGGTGCAGTACCCCTGAATGTGTTGGCTGCACTGATTCATCAACTCCCTAAACCTTTCCTGCTTTTTGGAGATTTGAATGCCCATAATCCCTTGTGGGGTGGCACTGTGCTTGCTGACCGACGTAGAGATGTCAGAACTTTCCTATCTCAACTTGACATCTGCCTCTTATATACTGGGGTCCCTACACATTTCAGTGTGCCCTTAACTCGGCCATTGATTTACCCCTCTGCAGCACAGGACATCTCCCATCTGTCCACCGGAGAGCCCACGATGACATGTGGTAGTGACCACTTTCACATCTTCCCGTCACTCCCCCAGTGTCATTGCCCCGGACATCTACCAAGATGGGCTTTAAACAAGGCAGACTGGGAAGCTTTCACCTCTGCTGTCACTGTTGAATCTCCTCCACATGGTACCATCGATGTGATAGTTGAGCAGGTCACTAGAACAATTGTGCCTGCGGCAGAAAACACGATCCCGTGTTCCTTAGGGTGCCCCCCCCCCCCCCCCCCTCCCCAGTGAAAGTCAGTACCTAAGGCACCTAATAACTTTTAAACGGCTCCGTGCCTGCATTTGCCAGCTTATAAAAAGATGGAAACGGGCATGTTGGGAGAGGTATGTCTCGACCATTGGGTGCCATATGTCACCTTCCCAAGTCTGTACGAAGATCAGGGTACTAGACCCCGACAGGAGTTAGTGGCATTAACATCAATGGCGTCTTATCTGCCGATGCAACTGCTGTTTCCGAATGCTTTGTTGAGCACTATGCTCCAGCCTCTTCATCAGAGAATTATCCCCCAGCGTTTTACACCCTCAAATGGCGGATGGAAAAGAAAGCCATCTCGTTCACTGAACGTCACAGTGACCTCTATAATGCTCCATTTACAGAGTGGGAGCTCCTCAATGTACTCGCACATTGCCCCGACACAGCTCCTGGGCCAGATCAGATCCACAGTCAGATGATCAAACATCTCTCATTGGACTACAAGTGACATCACCTCGTCATCTTCAACCGGACCTGGTGCGATGGCGTCTTTCCATCGCAGTGGCGGGAGATAACCATCATTCCTGTGTTCAAACCTGGTAAAAACCTACTTGGTGTGGATAGCTATTGGCCCATCAGTCTCACCAACGTTCTTTGTAAGCTGCTAGAATGTATGATAAGTCGGTGGTTGTCTAGGGTCCTGGAGTCAAGGGGCCTCCTGGCTCCATGCCAGAGCGGTTTCCGCCAGTATCGCTTTACCATTAATAATCTAGTTTCCCTCTAGTCTGTCATCTGAACAGCCTTTTCCAGTGCCAACAGCTGGTAGCCGTCTCTTTTTATTTACGAAAAGCTTAAGACACAACCTGGCAACAGCATATCCTTGCCACATTATATGAATGGTATCTCCAGGTGCCTCGGCCTGATTTTTATTCCAAATTTCCTATCACTCCATACTTTCTGTGTCAAAGTTGGCGCCTCCCACAGTTCTCCCCATATCCAGGAGAATGGGGTCTCGCAGAGTTCTATATTGAGTGTCTCTCTATTTTTAGTGGCCATTAACGGTCTAGCAGCAGCTGTCGAGCCATCAGTCTCACCTTCTCTGTATGCAGACGACTTCTGTATTTCGTACTGCTCCTCCAGTACTGTTGTTGGTAAGCGGCGTCTACAGAGAGCCATCCACAAGGCGCAATCATGGGCCCTAGCCCACGGCTTCCAGTTTTCAGCTGTGAAGTCATGTGTCATGCACTTCTGTCCGGCATCTTACTGTTCATCCAGAACAAAAACTTTATCTTAATGATGATCCACTTACTGTAGTGAGACATATTGATTCTTACGACTGGTTTTCGACGCCCGATTGACATGGCTTCCTCACCTTCGTCAGCTCAAGCGGAAGTGCTGGCAGCACCTCAATGCCCTCTGCTGCCTGAACAACACCAACTGGGGTGCATATTACTCTATGCTGCTGCAGTTCTACAGAGCCCTTGTTCAATCCCACCTTGGCTATGGGAGTCTGGTTTGTGGTTCAGTGGTGCCCTCAGCATTGCATTTACTCGACCCAGTACACCACTGTGGCAATTGACTGGCAACAGGACCATTTAGGACAAGTCCGGTGACCAGCGTCCTGGTGGAGGCCCAAGTCCCTCCATTAAAGGTTAGGGGTGCACAACTGCTCGCCAGCTACGTTCCGCACATTCATAGTTCTCCTGAGCATCCGAATTACCATCTCATTTTCCCATCCACGGCAGTTCATCTCCTGCATCGGAGGCCCAGATCTGGGCTTAAGATTTCGGTTTGCGTCCAATCTCTTCTGTCTGAAGTGGAGTCCTTCCCTTTACCACCTGTTCTCAGGGTCAATTCACGTACACCTCCATGGTGTACACCCAGGCCAAAGCTATGCCTGGCTCTTTCACATGGTCCTAAGGACTCAGTTAACCCCAGAGCTCTCTGCTGTCACTTCCTCTCAATTCTTGACATGTACCGGGACCATGAAGTGGTTTATACTGACAGCTCAATGCCTGATGGTCACGTTGGCTTCGCATTTGTCCATGGAGGACATACTGAACAGCACTCCTTGCAAGATGGCTGCAGTGGTTTCACTGCGGAGCTGGTGGCCATTTTTCTTGCTCTTGAGTGCATCTGCTTGTGCCCTGACGAGTTGTTTCTTCTCTGTACTGACTCTTTGAAAAGCCTACAAGCTATCGACGCTCGCGATCTTTTGGTAGTGACCATCCAGGAGTCCATCTATGACCTGGAATGGTCCAGTCGTCCTGTGGTGTTGTGGACCCCAAGCCACGTCGGAATCCCAGGAAATGAACTTGCCAACATGCTACATGGAAACAGCTTCTGGAAATCGGCATCCCTGTAACTGACCTATGGTCATTATTACACCGCAAGGTGTTTCACCTCTGGGAGGGGGAATGGCATTGTCTAGGTACGCACAACAAACTGCATGCGATTAAGGAGACTACGAATATGTGGAAGACCTCCATGCGGGCCTCTTGAAGGGACTCTGTGGTTCTCTGCTGACTCCGCATTGGCCATACATGGGTAACACATGGCTACCTCCTCCGTCGTGTGGACCTCACTTTGGTGTCACAGTGGCTCACATATGACTGTCGTCCACATTTTACTGGATTGCCCACTTTTATCCACTCTGTGGCGGACTTGTAACCTTCCCAGTGCCCTACCTTCGGTGTTGGGTGACAATGTCTCAGCAGCAGATTTAGTTTTGCATTTCATTCGTGAGGGTTTTTTTTATCGTACCATCTAAGGGTGGGCATTTAGCCTTCTCTCTGAGGTCGCCACCCTCCCTCCATTTTAACTCTGTTGCACTTTCTTTTCATTTGTTTGTCTTGGTGGTCATGTTTTCCCTATATATGTTTATCTCGCCTTGTCTTTTTGGGATGGACATTTTAATGCGTTGCAGAGTGGCTGGCGCCTCCTCTTTCATTATTGTGATCAGCCAGCCCAGACTATATGCTCTAAGGTTTTAAGACTTTCTTCTTCTTTTCCTTGTGGTGTATGTTTTCCCTGTTTTTTGTTCTTTCCATTCATTTTCTTTTTAGGTGTGGGGTTGGGTGTTTTTATACCCCAAACAAACAAACCAAACAATCAACCAAAACATGATAAGCTAAGGCTGATGTAAAGCTCCCAACATTGGCCCTGTTGCTCAACAATATTTTGGAAACAAGCTAAGTTTTATTTCATACCAAATAACAAAAGTAATACGAAAAACTGCATATGTAACTCAGATATATGCAGCAAAATGTGCAGTAAACAAAAACCTTTCACCACTACATACAGCAGAAACTGAAGATTAATGTCTGAAAAAAGTTCCAGCATATATTTCACTCATTTGTCTCTGACAGAATTATTATGAATAAAAAGAAGAGCATAAGCACTGTGCGGGTGTAAAAGCGACTGTGGTGTTGAAAATGAAACCAGCAGCAGTAAAATTTCTTTCAGAGTCAGAGGTAGATGCTGGTACGCACAATATTGTGCTGGCGATCTTCTGAAGAGTGAGAAAATTTTGCCTGTTCATTTTCCAATAAGAAGCCACATTTTCTTCAATTTTGCAGCTTTGATTTAAATAGTACGCGTAGACACATTCAGAGTACCAGGTAGGACGAGTGGTGGCACACATAAAGACATTCCTAACACACACGGACAGGTACAAAGGCACGTGCATTAACACATCCAGAGCAGTTAAATGGTTAATGTATGAGTACGCAAATGCAGAACAGACATTGGAAGCAATCATTTCATAAAATATTTAGGAGTATGTGAATGGAGCAATTTAAAGTGAAACAACCACATAAAAGTAATCACAGGAAATGCAGATGTGAGACAGGTTCATTGGAAGAATCTTGGGAAATTTTGTCCGTCAACAAATGAAGTAGTATTTCAAATCATTTGTTCGAAGAATACTTGAATATTACTCATCAGTGTGGGATCTGTACCAGATAGGATTGATAAAGGAAATACAGAAGATCCATTGGAGGACAGCACGCTTTGTTACAGGTTCATTTACTGAGCATGAAAGCATCCTGGAGATGGTCAACTGGCTCCAGTGGCAGATGCTGCTGGAGAGGTGTGGTCTACTGTTGAAGTTCTGAGAGTGTACATTCCTAGAAGAGTCGAGAAATAGATTGCTTCCTCATACATATATCTCGTGAAAATACTGTGAAGAAAAAATTAGATGGATTCGGGCCATGTGGAGGCTTACTGGCAGTCATTGTTCCTGTGAACCATTCCTAACTGGAGACAGGAAAAGGGGGAAGTGACAGTGGTACACAAAGCCCTGTGACTTGTGCTACATAGATGTATAACTAACACGGGTAGCAGTACAGGAGTATTTGCATTTGATTGTTGTGTCTACTAAAAATAAAAAAAAAAGAACCATTGCTGTAAACATTGTGATGGCATTTCTTGTAATCAAGTTTTGGAGCTGAAGGCAACTGTTAATGGATTATGGTTGATGAAAAGAAACAGCTGTGTGTTGTAAAAGCACGAGGTGCTACCCAAAATATCTGGGATTAGTGCTGCCATCTGTTGAAAACCTTACCTTTGGACTAATGGTCACCATCACCCTCGAAGTAGTTCCCGTCCGCACGTACACACCAGTCCCAGCGCTTCTGCCACTGGTCAAATGCCTCCTGGAAGTCCTGTTCTTTGAGAGTGTTTATCACTGCCAGCGATGCTTCTCGAATCCTCTCTAGAGTGTCGAACCGACGGTCTTTCAACTTGAGTTTCAGTTTTGGCAATAGCGCAAAGTCGCAAGGTGCAAAATCTGGCGAGTACGGTGGGTGGCGTAAAACCACCGTGTTGTTTTTTGCCAAAAAAGTTCCTGGTGAGCAAGGACGTGTGACAGGGTGCGTTGTCGTGATGCAACAGCCTGTTCCCTCGACATCAGATTTTGGGCCATCGTCACCGTACGTTTCCACAGAGCCATCGCAAAACGTACCAGTAGTACACGGAATTCACTGATTCGTTGGATGTGACGAATACTTTGTGCACAATTCCCTCGGTATCAAAGTAAACAATGATCACGCTCCTCACCTGTCTCGCTTTTTTGTGTCTTGGAGAGCCTGGGCTCTTCCCCCAAACACTTGTTGAATCATTGCAAGGGTCTCCGTAGCACTTTTCCTGAGATTCACACAGAATTTGATACACATGTGATGTTCTGTTCACAGATCCATCATAAAATCACCACACACCAAATGCATAGTATTATGGAAATCACTGTGGGCACACAACACATCCTCCCAGCTTAATGCCACTCCGCACACACTCATGAGATATCGAGCTGTTGCCACTTAGCAGTGCAAAGATCTACTACTCTTACTTTCCAGATGGTAGCACCAGTCCCAAAAATTTTGGATTCCACCCCATGTAGTTTTAAATTACATAGGTTATCACTAATGTCTATTTATCAATACATGTATAATTTTATTCGACCATCATTACCATTCTTCATGCATAAGGAGGTCTGTCTATGGATAGTCATTCCCTGATGACAGAAATCTGGACTGCATGTGGATGTGCCTGTTGGATGATTTGTTGTTACATCATATATATATATATATATATATATATATATATATATATATATATATATATGATGTAACAACAAATCATCCAACAGGCACATCCATATATATATATCTGTGCACGTACACGTGGGCGTGGGCACCCTGGCGAGGGCATAGCAGCCTGGACCCTCACATTGTACTTCAGGATAACAGCAAAGTGCGAGCCTGTTCTTGGTGCCCGGCACTTAGGTGGGATGCAGTGGTTCGTGTGGCAGTGGAGGCAAAAGTGTCTGCGTCATCAGCACAGCATGGAGCAGTGGAGTGGTGGCATCACATACTGCCTAGCTGTTCAGTGATGACAAGCTGGTTCGTGCACCCTTAAATACCACAGCCCCATGCTGATTTCACACTAGTAGTGGAATTAGTGTGTTATAAAGAATAGTCTAGAACAGGCAATGGCCCAGTTGTTGCTGTCAGGCTGCAATACTCCCTGTAGGCCGGTGCACTGTCAGCACACGTGACCTATCATCATGGATGCGTTGCAAAGTTGCCAACCACGCTGTCCACTGGCAATCACTGACTGACCTTGGAGGTGTCCATATTTTCATTCTGCACTTCAAAGTCTCGTTTATAGTTGTACCCATTACATTTTCTCCCACCTACAGAGAAAATTTGTCCTCAGATTTTGCAGAAACACAGGTACTGGTTTATTTACAACTATTCACAATTCCACCTCCACTCACAGTATCCCTTTGTCCTTTGCACTATTTACATTATCTGTCTGACTTCACTAGCATTTGGCTCTACATTGAGGTCTTCATTTATGGTTAACTTTGTCCCACGTCAAGTTGCTTCTGGTTGTGACTGGTTTGAACCCATAAGTTGAAGATTGACAGAGATAGGATTTGCTTTTTGTTTGAATTTGTGGTATATGATTCCTGTTTCTGTGAAAATCAGACTTCTGGGGCTGACGATCCCATAACCAGTAATTACAGCTCCCAGAATGAGACTTTCACTCTGCAGCGGAGTGTGCGCCGTTATGAAACTTCCTGGCAGATTAAAACTGTGTGCCGTACTGAGACTCGAACTCGGGACCTTTGCCTTTCGCAGGCAAGTGCTCTACCGACTGAGCCACCAAAGCACGACTCACGCCCCATCCTCACAGCTTTACTTTTGCCAGTACCTCGTCTTCTACTTTTCCAAACTTTACAGAAGCTCTCCTGCAAACCTTGCAGGTCCTGAGTTCAAGTCTCGGTTCGGCACACAGCTTTAATCTGCCAGGAAGTTTCAGTAATTTCAGCTGATTTTTGGTGTTGTATTTCTGTTATATGCTCTAAAAGATGTTCCATCAACATGCGGCCGTGCTACTTGGTTAACATTCAATTAAGGAGGCAAGCAGGGTGAGGTCTAACATGTTATTAAGGAAGGTTAGGTTTCCGTGGATAAAATATCAAAGGCAAGATCAGGTACATAAATCAATGTGTGGGTTGTATTCAGGGTGATGGTTCCTGTTACAATGGTGGATAATCAGAACGTTGGTCCATTATGTCCCATTGGGTACCATTGATTAACAGTTCTTGACCTTGTAGTTCTGTCTGCTGTGTGCCACTCTGTCGACCCTGCTTGTAATGAGCACAGACACCAGTGTAGACCCACTCTATGGAAACATACTGTTTTTTTTCTGGCATTACTTCTTTTGGGCATTCTGTAGCAGAATTTGAGAGGGGAACAACAAACAGCCACAGGACCTCAGAATGTCCCAGCCCGTCGGGACTCGCAGCAGTGGCAGCATACTGGGATCCTGTCACGCACCTGGTCAGCTTGATGGAGCAGTACAATCAGCTGTTATTGTAGGTTGAAGACACCCAGCCAGCCCCTGACTCCCTGAAGTGCACCGGGGGTCCTAATCAGCATGAGACAGGTCGGTACTGGCCTCTATCATACGCGCCATCGCAGAATATTCCAGTGGTACTGGATGGACAGAGTGAGGATGTAGTGGATGAGAAGATACCAATTAAGTCCTGTGCACCACTACTCTTCTTTTCAGTGTATAATTTAATCGCTAGCGGTTCGAAACGCTTACATATTGGTACAGAAGCAACCACAGACAGAGAGTGGTGTATTCTGATAGAGATTGAGAATGCAGCTAAAAGTATTAAGAGTTCGGTTTATGGAGGTGGAATGGGATGAACTCTGTCGTGCAAAAGCGTATATCATGCAGCAGTTGACCGCCGGCTATCACCCTAGCCGTCCTCCTACGGACACTTACAATACTGCTCTAACCCTATCCATCACAACAGATACAATGAGTCTGCACTCCGTGTGAAATCAGGCAACACATCCATTTATCTACAGCATTCCACCAATCAAAACTTTTTCGATCTACAGATCGTACTATCCAGTGCGTTGGAAAGACTGAACAGATGGCTGCCTCGTGTTAAAGCTGTGTACAGAGATATTGCAGAGTATCTAAGTATGAACAGTGTGCATGTAGACGACTTCGAACAGTGGGTCAGTATAGTGCCGGCGAAAGCTAATGTACCGGCAATAAGTTTGAGAGAAAACCGTGCTGAATTCTATGCTTACAAGAAGGCTTCATTTTTTATATCCTGTAATGGCGTTAAGATAAAGAAAGAACCAGTTCATGTAGTGCATCCTGTGTACGATTACTGAATAAGTAAATGTATATGACCATGTATGTGTTTTTCATTTCTTACCTCTTATTATATTGCAATTACTAAAGCTATTGCCCAACTATTTTCACTGGAAACATGCAACAGCAGAAAGTTATGTCATTTAACTAAATACTCATTAAAACCCCATTGCACGCCAGTACTTGAAATGGTCGGCATCATAGAAAGGGCATTGCACGCCAGTACCTGACGTAGTAGGTATCATGGCAGAGTGGGTGAAGCATCAAGGCTTAGTTGTAAGCGACTGGAGCTGTGACGGTGCGCAAGAAGACCGGATGGAGAAGAATGGCGCACTCCTTCCCCACAACATAGTGCAATACAGTAGAGACCCATTAATCCGAACTAATTGGGACTGGACCTTGTTCGGATTACCGATTTGTTCGGATTAGCTGGAATTATGGTGACGAGTTTCTAGAATGAAGTATACCAAGCAGATAATAGGTACACCATGGTAACAAATGGGAACAAGTGTGGGAACAATGGCTCACTCTCACTCCCTGCCCTTGTTGTTGTGCATTGTTGAGACCTTTGTAGTGTCTGAGGTCAGTGCACTGTCAGCTGGCTCGCAAAGTGCTTGGTTATGTTAGTTATCGATAGCTGGCACGCGTAACAGTTGTATTGTATTCATTCAGGTGTAGTGGTGTACGTATTTTCGTCATGAGTAAACGGAAACATACAACGTTAGCTCTCAAAGAGAAACTGAATGCTTTGTAACGGATAGACAAAGGTGATAATGTATCTAAACTGGAAATGGAGGAGTGGCCGAGCGGTTCTAGGCGCTTCAGTCTGGAACCGCGCGACCGCTACGGTCGCAGGTTCGAATCCTGCCTCGGCCATGGATGTGTGTGTTGTCCTTAGGTTAGTTAGGTTTAAGTAGTTCTAAGTTCTACGGGACGTATGACCTCAGATGTTGAGTCCCATAGTGCTCAGAGCCATTTGAACCATTTTGGCAACGGAACTGGGTGTTGGTAAAGCAACCATTTGTGATTGGAAGAAGAACCGAGTGAAGCTTGAACAGTCCTGTGCAACGTCTTCGAGAAAAACACTCCACATTCGGCAGACTTTGAAACAGTCCCAGTACGATAAAGTGGATGAAGCTCTTTTCCTTTTGTTTACGCAGGAAAGAGAAACGACAACTCCGTTGAGAGGAGAAGGCTGTTTACCTGAACAAGTTAATGAAAGGTGATGAGTCTTTTAGTGCGAGTACGGGTTGGCTGGACAGATTCAAAAAACGTCATTGAATCCGCCAGCTAACAATTAGTGGAGAGAAGCTTTCTTCTGACCATGATGCAGTGAAAGAATACTTGGGTGAGTTTGAAAAAATGATAAGAGAAGGAAAGTATTCTCCCCAACAAATTTATAACGCTGACGAGACTGGCCTTAATTGTAGGGCATTGCCAATAAAAAGCCTCGCATCAAAAGCAGAAGACCATGCTCCTGGTTTTAAAATGTACAAAGATCGTGTGACTTTATTAGCGTGCAGCAACGCTGCTGGTAATCACAAACTGCCTTTAATACTGATCGGCAAATCTGCTAGGCCCCGAGCTTTTAAAAACTGCCACATGAAGTTCTTGCCGTATACAACCAGAAAAAAGCACGGATGGATGGTAAGCTGTCAAAGGATGGTTTCGCGGTCAGTTTGTTCCCTCTGTTCGACTGTTTTCTAAGGAAAATCGTTTGCCTCCCTGTGCAGTTATTTTGATTGATCGAGTGCCATCTCAGCCCAGCACTGAGGAACTATGTGATCGAGAAATTGTGGCGAAGTTTTTGCCGCCGAATGTTACACCACTTCTACAGCCGATGGAACAGGGCGTACTGCTAGCATTAAAACTGATTTACAGAAAACAATTTTTAAGAGTGCTGATCCAAGATGATAGCACTCCTTTACTGGACAAAATGAAAAAGACCAATATGAAGGATGTTGTTTATTGGGCCGCTGAGGCATGGCAGAATATTTCAGAAAATACTCTGAGAAAATCGTGGAGAAAACTGTGGACATCTCTCGAATTTCAGGACAACCTATTTGAAAATGAAGAGGAAGATGTACTACAAATGATACAGACAATGCCTGGATGTGAAGAAGCTAGTGAAGGAGACGTAGATGAGTGGATGGCAGCGGATGGGGCACAACCTTACTGACGCTGATTTAGCTGCTGTTGTGACTCATGACCAGGAAGTAGTGGACTACTGTGACGGAAGTGACAACGAGCCTGAAAGTGATAAAGGAGAGCCGGTGCCACACAGTGACGCAGCAGAAGTTCTCGACCTCGCGTTACGTTATTTGGAGCACCAGCCCACTGATACACCTGCTGATTTCATGTTTAACAAAAGATGGCGCAACTATGTGTCATATAACAAACTGTCTTCATTACGCCAAAAAACAATGAGTTTTTGTCATCTAAAAAGTAGGGATAAAGTGTCCGCTGTATTTTAGTAAGTTTGATAGCTTTTCGTTCATTGTTATGCATTGTTTAAACCTGATGTTTTCTTGCCAATTTTTCTAATACATATTTACTATACTGTGTAAATTACAATAGTGTGTATGTACAGCAGTTTGCTATACTTAGACTAACATTCTTAATGTTCGGATTAAACGAACGTTCGGATTACCAGGGTTCGGATTAGCGGGACTCTGCTGTAATTGTAGGTCCATCCAACTGTGGCAAGACACATGTTCTCATGTCGCTGCTAACACATCCAGATGGAGTCCGCTTTGAGCATGTATGGGTATTTTCAAAAACACTGTTTCAGCCCAAATACCATCTATTACAGGAGCTTCTGCAGGGTGTGACATACGCGACATTCAATGAGAGCAAAGATATCCCTCCACCAGAAAAAGTAAAGCCAAATACAGTGTTCATATTTGACGATGTTGTTGTGGGAAACCAAGATCAAGGTAGGCGATATTTCTGTTTCTGTCGCCATATGGCTGTTGATGTATCTTATCTGAGTAAGACATATTCCAGAATCCCAAAACAGCTGGTGAGGGATAATGCAAACCTAATTATAGCATTCAAAGAGGACAATCTGAATTTCAAACACATTTACCAGGCTCATGTAGGAACCGACATGTTGTTCAATGATTTTGTAAAGATATGCGCAGATTGCTGGAACCACAGTATGGGTTTCTCCTTACTGATAAAACAAGAAAACTGAATGATGGTAGGTACAGACGGAACTTCCAGGAGTTGCTATATATACAGCCATGCAAAGACTTTAGTACATCAGTACACGCATCACCATGGATAAATTCGCACGCATGCCGGGAGCTCAGTTTGGTAGGAAGGGTGTACATAGACAAAACATTCGCTTGCACGTGGACGCGAAAATTCAAACTCTCGAACATAAGGTTGGAGCTGTACGCAAGGTACTAGAGACGTATTGTCAAACTCTTCTGAGGCTGAACAATACACTGAATGATCGGGTTAATGCAACCGAGAAGAGAGAAGAAAGTAAACAGTTTAACTGGAGGGGGAATAGCTGTCATTGAGAACGGGACAGTGTACGAACGGGTTAACGCAATTGAAAAGCAGATAGGCAACTTAACTGAAGGGAAAATAGCTGTTGCCGAGAACAGTGACTAGCATAAGAAGAAGAAGAGCGGATATATACAACCTCACGCTGCACAGAAGTCCGATTAGTATACACCGAGAAGTTCACTAAGCATAAAGTCATCGATGCACGGAAGGTCGTTCGCGACAAGTTACGGTTGCTGAGGTTAGGCCATTTGAAGCAAGAGCTGACACTGCGATAAACCTTTAACCCAGTTACTGAATCTGTCGATGAACCCTCAGCGAAATTCCGCTACGACGACGATGACGCTATTGCCGATTTCATTAACCGTCACAGCGACGCTAGGATAGACAAAACATTCGGTATTAGTGGTGAGAAACCATACATGTTCGGCACAAAGCCTATAACTTTAAATGAAAAAACGATACAAATCGACGATAAACAATTTAAAAGAACACCCAGTCTACTGAACCTTATTTTCCTAAGACCCACAAAAACTGTAAATAATTCGCCTTAGATCTGGTAATGTTTCGCGAAATAATGCTTTTAACTGATTTACATAAGAATGCAAAAAGCCGAAGCAATGTGAAATACAGATCCCTTTAAGAACTATTTTGGATGGTGAAAAAATAGCAGTGGCGCATGATACATGCAGCATAAAAGAGTGAGCAATCGACGCCCGCAGTGTATGTATATTACGACGACGCCATTGAGCTAATAGACAGCCTACGACTGCTCATGGCATCAACTGCCGCTTGTAATATAGCTCATTCGAATGAAGTTTTTTCAATAATTTCTGAGCTTAGAGAGACAGGCATCATCGAATAAGTAGTTAGACAACTGCACAAACCAGCAAACGACCTGTGGCAGGCGGATCTTGTCGACATGAGGGAATATTCAAGTGTGAATAACGGATTCAAATATATTTTAATGGTCATTGATACTTAATATAAATATGCCTGGGCATTACCTGTGACAGCGAAAACAGGAAAGGAAGTCGCGCATGTGTTTGATGGAGTGCTGCTGACGGGGACAAATCGAAGCCCAGACAACCTTCCAACAGATCACGGCGCTGAGTTTTTCAATAAATATGTCAAGGCTGTGATGGAATGGTATGGAATACATCACTACTCGATGTTCATCCACCTGAAGGCGAGTATCGTGGAACGTCTGAACATTACAGTGAAAACCCAGATGTGGATGCAATTCATCTTCGTGTTTCACGCAGATGGATCGATATCCACCCGCAAATAATTGCACAGTATAATTGAACCAAACATCGCACAATAACAATGAGACCAATCGATGTTCGTGATATTTTCGTATTTATTTGGCTGCCTGTAGACAACTGTTGTGTTGTATAGGCATCGTTAGATGGTTATACAAATGGTTATACATAAGGTCAGTAGTTACATAGTTATACAGATTCTGGTACAAATGATTACACAAAAGTTAACATATGGTATATGATTATATAAAAGGTCAGTATGGTTGTATGACATAAATTAGTTTCTTTGATCACACTCACATTTATAATAATAGAGAATCATATTTTTTCATCATGTAGGAATTCACTTATGCTATAGAATGTTTTCTCTTTCAACCATGTCTGTACCACCATTTTAAATCTATTCTCATGCAATTCCCTCGTTCCATGTGATGTATTGTTGTAAAATGTTTTGCCACCATGTAAAAAATTAGTCTGGATTTTACTCAAACGTGTCCAAGGAATGTCTAATAAGTTCCTATTTCTGGTTTCATATGAGTGCACATCTGACCTGCTTTCATACATGTGGGCATTCTCTTTGGCATGCATAATTGCTTTAAGTATGTATAGACTGGGAACTGTAAGAATTTTGTGCTCCATGAAGTACTGTCTGCAAGAAGTTAAATTGCTCACACCAAAAATACATCTAATGGCTTTCTTCTTCCAGAGGGAAACATCTTTTGCCCCAGCAGAGTTTCCCCAAAGAGGCATTCCATAATACAGATGAGTATGGAAAAAGGCATGGTATGCCATAAGTATGCACTCCTTACTGACACAATCCTTCAGTTTTCTAAGGAGATATACAGTGTGATACAAAAAGGTACGGCCAAACTTTCAGGAAACATTCCTCACACACAAAGAAAGAAAATATGTTATGTGCACATGTGTACGGAAACACTTACTTTCCATGTTAGAGCTCATTTTATTACCTCTCTTCAAATCACATTAATCACGGAATGGAAACACAGAGCAACAGAACGTACCAGCGTGACTTCAAACACTTTGTTACAGGAAATGTTCAAAATGTCCTCCGTTAGCGAGGATACATGCATCCACCCTCCGTCGGATGGAATTCCTGATGCACTGATGCAGCCCTGGAGAATGGCGTATTGTATCACAGCCGTCCACAATACGAGCACGAAGACTCTCTACATTTGGTACCGGGTGTGCGTAGACAAGAGCTTTCAAATGCCCCCATAAATGAAAGTCAAGAGGGTTGAGGTCAGGAGAGCGTGGAGGCCATGGAATTGGTCCGCCTCTACCAATCCATCGGTCACCGAATCTGTTGTTGAGAAGTGTACAAACACTTCGACTGAAATGTGCAGGAGCTCCATCGTGCATGAACCACATGTTGTGTCGTACTTGTAAAGGCACATGTTCTAGCAGCACAGGTAGAGTATCCCGTATGAAATCATAGTAATGTGCTCCATTGAGCGTAGGTGGAAGAACATACTGACGAAACTAAAATGAGCTCTAACATGGAAATTAAGCGTTTCCGGACACGTGTCCACATAACGTCTTTTCTTTATTTGTGTGTGAGGAATGTTTCCTGAAAGTTTGGCCCTACCTTTTTTCAACACCCTGTAGAACTCTTGCCAACTTACTGCACAGCTTTTCTGTGTGCGTATTCCAGCACAGTTTGGTATCAAGATGAATGCCAAGCAGTTTTACTGAATGTCTGAGTTCATTAGGTCCATCATTAATATCTCTAAGGGAAAAAGAGGATGTGTTCAGTGTTATTGCTATACTATTTTAAGAACTATAAATAAATAATACTACAAATGCTTACCTATTTCATTTCTTTCTTCTGCTTCCACATTTCTCTGTCGGTCTCCGACAAGCATTTAACATACACTCGTCTATGCATCTTGTTTCTTATAACGATTTTTATAATCAGTGTGGCGAACATCATAAAACAGTTCAGCTTTTCAACCTCCATTATAAGCACTTGACTGTGAATAAACTCCATTGTGAGTATCGGACTACCCACGCGTACTAATGGGAAGGTAAAGCAACCCTCAACAACCGTGGCCACTGGTAGTCGATGGCCACAACACTGTGTTATTTAACGCACATGTAGCCGCTACAAGTTGCGTCTTCAGACGTAAGAAAATGGGCCCGGACCCATCCGTCTGCGGTACGACCTTGGGAACACGCCTATCCTTATATTAAATGCTCTGAGTAACCGGATATCACCCACTGGGATTTTTTGTGATCTCTCAAAGACTTTTGATTGTGTAAATCTTGGAATACTTCTAGATAAGCTCAAGTATTAATGGGACAGCGCTCAAATCGTTTAAATCATACCTAACTGGAAGAGTGAAGAAAGTTCAAATAAGCAGTTCACATAATATGCAAAAAATAGGTGACTTCTAGATAAGCTCAAGTATTAATGGGACAGCGCTCAAATCGTTTAAATCATACCTAACTGGAAGAGTGAAGAAAGTTCAAATAAGCAGTTCACATAATATGCAAAAAATAGGTGATTTCTCAAACTGGGGAACAGTCAAGAATGGGGTGCCTCAAGGTTCGGTCTTGGGTCCTCTGCTGTTCTTAACATATATTAATGACTTGCCATTCTATATTCACGAAGATGCAAAGCTGGTACTTTTTGCCGATGATACAATATAGCTATCACACCCAACAGACAAGAATTAACTGGTGAAATTGTAAACGATGTTTTTCAGAAAATCATTAAGTGGTTCTCTGCAAATGGGCTCCATTAAACTTTGACAAAACACAGTATATACAGTTCCATACAGTAAATGGAATGACACCAGTAATAAATATAGACTTCGATCAGAAATTGGTAGCTAAGGTAGAATATTCAAAATTTCTAGCTTTATGCATTGATGAGGGGTTGAACTGGAAAAAGGTCTGCTGAAAAGTTTGAGTTCAGCTGCTTATGCTATTAGGGTCATTGCAAATTTTTGCGATATACATCTCAGTAAATTAGCTTGTTGTTGTTGTTGTGGTCTTCAGTCCTGACACTGGTTTGATGCAGCTCTCCATGCTACCCTATCCTGTGCAAGCTTCTTCATCTCCCAGTACTTACTGCAACCTACATCCTTCTGTATCTGCTTAGTGTATTCATCTCTTGGTCTCCCTCTATGATTTTTACCCTCCACCCTGCCCTCCAATGCTAAATGTGTGATCCCTTGATGCCTCAGAACATGTCCTACTAACTGTTCCCTTCTTTTTGTCAAGTTGTGCCACAAACTCCTCTTCTCCCCAACTCTATTCAATACTTCATCATTAGTTATGTGATCTACCCATCTAATCTTCAGCATTCTTCTGTAGCACCACATTTCGAAAGCTTCTATTCTCTCCTTGTCCAAACTATTTATCGTCCATGTTTCACTTCCATACATGGCTACACTCCATACAAGTACTTTCAGAAACGACTTCCTGACACTTAAATCTATACTCGATGTTAACAAAATTCCTCTTCTTCAAAAACGCTTTCCTTGTCATTGCCAGTCTACATTTTATATCCTCTCTACTTCGACCATCATCAGTTATTTTGCTCCCCAAATAGCAAAACTCCTTTACTACTTTAAGCGTCTCATTTCCTAATCTAATTCCCTCAGCATCACGCGACTTAATTCGACTACATTCCATTATCCTCGTTCTGCTTTTGTTGATGTTCATCTTATATCCTCCTTTCAAGAGACTGTCCATTCTGTTCAACTGCTCTTGCAAGTCCTTTGCTGTCTCTGATAGAATTACAATGTCATCGGCAAACCTCAAAGTTTTTATTTCTTCTCCATGGATTTTAATACCTACCCCGAATTATTCTTTTGTTTCCTTTACTGCTTGCTCAATACACAGATTGAATAACATTGGGGAGAGGCTACAACCCTGTCTCACTCTCTTCCCAACCACTGCTTCCCTTTCATGCCCCTCGACTCTTACAACTGCCATCTGGTTTCTGTACAAATTGTAAACAGACTTTCACTCCCTGTATTTTACCCCCCCCCCCCCCACCTTTAGAATTTGAAAGAGAGTATTCCAGTCAACATTGTCAAAAGCTTTCTCTAAGTCTACAAATGCTAGAAATGTAGGTTTGCCTTTCCTTAATCTTTCTTCTAACATAAGTCGTAAGGTCAGTATTGCCTCACGTGTTCCAATATTTCTACGGAATCCAAGCTGATTTTCCCCGAGGTCGGCTTCTACCAGTTTTTCCATTCGTCTGTAAAGAATTCGTGTTAGTATTTTGCAGCTGTGACTTATTAAACTGATTGCTCGGTAATTTTCACATCTGTCAACACCTGCTTTCTTTGGGATGGCAATTATTATATTCTTCTTGAAGTCTGAGGGTATTTCGCCTGTCTCATGCATCTTGCTCACCAGATGGTAGAGTTTTGTCAGGACTGGCTCTCCCAAGGCCGTCAGTAGTTCTAATGGAATGTTGTCTACTCCCTGGGCCTTGTTTCGACTCAGGTCTTTCAGTGCTGTGTGAAACTCTTCACGCAGTATCTTATCTCCCATTTCATCTTCATTTTCATCCTCTTCCATTTCCATAATATTGTCCTCAAGTACATCGCCCTTGTATAGACCCTCTACATACTCCTTCCACCTTTCTTCTTTCCCTTCTTTTCTTATAACTGTGTTTCGATCTGAGCTGTTGATATTCATACAAGTGGTTCTCTTTTCTCCAAAGGTCTCTTTAATTTTCCTGTAGGCAGTATCTATCTTACCCCTCGTGAGATAAGCCTCTACATCCTTACATTTGTCCTCTAGCCATCCCTGCTTAGCCATTTTGCACTTCCTGTCGATCCCATTTTTGAGGCGTTTGTATTCCTTTTTGCCTGCTTCATTTACTGCATTTTTATATTTTCTCCGTTCATCAGTTAAATTCAATATTTCTTCTCTTACCCAAGGATTTCTACTAGCCCTCGTCTTTTTACCTACTTGATCCTGTGCTGCCTTCACTACTTCATCCCTCAGAGCTACCCATTCTTCTTCTACTGTACTTCTTTCCCCCATTCCTGTCAATTGTTCCCTTATGCTCTCCCTGAAACTTTCTACAACCTCTGGTTCTTTCAGTTTATCCAGGTCCCATCTCCTTAAATTCCCACCTTTTTGCAGTTTCTTCAGTTTTAATCTACAGTTCATAACCAATAGATTGTGGTCAGAGTTCACATCTGCCCCTGAGATGTCTTACAATTTAAAACCTGGCTCCTAAATCTCTGTCTTACCATTATATAATCTATCTGATACCTTCTAGTATCTCCAATATTCTTCCATGTATACAACCTTCTTTCATGATTCTTGAACCAAGTGTTGGCTGTGTTTAACTTATGCTCTGTGCAAAACTCTACGAGGCGGCTTCCTCTTTCATTTCTTAGCCCCAATCCATATTCACCTACTACGTTTCCTTCTCTTCCTTTTCCTACTCTCGAATTCCAGTCACCCATGGCTATTAAATTTTCGTCTCCCTTCACTACCTGAATAATTTCTTTTATCTCATCATACATTTCATCAATTTCTTCATGATCTGCAGAGCTAGTTGGCATGTAAACTTGTACTACTGTAGTAGGCGTGGGCTTCTTGTCTATCTTGGCCACAATAATGCGTTCACTATGCTGTAAGTAGTAGCTTACCCACACTCCAATTTTTTTTATTCCTTATTAAAGCTACTCCTGATTTACCCCTATTTGATTTTGTATTTATCACCCTGTATTCACCTGACCAAAAGTCTTGTCCCTCCTGCCACCGAACTTAACTAATTCCCACTGTATCTAACTTTAACCTATCCATTTCCCTTTTTAAATTTTCTGACCTACCTGCCCGATTAAGGGATCTGACATTCCACGCTCCGATCTGTAGAACGCCAGTTTTCTTTTTCCTGATAATGACGTCCTCTTGAGTAGTCCCCGCCCAGAGATCCGAATGGGGGACTATTTTACGTCCGGAATATTTTACCCAAGAGGACGCCATCATCATTTAACCGTACAGTAAAGCTGCATGCCCTCGGGAAAAATTAAGGCCGTAGTTTCCCCTTGCTTTCAGCCGTTCTCAGTACCATCACAGCAAGGCCGTTTTGGTTAGTGTTACAAGGCAGGATTAGTCAATCATCTAGACTGTTGCCCCTGCAACTACTGAAAAGGCTGCTGCCCCTCTTCAGGAACCACACGTTTGTCTGGCCTCTCAACAAATACCCCTCCATTGTGGTTGCACCTACGGTACGGCCATCTGTATCGCTGAGGCACGTAAGCCTCTCCACCAACGGCAAGGTCTATGGTTCATGGGGGGTAAATTAGCTTACCACGCCTATTTTCATTCTCTGCTTTCGTATGGCATCATACTCTGGGGTAAAAGAGTGTTCATTGCACAAAAGCGTGTAATCAGAATAATTGCTGGAGCGCATCCAAGATCATCCTGCAGACACTTATTTAAAGAGCTAGAGATCCTCACTGTAGCCTCACAATATATACATATATATATATATATATATATATATATATATATATATATATATATATATATATATATATTCACTTACGAAATTTGTTATTAACAGTCCGAACGAATTCAAAAGTAATAGCAGTGTACATGGCTACAACACTAGGACAAAGGATGATCTTCACTACTCAAGGTTAAATCTAACTTTGGCTCAGAAGGAGGTAAAGTATGCTGCCACAAAAGTCTTTGGTCACTTACCATTGCATCATAAGTCTGACAGATAGCCATATAGCAATTCAGAGGAAATTAAAAGAATTTCTTAATGGCAACTCCTTATACTCAATAGATGAATTTATGGGTATAGTAAGTGGGTAATTCCCCCCCCCCCCCCCCACCAGCCCCCAAAAAAAAATAAAAATATTAAGTGTCATGTAATATTTTGTGTAATGTAATATCTTGTATAGATACCTTTTATTAACCTGACACGTTCCACATCATTACGAAGTGTCGTATTCATGATCTATGGAACAAGTACTCATCTAATCTACAATGTGCATTAATATCCGTACCATGTAATCACGTCATATACCACAGCGCTGGGTCCGTATTTCTTGCATTATTTATCGCACGAAAGTTGCGTTAACAATCGCCGATGTACCTGAGCCTAAGGTTACGTTCACAGTGGCAGCGACAACGGTCGTCAGATGCCACGGCCAGAGGTCGCCCGATAACATCGGCCGACAGCCTGGCCACAGCGCGTCCGATCTCCCTCTTCAGTGTTTGATGGGGCCAAGGAGAGGTTTGATTTTAACCTTCAAGGATGAGATGAATACCACAACATCTCTGTGTGCTTGGAGACGAGTGCTACAATGGGGCTTTTGCTATTAAAAAGATGCCGAATGCATGTGCATGAGCTATATATCTGTCTTGAAAAGAACGTGGCGAGTACTGTATCCTCTGCCCTTAGTTTCTGGAATTAACAGACACGTTTTACAAACATATTACATGAATGAGAAATTTTCTGTTACTTACTCCAGATAATTCGTAGTAGCCTTGAAAAGCATAATTAAAACACCCTGTTTTGCTGAATTTATTTTAAGTTGTGCAGACATACGTTAATTAACCTTCAGCGGCTGTCATTCAGAATACTCGTGAAAGACAAACATAAAACTTCGAATAAGATACTCTGAACACCTAAACCACTGAAAAGTGGAAAAGGATATCCCACATTTGCAAACCACTTCATGTAAGAGAATCACCATCCTACTGGCACAAAAACACCACTAAGCTGAAGTAATAATTTCTAGGCAATTAATGTACACCTATTACAACCCACAACAGTTTCACTGCAGCGACTTTAAGACACCATCCCTTTCAAGTGAACAAATTATTTTTGAGGTTAAATTTCCAACACAAATTTTGCCTGCTTGTGATTCGCAATAAACCTGCGATTTCAGTCCATATATTCTGAATTATATCCAGATTATATATGTCATCCTCAGGATAACACAATCTCCTTCTTTGAATGAAATTGTCAGTTTTCACAGTCTATATTTCGTGTTACGTCAGCCAGTATTACTTAAGAAAACGAACTGATTTGAATTTAGGCCGGCCGGAGTGGCCGAGCGGTTCTAGGCGCTACAGTCTGAAACCGCGCGACGCTACGGTCGCACGTTCGCATCCTGCCTCGGGCATGGATGTGTGTGATGTCCTTAGGTTAGTTAGGTTTAAGTAGTTCTACGTTCAAGGGGACTGATGACCTCAGAAGTTAAGTCCCATAGTGCTCATAGCCATTTGAACCATTTTTTTGATTTGTATTTCATCGGTTTTCGTCCTAAGTCTGTACGTTCGATCAGCTACATTGTGATTGTGCACATAGTAGCGTATTGATTTTAAAAATGGCTCTGAGCACTATGGGACTTAACTTCTGAGGTCATCAGTCTCCTAGAACTTAGAACTACGTAAACCTAACTAACCTAAGGACATCACACACATCCATGCCCGAGGCAGGATTCGATCCTGCGACCGTAGCGGTAACGCGGTTCCAGACTGTAGCGACTAGAACCGCACGGCCACCCCGGCCGGCTGATTTTAAAAGATCAGACATATTCGTCCGATGTCGGTAGTCAGCGGAATCCACCGATATCGGCGCCACTGTGATCGCAGCCTAAGGCTAAATGTTCGTCTTTTAATGCAAATTTTGTGCGACAAATAAGGCAAAGCACATGGACCCAGTGTTGTAGTATATGACGTGGCTACACGGTGCGGAAATTAACGCAGAACAGAAATAGTCCAGACAGTAATAGGCGGAAGATGAGCTGACCTGAACAGTATATTGACAGTCTTTTAAATATGTACGTGTAAGTTCATGGACACTGTGGAAGTTGGAAGTGCATCCAGAAGAGCCAGGAAAGTATATATTTTCATAACTTAACGAGAAGAGTCAGAAATATTTTAACCACTTGTGACAGATGTCAACATGTAAAAGTCAACAACAAAACTAGCAGAGGACTCAACAGAATACCATCCCAAAGAAAGAGATGGAACTAGTAGACATTGATTTATATGGGCAAATACCAAATGCAAAATGAGGGTACAGTCATGTCTTTGTTAGGGTAGATCTCTTTTTCAGAATTCATAAACTTCTAATCTATAAGAGAGCAGCCATAAAAGTGTGGGGGGTAGAAACTCCGTGGAGTTGTCCGGAACAGTATCACTGCCCTGAGTTAGCTCATCTAACCTCAACGGACCTTCAATTAGTTCACTCTGATGAGTGTTTGTGACAACATGCTTTGTACCTTGTAGAACAATAAAATATATTTAAATGGAATCATACGACCTGTTAATTGTTATTATATGTAACTACTATCATCATTGCTGTACTTCCTACGTAGTGCCCCAGAAATTTCAACCACGCTGCATTTAAAATGTAAAATTCCCCACACCAGTCTGTTGTCCTACAATGCAGCAGCTCCCTTCAGCTCAACCATTTCCTACTCTGAGGGACATCAATCTCGCCTCATTGTCAAGCCTGTGAATTCCATGAACTTTCCGTGCTTCAGTATGGTACAATTTCGCCAAAACCTGGGCAAAGTATCCAATTCAGCAGTGTGTAGTGAACCGATGACAATGCTTCCATTGTTTCCACATCTACCACGCCAAACTCACGTCACTTCACACCAAATTGGCCAATGAAATATTTTGATTTCCCAGTGTGCCTTATCAGTGACAGCATTGTAATGATGCCAGGTTGCTATTTGCCTAGAAATTCGGCTATGACAGTGAATGTGATTCCAGCTGAAGAATGGCTTCCTGCTGTACCATTTCTTAGTACAAATAGTACTTGAGCTCCCATGTGGGAAATAATGACACTTATCCCCATATACACTCTTTAAGTCCAAACCAATTTACAACAATTTACTGCCTCATGGACAAAATAATATGGGTTCAAGTGATATTCCTGGACATCAAAGCAAACTACCCGACACATACTATGTTTTCATACAGCATTCGCCCATATCATCTGCATCGCAATTGCTGCCACGTCACCTGAGTAACATCACATCTCCACCCCTCACCCACGTTCACATGTATCCACTAGCGCTACACATGATGCTCACACACTGCAACTACTCTATGCATGTGTAACGTCCAGATTCAACAAACTGCCTTAATAGATTCATTACCTCATGAGCATACCATGTACTCACAGCATCCAGCAGCTCCTGTGCACCTGCCGGTCACGCCCACCTCCACACTTGGCTCATGTCTATTGCAACGCATATTCATTTATCCCCTCATGACACAATCCGTCTGAACGCTTCCATACCTGCCACACATATTGTGCCACATTTCTCTTTCCTATGTTATGATGCGCTGCTTCCCAATGCTTCCATGCCTACTGTGCCTACAGTGCTGTGTATCTCTTTGCCACTTTATGATGCGCTACTCCATGACACCTCTGCTCATGCTGCATCTACCGTGTCAGCCAGTGCTTACCTCATGTTGCTGCCAGCCTCACATAACCATGACCCTTATCATTCTGCATATCCTCAGCAAGACTCCATCTGTTGAACATGGACTCGCCTACGCTGTGGTTCACTCTTAGTGAGTGCATAATGCAGTCCACAGGCATCACTGAGGACATTGACAAATTTGCAGTACTTCTTAAGCACCTCAGTGATAACGCCGATCCCATTAGTGACTTTCTGCTTGATGTCCACACACAAACAAACAAATACAAGCCTGTCAAGGCCCTACTGTTTCAACATCTATCCCACTCAGCAGAGGAACACCTTCATCTAGTGATAACTGAACCTCACTCTATCGCAGAAGGCCTTTCACACTGTGGCACAAGCTTCACCTGGAAACTGATATGAGCCTACCCTGGATTATGCCCTGTGGAATTTGTGACTATTAAAACTGCTGGAGAGCATTCAATCAGCGATGCTCATGTACAAGGATGCTTCACCATATTTCAAACTATGCATGGCTGACAGAATGTTAGCACTTGCACAGAGCTGCCTCTTCATTAATTCTCATTGTAAATGCGCTACAGCTGACAGCATCCCCACCTAAATTGTGGCAACAAAAGAACCCAGCTGAGCCTAGCCAACACACTGCCTGTGATCTTGGTCACCACTGTGCACTTCCTACCACGCAGAAGCCAGCCACCCAACGTCTACTGGACTCGCTGAACCTTACATTCACTACTGCTCCATGAGGTTTTCTGGGTGCCAAACATAAAAAAATGCCTACAGTGCAGACTATCACTGGTGCGCCTCCGCCCAGTCGCTGATCCTTACCTGCCAATAAAAACAGTGCGGGTCGGCTGGGCACTACACACGCTAGCATGCTCTGCCTCTGCTGGTTCCACCCTCACTTTAGCTCTGACACACTACGTTGCATACAGCCTTGTTCATACCCAAACTGATCTCACGGCCTGGTACCAGTGCATCAGGTCACTCGTCCACTTCAGGTCTCCTCAAATAATCACTTTTAACACCATCTGCTGGTCTCATCTACCCAGATGGCTCTCGCCTCTTTGTTTAAGATGCACAACTAAATTCTTTCCTTCTAATCAACAGAGCTGATGTCAGCTGATTACACACTCTCTCACTCCTGCTACATTTTCACCTTCACCCATGCAACTTTGCACAGCTGATGACTGGGATACTGGTGGTTGGCACCACCTCCATCACTCTCGATCTTGGAAACCACACACCTATGCCCTGGAAGTTCTTGGTGGCTGAAATGGTGGAACCCATCTTAGTAGTTGACTTCCTCAGGCCTTACTGTTTACTCCCAGACCTGAACTGTGCTCTGCTCCTGCACCACGATGGCCAACAGCTGATCAGCAGCAAGTCCAGTGACTCGCTTCCTGCGAATGATATGCCATCATGTCCTACTTCACAGTCAGAGACGCCCCTCGATGTTATCTTGAAATGCCAAATGCTTACTGGTGAGCTCCACATGACATATGTCATGCACTCTGAATTGTGGTGTTCCAACTGAGATATGCGAGCAGCCAATGACATTCTCCATTTATGCATCGTCAAGACATTTAGTGAGCATCATACAGCACAACAACAACTCGCTGTTCTGCCACATCTACACCCATTGCCTGATGATGAAAACATTGCGTCGGCCTCGAAACAGTTCATTCAAGTTCCATTACCTAAATGTTCTCGCCCAACCACACCCAGTGTTACTGACAGTGCCTCTGCGACCAGGTTGTCTGTTGATGATGGTGTTACAATAACACCTATCACTATGTCCTCAGATCCCACATCACGCCGGTCCATCTGGCCACAGACTATTTGTACCATCTCTGACAGGGTAGTTCACTGCATCAACAACGACCCCAGCCTGCTAGTCTGCCATCATCTTCGTTTCCTACCTCTCAACAAACTGAAAGCGGCAAAAGCCACCATGGACAAACTCTTGCATGCTGGTATTGTACAGAGCCATCCAACAGTGCCTGGGCTTCTCCTATCAAGCTCGCTGTTCGTTTTTGGAACACAACCTACGACCAGCTTAGAGACAGAAGTGATGACACTTTCTGTTGGACGTGACCATTATTTTGCAGGACAATGCTCAAGCACGTACAGTGCAAGCTGTTACTGATTTGTTTGACTGATGGGGCTGCTAAGTGCTGTGCCACCTACTGCATGCCCCTGACTTAAGCCCTCGTAAGTTCAACTCGATTTCTAAACTGGAGGAAACACTTCATAGCATTCACTTCAGAACTGCGACAAATTCGTCAGGTAATAGACTGTGTCGCTCGAGCAGTTAACACAACTGGCACTACTAAGAGTCTCCTACGACTTCCACATCGCTGGCAATGGGTTATACACAATTCTGGTGACTACTCTGAAGGTCAGTAAAACTTTGAAACACGTATCTATTTTGCACGAGCTGTAAATAAATAATTGCCATTATTAAAGTGCCGACCCTCGTACTTGGCGACTGTTTGGCGATTATCTGTACTTCAACGCCCTGATTGTAATAGACAGCTGCCCTGTACTGAACTTACAAGACTTCGCACATGAACTTGCTGGTTCAAAAAATGGTTCAAATGGCTCTGAGCACTACGCGACTTAACCTCTGAGGTCACACGTCGCCTAGAACTTAGAACTAATTAAACCTAACTAACCTAAGTACATCACACACATCCATGACCGAGGCAGGATTCAAACCTGCGACCGTAGCGGTCGCGCGGTTCCTGACTTTAGCGCCTAGAACCGCACGGCCACTCCAGCCGGCCGAACTTGCTGGTACTACCATAGTCAGTGTTACTGAATGTAAAAGGATCTATTTTCGGATACCTATGGCTGATGAGGATATACCAAAAATTACAATAATCACGTCATTCGGTCGTTTTTATTTTTTATTTATGACTTACAGGTTAAAAAAGGCGGCTCGGACCTGGCAGAGGTTTACTGACAGCCTGCTATTTAATATCTGTTATGCTTACCTAGTTGACGTGATAATTTTCTCGCAGTTTCCTGATGGACATGAGATTCATTTACGCACCATGTTGGGCAAGTTAGTGGCACAATTAATAACAACATACGACAACTGCAGTAACTGTGTCAACTTCGTTCGACATTTGGTTGACACTTTGGGGATATGCCCCACGCTGGAGAAAAGAAACAAATTTGCCTCGTCCCTCATCCCTTGGACCATCAACACCTACAAAGTTTCCTCGGAGTCATTAATTTTTACAGGCATCCCGGCAAACGAGCATGACGTGGACGCCTGAAATGAAAACGGCCTTCGAAAAGTTTAAATCTGACCTCACACAAATTGTCACCCTCGCCCTTCCGTAGCTGGACGCACACCTCGTCATCTACATCTACATCTACATCTACATCTACATGGAGACTTTGCAAATCACATTTAAGTGCCTGGCAGGGGGTTCATCGAACCACCTATACAATTCTCTAGTATTCCAACGTCGTATATTGCGTGGAAAGAACGAACACCTATATCTTTCCGTACGGGCTCTGATTTCCCTTATTTTATCGTGGTGATCGTTTCTCTCTATGTAGGTCGGTGTCAACAAAATATTTTCGCGTTCGGAGGAGAAAGTTGGAGATTGGAATTTCGTGAGAAGATTCCGTCGCAACGAAAAACGCCTTTCTTTTAATGTTGTCCAGCCCAAATCCTGTATCATTTCAGTCACGCTCTCTCCCATATTTCTTGATAATACAAAACGTGCTGCCCGCTTTGAACTTTTTCGATGTACTCCGTCAGTCCTATCTGGTAAGGATCCCACACCGTGCAGCAATATTCTAAAAGAGGAGCGACAAGCGTAGTGTAGGTAGTCTCCTTAGTAGATCTGTTACATTTTCTAAGTGTCTTGCCAATAAAACTCAGTCTTTGGTTAGCCTACCCCACACATTTTCTGTGTGCTCCTTCCAATTGAAGTTGTTCGTAATTGTAATGCCTTGGTATTTAGTTGAATGTACGGCCTTTAGATTTGACTGATTTATCGTGTAACCGAAGTTTAACGAATTCCTTTTAGCACTAATGTGAATGACCTCACACTTTTCGTTATTTAGGGTCAACTGCCAATTTTCGCACCATTCAGATATCTTTTCTAAATCGTTTCGCAATTTTTTTTGATCTTCTGATGACTTTATTAGTCGATAAACGACAGCGTCATCTGCAAACAACCGAAGACGGCTGCTCAGATTGTCTCCCAAACCGTTTATATAAATAAGTAACAGCAAAGGGCCTATAACACAACCTTGTTCAACGCCAGAAATCACTTCTGTTTTACTCGATGACTTTCCGTCAGTTACTACGAACTGTGACCTTTCTGACAGGAAGTCACAAATCCAATCTCATAACTGAGACGATATTCCATAAGAACGCAATTTCACTACAACCTGCTTGTGTGGTACAGTGTCAAAAGCCTTCCGGAAATTCAGAAATACGGAATCGATTTGAAATCCCTTGTCAATAGCACACAACAATTCATACGAGTAAAGAGCTAGTTGTGCTTCACAAGAACGCTGTTTTCTAAACCCATGTTGACTGTGTGTCAATAGACCGTTTTCTTCGAAGTATTCATAATGTTCGAACACAATATATGTTCCAAATCCTGCTGCATATCCACGGTGATGATATGGGCCAGTAATTATGTGAATTACTCCTATTACCTTTCTTGCATATTAGTGTGACCTGTGCAACTTTCCAGTCTTGGGTACTGATCTTTCGTCAAGCGACCGGTTGTGAATGCTTGTTGAGTATGGAGCTAATGCATACTCTGAAAGGAACCTAACTGGTATACAGTCTGGACCAGAAGACTTGCCTTTATTAAGTGATTAAAGTTGCTTCACTATTCCGAGGATATTTACTTCTACGTTACTCATGTTGGCAGCTGTTCTTGATTCGAATTCTGGAATATTTACTTCGTCTTCTTTTGTGAAGGCATTTTGGAAGGTTTTGTGAAGGCATTTAGGAAGGCTGTGTTTAGTAACCCTGCTTTGGCAGCACTGTCTTCGATAGTATCTCCATGGCTATTGCGCAGAGAAGGCTTTGATTGTTTCTTGCCCCTAACATACTTCACATACGAGCAGAATCCCTTTGGATTTTCTGCCAGGTTTCGAGACAAAGTTTCGTTGTGGAAAATGTTATAAGCATCTCGCATTGAAGTCCGCGCTAAATTTCGAGCTTCTGTAAAAGATCGCCAATATTGAGGACTTTGCGTCTGTTTAAATTTGACATGTTTGTTTCGTTGTTTCTTCAACAGTATTCTGACCGGTTTTGTGTACTAATTAGGATCAACTCCGTCGGTTGTTAATTTATTTGGTATAAATCTCTCAATCGCTGCCGATACTATTTCTTTGAATTCAAGCCACATCTGGTCTACACTTACATTATTAATTTGGAAGGAGTGGACATTGTCTCTCAGGAAGGCGTGAAGTGAATTTTTATCTGCTTTTTTGAATAGGTATATTTTTCGTTTATTTTTGGAGGATTTGGGGGTTACAATATTCAATCTCGCTACGACAACCCTGTGTTCGCTAATCCCTGTATCGGTTTTGATCCTCGTTTTTAGGATTGTTTGTTGCTAAGTGGTCAAGTGTGTTTTCACAACCGTTTACTATTCGTGTGGGCTCAGGAACTAACTGCTCGAAATAATTTTCAGAGAATGCGTCTAGCACAATTTCCGATGATGTTTTATGTGTACCTCCAGAATTAAAAACGTATTTTCGCCAACATATCGAAGGTAAATTAAAGCCATCACCAACTATAACCGTATGAGTCAGGTGCGAGTTGAAATCCAACTCAAGTTTTCTTTGAATCTTTCAGCAACTGTATCATCTGAATTGGGAGGTCGGTAAAAGAATCCAATTATCATTTCACTCCGGTTGCCAACTCACAGGAACTATCTACTTCAATTTCGCGACAAGATAATCTACTTCTAACGGCAACAAACACGCCACCGCCAATCGTGTTTAGCCTATCCTTTCGGAACACCGTTAGGTTCTTCGCAAAAATTTCGGCTGAGCTTCTTCTCTCGCTTTCAGTGCCTATAACGATTTGAGCATCAGTGCTTTCTATTAGCGCTTGGAGCTCTGGTACTTTCCCAACACAGCTACGACAATTTACAACTGTTATACCTATGGCTCCTTTATCTACGTTCTTCCTGTGTTCACCGTGCACCCTCTGTGACTGAAGCCCTTCTTGTGTCTTCCCGAGACCCTCTAACCTAAAAGACCGCCCAGTCCACGCCACACAACCCCTGCTACCCTGTAGCCGCCTCCTGCGTATAGTGGACACCTGACCTATTCAGTGGAACACAAAACCCAACCATCCTTTGGCGCAAGTCGAGGAATCTGCAGCCTACATGGTCGCAGAACCGCCTGAGTCTCTGATTCAGACCCTCCACTCGGCTCTGTACCAGAGGTCCGCAATCGGTCCTGTCGTCTATGCTGCAAATGTGAGCTCTCCTTTCATCTTTCAAGCAAGACTGGCAGCCTTTACCACTTCTGTCAGCCACTCGAAGCCAGAGAGAATCTCTTCTGATCCAAAATGACACGCATCTTTGGTATTGACGTGAGCAACCACCTGTAGTTTGCTGCATCCTGTGCTCTTCATGTCATCCGGAAATATCCTTTCCACATCTGGAGTCACTCTACCCGGTATGCACACGGAGTGCACATTGGTTCTTTCCCTTCTTGGCAGCCATGTCCCTAAAGGACCCCATAACACGCCTAAAGCCGTCGGCACACGGGCCGTGCATTCCAACGTTGAGCGTTGAGTGTGCCGAGTCCACCGTGCTGCTGAACGCTCACAAACGATGCGACTCGTGCATACGGTACGCGCGACCCAGCGTGCTCACATGCGACGGCAGCGCGCTCCAGCGGCAGTTGTTGACTGCAGTTGACGCGCGCGAGCTAAATAACATATAGGCAAGTGTTTACGAAACGAAGACGCCTAAACTGGCTGCTTTAGCTTTACTAGCAACTATCGATGACGAGAGGAGAGGTAGTTGCATTAACCACTGCACCAACCAGACACACTGTTTACCACAATTGCATGGACTGTCTCGCCATGCCTCCCATCTGACCAAAACCCCCGCCCATGTCTAAAAGAACAGACCATGCGGAATATGCCGCTATGATACATATTATGTAAACTGAAGGTAGATGGAGAGGAAAGGAAAGAAAAGGGAAGGAACCATTGATGGCAGCTGTATCGGGAGTTCATGCAGAATCAGCAGCAACAAGTGAAAACGTGTGTCACACAGTGATTCGATCAGGGATCTACTGTTTACTAGGAAATTGCATTAACCACTGCACCACCTGTACACAGTGTTTCTGGCAACTGGGCGAACTATCTTGCCCCCCTCCCCCTCCACCATGGCTGACCCACACTCCCACCAGAACCAGCCTATCAGCAGTCACTGTTCGTGTCCTCCACTCTCTCCATCTCTACTTTGAGATTTCTGCAGGACAAATGTAATTGTGCATCCACACTGAAGATGTGGATTCATTCTCTATTGAGGTAAATAAGTTAAATGAATGTATGGTGTCTGTTCTTTTGACATCTGTATAATTTATTCACCTTGATGGGCAACCAATTCACCACATTCAGAGCAGATGCACAATTATGTTCAAGCTTCTGCAGCAATCTGAAGATAATGTGCATGGAGGATATGATGGGGACTGTGGATAGGTGGTACTAGATGGGTGAGTAGCTTGGCTATGAGATACTGTGAGATAGTCATGCAACTGCAATAAACACTGTGATAAACACTTTGTCCAGGTGTTCAGCGGCAACCAATAGTAGACGTCTTCTCCAAATGATCAGGGTTAACTGTGTGGACCAATGGTTTACATCCCTCGACATTGTACAGCATGGGCAGTAAGTAAATGCTTACCACACCTCACACATCCCCTATGTGGCACAAGTTTCTGGTCCCGATTACCCTCACACGTCATAAGTTGATGACGATGGAATCCTTTGTCTGTACCGGGATGTTATTTAACGTTCAGTATTCATCCTTGCCCTCCCACAGGAGGATGGTGGAGTAGGCTTATTCCATGTGCCAGACAGAGTTATGACACTTTTTGTTAACTCCCGACTGAAAGTCTGGCGTCGCTGCCTGACGAGCCTAATCGGACCGTTTTTGCATGAATGCACGCCAGTCTCCATGTCAGTCCCAGTCATGTTGTAAGACATTACAACCCCCTTTTATCACTTTCGACACTTCTTTCTTGAATTAAGTTACATCCTGCACTCCTTACCCCTTTATGTATACTCTGGACAAAGACTGTAGACGACACATTACAAATTTGTCGATCCCCCAACTTCATTGAACACGTTTCCCCAGATCACATGGCGTCGTGTGTGGTAAGCGCAACACGCTGGTTATATTGATATCAGCGTCCAGTCAGCCTGGTATATCACCATCAATGGCAAACAGGTCAACCAGTTTCATTTGCACCACATCCGCCTCACTGCACACCCACCTGCGTTTACTGTGGTGTGGAGGACACAGACGCTCCTCAGTTCTCATGTGGTCCATTGTCTGACGTCTGGAGGCTCGTGCAGCATATCTTAGCTTTCCTTACCCAACAGACACCTGCTCAGATCATTTTCCTGATGCTTTTATTCCTGGATGTGATTCACTATCCTGCACCAAAAGCTATTGCTGTGAATTGGATACGCTGCCATACGGTCCGCTACATTTTTGGCCCTGACGAGAATTCAGAACTAGGTTACTGGACGTACCCTAACGATCGACACTGTACACTTGTTCACAACCCCAGATACAACATGTTCTTTTCCAGTTTTCTACGGAGCGCCTTTCATGACCCGCCTTCCAGCCGAAACGTCCAAGCCATGAGATGCTGATACCTTTTTCCCGACATTATGTTCTGAAGCCACTACAAACAGAGTCTCCATTAAATTTTCGAGAAGACACATTTGGACGTTCCGCCAATCAGAAGGCGTTAGTGACTCCTGGAATTCTGGTACATAGACTAACTTAATTTAAAACATTTAAAAATTAAAAAAAGTAAATAAGTAAAAGAAAATAAAAATATATATACAGGGTATTCCATTGATTGTGACCGGTCCAAATATCTCACGAAATAAGCGTCAAACGAAAAAACTGCAAAGAACGAAGCTTGTCTTGCTTGAAGGGGGAAACCAGATGGCACTATGGTTGGCCCGCTAGATGGCGCTGCCATAGGTCAAACGGATATCAACTGCGTTTGTTTAAATAGGAACCCCCATTTTTTTTATTACATATTCGTGTAATATGTAAAGAAATATGAATGTTTTAGTTGAACCACTTTTTTCGCTTTGTGATAGATGGTGCTGTAATAGTCACAAACATATGGCTCACAATTTTAGACGAACAGTTGAGAACAGGTAGGTTTTTTAAATTAAAATACAGAACGTAGGTACGTTTGAACATTTTATTTCGGTTGTTCCAATGTGATACATGTACCTTTGTGAACTTATCATTTCTGAGAATGCATGCTGTTACAGCGTGATTACCTGTAAATACCACATTAATGCAATAAATGCTCAAAATGTTGTCGATCAACCTCAATGCATTTGGCAATACGTGTAACGACATTCCTCTCAACAGCGAGTAGTTCGTCTTCCGTAATTTCACACACGCATTGACAATGCGCTGACGTATGATGTCAGGCGTTGTCGGTGGATCACGGTAGCAAATATCCTACAGCTTTCCCCACAGAAAGAAATCCGGGGACGTCAGATCCTATGAACGTGCGGGCCATGGTATGATGCTTCGACGACCAATCCACCTGTCATGAAACATGCTATTCAATACCGCTTCAACCGCACGCGAGCTATGTGCCGGACATCCATTATGTTGGAAGTACATCGTCATTCTGTCATGCAGTGAAACATCTTGTAGTAACATCGGTAGAACATTATGTAGGAAATCAGCATACATTGCACCATTTAGATTGTCATCGATAAAATAGGGGCCAATTATCCTTCCTCCCATAATGCCGCACCATACATTAACCCCCCAAGGTCACTGATGTTCCACTTGTCGCCGCCATTGTGGATTTTCCGTTGCCCAATAGTGTATATTATGCCGATTTACGTTACCGCTGTTGGTGAATGACGCTTCGTCGCCAAATAGAACGCGTGCAAATATCTGTCATTGTCCCGTAATTTCTCTTCTGCCCAGTGGCAGAACTGTACACGACGTTCAAAGTCGTCACCATGCAATTCCTGGCGCATAGAAATATGGTACGTGTGCAATCGATGTTGATGCAGATGTGCGGATTAGCAAAATGGCTCTGAGCACTATGGGACTTAACTTCTGAGGTCATCAGTCCCCTAGAACGTAGAACTACTTAAACCTAAGTAACCTAAGGACACCACACACATCCATGCCTGAAGCAGGATTCGAACCTGCGACCGTAGCGGTTGCGCGGCTCCAGACTGTAGCGCCCAGAACCGCTCGGCCACTCCGGCCGGCGCGGATTAGCCACAACAGCAGCTAAAACACCTACTTGGGCATCATCATTTATTGCAGGTCGTGATTGACGTTTCACATGTGGCTGAACACTTCCTGTATCCTTAAATAACGTAACTATCTGGCGAACGGTCCAGACACTTGGATGAAGTCGTCTAGGATACCGAGCAGTATACATAGCACACGCCCGTTTGGCATTTTGATCATAATAGCCATACATTAACACGATATAGACCTTTTCTGCAATTGGTAAACGGTCCTTTTCAACGCGAGTAATGTATCACGAAGCAAATACTGTCCACACTGGCGGAATGTTATATGATACCACGTACTTATGCGTTTGTGACTACTACAGTGCCATCTATCACAAAGCGAAAAAAATGGTCCAACTAAAACATTCATAATTCTTTATGTACTACACGAATAAGTAATTAAAATGGGGGTTCCTATTTTTAAAAAAACCAGTTGATGTCCGTTTGACCTAGGGCAGCGGGCCAACCATAGCGCCATCTGGTTTTCCCCTTCAAGCTATACGAGTTTCGTTCTTTGAAGTTTTTTCGTTTGACGCTTATTTCGTGAGATATTTGGCCCGGTCATTATCAATGGACCACCCTGTATCTAAGCATAAAGACAACAAAAAATAACATAAAAATGCAATAAAATAAACAAACAAAAACAAGCCCATACACAACTACTTTCATTTTCATCGCTACTCTCTATGTTCTTCCCCCTTACTTTTTTCTTTTCCTACACCCTTGTAGTAATAGGTTAGTTGTTTTGGGATAGGCCTAGATAGGCGCCAACGCCTGAAGAGGTGCATTTTTGTTTTGTTAGGGACAAGTGGCGATGGCAAGTAGATATTTTTGTAGTTTTCCCTTTCTTGTCCAGGGGCAAAAAAGAAAACAAATAAAGAAGGTGGCCCAGTTGTTACCACAACTGCCTAATAAGCAGGAGATCCCTTGTTGAATCCGAGTCTGGCACACACTTTCGCTCATTACCACTGAATCAACATTAAGTCCCAATTCATCTGACATCAATAGCTCCTTTTCTTTTCTTTGCTTCTACACCCTCCACCTTCAGTTTACATAATATTTGTTACAGCTGCGGATTCCACTTAGTGTCTGTCATTTTGGTCATTTCTGAAAGAACAGTCACCATGCGTTCATATAACTGATTCGTATCCATCACCTTCAGTGCAGATGCGCAGTTACGCACAACCTTCTGCAGGAATCTCAAAATAGCGAGCATGGAGGACATGGACAGGGACTGCATATAGGTGACACTGTGTCGTCGTGATAAACACTGTGTGCGCGTGGTGCAGTTGATAATCCAACTGCCTAGTCAGCAGAACATTCCATGTTGAATTTTTCAGCACATATTTTCGCTCATCGCCTCTGATTCTACATAAATTCCCAATGCAGCTGACATCAAAAGTTCCTTTACCTTCAATTTACATAATGTGTTTTACAGCTGCAGATCCCGCGTGGTGTCTGTCGTTTTCAATGTGTCCGAAAGAATGGAGACTATGCATTCATATAACTGATTCACTTGATAGGTAATGAGTCTTCTACCTTCAGTGTGGATGCACAATTACGTTCAACCTTCTGCGGAAATGTAAGAGTAGCGAGCAAGGATGACATGGAGGGGGACTGCAGTTAGGTGGCACTCCATGGCAGTGTGGGTCAGCCAGTGTGTGTGCTGAGGCAAGCCACGCAATCGCGACGAACAATGTGTCTGGGTGGCGCAATTTCTAAAGCAAGTGCCTAGTAAGCAGCTGAGTCTTGGTTTGGCACACATTTTCTTTCATCATTGCTGATTCCGCATAAGGCCTTAATGCAGCTGACATCAATAGTTCCTTTCCTTTCTCTTTTACATAATGTGTTTCACAGCTGCGAATTCTGTGTGGTGTCTGTTCTTTCAGACATGTCCAAAGCAGTGTCGTAGCGTGAGGAGAGACTTTGAGACTTAGTCTCCCCTGTATTTGTGCTTAAAAAAGATTCGATAGTAATTCATAACAAAAATATAAATAACTTTCTGCTAAGAGCTCTAAATGTGACATCAGCCTTGTAGCCCGCGCCGCACCCTGGGTATTGGCGTATTTGCCTGCTTGAGACTCGACTGCTCTGCCTCCCTTCCCTTACCTTCCCTTACCAGGCTGTGTGCGCCTGCTCCCCCTCCACTTCCTCTCTTCCACGAAGACCGGTGCGCTGCACTTGCTAGCAGGCATCGAGACTAGTCTCTGCCGCTTCTATGCAGGATTTTAACACAGAAGTGAACAGTCGCGCGGTTTGTGTTGATAGTCATTCTTGTGAGATTTTAGTGCATAATTTCGTTGTGTCACCAACATGAGTGAGCGAGCAACTGAACACCTTACAGAATTTTTATTAAAAACGCCTTTTTCTACATTAACATACCGTACGAATAAAAGTTCGAATTGAAGGACAAACGACCTACTCCTATACTCAGTGTAGTTTTTAAGTGAAGCCAGACAAAAACTCACTTTTCAGACAGCCTGGTACGAAAAGAATACTTGGCTGACTGCGATTGCAGTTAATAACAGATTATATTGTTATATATGTCTTCTGCTTGGTGGTGAAAAGGAATAGCGCAATGAGGGCATTTGTACAATAAAAAACTTTGACCGGAATGCACCAAAGCACCAGATATCAAAACATCACCTGCAGAACAAAGAATCATTTCTGTTATTGGGCAAAAGTAGAATTGAGCACGCCCTTTCTGAAGCCGCTCGGCTGACAGCAATAAAATACAACGAACAAGTTGTATCCAATAGGAGAGTATTGGCTTGTATTATTCAGGCAATTGTAATTCTTTGTAAACAAGAACTAACCTTTCGCGGCCATCGAGAGGATGAATCCTCCAGCTACAAAGATAACTATCTGGAATTGTTGGATTTACTAGCTCAAGGAGAGCAGTTAATCCAAGACCATTTGTCATCTCTTCAACCTTTAAAGGAACTTCTCCAGATATACAGAATGATGTAATAGAAATGATAACTCTGGCAGTTAATGAGAAAATAAGGTCTGAAATTCAGAACTGCAATTTCATTTCGATTGAAGCTGATGAAATAGACATGTCATGCAAGAGTCAAATGAGTATAATATTCAGATACTGTATTGCAGACAAAATTGAGGAAAGATTCGTTGGATTTTACGATGTTTATGGAGATATAACTGCTTTTTTCAGCAAATCATCAAAACGAACTGTATTGCTAAGAGAAAGGATTTAAACTGCCACATGCAAGCAATACTCGCTGGAACTTTCATTCCAGGGCAGTTTGAACAATATCTAGTCATTTCTCAGAGCTATATAGTGTTTTAAATTATACAATTGATGATACAGACTCTCAGTGGGACCCTGAATCTTTGAGCTGTGCTGTGAGAATGAAACGACGGATGGCTGATCCTACGTTTGTCTACTTGCTTTGTTTCTACCGAGACTGCATTGTTTATGTTGTTCAATTCATTAATGTTCTTCAGCCAAAATGTGTCAGTATAACTGCTTGCCACGACGAAATAAGAACTGTTCTGAGAAACTTACGGCAATTAAGAACGAAAACATTCGTTGATGAATGCATTAAATGCAGTTTGTGTTTGAATGGCAACTTATCATTCCGTGACAGTCAAAAGACATCTCTCAGGGCACTAACTTACGAGATACTGCATTTGCAAATTGTTCACATGGAAAGAAGATTTCAAGAGTTTCCCCAAATTCAATTTGTGAACTTTAGAACGAAAAGTGTTTCTCGAACTATCAAAAAGAATTCCCAAAGTTGAAACTGCTTCAGTTATTAGAACAGTACCCTTTTTTCAAACAAGAACAACTTGAAAATGCACTCTGTAAAATATACGCTGATGTGAAAAAACAACTATCTCCAAGAATCCTCTTAAAGTACACTGTCAACAATGATTTAGACTGTGTTTATGAAGAAACAACGAAGTTCCTGCGTTTGGTTTTGATCCTACCTGCAACTACAGCAAGCAGTGAACGAAGCATGAGTACTCTTAAACGAGTGAAGAATTATTCAAGGAATTCAGTGTCCAACACCCGGCTGTCGTGTTTGAGCAAGTTAGCAATAGAAAAGACACTAATTGGTGAGCTATCCAGTGAACAGATCTTTGTAGACCGAGTTATAGACTCATTTGTGGGAAGAAAAGACAGGCGCATTGCGCTTGTATACAAGAAAATGTAAGTGCTTCTTCTCTTGCTGCTGGAGTTCTACAAATTTGTCATCGTTTCTTGAACAAGTTAGTTGTTATTATTATTATTATTATTATTAGTGGCAGCGGTAGTGGTAGTAGTAGTAGTAGTTGTTGTTGTTTTATTTGATGCATTTTGTTTCATTTGTTTAAATTATAGTTTATTGTACTATTTTGTCTACCTATAATAAATATAGTCTCTCCCCAACCTTTACAACCACGCTACGCCACTGGTCCAAAGGAACAGACACCACTCATTCATATTAACGTCGTACATATCCGTAACGAAAAACGTGACACTAAATGACAGAATGTGTACCAATAATTCTAATTTTCGGTTGCGGGATGAAATTTGCGCCGTATCATTAGTGGATGGTGAATTGTGTCTTGTTTCATGAATTACGGCTACAGTGCTATATGTGATATTTGATTCATATTCATGTGGGACAATTGTGCATGAACTCAAGCTGAATGGCCAGGGAAGCAAGCTGTATAGACAAAATAGCTGCTTCAGGAAGATGGCTACAATTACTATGTTACCGGTACATCAAAAGAGAGATGGGTCTGCACTAATAAAACAATTAGTTCAAATGGCTCTGAGCACTATGGGACTCAACTGCTGAGGTCATTAGTCCCCTAGAACTTAGAACTAGTTAAACCTAACTAACCTAAGGACATCACAAACATCCATGCCCGAGGCAGGATTCGAACCTGCGACCGTAGCGGCCTTGCGGTTCCAGACTGCAGCGCCTTTAACCGCACGGCCACTTCGGCCGGCAAACAATTAGTTACTCCATGTTCGGAAGATGTGCTGAATCCGCAACCCTCTTCCTTTTTTATTGAAGATCGCTCAAGTTGGCATTGAGAACTTTATTGCGTCCACTACTGGTTTCGTATTTTGCAGCAGGCCATTTTTTAAGTTCTTCGGAAAAATTTTGTGCAGAGGGACAACGTGGTCGCAGTAGTTTCCAATAGCATCTGGACTGGTTTTCATTAAATGAATGTGAAAACCGTATTTTCTTTCGAGTCCAACGATCGCGCAAAATGTTTTTACTTTTCTGACCCTTTACTATCACAGACTGCTGTCAACTGTTTCAAAATTCCAACCGACATTCACCACTCCAGCGGTAGGCCTTTGGTACTCGTGCTGGGACAGGTGCTACTTACGTAACGTAGAATGATGTTTATGGAAATAACTATGTACGCAATGGCTTTGTTTGTCACTGCTTGGGGAGTTTTCTTTTCGTGCAGAAGATTTAAAATCGTTCTCCAATATTTCTTGGGTCAGCCAAGAGACCAAAAGCCTCAAGAAGACACACATCCAAATGAAGAAGAAAAAAGGGAATGAGTTTTTCTTTTACTACTACGTAATGCAAGGTATGTAGGTCTATAAAAAACCGCACAATTGACACAGTCCTATCAGTAAAACATTCTGTGCTGTACTTCTCACTCACATTCAAGTACTCTTCCTGTTTGAAATAGGGCCAGGTAAGTTCACCTAGTTGCAGAAGATTCAAGGATATGTATTTATGGGATTTCTGTTTACTGCAGATGTTTATGTGTAGTTTCATCATGTATTCATCATGATCTTGGAAGCAGTTTATGACACTAACATCCATCAGTCACAGTTGGAATCCGTCAATTCATACAAACACTTGGGTGTAACTCTTTGTAGTGACATGAAATTAAACGACCACGTAAGCTCAGTCATGGGTAAAGCAGGTGGCAGACTTTTGGTTATTGGTAGAATATTAGGGAAATGCAGTAAGTCTACAAAGGAAACACTCGTGTAACCCATCATAGAATATTACTCATGTGTATGGAACCTGTATACCAAATAGGACTAACAGGCGATAATGAACGTATAGAGATGATGGCAGCAGGAATGGTTACAGATTTGCTTTATCTCTGGATGAATGTCACAGAGATGTTGAAAGAACTGAAATGGCAGATCCTTGAGGATAGACATCAAGTAGCCCACAGAAGTCTGCTTACAAAGTTTTGAGAAGAGGCTTTAAATGATGGCCTGAAGAATATACTACAATCCCTTGCTTATCACACCTATAGTGATCGTTAGGACAAACTTATCGATTAAGTACGGCACACACAGTGGCATTTCAAGAGTCATCCTTCCCACATTACATATGTGAGTGGAACAGTCAAAAGCCCTAGTAACTGGTGTTGGTATGATGGGACATACCCTCTGCCATGCAGTTAGCAGTGGTTTACAGAGTATGAATATAGATTTTAGTACCATACAATTCTGCTGCTCATATATAGGTGCAAATTTTAATCTAACTACAGATATTAAATATTATGCCACAACAGGCTCACAGCCAGTTAGATGCAGTGCATCAAAAGCAGAAGAGAACATCATGCATGTGTTTTTACACTTATTTGTTTAATTGTTCAGTAATATAAAAAAAATTATTTTCATTACTGTCTTTGACATGGAACTTAATAATATTTGATCGTGTCAATGGCCACTTCTTGTCATAACAGTACTGCTTCCAACACACCAGGATCCTGCTGCCATTATTGTTTAAAGTTATGATTTACTTTAACTGTTTTGAAAAGTTTTAATTTATTATTGGTATCCAATATCTGTTACGATATTTCGTCCCTTATTTACAATCCAAGCAGTGTGTGAGCTTTACAGAGGTAGCCAATGGAGTTAGAGCAAATATGGATCATCCTGATCAATATACGAGGTATTTTAAGATCATGAGAATCTATCTTCAGTGAGGGGATAAATGGCATATATAGTTTTCTCTCACCACATACTACCACCACTCATCCTGTCCCAGCTGACCCTTGCGGCCGAGCTGTTCTAAGCGCTTCAGTCCGGAACCGCGCTGCTGCTAAGGTCACAGGTTCGAATCTTGCCTCAGGCATGGATGTGTGTGATGTCCTTAGGTTAGTTAGGTTTAAGTAGTTCTAAGTTTAGGGGGCTGATGGCCTCATATGTTAGGTCCCATAGTGCTCAGAACCATCACACTTACAAACAAACACACATATTCATTTCTGTTTAAGAAATACACTTTCACATGATAACTCCCTGGCAGACACCATCTCTAATATGCGGCACCATACCTTGCAGACTTGTAACTCTCCATTTTAATAATATGATATGTGTCATTTACTTCAAATCATTTAAATCATCTTCAACAGCGTTTCAGCTAACACTGAGAAGCTAATTTAGCATCCCACTGTCATTGAGTTCATTAGAAAAGGAGTCATAGCTTAGTTGTAGAAGCGTGGAGAAAGAGAACAACTATAGCTTAGATGAAGGATTTCTCAGTGTGAGATACTGACATAGATGTTTGCCCCTAAGTTTCGCCACAGTTACATGTTCTGTCATATTTTAACCAATGGTTGTGGGGAAATGAATGCTAGAAATGTGATTTTATGCCACTCAAAGCTGATGGAAAATCAGATGCTGTCTAATTTGTGTCTTCATTATTGATTTTATAGGCATAATGGTAATGATAAAGGCTACTTTCAACAATACCAGTAGTGGGAGTGAGAGAATTCTTACCAATTTCAGCTATAAGTAGCCTGTAATCAAACCCCATTCTTATCTACTATTGAACAAGTGCACTTCTGACCTAGTGTAGGTGCTGCTAAAGCAATTAATGCAATGTGTTGATGACATTGCCCAAGGAAATGTTCAGAATCTCTGTCAGTTTATTTAATTATCAACAGTTTCAACTCATTTATTTTTGATGAGACACACTAATTAAACCTTGTAAATGGAGATTTGACTGCAGTTATGTTACATTCATGCTGCTACATGTTCCTTAAGTAGTCCTTCCTAAATAAACTATTGCTATGACACAGTTATGTGCCTTTTACATATGGGGGTGACATTGTTCTTTTATTGGTATAGACTTCCAACACTTCATTGTATGAATTATGACATCTGAATATCTTCCTAATGATAAATGTCCTTCTTTAGCCAGCTAAGGGCAGATTATGAAAGAAATGAATGATAGTACCCATCAGTTCAAAGTTTAATTGAAATAATTTTATGTTCACATCCCCCAACAATGTGTAATGTGAGGAACTTTAGGATGTTATTGGCATATTCAGTGAAAATTAGTTTTAGAATTTACTGAAACAAATTTATTATAGACAGATAATTGGTCACATTTCCATGCATCTACTACTAGACATGATTTTTTTTTTTTTTTTGCAGGGAAACAAAAGCATCACCACTAAGACAACCTATTTTCCCATTTCATCTATCCATTATCAGCCTCATCTGGATACATTATGCACTGTGCAGTAATCTGGTAGAGGCGTCATTATCGTTTTCTTAGCAATTTTTCTAATGAAGGATGTTAAAGTAAATAAAAACTGCTTTACATGTTTTAATATGAACATGACTAATTTGAGAGTGTAGAAATTGCTGCTGAATCTCCAAAACTTTCACAAATACATAGGTTTTTATCATTTCTTTTAACTGTGACTGACCTTAGAAAACCAACTTTATGTGTCAACCTACAGTGAGTTACTTTGTTTTTATTGGTACTCCAAATTGAGAGTCATTTTTATGAAGTGTTCAGCTGAAGTGCATCCTATGATGGAAGTTACTTTTACAATAGTGGATTTTGTTAGGCACCCATTTTGGAAGTAAATTGACATTACTGACATGTACTGATCAGTCAGAACATGATGACCACCTGCCTAAAAGCCGGTATGTCCACCTTTGGCATTGATAACAACAATGATCCATTGTGGTGTGGAATCAACCAGGCCTTGCTACATCGCTGGAGGGAGCTGGCACCACGTTTGCGCACGCAAGTCACCTAATTCCCGTAAATTACTGGGATGGGGTGGGGCGATGTCCTTCGACGCCACATTCAATCACATCCCGGATGTGTTTGATTGGGCTCAGATCTGGCAAGCTGGCAAGTTGTGGAGGAGGGCGGGGGAGGGGGGGGGGCAGCATGCTAACTGGAAATCGCTACTGTGTTCCTCAGACAACTCTGTCACACTCCTGGCATTGTGACATGTCACATTATCTTGCTGGAAGATGCCACTGCTGTCAGGAAACATCATCCTCATCAAGCAGTGTGCATGGTCTGCAACCAGTGTACGTTAATCTTTGGCCATCATGCACCAGCTCAACTGTACCCCAGAGCATAATGGAGATCTCACCGCCCTGTCTTGATCCTATGGTACAGCTGTCAAGAAGCTGTTCCCCTGGAAGATGACTGATTTGCACCCTCCAATTGGCATGATGAAGAAGGTATCAGGATTCATCAGCATCAGACCTTGTGGCACTCTGATACTGCCCCACCATCCAGTACCAATCGTCACGTATCTATGTCAGTTTCAGTTGTAGGCATCATGATGTTAACATTGGCACATGTATGTGTCGTCGGCTGCAGACTCCCATCATTAGGAGTGTCCAGTGCACTGTGTGTTCAGATACACTTGTATTCTGCCCAGTATTAAAGTCTGATGTTAGTTCCACCACAGTCCACCATGTGTCCTATTTTACCAGTATGCCCAGCCTATGACATCTGACACCTGTAATGAGGGGTGGTCGCACAACTGCACGGTGTCTGGACGTGGTTTTACCTTGGTTTTGCCACATGTTGAAGACACTCACCACAGAACTCCTCAAACACCCGGCAAGTTATGAAATTTCTGAAATGCTCATGCTGAACTTCCAGGCTATCACAATCTGCCCTTGGTCAAACTCAGACAGGTGGTGTGCATTACTCATTCTGAACATGGTCAGCACACTCACTGATACTACATGCACTGTGTGTGTGTCTGACTAGTAGTCATTCCTTGCGCATCACTTTGCTGTCACCTGGAAGGGTTTATATCGATAGTGAGTTATTGGTCATAATGTTCTGGCTAATCAGTGTTAAGGAATTATGTAAATGTTACTCTGGTGCACCATTTGCACTCAATACTTGATGGAAATGGAAATGTCGTGTGGCTAGGGCCTCCTGTCAGGTAGACCGTTCTCCTGGTGCAAGGCTTTCTAGTTGACGCCACTTCGGCAAATTGCGTGTCTATGGGGATGAAATGATAATGATAAGGACAACACATCACCCAGTCCCTGAGCGGAGAAAATCTCTGACCGAGCCGGGAATCGAACCCGGGCCGTTTGGTATGACATTCCGTCGTGCTGACCACTCAGCTACCAGGGGCGGACTACTCAATACTTGATGAAAAATGCAATGTAATGAAAGTATTTTATGACTAGCCTTTCCCCTGTGGCCTTGACCATATACGCATTTTATACATATATTGCATATATTTCCTCCATCCCCCTTCCCACCTCTAACTCTTCATCCTCCTGTCTTTGTGTCCACCTCATTCTCCCTTCCTGCTCCCTCCGTCCTTACCTATTCTCTCCAGCTATCTCTCTCTGTCCATCTCCTGCTCTATTCATTTCGACATTCTCCCATGTGTGCCCATCCGCATGTATGGCTCCTCTATAACAGGTCAAAAAAGCAGGTCGATACTACTCCCATAACACACCTATCATATGTGAGTGAGACAGCCTAAAAATCTGGGGCTTGGGAAACCTTTTCGGAAATCATTATGGACTTCAATGTTCCAAGATCCACAGTGTCAAGTGTTTGCTGGCAATACCAAATTTCAGGCATCACCTTTCAGAAAATGCAATTTCCAATGGCCTTCACTTAATGATGGAGAGCAGTGGCTTTTGGGTAGAGTGTCAGTGCTAATCAGACAAGCAACACTGCATTAAAAAAAAAAAAAAAACAACGCAGAATTCAATGTGGAATATATGACAAACGTATCTGTTAGGACAGTGTGGTGAAATTTGCTATAATTGGGCTGTGGCAGAGATGACCAATGTGAATACCTTTGCTGACAGCACTAAATCACCTGCATTGCCTCTTCTGAGCTCATAATCATATCCTTTCGACACTAGATGGCTGGAAAACCAAGGCTTGGTCAGATGAGTCCTAATTTCACTTTGTAAGAGCTGATGGTAGGGATCGAGTGTGTCACAGACCCCTCAAAGCCATGGACCATGTTGTCAACAAGGCACTGTGCAAGCTGTTTGCGGCTCCATAATTGTGAAGGGTGGGTGTACATGGAACAGACTGGGTCCTCTGGTACAACTGAATGAATTATTGAATGTAAATGGTTTTGTTTGGCTATTTTGAGAGCATTTGCAGCCATTCATGGACTTCATGTTCCCAAACAATGATAAATTTTTTATGGATGAAAATGCACCATGTCACTGGGCCACAGTTGTTTGTATTTGAAGAACATTCAGGATGATTTGACCAAATGATTTGGCCACCCAGACTGCTTGATATGAATCCTGTCAAACATTTATGGGACATAATTGAGAGGTCAGTTCATGTACAAAAATCCTGCATCAGCATCTCTTTCACAATTAAGAATGGGAATAGAGGCAGGATGGCTCAGTATTTCTGCATGTGACTTCCAATGACTTGTTGAATTCATATCCTCAATGCTGGCAATTTTCTGGAGGGAAGTTTATGTTCTTGTCATGAAACACCTATTGAAAAAAATTTAGAGAATAAGCGGCTGTGAAAGACCACAGAACAACTTTATTGCCACAGTAAAGATCATGAAAAGAAGAAAAAAGAAATTAGTGTTCATATTTAAGCAAATAGACATTTATTTCTCCATTGTTCGATTTGTGAGTGAGATAGGAAAGGGAATTATTAGTTGTGGTACAAGGTACCTTCCACCATAGTGGATTGTGAAATAAAAGTAGATGTAGAAGGTTAGAAAGTAAAGGCAGGTCACTATGACCTCATGATGAGGATCTCCTACAGGTGAATTAATCTGATGTTGGGGCCTGGGTGAACTGCCTTCCTTTTTTAACCATCAGCACTCAAATCTCTCTCTCTTCCTGGAGTTTGCTATAACATATGGTTTTATTTTGGTTCTGAATGCCAGAAGACAAAATAATGTATTTCTGACAACTTATGCACTAGTGACTAGAGTAAAATGTTAGAGAAGAATGAGACAAAATATATTTGGAAATTGTGTTTGTGTTTAATTTCATGATTCATAAAACTGTGTTATTTCAGAAACTTAATTTCCTTATTAGCTCTATATTTTGTTGAAGATAAATGCACAAATACTTAAATGTTGGATGTTAATGTCTCTTTCAACTCACTTAAATGTATCAAAGACAACAACCTCATCAATCTTAGGATCCAACAAATATGATCAAAGTGCAAGTTAATACTTATTCCATCTAATATTATGGGATACCCAAAAAGAAAAACTGGAATTATTTTTTAGAAGCTATATATCTTCAAACTATGTACAAAATGACCTGATCCCCTTGAAAATACTTTCCATTATAACTAATACTTTTCTCCCACTGGCACTTCCAATGTTCAAAACATTTTTTGTAGTCATCTTTAGAAATAGCCGAAAGCTTCTACCTCCTTTTTTGACTTCTTTAATGTTGTCAGATTGGTGTCCTTTCATGCACCTTTTCATGCATGGAAACAAGAAAAAGTCGAAGAGAGCCAAGTCAGGTGAGTAAGGTGCATGCCATTTTTACCCAAAAACTGTCTAACAGAGATGGCTGTGTGTGCAGGTGCATTGTCGTGTTGGTAGAACCATTTCCTGTCTTCCACAAATCAAGTCTTTTTTGATAAACACTGTTGTGTTTAAAACTTCCAAATAAAGGTTTAATTGATGGTCTGACCCAATGGCACAAACTATCATTGATTTGGGCAGTTGACGGATGTCTAGAAAAAGGTTTAACATCAATTGACATGTCGCCAGTTTTAAATTGAGCAAACTACTCGTATGCTTGAGTTTTTCCCATAGCTTCATCTTGGTAATCTGTTTTCAACATTAAAACAGTTTCAGCAACATATTTACCAAGTAGAAAATAAAATTTCACAGCTAGGTGTTGTTCACTTAAACTTGTCATCATAAAAGTGAAACAAGAATAAAACAGTACCAGCAAAAACAATCACTGCAGATGAACAGTACAAGCCAAATGACAACACAGGTGCACTGTACTAGCAATAAGTTGCACTATACGTGCCTAGTGGCAGAAATACATATGACACAAGATCCGCCCACAGTATTGTTATTCTGGTATTTAAGGGACACCATCGTATACCCATCAGTGTGAGCACTCATTTGCATGACTTGATGTGAAACTCCAACTGTGCAAGAATGATAGCTGTAGTACAGTAACACAGAATTTTCTCTAGTCAAATGTTCACTACCAAATCCTAATTCTTGCCAAAATTCATAAAGGAAAGCTACTTGTTTACTTTTTCTCCTTGACTCTCTTAAAATTTCACAAACTATTAGAAATATAGGTTTTCTGTTGTGTAGCCCTTACTGTCTGATACCAGAAATACCCATACCCTTTCCTAGAATGTGGTTAATCTGTTATTGAACACATGAACAAATCTCATTTACAGTTGCCATCCATACCATCAGTGTGGTTGTTTCATTTGGTGAGTGTTTTCTCTTTGTATTAATCATATGTTTCTGATCCATTGTGTATTGTGTACATAATTCAGTTTTGTGGCTGCAGTTAATTGATTAGCTCAGAGTGAACTTTCTCATACATGTTAATGTACACCATTGTTGGGCATATTTTATAAGAAAGCTGACTTCACAGATGTTACTAAATATTGACAACTCTTACCTCTTATGTGACTTTCTTAATTGTTGTCATCCCTCTGACTAGTAATGAGATACTTACAAAATCATTGTTGGGATCTCAAAAGAATCACTCTATTGATAAAGCTGATAATGCCTTCACTTAACAGATAGTAAAATTTTTAAATGGTAAAGGATCATCAGCTGGAATTGTCTCTTACTTATTAAAGAGTTTTTATTTTTCAATCACAATGTACCATAAGAGAAATTAAGTTTTTACATGATAGCTTGTTCAGCACATGCCAGATTTAGTTCCTATTTATGAATCAGGATGAAAAATGTTACACTAGGCTTGTGGGTAATACAAAGAGGGACACAGGCTTCCAGCATGCTAGGTTGTTGAAGGGCCAACAACTTGTGATACCATTTCAATATGACAAACAGCTAAAGTTGCAAAATGCTCTTTTTATTACTTGATGATCACCAGTTTTAGGTTTTTATTCATAACTCATTCTCAGATCATCCATCGAAGCAGAACGAATATTATTCCACACAGCAAAAAATCATGACAATTATTAGCAAAATGGAGTGCAGTGCAAATGATCATGAAATGTGTATCCAGTTTTGTGATCACTTTCTTTGTACTTCTGTGCAAACTGACTGTAATGAATTTTTGGTCTCTGGAGTAACATTTATTCTGATTGGATGGATGATTTGAGGATGGGTTATGAATAAAAACCCAAAACTAGACATGATCAAGTAATAGAGATATTTTGCAATTTTGGTTATTTGTTGTATTGAAATTGCAAAGAGGGACACCATTTCACCTTCATGGGGAGAAAATACACTGATTAATCCAAAGAGTTCTATTATGGGTCCATTGCTGTTCACGTCAAATGTTAGTGATTAATCAGTTTATCCCAGGATAACTCACCACTTAGGCAAAAAGTATTCTCTACACAAAAGGAAGTAATTAGAATTAAATGTGATGACAACACATATAAATTTTTGAGGAATCTGTTAAGCAATAGGGAATTTTAAACACATCGTTGCAGCACATTTATTACCTCATTACATTCATTCTCGTGATTGCTACGGTCGCAGGTTCGAATCCTGCCTCGGGCATGGATGTGTGTGATGTCCTTAGGTTAGTTAGGTTTAAGTAGTTCTAAGTTCTACGGGACTGATGACCACAGATGTTAAGTCCTATAGTGCTCAGAGCCATTTGAACTATTTGAACATTCATTCTCAACTCACTGTAGTTTGAAAGTAACAGAGATATTCGCTAATGCAATGCCAGAATAAAAAGTGATCTGCACTTCCCCTTGGTGAATCTAACTGTGGCACAGAAAGGAATGCAATTCTCAGCCATAAAACTCTTTGATATTCTATACAAAGATATAAAATGTCTGACAGATAGCGTAAGTGTTCTTAGGTATATATTACAGTTGTTTATCCATAAAAACCCATTGTATACCGCAGAGGAATTCCCACTACATTGATTTTCTTCTAAATGTGTAGGATTTTTTTGTACATAATATGACGTCCTGGCACCAGATATGTTCTGATTAGGAATGGCTCCAGTGACATAACATGAGTGTTCACTCAGAGCATCTTTTAGATGGTTATTGAAGAAGTATTTTGTAGTTATTTGCATGTTCTAGGAGTATATTGGTGACCATTTCCAATTATATAGAAAGAGAAATAGGTTTGTATAGTCGAAATATTGCTATATGCTCATCATTTACATAAGTCAATCTTTACTTCAATCTCAGTATGTGGTATAGGAGAAGATTCCAAGTGAAAAATGAGTTTAATGTCTATTTCAGTCTTTCATTAGCTGCCAGCACATTTAATTCACAAAGGACTCTCTCAGATATATTTAGGGCTGCGCATTCCCTCCTTCTGTCCTTGAGTAGGCAAATTTGCTTATAATAAGTGCTACCGGTACTTTTGATCCTACACTTATATTTAAAAATGCTGCCAATTTTTTTTCCCAAAAGTGTTACTGGTTCCTCATACCAAACTTCATATGAGAGAGTAAATGTGCTGAGAGGCTGCTGTTAGTCTGCCCTATCTTCTTAAATGGTTTTATATACAAGGTAAAGTATGGAAACTGGCTAAAAATCATAGCCAGAATTGCCCATAAACCGCATTATTAATACGTGAGGTGGATTTGACATTTAGCTGATGTGCCTTTATGTGTCCTGGAAGTGAGTGCTTTAACATGCTCTTTTATCTGGACAGGTTACAGTGCTCTGAAATGTATTTTAAATGAGCTGTTTGAAGTTATGAAAACACTTTATTATGTCTCACAACATAGTTTACTACTATCACTATCTGAAATCCAATTACTAACTGCCGGCCGAAGTGGCCGTGCGGTTAAAGGCGCTGCAGCCTGGAACCGCAAGACCGCTACGGTCGCAGGTTCGAATCCTGCCTTGGGCATGGATGTTTGTGATGTCCTTAGGTTAGTTAGGTTTAACTAGTTCTAAGTTCTAGGGGACTAATGACCTCAGCAGTTGAGTCCCATAGTGCTCAGAGCCATTTGAACCATTTGAACCAATTACTAACTAAATTTTAAGATTTCATTTAATTTATAGAATACTGACAATACTTAAGGCATTTATTATTAATTCAGGATCGTTAACTATTTACAATAATGCAGTAGTTGTGCCAAATTTGTTGTCAGTAATAATTGCCACTTTAAGAATAATATTATAATAATATGTTAAAATAGAAGAAAACTGGTTTTTTCTTGTTCTTCTGATACAGAATAATAAAGTGCATGTGGCAAGTGTATTGTATCATCTTCATGATAAAATTCTACAGCATTTTGACACTACTGTTTGCGATGTTTTCAAATGCAGTTTTCTTCTATCTTGTGTAAAGTTTCTTCTGTTTACTGATAAATGGACAGTCTAAGTATGAACCAGTATGCAACAGAGCCCAGGCAAAACAAATTATTAAATGTAATGAGAAGAAAATTTATAGTTGACTTCAGCTGCATAGTGTATAAATTGCCACAACTTGTTGTGTGAACATTATTTATTTTTCCTGAACGAATCACTACTCTACTCTTAAGTTCCTGAGACTGAGGATCCATTAGTGCTTTACGTGGAGTGATACGTAAAATGTCAGAGTCTCTTCTTGTTAGCACTACAGCACCACAAACAAATAGGGAAGGGGAAAAGACTGGAAGCTGCATTGGTGGATTAGGAAGCATGTGCAGTATCGGAGGGGAAGCGGAGAAGTTAATTGCTAGGTTTAGGACAGGGACTACTGGAGACTGAGGCCAAGGACTTTACGTGGAAAAGGTATATGTTTTTGGGGGAGGTTATGCTGCACAGTTCCAAAAATCTGTAGTAGGTGGAAATAATTCAGAGGGTGCCAGCTGTGAAGTAGTCATTAAAGTAAAGCAAGTCATACTGAGCAGAATACTCAGCAACAAAGTGATCCAGCTGCACATTAGCCACTGATTGGCGGTGGCCATTCATGCAGACAACTTGGTAGTTTCATGCCCATGCAGATAGCCGCAGAGTGGTTGCATCATAGTCTGTAATGAAATGGCTCCTTTTACAAGTAGTCCTTACTTTTACGATGCAGAAGATGTCTGTGACAGGACTGAAGTAGGTGGTAGAGGGAGGATTTATGGGATAGGTTTTGCATTTAGGTCTATTGCAGGGATATGATCCTTGATGCAAGGGTTTGGGACAAGGGACGGAGTACGGGTGGGCAGAGATATTGCGTAGGTTTGGCACGCAGCAGGATACCACTGTGGAAGGGGTGGTGAGTATAGTAGGTAGGATATTTCTCCTTTCCAGTCATGGCTAGAGGTATTCAGAACACTGGCAGAGAATGTGATTGACTTGCTCCAGCCCTTAGTGGTATTGAGCCTTGAGGATAGCTCTCCATTATGGCCAGACAGTGGATATTTTTTTCTTCATAATTACAGTATATTACCTGAAAAACTAAAACAGGGCACACAAATCACATTTACTTCAATAGCAATATATTTATTAACTATGTATTTCTAGTACTTAATTCTTTTAGTACCGCAACGAAGTCTGCTAATAAAAAAACTACAAAAAAATCTCTTAATGAGTTACCCAACAACTAATACTACTTTAAACCCTACAGAATCTGTTGTGTGTTCGCTAATTTATTTTGATGTGCTTAAGTTGTAGATGGTTATTTCCACTATGGGATCCATCCTCATACACAATGGATGTGTGAGAGATGTTAGGTAAGTTGAGAGATGACGTATGGGAGATCTGTTTCTGGGTGAGGTTGAGAGATTAATTTCGATCTGTGAAGGCCTCAGTGAGATTCTTGGCATATTTGGAGAGTGACTGTATGACACTAAAGATGTGAGGACCAGTGGTACTGAAGCTGTATGGAAGGGACTTCTTGGTATGAAATGGATGTCAGCTGTCAGAATGGAGGTATTGGTTGTGGTTGACACATCTGATAGAGACAGAGGCACTGATTTATCCTTGAGGTGAAGGTCAACATCAAGGAAGTTGGCATGTTGCATTGAGGAGGACTAGGTGAAATGATTGTAGAGATGGTGTTGAGATTCTGGAAGCATGTGAACAGGGTTTTTTTCACCCTTGGTCCAGATCACAAAAATGTCATCAGTTGATCTGAACCAGGTGACTGTTTTTAGATTCTGAGTGGTTAGGATGCACTCCCCTTGATAGCCTGTGAATAGGTTGGCATAGAATGTTTACTTGTGGTTGCTCATTGCTGTACAACAGGTTCATTTGTAGCTGATCCCTTCAAAGGAGTAATAATTGTGGGTGAGAATAAAATTGATCACGGTGACCGGAAAGGAGATTGCAGGTTTGGAGTTGGTTTGGCATTGGTAAAGTCAATGTTAAATGGTAGCAGGGCCATTGTCATTTGGGATGTTAGTGTAGAGGGAGGTGGCATTGATGGAGATGAGCAGGGCTCTAAGTGGTAAGGGAAAAGGAACTGTGCAGAGTCGGCAGTGGATGTGGTTAGTGTCTTTTATATTAGAGGGTAGGTTACAGGTTATAGCCTGCATGTAGTGCTGCACAAGAGGAGAGGTGCCCTCAGTGTGGTAGTAGGGCATCCTGAGTGGTTGGGTTTATGGACTTCAGAAAGCATGTAGAAGGTAGCACTGTGGGGAGTGGTGGTGTTGAGGAGAGAGACAGACTCAACGGAGAGCCTCTGAGATGGACTTAAGGATATGAGGAGGGACTAGTGATCATGCTGGATTTCTGGAATAGACTCTTTGTGACAGGGTTTTTAGGTGGGTATATCAGACAGCTGGTGGAACCCCTCTGCTAGGTAATCCCTGCAGTTCGTAACCAGAGGGGTGGAGCTTTTGTTGGCTGGTAGGATCATGAGCTTGGGATCAGATTTTAAGTGATGGAGTGAGGTTCTTGCTGTGGATATAATGTTGGTTTCCTTGATGAGGGATATGGTGAATGTTGCCTCACCATGCTCGTACTGATAAAGACTTGATGTACTACACTACTGGCCATTAAAATTGCTACACCACAAAGATGATGTGCCACAGACACGAAATTTATTTGACAGGAAGTAGATGCTGTGATATGCAAATGATTAGATTTTCAGAGCATTCACACAAAATTGGCGCCGGTGGCAACGCCTACAATGTGCTGACATCAGGAAAGTTTACAACCGATTTCTCATACACAAACAGCAGTTGACCGGAGTTGACTGGTGAAATGTTGTTGTGATGCCTCATGTATGGAGGGGAAATGCATACCATCTGGTTTTCGACTTTGATAAAGGTCGGATTGTAGCCTATCGCGATTGTGGTTTATCGTATCGTGACATTGGTGCTCGCGTTGGTCGAGATCCAACAACTGTTAGCAGAATATGGAATCTGTGGGTTCAGGAGGGTAATACAAAATGCCGTGCTGGATCCCAATGGCCTTGTATCACTAGCAGTCGAGATGACAGGCATCTTATACGCAAGGCTGTAACGGATCATGCAGCCATGTCTCGATCCCAAAGTCAATAGATGGGGATGTTCGCATACAACAACCATCTGCACGAAGAGTTCAACGATGTTTGCAGCAGCATGGACTATCAGCTCGGAGACTGTGGCTGCGGTTACCCTTGATGCTGCATCACAGACAGGAGTTCCTGCGATGGTGTACTCAACGACAAACCTGGGTGCAAAATGGCAAAACGTCATTTTTTCAGATGAATCCATGTTCTGTTTACAGCATCATGATGGTCGCATCCGTGTTCGGCGACATCACGGTGAACGCACATTGGCAGCATGTATTCGTCATAGCCCTACTGGCGTATCACCCGGTGTGATGGTATGGGGTGCCATTGGTTACACGTCTCATTCACCACTTGTTCGCATTGACGGCACTTTGAACAGTGTTTCAGATGTGTTACAACCTGTGGCACTACCCTTCATTCGATCCCTGCAAAACTGTACATTTCAGCAGGATAATGCACGAATGCATGTTGCTGGTCCTGTATGGGCCTTTCTGGATACAGAAAATGTTCGACTGCTGCCCTGGCGAGCACATTCTCCAGATCTCTCACCAATTGAAAATGACTGGTCAATGGTGGCCGAGCAACTGGCTCGTCACAATATGCCAGTCACTATTCTTGATGAACTGTGGTATCGTGCTGAAGCAGCATTGGCAGCTGTCCCTGTACACGCCATCCTATTTCTGTTTGACTGAATGCCCAGACGTATCAAGACCGTTATTACAGCCAGAGGTGGTTGTTCTGGGTACTGATTTCTCCGTATCTATGCTCCCAAACTGTGTGAAACTGTAATCACATGTCAGTTCTGGTAAAATATATTTGTCCAATGAATACCCATTTATCATCTGCATTTCTTCTTGGTGTAGCAATTTTAATGGCCAGTAGTGTAGATATTTCAGTCTCATAGTGAGTGTGGGCCCTATATGTTCCTTGGATGCTTGCCATGGCAAAGATAACATTAAAATAATAGGGTACAGCAAGATATGCAGTCAAGTTAGTCATATTTTAGAAGCACTTCAGCAGTGTAGTTTGTCATTTTCTTCAGTTTTATAATTTAAAGAATGTAATAAGACTATTCTTGGTGTGCAGTCATAAACAATGAATGATTGAGAAAGCACTGGAGCAGCAGAGACTACAATGTTCAATAGTTCTTCAGTTGCACCTGTTTACTTGGAGCCTCAGATATAATTTACACATCATCATGTCAAATGATAACTGGAGACTATTATTCTTATAAAAATGCTAAGTGTTAATGATGTAAACTGCTGTGTACAAGTGGAAAAGGTAATTGTGGAAAACAAAATAACTACCAAATATTAAAACCAGCCTGCTGAAAAAACAATGTTGTTTACCATATTTAACACATTCTTACAGGATAGTGTATCATGAGGAATGTTGAGAGTAAGGGCACTGTGAGATATACTTCACAAGGAACTCCTGTTAGCAATGGTTAAGGTGCATCTACTTCTGTTTATGTTTTAACAACCCAACAGGACCATTATACAAGTGTAGGATCCACATTTGAGGATATGTCAAAGGGCTGTCATCTGAACTATAGAACTGTTCCAAAATAATCTGATAAGAAGGATGTAGCACTACACCCTAAATGACTTCATCATGTTACAAAATATGAAAAGAATCTGAGATGGTGTTTTGGTATGTCTGGTAAAAAATTGAGAAAAAATGTTTGTTTCATGAGCAACTCACTTTACTTCTGGACTTAGTCTCCTTTGATGGATATACACTTGGTCCAGTGATCCTCCAACTTTTTCATTCCATAATAAAAATATGTTTTGTCAAAATCTGCAAATTACTCACTGACGACAACTATCACTTCTTCAGTTGAAGACAATTTCTCCCTAGGAAACCAAAGTTGCAAGTTAGGGAATAGGAAGAAGTCACTTGTAGCTAAGTCTGGTGAGCAGGGTGGATGAGGAATTATGTCAAAGCCCAAGTCACGCACTTGCGCCATTGTTACCACTGATGTGTTTGATGGTGCATTATCCTGGTGAAACACCACTAATGTTCATGCCGACCTTGTTTTTTTTTCAGCCTCTGCAAGACTCAAATGGTCCAACAATGAATCATAATAGGGTCTAGTTATGGTAATGCCTTTTTACAATTAATCTATAAGGATTATTCCTTGGTAATCCCATAAAATGGAGGCGATCATCATACAAGCTGTCAAAATTGTTTTTGCCTTTTCTGACGCACTTTCACCAGCCTTCATTCATTGTTTTGATGGTGTGTCATGTGGGATCCAGGTTACATAAACAGTCACAAATCAACACAAAAGATCTTGCAGACATCACCAGACATTGTGTTGAGATGTTGTGGCAAATGCAATTTTGCTCAACTGTGAACAATTGCGGAGTCCACTTCACACACAGCTTCTTCATAGGTAATTCTCTGTACAGAACATCATGCACTTGCTCAGTTGAGATGCCTAAAAGCTCAGAAAGCATACAAATTTTTAGTAGTTGGTCTTGCCTTACCATATCATGGCTTTTATCAATGTCTTCCTTTGTTGAGACCTCCATTAGACAGCAGGAGCGTACTTCATATTCAGTGCTTATTCGACTGCATTTAAGATCATTAATCCAAAATAAATTGTCTCCTATGATGGTGCAAAAACTACATGACTTCATCCAATCCCGTTTTGATTTGTGCGGCAGTCCATCTCATCAAATGGAAGTGTTTAATAGCAGCACAAAACTCAGTGTTCTCCATTTTTAATTATAGTCGACGCACTGACCAATTTAGACAGATGTCAACACTCTACTGTACACTATAGATTGTTTAATTTCTTTATACAATCCTTGGAATAATCAGGCTTATCAGTCATGAAAGCTCAACAAAAATGTTCCATTCTTTCATGGAGATTTACCTGTCTTGTCAGAAGACCCTTGTTATCTGTCATATATATGACCAGAATGAAAAGGAACAATTTACAGTGTTACTGAATCTGGTTTACGTAATACCTACTGTGATGGTGTTAGGGATGGTGACTTTCATGTAGTAAGCTTTTTTCTGAAATTAGTTATTTTCAACATTAAGTGTATAACTTAATTTAAATTGCTAGTTACTTTTCAGATCTATGTTTGATGTCTCCTCAGGCAATGACAGGCTGTTAATTTTTTTATTTATTTCAATCACAAATGCTCCTTCAGTTTTTAGTTTCTTGTATAAGGCAAGACTTTGACTTACCAACTTCATATATCCTTGAGTACCAGACTCTGAGAAATGAGAAACATGTTCTTAACTCTTGTACCTCCTACTTTCTCTTCTAGTGCATGTTATGATTAATTTTAATGCTATGAAGAAGGAGATTGTGTAAAGTGCATCAAGTGTGCATTTCAGTAAGCTGTACAGTCATTTGATCTAATACTCAGCTGAGTTGATAATGTCAGAAATTTCCAGAAAACCTAAGATACTATCAGGCCAGTTTAAAAATCTGAAACTTATAACAAGGCCTTATTCAGCAATATTTGGTTCATTGTATCTCCATTTCAGCCTTGTCATTTAGTAAGTTAGTTTAAGTGAACAACAGCATGGTACTGCAACAACAAATTCATATTTCTCTTCTCTTCCAAGGTGGTTCTAGTTTGTAAATAGATATTCATTTCTAGAATAGAAGGAGAAGAAACAATTTAAGTTTATATTGACACTTGATATACCTGTTGTTCTGGTGTAAGTGGTAAAATAGTTTTATGGCATCATATTTCAAATGTTTCAGAGCTGTTGAAAGCTTTAGCTGTCAGTAATAAAGTTGTACTGTTTCTTGTGGTGATGAAGATCTGAGTATTAATATCCATTTCAAACAGTGATGGATTACTTAAGACAGATGTCATTAGTGAATATATGTTATGAAGAGGTACCAACAAATTGACAAAAAAATGGTTCAAATGGCTCTGAGCACTATGGGACTTAGCATCTTAGGTCATCAGTCCCGTAGAACTTAGAACTACTTAAACCTAACTAACCTAAGGACAGCACACACATCCGTGACTGAGGCAGGATTCAAACCTGCGACCGTAGCAGTCGTGCGGTTCCAGACTGAAGCGCCTAGAACCGCTCGGCCACATCAGCTGGCTAACAAAATGACAGTTTGTGATCATGATGTATTGTATTCACCATTTGCATTAAAGTAAAAAACACTTTTATTCTTAACATATGACATGAGTGCAAAAAAATTAAAGATTGCTTATTAAAACATGTGGCCCATGTTCTTTGTTAATTTGGAAACAGTATACACTACCTGACAAAAAGTGTAAAGCACCCAGAATGAGAGAAAGAAACAAAATGAAACTTCATGGATTAATACAGTAAGTGATGTTATTTCAGATATTACAATAGGAGTTCAAATTGATATAGAGCTCACTAATCAGTATGACGTTATATCTCTTCTGGCCTGCATGTATGCATTGACTATGTTTAGAATAGTGCATACAACCTGTTATATCCTCTCCTGGGAAGGGCTGGACAACAGTTGTAACTAGCCTTTGGTATCGTTGATACTGGAACTGGTATGGAACTGATGATCGACCTGATCCCACACTTGTTCGTCGGGCAGAGATCTGGAATCTTGCTGACCAAAAGAGTAGCCTACCACAATATCATGCAGCCAGTTCATAGAGACATGTTCCATGTGTGAGTGATGAGTATCCTGTTGAAAATTGGCACCACAGTAGTGTTGCCTGAGAAGTAACACATGAAGAGGCAGGAAGTTCTTGCTGAAATATTGTGAAATCAGAATTCCCTCACTGACTACCAGCTGTAACCAGAAGTCATACCTAATGGTTCTCCAGACCGTGATGCCAGGAATAACAGTGCTGTGGCTCTATATGAGTAAAACACTTAAAGAAAGTGACCTCTCTCCAGGTTGCCATTATATTCAGTGACAGTGATCATCTAGATTAGTGCAGAACCACAATTCATTGTTGAACACAATTCAATGCTGTTCATCAGTACTCCAGTCTTCCTGTGCACAGCATCATTCCAAATGCAGCTGTTTGTGTTGTGATGTTTACTGACAGCCTAAAAATGGGACAGTAATTGCTTAATCCAGCTGCTACTAGTCTCTGATCAATGGTGCAGGATAACACAGGATGGTGCAGGTAGCCTCTTGCTTGTTCTCAAATGGCAGTGCATATGTGACAGGGTTATGAAGTGCTTCACGTACAATATGGTGATACTCCCTTGTGGTGGTTACATGTGGTTGACAGGAACCTTGATGATGAGTATGCATTCCCTTACACTCACTCCCATGCAGTCCAACAATGGCCCATTGCCACATCCAAATGCCCCACAAATCTGGATAATCTTCAGCTTACTAAGCTGGCTGGATGAGAACCCACAATGAGACCACATTCTAACTCTGTCAGGTGCTAATAATTCTGTCTAATGTGAGTGGCATCTCCATGTCCTTCACAGGAATAACTAAATCTCTGATGCTGTTCACTCCCCATATATATCCTAGCAGCGTAGGTAACAACACTGAATGTGACAAAACTAATGCACTCTATTGGCCTTTCTGCCTGTTACAGAGAACTACAACTCTAATCACTTACATACCAGGCAATGGTGTTTGTTTGTGCGTATGAAATTACATTTATATTTGACCATATCCTGTGGGTGCTTCACTTTTGTTTTATCAAAAAATGGTTCAAATGGCTCTGAGCACTATGGGACTTAACTGCTGAGGTCATCAGTCCCCTATAACTTAGAACTACTTAAACCTAACTAACCTAAGGACATCACACACATCCATGCCCGAGGCAGGATTCGAACCTGCGACTGTAGTGCCTAGAACCGCTCGGACACCCATGCCAGCTTTGTTTTATCAGACTGGATATTTGGTCGACTGCCACTTTATTTATTTCAAGCTGTATTTAGATCTGTGTTACTGTGGTCACATCACTGGATTCATATTTAGTAGCGGTGCAGTTCATATGCCAGCCGTTCTAACCTAGTTTAGGTTTATCTAACTTACTTTCAGGGTTTGTCAAGACATTCCTTTCAGTGAGGCAAATGCTCATTCCTCCTTTCTTTTTGTCCTGCCTAACGTGCATATCCAGTGACTTTTATGTTGTTAGACATTAACCTTTAGTGATCTTTCTTAGTTGTTGCTGTTTTTTGTTGTATTATTAGAACCTCCAAAATAAATCATCATGCATGGAACTGCAATGTTACGAGTCACCGCCCAGTTTATAAATTTAATTTCTGGAAACAATGTTACTGTGGTCTTACAATAAAATATTTTTAATGCAGTTCAGTAGCAATTCTCTGGCAAATTATTTCTACATAGTTTGTCAGGGAAGAAGTGACAGTAAACTAAACATCATTCAGATAGTTGTCTGACTGGAAATAGTCACTATGATTCACAGTAAAATCAAGAAGAAAGATGATTTAAAAGTGTATTGAGCCTCAAATATTGTCTACCATAATTATTACTCTGTTTATCAGCCTCCTGTTTTGTGAAATAGAGGTCAAAAACTTAATGCATATTTCTATAAATTATCCTCCTTTGGATTGCATTAGCCATATTCCTTCTTAAGCTATGCTAGTTTGAATAAACTAGGAAACCGTAATAACCAAAAATTTTTCAAGATTGGGTTCTAAATATTATGAATGCACATTCCTACTTTTGCTCCAGGCAATAGGAGCACCTGTTTGAAAATGGAAGAGCACATTTTCAATTAGCTTTTGTAAGTGGATTTAAATAAAAAATAAGACAAAAACTTAGAATTTATTGGAAAATTAATACACAGTTCCTTAATCAGATGAGCTTATTTATGCCAGAATTATGTAAAACAAATTTAAGAGCTAGTCATTCAGACAGAAATAACATGTGTACCATCTCCATTCACTATTCACTGCATCACAAAATTTGTGATTCCAGTTGAAACACAAATAGCACATAAGCCATTGTTCTCCACTGAAATTGTCAGAAAACTTCTTATGGCAAAGTGCATAGATAACATCCACAGAATCGTCATCAAGATCCAGATAGATATCATCTTTGGTGTCTACTTGTGACGGTTCACTAGAAACATAATTGTCAGAACTAGAGATTTTATACTTTCTTTTAAATTTCCTCTTAGTGTTGGTGATCTGGTACTGAGCACCATGGGTTTCAAATCCACGCCAGATAGCATTTAACTCGATGCCCACTAGAGGTCTCTGCAGCAGTCGCACCGTAAGCCGTGGCTGTGCGTGTTTCAGGCCCGACTCTAGCGTGAGGGTGCCACTGTAGAGCCCGTGGCCCCAGCGGCCAATATCAACATAACCTGTTGTGTATTTAGGTGGCTTCCTTTCACTTAGTGAGGCAGCCTGGTATTCGCCTTGAGTCGGTTGATATCTCGCTTACAGACATCGTGTTAATGTTGCGTGCGCTTACTTCCCATTTACGAGTGGGCATTGCTTTGATTTTGTGAGTTTATCTCTTGTGACCCCATTGCTTACTACTGTGTTCTTGATCTTGGTGTCTTGCTTGGTTGTCTGTCATCATGTTTGTCCTTCCATTCCCGTTCGTACATCTTCTTTGTTCGCGGGCCACTCCCGTTCCGTCCTGCTGCGTTTTTGTTAGCTGCACCCTCGCAACCGTTCCTGTCACAATACAACAGGTAGCATTACTCTTTCATGTTGCTTCATATTTTGAAGCCTCATTTGAACGGTTTGTGCCGTTAGAAGCATAAAAGATTTCCAACTTTTTCTTATAAGAAATACTAGTCAACACCATACTCTCAGGATCTTTCATTTTTGAGGCACTGGTTGAAATTTTTGTACAGCTTTTACATCCTTAGGAAAGTTTATAGGATATAGTGATGGCATCAGATGTGGAATGTGACATGATTTGAGGTTGAAAATTTGTACTGAGGCCGGGATTCGAACCTGGGTCTCCTCTTCACTATGCAGATGTACTTACCGCTATGCCACACTGGTACAGTGCCTTTGCACAGCTGCTCACCCAATCCTGGCGTGCCTCCCTCCTCAATCCCAGTTCCCTATCATGCCTCAGCCCACGTAATATTCCCCCTAAACTAGGAACACCAAGGTGGTTGAGGAGTGAACGGGAATTAGGATTGAGGATGGAGGCTTGCAGGGTTGCCCACGCAGTTGTGTAAACTCACTGTGCCGAGGTGGAGAAGTGGTAGCATGTCTGCCTAGTGAGCAGGTGACCTGGGTTCTAATCCCAGCCCTGGTACAAGTGAATTACAATATTTGTAAAGTTGGAAAGAAAATTATAATTAGGTGACTGATTTTTCAAATGAACCAGTATGTGCAGTGTGGCTCTTAATTGTCATATTATTCTGTGCAGCCTGCTTAGCCTGAAAAGCAAATTTCTGGCGGGATATGTTGGGGAGGGGGGGGGGGGGGGGGGAGCAGGGGGGAAGGAAAGAGGAGGAGAGATAAGAAATGCAAATGCATAGTACCCTATAACAACAAATTCAATGAGTCACAACTGAACTCACTCACATATATATGGGAATACTGATTGTTTACAGAGAAGGATGGCATTAATTGTGCCAGGTATTTTTTACTTACAAGAGAGAATCACAAAAAGTTCTTAAAATTAAACTTAAAACTATTTTGATCAGTATAGAATATTTATTAAAAGACTCTGAATTCAGTCTTAAAGTGACTGAAAGAAAGACAGTCTGACGACCATATACACTGATACATAAGTACAACTCAGATATAGAAGTAAATATACTTTGTACCTATTTTATTGAATCTGAAGGTGATTGCTATTTGACTGAAACTGGTTGAAGTTTGTTAGAAAATGTTCGGTTATGATCAAAACTGTTTTAACGTGCTCCATGAAAATCACGGTTCTGTTCTCCATTAAAATGTTTTCTATAGTTACATAATGGGAATGCTGTAAAATCTGACCTGACAGATGCCTGAAGATAGACATCAACTATCCTATAAAAGCCTACTTATCATGTTTCAGGCAACAGTATTAAGCGAGAAATGTAGAGAGCTAAAATCTGACCTGACAGATGCCTGAAGGTAGACATCAACTATCCTATAAAAGCCTACTTATCATGTTTCAGGCAACAGTATTAAGCGAGAAATGTAGAGAGCTAAAATCTGACCTGACAGATGCCTGAAGATAGACATCAACTATCCTATAAAAGCCTACTTATCATGTTTCAGGCAACAGTATTAAGCGAGAAATGTAGAGAGCTAGTTCAGGGACTGTACATTGTTCCTGTGGGGCCCTATAGCCCAAATCAGACTTATTACAGAGCACTCAGACACGTAAGTGAAAGGAATGGTGGGAGAACCAGAAACGGGGCATAATGGGAGAACCCTCTGGTATGTACTTCACAGTATTTTGCGGAGTGAGATTATAGATGTATACATAGATCTCTTTATTTTAAAAACAGTTGCATCAAAATATTCGAGGACTGAGAAATAAAATTAATGAATTAACTATCTGCATAGATGAATTAGAGTCTTCAAACCCAGCTGACATAATCTGCCTCTCTGAACATCATGTGACCACTGGTATAGAACTTTTAAGTGTTACAGGGTTTAGGTTAGCATCTCACTATTGTAGATCAGAAATGGAGAAAGGAGGAGTTGCCACATTCATCAGGAACTGTCATAAATTTAAGAACATAGACATTCATAAATTTTGCCTAGAACAGCATATGGAAGCATGTGCAACAGAATTAGATTTTCACAAAAAATCTTTCATAATATTAAGTGTATATCGAGCACCTGCAGGTAACTTTAATCTGTTTGTAAACCACCTTGAAGCTGTACTGGCCCATTTAACAACCAAAAACAAAGAAATAGTGGTTGCTGGTGATTTCAATGTAGATTTCCTTAAAGACTCTCCCAATAAGAACCTATTTGAGTTAGTAACACTATCATTCAACTTAATTCCCACAGTAAAGTTCCCCACTAGGATAACCACTTGCTCACAAACAGCCATTGATAATATCTTTATAGAAAAGTCAAATGAACAAAATTATATTACAAAACCAATAGTCAATGGCCTCTCAGACCATGACATGCAGTTCCTTCTGTTAAATGTTAATACTGAACAGGATATAAAATCTGTTAAATCTGAGCTCAAGAGGGTAATCAGTAAGCCAAAAATTGATTATTTTAGGACACTCCTCAGAGACATTCACTGGACTGATGTTTACAGTGCTCATGGCATGAATGAAAAATATAACATTTTTGCTAATAAAGTGCTTACCTTATTTGAACACTGCTTTCCCCCAAAACTTACCAAGGTTAGAGCAAAGTCTACAAAGAAGCCATGGATTACTCGAGGAATAGGGGTATCTTGTAAAACAAAAAGAAAACTGTATCTGTCAATCCGAAACATTTCCAATGTTGATGCTATAGCACATTATAAGAAATACTGCAAAATATTAAAGACTGTAATACGGATGTCAAAGCAAATATATTACAAGGAAAAGATAGTCATATCAGATAACAAAATAAAGACAATATGGGATATAGTGAAGGAGGAGACCGGTAGAACCAGACATGAAGAGGAACAAATAGCATTAAGAGTAAATGATGCATTGGTGACAGATGTGTATAGTGTTGCAGAACTTTTTAACAAACATTTTATAACTGTTACTGAAAAGATGGGGTTGTCAGGTTCGGTAGATGCTGCTATGGATTACCTTAGACCAGACATTTCAAGTAACTTCCATATGAATTTGACTCTCACTACCCCAACAGAAATAATGTCCATCATAAAATCTTTAAAATCAAAAACATCTAGTGGGTATGATGAAATATCAACAAAGTTAATTAAAGAATGTGATTCTGAGCTAAGTAACATATTAAGCTATCTGTGTAACCAGTCGTTTATCAGTGGAATATTTCCCGAATGGCTGAAATATGCTGAAGTTAAGCCACTGTTTAAGAAGGGAGATAAAGAAATAGCATCAAATTTCCGTCCAATTTCACTGTTGCCAGCATTCTCAAAAATTTTCGAAAAAGTAATGTACAGTCGTCTTTATAAACATCTTATCTCAAATAACATACTGTCAAAGTCACAGTTTGGATTTCTAAAAGGTTCTGATATTGAGAAGGCTATCTACACTTACAGTGAAAATGTACTTAATTCATTAGACAAAAAATTGCAGGTAACTGGTATATTTTGTGATCTGTCAAAGGCATTTGACTGTGTAAATCACAATATCCTTTTAAGTAAACTAGAATATTATAGTGTAACAGGAAATGCTGCAAAATGGTTCAAATCTTATATCTCTGGCAGGAAACAAAGGGTGTTATTAGGAAAGAGACATGTATCAAGCTATCAGGCATCATCCAACTGGGAACTAATTACATGTGGGGTCCCACAAGGTTCCATTTTGGGGCCCTTACTTTTTCTTGTGTATATCAATGACCTTTCATCAGTAACATTACCAGATGCCAAGTTTGTTTTGTTTGCTGATGATACAAACATTGCAATAAATAGCAAATCAAGTGTAGTCTTAGAAAGATCAGCCAATAAAATATTTGTAGACATTAATCACTGGTTCCTAGCCAATTCTTTGTCACTAAACTTTGAAAAAACACACTACATGCAGTTCAGAACTTGTAAGGGGTGTCCCAAGAGTATATGTCTAACATATGATGACAAGAAGATAGAAGAAGTGGACGGTGTTAAATTCTTGGGATTACAGCTTGATAATAAATTCAACTGGGAGGAGCACACCACAGAACTGCTGAAGCGTCTTAACAAATCTCTGTTTGCAATGCGAATTTTGTCAGACATAGGGGATATAAAAATGAAAAAACTGGCATACTATGCTTACTTTCATTCCATAATGTCATATGGGATTATTTTCTGGGGTAATTCATCAAGCCAAGCTAAAGTTTTCCGGGCACAAAAACGTGCAGTAAGAATTATATATGGTGTGAACTCAAGAACATCCTGCAGAAGCCTGTTTAGGGAACTAGGGATACTAACTACAGCTTCCCAATATATTTATTCCTTAATGAAATTTGTCATTAAAAATATATCACTTTTTCAAACCAACAGCTCAATTCATGGAATCAATACTAGAAATAAGAATAATCTTCACAAGGATTTAAAGTCACTTAGTCTTGTACAAAAAGGTGTGCATTATTCAGGAACACACATTTTCAATAACTTGCCAGCAGCCATAAAAAGCTTAACAACCAATGAAATTCAGTTTAAGAGAAGCCTAAAGGATTTATTGGTGGCCAACTCCTTCTACTCCATTGATGAATTTCTGAGGAAAACCAACTGATTTGTATATAAGTACAACATAACTTCTGCACAATTTCAGTGCAGTAATGTGTTCACTGAAAATTTGTGTGTGTGTGTGTGTGTGTGTGTGTGTGTGTGTGTGTGTGTAAGTATAATCTAACTTCTGCACCATTTCAGTGCAGTAATGTGTTCATTGTAAATAAGTATTACAGTAGTTGTATTACATGTTTCTTACCTTATAAATAAATATAAAACTTTTTTATTTTAAATTCAGTGCAATAGTATTTGTAAAATGACTCTTAGTGTTCATTAAAAAATGACGATCATTCCACTTGGGACCTGTGGAATGGTACATTAGCTTATTTGTTTTAGTTTAAATATTTGTCATGTATTGTTGTTTTTCTGACATGTTCCACATCCTGGAGGACCTCCTCACTACGGATCAATTGGAATGAAAGTAAATCTAATCTAATCTAATCTTGTGCACATTTAGTCTCATGCTTTCAGCTGCATTGTGCTTCGAAAAGATATTCCTGAGCCCATACTGTGATAAGCTAATTATTCTAAGGTGACAAAAGTCATAGGATACCTCCTAATACTATGTTGGACCTCCTTTTGCCCTGAGTAGTGCAGCAACTCAACATGACATAGACCTCAAGAACTCATAGAAAGTCCCTTGCAGAAATATTGAGCCATGCTGCCTCTATAGATAGCCATAATTGTCAGAATGTTGCATGTGCAGGACTTTATGCATGGTCTGACCTCTCAATGATGTCCCATAAATCTTTGATGGGATTAATGTTGAGGAATTGGAGTGGCCAAATCATTTGCTCAAATTGTCCAGAATGTTCTTCGAACCACTTGTGAACAATTGTGGCCCAATGATGTGGTGCATTGTTACCCATAAAAATTCGACCACAAATGGCAGCAAATGACCTCCAACTAGCCAAACATAACCATTTACAGTGAATGATTGGTTCAGCTGTACCAGAGGACTCAATCCATTCCATGTAAACACAGCCCACAGAATTATCGAGTCACCTCCATCTTGCACAGTGCCTTATTGAGAACTTGGATCCATGGTTTCTGTGGGATCTATGTCACACTCAAACACTACCATCAGCGCTTACCAACTGAAACTGGGACTCATCTGATCAGATCATAGTTTTCCAATAATCTGATGTGGTCACAAGCCAAGGAGAGGCACTCCAGTTGATGCCATGCTGTTAGCAAAGGCACCCTGTTGCTACCTAGCAGGAATCGTGTAAAACTCAAGAATTTGCTCCTTTAAATAGTAAGTTTTCATTGCATACATCTCAAATAACATAACAGTCATGTTTTTTTTTAATTGGATTATTTTTTTTTTACTCACCCTGTAAAATTTAAAACATAGGTAGGCCAAAGTTTGCTTGTAGACCTGAAAAGGAAGCTTGCTGGAGAAAATATATGTCTTTCACATGACAGAAGCAAAGCAATGTGAATTATAGTATGATATGCGTATTATACTACAGTTCACATTGACGGGGTACTGATAGTCAAGTATTTTATGTCAGAGTATGGTGCTTTAATTATTGAAACTAGTTATATGTTAATAACAATTCTTTGTATATCAGGTGGTAGCTTTTTAATTAAAATCAATATTGCTGTCACTACATGCCAGTGATGATATTATTTCAAAATCTCACAACTTTAACAGTGTGATATTTTATGTAATATGAAACTATAGCCTGTACCCACCATTAACAGTATTTCACTTAGCACCTTTACTTTGAACAAAACTCTCGAGACTATAGCTATACAGGCATGTAAATAATTGGAATGCTGCTTCTTTCATTTGTTTCAATATGTTCTCTCTCTCGCTCTCTCTCTCTCTCTCTCTCTCTCTCTCTCTCTCTCTCTCTCTCTCTCTCTCTCTCTGTCTGTCTGTCTCTCACACACACGCACTCAGAGGAGCACCTTTCCATTTCTGTCTTGCCTTCCTTACTTTCCTCCAGTTCGCTGGCTCTACTTGTGTGCTAACAAACCATGTCAGGTTTCATGTTGGCACCAGGTAAAGTCATTTTGTGAACGCTCCTGTTTATCCAACTGGAATGTTCTCTGCTTCTGGTCAAACCCACATCCCATTTCTATAGGCTAGCAACAAAAGAGCAGTCTGTGTTAAATGAAGCTTGTCATTCCCTAGCCTTATTTGTCATTTTCAAGGTGCTTGGTTGCCATTCTAATTTATTCCCTGAAAGTTTCTCAAGAAATTTAGAAATTAGTATAGGTAAAAATATAAATGTCTTTACTGAACTATTTTTTGTGTGGGGGTGCGGGTGGGGGGGTGGGGGGGGGGGCGGGGGGGGGGGGGGGTGTTTATGACCTATGATATTGTCTCACTTGGATCTGCAGCAACTAGACTATAGGAGAACATTTGCCTAAGGTTTGCTACAAAAGTGAAAATCCATTGTTTGTATACTCCAACTTGCTTGCAGACAAGGAAAATTTCTAAAGATATAAAGCAGCAAATTTTCAAAACTCATTATTGTGAATAGATTAAAACCTGCATGGTACAGTGATACTAGATACCAACAGTAGTTTAAATTTAATGTGTGGGTTGGAAATTTTCCAAATTTCTAACTGGTATATATTACAGGTACTGTGTACAGTATTGTAGAAACTTCAAGAAAGGACTAATGAGCACAACATAAAGTATACGCATGACATAGTTGCTATAACAAGACACATGTATTTTATTATATGACACCAACCAAAGACATAGTACACAGAAGAGAGATTAATATAAACCTTTCACTTCAACACTTCCCTTAAATGTTTTTCTTGCTAAATGCAGTACTTAACACATTCCAAATAATGATCTTAAATATTTAAGCTGAACATGTGGCAATGGTTTGGTGGAAATATCTGCAGCTTGCTGATTGCCTAGTTCATACTCAATGGCTAGCTGTCCTAGAATTTTCTGAAGGATGTAGTGCACGTGAACGTCAGTATGCTTTGACCTCTTGTGAAATTCAGAATTTTTGGCCAGTTTAATAGTTCTTGCATTATCAACAAGAAGAACAGGAACACACTCCAGTGGTGAAATTTCTTCATAGAGCTTAGATAGCCATATTCCTTCTCTTGCCCCTTCATTGGCAGCCACATACTCTGACTATGTTGTTGACACTGATATGCAATGTTGCCACCTACTAGCCCAGGCAACTCCTCCTTCGTAAAATCTTGCAACCACTCGACTAACTGAGCGTCAGGTTGTTGGATCACTGGCATAATGAACATCAGTATGTATCCCTAGCTTCTGTTTGCATGGCTAGCATCACATGTTATACCCAGTGTCACTGAAATTTTATATACTTTAGGATTCTTTTTACCACAGACCAGTGATTTTCTCAGGGAGTCTCTAAAAATTTTGACACATAGCTCACTGCAAATGCTATATCGGGCCTTGTACCAACAGATAAATAAAATAGACAGCCAACTGCTTCTCAATATGGAGTGTTAGTTGGTTTATCACTGGTTAACTCATTTGGCTGCAGATACTGCTCAATTGGAGTTGTCACAGGATATCCCTCTGTCATGTTAAACCGTCTAAGAATATATTTAGCATAACTTTCTTGGTTAATCTCTATTGGTCCATTATCACGACATACAACATTAATATTTTTTAAATACCCTACTGGCTCAACAGTAATTTTAAACTCATGTTGAATTTCTGTTAGGAAAACTTCAGTATCCTTCTTCTTACTTGCAGATATTAATCCATCATCAACATACAGAACTACCATCAACTAGTCATTGCAGTTTTCTCAATATAACAATCACAGGTCTGCCTTACTTTCCACAAGCCTAAGATTTATTAGGAAGTCCTTGTACTGTTGGTTACAGCACCTTGGAGATTGTTTGAGTTCATATAAACTTTTATGAAATTTGCATACCTGATTTGGTCCATCACTAAATCCCTCAGGCTGCTCCATATATATTTCTTCTTTTAAGAAGTCATTCAAAAAAGCAGATTTTACATTGAATTGTGCCAACTGAAGTTGCTCACTAGCAGAAACACTCAAAATTGCTCTAATTGTATTGTATCTAGCAACAGGAATGAACATTTCATTAAAGTCAATTTTACCAACCGTCTTATGTTTAATTCTATAAACCGAATGGTTTGTAATAGACTTATGGTCTGGTGGCAGAGGTTCCAAAGTCCACGTAGCATTTTCCTTCAATGAAGGCATTTCTTCCTCCATAGCTTTTCTCCAGTGTTCATGGTCTACAGAATTAATTATCTCTGTATAATTCTTTGGCTCATTTATTTCAGCCAGCATAATTTCAATAAGAAACTCTGGTTTCTACAGTAGTTGCTTGTTTCTCAATTTTCTTTCCCTAGAACTTTCTTTTGTAGGTTCCTTTAACACACTTGTGTCTTCATGATTCTTCAGTCCTTCATTGCTTGCTTCACTTTGGAGTAACACCATTGTCTTACCAGTTTGCTCAGGTTAAGAAATAACATCCTTACTCCAAAAATGGTTCAAATGGCTATGAGCACTATGGGACTCAACATCTGAGGTAATCAGTCCCCTAGAACTTAGATCTTCTTAAACCTAACTAACCTAAGGACATCACACACATCCATGCCCAAGGCAGGATTCGAACCTGCGACTGTAGCGGTCGCGTGGTTACAGATTGAAGTGCCTAGAACTGTTCGGCCACATCGGCCAGCATCCTTACTCCAAATAATCCGTTTTTCTGATTCAATTCACACTCAAAAGCCATCAATGCCATCAGAATAACCAACAAAGATTCCTGTTTTTCCCTTTGGATCCCATTTCTTTAGCTTTTCTATTAGAATATGGACAAAACGCTTCATTCTAAAATATGAAGTTTATTTAGCTGTATTGTCTTTCCAGTGAATACCTCATAAGGTGTTTTGCCATGCACATGACTTGTGCCAGTTTTGTTTAACACATAAACAACTGTTTTTACTGCTTCTGCTCACAATAACTAAGGCAGGCCCTGAGCTTGCAACACGGTTCGAGCCAGTTCGACAACTGTTCTGTTAGTGCGCTCAGCACATCCATTCTGCTCTGGAGTATAAGGATTTGTGATGATGATTTGTATGCCATTTAATTTCATCAAATCTTAATTTCAGTATTATCAAATTCTCGTCCACCATCACATTGAAATGCTTTAGTTAGTTGACCACAAAAATTTTTCACAATGCTCACGATTTATGCAATCTTCTCTGCAGTCTCAGACTTCTGCTTGAGAAAATATATCATGCATAATCTTGAAAAGTCACAAGTGAAGCAAAGAAAATATTGTGCTCCTCCCAGCGATTTACACTCCGTAGGTCCACACAGATCAGCATGAATCACTTCTCCAGGTTGTGTGGCACGCTGCTGCCCTAACTGAGAATTGCTGTGATGCTGCTTCCCCTTAACACATGCCTCACAAAATTCTTCACCAACATCTTCAGCTTCAACACCACACTGCTTCAAGAATTGTTGGACATGACATTTGTTTCGATGACCCAAGTGTTCATGCCAAATTTGCAGAGAGTCCTTTGATGCAAGACTTACCTCAGGATCACAAGGCTGAATTTGTTTTGTCACTTGAATCAACTTCTTCAATAGGTTGCCACTACGTATGCCACATGCATTTACAATGCCATTGTTTCAGAACTCACACTTGTCTTTCGATGAATAAAAGTGCAATTCCTTGTCCATAGCAGATGATACAGAAAAGAGATTTCTTCACCCTTCTGGAGTATACAACACATTATCCATATGGCATAACTTCCATTTTCCATTGACAAAGGCTTCAAAATAAATAGTCCCTTTTCCTAGTGTGTTCATAGTTGAATTTTTGCCCATGCATATCTGCAGTGGTGTTGCAAACTTAGTAAATGATGTATACCACTCAATTTTCTTAGCATGTGATTCGTCACTCCACAATCAGCGATCCATGAGCCCTCACCCTATTCTGCATTTATTACTTCACCAATCAAAGCCTGGTTAGGCAAATCACCTTTATTTTGGTTGCGGATTTTTTTTTTTTTTTTTGCATGTTTTTCCCATTTGGACATATTTTTTTTAATATGGCGCAATCCACAACTGAAACATTGAGCTTCTTTTTGTTTGTAGACTTTTCGTATTTGTTTGACAAAGTAACATTCCTCATAATGGTGCAGACTGCATTTTTAATGTTTGCTTTGGTAACAGAAAGTGCAACTACCTTGTCTCATTTCTCCCTCCAACAAGCACGAGGACTGTCATCAGAAGTTAACATGTCCATCAAATGTTTTAGTGTTTGTTGATCTTCAGATCTTGTTCACCATGACTGTCACAGACTTTCATAACTGTCAGGCAGTGTGTCAAGTAGTCAAACCATTAACAGTGATTCATCAGGTTTCACATTGTGTTGTTGCATTCGAAGAACCAAGTTTTCATAGCAAGTGAGATGTGTCACCATGTCATCGCCTGAACTCACGTAAAAATTTAGGAATTCTGATGAACAGAATACCCAGCTTGCTTTGTTTTCCATTCAAACATTGGATGTAGCTTGTCCCGTGCAGTCTCACGTGCAACCAACAATGCCATGACTTTTTCTTCCACAGTTCTAACAATAACCTGATTCGCTGCACTATCAGCTTTGTCCCATGTTTTTAGTGCAGCATTAAACACATCTATCTGAGCTGATGTTGAATCCACTGGCAAAGCCAATACACACTTTGTATGCACTGTCTGATGCACATAACAAATTTTGAACTGTGAACCTCCAAATAGTCCAATTTTCAGCTCCACACAACTTCTCTATACCATGAAAATCCTTTGCAGTCCCTTAAAACAGTTCAGATTTACAAGCACAAAAATTCCACAAGAGGAAAATGCAGCAGTTGTTCTTGTATATACAATACAAACTATTTATAGCACACAACACACGCTAACACATTTCTCACGCCACGAAATGTAAAATTGTAATACCCAATTCCTTTCTTGGATCATGTACTGGGCCCATAACCTGCTGCAGAAACTTCAGGAAAGAACTAAAGTACGACTGATGACCATAGATGTTAAGTCCCATAGTGCTCAGAGCCAAGAACTAAAGTACACTACATAAAGCATGCACATGACGTAGTTGCTATAATAAGACTCATGTATTTTATTTTATGACACCAATCAAAGACATAGATATAGTACACAGCCGAGAGATTAGTATAAACAATTAACTTCAACAAAAGAAAGTTGTAGTGAAGGAGAATTGAGAAATAGGCAACAACTGAAAAAACCAGAGCGCCTTACTGAAATGATACTGGCTGAAATAAATGAGCCAAAGAATTATACAGAGTTTCTTAATTCTGTAGACCATGAACACTGGAGAAGAGCAATGAACTCATTTCTTCCTCCATTGCTCTTCTCCAGTGTTCATGGTCTACAGAATTAATAGCCTCTGTATAATACTTTGACTCATTTATTTTAGCCAGTATCATTTCAGTAAGGCGCTCTGGTTTCTTCAGTTGTTGCCTATTTCCCAATTCTTGTGTTTTTAAAAATGAAATATAGAACAAGTGCTTTGTGTGTGAGAAAGCTCCAATACTGTTTCGTGTTTCAGGTACACAGGAAGCTATCTACTTACTGGTGGATTAGTACAGGTCAATCAGTTCGATGGCAAAGAGATTTCCCTTGATGTCAATTCTATGTAATGTGTGTTGAAAGGTGGTTTAATGTTATGTAAAGAAAATGTAATAATTAAATACATGAGTTTGCCATAAGGACAATGTCAATTCATTGAATAATGCTTATTATATCACTGTGTGGAGTATCAGTGGTTTGTTATAATCAGAACATTCAAAATTTCAAATTGAAACTCTTAAATATAATTATGTGATGTATAGTTGTTCATCCTATGCTTATGGATTCTCTCTACGGCTTCTTTGTCAGGAAGCTGATTGAGGTTTACATTGCAATCACAATAACATTCCTTCACCTATTCATATCTTCATCACTTGTTGTTACCCCTTATTCCATTGTAAAATTTAAAAGAGAACTGTGTATAATATACATTTTCTTTGCAGTGTCTGATAAGAAGTGGTAAACACATGTATTTGTGCCGATGTTGCATCTGCTGGCAAAGGCGCCGGTTTTTCTACATTGCCAATAAATACTTCATATGCACTGGCCGATGCATGTAATAAATTTTGTACTGCAAACTTCCAAATTGTCCAGTTTTCAGCCCCACACGGCTTCTCTATACCATGAGAACCCATTGCAGTCACGTAAAGCTCTTAAATATAATTAAGTGATATATAGTTGTTCATCTTGTGCTTATGAAATTTCTCTATGGCTTCTTTGTCAGGAAGCTGATTAAAGTTTACATTGCAATCAAAATAACATTCCTTCAGCTATTCATATCTTCATCACTTGTTGTTACCCGTCATTCCCCCATAAAATTTAAAAGAGAACTGAGTATAATATACACTTTCTTCACAAGGTATGATAAGAAATGGTAAAAGAAAGGTGAGTTCATGATACTGTTATGATTGCTTACTTTTTCTACTATGAACAGCCCCCCACCCCTTTACAGACACTCACGCACACACGCACGCACACACACACACACACACACACACATACACACACACACACACACACTCACGCACGCACACCCACCCACCCACCCACCCACACACACACACACACACACACACACACACACACACACACACACACACGCACAAATGCACACACACACACACACACACACGCACACACACACACACACACACACACACACACACACGCACACACACACACACACACATACATAATCCGTAATGTATAAGAAATGCTACACAGAATTTACCAACATTAGTGAACCCTTGTAAAGATACAAGGAACAACTGCTAATTCTGTGTCTGTGTATAATTATGCATATGAGTGCCAGAAGAGGATTATAATGATACTGTGTACCATATCCCACATTCGATACTGTACCTTGCAGAGGGCTGAGTAGAAAACCATGTTACCATAAACTGTGAAGACTGGTCTTAGATTTTGATCCCTCTACTGAATATGAGTTTGGTATTGTGTTATACTCAATGAATAATATGTCAGCTGTTTTCAAATGACCATTTTTCAGAGATAGTGATGAATGCAGCTTTGATTAGTAGAAATTCTGATGCTGTGAGACTTTCCTCATCAACCATTGCTGTGCATAGCTGAGGGCCCCACAAAGTCCACCTTAGCTTATAGTCTTTCAGACATTAGTAATCAGCAAAGTGATTAAAAAAATAATACAGAGTGATATTGAGCATCTTTCTTAGTAATTTAAAAACCTGATCATTATGCACGTATATAGTTACATTTTATCAATGTATTAGTGTCACTATGTGCTTTCCCAGTCTGAGAGAAGCAACAGTTTGTATGTGAACTATAATGTTTTGTATATATCTGTGAAGTAAAAGGAACTGTTTACAGTTCCATACTACTCAATTAGTCACAGCATTATCATCAGTAACGTATCCACCTCGGTTGAACATCTTACTGCAGAATTGGTACAATTCACTTTCTGCATGGCACTGTGATTCACTGCTATGTGTGCACTGGATGAGATGGAAAGAAGTCATTCTGCATTTAGTGAAGATGCTCATTGTTATGGTGTAAATTCAGTGCCAGTCTGAAACGACAATGAAGGGAAGGCTCTGAGAAGAGGTCAGCCAATCTCATGCTGACTGACCTCCCTCCAGGAGGACAATACGACAACAGCGGCTACTAGGTGAAGACAACATAAGCGCCGTGCCCGACTGGTGGCAACTACTTTGATAGTAGCTTCAACATTAGCCACTTTGTTAGCCATCACATTGTAGCCTCTTTATTAGCAAACTCTGTTTCACACAGATAGAGATCAGCAGTCATTACAAGAATTCTCAGATCAAAGTTAAGTATTTGTACTTGTCTTGTTGTAAATAAAACTCATTAATGCAAGTTGTTTGACTGTTTGTCTAGTGAACCGAATATGCAGGATTACTAGACACAACACTCGTAACACGTAACTCTGTCACTGTGCACGCCAGAGTAAGATTTATCTGAAGTACTCTTGCTGCTCGTCTTACAAAAGGAACATCTGGATGAACTATACTTCTGCCCAAACTCTACTTAATCAAATTTTATTCCCTCGATATTCTTCTCTCTGAACATATTGGTGCAGTATGAGAAGAGGAGGTGGTTCCTTCGGGTTTCCAACTGAATTTAGTGAATGAAAACTTACAGTATGTTCTGTTATATGCCCTTGCTGTTACTCTCAAAACATTTAAGAGGACAGTAATGTGATAACTGATACTTTTTTCCAACTATTCAGATTTCAGGTTAGTCATTTGGAATAAGTACGGTTTCATGCAAATGCTTGAAATATTAAATCTTTTTAATGAAAAATTTTATGTACATAGTTTGATGTGGTTATGTTGTATTGGGCATTTCTTAGAATTCTTCTGGTGAATAGAATGAGGTTTCTAATGAGAGACAGTGCAGCATTTTCTTTAACAGTTTTATTGCCATTCTTTGTATTTAGAAAAAGTGTTTTATGGGCTATTTCAGTTGCCGTATAAACTCTGCTGTTGTTAGGTCTTGCTAATATTTTCTGCGGTAAGAGTAGAGATGTACATGATCTGCCACTGTACTCATGTCTTTGAATTGTTACAATTATGCTAGGTAGTTCAAGACATATGTAATTAAAACTCCCAAAATGTATAAATTGATCACTAATAAGATTTTATATTATCGAACAAAATCATACACTTTATAATTTTATCAGCCCTTGTCATTACTCTGACTGTCTTATTCCAAATTACAAGAATATCAATTACTTTTTTGTTGTATGCCAAGAGCATGATAAAAAAAATCAGCTCCTGAGCCAGGCCCTGGGTTCCTAAGGACATTGACCAGTATCTGTAACTGTCTCTGTAATGCAGTGTCATGTGGACGCAGTGCAGACAGGGATACAATCAGCAATACTGCTCTCCCTGCCAGTTTGCTGACTTTTCTACATCTACATTTACATTTATACTCTGCAAGCCACCCAATGGTGTGTGGCGGAGGGCTTTTTATGTGCCACTGTCATTACCTCCCTTTCCTGTTCCAGTTGCATATGGTTCAAAGGAAAAATGACTGCCAGAAAGCCTCTGTGCGTGCTCAAATATCTCTAATTTTACATTCATGATCTCCTCGGGATGTATAAGTTGGGGGAAGCAATATATTCGATACCTTATCCAGAAATGCACCTTCTCGAAACCTGCACAGCAAGCTACACCTCGATGCAGAGCGCCTCTCTTGCAGAGTCTGCCACTTGAGTTTGTTAAGCATCTCCGTAATGCTATCACACTTACCAAATAACCCTGTGACAAAACGCACCACTCTTCTTTGGATCTTCTCTATCTCCTCTGTCAACCCGACCTGGTACGGATCCCATACTGATGAGCAATACTCAAGTATAGTTCAAACGAGTGTTTCGTATGCCACCTCCTTTATTGATGGACTACATTTTCTAAGGACTCTCCCTATCAATGAATCTCAACCTGGCACCTGCATTACCAACAATTAATTTAATATGATCATTCCACATCAAATCGTTCTGTACGCATACTCCCAGATATTTTACAGAAGTAACTGCTACCATTGTTTGTTCCGCTATCATATAATCATACAATAAAGGATCCTTCTTTCTATGTATTCGCAATACACTACATTTGTCTATGTTAAGGGTCAGTTGCCACTCCCTGCACCAAGTGCCTATCCGCTGTAGATCTTCCTGCATTTTGCTGCAATTTTCTAATGCTCCAACTTCTCTGTATACTACATCTTCATCCATTTTTCAGACTGTTGTAACTGACAATTCGAAAGTTGTTACAAAACAACTTTTATTTATGTGAGTCTAAATGGAAATGACTGAATAACAGCTAAAAGACACAATCACAGCCAATGTTTGCCATTGCTTATGCCTTTGGCATAGACAACCTCAGTCCTGTGTGGTGTTAGATGTGTTGCCGGCCTGCATGGGCTACCGTGACGACGGCGTAACACCTGTCCCCCCTTGGAAGATCTGGTGCAGCAGGGGTGACTGTGCGGGAGAGAGCACCAATGTGGCCTGGTGCCATAGGCTGATCGGTAGTAAAGTCGTCCTGACGGAGGCAGTGAAAACCAAGTGCTGGTGAGTAGGACACCGCCTTCCACATGATGCTGAGGGAATGTCAAAGAGGTGGCAGTTGCGAGGCAACAGTGGGCTGGGCAAGGAGCATGGGAACGTCTGTGTTGTCCAACCAGGGCGGCGCCGAAGAGGGGCCAGGAAGTGGATCCCGGGGATGGTCTCGGGGTTGTCCCAGGTCGAGAGGAGGCGGTGGCAATGTGGGGCTAGCAGCCCGCGACTGTTGGCCATTTCCTCAAAGATCCCCCACTAACTGAGGAGAGGGCAGCAACATAGGCCTCACGGGAGAGGACGGCAATGGGAGAGAGAGAGAATCCGGTGATTGGGGCTGCGGCTGGTCGAGGAAATGAGGACGGAATTGGTTGCGGTGATGCAAACCCACCCTGTCGTCCAGACAGACATCGAACAGTTGTCGACTACAGGTCCAGAGAACGACCACTGGCAGCCAGCAGGGCTGGGACCCAAAACCGTGTGCCCACACCTTGGAGGCGGATGAATATCTGGAAGCGTCGGGTCGGGCGCAAGGCAGGAGGAGATGGAGTAGGGTTCATGGCTGGTGACCATGGAGCAGTAGGCTGGACTCTTGTCACTCACCAGCGTGGTCCTGTAGAAACTGAGAAATATCGTAAGAGCGTCTTCCGGAGAATGGTCCCCCGTGTACTTCTGCATCTGAGTTTTAAAGGTACAAAAAAGGCTCTCTACCCTGCTATTGGATTGTCGATGAAAAGGCGGGGTAAAGACGTGGTGGATACCATTATCGTGACAGAATTTGGCGAACTCTTGACTGCGAAATTGCGGGCCGTTATCAGTGACCAAGGTGATTGGTAGGCCTTCAATGGAAAATATTTTGGACAGGGCCATGATAGTAGTCTCTGTGATGATAGAGGAGCATTGGACAATGAAAGGGAATTGGGCGTAGGCATCCATGATGAGCAACCAGTAAGCGCCAATGAAGTGTCACGCAAGATCCACCTGGATGCGTTATCATGGGAGGGAAGCCGCAGGCCAGTATTGGAATGACTAGCACAGAGCGGGAAGGGCCTTGGTACATTGCTGACAACCCCGGACCATGCTCTCCACGTCTACTGTCATGCCAACCCAGAAGATATGGCAAGGTGTGAGGGTTTTCAGCAGGACAATACCCCATTGACCTTGATGTAAGATGTTGAGAATCTGGGACCACAGGTATGTTGGTACGATGACTTGTGGATAGGTGTTATGTTCCACATGGAGGAGCATGGCTACCGGTTGATGGCAGATGGAGAAAAAGAATCAGAGGTCAGCCTGGGTGTGAGGCAGAGGAAGCATCAGCCAGCTGCAGAGAATATAGCTCTGCACCAGTTGCAGGAGCGAATCTGTGGCCGTCGTGGGGGCCATCTGTGCAGCTGTGATGGGGAATGCCGCCAACGCTGCCTGTATGTCTTCATCGACTTGAAAAATTAGGATGTCCAATGAATCGAACATCGAATCCTGGCTGGAGGGGAGCCGAGACAAGGCTTCGACGATGGCATGCTGGGCAGTGGGCTTGAAGTGGATGGTGTACCTAAAACGTTAAAGGAATAGGACCCATCGCTGCAGACGGTGGGAACTCTTCATGGGTAACTGGGCTGCTGGTTAAAATGAGGCCACAAGGGGCTTGTGGTCAATGATGAAACAAAAATAGGTACCATAAAGGTACAGGCAGAATTTGGTACAGGCAAACAGGATGGCGAGGGCCTCCTCCTCAATTTGGGAATATTTGCTTTGGGCCTTGGTAAGGGATTTAGATATGTACGCCACCGAGCAGTCTGATCCATCCGGTAGATGGTGCGAAAGCACAGCCCCAATACCAAAGTCTGAGGTGTCCATAGCCAAGAGAAGAGGAAGAGAGGGGGTATTCAGCATGAGACTCTCTGCCGAGTGCAATCCTCGCTTTAAGGTTCAGAAAGCCGACACAAGCCGAGGACCCATGAAAAGGCACCGTATTTCAGGATAGGCGATAGAAGGTCGCCGCAATGTGATCAGTGGAGGGAATGAACTTTCGATAGTACACAATTTTACCCAGGAAAGACCGCAATTGGTGGACATCACTCGGACAAGGAAGGGCCTCTATAGTGGCGACGTGGCAGTAGGTAGGAGATATGCCATTCTGGGAAATGATGTGAGACAGGTAGGACATAGCAGGTTGAAAAAAAGGAGCATTTAACAAAGTTGCATTTTAGGCCTGCAGTCCACAGGCGCAGGAATAATTGTCGCAGATGACTGTGATGTTCATCCACAGTACAGCCGGTGACGATGATATTGTTGAGGTAGTTGATACATCTGGGAACATCTCGCAAGAGCTGTTCCAAGTAAAGTTGAAAGATGACCGGTGCACTAGTGGTGCCATAGATGAGGCGGTTCAACCGGAACAGCCCCAACTTTCTGTTGAAATAAGTGTTCACACTGTCTGAATTGCCTGCTTTCCTAGTTCCACAACATCCTACTGCACGTAATTACGTATGGAGAAGGGGGATGGGAGTAGGGTAATATGCCCTCTATTACAGTCATTTTTTTAATTCGGAAGAGAATTTTAAGAGCAAGGTAACATGCTAGCCAAACAGATCCTTGCAAGCCCCTGTTTCAAAAGTTGTCAATCCTCCCACTCCTATCTATGTATATACTAGAAACTTGTAAATATATCAGAAGGAATTTGAAACAAATAAGTAAATATTTTAATATCTAAGAACACAATACAAGGCAGTAAAAAAGGTTTTGTGTTGAGTCCGTAAGGAGATCAGCTTTTAAAACTTCCATTAGAAAAGTGTGATACAAGTTTACAATAGTTTTCTACAGGAGATAATAATTCTTTGTAAAACCATAAGAACAATGTTATTATATCACTCCCATTCAGCAGCAGAATTTTTGGCATACTTGAAATACAGGAAACTTGAAACAAGACTATGAAAGGTGTGCCACTGAAAGCTCTTGTAATCCTCACTTCTAAGCCAGCAACATTTATTGAGCACAAGCGCCTTGTGTTACAAGAGAAATTATTATAAGCCATAGTTCCAAATAGATATTAATATGTGATTTATCATGACTGAAATTAAAATTAATCCAAGTACTATTAATTTTACTGCATATACATTCTGTAAGTATGATATTCAACAAAATTCCATGAAGCCTGGTGGTGGTGTAAAACCACATGTTCATAAGAAAAGCACTATGTAACATAAATCTAAATCTGTCCAAGTAAACATCAGTAGTGGTCATAGTTCACCTGTGTGAGCAAAGTCTGGTAACAGCAACTGAGAAAAGATCTGTGGTCAGGAGGCCTTACATGTGTCTTGTCAGGAAATCCGTGTAACTAGCTTGTGATATCATCAGTTTTCACATCACAGGCACCACTGCTGGACAAGGGCAATGTTACACATATCAGTATGTCTGTCTGTTCCATTCACACATCTTGTGGGGTTACTGAACAAGTATGTAAATAGTTTATCCAACAATCTGAAAAGACATTTTGGATGAATAAATAAAAAATAAATGTAAAAGGTGCGGCTTGATGAGGAACTGGGTAAGTGTAAGAGGTGAAGCTCCAAGGTTCAAACTTCTGCTGGTACTCAGGTTTTTTCTGTTGCTTGCCTCATCTTAAATCTCTGGCAATGAAATGTACATACAAAAATTGCCAAGTTGCAAGGTGTTTTGAAGTCAGTATTGTACTGCAGGTCCCCCTATAACATACTAAGTCACTTTAAAGGTCAGAGGAAGGTAGCAGTTCTAATAGTACCATATTTACCCAGCAAAACACTGTGCTGTTCAAATCAGTTTTCGGATTGATGACGTATTGAATTTTTTCTAATAAAACATAGGAAAATTTTCCAATTCATGCTAATTCTAAGAAGAAATATATCAGATGAAATACCTATTATTTATTAATTTATATAATAGAGCTTCAAACAGGTGGTCAATTGCAAATTCATCTTCAGACTCAAGATTTTCAGTCATCTGGTGGGATTTTATTTGTTTCCTCAAATTCAGCTCCCTCTGTTCATTCTTGAAATCCAGAAGATAGAAGTTAATAGTGCTGAGGTTCGTGCCATGTTTCTTGACCTAATAGTTAAACATGAGGCTGTTTGCAGATAACATACTTGTACACACAGAAATGATATTGTTACGAATTTATTAGACCTATAGATGGTAAGAGATTGATGCGAAAATTATCAGTTGAGTCTCAATGTGAATGAAGCATACTACATGTTAATATGTGAAATATATTGGATACTGTTTCAGTATGAGACTGACATTTAGTCTCTAGAATCAGTCAGAGCCATCAGGTGTTTAGGTGTACCTCCCTAGAACAGTTTTACTAAACTGTTTAGTCATTGTATTCACATTCATATTTAGACTGAAATTCTTTGCAAACTCCCTGAATCAATTAAGATGAATGCTCAGATGATGACAAGCTAGTATATCTATCCTTCAAATCAATGAGGCAGGTAAACCACCACTTTATCGTTAGGTTGCAACTTCATATAGTATGACAAACATACAAGATGTATTCTATACTCCAGGAACCTACACACTGTACAACTACGAATGAAGCCTGTTTTGTGTACTGTTTATATACAACATCAGTTGTAAACAGTCCTTTCACTGCTATAGCCTGAGTGAAACACTGAAAGTCTGCTAATAATGGCATTTCTAACTTATAGTATGCCTACAGGTTAACAATTGAAATTGCCAACCCCGCTCAGTTTAAAAATTTATTGGCACTTCATTAACTTGAAGAGTTACAGTTAGCAACTTGTTATTGACAGAAAAAATTGAATTCAAGTGACATTCTGTACGTGAAAGTTTTAGAATTTGCACATTTTGTTGTGAACAGTACTTGACGATTGCTATTAGCTACTGCAGCATGCTTGATTTGACATGATGGACCATCAAAAGCTAGACTATTGCATAAAGTGTATTATCTTTTCTGTTTTGTGTTCTTTGAGACTGGATTATGGACACACTATTACATGGGTGTCTCATGTGTGGTGTTTTCTGTATCAGTGTATATAGTGAGTAATTAAATTGTTTGTGTGCGTAATTTGAATGAATAGTATACCACTGGAACACACAAGTGGTATCGTACCTAACGATGTGTCACAGTGGCTAGCACACTGAACTCAGGAGAACAACGGTTCAGCCGGCCGTTGCGGCCGAGCGGTTCTAGGCACTTCAGTCCGTAACCACACGACAGCTACGGTCGTAGGTTCGGATCCTGCCTTGGGAACCGATGTGTGTGTTGCTCTTAGGTTAGGTTTAAGTAGTTCTAAGTCTAGGGGACTGATGATCTCAGATGTTAATTCCCGTAATGCTTAGAGCCATTTGAACCTTTTGAATAACGGTTCAAACCTCCATTGGGCCATCCAGATTTGGGTTTCCCACAATTTCACTAAATCGTTCCAGGCAAAAGCCAGGATGGTTCCTTTAAAAGAGCATGGCTGATTTACTTCGCCATCTTTGACACAATCTGAGCTTGTGCGCCATCTCTAATGAGGTCAAAGACGACATAACCTTAAACCCAATTTTCCTTCCTCCCACAAGTGGTGACCCCAAGTTCAACAGTTTACTTTCTACATGCGTTACGATACATACTATGCGCCACTGTGGAGCCCACCATCTCTATTAAAGAAGAGCCTGCCAGCCGGAGTGGCCATGCGGTTCTAGGCGCTACAGTCTGGAACCGCGTGACCGCTACGGTTACAAGTTCGAATCCTGCCTCAGACATGGATGTGTGTGATGTCCTTAGGTTAGTTAGGTTTAAGTAGTTCTAAGTTCTAGGGGACTGATGACCACAGCAGTTAAGTCCCATAGTGCTCAGAGCCATTTGAACCATATTTTTGAAAGAAGAGCCTCAGACCTCACAATATGGATTAACTCAGCCACCAGTTACAGTTGTTGATAACAGTATTCGCATGAGAATCAGGAATATAAAAATTCCACTTTTCTGGCTAACCATCACACGGTTGTGCTTAATGCACGTCACCGCCATATTTTGCTTCTGCGGTGTCGATTCTGACATGCAGAAATTTATTATTGTTATTTGGCAAGCAGATCTTATGATTATATAGTGAACAACTGGCAGATGTATTTGACAAACAATCTTTTGCCTTTTTTCGGGATGCTAATTTGGAACATGTTATGCCATTTGCAGAATTGCGTTTTACAAAAAAACACGGAGAGTGAGGTAGTAGCTGGTACTTACCCCTTCAAAGTGCTCTGTTCCCTACACACGTTGGCAGGACAAGGCCTGAAATCTGAACAATCACTGAAGCCTCTTGGGTTCCAGTATTTGCCTCCACATGTTCGGATAATATTATCAGCTTTTCCCTGACCTTCCCATTGGTGAACTAGCGTGAAAAGCAGACTCTGTGGCGATTGCTTATGCAGATCCAGTTTGTGTGAATGAACTCTGAAGTTATGGTGGGCAGCCCTGAACCAAGCATTGTGGCCTCATTTGTTTCAAGGGTCACTGTTTCTCCGCTGCTATCCACTCTGATGCTGTCTATGGCCCATCTCATCACTGAACTCGCCGGTCTTAACGCCTAGTTGCAGCGACATGAACATACCACTCGCCCACCTTCTAATAATAGCTGTGTATTCAGGTGGTGCTGGTTTCACAAATGGTTCAGAAAAGCAACTCGACATTGTACCAAACCATATGATTACCCAAACTTCCCAGACGAATGCCAGTAGGTGCACATACTTCTCGAGGTCAGTTAAAGCACCTGCAAGTCAAACACGACGGAAAAGTATCCTAGGTGACAGGATGACAAAGACTTTTCGTAACGGTCAGGTGCACTGGAGACACTTTCTTGATCGATTCAGGCTCTGAAATTAGCGTTTAGCACAAGTCACATACTGTGTGCCATTCTAGTGAACAAGTACCTATTCTCACAGCAGCTAATGGCTCACACATTGGAACATTTGAAAAAGTGCAGTTGACTTTGAATTTCGGCGGTAAGCTACAATCCACCTGGACTTTTGTGGTCGCTGATGTCATAGACGCAATCTTAGGCCCGGGTTTTTAGCGTCATTTTTCTGTCATTCTAAATGTAGTGCATCAATGTCTCTACAAAGTGTCATACTCTCCTCCTACCTCTGCCAAATGAGATTGCATTGGTGAGTGATACCACGAAGCCCCATCACTCGAAGACAACCTCAACAACCGCACCAGACTTAGTGCATCAACAAGATTCGTTACCGTTTCCATATCCACTCAGACCACACATCCGCGTGGCATGCAGGAAGGTGTTGATTCGTTCTTCCACTGAGACAACAAAGCTACAGAAGGGCTGTCATATGTGAGTAGCTCAAATATCTGAAATATAATCCCACAGCAATGCCATAATGAGTGCCAGGGCTAGCTTGCGCGACAGTAATGCAGAATTACGCTGCGAATTGCGTGCCGTGGCTGAAGACTTATCGACCACACACGCCTCAATTCATGACCTTCAGCGTGCAACCGCTATGAGGAACCCTTGCTCCGCTGTCCCTCCCTCGCTTGCCCGCGCGCTGGAGGCCAACGATCTTGGTGTACAGCTGCTAAGCAAGTATCCTGTGCTTACTGATCCAGCGCTGGCCTGAAAAAACCGCTGCCACTCTACACGACATTTCAATCCCTCGACTACTGGGCATCGAGTGGCCGCAAACCCACGATGCCTACCTCCTGATAAATTACAAGCAACCCAGTCTGAGTTCAGTAAAATGCTATCAGATGGTTCAGTATCTAGATCTCAATCCTCATAGGCTTCTACTTTGCACATACTCGAGACGAAAAACGGAACATCCCGCCCAGTTGGTGATTATCGGAGCCTCAGTTCCCATACGGTTCCAGATAGGTACCCAGTGCTGAATGTAATGGACTTGAACTCAAATGTGGTGGGCCCATGTATCTTCAGTGTTATTGACTGTGCAAAAGCCTTCTTGCAGATCAGTGGTGAAGAGGGATTAGTTTAAAACTGTCATAACTACACCATTAGGGATCTTCCATTATAATATGCTGCCTTAAGGCCTCCACAACGCAGCACAAACATAGCACTGTTTTATGCATGAAGTCCTGCAAGACTTGTCGTTTTCATGTTGTTACATGGATTATATTCTGATTTTTCCCCGTGGCCTCGAACACCATTGTCACTATTTACGACAAGTTACAAGATTTTGGAATCATGGTAAATCTGGATAAACGTTTTTTTGCCAAGCAAGAGCTACCATTCCTGGGATACAATGTCTCAAAAGCTGTAATCATACCTCTGTCCAGAAAAGTGAATTACAGCCAACAGCTTCCCCTGCCACGAACGTTGAAAGGACTATGCCAGTAGTGGGACTACCTTCATTCTGTTCCACTCTGCATTGTTGCCAAATTTATTCAAGATGGCGGCAATGACGTCATCCAATATGGTGGCGTGTAGATTTGGTAATAGTGCATGACGTCATTCAACATGGTGGATTATGGTGGGAAAATAGGTCAGTTGGGGTATTTTCACTAACCTAAACCCCAGAAAAATGGCGATAAATATGAATTTTGGTGGTAAAATAGGTCAATTGGGTTATGTCCACTAAGGTAGCAAAAATTGGCTCGAAATCCCAACACAATAATGGCGGGAAAACCATAGTTGTCTTTACTATTATCCATTATCATTCATCATCGTTTGTTATCGTTCGTTATTATTCATTATCATTTATTATCATTTATTATTATTATTTACACCATGCACGTGTGTTCACTACTAGGACCAGAGTCCAACTGTGTTAGTTCATACCCCTGCCACCAGAGCGCGCTGCCGTGATGTTATTCAAGATGGCGGATTTTGGCAGGGAAAATTGGGCTACATCCACTAACCTAACCCCCACAAAATTGGCGCGTAATTCGAATTTTGGCGGGAAAGTAGGTCACTTGTCCTATGTCCACTAACCAAACCCTCCAGAAAAAATTGGCGCCAAATTCAAATTCCAACTGGATAATGGCTGCAAAACCATACTTATCTTTATTATTATTCGTTATTATTCATTATTGTTTATTATCATTTATTATTATTTATTATTATTATTATTATTATTATTGGTCTACCTCCACTAGAAAATTGGGCCAAATTCAAATTCCAACATGATAATGTCTGGAAAACTGTACTTCTATTTATTATTACCATTTATTATTTACTTAAGATGTCCAATTTCGGCGCGAAGAAAACCATTTGCCTTACATCTATAACAAAAATCTCCAACACCATCATCGATCATGCATATGAAATAGTCCACATCCTACGAACTTTGACCGTCACTTATGTTTTTTCACTGCTAACCTATCAAAATCGCATCAAATAATAATCTGCACTTGTACTAACGTAATTCACATCCTCTGATTTTACAGGGAAAAAGGACTGATGTATTTATTTCAAGCAGTACTGTCATCACTTGTCCTCCAACAGACTTAGTACACTTCTTTGAGGTGCCAACATCCAGTGCGCTTGCCACTAGGTCCAAACTCCAACTGACTTGGTTCAAATCGTCGCCAGCAGAGGAGGCTACCCCTGGCGCCACCAGTTGGCGGCAGCCCACGAGCATGTCACTGGTCAAGTGGCCACTAGGACAGCGTGGGTCCAGCGGCGTAAAAATGTTCTGCTCGTTCGAACCTGCCGATTCTGACGTCACAATGGTAGGTTGTCCGTTCATCAAGTGTATTCGTCCCTCCCACATGTTTTGCGCCAAAATTGGTCACCCAAGAGTGGAATCTCCCCCAATGTCACATAACGGTCAGTCTGTTGGTCCAGCACTTGGTGGACAAAAGAACGCCCTGCCACAATTATGGCGCAAAAATTGTTTTCCTGGACAGGTTTGAACCTGCCAATGACGACATCACAGTGGTCGAATAGCGATTCACCGTGTGGTTGCATGGCTGACAAAGAACACACTTGGCGCCAAAGTTGTTTGCTGGAGAGTGGAATCTGCCCAGACTTCACACAACCACTGGTCCACTATGTGGAGTGGTCGACAAAGAAGGCTCTCGCTAAGTTAACTGGCTTGAGATCGTCTTCTCCCTCTCTCTCGCGTGCGCATTATAACCAGACACCTGCCGCGCCGCCACCCTACAGGCATCCGACCGCTTATGTCACACACCATCAGTTGCCTCCTCCATACACGCGCCGGACATAGTCTTCTGTAAATATGCTAACACCCACATCGTGCATCTAAGCCATCAATTGCCTAAGTACTTAATTGCATTTCAGTTTTAATCATATTAAATAATTCAATTTACAGATTCATATAAGTATGAAAAGGCGTTCAACTACTTTTCAAGGTCCAGACTGCCTCCTCTTCCTAGGAACCAGCGCTGAGTTTTAATTCTGGCAGTAAAGAAAGGTCACTTACACTTTCTCTGCCAACCTAAGAAAATTGTTGGAAAGAAGGGACACTTGTACTAACCTCAGCCACCCCACCGCCACTTCCGCCTAGGAACCAGCGTCACGTTTGAATTCTGCCAGTAAAGAAAGGTCACTTTCTCTTCTGCCACCAACCTAAGAAAATTGTTGCAAACAAAGCTCATCGCCACTAAACTAAGCCTCCAGGATGCAACCTATCCCAAGGGTTTCTGGTAAAAGGACTCAGCCTGCACTAGGCCCATGGATGGTCGAACAAATGTACTTTATTTAGGGATGGAGTAGATGTATCACAGAACACATGCACTGACATGTCCCACACCATACAGACCTGCAAACCACTCCTACATAACTCATGTATAATGCTCTATACACACGCTTGCTAATTGTAAACACTTAAAAATAACGCATCGCACAGCCTACAGACACGCGAACTGCTCGTAAATAATGCAAAACATTTACGTCCAAATAGCCAAACAACTCTTAATTTTCAGAAATAATTTCAGTGCAGACCTGCAAACTGCTCTTAAATAATACAGCACAATGATGCGTAGACATGCTAAGTACACGTAAACTATTCAAATAGCGCGTATGAAGGCCTACAGACCCATTCCTGAAATAATGCAATCAACACACGCAAGGACAGTCCACAGCCCCCAGTCCATTGAGTACACAGGAGGTAGTGATAAGTGACATATACCTCAGATGTCAAACCACGCACAGCCCCTGCTTGGCTTCTGCAAGGCAGGCCGCACCTCCCATTCATACATAATACCTGGGAAATTCCTATCCAAATACGTGTTCGACTACACACACATGCTGATGTGATTGGGTGGGAGCGCAACCGCGAGCTGCAGCCGAACGCAGGCCAGAGTTGTATGTAGGCGCTGCGAATGACCAGGCGTTTATTTACACAATGTGCACTCCAAGCAGAGCCACATGCATTTGGCCTTCCTTGCTACCCTCAGTCTAACTACGGTCCAGCGAAGACACTTCAGAATTCCATTCCACAATAACAGAACCTGCTTTCCCCCCTTAGCGATTCTAACGGACCATAAGTGACGATTGACTGACGCTTCATCTTGTGCGCCACAAATCCCCACGAAGCGAGGCAGCCACAGCTCGGGTCCCACCCGCTCCGTCGCATTTGCCAGCCACTGCCACCGAACACCGGTGAAAGTTGCATTCCAAGCAGCGCTTACACCAGTCTCATATTCGAGGCATCTTCAGGCGCCACCTGCCTTTACCATTGAATGCACAAGAGCATAGAGTGTGTTGACAGATGCGATCAACTGCAAGTACCTGCCCCCCCCCCCCCAGCATGACCGACGAAACACCACCAAGTGCACGTGCATAATTACAAACTCATGTAACAACCTTCCCAATCTTACGTCTCATCTCTCCGTATAAAAAAAAAAAAAAAAAAAAAAAAAAAAAAAGAGCCAAGTCTTCCTCTCAGGAATTGTATAGTGTCCCAGAAACAGTTAACGCCCACTTTCATCATGCTTCAGCTTGTATGCACGGAAATTCTCACCCTAACAGAACCTGTTTACCAAAATATCGCCTAATCCAGTCTTCCTCCCGGACATAACGTGATAGCCTTCCTGCTCTCAACATACGCAAATGTTCTCATCGATTCTATATCCCACCACAATCAATCGAGCATTCTCATTTGCTCTTATCGAATTTACCAGTAGAATTACTTATGCCGCAGGTATTGAAGCACCATCCACCTTTTCTTTCTCGGACTTCCAGCGATTATTTTGCAAAGTTTGCTGAATTTCACAGACAGTTCCCTCAATCTATACACCCCCAACGTGTTCATTCTTTCTACAGATGCTACACTCAGTGGTAATAAACTATTTTACACTGATCACCATTTTGCACCGACAACTAAACATGGGAAATTTGTCTACGAGTCATCAAATAGGTACTATACTAGCAAGAATACTGGAGCAATTCATATCCCCAACCGTATCAAATCACCTCTTTACATCATCGAACTGAAGGCACTCTCAGAACTGACATTCAAAGACATGCTCATTTCCCCTTGGCATAAACGCTCTACTCTTTCTGCTTTCTTGCTCGCATTTCTACAGTCATCTCCAGACTAGTCGATTACAATAACACTAGTATTTTAGCCATAATATTACACAATTTCCACCATTCTTCTCGATATCAAGCACACAGCACTAGCCACCCGATCGCTAACGCAACATAATGCGCCAGATGTAGACTGTAAATTATTTCTCTATAAACACCAAACATTAGCGAGGCGCAGTGTGCTGTAAACCATTGACTAACTAGAAACAAGTAGAGTAAACTGATATTCGCACTCTCGCATACCGAAGTCAGTGATTTAACAGATTCCACATGATCAATTTTGTTTACAAACTAATTACGGTCTGTCCCACGTCTAGAGAACAGGCAAACGTGTGTCCAACACTCCACAATCCATATTCCCTCAACTAAATAAAGGCAACAAATGTGCAGAAGCAGTCGACTGAACAATTTACTTGAGAGGGAATAACGCTCCACCTCAAACGCGCCATCTTCTCAAAGTTACACTTGATCACGAAAGCATCCTAGCACATAATTAGTTCGCTATTCAGTCGTCTAGAACATGGTAAAGTTAACTATCATACATTCCTACACTCCAACAGGCCTCTGCATTGGAAGACCACTATCATTAACGTGGGAACGCGAATCAGTACCACCACAGACTTTGCATACACGAACAGATTCTATAAAATGCCTCACATATTTCTTCTATCATTATACTTACAATTAAATCTTACGATCTAGGTCTCAAATGTACGGTATTTAGCAATGAACGAAGTATTGGAAATACTCTCTGTTGAATGCTGTGGCTCTGGAAATACCTGTACCTTCCTTAGCACTAGACATACTCTTCCCATCGTTATCACAGTACCCCAAGTCAAATCCACACCCTCCCTACAACAGCACATAGACATTTCCTTTACGCAAACAGATATACTTTATAAACCTGATCCTCAAATGTGGACATATCACACACCCGCCCGATGAATTTTGAAAGTCATTCGGCTAAGGAACGCAGCATGTGACCAGTATTTGCAACTCCCTCACGCCGCTAGATATTTATCCAGTATGTGTAACGTATTCTGCCTCGATACCATGTCAGATGTTCCGTTATATATATCCACTGAGTTAAATGCGATGACTCATTGAGAAGGATCACAGCCACAATTGAATCATATCTCGAAATGAGCCACCTTTCTCGAACCTATCTGCTGCAGTAAAAATCCAACATGGTCTTAGTTAGTCCCTACACATCTTGCAACTGCTCCCATTTATACAGCTTTGCGCATGTGATCATGTCATTTTAAGTCGGAACTGAGCATAAGTCGGACAAAGCCATATCCGCCACCTTCTGCAGCCTGTCTAGAAACAGAGTGAACTGAGTACCTGTGACAGGACTGTGTTTTGACCATGCGGCGGATATACTCGCATTGTTGTGCGTTCCCAAACTACATACAAGTACTACCGATCCACGTCCATCATTCAAATCTATAAGCCCAACATCCCATCATCGTTATTCTCTATCAATTTCAGTTTTGAGAAACTCCTCTCTCCACTCGCTACTGTCATTGGGAGTGTTAGGAGAATTCTCAGAACAATGTTAACATTAGGGCAAAAATTATGTCTTCCTATAAACTTTAGAGTCTGTTTTGGACCTATTCCAGGTTTCAACAATGCTGAAAGCACTTTTAGTTCTTCCCTCAACTCCAGTGCATCAATGTCGCTTGACTCATGATCTTGCAAAATCGCTGCGAGGTTTCTACACTATGTGTCCAGGCTGTCAGGAGGTGCATTCTTCAGCTCGCCGATGTCGTAGAGAAAATCAAAATAATCACGATGAGATTTCAGTTGATTGAACCTTTCATCCAAAGATGTGGTTACTATATCTAAAAGATAATAGTAGAATTCAATCTTGTAACGTTTTGTTGGGTCATCTATTGTCTCATGCCTTCCTTCATAGGTAAAGTGTATTGACTTCTTACTTCATCGCCGGGAAACACTTATCCGTGGTAATGTTAGATCGTCTAGCTCTAACTCTGTAGCCAATTCTTTGGAATCCGTCAAGAAAGACACAAACTTTTCTTCTGTCCTGCAGGTTTCAAAATATGCTTTCGTTTTTTCAAGTTCAGGTTAACTAGCGTGTAAGCTTAGGGACTGATGACCCTAGCAGTTAAGTCCCATAAGATTTCACACACGTTTGAACATTTTTGTAAATTCACAAGGCTTATTAAAATAACCTAGATTTCTTCAATCAGGTTTGACTCCATTTTTGAACTGGTGCCCAGCGACTGTTTTGTACAAATCTGTAGAGAATGTCACCAATCAGTCGCAATTTTTGTTTTTATTTTCCAGATCTACATAGATTTCGGGCACAGTGTGGCTATTCTCAATGCTTTGAGTTATGTTTACATCTATACTGTCATGCTGAACGTAACTGTCAACATGACGGTTTGGATGTAAGCACATATTAAAAGGTTTGAGACTGGCCACTGCCGTCCGGTGTGGCCGTGCGGTTAAAGGCGCTTCAGTCTGGAACCGCGTGACCGCTACGGTCGCAGGTTCGAATCCTGCCTCGGGCATGGATGTGTGTGATGCCCTTAGGTTAGTTAGGTTTAATTAGTTCTAAGTTCTAGGCGACTGATGACCTCAGAAGTTAAATCGCATAGTGCTCGGAGCCATTTGAACCATTTTTAGACTGGCCACTCAGTGGCCGAAACCTAGGTAGATCTGAAAAGTACAAACAAAACTTACTATTGATTGCTGACATTTCCTACAGATTTGTTTAAATAAAATTCCACACACGTTTTGTAAAAAAGAAAAAAAACGGGGGGGGGGGGGGGGCGGCAATTTAGCAGCTCGCACGGAGCGGCACTTGGGCTTGCGTCGGCCCTGCTGAGATCTAACCATGCCTTCTGGGTGCTTCACTATTTTTGTCAGGAATTTTATTTTATGTAACAGTTGTCATCTATCTTGTTATTTGGCAGATCTATAAAGAAACTTATCTTTAGGCGAAGAGTGCCATTTATTATGTCCTAAAAAGTGGTCACTTCGAGGACAGTATTGTGTAACAGTTAGAACAGCAACAAAAACAATGGAACAAGCAAAGCAACAGTTGCAACACCGGGAACAACTGTACGGCAACAGCAGCTGCTGCTGTAGGTGCAACACATGAAAGAGATGGGCACGCTGCAGCAGCGGCACTAGGAACAACTATGAACTTATCTGCAAGAGTTGTTCTAGGGAAGTGCGTGCCCAGGCTTCCTGCCTGTTGATCGCTCACCAACTGTGTCAACATCAGTTCTACCAGAGCCACAGTCGTCACCCTGCCTCCACCTGCCTCTGTGGAGATCCGCAAAAATTGAAGGAACTTGATTTGTCCTAGAAAGTCACCATGAACAATATGGAAGATGAGTCTATAATGCCAGGGTTCGTTAAATCTGAGTCTGACATGCTGGGACAATATAGAACTGCTAACAACAGAGCTAGTAACCTGCATAATAACATCTGTCTACAAAACACATAATGCAGACTTCAGTTTCGATGAACCGATTAAATGCAACTCAAAGAGTATCAAGATTGTGTTGGGAGATTTCAATTGCAGACGCTCAAGCTGGGCTTACAGACAACAGTGGTGATGAGCTGGAGAGCTACGTGGAAAGGGAAAGCCTGAGACTCATACATGACCCGAAACTGAGACCTTCTTTTCGAAGTGGAAGATGGCGCAAGGGCTATAATCCGGATAATGTTTTATCAGTGCGCAAGCAGCTCAACTTTTGGAAACAACAGTCGAGGAATGGAAACCAAAAAAAAAATCCAATAATCTGTACAGTGGCTGGAGTTATCAGCCCAGAAGAAGTTCCTTTAAATGACAGTTCAATTTGACAAAGGCGCGCTGGGAAACTTTTTGAAAAGGACTCGATAGTGCAGCTCCAAAACTTAAAGCGACTGCTAAATCGAATAAGGGTTTCGCAGCCCTAGTAAAAAAGATCGCTCAGAAACACATATCTCGTGGGGGCCGAACTCAATAACATACAGGCTTTAAACCAGACATACTTAGCCTACTTGAGACCTATCAAGATAAATGTGAAAGATATCCACTAGCTGAAAACACCATTCAACAGGTGAAACTGTTGAAATATCACAGATGGTAAAAAGGGTCAGATCATTTAGCTGATCTAGATATGGATCAAAACGGTAGGAGGGCATGGAAACTAATTAAAAATCTCAGCAATGATCCTAAAAAGTCACTAGAGGAATTCACGAGAGTAACGCCGAATGAAATAGCTCATCAACTACTTAAGAATGGTGAAACAGAGATGACATGACAAACGCTAAAAGGTAAGAAGAGCTGCTGCAGAAACCAGAAGAGTGGATTACCTAAGGCAGTGTGTGGTCATAGATGGTGCCACCAATTCCTCTCCTGTGCTAACCTCTTCATCTCAGAGTAGCACTTGCAACCTGCATCCTCAATTATTTGCTGGATATATTACAATCTCTGTCTTCCTCTACAGTTTTTGACCTCTACAGCTCCCTCTAGTACCATGGAAGTCATTCCCTCATGTCTTAACGGATGTCCTATCATCCTGTCCCTTCTCCTTATCAGTGTTTTCCACATGTTCCTTTCTTCTCCGATTCTGCGCAGAACCTCCTCATTCCTTACCTTATCAGTCCACCTAATTTTCAACATTCGTCTGTAGCACCACATCCCAAATGCTTCGATTCAATTCTGTTCCGGTTTTCCCACCGTACATGTTTCACTACCATACAAGTCTGTACTCCAGACGTACATTCTCAGAAATTTCTTCATCCAATTAAGGCCGATATTTCATACTAGTAGACTTCTCTTGGCCAGGAATACCCTTTTTGCCATTGCTAGTCTGCTTTTGATGTCCTCCTTGCTCCGTCCGTCATTGGTTATTTTACTGCCTAGGTACCAGAATTCCTTAGCTGCATCTACTTCGTGACCATCAATCCTAATGTTAAGTTTCTCGCTGTTCTCATTTCTACTACTTCTCATTACCTTCGTCTTTCTTCGATTTACTCTCAAGCCATACGCTGTACTCATTAGACTGTTCAATCCGTTGAGCAGATCAAGCAATTCTTCTTCACTTTCACTCAAGATAACAATGTCATCGGCGAATAGTGTCATTGATATCCTTTCACCTTGAATTTTGATTCCACTCCTGAACCTTTCTTTTATTTCCATCATTGTTTCCTCGATGTACAGATTGAACAGTACAGGCTTTAGGCTACATTCTTGTCTTACGCCGTTTTTAATACGAGCACTTCGTTCTTTGTCGTCCACTCTTATTATTCCCTCTTGGCTGTTGTACATATTGTATATGACCCTTCTCTCGCTATAGCTTACCCCTATTTTTTTGAGAATTTCGAACATCTTGTACCATTTTACATTGTCGAACGCTTTTTCCAAGTCGACAAATCCCATGAACGTGTCTTGGTTTTTCTTTGGTCTTGCTTCCATTATTAACCACAACGTAAGAATTGCCTCTCTCGTGCCTTTTACCTGTCCTAAATCCAAACTGATCGTCATCTAGCGCATCCTCAATTTTCTTTTCCATTCTAATGTATATTATTCTTGTAAGCAACTTGGATGCATGAGCTGTTAAGCTGATTGTGCGATAATTCTCGCTCTTGTCAGCTCTTACCGTCTTCGTAATTGTGTGAATGATGCTTTTTCGAAAGTCAGATGATATGTCGCCAGACTCATACATTCTACACACCAATGTTAGTAGTCGTTTTGTTGTCACTTCCCCCAATGATTTTAAAAATATTGATGGAATGTTATCTATCCCTTGTGCCTTATTTTATATTAAGTCCTCCAAATCTCTTTTAAATTCTGTTTCTAATACTGAATCCCCTATCTCTTGCAAATCGACTCCTGTTTCTTCTTCTATTACATCAGACAAATTTTCCCCTTCATAGAGGCTTTCAATGTATTCTTCCCACCTATCCGCTCTCTCCTCTGCATTTAACAGTGGAATTTCCGTTGCACTCTTAATGTTATGACCCTTGATTTTAATGTCACCGAAGGTTGTTTTGACTTTCCTGTATGCTGAGTCTGTCCTTCCGACAATCATTTCTTTTTCAATGTCTTCACATTTTTCCTGCAGCCATTTCGTCTTAGCATCCCTGCACTTCCTATTTATTTCATTCCTCGGCGACTTGTATTTCTCTATTCCCGAGTTTCCCGGAACATTTTTGTACTTCCTCCTTTCATCGATCAATTGAAGTATTTCTTCTGTTACCCACGGTTTCTTCACAGTGGTCTTCTTTGTACCTCTTCTATTACCCAAGGTTTCTTCGCAGTTACCTTCTTTGTACCTATGTTTTCCTTCCCAACTTCTGTGATGGCCCATTTTAGAGATACACATTCCTTCTCGCCGGCCGGTGTTCTAGGCGCTTCAGTCTGGAACCGCTCGACCGCTACGGTCGCAGGTTCGAATCCTGCCTCTGGCATGTATGTCCTTAGGTTAGTTAGGTTTAAGTTGTTCTAAGTTCTAGGGGACTGATGACCTCAGATGTTAAGTCTCATAGTGCTCAGAGCCATTTGAACCAACATTCCTCTTCAACTGTACTGCCTACTGAGCTATTCCTTATTGCTGTATCTATAGCCTTAGAGAACTTCAACCATATCTCGTCATTCCTTAGTATTTACGTATCCCACTTCTTTGCCTATAGATTCTTCCTGACTAATGTCTTAAACTTCAGCCTACTCTTCATCACTACTATGTTGTGATCTGAGTCTATATCTGCTCCTGGGTACAGCTTACAATGCAGTATCTGATTTCGGAATCTCTGTCTGACCATGACGTAATCTAACTGAAATATTCCCATATTACCCGGCCTTTTCCAAGTATACCTCTTCCTCTTGTGATTCTTGAACAGAGTATTCGCTTTTACTAGCTGAAACTTGTTACAGAACTCAATTAGTCTTTCTCCTCTCTCGTTCCTTGTCCCAAGCCCATACTCTCCTGTAACCTTTTCTTCTACTCCTTCCTCTACAACTGCATTCCAGTCCCCCATGACTATTAGATTTTCATCCTCCTTTACATACTGTATTACTCTTTCAATATCCTCATACTCTTTATCTCTTCATCTTCTGCTTGCGACGTCGGCATGTAAACCTAAACTATCGTTGTCGGTGTTGGTTTGCTGTCGATTCTGATAAGAAAAACCCTGCCACTGAACTATTCACAGTAACACACTCTCTGCCCTATCTTCTTATTCATAAGGAATCTTACTCCCATTATACCCTTTTCCGGTGCTGTTGATATTACCCTATACTCATCTGACCAGAAATCCTTGTCTTCTTTCCACTTCACTTCACTGACCCCTACTATATCTAGAGTGAGCCTTTGCATTTCCATTTTCAGATTTTCTAGTTTCCCTACCACGTTCAAGCTTCTGACAATCGACGCCCCAACTCGTAGAACGTTATCCTTTCGTTGATTATTCAGCCTTTTTGTCATGGTAACCTCCTCCTTGGCAGTCCCCTCCCGGAGAGCCGAATGGGGAACTATTCCGGAATCTTTTGCCACTGGAGAGATCATCATGACACTTCTTCAATTACTGGCCACATGTCCTGTGGATACATGTTAGGCGTCTTGAATGCAGTGTTTTCCAATGCCTTCTGCATCCTCATGCCGTTGATCATTGCTGATTGTTCCGACCTTAGCAACAGTTTCCCATCCCTAGGACAGAGAGTGCTCTGAACCTCTGTCCTCACTTCCGCCCTCATTGGTAAGGCCGTTGGCAGAATTAGGGTGACTTCTTATGCCGGAATTCTTCGGCTGTCACTGCTGGTTGTTAATCAGAATTAATGTAGCGGCAGGATTCGAACCAGGGATAGAAGACGTATTTGATTATGAATCAAAGACGCTACGCCTAGACCACAACATCTATACGAATGATCAAATTGCTGGAAACAATATCTACTGTAAAATATGTGGAAGTAACTATCCAGAGCGACCTTAAGTGGAATGAACACAAAAAACAGATCGGAGGAAAAGCAGATGCCACACTGAGATTCACAGGAAAAATTTTAAGGAAATGTAACACATCGACAAAGGAAGTGGCTTACAAGGCGCTTTATCGACCTATTCTTGGGTATTGTTCATCAGTCTGGGATCCTTTGCTGGGTTAGGACTGGTAGAAGAGAGTGAGAAGATCCAACGAAGAGCGGCACGTTTCGTCACGGGATCGTTTGGTCGGTGCAAGAACAATACAGAGATGCTCAAAAAACTCTGGTGGCAGACGCTAAAAGAGAAACGTTGTGCATCACGGAGAAGTGTACCATTGAAATTAGGAGGGACACTTTCCGGGAAAAGTCGGAAAACATATTACTTCGTCCCACATACATCTCACGAAATGATCACAACAAGAAAATTCGGGAGATTAGAGCAACTACAAAGACTTGCCGATAATCATTCTTCCCACACGCCATTCGCGAGTGGAGCAGAGGAGGCGGATCAGTTATTGGTACGAGAAGTACCCTCCGCCACACTCCGTTAGGTGGCTTGCGGAGTATGATGCAAATGTAGATCAACAAGACCTTCCAGATCCAACGCAATTATCTATGAAGATAACAGCTGTGACGACCCAAGGGAGGACCTATGGAAAGTTGAAGTTAAAATAAGCAACGCACTTGAATGGCTGAGAATGGGGAGAATCATCTCAAGCTCAATCTAGAGAAGACTCAAGGATGTGCTTTCCACTTAAGAAACAGAGACGCTGAAAGAAAACTGAATATTAAGTGGAGACTATGGGTTATTCAGCCCTGTGAGATCCTAATATGCCTGAGACTTACTCTGAATCGCATCCTTTTTTTTTTATAACGTATTGTACAGGTTTTAAAGCAAAAATCTGCAGCAGAAACAACATCTTGAGACAGTTGACAAGATTTACACAGGTAAAAATTCCCCACATTCTCCAGTCAATAGCGCTGGTCTCTGTTTCTTTGTGGGACAATATAGAGCACAGTTTAGTGGACCATCAATCCATACTAGGCATGTGGTCGTTGCATCAAAAAAGTCAATCTATTTTGTGTGTTAGACCAGTCTTAGTCCCAAAGATCAACCACTCAGTCGGCATTGCATCCCCACCCATAAGACACAGAATGGCGGGAGAAATAGAACAGAAGAAGCAGACTGAAAACCCGAAACACTTGATGTACAGTTACACACCTACACTGCGGCCACTGAAGTCAAGAAAAAGCTTTTGCAGCGAATTCAACCATTAGATGTCCCATTAGACGTCAAGCCGGACTTTATACATGTGACAGTAAAGTGCTCCTAAGCAAGAGGGCTACACTCAAAATGAATAAATGAGTTGTGCTCACCACCTACTCTAAATTACTTGGAGAACCCATAATAGATTAAGAACAGGAGTCTCACAGAAAGGAAAATATTTGATCTCATGTGGAATGAGGAAGACGTTATATAGAGCTGCGGAGCATCTACTAGTATGCTAAGACACAGACGCAGCCTGTACTCAGAAATATGTTTTAAATACCACAGTAGATCACACAAAGGTTGTGGAATTCTGGAGAGGAAAAGTGTGATGTCCTTCTCCTGGGCACGGAAAGTAAAGTATCAAACTCTCTCTCTGTAACTCAAGAGGTGAAGCTCTGCAAGTTGTCAGAGATCACGGACAAGGTATCCGGGGCCGCTATTCCTCAGGTGTTTATTGCAACGCCCGCCAGAGACGGGCTGACTCGGCAGGCGGCAGTTACAAGATAGCACGCCATCACATGAACAACACAGCGTGCGCACCTCACTCTCGCCAGACTGGAATGAGTGCTTTTTCCTCTATCGTTTTGGCGACAGAACACAGAGGTGCAATCGCCGCTTTCCTGGCTAGGAAAAGCGAACTGTAGCCTCACTCGCCTGGCGGGCAATTCTGCCAGCAACATCGGCCCAGGCAACTATCGCAACGTGTATTGATAACAGATAGAACCACTAAGATGCAGTTTCTGGTGGTTACAGTCACAGATATATGTGTGTTTCTCAGGTGCCTGCTGTAGCTAACGTGGTCACACACAAATGGTTCACTCATACCTACATATGGGTTCGTGACTTTAAATTTGGATATCGATCTACAGAAGTATTTCGAGTGGCAATTTGTAGCTGTAGATGAGACCCACACTACCATCAGGGTGTTTTCCTTGTCTTCCTGTGACCTCAACCATAATGTGAGGAACATGCCTGTTTTGGACCTGGTCACGCAATTGAAAGTTGCATCAGTTACGCGACCCGCCAAAGACGAGTCATTGCCCTCCCCCCCCCCCCCCCCCAAACACACAACCCCCCTCCCTCCCAGACCCGCCGCCCGCCGCCACACCCCTCAACAGTGCATCACATCAGGACAACGCGAGGGGCCTCCTGTTTTCTCGCGGTCCAAACGACTGGCTCGCAACAAACTCCTCATCACAAAAGCAGAATTCGACACAATGATCCAGGCAGGCACGGCATGACCATCAGACTGGAAATGGGCTTCTCCCTTTCATCTGGTACCAAAGAAACCGAACAGCTGACGGCCCTGTGCCGCCTACACAGGACTTAACGCTTGGACAACTGCCGACCTCTAACCTGTGCACCACATCAAAGATTTTGAGTACCAACTTATTAAAACCCATCTGTGGCAACGAAGACTGCCCATAAAACTTCAGTTACTACATCCATTCCCATAAATGTCATATGGCCTATGGAATACAGCACAGACTTTCTAACACTTTATCGATGAGATTTTGTGGGGACTAGGCTTCTGGTTTGCATACACAGACATCGTCATCGTCAGGAAAATATGAAAGCCATCTACTCACACTTTTCCCAAGTTTTGATGACTACAGAATCCACATCAATCTGGGTGCTTGCACCATCGGTGGTAATGCAGTGAAATTTCTGGGATTCTGAGTTTCCGCAACTGGTACGTAAGCCACACTTAAATCCTCCCTGGTCAGAAAACTGTTCGCAAAGTGCGTCGGTACCTGCAAGATAAACTTGCCCTGACAATTTTTGCCCCACGCTGCTGAGGCCCAAACGCCACTCCATGCCATTATGCCATTCTCACTGGCTCCAAAGTACATGGTACCTCACCTGTTACTTGAACTGATGAATACAAGCACCATCTGAAGCCTACCAAACAAGCCTCATGCAAGTCACGCTCCTTGCACATTCAATTGCCAATGCCCTGCCAGTGATTTTGACAGGCACCTTATTCAGCACCATCAGCGACGCGCTACAGCAGAATGCAAATGGACATTACAACCTCCGAGTCACATTCTCAAAGAACTAACATCCGAGAGACACGATTCTTACATGTATACTTGGGCTTTGTAGGACCAGTCCCAGTTGCACGTAACTGCCGATACTGCCTCGCGATGATTGAAGATACACCAGTTGGGTGAATGTATTCCACTGGAAGTACCAACTGTGATACACACGTTCAGCTGCAGATGGATTTCACATTATTGGCTGCAGACGGATTTCACATTATTGCTGTCCCCAGCAAGAGACTGTCGACCAGGATTGGCAGTGGGATACAGAAATATCCTGTGCAGTGACCCAGCTGTACGGGACAAGAACTTCACTGTATCACACAGCTGCAAAACTGCATTGTGGAGTTCATATACTGTTCCTTGAAAGCCTTTATAACATACCATATGACGGATTCGTGGATTGACACCCTTCCAGTAGTGCTGTTGGGATTGTGCAATGCATTAAAAGAAGACAATCAGCCACATCTGCCCCCTCCACCCTCCCAGGTAAACTGGTGTATTGAGAACCTTTGCCTGTACCAGGAGAGTTTTTCAAAAAACAACCGACCCCTTTGTACTCTACTCAAGATTTCCTCTCCAAAATCTGAAGGCAAATGGAGGCCGTGCAACCGAGTGGAGCTACATGGCACAGAAAACCCAACGCGGCCCATGGTGCAGCATACTGGAGCCGTCCTATCAATGTCTTTTCACAGTTGCAGGATGAAATGATAAGACGCTCACTCTCCGCATTAAAGGGGTAGACACAGTGTGTTGTGTATTAAACTGCGGATCTAGAATACGGGGTACCAGCCCACATTCGCCGAGGTAGATGGAAAACCGCCTTAAAAACCATCCACAGGCTGACTGGCACACCGGACCTTTACACTGATGCGCTAGGTGGATTCGCGCTGGCGACCGGCACGCCTTCCCGCTCGGGAAGCAGCGCATTACACCACGCGGCTAGCCGGGCGGGCTGGTAGACACAGTAGTATTTGTCGACCGGTGCAACCCAGCCTACTTAAGTTCAGAAGACGCCGCAGTAACGCAAGCCACCACAGGTTGTCAAACACCTGGCACATCGCAGCCGCCATTACCGCAACGTTATGGGGAGCAGTGCAGCCTACCTGGAAGTAGATCGGTAGCTGCGCCCCTACATACAGCTGCCACCTCGCAACACCAGCCAACCCACCAGCATCCAGCCACAACGGAAACAAGTTACGGACAAAAAGTTCGATTCCATTTCAGTCCAGCACACAGTTCTTATTTCGAGTCAGTTAATTGTATTTTCTTCTGTGCATTGTTGGAGTGTGGAGCAGCGACCTCAGCTCGTAGGTCACTCCACACCTGTTCGTTAGCAAAGCCGGAAAAACTGTGCTCTCCAGTAGGCAATATACCGCTTCCTGCGTGAGAATCGGAATGTCTGTGGTTATCAGACACTCCTTAAGTAAAACAACCAGTGATACCATTATAGTGTATTATGTGATGGTAGTATCTCGTTATTGCCCAGAACAATAAGGAGTCTTATCTTTAGGTGAACTGCACCTTCTATTAAGGACCTACTGGCCAATTAACTTTCTGAATACAACAAGCACAGTCGCTATCCATTTCCAATTACGTACTTACGTACAACTACTTAAAATCAGTAAAAACTGTACTAACCAAATCAGTCTCAGAGACTAAGTAATAAACAGCAAGCACGCCGCAGAAAGAGCTCTAACTTCCGATCGCCGCGATAAGGGAGGCGCAAATCTACTCTGCTGAAATTATAATGTACGAAAGATAAAACAAGAAAAAAACTTTCTCTAGTGTCCTTTAGAAGGTGCTGAAGGTGATGCTGTTAAATATTATCATAATCAAAATCACAAGCTACTGTATATACATTAACTCACTGGGCACAATCGCACAGCACACAGGAAGACAGTCAAATTTGGTCTCAAGAGATTTACGGAAATCACGGAAAAACCTAAATCTGAATGGCCGAACAGGTATCTGAAACGACGTTCTCCAGAATTTAGAGGTTCACACAGAAATTCAGTCGTAATCATTTACATGTTATTATGCACCTAGTCCCCGCACCCCTCCCCTATGAACCATGGACCTTGCCATTGGTGGGGAGGCTTGCCTGCCTCAGCGGTACAGATAGCCGTACCGTAGGTGCAACCACTACGGAGGGGTATCTGTTGAGAGGCCAGACAAACGTGTTGTTCCTGAAGAGGGGCAGCAGCCTTTTCAGTAGTTGTAGGGGCAAAAGTCTGGATGATTGACTGATCTGATCTTATAACACTAACCAACCGGCCTTGCTGTGCTGGTACTGCGAACGGCTGAAAGCCCCATTCGGATCTACGGGCAGGGACTACTCAGGAGGACGTCGTTATCAGGAGAAACAAAACAGGCGTTCTACGGATCGGAGCGTGGAATGTCAGATTCCTTAATCGGGCAGGTAGGGTAGAAAATTTAAAAAGTGAAATGGATAGGTTAAAGTTAGATTTAGTGGGAATTAGTGAAGTTCGGTGGCAGGAGGAACAAGACTTCTGGTCAGGTCACTACAGGGTTATAAATACAAGATCAAATAGGGGTAATGCAGGAGTAGGTTTAATAATGAATAAAAAAATAAGAGCACGGGTAAGCTACTACAAACAGCATAGTGAACGCATTATTGTGGCCAAGACAGGCACGAAGGCCACGCCTAACACAGTAGTACAAGTTTATACGGTAACCAGCTCCGCAGATTATGAAGAGATTGATGAAATGTATGATGAGATAAAATAAATTATTCAGATCGTGAAGGGAGACGAAAATTTAATAGTCGTGGGTGACTGGAATCTATAGTAGGAAAAGGAAGAAAAGGAAACGTAGTAGGTGAATATGAAATGGGGGTAAGGAGTGAAAGAGGAAGCCGCCTGCTAGAATTTTGCGCAGAGCATAACTCAATCATAGCAAACACTTGGTTTAATAATCATGAAAGAAAGTTGTTTAAATGGAATAGGCCTGGAGATACTGGAAGGTTTCAGATAGATTATATAATGGTAAGACAGAGATTTAGGAACCAGGTTTTAAATTGTAAGACATTTCCGGGGGCAGACGCGGACTCTGACCATAAACTGTTGGTTATGAACTGTAGATTAAAACTGAAGAGACTGCAAAAAGGTGGGAATTTAAGGAGATGGGGCCTGGATAAACTGACAGAACCAGAGGGTGTAGAGAGTCTCAGGGAGATCATTAGGGAACGATTGACAAGGATGGGGGAAAGAAATACGGTAGAAGAAGAATGGGTAGCTTTGAGAGATGAAATAGTGAAGGCAGCAGAGGATCGAGTAGGTAAAAAGACGAGGGCTAATAGAAATCCTTGAGTAACATAAGAAATATTGAATTTAATTGATGAAAGGAGAAGATATAAAAATGAAGTAAATGAAGCAGGCCAAAAGGAATACAATCGTCTCAAAAATGAGATCGACAGGAAGTGCAAAACGGCTAAGCAGGGATGGCTAGAGGACAAATGTAAGGATGTAGAGGCATAAATCACTAGCGGTAAGATAGATACTGCCTACAGGGAAAGTAAAGAGACCTTTGGAGAAAAGAGAACCACTTGTATGAATATCAAGAGCTCAGATGGAAACCCAGTTCTAAGCAAAGAAGGGAAAGCAGAAAGGTGTAAGAAGTTTATAGAGGGGCTATGCACGAGCGATGTACTTGAGGACAATATTATGGAAATGGAAGAGCATGTAGCTGAAGATGAAATGGGAGATATGATACTGTGTGAACAGTTTGACAGAGCACTGAAAGACCTAAGTCGAAACTAGGCCCCGGGAGTAGGCAACAATCCATTAGAACTACTGATAGCCTAGGGAGAGCCAGCCCTGACAAAACTCTACCATCTGGTGAGCAAGATGATGAGACAGACGAAATACCCTCAGACTTCAAGAAGAACATAATAATTCCAATTCCAAAGAAAGCAGGTGTTGACAGATGTGAAAATTACCGAACTATCAGTTTAATAAGTCACAGTTGCAAAATACTAAAAAGAATTCTTTGCGGACGAATGTAATAACTGGAAGAAGCCGACCCCGGGGAAGATCAGTTTGGATTACGTAGAAATGTTGGAACACGTGAGGCAATACTGACCCTATGACTTATATTAGAAGATAAATTAAGGAATGTCAAACCTACACTTCTAGCTTTTGTAGATTCAGAGAAAGCTTTTGACAATGTAGGCTGGAATACTCTCTTTCAAATTCTGAAGGTATCAGGGGTAAAATACAGGGAGCGAAAGGCTATTTACAATTTGCACAGAAACCCGATGGCAGTTATAAGAGTCGAGGGCCATGAAAATGGAAGCAGTGGTTGGGAAGGGAGTGAGAAGGGTTGTAGCCTATCCCCGATGATATTCAATCAGTATATTGAGCAAGCAGTAAAGGAAACAAAAGAAAAATTCGAAGTAGGTATTAAAATCCATGGAGAAGAAATAAAAGAGACAGTAAAGGACCTGGAAGAGCAGTTGAACCGAATGGACAGTGTCTTGAAAAGAGGATATAAGAAGAAGCATCAACGTAAGCAAAACGAGAATAATGTAATGTAGTCGAATTAAAGCAGGTGATGCTGAGCGAATTAGATTAGAAAATGAGACACTTAAAGTAATAAAGGAGTTTTGCTATTTGGGGAGCAAAATAACTGATGATGGCCGAAGTAGAGAGGATATAAAACGTAGACTGGCAGTGTCAAAGAAAGCGTTTCTGAAGAAGACAAAGTTGTTAACATCGAGTGTAGATTTCAGTGTAAGGAAGTCGCTTCTGAAAGTATTTGTATGGAGAGTAGCCATGTATGGAAGTGAAACATGAACGATAAATAGTTTGGACAAGAAGAGAATGGAAGCATTCGACATGTGGTGCTACAGAAAGTGCTGAAGATTAGATGGGTAGATCACATAACTAAATAGGAGATATTGAATAGAATTGGGGAGAAGAGGAGTTTGTGGCACCACTTGACTAGAAGAAGGGATCGGTTGGTAGGACATGTTCTAAGGCATCAATGTATCACCAATTTAGTATTGGAGGGCAGCATGGAGGGTAAAAATCGTAGACAGAGACCAAGAGATGAATACACTAAACAGATTCAGAAGGATGTAGGTTGCAGTACGTACTGGAAGACGAAGAAGCTTGCATAGGCTAGAGTAGCATGGAGAGCTGCATTAAACCAGTCTCACGACTGAAGACCACAACAGCAACATGCACCTAGTTATTGGGTTAAAGGTTTTTCAGTCACGTATATTCATTTTGCAGTTGCAATTTCAAGAAACGATGGTGTAGGCCTATATTGTGAGCCTTAACAATGCTACGATGCGTTCTTCTATCATCCAGTCGCTGGCATCATATACCGTTATGATCTAAAATGAGATAATCTGCACATCACTGTGTCGAATCAGAGGCAACTGAAATGGTTCTTGGATATGCTTCTACTTACTCCCTACCAGCTACTTCTATCCACGTCCACAGTTCTTTACTTTTAATGTTACGGCTGGCTGACGAGAAAACTGCATAAGATTTAGCTGTCCGACGGACATGCTCAGTAAACCTGTGAGAAGGTACAATTCCCTTTCTGATGTAAAGAAAGCGTGGGAAGTGTAAGAACCATTTTTTAACTCGTCCTTTACAGCTACTTATAGACAACATTACGCGATGGGCCGGCCGTTGGTGGCCGAGCGGTTCTAGGCGCTTCAGTCTGGAACCGCGCGACCGCTACGGTCGCACGTTCGAATCCTGCCTCGGGCATGGATGTGTGTGATGTCCTTAGGTTAGTTAGGTTTAAGTAGTTCTAAGTCCTAGGGGACTGATGACCTGAGATGTTAAGTCCCATAGTGCTCAGAGCCATTTGAACCATTTTGAACCATTACACGATGTGAATGCACAAAATGCACATTATTCGTGATAGCATAAATGCAGTCAGTAGTGAAAAGTTGGGAACATGGCGATTCGTCAGACTCATATGGCTTATCTTGTTCTATAATGAGGACCAAATGCGCGTTAATGGCTGCCATGTTTCTGCATCTACTTTGGAACATCAGACTTGGCGGAGATATGGAGCTGCCATGTCCCTAGGCTCCATAGATACTCTCGGTACTGCTATAAGCTCAGTAGTTGGAAGTGTAGAGTGCAAACAACCTTCTGATCCACATTTCAACACGACACAGTCCCACCACTTCTTTACCAGAATTGAGACTTCTTTTCTGTACAGCAGGTGACACTGTCGCCTTGCCTGGCTCTTGGACAAACATATCACAGGATTGGAACATCTGAGATAATGTCACATGTAAATAGTCCTACTCATCTAACCAGGAGTAGCTATCAATGAACTGCGGACTCAAACCAAAATGTCATGGCGAATACTAGGTCTACCCCAAAACACTTATCAAACTTTTTTATGGTTTGACGAAAGGAAAGCTCAAAACATTTGGCAAAGGACCCATTAGTTGGATTACTGTTGTTGTATTTGATAAATACCGACTGTTTTTGTATCCCCGTTAGTTACGACTGCCACGAGTATTCTGAACTTCCCATATGAATTGCGCATCCAACTGATTTTTTCCCTCATCACTGTAATACACCACCATGTTAGATTAATATAAACAGTCTAATATCCATTCCATCAGGGAAATATGGCATTAAGTCAGAACGAACGTTTCTAGTTTAATAGTACCTGAATATTACGACATGGCTAATACATGTAGTCTGATTCTAGTTTCTCAGTTAAAATAAGACACAGATAGACAGTTCTTGTCACTGATGAATCTTTCAATGACTACCGTCAGAGCAATAGAGAAGAACGACAGGCAATGTGTAACGTGTACAGTTTTCTTTTCTTGTAATAAATAGATACCATTGTTGTCTCATTTTTATATATGCAGTGAAGTTCAAAATAAATCATTAACGTTACTGAGTTGTTGGCTGAAAGAACATTGTCATGTCGTTTGGACTGATAAAGATCAGCTGGTTAACAAGTTTATCTGCATAGCTTATGCAACTCTTAGAATAACTATAGCCTTCCACTTTAAACAGCGCTTAGGACATCTCATTTGAAGATTACGGCGTAAAATTTAGGTATTCCATTGTTGCATTAAGAACTAAACCAGTAACTAATAACCTGTATAAGACACATGGTTTTTCTTCTTTCTTCATTGCTAACGATTACTGACAGTTTTTACCATTGATACGGTGCGACTATGGATGGGGACTTTGGCACCAGAAGAAACTTCATGAAACTGATTTGCACAGCTTCCGTACCGTACGGAACTGCGTTCACGCTCAGCGTCTTATTATATCACTACAGGAACTAGCTGCAAGTTTTATCTGACATCAGTAGTGACAATGGAGCGGCCATAGGCAAATGGTGTTACATTCAAGTCCACTAATCACGTATCATCAGTTTTAACATCTCTGAGTTGCAGTGACGGTGACCAACATTGCTGTCAATTGTTTCCGTACTCAAATTCAACCGCCGACGGAGCACTTCGCAATATTATTAGGCGGTTATTGTGTTGAGACAACCGAGACAACGCGGACGGTGCATCTGGGCTCGATAATATAGCATGACGGCAGCAAGGCGTGAAGGAGGCCACGTTAGATTATGAACAATAAAGAGTTTCCCTCGAGAAGCATGCACAGACTACTTTGCCGTTTTCGCCTTCTTCCCATTGCGTTTCAGACATCAACTTTTCTTTGGTCACTTATATGTGGTTGTTCATCTGGGTAACATTAACACTATCACAGCCTCTGACATTTCTAACCATGCGCCAAAAATACTTTACGATGAACATGTTATAACAAGTCTCCCATCTAACATGGAATCCACCAATTTGAAGCAACTCTAACATAAATAATGGAAACATCAGCAGTTTTTTGGGCGGGGAGGTTGCGGGGTGGTTCATCAGTCTTGTGACTGGTCTGATGCGACCTCCCACGAATTCGACGCCTGTGTCGACCTCTCCATCTCAGGGTATAACTCGCGTTCTGCATCCTCGATTACTTGTTCGATTTTTCCAGTCTGAGCTTTCCTTCACAGTTTCTAGTATTTCTGATATAAATTTCAGTTTTCGACTCACTCAGTTAATTTAGAGACAGCTCTATGTAATTCTTCCACTGACACGGCGAAAACGAGGGACAAGCAGTTGTGAGTGACGTGTGGCACCATCTGCACCACCCACCTGCAGTCACAGTTTGGGGGCTCTCGCCGTCCGCAGCCAAAGAGCAGCTCCTGCTCCCACTCGTCTACAACGATTTCACACAGCTTGCAATAGATGCTCTGACAGCCCAGGAGTTCGGCAGTTGGGTTTCCAACTAGCAAGACGCCTTCCTGTTTTACGGTGACCATACGACTTTCAGGTAATGGCAGAACTGGAACCGCTTATTATACGCACGGGCGGTAACATTCAGGGTGCAATGGAAATTCCACTGTCAAATCCATAAGACAGAGCGGATAGGTGGAACGAATACATGCACACTACTGGCCATTAAAATTGCTGCACCAAGAAGAAATGCTGATGATAAACGGGTATTCATTGGACAAATATATTATACTAGAACTGACATGAGATTACATTTTCACGCAATTTGGGTGCATAGATCCTGAGAAATCAGGACCCAGAACAACCACCTCTGGCTGTAATAACGGCCTTGATACGCCTGGGCATTGAGTCAAACAGAGCTTTGATGGTGTGTACAGGTACAGCTGCCCATGCAGCGTCAACACGATACCACAGTTCATCAACAGAAGTGACTGGCGTATTGTGACGAGCCAGTTGCTCGGTCACCATTGACCAGACATTTTCAATTAGTGAGAGATCTGGAGAATGTGCTGGCCAGGGCAGCAGTGGAACATTTTCTGTATCCAGAAAGGCCCGTACAGGACCTGCAACATGCGGTCGTGCATTATCCTGCTGAAATGTAGGGTTTCCCAGGGATCGAATGAAGGGTAGAGCCACGGGTCGTAACACGTCTGAAATGTAACGTCCACTGTTCAAAGTGCTGTAATGCGAACAAGAGGTGAACAGGACGTGTACCCAATGGCACCACGTACTATCACGCTGGGTGATACGCCAGTATGACGATGACGAATACACGCTTCCAATGTACGTTCACCGCGATGTCGCCAAACACGGATGCGACCATCAGGATGCTGTAAACGGAACCTGGATTCATCCTAAAAAATGACATTTTGCCATTCGTGCACCCAGGTTCGTCGTTGAGTACACCATCGCAGGCGCTCCTGTCTGTGATGCAGCCTCAAGGGTAACCGCAGCCATGGTCTCCGAGCTGGTAGTCCATGCTGCTGCAAACGTCGTCGAACTGCTCGTGCAGATGGTTGTTGTCTTGCAAACGTCCCATCTTTTGACTCAGGGATCGAGACGTGGCTGCACGATCCGTTACAGCCATGCGGATGAAATCCCTGTCATCAAGACTGCTAGTGACACGAGGCCGTTGGGATCCAGCACGGCGTTCCGTATTACCCTCCTGAACCCACCGACTCTATATTCTGCTAACAGTCATTGGATCTCGACCAACGCGAGCAGCAATGTCGCGATACGATAAACCACAATCGCGATAGGCTACAATCCGACCTTTATCAAAGTCGGAAACGTGATGGTACGCATTTCTCCTCCTTACACCAGGCATCACAACAACGTTTCACCAGGCAACGCCGGTCAACTGTTGTTTGTGTATGGGAAATCGGTTGGAAACTTTCCTCATGTCAGCACGTTGTAGGTGTCGCCACCGGCGCCAATCTTGTGTGAATGCTCTGAAAAGCTAATCATTTACATATCACAGCATCTTCTTCCTGTCGGTTAAATTTCGCGTCTGTAGCACGTCATCTTCGTGGTGTAGCAATTTTAATGGCCAGTAGTGTACAGGTGAAGCCTCTGTTAGAAGAGGCGGGGGGTGGATGACTTGATGAAGTCTTGGAAGACTTGAGACAAGTAAGGCAGAAGAGATGGGTAATATTCAATCGGAATTAGTAAAGTCATTGGGGGATGCGGCAACAAAAAACAATTTCAGGTTCATGAAGAATGTTTGACACTGGTGATGCACTATCAGACTTCCGGGGAAACATCAACCAAACAATTCCGAAGAGTGCTAGAGCCGACATGTGCGAGAATCACCGAAAAATCAGCTCAACAGCTCATGCACCCAAGTTGCTGACAAGCATAATGTACAGAAGGCTCTAAAAGAAAATTATGGATCTGTTAGATGGGGATTAGTGTCGTTTTAGAAAAGGTAAAGACACCCGACGTTGCGGTTGATAATGGAACCAAGACTGAAGAAACATCAAGAAACGTTCATAGGATTTGCTGACCTGGATAAAGTTTTCGACAATGTCGAGTGATACAAGATGTTCGAAACTCTGAGAAAAATAGGCGTAAACTATAAGGAAAGGTTGGTAACGTACAATACGTACAAGTGCCAACGGACAGTAACAGTGGAAGACCAAGGAGGATGTGATCGTATTAAAAAGGATCTAAGACAGAGATGTAGCTTTTCGGCCCTACTATTAAATCTATATTGATAAAAAAGTGGAATTAAAATTCAAGGTGAAAGGCCATCGAGTATAACCTTCGCTGATGCATTGCTATCACCAGTGAAAGTGAAGAAGTATTACGGATATTCTCAATGGAATGAACAATCTAACGAGTACAGAATATTGACTGAGAGATAAAAGAAGAAAGTTATGAGAAGTAGGGGAAACGAGAAAACCGAGAAACTTAATACAAGAATTGGTGATCACGAAATAAATGAAATTAAGGAATCCTGATACATATGCAGCAAAATATCCTTCGACGGGCAGAGGAAAGAGGATGTGAAAAGCAAACTAGCACAGGCAAAAAGAGCATTCCTGGCCAAGAGACGTGCGCTAGTGTCAAACATAGGCCTTAATTTGAGGAAGAATTTTCTGAGAATGTACGTTTTTAGCAAAGAATTGCATTGAATGTGTACTGTGGGAAAACCGGAACACAACGGAATCGAGGAATTTTAGATGTCTTGCTACAGGAGAATGCTGAAAATTAGGTGGACTGATAAGGTAAGTAATGAAGAGGTTAGTAGGGGCAACAGGGGCGTCGCCTCAAAGTTGGTCACACCAGACCAGGACGTCACCCTAAAGTAGGTCACCCCAGACGAGGACGTTGCCTCTGAGTAGGTCACCCCAAAGTACCGTTATCCAAGATGGCGGCGATGACGTCACCCCAAAGTACGTCACCCCAGACCAGGACGTCACCCCAAAGTAGGTCACCCCAAGGGAGATCATCACCCCAAAGTAGGTCTTCCGACCGCCACCTCTTCCTAGAAACTGGCGCCAAGTTTGAAATTTGGTGGTAAAGAAACGTCAATTCGCGTAGCTCTACTAAGGTAAGGAAATGAAGCGAAAGAAAGGACACTTGGACTACCTCCACTAACCTAAGACACCCAACCGCCACCTCATCCTAGGAACTGGCGCCAAGTGTGAATTTTGGTGGTAAAGAAAAGCCACTTGGGAATTCTCTTCTGAACTGAGAAAATGGCACAAAAGAAGGGACACTTGGACTACCTCCAATAACCTAAGTCACCCGTCCGCTACCTCTTCCTAGGGATTGGCAAGACTCAGCCTGCACTGGGCTGGTGGAGAGAGGAAGGAGTGTACTTTATTTATTTTGGAACAATTTATTTAGGGATGGAGTGTATTTATTACACTGATACAAAACACACGCTCTGACATGCTTTGGGTCACGTCGCACAGGCTACAGACATGCGAACCATTGAAGGACTCTACAAACAAGCATGCTAATCGTCAACTGTGGAAATCAAGCACCCATCTTTATTTCAACAATTTGAGCCACTACCACCAACCAGTGTATTCGCCGTGAGAGCCAGAGGCCAACTGAGATAGTACACAGTACTGGCACCAGAAGGGCCTGTCATCTCTGACATCTGTTCGACCGCTTTCTCTCTATCACCATTCTAACGGGATACATCCGACACGCGATATTGACATCACAGCATCAAACCTGTGCACTCATGCTGACATTACATATCAGCCTGTTCCCCCGCTCGTGACGTGTGTGTGTGAAGCGTATATCTACTTCACAGATCGTGCTATAGAAAAAGTGCTCCACTGTTCGCGACATATGTGTGTGACACGCGTACTGACATCACACATCATGCAATAGAAATCTGCTCACAATTGTCACGGTACTCATGTGACGTGTGTAGCCAGGACGCGCATAGTGATGGCACAGCGTATAGCCTGCATACGTATACAGACGTCACAAATCGTGTAAGAGAAATCTGCCCATGATTGCAACGTAACACGTGGGCGCCTCTGCCCTGGCACCAACCCCACCCCGGCCGCGGCCGTGCACTCCCCGATAAGTGACGCGGCCGTTAGCTGTCAAACCACACACAGACGTACATTCGGGTCCCATATACATGAGGTGGCGGCATCCCCATCATACTTGATGCACCTGAGAAATTTCCCTCCAACTACGTGACCACCTAGGCGCCTTTGATGACGCGATCGTACGGTAACAAAGACCTATTTTCAAATTGCAGACTCTCCAAGGTGGCCTGTGCACACGTTCACACTTGCGAAAACCCACTTAATCACAAGAGCATTCTACTTGGTTGGAAAAAGATCACTGTCTAAGCACAGATGGGGGCGGTCGTTGCAAGCACGTCTAATAATGTTCTCAACCTCATACTGATGTCACATGACTGTGTAAAAATAAGAACTGTGTCGGCCTCGCGGAACTTGTATAGTGTCCCAGAAATAGTTAATACTCGCTTTCTTGATGTCTCAGCACGTATGTACGGAAATTAATGCCATAACAGAATCTGTTTACGAAAATAGTTCCGAATAACGTCGAATGCAGTCTTCCTCGCGGACCTAATGAGGCACCCCTTCCATCACGTGTTACCCTTCCTGCTTTCAACACACACAAACGTTCCCTCCGCTATATAGAGGCTCCTACATCCCAGCACAAAGGATGTGAATGAATCGAGCATTATGATTGGCTCTTATCGAATTTACCCGCCAAATTACTGATACTGCCGGTATCGAAGCACCATCCACCTTTTCTTTCTTTCTGCAGATGGGACTTTCAGGTGTAAATTTATTTTGCACAGATCGCTAAATCGCATTGACAGCTAAACCCGCAAAGTTTTCTACAGATCATAACATACATACAAGATCCACAATAATATTGGAAACCTGAAAGGATTTACCAGTGTAACTACAATTAAATGTTACAATTGCTGCAACAGTCTGACATCAGTCGATGTACAGGTAATGCTCTAGACGACTGTGCTTCTGAAATGAATCTCAGTATCTATAGCGCACATAATTTTCCATGTAAAACATCTCTCTCATACCCTCGCGGTTATCAATGTGCTGACTCTATACATCCCTCACGATAGGACACACAGTCATCCTCTCTAGTCATGCCACAACATGAACCATAGTAAATTTACAATGCAATATATACACTTTTTACACAACTTAAGCCAAAGTAACTTTACAATTCAATATCTATACATTTTACACAAACAGTGCAGTTATCTTTCATATCTGTACAGCACCCAAACAAAATTATGGTATGCTTACACTCACACCGGTTATATGTCACAATGCTCCTTAGTCCTAGAGAAGTACCATCAGCCCTTTTTTCTTTCTACCGACGAGACACTCAACAGCAATAAACTATTTTACACTGATCACCATATTACACTGACAACTAAATGTCACAAACTACCATTCATATCGTCGGATACTAAAATGCTCTTACTCAATTATACTGGTCTCCCACTGAGGACAGGAGCTTGAATATTAGAGCCACCAATAAATCTCTGTGTACCATGTCAATGTAGTAAACATACACTTCATGACCTCCACCATACAGAATCATCCCTTTTACATCAGAGCACCCTCAGCAGACTGAAGTCGCTCTCAGTACTGCTCTACAAATTTGGGATCGTCTCCCCTTGGCACAAATGCGCTACTGTTTCTGCTCCAAACCTGTTTCCTTGCTTGATCACTTTTCTATGCACATCTCCAGGCTTGGGGATTACAAGAACACACGTATTTTCGCCATAATATTATACCACTTTCGCCGTACTTCTTGGTATCAAGACTAGTCAGCATTCTACCGATCGCTAGCGCCACATAATTCCTAAGATGTACATGGGAAATTATTTCTCTACAAACCCCAAACTTTAGCGAGGTACTGCATGCTGTAAACCACTGAGTAACTAGAAACAAATAGAGGAAACTGATATTTCCACTCTCGAATACCAAAGTCGGTGATGTAACAGATTCCAAGTGATCCCTATAATTTACAAGCCAACTAAGGTCTTTCCCACGTCTAGAGAACAGGCAAACGTGTCTTCGACATGCCAGGTGCACCAAACACAATCGATCTTCTCTCAACTGAATAGTGGCGCGAAATGTGCTGAAGCAGTCAACTGAACAATTTACATGGGAGGGAATAACTGTCCAGCGCAAACGCACTTCCATACACAACGTCTAGAGAACAGGCAAACGTGTCTTCGACATGCCAGATGCACCAAACACAATCGATCTTCTCTCAACTGAATAGTGCCGCGAAATGTGCTGAAGCAGTCAACTGAACGATTTACATGGGAGGGAATAACTGTCCAGCGCAAACGCACTTCCATACACAATCTGCTCAGATTCCCACTTTATCACGAAAGCCGTCCAACACATACTATGTATTGGTTCCCTACTCGGTCATCTAGAATACGGCAAAGCTAACTCAGATACATTCCTAAACTCCAACAGGCCTTTGCATTCGGAGAGCTGCTACCGTTAACAGGAAACATGTATCATTCCGACCACATGCCATGCATACACAGAATCATTCCATAAAACCGATCACATGTATGTTTTATCATTTACTTACAATTAAATGTTAGATCACGGTCTCAATTGAACGGCATTCGACAATGAGCGAAATATCGGAAATAGACCCTGCTGTCGCCAGTGGCTCTGGAAAGAGAAATATCACTACCTTTCTTATATCTTGATGTACTCTTCCCTTTGCTATCACAGTACTCCCATTCAAATCCATGAACTCCTTCCGACTGGACATAGTCATTTCCATTCCACAAACACATACTTTATAAACTTGATGCTCAAATGCGAACATATCACGCACCCACCACTACTAATAACTATAATACTTCGTCAATAACTGATTGCCTACGATACGAAATAATACTGATCGAAAATCAACGATGGGTGAACATGTCTCTTATGTTTTTCTTCTGAGTGCTACCACTGTGTCTTAGAAAGAGAGACATAATCGGCCACATGTTAAAAAAAAAACAATCCCAACAACTACTGCATGTTACTGTCACAAGCTATCTTGGCTCTACAGGTGCATGCAAGTATCCATGTTAAAAGTTATACCCACTTTGCGAATCGAGGTACGACATTACCTTGTTTTTTCCCGGATAAACCCCGTTACGGTAATCGTAGGAATGTGTATTGTCAGCCCACAATGCAACCTCGTGATGAAATCACTGAACTTTGAAAGTGATTCAGCTAAGGGACGTGGCATGTAAGCGGTATTTGCGACTCCCTCTCACTGCCCCAGCCACATAATTCTATAGTATTTGTAGCGCATTCTGTCTCGAGATCATATCAGAGGTTCTGTGATGTATCCACCGAGTTATAGGCGATGACTGATTGAGAAGGACCACAAACAGTAGTCGGGCAACCTGCACATCACACACACTCCTGTTAAAATTGGTGACACAAGTGGTCTTCTCCCTGGATTTGGAGGAAATTGTTGCTGGTAATCGACGGGGATATGTGGCACCTGAGACGGTCAAACATGGATCAGCAACTCCTGCAACATGACAAGAAAGTGCCAATTTTTCTTTTGGTGGTTTGTCTGAACCTGTAGCATAGTCCGTCTTCCCTTCCTGTTTTTCTTTCTGGGCTTACTGTAGTCTTGATTCAAAAATGTTCAAAGGTGTGTGAATTCTTATGGGACTTAACTGCTAAGGTCATCAGTCCCTAAGCTTACACACTACTTAACCTGCCGGCCGGAGTGGCCGAGCGGTTCTAGGCGCTTCAGTCTGGGGCTGCGCGAGCGCTACGGTCGCAGGTTCGAATCCTGCCTCGGGCATGGATATGTGTGATGTCCTTAGGTTAGTTAGGTTTAAGTAGTTCTACGTGCTAGGGGACTGATGACCTCAGAAGTTAAGTCCCATAGTGCTCAGCGCCATTTGGACTACTTAACCTAAATTATCCTAAGGACAAACACACACACACACATGTCTGAGGGAGGACTCGAACCTCCGCCGGGACCAGCCCCACAGTCCGTGAATGCAGCGCCTTATACTGCTCGGCTAATCCCGCGTGGCAGTGGCCGGCCGGCGTGGCCGAGCGGTTAAAGGCGCTACAGTCAGCAATCGCACAACCGCTACGGCCGCAGGTTCGAATCCTGCCTCGGGCATGGATGTGTGTGATGGCCTTAGGTTAGTTAGGTTTAAGTAGTTCTAAGTTCTAGGGGACTTATGACCACAGCAGTTGAGTCCCATAGTGCTCAGAGCCATTTCAACCATTTGAACCGCGTGGCAGTCTTGATTCGATAGCTGATAGTGATGGAACAGTCTGTGTCAGCCGAGGTGGCTATTCAGCTGCTACTTGAGCGAGTGTCGGAATTAGAGATAGCGCTTGCTCGGTCTAAAGAAGCGAGCAAGGGAAGGTTTCCTGTTAATGCAGTAATTCTTGACAATAACGCTGCGTCGTTGGTCACCCCTTTCTCGGGGAAAGCTGGGGAGGATATTATGATTTTTTTTTTCTTTTTTGAGAACCTTAGCACGGCCGCTAAATTAGGAAATTGGGGTGAAGAAACACTTTTGCATGAGGCTAAGTTGAAAGTAACTGAGGATGCCATAGCGTACGTTACATGCCATGAAGAATAAAGGGATGCTCGAACATTTGAAGTATTCAAAAAAGGGTTGCTGGAAAAATATCGGAGGAAAAATACGTCTAGATAGTATCGAGAACAATTGAATAGAATGTATCAAAGGAATGGGGAATCAATACAAGCTTTTGTAGATCGAATTCGAAAAATTAATGTTAATACCCATGAGCTAACGGATTCCAATAGGATTAATGAAGCAATTCTACAGGCAGCTGAGCAGAGGGCACTACTCGCATTTTTGCGGGGAATACAACCCGAAACCTCCCGCAAGATTCGGATGGAATTCCCTAAGACTCTCAATGAGGCAATCGGAATCGCTGTGGCGTTAGAGGAAGCTGAAACAGTAACAAAGACGCGGGACAGGAAAGCAGTGTTTCATACAGAAATAAAATGTTTCAGATGTGGTCAGATGGGACACATTACACGCGACTGCAAGGATGTGCAGTGCAAGAAATGCTGACGTTGGGGTCATATGGAGTGTAATTGCAATGGGTCCTGGCAGAAACATGATAGGAAACCGTAAGGTGGGCCTCACCCCCCTCAGTTAAACTGAGCAGGGGGTGGTGTGTCCACTGTGCAACACCCCCGGTAAGGATTAATGCTAGTGCAGAATCAGTGGCAGACTTTTTTCTGACCGGCTTGGTGAGGGGCAGACAGTGCAAATTTTTATTGCATACAGGGTCTCAGGTATCCGTGGTGAGTAGAAATGTACTCGGTAAAGTAGAATTAAAACCACCACGCTGGGCGTTAAGTGGAGTGGGTGGGGGACAGGTGAAGTCACTCGGATCAGCGGTGTTAAACTTCCAAGTGGAAATGAGGAACTTCCAGGTGAAGGTAGAAGTTCTTCCAGTTGTTGGCAGAAGCTATGATGTCATACTTGGATTGGATTTCCTGGTTGCGCATCACGCAAAAGTTAACCTGGAACGGCGTACAGTGGAACTGGACGGAATACAATGTCGCCTAGGTTCTGCGGCCGAAAAACCATTACTGTCGCAAGGAACCGCCCAGACGTTGGGTGGGCCACCTAAACTGCATACTAGGTCCCTTAGGGTTAACTCACGGGATACTATACCGAAGGGTACAGGGAAAATAATCTGGGCAGATGTTGGAGCTAACGTGCCGGTAAATTCGTTGTGTGTCGTTGAACCTTTGTCTGAGAATGAGCCACTGGATAAAATGAAGTGTTTTACGCGCCGTAGCGTGTCCTACATGCGGGAGATAGAAGGAAAAAAGGTTGTGTCTGTCAGTATTGATAATTTTGGCCTTGAACGGCTGCAGTTAGACAGGGTACCATAATAGCGAATCTGGAGATAATAGGGGAAGATGAACTGGATACGGATTTCGCAGCAGATTACACATTGCCGGGAGTGTCTTGTCAGCTGGTCCTCACTAAGGGGTAAAGTAGCACATTTAGAAGGGCAAGACAGAGAAGTCATGGAGAACCTTTTGATGGAATATAAAGAGTTATTTAATTCTCATGGTCCACTGCCCGCCACACCGTTAGTTCAGCATCACATGCCCACTGGGAAAGAAGTACCGGTGTATAAACGCCCGTATCGTGTTCCAAAAAGTTTACAGCCTGTCATGGAAGAATTTATTAATCAACAGCTTAGGGATGGGATAATAGTAACCAGTAGTACTCCCTGGTCCGCTCTTGTCGTAGTAGTGGGTAAAAAATCACCTGATGGGGGAAAGGCATATTGTTTTTGCTGTGATTAGCGTTTCCTGAATCAAAAAACTGTATCGGATGCATACCCAATGCCTAATATCACTGAAACTCTGGATAATTTGGGTCAGTGTCGGTACTTCACGACCTTGGATCTTCGAAGCGGGTACCACCAGTTGGAGGTCGCCCCAGAAGACCGACCGAAGACAGCTTTTTCAACACCTACAGGTCATTTTCAGTATCGGCGAATGCCTTTCGGACTCAAAAATGCTCCGGCAACCTTTTAACGGTTACTAGATAGCGTGTTACGAGGGCTGAAACCTGGTCAGTATATGGTATATTTGGACAACATAATTGTTTCCTCAAGGGACATCAAGAACATGTGCGCTGTTTCCGCGACGTTTTCGATCCTCTGAAAGCAGCGTGGTTAACTCTTCAAATGGAAAAATGTCCTTTTTTGTTGCAAGAAGTCCGTTATTTAGGTCATATTATAGGACAGGAGGGTGTCCGCACGGATTCAAAACTTGTAGAGGCGGTAATGATTTTTCCGACACCTACAAAAGTAAAAGAGTTGCAGTCTTATTTAGGTCTCGCCAGTTTTTACACGAGGTTATTCCAAAATTTGCGAAAATTGCAAGGCCCCTCATGCAGTTGTTGAAGAAGGGAGCAAAATTTCACTGGTCAGCAGAATGCGAAGAGGCTTTTCAAAAGTTGAAAAATTTGTTAACATCTAATCCGGTTTTGGCTTTTCCAGATTTTAGTATACAGTTTATATTATCTTGTGACTAGCAATTTGGCTTTGGGTGTTGTATTATCTCAGCAAATAGATGGGCAGGAACACCCGATAGCATATGCTTCCACACAGCTAAACAATGCAGAAAAAAATTACTTAACAACTGAGAAGGAGTTATTGACATTAATTTTCGGATTAACCTATTTCCGGTGTTATTTGTATGGACGACGTTTCAAGGTGATTACTGACCATGCAGCACTTAAGTGGTTGTTAGGGCTTAAAGACCCAACGAGTAGATTAACTAAGTGGGCTTTGCGTCTTAGTGAGTAAGATTTTGAATTGATTCATCGACCGGGTAAATCGCACGGAAACACGGATGGTCTGAGTCGTAAAGTATGCACCATGGAATGGACAGGAATAAATGAGAACGAATGGGTGGAGGCACAAACCGCCGACACAGATTGTCAACGATTTACCTCGCAGCGACAGTTCGTCGTGGAAGATGGGATATTGTACCGTAAAACGAGGAACAGTCTATGCATAGTCGTACCAGAAAAATTGTGAAGCAAAATTTTAAGGCAAGCACATGATTCTATGTTTTCTGGTCATTCAGGTCGAAGAGGAACGGAAAGGAGGATAACACAGAGTTATTGGTGGTCAACAAGTAGGCAAGATGTCGATCAGTACGTAAAGAATTGCATTCCGTGTGCTCAACAGGCGGAATTGAGTCATCAGAAAATTGTGTTGCAATGACTACCGGAAGCGGATAGACCTCTCCAATTACTGGGCATAGACGTCTTGGGACCGTTTGTGCAAACACCAGCGGGTAATAGCTATGTTTTAACAATACTAGATCATTTTTCGCGCTATGTGTCTATGACAGCTATTCCAGACCAGCGAGCCGAAACAGTGGCTCACGCCATGGTACATCAATGGATATTGAAATTCGGAACACCTGAAACTATAATTACAGATCAAGGCTCATACTTTATGTCCGATTTGATGAAAGTTATGCAAGTTGTTGCATGTAAAGAAATTGAAAACGAGCACGTTACACCCACAGGCTAATGGTCGGACTGAGAGAGTTCATCGTACAATAGCTAAGATGTTAAGTTATTATGTAAATTCGCAACACAACAATTGGAATACCCAATTGGCTTTTGTAACTGCGGCGTATAACTCACAAGTGCATGAAAGTACAGGATTGTCTCCGTATGAAGTACGGTTCGGCCGGAAGTTGCCATCTCCATTTCAATTGCTCAAGACCCCACCAGGAACCGATATTTCGGCCGTTAAGGATTTATCCACAAGGTTGAAAACAATCTGGCGGCAGGTGAAAAAAATGAACACTAAAGCGTTAGAGAGACAAGACAAAGTTCACAATAGAAAGGCGGCTTTACCCAAATATGTACGACAATGAGTGATTGTTGACGACTAATCCGTATGCGCCAAAAGGCAAAACGAAAAAATTTGAATCCTGTTATCAAGGTCCTTTCCAGGTGATCGAGATGACATCGGCGGTGAATGTAAAATTACAGCTTCCAACTCGCCCTACTATTGTGCATGTGACCCGAATTAGGCCTTTCATGGGGAATTTTGAGGAGCTTCCTTCATTGTCTGCAGCAACTTTTAGTGGAGAGAAAGATGAATCTAAGAAAAAGAATAAGGAAGGAGTAGATAAACAAAAGAACCAAGTGAATTGTGGAAGCGATCAGACATGCTATTATGCTCTTAGGCCACGCGTAAAAAGGAAGAGCTAATGTGAGTTGTTTTTCATTCGTTTCTCAGGAGGCGTGACGTTCTGGTAAGAACAGCAGTTCCAGCGTCATGGGTTGCGCTTAAGAGGGAAGAGGGAAGGTGTGCACTATCTCTCAACATAGTTATTCTGTTTTGCTGTTGCAACTTAGCTGAAGCCTTGAAGGTATGGCCTATACCAAGTGGTGTTTGGTTCTCGCGACAAGTGGACGTAATTATGCCTGGACATAAGGGTGGACTGTAATATTTGGGCGGTTGAAGACGAAATCTGTAAATTAGAGGATACATTTAATGAACTTCATTCCAGCTCGGCTAATCAGTCAAGGTTTAATGACACACAGGGGGACTATCAGCTACTACGATGAGCTTTTGCACGCTTACAAGCTCAGTTGCGGCAAACTGCAGGGTTAATCCTGCACGTCCGGAGGAAAAGAGGATCGTTAGACGCAGGTGGCCGTATCCTAAAAGCTGTTTTTGGGACCGCTGACGCGGAAGTTATTAAGAGTATTAATGAAACGCTACAGCAGGTACAGGATAATGTGAATAGCAACCAGGGAATGCTAGATCTTCACACAACCCAATTATAGAGTTTGGAGAAAGATGTAGTTAATGATACGCGCCAATTGCGAGATTTGGCCTCGACCTTGATGTCCCACATTAAGGCCACATCCGACACAACCAATCACGACATGGGTATAATCAAGTACCGGTTGGATAACATAGATTCACAGCTGACAATCGCGAAGCTGCTACGTTTTCTTGCTGATAGTATTACGGAAACATGCATAGAAGCCACAGAACTACAGGAGGCTTTGTTGCACGCAATACGTGGGCACCTAACGCCGGTACTGTTACCTTTGGAACAACTTCGGGAAGGATTATGGAAAATTCAATTGGAACTGCCCGCATCCCTGGAGCTACTGACGACATTAACAGACGAGCACTTATCTCTTTACTACAAAATGGAGACAGTTACCAGTACGCAGACGGGTACGCTGCTGAGAATTCATATCATAATACCATTAACATGTAAGGATTGTAAATTTCAATGTTACGCCTTGCATACGTATCCAGTGAAGTGGGAAATTTTGCAGAAATTCGTACAATTAACCGTACGGGAAATACTGTTAGTGCCACGTAACAGACAAGCTCATGCGTTCCTCACTGCACAAGACTTGCTGTGGTATCGAACAGGTCCAGTTACCATCCGCCCCGCGAAATTGTTACATACTGTTCCCAAATCTTGTGAGTATTCTCTATTCCGCTCTCAAGAACCCGTCGCTGAGTGCCCTAAGGAAATTATAGCAGGCGCGGTGCAGTTCTTTCAGCAAGTGGGTCCACATTGGGTATTTTCAGTAATAGAAAACACGGTCGCTATTTGCGTTTGTTACGAGCAGGGTAAGCAAGGGAGTACACGAAGAATAGAACTGCAGGGGCAGGGACTGTTAATTAACGGCACACAGTGTGACATTTCAGGGCCAACTTTCCGTTTACCAGCCGCGATTACTGGAGCTACAATCAGGAACATTACACGCACATTGATCTATGTACCCAACCAACCGGTGCAATTCGACACGAAAGAAAATCTAACTCTTTTGAATACCACATTAGACCCGACTTTGCTCGCCTCTTTGGACCGGATGCTAGCAGCTCAGGATGGACGTATAACTGAGGAACATGTTTTTCAACGAGTGCATGAGTATCATAATGAGCATAGGCAACGCTTACTAGTTATTGGATCATCAACCACCGCCACCTGTATTTTTATCTTTGTCGTAGGATTAGTGTACTATCTGCTCAAGAGGAAGGTAACCGAAATCCCATCCCTTCCAACCTTTAACCTAAGGGTCCAGACAAAATCACTGAACAGTTGTGAGGCACTGCAGCAGAACACTGAGTAATGTTTATGGACAAAGATTAGACTGAGGACAGAAGTGAATGAACACAGTGTAAATAGTGAATCAATCGCATTTTGTGGTGTTTGTGAAGTGAAATGTACTTGTTTTGACTTTTTGGTTGAATTTGGGGACGAATTCTTTTCGTACGAGGGAGGAATTGTTGAGGACAAGGGATTATTTTTAGGAAATACGGTGCGAAATTGTGACTTAGTGTGTTTCAGTGCGCGATGCACCAGCCTCACGGCAGACGGCGGACGAAGGCTGGCCAGCGCGCTGTGTAGGTGACACAGTTTTGCAATGAGCATTGGTATGTGTATACGCGCGTGGCAGCCATCAGAAGGCAGCATTAGCAGAATTACGCAGGCGAGGGCCGCGTGTGGCGCGGTAGCGTTAGCCAACTCATCGAGAACCTTCTAATAAGCACGCCGCCGCATAACCGGCGCATTCAGCAGCGGTCTGCACTATTTAAGGGCATCAGAGGTGGGCGTCGGCATTCGGTTCGACCGATTGGGCGTTCGGTCGCTGTCATGTCGTCGTCATCAGTGACGCTGTCCCCGAGGACTGGCCAGCGAAGGGGGTTGCCCGCTGCTGCACTGGCGACTCCCGGCGTCGTCAAGAGCCGCCACATCTGCAGGGGGCGAGCTGGGCCGGGCCTCGTACCGCTAACCACCTACCGCCTGCGCAGCCACTGACCGAGCGTGGCGTCACGTTGTGGCCGAGCGGTTCTAGGTGCTTCAGTCTGGAACCACGCGACCTCCACGGTCGCAGGTTCGAATCCTGCCTCGGGCATGGGTGTGTGTGATGTCCTTAGATTAGTTAGGTTTAAGTAGTTCTAAGTTATATGGGACTGATGACCTAAGCTGTTGTCCCACAGTGCTCAGAGCCATTTGAACCATAGAAATATCTCTACCATTCTTGTGACCTGACATACTCCCCCCTCTGCTGTCACAGTATTCCACGTCAAATCCATGTCGGAACACAAACACATACTTTATAAACCTGATGCTGAAGTCTAACCTATCGCACACCCCCTACTACTAAGTATAACACTTCGTCAATAACTGACTGCTGGTGATACGAAATAATACTGACCAAAAATCAGCGATGAGTGAACATGTCTCATAACTTTTTCTTGTGAGTGCTACCACTGTGGCCTAGAAACAGATGCGTAATCGTCTTACAAAGCCCCAGATGTTAAAAAGCCGATCGCAACAACTACTGTATGTTATTTTCACAAGCGGTCTTGGTACTACAGGCGCACACAAGTACCCATCTTAAAAGCTACACTGGCTTTATAAATCTAAGTAGAGAATTACCTCTGAATCAGGTAGTTTCTTGTCCAGAGAAATACCGAGACAGTGATCGCTGGACTGTATATTATCAGACCAGCAGTCCGGTTACACGTAGCCCACGATGCGACCTCGTGATAAAATCGCTGGATTTTGAAAGTGATTCGGATAAGGAACCGCTATTTGCAACTGCCTCACGGCACTAGATATTTCTCCAGCATTTGTAACGTATTCTGTCTCTGTACCATGTCAGAGGTTCTGCGATATATCCACTGAGTTATATGCGATGACTGATTGACAAGGATCACAAATACGAGTAGTAGTAGATGATGTGCTGATTGAGGTCGTAATAAATGTACACTACCTTTTCAGATCTCTAGTGCTACGATCTCCGCAAGAAATGATGTCAATGATTTGGAATCATGTCTTTCCATTCAACCACATACCTGCATTGTATCCTTTACTGATTACAACCACAAGTGAATCACATTTCTGGCACTCTCATATCTGAAAACGAGTCACCTTTCTTGAACCAATCTGATACAGTAAAATTCCAACGTGGTTTCAGAGAGTCCCTACGCATTTTGCAACTGCTGCTATTTATGCAGCTTTGTGCATGTGAAAGTTCCAATTTAAGTAAGAACTGAGCAGAAGTCGGAGAAAGCCATATCCACCACCTTCTGCAACCTGTGTAGAATCAGAGCGACCTGAATTAGTGGGGCAGGACCATGTTTTGACCATTCAGTGTGAATGGGTGCACTGTCGTGCGCCCCCAAACTACATACAAGTACTACAGATAGGCGTCGATTCACCTCTATCTCCCCAACACGCTGTCATCGTTATTCTGTACCATACAACAGAGAAAAATTACGAAGTGTAGAAGCTCCACTATCTTCATCCGGTATATAATTCGATAAGATTTTTACCGCGTCTCTCTCCTCCCATATATCGAAAACAAACACGATCTACATGCCAGCATCAAGGACAAGTGACGATTGTATTAAATATATAGGTATTGATCCGCTGCAGAGGCCAGTTTAGAGTTTCATCACCTGCACTGTAGGAGGATGATCGTATCCCGCAGACTATACCGTAAATCGGAAGAGACGCTTCCTGTGGTCTTGTCTCGTTGTTTGAAACATTGTTTATTTCTGCTGTAAAATGCATTGTACACTGCCATACATTTTGTTTTTCTGCCACAACTTAGAGGTCTCTCTCAGGTTCTAAACAGATATTTCCACTCGCGAATACCGATGTTGGTGATGTGACAGATACCCAATCATTCCTATAATTTACAAAGTCATTTGACGTCATTCAAGAGGGCTGCTGTGACGTTAGCTGATGATGCGAGCACTGTTACCCAAGATACACCTCACACTGTCACAAGATTGACGTCATTCAAGATGACTGCCGTGACGTCACAGCCGCCTGCCAAGCCGCCCTGGCGGCAAGTTTATATTCTGGAGGCAGATAGGCCAATTGGGCTGCCTCTAGATATCACACGGTGTAAATCATGTTGTTACTGCGGCTACCATAACACACCACACATTCTGGATGATTTTAAAGAAAAGACAGTTACAGCATAAGGAAACTGGAAGAGTTTGGCTGCGTTGTGGAGAGTTTTCAAACTACAGTCCGAAGGTGATCCATGAGCTCTACATTTAAACTCATCTGTCACAGTTACGTAATAGCTGATGACTATGCATTCCATTTCGACTGATTCCTCATATTGCAATCATGTACGCGATCACTGTTCCGTTGCTATCCACCAAAGAAGGTGTCACACCTCACAAAACTCTTTTCCAACTCAAACGAGCGATGTCAGTCAATCATTATGTGGTAACCAACAGCGTGCCAGTGGACGGACAGGATTGAAAAGACACCATCGATGTACTCTACTAATAACCATCACAGTTGATAGTGTGAATAATTTTAACAATTTTACAATAATTTCAACACCGACCAATGATGGAACAACATGTTTCCCAATTTCAGCATCATAGCTAAACCACCCCTTCTCCACTTTGCAAGTATCATTGCAAATGTGGTTAGATGACTGTGTAGTACGTCCATTCATTGTTAATTATGGAACACATACATCATCAAAGTATATCAGACATTGCTCTACATATTTCTATAACCTCGAACATAGTGCTGAATTTACAATCTATCTCTATACATATGGGAGTCACAGAGTGTTGTAACTGCGACCGGGACAGTCGCGGGGTTGAAATGACGGAAAGCGCAGTGGGACCCGCGGAGAGGCCTGCGAACACCAACACAACGGGAGAGGACGGACACGACCACCGAAGGACCAAATGAACAACAACAAGATCGAACAACGGAGTCACAGGGAAACCTAACAAACACGTCCACTCGTACACAAAACAAGAATAAGCTGTGTAACGCGAAGCGATGTGTCCACAGACGTACGCGAGATTACAATGGCTGGCTGAGCCCTTTTTTTTTTCTTTTCCTTTATTGATTTTCAATTCCCCCCGAAGGGGGCGGGCTGGCAGCAGCGTAGTATGCTGCTCTACAGCCTACAGACTCTTTTAAAAACAGAAGAAGAAAAGAAACAAGAAAAACAGGCGATAAAACGGTGACTTAGAGTGTAAAATGGCGGAAAAATGCGGAAAGTTAAAACAGAAAGCAAAGGGGTTGGCAATGTTAATAAAATAGACAGGAAGCTGGCTGAGCGAGAGGCAGGCGCTTAAGTACTCTATCGGGGGCGCCGCTATTGGCCGCTGGAACCACGTGTTCCTCTCTGGCGCTCTCACACAAAATGCGGGCCAGGAGGCGCGCGCCGCCACAGCTTACGGCGCGATGGTGCAGAGACTTCTAGGGGTGTTCGACGTCTGGCGGGGATTCAAATTCCGCGGCGCGCGGTACCAGACAGAGCATTCTCGCAGTCTTAGGACAAAATAAGAGACTGAAAGACCCCCCTGTCATTGACCAACCCGCCCTGCAGCACTGTTATCGATTTAATCTACATCCGACCAGAAGGATTTTTATGCATGATGGAGCTCCACACAGATGGAGTTCGAAGCATTTTACGTAAGTTATCAACTCTTAAGTATTGTTCTAGAGTCTAGGAGCAGTACCTGGAAGGTATTGGTAAGAGAGAACATAAACACTCGCACTCCTAAGGCTACAACGTTCTGCACTTGAAACGGGCTATAATGTTAGATCGCTTGCGTTTCCGACCTATGAGTCGTGTGGAATGTAGCGCTGTTAATATTCCAGTGTAAGGAATATATTTCAAGTGCATGATATACATCCTTCTACCCGGTCTCTCTACGATAAACTATGTTATCGAACCGTAAAACGAAAAAACTACTTCCTTGAAACATTGGACCCGTGTGATACGAGTACAACATTGCTTTCCAGAGATGTATAGCATCCACTGTTTACATCCGATCATGGTTCAGAAATTATACTACGTCTGCATCAGCCCTATATAAAATGATAGTTAGTAATGGAGAATACCTCTTACAAAGAAACAGATAAACGCATAGCAGCAGCATCCGACATGTGCAAATTAAAAGTCATTCCGCCACTAACTCTGTCAGGGAAATGTATTCACGGGGATCGCTGTGCCTCACAAGCACCTATCGCTAACTTAGTTATGAAGCTGAAGTCTCGATTTGACACCCAAGATGCGACAGGGGTATGGAGTACATCGCATAAATCAAAGCTCGTTTAGAGGAATCTGTCAAGTTTCATCACACATGACATGGAAGTCCTCTGATGACCGACAGGTTTACCGTTAACGATCGCAAGCAGACAGCGCTTTAAATCACATACAGAACAAGTGGCTATATACGTGTCGAACGGAGGCGTGTCACGTGACTGATGCATCCTGACAGAACATTGGAAGAATCGACCTGCAGCAACTTCTCCCTCTCTAGAATGCATCCTCAGTCTGCAGTCGTGATCACCAGTCGTGGGACACACATATAAACCAATTTCAGGACATACTGAATGAATTGCCGAACGGGACGATTATGCTTCGTCTTGTTTTGGTGCTCATAAACAAAGAGCCGCCAAGTAAAGTAGAGGACATGGTTCCTTGGCCTGCTGATCCGAGGTTGAGGAGTACTGAAATTGTGGACTTTCCAACGAGAAACATTAAATGTCCAGCCGAGACAAGAATCAAAGCTTACAAAAAGAACATTGGAAAGATTCGGTTTCATATTGGGCAATAGGTTTGGATCTGGAACCATAATCTGTCCAACAAGCGATTTTCACCGTGCGATAAATTTTTCAATTTCTGCAGTGGTCCACAGCGTGTGAAACGCATCCCTCATGGAAATGGACTGGAAGTGGAGACACTCTGGACATGAAAGTCGAAAGGCCTCCACCACATTTCAAATATTTAACCATTTATTGCGTGAGAAGTGCAGCAAGTATGGTATAGAATATGGCAACTAACGAATAATTTGATGTTTGAGTATAATAGTGGTCTATCCAGCATTTTAAGTGTTTATTTAAAGTGTAAACTGCTTTTCAATTTTATTTTTTCCTGTAATTTGACTTATGTCAATTTGGTACATAATCTCAGTATGACTCCATGCACGAGGTGTATGAAATTTTTTCGTCTGAATAACCATAATTTTTGCTAGATGTTTAAATACAGATGTTTCAGCAGTTTTCATAAATAAGCAGACGTGTACGCGACAGAGGAACAGTCAAACAAACCATGGCAGCACTGGTATTAGGAACCAAAAAAATGGGGTTGATTTGATGGAAGAGACCAATAGAGAGGTCATCGGTCTCACTGGGATAGGGAAGGAAGTCGGCTGTGCACTTTCAAAGGAACCATCCCGGCATTTGCCTAAAGCGATTTAGGGAAATCACGGAAAACCCAAATCAGGGTGGGCGGACGCGGGCCAAAATAGAGGTTATACCTTTACCTCTTTGTTTATATGTGGATATCATAGTGGTTACATCTATTTGTAGTAAATTGTCCTAATTCTGTAGATCGTTGTGTATGGAAGTGAAGTTAGTGGTAAATAATGCTCTGTGTTTGTAGGCAGCACCGACACCGAATTTTACCAAATCTTGTACAAAATATACCCCGACCAAATTCTCAATATACGTAATATGTTTTATCTGTACTACGTAAGAATTCACTTTATCGCTTAAATTTTGAGTCTCACTTCAGTAATGTTAAAAGAGCTCATACGGGGTGGTCCATTGATAGTGACTGGGCTAAATGTCTCACGAAATAAGCATCAAGCGAAAAAACTACGAAGAAATGCATTGAGGTTGACGGACACCATTTTGAGCATTTATTGTATTGATGTGGTATTTACAGGTAATCACGCTGTAACAGCATGCGTTCTCAGAAATGATAGGTTTACAAAGGTACATGTATCACATTGGAACAACCGATATAAAATGTTCAAACGTACCTACGTTCTGTATTTTAATTTAAAAAACCTACCTGTTACCAACTGTTCGTCTAAAATTGTGAGCCATATGTTTGTGACTATTACAGCGCCATCTATCACAAAGCGAAAAAAGTGGTCCAACTAAAACATTCATATTTCTTTACGTACTACACGAATATGTAATAAAAATTGGGGTTCCTATTTAAAAAAACGCAGTTGATATCCGGCTGACCTATGGCAGAGCCATCTAGCAGGTCAATCATAGCGCCATCTGGTTTCCGCCTTCAAGCTAGACGAGTTTCGTTCTTTGCAGTTTTTTCGTTTGACGCTTATTTCGTGAGATATTTGGCCCAGTCACGATCAATGGACCACCCTGTATATGAATGTCGGTAACATATTGCTCATACAAGTAACGTTCTGAGAAGTAATTTTTTTTTTTTTCACATTGAAATATTTCTGAAAGCTTGAAAATTTATTCATATAAGTTTTCTTAGTTCCTTCATTTCATTTTGTTAAGAAGGCTCACCTCGTAGAACAGTTTTTGGGTCAGTTTCTCATGTACTAGTAGTAAGTCTAGAAATTTCTTTTGTGAATTGTGTAATGCCTATATGATGTCATCGTGATATGTTTCTCGGTGCAGTTTCAAATGAGCTTCGTGAGCCAGCAGCAATCTGCCGGAGAATCTGCGGTTAAGAGCATGGCATGTGCAGCTAACGACGGATCTCGGCGACAAAAGCAGACCTGCAAGAAGGGCCGCTCGCCCTCCCTACCCCCGCCCCCCCCCCCCCTTCTGCTTCATCGCGCCGAACGAAGGCGGCAGACTGAAGGGTCGTGACCTTCTGCCGAGCCGGGTCCTACAGTCGAGCCCGTCTACTGACAGACACGCCCACTCAAATTCGGAGCGTTCTGCGCAAAGGGGCCGTGCCGCTCAACGGCGACTTCTGTCAAAGGGCGACTGCACCTCGATCGATGTCTCTGCTGCCGAGGGCGAGGCGCAGAAGAGCTAGTTCGTGTCTCCCTTGCGCAGAGAGACCACAGGCGATCGAAGGCCGATTACAATTCGACGTCGCTGATGACGCATGAAGTCGGCGCACCACGCGACCACGAGTTGCCTGATTGATGACGGAGGCGACGGAAGCAGCGAGATCTCACGCAGCAACTGCGTGTATACTTCATGAAACGACGCGATCTTCTCGCTTCGAGCTTCAGTACACTGCAGCGATTGAGTGTAAAAACAGTGCATAAGTATTGCTCACTTCTGGGCGACGTAAACAAAATTTATGTGCAAGTCTTCAATAGAAGCGATGATGAGACAGACATCAAATTTAATGATTCATCAAAAAAGTTATATGTTTTTCATGTATGTCAATTTATTGACACTTTGGGTATGACCAAGGTATATCTTAAAATTTGCTTATAATCTGATCATCATCATCATCATCATTTAAGACTGATTATGCCTTTCAGCGTTCAGTCTGGAGCATAGTCCCCCTTATAAAATTCCTCCATGATCCCCTATTCAGTGCTAACATTGGTGCCTCTTCTGATGTTAAGCCTATTACTTCAAAATCATTCTTAACCGAATCCAGGTACCTTCTCCTTGGTCTACCCTGACTCCTCCTACCCTCTACTGCTGAACCCATGAGTCTCTTGGGTAACCTTGCTTCTCCCATGCGTGTAACATGACCCCACTATCTAAGCCTGTTCTCTCTGACTGCTACATCTATAGAGTTCATTCCCAGTTTTTCTTTGATTTCCTCATTGTGGACACCCTCCTGTCATTGTTCCCATCTACTAGTACCTGCAATCATCCTAGCTACTTTTGAAACGTCCCCTTAGAAAAATTATATACGTGACTGGGCTTAAACTGACACACAATATTTTTTTAGCGCAACGCAATCTGACTTTCAAAAATCCCTACAAAAGAATGGCCCTGACTAACATTAACCTATACCTTTCACAAATCACTTACCTCACCAAAAATCTTCGTTACTCGAACTACTGCAATACAGCGAGTGCCACTACTGCCAGCTAAATAAAAGATTCAAACTACTGAAGGCACTAACTACTAATAGGCATAGTTAGCAAATGAAAGATTTTGATAGAGAACAAAAAATGTATTTACCTCAATAGTGTTCAAAAGTCATAATGTATATAGCAGTTCATGACATCCAGTCTTAGAAATTTCAAAACTCCACCATCTCTCTCCCCACATCCACCATTGCTGGCGGCTCACCTCCAACTGTGCAACGCTACGCGCTGTTAACATCCAGCTGCCCAACACTACAATGGCAGACAACAATGCAAACTAGCCACAGACTGCACACAGCACAGCCAGTGATTTTCATACAGAGCGCTACGTAACGTTGCCAAGAAGAAAACATAAACAGCCTACTAGCACAGCCAGTGATTTTCATACAGAGCGCTACGTAACGCTGCCAATAAGAAGACATAAACAGCCTACTTACATAGCCCCCATGCTCCCCACACAAAATTTTACAAATTGTTTTGGGCAGTGGCCAATAATGATTTGAAAAAATTTTTCATAATTACAATAACAAAGATATCAAATGCACACACTTATTGATACAATGTTGGTCAAAAGCTAAAATTTTCTCACAGTCCATAAAGACAGTCGTGATCATTCATCACAGTAAAATTGTAGTGTTTTTCTCAAAGTCTCAGCAGTAAAAGAAAATGCACACGGAAGTAGTGGATTTCCATGCAGTCTTGAAAAAGTAGTGTTGTCCTTCCACCGGAAAGACAGTGCTGACACTAGACATGCAGACAGGTAATGCGCCACAACAGAGCAAACCCACCGCAGAGTCAGCCGAAGTTTTGAAGAATACTGGTAGGTAGGTCATCACAGAGTAGACCCATTCTAGTCCTGGTAGAGATTACAGTATTGGTGGGCCATCAAAGATGCAGACCCACTATAGTCCTTGTAGAGATAATGGTATTGGTGGGCCATCAAACGTGCAGACCCACTGTAGTCCTTGTAGAAATAATGGTACTGGTGGGCCATTAAAGATGCAGACCCACTGTAGTCCTTGTAGAGACGGCCAGCAGCCATCTGTTGCGACTGTGCAGGTGCACAATCACCATCGAACAGTCTTGCGGAGAATATAGCAAGTCCATAAACCACCACTTGTCCACTCACAAAAATTTGTTTGAAATGTCCTTAGAACCAGCAATGCTGTTATCCAGTCCCTTGCTGAATTATTAACACACGTGCAAACACTATCAGTCCCTACTTCTCACATATTGTCCATATACTATGACCAACAGAAACGTGTGCAGAGAAATGGAACCTACAAGTTAATAATATGATGAACTGGTGTCAATTACAATTTTATAACATAAGAATACAATTACAATGATACAGAATACATCTTTAAAGAACATGACAATACAGATAACATTTGTAGTAATAGGGGCTTTACAAAAGAATAGAAATAAACATATACATCAGTGTTACAGGGATTATGACATAAGTAAATACATAAAAGATCAGAATAACTTTTGAAACATCAACTTCACACATGAGCATTAAAACAAAACAAAATAAATAATGTCTAAACATCTTTACAAAGTAAGTAACATAGTATTAGAAAATTTCTACAACATAACTCTTATTAGCTAAACACATTAAGACAGGAAGAACACAAATTCACATAGTGTAATAACACAAAAATACAGGACAGGGTTTGTTTTCAGTGTGACATTTGGTACTACAGTCAACCCCAAAACTTCATTCCATATATCTTTCCTCTTATTTCAACATTTGTTTCCACAAAAAAATTCTATCCAAGCATGCTTTCTGTATTTATATGTTCACACATTTCTTACCTCATTATTTATTTTCCATTATCTTACCTCATCATTTATTTCCAAGAAAATCCTACCTAAACCTGTTGTCCCTAAACCCTACTTTTTTGGTTCATATCCTCTTTCAAAATACTTTTTTGGCCAAACCATTTTCTTATAGCTTCTCAATGCATTTCTTCCAATTCATCACAACTTGTTCTCTTATATGGCCTACCCCATCTTAAGCTAACTTAAATCTACTGAGCTCAGATGCTAAACTAAGGGACGAGGCAATGCAGCAGCACAAAACAATTAACACAAACAGCAATGACAAAAAAATGGAAATTGGCAAAGCAAGCTACAGTAAATCTAAATTACCAAGCAAATGCAACATTACAACTAATATGAGCCAATGTGCAGCAACAAGAAAAATAAATCAGTGTTAAAACTAGCTTAACAGAGTAATACAAAGTGACATTTAGTAGCACTATGCCTGGCAAACAGCAGCAGCAAATGCAATAACTTATATCTATACATGACAAAGTTCAAGCAGAAAAAATATTACAGTAAAAATGGCCATGTTTAATACCTATGTCACATCTTAACACTAGGGTGATGCATCACCTTAACTTACACTAGTAAATAAGTTACCCAGTCATTGACAAAAATTATGTATGCAATTCCTGTGAAGGGAAATGTCTTTTTGTGTTCCCTCGTTTTTTTGAAGTAGATTATAAAGTTGTTATTTACTGGATCTGTAGGCATAAAATATTTATATTAGTACATCCATAAAATTTTATTTTAACCAATGCTGCAGTGCAGCTAGAAACTAGATATTAAACAAAATGAGCAATCTCTCAACTGCAAAGACAATAGATGTAAAATGTTTCTCATCATTTCATTAGGCATTTTCGTAAATATCATAAATTAAGAGCTCCACAGTGTAATCATATGTTTTCAAGTTAGAGCGTGTCGTATTTGCGATTCTTTCGACAAAGAAATGTAAATAGCGAGGATAATGGCCTTTTCTTTCCACCTAATGGCTTTCTTTTGTCAGACGAATGTCTCTCAGCTGGGCGCCCAAAACGCATTACGTCAAGGTCACTTACCTATCTTACTGAAATATTTACGACAGCAGTTTTCGCTACAGTGACAGTCTCATATAAAAATATTTTCACAGGTTGAGAATTTGCATTACAAATGTGTAGAAAATAAAATCCTATAAATATAACAGTGTCCAAAAAATTTTCAGTGGCATTGTGATACATTCACACATGTACACACATTTCATAATTCTAAAGTACGATTCTTGGTTTCCAACATCCTTTTCCAGAAATCAGAGTCCCTAACCACTACTCTTTATTCCTTACCTTATTATACATATACATATTCGTCGACACTTCTTCAATATTTCATCATAAGAAATATGTAGCATAATCAAATTCCTCATATACGGTAGCATCATCTTATTGATCATAAACATACCTCAACAGCATAATACATATCGTCGTCATAATAATATCATAACAGATCAATCACATCTCAAAATCGTCGTAGCTTTCTGAATATTTTAAAACCTAAAAAAAATTCTCTGCTCATTTCAAAAGTGTTATCTACCTCAAATGTACTTTAAAAATCATGATCCCATACCAAATACGTCATTCAAAGCTCTCACAGTATCACAATGGTTCTGAAAAAATACGAAGAGTTCACAAAGTACAGACAAAATACAATTTCATAAGTGTGAAGTTATCCAACGGTGTAATTACGTAAACATCTGTCACTGATGTAGTAAAATAAATGTTTGTCTCTCTCAGTTAAATGATCAGATAGCTGTGTAATTTATGTGTTAGAGAAATATGGCACCGATGTGTAAAGTTGTATAAGCCAATACCATATTAGCTAGGGCTCCTTGTGCTTGCCAAACACATGGTACACAAAGTAGGCGTGTACCCCCCTGAGGATTAATGTATTTATACCATCAGGTGTTACAGATTATAGCAATGGAATGAAATGTATCACGGAAAACCTTAGTATCATTGTACTTCAAATATCTTTAAAAATAAATGTTTTAAGTGCAGAATTAATCACTCGAATACGTGTACTGTAGCGCTAAACTGTGCATCATGTTGTAAGATAATCTCTGTGGAAGTCTCGTAGTTATCGTCCTCCGAAAGCTAAGTTGTGCAGTAGTCAATGTACTTACCTCATGATAAACAAAAGTGAAATGCTTTGCGTATAGATATCTTAGTTATTACGCTTATTGTTGTGATGAAGAAAGTACTGTGCTGTAACGTATTGTTGTGCTACGGAAAAGGCTGTCTCCTTGTAGCTGTACCACAAAAGTTACTACTAAAACATTTTTTACTTTCCAGAATAATTCAGAAAAACTGTGCAGATATAAAACAGAAACACCGCAAAAGCAACATCGTAAATTGTCACTCATTAGTAACGTCGTGATATAATCGTGTAGCTGTCACATAAACTAACCACTGTGTCATCTGGTATATCACAGAAAGTACTTTAAATCCAGAATGTATCTTCAAGTAAACCAAAACGTTGCATTAAAATCTCATTAGCAGTACTGGTAAATGTTCTAAGTATGTGAGCCGTATATTCGTTACGTAATCGTGCAACTAACAGGGAAGAATGTACAAATAACAACACTGTGTCGTCTGTTCACTATAACAATGCATTCGTAATTACTTGTCTAAGTTCCCTAGGTTCTTGAATGGATAGTTAACTTTAAAACATAGTTGCATGTTAACAGTTTGTAAGTGTGACAAAGAGTACCAGTAACGTGAAGTGAAAGATTTTATGGCAAAGACTAAGTTAAAAGGCAGATTATCTCTCAGTAATTGGTTTCACACGTGAAATATGGTGTAAACCTTTACTCTTCCTAGTATGCAGAGTTTCAGTTTAAACGCAATTATCATGTGGTATACGTCATTAAGGAATACTGGAATTTATCTCAAGGTTAGCTTTTGTTATTTTTATGAAGCCCAGCCGACGCACGTGGCTGCCTGCGGTGCGAGTCATTGTCTGTTTCTTTGTTGGCGCGCGTCGTTATTGGGAGACCTAACCTCTACAAATTCACTTTGTCGAGAAGGCACTCCCCTGTTTGAATCCCGCCAGTTCTGATGCAATTCAGGTCTGTCGTTATGATTATATCGTCTGTCGTCATGTCGGTAGATTCCACAGTTTCTTTCTTGTCGGTCACGTGGTGGAGAATTTCTCCCTGAATCGTAACTGCGCGCTGAACTGTTGCATCTGAAATTATTCTGTCTCCCTTGATAATAATAGTTCTGGTTACCATATTGTCTGTTTCTATGATTGTCTCTGTCATATTCATTACTACGGAAATGCGAACTTTCTCTGTAACTATTACTCTGCCAGTGGTTGTCATACGGGTGGTGTCTGTTTTGTTCACGATTTGCGTTGTAAGAATAGCCTTGTCGTGTCCAGTTATTATTTCTTTCATCGCGGAATTGCGACGGACGTGACCTGTAATTGTTGTGTTCCTGTTTTCGCTTTCCGCGATTGTCAGTGTCAATTTCTAGTTCTTGTAACAGTCCCTGAAAAGCTTCAATGTCGTCTTTGCAACGTCCTGCTAAAATAATATGTCGTAAATGTTCAGGCAATTTGATTAAGCAAATGCAGATGACTTCTGAGGTGCTGTATGGGTTTGAGAGATACTGATTCTTGTGCAACATGTCTTCAAAATATTTCACAAGACTGGAAAATTCAGATTGTTCGAAACGTTTCATCATTATGATGCTATGTTTTACTCGGCCTTGTGTAGCTTGAGACCAATACGCTGAGAGGAAGGCATGATAAAATTCTCCTTCACTGTGGCAATCGTGAATGAGCGATCACATTCTTAGAGCTGGTTCATTCCCTAAATAGCCACACATAAATTCTAATCGGTGCTCTAATGACCAGTTGGGAGGCAAACAATGAGAGAATTGATGAAGCCACGCTTGTGGATGAATGTCGTTGCCGGAATTCTTAAATGTTTTGAATTTACGTGTAGTAATGAACAGCTTATAGTCAAAATCATCGTGTCGGCGAGTCGCATGTCGGTCATTGTTGCGTCGTTTCGGCGGTTCCATTTCAAAATTCGGTGCACCTTGCCAATTTCTTTCATAATTTCCGAAATGCGCTGTGTTATTATTTTGCGGCTTTTCCGAATTTCTAAGTCCCTCTTCCCGTGTTGGAGCGCGAGTGTCCTCTGAAACACGTAATTCTTGTATTACCTGTGTCAGCTGATCTGGTACTTCCGGATTTCTCTTTTGTGTTGTGTATTAATTTGATTCTGATTTTGTTTGAATTTCCTAATTTGTTCGTACTCTTCTGTGTCATTAAAGACTACCGGTCTTGCGTCATTCAGATTATCATCTACCTTCGTAGATAAATTATTTAGCTGATCCGAAAGTTCGACTACTTTCTCTGATAGTGAACTAATTTCCTCCATGTGTCTTTCTGAACCAATTTTCAGAGTATCTACTGTGTCCTTTAAGTTTTCTTGAGTTTTGGCAAGTTGCGTAACCGAATCGGTAGATGCAACTGAGTCAATTTTAGCTTGCAAGGTCTTATCATTTTCATGAACAATAGTTTGCAGTTCTTTTATGGCTGCTTCGTGATTCTGTAATGCATTTTCATGCCGCAAAAAAATAGGTTGAAAATGCTCACAAATCTGTGTTTTTAGCGATATCAAAGATGTGTGTGCTGACTGTGTTGGAGAACAAGTGATGGCCGTAATGCTTGAAATAAAGTCTTCAGAACCTTCCACCCTGCAAAATCAAAGGACGTGAATTACGTTACTATAAGAGCAGTTTATTATTTGACGCGATTATGATAGGCTACCAGTGAAAAAAGATAAGTGAGGGAGAAAGTTCGTACGTGTGATCAATTATGGTGTTGGGGTTTGAACTTGTGATAGATTTTTGTTATGGATGTAAGGAAAATGGCTTTCTCACCGAGAAAATCGGACATCTTGAATAAATAATAAAAGATAATAATAAATAGAAGTACAGTTATCGAGAAAATATCGTGTTGGAATTTGAATTTGGCGCAATTTTCTAGTGGAGGTAGGCCTATAATAATACATGATAATGATTCAAAATGGTTCAAATGGCTCTGAGCACTATGGGACTTAACATCTATGGTCATCAGTCCGCTAGGACTTAGAACTACTTAAACCCAACTAACCTAAGGACATCACACAACACCCAGTCATCACGAGGCAGAGAAAATCCCTGACCCCGCCGGGAATCGAACCCGGGCGCGTGAAGTGAGAATGCTACCGCACAACCACGAGCGGCGGACAGATGATAATGAATGATAATAAATGATAATGAATGATAATAAATGGCAATGAATGATAATGAACGTTAATAAATGACGATGAATAATAATAAACAAAAGTAAGGTTTTGCAGCCACTATCGTGTTGGAATTTGATTTTGGAGGGAATTTTCTAGTGGAGGCAGGCTAATAATAATAAATGATAATAAATAATAATAAATGATAAATAATAACAATAAATGATAATCAATGTTAATAAATGATAATTAGTAATAATAAAGACAAGTACAGTTTTTGCATGCATTACCCTGTTGGAATTCAAACTTCCTGCCATTTTTTCTTCTGGAGGCTCAGGTTAGTGGACGTAGCACAATTGGCCTATTTTCCCCGCCAAAATTCAAACTTCCCGCCAATTTTTCTTGAGGTTGGGTTAGTGGACGTAGCACAATTGGACTATTCTTCTGTCAAAATCCGCTATCTTGTATGACGTCATGCGATGTTGCCAAGTCTACATGCCGCCATCTTGGATGACGTCATCGCCGCCATCTTGGATGACGTCATCGCCGCCATCTTGTATAAATTTGGCAACAACGTAACATGTGCTGGCACAAACCTTGTCCCCCTACTCACCCGCAATCTATGTCCTCGATTATTTTGACATAGATGAACTGTTTTTCCAAATCGACAAGTTCTGTGAATGTGTATTGCTTTTTCTGTAATTTGCTTCCATTATCAACCGCAATTTCACAACTGCTTCTCTGGTGTCTGTACCTTTCCCAAAACCAAACTGACAGTTATCTAACACATCCTCAAACTTCTTTTCCATTCTTCTGTATATTACTTTTGTCAGTATCTGGGTTGCATGAGCTGTTAAGTTGATTGTACGATAAACCTCACACTTGTCAGCTCTTACAATTTCGGAATTATGTGCGTGATAGCCAATACAATTTTTCTGGGTTTGTGACAGCATTGTCAATACATGAAACTACAGACGTTTCGGTCACTGTTGCAAGGGTGTTTTTGTTTAGTGCTGAATGAGAAAACTTTGTTTCTTATATGCTTGTAGACGTGGCTGTTATTTAATTGTAATAGGCTGTTAAGGATGAAGGGCAGGGATGTTAGAAATTCTTCATTGGTGTCCATACTGTTTCTTTTCATTGGTGGAAACCCGACGTTTCCATTGGTGTTTCCATTGCTGCTTGTGATTGGTGGAAATCGGTGAATGGAACACCAGGCGGCAGTTGTGGCTCGGCATTGTTCTCCTGCTTTCTAGCGCCGGCTGAGGCGGGCAATTACTCTATGTACCTGCGGCCGCTGCAGCCTCTCGCTCTTCACGTGAGCTGTCGTCCCATTCTTCTGTTATTGCTCGCAGCGAAGACATCGGAAGTCGGTACCCGTCTTCTCTGTTCATATTGGCGGGTTGCTTGGCTATTTCTACTGCCTCCCAAATCTTCCTCCTGAAAGTAAGAGGATGTTTCGCCAGTACGCGAGCTTCAACAATGTCAGTCTGTCTGCCGCACCCATCTTGTGTTCTGCCACCGCTGACTTGGTGTGTTGTCTTAGTCGGATATATCTTTCGTGTTCCGATATCCGTGGTCTGATGGGTGGCCCCGTCTTGCCTACATAAAATAATCGATATTCATACCTGATTTCGTAAACTCCAGCAGCATATAGTTTGTCAACTGCATCTTTCGGTGTGCGAAGAACATTTTTATTCTGCTGCTGCTTCGGAAAATCGGCTTGATGCCTGCACGGCGGAGAATTTTGCCCACCCGTTCAGTGACGTCTTGAACATATGGTAATAAAGCGATTTTTTGTGCTTCCTTCTGCTCTCCTTTATTGCCTTCTTTCTTTGTCGCAGTAGTTTCATTTATTGGTTTCATCCCATAACCATTGGCACTAAAAATGGACGTGAGGTTTTGTAGTTCACCCTTTGGATGTTCCTTATCGCTGATCCTGTGAACACTATGGGTTAAAGTGTGCAGGGCGGATTTCTTCGGCGTAGGGTGTTGATGACAAGAGGCATGTAGGTACTTGTCAGTACTGTTTGGATTCCTATACACTCTATGGCCCAGTTTACCATCAGGCTTTCTGTAAACTTCCACATCTGTAAACTTCCACATCGAGGAAAGGCAGCAACCCATTCTTTTCTATCTCCACAGTGAATTTGATTTTACTGTGCTGCTGGCTGAGATGTTGTGGAAATTTCGTAGCTCTTCCTCCCCATGCGGCCAGATAATAAATGGTATCGTCAACATACCGTAGACAGCACTCAGGGCGTAATGATACGGACTGGAGCGCTGTTTCTTCAAAGCTTCCATGAAGATGTCTGCTGCAATAGGCGAGAGAGGGAAGCCCATAGCTGCACCATTTGTCTGTTCATAGAATTCCCCTTTCCGCCTGAAATAGGTGGTCGTTAAACAGTGGCGCACTAGTAGATATCGGGTGCCACGCGTTCTCCTTGGATGTTCATGGTGTCTTGTACTGGTACATTCGTGAATGATGACTTCATGTCGAAGCAAATCATCATGTCTGTGACCGAGATACAATTTTCTTTTAAAAGTTCTACAAAATGGGTGGAGCCCTTAACATACGAATCTGTGTGGCTATGTGACCGCCACAGTACGTTGAATATGGCCATGAAAGGTTACCCCTTTCACACTGCCCAAACCCATACATACTTCGTCTTCCGCAAATTGATAATACTGCTCGCCACTGTAGCGTACTGCTGAAGCCATCGCAGCCTCTTCTGTATGCCATCCCCTGACCTGGCAAGGAACACGACATCTTCGCCAAAGGCGCAACATCGGAACCTCGCGGTCCGTAATCAAGCGGCTTCCAAGCGTCTTCGAATGGTTCAAATGGCTCTGAGCACTATGGGACTTAACTGCTGTGGTCATCAGTCCCCTAGAACTTAGGACTACTTAAATCTAACTAACTTAAGGACAGACATCACACACATCCATGCCCGAGGCAGTATTCGATCCTGCGACCGTAGCGGTCACGCGGCTCCAGACTGTAGCGCCTAGAACCGCTCGGCCACTCCGGCCGGCTGTCTTCGAATGCCATGCAGCGCTGGCTCGAGAGCTTCTGAAAATAGAATGGTGGACGAGCGGTACCCTTGCCTCACGGAATGCTTGACAGAAATATTGAGTTCTGATGGATAACCGTTCACAATTACCTTCAAATGTGCTCCATTACCGCATGCAGAAAATTAGGATCGCAGCGGTCGAATACGTGGTCGAAATCCGCTGCAACAAGGGCGCCCCGGAGACTGCAGGCCGACATCAGTGCGATCATGTCCCTACAGGATCCCAAGGCCGTGTGAACATTCCTGTTTCCACCAAGGTACGTTTGATCGGCATGTATTGCAGCCTTGACTGTGGAGTGCAGACGGGTACGGAGGATACGTGTAAAAAAGCTTATAGTCGGCGTTTAACCAAGTGAGGGGTCTATACTCTAGCGGGCGCTGCCCACAGCCAGGTTTGGGCACAGAGATCATGAAGCCTTCGGTGAGCGTCGTAAGTTCGTTATGAGACTGGAGAAGGAGCGGCAAAACTCAATAGGGAACCCATTAGGGCCAGGTGATTTTCTTCAACGCACCACTAGTCAAAGCCACATCCAGTTTGTCCCTGGTAACGTCTGCCAGACGCATGTCGTCATCCTGCACAGTCCTGGTTGCTTGCATGTCGTGGAGCACGTCTGCCAATCCCACGTCACTTCTTGGGCCCTCGGCATAGAAGTTGTGCTAGTACGGGGTGAACACTCGGGCAATATCTGTTTCTGTCACAAAATGCCTTCCCTCCGCTTTTTTGACTGTTGCAATGAGCGTGCGTTTGCGCTGACGTCTTTCTCATATTATGTAATATAGCAATGTTCGCTTGCCATGAAGACCGTCTCGTATTCTCGGACGGACTCTGACACCTTCCAATCGCACCGCAATGAGTTTGAGCAAGCGGGCTTTGATGCGTTGGACAGCCCGTTGACGGTCTGGTGACGGGCTTACAATACCTGTTCCCTTAATGCCGTTTAGGCAATTTCTGAAGTCATCCGATGCCAACCAGACTTATCTCCGTCATAGCCGATAAATGCCCCCCGTATGGCAGGTTTAACACGACTGATCCACCACAGCAGTGTGAAAATGTAAGCTCCTTGGCGCCGTTGGGAGCGACGACAAGTGTCCTCAATCTGACGGCGACAGGCCTCATCGCAGAAGTGGGAAACATCCACTACTATGTCTTTTCTGTTGTCGAGGCAAGGTATCGGCGAATATCTCAGCGCCAACTGTAGCCTACGTAAACTGCTGCCCGCGTGGCTGGTAAGGTACGTAGACATGCGGTTGTCGCCGTGTTGTAGGCACCAGATGTCTTGCAGCGCGAAGTCCCATACCATTGCTTGCAGAGCTTGGCAGCGGACGAAGTGCGCATATTGGCCATCGGGGCACAGAACACAGTTGAAATCGCCGTCCACTAAGTAATGCACCGCATTTCCTTGAAACAACGAGGTCACCTCCTCGGAGTAGAAGACGTTCCTTTCTAGCCGCTTCGACGAACATGATGACGTATAAGCGTTCACCAAACGGACTGCACCGACCGTCAGCGCGACGCCACGCACCGGCGGAAGGTGGGTCACGTCCGATGCCTCAGTCACTTCCCTTAACAGTATGGCCGTACCACCACTACCGTCGCCAGCCGATAAACTAGACGCGTCCTAACCGTAAAAGTGTAATCTTATGTCACGTTTCACCTCTTGGAGGAAACAATATGCATCTCCACCCCCCGTAGCGTATCCCTTAACATTTGCACCTTTACCAGGGAGCAAATTCTGTTGATGTTAACAGTACCTATGCGGTATACTTGTGACATCGCAATTAATTATGTGGGCTAGGAATCGTCGCGACATCGCCGTGACCGTGGTCTAAGTGTCGTCCCGTTAACCGGCGGCCGTCACGCAAGTTAATGGTTACTTTTTGTGCGGGGCCCGTCCGACTAAGCGTCGGGAAGGGGAATCGGTTGACCATGTGTGTCGTGCATCACATTGTTCAACTCGACATCATTAGCCCAGTCTCCCATTTATTACGATGGGACGGGGTCTGTCCGTTGGCGTGCGCTGATAGGACCCTCCAGCGTGTGGTTCTACCGGCGTACAGCTACCTGTGTGCCATATTTTACTGGATTATGTTTTGTTTTCCGACTAGGGGATAGCAGAAATTTTGCCGTCAGATCTACCCTCTACTCTAAGGGACGACCAAACGAATGTGGTGCGCCGGCCGGAGTGGCCGTGCGGTTCTAGGCGCTACAGTCTGGAGCCGGACGACCGCTACGGTCGCAGGTTCGAATCCTGGTTCGGGCATGGATGTGTGTGATGTCCTTAGGTTAGTTAGGTTTAATTAGTTCTAAGTTCTAGGCGACTCATGACCTCAGAAGTTAAGTCGCATAGTGCTCAGAGCCATTTTTGAATGTGGTGCGGTTTTTAAGGTTTCGTGATGTGTCCAATTTGTTTCCGAAAATTTTAGGGACATGTTTTTAATGTGTGACTGATTCACACATCGTTTTTTGCAAGTGGTCAGCCACTTACATTTCCCTGTGTTTTCTTTTTAGATCTCTAGTGGTTGTACATCTGTTTTATTCCCAGTTGTAGCATCTCCCACCCTCTCTCAGTTGTCTTTAGGCATGTGAGATAGACTGATTGTGTGACTCAACGCAAGTGTGGTGGAAGTGAGTGAATGCGTGTCGTTTTACAGATCCTTCCTCACGGTATGAAACAATTTTAGAGATTTTGTCCACATTCGTTTGACACAGTACTACTAATTTCCATTTTTGAGGTACAGAGTAACAATTATTGAACTATGTGAATTAGAACCGTCAAAAACTTGCATTGGAACGTTCGAATTTCACAGTCGGCTGCGGGGTATGATGGGAATTAGTATGCGCATGTATGGTTTGGTTTAACGACGAAGACCACTTTTATTGGGATAGGTTCGTCAATAAGCAAAATGGGCGTATTAAAGGGACTGAGAATCCGCGTTTCGCGATCGAGTAGTCTCTTCACCCTCGACGACTGACTGTGTGGTATGCATTGTCCAGTGACGGAATAATCAGTGTAATAGTCCCTGATGGCGCGGTGACTACCGAACAGCAGGTGAAGGTTTTGGAAGAGTATTTCGTTCCCATTATCCAAACTGACCCTGATTTCGACATTATGTGGTTCATGTAAGACGGAACTCGATCCTATCGAAGCATGAGAGTGTGCAAGGTGTCGGGGCTAGCAGTGTACTTCACACTAAATTCTTCTCGAATCTTCATATGGAAATGATGCTCAAATGGTTCTGAGCACTATGGGACTTAAGATCTATGGTCATCAGTCCCCTAGAGCTTAGAACTACTTAAACCTAACCAACCTAAGGACATCACACAACACCCAGTCATCACGAGGCAGAGAAAATCCCTGACTCCGCCGGGAATCGAACCCGTGAACCCGGGCGCGGGAAGCGCGAAATGATGCTCTAAGCCCCCCCCCCCCCCCCCCACTTTTCTAACACCTACTTTTGCTGTTGTGATGTGGTTGATGACTATCTAGGCATTGTCGACAACGAGACCCAAAAGCGGCATGAAGCCGAAGTAAGATTTAAAATCCAATACTTCCTGGCGGTCGTCGATGAAGCGTTGAGCGGCATGAGACCAAAGTTCAAAGAGCTGACTAATTATTCCGAATACTTCGGATTTCTCTTTCACCCGTCCAAACTTCGTGTCACGCAAAAGGAGGAAATTCAAATGAGCTGTTAGCAACCACCGAGTTATCTTCAAGACGGGGAACTAGCTGATGTAGGCACATCTGACCTCGTCTCGGAAGTTGTGCGGCATACGATTCCCCCTACAGTGAAAACTGCGTTGGACACACTTAAGTGCTTAGGCCCACTCAAAGAATCGTACGCCAATATCACTAACGCGTATCGGATTTTGTTGATGTTACCTGTCACCGTGGCGTCTGGAGAAAGAAGTTTCTCAAGATTAGTATAAGTTCTATCATGGCGCAGGACCGCTTTAAAGGGCCCGCTGTTCTTTCAATTCAAAGCGACGAGGAGCTTCAGATGAAGAATGAAGACATGATTCAAGGGGGTGTTTTGCGCAAGGCACACAGAGTTCCGTATTTGTAAGCATACGCAAGGCTGTTTCCGACTGTTAAGATTTAATTTGATAATTGCCAAATATTTTACATACTGCACCTCTTCTTGTGTTCACCGCGATCTTAGTGCGATTTAAGATGAGGTTATTGATATTGGTAAGATTTATACACGCTTGCAAGTAAAGTGTTTTACGACGTTAAGGTAGGGTAAAATAGAAGCACAGTTTCCGTCTGTTAGCTAAATACTTTACACACGATTTGCCCTGTTCCATGGTTTTACGAGTTAAAATGTGATAATCGATGATTTTATCTGGAGTTGTGTTTAATTTTGTCAATAAAGAAGACGCTTCGTTTTAGAGCAAGTTTTTCGGATTTCGCTCTTCACCCCTCCGCGGCCTCGAGCTTGGCTTCGCTACAGGCCTCGCAAGCCCTAGCGACGGGCCTAATTATGAGATTTCACTGCTTTTCGAGATCATACACGTTCTCATTGAAAATACTGTTTCAGCGCCATATTTAAGATAAGAAGTCAGTTGCATGCATTGGAACTCCTGAGGGACGCACTGTTTGGCATCTTCTGGTAATGAGTGTTTGAAAACTTTTCTCCACTATCTGACACTTGAGACAAATTCGAGGACACGCAACGGAGTACCGAGAGCACTATAGTGTTTAAAACACATTTAGAAAAAATGACACTTACAACGTTTTACATTTCTACTTTTCAGCTGAAGAACATGGCTCATAGGGAACGATAAAGTCGTGCATATGTTACCGGCCAAACCCGATTCTAGCATGAACTAGTTTAATATACAGAATGTTTTAGCCCTATGCCATATTGTGTATCCGAATATGACAGAAGCTGACGAAACTTACATTTGATAAAAGAAGTCGAAGTACATATATAACCAGCTCTCCTGGTAAAGCATGTTACAATAACACAAGAATTCATCAGGTAGTTCTAGCGTATCGAGGAAACGCAACTGAGAAAAAGTCGGACGAAAGACGTATGACCAACTTGCGAATGTGGGCCTTACGGCACTTGTCGAAGATCATTATGACCGTACACGTCAGTTTATAAGAGAAAGGAAACAGCATTTAAGGCAGTCAGAAACGTTGGAGCGATTAAGCAAGAGATAGTATTCATGAATGTCGACCCCATACGACTGTGGGTAATAGAGAAAGTTGAAGAAGGGGTGTGTCGATCAATATCTGCCACCACTCGAACGTCCTAGAAAGAATGGACTGGGCCAATGCGAAATTATGTCGCAACCGTTAAACATTAAACCACCACCAGACTAACGAAGGTGCAACCAACGCATCCCCAAGTATAACGCCCCACAGAAAAGACTTCTGAGGGACAGAGGACTACACGTCACTGTGGAGGCCCTGCACACTTTGCACGCTACTGCAAAGAAAGAAGTTTTCGATTACTATTACGCCACCGGACGTCAACCATCACAACAGCTCTATTCGTGAAGTCAACTTCAAATGACTACAGTCGACCTGTGGAATGAAGACCATCGCCGTACTGTGGATGAGATCGCTCCCCAACATGCCGTTCAGAGGTACGATCCTCTCGCCTAGCAGTGTAATCGACAGAAACTATGGGGGGCAAGCATCTGCGGACATGAGGCTACCAGAGACAGATGACTGTCACCCTGATCTCAGGAAATCTCACTGACGTGATCATCGACAGTAAAACTTTTCGGACGGTAGTCAACTCAGAGGCGTCCTTTTTGTAATTTCGAATGCTCATCATAGTCATTTAAAGAAGACTCTGTTTTGTGATGTTAAAGACTTTGTGCTGAAATCGCAAATCGGAAATTCAACTAGCCAATAGGAACATGTATTGCGAGAATATACGTGAGTGCACAGGCCTTCGAATTCGTCTTTTAATCGGAATGTTATTCTCAGATGAGACTTCTTGCAGGCTTCACAAGCAGCCGTTAATTGTGGAAGACAGAGCTCCAGAGTGACGAAGCAATTTCAAGAAACAAATTACAAAGAATTCTCTGTGCGGTTGTTTGCTTTTGGAGACGTGGTTATCCTGCTGTCATCGACAAGATGAGTCCCAGTCGTCAATTCAGATGCTCAATTTTACGGTGAAGCTTTTGTCGATTGCAAGAAGTTACTTAGGCCAGAAAAGATCTTGAGAATGGTAGGTAGTAAGGGGACTTTGGATCAGTAACTGTCACGAACAGTCACACCTCATCATTGAAGCATGTGCACAGGTACAGCCGAGCTGCTGAATACCATGGACCACCGTGTTCTGTTGCCACTAAAGACAACGCAGTGGAAGAAGTTACTGTCGAATCGTAAATACGATCATACCTGACCGATGACAACGTCGGCAGGTGTTGGTCATTATGCGCCAATTTTCATAAACTTTTAGATAAGGAGTGGAGGAAAGAAAGACAATCGGCCTACAATAAAATACTGAATCAGCACCGGGAATCATTCATTAATTAGCCAAGGCTCGTATAAAGTGTCTTTAGTTGAACGATGGTTAATCCAGGAGGAAGTAAAAAAGATCTTGCAAGATAATATTACTAACCCTTCAGAGAATCCTAGGTCTTCTCCTGCGGTCCTTGTAGTGAAGAAGAACGGCAGCTGGCGCTTCTGCATCGAACTCCGATGACTGAACAAAATCACGAAAAAATATGTCTATCACTGCCGTGCACTGATGACACCCTAGGGCCTAGATGTTTGAGAGGAGCGAAGTATTTCTCAACTATTGTCCTCTAGACAGGCTACAGGCAAATCGAAACTAAAGAGACTGACAATGAAAAGATTGCCATCATAACTCCCGATGGCCTCTACGAATTCACTTCTTCTGTTTGGACTATGTAACACTCCAGCCTGCTTCGAGCACGGGACAACTTTAAATGGTCGACCTATCTTTGCTATCTGAATGACAACGTTGTTTATCCAAAGACATTTGAAGGACATCTAATCCACCTGACAACTACGATGGAGTGTTTTGAGACTGCAGATCTCTGACTGTATCCAGAAAAGTGCCTCTTTGCCCCAAAGTGATAACAGTCTCGGGGCACCTATTTAAGAATGGCGATGGAGTCCCTTTCAATCCAGAGAAAACAAGAGCAGTCACAGTTTTTCCGATTACTCTCCACAATCATTATGTTAAAAGCTTTCTCGGAATGTGCTTATACTACTGCAATTCTGTGCTAAGGCTGATCACTTTCAAGGCATACTGCAGAGTGACGCCAAATTTTCCAGGAATGAAGTGCAAGAAAGATCTGTCCTTTTCCTTACTGAGAGGTTAACATCTTCTCCAGTACTAGCATTGTATGATGAGAATGGCGAGACAGAACTTCAGACCGATGACAGCAAGTTTGGAATAGGTGTACTTCTTTTAGTTATTCAGGAAGGTGCTGAAAAGGTGACAACTTGTGCTTCCGGAGTATTCTCCAAGAAGACCTACTCTACAACCAAGAAACACTGTGTTTCAGTTGTTTGGGCTATCAACAACTTCTGACTGTATTTATTTGGCAAACCAATCACCACTGTGATGGGCCACCACTCTGTATGCAGGCTGACTAGCATGAAGGAACCATCAGGTCGACTGACGTCATGGGCACTGAAGATAAAGGATTACGCTAACACAGCGGCCGGTCTCTGTGGCCGAGCGATTCCAGGTGCTTCAGTCCGGAACCGCGCGCCTGCTACCGCCGCAGGTTCGAATACTGCCTCAGACATGGATGTGTGTGATGTACTTAGGTTAGTTAGGTTTAAGCAGTTTCTAAGTCTAGGGGACTGATGACGTCAGATGTTAAGTCCCATAGTGCTTAGAGCCATTTGAACCATTTGAGCTGTCACAGGGATAACAACATTGAACGAAAACACGAAGATGCGAACTGCTTTTCAAGGACTCCTGTTGTGGAACAGGGCAGCATGAAAGTAATTGCTGTATTCTGTGGCAGTGCTACTGAAAAGAGAGAAGAACCAGAATTGCTGAAAACCACAGAAGCCTTGAACAATGAGTAACTGACCGAACGACAAATCCAGGTAATATATAGTACACTGTATAATAGGAATTGTGGTCCAGTGGTCCAGAAATGGTTACTCATAAATCCGGTACATCTACAGACAGCAATCCTCAAGTTTCTCCATGATGATACATGATCTGGTTCTGGGATCAGTGGAGACTGTAGAGAGTGGCTGGCCGGGGTTCCAGCGATATATTATCCACACTTTGAACCATTGCAAGCAATGCTAGTGACTTAGTTGCTTTTGGAGCTCCTGATACTAATTCTGTCTTCAGTAACATTGAATCGAATTGAAATCTACCTCTTGGAGAGGATGCTGAAGTTGACAACCGGCAATCGATCGATAATAATCAGCACTGACTAGCTTACCGTCTACTCAGTCGCCAAAGCTGTGCCGAATGCCAGAGCACCGGAAATTGAAAAGTTCCTTATAGAAGATATCATTTTGAAGCAAAGAGCACTCCTTTGTGTTGGTCTCAAATCGTGGAAATGTCTTCCAGTCGAGACTAGTATCATTGCTAACTGCACATCGTGACGTCTTCCACAGGATGACCCACCACCCACAGACAAATGACCTTACGGAAGATTTTATTAAGATGTTAGTACATATGGTCTCAATGTTTGCTGATGTTGAGCGAAGGAATTGGGATATAATACTGCCTGTCGTGACATTCACACACAACACAGCGAAGCAAGACACTACAGGCTTCACACTGTTTTTCAGCTCCACAGTCGCTAGGCCGAAATGACAATGAATGTGCGATCCCCACTTCCACCATACGATACCGAGGATGAGTATGAGAAACATCTCACCACCAGTATCGAAGATCCAAGACATCTGGCTCGCATAAGGAACTTGGACACACAGGAGGAAGACTGAGAGCGCTGTAACCCGAAGCACCAACCAATGAGGTACAGCCAATAAGAATTGGTACAGATTCTTACACCTGTGCGAAAATGTGTCTACCAGAAAAGTTACTTAAGTGCTTCCTTGTGTATTATTGTAATGGATTATGTTCCTTCATCAAGAAGACAAAAAAGACATCCTCCTTGTACTCAGTACGAAACCCTGCTACCGTCCTGAGGCGCAGACTGACAATGAGCGATTGTTGTTCAAGGAAACTGGAGACCCACTCTACGATCTCGAGACTTCGGTGAGAGAGGCTACATTTTATGCTCGTCATACCGAAGAACATATGACAACACTAGCAAAAAGGGAAAATCCACCAGGGCTGCCACAGCAGGGGGCCATTAACAAGATACAGATCCAGAGTGCTAAAGCAGGCGCCAGTGACGTCTGAAACAGCAGATCGCTGTTTCGTCAGGAGAGGGAGCAACCCTGTGCTACAGGCAGCGTGATGTTGCTGTTATTGTCAGTGACTGCCGTGTAGCTGGTCGCTGGATCAAATACAACCATGCTCTATTATTTTTCGTTCAGTATTTATCAATACTGGAACGGTTTTCGAAATTTCTCATATTTGTAACGTTTGTATACAGAATTTTCGATGTTTAATAAATAACATTAATCCCAGTGCTGGAGTTCAGTTGTGTTCTGGCTGTACGTTGGCGTTCCTAATAAACATGCCACCAGTGCTACGTTTTTTACTAGGTTAGCGATCCTGTCTTCGAATTTCAACCTGATTCTGTTTATGACATGACTAAACTGGGTTGTCAGAAACAATCTGGAAAGTTTAGAAGGGTGTTGAAGGGTAGGTTCTACTGATAAATAACTGTTAAGAAAAAATTCGATACGCAGCGCCATTTATGGGTCGATTAGCATTGAAAGTAGCGTATCAGGCAGTTGCACGAAGAAATTCAGGCGGCGCGCCAGAGATGGTGCCGCCAAAAGTGTTCTTCGTTTGGCTTCTTAAAATCGAAAAAGAGAACGATACAAAAGTTCGACATGGGATGGCAGTAAATATGGAACCTGAGGCGTAGGCTGTGTTATCAGCTATGCTATGAGAACAACTGACAATAATTATATTTGTTCGGCCACTTGAATCGGGGCATACAATGGCTGACTTGCTAACTTCAATGCTAATTAACTCGGAAATGGCGCAAGATATCGAATTTTATCCTTAACACATATTTCTCAGAGCACCATAACTTGCAACACACCTACAAGCTATTAAGATTGTTTCCGACCATCCTGTATGTGCAACAAAATTAAACGATCACTTTTTCGAAATATTATGATTTCGAAATATGATGATTGTCTCCCTTTGAGATACATAAGTTATAAGTTTGTCTCTTGGGTCCCTACAGCCTTCTTCTGTAATGGTGCAAATGCTTGGCGCCCTGCGACGTCAGTAAGGTGACAGTGTATGTTTTGGCAAGGAATTCGCTGATGCAGCATCAGAACTTTTCTTATCAGTGGTGTCATATTACAGCTGAGACAGTTGAGCATGTCTTATTTTGCTGACTTGAGCATCAGCATTTCCTTATCTCCAAGGTCATTCCAGGAATCACAGCATCCTGTCATGTGCCAAGATCAAGGAGGAGAGGGCTTGAACGAGCAGAAGAAACAAAAAGCTAATTTCCACATATACACATTTGTGCCACATCAGTGCCCAAAATTCTGAAGTATGTGCCCCAAGAGTGGACATCAACAGCTGACATTTTATAAGTTATGTCTAACTATTCGATATCGTGAAACTACCCTGACCAGTCTTACACCTAGAGAAAAAGACGTGTTAGCTAAGCAGGTAAATAGATAGGCCGAATGTAACCACTCACAACTAACCCTCAAATATAACATTTCCGAGGCATTGCGTTAAGTACGGTGTTTGCATTGCCAGTTGAGGTTAATACATCCTCAAAGTATGTATTTCAGCACTTAAGAAGGTTATCAAGCACCAATTTTGGAGGGACAGGCATAAAAAATAACCACAGTTTGCAGTCAGAATGTATTTGTCCGATATTATTGCTCACAACACTCTAAGAAAAAAATACAGTAGCAGTGCTATTGAAGTTGTTAAATATGTAAAGTGACTATTCGATCAGTGCATTTGCATTTCCATAAACTATGGATTGTGAAAATAAAAATCAGTAAACAACTATACCACAGACACACACACACACACACACACACACACACACACACACACACACACACACGCACACACACAAAATAAATTCCTTATTAGGAAAGGAAGAAAAGAATTACGTGTGTTTTATTACCAAAAACATTACTTAGACAATACAAGAACACCTACAGCTTGGAAACACACGACCAAAGATGATCACAGTGGGAGATGTTAGAGTCGATATCTCTGAAAAAACCGAATTACCATAATATATTGCGATACCTCTCACACATTGCAAGCACATACAAAATATTGCCACATCTAAAGTTCCTGTATAACTCATCAAAATAAAAGTTTATCATAACTTAAGCTGTTCAATCTGTACATCATGGTAGCAATGATGGAAATAAAAGGAAGGTTCAGGAGTGGAATTAAAATTCAAGGTGAAAGGATATCAATGATACGATTCGCTGCTGACATTGCCATCCTTAGTAAAATTGAAGAAGAATTACATGGTCTGCTGAATGGAATGAACAGTCTAATGAGTACAGAGTATGGATTGAGGGTAAATTGAAGAAAGTGGAAGGTAATGAGAAGTAGTAGAAATGAGAAAAGCGTGAAACTTATTATCAGTATCGATGGTCCGAAGTAGAAGAAGTTAAGGAATTCTGCTACTTAGGCAGTAAAATAACGAGTGACGGACGGAGCAAGAAGGACATCAAAAGCAGACTATGAATGGCAAAAAGGGCATTCCTGGCCAAGAGAAGTCTACAAATAGCAAATATCAGCCTTGATTTGAGGAAGAAATTTCTGAGAATGTACGTCTGGAGTACAGCATTGTATGATAGTGAAACGTGGACTGTGTGAAAACCAGAACAGAAGGGAATCGGCGTTTGAGATGTGGTGCTACAGGCGAATGTTGAAAATTAGGTGGACCGATAAGGTAAGGAATGAGGTGGTCTTGTGCAGAATCGGAAAGTATAGGAATATGTGGAAAACACTGATTAGGAAAAGGGACAGGATGATAGGACATTTGTTAAGACATGAGGAAATGACTTCCATGGTACTAGAGGGAGCTATAGAAGGCAAAAACTGTAGAGGAAGACAGAGATTGGAATACATCCAGCAAATAATTGAGGACGTAGGTTGCAAGTGCTACCCTGGGATGAGGAGGTTAGCACAGGAGAGGAATTCGTGGCGGGCCACATCAAACCAGTCAGAAGACTAATGACCGAAAAAAAAGCTACATCGCTACGAAAATCCGATTTTGTAAACTTTGCAGACACAATAAGCCATCATAAAACGCCTAACGCCTAACACAAAACTTCGTATGACTACGCTCCATTGCTACAAATGCTAAACATATGCTACAATACGTATTAAAGTGGTGCTGTTGTCTATAACGTCGTGTTTTAAAAAACTTAGTGAATTGGATCTGAAACGGCAGAAATTTTAGCACATGATTATGCTGCGTCAGGTAGAATTTGCGCTTAATTCTCAAGCCCTCAACCACATTGCCCATGTTAGAACTCCCGATAAGCAAAGCTCATGCAAAATACCTGCAAATATTACGAGGTACGATACCTTAACATTGCAGCGTAACAGCAGGACAATGCCAGTTTCCAGAGACGAAAATATCGAAGTCGTAACACGTGGAAAATAATGTGATGACAGCATCAAGAGCTGTGCAGTACCACCAATAATTACCTAATCACATCACATAACAGAGTAGTTGACCAAGTACATACATAAACAGCCTTCCACAGGGAACAAACACAATCCATTCGGCAGTGGACACCAGCGAGGTAATACTATGTTCAGCCACATGCCTGGTCATTTTAAAAAACCTGTACGGTTACCAGTAATTTTGCCCACTCCTCGGCTTGCGATTTGACATGTCTAACTGTAACTCTGGAATTGGAGGTCATCCATGTTAAGCAGCCTGTCTTATCGTGTAGTATAACTCTAGCTGTTACTGTATTGTAGAAGTAGGCTGCTTCCGGTAATTTAGAATTATATCATAATTTCATGAGGTAGAAAACGTGCGCTGTGTATAAATTAATGGCGTCATAGCATATTCCAAAAAAACGTATAGATATGTGGAAGTGGACGTCATCCTGTTCTAAAACATTAGTGGATCACCGTCGGAAATCACATTAGAGATTCTACCAGTAAAATGCTGCGTCAGTTGGAATACACGTTTAATGTTACGCCCTCAACCACATCGTTCATGTTAGGTCTTACGATAAGCAAAGCTCATACAAAATAGATATGGTACCTCACCAACAGCATGATAGTGCCAGATTACAGAGAGGTCCTAATACATGGAAATTAATGTGATTATAGCAGCAATAGCTGTGCGGAACCACCAATAATTGCCAAAATGACGTAATTGTATTTCATAACAGAGTAGTTGAAAAGTCACCAAGTACATACCTAAACAGCCTTACACAATGATCAAACACGTAATACATTTCTAGCGTCCTCCAGCCAGGTAATATCATGTTCGGCCACGTGCCCGGTCACTTTATGAAACCTATAACGTGTTTACCAATAACGTTGCCCGCTTGACATATATAACTTTTACTCTGGAATTGGAGGTCACACACACTAAGCAGTGTAGTATTGTCCTAGATGCCACTGAATTTCTGAAGTTGGCTGGTTCCATTTATGTAGATTTATACTGTAGTCTCATGAGGTAGAAAACGTGCGCGCTGTATAAATTAATGTCGTCATAGCATATTCCGCAAAAAGTGATGACAGCGAATACTAAAGTAAAGGTATAATTCAATGGAAAATAACGCTACTTGTGTGACAGAGTGCCAAATAGCGTTGGACAGACTTTATCACTGACGGTATTGCGGAGAATAACGCTTCACTGTTTTAATATAGCACTTCTGTCGGAGTCATAGTAACTTATCATAGCCATACGCAGATAGAATATAATGGTTTAGCTGTGCGCTAGTAAACAAACATCAGAATACCTTCCGACCCGGTGCTAGCAAAACTGACGGTGCCACAGTATATAAGGTGTAGGAGACGCATACCAGATCGAATACAATGTATACCAATGCTGATGCAGCCTACTAGTACAGCCTGAGTGACAGGAGAGGTCGGCTATGCTCTTCTTGGTATAAGCTATGGTTGAGAACCTGAGAACCAACGACTTGGCATCGTGCCTGTCGGGATCTGGGATGCAGCTAGAGTAGGGATGGGTCTTCCACTTATCAGCAGCAGCTGTCAGTTTGATGATGATTTTGACGAGGTCTCCAAATTTTTTTCTCTTGTTCTGCATCAGAAGTGCGGACGACGTACGTTAAATACACTACTGGCCATTAAAATTGCTACACCACGAAGATGACGTGCTACAGACGCGAAATTTAACCCACAGGAAGAAGATGCTGTGATATGCAAATGATTGGCTTTTCAGAGCATTCACACAAAGTTGGCGCCGGTGGTGACACCTAAAACGTGCTGACATTAGGAAAGTTTCCAACCGATTTCTCATACACAAACAGCAGTTGACCGACGTTGCCTGGTGAAACGTTGTTGTGATGCCTCGTGTAAGGAGGAGAAATGCGTACCATCACGTTTACGATTTTGATAAAGGTCGGATTGTAGCCTATCGCGATTGCGGCTTATCGTATCGCGACATTGCCGCTCGCGTTGGTCGAGATCCAATGACTGTTATCAGAATATGGAATCGGTGGGTTCAGGAGGGTAATACAGAATGCCATGTTGGATCCCAACGGCCTCACTAGCAGTCGAGATGACAGGCATCTTATCCGCATGGCTGTAACGGATCGTGCAGCCACGTCTCAATCCATGAGTCAACAGATGGGGACGTTTGCAAGACAACAACCATATGCACGAACAGTTCGACGACGTTTGTAGCAGCATGGACTATAAGCTCGGAGACCATGGCTGCGGTTACCCTTCGCGCTGAATCACAGACAGGAGCGCCTGCGATGGTGTACTCAACGACGAACCTGGGTGCACGAATGGCAAAACGTCATTTTTTCGGATGAATCCTGGTTCTGTTTACAGAATCATGATGGTTGACATCGCCGTGAAAGCACATTGGAAGCGTGTATTCGTCATCACCGTACTGGCGTATCACCCGGCGTGATGGTATGGGGTGCCATTGGTTACACGTCTCGGTCACCTCTTGCTCGCATTGACGGCACTTTGAACAGTGGACGTTACATTTCAGATGTGTTACGACCTGTGGCTCTACCTTTCATTCGATCCCTGCAAAACCCCACATTTCAGCAGGATAATGCACGACCGCATGTTGCAGGTCCTGTACGGGCCTTTATGGATACAGGAAATGTTCGGCTGCTACCCTGACCAGCACATTCTCCAGATCTCTCACCAATTGAAAACGTCTGGTCAATGGTGGCCAAGCAACTGTCTCGTCACAATACGCCAGTCACTACTCTTGATGAACTGTGGTATCGTGTTGAAGCTGCATGGGCAGGTGTACCTGTACACGCCATCCAAGCTCTGTTTGACTTAATGCCCAGGCGTATCAAGGCCATTATTACGGCCAGAGGTGATTGTTCTGTGTACTGATTTCTCAGGATCTATGCAATCAAACTGCGTGAAAATGTAATCACATGTCAGTTCTAGTATAATATATTTTTCCAATGAACACCCGTTTATCATCTGCATTTCTCCTTGATGTAACAATTTTAATGGCCAGTAGTGTACTTACCTACCTGAGCCTGTAAGTGAGGTTGTGGAGAAGAGAATACTACTAGTATCAGTAACAATATTGTCCATGCCCTCCCGTAGTAACCACAAATCAAAGCGTTCATTGGTTAGTCTCTTCTTCTTTCATAAAGGTGAGGGATTAAATTGGTTCCATTCCACGTTGGGCGTGTGGTACAGCAACCGTTTATGATTTTTTTTAAAATAAGACTGTCTTGGTTGCAAATTGTTTTTATCTCTTTATTGTCTATGACACAATTTTCCTTGTGGGGCATCTTCAGATCAACCTATGGTGTAAAATAACATTGTGAGGCATAGATACATTAAAAACGGGGAGATAGGGGTAGTATAAGTCAAAGTTGCAGGCTGTGTTGCAGTCTCTACAACGAACAATAACTGAACTTACATAAGAAGTAACATGGTGAGCCAGCATCCGTCCTGTAATGCTAGCATATGGCATCAAGGTAAAAATAATAAGGAAACATCGTCCTATCGTCATAAGCCAAAATAAAGCATAAGGGAATAAAATGCCAAATATAACTACAGTATCTACTGGAAATGAGAACTATGGCAAACCAAGAAAATATTTAAATTAACTTATGTAATATGGAGTCAGTGGCATTCCAGCGTACACAAAATGGAGCTGTAGTAACATACATAAAGAGAAGATGACGTTGGTTAACTAATGTACTCAAGAAAAGCGATTCCACAGCTGAATTACTGATGTGGAAAACAATAAATTACGTAAATAACAAAAATTACTGAAATTAAATTTATGCAGGCATAGTGACTAAATAAGTGCAAAGACGCTGGCTGTGTAGAGGCAGAATGATCTCTATAAGTTATGACATTTTAACACCTGCCTAACAACAAAACTTGAAATGAGTAGAACATAACGAGTTAGAACATAAAAACGTCAGAAGATAAAGGAATGAATAAGGCAGTGTCACATTCACACTAAAAAACTATTTGTCGGTTTGAGTAACAGGTATTATATGTGTGCAGTCCTAACACATCGACTGCATAACGACCAGCGCAGCACCATGAAACGGCATCAAGAAGGTGCTGACACGCGCCCTAATGGAACGAGCGGGCAGTGCCACAACTCCAGGAAGATGGAGTTCAGCGCCCCCTGTCAACACTGACTTAACGAGCCGCCCATTGCTGGTCGGCTCCAGTTTGGTCACAAACTAAGAGAGCATCAATACTGAATAATAGGAAGACGATACTTAGCCAGCATTCTACAAATAGTAGTAGTAGTAGTAGTAGTAGTACTAGTAGTAGTAGTAGTAGAGGGTAAATATAACTGCAAATAGAATGCACAAGAAGCACGGGAAGCCACTTCATAACGAGAAGTTAAGTTACGTTTCTTTCCTCTTGAGAAATAAAGTATTCTATTAATCTGAAAGTTTTGTACAAATCATTTTCGATTTCTGCCACCAGCCACTGCAACTTCTCACCTTCCTTGCTTGTGTCGGTGCTGACTCCCACAGTAGCCAACATAACAATATCATAATAAAAATAGTTTCTGCTGACCAATTGATCATTCAATAATCTACTTTTCTCTGCAACAGAGTGCTTAAGATAAGATTTAGGTTTTTCTTTTTTCGGATGGTGTGGAGGAGTATGGAATACATGTAAAACCTTGAATGTCAGTGGACGGGGTTTGGGGTGACAGGAGGGGGGGGGGGGGGGAGGGGGGAGTGGTGGTCACTATATCTTAAGCACTCAGTAAAGGCTGAATCCTGCTTAATCTGTCCTTTCTTTTTAAGTAAGTATTCACTAAACCTTGTACGAAATTTCCTACCAGTCTGGCCCACATATGAAGCTTCACAGTACAAATGGTTCAAATGGCTCTGAGCACTATGGGACTTAACATCTACGTTCATCAGTCCCCTAGAACTTAGAACTACTTAAACCTAACTAACCTAAGGACAGCACACAACACCCAGCCATCACGAGGCAGGGAAAATCCCTGATCCCGCCGGGAATCGAACCCGGGAACCCGGGCGTGGGAAGCGAGAACGCTACCGCACGACCACGAGATGCGGGCTTCACAGTACATATAGGGTGTTTCTGTAAGAGCGTGCAAAAATTTAACAAAACATACAGGGTGCTCCACTGAACAATTTGATGTAGGGAATCTGGGGTCAGAGAAGCCAGCTTAAGGAGATAATAGGAATAAAATCACATTACTGTGTACTTTTTTATTTATATTAGTTACAGTTAACTGCAAATACCATCACTGTCACAATTAACATACCGTTTGTACTCTATCTTCAAAATGTGCTGAAACTGACGACCATCAACCTGAGTGTAAGCATGACATCAGCGAACAAGATTCTGACACACCTTGACAAATAGCCCTGATGGGTTTCGAATCACATCACAGGCGGCTACAATTCTGGCAACGAATTCCATCGCCATATCCACTGTGGCCGCATACACAAGTGACTTTAGATATCCCCATAGGAAATAGTGAAGGGGATTCAGGTCAGGTGACCTCACAGACCATGGAATAGGACCTCCCCGTGCGAGGGGTCTTCATGTTAACAGGTCCCTCGTTTCTTATTTCTGATGAATCGGTCTCCTTGATTCGTCGATAGAGATAATTAAACATACTTCGTGAGGGATGATGCCTGTTAGGAAATCGTTCCCTGTATAGCCTTTCAGCAGCAAGAGCACTGCAACATTCTTCCCCAAACACAAAAATGCAAGTCTGTGAGTTCTGCGAAACTGTACCGGTACTACTCCATCGTATAGTACCGTACGTCTCTGAATAGCACTGAGTAATGAATGGGTCTGTAGTTGATTTGTAGCACGTTCTGTCATAAGTCAGTGTAAATACGATACAACAGAGCCACTTCATGGTCAAATAAAGTAAACAAAATCTGCATCATGACTCTCTAGTAATCAGGCTCGTTCACTTTGTTTTTTTTTTCAGAAAATAAAGAACGTACATGTAAATAAACACCACAGTTCATGTGAACTTGTACGCATGTTAGTTGTAAATAAGCTGGAACACAGTAACGCTAGATGAAGCGGTAGACAAGTTTACTTCCATATCTCCTTAAGCTGGCTTTTCCAACCCTACGTTGCCTACCTGAAATTGTTCAGTGGAGCATTCTCTGTGTCCTATTCATTTTTGCATGCTCTTACGAAAACATTATATATATAGCGCAGGTAGATCTGCGCAGTATGGAAATACGTTCTTTTCTAGGACCAGTGCCTCAATACATTTTAGCTGAAATCGTACCAGTACTAGTGTGGGACAAATAAATCATACAGAAAGCTAGGTTACCATCATTTGATGAGTGTCTTTTTTCGAAGTAGCGACTGGATGAGCTAAGTCAAGCAGGGTTCTTTTACACGGTAATGGTGATGAGACAATATGTTTTCATTGTGGTGGTGGTTTGAAGCATTGGCATGAAATAGATTATCGTTGGGCAGAACAAACTCTGTAGATCTCCAAATGTATGTTTCTGATTCGTATAAAGGGCACTGACTTTGTGGATAATATCTGTCGAACGAAAATTGCGATGATTACGCCAAACGATGCGCTGAGGATACTCATCTATGTAAAATTTAGGATGCAATGTTCCATCCATGTGGGCACATAACTACCTACGTTAAATGTGCACGCTCTATTCCCTCGTGTGTGGCATGTTGGAAGTCTATAACACCTAGAGTATTCAGTCAACATAATTCAGACAGTATCAGCAAATAGTGTATGTCTATTGCTTTTCCTTTTCTGCCTGTTGTGAAGCACAAGAAATATCTTTTTTTCTGTATGCAAGTTCACGTATTCATTTCATAGCCCTACCCACGAACTATATATATATGCAGGGTGGTCCATTGATAGTGACCGGACCAAATATCTCACGAAATAAGCATCAAACGAAAAAACTACAAAGAACGAAACTCGTCTAGCTTGAAGGCTTGAAGGGGAAAACCACATGGCGTTATGGTTGGCCCGCTGGGTGGCGCTGCCATAGGTCAAACGGATTTCAACTGCGTTATTTTAATTAGGAACCCCCGTTTTTATTACATATTCGTGTAGTACGTAAATAAATATGAATGTTTTAGTTGGACCACTTTTTTCGCTTTGTGATAGATGGCGCTGTAATAGTCACAAACGTATAAGTACGTGGTATCATGTAACATTCCGCCAGTGCGGACGGTATTTGTTTCGTGATACATTACCCGTGTTAAAATGGACCGTTTACCAATTGCGGAAAAGGTCGATATCGTGTTGATGTACGGCTATTGTGATCAAAATGCCCAACGGGCGTGTGCTATGTATGCTGCTCGGTATCCTGGACGACATCATCCAAGTGTCCGGACCGTTCGCCGGATAGTTACGTTATTTAAGGAAACAGGAAGTGTTCAGCCACATGTGAAACGTCAACCACGATCTGCAACAAATGATGATGCACAAGTAGGTGTTTTAGCTGCTGTCGCGGCTAATCCGCAAATCAGTGGCAGACGAATTGCACGAGAATCGGGAATCTCAAAAACGTCGGTGCTGAGAATGCTACATCAACATCGATTGCCCCCTTACCATATTTCTATGCACCAGGAATTGCATGGCGACGACTTTGAGCGTCGTGTACAGTTCTGCCACTGGGCACAAGAGAAATTACGTGACGATGACAGATTTTTTGCACGAGTTCTATTTAGCGACGAAGCGTCATTCACCAACAGCGGTAATGTAAACCGGCATAATATGCACTACTGGGCACCGGAAAATCCACGATGGCTGCGACAAGTGGAACATCAGCGACCTTGGCGGGTTAATGTATGGTGCGGCATTATGGGAGGAAGGATAACTGGCCCCCATTTTATCGATGGCAAACTAAATGGTGCAATGTATGCTGAGGCCGGCCGGTGTGGCCGAGCGGTTCTACGCGCTTCAGTCTGGAACCGCGCGACCGCTACGGTCGCAGGTTCGAATCCTGCCTCGGGCATGGATGTGCGTGATGTCCTTAGGTTAGTTAGGTTTAAGTAGTTCTAAGTTCTAGGGGACTGATGACCTCAGATGTTAAGTCTCATAGTGCTCAGAGCCAATGTATGCTGATTTCCTACGTAATGTTCTACCGATGTTACTACAAGATGTTTCACTGCATGACAGAATGGCGATGTACTTCCAACATGATGGATGTTCAGCACATAGCTCGCGTGCGGTTGAAGCGGTATTGAATAGCATATTTCATGACAGGTGAATTGGTTGTCGAAGCACCATACCATGGCTCGCAATATGACTCAAATGGCTCTGAGCACTATGGGACTTAACGTCTAAGGTCATCAGTCCCCTATAACTTAGAACTACTTAAACCTAACTAACCTAAGGACATCACACACATCCATAGCCGAGGCAGGTTTCGATCCTGTGACCGTAACGGTCGCGTGGTCCCAGACTGTAGCGCCTAGAACCACTCGGTCACTCCTGCCGGCATGGCCCGCACGTTCACCGGATCTGACGTCCCCGGATTTCTTTCTGTGGGGAAAGTTGAAGGATATTTAGTATCGTGATCCACCGACAACGCCTGAAAAATACGTCAGCGTATTGTCAATGCATGTGCGAACATTACAGAAGGCGAACTACTCGCTGTTGAGAGGAATGTCGTTAACGTATTGCCAAATGCAGTGAGGTCGACGGACATCATTTTGAGCATTTATTGCATTAATGTGGTATTTACAGGTAATCATGCTGTAACAGCATGCGTTCTCAGAAATGATAAGTTGACAAAGGTACATGTATCACATTGGAACAACCAAAATAAAATGTTCAAACGTACCTACGTTCTGTATTTTAATTTAAAAAACCTACCAGTTGCCAACTGTTCGTCTAAAATTGTGAGCCATATGTTTGTGACTATTACAGCGCCATCTATCACAAAGCGAAAAAAGTGGTCCAACTAATAAAAAAAATGGTTCAAATGGCTCTGAGCACCATGGGACTTAACATCTATGGTCATCAGTCCCCTAGATCTTAGAACTACTTAAACCTAACTAACCTAAGGACAGCACACAACACCCAGCCATCACGAGGCAGAGAAAATCCCTGACCCCGCTGGGAATCGAACCCGGGAACCCGGGCGTGGGAAGCGAGAACGCTACCGCACGACCACGAGATGCGGGCTCTAACTAATACATTCATACTTCTTTACGTACTACACGAATATGTAATAAAAAATGGGGGTTCCTTCTTTAAAAAACGCAGTTGATACACGTTTGACCTATGGCAGCGCCATTTAGTGGGCCAACCATAGCGCCATCTGGTTTCCCCCTTCAAGCTAGACAAGTTTTGTTCTTTGTAGTTTTTTCGTTTGATCCTTATTTCGTGAGATATGTCGCCTGGTCACGATCAGTGGACCACCCGTAAGGACTGTGTGAATCATATACAGCAATCTTCAGATTTACGTGAACTTTATGATATATTGATATATTGCGCACACACACACAGAGTGACATGGTTTGAGAGCACTATGTTTGCAGTATCGGCTTGTTATTGATCTCTAACACCACTACAGCTCCACCTTCCTGCTGCAGTCAAATCGCTCATAGCACATGAAAACTGGATGACAGACGAAAATTTTAGTATCACACATTATAGCAGGTTCCATTCGTTGTATTCGAGCACTCGGTCTCGTATGTGTCTCCTACACTCGTATGCTGTGGCTTCATCAGTTCTGCTAATACCAGATCAGCAGGCCCTCTGATGTTTGTTTACTGACGTACAGGCAGACCATTAGCCATCATATTCTGTCCTCGTATGGCTATAATAAGCTACTGTGACTCCGACAGAAGTGCTGTATTAAAACAGGGGAAGCTTTATTCTGCACAGTACCGTCAGTGATACAGTCTGTCCAGCGCTATTTGGTGCTCTGTCACACATATAGCGGTATTTGCCATTAAATTATCACGTAACGTTATTATTCGCTGTCATTATTTTTTTCGAAAATTAATTTATACACAGCGCACGTTTTCTGCCTCATGAAATTGTAATATAAATCTAAATTACCGGAACCAGCCTACTTCGACAATACAGTAACAGCTAGAGTTATACAACACGATAAGACAGGTTGCTTAACGTGGATGACCTCCAATTCTAGAGTAAAAGTTGAACACGTCAAATCACAAGCCGAGGAGTGGGCAACATTACTGGTAACCGAATAGGTTTTTTGAAGTGACTAGGCACGTGGCTGAACATGGTATTACCTGGCTGGAGACCACTGCGGAATGGATTGTGTTTGATCCCTATGCAAGTCTGTTTACGTATGTACTTGGTGACTTTTCAACTGCTCTGTCATGGAATACAGTTACGTCATTTCGGCAGTTATTGGTAGTTCCGCACAGCTGTTGCTGCTATAATCACATTAATTTCCATGTATAAGGACCTCTCTGCAATCTGGCACTATCATGTGGTTACACTGCATTGGTGAGGTACCATATCTATTTTGTATGAGCTTTGCTTATTGTAAGACCTAACATGAGCGATGTGGTTGAGGGCTTGACATTAAACGTATATTCCAACTGACGCAGCATTTTACGCTGGTAGAATCTCTAACGTGATTTACGACGGTGACCCACTAATGTTTTAGAACACGATGACTTCCACTTTCACATGTCTATACGTTATAGGGAACAGCATCATTTTAGCGCGTGTTGTGCTAGGCGTTAGGTGTATTATGATGGCTTTTTGTGTCTGCAAGGCGTACGGAATCGGATTTTCGTGGCTATGCAGCTTATATTACGATAAATATGTATTTTTATGAATTATAAAGGGGCTTTAGATGCGGCAATATTTAGTATGTGCTTGCAATATGTGAGATGTCTCGCAATAATTATGGTAATTCGTTTCTTTCTGAGATATGGACTCTGACCTTGTCTTTGTAAATGTCATATCTCTCACTGTTACCATTTTTGGTCCTGTGTTTCCAAGCTGTACGTGTTCTAGGTTTGCCTATGTAATGTTTTTGGTAATTAAAAACATCTTATTCTTTCCTTCCTTTCCTAATAAGGCAATTGTATTGTTTGTGTGTGTGTGTGTGTGTGTGTGTGTGTGTGTCTGTGTGTCTGTGTGTGTGCGCGCGGGTGATGTAGTTACTGGTTATTATTTTCACAAGCCACAGTTTGCGGAAATGAAACTGCACAATTTAAACATTCAATTTACATATTTAACAATGTGAACAGCGCTGCAGATGTATATTTATTCCAATACTGTGAGCAGTAACATCAGACAAATACAGTGACTGCAAACTGTGGTTATTTACATAGCCTTTAGTGAGCCTATGTCATTTGTAGCAATACCAACAACTGGCAATGGATAGCGTTATTTATAATGTTTGTATTGAATAGCACAGTACTTCATCTGTGTCCCTCCTAAAATGGTGCTTGAGAACTTTTTTAAATACTGGAATATATATTTTGAGGCTGTGTTAACAGCAACTGGCAATTTAAACATCGTTATTAATGCACTGTCTCGTATATATTTGCCTGCTTAGGTAACAAGAATTTTTATGCTGTTATAAGCCTGGTCGGCATAGTTTTACAACGTCGAATATATACGCCTGACTTATAAAATGTCAATTGCTTACGTCTACCGTTGGGGCACATACTTCAGATTTTTGGGCACTAATTTGGGGCATATGTGTACATGTGGAAATTAACTCGTGCTTTCTTTTGCACAGCAGACGTTTATTTGCAATACTTTGATGTCAAATAGCGTTTCTCATGTATTAACCTCTACTAGCAACGTGAACATCACACTTTTTAGCGCAAAATGTGCATTTTACAGACATTTTAGAATTTTTGCAACATCTTAGATGCAGAAAATAATTAACTTACGATCTGTTGCGTTTTTTAATTTCTGTTAGATTCATCTATTGGCGTCGTACAATGATCTAACTATGATCACGATTTTGCAGTGTGGCTGCCAGCTGGTGACAGGAAGATCTGGGATTTGTTATTATATCTTGTTTTTTGAGTTTCTGGGATGCTATTTAAGATAAAACTCATGTTCAACAGATATGAACGCCTAGTTCATTATTTTTATTTTTCGCGCTTATGTTGGTTTTTAATTATATATGGAGATATATTATACCGATTTTTCAGTGCAGCCATCTCCTACAGAAGCAACTAGAATGTGAAAGTGCACTTGCTTGTATTTACGTTGTCAGACCTTGTGGGGCAGTATTTTCGGTGAGAACTCTTTTTTAACAAATAAGAAATCCTATTTCATTATTTATAGTTTATACAAAAATATTGGTTCATAATTATTTATAGAGAAATATGCTATCTACTCGTTCCAGTATGCCATGGTAAATAACATATAGGTTCAAATCAAAGATACAAATGAACCTTTTCCTTGAAAGGATACGGATCCTGTACACCTCCCGCAAACTCGATCCTCCTCACCCGCTCGTCTCCCCGATCCTCTCCCACCCCCGCCCGCTGCCGCGCCTGTATTCGCACGTCTCACCCGGTCTCCACCTCTCCACCCTCCTTACCTTCTCCCAAGGTGGCTTCCGCCAGCTCCCCCTCCCTGATGATGCCCTCCTCCCTTCCATCTACCCCTCCTACCAACTTTGATCCTCCCGCCCTCCTCCTGTACTTATTCCTCCGTGCACCCTCCCTCCCTCCTCTCCATTTTCCCTCCCTCCTCCTTTTCTCCCCCCCTCCTCCCCCGGGCCTCCCCTCCCCTGTTCCTCTCCTCCTGCCCCCGACTCCTCAGCCATTGGCGTCCTTTTTCTCCCCTCTCCCCCACCTCCCCCTTCTACCCCTCTTGGCAGGTCCCCGGACTCCCACACCCACACGTTACGTGGACATTCGCGCGCCGGAGGTCGCCGCCATCAGTGTTTTGTGTGTTTAGTGTTTAGTGTTTAGTGTTCACCGTCCCCTCCATCGTTCACCAGTGCCATCATCATCTTCAGTGGTTGTGCGTCGTCTCATCAGCTAGCAGTGTGGATTATCGACGAGTGTGAACGGCTCCGTGATTGTCTCTATGTGTCTCCTGTTTTATTGCCCACCGCTCTGTGACTTCTGTGTCTTCTCACTGTTTTTGCTGCTTGTGTCTTCTATGGCTGAAGGGCAGCGTAGTGTGCTGCTGACAGCCTGCCTGTTGTACAGGTTTTAAAATAACAATAAAGTAAAAAAAAAAATACAAATGAAGCCAGGCAGCCACCGACGAGCTCACGGAGTGGGCAAAGAAGTGGCGTCTCGCCTACAACGGCGAGAAGAGTCGGGCGATCATCATAGCAAATCGCCAACAGTCTCGGTGTGTGGAGTGCCAGTCGAGTGGAACGACACCGCGACGTACTTTGGTGTCACCTTAGACCGGCGGCTCACATGGCGGCAACACGTGGAAAACAACAGAGGCAAGGCACTGGGTAGATTGAGGCTGCTCTAGCCAGTGCTCAACCCCACGTCAACGCTGCCAGAAGACGTCGGTCTTACGCTGTACAAGGCCGCCATACGACCGCTGCTGGAATACGCCGCGGTCGTGTGGGGAAACACGGCCGATACAAATCTCAAGCGCCTACAAAAAATACAGAACAGGGCGCCACGACTGGCACTATACCTGCCGAAGGACTTCCCCACCGAGGAGCTCCACGGCGTCGCTGCTGTCAAGCCCCTACGTTAGAGGTTTAAGGACGCAGCGACAACGTTCTATGAAGAAGCTGAGAGGTCGACCAACCAGCTGGTCAGAGGACTCGGCAGCCGACCACACTGGCTGGCGTCATTACGCTGGCCAGACCTGCTGCGTCAGTAAAATCACGCAGCAAACCTAACCACATAGTCCCAGTGCAGGACAGTTTAGAAATTCGTAAACCTATACCATAACTTCAACTCAACATATTGTAGGAAAAATAGCGTTAGGTCATTAAAACCCACAGCCAAATCAAGTGGAACACACTCCCCTTGTTCCATACATTTGCATGCACAACAAATGAAGCACATATGAGGGTTGGAATCAGTCTTTGCCTCAGGAATAACAACTGCCTAGGCTGCTCTCAGGATTGAATTTCCATGAGCAAACGCTTTCAGCCGACGCCATGTAATGATATTCTTGAGTGAATATCGCACATTTTTTGCCTATCAGCACTACTTTCCTTCAAGAACGCTGTTCGATGTATGATCTTGAGGTAAGAATACTGTAATATATGAAGTAGCATGTAATTAATGAGTTTCGTGGTTAATATTTATAAATGTTATAGGTTAAAATTGTGTTAAAGACGTACTGTGTGTAGTGTTTTTGTGTTCTTATGTTCCATGTGTTCGTGGACGCTGAAACAACGCCGGCGGACATGCAGCAACATGGTTAACGGCAGCTTCGGAAGTTAGTCGATGTACGCACCGAGCCGACAGCCGTGCCACGCCAAAGAACGACGTCGTTGGGAACGAAGATTTGAGACAGAATAAACTATTACATTGTTAATGCGAAAAAGAACTTCTTACTGTTGTAATTTTGTTCAGTTCATGTGTGTATTCCATTGAAGTCAGTCGTTGGAAGGAAATGTATTCCATACCATGTGTATTGTGAAGAATTATCAACAAACCAAAGAAGAAGTTAATTATTGTGAAAAGAAAAAACCTGCTGTTGAAAGTTTTTGTTGTGTTTTGGAAGTGTGCATGCTTGTAGTTGGTTATCAAAACTGCATCAAAATACTAATCAAAAAAATGGTTCAAATGGCTCTGAGCACTATGGGACTTAACTTCTGAGGTCATCAGTCCCCTAGAACTTAGAACTACTTACACCTAAATAACCTAAGGACATCACACACATCCATGCCCGAGGCAGGATTCGAACCTGCGAGCGTAGCAGTCCCGCAGTTCCAGACTGAAGCGCCTAGAACCGCTCGGCCACACCGGACGGTAAATACTAATCAGTTAAAAAGGAGAGATAAAGGGTTAAATAATACGAAACTAAGTAACATTGGAAAATCATATGATTGCTCAGTACTTTTTTTTAAATTGCATGTCCAGAGTCGCCATACGCCACAACTATAGCTTTTACTCTCGTAAAGATTCATGTTGTAAATATCAATTTCAAGCTACTTTTCGTGTATCCGAACACGAAAAGTAGCTTGAAATTGATTTTTACAATATGAATCTTTAGGAGGGTAAAAGCTATTATTGCTCGTTTCGGATATATTGCAGTTACTTTCTTTTGTCAAGACAACCATAGATGAAATGAAATCATCGTATGCCATCGTTGGCCGGGAGGCCCCATGCGGGGAAGTTCGGCCGCCGTATTGCAAGTCCCTTTCTTTTTCTTTTTTTTTTTTTTTATTTGAGGCCACTTCGGCGACTTGTGAGTCAATGAAGATGAAATGATGATGAAGGACACACAACACCCAGTCATCACGAGGCAGAGAAAATCCCTGACCCCGCTGGGAATCGAACCCGGGACCCCACGTGCGGGAAGCGAGAACGCTATCGCAAGACCACGAGCTACGGACACAACCATAGGTGCTCGCATGTATTATTAAACAGTCAAGCACGCAATAGCCTTAAGCATATCTCCGATTCGCGTAACGTAACTGTCAAAAGATTTCACTTTTCCCTATTACACTGTCAAGAAACTTTAAAAACATCAAGAATTATCCGATTACCCATTCCCACTGTTTAAAAGAAACCTCACAATCATGAGAACAAATTAATCACATCTTTAAGCAAAAAGAACTGAGCAGTCTTACGATTATCCGATGTTTCTTGGTTGCGTGTTATTTAACCCTTTATCTCTCCTCTTTTTAGCTGATTAGGATCTTGATTCGGTTTTGACAATCAGCTTCAAGCACAAACACATCCAAAATAAAAAGGCTTCAACAGCAGGTATTCTCTTTCGCAGTAATTATCTTCTCCGTTGGTTTATTGATAATTCTTCACAATACACATAGTATGGTGTACATGCCCATCCAATGACTGAGTTCAATGGAATACAGACATGAGCTGAACAAAATTATAATAGTAACAAGTTATTTTTCGTAGTAAGAGTGTTATAATTTATTCTGTCTCGAATCTGCTAGCCCAACGATGTCGTATCTGGCGTGGCATGGCTGTCGGCTTGGCGCGTACAGCGACCAACTTACGAAGCTGCCATTACCGTGCTCCCTACCAGTCCGTCGTAGTTGTTTCAGCGTCCTCGAACACATGGAATATAAGAACACAAAAACACTACACACAGTACATCTTTAAGATAATTATAACCTATGACACTTGCGAATATTAGCCACGAAAAGCGTTAACTACATGCTACTTCAAATATTATAGTATTCTTACCGCAAGATCGTTCTTGAAGGAACACAATGCTGATTGGCAAAAATTTGCGATATTTAATCAAGAATATCAACACAGCCATGAAAGTATTCGCTGTTGCCAGCATTCCTTGGTGCCCAACGTCATCACTACCTCCACTACCAGTCCTCATTGCCTGTCATCGTCATCACTTTCACTGTCAGGTGTCACCATTACTGCCAGTCCTCACTGCCTGCCATCATGTTCGTCACCAGTCCTCGTCTTTGGTGCTGGACGTCACCAGTGATCACCAGCCCAGATCTCCAGTCCCAGTCTTTGCCTCTGTCAGCTAGTCACCACAGTTAGTACCCTCATTACTTAATGTATCAATCTACAAATACACTACTGGCCATTAAAACTACTACACCAAGAAGAAATGCAGATGATAAACGGGTATTCATTGGACAAATATATTATACTAGAACTGACATGGGATTACATTTTCACACAATTTGGGTGCATAGATCCTGAGAAATCAGTACCCAGAACAACCACCTATGCCCGTAATAACGGCCTTCATACGCCTGGCCATTGAGTCAAACAGAGCTTGGATGGCGTGTGCAGGTACAGATGCCCGTGCAGCTTCAACACGATACCACAGTTCATCAAGAGTAGTGACTGGCGTATTGTGACGAGACAGTTGCTCGGCCACCATTGACCAGACGTTTTCAGTTGGTGAGAGATCTGGAGAATGTGCTGACCAGGGCAGCAGTCGAACATTTTCTGTATACAGAAAGGCCCGTACAGGACCTACAACATGCGGTCGTGCATTGTCCTGTTGAAATGTAGGGTTCCGCAGGGATCGAATGAAGGGTAGAGCCACGGGTCGTAACACATCTGAAATGTAACGTCCACTGTTCAAAGTGCCGTCAGTGCTAACAAGAGGTGACCGAGACGTGTAACCAATGGCACCCCATACCATCACGCCGGGAGATACGCCAGTATGACGATGACGAATACACGCTTCCAATGTGCGTTTACCGCGATGTCGCCAAACACGGATGCGACCATCATGATGCTGTAAACAGAACTTGGATTCATCCGAAAAAATGACGTTTTGCCATTCGTGCATCCAGGTTCGTCGCTGAGTACACTATCGCAGGCGCTCCTGTGATGCAGCCTCAAGGGTAACCGCAGCCATGGTCTCCGAGCTGACAGTCCATGCTGCTGGAAAAGTCGTCGAACTGTTCGTGCATATGGTTGTTGTCTTGCAAACGTCCTCATCTGTTGACTCAGGGATCGAGACGTGTCTGCACGATCCGTTACAGCCATGCAGATCAGATGCCTGTCATCTCGACTGCTAGTGAGGCCGTTGGGATCCAACATGACATTCCGTATTACCCTCCTGAACCCACCGATTCCATATTCTGCTAACAGTCATTGGATCTCGACCAACGCGAGCAGCAATGTCGCGATACGATAAACCGCAATCGCAATAGGCTACAATCCGACCTTTATCAAAATCGTAAACGTGATGGTACGCATTTCTCCTCCTTATACGAGGCATCACAACAACGTTTTACCAGGCAATGCCGGTCAACTGCTGTTTGTGTATGAGAAATCGGTTGGAAAATTTCCTCATGCCATCAAGTTGTAGGTGTCGCCACCGGCGCCAACCTTGTGTGAATGCTCTGAAAAGCTAATCATTTGCATATCACAGCATCATCTTCCTGTCGGTTAAATTTCGCGTCTGTAGCACGTCATCTTCGTGGTGTAGCAATTTTAATGGCCAGTAGTGTATGACATCCACAGTCATCTACTCGCACCTGCACTCTACTCCCATATCGTCTTTCTCCTTTACCCACTACTCACTGTCCCCATCTGCTCCTCACCCCTTTCCCTTCCTCCCCACTATTCGGATGATCCTATCCGCCATCTCACTCTCACACGCTGCATCCTCAGATTTCCTTACCTTCTCATTTGCAGGTGTCATCACTCCAGCATATACTGCAGCTTGATTATCACCGCCGCTGCCATCACCACCGCCACCCTCATTAGCAACATCAGAACTGCATCAGCCAGCTGTGCCATCAGCCCTTACTACTGCTACATTGGCACCACTATCATCATTACAGCTGGTTTCAGAAGCAGAAGCACCAGCCACTCCTATTCCAGCAACAACCAGACCAGCAGCAACAACATATGCTGCAGCTGTGGATGCATCAGAAACATCTGCATCAGCTTCAATTCCACCAGCTCCAGGCAAGAAAAATAAGAAAAATTTGTACAAAATCCCATCCCACTTAACAGCTAATATCCTCTGACACCCATCCTCAAATAATCCCTGCACCCCACGTAGTATAGACACCCCACCTATCTCTGATATGCGACTGCTGCCCACCAGCCCCACGCATCAAAGCTATGGAGTCCGTTTCCATCTCACCCCACATATCTCCTCTAGCACATTCCTTCATCCTATCACATTTCGATGTCAGATTCCTCAACCCTAAACCACTTTCAACCCAAAATGAAAAAGTACCTTCCAAACCTCAAGATATCACAACTTATATCACACAAAGACTCCACTATCACCAAATACTATGATCCAGATTGCTAAACCTACCTACTGCAACGAATAATTTCCATCACCTTTGTTCCACATGCCTCCCTGCTCCCACTCAGCCCACCAGGACCCCAACATCTCCCAGTTGCCCACTGCCTGCAGACTATTACTGCTGTGATCACAAGGGGCTGGACCCTGAGATCATGACATCACAGTGGGAGACGTTGAGTGGAAGCTAAATTCCATTCCTGACTACCACATCCGAAAAGCCCTTCGAATTCATCATCATATTGGTTGGAACTATAGATCACTTCCTTCAGGATGGAGCTTTCATCTATCACCAAAAACACAAAGTGAGTCTTCCTAAACCCAAGCCCGAGCCTTCTGTTACCACAAATGCCAAATCTACAGTGATTATTTAACTTATGACTGTAAAAATCCTACTACCTGCCTCTCCTGCGAAGCCAACACCTATATGAACACTGTCCCAACCTCCAGTCCCAACCCATGTGCAACACTTGCAACAAGTTCAAATGGTTCAAATGGCTCTGAGCACTATGGGACTTAACGTCTGAGGTCATCAGTCTCCTAGAACTTAGAACTACTTAAACCTAACTAACCTAAGGACATCACACACATCCATGCCCAAGGCAGGATTCGAACCTGCGACCGTAGCGGTCGAGCGGTTCCAGACGGAAGCACCTACAACCGCTCGGCCACCACGGCCGGCTGCAACAAGTCCCATCTCACTTACTCCTATATGTGGCCAGCCAAACCTTCTCCCACCAAACCTGAACTGACCGTCCCAATCCATCTTATTGGCACACCACTGCACTCAAACAACTTCCTATATCCTACACCTACTACTGAAGACATCATCCCGTTTATATCCAATATTCTTCAAAACATGCACCTCTTTCAGTATTCATATAGCCTCTATCAGGTCACGCTGGCAGCCCATTCTGTATTTCATTTAAATGTCACTGCCACATATTCCAGAAACCACTCCCACTTCCTCCTTTCCAGAGTAGACACCATTGTTTAATGTATTCCATTGAGTAGTCCCTCCAACCCCACAGCAACCTAGATCCTTTCCATCACCACACTTTTCACAACCAAATCAACAATATTTCTCCTTCTCCACAATTTCAATGCCAACTCTCTCTCGTCATCTTTCGTTTCACTCTCCATGTGCAACCACAAACTCTTACATCTGCCCTGAGCAGGTTGGTTTCTGGTGCCAAGCGATATCGATTCTTACTTCCATGAAATTATGTTACTAAAGTGGCTAGAAATAGCGCCTCGCATTTCTAAGTTTAGATTTGGTGCTTAGTGGCACGCTGAAGGTAGCTGGTTCACTCGAACGTCATTTCTTAATTTAGTTATGGATTTTGAGTTTCTGGTTTTACGAATTAGTGGTAGTTGTTGTTTCTTAATTTCTTGTGTGTATGGAGGGCAAGTGACCATGATAAATATAGGTCACATTGCGTTTCATGGTCGGATAGAGGCCGTGTGTATGGTCGGATAGAGGCCGTGTGTATTTTGGTCTCTGGCCATGGGGGCCGTGCTTATTGCATTAGCAACCTATTGAAGTGACATTAGTTTTCTATTGCAATTTCAAATAACTATCTGAAGGTTGATTGTCACGCTAGGTACTGCACGTTTGATTGATGGGGTGTCAGCAAAGACAGATTATCTTCTAAGGTAGACCTTAAGTCATTGGGTGTGGACTGACACATCTTTTCACGTAGTATCTAGATGTCTTTTTTAATTTTTTTATTTTTATTTATTTTTTTTAATCAAAGGAAACTAAGCTCCTTAATTATGTTCATTGGTTAACTTGTGATATGTTTATATTTGTATAACTTGTCTATACTACAGTGTGTATGCCGCTCATGTTTTCCTGTTTTCAGAAACGTGTATAGTGGTCGACGCGAGCAAACGGCGCCCGCGAGCTTGCAGTGTGACGGAAATCTCAGGATTTGAACTGAGGGCCGTCCGGACCCCGTTAACGCGCGATTTCTCTATTCCATTCAACGAGAGGCTTGTTTTAGGCAGAAGATTTCCTATTGCCCAAAGTTGACCCTTTCCATCGTGTGTTTGTGAAATGGTAATAGATTAACGTTTGCTCGCGTCCATCACATGTTCATCAAATTGACGTTTTGCCTTAAGCTTGCATAAAGTCTAGAATCTTCCGGACGTTGAGTGTAGTAGAATGCTAAGTGTAAACAGAACAATTAATAGTACCCTTCAGGTCGAATAGCATCAGATTAATTTTACCTTTTCAGTAAGTGTAAAACTGAGTGAGAAAGGGGAGAGGCGACATTGTAAACATTTGGTTATCTCTTTCATCTATTATTTTGGTTGTCGTTACCGGAACGTAAAGGAGCCTTTGTCACAAGTGTGACGGTTAATTTTCTAAATAGGCCTTTGTCACAAGTGTGACGGTTAATTTTCTAAATACTAATTGTGGATAGAGCCTTGATATGCAAATGTTGTTAAATGATTAGTACTGCTGATGAATTTATGTGTATGCGTAATCAATAAACACGTGCTGCAACTATAAACTGGTTGTGTTACTGGTATACAAGGTTACTGTGCAATCTCCACACCATGCCCCTTAACTGGAGCTGATCATCAAGAAAACGCCACATCAACATCATGTTCTGACACTCATCGCCTCCAAGCAGTTCGTCATCAAATGTTCACCTTTCTATATTGTAAAACATTATTTTGTTATGTCCAAAACTGCAGCTGAAGAGCAGCTACATGACTGCTGCCAGCCTGCCCCCACATGTAGGAATGAAATGACAGTAAAGAAAAAAATTACCAATGTGGGGACTTCTGAGTCAGTCCTTAAAGGAATTTTTGGAAGTCAGTAATGCAAACATAGCTGCAGATCAGAAGTGCCGCCATGTGGGGCACTGGGAGGTGGGGGGTGGGAAGTGGGGTGTGGATTGGCGGGGTGGCAGGGGGGGGGGGGGGGGCAGAATGTTTCATGCAGAATTTGCAGAAGTGCAGTGGGAGTGGGTAGGCTCTCCCTTCCTTCACCTTGGCATGTGGCAGGATGTTATGATTCCTGAAACGACCTTGGAGATGAGGAAGTGCTGATGCTGATGTCAGGGTGGAACTTCTGGAATGACATTGGAGATAAGGAAGTGCTTATGCTGACATCAGTGAAATATGACATGTGCGAATATCTCAACTGTAATGTGCTACCACTGAGGAAAAAGTGCTCATGTTGTGTTAGCAAATTTCTGGCAAGAACATACAATGTCATCCTACCGACGTCATCTTTAGGTTCAGCAATGCTCCAAACAGCAAGATGTCTACATATGCAAACAAGGAGCCCACAACTCAGACGTTCGTGTGATTTGTGAGTTGGGTTAATGACGTCATATCGGCACCAAAGTTTGTCACAGTACTGTCCAATGCCACTATGGACGTGTCATACGATGGGAAGGTGGTCACACCTCTCTTGCCCACATTTCACCCCCCTTCTCTTGACGCCTCTGGGTTGGAGGTCAGAACCGTGACACCCAGCACTTACTTATGGGTGGCCGAGGAAAACATTTCAGACACACCGCCGCTCAGAATCGACACGAAAGGCCTCAGGGAGTGGCATAAAGTCGTCAATGAATCCACCCCTTCCCTTGAGTCGTTGATTCCCACAAATTTCCTGGTCGAATACGACAGTTCCCGTGTGATGAGAAACAGGACAACGTTCTTCACAACGTTCGACACTGCTCCCACCCCTTGGCGTTTCGATTCTGCTCTAGGGACATCATGAGGCTGTAAACCAATTGAACGTTAGCTGACCGGACTGGAGTGTAGTGGGACTGCAATTTTTGCTCCAGTGTACAGAGTGGAATCACTAGACACCAGTCAAAATCATACGACGAAATTTGAACATGTTCCGAAGCAGCAAATGGTGTTTACGCTTTCTTAGCCCTCCTGTTTCATTCCTTCCTGTGGCCTGATGAAGGGTGGAGTGGGGGGATGGGGAAGAGAGGGGTGGTTGCAACATGAATAAAACAGCAAGTGTCTAACACCGCCCAGTTCAGCAACGCCACCGGGGCGATTGACGCACCTTTATTGAGCACGTCGGAAATGTACCTGTCAGACACTTTGACGCATAATCAGCCTTGCGGCTGCTCCAGCGCCTAAAGCTTAGGCAACCCCTTCGATACCGCTTAGGTGGGGTTTGTCTGCCTTTGGAGTGTAGTTCTTACAAGACCAACATCAGACTTTATCATTTCACTGGCCGAATCAAGCCGACTAGTTTCTTCCACAAACAATCTATAGTGTAACAGCTGTTACGTATAATACACACTTAAATAAGTGACAGTAAATTCACCAAGCGAGATGGTGAAGTGGCTAGAAAACAGGTCTCGAATTCGGGAGGACGACGGTTCAGATCTGCGTCCAGCCATCCAGGTTTAGGTTCTCTGTGATTCCCTAAATCACTCCAGGTTGCTTTGAAAGGGCTTGGCCGATTGGTTTCATTCTGCATTCCTGAAATATTCCGAGCTTGCACTCTGTCTCTAATGACCTCGACGCCGACGAGATGTCGGCCTTCCCTTTTTAGAACATATGATATTTTTTTCTATTTTAACAGGTTTTTGTTGACATCTGAAACCGAATAACATCTATTCGAAAGCAATGAGGCTAAATGTGTAAATATCGCCTTCAAAGAAAAAAAAATTCATTTTACTGATTATCAGATTACTTACAAACTATCAGGAAACATATCATTGAAACCATTACTTAAATGTTGTTCGTTGTGGCCTACTTAGGCCTAAGGTTTGGCAAAATTCGAATTGGGAATTCGCCCTGCATTGCTTAAAATCTAGTCTCCATGGCCAGCACATTTCTATATGTTGTGAATATGACAAAATGGTGAGAACAGCCTGCATTTTGAAATTAGGGTTGCAGAAATTTAACCACTATTACCGTATCGCGCCAACGTTTCAGTCATTCATACTAGTCAATTACAAGAACATAGCGCAAATGTTACCTTCTTTCACTGTTGCTTTGTGTCTTCGTGGAATAATTAACTATTAAGATGGCGAGCCTTTGGCAATACTTAATGACCGCTATAATGTGCTTATTGTTAGTGTCCACAGAGACAGTCTGGTATCCTATCGTTGGAACCCGCTCATCGATAGCAACCTTACCCTAATAATGAGCTACAAAGTGCACGAAAGGTTTTAAAAGGATATCACGTGGGATCAGGTCACCTTATAGAAATATGCCAAACACACACGTTCATAAAACGAAAGAAGTATTGGAAATTACCGAAAGAATGAGTAGATGAAAGAACTGAAGTATATTTGCTTAACGAAAACTCAGACCACACACGACTAAACAGGTATTTCCAGTAGTCAAACCCAGAGATAGATTTTGAGGAGGAATGGAACCATATAAGAAAAACAATAATGAGCAGTGGGTGAGCAGAGAAAGATACGACAGAAAGGAAGCCTCAAAATCTGGACACCACACATTGAAGTGCCCATCAAGCTAAAACATAAAGCATAGCTCTATTGTCTTAACAACACAACAGTAAAATCATCAGATATACAAGAAAGATATGACCACGGCCAAAAATGACGGTAAAACATTGTCATCGAAAATCATGGGACCGGTTTGCAAATATAATCGAAAATTGTGCCTACAGAAGACAAGCACTATCCTCTAAAATAGTGAAAATGCTTAAAACGTACAAAGATAAACCATACAGATTAATAACACAGAACAACGGTAATGGGTCAAACACTATAAATCTCTTAGTCATGCATACGGGCATACAGAAAATTCGGAAATAGAGTACCATATACTACAGACTAGTGACATGAGGGCGATTTGTCCTTAGAAAAGGTGACAGAGTCTATGATGAGCTTGAAAAATAAGGAAACCTACAGACATTGACTTTATCAACCATGAACTCCCAGAATACGGTGGAATCTTTGCATACTTGGTAAATCTATTCAATGCGTGTTTGGAAAGCATACCAAGTGCATGGCATATATCTGTTTAAAAGGGGAGGTACAATTAACTACCAGAATTATAGAGGCATTAGCTTACTTGGAACAACAAACAAGGCTTACGATAGGATCTTAAATAGCAGATTAAAAGTAATATAGGTTTACAAATAGAAAACAAATTTGTTTCCGTAGAGGAAGACCGATAACAGAAGCATTACTCGTGATGGAACAGACCAATGGAAAACATGCAGGCATTACTCGAGACACCCACATGTGAGTCAGGAAAATGACTTTGATAGATTTAACAGAGAAAAGGTGTGGAGCATGATGAAGAAAACAGGGTATCACTCCACTTGTAAAGCTCTTCGAATGTAACAATTACAACAATCATTTTAGATACAAACATACAGGTGGCAGTGACGTTCGTCAGTAACAGGGGCACCCGAGAAGGTATATGCGATTTACTGCGTGAAGGAGAAAGTGAGTTTAAGTACAGTACCCGAAGACTCAGTATGCCTTTATCGACAAAGAACAGTTAAACAATAGAATTTATAGGACGGAAATCCATAAGAACAAATATAAGCCGAGGTAATAAAAGTCATGAGATAACGATATGCGCATATATGTAGTTCCCAGAAGATATCAAATCTAAAAAAGTTGGAAAAAAACGAGTTAGAGATGTTAGCCTCTAGCTAACAGCTTGCTGGATCTAACAAGTAAATATTTCCTTGCAAAAAGTACCAAATCTCTTATACAGAAGTCATAAAATCCAGCATTTTACACCAAAATATACAAAATTCCTTTGAACTTTCATAGCATCCTCTTATACTAATCCGTTTTTGGCATTTTTCAAGTCTGTCTTAAAACCATTCTGTGATGCAAAAAATATTAAGCATATCCGAATATTTTGTGACAGACGTGAGTCTTAAAACAAAAATTATTGTATTTTATTTCTGTTCCTTGTGATTGCATAACAAACGGATCTTGGAGTGAGTGGTTCTTCCCTTACGTGGTCGTTCATATTGCCTTCTGGTATTGTAGAAAAGAAACTGCAAAAACGTAAAACTGTAATGCTCCAAGACACATACGGCAGTGCATCTGAGACAGTAGAAATACTTCGCACCCAGAATTTTCATTTTTTCTGAGTCAGTAGATAAGAATTCAGTCAAATACCAACTCTAAAATAAAAAACCTTCAAAATTAGTGAAGCTAAACGTCTCACTATTGATCATACATCATCACTGATTGATCTGCTTGCTGCTTATGCAATGACAACAGAGTGCAAACACAAAACGATCAGAAGTGGGGTAAGATATGATTGTATTTTGCTTAAAGTAAAAGACCTACCAAACAGTAGTCATCTACAACAGGTAACGTAAAATTTCTTGGTTTCCCCACTTTATGCAGTGTGCTATGAATTGAACCAAATCCCTTTCTACAAAAGTGTGGTAGAGAATAATGATGTACGAGTAAATGAGGATGGAGACAGTGATAGCATAGACATTCTCTATGATGACTGATGATTTGAAAGAAATATCGGTAACACTAGGAAATATTAGCTCATGTATGTATAATCATTATTAATATAGTATCTCTTAACAACTCAGATAAAGTAATTGTGTAAGATTTGAACTAAGTAACACTCTAGAAGGTCCAGTAGAGAATTCATACATAATAAGTTATGCTCTAAGTAAGACAAAGATAAGTTATTTTCTAAATTTTTGACTGCTAAACGTGTCCGCTAAAGTCATTTGCAATAAATGTCACAAAGTATATTCGGATTGAGTGGTATTTGTTCATGAAATGTAATTTGTTCACTTTAAAGTAATTTTTATGACAAGAAGTATCAAATCCAAAATGAAATTCCTAATATCTGCGCAATAATAATGAAGAATACCTTAAATTTTCTAAAAGACCTATCAATGAGTCGCAGACAAACTGTATCAACTACCGTTTCCATAGTAGAGCTGTTGTGGTTACGTGTAGTATTTCTGCTCTATTGAAAAATTGGCTCAGTTGGATTTGGTACCTTTTGGAAACGAGTTCCACATATATGGATGACGATAGTATTGCGTACACAAGGTATAAAATGGCAGTGCATTGGCGGAGCTGTCATTTGTGCATGAAATGCAATCCGAAAACAAAGGGAGTAGGTTACAGTACACTTGTTCGCCCAGTGCTTGAATACTGCTCACTGGTGTGGGATCCGTACCAGATAGGGTTGGTAGAAGACATAGAGAAGATCCAACGGAGAGCAGCGCGCTTCGTTACAGGATCATTTAGTAACTGCGAAAGCGTTACGGAGATGATAGATAAACTCCAGTGGAAGACTCTGCAGGAGAGACGCCCAGTAGCTCGGTACGGGCTTTTGTTGAAGTTTCGAGAACATACCTTCACCGAGGAGCCATGCAGTATATTGCTGCCTCCTACGTATATCTCGCGAAGAGACCATGAGGATAAAATGAGAGAGATTAGAGCCCACACAGAGGCATACCGACAATCTTTCTTTCCACGAACAATACGAGGCAGTGATAGAAGGGAGAACCGATAGAGGTACTCAAACTACCCTCAGCCACACACCGTCAGGTGGCTTGCGGAGTATGGATGTAGGTGTATTCAGGTGATTCATGTGAAAAGAATTCAGCCGTGATTACGTCCGCATAACGGGAATTAACAGACTTTGAACGCCGAATGGTACATGGAGCTAGACGCTTGAGCCATTACATTTCGGAAATTTAATATTCCGAGATCCACAGTGTCAAGAGTGTACCGAGAATACCACATTTATGCATTATCTCTCTCCACGGACAACGCAGTGGCCGATGACTTTCACTTAACAATGGAAAGCTGCGGCGTTTGTGTAGAATTGTCAGTGTTAACAGACAAATAACACTGCGTGAAATAACCGCAGAAATAAATGTGGCACATACGACGACCTTATCCATTAGGACAATACGGCGAAATCAGGTATTACTGGGCTATGGCAGCAGACGACCGACCTGATTTCCTTTGCTAATAGCACGTCATCGCCTGCAGCGCCTCTCTTGGTTTCATGACCATATCGGTTGGACCCTTGACGACTGGAAAACCGAGGCCTGGTCAGATGAGTCCCGATTTCACCTGGTAAAAAGCTGATGGTAGGGCTAGGGTTTGTCGCAGACCCCACGAAACCATGGACCAAAGCTATCAACAAGGCACTGTGCAAGCTGATGGTGGCTCCGTGATGGTGTGGGGTGTGATTTCATGGAATGAACTGCGTGTTCTGGTACAGCTGAACGATTATTGACTCTAAATAGATATGTTCGGTTACTTGAAGGCCTTTTGCAGCCATTTATGGATTTCATGTTCGCAAACAACGATGGAATTCTTATGGATGACTATGCGCCATGTGACCAGACGACAGTTGTTTGTGATTGGTTTGAAGAACATTCTGGACAGTGAGAGAAACTGATTTAACAGCCCGTATCACCCGACATGAATCCCATCGAACTTCGTGCAAAAATCCTGCATCGGCTACACTTTCGCAATTATAGACGGCTATAGAGGCACCATGGTTCAATATTTCTGGAGGGGACTCCCAACGACTCTTCGAGTTCATGGCACGTCAAGTTGCTGCACTACGCCGGGCAAAAGAAGGCCCGACACGGTTCTAGGAGACTTCACCACCTTAGGTTAGTCATTTTAATTACCTGAGATGTGGCATCAAATGTGAGTGTGATAAAGCTATAGTCAAAGAATTAGCAAAATTTGGAAACATGTGTGAGACGTAAACGGACACTGTAGAAACGAGGTCCCAAAATCTACAGAAATGAAATTTTGTAGAGTAATGGCCATCCCCACATTACTTCACGGAAGTGAGCCGTGGACCGTTCATGAACGACAAGAAAGTACGATCCTGGCAACTGAATCGAAATTTCTGAGGGCTCTAAAAGGACACATCAGAGCAGACAGGGAAAAAATTAAACGTATTTAACGCAAGAAACAAAACTGAAGACACAGGAAGCATGAATAAAAAGGTCTTCTGTCAAAATATGGAACTAACTATACAGAAGCTGCAAGCTTGCAACCTGACAAAGGCGAGCAGTTCACGTAGCAGAGCCTAACCCCAGTCACAGCGTCCTGTTCCTGTTATGTCGGCTGCAACATCGGTATTATCCGTCTTCACGACGTCCTTACCAGTACATGGTTAATGTACTAGAATCACGATGTCGTTTACGATATACGCGGAAAACAGTTTCTGCGACCACGAGACAATGAATTTTCCATCGCTAATGCTGCAGGTCCTTACCATCTTAGCATACTAATCAACACTATGTTAATCTTCTACAACATATGTGTTGCAGTTTATCACATTTCGTTAGTTACCTCCGAAGACTTGACTAAGAATGTCTGAAATAATACAAAAGCCTTGAAAACCTCATTTAAAACAGTTGTTAATTGTAACAAAAGTAGTCACCCGTCAGTGAAACTGAGGATCGAATATTTAAAAATCTATTACACGTTTATGTGACCATTGCGTTGCATATGACATAGGTTACCAACCGAAAAGCACGAAAGCGCAAACTAATTATGTGCTGCGTATGTAATCTTCGTCTTACGGCACTAAAATGAACTTGACGATACCCATTAACCTCCAGACACTGTAACCGAAACATAAGCCATTTACGACGACTTGCTGGTATCACTATTTGCACTTAACTTTCACAGTACAAACGAATGACGGAAACGAAAAAACAATATTCACAAAGCAAACACATAACACCCCAACTTAAACTTAGTTCTGGTATCATTAACTTTAGTTTACCTTTTTAGCCAAAATGTCAAACAAAAGAATAGCTGTAGACTGATAATGATACCCAAAAAGCTGAGTAAAATATCGTGACAATATACTTACCTATCAACTAACCGATCGCCGGCCGCGGTGGTCTAGCGGTTCTAGGCGCTCAGTCCGGAACCGCGTGACTACTACGGTCGCAGGTTCGAATCCTGCCTCGGGCATGGATGTGTATGATGTCCTTAGGTTAGTTAGGTTTAAGTAGTTCTAAGTTCTAGGGGACTGATGACCACAGATGTTAAGTGCCATAGTGCTCAGAGCCATTTGAACCAACCAACCGATCGACCTGAAAATCTAAACTTGGGAAAAATAAGAAACAAAAAGTTTATACACAATTCGAGCTATACATAAGATGGATAAAACTAAATAAATACCCACCCGACCTACTTTCCTCTAAATAAACACCCCCTACTAACTCCCAATCTAAGCGTATTAAACCCCTGGCATCAAACGGTACCCGTTTTCTTGTATAAACGTCATCGAAACTTATATGAAATTTAATAATATATACAAGAAAACATTCCTTTCGAAAAAAACATGAGAAACAGAAAAAACTTAAAACTTTAAAATTTTTTGCTCAATTGATAATTGAAAAATCACTGGCACCCATCTCGTGAGCATAAAAGCATCTGGACGAGTGATACCACAAACAATAAGCCAGACAAACGGTATCGCAGATCGCCTGACTAGATTTTCCGAACCAGGTTCCACCCCGATCAGTCCTCAACAACTCTCCTCCCGAGACCGCCGCAGCAAATAAAGGCTACGGGAAGGAGGCACTTCACTGTCGGATACATCGTCTAGGCGTCAAAGCAGCGAGCTTTTGCTAAAAACAATACACCCAAAAGTTTCTTGAGATCGAAATTTTCCATAAGGAAGCGTCCTGTCAAAGAAAGGAAGGAACACTGAGTTTAACGTCCCGTCGACATTGAGGAAATTAGAGACGGAATACAAGCTCGGATTGTGTCAAGGATACCGAAGGAAATGGGCCGTGCCCTTTCAAAGGAATCATACCGACGTACAAGCTCGTCACTTGTGTCACACAGATCTCGACCATCGTCTTTAAGAAGCAAACTGACAGAATATCAGCCTGCCACAAAATTAACGAAATCATTGAAAAGGAAATTGCAAAACCATTCCCAGCATACAAGAAAAGAGAAGAAGCCCTTACACGTACCATTAAGACTAAATTAAACATGAATAATGCAATAATTGTAAAAGCTGACAAGGGCAACAAAACTGTTGTAATGGACAGAACAACATACATAGAAAAAACTTTAGACTTCTTCCAAACCACCAACATAACTGAAATACATAAAGATCCAACAGCCAGAATACAAAAGGAGATTAAACACATTTCAAACAACATTAACTTTCTACTCACCATCCAAGAAGTAAGAAAAATTGTAACAATGAGCCCACAAGCACCTTGCCTTAGGTCACAACCTATGATACACAAAAATGGGACCCCCATCAGGCCCATAGTAAACTGTAGGAACAGCCCAACATTCAAGCTCAATAAAATACTCTTCAGAATTCTCAAACAAGCATACACATTCAATAATGAGAGAACACTTAAAAACACAACAGAATTCACACAATATGTCAAAAACATACAAGTACCTGATGGAGCCACACTTGCCTCATTCGACATACAAAACCTTTATTCATCTGTGCCAATAGGTCCCACACTACAAATAATCAATGCCAACCTACATAAACACAAAAAAAAATCCCTTCAACTCACATTAAAGAACTAATGGACCTGCTTGAATTCACACTTTCACACAACTATTTTAAATTTAACAATAAAATCTACAAACAAACAGATGGTCTGGCAATGGGCTTAAATCTTTCCGGATTGTTAGCAGAAATATTTATAAGTAACCTAGAAGACAAAATCCTGAATTCCAATCACCACCTCCTCAAAAATATCATCTACTACTACAGATATGTAGATGATACCATAATTTTAATCAAAGGCACTAAAGATGACATCAGTGAGTTGAATCAGTTTTTCAACAACTCCCATGAAAGCATAAAATTCACCTACCACAACACATACCACAATCCACAACTCCTCTTGCCACCCCGCAGCACACAAAATGGCAACATACCTGTACATGATTAATAGAGCTATCCAACTACCACTCTCAGAAGATAAATCTGACCAAGAATTTGAAATAATAAAACCAACAGCTATTGAAAATGGCTATAACAGCTCCATAGTAGACACTCTAAAATCCTCAATAATGGCAAAGCAATCACAACACAAATAACAAAAAGAGAATAACATCTTCCATACAATCCCCTTTCTGGGTAACATTTCATACCAAACTGACAACGTCTTTAAACGGAAAGGCATAAGCATATCCTTTACAACAGACAACAAGATTGGACAGAAGTTACCCCACAACATCGGCACTCGAAACCCACTTCATCACACAGGTGTGTACAAAATTGAATGTTTGGACTGTGACTGCTTCTACATAGGCCAGACAGGCAGATCATTTGAGATTAGGTGCAAGGAACACATGGCAGCACTAAAAAACAAAAAATACCACACATCAGCAATAGCTACCCACCTGCACGAAACAAAACACCATGTTAACAACACAAGTATTAGCATCCTACACATCCAACCAAAAGGCAGAAAACTAGACATCCTTGAAACACTCCAAATATACAAACACCAAATGAAACAACCAGAATCCATCTTAAATGACAAAAATGACAATATTTACAATAGCATCATCTCGGTTTTCAGCAACTGCCTACACTCTTAAAAATACACACACACACACACACACACACACACACACACACACACACACACACACACACACACACGTACACACACCCACACATGTGCACACATCCTAATATTTACCATAAATCTTGACAGCAGCCAAGAGTACAAGAGATTGACCTCATTCACAGCTAATTGATCACACCAACAGCTTGTACCTCTTGTCAGCTTAAAACTGTATGTATACATCAACTACTGGCACAAATGGATATCTATCTGCATATTTTATAGCATTAACCAGTGTATTACCCCAACCTTTAGGCAGCTAATATATGCAACATGTAATCTTAAGACTCCTTGCCATGTAAATGTTTGCTCTCATTTAATCACTCTCTCTCTCTCTCTCTCTCTCTCTCTCTCTCTCTTTCTCTCTCTCTTTCTTCAAAGAGTGTCATCTTTGTTTGATTTTACTGCTGTAGCCAATATGATCATTGTAATTCAAGCCTGTAACATTTCATCTAATTGTTATTAGCAAGTATGAAGTTTAATCCATTTTAACATTTCACCTGATTCTATAAACGAGTACGAATGTTTAGCTGTTTTAACCTTTCAAAATTGGATTTATATACCACCTGAAGTACACACACATATATTCGACCTCAAAACAAACACCTCCAAATGCTTTAAACGATTATTCTGTAGTAATGTTGTTACGATGTATATTCTTTGGTTCAAAAATGGCTCTGAGCACTATGGGACTTAACATCTTAGGTCATCAGTCCCCTAGAACTTAGAACTACTTAAACCTAACTAACCTAAGGACATCACACACATCCATGCCCGAGGCAGGATTCGAACCTGCGACCGTAGCGGTCGCGCGGTTCCGGACTGCAGCGCCTTGAACCGCACGGCCACCACGGCCGGCTGTATATTCTTTGCACTTTGCGATTATGTCTTCTCTTCTGCTGTACGAACCTTGCACCCAGCTGATTCCAGACGCCATTTTTGTTTACAAATGTGGCAGTATACATGTGAAGTGTTACGACAGAAAAGGGAACCTGTGACCACTGGAGGTACTCTAGTTTACTTATTAAAGTTTACCATTAGATATCAGTTTAATTTTTTGTCAAAAGTTATCCAAAACCATATTCTGAAATAGTGTCTTGTTTCTCCACTAGGCAGTGCCACAAGTTCCTCCAAAATCGTAACACAACATACACACATATGTAATACTAACTAATGTAAATCCACCAGATGATGGAGGTTTAAACCTTCGAAACGCGTCGTGGAAAAAATAAAACGGTGACTGGTAACAGTAAACTTGTTGTTTCATTTAATAACTGTCTTAGATATCTAAGAACCAGTGTGTAAATAACAGTGAAAATGGTAGCCTTTATTTGGGTTATTCTGGTCGTCCGTAATTAGCATCCTGCTTTGAAAATTCTCGTTACATTGGATTGAGAAGTCAGTTTTGTTCCAAGGCCTTGCACGTATGTCAGCTGAGTTTGCGGTAAGGGAAACAGGAACCGGCATTCCGTCACGAGTGCAATAAAACGACCTGCTCTCTCCAGTGCAAACGCTCGTCCACGGGCACCAGTGAATGGCAGTTAACACCGGCGAGTTGTTCGAAAATATCGGTTCGCTTACATTCGAACCGCTGTCAACGAGAGTAGCCGAGCGGTTCTAGGTTCGAATCCTGCCTCGGGATGGATGTGTGTGATGTTCTTATGTCAGTTAGGTTTAAGTAGTTCTACGTTCTAGGGGACTGATGACCTCAGATGTTAAGTCCCATAGTGCTCAGAGCCATTTGAACCATTTTTTGAACGACCCACACCATTAAACAGCCTACATCACCTTGAACAGTCCCCTGCTGACATGCAGGGTCCATGGATTCATGATGTTGTCTCCATACCCGTACACGACCATCCGCTCAACACAATTTGAAACACAATTCGTCCGACCAGGCAACATGTTTCCAGTCATTAACAGTCCTATGTCGGTGTTGAGGGGCCCAGGCGAGGCGTAAAGCTTTGTTTCGTGAAGTCATCAGGGGTTTACGAGTGGGCCTTCAGCTCCAAAAGCCCTTATCGATGACGGCTCGTTGAATGGTTCGCACGTTGACACTTGCTGATGGCCCAGCATTGAAATCTGCAGCAATTTGCGGAAGAGCTGCACTTCTGTCACGTTAAACGATTTCTTCAGTCGTCGTTGGTCCCGTTCTTGCAGAATCCCTTCCCGGCTGTAGCGATGTCGGATATTTGATGTTTTACGGGATTCCTGATATTCAGGGTACACTCATGAAATATTCGTACGGGGAAAACCCCACTTCATCGCTACCTCGGAAATTCTGTGTCCCATCGGTCGTGCTCCGTCTATAACACCACGTTCAAACTGACTTAAATCTTGATCACCTACCATTGTTGCAGCATTAACAGATCTAACAACTGCGCAGACCTACAGTACAGTTAGCAATGATACCGCAGCAAACACTGACACTCCACTGTCGTTGATGAGCAACTTGGCGAATCCAGTGGGGATTTCTCACAGACCAGTAGTGCATGTTCCGCAGATTCACATTACCATGATTTGTAAATGAAGCCTCGTTCGTAAACAACATATTGCATAGGAATACTCGATTACCTTGCAACTGCTGAAGTACAAAACGACAGAATGCAATACGAGATTCATAGTCATTTCCGTACAGTTCTTGGTGCAGTGAGATATGGAACGGATGAAACCGATTCCGATGCAAGATTCTGCACACACTACTGTCGCTTATTCCTACACCTCGTACTCCCACCTGAGGATTGTGCGCTACAGCAGTCAGAACAGCAATTTCGTTTCCATTGCCAGTCGCTGGAGTTGTACGTTGACGTTTTGTGGGAGCCCAGCTTCCTGTTTCCGTGAGTGTCTTGCAGATGTTGCCAATGGTTCGACGTGACGGACACCGCCGATCTAGGTAGCGTTCAGCATACAGTGTCACAGTTGCGGTTGCATTTCTATGACATTCGCCATACATTAAAATAATCTACATCTACATGCTTACTCTGCAATTCACATTTAAGTGCTTGGTAGAGGGTTCATCGAACCACAATCATACTATCTCCCTACCATTCCACTCCCGAACAGTGCGCGGGAAAAACGAACACCTAAATCTTTCTGTTCGAGCTCTGATTTCTCTTATTTTATTTTGATCATCATTCCTACCTATGTAGGTTGGGTTCAATAAAATATTTTCGCATTCGGAAGAGAAAGTTGGTGACTGAAATTTCGTAAATAGACCTCGCCGCGGTGAAAAACGTCTTTGCTTTAATGACTTCCATCCCAACTCGCGTATCATATCTGCCACACTCTCTCCCCTATTACGTGATAATACAAAACGAGCTGCCCTTTTTTGCACCCTTTCGATATCCTCCGTCAGTCCCACCTGGTAAGGATCCCACACCGAGCAGCAATATTCTAACAGAGGACGAACGAGTGTAGTGTAAGCTGTCTCTTTAGTGGACTTGTTGCATCTTCTAAGTGTCCTGCCAATGAAACGCAACCGTTGGCTCGCCTTCCCCACAGTATTATCTATGTGGTCTTTCCAACTGAAGTTGTTCGTAATTTTTACACCCAGGTACTTAGTTGAATTGACAGCCTTGAGAATTGTACTATTTATCGAGTAATCGAATTCCAACGGATTTCTTTTGGAACTCATGTGGGTCACCTCACACTTTTCGTTATTTAGCATCAACTGCCACACCATACAGCAATCTTTTCTAAATCGCTTTGCAACTGATACTGGTCTTCGGATGACCTTACTAGACGGTAAATTACAGCATCATCTGCGAACAACCTAAGAGAACTGCTCGGATTGTCACCCAGGTCATTCATATAGATCAGGAACAGCAGAGGTCCCAGGACGCTTCCCTGGGGAACACCCGATATCACTTCGCGTTTGTTTCTGGTGGATTTGGAAGAAACGGTATTGAGCCTAGCTACAACGACCTTGTGATCACTAATCCCTGTATCAGTCGTGATGCTCTCTATTAGCTCTGGATTGTTTGTGGCTAGGAGGTTAAGTGTGTTTTCGCAACCATTTACAATTCGCGTGGGTTCGTGGACTAACTGCTCGAAATAATTTTCGGAGAAAGCATTTAGGACAATCTCGGAAGATGTCTTCTGCCTACCACCGGTTTTGAACAAGTATTTTTGCCAACATATCGAGGGAAGGTTGAAGTCCCCACCAACTATAACCGTATGAGTGGGATATTTATTTGTTATGAGACTCAAATTTTCTCTGAACTGTTCAGCAACTATATCATCGGAGTCTGGGGGTCGGTAGAAGGAGCCAATTATTAACTTAGTTCGGCTGTTAAGTATAACCTCCACCCATACCAATTCGTACGGAGCATCTACTTCGACTTCACTACAATATAAACCACTACTGACAGACACAAACACTCCACCACCAATTCTGCCTAATCTATCTTTCCTGAACACCGTCTGAGACTTCGTAAAAATTTCTGCAGAACTTATTTCAGGCTTTAGCCAGCTTTCTCTACCTATAACGATTTCAGCTTCTGTGCTGTCTATTAGCGCTTGAAGCTCAGGGACTTTCCCAGCAAAACAACAACAATTTACAACTACAATTCCGACTGGTCCTTGATCCAAGCACGTCCTGTATTTGCCATGCACCCTTTGAGATTGCAGCCCACCCCGTGCTTTCCCGAGGCCTTCTAACCTAAAAAACCGCCCAGTCCACGCCACACAGCCTCCGCTACCCGTGTAGCCGCCAGCTGAGTGTAGTGAACTCCTGACCTATTCAGCGGAACCCGAAACCCCACCACCCTATGGCGCAAGTCAAGGAATCTGCAGCCAATAATAAATAATATCTAGTTTTTCTTCATTACTTAAGGCCGGCATATCGACTAGATGACGGCAAATGTAACAAGCCACAAGAAAACAGGTTTTAATGTGGCAACGAATGTGAATTAGGTTACAGTATGAGAGCAGTTCAGCAGACCAGATTAGGAGACACTTGAACACTGAAGGTAGAGCGTGCCGTGGTGATATTGGTATGTTTACGGCAGGATACAGGCGCCAGTGCAGGCAACCCCTGCTCTGAGCACAGTACTACGTGCGATACTTTACGTCAGAAACTGCGACGCCGTTGCTATCCTTTACAAGCCACATATTTCAAGACTTATGAGGTTTAGAAACGTGAAACCAAGTGTGTTTCCACTAATTGTACCTCTAGTTGTCATTTCGCAACAATAAACATTATGCGTAGGACACCCATCATTCTGATACTGCATTATTTGACACATTGTAAGAGGTGGACCGGTTCAAGTAACGTACAGCTAAAGAAGGGACAAAACTGTCCGCCTTTAGGAGTGCCATCAATGAAATATGGCCCAATGATGTGTTATCATACTATACCACACCATACATTAACACTCCATTGACGTAGTACGTCAATCGCATCACGATTACCGCCAGCGTGAGGTGCACGCTCGAGTCTCAGGACGTGCGCTAGCTGTGCGATTCATTTATTTAAAGTGTCAACTTCGCTTCGCACTTTCTCGGGATGTAATTGACGTATTGCGATGCAACCAACGCCATTATTTATGTGATTTTTCATGCTATTGATTGCATACGAAATAATAGAGAATGTCCATTTAAAAATACACAAGTTTATATTGAAAATAGTATTTGGTTACGTTTTAAAATTTCGTATAGCATTTGGTTTCCTAAGCCCCTACCGTACGTTCATGCTGGTGAAAACCGTTTTTGAATATCTATTGTTGTTCCAGAGATATTTTAGGTGACAGAGTTAGGTGAGACACCCTGTATAATAGAAACAAGAATGGACATGCAGTGCACCAAATACACTGAGGTGAAAAGGGTCATGGAATACCTCCTAATTTCGAGTCGGACCTCATTTCACCCTACGTAGTGCAGCAACTCGTCATCACATGGACTCAACAAGTTGTCGGAAGTCCCCTGCAGAAGTATTGAGCCATGCTGCGTGTGTAGCTGTATAATAGCGAAAGTGTTGTCGATGTTGGATTTTGTGCACGAACTGACATCTCGATTATCTCCCATAATTGTTCAATGGGATTCATGTCGGGCGATCTGGGTGGCCAGATCATTCGTTCGGACTGTCCAGATTTTTCTTCAAAACAGTCGCGAACAATTGTGGCCCACTGACACGGCGCATTGCTATCCATAAAAATTCTGTCGTTGTTTGGGAACATAGCCGAACGTAACCATATCCCACCAATGATCTGTTCAGTTGAGCCAGAGGACCCAGCCCATTCCATGCAAACAAATCCCACACCATCATGGCACACGTTGCACAATGCCTTGTTGACAACTTGGGTCCATCTTTTCGTGGGGTGTGCTCCACACTCGAATCCTACCACCAGCTCTTACCGACAGAAATCGGGACTCGTCTGACCAGCCCACAGTTTTCCAGTCGTCTAGGGTCCAACCTATAGCGTCACGATCTCAGGCGATGTCGTGCTGTTAACAAAGGCCCTATCGTCGGTCGTCTGCTGCCTTAGCCCACTAACACTAAATTTCACCGCACTGTCCTAACGGATACGTTCTGATTTCTGCGATTATTTCACTCATTGTTGCTTGTAGGTGAGCATAGACAACTCTGCTCAAATCCCGCTGCCCTCTGTCGTTCAGTGAAGGTCGACAGCCACTGCGTTGTTCGTAGTGAGAGGTAATGCCTGAAATTTGGTATTCACGGCACACTCTTGACACTTGGATCACCTGAGTACAAATGACAGCTATGCCAATGCACTGCCCTTTATATCTTGTGTAAGCGGTATTATCGCCATTTGTATATGCGCATATCGCTGTCTCATGACTTTTTCACACACACACACACACACACACACACCTCATGTACGTGAGATGTTAAGCCTTTGTATTGTCATAATTTTCTGTTATTTGTTTCATGAAAATTACATCTGGCAAACACCAAGAGAAGAGGACATCAACTGGAATGAACAAGAAGAAAAATTGTAAAAGAAACAGAACTGGATAATGATATATAACTTTCAATAATTGTGTCTACACTACGCTGTAAAACAAAATGGTAAATATTGTACTCTCTAGTTTTTCCTTCCCTGAAGATAGAGTGGTTTCATATGTGATGTTTACTCATTCCAAATGGGCTCTAGTTGGTAGACGCATTTTTAAAAATTTCTGCAATAGTAGATAACTTGAACAATAATATCTCAGTTGCGTAAAATGGCTGAACTCATTTGGTGACTACATGTAACTGCTGAGAGACGTTTTGTTGTTTAATTTCAGTAATCTCTTATTAAAGAACATTGTTATTCAGCAAACTGAATCATTTATGTGCTGATACTGAATTGGATTAAGTGACTTAACTTACATAATTTCGGTGAATCCGAAACTTTACATGAAATGTGAGATGAATAGCAAAAAGGGATCTCTTGCTGGAGAAGTAAATTTTTCGGCAAATGCAAAAACATCATAATGACTAAGATATCCATTTCCGTTTTTTGGCGAATTTTAATAATTTACTTTAATCTGTACATGCTTTTATCGATCTGAATGTTTTCAATAAGGATAGAAGCTGAAGTAATGAATTAAAATTTGTCCCAGGGTAACTACTACACCGCCCTGGCAGTGTAGCTAACTCAGTTGCACAAATTACTCTACTCCAATGCCCTGCCTAACATAAACTTCAATTCACACTTGAGCCCATCTTGATTTTCCTGATTTGGTAGCTGAGGTATTTTGTGCAGCAGTGTTACCCACAATGCCAGGGTGGTGTAGTGGTCAACACATCTGCCTAATATGCGGAAGACCTGGGTTCCATCCCCAGCCTCCGCACAAGTTTTAAATCATTACTTCAGCTGCTATCGTTACCAAAGATTACGTTGAGACTCAATATGTCTACAGGAAAATGTAATTCTATGAGATCAATAGATTCGAAAGTTGTTGGTCATTGATTCTTTCTAATGACATTGTTCACTCCTTTTGGATTCAGTCTTCTTGTTATTGATAAGGGAAAATAACTTTGATCCTTTCAAAATCTCACCGCTGTATATGCAATGCTTCACAGAATAGCATCTCCTAATTGTAGAGGCATATTATGGAGCACAGAGTAGTTTTGTATAAAAGACAAACATTTTGTCATTACAATAATGCCAGCGCAGACAAATGGTTCATTTTATTTTAAGTTATAAATGTTTTCAAATGTTGCCAATTTGCAGTTGACTATAACATAGAATAAAAATACCAATATTTTTCCAAAAGAAAGCAGCACAGGGTTCAGTAATTTCTCTCAGTTTGGGTCAGTTTACTTCTTTTTACATTTATGTACACGAGACGTGCTGTAGGACGCAGGGTTTGACCACATAATATACAGGGTGTCCCAGCTATCTCGTCCACCCAAAATATCTCTGGAACAATAACAGCTATTGGAAAACGACTTTCATCGGTATCAATGTATGGCTGGGGCCCATGAATGTACATATTGAGCCTCAGGACGTGCGATAGCAGCGCATGTCGGGTGTTTCAAGCGTCAACTTCGCGTCTCAATATCTCGGGATGTAATGGGAATATTGCGATGCAATTAACGCCATTGTGTATGTACTTTGTCATGCTATGGGTTGCTGAAGAAAAAATATAGGAGGTCCATTTAAAAAAACATAAGTTTGTGTTAAAAAACACATATGCTTTCGTTTTAGAATGTTTCCAAATGTGTACATTCATGGGCCCCTGCCCTACATTGATACCGGTGAAAGTCGTTTTACAATAGCTGTTATTGTTCCAGAGATATTTTGGGTGGACAAGATAGCTGGGACACCCTGTATAATGTTGACTTAAAAGCTCTATACCATTTGACAAAGGACATTTTAAGGACAAAATATATGCAGAATTTGTATCTTAAATATCTCCAATTAAACAATGTTAATAAAATGGAACTTTAAAATGCATTGTCTCAAAATACCTCTTTTCCATCGCAGTGTGTAATAACTCACTCAAATTTAGAGATAGAAACCCATTTCTTTTACAAATTGTTCAGAATTTAATGTCAAACGTAAAAATTACAATAACTCAAAATACAAAATTTTCGACAAGAGGTCCCTTTTTGCTTTCCGTAAGAATTTAGTGCTAATGAGAGCCAGTACACTGACACAGCTATACATGATGTAAGCACTTCATCTCAGGAAACTGAATCGCCTGCTGAAAGCGAAGTAATTGATCACTATCCAAGTACAATATACAAACACTACACTGCTTAAGAATTGAATGGAGAAGGTAAAGCAAATGTCTACAGGAATGTCTACTACAAGTGGAATATCAACTTAGCGTAATGAACAAGACGAATTCTGTAACAAAACGTCCACTAGAAACAATGAGCTCCATAACGAAATTTCTTCACATATAACAATCTTAGCCAACACTTTGTCAATTTTAACTTTACAGCAGAATGTTACGAAAACTGAATCGACAAATTTGTCTGTGCTATGCAGCACGTTAACTTCCACAATCACTTTTCTGGAAGATGCATACAAGGTCCTTCCCAACACAATGAGAAAATTGCCTGACGAACAACATCAAACCAAAGAGTCTCTTCGCAAGCTAGATTCAAAGGTAGAAAATTTCACTGCAGAGCATGAAGCTAAGATTAATCTCCAATTTGACACACAAAGAGATAGTTTCGAGAAAGATAATTCCGAAAGTTTTCAAACAGGCAAAGCCGTATTAATGAAAGACTGAATTCAGAATTGCCGAGTTTTGTTCAAAGGACGGTTAAAGAGGTATTATCACAAGGAGGAACTTCAGGAGAAACCATTAACATAGAGTCAAATCAAATGAAAAATCTGTGGAAAAAGACTTGCCAAAGTAATAGGAAACGTAGCTTTGCGTCCAAGAAAGGCTCAACAAAAAGGTCTTTAATCCGGAACCCTTTAATAGCTGACAGGAAAGCTTTTGCAAATACTTTGAAAAATACCTAAATAAAACAAGATACCGAGATAAGATCATATCTAACCGGGATGTTTTCGCATGTTATTGGCTATATTGCCGCTTGATCTAAGGGACAAATTGGTCGATGTACCTGTAAACAAAGTGGAAGATTTTATGTCCGTGCTGGACTCGCTTGACTTTGTACAAGAGGATGGTAAACTGAATAATAGTACCAATAACTTTACAACACACCCTATTCCACCATAAAGGCCATCGCATAACCATGGCGGACAAGAGAGCATCGACTAAATTACCTCACGCAGCCAGGACCTCCTGTCATGTGCAGTCCACAGCAGATTGACTGTGGTCCACCAAATTCACATAAAAAGAAATGGAATGATAACTGCTATCATCCAGGATATTACGGTAGTGGTAATGGACATGGGCCAAATCATAACAACCACTAAGGCAAGAATAGGAATTCCCACTTGGAGAATCACAATCAACTACCCATGCACAATAATAATAACATGCAGAAGGTTCCTGCACAGAGCTGCACAGCTGAAGATGATTGGTGGACACAGAGCCCCACTGGAAAAATTACTGATGTGTGGCAGACGAGCAATCTGCTAATACAGGGCCAATAAACCAAGTCGGACCGCACTGTGCCCTGAAATGCTGGCTGACAGATGGGACGGGGGCCAATGAAGACAATACAGTAATGTACCTATCTTTCCTCTAATTATGCATAGCGTAGCTATTTCTGCTTACCCAATTTTCACTTAGTGTCAGTCTCATTTTTTACGCATCGTCTTCCTTTTCTCCTGCTTCTTTTACTGAATTTTATATTTTTTCTTTAATCAATTAAATTTACTATCTCCTGTGATATCCTAGGATTCCTCCAAGGGCTTGGGGTTTTACCTATATGATCCTCTGCTGCCTTCACTGTTTCATCTCTGAAAGCTACCCATTCATCTTCTACTGTATTTCTTTCTCCTGGCTCAGTCAACCGTCCCTAGTGCTCCCTTTGTAACTCGCAACTTGTGATACTTTCAATTTATCCAAAACCCCTCTACATGACTTCTCATCTTTTTGCCAATTCTCCAGTTTTAGTCTACAGTGCATATCCAATACATTACACTCAGCGTCCTTATCGCCACATGGAAATGTCTTACACTTTCAATTCTGGATGTGCCTGACTGATCGATCTAATGTTGCACGCTCCGAATCGTAGAATATCAGTATTGTTTATCCTCGTGATGACATCCTCCTAAGTAGTCCCCATTCAGAGATCCGAATGGAGGACGTTCCACGCTCTGGAATATTTTACCCAAAGGATCCGTCATCATATAACCATATCATAGGAGAAAATAAAATCAGTAGTTTCAAAGTCCCCCCCCCCCCTCCTCCCCCCATGAACCATGGACCTTGCTGTTGGTGGGGAGGCTTGCGTGCCTCAGCGATACAGATAGCAGTACCATAGGTGCAACCACAACGGAGGGGTATCTGTTGAGAGGCCAGACAAATGTGCGGTTCCTGAAGAGGGGCAGCAGCCTTTTCAGTAGTTGCAGGGGCAACAGTTTGGATGATTGACTGCTCTGGCTTTGTAACATTAACCAAAATGGCCTTGCTGTGCTGGTACTGAGAACGGCTGAAAGCAAGGAGAAACTACGGCCGTTATTTTTCCCGAGGGCATGCAGCTTTACTGTATGGGTAAATGATGATGGCGTCCGCTTGGGTAAACTATTCCGGAGGTAAAATAGTCCCCCATTCGGATCTCCAGGCAGGGACTACTCAGGAGGACGTTGTTATCAGGAGAAAGAAAAATGGCGTTCTACGGGTCGGAGCGTGGGATGTCAGATCCTTTAATCGGGCAGGTAGGTTAGAAAATTTAAAAAGGGGAACTGATAGGTTAAAGTTAGATATAGTGGGAATTAGTGAAGTTCGGTGCCAGGAGGAACAAGACTTCTGGTCAGGTGAATACAGATTTATAATGCAAAATCAAATAGGGATAATGCAAGAGTAGGTTTAATAATGAATAAAAACTAGGAATGCGGGTAAGCTACTACAAACAGCATAGTGAACGCATTATTGCGGCCAAGATAGATACGAAGCCCACACCTACCACAGTAGTACAAGTTTATATGCCAACTAGCTCCGCAGATGACGAAGAGATTGATGAAATGTACGATGAGATAAAAGAAATTATTCAGATAGTGAAGGGAGACGAAAATTTAATAGTCGAGTTCGATAGTAGGAAAAGGAAGAGAAGGAAACGTAGTAGGTGAATATGGAATGAGGGCAAGGAATGAAAGAGGAAGCCGCCTGGTAGAATTTTGCACAGAGCAAAACTTAATCGTAGCTAACACTTGGTTCAAGAATCATGAGAGAAGGTTGTATACATGGAAGAAGCCTGGAGATACTGGAAGGTGTCAGATAGATTATATAATGATAAGACAGAGATTTAGGAACCAGGTTTTAAATTGTAAGACATTTGCAGGGGCAGATGTAGACTCTGACCACAATCTATTGGTTATGAACTGTAGATTAAAACTGAGTAAACTACAAAAAGTTGGGAATTTAAGGAGATGGGACCTGGATAAATCGAAAGAACCAGATGTTGTAGAGTTTCAGGGAGAGCATTAGGGAACGATTGACAAGGATGGTGGAAAGAAATACAGTAGAAGAAGAATGGGTAGCTTTGAGAGATGAAATAGTGAAACCAGCAGAGAATCAAGTAGGTAAAAAGATGAGGGCTAATAGAAATCCTTGGTTAACAGAAGAGATATTGCATTTAATTGATGAAAGGAGAAAATACAAAAATGCAGTAAATGAAGCAGGCAAAAAGGAATACAAACGTCTCAAAAATGAGATCAACAGGAAGCGCAAAATGGCTAAGCAGGGACGGCTAGAGGACAAATGTAAGCATTTAGAGGCGTATATCACAAGGGATAAGATAGATACTGCCTACAGGAAAATTAAAGAGACCTTTGGAGAAAAGAGAACCACTTGTACGAATATCAAGAGCTCAGATGGCAACCCAGTTCTAAGCAAAGAAGGGAAAGCAGAAAGGTGGAAGGAGTATATAGAGGGTCTATACAAGGACAATGTTCTTGAGGACAATATTATGGAAATGAAAGAGGAGGTAGAGGAAGATGAAATGAGAGATATGAGACTGCGTGAAGAGTTAGACAGAGCACTGAAAGACCTAAGTCGAAACAAGGCCCCGGGAGTAGACAACATTTCATTAGAACTGCTGATAGCCTTGGGAGAGCCAGCCCTGGTGAGCAAGATGTATGAGACAGGCGAAATACCCTCAGACTTCAAGAAGAATATAATAACTCCAATCCCAAAGAATGTAGGTGTTGACAGATGTGAAAATTACCGAACTATCAGTGTAATAAGTCACAGCTGCAAAATACTAACACGAATTCTTTACAGACGAAATGAAAAACTGGTAGAAGCCGACCTCGAAGAAGATCAGTTTGGATTCCGTAGAAATGTTGGAACACGTGAGGCAATACTGACCCTACGACTTATCTTAGAAAATAGATTAAGGAAAGGCAAACCTACGTTTCTAGCATTTGTAGACTTATAGAAAGCTTTTGACAATGTTGACTGGAATACTCTCTTTCAAATTCTGAAGGTGGCAGGGTTAAAATACAGAGAGTGAAAGGCTATTTACAATTTGTACAGAAACCAGATGGCAATTATAAGAGTCGAGGGGCATGAAAGGGAAGCAGTGCTTGGAAAGGGGTGAGACAGGGTTGTAGCCTACCCCCGATGTTGTTCAATCTGTATACTGAGCACGCAGTAAAGGAAACAATTGAAAAATTCGGAGTAGGAATTAAAATCCATGGAGAAGAAGTAAAAACTTTGAGGTTCGCCGATGACATTGTAATTCTGTCAGAGGCAGCAAAGGACCTGGGAGAGCAGCTGAACGGAATGGACAGTGTCTCGAAAGGAGGATATATGATGAACATCAACAAAAGCAAAACGAGGATAATGGAATGTAGCCGAATTAAATCAGGTGATGTTGAGGGAATTAGATTAGGAAATGAGACGCTTAAAGTAGTAAAGGAGTTTTGCTATTTGGGGAGCAAAATAACTCATGATGGTCGAAGTAGTGAGGATATAAAATGTAGACTGGCAATGGCAAGGAAAGTATTTCTGAAGAAGAGAAATTTGTTAACATCGACTATAGATTTAAATGTCAGGAAGTCGTTTCTGAAAGTATTTGTGTGTGGAGTGTAGCCGTGTATGGAAGTGAAATATGAACGATAAATAGTTTAGACAAGAAGAGAATAGAAGCCTTCGAAATGTGGTGCTACAGAAGAATGCTGAAGATTAGATGGGTGGACCACATAACTGATGAGGAGGTACTGAGTAGAATTGGGGAGAAGAGAAATATGTGGCACAACTTGACTAGAAGAAGGGATCGGTTGGTAGGACATGTTCTGAGGCATCAAGCGATCACCAATTTAGTATTGGAGGGCAGCGTGGAGGGTAAAAATCGTAGATGGAGACCAAGAGATGAACACACTAAACAGATTCAGAAAGATGTAGGTTGCAGTAGGTACTGGGAGATGAAGAAGCTTGCACAGGATAGAGTAGCATGGAGAGCTGCACCAGTCTCGGGACTGAAGACCACAGAAACAACAACAACAGCTTCAAAATTGCTTTCAGTTGTTCAGAATACAAGAACAGAAAGGCTATTTTAGTCGATGTTACAAGGTCACATCAGTCAGTCATGCAGATAGTTGCCCCTCCAACTGCTGCCTCTCTTCAGGAACCACATGATTTTCTGGCCTCTCCATTGTGGGTGCACTTATTGTAAGGCTATCCGTATTTGTTAAGGCACGCAAGCCATCACAACTTGACAGAGTTCGTCCTTTTTGGAGCGTAAATTTACAGTTACAAGTACTATTACAGTTTTCACTCAAATTTCACAAATGCTCGATATGCACTCCATTTGAACTATGAGAACCATCCCAGATGATAGTTAAACTTTTATCATACTTTGACGAGCATGTCTGGAGTGAGCATTAATTATTGATTCCATCAAGTATCGCAGATATCACAAATATGTTAGCGAAGGAGCGGCACGAAGATAAAGTCTTCCACAAATCAGAAAAAAATCACAGTGGTATCAAGTGACCTTGCCGGTTAATGGTGCAACGCGACGCCCGTAGTCCACTTATGACAGTTTCCGTGGCATATTATCTTTGATTTTTTCTTAATCATGCAAGAGCCAATGCCACTGAGTGCTCTATCTTGTTAAAAATAAAATTTCTGGCACATACCCACAATTATGTAAGAAGTGAGATCCCCAACATATACGCTACCACACAACACACGATGTTTCAGTACGCATATTACAGTAGAACTTCGATTATCCGACCTTCGTTTAACCGACTCCTCAGATTATCTGATTTTGTGTCCGAACGTTCGTCAGCGGTCGAACAGTGTGCCATCGTTATCGATCGATTTTAGTGCTGTCACAACAGGTATCCATCTGAGTCACGCTCTTCATGCATGCTGATTTGACAAACTCCAGTACTGCCGGAGTGTTCGCCTTACGGTACTCTTCGATCTCCTGCTTTATGTGTTTGCTTTTAAGTTTATCACTGTATTGCACTTAATCTTTAAGTTACAGTGTAATATTACACAGTTTTTTAAGTTGTGATTAAGAGCTATAAGGGATTCTGAAAGACTAAAAATGGCTCCAAGTCAGAAAAGGAAAAATGTTGTGTGCACATTGGAACAGAAACTAAGGGTTCTGCAAAGACCTGACAGAGGTGAGTCAGCTACTAAATTAGCCTCTGAAATTGGTGTTGGACTGGCAACCATTAAAAACTGGAAGAAGAAAAGAAAAAATATTGAAGCTTTTTCGTCAACCATAGATGGTGAAAATGCTTTGAAAAACTAGAAAAGCATTGCAAAAACCAATACTTTGCTCTTGGATGGCGCTAAGTGTGTTTGGTTATCTCAGAAAAGACATAAGGTAAACTCAGTTTCATTCATTTGCACCAAAAACTGAGGGACGAAGAAGACGAATTCCAGACAAGTGAAGGCTGGCTTCAGAGTTGGAAAAATCGTCATGGCGTAAGGCAAATTGCTATTTCTGGTGAAAACCTTTCTACTTATGATGATGCACCTAGGGAGTTTGTTGAAAAATTGGAAAAAAATAGTTTCAGAAAAGAAACTGGTAGCTGATCACATATACAGAATTGAGGAGACCGGGCTAAAGTATAAAATGCTTCCCCAAGAAACCCTTGCCTCAAAGAATAAAACAGTCACAGGCACGAAACTGACAAAGAAAAGACTGACCATTGCAACATGTTACAGCACTAGAGTCACTACCGTTGTTTGTACTAGGCAAATCTAAGAAACAAAGAGCCTCCTAAAACATAAACATGGCAGCACTTGCTATTGATTTCAAGCTTCAAACAAGTGCTTGGATGAATCGTAATTTGTGTAAAGAACTGTTTTTTGATCCATTAGTTCCGGTTGCTAGTAATACTTGAAATAAAAAAACCTACCATCCTGTGAAATTTCATTACTAGACAATGCCCCGGGCCGCCCCTCTGAGGAAATGCATCATAACTTTGTAGAGAAAACAGAAGAGTTAGTAGTAGTAAGTAGTACTTTCCTATGGGACCAAACTGCTGACGTCATCGGTCCACAGGCTTACACACAACTTAATCTAGCTTGAACTAACTTACGCTAAGGACAACACGCACACCCATGCCCGAGGGAGGACTCGAACCTCCGATGGAGGGAGCCGCGCGAACCATGTCAAGGTGCCTCAAACCACGCGGTTACACCGCGCGGCCAAACAGAAGAGGGTTCTGATCTTTTTGAGGCAATGAAAAGCCTCAATATAAATGATACAACTTACACAGTTGCTCAAGCTTGCAAAGAACATAAGAAAACAACTCTAAAAAAATCATGGAAGAATTTTCCTCCTAGCCTAAAACAAGAGCAAGGACTTCCAGACTAATGAATCAGACAGTCCTGCTTTAGTCACTGATTTTCAAACTCATTTGGATGATATCCAGCATACTGATGTAAAGGAATGGCTAACAGAAGGTGACGTTGCTGCTGTTACCAACTAAGAACTTGAAGATGATCAGATCATCGATCCTGTTTTGCTGCAGTATAGTGTTGAGGAAGGGGTGTCAGATAACGAAGAAATGGAAGAAGACGAACAGATTAGCCACTGTGCAGCAAAGGATGCGTTCGAGACCGCCCTCAAATATTAGGAATGAGAGCCCACAGCAACAGCTGTGGACGTATCATCTGCAAAGAAATGGCGTGATGTAGCCGTAAAGTCAAGGTTTAAGAAGTTAAATAAAAACAAAAAGTTTAAAAAAGTGTAAAACAGGTCTACAGTGCCTAAAGTTTTCGGTTTTCCTTCTTTTGATTGGAAGTGTATTTTTTTTTACTTATTTGTAGTTTATTATATCGTTTTGAGCTGTAAACGACCTGTTTCATTTTACTCTGATTGTCCGACCTTTCAGGCGTTCCGACCACCACCTGGTTTCCAAAGCGACGGTTAATCGAGGTTCTACTGTAATATCCACATGAATTTTTCAAAACCAGTTTTCGTTGTTGTGTTGTCAACCTTTATCCCCAGTAAAAGTATCTGTCAAAATGCAGGCGCCAGTACGGCTATTAGTAGTGTGAAAGCCGACTGCATCTAGTGGCAGTAGTGAGAATTAACAAAGAGTTGCACACCGTGATGAGAATATGCTGTAAGGCACTAGCACCTGGTGACACAGATTGTAAATACTTAAATACCTACCCCACTGTATTTCATATACTATTTGTTCATAACCGAGATGTTTAGTATCGAAATTATGTTATATATAAAACAAACAATTAATTGGTATTTTTCAAATATGCATGTAATTAACGAGAGATTAGCTGCTGTATGGATATAGCCGTTACGACAGTTAGGGGATTTACCAACAGTCTTTGTAAAGAGTCACCAGTGTGACACCTTTGCGAGCTGACGAAGTGTGTAAAAATACTACTTTTAAAATCGACGATCATGTAGCAGCTGTGTACCGTCGTTATGGGGTATACCGAGAGAGGTGGCACAGTAGTTAGCACACTGGACTCACACTCGGGAGGACGACAGTTCCAATCCGCGTCTGGTCATCCTGATTTGGGTCTTCCGTGATTCACCTAAATCGCTTCGGCAAATGCCGGGATGGTTCCTTTGAAAGGGCACGGCCGATTTCTTTCCCCATCTTGCCTTAATCCGAGGTTGTGCTCCGTCCCTAATGACCTCTCAGTCGAGGGGAATTACAACAAGAATCTCCTCTTCCTCCTCCGTTATGGGATGTATTGTAACTACACGGTGTTCGGGAATTCCCGTAGCAAAGTTCTAGGACTTGTAGAACGGAGTGAGCACATAATATTTTCAATAAGAACTCATGTTCAGAAACATACCGTTTCTTTCGCACGACGGTTTCAATTCAGATACGTAAAAGCGTCCACGTCTGCTGAGGGAAAGAGGAAGGTCTCAGAGCCCGCATCTCGTGGTCGTGCGGTAGCGTTCTCGCTTCCCACGCCCGGGTTCCCGGGTTCGATTCCCGGCGGGGTCAGGGATTTTCTCTGCCTCGTGATGGCTGGGTGTTGTGTGATGTCCTTAGGTTAGTTAGGTTTAAGTAGTTCTAAGTTCTAGGGGACTGATGACCTAAGATGTTAAGTCCCATAGTGCTCAGAGCCATTTGAACCATTTTTTTTTTTTTAAGTCTCAGAGCTGCTTGTCCTAGTATGCAGTATGGTAGACAGGATGAAGTGTACTACTACTTGTGAAGCCGTGTGCAAAGTTCAGTTTATAAGACTCCTGAAAAAATAGAGGAAGATCTGCTGGCACGAGTTCCGGCACCTGCTCTTTAAACTGAAGACACACCAAGTGGGTTGGAGAGTGTGTACCAGAATATGCTTCGGAGGTACCGTGTCTGTAACAACGTTGAAGGTCGCCAGATAGAGCCGCTGTTGTAATGCTTCAGTATTGTTCTGTACGTATATGATGATGGGACCTGTCTGTTTTGGAATAATGTAAAGATGTAATGTTTAATATTTGACACAATGAAGTGTGCGTAAGTGATAAATGGATCTTTCGTTATGTTTCCTTTCGAATTGTTAACTAATAATTATAGTGGGCCACGCCTAATTCAATTCTTCAGGCAGAAGTGGATGAGTTAAACTTTTGACTTGAAACCGTCGTAGAACGGAAACGATACGTTCCCGGACGTGGGTTCATATTCAAAATACTATGTAATCACTCTCCTTTACAAGTCGTAGAAGTTTGTAACAGGAATTTCCGAACATCCTGTATATCTGCAAATACACACAGGTGTCCAAAATTAAAGCAACAATCATAAATTTTGCAAGGTTGTGTTTATTTTGCCACAAAACAGTATAAACTTGTGATAGTAAAGTAGGAACAATGTAAAGAATACAGAATGTACGCAACTGCAACATGCATAACGTTAGACAAAAACATTCTTCGTTTTCTCCAACTTAAAGGATTTGCACACAAATTCTGACAACTGATTAATGTGGTCAGTATGAGGTGTGACCACATCTGGCAGCAATAGGGGCTTGAAATCGAGGGGGAATACTGTGAATGATGTGATCAATCTCGTATTGAGGCAATAAGCCCAATTTTTCTGCAGAACAATTCGCAGGTCTTAGCGAATGGTTGGTGAATGGTGACGTGATGGAACCCGTCTCCCTACTGCACGCCAGACATGCTCTATGGGATTCAAATTGGGAGAACGATCAAGCCACGTCATGCGTGCAGCATCTTCTGTTTCCAAGAAAACATCAACCACCTGTGCTCTATGAGGTCGAGCATTGTCGTCTATCAGTACGAAGAATGCGCCCACCAGTACCTAGTGACAACCGCACATGAGGTCCCAAGATCTCGCCACAATACATGACAGCAGTTAAACCGTGCTGATTCACCGTACAACTTCGAGCTGTCAATATAATCCCTGGTTCCTTCAGATGTAAATCAATCGAGAATCACTCTCCAGACGAAATCGGGACTCAGTTGCGAAAAGGACATTGGCCATTGTTCGAAAGTCCAGGTGGCATATTGACAAATCCACTCTAAACGTTATGAAGAAGATATCTGCTCTTTCGGACATGTCCGAAAGAACAGATGCACACGCATTGCCCGAACTCTTACGGGACTCGGTAAGATTGTCTGCCGCGAGTAATGAGTGTCATGGGCAGGGGCACTACGAATGTAGTGTGTGGACATTAAAGTTGGGAATGTGGGTCTCACGGGGAGCGTGCAAGGGTTAAGTCCCTGCAGTCGCACTATCCTCTGTGCCCTCGGTGGCTCAGATGGATAGAGCGTCTGCCATGTAAGCAGGATATCCCGGGGTCGAGTCCCGGTCGGGGCACACAGTTTCAACAATCCCCTTTGTTGTATATCAACGCCTATCACCAACTTAGTGTCTTGATTTAATTATCATTTCGCTCTAAACGTTCCGATCTGCGAAGACGCATCAGAGGTACATATCGAGGAGGTCTGTGCCGAAGCCTTCTCTACACCACGTCGATACAACACGTCCAGTGGATGCTGCGAGGTCAGATGCCCGATGCCTTGCAGTACTAAAGCGGTATCGTTGTGCCCTTACGGCCAAAGAACAGTCCACTCTTTCTGATGTTAACGTGGTCGGCCCTGCCCTGGTCTTCGGGATACAGCTTCAGGCTCTATAGAATGTCGCCACGTTTGAGAAATAACAGAACGATTCACACTAAGCCACCGGGCCACATCAGTTTGCAACTGTCCTATGGCCTTCCACCATAGACAGTCTGGTACCATATTTCTCTGTGCCATACTGCACCGACTGTGACTGTACACACAACGACTGCGGATGTGTGACCACCCAGCAAACACTACACTGTTTGATAGGTGCCCTGACGTCATCGTCGGCACAGTTGTCCGTTGTCTGGAATGCCATCTTCCGTGAAGAACACGATAGTACTGATGTCTGTTGACATTTTGTGTAATTATATCGCGAATTAGACACAGAACGGAGAAAGAGCCGTTTGTTGCTTTGCTTTTGGACACCAGTGTGGTTAAAAGTTAGGCTTGTGACCGTAAAACAGACACCGTAACTCATTTTGTGAATGGTAGCTGGATATTTACACAAAGGAAAGAGTAGCTCATGTGGATTACCAGCTGTTGCATGGAGCCGAATATTTAATTGTCTACAGCTGTGGAAAGTTACGTATCATTTATATCGAAGGCAATGTAACTGCTGACTGAAGTAACAACAGACTTAAGTATTTGTATTACTAGTGCTGTGAAATCGGTTCTCAGGAAGGTATTAAGCAAAGTTAAGCTTTTGCTCCGTAAAGCCGATCTCTTTCAAGTGTGGTGATTTTATTTGAGTAATTATCTGTTTGAACATTGCAGTTGGTCTTGCATGTTTCATTACGTAAGCAGCCTATCTCTGTCAAGTGTGGTGCTTTTATTTGAGTAGTTATCTGTTTGAACGTTGTAATTGGTCTCACATGTTTCATTACGTAAGTACTGTGTGTGAGTAATTATCTGTTTGAACATTGCAGTTGGTCTTGCATGTTTCATTAAGTAAGCAGCCTATCTCTGTCAAGTGTGGTGCTTTTATTTGAGTAGTTATCTGTTTGAACGTTGTAATTGGTCTTACATGTTTCATTACGTAAGTACCGAGTGTATGTTGAACCTATGTTCCATGTGCTCCTAAAGTAAGAAGCTGGTGCAAGCTTGACTTGATATATTCTGTAATCAACAAATGCAGCGTATTTATACAGAGTGAGTTTTTCCACCGTGTACAAACTCTAGGGATTGATCGATGAGAGGATATGAAACAAAAAAGGTCTACTGAACTTACGTCCGGAAATGCATGGTTTCCATGCTAGAGGTCATTATTCAACCGTACTTTGTTACAGAGATTGTGATCTAATAAGCAGTGTACCGTGCAGCCACAGTTGCAGTATGCACTGTTTCCTTTTAGAGGGAGGTACTGCTCCTCATAAGTCAGGCCCTAGCGCCCTCTCCTGCCATTGTCATTGGTAATGTTGTGTCCAATTCATTTCCATTGCTGAGCCACCTTGTAGTGGATGTGATACAGCGTTGTACACAATTGATCCGTATTCGAATCGAGAGCTTCCCGACATGGTGTTTACTTACGGAAAGGCAAATGGGAAGGGGCGTGGGGCAGCAAGGTTGTATCAGGAGACCAAGCCTCGCCGAAAACAAGCACAACATTCAATGTTTGCAACAGTGTTTCAGCGTTTGTCTGGGACAGGGTTGTTTCAAAAAGTTGGAATACATTAAGGACGTACCCGAAGTGTTCGGACACCAGGCTTGGAGAAAAATGTGATTAATGCCGTGGAAGGTAACCGCCGTGTCAGTACCTGGCAGCTGGCCCGCCAGTACATGGTAAGCCACATGATCGTGTGGAACATTCTCCATGACAAATGTTACTACCCTTATCACTCACAGCGTGTGCAAGGATTACTAGAGACAGACTTCCCACATCGGGAGCAGTTTCGTCACTGGTTTCTTGACCAGGTAACGACGATTCCGGTATTTGAGTCATCCACCCGCTCCACAGATGAGGCCACCTTTATGCGGAGTGATATCTTCAACTTCCAGAACAGTCAGCTTTGGGAGAGTATGCAGAGCCCCATGGTATGGTGACAACGAATCATCACCATCGGTGCAGCCGGAATGTGTGGGCCGGGATAATTGGGGACAGTATTTTGAGACCAGTCTTCCTTCCACGTTGCCTAACAGGCTGGGTCTAATAGCGTTTCTTGTGGTTGCCTTTGGCTCCCCTGCTGGAAGAAGTGCCATTGATGATTCGAAGGCTTATGTGGCTGCTACATGATGGTGCTCCAGCCCACTTCGCAGTTAACGTCCGGACGCATCTCAATTGTGTCTTCCCTGGTCTATGGATCGGAGGAGGGGGTCCAGTTGCATGGCCTGTTCATTCACTGGATATCAACCCGTGCAATTTCTTGTATCTCAGAGGTATCGTGTATGCAGAGCCCATTCCAGATGTGGAGACACTGGAGCAGCGTATTCATGCTGGGCTTGACAGTGTTTGGATGCAGTCTGGCCGATGTGAACGTGTGAGACAGAACATGCTACGGAGCCATTTTCAACACATACTTTAACTGTGGCTGCGGGTTACAGCGCGTATTACACCGCAGACTCTGTGAGAATGTATGATTGAATAAATGGTCTCTAGCCTGGAAACTATGCGTTTATGGACATAAGTTCATTAGACCTTTTCTGTTCCGTATCCTCTCATCGAACAACCACTAGAGTTTGCACATGATGGAAAAAATCACCCTGTATGCATAATGAATACGTACTATATTAAAAATACCAATTGTTATGCAATATACCTTCTGATGTCAGCTGCACTGTAAGCTGCCAAATTCATTGCAAATTAGAAGAATCATTGTAGTGAGTAGTGAGTAAAGTCCACTGAGAACTGTATACTCACTGCATGAGAAGAAATTAAAGTTGTATTCGGCACAATGACATTTTAAGCCAGAATGGCAATGTGTTGGTTAGATCCACCTCTCTGGTGATTATATATTACGTACAGCCATGTAAGTGTTTGGAACCAGCACAAGTCCTCACCCAACATAAACTGCAGTACCACAATTATGACCTGAAACCAACAAGTACCAGGTAGCAGTCACTGCGGACCTCTTTGCTTTCAGAGCCACAGAAGATCCAGCAAAGGCTTGCAATACGGGGGATACATAGTCAACACTATACACCAAATGAAAACAGCCAGTCAGCAGAAAGGCAATGAGTTTGATAACTAACGAGTTTTTCCTGTTCCCATAGTGGAGTGACCTAAATGTAGGAGATATCTGTTAGTTGTAGACCCTATTTCACATGTAAAAGGAGATAAAGTTCTGAAGGAGAGCTTTTGGGTGGAACCTGTGCTTTTGGTGCCAGGGGCATTTTCCACAGCTCCAAAACTTGTACAGCTAGTCCGACGTGCACCGAGAGTGATGGGAATCATGTAATTGTATGAAACCCGCCAGGTGCTCCTCCCAAGCATAAACACTGCAACGAATACCATTCTGCTAATTACCGAACATGCAGCTACTTTGTGCTTTACGGAAAACAAGGACAATATCCAGAGAAGACAACAGAAAGTAACTGCTGCCACGGACCTGCAGAGGAGCAAGCTCCTTCAACAACACAACTAACTGCTCCAGAGTAGTCATCTAGTGAGTCTAGGCGAAGTCTGCATTGTTGCAAAATTTCTCCTTATCCTATGATGTCAAGCACTGTTGCCATATTTTCTGTTGCGAGAATTTCATGATGGCGGAAAGGAGCAGCTTTTTCTGCTGAGAAATTCTAAATATTACATATCTGAATATGTCGGAAAAACGAGCACTTTTCAACCAACATGTTTTACCACCACTGTCATTATACTCTGCACATCTCAACATGTCGCATAAAAAAGCTGTCTATGAATGTTATTTGTATAGAGCTAGCTGAAGATGAATTTCTCCAGTAACACCTGAATACCTGTGACAAGGACAGTGCTGTGGTGAGCACGTTATCAAAATGTGAGTTCACATTGGTGTCAATTTTCGAAAATCTGCAGTACGACAGGAATGTGGTGACATCGGTTCGTGAATGGCGTCAATTGTGCGTCAGTTCAATGCAAATAACAGCACAGTTTAAAGATGATACTCAGTAACAGAATGTGTTAATGGGAAAATGAGCGATATGCAGTTGAAACATTTTTTGCAGATGCAAAGAGCTAAAACACCAAAAATATGTTGACGTATACACACTTCAAGAAATCAACATTTCGAAACTAGGTAAGAAACCCGTACTGTTCAGCACGTCTCGAAACCTAGTGGCAGCATTATGTATGCAAACTGTATGTAAACTGAATTTCTTTGGAGTTGGTGTGTCAAGAGCTTTCATACACAGCGTAAGCATTTGTGGCTCAGCACTTTGGCATGTATTGTCCTTCCGTATCAAATATATGTGGGCCCTCCGGAACTGTACCCAATGAAGCTACAAAACTACGTTAGTAAGTGATATTGGCCTAGTACCGAAGGGTACAAAAGCCTCCGAACTGCTTATATGGAACTCGGTTCATAGCTGTGACAATATGTTTGAATAAAGAAACTAGTTAATACAATTTACTAGTATATACTTTGATGGATGTTACTCTTTATTTATTGAATTCAAGCAGATCTAAAGTATAAAATCTGGGAATGGTCAGATAAAAAGATATTTGTCAGAATATGTGCCTTAAGATTTAGTGTTTTTGATTCTGTACTATGTTTAAATGACAAAACATTAATCACATTTAAAATTTTAAGGGAGATGGGAACAACAGGAGGAGAGGACACTGTTTCTGCTCTCGCTGCAGCTAACAAGGAATGCATGGCCAGAGCAGAAAATTATGTTCAAGCTAACAAAGCAAACCAGAATGCAGAGGAAGGCAGACAAAAGAAGAAAAGAAAACCACTAATCACAGAATGATGACTGCGGTGCAGAACTCTTCTGATGCCATGTAAGTGAATTAAACGAATAGTTGAAGATTTTTCCTTTTCTAGCAAGTTAAGATTTTAACAGCCTTAGGTACCATTTTCTCAGGAACTACTTGCAACGTTTCATGGTATTTTATTTGTAACAAATGTGCAGAATAACTTTCCTTGGTTTTCACAGAGAGGTAAATAATGGATTTGAAAATATAAGTGTTTTCAAACAATGTTTAAATGTTATCCATTTGATTTTTATTTGATTTTATAGACACAAATTTTTAAAAAAATACGTTTTTTATTTAGCTGTTTATTACATTTTCATTAGTTTCTGCAAATCTTTCTGTTCTTACCCATAACTGTGTCAAAAGTGTACTGAAACTGTCAAGTTAAACACATTTATCATCCTCACAGTTACTGACATGTATTTCAACAAGTTTTGCTAATTCAGTCAACATTGGTTCTGTATCATTTTAGGAGTCTGTTTAAGAACGTGCAACAAGCAGTTGCTCCTAGATTGAATAGAATGCAGAGGAATTGAATTTTTAAACATTTTCATAATGGTCATTTGCGATATTAGTTTCACCTTATAGCTTAAGAGCACGGGACTGTGGATAACCGAATTTACTAAACTTGAACCGAAAATGTGGGCAGTTATGGCTTTCAAGAAAGACCACTACCCTCCCCAAGACCAGAAAAAGAAATCAGAGCCCAGGAGTATAAAAGTTACACATCGTAACACACGTATGCTTAGTGCAGTAACAGCATCCCTCCAAGCCTGATACAGCAACGAGTATGAAACACCAGCATAACAGCGCCCTCACGCTGAGGTCAATTCAGTGTTGAACGCACAAGAGCTCATCACCAGTTCGAGACCTAAGTTATAGCAGTCAACATCATCATGTAGGACAGTGACAGTTAAAGTTTCAGATGAAATGGACATTGGTAAATGTTGTTTCGCACTGCAAGACGACAGTTAGTTAACCTGTGTATCAAGTGATGCTTTCATTGTCAATGACAGCTGTAAGTTTTCAAGCAGTCCTGTGGCAAAGAAGTGTGCCAACTTAATTAAATATTTCGCGCATTTATTAATTAAAGTGAAGTGATATTTCATGTTTTCTATTTTGATGAGCCTTCTCCCAGGAAAGTCGAAGAACCCACAGTCTAATGTCTCCTGAGCACATCAGTCAGCACAACCCCTGTCAACTGTTAAGGACAATGCAGGCAAATATCTACATTTATGTCTTACTTTTAATGGTAATAACAAGAAATTTCTTGCGCTACAAAATTACAGTCAGTTTGATCTAACATACATCAGATTTTTTATGAGGTTAGTATCATTAACCGTTGGTGGATTGCCTCAAATACTAGATGACGATACATACCACCGAAAGGAAGTCCGCCCCAGGTAGCTGAGTGGTCAGCGCGACGGAATGTGATGTCTAACGGCCCGGGTTCGATTCCCGGCTGGGTCGGAGATTTTCTCCGCTCAGGGATTGGGTGTTGTGTTGTCCTTATCATCATAATTTCATCCTCATCGACATGCAAGTCGCCGAAATGGCGTCAACTCGAAACAATTGCACCAGGCGAACGGTCTACCCGCCGGGAGGCCCTAGCCCCACGGCATTTCCATTTACCGAAAGGAAAATCTGAAGCTTCGTTAGAGAGACAATTATACATACAAAGATAATAGACAATTACACATAAAAAGATTTTAGCGCTAAATATAAAGAAATACGGAAAATAACGAAATACTGAAAATCGCAAAAGTTCATCTCACATGGTATGGTAAAGTGATAAAATCACAATATGAAGCGTAAGGAAATTATTTGAAGTATTAATGCATAGTCACAGTATGCGAAACTATTTCGTAATGTTAACCACAGCTATAATCGTCAGTGTGAGTTCCTGTTGTATTATGAAGATACAGACACTTATAAAAACAGTCATCGTGGTTAACTTCGCTGATGGTTCTATTTTTAACCTGGGGTTTGAAACCACTTCATCGTGCCTTGAAACGAGGAATTATGATGCCACAATCCTACTTATCCCTTCCAAAGTGGAATTTTGCCACTTGAAATGACGTATGAAATAGTCTGGCCCATCTGTCTGCCACACTTATTCCCAACCCCTAGCCACATTGGTCATATCGCTGTGGAAGGCCCAACTGCAAGACTCACGCTATGCATCCAACTTAATGCAGCCTCTTCACAGGCCATCCAACCCCGATCAGAGGCACTATCTGATTTTATAGACGGCTCTGCATTTCATATGACAACCATGTTGTAAAACTAATCTGCTCCAACTTCTGCACAGCTTTTTATCTGAACTTGACCACCAGCCAGCTGACTAACCAAATAAATGACTTCAGCCACAATGCAGCCATCTGCTTTGCTACCCAATGGTAGCATGCTGCTAAGCACAAGACTCTTGACTCGTCACTCGCTTCACACCCTGGGCATCTGGATTCTTCAGCCTCCTCCAACCCCTTTCCACAGCGATATCACCTTCGCTAATTTAAATAGCTGGGAGTTGCCCTTAAGCTTTTTTCCTCTCACACAGTCCTCCTCGCCTAAATAGTCAATTGGCCACATCTCACACTTACGTCCACCCCTGTCCCTGTGCCTCCTACTTAAATCTGTTAGTCTTCATTTACCCTCGACCCCTCTCTCTATTTCCCTGTTCTATTAACCACCCCCTCACTACTCCTGTCGTGCACTCTGTTCAACACAACTTCCCACTTCAGTCGGGCTGAAGCACTACGACAAACTCGCTGAAGGTGTTTCAGTGTATGTGTCTATGTTTTTCATTAGCTCTGGAGTTATCTGAAAGAATGGGAACATTTTAGTCCAAGTTTTTGTGCCTACTGAATGCTGTATTTTTATTCTTAAAATAAAAAGTCTTTATACTGTCATTCGTATTATAAAATTGTAATAGTTCCTCATTTTGTAATCTATTACTCGAACCAACAACTGTAACACGACGAAAAGACGTGCTGAAGACATTCTTTTGACCGCCAGCGTGTTTTCTGCAGTGCTGATTTGTTTTGGGTTATCGTGCTATCAAGTCACTCTTGTGAAGTTTGTGAACAATGGTGAAGAAATCCAAGAGAACCATAGAAACAGTGATACCTCACCCCACCACAAGAAGAAACCCATGTCAAAAGAACAAAATGAGTGACTGTGTCCCTTTCTGCTGTTCACATGCAAATTCTTATAAAAGAAAGTGGATCACTTCACACTAGATTATCCTTCTCTCTCTTTCCATAGGATGGTCACAAGTCATGTAAAGAAACTTTAACATCTGCATACACTTAAGTTAAATGTTTTTGCAATGTATATGAAAATCTTCTCATATTTTTGAGACAGTCACGGTCGAATGATGTTCAATATGGCTTAAAATTATGATTTAAAATAACTTCTTTTTCTTCAGCGCGTATTTCGCAGTTTGAAGATTATGATGGAAAACTTACTGTGCAGTCATTTTCGAAGTTTGTGTTCCATATATCAGGAACCTAATCTGGGATTTACTTCCAGCAATATTCAGTCAGTTACCCTTCAAATCTTCCAAAGACTTCTTTGTCGTAGTCATGACATCTCGCGAAACGAGTCCTTGACCTAGTAACGGCATTCTTCGGAATTTCAACAATGGACACATTACAGTATACTCATACTATCTTGTCATACGTAAAGGTATAAATGTACAGCCGGCCGGTGTGGCCGAGCGGTTCTAGGAGCTTCAGTCTGGAACCGCGCGACCGCTACGGTCGCAGGTTCGAATCCTGCCTCGGGCATGGATGTGTGTGATGTCCTTAGGTTAGTTAGGTTTAAGAAGTTCTAAGTTCTAGGAAACTGATGACCTCATATGTTAAGTCCCATAGTGCTCAGAGCTATTTTTATAAATGTACCTCGATTAACTCTGTTTATTAAATATTATTCTAAAACAGACACGAGTTTTGCATTGATCATTGATCAGTAGTAGAAGGATTTGTGAGAAGCACACGCAGAGTGTTATCTTGCTATGTGTTCCATTCAGTGAGTGAGAACGTCACGGTGTACTGGCATTATTTCACAACACATGGGTAGGAACTGAAATAACCCAGTAATGACAAAGTATACATTTTCGAAGTCTTGAATTGCATGTGGCGAGAAGGAGAATTCCCCTCTCAGGAGTTTAAGTATCCCAGCCTTAAACCTAAAGAAAGATCCTCATTTTCTGTAAATGAAACGATGTCCCTCGAATTCAGTGTGCTAAATCCTTGACAGCATGGTGAACTGACGACTTCTCAAATCCAGCGGATATTTATTCCAGTATCAATGCGGCCTTAGACTATCATGCCAATGGTCTACGCAATTACCAATCCATTAATAAACCATTAACATGTTAATCTCTGAAATATTCATTTTGCTGAAAGTGTAAGACACTATTTGATCCTACCACATTCTTGATACACTCCACAGCTAGGGATTCTAAGTTGCTTACCATCATTTATCCAGGACATTTTACCTCTCTGAATGTTTGTGTGATTTAGATTATCCATCAGCAACCAATGCAGACCCGTGGGGTTGATTCCGTAAGTCACCCTTTTTGCAATCAATATAACTGACATCGGCTGTGGGTTGGGGCTCATGGTTTCTTCATCGCCGAGTGTATATGACTTCTCTCTCCCACATCAATGGGGGTAGATAATGCCAGCTCCAGAAAGCTGTTCAAATGTGTCGAGATTAGTAGCCGGACGTTTACCTCTAGTTCTTGTCAATAAAAACCCACATCATGCTCTTCTGTAGACCTCAGACTAGGCAGCCCGATCCTGAACGTATCGTAGATAATGGAATATGAAAAGTGTTGGGGCAACTTTAACTTCTGATCTTGTGATTACCTAAAATGATTACTATAAGTATGTCAGTTAAAGATTACTGTGTGAAAAAAAAACTAAACAAACAAAACACCCTTAGATTTCCTCTCTATGGCACTTTGAGATAGGTTCGTCATACAGTTCTTCCACAACTCCATAAATCGTCAATCTTATGCCGTTTAGGATACGGGTGTATAGCATACGGATCTGCAGCATGTTTGCCGGCCGCAGTAACCAAGCGGCTCTAGACGCTTCAGTCCGGAACCGCGCTGCTGCTACGGTCGCAGGTTCGAATCCTGCCTCGGGCATGGACGTGTGTGTGATCCTTAGGTTAGTTAGGTTCAATTAGTTCTACGTCTAGGGGACTGATGACCTCAGATGTTAAGTCCCATAGTGCTTAGAGCCATTTTTTGCAGCATGTTTGGTATAAACTTAGATCCTGTTCATAATAACGGAATGAGACTGGCAACTGGAGCCAGTTGCAAAGGTCCCACTGATAGACTTGTGGCGCAGTGGGTCAGAGGGTCAGAAACTTTTATTTAATTGTGTGATAATGATTACGCAGTTGCCTGGCGATCAATGCCATCTCACTCTGCCAGTCAGGAGTCTAGACTTTACACGAACCATCCTAGGAGTAGCAGACCAGCTGACATGATGCCAGTAGTGTTAAGGAATTATCTTTAGCCACCTCCACTCAGCTGCATGCACAGATCCCCCGCTTGGACTCTTCTTCAGCTCGTAGCTCACCCTCTGATACCCCTGGACCTGCTCTGTGGACCTAAAGGGAAAACAGACCTTGATGTCTAAAGATAACTCTTTGTGGTAGTTCTTCATGAGTGTTTCAATGAGGAAACCATCTATACAGGGGGCTATAGAAGTAATAGTAGGATAGACTATGTATTGGTGTACACTAGAACTACAAACTCTGGTCTCTGCTGTCAACGTGCTGCTTCATTTGGTACAGCCAACAATAAAAAATTGAAACTAAATAAAATGCAAAGGTCCTGTCATATTGCGACTCACTGGGCTTTCTTGAAGCTGTTAGCGAGCTCTACGGAAGGAACGCGTTTGTTGAACTCCAGCAGGTTGGGTCTACCATGATATTCATGTGGTTACCGTGACATTTCGGAATACCGGGAACGAGCTCGCGGACCAACTTGCTGAAGAAGCAGCTACGAGTAAGTTACTAGACATTTGGATACCTGCTACTGACCTAAGATGCAACTAAATCACGTAATCTTGAAAGCGTGATATATCGCTGGGTAAGCTCTGTGTACCCCCCACTCCAATCCTCGAAGTGTGCTTCCGCCGTTACGGAACATAAAATCCAAGCTCTTCTGACTGTCTCTCGTATTTTGAAACCTGGAAAAAGTACGATCGCTTATATTGTATCTCAAAGATATCGACTCGTGCCACTACTGTGGCCAGACCATCGGCAGTATCTCGATTATCTACTTTCTTCGGTGGACTGAGGTCCTCGCACGTTGCTGGAGAAGTATTGTCGTCTTAAACGTAGGCTTCCGCCGTCATTGTCACATTCAATAAAAAATTTCAGGGTTTGTGACCGCATTGTCAATAAATATAAAACTACCGACGTTTCGGTCCCTGTTGCAAGCGACTTTCGTCAGGGTGTTTTTGTTTATTGTAAACGAAAACGTCCTGAAGAAGGTGGCTTGCAACAAGGATCGAAACGTCGGTAGTTATATACATATATATATATATATATATATATATATATATATATATATATATATATATATATATATACATATTGAAAGTATTGTCGTCCTCTATCATTTATCAGTGACTGGGCTCTCTTTAGGGAACCAGTCTCCTCCAGTGACCTCATACTCCAGTGACCTCATAGGTGTCAGATTCCCCCAAGACAGTGTCGAAAAAGGAGTTAACACCAATTATAAACCTCCGATTCTTTACGGAATCGAACCCCATGTTTCTAACTTATTTGCAAAGCAATGGAAAAATCTGGAGTTTGATGCTGTTTTAATGTGTTGAATATCTTACGTTAAGTATGTAAGCAACAAAAAAATTATGAAAGCTCCATCGTGACCAATTTGCTTGTCGTGAGCTATGCTTCCTGAAGGCATATACAGTACACAGTTAGGTCAAAGATTTAACACAGTAAAATAATACACTCCTGGAAATTGAAATAAGAACACCGTGAATTCATTGTCCCAGGAAGGGGAAACTTTATTGACACATTCCTGGGGTCAGATACATCACATGATCACACTGACAGAACCACAGGCACATAGACACAGGCAACAGAGCATGCACAATGTCGGCACTAGTACAGTGTATATCCACCTTTCGCAGCAATGCAGGCTGCTATTCTCCCATGGAGACGATCGTAGAGATGCTGGATGTAGTCCTGTGGAACGGCTTGCCATGCCATTTCCACATGGCGCCTCAGTTGGACCAGCGTTCGTGCTGGACGTGCAGACCACGTGAGACGACGCTTCATCCAGTCCCAAACATGCTCAATGGGGGACATATCCGGAGATCTTGCTGGCCAGGGTAGTTGACTTACACCTTCTAGAGCACGTTGGGTGGCACGGGATACATGCGGACGTGCATTGTCCTGTTGGAACAGCAAGTTCCCTTGCCGGTCTAGGAATGGTAGAACGATGGGTTCGATGACGGTTTGGATGTACCGTGCACTATTCAGTGTCCCCTCGACGATCACCAGTGGTGTACGGCCAGTGAAGGAGATCGCTCCCCACACCATGATGCCGGGTGTTGGCCCCGTGTGCCTCGGTCGTATGCAGTCCTGACTGTGGCTCTCAGCTGCACGGCGCCAAACACGCATACGACCATCATTGGCACCAAGGCAGAAGCGACTCTCATCGCTGAAGACGACACGTCTCCATTCGTCCCTCCATTCACTCCTGTCGCGACACCACCGGAGGCGGACTGCACGATGTTGGGGCGTGAGCGGAAGACGGCCTAACGGTGTGCGGGACCGTAGCCCAGCTGCATGGAGACGGTTGCGAATGGTCCTCGCCGATACCCCAGGAGCAACAGTGTCCCTAATTTGCTGGGAAGTGGCGGTGCGGTCCCCTACGGCACTGCGTAGGATCCTACGGTCTTGGCGTGCATCCGTGCGTCGCTGCGGTCCGGTCCCAGGTCGACGGGCACGTGCACCTTCCCCCGACCACTGGCGACAACATCGATGTACTGTGGAGACCTCACGCCCCACGTGTTGAGCAATTCGGCGGTACGTCCACCCGGCCTCCCGCATGCCCACTATACGCCCTCGCTCAAAGTCCGTCAACGGCACATACGGTTCACGTCCACGCTGTCGCGGCATGCTACCAGTGTTAAAGACTGCGATGGAGCTCCGTATGCCACGGCAAACTGGCTGACACTGACGGCGGCGGTGCACAAATGCTGCGCAGCTAGCGCCATTCGACGGCCAACACCGCGGTTCCTGGTGTGTCCGCTGTGCCGTGAGTGTGATCATTGCTTGTACAGCCCTCTCGCAGTGTCCGGAGCAAGTATGGTGGGTCTGACACACCGGTGTCAATGTGTTCTTTTTTCCATTTCCAGGAGTGTATTATAAGGGTATTCCGAAATTCCCGTTATGAAATTCTAGGGTTTTTAGAGAAGAGTGAGTATTTAATATTCTGAATAATAAACCATGTCAGGAAACATACCGTTTCCTTGGTACGACGGTTTCAATTCAGTTGTGTAACGCGTCTACGTCTGCTGAGGAAAAGAGAAAAGTCTCACAGCTGCTTGTCCTGGTACGCAATAGGGTAGACAGGATGACGTGTACTTCTTCTTGTGATGTAGTATGCAAATTTATGAGACTCCTTTAGAGACAGAGGAAGATCTGCTGGCAAGAGTACCGGCGCTACACTAGAAACTAAAGAGACACCAAGTGCGTTGGAGAGTGTGTACCAGAACATACTTCGGAGATACAATGTCTGTAACAACGTTTGCGGTCCCCACATCCAGCCGCTGTTATAGTGCATCAGTACTGTTCTATACATACATTATACTGGGTTCTTTTCGTTTTGGAAAAATATAAAGACGTAATGTTCCAGATTTCATACAAATAAATTTTCTTAAGGGGGGTATGACGTCAAACGGGCCGACTTGGAGCAGGAGAGGACCACAGGACATTTCAATTTCTACTGTCTATACTGTTACAAATAAATTCATAACACTTTGTCAGCATGACCAGAAAGGATTCAGGATTCACACTCGTAGCAGCGGAAGTTCAAAAACATAACAAAATAATTTTTTTTACATGTGAAATTTCATCATTTTTTCTCTTGCTATTGGCTGCATTTGTTGCTATATGTACACTTTTCTTCATAAGTAAGAGAGACTGTTCGATGAATTTTGCACAGCATACAAACCATACTTACAGGTGTCTGTAACTCTAGAATCTATTTAATTTATGAAAAAATGAATGAGCTGTTACGTTTTAAACTTTATGTTTAGAAAAAAATCAAATTTTGTAGTTCATTATCTCAATTTTTACCACAGTTTTTAATAGGTTTGGAAAATCCTAGAGTTTCATACACCTGTAAGTATGGTTTGTATGCTGTGCAAAATTCATCAAAGAATCTTTCTTACTTGTGAAGAAAAATGTACCTATAGCAACATATGCAGCCAACTGTAAGTGAAAAAAAGATGAAATTTCATATAAAAAAAAATTATTTTGTCATGTTTTTGCAGTTTCACTGCCATTAGTGTGAATCCTGAATCCTTCCTGATCATGGTGACAAAGTTTTATGAATTTATTTGTAAAAGTATAAACAGTAAAAAATGAAATGTCCTGTGGTGCCTCTCCTGCTCCAAGTCGGCCAGTTTGACGTCCTACCCCCCTTAAATGGATCTTTCGTTATGTTTCCTTTCGAACTGTTACCTAAAAATTGTATTGCATCACGCCTAATCCATTTCCTCAAAAACAATGGGATGAATTAAACATCTGCACTTAAACCGTCGTAGAACGGGAACGATACGTTTCCAGGCATGGGTTGCTATGGAAAATATTGTGTACTCATTCCTCTGTACAAGTTCTAGAAGTTTGTAACGGGAATTTCCGAACATCCTGTTGACAGAAACTAAGATTATACTTCTTATTGAGGAGATTATGACAGGAATTTAATTACTGAATGAATTTTTAAGAAAATAATATTGAAAATGAAATTTTTGTTGTTCTGTAAGTCGTTAGATAGGCAACACGCAGCTGGTGCTGGGTGGCATGAACCAGGTTAGTAATAACGATGCAGTAGTTTTTGGGGAAAAATACCTTTTGTCCTGGATGCCTCAACATAACATATTTACGCTAATGGTCAATCAGCAGTTGCGGATGTAGAGTGCAAATTTGCCGTGTTTGACAAATGTTCTTTCACAATGCTGTTGTCATCTGCAAAGACAGTCAGCAACAACATGTTATAAAAAGTCTAACTGGTTTGCTGTTAACTCACTTTCTGCCAACCTAAGCAAGATAAATTTTATGCAGTTTAGAAAAAGTCGGCCGGCCGCTGTGACCGAGCGGTTCAAAGCACTTCAGTCTGGAACCGCGCGACCGCTACGGTCGCAGGTTCGAATCCTGCCTCTGGCATGGATGTGTGTGATGTCCTTAGGTTAGTTAGGTTTAAGTAGTTCTAAGTTCTAGGGGACTGATGACCTAAGATGTTAAGTCCCATAGTGCTCAGAGCCATTTGAATCATTTAGAACAAGTCGCAAGAGCCAGAGGAATACTCAGTGATGCTCAATAACCAGCAGATAAAAGAGTTGACGGCATCAAGGTCCTCGACATTCACTTAGAATGCAAACTACACTGGGAGCGTCCAGTTTCTTGAATCCAGTCCCACTTCCAGTCAAATTAGGCGATTGCAAGCTCGATTAGATCATTATGTTGGTAGGACAGAAGTCCTGGCAGGCGTGGCTAGGGACGATGTTCAGTAATTTCAGCGACAAATAGCGGAAATTAGGCACTTGCCAAGTAAAATGACAGGATCAAATCCAATAGTAAAGGAAATTATGACAGCAGAGACGTTAGGTTCTAGACAGATGGAGAGAAACAGTATGTTTACAAAGTTTGTAAATCCCTTGAAAGAGTATGTAGAAGCGTGTGGTGTTACGTCGGGTGACTCGGTGGAGGAGGTTGTTGAATTTTTACTGTCGTAGTGTACGTACAAGATGAGGTACAAGTGATGGGAATGCCAGAGGGAGATAGGTTGCGAATTTTTTGCGGTTACAATATGGGGAACATCCGAGTTGATACTAGAGATATTTGAGCAGCAAAAACAAAGCGCTGATCAAATGAGGGGTGTAATCTGCTATAATATGATACCACCGAGAGTATACGAAGAGCTAGTACACTTACGATATGGACGTGAACAACGATTGGAAAAAACGATTGGTACCTATGTAAATAGGACCCGGATAACTGCCAGAGTGCTGTGTTTGCAGTATGATGAACAGGAGGTGGTACGACATATATTAGAAGGGATAAAACCAGCCGGCCGGTGTGGCCGAGCGGTTCTAGGCGCTACAGTCTGGAACCGCGCGACCGCTACGGCCGCAGGTTATAATCCTGCCTCGGGCATGGATGTGTGTGATGTCCTTAGGTTAGTTAGGTTTAAGTAGTTCTAAGTTCTAGGGGAGTGATGACCCCGGAAGTTAAGTCCGATAGTGCTCAGAGCCATTTGAACCTGCCTCGGGCATGGATGTGTGTGATGTCCTTAGGTTAGTTAGGTTTAAGTAGTTCTAAGTTCTAGAGGACTGATGACCTCAGAAGTTAAGTCCCATAGTGCTCAGAGCCATTTGAGCCATTTTTGATAAAACCAGAAGGCATGGGCAGGGCGGTGCTTGCTACGGTGCCACAAACCTTTAAAGAATTTAACTGTGGGGTGGGACCAAAACAAGCAGTTGCTCACTTTGATGAAAGACGAGAAAAGAATGGTAGGAGTAAAAACTTTCGAAGGCAGGTGCGATGTTCTGGATGTGGAAGCTTCTCTCACGCAACACGCTTCAGTACGGAACTACATGGTAGTCTTGGCCGCCTCGTGATATCGCAACGATGTTTTCGTCGTTGTGTCGCCGAAGCAGCAGTGCTGTACGCAGCTGATCATGTGACAGGAATGGCTCAAATGGTTCAAATGGCTCTGAGCACTAGGCGACTTAACTTCTGAGCTCATCAGTCGTCTAGAACTTAGAACTAATTAAACCTAACTAACCTAAGGACATCACACACATCCATGCCCGAGGCAGGATTTGAACCTGCGACCGTAGTGGTCGCTCGGTTCCACACTGTAGCGCCTAGAACCGCACGGCCACTCCGGCAGGCGACAGGGATGATGTCACGACATTATGAGCGAAGTAGTGGATTTGTGTATAGTTTAGTATTCTTCTTACTAGCTACGATCAACTAAGTGCGACCGCACGGAGTAGCCGCGCGGTCTGGGGCGCCTTGCCACAGTTCGCTCGGCTGATTCCGTCGGAGGTTCGAGCTCTCCCTCGGGCATAGGTATATGTGTTCTCCTTAGCGTAAGTTAGTTTAAGTTAGATTAACTTGTGTGTAAGCCTAGGGACCGATGACCTCAGCAGTTTGGTCCCATAGGAACTTACCACAAATTTCTAATGTCCATCTAAGTGTGTGTTCAATTCTCTAGTCTTGCTTCTTGCCTTCCGGTGTTTGAAGTGTCCGGTTGGACTTTTATTGTATATTATGCCCGCTGTCCTAAGATTTCTTGTAGCCAACAAAGTTATGCGTTGGCGGTAAGCACGCTGCTGAAAACGGAAGTGATTTTGAATTGTTCTGTCTGCTGTCAAATTATTTGTTGCCTTACTCTGAAATTTGGAAGTACTGTTAGCTTTGGTCAGCGTTTATCACCACCAGATCACACTTGTTGCCAGTGTCTGTTAAGTCGCATGCAACTGTCGGTGCGCTTTTGTAGAAACAGTAAAATGTTTGTGTATTCCTAGTATACTTTTTGTCGTGACTTCGAGAATCGAGTATAGCTCCATGGGGAGTCGTTCCGCTGTGACATGCCAGCAGTGTTTAGTTTCACATACCGCGTGTGCCTTGGTAGTCCAACGGTTATAATTCTTCTTAAAGTCGGCACTCACAAGTTTTTGTCAGAGCCCGTATGTAGTGTCTGTCATTGGATTGGCTTGTGCATTCTCGTTTCTTCGGATCGCACGTTCGGCACTTGGTTCCACCATAATGTGTGATCGAAAATCAGGCAAACGTGTCATGTGTGTTTGCTACTTCACCCACATTAAAGATAGTGCCGTATAATTTCGCTCTTTGCTGTGTGGGGTTATCTTGTGTTAAGGTCGTGTAGCTACTGTTTGAAATCTGGCTGATTCAGTGTCTTAGTGATAGGACACGAAAACTGTTTACTGGTAAGGAAATAATTTGCACGTTCTTGAGAGGATGACTGGAAACAATTTAGTGACTGGTATTGTACTTAATACACACACGAGGTAGAGACTTGAGGTACCACTGTTCGTTAGAAAAAAATGGCTCTGAGCACTATGGGGCTTAACATCTGAGGTCAGCAGTCCCCCAGAACTTAGAACTACTTAAACCTAACTATCCTAAGGACATCACACACATTTATGCCCGAGGCAGGATTCGAACCTGCGACCGGAGGGGTCGCGCGATTCTGTTCGTTAGAAATCCACTTAGTGGCGTAATCTGTGAAAATGTTTGAGAGAGCTGTGTCTACCACAGTATTTTATTTATTTGGTTGGACTTTAGTTTCCCTTAGATATAGTTGTTCCTACTTGTAACTACGCCGTTGTTTTTCCTTGTATTGGTTTCGCGTGTTCCCGTTGTAGACTGAGGATGACTTGTTTGTGATTGACGTACGGTCTCAGAATTCTTGCTGTGCGTTTTAACTGCTTTTAAAAATGCGAGGTTCTTGTGGATCGTTGTATGAACACTTTTAATGCTTGTCGATGTTTTTCTTTACGGGTGTCTCCAGTTATTTAGTTGACCTCGGGTACCAAAGAACAACGAATGAGTCTTTGCTGTTGTCGTCGTCTCGTCTCGCAGTGGCGGCCCTCATGTTTCTTTTGTGAAGCCGTACACCGTGAAAAAAGGACTGAATAAACAACGAAGCCGGCAGGAGTGGCCGTGCGGCTCTAGGCGCTACAGTCTGGAACCGAGCGACCGCTACGGTCGCAGGTTCGAATCCCGCCTCGGGCATGGATGTGTGTGATGTTCTTAGGTTAGTTAGGTTTAATTAGTTCTGCGTTCTAGGCGACTGATGACCTCAGAAGTTGAGTCGCATAGTACTCAGAGCCATTTGAACCATTTTAAACAACGAAACGATAACTTTCTACGAGACGGAGAGAGGGATGTCAGAAGTTTGAACTTGGTAGGGACGTAGAAAATCTGGAAGGAGAAATGCTAAGGTTCAATCCAGGTACAGTGAGGGTCAGTGAAGTAAAATGAAAAGAAGACCAGTATTTCTGGTCAGATGAGTATAGGTCAATATCAACAGCAGTGGAAAATGTTATAACGGAAGTAGGATTCGTTATGAATAAGAAGGTAAGGCAGAGAGCTACTATGAACAGTTCACTGATAGGGTTGTTCTCAGCTGAATCGACAGCAAACCAAGACGGACAAAAATAGTTCAGGTATACTTGCCGACGTCGTCAGCCGAAGACGAAGAAATAGGGAAAGTATATGTGGAAGTTGAACGGGTAATTCATTACGTGCAGGAAATGAAAACCTCATAGTCGTGGGGGACTGGAATGCATATGTAGGGGAAGGAATCCCAGGAGAATATGGGATTGGTAGCAGAAATGAGAGAGGGAAGAGACTGAGCTCTGGAATAAGTTTCCGCTAGTAATAGCGAACGCCCTGTTCAACAATCGCAAGAACAGGAGGAATACGTGGAGAAGACCAGAAGGTACAGAAAATTTCCGTTAGATTGTATCATAGTCGCCGGCCGGGGTGGCCGAGCGGTTCTAGGCGCTTCAGTCTGGAACCGTGCGACCCATACGGTCGCAGGTTCGAATCCTGCCTCGGGCATGGATGTGTGTGATGTCCTTAGGTTAGTTAGGTTTAAGTAGTTCTAAGTTCTAGGGGACTGATGACCTCAGATATTATGTCCCATAGTGCTCAGAGCCATACCATAGTCAGGGAGAGATACGGAAATCAAATATTGGATTGTAAGGCTTTCCCAGTGGCAGACATAGATTTACATCACAATTTAGTAATGATGAAGAGTATGCTGGAGTTTAAGACACTGCTCACGAAGAATTAGAGCGCAAAGAAGTGGGATGCTGAAGTACTAAGGAATGAAGAGGCAGTTCAGTTGAAGAGGAATGGGCATCTCTAAAAAGGACAGTCACAGAAGTTGGAAAGAAAGACATAGGTACAAAGAAGGTAACTGCGAAGAAACTTCAGCTGTTCGATGACAGAAGTAAGCACAAAAATGTTCAGGGAAATTCAGGAATACAGAAACAAAAGTCACTTAGCAATGAAATAAATAGTAAATGTAGGGAAGCTAAGGCGAAATGGCTACACGAAAAATGTGAAGAAATCGAAAAAAGGAGATTGTCATAAGGACTCACTTAATATGTAGAAAAGTTGCAATAACCTGGTGAAATTAAAAGCAAGGGCGGTAACATTAAGAGTGCAATAGGAATTCCACTGTTAAATGCACAGGAGACCGGATAGGTGGAAAGAGTGCATTGAAGCCCTGATAGAAGAAGAAGCAGGAGAGGGCATAGAATTGATAGAGGGATCCAGTATGAGAATCAGAACTTAAAGAGCTTTAGAAGACTGAAGTTCTAATAAGGTAGTAGGGATAGATAACACTTCATAATAATTTCTAAATCGCTAGGGGAAGTGGCAACAAAATAACTATTCACGTTGGTATGTGCTGTAGAATGTATGAGTCTGCCAATATACCATCAGACTTACAGACAAACATCATTCACACAATTCCGAAGATTACAAATTATCGCACAATCAGCTTAAAAGCTCATGCATCCAAATTGCTGACAGCAACAATCTACAACAGAATGGAAGAGAAAATTGAGAATGTGTTTGACGAAACAGTTTTGCTTTAGGGAAGGTGTTGGCACGACAGAGGAAGTTCTGACGTTGCAATTGATAATGGAAGCAAGACTACAGTAAAATTAAGATACGTGTATAGGATTTGTCGACCTGGAAAATGCGTTCAACAGTGTCAAATGGTGCAAGATGCTCGAAATTCTGAGAAAAATAGAGGTAAACTATGGGGAAAGAACTAAGAGGGAACAGTAAGAGTGTAAGACCAAGACTGAAGTGAGTGGATTAAAAAAGCTACAATACACGAATGTAAGCTTTCGTCTGTACTAATCAATCGATACATAGAAGAAATAATGACGGAAATAAAAGAAAGGTTCGGAAATGGATCTACAATTCAAGGTGAAAGAACACCAACAATATGCGCTGATGACATTGCTATCCTCACTGAAAGTGAAGGAGAATTACATGATCTGCTGAATGGAATGAACAATCTAATGACCACACAATGTGGATTAAGAGTAAATCGAAAGAAGATGAAAGTAACAAGAATTAGCAGAAATAAGAATAGCGAGAAACTTAACATCAGAATTGTGGATCACAAAGTAGACGAAGTTACGGAATTCTGCTACCTGGGCAACAAAGTAGCCATCATGGATAAAGTAAGGAGGACATAAGAAGCAGAGAAGCACTGGCAAAAAAAGCATTCCTGGCTAGGAGAAGTCTAGTAGTATCAAACATAGGCTCTACTTTCAGGAATAAATCTCTCATAATGTATGTTTGGAACAAAACATTGTATGGTAGTGTAAAATGGACTCTGGGAAGACAGGGAAAGATGAGAATCGAAGCATGCGGTGCTACAGAGGAATGTTGAAAATTAGATACTTTGATAAAATATGGAGCGAGGAGATTCTCCGTCGAATCGGAGAGGAAAGGAATATATAGAAAACACTGACAAGAAGAAGGGGTAAGACGGTAGGATATGTTTTATGACAAACGGAATGGTACCATGGTACTAGAGGGAGCTGTGGAGGGTAAAAATTAAAGTGGAAAACAGAGATTAGAATACATCCACCAAGTATTAGGGCAAGGGCCTTGCCGCAGTGGTTACACAGGTTCCCATCAGATCACCGAAGTTAAGCGCTGTCGGGCGTGGCCGGCACTTGGATGGGTGATCATCCGGGCCGCCATGCGCTGTTGCCATTTTTCGGGGTGCACTCATCCTCTTGATGCCAGTTGAGGAGCTACTCGACCGAACAGTAGCGGCTCCGGTCAAAGAAAACCATCACAACTACTGGGACAGCGGTGTGCTGACCACACGCCCCTCCTATCTGCATCCTCACTGAGGATGACACGGCGGTCGGATGGTCCCGATGGGCCACTTATGTCTGAAGATGGAGTGCTGTGCACCAAGTATTTGAGGACATAGGCTGCAAATGCTACTCTGAGGTGAAGAGGATTGCACAGGAGAGGTTCAAATGGTTCAAATGGCTCTGAGCGCTATGGAACTTAACTTCTGAGGTCATCACTCCCCTAGAACTTAGAACTACTTAAACGTAACTAACCTAAGGACATCACACACATCCATGCCCGAGGCAGGATTCGAACCTGCGACCGTACCGCACAGGAGAGGACTTCATGGTGGGCCGCATCAAACCAGTCAAGAGACAGATCACAAAAATCAACCACTTGGTGGTGCTTGAGTAACCTAAAACGCATTTTGCTAGCACACTGCATTTGATTAAGTTATAACTAGTGCCTGTTTAGTTTTAAATGGGTTAGGTCTGCACCTTGAACTGAAGTTTAGTTTAAATTATGGCTAGGGCCTGTAAGAGCAGACATAATCTGTTATAAGGGCCTATTGACCTAGTCGCAAATGGCGCCAACCTAATTAAGGTATTAACTATGAGTTCACTAGTTTGAGTAAGCTTGGGAGTGCCTTACAGCAGCCGCTGTTTACTCATCATTTGTGCTACTTTGGATCATTAACTGGCCATGCAGAGAAATGTTAGCTATGTTACCGTTTCACCGTCAATGTTCTCAGTTTAAGCGATTTAGCTCAGCACCTTTCAGATCAAGAATGTTCTCTCATATTACAGACGAAACAGTCACAGAGGCAGATTATTTTCGTTTTGGCACTCCCTCAAGTCATATAGACTTATCTTGTCAGTGAATTCTTCTCTTGCTCAAACTATCTTCACTGCTTAGCAAAGAGATTAAAGTCATGCGTAGAGTAAGTCCAAGAATCTCCCTCTGCAAATTACTGAACCAGCTGACAATACTTGCCAGGGGTTCTCAAAATTCTTTTCTCAAGTGTGTTTTGTTATCACAGACTCCATTCTCAACTCTACTCAGCAGTTCACTTGTGTGGCAATAAACAAAAGACTGAATTATTCTATCAGTTACGCAATCTGTCCCTCCTGCAGAGAGGTGCTAAATTGCTGCCGTGAAAATTTTTAACCGTCTTCCCTTTGAGAGTACAAAATGAAGGAATATTGAATGTCTATTCAAAGCTAAAGTATACCAATTTCTCTTGAGTCCATCATTCTAATCTGGTGAGCAATATTTGAATAAACAGCTTATCTAAGACAACAGTCAATTGTGAAACTGTTTCACCATATCTTAATAAAAGAATTTCAGGGTTAAATGTAGCTTCACATCCGTAGGTGATAACCTCAAACTGCCCTACAGGTGACACTGGGGTAGTGCTAAGAAAGCAACACAACTGGTTGACATTCTTTTCAGATGGCCTGGCTATATGAGAAGTAATCGACTTTGATGTCGTAAGAAACCGATGTTCACGGTGATTGTAAATTAATTAAGGAGGGGTAGGAACACAAAAATCAGAGGACGAATGACTCAGCACTATATCAGATGCTGTTTTCCATGCAAAACATCTGGAAAAGTGGGACCAAGTATTAAAACATGTCAACTGAACTCTGAGGGCATTAGCAGAACCAAATGCCATATTTTACAAGAGCTTCTGTTTAAGCACATACTCAATATGGTTGTCCTAAATACTGGGATACGATATCGTCAGTGCAACACATCGCAGTTCCTATGGATCAGTAACACACGTCCGGCATAAAAACGTAAATGTTCACCTGGTATCTATTTCCACAGATGACAGTATTCGTTAATTGTTAATCAGAATTGGAGATCTAGCCATATGTAAGAAAACCATGTTCTCCCTGACCAATACATGTTCTTGAAATATGCTGACACCCTGCCAGTAGATGCAATGGCATACACATTAACGAAAAAAATCTCAACATCAAATAATAATTGACATAAAATATTGAAATTTCGGGAACACATTTGTCCAGGTAGCATATTTCAGTGATTAACACCGCAAGTTGACAGGTTAATACAAGCGCAAGACAAGTTATTGCAAATGTGAAATTCTGCTATATTAATAACCGGTATAATCGCCAGAATGTCGAATGCAAGCATGCAGTCGTGGATACATTGTGTTGTACAGGTGCCGGATGTCAATTTGTGGGATGGAATTCCAAGCGTGCACTTGGTCGGTCAACACAGGGCCGGTTAATACTGTTTATGGATGACGCTGGAGTTGTCCGATTATGTCCCATTTGTGCTCGATTGGAGACAGATCTGGTGATCGAGCAGGTCAAGGCAACATGTCGACACTGTGTAGCATGTTGGATTACAACAGCAGTATCTGGATGAGTGGTATCCTGTTGGAAAAGACCCACTGGATTTCTGTTCATGAATGGCAGCACAACAGGTCGAATCACCAGACTGACGTACAAATTTGCCGTCAGGGTGCAACAGCGGTATCTGGGTGAGCGGTATCCTGTTGGAAAACACCCACGGGATTTTTGTTCATGAATGGCAGCACGACAGGTCGAATCACCAAACTGACGTACAAATTTGCCGTCAGGGTGCGTGGAATAACAACGAGTGCTTCTGCTATAAAGCGAAACCGCACCCCAGACCATAACTCCAGGCGTAGGTCCAGTGTGTCTAGTACGCAGACTGGTTGGTTGCAGACCCTCAGTTGGCCTCCCCCAAATCAACACACGGCCATTTTGGCATCGAAGCAGACCCAGCTTTCATCGACAAGCTCACAAAATCTCCACCCTGCCGTCCAGTGAGCTCTCTACTGACACCACTGAAGTCATGAAAGGTGGTGGTTTGGGGTAAGTGGAATTCCCTGTTCGTTCAGACTCCGAGCGGTGCTGCTTTTATTGAGTCATCAGTCTTCTGACTGGTTTAATGCAGCCCGCCACGATTTCCTCTCTTGTGCCATCCTCTTCATCTCAGAGTAGCACATGAAACCTACGTCCTCAATTGTTTGTTGGATGTATTCCAATCTCTGTCTGCCTCTACAGTTTTTGCCCTCTACAGCTCCCTCTAGTACCATGGAAGTCATTCCCTGATGTCTTAACAAATGTCCTATCATCCTGTCCCATCTCCTTGTCAGTTTTTTCCACAGATTCCTTTCCTCTCCAATTCTGCGCAGAGCTTCCTTATTCCTTACCTTATCAGACCACGTAATTTTCAACATTCGTCTGAAGCCCCACATCTCAATTGCTTCGATTCTTTTCTGTTCCGGTTTTCCCACAGCCTGTGCCTCACCACACAATGCTGTGCTCCAAACTTACATCCTCAGAAATTTATTCCTCAAATTAAGGCCAATGTTTGTTACTAGTAGACTTCTCTTGGCCAGGAATGTCCACTTTGTCAGTGCTAGTCTGCTGTTGATTCCCTCCTTACTCCGTCCGTCACTGGTTATTTTGCTACTTAGGTTGTAGAATACCTTAACTTCATCTACTTTGTGACTATTAACACTGATGGTAAGTTTCTCGCTGTTCTCATTTCTGATGCTTCTCACTACTTTCGTCTTTCTTCGATTTACTCTCAGTCCTTCCACCTTGCATTTTGGTTCCACTCCTGAACCTTTCTTTTATTTCCATCACCGCTTCTTCGATGTACAGAGTGAACAGTAGGGGTGAAAGACTACATCCCTATCTTAGTCTTTTTAATCCGAGCACTTCGTTCTTGGTCTCCACTCTTATTATTCCTTCTTGGTTCTTGCACATATTGTATACTACCCGTCTCTTCCCATATCTTACCCCTATTTTTCTCAGAAATTCGAACATCTTGCACCATGTTACACTGTCTGACGCTTTTTCCAGGTCGACGCTTTTTCAAGATATTTAGTCATGCTTCCATTATCAACCGCAACGTCAGAATTGCTCTCTGGTCCCTTTACATTTCCTAAAGCGAAACTGATCGTCGTCTAACACATCCTCAGTTTTCTTTCTTCTGTATATTATCCTTGTCGGCAACTAGGATGCATCAGCTGTTACCCAGATTGTGCGATGATTCTCGCACAGTTTAGCATAGCCTTCAGCTACGTCATTTGCTACGACCTAGCAAGGCGCCATATTCAGTTACTGTAATCTGAACAGATAATATTGTGACTCGTGTACCGTCAAGAGCGACGTTCATCATTAATGGATTAAAGTTAAGTATCAAACTAATTATGTCCGCTTTCTGAATTCTCATTCCTTGTCATATTCCAGACCTCACGTCAGTATAGCTCTTCCCTCCTCACGCCAGCCTGCGTGAGCTAAAACGCGTGCATTTTGGCCTCCTCTGGTAACACGGTTTTGGCTCTTCTGCCAACACAACAGTCTGATAATTCATTTATCACAGGGAAGGAATTTGTTAGACCTGCCAGGGTAGCCGAGAGCGCTAATGTGCTGCTTCTTGGACTCGGGTAGGCGCGCCGGCCCCGGATCAAATCCGCCCGGCGGATTAACGACGATGGCTGGTGTGCCGACCAGCCTGGATGTGGTTTTTAGGCGGTTTTCCACATCCCGCTAGGTGAATACCGGGCTGGTCCCCAAGTTCCACCTCAGTTACACGACTCACAGACATTTGAAAACGTTCACACTGTTTCATGACTTACACTAGACGCAGACAGCTGGGGTACACTACTCGGGGTGTCGTCAGGAAGGGCATCCGGCCACCTGCTGCCATTAACACTGCCAACTCCGTATTAACAAAGCCGACCCCGCGTTGGAGCGGGACAACGGCTCTGAGAAGGAACGAAAGAAAGAAATGGAAAGAATTTGTTAGTTTTACATCCTATTGCTGTAAAAATACATTATCTATTAGAGAGCTACTGTCTTGAGCTATATGTGTAGGGAAGTTGATTAGTGATATCATTAATAACACTTCTAGTTCACTGTTGAAATCACCACAGATTAATAATGTCTTATTTTAATCTGACAAATAGCATAATAGAGTGTCAAACTTTTTTACGAAAAGCTCCCAATCTTCTGATGTGGACCTGTACACTGTTGCTAGTATCTACACAACATTATCTAGCTGTAGTTCACATGTACAAACTTCAAGGTGCTGATCGACACAAAATTTGCTTACTTCTACAGTTTTGTATTTAAAACCCTGTTTTGCGTAAATGGCAACTCCTCACTTATCCATGCTAGATCTGTAAGTGTAAGATGCAAAATTATATCCGTTTACACTGACACTTTCCATCTCCACAGTTAAATGATGTTGAGATAGACAAAGTACATCAATCTCACTCTTATTTTTGAGATCATCAAAACGCACAAACAGCTCATCTACTTTATTATTTATTCCCCTGATATTTTGATGAAGAAAGTTGATCCTACCCTTAGCTTTATCCCTATTTACTGTACATGAGACTTCTTTTATTCTATTTTTCTTGGTTATTGTCTTTCTGGACTTTGCTTTAACCTAAAAAAACAGATCTAGAAACATGCCTACCAACTTTCTTTTCTGCCGCACAACTCATTTTTGGCGTTGCGACCTTTTTTACCGTCAGTGTAGAATAACTAATGCCAACGGTGAAGCATTAGTTTACTAGGCAGTAGAAAAGAATATCCATTTTACTTTCATTGATAAACACTACGGTTCCTTTAGTTCTGTAGTTTGGAAACTTGGATATTAGCCAGACTTTTGCACTACTGCTGGAAGTCATCGCCTGGTCGCTAGAACAGAAAAATATTCTCAGATTTCCTTCGGCGTCAGCACTGTCTCGTTCTAGAAGAAATCGGTGCAAGTATCCTATTTATTAGGTTGGTTCGCATGCGTTTTTAAGAACGTTTAATAAACATCAAATATCAACAGACCGGGGCCTCTCCACTTAAGTACGTCGGATCTTCTAGTGAGTTTTGATGTAGTTTACCCTTTCACAAAAGTAAGTCTTGCAGGTTCCTTGACGCTAATTGGACAACAGTTTGAATCGGACATCACTGCTTTGTTTCGACATGCTCTTTCCTCAACTTATTTTACACTCCTAGAAATTGAAATAAGAACACCGTGAATTCATTGTCCCAGGAAGGGGAAACTTTATTGACACATTCCTGGGGTCAGATACATCACATGATCACACTGACAGAACCACAGGCACATAGACACAGGCAACAGAGCATGCACAATGTCGGCACTAGTACAGTGTATATCCACCTTTCGCAGCAATGCAGGCTGCTATTCTCCCATGGAGACGATCGTAGTCCTGGATGTAGTCCTGTGGAACGGCTTGCCATGCCATTTCCACCTGGCGCCTCAGTTGGACCAGCGTTCGTGCTGGACGTGCAGACCGCGTGAGACGACGCTTCATCCAGTCCCAAACATGCTCATTGGGGGACATATCCGGAGATCTTGCTGGCCAGGGTAGTTGACTTACACCTTCTAGAGCACGTTGGGTGGCACGGGATACATGCGGACGTGCATTGTCCTGTTGGAACAGCAAGTTCCCTTGCCGGTCTAGGAATGGTAGAACGATGGGTTCGATGACGGTTTGGATGTACCGTGCACTATTCAGTGTCCCCTCGACGATCACCAGTGGTGTACGGCCAGTGAAGGAGATCGCTCCCCACACCATGATGCCGGGTGTTGGCCCCGTGTGCCTCGGTCGTATGCAGTCCTGACTGTGGCTCTCAGCTGCACGGCGCCAAACACGCATACGACCATCATTGGCACCAAGGCAGAAGCGACTCTCATCGCTGAAGACGACACGTCTCCATTCGTCCCTCCATTCACTCCTGTCGCGACACCACCGGAGGCTGACACTGACGGCGGCGGTGCACAAATGCTGCGCAGCTAGCGCCATTCGACGGCCAACACCGCGGTTCCTGGTGTGTCCGCTGTGCCGTGAGTGTGATCATTGCTTGTACAGCCCTCTCGCAGTGTCCGGAGCAAGTATGGTGGGTCTGACACACCGGTGTCAATGTGTTCTTTTTTCCATTTCCAGGAGTGTATGTTTAACCAGGAATGTTTTGAACAGTCTAACGGTGTCGCCATGGGTAGTCCTCTGTCTCCTCTGGTGGCTAACCATTTTATGGAGGATTTTGAGGAGAGCGCACTTGAATCAGCGGTTTGTAAACCAACTGTCTTTTTGGAGATACGTTGATGATACTTTCGTAGTCTGGCCCCACGGAGAAGAGAAGTTAATGGAGTTTTTTCATCATCTTAACTCCATCCATGAGAATATTCGATTTACTATGGAACTAGGGAAAGATGGTTGCTTTCCATTACTGGATGTTTTGGTTAAACGGAAGAGTGACGGCTCGGTGGGACATTCTGTTTATTGTAAGTCCACTCACACTGACTTTTACTTGCATTTTTCAAGTTGCCATCACCCATCCAAAACCACGAGTGTACTTAAAACCCTTTGGCACAGGTCGCATACGGTGTCGGATGCACAGAATTTGCCTAAGGACGGTGTTCAGAGACAACGGATACTCAACCTGGCAGATTAACAGGGCTTTCTCAACTAGAGCCAGGAATCGGGAAGTGGATAAAGAGGAGAACGCGCCAGCCAAGTCCCTAGCTTTTCTTCCCTTCGTTGGAAATATCTCCTTCAAAATAGCGAGGATTCTTAATAATTTTCATGTGAAAGTGGTTTTCAACACTGGCAGTAGATGCGTATTTACATCTTTATGTAGTATTTTCGGTCTCTATATACTAATCTAAGGCAATCACAGTATTATCTCCGCCAAAGCAGATGTTATTTTCGGATATGCGTTAAGTATGAGTTACCAAGCCAAATCCTTTATACAAGGTTGCCGAGACATAGGTGTATTGATTTCAGTTATTGTTACATTCGTTGGGGAGAGCTGATTACTTGTAAATGATCAACTGAGTTAGTTTTGTTCACTGATTTAGTTACCAGATGTGTTCCTTTATCACTCATCATGTCAATGATTATTTACTTGTAGCAAATATTACAGGGCCTAATTCATTTATTTAATTTTAGTATACCATTTTGGAACTAGACCCATTCACTAGGCAAAGGACGACAGTTGCTTACAACAGCACTGAGAAGCAAACAAATGCTGGTTGCATTATTGTTTCGTTAAAGTGAATAAATAAGTCAGTCATTGTGAAACATAAAACCACATGACACCAAAATACATGCAGTGTTCTGTGAACTGTTTTACACTAGCAAGAATACGACGTCTGTTAAGCAGAAACATAGGGAGAGTTCATGCATAGACATGTCATCTGAATTCGAAGAACTGCATCTCCAAAATCATGCGCTTATTTACAAATGTGAAAAATGCCTTTGCCATGCTGGGCACCACTTCAGAAATGCACGGGGGAATTAAAATTCAGGCCTGGTATTTTCTGAGACGTCCTACAAAAATATCTTCAAATGTGTGTGAATTCCTAAGGGACCAAACTGCTTAGGTCATCGGTCCCTAGACTTACACTAACATAAGCTAACTTATGCTAAGAACAACACACACACACACACACACACACACACACACACACACACACGGATGCCCGAGGGTGGACTCGAACCTCTGGCGAGAGGCAGTTCGTGACATGACGCCTCAAACCGTGCGCCCACTGCGCGCGTTGACGTCCTCCATTCATCGTCGGAGAACATAGCAATCCGTCCACATTCCAATGCTCAGGTTGTCGCGATTCGCAGGTTTCATAAACGTGTTTATTACCATTTCTATATACTTACGACGAGTAGTTTGCTTCACAGTATCATCAAGGCTGTTGAAGAATCAGAAATGTACCTTATAGTTGTGACATATGATAAGGGTGTAAAAAACATTAAAGTTTGTGAAACTTCCTGGCAGATTAAAACTGTGTGCCCGACCGAGACTCGAACTCGGGACCTTTGCCTTTCGCGGGCAAGTGCTCTACCATCTGAGCTACCGAAGCACGACTCACGCCCGGTACTCACAGCTTTACTTCTGCCAGTACCTCGTCTCCTACCTTCCAAACTTTACAGAAGCTCTCCTGCGAACCTTGCAGAACTAGCACTCCTGAAAGAAAGGATATTGCGGAGACATGGCTTAGCCACAGCCTGGGGGATGTTTCCAGAATGAGATTTTCACTCTGCAGCGGAGTGTGCGCTGATATGAAACTTCCTGGCAGATTAAAACTGTGTGCCCGACCGAGACTCGAACTCGGGACCTTTGCCTTTCGCGGGCAAGTGCTCTACCATCTGAGCTACCGAAGCACGACTCACGCCCGGTACTCACAGCTTTACTTCTGCCAGTACCTCGTCTCCTACCTTCCAAACTTTACAGAAGCTCTCCTGCGAACCTTGCAGAACTAGCACTCCTGAAAGAAAGGATATTGCGGAGACATGGCTTAGCCACAGCCTGGGGGATGTTTCCAGAATGAGATTTTCACTCTGCAGCGGAGTGTGCGCTGATATGAAACTTCCTGGCAGATTAAAACTGTGGCTAAGCCATGTCTCCGCAATATCCTTTCTTTCAGGAGTGCTAGTTCTGCAAGGTTCGCAGGAGAGCTTCTGTAAAGTTTGGAAGGTAGGAGACGAGGTACTGGCAGAAGTAAAGCTGTGAGTACCGGGCTTGAGTCGTGCTTCGGTAGCTCAGATGGTAGAGCACTTGCCCGCGAAAGGCAAAGGTCCCGAGTTCGAGTCTCGGTCGGGCACACAGTTTTAATCTGCCAGGAAGTTTCATATCAGCGCACACTCCGCTGCAGAGTGAAAATCTCATTCTGGAGACATCCCCCAGGCTGTGGCTAAGCCATGTCTCCGCAATATCCTTTCTTTCAGGAGTGCTAGTTCTGCAAGGTTCGCAGGAGAGCTTCTGTAAAGTTTGGAAGGTAGGAGACGAGGTACTGGCAGAAGTAAAGCTGTGAGTACCGGGCGTGAGTCGTGCTTCGGTAGCTCAGATGGTAGAGCACTTGCCCGCGAAAGGCAAAGGTCCCGAGTTCGAGTCTCGGTCGGGCACACAGTTTTAATCTGCCAGGAAGTTTCATATCAGCGCACACTCCGCTGCAGAGTGAAAATCTCATTCTGGAAACATCCCCCAGGCTGTGGCTAAGCCATGTCTCCGCAATATCCTTTCTTTCAGGAGTGCTAGTTCTGCAAGGTTCGCAGGAGAGCTTCTGTAAAGTTTGGAAGGTAGGAGACGAGGTACTGGCAGAAGTAAAGCTGTGAGTACCGGGCGTGAGTCGTGCTTCGGTAGCTCAGATGGTAGAGCACTTGCCCGCGAAAGGCAAAGGTCCCGAGTTCGAGTCTCGGTCGGGCACACAGTTTTAATCTGCCAGGAAGTTTCATATCAGCGCACACTCCGCTGCAGAGTGAAAATCTCATTCTGGAAACATCCCCCAGGCTGTGGCTAAGCCATGTCTCCGCAATATCCTTTCTTTCAGGAGTGCTAGTTCTGCAAGGTTCGCAGGAGAGCTTCTGTAAAGTTTGGAAGGTAGGAGACGAGGTACTGGCAGAAGTAAAGCTGTGAGTACCGGGCGTGAGTCGTGCTTCGGTAGCTCAGATGGTAGAGCACTTGCCCGCGAAAGGCAAAGGTCCCGAGTTCGAGTCTCGGTCGGGCACACAGTTTTAATCTGCCAGGAAGTTTCATATCAGCGCACACTCCGCTGCAGAGTGAAAATCTCATTCTGGAAACATCCCCCAGGCTGTGGCTAAGCCATGTCTCCGCAATATCCTTTCTTTCAGGAGTGCTAGTTCTGCAAGGTTCGCAGGAGAGCTTCTGTAAAGTTTGGAAGGTAGGAGACGAGGTACTGGCAGAAGTAAAGCAGTGAGTACCGGGCGTGAGTCGTGCTTCGGTAGCTCAGATGGTAGAGCACTTGCCCGCGAAAGGCAAAGGTCCCGAGTTCGAGTCTCGGTCGGGCACACAGTTTTAATCTGCCAGGAAGTTTCATATCAGCGCACACTCCGCTGCAGAGTGAAAATCTCATTCTGGATTAAAGTTTGTATTGATACAGATAAAACGTTTTCTGAAACCAGGAGCATATGAGTTTTCTTCAACACGTCACATCAATTAAAATTGCGAAGGAGCCATTTGATATAGGCATTATGATATGAAATGGACTGAACAAAGACTGCGATAGAGTAACTTTTTAAGCATCATAAGACTGACCCAACAATATATACCACACTGCTGATGTGCAATTTCTTGTAACTGGATAAGCAAGTTATAATGTTAAGGAAGGCATCAGTCCATTTTCACAGCATACAGTTGAGCCCTTTAAGTATTTTCTTCACAAAGGCAAAACACCGAAAGTAATTTCATTGAAGCAATTAATTATGCCTTTGATGTGCTGACTCCAGGCTTCCAAAAGATACATGTAAATATTGAGCTCTGCGTAGTGGGTCTTATAATTCAGGAGAAGACACTGAAAGAGACTGTTGTATATGTGCAAATACGCTAGTTCATGATAATGACAGGTTGTTGTGTTTCCGAAAACGTTTCAATAGGTCAGTAAAATCTTTCCTTCGTATTTTCGAAAGCCAAAAAAGTATGATGGTCAATTAAACTTCCAGACTAAATCTAGTCTGCTTTAAATTTTCGTTCCAGCATACGAAACTTAGGTACTTTTTTATAACAAATTTTCTTAACTAATGGGTAAGAGCCTACTTTCTACCTTGACACTGCCAGCATATCTCCTGTCATATATTACTACATTACTATATCATTTGGTTGGCATACACCAACGCTGTGGGCGACAGATACCGCAACAATGTAATGCCTAACATTCCAGCCAATTTTGATAACTTTGTTGATACTGTTTGTGAGGGACCTGTGATTAATACTGCAGCGAACATTTCACAGTGAAAATATGATGATACAATAGAAACCAAAATTCTGTCCAAGACATACACATCCAAACGACAGTTGATATTAAGTAATGAAATCTTTTTCTCCGAAAATGCACTAATGACACTGACCATTGGATGCCAGCTGATAAATTTAATACTTATACAAGTATTTCGATTGCGCTCTAGTATGAGATGTTGCACTGCAAAATAATATATTGTCACAAGCATGTAAAACTTCAGATACCTTCCCTAGCCACTCAAGAAGCAGAGAAAAGTAGGTAAAGCCGTGGAGTGGAGACTGATAACACTGCAGACTTTATGACCGCACTACTGGACCAATTGCTACATACTGCATGAGCTGGGTGAGTTTAGACACCTGTGCAGCAAAACATCATGGGGAAATGTGTGCCATAATTCTAGTAACCATGCGTGTTGACGTAAGAAAGCAGAAGTCAGACGCAAAAGCAACTATTCAGCACACTGACCCTACAAAGTACACCAGCCAGAGCTCCTGAAATGTGAAATTGGGACATAACGGAGAGGTCAGGAAAGCAGATCACAGGGGAAAAGTGGGCTAAGTTATGCCTTTATTGCATGACGGATGCTGGCCAGTCTCGCACAAATATTACTCATTTCCAGTGCAACCATCTCTGGATGGCAGAACCAAATAGGCCCCTGCGGCAGGTTTGTCAACTGCAGACTCATCTATCTGTCTATGAATTACTATGGGATGGCAAGTCCCATCCTGAAGACTTTGACCAGCGGATTATTTGGAGGGCTTTACTGTGACGGCAGCAGAGGGTCTCTGGTTCCCAAATGGGGACACAGAGCTGCTCTTCCACCATCACAAGGAAGCAAGCCGTCTCACTTGCGTGCCATCAGCTCATGAGGTCATATCCTACAGCAAAGGGCTGTCCTTCCTGTCTGCCATTTACAAGGTGACCATGTGCATCCTGTTCACCCTCTTCTGCAGCCGCTAGGTGCCTAGACAGTGTGAATGAAACCGTGAGTTGGCTGAACAGGCTGACGGCCTTGTAATGTCACTGGGTCTTATGCTGACACTGCACCATGAGCCTCGCCTTTTCAGTGTGTACCGAGTGGATACGCTAGGGGGCTGAAGATGGTGTAGTGAAATGCCAAAACTGGTCATATAAGTAAAATAAAAGTTGAAATATAGATGGCTGAAGTTGTTTTTGATTTGATACTTTATTTTGGTTCTGGAACAGGTGTTGAAGTTATGGAGGAAAGACAAAAAATTGTCCTTGCTGTGAATCCTGATTCTGAGAATGCCATCACTGTATCTGAACCAGACAAGAGGTTTTAAGTGTTGATTGGATAAGAAGGACTCCACCAGAAGGGCCAGAAATTAGGTGGCATAGGATGGTGGCATAGGATGGTGACCTCTCCGTTATGTCCCAATTTCACATTTCAGGAGCTCTGGCTGGTGTACTTTGTAGGGTCAGTGTGCTGAATAGTTGCTTTTGCGTCTGACTTCTGCTTTCTTACGTAAACACGCATGGTTACTAGAATTATGGCACACATTTCCCTATGATGTTTTGCTGACACAGATTTGTTTGTTGATTTGGCCTTTGAAAGTGAAATAATTGTGGGTCAGGATGTGGTTGGATATGAGGAATAGGAAAGAGGGGGTTGGTTTTGTATCAGGAGGACATTGGGAAAGACATTCCATAGCTGCAAGGCCACAGACATTGGGATGTTGGTGTAAAAGAATGTTGCATTCTCAGCAACTGACAAGGTATCTGGTTGTAAACATACATTTGTGGAGAGGCAGTGAAGTATGTGAACAGTGTCTTTAATGTAGGATGGGAGGTCACAGACAATAATTTGGAGGTGTGTGTCAACAGAGCAAGAGATTCATTCTGTGGGAGCATTGTGCACAGCTACAATGGGCGACCACTAAGAAGAATGGTTAGGTTTGGATTTGTGGAGTTTGGGGAGTAGGTAAAAGGTATGAGTGTGGGGGATTGCTGATGTGAGGAGACAGGTGGGTTCATAAGTTAGGTTTTGGGATGAAGCTAAGGCCTCAAGGAGCTGCTGGAGGTTTGCTGGACTTCTAGAATGGGATCACGATTGTAAGGTTTGTATACAGAGGTTTCAAAAAGTTGGCAGAAACCCTCAACCACTGTCACTAAGATTCCTAATCGTTGGGGTGGAGCCTTTGTCTGTGGGAAGGATGATGAGATCTGGATTGGTTTTCAGGTTATCGACAACTGTGTGTTGCATGGGACTGATGTTGGACTCAGGGGGAGTGATTTAGGAAAGCAGGGATGACCAAGTTGGAAGTAAGCAATTCCTGAAAATTACCAGGTGATGCGTGGGTGGAAGTGGGGGAGGATCACAGTTGGATAGAGGATGGAACTGTTGTAAACGAGGTTCTGTGTGGTATTTTGGTTGTCTATTGTTGAAAACACGCACCGCCCCCCCCCCCCCCCTTCTGTTGCACAGTATGGATACCTGCTGTTGTAACGGCCCACCACAATAAACAATGCTGTGCTTCAATTCCTTGCTCTAAAAACGTCACTCCCGTTTTAACATTTAATTCCAATGCTGTTTTTGACATTTTCTCCTCTAAAGACTCATGCTACTCAACATGACCGTTAGCAGATTGCGCAACTTTATTTACAATCTCATTACACGATCGCTCATCTTCTTTTATGATCTTTGTTGCTCACGTTTCTTACTGTCATACGCATCAATTTGTGAGCAAAGTTATTTATTTGCGAGCGTGCCCACTATTTCCTCCTTCTTTAAAACGTTTTCTTAGCTTCTTACATAGCTCTCCAAGCTGTCAAATTTTCACTTTCTTTTTTTCCACCTTTTTTTTTTTTTAACAATTATCAGTTATTCATTTTGTCCCCCAACCATACAGCCGTGAATTCCTCCTTGTCGTACCTTCACCAATTCCGAAATCTCACCTTTGCCCTTGCATGACTCCGGTCACATATCCGCTTTCTAAAATCGTGTCAGGCCCATTTATCCCTCCTAATGGGCTTACCATTAAAACTGGCATCTCAAATTGTCACCTGTCTTACCATGAGTACCTTTACCTTTTCCAATCACTCTCAGTGGGACTTCCTGTAGCCAAGAAAAAGCTTACCACTCTCGTGTGAACCTCTTGTAGCTTCTCAACGGTGCCCTGCTGTCCTATTCTACCTTCCATATCCCCAAAACTGCCCTCCACCCTCTGTAAAACATACTCCTGAACACCCACCCTGTGACACTGTTATCAGTCTTTCTGCTGCAATTCTGACCCCTGTAGAAGTCTCAGTACTTCCTGAAGGTCTCACCTAGCCCCAAAACTAACTTCAGCCATACCGGACTTCTAAAGAACCTTGTTTCCTTCACTCATTGTTTGCCGTGGAAACATTTCTTTGCTACACATCCCCACTGACAACAGTTAACCAAAAACCCATACAGAACCTTGTTTACAGCAGTTCCATCCTCCAGCCATCTACGATCCTCCTCCTCTGCCGCCAGTCATCTCCTGATGATATTAGACGTGATCAAAAAATATGGGGAATGAAATTTTTTAGAAGCAGCTACTAATGTTACAACCATTTGATGTAATTTTTCCGATGGCCTGATCTGTGGAGACAGGCAGAGTCACTTTGAAACACGTTCTGAATTGTCAGTCAGCGTCCAGAGATGATAGAGTGGGGATGTGTTTACCATGTCTGTCTCGCATCTTGGATTTCGAACAACGAGTGAACATTAAGGTCTGTTTCAAGTTGCAAAAAAGTGCAAAAAAAGTTCATAAAATGTTGAAATTTATGTATGGTGGTAATGCTGTAACTCAGAAGACTGTCTACAAGAGATATGAGTTCAAATGGCTCTGAGCACTATGGGACTCAACTGCTGAGGTCATTAGTCCCCTAGAACTTAGAACTAGTTAAACCTAACTAACCTAAGGACATCACAAACATCCATGCCCGAGGCAGGATTCGAACCTGCGACCGTAGCGGTCTTGCGGTTCCAGACTGCAGCGCCTTTAACCGCACGGCCACTTCGGCCGGCTAGATATGAGTGGTTTAACAGCGGAATGGAGATGTAGATAATGAGCCATGATCGGGACGTCCATTAACGTCAAAAACAGAAGAAAACTTGCAGAAAGTGGCAAAAATTATTCGTTCAAACAGGCTCATAACTATTCTAGAGCATACCAAAGAACTTGGCATCTTGTACGGATCCATGCAAAGTATTTTAACTGATACTGTGCAAATGAGACTAGTGAGTGCAAAATTTGTCCCCAGATTTTTGAGTGATGAACGAAAGTTGGGAAAACGGAGTTTCCTGTTACAAAACAGCTATACCAATGATGTGCACAGTGCCATAGCTATTTAAAATCTGTGTGGAGGAAGTACTTGAGGCCTGGAGGAACAAATATGGAGGCATGGGAGTCTCTGTGGATGATGGAACCTTCTACACACTTCTCTTTGTTAGTGACCATGTTGCCACAGGAGGAGACCAGGATGATGCTGAGTACATGTTTCAGAAATTAAATGAGTAGTATGAAAAATGGAGCCTTACAATAAGCATGACAAAAACCGTATATCTGAAGGTTGGCAACAGTACCAGAGAGGATTTGGAGGTTGGACCCAGTAACATCATGTAATGTAAGTCTTTTTTAAGTCCTAGTGGTTAAGATGTCGTCAAACGGGAAAAGTAAGGGTGACACAAATATCAAAACAGTGCATGGTAGGAGGGCCATAAGACAACTGAACTCAGTCCTTTGGGAAAACAAAATAACAAAAATAATCAAACAAGTGATATATCTTTCAACTGTAGAAAACATTAGTACATATGGAGCAGAAACTTGGGTAATAAATGTCAGAGAAGCAAGTTGCTTGCACTAGAGACAGACTTTCAGACATGAAGTTTCATCACCTCCAGGTGGGACTGTGTACCAAATGCCAACGTAGGAGAGGCCACAGATGTCAATAAATCAATAACAGACACCACAGGTAAGGAACACCTAAAATGGCATGGGCATCTGGAAAGAAAGGATGATAGCTGAAGGCCAAAGAAAATGCAGTAATGGACCTCTGTGGAAAGATGAAAGTGTGGACAACCTAAGCACCTGAAATTGAGAGGTTCAGGACATGGCTGATGCCAGAGGACTATAAAGAGGAGACTGGACTGGAGGGATTGGAAGAAATGGGAAATGGGAAGCAAGAAGTAGTGCCAGCTGTGGATTACATACAAGGTGATGATGAAATGCCTGTGATTGTGCTGAGGTAGAAGGGTGATTGGTGTGTGTACGGGACACGTCTTGCACCTGGAATAACAAGAAAGGAATAAACTCTGGGGTGCAGAATTGAGGGTACGATTGGAAAAGGGATGGACAAGCATGTTCAGTATGTCAGGTGGGTGGCAGAACGCAAGTCTGGGGGATGAAGGTAGGATTTTTGGTAATGTATCCCTCATCACAGAGCATGATGAGAGGCAGCCAAAGCCCTGGTGGGGGATGGGGTTGAGGTTATCAAGCTCTGGATTGTATCTGTGATTGGGGGAGTACTGGTCAATGGCTGGTTAAATGTTTACTGGTGTCAGAGGAGCATATGGAATGGTTGATCTATTAATGGGTGAGTTGGATAGGATATTGACCATCAGTGAAGGCCGTGGTAAGATTATCAATACATTCTTTCAATTTCTGCTTCCAACTGCACTTGTAACGTATGCAGGTGGCTAGGTTCTAGGGAAGAGATTTTTTGACAGGAAATGGGTGACAACTATCGAAATGGAGGTACTGTTGGTTGTTGGTATGTACAGATGTATTTATGGAGTGATAATTAAATGGACACCCTAGCTGCAAACAGGCGTTGATGTACTTCATTGGGGACATGTTGAAAATGTGTGCCCCGACCGGGACTCGAACCCGGGACCTCCTGCTTACATGGCAGACGCTCTATCCATCTGAGCCACCGCGGGCACAGAAGATAGTGCTTCTGCAGGGACTTATCCCTTGCACGCTCCCCGTGAGATCCACATTCCCAACATGTCCACATCACTACATTTGTAATGCGCCTAATAGATGTTTGCCCATCATACTCATTACGCGTGGCAGATTAATCTACCAAGTCCCGTACGAGTTCGGGCATAGCGTGTGCAGAGAGTCTTAAAAGAAAGAATAGACATGGAGGCTACCATATCCAAAGAACAAAGGCATTTACTACCAAATAAAAGGCAAGGATATGTGAGAAAGCAGCCATGTTACAATGCTGTACAGTAATTGCAACATTGCTCATATACACCTGCCACTCATGTGGGTATTCTCCCTGTCCTCCTCCCCTCTGTCCCTTGGCATATCCCCCTTTTCAATTCTCCCTCTTCTCTCCCTCTCCCCATTATCCCTCTATATCTTCACATTTCTGTCCTTTCCCCTTCCCCTCAGTCCCTGCCCCCTCTGTATTCCAGCATCTCTCTTTCCTCTATCCTACTTTGAGGTTGCTTTGATGTAAATAGTTATATGCCACTATTCTTGTTTTGCAGTGCAGTACCATATGATTTCTGCAGACTGACTAAGGCTCAATGGGTCTCTAGCCCTCTGCAAATCCTCTTCAGTTTTTTAGACTCCATAATGTGGATATTCCTTCAATATGCAAGTGCCCTAGTCTAAAAATAATAAAGGCAGCTCCTCTGGCTGTGAATGATATCTTGGCCCAGTTGTACAATAAGGGTTTGGAAAGGGACCAGGTACCCAAGGAATGGAAAAAGTCAATTATTACTTCAGTCTGTAAGAAGGGTAATAGGCAAATTACTGGAGTGTAAGTGTGATGCTACAAACAGTATGATTATATAAGAGAGTCTTAAAAGAAAGAATAACCATGGAGGCTACCATATCCAAAGAACAAAGGCATTTACTACCAAATAAAAGGCAAGGATATGTGAGAAAGCAGCCATGTTACAATGCTGTACAGTAATTGCAACATTGCTCATATACATGTGTGCACAAGATGTATCCTACTGTCTACTTGCACGAATTGCCACTGCCAAACTGGCAAACCATAAGCGCAACTGTCCAGTTGGTGAACTTTATATAAACCATGACACAAATGACTTCAACAACTGCTTCACTATGTGGACCATTTGGATACTCCCTTGCAGCACAAGTTTCTCTGAACTGCTCAGATGGGAATTCTCTCCAACATGTCCTGTGCTCTCGCAATTCCCTGGTCTAAACCTCTGCTAACCAGCTCCCACTGCCTCACCTTCCCTTTTCCCTTCTGTCTTTGCCACTCTTTCTTGGTCCAGATCCTGTACTGCCTTATCCCACCACTGTTCTCCCTCCACCTGCCACTCATGTGGGTATTCTCCCTGTCCTCCTCCCCTCTGTCCCTTGGCATATCCCCCTTTTCAATTCTCCCTCTTCTCTTCCTCTCCCCATTATCCCTCTATATCTTCACATTTCTGTCCTTTCCCCTTCCCCTCAGTCCCTGCCCCCTCTGTATTCCAGCATCTCTCTTTCCTCTATCCTCTGCACTCTTTTTGTCTTGTTGTGTGGCTGTGCAGTCATCTTTCCAAAGACTATCTCTTTCCCAAAACCCCTTCCCAACCTCCATCAATTCTGACAACTGCATTCATTAATGTCCACAAGAATGTGTGTTTGGGTGTCTGAGTGGCCACATGTGTGACTGTGTATGCAGTTCTACATTCTCTTCAAAAGCTAAAAGTCACAAAATATAAATGTAACTCTGATTAAATTATATTAAATGTGAAAAAAAATCCAAATGTCCTGCAAAACAATATTTATTTGAACACAAATGCTCTCAGCTCATCAGATCCATCATCAGATGATAACTGAATGTTGCAACCACAACCATTTGTTTTGCTGTTTATACAGAGACTACTGGATACTAATGATACACAAATGATGATATTCAGAGTGTTTGCAAAGGAAACTATTCCTCTGCTATGTTAGACAGAGATTGTTACATTAACAAAAAATCATAAATAAGGTTTTATCAGGAAATCATTGCATTCAACAATAGATGAAAATAAAGCTGAATTTACCACTGAAGTCTGTCACATTGAAGTCCAACATATTTGCATTACTGTAACTCAGTTTAACAGGGCAAACAAGGAAATTGTCTTCTGTGATGTACAACTAAGTTGTTATTCTGTTTCAATACAAGAGAATGAAAGTTGCTACTCACCATATAGCGGATATGCTGAGTCGCAATAGGCACAATAAAAACATTCACATACTCATAGCTTTCGGCCATTAAGCCTTTGTCAGCAATAGACACACACACACACACACACACACACACACACACACACACACACACACACACACACACACACACACACGGGCGCGTGCGTGCGCACGCATGCAAATGCGGCTTGGTCTGGAATGCAACTTTCACAATGAATGAAAGCAGCATGTGAGGGCAGTAGGTTACTGTTGATTAAGAATGGGGTAATTTTAGGAGTGGAGAATGAGGTATAAGGATAATCCATATTTGTGCAGTTCAGAACAGTTGGTGGTGGAGGGGAGGATTGGGACAGCCTGGGCTGTTAAGTAGCCATTGAAATCAAACATGTTATGTTCAGCTGCACGTTGTGCCACATTGTGGTCCATTTTGCTCTTGGCTACAGGTTGGCACTGGCCATTCGGTCATTCATCCTGGTGGATAGCTGGGTGGTAGTCATACCAATATGGGAAGCCATGCAGTAACTGTGGCAAAGATGGTATATGACTTGGCTGCTTTCACAGGTGGCCCAACATTGGGTGGGGTAGGGTAAGCCTGTAACAGGACAGAAATTGATGTATGCAAGTAGGTACAAAATTGCCAACTTTGGAAATCAGAGATTTCTTAATTAGGAAATTAGCAGCCTGCTCCATTCTTGCAGCTGGTACACGATTGTGTGCCCACTCAGCAGGCTGCTAGTTTGACATGAACTGCATATTGATAGCAAGGTACAACAGTCAGAAGCATTTTCATCAATTAAGAAGGTGTAATGGCTTCACACCACAGCTCTGGCAATCAGGCCACCCACATTATCTGGATGAAACATTTACAAGTTTCTACAGTAATATTGCACAAGGCATGTGCACATTTGACATTCAATTGTATTGGTTTTTAGGGGTTTTCTATGAGAATATAATAAATTTTGTAGAGACTGAAAAGCTCATGTCAGCAAATCAGCATGGCTTTTGAAAGCATTGCTCGTGTGAAATGCAGTTCGCTCCCTTCTCACAAGATATACTGCAAACTACGAGGGTAACCCCAAAAGTAAGGTCTCCTATTTTTTATAAGTACATAGACCTGTTTATTTCTACAATAGTTTACATCAGTTTACAGCTTGAACATTTAGCTATTTTTCGACATAATTACCATTCCTGTCAATGCATTTCTGTAGATTCTTTTGTATGCTCAAGTCATACCAGCTTGCCACCATGCTGTTCAGAAAATCATGAACCTCTTCTTTCACCTCGTTGTCGGAGCTGAATCGCTTTCCAGCCAAAGGGGTATGTCCAGGTTTCATCACCTGTGACAATAGAGTCCAGGAATTGTCCAGTTTGGCTGCAATGCAGTGAAGAAATGCGCGGGAAGCATCAACTCATTGCTGCATGTGGTCCTCAGTCAGCATGCATGGCACCCATCTTGCACACACCTTCCGGTAGCTCAATGTTTTTATTAAAATTCTGTGAGCGGTGCTTCAGGAAACCTCAGGAACCAACGTGTAAACATCATCCAGGGTGATCCACCAATCTTAATGCATCCTTTGCTCAACCTTCAACACTGTCTCCTCAGAAATTGATGGTCTCCCACTCCTATTTTCGTCATGAATTTTGGTCTGACCAACTGCAAACTCCCTACACCACTTACGAACATTTTTGACATCCATGCACAACTCACCATACACTTCCATCAACTGGTGATGGATTTCAATCTGCACAGTGCCCTTTGCATTCAAAAACCGAATAACTGCGTGTAATTCACACTTGGTGGTAACATCCAATGGGCGCTCCATTCTCAATGGCTGCCAAGCCAAGACTGACTGCCTCAGTGTGGTGTGCACATGTTTATACACAGCATGTGAAGCACTCTTCATAACAGTGCGACCAACTGCCGCACAAACAGAGTTCTGCACTTATTAAAAAAAATGGGAGATCTTACTTTTGGGATTACCCTCATATGTATGAAGTACAACAGGCAGATTCCATGTTTCTAGATTTTCGAAAAGCATTCAATATTTGTAACAGCTCTGATGGATGGCAGCTGGCTTTTAATGTAGAAAAATGTAAGTTAATGTGCATGAGTAGGATAAAAAACCTACAATGTTCAGACAGAACATGAGTAGTGTCCTGCTTGACACAGTCACATCATTTAAATATCTGGGCATAACATTGTGAAGTGATATGAAATGGAATGAGCATGTGAGGATTGTAGTGGGGAAGGCGAATGGTCTACTTGACTTCAGTTTATTGGGAGAAGTTTAGGAAAGGTTTAGAAAAGTGTAGTTAATCTGTAAAGTGGACTGCATTTAGGACACTAGTCTGACCTATCCTTGACTACTGCTTAAGTCCTTGGGATCCACACCAGGTCAGATTGTAAGAAGACATTGAAGAAATTCATAGGTGACCTGCTAGATTTGTCACCAGTAGGTTCAATCAGCAAGCACGTGTTACAGATATACTTCGGGAGCCCAAGTGGGAATCTGTAGCCATATAGACAGTCATTTTTCACTTGCTGTATCTGCAAGTGGAGTAGGAAAGGAAATGATTAGCTGTGGCACAGAGTACCCCTGGCACACACCATATGGTGGCTTGCAGAGTATGTATGTGGATGTAGCTGTATAGTGACACACACTGAAGGTGGTCACACAAGTTTTAATATTTGCAACTGTTGAGGGTATTGGAGGCCCATACCAACCATTACACCATGTCAATCATAAACTACAAGAACTAAATGTAACAGCAATAGATGCAGTGGTGTTCACAAATTTTGAGATTTAGATGAATTTGAGAGTGTGAAATTAATCAGAAACTCTAACAAGAAATGTTTTGTTTCATGAAAAGAAAGAGATCTGACTAAATAATAAGAAATATGTCACATGCATGAGTGAGAAAGATACACACATTTGCAATACAGTATATGTTTTGACAGATCATTTAAACAGGTAACAGAAAGTCCTGTGATTATTTAAGATAATACAAGGGCAATGTTGTAGGTTTGAGTCCTGGTCCTGCACACAGTTGTATTCTGCAAGGAAGTTTACAGTCAGTGAACATACCTCTGCAGGGTGTAGAATGATTCTGGAATACAAATGTTATGTGAGGAATGCAAATAATTTTAGAGCGGAAGTAACAACTCTCCAAATGGTAGAGATGCTAAGGTGTCAACAGGCACACAAACAAGAGTAAAAACTTCACAATCACACACACACACACACACACACACACACACACCTGGAACTTTCTGTTCCATATTTTTTCAAACAATGGATATATGAAACTGAAGAATGCATTTATTTGGATGGGAAAAAAGTCTTTATTTCAACTAATGTACATTCTGTATATGAAATTGTTCTTGTAAATTTGACACTTGGAGATAACTTGAAATATGTTCTCATTGCCTACTATAAGATTGTGTGTAAAGAATTATTTAACAGCAAGGTAATTTCTTTGTTTGTTAAATTAATTTGTGTGCTGAATTTGGTTACAGTATATTACTTGCATTTGAAGAGGGAAAAGAAGAATGGGAAAAATACCAGTAGCCTCAGATGATATGAGCTGCTTACTTAATAACCTTTATTGCATTGTGGAATGAGAAATCATTTTTACCTGAGAACCTTCTACCAGCTGGACAGAGCCATTTATGTCTACAGTTATGATACACACACACACACACACACACACACACACACACACACACACACACACAGTGCTCAGATAACATATTGAGTACATTCATTTTCCATTTTTGAGAAACTTTTCACTTGCTTTCAATATTCAGACTTTATTTGGAGATGGTGGAAAAGTGTGTGTGAGTGCAGGATGAGCAAAGGTAGGGTCACAGGCAGATGTAGAGGCTAGTGTGGTGTAGCGGCTAGCAGAGATTGAGGCCAGGAAGATTACAGGGTTGAAGGAAGCATGTCTTGCAAGAACAAATCCCATTGTATATTTCAGGAAAGCTGGTGTTGGGAGAAGGATTGAGATGTCATGGATTATGCAAAGCCATTGAAACTCAGCATGTGTTGTTCAGCAGTGTGTTCTGCCACAGGGTGGTTAACTCTTCCCTTGGTCACAATTTGTCTCTGGCCATTCATTTGGGTGGACAGCTGGTTGGTGGTCATACCCACTTAAAATACTGTACAGAAACTACAGCAGAGCTGGTATATTACGTTACTGCTTTGACAGCTGTCTCTACCTCTGATGTGATAGGATAAGCTTGTGACAGGACTGAGTAGGCTATGCTGGCAGGTATATTAGACAGGTCTTGCACCTTAGTCTTTAACAAGTTGTACCCATGCAAGACCTGTACTGCACATGCACCCAGCATGTCCTTCTTGATTTCCATCACAAGCTTATCTTACCCCACCAGAGACAGGGCCACCTATGAAATCACTCATCATATTCCAGCTCAGCTATAATTTTGCTCAGCATTTTATGTGGGTGTGACCATCAATCAGTTGTCTACCATCAAATTGTGACCAAGAATAGAATTACTACCTAGTGGGAGAACACATAGCTGAACAAAACATGTTCAGTTTTAATGGCTATTCCTCAACCTGCATCATCTGGATGATACTAATTCTGAACACCATCTTTTCTGAATTATGAAGATAGGAGCTGTCCTCACAACACACTCTACAATCCAGCAGTTGCCCTGTCTTCAGTCTCCACTAGCCTTCCCACATCCACCTCTAGCCCTGCACAATGATCCTCACCTTGTCTGTCCTACACTCCCATAATCTTCTTCACAGTCTTCTTCTTCTTCTGTTCTGTCTTCCCTGCCCAGTGCACTCCCTGTCTGCCTCAGTAGCTGCAGGGCCATCATGCCAGATTGCCAACAGAAGGGGACCGGGTTCAATTCCTCGCCGAGTCAGAGATTTCCTCTGCTCAGAGACTGGGTGTTCTGTTATCATCATTTGATCACTGACATGCAAGTTGCCTAAATGGTGTTGCATAAAAAGACTTACATCTCGTGGAGGAGCCCATTTGATTGAGAGAGAGAATGAGAGGCTGCACTCGCCGTTATAACTCCTCCTTCCTGCAGCCAGAACAAACTCATCAGTAGAACACTCCTATCCCATTTGCCTGCTGCTCTCTATCCTTGCTGTCAGGCTCTTTCCCTCCCACTCTTCACATCTTTCTCCACTTGCCCATTAACATGACACAAACCCTCGTCCCACTCAACCCGCAGAGCTTCCACACTGTAGTCAGCTGGGTCAAAGTAGCTACACAAGTGTATTTGTGTCTATTTATGTCTGTGCATGTAGCTATATCTATGTAAAAGGAGTTGTCCAAAAGCTATCAACATTGTGTTTGTACCTATTGATTACTCAGCACCTCAACTATTTGATTGGTTGTTGATTTTACTCCTTAAATTATAGACATACATTAGAATATTTTATACTTAATATCACACTCCTAGTAGTTTTCTTTATTAACTACTTCACGAAACCTAAATCAGTGGCTGTCTTTTCAAACCATCTTATTCCATTTTGCTCAAAATGCATGTGAGTGCTTTTGTGCTAGTGTTAGGAGCATTGTGGTTTTGGTTTCTTAACTTCCAATTTACTCTTTGGAGTAGAAAAGATCTCAGTACCTCAATTACCTTATAAAATAATAAATTAAAATTGAAAAATATTTCTTTACATTAAGAAGAACTGATAATATATTTGAAAAGGAATTACACACACCAGAGGCACATGAGCATGCACATGCTCTCATTTATTCTGTTTATACATTTATTCAACAATCCAACAGTGTAACCCATTAATTTGACAGGAGTCTCTCTGTACTGTCCAACCTCTAATCCAGGAGTGGTGTGTGTAAGTTAGTCATTTTATTGTTCATATTCTTTTGTGCTCATCTGAGGTCCAATAAAGTTCACCTTCTCTGCTATGATTCCTAAATCCACTACATAGTCTTTTGGGAAGCCTAATTTGCATAGACTATGATCATCTCTATGACCTCTACTTTGCATATCTTTAAAGATTATATACATAATGGTGACTATCAGGTCTCCTTCAAAATTAAACTATTCGTAGTACATCCTAACTTATGTCTCACCACATGCATCAGGGATCTTTTCATTAAAGAGTGGAAATCACACTTCCAGTTTTTAAGACTGCTATTCCTGCTATATTGCCCACATTTGCACCAATGTTTGTCAAATAGGCAGTTGACTCAGATGATCTACTTTTACTACAGGAAATTCTTCTTCTGATAAACTAAGTGCGATAGAAGTGCTAAACCCATTTCCTCTGCTTATCTTAATTAATGACATTTAAAATTAAATTGGGTATGGCAGTAGAACCTCATTTCATACAAATATGTGAAATATTGTTTACCATTGATTGATTCATTGCTAGACTGACTAACTGCTATGGCACCAGGCCTTTATTTGGGGTATAAAGACTATTCCACTTCAGTTTGAAAATTTTCATCAGTTTGTCTTCTCAATACAATACTGCCTGCATTATTTTGTAAATGTATTACCCTTTTGATTCAGCTTATTGATTCACATACATCATCAGATTTCTTTCCTGCCTCATTTTCTGCTTGTCCCAGATTCGTATTCAGGTTTCTCTTTATCCATTTACCTCTTCTGCTCATTCATGGTAGTTTGTGATTTCTGAAGGTTATTCTTCAGAACTTCCATTTGCCATGTAAGATTCTTGAGTGTGTTCTTGTTTTGCAGTGCAGTGTTTTCTACCTGTTTCCAGGAGCAATTGACTCAAGAAGAAATAACATCTAATTTTTACTTATGTCAAGGGGGAAGTGGAGCAGAAACAAATTTATTTTAAGTGAAGCAAAAGATTACATAATAGGGAATATCGTGTATTAAAAGAATGGGACATAATAGTGAAAGCTATATTATTCAAAACATTTCTGTATTTCTATGATTTTTCAAAGTTTCTTGATTACTAAAATTGTACCTACAGTCATTTGAACCACAAAGAACTGCCATACCCTTCGTTTACTATGATTATCATAGAAGTTACTCAAATAGAGTCTCACAGTTTTGATGAATGTTCTTGCTCCTAATTCGTGGCTTTTCTTATATTTTTTTTACATTAACTCTTTTTATCATTATTTTTTACACACAAATGAAAGCCATGTTATTGGTTCATTTTATAACTAAGTCATATACAAGACACTAGTTGCACTCACTTCTGACATAATGTAAGACACAAGCAGTAGTGGGCCCCCCTAAAAAAATAATTTATTATTCCACAGTCAGGTACACACAAGCATAGGAACAGTACAATAAGCAGTAGAACTCATCTGCGGGCCAACACCCGCCACACTGTCATTATATAAGGAATAGCTGTGGTAGATGGTGCAGTAGGTGCTGTGCTGTGTGCACAAGTGATGACACCCTCTGGTGGCCATCATTTGATGCAGGTGTCAGTACAACTGTTGACACATCCATGGTGTCTGCAGTGGGCACCACAAGTGATGACAGCAGTGGCAGAAAGAGATTCTAGACCAGAATTAGTGAGTAGGGACAGAAGTGATGTGGCTGTGGACACCCACAGTGAGTGGCTGGCCCTCCTTGATGTACCAGAATAGAGGAAGGGTGACAAGGGCGCAGGAAGGATCCTGGCATCCCAAATCTTGATGTATTGGAACTGCACTGATGGCAAAGGTGCTGGCTGCAAGGTCAGGGGTGCCAGGGACACACATACTGAGGGACCAGATGGCTCTGGCCTAGCCAGTGGAAGAAGCATAGATGGCAGCAGAGTCTCATGGGAAGGGTTGGCAGCAGGTGTCAGGGTACCAGGCCCAGAGGAGATACCGGAGGTGGTGACATTCACAAGGAGAGCAGGTCTGCTCTCACAGCAGGCTCACTCCATGAGAACTGGACTGGCACTGAGGGAGGAGGCAGAGGTGGAGACAGCAGGAGTCTAGGACTCACAGACCTTGTCCTGGCACAAAGACGCAGCTGACCATGATGGCATGCCACCAGCCCATCACTAGTGCACATCATACAGAGGCCACAGCCATGGCAACTGTGGACCATGGCCTGAAACTATTTCAGTCGGTGGCCAAAGCCCACCCTCAGATCATGGTGTTAGGAGCAAACCGTGACAACGGCCCCATTGATGGACACTGGTGGTGTGGCATGAGAAGGTGGAGAAGGGTGAGGTGTTGACAACCATGGAGCATCTCAGTTGAACTCTGATCCACCCCATTGGTGTAAACCTGCGGTCACTCAAGAAGTGCATCAGACACCATCTGTGGAAGAGTCCATGATGTATTTCTTCATTTGAACCTTGAAGTTGTAGACGGGATGATCTGCCTCAATATTAGATTGAGGGTGTAAAGGAGGAGCAATCATATGGCAAATGGCCTGATGGGCACAGAAATCGTGGAAGGTCTGAGACACAAACTGAGGACAGTTACCCATCTCAAGTGTATACTGCAATAACTCAATAGCAAAACTTTTGAAAAAGGCCTGAACCATAGCTGTGGTTGACATCAAAGGACAGTGGACACTGTATGGAAATTTAGAGAAGGCATCAACAACTGACAACCAATAAGGAGTGACGTAGGATCCCAAGAAATCATCATGGAAACTTTCCGATGGCACTGTTGTGCGAGCCACGGAGAGAATGATGACAATGGCACCACATGTTGTGTAGCACACTGAGAACAAGCAGCTACAAGACGGATAAGTCACTATCAATGCTGGGCCAAAACACATGCTGACAGACCAAACATGATACGCAAGATCCCCAATCCTCCTGATGTAGGAGCTGAAGCACATACCTTCAGAGGATGCCTGGGACCACAACCCTGGGAGACAACCCAACAGCAGCTAACAGAATAACACCCTCAAACACTGGAAGGTGGTGACAAAGGGCACAGTAGTTACCTAAATGATCAGGATCCCTGCCAGGAGGCTTGTCCAGCCACCCATACTGAACAAGATGAACAACCAACACAAAACCAGGTCAGCAGCAATAGCAGCTGTGATCCAGGAGCCTGTAATAGCAAATCCTTCCACTGTGCATTGCATCTCAACATCTAAGTTAAAAAACAAAGAGCCCATCCTGATCAAAAGTAGAATCCGCCCCAACAGAAGCCAGAACAGCACATTGACACTGACATGCTGTAGAGTAGGCCAAAAACATGTTTCATAGTTGTAGTGAGACAGAAACACTGCCAAGCATTGGAGACAATGTGCAAGAAAGCAGAAGTATTAAACAACAAAATCAAAGGCTTTTCGTCAGTAGTGAAGTGGAACTTAGACCCATACAAGAATACATGAAACTTTTTGAGACCGTAGACAATAGCCAGTGGTTTCCTTTCAACTTGCTAGTAGCTGTGCTGAGCACAATTAACTGTTTTCGGTTCATAAAATTTCAGATATTCAGAATCATCCTCATAGTGAGGTGTAAGAATGGTCCTGAGCCCATACTGGGATGTGCCATAAGCAAGACTAGGTGGTGGCCAGAATCGAAGTTAGCCAAAAAGGGAGCAAAATGCAATTTATATATATGAAGATGGTATTTGTTCTTTCAGACATGTTTAAAAGAACAGATACCATCAGTGACTCTGCAGCTCGTTAGAATGAAATTACAATGAAATTAATACCGTTAGATGCATACAGGCATTGATATAAGCGAAAGGGGACAGTTGAAAACGTGTGCCCCAACCAAGACTCAAACCTGGGATCTCCTGCTTACATGGCAGATGCTCTATCCATCTGAGCCACCAAGGACACAGAGGATAGTGCGACTGCAGGGACTTATCTCTGGCATGCCTCCCATGGGACCCATATTCCCAATTTAATGTCCACACACTACATTCATAGTGCCCCTGCCCATTACACTCATTACTCATGGCAGACAATCTTACCGAGTCCCATAAGAGTTCGGGCGATGCATGTGCATCTGCACAGAAGAAGGTCAATAGCTGGTTAGCCTTAACTATTTATGTATGAAGATGGCATCTGTTCTTTTGGACATGTCCAAAAGAACAGACACCATATCCATATAAGTATATAGTTCTGGCAATACCGGCCATGACCTTCTTCTTCTGTACGGATGCACACATATTACCCGAACTCTTACGGGACTTGGTAAGAATGTCTTCCACAAGTAATGATTGTGTTGGGTAGGGACACTACGAATGTAGTGTGTGGATGTACAAGGTGAGAATATGGGTCTCGCAGGAGGCGTGCGTGAGATAGTCCCTGCAGTTGCACTATCCTCTGTGCCCTCAGTGGCTCGGATGGATAGAGCGTCTGCCATGAAAGAGGGGATCCCGGGTTTGAGTGCCGGTCTGTGCACAGATTTTCACCTGTCCCCGTTGATATATATCAACGCCCGTCAGCAGCTGAAGGTATTAATATATAACTCTCATTTCATTCTAAACAGCTGCAGGTCATGTCCAAAAGAACAGACACCATATCCATATAAGTATATGGTGACAGAAAGACTTTACACCTTCCTGAGAAACCTCAACCCTAAATAGACAATTGATGGCTGCAAAATGTGAGATTTTGCCAAGTTGTACTTCAACTCAACAGTCTGTAAGACAGTGAACAATGAGCATAGTGTGGAAAGTATTTGTCTGTGGATGCAAGTGTCGCAACAATGTTATCAAGATGGTTGATGCACACCAGAATGGACATCAATTCATCCAAAAAACGCTGAAAACTGACAGGGGTGCTAGCCACGCTGAATGGGAGGTGCTGTTGTTGGTACAATGTGAAGGGTGTGTTAATCACATGGAGCCATTTCAAGTCCTCATCCAACAGAACCTGTTAACAGGCATCAGATAAATCAGTCTTAGAAAAAAAATTGGGCAGTAACTGACCCTAATGGGTCAATGGGTATGTGATAATGATAGATTGAGCATTAATGGACACTTTAAAGTTACCACAGAGTTGAAGCTGACCATTCAGTTTCTTAACAGGCTGAATGACCCCCAACAATATCAGTCTATCACATTTGGACTGTGTTTGATCACACAAGGCCACTGGAATAGAGAATGCATGGAAGAAACATCGCTATGCTGTAGGTTTCAAAGTAATTTGGGCCATAAAATTAGTGGCACAACCTAACCCACCAAAGAGAGAGAGAGAGAGAGAGGGGGGGAGAGAGAGAGAGAGAGAGAGAGAGGGGGGGGAGAGAGAGAGAGAGAGAGAGAGAGAGAGAGAGAGAGAGAGAGAGAGAACACAAGGAATATAACTGCTGGCAAGCTGCATTTTTTTCTCCTTGATGCTGCTGTATGACTACTAGGGTCTGCGATCTTATTACTTTATGCAGGTCTTAGTGCTTCACACAGCAGCGCCTATAACCACCACTGCAAAGGAAGTTTGTGCTATGCAGTTGAGACCATAGGCACTGTTACCCATGCAGCACCATGGAGTTCATTTGCCCGCTTTTTGGCATTATTTTTTATTTACATTCAGCAATTACTGTTATTTTTAAAGGAAAATTCATTAATTTGGAAGTAGGGAATTATAAATTTATGGTGTAATTCAAGAAGAGAATAAAAAGAAGACAGGGAAGAGTAGATGTAGATGTCCCTTCATCAGCAGTACCATTGGGCCTTCATGGCCTGTTCGGGAGGAGTTTAGTTTTAGTTCATCAGCATCACCCAGGGAAGGTACTTGGTATTGAATTTCAAGTCCAGTGTCTCCATGTGGTACTACACATTTTAGTATTATCTGAATGAACATCACTCCTCATGAATATTTGATTTGTTCAGTCCATGGATTTCTAATCTAATATATGTTGGTGTTGTTTGTTAGCATGCTGTGTGACTTAATGTTTCTAAGGTTACATAAAAACAACTACTACTAGGTTAGTTAATAAACAAATTTTGTATGGCTTTGTAACAATATCCTGCCTCATTGTTATCTAATTAAGTTATGTACAGATGTTATGTGGCCATAGAAAGAAATAACAACCCACAACTAGCCAAATTATTAATCTTGTAAAAATATTCCAAGCACCACATACAGTGAATCAACTGATGTGGTGCCGAACACCCCAGATAGTCTGCCAGTAAAGGACCTGGTCATAAATGAGGTATACTGCATCTGCAATTGAAAAACCACAAGCATCGAAAGCATCCAGTCCAAGGAAATTGTTGGCACCAGCATAATCTGCTACCAAAAAAGTCATGGAATGAACCACCTATTTATACACAATGAGAGCAAAAAAAAATTGCCTCAAAATTGGAATATGCTGCTTATTGTAACTCACCAATTGTTGAGTAACAAGAGACAACACCAGAGATGTTAAGTCCTCATAAATTGGGGAGTTCAGCAGTATCACAGTTGCACCTGTGTCCACTTGTTGCCACAGCACTTTGTCCACCACTCACACTTCAATAAATAGCTTGTTAGTATGAGTTAGCACTGGAAATACACAATTAACATCCCTACCGATATCCACAGGATAAGGCTGGAAATGACACCCAGATGCTATATGTACTTCATTTCTGCAGTTGTTGCAGGTCACCCAGTGCTTGGGGCATGATGCTCTGTCATGTTGCATGATGCAGTATGGGTAAGATTGGAGCACTGAGCACTGCTGTTGTTGTGGTTTTTGTTGTTGTTTATCGTGTTGCTAGCCAGTGCAGCGTGGAGGCAGTGGTTGTACTACTGCTGCGTCATCTACCTCCTGAGAACTAACAGATGCCCAATGATCAGGAACAGCAGCTACCATCGTGATGTCACACCCAGCCTAAATATGACTGCCAGCAGCACACAAAACACTTTGAAAGACTGAGCAACATTTAATACTTCATCAAAAGACAGATTTTTGCACTGCAGCATGTGTTGATGAACCTCCTCATTGGGAGGCAACCAAATGGTGGCATAATGGACCATCGAATCAGCATGCAAATCATGATGGGCATCAGCAACAAAATGACATTTGCAACTGAAGCCATGGAGTTTGGCACCCAAGCCCAGTAGGACTGGTGGGGCTGTTTATGACAATGATAGAACTTCACACACGCCCCAGTGTCACTGGTGCATTCACAGCAATAATTAGAAATTCATCGAACAAAAGTGATGCCAGTTCCTGGAGCAGGAACAACTGATAAATAGAAGGGGACAGCCTAGAAAGAAACATAGCCTCTCACACACTAGTATCAGTGACACCAAAAGCAAGGAAGTGTTGCTGAAGCACTTCTTGTAAACTTCCTAGTCTTCAGCCACATTGTTGTAAATGGTAACGGACAGTGGGTACAAGAGTGATGTGGAAGACTGCACAGCCAATGTAGTTAACAAATTTGTAATAGCAATCGTAAGAGGCTGTGGCAACTTGAGGAGAGAAGCAGTGAAAGTAGGTGGATTACACCATGAATAAAAATTACTAGTGCCAGAAGAAAGGAATTCTACAATGAGTTAAAATCAAACAGAAATTATGATTTTGTTATGTACATCAAATGATATCAAGCTGTACTCAGGAAAGTTGTTGTAGCATCTAAAAAAATGACCAATAATGTTTCAACCACTAACACATTAATAAGACAAAATCAGTGTAGTCAGCTGTTTAGTCAGAATGAGATACCAAAGTTAAAGGTCACGAGATTTCGAAAATTATATTTGAAAACAATATTGTAACAAACACTGTTCAGATGTCAAATTGTTTTAATAAGTTCTTCTTAAATGTAGTAAGGTTGGATGTAGATACTGCCTATCAAGACAATGTAAATTTCATAAGCTTAGAAAATACCCCAAACACATCTTTTAAACAGTTTGAAAAAATCACCCAAATGAATGTGGAAAATGATATTTTATCTCTAAAAAACAAAACCTCATGTGCTTGGGATGAAATACTGACATTTGGAATCAAAAGAGTGTATGATATCATTTCATAACAACTGTCAGTTAACATAAACCAATCCTCTGAGTAAAGTTGTTATCCAAATGTGTTAAAGTATGCTGACATAAAACCACTATTCAAAAAGGGATTGATAGAAGATGTGGGGAATTACCACCCTATCTGTCTTGTGCTGGTGCCCTCTGAAGTGTTTGAAAAGAATGCAGTGAAACAGATTCCAAAATTTCTTACTGTAAATGACATAGTTTTTAAAACTAGTTCAGATTCCTACAAGGAAAAAGCACTGTGTATGCGATCAGTGAGTTTGCTCTGAAGTTATGCTCCTCATTAGATACAAGTAGAAAGGGTCCCAGGAATATTCTGTGATCTGATAAAAGCTTTTGATTCAGTGAACCAATCCTTACTTCGACAAAAATTACATATATACGGCATCAGAGACACCACTTCGCAGTGATTCACCTCTTACCTAACAGATACAAAAAAAAAAGAGTAATCACAACATATAATTAAAGAAATTACTTCTCAAAATAGAAAACAATTGCCAAGGAGTCCTGCAGGGTCTGATATCTGGTTCCTACCTGCTCTGTTTCTACATGAATGACTGCCACTTGCTACTGATGCTCATTCAGTTTTATTTGCTGATGATACATCAACTATAATTAAAAATGAGGTGACTGAAAGAATTCTGGATAGTGTCATAATTACCTTAGAGGAACCTGAATCTTGGTTCCATCAAAATGAACTGAAACTAAATGTAACTAAAACCAAAATTATGCAATCAGTGGAATCAGCTAAATCAGTAGAATGAAGGGAAATAAAGGTAACTTGCAATGATCAGGATATCACAGAAGCAAACCACATGAAGTTCTTAGGTCTAAATCTTCATAAAAATTTAAAATGGAAGGTACACATTGACTGCTTAACAAACAAACGTAATAGCCTAGTTTTTGCAAAGTATATTTTGTCAGCCACCACAAGCATAGACATCAGAAAGGTAATCTATCACTCTTGCTTTGAGTCAGTTACTCGTTATGGAATAATGTTCTAGGGAAATTGAGCAAACATCATGACACTCCCAGTATTTTTTTTAAAGAAGAAACATCTGTGTTGCCAAACAATAGTTATCATGCCAGCCACTGCTAAAAAATCTAAAAATACTGTCTATTCTTTCCCTTTACATATATGAGGCATTATTGTTCTTATATAAAAATCAACATACTCTATATTCTTTACATTTTGACCACCACAGCACTCATAATAGGGATAATTTTAAACTCCCAACACACTGTTTAACACTCTGTGCACAAACATAAGAGTATATGGAGTTAAAAATTTACAATCAAATAAAAGGCAGTAATATATTTAACATGGAGTTAGGTTCACTGAAAAGATTACTCTATACCTGTCTGGTGGAAAAGTCTTACTATTCTACCAAAGAATTCTTTGAGGACAGTTTTACACTTTGAACAACGAAATTATACATTTACTTTTGTATACTGGGAACTGTAGTATGTAATTGTGCAGCAATATCTCACAAAAGTATATAAAATATTGTAAAAATCCTGACATGTCCCCGAAATGTGCACTGTAACTATCGTCATATCGTGTGTTTACAAACGGAATGCGAAGAAGAATGCACGACTTCTTCATTAAAATATGATCTTATGTTAGCTAAACTATATGTAGAGAAGCTTGAATCAGTGATAGATAGTGTACAGAAGCTGGAAGAAGTGATAGACCATTCAAAGGGTAGTGAAACGGTTGTAAACGAACAAAACGGTAACTTTATTAGGCCTAAAAAGTTTTGTCGTGTTAATCGTAACGGAAACAACTTTCGTCTGCCACAAGCAAATAAGTTTGAATTTTTAACGTGTGATGAATATGAAATATGTGAAAAGAGCCAAAGAAAGGAAGTATTTTCATCAAATGCAGCGACCACAAATCATTTCAGTAGGCCTACGAAGTCCTGTAATAACAAGAAAGGAAATACCATAAAATACATGGAACATACTTATCGTGCAAACAAGATAGCTACCAATACAGGTAAGAAGAAAAAAGAAGATATTTTCATACTTTCAGACAGTCATGGAAAGGGCTTAGCCGACATTTTGTGTAACATGCAAACTATATTCAAGGTTAGTGGAATAACGAAACCGGGGGCCCCCTTGCGCGAAGTTTTAAAAGACTGTGAACATTCTTTGAAGCTTGGAAGCAACTGTCTAATAATAGGAGGTGCTAATGATGTTTATAGGAACGAGGGCAAACTCGCCACAAGAGCTCTAAGAAGTACATTACAGAAAATTACAGATGTTAACTTCTTCATTGCCAGTATCCCACAAAGACATGATCTTATAGAAGAATCCTGTGTCAACAAAGAAATCACAGTTACTAATAGGAAATTTGAGAAAATCTGCCGAAGCCTCCCAAATGCCACATATGTGGACGTACCATCCACAGAGAGAAGTCATTTTACAAGGCATGGGCTTCACAGAAATAAACTCGGAAAATCATTCATTAGTCGAGAAATCCTTAATGCAGTGAAGGCAGTTAAGGACAAGAATAGCACGACCATACCACTTCCACCACCAAACACAGCAACTGAAAATTTCCAACAAGAAAATGAAACTGAATCACTGACAACAGGTCCAGCACTAGAATCTCCACTTTCGTCACAAACAGCTGAGATAAATGAGTCAACTAGGACAGAAGTTTCCAAAGCAGCTGCAGCAGTAGCAGCTACATACTACGCAACTGCATCATTAACAAGAAAAAAAACGCCTGATGTGCCAACAGCCAATGACCTTTCATCAGTATTGGCCGCTCCTCAGTCTTCAACAGTGAAAGACTTTTCACCAGCTTCACCATCATCATCAGTAACAGAAGCAAACAGAAGAAGCACAAGAACCAGGAAACTTTCAACTCTGCAGGATTTTTGGTACCCGGCCTCAGTTACAAGACTAACATAAGGCAGATACCCTCAGATACACCAACTTCCAAGTCAAACCGGCAACAGACTCACCTCCACTGTCATCAACAGAAGAATAACCATGCCACCAGCTCATCTGAAGGATTTTTTAGCATCAGGTCTAAAGGGAAAGGTGCCACCAAGATAAGTGAAAACAAATACCTAACAGTGTTTCACCAAAACATTCAAGCCATAAAGAACAAAGCACAACAGCTAGAAGTAGAATTGGAAAAATTTGATAGCCAAATTTTGTGTATCACTGAACACTGGTGCAAAGGGAAGCAAATTGAACACATTGCATTAGCCTCATTTGACCTTGCATGTTACTATAGCAGAATCTCAATGAATGGTGGAGGTTCATGTATCTATGTAAAAAAAGGTATGTCATTTAAAGTAAGATATGATCTTTTAGATCTAGGTGAGGACAAACATTTCGAACTTTCCGCTGTTGAAATAATAGGACCTGGCATAGCAAAAAAATTAGTCATATTTTGTGTGTACCGCTCTCCTAGTGGAGACATTGATATATTCTTCTCAAAACTGAATCAAAGCTTAGACAGGGTTTCTGGACCAAAAGCAAATGTAATTATCTGTGGTGACTTAAACATTAATATGATGAAGCCTGATAAGGCTAGCAACATATATGTGAATATTCTAAGCTGTTACGGAATATCCTCCCTTGTTAATTGTCCAACTAGAATAACGAAAGAATCCTCCTCATCTATAGATCATGTAGCTACAGATATTGATAGTAAAAAATGTCATATTGTTGTCCAAAACCTGGGCCTAGCAGACCACCTCTGCCAGATCTTAAAAACTAACATTCATGTAGAAACTCCTCCTAAACTTTGTACATACAAAAGAATGTTTTCCAAATCAGCCCTGCATCAGTTTAAATCCCAGCTAGAATATGAAGATTGGAGGGAAGTCTATGCAGAAACCAACGCAAATCAGAAATTTATCAAGTTCATGTCAATTTTTAAACTCAGATTTGAAGAGATGTTTCCCAAAACTCTTTATCAAATTAAAACTACAAAGAGAAATCAGTGGGTGACTACAGGTATCAAAAAATCCTCAGAAACTCTTAGATATCTCAACTCCATAAAAAATAATCAGTCTAACCCAGAAGTTCTGCAATCCTACAAAAAGTACAGGAAAATTTACAGAAAGGTGTTGCTAGCCGCAAAAAAACTTTCAAACAACAAAATATTACTTGAAGCTGAAAACAAGAGCAAAGCAGCCTGGAACATCGTCAAACAGGAAACATCTAACTCTGCTAAAAAGGACCTCAATTCACATATTAAAAACAAAGATGTACCAGTAGGTAACCCTAAAAAATTAGCTGATTTTGTAAACTCATATTTCAGTAGTATTGCAAAAAAATTACAGCAGAAATTTCCAGATACGTATGATTTACCTACTCAGAACCAGCCAACAAACTCAATGGTGCTCTTGCCAACTACAGAAAGGGAAGTGGCACTAGTAGTACACCAACTAAAAAATAAAACTTCAGTAGGACTTGATGAAATTCCAGTCTGCGTAATTAAAGATTGTATAGACTCCATAAAGGGCCCATTAACAGACATAATTAATGAATCTTTCGAGTCTGGATACTTTCCGGAGTACCTAAAACAAGCAAAAGTTATACCTATCCTTAAAAACGGAGATGTGGAAAATGTAGAGAACTACAGGCCGATCTCTATACTGTCTATCATTTCTAAAATAATAGAAATACTAGTCAAAAAGAGACTGCTAAATTACCTGAATAAATATAATCTTCTTTCCAATGACCAATTTGGTTTTAGGCCCGGAAAAGGCACACAATATGCTATAGCACAGTTCACTAAAGCAATTTTAGAAGCACTGGACAAAGGTGAAAATGTAAGTGGTATCTTTTTAGACTTGTCCAAGGCCTTTGATACAGTTGACCACAAAATCTTACTTCATAAATTAGGGCAAATAGGAATAAGAGGTGTGACAAAGAAGTGGTTCAAATCATACTTGGAAAACAGAGTTCAACGAGTTGAGATATCACAAGTTTCAAACAATTCCCTTATAAAACACCTGTCTGACCCAGAAAATGTGAATATAGGCGTCCCACAGGGAAGTGTATTAGGCCCAATATTGTTTCTTATATACATTAACGACTTCCCACAAAGTATCAGACATGGCGAAAAAATACTTTTTGCTGATGATAGCAACATAGTAATAACAGGTGAAAATCCAACACAACTGTCAGAAAGAGCAAACGAGGGTCTCAATGATGTCCACAACTGGTCATTAAAAAATAAAGTAACCCTAAATGTAAAGAAAACTAACTATATTAACTTCCAATTGAACAAAAAACACAATGTCACTAGAATAAAAGTTAATAATAATGAATTAGAATGTGTAACAAATACCAAATTCTTAGGAATGAATGTAGACAGCCAACTGAAATGGACAAACCATGTCAACATTTTGGCAAAGAAATTATCCACAGCATGCTATGCTCTTAGAATCCTTGCACCGGTATGCAATAATACCTGTCTTAAAATAACATATTACGGATATCTACACTCAGTCCTCAGCTATGGGATCATGTTTTGGGGAACAAGTGCCAGTAACATACAAACTGTGTTCAAAGTACAAAAAAGAGCCATAAGGATAATAACAAATAGCAACAACAGGGCCCACTGTCTAGAATTATTTAGAAAGCTAGGAATTCTAACTGTTTCTTGTGAGTATATCTTTCAGAACATAATGTTCATTAAGAAAAATCTTAACATGTACAACACAAACAGCCTAATACATGACCATGAAACAAGAGCTTGTCACCACATCCATCTAGATAGAAAGAACAAGGCAAAGACGCAAAAAAGTATATTTTACGATGGGATAAAACTGTACAACAAATTACCACAAGAAATTAAAGAAATAAATGAGCCCCTCACTTTCAGACAAAAGCTTAAAACCTTTTTAGTAAGTAAAAGTTTTTATACTGTAAAAGAATATTTAACATAGATGTAGATTATTAGCAACATATGACATTATCACCAAAATATTATGTAATTATAAATATGTGTATGACTAGTTATGAAAACTACACAAAATATGAGAAACCTGTTTAATTGTAAATGTAAATGTGTGCTCATGTGTTGTAATCTGACGACATCCATACAATATTTATTGTTCCACGGATGAATAAATAAATAAATAAATAAATAAATACCTCAAATCAACACTGATTTGAGAGTGTATGTTAGGAGACGAATAAATCTATCTATTTATCTATCTTTCTATCAGTCATATGAGAACTGAGGAAACAGCCAAAGAACCTGAGCACATGGAAGTGAACACCACACTCATCACCTGTTATGTTGTAATGGAAGATGCAGGAAATAGTGTGGTCACAAAGAACAAGAGTTTATTAATCCATAGTCTAGTACACACAAGCATAAAAACAGTACAATAAGAAGCAGAACATGTATAAGGACAAGCACCTGTCATACTGTCATTATATAGGGAAGAGCTCTGGAAGAGGCCACAGCAGATGCCACGCCATCTGCACAAGATGTGGGCAGCCTTTTGTGGTCAACCCATGCAGATATTGATGGCAGTGTGTATGAATGTGGTGCACTGACAGCCATATCTGCAGTATGTATCCCAAGTATTATATACAGGGTTATAGCAATTTCCTCAGACACTACTAGTTTTTATTCCTTATTCCATTTTCAACAATTGTGTACATGTATTAATCAGTATCTTATGATTTGCTTAGTGACTGATGGTATTCCTACTGCTTCTGTGATAATATGCAGATACTTTGGCTGAATTCATAATAATTAGTGCTGTATTCATTACTGTATGATGTGATGATCCAGATGATTTTGTTGAGACAGATATTTATATACAATTTTTTACTGCTGACTTTTCCCGTAACCCAAGATGGGCACTGGTTTATTCTGTGCAATGACTGCTGTATATTTTTCCTTCTATTATCATTTTCTCAGGTGGCACTTTAAATTCCTTATCATATGACTGAAACTGTCAAAGAATTCCACATTGTTTTTCAATTCCTGACTGAAATTACCACATCCTAAAACTTACAACAGTATGAAGAATGCAGAACAGAAAAATGCTTGGGAGGAAATGAACACTTTCATTAGAGAGTAAATGACTGGTTTGGTAACACAATGTGGGATCCTGACTACTCATGTAATATAGGGTGCCTTGGAAGCTGCTTTTTTGGACAGCTTAACAACAATTTAATCAAATCTTATTAATGGAGTTTATTACAAAAGTGTTAAATTGACAATCAAATAATCAGTGTCCTTCAATACATACAATTTCCACGCAAGCAAATCACACAAGTTCATAAGTCACTGCTATACAGTTTATATCACAGCTGGTCTTCTAGCACCAATCTTCTAGTGTGGCTCTTAAAGTGTGACTGAGGCTAGCTCGAGCAGCACTTATATTTTCTTTGCATAGGTGCTGCTTATGGCGTGGTGTCAACCTAGTCAGCATTCTATTGGCTGATGTTGTCTCACAGCCTTCTCTGCTGTTACATTTCGGGCCAACGTTGTTACGCTTGATGTTACACTGGAACACATTACATGTGAACTATTTATAGCTCATGTCGGTTAAGATTTATGAACCATATTCATGAACTCCATTCCAAGTCAGACATATTAAGAACTATAGTTGTAGAATAAAAATGCACAATTTATAGGCACAGGAAATGTGTAAGAAAGTAGCCATTGAATTCGATTAACTGCTCTAAAACTAAACTCTGTCCAAACAGGCCATGGAAGGCCAAATAGTACTGACTGACCATGATGTCATCATGAGCCTCTAGGTGTCACTGGTTGCAGATATGCAGTAGCATGCGGTCAGCTCACTGCTCTCCTGGCCGTTGTCAATTTTCATGACCAGAGATACTACTTCTAAATTTGCCTCACAAGTACTGAGTGCACCCTGCTTGCCAACAGTGCTCGGCAGACTGGATGCTCACCAATCCCAGTGGTATCCAAGCCTGACAGCATTTAACTTTGGTGATCTGACAGGAACCGGTGTGACCGCCGTGGCAGAAGCCATTGGCTAACTGCTGTAAATTTTAGTCATAAAATGATTATGTCCCTTGATTACTTAATGTTATCTCCTCTCATTTAGTGTTAGAACTTAGTGCTGGCAACAGTATTCTCATTTAATCTGAAATCTCTTCTTATGTACAAATTTCATGTTAATGCAAGGTACGTTTTGTATTCTTTCTGTAGCATTGTACGTAAGATTATGCTAGACTTGAAGTAAACTATGGTACTCATTTTACCTTTCATTATTCGTCCCAATATCTTAAATTCCAGATCCCATGACTCCCAGAGTTGGTAATTTGATAAAAGGGAATTTACATCAGTGTCATTGGCTGTTATATCATGGGACGGTGGCAGGTGTCCAAAAATATCAGTTATGGTATAATAAAAGCTAAAGAAAGAAAAGACATGGACACTTCTCTCAAATAATGTCAAAGTGGAGAAAGCAAAATTTGTTATGTTGGGCTTTATACCAGATACCTGGTACTAGTTACATATCACTGCTCACAATAGTATAGGCTCAACACTGTGTAATTAAATCACATTACCTGCTTTGGTGCTCTCAGTAGTTGATATCTCTTCTTTTTTTAGATGTGGCTGGCTTTTGGCAACAGCAGGATAGTCTCAATAATGTAGCTCACACACTATTTAAAGTTGGAGATAAATCTCATTCACTTCCAATTTGGTCATATTCATGTGTGACCATTTCAGGTTTCACAAGTCTCTTTTGTAAGTAGGTAAGGTAGAATTACTTACTGTACTTTACAGTTCTGGTTATAGAGCTTTTGTGCAGTAAATCTACAAAATACTAACTGTAATTCATTGTGGCAAAGGACAAACAACCTAAATCTCACAAGTGCAGTCACAATGCTGAGTCACAGAATAATTTCCCCAGATCAACAAGATTAGGTAGAATAGCATCATCTCATGATAAGCATGGTGCGCACATTTTAGTTATTGTAGAACGTCTGCTTCATAATTAAATTATACTTTGAAGAACATTGTCAAATTGATGTGGTGTGTTTGCTTCCTGATTACAGACTTTAAGACACAAATATTTTTTCATACATAGTTGTTACACCATTTTCATCACACCAAGGACTTTTTCATACTAAAGGGGATGTATTAGCATCATGTTAAGACAGGTACAAACTGTAAAACAGTCTGACATAATTATATTAATGACTGCTCATTGGTTGCAGACTTTTTGATACTGTATTGCTACTCAAGTTAGCTCTAAGGCCTGACTTTAAAGATTAGTTATACACAGATATATAGTGTTTACTTTTTGATAGCAGATTTCTACATAGATAGATGTTGTTCAATGTAATTCTCATGGCAGACATTCCAGACTATTTGCACATAGATGTTTAGCATTTACTTTCAAACAACAGACGTAATTTTGGGGGTAGGGTGGCTACTGAAAGACAGGCATAAGAAAATGATGTGGCTTCATGTTTTAAAAACTGGTGAAATTAGATTTTGCTGTTATGTGTGAACTATAAGACTTTAGTGTTGTCTGCTTCATGAAAAATTTTGAAGGTTAGTCAATTATGGAAGTATACTGAACAAAATCATGCTCATATTGTTTGAAATCCTCTACTTATGAGTATGGCATGCATCTTGAAAATAATCTTTTATGATTGTAAATCTGGAAGCATCTGGAAGTTCAGCCAACAGTGGCAAAGGCTACAGAATGTAAATGCTGTTTTCCACTTGCAGTTAGCAGAAGCATGATATCATTTAGCACTGTGGTACACAGGCACCATAAATGTCCTCTAGGTACAACATGACCGGCCACATTGATATCATTCACTGATCATTATCAGAGTGAGTGAAAGAAGAATTCATTCCAATGTGTTATGGTGGAATGCTTATTAGTAGAGGCTCATCTTTCTGCAGATGAGACTCAGTTCAGTTTCCATACTGTCAGCATACATTTTGGTTCAGGTACAAACCATAACATGTCATGATCCATCAGATATCCATAAAAGTGGTGTCTCTGATGGGACATATCAGTGTATGGAGTATTTATTAACATATATAAGTGGGTAGATCAGAACGTACTAAACCGAGAATTTGCTAAACTACAGACAGGTGTGTAAAAATGGCAGGAAATCCTTAGCATTCAGGCAAAGTCTTTCATCAGGGCTAACAAATGCACTAAACACTTCCATGTCTTTAATATGAAACAGTGGGTACACTGGACTGTAAAGGAGACATTCTAGATCCACACTTGCAACATTATGATGATACAGTCGCTAAGCACTTCATCACGCAAGATGACAAGAACAATTCAGCACTTAGATCAGTCAGCTGTCTTTTAATGTAAATTCCTTTATAAACCTCCAGTGGACATGTTAATGCTGCAGTCCTAGAGACCACACCTTCACTGTGTTGACAGCAGGTCTGCAACAACAGTGGCATTTGCTTTGTATGGATCTTCTAGATACTGTCACTAACAGCATTCCTCAACTCTCTATGCAATATTGCTGCTTAGGCTAATCACACTATCCAGATAGATAAAAGACTTACCATCATGCAGCCATGGATCATGCAGCCACGTCTCGATCCCTGGGTCAACAGATGGGGCCGTTTGCAAGATAATAACCAACTGCATGAACAGTTCGACAATGTTTACAGCAGCATGGACTATCAACTCAAAGACCATGACTGCAGTTACCCTTGACACTGCATTACAGAAAGGAGCACTTGCGATGGTGCACTCAAAGATGAACCTGTGTGCACGAGTGGCAAAACATAATTTTTTCAGATGAACCCAGGTTCTGTTTACAGCATCGTGATAGTCGCATCCGTGTTTGGCGACATTACGGTGAACACACATTGGAAGCGTGTATTTGTCATCGCCATACTGGCGTATCACCCAGCGTGGTGGTATGGGGTGCCATTGGTTACACGTCTTGGTCACCTCTTGTTCGCATTGACGGCACTTTGAACAGTGGACGTTACATTTCAGATGTGTTACGACCCATGGCTCTACCCTTCATTTGATCCCTATGAAACCCTACATTTCAGCAGGATAATGCACGAGCCCATTTTGCAGGTCCTGAACGGGCCTTTCTGGATACAGAAAATGTTCGACTGCTGCCGTGGCCAGCGCATTCTCCAGATCTCTCACCAATTGAAAACATCTGACCAATGGTGGTCAAGCAACTGGCTCGTCACAATATGCCAGTCACTACTCTTGATGAACTGTGGTATTGTGTTGAAGCTGCATCTGCAACTGTACCTGTACAGCTCTGCTTGACTCAATGCCCATTGTAATTCTGTCAGAGACTGCAAAGGACCTGGAAGAGCAGTTCATTGGAATGGACAGTGTCTTGGAAGGAGGGTGAGTACACACCAACGAAAGCAAAACAAGGAAAATGGAATGTATTCTAATTAAATCATGTGATTCTGAGGGAATTAGATTAGGAAATGAGACACTCAAAGTAGTAAATGAATTTTGCTATTTGGGGAGCAAAATAACTGAAGATGGTCGAAGTAGAGAGGATATAAAATGTAGACTGGCAATTGCAAGGAAAGCATTTATGAAGAAGAGAAATTTGTTAACATCGAGTATAGATTTAAATGTCAGGAAGTCGTTTCTGAAAGTATTTGTGTGGAGTGTAGGCGTGTATGGAAGTGAAACATGGACGATAAATAGTTTAGACAAGAAGAGAATAGAAGCCTTCCAAATGTGGTGCTACAGAAGAATGGTGAAGATTAGATGGGTGGACCACATAACTACTGAGGAGGTATTGAAAAGAATTGGGGAGAAGAGAAATTTGTGGCACAACTTGACTACGAGAAGGGATCGCTTGGTAGCACCTATTCTGAGGCATCAAGGTATCACCAATTTAGTATTGGAGGGCCGCGTGGAGGGTAAAAATCGTAGAGGAAGATCAAGAGATGAATACACTAAACAGATTCAGAAGGATGTAGGTTGCAGTAGGTTCTGGGAGATGAAGAAGCCTGCTCAGGATAGAGTAGCGTGGAGAGCTGCATCAAACCAGTCTCTGGACTGAAGACCACAACAACAACAACGACATATACTCTCAGACTCACTCCCATGTCTTATTCCTGCGTAGATACCTTTGCGTAATTCCATTCTCACAAAATACTGCGTAGCATATTCGATCCTACAACATTCAAATCCCATCATAAACCCAGGAAGATCCTGTCATATTACGACAACCCTCGCAAATGCTCGCTCTTCTGTACCGATACCCATACCCCTAAAATTATTTCTCTTTTCACACCCAGCTTACACCATCTTTGTCACATTCTCATTCCACACACTCAAGTTATACAGATATGCTTGACGAACAACAGTGCCAATGTCAATACTGTCAACATCAACAACATGTGCCGGCCGCAGTGGCCGTGCGGTTCTAGGCGCTACAGTCTGGAGCCGAGCGACCGCTACGGTCGCAGTTTCGAATCCTGCCTCGGGCATGGATGTGTGTGATGTCCTTAGGTTAGTTAGGTTTAATTAGTTCTAAGTTCTAGGCGACTGATGACCTCAGAAGTTAAGTCGCATAGTGCTCAGAGCCATTTGAACCATTTTGAACAACATGTACATCACGACGGACACAAATGAAGTCTTCCTCACCACATCATGATCATCAGATCATAATTATTTAAGCCAGTGTTTACTCTATTTTAGTGTTTTAATGCACGATTTTTAGTTAGTGTAACGTGTGTGGATCAAGAACTGGCAGTAAACGAGTGGCGGCCGTCACATAATCGCAAGAATTATAATAATGGGGTAAAAAGGAGACGCATAATGGACTGGAGCTAGTCCCTTTCGTAAGTATTGTTAGATGCGTTTTTTAGGTGACACAGCTTGCACATGACTTTAATGACGTATTGTTCATTCAAGTCCGCGCGGAGTGGCTCGCGGTTAGAGGCGCCAAGTCACGGATTGCATGGCCCCTCCCACCAGAGGTTCGAGTCCTTCCTCGGGGATGACTGTGTGTGTTGTTCATAGCATAAGTTAGTTTAAATAGTGTGTAAGTCTAGGGAGCGATGGCCTCAGCAGTTTGGTCCCTTAGTAATTCAGACATATTTGACCATTCATTCAGGGTCTGTAAACAATATATTCATGTAAAAATATTAAAAAAAACACAATTTTGCACAAAACTTCGTTTTCAAGAGGAGTTCGTAAAATTAAAATCGCCAAGAAGCCCTTTTTTTTAACTCACAAACACACACACACATGTGATTGACAAACAGAATTCAAAAGTAACTAAAATTGGGAACGTTCCTTGTCAGGTAAGTCTAACCAGTATGTTAATAGTAAAGTCGGCTGTTTTTCCTGAAAGAATGCTGTAAACGGGGGTTCGACAAAAAAATGCAAACACCAAAAGAAATGCACCCTTGAACGTACTCAGACCTGCGGATGGTGCTGTTGCATTTGACGACGAACGTCACGTTTGCAATACCCTCAGCGTGTTCCAAGTGTCAGTCGTGGTCACAACTGTGTTCTGCACGGCTGTGAGAGCGTTATGTCGGAGCTAAGTGTATTCCAATGTAGGAAAATTGTTGGTACTCGTATGATAGGCGCATCTGTAGCCAAGGTAGTCGAAATGTTCGGTGTTCCTACAGGCACCGTATCAAAGATCTATACCACGTCAGGGAAAGCGGAAAAACGTCATCCGCTAAATCACAATGCGAACGAAAGTGTGGGTTGGGTGATCGTGACAGTCAGTGAAAAGTGTTTTCACAAAAAATAAGGAGACGACAGCTGCAAAAGTCACGGCAGAACTGAACGTCGCACTCGCAAATCCTGTCAGCACCAAACCAACAAGAAGGGAGCTTCATATTCAGGGGATTGCAGGGTGAGCTGGAATTTCAAAGTCACACAGCAGTGAAGCAAGTGCACGTAACAGGAAAACTTGGTGCTGAAGGTACGAAATGATTGTGCGGCATTGATGGGCGGCAGGCCCCATCCAAGGAAGTTGGACCGCCGAGTTTTAAGTCTTATTTCAGGGACGACTTACGTATCGGTAATGATGAAGATAACACAACAGCCCACGAGCGGAGAAAATCTCCAACCCCGTCGGGAATCGAACCCGGGCCAGCTGCATGGGAGGCAAAAACTTTACCACTCAGTTTTCTTATAACCATATATATTTATTTAAATATATTAACAACGATACATTTAAATAACAGCATTTTATTCTAGTAACCTATTATATTGCTAGTGTTGGTTAACATTACTGTCATTTTATAGGTTTTCTTTTTCGTTTTTCTCTTATTGTTGTTCCTTGAACCCCTTTACACGGCCATTTGTCATTTTTTTTTAGTAAAACATTGCAGGTTGCAGGACAGGCATAAGAATTTATATGTAGCATCGACACATTGATTTTGAGTTCATGTTTTTGTATGTCATGCACTTGTGATGCCACAGGCACATTGTGCATTCTGGTTTGATCTCTTCTTCTAGTTTGCACTGTTAGGTGGGACAGTATGAGGGAAACATCAGCATAATAGATGGAGCAGAAGTGGAATAAACTTTTTTACATATACTACAGATTATACATAAATTGAAGAAGAGAGAAAATTATGTCATATTATATAAGGGAAGCAGAGAGGAAAGTGTGAGTAAACAATATAAATTTTATAGGGCACATAGTAAAGGAAATCATTTTAAAAAATTAAAATAATTATGAGTAGTTGGCACTTTCCACTAAGTAATGCTTGTATCCTAGACAATATATTACAAATAATGAAAAAACTGGTAGTACTACTGGGCATACTTTTGACACTGATTTGGCTGCGAGCACGACAGATGTATGGTGAGAAGCACTTTGTATCACTGAATTCACTAAGAAGCAATACTTTATACTACTATACTTCACTATCTGAAGCGAGACGAGAAACCACTTTATCTTTTCTGTTGCACTTACTCACTATCACTGCACACGCTCTTCTTGTGGTGAAGTGGCTGGTGGCCGTGCTGAGGGTCACAGGCTGGGGAGGACTCTGGCGATCGCTGCCTGCAGTGGAATCTGCAGGAAGTTTCTGAAGTTCTCGCGGTAGCGCCTGTGCTGCTGGGGCATCTTGTTCTCCTCCCAGAGGTCCATCAGGAAGGCCAGCTGGTCGGTCTGCCTCCTCGCTACGATGGCGTGTGCCGTCATGGCGAGGATCCAGAGAGTCGTCAGTCGCTTGGGTCGTGGGAATGGGTTGCAGTCTGGGGCGGTGATTGCTACCACTGTGATGCTTCCCGGCGCCGTTCTGTTGATGTGGGCCACCATCTGCTTGCACGCTTCCCATATGTTGGTGGCATTCCCGCAAGTGAATCGGTGCTCGAGGGTGTCGGTCACGGCACATACGTCGTCGCACTTGTCACTTGCGACGAGTTTTATCTCCGCCAGTCTTTGGGTGGTTGGTACCGTTCTGTTAACTATTTTGTACCATGTCTCCTTCGCATGTTTAGACAACACGTTTTCCGAGACGTTTTTCCATATTTGTTTCCAATTGTATTTCGGAAGTTTGTGTTCAATTTTGTTTTTTGCAGGCTTCCCCCTGAGGGCCCAGTATATTTTCTTGGCTGTTCTGTGGCTGAGGTTCGCCACGGTGTCCAGAGCTTAACTTTTGTTGGCGTAGTGCAGCCTGACGTGTCGCATTCTGAAGGGAATGTGCCTCGTGTCGACCGGCGCTTCTTCTGATGCGGGCTTGTATCCTCCAATTATCTTGGCTGTGACGCTGTCAGCGTTTTTGTCCTGGATGGCGAGCGTTCGTTTTAGTAGAATGGCTGCACGTCTTTATATCAACCAGACCTATTCCCCCTTCTTTCGTTGGCAGCGAGCACGTTGAATATATTTCGACGCCACAACAGGTAGTACACTGCGCTCATAAGTGCTCGCGCAATTTCGGTCGGGATGCTTAGGATTTGCGCCAGGTACCATGCTATCAACAGGATCGTTGTGTTTATCAGGTCTATTTTCTGGTGGATTGTTAGTTTCCGGTTCGCGTGCTGTCTGGAGAGACCTCTTATGGTGTGTAACACGTCTCTCCAGTTGTATGCGGCCATTCTAAGTGGACAAGACTGTATAAATATTCCAAGAACTTTATGGCTTTCTGCTATTTTGTACCACTGCCTGTCTGGTTTCAGTCGCTGATTCCCTATCGGCAGTAGCACTGTTTTAGGTGGACTATGGAGCCGCAGAAGAAAGTCATTTGGCCGGATGAGTCTCGTTTCACACTGTTCCCAACTTCCGTCCATGTTTACGTCTGGCACCTGCCGTCCCAAGACTACGATGTACACTGCTTGCTGCCAAGAGTGAAATATGGTGAGGGTTCGGTGATGATTGAGGCAAGGTATCAGGGTATTCCACGGACCCGTGGTTACTCTATAAGGTCGCATTACGGACAAGGTTTATGTGACCGTACTGGCTGATCAGGTCCATCCGATGGTACAGTGTTTGTTCCCCAATGGTGATGCCGTATTCCAAGAAGACAGTGCCCCCGTTCACACAGCTCGAATGGTCCAGTAGTGGTTTTGTGAGCACGAGGACGGATTGTCACATCTCCCTCGGCAACAACAGTCACCATATCTCAATATTATTGAGCCATTGTGGTCTACTTTTGAGGAAAGTAGTTGTAACCGCTATCAACTTCTATCATCGTTCCCTGAACTTAGCACTATTTTGCAGGGAAAATGGTATAATATTCTCTTGGAAACCATACAGGGCCTGTATTTATCCGTTCAGAGAGTACTGAAGGTTGTTTTGAACGCCAACGGTTGTCTTATACCGTAATATGTTGGTTGGCAGATTTCGGGGAGGGGACCAAACAGCGAGGTCATCGTCCCATCGGATTAGGGAAGGATGGGGAAAAAAGTCAGCTGTGCCCTTTCAAAGGAACTCTCCCGGCGTTTGCCTGAAGCGATTTAGGGAAATCGCGGAAAATCTAAACCAGGATGGTCGGACACAGGTTTGAACCGTCGTCCTCCCGAATGCGTGTCCACTATGATAACCACTGCGCCACCTCGCTCGGTGCCGTATTGGGCATGCTAATGTAATGTATTTTGCGTGCATTCACATTTTTGGCCACGCCCTGTATTTCTAACTCTAACTCTGTACATTAGCAACCAAAGCACATTAACACTAGAGCCGCGCGGAATTAGCCGAGCGGTCTGAGGCGCTGCAGTCATGGACTGTGCGGCTGGTCCAGGTGGAGGTTCGAGTCCTCCCTCGGGCATGGGTGTATGTGTTTGTTCTTTGGATAATTTAGGTTAAGTAGTGTGTAAGCTTAGGGACTGATGACCTTCGCAGTTAAGCTCCATAAGATTTCATACACATTTGAACATTTTAACACTAGAGATATAAAACAACAGTTTCATTGTGTTTTGAACTGGAAGCAGCGGTTTCCGTAAACTATGTGTAGTTACTGAACTATGCGATGGATAAAATAAACAAAAAAATCCAGTACCATTTTTACAAAAGTTTCATAAATCAGAGACGAATGAAGTTCCGTATGTGACTGCATAATATTGTGAACATTTTGAATATAAATTGACTTTAAGCCATATTTCTGACGCTGTTCCTCATTAGAAGGAGAAGGTAAAGGCGAAAGAGAAAGTTTTTATACTTACACTTCTTTTCGTGTTCGAAATTTTATTGGTTTCTGATGTCATTCCAGAATAGCTAGGTAAGTGCTTCTCTCACACATCATCGCTTTCTCTGAGAAAATAGCTGCTTCAAAGGGCAACGTGTTTTGAGAGCACGAACAGGCAGGAATTTCTCGGCAGCCCAGTTACGGAGTGACAAAGCAGGGAGCAGAACAGCCGGAAGCAACACAGTTCTCAGTATGAATCATTCCGCCTCGTTACACCGGCCCTGCCACACTGCTGCCGAGAAGCTTGGCTGTGAATCATCGGAGCTGTAGAAACACTGATGTTGCTGCACGTGACATTCCAACGAATTCCTCGAGTACGGTACCCGTCGTTCTCTAGACCCGCGCGTAAATGACTCAACAAGTCGGGAGCTACGATCCTAACCACGCTTGTCAGTTCACGAGTCTGTTGTTGCTGTCAGTGTAACGATCCGTCTCACGCACGGTATCTTTGATACAATTTAGCGACTTATTTTATCAATAAGCAGTACTCTAGATTAAATAAAATTTTATCACCAAGCAAAATAATGTGGCTATAAAAGGACTGAAACTCATGTTACTTCATTGCGTTGGAGCTCAATGTAGGTGGGAAATGGTCATGGAGTATGTCAGTTTGTATCTAGAACTTAAAAAAAGAAAAATATCAGAATAATTAAATTTTTTATTCAAATAACTTACGGGTTTGCTGCCGGGTGACGTCGTCGAACACCGCCGATATTTCGACAGGAGCACACCCTGCCATTCTCAAGGCACAAATGCAAGGAAGAAAAAATGTGCAAGCAAATTTAATACCTCGGTTCACAGAGGAGAAACAAGGAAGACACCACACACAGGACAAGTGTCAACACAACCAAAGATAACCAACATCAGAAAAATCGATAGTTACTATTAATCAACAGGTGAGGTAGCACTAATTATGTCCCTCTGTTTTTTGATGAGAGACAGAGCCGGATTCCAAGCAGCATTTAAACAAAATCCACCATCTCTGTTAATAAGGTTGCTTGATAGTCTGATTTCAACAGCTTCCTTAATAACACTATCCCAATAGCTGGGCGTGCAAGCCAGAATCTCCGTGTTGTTGTATTCCATAGGATGGCCGGTGTCAAGGCAACGTTCTGCAATAGCGGATTTGCTCGGCTGTTGTAAGCGTGTGTGACGCTTATGTTCCATACACCTCTCTTCCACAGTCCTGATTGTCTGGCCAATATATGAAATGCCACAAGTGCAAGGAATACGATAGACCCCAGCCTTACGCAAGCCAAGATCATCTTTTACGGACGCCAACAGGGCCTTAATCTTAGCAGGTGGTCGAAAACCACATTTCACATTATATTTCCGCAAAATACGGCCAATCCTGTTGGAAATGCTTCCTGTGTAAGGCAAAAAGGCTGTAGACTTACTTGTTAGATGCCACTTCGTTGCTATCGTCACTCACCCGTTGCACAGAAGGCTGATGGCGCAACGCACGTTTGATCTGCCTCTCACTATAACCATTCTGACGAAAGGTGACTTTGCGATGTGCTAGCTCAGCAGCCAAACTTTCCGGGTCTGAGATAACGTGGGCCCTGTGAACCAAGGTGCGAAGTACTCCTTCACGCTGAGCTGGATGGTGACAACTATCAGCTCGCAGATACAAGACAGTGTGGGTGGGCTTCCTATAAACAGAATGTCCCAACGTACCATCAGTCTTCCTTTTGACCAACACATCAAGGAAGGGAAGGCATCCATTCTTTTCCACCTCCATAGTGAACTGAATATTCGGGTGGATTGAATTCAGATGTTCCAAAAACCGGTTTAAATTCTCACTACCATGAGGCCACACAACAAAAGTATCGTCTACATATCTGAAAAAACACGCAGGTTTCAAGGTCGCTGACCCCAAAGCACGTTCCTCAAAGTCCTCCATAAACAAATTGGTCACAATAGGTGACAAGAGCTTCCCATTGCAACTCCATCAGTCTGTTCGTAGTATTGACCATTGAATAAAAAGTAAGAGGAAGTCAGCACATGTCGAAACAAATTTGCTAACTCGACACCAAACTTCGCCCGCTTCTCGTGGTCGTGCGGTAGCGTTCTCGCTTCCCACGCCCGGGTTCCCGGGTTCGATTCCCGGCGGGGTCAGGGATTTTCTCTGCCTCGTGATGGCTGGGTGTTGTGTGCTGTCCTTAGGTTAGTTAGGTTTAAGTAGTTCTAAGTTCTAGGGGACTGATGACCATAGATGTTAAGTCCCATAGTGCTCAGAGCCATTTTTTGAACACCAAACTTGACCTCAATTAGCCGCAACGAATCAGAGAGAGGAACGCGAGTGAAAAGAGAAACCACATCAAAACTGACTAAAATATCAGAGTCATTCAAACGCAATCCCTGCAATCGACGTAAGAAATCTGCAGAGTTCTTGATGTGGTGTTCACACCTACCTACTAGTGGGCTCAACAAACTAGCAAGATGTTTAGCTACATGATATGTCGGAGCACCAATATTAGAAACAATAGGCCTCAACGGGACAGCCTCTTTATGGACCTTAGGGAGGCCATATAATCTAGGTGGTACAGCACAGTAACAATTAAGACTCTTGATAGTCTCCTGTGACAAAGAACTTTTCTTCAGGAGGTTATTTGTCTTTCTCTCAACACTCTTAGTAGGGTCAGCACCGATTTTGCGATACGCCGAATCAGAAAGTAGACACTACATCTTTTGAATGTAATCGTGCTTGTTCAACAAAACGGTGGCGTTACCCTTGTCTGCAGGTAAAATAACAATATCAGGATCCATTCTAGGTGAACGTAAAGCAGCCGCCTCAGCTGCTGTAATGTTACACGTGGGTGGACGTGACCCAGTCACCACACGACAAGCTTCCCTCCAAACCTCTTCCGCAGCCTCGGAAGGTAGTTTATGAGCAGCCTGTTCGATAGAACTAATAAAATCAACGACTGGCAAACTCTTAGGCGTCGGTGCGAAGTTCAAACCTTTCCCCAGCACAGACAAAGCTGCGTCGTCAAACGTTTTCTCCGTGAGATTGATCACAGAACGTCGAGAAGTAGAATTAGACACTGAGCCAAGGAAACGTTCAAACTTCGCCGAATGGCGAGCAGTTACGGATTGAACTTCCCAGTCAGACTGCGACCAAGAGGCACCGTCCACCCAATCCCAAGAAAATTCAGAAACATTAGACGCCATCATTAAATGAAGCTGAAATAATTTCTTAGAAACAAAATCTAATTGACGGTGAGCATAGTGGATCCTTTCACGAACAAGAGCTAACCCAGCACGTTGCTTGATGCGATTGGCGGCAGGAGAATTAATATGATGCACAACCTTAGTAAACGTTGGAACCACACTATGATTTCGACACTTCAATAAAAACGATAATGCACATTCCAACCTTACTCTACTGCTGCGAAGTTTATCCAACCTCCGCAGGCAAGGATACATTTCCTCCTCGTAGAGGTAAACAATGTGAGACCTTAACTTTTCCCGGCGAATCGAATGTTCAAGTAACTTACGGGATTGCTGCCGGGTAACGTCGTCGAACACCGCCGATATTTCGACAGGAGCACATCCAGTCATTCTCAAGGCACAAGGTGACCGGATGGTCACCCATCCAAATGCTAGTCCAGCCCGACAGCTGTTAACTGACGAAAACCGGTTATAGCATTTTATGGTGAATAAAACTGTATATGTTTATAAAACTATATGTATCCAGTGTGGATGGTTAAACCAAATTTCACTGGCCGTGTATCATTTCGTATCTTGAAGGGTAGGAAGGTCTTCTACCATGGAACATGTGATATTTTCAAATCAAAATGGCTCTGAGAACTATGGGACTTAACTTCTATGGTCATCAGTCCCCTAGAACTTAGAACTACTTAAACCTAACTAACCTAAGGACATCACACAACACCCAGTCATCACGAGACAGAGAATTTTTCAAATCAACTTAATGTCTTTAATATCTCAACAATTTTACCTGCCTTGATAATGGATAATTGAGTTAGTTTCCAATACCTTCTGTTTAAGAATATATTTAATTTCGAATTTTTTTAAAACATTTCTGTGTGATTTGGTTCATCGTTCTGTAATTACCTGTGTGTAGCTCAGTAATATTGTAACAGATACAGTATTGACAAGGTTTTCCTATCACAACCCTTTTAAATTTCTGTACAATATTTACCCCTGGGTACATGACGATGTTGTACTTTGGAACATTTTTTTTCACATTTGGAAAAACCACAGTAGTTCAGAGTAGTTTCAGAAACAAACGGCAGCACACAAGAAGTGAATGTCATTTTTTTAAAATAGAGCAAGAATATATATTAGATGTAATGTATTGCATATAAAACTGAGGGCCAACAACATTACTTAACTAACACAATTATAATATTGCCACCTAACTAGAAATATGTCGCTCCACATGTTGCCAAGACTGTTTCGAGTATGTTGTAGAAGTTTCTCTAGGAGCCCTTACATGTCATCCACACAGTTCCAATATCTCCCTAAGTGATTTCCGTATATTTGGAGCCCGAAAGAAAGATATTCGTGGCCGTCGATTTGCTTCAGACAAAGAGGTGTATGACTTGGTATAGCCATATCCAAGCAACTGCAAACATTTTTCTATGAAGGCGGTGACGGCCTTGTCTCACAGTAATAAATGTATTAACAATTATGGTGATTTATTGTTATTTAATAAAAAACTCACTCGCTTTTTTGCACGTGTGTCTGCCTTACATACGATCCAGTCACATTATTGCGACCACAACGTGCAATAAACACTCACAAGCGGCAGGTGGCAGCACTAACAATGCAGAGTACGCAGGATGTTCGGAAATTCCCGTCAAATACTTGAATAGGGGAGTGAGTAGATAACATTTTGTATGGGAACCCATGTCCGGAAAAGTACCGTTTCCGTTCTACGACGGCTTCAGTTCAGATGATTAACTCATCAACTTCTGCTTGAGGAATTGAATTAGGCGTGACACAGTAAAGTTATCTGGTAACAGTTTGAAAGGAAACATAACGAAACATCTCTTTATTACTTAAACAGATTTCTTTACATTAACTCTTAAACATTACGCCTTTAAATTATTTTAAAAAATACCGGGTGATCAAAAAGTCAGTATATATTTGAAAACTCAGTAAATCACGGAATAATGTAGATACAGAGGTACAAATTGACACACACGCTTGGAATGACATGGGGTTTTATTAGAACCAAAAACATACAAAAGTTCAAAAAATGTCCGACAGATGGCGCTTCATCTGATCAGAATAGCAATAATTAGCATAACAAAGTAAGACAAAGCAAAGATGGTGTTCTTTACAGAAAATGCTCAATATGTCCACCATCATTCCTCAACAATAGCTGTAGTCGAGGAATAATGTTATGAACAGCACTGTACAGCATGTCCGGAGTTATGGTGAGGCATTGGCGTCGGATGTTGTCTTTCAGCATCCCTAGAGATGTTGGTCGATCACGATACACTTGCGACTTCAGGTAACCCCAAAGCCAATAGTCGCACGGACTGAGGTCTGGGGACCTGGGAGGCCAAGCATGACGAAAGTGGCGGCTGAGTACACGATCATCACCAAATGACGCTCGCAAGAGATCTTTCACGCGTCTCGCAATATGGGGTGTAGCACCATCCTGCATAAACATCGTACGTTCCAGCAGGTGTTTATCAGCCAGGCTGGGGATGATGCGATTCTGTAACATATCGGCGTACCTCTCACCCGTCACGGTAGCAGTTAAAAAACCAGGATCACGCATTTCCTCGAAGAAAAAAGGCCCGATAACGGTAGATGTGGAAAATCCAATCCATACCGTGACTTTCTCGTCGTGCAATGGAGTTTCCACGACAGTTCTAGGATTTTCGGTAGCCCAAATTCTGCAGTTGTGGGCGTTGACAGACCCTCAGAGCGTGAAATGAGCTTCGTCGGGCCACAACACGTTACTCAACCAATCGCCATCTTCCGCCATCTTTTGAAACGCCCACACCGCAAATGCCCTCCACCTCACTAAATCGCCAGGTAACAGTTCATGAACCGAGCGAGGTGGCGCAGTGGCTAGCACCCTGGACTCGCATTCGGGAGGACGACGGTTCAATCCAGCGTCTGGCCATCCTGATCTAGGTTTTCCGTGATTTCCCTAAATCACTCGAGGCAAATGCCGGGATGGTTCCTTTGAAAGGGCACGGCTGACTTCCTTCCCCGTCCTTCCCTAATCCTATGAGACCGATGACCTTGCTGTCTGGTCTCCTCCTCCAAAACCAACAACTTAACAGTTCATGATGCCGATGGATGACTGCACACAAAGAGACGCCAGCTATCGAATTTCTCTCCACCAACGACTCGGAATAACATCCTTGAACTTACAGTGATCTCGCAAATAGCTCTGAGTCTCACTGGGCGTCAAAAACGTCAGATATCATTAGTGTTGGCTAAAAATGGTTCAAATGGCTCTGAGCACTATGGGACTCAACATCTATGGTCAACAGTCCCCTAGAACTTAGAACTACTTAAACCTAACTAACCTAAGGACATCACACAACACCCAGTCATCTCGAGGCAGAGAAAATCCCTGACCCCGCCGGGAATCGAACTCGGGAACCCGGGCGTGGGAAGCGAGAACGCTACCGCACGACCACGAGCTGCGGACTGGTTAGTGTTGACAACGAACGAAAATACATTAAAAATCAAAATTATTATCCACCAGCAGATAGGTGTTCTCATGCTAAAGCTTGATAATACATAATGAAAACTTTTGTGCCGGGCTAGGATTCAAATCCATTCACGCGCAATATGTGGAGATGTTGAGGAATCTGCAGTTTTGAACAAACAACAAATTGTAGTCGAATTGTATTGTCACGAAGGGATCAAATTCCGCGTTAAGGGCGGTCTGAGTTGCATTCCCAGTTCAGAACCAATTTTATCGACATACAGAAGCTCAAATAAAAGATGAAATAATTATCCTGTGACTCTACATGGCGTTTGTTTCGTCACTAGAAATAAATAACTAGTATAAGAAAGATTACTGCTGATAGAGTTTCTACGTGTTGCGACTCCTGCCTTTATTGTGGTCCAACCTAACGTCTACTTGGTAGAGAAGGAATATCATGTTTAACGTGAATTTCAGACCACAATGCCATTATACCTTCTTCACTTGGCGTAGCCAGAAGAGAACAGAATCTGTCTCTCCTTATCAAAAATCATCAGCAGAAGTCGGAATCGAACCCAAACCATAAGTATATAAACCCATCATCAAATCAACAGACCAGCAAATCATTTTCCTATGAGTCATTTTTCTATCATAACAATCGCCATGAACTAGCTGCCTCGGCTACCCGGTGCATACATTCGACTTTGTTTTGTAATCACCGAAATAAAATCACGTAACTGCCACCCACACAGAACTGCCAACAGTGTAGGCTGCAGAAATTTAAATAGGAAGTGTTCCTTTCCACTTGAACTACTCTATTGGGCTATCGCATGTGGAAAAAAATCTAACTTCTGCGATATTTTGTTCTTTTCAAGTTTCATAGACGGCCAGTCAGCAGATGCATCTCGAAACTTTTGTATTATATATGGGGAGAGCACAGCGTGCCAAAATACGTCAGAAAAGTGTTTGCTACATTAGCAGTCGAGTGGTAGTGGCATTTTAGTCTTCATCAAACCTTGTTTGACAGCTTTAACTCAGAACAAGTTTTCTAAATGCATGTAATCAGTAAACTGCATGTGCATTGTCAGACTGTTATAGATAACATCAGAGAATTCGCATATATCGTTGATGATTAATTTCTCTCTCATGTTTACTATTGTTTTAACAACACTGAAAGAAATTTTACGAAAATTGTGCACTGTGTTATAAGAAATGAAATAAAACTAGCCACGATAACCTTACGATGAAAGTCTGTTTCAATAAAACTGAGTATCTGTACACAAGCGTACCTCTATCGGCACGAATTAGTAAAATACTACTCACTTAGATTTCGATTGGGTCTGTGTTTAATTGGTATGCTGTGTCATACTCAAGAGGTATGCAAATGTGGCATTTCAGAAATAAAGTTACGTATTCCTAGAAAGCCAAAATTTGCTTGTCAGTAGAGGAAAGAGTCGTGACCTGTTGTGTTCCTAGCACAGCTGAGAATTGGCAACATCATCACAAACATTTCGGAGCACTGTGATAGTGCAATCACTTCTGCGTAAGGTACTGAAATGTGTAAGCTTAGGGACTGATGACCTCAGCAGTTAAGTCCTATAAGATTTCACATGTGAGTTAATTCCTTCCAATGCCCACTCAAGGAAGACAGGGATACACAGTCTAACTTCAATATTATAAATACGCCTCAGTTTGTGGATGAACTGACTTAGGTTGATAATCACTTTGAATATTTAGCAGTACTGTACCCATTGGTGTTAAACTCTCTTTCAACCAACGATTCCCACAGCTACAAGAACACTACTTGTGATACCTCTTACACAAAATACTTACGCAGTGCTATCAGACGAAAAGATCACCTGACAAAAATGTGGGAAGTTTGTTTTACAATCTTTGTACCTGGATAAAGAGCTTTTCCTATTTGAGATATCTGTGAACATTGCTGCATAAGAGGATTTAAGAAGAAACTAAAATCATTCAGCTACGACAATGTTTAAAGAAATCGTCTTAACGGCACTAACTCGTGGTTTTTGAATAGTTTACTGGCCGTACCCTGCCGCATTTCGCTGGTTGTAAGGCAAAAAGCTTGCTGAAATATTTCACAGTAGGAAAAGGGGGACGAAATGTCTCCCACTCGAAGATCGTGTTGTTTTATTTAAATGATTGCAAAATAAGCTGAAACGAACAGTGAGGTTGTCAGTATAAGCACATTACTGTCGTCAGTATGATGTTGCACTGCCCAGGGCCTGTAACGATAAAGTACCCGTTTAGGTCAGGCGTATTGTATACAGAAGTGGAAGAGAGAGCACCACTAAATTCAACAATCCGTATGCATTGCATACAAACAGAAATTACTGTCGCAGTTTACATATGGAGCCTAATGAGTGAACTGCGTATTTTCCAGTGAGAAAGAGGACTGGCAAACAATCGTCGCTACATTGGGTTACTTAAACTGGTTGCACTCTGAACTAGAATTTATGGTCAGCGACTAAGTGTATGGTCAATGAGTCGGACGCGGATTTTGGTTCAAAATGGTTCAAATGGCTCTGAGCACTATGGGACTTAACATCTGTGGTCATCAGTCCCCTAGAACTTAGAACTGCTTAAACCCAACTAACCTAAGGACATCACACACATCCATGCCCGAGGCAGGATTCGAACCTGCGACCGTAGCGGTCACGCGGTTCCAGACTGAAGCGCCTAGAACCGCACGGCCACAACGGCCGGCCGCGGGTTTTGCAACTGTGAAATACTTTCCTACATTATACTAGCGAATATTAAATTTGAACTAATATTGCGAAAATTTTGAACTTGGATAGCTTAGGAAGAAAATCTTTCTGTTTCTTGCAAAGGAAAACAATTGATTTTCTAAAACATTCTCTGTCACACACAACTTGAAACAGGTCACGTCGACCAAATCATATGGAAGAACTGACAGCAACGTATATCGGAAGGCAGTAAGATCCCTTGGCTTTTGGTTTAGCTGTATTCGACAGCCATTTCTAGGTGCAAGTAAATGTAGAAAGGCAACGCGTTTTTGTTATCAAGTAACGTCTTCATCAATTACTTTAGCTTTAATGTAATCTACAAGTAATTGCTGATGTTTGATATTAACATGAAAAGGATTCCATAGACAGGGAAAGAACCTCTTCTTGGGCAACTACTTCTATAATGACCAAAAGGCATTAAATGATCTTCAAGCATATGTGTTCCAACAGCGGTATAAAGAAAATGATTGTAATAATGACGGTAATAATCGAATTATCCGGTAACTTCACACTTCACAATCGACTTTCTCGAACTAAGAAATTTGCTGAATTAGTGAAAATTTCAAAATGGCTTCACATCGAGGCTATGATGCCTAGAAGAGTCTTTACATACTGCTGACATGAGAATAGCATTATCTTGCTTCTACTTAACCATTTAATAGACTCGCATTTTTTCCACAGTGACTAATTTTGTAAGATAAGCACATCATCCGTTACAGCACACTCCTGGGGCTGAGAAATGTGGCCACAGTGGTCTGGTGGAACGAACTATCACAGGTGCAAAGCGTGGGTTCAGGCATTTACTTTTAAGAGGCACAAACAGATTAACTTTACCTCTGGTAACCTCGAGAGAAAGACGTTATAATCCAGAATCCGCATTAAACATCACGTTCCTTCATTACCAACTGGGCAGAGCCGGTTTACGTTGGGAAATGACATAGGCGGAACTCATGGTAAACAGAAATACTGTCGCCAGTAAACTTACTTACATTATAAAATTTTATTTTATTTGATGAACCGATAGTCATTTAAAGAAACAGGGCTCTTATTTTACTTGTACTTGATTGAACTAGAGACGTTGAAAAATTTGGTGCTGGACTGCGATTCAAATTCGTATCTCCTCTTTCGAGGATCTGAATCTCTCGGAACAGTATAGTTCAATCATTTCGTTCCTTTTCCCAAGACTGCAATCTAGGTCTTCTCCAAAGGTAAGTATGTGGGTCCGAATCCTGATCCAGTACAAGAATATTCATAATTTCCTTTCAAGCCCTATCACGTGCACACAGGTCTGCTAGTGAAAATTAACGTGCATTTTTAATGTCTGTTCATGTGTTGCCAACAGTCGCAATAGGAGTCATTATTTCTGGTCAAACACACACAGATCTTACTGTTGGTGAGTAAGGAATTGATACTTAAGCTATATTCTTCTACAGAAGAACGGTAGGTGTGCGGTTCGATTGTCGCTCAGGCACAAAAATTTGTTTTGTATCCCCCCTGGGAGGCGGCGCGTGGGTAGGAACGGGAAAAGTTAATACAAGTCGGTACTGCTAGAACGTGATTTACTGGTGCAGTAACGATTACATAACTTTGTACGTAGGTGCGATGCTGAAGCGAAGTGTCCTGGCTAACTGCACCTGATCAAATGGGGAGAATATTGTAGCGATGCTCGTAGAGCTCTCCAGCGCCGGCTAGACGGCGCTGTCATCGGTGTCGGTGTCGTAGTGCCAACTTAACTGGGACCTAAGCCGTGGCATAGTAGCTATCGATACCACAATTTGTATCCTTATTTTAGATTCAAACACTTCGCAGCAGGTTAGAAACACCGATACGTAACATTTGATTTTACTTAGTTAACAATCTGATTACGTGTTGGGTTCGTATCTCCGTCACAGAACTTCACATCTGCGCTTCATCTTTAAATGGATGCATACTTTCTTACTTCTGAATGGAGGCATATCAGACATCTTTCGTGGTTAGTTAACAGGGACGAAAGGGTCTTGATAGGAGCCCCGGTTTATTACAAAAACTGTTCTCTTTTATTTTCAAGCTTAGGTTTGGTTACTGATATTGGAGAAAATTTCGGTAATTCATGACTCTTCATGGCTATTCACCAATATAATATCGTTAGATTAGATTAGATTTGATTAGATTAACAGTTGTTGCATAGATCATGAATAAGATGTTTTGTAATGATGTGAAACGTGTCATTTTAATGAAAGATTTCTTTACATACCATGATTAATTTCTTTACAACAATTTTTTACTGTCTCTATCTCTCATTCTTTTTTATTTCTATCTCTCTCTCTCTCTCTCTCTCTCTCTCTCTCTCTCTCACACACACACACACACACACACACACACACACACACACACACACATTCTTTTTTATTTTCATTTGTTTGTTGTGCTCAACCATCGGCGAGGCACGGAAACGTCCGTTAATGAGTTCCTTAGTGTTGAGTACACTTACGAAAGAAATATAAAAACAACTATGAGAATTGCTGATTTATGACGCTTAGTTTGCAGTCGGTTCTGAGTATTATTAGTAACTACACTCCAGTCCCACTTCCCAGCCCGCTGTAGGATCACATCAGTTCGTCTTCTTGCTGCTGGTAATCTAACTGGGATTTGGCAACAAGGCAAAGTATGTTTAGCGACTCTGTGATCGACTAGTTAATTCCTGGTGTGCACGGAATTAAGCCTCAAAGTTCACTTGATTTTTCCTGTCATTTCCATTGAATAACGTGAGTTATTATCGCTTGAGGTGTAACAAAAGATTGTTAATTTACGGTTTTCAGCCCACGAAAGTCGTTGCACGTGGAAATCGCAAATAATCTCGTCCTTTAAATAGCGATTTACGAGTGCTACGCAATATTAGCCTCGTAAGAGGACGCGCCGACACGTGGCTCTTCCTCAGCTCTGTGGTAACGTGCTGACCTGTGAAAAAGTGTCTGTTACGGTTTGCGGTTCCAGTCATGCTGACTGTAACGTTTTCATCCCTTCTCTGATAGAGCTGCAAGCAGTCAGATAAAACATCGATAAGGATATCGCAAGAAAATGCTTTCGGCTCATAGTGCAATGGTGAAAAACTTACAATGCAGCACAACAGGTAACGCCTCTATCCGCTGCTAACAAGCAAATTTTGGGTTTCTAGGAATACATAACTTTATTTCTGAAATGCCACATTTGCATACCACTTGAGTATGACACAGCATACCACTTAAACACAGACCCAATCGAAATCTAAGTGAGTAGTATTTTACTAATTCGTGCCGATAGAGGTACGCCTGTGTACAGATACTCAGTTTTATTGAAACAGACTTTCGCCGTAAGGTTATCGTTGGTAGTTTTATTTCATTTCTTATAACACAGTGCACAATTTTCGTAAGGTTTCTTTTAGTGTTGTTAAAACAATAGTAAACATGAGAGAGAAATTAATCATCAACGACATATGCGAATTCTCTGATGTTATCTATAACAGTCTGACAATGCACATGCAGTTTACTGATTACATGTATGTAGAAAACTTGTTCTGAGTTAAAGCTGTCAAATAAGGTTTGATGAAGAGTGAAATGCCACTACCACAAGACAGCTAATGTAGAAAATACTTTTCTGACGCATTTTGCCGGCCGAAGTGGCCGCGCGGTTCTGGCGCTGCAGTCTGAAACCGCGAGACCGCTACGGTCGCAGGTTCGAATCCTGCCTCGGGCATGGATGTGTGTGATGTCCTTAGGTTAGTTAGGTTTAACTAGTTCTAAGTTCTAGGGGACTAATGACCTCAGCAGTTGAGTCCCATAGTGCTCAGAGCCATTTGAACCATTTGACGCATTTTGGCACGATGTGCTATCCCCATATATAATACAAAAGTTTCCAGATGCATCTGCTGACTGGCCGTCTATTAAACCTGAAAAGAACAAAATGTCGCAGAAGTTAGACTTTTTTCCACATGCGACTGTTTTGGGTTGAGAAGTGAATGGAGCTATGTTCAAAGTTTCATTAGATTTATAACTTAGCAGACAGCAGAATTGCGTTTTAAAAAATGTAGCAGTGAATGTACTGGAATTCGCGACGTCTCATCTACAGTGCGCGACGCTTACCGTTACGCTACTAGCTGACACGTAATTACAGCAGCTCCAAAAGTCAACAGCAAGTCCTGCAGAACTTCCGCAACCCAGAGTGCTGTGAGATAAAGCATATAGCCGAATCTAGACTTCTGAGATACAAACAGTTACATGTTTTCTTTTGCACTGCACGACTCTTCCAACAAACAGATAGCGCAATAGAGTAGATCAAGTGGAAAGGAACACTACCTATTTAAATTTCTGCAGCCTACACTGTTGGCAGTTCTGTGTGGGTGGCAGTTACGTGATTTTATTTCGGTGACTACAAAACAGAGTCGAATGTATGCACTGGGTAGCCGAGACAGCTAGTTCATGGCGATTCGGTCAACCAAGTAAATGAATGTACTTAACATGCTGCAAACCCCTACAGGGAGCCTGTGTGTCTGAATTCTCAACCGGTGTGGCGCAACGTTGTTATGATAGAAAAATGAGTCGCAGAGAAGAAGATTAGCCGGCCGAAGTGGCCGTGCGGTTAAAGGCGCTGCAGTCTGGAACCGCGAGACCCCTACGGTCGCAGGTTCGAATCCTGCCTCGGGCATGGATGTTTGTGATGTCCTTAGGTTAGTTAGGTTTAACTAGTTCTAAGTTCTAGGGGACTAATGACCTCAGCAGTTGAGTCCCATAGTGCTCAGAGCCATTTGAACCATTTAGAGAAGAAGATTTCTTGGTCTGTTGATTTGATGATGGGTTTATATACTTATGGTTTGGGTTCGATTCCAACTTCTGCTGATGATTTTTGATAAGGAGAGACAGATTCTGTTCTCTTCTGGCTACGCCAAGTGAAGAAGGTATAATGGCATTGTGGTCTGAAATTCACGTTAAACATGATATTCCTTCTCTACCAAGTAGACGTTAGGTTGAACCACAATAAAGGCAGGAGTCGCAACACGTGGGAACTCTATCAGTAGTAACCTTTCTTATACTAGTTATTTATTTCTAGTGACGAAACAAACGCTATGTAGGGTCACAGAACAATTATTCCATCTTTTATTTGAGCTTCTGTATGTCGATAAAATTGGTTCTGAGCTGGGAATTCAACTCAGATCGCCCTTAATGCGGAATTTGATCCCTTCGTGACAATACAATTCGACTACCATTTGTTGTTTGTTCGAAACTGCAGATTCCTCAACATCTCCGCATATTGCGCGTGAATGGGTTTGAATCCTAGCCCGGCACAAAAGTTTTCATTATGTATTATCAAGCTTTAGCATGAAAACACCTATCTGCTGGTGGATAATAATTTTGATTTTTGATGTCAACACTAACGATATCTGACGTTTTTGACGCCCAGTGAGACACAGAGCTATTTTCGAGATCACTGTAAGTTCAAGGATGTTATTCCGAGTTGCTGGTGGATAAAAATTCGATAGATGGCGTCTCTTTGTGTGCAGTCAACATCGATATGTGTGGGGTTCGATTCCCCGTCAGGACTAAACTCTTCGTCATATTATTTCTAGTTCAAACATGCTCACATGTCGCTGCTGGTGTAACAAACCCATATTTAACGTTCGTTTTTTCTATAATGTAACAGCGATAGGTGCCAGGTTGGAGTCCTGGGAAGGAAAGAATTAATGTTTCGTCTCTTCATTTCAGTTAAAGCATCTAGCTACTGCCGAGAAAATCCGATGTGTCACAGTTGATTGTGTTTCGATAACAATCCGATTTGGTTCTGGGTTCGAATCCCTGTCCAACACAAAGCTTTACCTCAAGCATTTCAAGTTACTTGTGAAGAAGTAATATTTAACATCTCTCGTAGTTCGTTAACAAGGACAACAGGTTGCTGTCGTAACACCATCAACATTTGTCTTCAAACTACAGCCACGGTCTCCATCATGTCATCATGTGACAAAATTGCAGGACAATATGTGCTGGGTAGGAATTGCCACGCGCTATTAGCCAAGCGGTCTAAGGCGCTGCACTCATGAACTGTGCAGCTGGTCCCAGCGGAGGTTCAAGTCCTCCCTCGGGCATGGGTGTGTGTGTTTGTCCTTAGGATAATTTAGGTTAAGTAGTGTGTAAGCTTAGGGACTGATGACCTCAGCAGTTAAGTCCTATAAGATTTCACACACACATTTTGGGTAGAAATTCGCGTCCGTTAAAAATGTTTACGTTATGTAATTTAAAGTTGATATTTGCTAACTGATACCGTCTAAAATCGAGGTATATCACTCTCTGTATGCCTAGTCAGGAATGACTGTTAGTTTCCGTCAGTCACGAAGTCTTTGCTTAATCTGCGTGACCTGGGTATGAATCCATATGCAGAACGAGACAGTTCGTCGAGTCAATTGAAGTTCATACATATTCTCAACTAGCTGCTCGTGAATAACTTAAATTTTTAATGTCATTTTGCGTTAAATAATAAATAAGGTATGTTACTTTGAAGAGGAAATCATGAATACGACGAACTTACTACGTGCATTACCTATCTGACGTAATAATGAGAGTGGTAACATTTCAGGTATGTCATTTATTGTAATAAATGTGAGCTTACAAGCCTTAAGGACAGTCTTATCTGTTATAAGGTGTTCCCCGATATTTGTAGTACCTTGGTATCACTTTACATCTTGAGTTATTGCGATACAGAGCAGTGTTTTCTAGTGGTGACTTGTTGGAACCATTTTCAATAGTCAAACGACTGTACTGAGGAGCGATTAGAGGACCTGCTAAACAGCTGCGTTATGTGGGTTGCATGCGAATCAGGGGAAATGCAACTCAGGTCGTTCGGATACTTTTGAGCATGACTGTATATGTAAGCGGTGCGGCTGGTGTGCACAGATGCCGCTCCCATGCTGCAGTCCAATGCGCCCGTGAGCTCAGCCGCCGAGGACGCCATGACGCCACATGACGAGACGCGCTTGAAAGACACAAAGCCCGCCACCACCACCATCACCACCGTCGTCGTACCAGAGGCGTCGGTTCCGGACGCCGGCCGCATGGTCGGAGGTACTGATCCCAGCCCTTCGACGGGAGCGGTCACACGGACGTGGAAACAACGGTCGCCGAAGCGTCATAAGAAACACCGTCTTTCGATGGAAGACGACCAACAGGGCAGAGACAGGGAGCAAGCTGCCGACGCTGGCTCTGACGCGTCGTTGCCAATGGAATCGACCAGCACCGCCCCAAGGCAGGCATTCGACACCATAGACGTTCCTACGACTGAAGCCCCTCAGGACAAAGATCAGGCGATGGAGCTCAATATCCATGACGACGCACCATCACCGACACCTTCCCCTCACGGTGACTGGGCTGCTGAAATGGAAGCAGAAGACGAACCAGTAAACCTTGTCACCCTTCGCCACATGGGACCAACGCTTAACACCTGTCGAAGGGCTGCATTAAAGATACCTGCCGGAAAATGGGTAGTCAAGCGGCCGCATTATCACTGAGAGGCCGCCATTTGCCACTACACAGTCCGCATTTAGATGTCTCAATCCTACCATGTGGGCACAGTCAACATTACGGCATATGGTTCAAATGGCTCTGAGCACTATGGGACTTAACATCTATGGTCATCAGTCCCCTAGAACTTAGAACTACTTAAACCTAACTAACCTAAGGACATCACACAACACCCAGTCATCACGAGGCAGAGAAAATCCCTGACCCCGCCTGGAATCGAACCGGGGAACCCGGGCGTGGGAAGCGAGAACGCTAACGCACGAGCACGAGCTGTGGACATTTCGGCATATGCTCTGTCATCAAAACGCGCATGTTCCATGATATGCTCCGGGCGGCTGACCTGGATATCACCCTCCTTCAAGAAGTACATTCCGAGCTGCAACTAAACATTTATGGATACATAGACTACAGCATCCCATCATGCGATGGTGCCGGCGGAACCGCCATCCTATTTACACGACGGCATCGAGGCATCGGAAGTTATGTATCTGCCATCTGTACGAGGTGTTGCCGTCATGGTGGAAGTAGTTTCCTGTGCTCGAACGCGTATGCCTCTCAGGCGTCAGCAAGGATGATCCACGGGGCGCGCCACCGGATTATGGTCAACGGCCAACAGACTGAAGGCATCACTCTTGGACGGTCGGTGCGACAGGGATGTCCTTTATCAGGAGTATTATTCGCGGCAGCCCTCGAACCTGCACTGCACGGCCTTTGCCATCGACTGGAGGGCATCTGCATTCGAGACGTGACCTTCCGATGTGCTGCCTTCGCTGACTACGTGGTGGTCTTGGTGCGGTCGGGCGACGAAATCCAAGCGACGCTTCAGTGGTTGTGTCGCTACGGTGCGGGCAGTGTCGTCAACATGCGCAAGACGACGTATATGGACGTCGGCAGAGGTCTTCTCTACCCGACAGAGATCCCCCTCCAAAAGGTTCCCTCACTGAACGCATTGGGGGTGCAGTTCTCCAGTACAGTTCGCCGAACTGCGACAGGCACATATCGCCGGCTACTACAAAGGACACGGGCGCTGCTCTGTGACAGTATATTCCCCAAGATAGATATGATTCTCCGGACGTCTGACGTCAACACTTACCTAGCGTCCAAACTTAATTATTTAGCTCACATTCTTCCGCTAACAGTCACCATGGCCCATAGTTTCCAGACTGCATATGAAGAATTTGTGAGTGCAGGCCATATATTCAAAGTTCGCTACACTACTTTAACGAGGCCTCCACTGGCAGGGGGCCTGGGGTTGGTTCACGTCCACTACCGCACGCGGGCATTATACCAACGGACGATGCGGCTCGCATCGACTGCGGCCAACAACAGCTTGACAGGGACGCTACTGCAGATCGCCGCGTCGTGAGATCTTCGTCCACCGGTCGCCGTGGGCCACATAGCTCTGTCTCTCGCCGAAATCCGAGATTTCCTGGCCAGACTGAGCTACATGACCGAGAATCTACCGGGGACGAGGGCGCTGAGTACGGGAGATTACTACCGCATATGAGGCACGACAAACCTGTAACAACAAATCGAGCAGCAACATTCAGCCATCCCCTGGACCAGGTCGTGGTGACCCGTCCACACTCCATACCTGCCCACGTACGCTCCTTCCTTGTGGTATGTGGTGGTGAACGGCAAATTATCCACACGTCAGCGCCTCCATTCCATCCATCTCACTGACGACCCTTCGTGTCTGCATTGCGCAGTCGTCGATTCGAAGGCGCGCTGCTTGACATATGCTGCGACAGGCAACTGTTGGGATCTTGTACAACGTATGCTAGCGCTACTGTTACGACGACAGCCAGAGTCTGTCACGCCGGACGTACTCCTACACTCAGATACCGTTTACTTTCCCACTACCAGAACGAACGCTGTCAACTGGATGAAGGGCACAGCGTTGTATTCCATTTCGCAAGCTGCGCCCGACAGCGCTCTGGACTTGTGGGTCCGCCTGACGACGACTCATGAGGCGTTCTGCCACCATGCATTGTACCCCACACGACTATCAAATTATTTAGGCACATTATTCAAGGATACTCCTGCCCATTGGAGCGTTCCGAGTACTAGAAGGGACACTTGAAAATGATTCACGGCACACGATTGATCCTCTGAGAAAACTGTTTAGAGGGAGTCCCCCTTATATTCATTACACGAAGACGACTCGGAAGCTTCTGGTGGCGGTTGTAGGATCCAGTTAAAAATAACATAAAACAAGAATTTAAAAATATATATACAGGGTGTTACAAAAAGGTACGGCCAAACTTTCAGGAAACATTCCTCACACAGAAATAAAGAAAAGATGTTATGTGGACATGTGTCCGGAAACGCTTCATTTCCATGTTAGAGCTCATTTTAGTTTCGTCATTCCAACGTGATCAAATTGTAAATTTTCACAATCAACATGTGTGGGCTGGCGAGAATCCGCACACAATTGTACAATCACGTCATCAACACAGATTTTCTGTGAACGTTTGGGCAGGCATTGTTGGTGATGTCTTGATTGGGCCCCATGTTCTTCCACCTACGCTCAATGGAGCACGTTATCATGATTTCATACGGGATACTCTAACTGTGCTGCTAAAACATGTGCCTTTACAAGTACGACACAACTTGTGGTTCATGCACGACGGAGCTCCTGCACATTTCAGTCGAAGTGTTCGTACGCTTCTCAACAACAGAGTCGGTGACCGATGGATTGGTAGAGGCGGACCAATTCCATGGCCTCCACGCTCTCCTGACCTCAACCCTCTTGACTTTCATTTGTGGGGGCATTTGAAAGCTCTTGTCTACGCAACCCCGGTACCAAATGTAGAGACTCTTCGTGCTCGTATAGTGGACGGCTGTGATACAATACGCCATTCTCCAGGGCTGCATGAGCGCATCAGGGGTTCCATGCGACGGAGGGTGGATGCATGTATCCTCGCTAACGGAGGACATTTTGAACATTTCCTGTAACAAAGTGTTTGAAGTCACGCTGGTACGTTCTGTTGCTGTGTGTTTCCATTCCATGATTAATGTCATTTGAAGAGAAGTAATAAAATGAGCTCTAACTTGGAAAGTAAGCATTTCCGGACACATGTCCACATAACATATTTTCTTTCTTTGTGTGTGAGGAATGTTTCCTGAAAGTCTGGCCGTACCTTTTTGTAACACCCTGTATATGAATGTGCCACCTAAATAGTGGTAACTATTTATTCACTACCGATACAAAAGAGTTACATGTTTGCACCTGTTACTGTCCTTGAAAGTAGTCACCTGCGTCGTGTAGAACCCGTTGCCAGCGATATGGACGGCGTAGTATACCGTTAGCAGAGCCTGTTCTGCTGATGGTGCGAATGGAGCGGTCTAAAGTTATGGTGATTCTCGTGTACGACTGTGGTGGTGTTACCCTAACGCATTACGTTCCTCCACGGCAGACCGTCAATGCACAGTATTACTGTTCGTTTTTGGAGCACCCCCTGCGACCAGCTTTGCGAAAGAAGCGGTGACACTTTCTGCGCAACCCACCCATCAATTTGCGCGACAATGCGCGGGCGCATACAGCGAAAGCTGTGACTTCTCTGTTCGGTCGATGGGACTGGGAAGTACTGAACCATCCATCATACTCCTCGGACCTAAGTCCTTGTGACTTTGATTTGATTCCAAAGACGAAGAAACCACTTCGTGGCATTCGCTTCAGAACTGTTCCATAGATTGGACAGGTAGTAGACCGCTCCATTCGCACCATCAAGAGAACAGGCTCTGCTAACGGTATACTACGCCTTCCACATCGCTTGCAACGGGCTCTGCACAACGCTGGTGACTGCTTTGCAAGACAGTAACAGGTGCAAACATGTAGCTAAATAGTGGGTAAGACAAGTTCGTAAGCTCAAAGGGGGACATCAAATGATACTACTCATGACCTCCAGCGCCCGCCCCCTTGGATGGGGTGGGGGCAACTTTTAAAACTTAAATGTAAACACCCATTTTTATTGCAGATTCGGATTCTCCATAAAAAAGTAATCAAGTTTAGTCTGAAACATTTTTTAAACCATTGACAGATGGCGCTGATATCGAGAAAAAATTAAAATTGGGGAAGAACTCTGATTTATTTAGAATGATCCGAGAAAGACGCATCAAATCGGTGAAAAAGTGTACCAATTCTTTCGTTACGCCAAATTAAGCTACTTTTGTACAAAATGTACTGTATCCTACTTTTAGCGTTACCCTGCAACAACGACATGGACGTAGTAGAATGATGTTCCCATGGGGTGCTTCATTAGTATGAGTCCCCTTGCTTCTCACATGTTGGGGAGTTTCATTAGTGTGAGTCCTCTTGCCTCTCACAATTTGGGGTGCTTAATTAATGAAATTAGCCATGGAGAAATTGTTCAAAGTTATCCCCATTTGCTTCAATGCATAAAGTCAATCGTCTGCGAAAGCTGTCCACAGTTTTGAGCAGCACATCCTGTGGTATGGCTGCACACGTTCTTCGAATGAGTTGCTCCATATCGTTTCGGATTGTGGGCTGTCTTTCATAAACAATATTTTTTAAGTAACCCCACAAAAAAATCAGGAGATGTTAGGTCTGGTGAACATGGAGGCCACTGAATTGGTCCGCCGCGTCCTATCCACCGATCAGGGTACCGTAAATTTAAAACCTTCCGCACATTTTTAGCATAATGGGGAGCTGCTCCGTCCTGTTGGAACCACATTCGTTGCCTAGTTTCTAAATCAACATCTTCCATTAGCTGCAACAAATCATCGCGGAGAAGTTGTAAATAAGATTCCGCAGTAATAAGATTTCGGTCAAAAAAATACGGTCCTATCAAGTACCCGTTTAAAATTCCACACCAGACCATTAACGACCATTTGTGTTGATTGTCAACGGGTCTGTGCCAGTGTGGAGTGACAGGGGACCAGTAACGACAATCATGACGATTTAATTCCCAATTGTTTTTGAATGTGGCTTCATCGGTGAACATAACGTACCTAAAAAAAAATCATTGTCACCTCTTATCATTTCCTAGGCCCATTGGCAGATATTACCGCGTATTTGCATATCTTTCAGCGTTAATGCCTGTGTCAGTGTGGTATGATACACATGATAAATAGGTGCCTTCAAAATACTCAAAACAGTTGATAGCTTGATTTGGCGTAATGAAAGGATTGGTGCACATTTTGTATTGATTTGATGCGTCCTTCTCGGATCATTCTAAATAAATCGGAGTTCCTCCCCAATTTTAATCTTTCTCGATTTCTGCGCCATCTGTCAATGGTTTAAAAAAATGTTTCAGACAAAACTTGATTAATTTTTATGTAGATTCCGAATCTGCAATAAAAAATGGGGGTTTCCATTTAAGATTTAAAAGTTGCCCCCACCCCACCCAAGGGGGCGGGGGCTGGGGGTCACGCGTAGTATCATTTGCTGTCCCCCTCTGAGCTTCAGAACTTGTCTTACCCACTATTTTTACCCGATGCGTAGTTTTCGAGATAATCTCATCCGAAACTTCAGATGGACCATAAAATTTGATCCAATAAAGTTCTCTTGTTCCCATCGAATCCCTTTCCTTCGCCGGCCGCGGTGGTCTCGCGGTTCTAGGCGCTCAGTCCGGAACCGCGCGACGGCTACGGTCGCAGGTTCGAATCCTGCCTCGGGCATGGATGTGTGTGATGTCCTTAGGTTAGTTAGGTTTAAGTAGTTCTAAGGTCTAGGGGACTGATGACCACAGATGTTAAGTCCCATAGTGCCCAGAGCCATTTGAACCATTTGAACCCCTTTCCTTCCTTGGCTCTCGGAAGGCGGGAATGGGACATTGAGTCCAGGCCTCGGAAGACGACCCGTGCCCTCTTAGCTCCCGACCCTGGAAGAGTCGCAGGTTCGACTCCTCCAGGTCCAAATATTTTTGTGCTCCTTGTCAATGCGTACACTACTGACGTCACAATTAACCGCAACATCATATAGGTTATTTTATTAATTTATATAAGCACAAAAAGTATAGGCATAAGATGAAATGCGGGACTGCAAACATTTAAAAAAGTATTGTAGTTTACGTATACACGGGAACGTCGTGTATGTAAATCGACACTTCCATTCTTTTGCAGTTTCCTTAACTGAGGATGAGACGGCGGTCGGATGGTCCCGATGGGCCACTTGTGGCCTGAAGACGGAGTGCATTCTTTTGCAATTGATCAATTACATGTACCGGGATGATATTCATCAAAGAAACAGGATAAGCATTAATTTTGACCATTTCTTGCGCACGCTATAAGCGCTGCCTTTTTGCAGTAACATGGTTTTTTTTTAGTGTCTTCATAGAAAAAACAAACTTGATTGGCATTCTGAAAGCAGCTTCTTTCATCGGACAGTCCAGAAGCGTACCACGCGTAACGCAGCATATCGCTGAATACGTGCGGGGATAGCTGGTGATGTATAATGGTATGTAGTTTGATGCAAGGGAAGTGATTTCTTCTTCTTTCTCGATGACGTAAGCGCAGTTTTGACATTTTTACTACATTTTTATCTGAGGATGAAAATATACGTCGCAGAGTTGTACAAGTGGCGTATATTTGGGGGAATTACTTTAATACTACACGTTGGCAATCCGTCTTGATTTTGGAACAGTTCGTCGTATATTTGTGGATTTGTTTGTCCACCCCACGAGTCAATCAAATAACTCTGAGCACTATGTGACTCAACTGCTGAGGTCATAAGTCCCCTAGAACTTAGAACTACTTAAACCTAACTAACCTAAGGACATCACACACATCCATGCCCGAGGCAGGATTCGAATCTGCGACCGTAGTGGTCGCGCGGTTCCAGACTGTAACCGGTGGCTGTAGGATCGGTCAGCGGTAAACTTCAAATGACGGTTCTCTAAACTTCTTCAGTAGTGCTCTTACAAATGAATGTCTTCTTCCCTCCAGGGACTCCCACTTGAGCTCCTGGAGCATATCTGTAACACTTGAATGCTGATCGAACCTGCCAGTAACAAACCTAGCAGCTCCTCTGAATTGCTCCCGAGCACTACTTCAGAATAGGTCGCACTTCTCATTCAACTTTCCTAGCACAATCCTCAGATGCTCGTTCCATTTCATACCTCTTCGCAACCTTACACACAGATATTTTGTAAGTAGGCTGTTAAGGTTTTTTTATTGGTAAGGCCACGTATCACTCTGTATGAAAATCACTGACTGTACTGTGTGCAATCTGTGGCTGGTTTGCATTGTTGTTGGCTATTGTAGTGTTGGGCAGCTGGATGTTAACAGCGCATACCGTTGTGCAGTTTGGGGTGAGCCGCCAGCAGTGGTGGATGTGGGGGGAGAGATGGCGGATTTTTGAGAGCGGACGATCTGGATGTGTCCATCAGAAAGAGTAAATTTGTAATATTGGATGTCATCGACTGGTATATATATTATGACTTTTGAACACTATTAAGGTAAATACATTGTTTCTTCTCCATCAAAATCTTTCATTTGCTAACTATGCCTATCAGTAGTTAGTGCCTATCAGTAGTTAGTGCCTATCAGTAGTTAGTGCCTATCAGTAGTTAGTGCCTATCAGTAGTTAGTGCCTATCAGTAGTCAGTGCCTATCAGTAGTTAGAATCTTTTATTTAGCTGGCAGTAGTGGCGCTCGCTGTATTGCAGTAGTTGGAGTAATGAAGATTTTTGTGAGGTAATTGATTCACGAAAGGTATAGGTTAATGTTAGTCAGGGCCATTCTTTTGTATGGGTTATTGAAAGTCAGATTGCATTGCGCTAAAAAATATTGTGTGTCAGTTTAAGCACAGTCATGTATAATTTTTCTAAGGGGACGTTTCATATGGCGACCCTACCAGAATACCTCACTGGAATCTTCTGATTCTTTCTTGTAGTTTCTGTAATTAGTGTAGCTGTTGTTTATTGCTAGCGCATAATTATAGAATTTCCTTTGTAGTTGTAGTTTTTCATTGTTGTACAGTAAAACAGTTGTGGCATGAATGTAGATTTGCACGAAGTATTGCGCAGCTGCACTAGCAATTAACGAGATGTTATTTTCAGTGCTATGTTAATGTGTTTTCTTATTTTGCTCTTCAAATTGTGCTTTTCTGTGTTATTGTGTGAAATATTGTGATAATAATGGCGTGTGAAAAATGCAACACTAGGCTCCAAAGTAAACTGAGAAATAATAGTGACGACGAGTGTAGCTTATCAGCACCACTGTGTAATGAATTAGCAGACATTCAAAGTAGTAATTTGGTAATTGTGCATGGGGAAATGGAGCGGGCGGCAAATAATGGTGTAAACAGTGAAACAAGTAGTGAACAGGGAAGCATTATCGATCGATCGGTCAGCAAAAGCTCGCCTCAGGAATTCGAAATGACAGAACACAATATCGTAAATACTGTGGATTCAGGTTTTGCGTCTTCACTGTTTTCTCAAATAAGTCAAGACACATTTTCTGCTCGTCAAAATGTGAATGTTGCCGGTGCAAATGCGCTGCCGAAAAGCATAGAGGAACAGATTCCAGACACTGATACATTATTATTGCAATTAATGCAACAAATGAAAGAAAATCAGAGACAAACACAGCAACAGTTTGACACAATGGAACAAAATCTTCGAAAGTTAGACACCACGCTTGAACAAACACTTGAAGATTTAACTACTGAGTTACATAAAATCGAATCGAAATGTCAAAAAGTCTGTAATGACGCAAAAACACAAATTTGTGAGCATTTCCAACATATTTTTTCGCGTCATGAAAATGCATTACAGAATCACGAAGCAGCCATAAAGGAACTGCAAACTATTGTTCATGAAAATCACGACACCTTGCAAGCTAAAATTGACTCAGTTGCATCTACCGATTCAGTTACGCAACTTGCAAAAACTCAGGAAAACTTAAAGGGCACAACAGATACGATTTCAACACAAATGGACACTCTGAAACTTTGTTCAGAAAAACACACTGAGGAAGTAAGTTCACTATCGGAGAAAGTAGCCGAACTTTCGGATCAGTTCACTAACTTACCTACAAAGCTAGATGATGATCTGAATGACACAAGACCTGTAGCCTTCAGTGACACAGAAGAGTACGAACGAATTAGGAAATTCAAACAAAATCAGAATCAAATTAATACGCAACACCAAAGAGAAATCCAGGAAGTACAAGACCAGTTGACACAGGTAATACAAGAATTACATATTTCAGAGGACACTCGTGCTCCAATACGGGAAGAGGGACATAGAAATACGGAACAGCCACTAAATTATAACACAGGGCATTTCAGAAATTATGAAAGAAATTGGCAAGGTGCACCGAATTTTGAAATGGAACCGCCGATACGACGTAACAATGACTGACACGCCGATACGCCGATTTTGACTATAAGCTGTTCATTACTACACGTAAATTAAAGACATTTAAGAATTCTGGAAACGACATTCATCCACAAGCGTGGCTTCATTAATTCTCTCATTGTTTTCCTCCCAACTGGTCATTAGAGCACAGATTAGAATTAATGTGTGGCTATTTTGGAGAATTAACCAGCTGTAAGAATGCGATCGGTCATTCACGATCGCCACAGTGAAGGAGAATTTTACCATGCCTTCCTCTCAGCATATTGGTCTCAAGCCACACAAGACAGACTAAAACATAGCATCATAATGATGAAACATTTCGAACAATCTGAATTTTCCAGTCTTGTGAAATACACTCCTGGAAATTGAAATAAGAACACCGTGAATTCATTGTCCCAGGAAGGGGAAACTTTATTGACACATTCCTGGGGTCAGATACATCACATGATCACACTGACAGAACCACAGGCACATAGACACAGGCAACAGAGCATGCACAATGTCGGCACTAGTACAGTGTATATCCACCTTTCGCAGCAATGCAGGCTGCTATTCTCCCATGGAGACGATCGTAGAGATGCTGGATGTAGTCCTGTGGAACGGCTTGCCATGCCATTTCCACCTGGCGCCTCAGTTGGACCAGCGTTCGTGCTGGACGTGCAGACTGCGTGAGACGACGCTTCATCCAGTCCCAAACATGCTCAATGGGGGACAGATCCGGAGATCTTGCTGGCCAGGGTAGTTGACTTACACCTTCTAGAGCACGTTGGGTGGCACGGGATACATGCGGACGTGCATTGTCCTGTTGGAACAGCAAGTTCCCTTGCCGGTCTAGGAATGGTAGAACGATGGGTTCGATGACGGTTTGGATGTACCGTGCACTATTCAGTGTCCCCTCGACGATCACCAGTGGTGTACGGCCAGTGTAGGAGATCGCTCCCCACACCATGATGCCGGGTGTTGGCCCTGTGTGCCTCGGTCGTATGCAGTCCTGATTGTGGCGCTCACCTGCACGGCGCCAAACACGCATACGACCATCATTGGCACCAAGGCAGAAGCGACTCTCATCGCTGAAGACGACACGTCTCCATTCGTCCCTCCATTCACGCCTGTCGCGACACCACTGGAGGCGGGCTGCACGATGTTGGGGCGTGAGCGGAAGACGGCCTAACGGTAGCCCAGCTTCATGGAGACGGTTGCGAATGGTCCTCGCCGATACCCCAGGAGCAACAGTGTCCCTAATTTGCTGGGAAGTGGCGGTGCGGTCCCCTACGGCACTGCGTAGGATCCTACGGTCTTGGCGTGCATCCGTGCGTCGCTGCGGTCCGGTCCCAGGTCGACGGGCACGTGCACCTTCCGCCGACCACTGGCGACAACATCGGTGTACTGTGGAGACCTCACGCCCCACGTGTTGAGCAATTCGGCGGTACGTCCACCCGGCCTCCCGCATGCCCACTATACGCCCTCGCTCAAAGTCCGTCAACTGCACATACGGTTCATGTCCACGCTGTCGCGGCATGCTACCAGTGTTAAAGACTGCGATGGAGCTCCGTATGCCACGGCAAACTGGCTGACACTGACGGCGGCGGTGCACAAATGCTGCGCAGCTAGCGCCATTCGACGGCCAACACCGCGGTTCCTGGTGTGTCCGCTGTGCCGTGCATGTGATCATTGCTTGTACAGCCCTCTCGCAGTGTCCGGAGCAAGTATGGTGGGTCTGACACACCGGTGTCAATGTGTTCTTTTTTCTATTTCCAGGAGTGTATTTTGAAGACATGTTGCACAAGAATCAGTACCTGTCAAACCCCTAAAGCCCCTCAGAACACATCCGTGTTTGCTTAATCAACTTGCCTGAACATTTACGACATGATTTTGGCAGGACGTTGCAAAGACGACATTGAAGCTTTTCAGGGACTGTTACAAGAATTGGAAATTGACACTGACAATCGTGGAACGCGAAAACAGGAGCAAAACAATTACAGGTCACATCCGTCACAATTCCGCGATGACAGAAATAATAAATGTACACGAGAAGGCTATTCTTACAACGTAAATCGTGACCAAAACAGACTCCACCCGTATGACAACCGTTGGCAGAGTAGTAATAATTACAGGGAAAGATCACCTCTCTGCGGTAATGACTATCAGAGACAATCAGAGAAACAGACAATATGGGAACCAGAACTATTATTATCAAGGGAGACAGAATAACTTCAGACGCAACGGTCCACCGAGCAGTGATAATTCAGGGAGAAATTCTCCACCAATTAACCGACAAGAAAGAAACTACAGGAACTACCGACATGACGATAGACGATATAATCATTAGGACAGACCTGAATTTCATCATAACTGGCGAGATTCAAAGAGGATTGGGCCCTCTCGACAAGGTGAATTTGTAGAAGTTAGGTCTCCTAATCCTAATAACGACGCGCGCCAACAAAGAGACAGACAATGACTCGCACCACAGGCAGCCGCGTGCGCCGGCTGGTTCAGAGAAAAATAACATAGACGCTAACCTTGAGAAAAATTCCAATATTCTGTACCGACGTGTACTGCATGATAATTGCGTTCAAGTTGAAACTCTGAGTACTATGAAGAGTAAAGGATTGCACCACATTTCACATGTAAAACCGTTTATCGAGAGATAATCTGCTTTTTAACTTAGTCTTTGCTATAAAATTTTTCACTTCACATTACTAGTATGCTTTGTCAGACTTACAATCTGTTAACATGCAACTATGTTTTAAAGTTAACTATCCAGTCAATAACTTAGGGAACATATTTAGACAAGTAATTACGAATGCATTGTTATAGTGAACAGACTACACAGTGTTATTGTGTGTGTACATTCTTGCTCGTTAGTTGCACGATTACGTAACGACTATAAGGCTTACATACTTAGAACATATACCAGTACTGTTAATGAGATTTTACTGCAACATTTTGGTTTACTTGAAAATACATTATGGATTTAAAGTGCTTTCTGAAAGATACCAGATGACACAGTGGTTAGTTTATTTGACTGCTACACGACTATATCACGACGCTACTAATGTGTGACACAATTTACATTGTTGCTTTTGCGTTGTATCTGGTTTATATCTGCACAGTTTTTCTGAATTCTTCTGGAAAGTAAAACATGTTTTAGTAGTAATTTTTTGTGGTATAGCTATAATGAGACAGCCTTTTTCGTAACACAACAATACGTTACAGTGCAGTACTTCCTTGATCACGGTACTGTACATAAGAACTAAGATATCTATACACATAGCATTTCACTTTTGTTTATTACGAGGTAAGTACATTGACATCTACAGAACTTCGCTTACGGACGACGATAGTTACTACACTTAGCACATTTTTACCGTTAAGTGGTGACAGAGATTATCTTAAAACAAGACACACAGTTTAGCGCTGCAGTACACATATTTGAGTGATTAATTTTGTACTTAAAACATTTATTTTTAAAGATTTTTGAATTACAAAGAAAGTTTTCCGTGATACATTTCATTCCATTTCTGTAATCTGTAACATCTGAGGGTATAATTACATTAATCCTCAGGGGGGTTACACGCTTACTTTGTGTACCACGTGTATGGCAAACACAGGGAGCCCTAGCTAATATGGTATTTGTTATACAACTTTACACATCGGTACCATATTCCTCTAACACAGAATTACACAGCTATCTGATTATTTGACAGAGAAACAAACATTCTTTTCACTACGTCAGTGACAGATATTTACGCAATTACACAGTTGGATAACTTCACACTTATGAAATTGTATTTCGTCTGTACTTTGTGAACTGTTCATATTTTTTTGGAACCATTGTGATACTAGGAGAGCTCTGAATGATGTATTTGGTATGGGATCATGATTTTTAAAGTACGTTTGAGGTAGATGACACTATTGAAATGAGCAGAGAATTTTTTTTAGGTTTTGAAATTATTGGAGGAAACTACGACGATTTTGAGATTTGGCTGAGATGTTATGATATTATTGCTGCGACGATGTGTATTATGCTATTGAGGTATGTTTATGATCAATAAGATGATGCTACCGTGTATGGGGAATTTGATTATGCTACGTATTTCTTATGATGAAATATTGAAGTGTTGACGTATATATATATATATATAGGTAAGGAGTAATGAGCAGTGGTTAGGGACTCTGATTTGTGGAAAAGGATGTTGGAAACCAAGAATCGTACTTTAAGAATTTTGAAATGTGTGTACATGTGTGAATGTATTACAATGCTGTCGAAAATTTTTTGGACACTGTTATATTTATAGTATTTTGTTTCTACAGATTTGTAACGCAAATATTTCGACCTGTGAAATTTTATTTGTATCAAACTGTTACTGTAGTGGAAACTGATGTCGTAAATATTTCGGTAAGGAAGGTAGGTCACCTTGATGTAATGCACTGTAAGCACCCAGCTGCGTGACAGTCGCCTGGAAAAAAGCCATTAGTGTGTGACTTTCAGAGGCACAGGTGGAGAAAAAAAAGAAGCCATTATCTTCGCTATTGACATTTCTTTGTAGAAAGCATCGCAAATACGACACGCTCAAACTTGAAAACATATGATTACACTGTGGAGCTCTTAATTTATATTTACTAAAATGCGTAATGAAATGATGAGAAACATTTTACATCTATTGTCTTGCTAGTTGAGAGATTTTCTTACTGCCTTATGAAATGCCATATGGCTAGTGAATGATGTTTCATGCCTTCCTTTGTACATATTTGCTCATTTTGTTTAATATCTAGTTTCTAGCTGCACTGTAGCATTGGTGAAATAAAATATAATAGATGCACTAATATCACTATTTTGTCTACAGACCCAGTACAGAATAATTTTGTGGTCTACTTTCTTAAAAGAGGGAGCACAAAAAGACATTTCCACTTCACAGGAATTGCATGCATAATTTTTGTCAATGACTTTGTAACTTGACTGCTAGAGTAAGTTATAGTGATGCATCACTCTAGTGTTAAGATGTGACATAGGTATTAGACATGGCCATCTTTACTGTACTATTTTTTTCTGCTTGTGGGTTTGTCATGTTTAGGTATAAGTTATTGCATTTTCTGCTGCTATTTACCAGGCATAGTGCTACTAAATTTCACTTTGTATTACTCTGTTAAGCCAGGTTTACTACTGATTTATTTTTCTTGTTGCTGCACATTGGCTCATATTAGTTGTAATGTTGCATTTGCTCTGCTAATTTAGATATACTGCTGCTTGCTTTGCCAATTTGCATTTTTTTGTCATTGCTGTTTGTGTTAATTGTTTTGTGCTGCTGCATTGCCTCGTCCCTTAGTTTAGCATCTGAGCTCAGTACATTTAAGTTAGCTTAAGATGGCGGTAGGCTATATAAGAGAATGAGTTGTGATGAATTGGAAGAAATGCATTGAGAAGCTATAAGAAAATGGTTTGGCCAAAAAAGTATTTTGAAAGAGGATATGAACAAAAAAGTATGGTTTAGGAACAACAGGTTTAAGTAGGATTTTCTTGGAAATAAATGATGGAAATAAAAGATAATGGAAAATAATAAGGTAAGAAATATGTGAACATATAAATACAGAAAGCTTGCTTGATAGGATTTTTTTGGTGGAAACAAATGTTGAAGTAAGAGGAAAGATCTATGGAATGAAGTTTCGGGTTGGACTGCAGTACCAAATGTTACACTGAAAACGAACCCTGTCTTTCCTTCTGTATTATTCTGCTATGTGTTTATGTTCCTTTGTGTATTTTCTTTTTCCTGTCTTTATGTGTTTAGCTAATAAGATTTATGTTGTAGAATTTTTCTAATACTCAGCTACATTCACTATGATGAGGAATACTGTTATCCTCAAATATAATTTGCATTAATAAGATGTTATTTACTTTGTAAAGATGTTTAGACATTATTTATCTGTTCTGTTTTGTTGCTCATGTGTGAAGTTGGTATTTCAAAAGTTATTCAGATTTTTTATGTATGTACTTATAATTCCTGTAACACTGATGTATACGTTATTTCTATTCTTTTGTAAGGCTTGTATTACTACAAATGTTATCTGAATTACTATGCAGGTTCGAATCCGGCCTTGGGCATGGATGTGTGTGACATCATTAGGTTAGTTAGGTTTAAGTAGTTCTAAGTTCTAGGGGACTGATGACCTCAGAAGTTAGGTCGCATAGTGCTCAGAGCCATTTGAACCATTTTTATCTTTATGGACAGTGAGAAAATTTTAGCTTTTGACCAACATTGTATCAATAAGTGTGTGCATTTGATTCCTTTGTTATTGTAATTATGAAAAATTTTATCTATTCATTATTGGCCACTGCCCAAAACAATTTGTAAAATTTTTTGTGGGGAACATGGGGGCTATGTGAGTAGGCTGTTTAGGTTTTTTATTGGTAACGCCACGTAGCGCTCTATATGAAAATCACTGACTGTGCTGTGTGCAGTCTGAGGCTGGTCGGCATTGTTCCAATAGTCGCTATTGTAGTGTTGGGCAGTTGGCTGTTAACAGCGCATAGCGTTGCGCAGTTGGAGGTGAGCCGCCAGCAGTGGTGGACGTGGGAAGTAAGATGGCGGATTTTTGAGAGCGGATGATCTGGACATGTGTCCATCACAAACAATACATTAGTAAGAATGGATGTCATGAACTGCTATATATATTATGACTTTTGAACACTATTAAGGTAAATACATTGTTTCTTCTCTATCAAAATCTTTCATTTGCTAACTATGCCTATCAGTAGTTAGTGCCTTCAGTAGTTTGAATCTTTTATTTAGCTGGCAGTAGTGGCGCTCGCTGTATTGCAGTAGTTAGAGTAATGAAGATCTTTGTGAGGTAAGTGATTTGTGTAAGGTATAGGTTAATGTTAGTCACGGCCATTCTTTTGTAGGGATTATTGAAAGTCAGATTGCGTTGAGCTAAAAAAAAATATTGTGTGTCAGTTTAGTGTTGATCAGAATAGGTAAAGATCGAAATGTCTGAGTACGTTCAGGTGTGCTCAGCTGTTTGAAAATCAAATAGTGTAAGAGATTTATCAGCACAGTAATTCAATAATTTTTCTAAGGGGACGTTTCACACTCCATCGTCACCTTCCGTTACTAGGGCAGACATTATGCACATTATTGCTCAGCTACCTGCACCATTTTTTGTTGACTGGAGACTTCAATGCCCACCATCCCCATTGGGGCTCTCCAGCATCCTGCCCGAGGGGCTCCCTGTTGGCAGACCATTTCAACCAACTCAATCTTGTCTGGCTCAATACTGGCGCCCCTACTTTCCTTTCGGACAACTCACACCTATTCCCATTTAGACCTCTCTGTATGTAGTACCCAACTTGCACCCCAGTTTGAATGGTACACACTTTCTGATACGTATTCGAGCGACCACTTCCCTTGTGTTTTCCATCTCCTGCATCATAACCCCTCTCCGTGCTCAACTAGTTGGAACACCTCTAAAGCAGACTGGGGACTCTTCTGTTCCTCTTCCCGCGCCCGGGTTCCCGCGTTCGATTCCCGGCGGGGTCAGGGATTTTCTCTTCCTCGTGATGACTGGATGTTGTATGATGTCCTTAGGTTAGTTAGGTTTAAGTGGTTCTAAGTTCTGGGGGACTGATGACCATAGATGTTAAGTCCCATAGTGCTCAGAGCCATTTGAACCATCTTCTCTTCCAGGGCGACATTTCAGGATCAAACCTTCGCAAGCTGCGATAGTCAGGTCGCACACCTCACGGAAGTCATTCTCACTGCTGCTGAATATTCCATCCCTCATACTACTTCTTCTCCACGTCACGTACCGGTCCCCTGGTGGACCGCAGCATGTAGAGACACTCTACGTGCTCGTCGACGTGCTTAACGCACCTTTAAACGCCACCCTACGATGGCGAATTGTATCAGTTATAAACGACTACGTGCGCAGTGTCGTCGTGTTATTAAAGAAAGCAAGAAAGCCAGCTGTGCTTCTTTCACAAGCACCTTCAACAGTTTTACTCCTTCTTCTGTTGTCTGGGGTAGCCTGCGCCGGTTATTTAGCAGTAGGGTCCACTCCCCAGTCTCTGGCTTGACGGTCGCGAATGACGTCCTTGTGACCCCTGAGGATGTCTCCAATACCTTCGGCCACTTTTTCGCAGAGGTTTCGGGTTCTGCTCATCACCACACTGCCTTCCTCCCCCGAAAACAGGCAGAGGAGGCAAGGCCACCTAACTTCCGCTCCTCCAATCGTGAAATTTATAATGCCCCATTCACCATGCGGGAACTCGAAAATGCACTTGCCCAGTCACTGTCCTCCGCTTCAGGGCCTGATTCTATTCATATTCAGATGCTGAAGAACCTCTCTAATGCGGGTAAAGGTTTTCTTCTTCGTACTTATAATCGTATCTGGATTGAGGGTCATGTTCCCACATGCTGGTACGAGTCTATTGTTCTCCCGATTCCAAATCCAGGGAAGGACAAGAACTTACCTTCCAGGTATCGACCCATTTCCCTTACTAGCTGTGTCTGTAAGGTGATGGAACGAATGGTTAACTCTCGTTTGGTTTGGCTACTCGAATCTCGACGCCTACTTACCAATGTACAATGTGAATTTCGTAGGCGCCGCTCTGCTGTTGACCATCTGGTTACCTTATCAACCTTCATTATAAATGACTTCTTGCGGAAGCGCCCAACCGCGGCTGTGTTCTTTGATTTGGAAAAGGCTTACGACACCTGTTGGAGGGCGGGCATTCTCCGCACCTTGCATGCATGGGGCCTTCGCGGTCGCCTCCCTCTTTTTATTCGTGCCTTTTTAATAGATCGACAGTTCAGGGTACGTGTGGGTTCTGTCCTGTCCGACGCCTTTCACCAGGAGAGTAAGGTGCCAGAGGGCTCAGTTTTTAGCGTCGCTCTCTTCGCCGTAGCGATCAATCTAATACGGGATTGCCTCCCAGCTGATGTAACAGGCTCCCTTTTCGTGGACGATTTTACCATCTGTTGCAGCACGCAGCGTACATCTTTCCTGTGTCTATGGCGCTGTGTCTACGGCGCTGTGTCTGTCTTCGGCGCTGTGCCTGTCTACGGCGCTGTGCCTGTCTACGGCGCTGTGTGTCTGTCTTCAGCGCTGTGTGCCTGTCTTCAGCGCTGTGTGTCTGTCTTCGGCGCTGTGTGTCTGTGTTCGGCGCTGTGTGTCAGTCTGTCTTCGGCGTAGTGTGTCTGTCTGTCTGTATGTCTGTCTTCGGCGCTGTGTGTCTGTGTGTCTGTCTGTCTTCGGCGCTGTGTGTCTGTCTGTCTGTCTGTCTGTCTTCGGCGCTGTGTGTCTGTCTTCGGCGCTGTGTGTCAGTCTGTCTTCGGCGTAGTGTGTCTGTCTGTCTGTCTGTCTGTCTTCGGCGCTGTGTGTCTGTCTGCCTGCCTGCCTTCGGCGCTGTGTGTCTGTCTATCTGCCTGCCTGCCTCCCTGCCTGCCTTAGGCGCTGTGTGTCTGTCTGTCTACCTACCTGCCTGCCTGCCTTCGGCACTGTGTGTCAGTCTGTCTGAACGCCTGCTTGCCTTCGGCGCAGTGTGTCTGTCTGTCCGTCTGGCTTCGGCGCTGTGTGTCTGTCTGTCTGTCTGTCTTCGGCGCTGTGTGTCTGCCAGTCTGTCTGACTGTCTGTCCGTCTTCGCCACTGTGTATCTGTCTGTCTGTCTCTCTGTCTGTCTGTCCCTCTGTATGTCTGTCTGTCTGTCTCGGCGCTGCCTGTCTGTCTGTCTGACTGTGTTCAGCGCTGTCTGTTTGTCTGTCTATCTGTCTGTCTGTCTTCAGCGATGTGTGTCTGTCTGCCTGCCTGCCTGCCTGCCTTCGGCGCTGTGTGTCTGTCTGCCTGTCTGTCTGCCTGCCCGCCTGCCTTCGGCGCTGTGTGTCTGTCTCTCTGTCTGCGTGCCTGCCTGCCTGCCTGCCTTCGGCGCTGTGTGTCTGTCTGCCTGCCCTCTCCGCTGTGTGTCTGTCTGTCTCTCTGCCTGCCTGCCTGCTAGCCTGCCTGCCTGCCTTCGGCGCTGTGTGTCTGTCTGTCTGCCTGCCTGCCTGCCTTCAGCGCTGTGTGTCTGTCTGTCTGCCTGCCTGTCTGTCTTCAGCGCTGTGTGTCTGTATGTCTGCCTGCCTGCCTGCCTTCAGCTCTGTGTGTCTGTCTGTCTGTCTGCTCGCCTGCCTGCCGGCCTGATTTCGCCGCTGTGTGTCTGTCTGTCTGCCTGTGTGCATGCCTTCGGCGCTGTGTGTCTGTCTGTCTGCCTGCCTGCCTTCGAAGCTGTGCGTCTGTCTGTCTGCCTGCCTTCGGCGCTGTGTGTCTGTATGACTGCCTGCCTGCCTTCGGCGCTGTGTGTCTGTTTGTCTGTCTTCCTCCCTGCCTGTCTGCCAGCCATCGGCGCTGTGTCTGTCTGCCTGCCTGCCTCCCTGCATTCGGCACTGTGTGTCTGTCTGTCTGCCTGCCTGCCTACCTCGGCGCTGTGTGTCTGACTGCCTGCCTGCCTGCCTTCAGTGCTGTGTGTCGGTCTGTCTGTCTGCTACCTGCCTGCCTGCCTTCGGCGCTGTGTGTCTGCATGCCTGCCTTCGCTGCTGTGTGCCTGCCTGCCTACCTGCCTGCCTGCCTTTGGAACTGTGTGCCTGTCTGTCTGTCTGCCTGCCAGCCTGCCTGCCTTCGGCGCTGTGTGTCTGTGTGTCTGTCTGCCTGCCTGCCTGCCTTCGGCGCTGTCTGTCTGTCTGTCTGTCTGTCTGCCTGCCTGCCTGCCTGGTTTCGGCGCTGTGTGTCTGTCTGTCTGTCTGCCTTTGGCGCTGTGTGTCTGTCTGTCTGACTGCATCCTGACATCGGCACTGTGCGTCTGCATGTCTGCCTGCCTGCCTGCCTGCCTGCCTGCCTTCGGCGCTGTGTGTGAGTCTGCCTGCCTGCCTGCCTGCCTTCGGTGCTGTGTGTCGGTCTGTCTGCCAGTCTGCCTTCCTGCCTGCCTGCCTTCGGCACAGTGTGTCTGTCTGTCTGTCTGTCTGCCTGCCTGCCTGCCTGCCTGCCTTTGGAACTGTGTGTCTGTCTGTCTGTCTGCCTGCCAGCCTGCCTGCCTTCGGCGCTGTGTGTCTGTGTGTCTGTCTGCCTGCCTACCTGCCTGCCTTCGGCGCTGTGTGTCTGTCTGTCTGCCTGCCTGCCTGCCTGCCTTTGGCGCTGTCTGTCTGTCAGTCTGCCTGCCTCCCTGCCTGCCTTCGTCGCTGTGTGTCTGTCTGTCTGCTTGCCTGCCTGGCTGCCCTTGGCGCTGTGTGTCTGTCTGTCCGTCTGCCTGCCTCCCTGCCAGCGTGCCTTAGGCTCTGTGTGTCTGTCTGTCTGTCTGCCTGCCTGCCTGCCTGCCTGCCTGCCTTCGGCGCTGTCTTTTTGTCTGCCTGTCTGCCTGCCTGCCTGCCTTTGGCGCTGTGTTTCCGTCTGTCTGTCTGTCTTCGTCACTGTGTGTCTTTCTGTCTGTCTGTCTGTCTGTCTTCGGCCCTGTCTGTCTGTCTGTCTGTCTTCGGCGCTGTGTGTCTGTCTGCCTGTCTGTCAGTCTGTCTTCGGCGCTGTGTGTCTGTCTGTCTGTCTTCGGCGCTGTGTGTCTGTCTTCGGCGCTGTGTGTCTGCCTGCCTGCCTGAATCCCTTCGGCGCTGTGTGTTTTTCTGCCTGCCTGCATGCCTGCCTGCCTGCCTGCCTTCGGCGCTGTGTGGCTGTCTGTCTGTCTGTCTGTCTTCGGCCCTGTGTGTCTGTCTGTCTGTCTGCATGTCTTCGGTGCTGTCTGTCTGTCTGGCTGTCTGTCTGTCTTCAACGCTGTCTGTCTGTCTGTCTTGGCGCTGTCTGTCTGTTTTCAGCGCTGTGTGTGTGTCTGTCTGCCTATCTGCCTGACTTCGGCGCTGTGTGTCTGTCTGCCTGCCTGCCTTCGGCGCTGTGTGTCTGTCTGCCTGCCTGCCTGCCTTCGGCGCCTTGTGTCTGTCAGTCTGCCTGCCTGCCTGCCCTCGGCGCTGTGTGTCTGTCTGTCTGTCTGCGTGCCTGCCTGCCTGACTTCGGCGCTGTGTGTCTGCCTGCCTGCCTGCCTGCCCGCCTGCCTTCGGCCCTGTGTGTCTGTCTGTCTGTCTGTCTTCGGCGCTGTGTGTCTGTCTGTCTGTCTTCGGCCCTGTGTGTCTGTCTTTCTGTCTGTCTGTCTTTCTGTCTGTCTTCGGCGCTGTTTGCCTGTCTGTCTGTCTGGCTGTCTGTCTTCGGCGCTGTGTGTCTGTCTGTCTGTCTGCCTGTCTTCGGTGCTGTCTGTCTGTCTGGCTGTCTGTCTGTCTACCTGTCTTCGGAGCTGTGTGTCTGTCTGTCTGTCTGTCTGTCTGTCGTCAGCGCTGTCTGTCTGTCTGTCTGGGGCACTGTCTGTCAGCCTGTCTGTCTGTCTGTCAGTCTGTTTTCGGCGCTGTGTGTGAGTGTCTGTCTGTCTGTCTGTCTTCGGCGCTGTGTGTCTGTCTGTCCGTCTGTTTGTCTTCAGCGCTGTGTGTCTGCCTGTCTGTCTGTCGGTCTGTCTTGGCGCTGTCTGTCTGTCTGTCTTTCTGTTGGTCTGTCTGTTTTCAGCGCTGTGTGTGTGTCTGTCTGTCTATCTGCCTGACTTCGGCGCTGTGTGTTTGTCTGTCTGTCTGCCTGCCTGCCTTCGGCGCTGTGTGTCTGTCTGCCTGCCTGCCTGCCTGCCTTCGGCATTGTGTGTCTGTCTGTCTGCCTGCCTGCCTGCCTGCCTGCCTGCCTTCAGCGCTTTGTGTCTGTCAGTCTGCCTGCCTGCCTGCCTGCCTGCCTGCCTTCGGCGCTTTGTGTCTGTCTGTCTGCCTGCCTGTCTGTCTTCGGCGCTGTGTGTCTGTATGTCTGCCTGCCTTCCGCGCTGTGTGTCTGTCTGTCTGTCTGCCAGCCTGCCTGCCTGCCGGCCTGCCTTCGCCGCTGTGTGTCTGTCTGTCTGCCTGCCTGCGTGCCTGCCTTCGGCCCTGTGTGACTGTCTGTCTGCCTGCCTGCCTGCCTTCGGCCCTGTCTGCCTGCCTGCCTGCCTTCAGCGCTGTGTGTCTGTCTGTCTGTCTGCCTGCCTGTCTGTTGTAGTGTAACGACGTAAGTTTTTGTTTATAACCAATTTTTGTTTGACATATGACCATGTGCAGACTTCGTCACCTACGTCAGTTACAACCCACTTCAAAATTATTTATATTCTTTTTAAATTGTCATAGAATGGTTCTTGAACGAAACTGTAAAACATCAGTTGAGTCGTATGCAAAGAATTACATCACTTGGGCCAATTGGTTTTTGTAACTTTTTCGATTTAAATTTCGTTTGTTTCTCCTCAGAAATTATATTGACACACGTTATCTTGATCTAATCGAGCCGGCCGAAGTGGCCGTGCGGTTAAAGGCGCTGCAGTCTGGAACCGCAAGACCGCTACGGTCGCAGGTTCGAATCCTGCCTCGGGCATGGATGTTTGTGATGTCCTTAGGTTAGTTAGGTTTAACTAGTTCTAAGTTCTAGGGGACTAATGACCTCAGAAGTTGAGTCCCATAGTGCTCAGAGCCATTTGAGCCATTTGATCTAATCGATATCAGAATCACACATAAAATAAACTTTTGAGATTCAAAGTTTCGATGAACGCTGTCAGAATCAATAATCTTGTCAAATATATTATTAATCCTTTCACATAATTCTTCATAAATAAATCCTCAGAACACGTGTTTCAACTTTAGTAGCATACACTATTTTATTAGCTTCCTACACATACAGATGTGAACTTGACCGTTGAGAGACAGTGACTGACTTCTCAATAGGATTAAGCTCTATATGACGTCACTGTTGTACAAAAAGAGTATAAAAAATTCATTTTTAATTTTTAGAAGCACGACGCAACAACTCGGTTCCAGGATCTTCTGTTGCTCCTTGACTGTCGACCCGCGACGTATAGCGGCCAGCAATTTTCTCTCTGGTCGCGGCAACGAAGATGCTGTCTCCGTTCGTTGCGCCGCCCTCTCCGTACATGAAACACATAAAAATATACAAAACTTTTAGATAATTCACAGCTATTACAAATATTAAGAAAAATACATAAACAAAAACTAAATTAAACTAATAGTCACCTGCAAACTGGGCTGACATTGGTGGACGGGTGACGCTTAATTTCGTCCCACTACATACCCCACCCACAAGCTCAGTTTGTCAGGTTTTAACCGAAAATAAAACTTTTCAATATACAATATTTAAATGTTAATACATTTTCCTCACATTTTACGTAATCTAGAGTCCTTGCTCTTAGATAGATTTAATCCTTTTAATACGATATTGTTGTGACTATTTGTCATTTACTCTTAATTGTGCTATTATGGTAATTCATAACCGAATATATGTAGATTACTCCTCTTCATTTAATAGTTGCTAATAAATACTAATTTAGTACGTTCTTTAACGTTGTTACATTAGGACAGAGCGTTCAAATTATGATAAATTAGTTTCAGTTTTATTCACTTACTAGAGTTATTCTTTCCAAAATTGTATATTACTAATAAGTTTCTCACAATAACTAATGGTACTATTTACTTTACGTCATTCTTTTCCCTAATGCCTTATTTATGCCTGAGGTCAAGAAGAAATCAAGCAAAACTTTCTTTAGAATCTCGGCACGGCTCTCTTTACCTTCGGACGCCTTGTTGGGTAATGGCAATTTATTTAGGAGAAACAAGCGAGAGATCCCCGTTTGGTGTGTTCTATATTAACACTATTACAAACCTCTATTAAAGGCACTCTGCTATGTTCTCGTGAACCATATAGCTCTGGACGCCCATGGTCCCTAAAACTATTAACCATCCCCTTTGGTTCCTACTATCCGAGTAAATTTAAAATATGCAAAATTCCTTTTGACCTAAGAGCAAAATTTCTTCCATATAAATCCCCATTTTGGTTATCTTTCTCTTTTTGAAGTACCAGTAGATTATTGTAGAACACTTGTTTAAGCTTTCTGTTTCATTCTTTAAAATAATACGTAACTATCACGAAAAACTTCACATGAATAAACTATGAACGCTCTTCCGTGTGTAACATATACTAAATATTAACTTATTTAGGAATGAAGGGTTTCATATGATCAACACTATATAATCCTTTAATTACACCTGATGAAGGTTCCATAAGAAGTAACGCTTTGGGATGTACAATCTTATGTACAACATATGGACCTTCAAAGATAAAGAAGAATTTTCTACATTCCTTACCGATCTTAGAACTTTTAGGATGAGATCGTACTAACACAAGATCTCCTACCTGAAATTAGGGTTCTATAGCATGTTGATTATAACTTTTAATTCTCCGTTAGGCATTTTTTACAATCTGTTCGCAAACTTTTTCGTCTGGGATGCATTGTTGGATCTCATTTACTGGTGGCCAAGGTAGAGCAGCTAGTAAAGGCTCACCTGTAATTCGTAGAATAACATTTTTCTTTCCTTTACATAATACGGTAATCCAATAATTAGGACTCGCATTAGATGACTTTCAATAATTGGTTCTTCAATTAATTGAGCACGGTTTAAATTCTATTCGAAGTAATTCCTATAACCTCTCCACCGTTTAGAATATGGAGGAAGGTCTAACAACTCTAAAGTTAAGTGTTGTTGTTTTCCTCTTGACCGATAATTTTGTTTAAACTGCTTAACAAAATCATCCCAGTCCCTAAATTCAGTTCTATGCAGTACTGCCCATTCCGCATCTTCTGCTTCTAAATGTCCTATTACAAATTGAATGCGTTTTTCATTACTCCATTTAGGAGATAATGATGTTTCAAAAGCTTTTATAAAGATTATAGGGTGAAGTTCGCCTCCTGGTTTGAATACAGGAAATCGACTTGCTACATTTGAATTTGTCGTTATGTCATCCAAACATTCTGCGAGAGAAATAGTCGGATTTTGTTTAGATTGCAGAGACGGAGTTGCATCGGATTGGCTTGCCGTGATTTCTTTATTCATATTGTTGTCGTCCGAGCTAGCAAATTCGATGCGACTGTTGTCTCTGATTACGCTATTGCTTCTACTACTTGAAATGTTTCCATTATTATCTAATTCCGATAACCGTTTAGTAATTTCCTGTATTCGCATTTCTGTATTGGATACGCGATTAGCTAATAACGATTCTTCACTGTGTTCACGATGTGAACGCTCTGTACCTTCGTCAATGTTATTATCTTTGGCAGTCTCAAGGTTACTGTATATTTCAGTAATTAAAAATTTCATGTTTTCGATTCCGGTATGATCCTTTTCTACTTGATGAGTTAATGTCTCTAATTCTACATTATCTATTGAAGAAATCTCTACAGGTTTGGTAGAGACCTCTTTAATAGATTCCAATAATTCTCTACGAACAGTTTCTGTTTGCATAGAAAGTTCATCTCGTAACATACCGTTATTTTTCTGTATTTCATTTACAACTAAGATAGTGACACTATCTAGTCTCTCGGTTAAGTCAGTAATATCGTTTCGCATGCGAGCTTTTTCCTCGCGCGATTCCTGGATATGTTCTTCTAACCTTTTACAATTATCAGCAATCTTATTACTAAGTCCTACTAATTTTTCCTGCATTTCAACTTTAGAAGACTGTATTCTATCACTTAATTCTCGACTGGTTTCATTAAGATGTTCCTGTAACCTGTCTGCAGATTTTTCTAGCTCCCCTTTTAATCTAGCGGTAGATTCCTAGTTAGACTGTTTTAATTCCTGTTTTAGTTCCTCTTTCAATCTAGCAGTAGATTCTTCAGTAAACTGTTTTAATCTAGCAATAGATTCTTCGTTAGACTGTTTTAATTCAGCTAGAAAATCCCCGTTAGATTGTTTTAATTTAGCGATCGCCCTAAAAAGGGATCTCATACTCCTATCGGGCATAGAGTGCTCTTCGTCTGACATTTCACTTCCCGACATTATTGTAAGAAAGTAACTATTTACATACGCAGACTTGTAATCAACAATCCTGTAAAAGCACACTCCCTATGTACAACACTCCACTTCCAACTTGAAACAAACTCACCGGACACTAATATTGTAATTTGTAGTTCTCGATGATCAATGTACTGCTATGGGCTGCAGATGTAACAGCCGTCGACGCAGCCGCTGAGATGCTGCGACCCCGCTTCCGCAACCGGCAGGACGCTGAGTCGAACACCGGAGACGTCACTGGCTGCAACCACGCCCGGCACCGCCGTAGACAGGCGAAGCCCTCAGCAACACCTCTAATACCAGCCGGAGGAACGCCCCGCAGCTGACGTACTGGGCCTATAAGTTTAGGGAGAAAAAAGGTTGTCGGGGTTTGCAGCGTTCAGCTGCTGCCCAACAGATGCGCCTTCTCGTGGAACAACTGCGTGACCGTACTGCTTGGCTGCGCTCCGTCAGATGCCCACACCCGCGAAATCGCCGCTGGCTGGTGAAGGCTCCACGAAAACTCGCGTTGACTTCCGAAGGACTCTTGATGTTTTGTTTCGTACTTGTGTGCCTTAGTTGCACACAAGTCCTGTTTCTAAGGTCGCCACGGTGTAGTGTAACGACGTAAGTTTTTGTTTATAACCAATTTTTGTTTGACATATGACCATGTGCAGACTTCGTCACCTACGTCAGTTACAACCCACTTCAAAATGATTTATATTCTTTTTAAATTGTCATAGAATGGTTCTTGAACGAAACTGTAAAACATCAGTTGAGTCGTATGCAAAGAATTACATCACTTGGGCCAATTGGTTTTTGTAACTTTTTCGATTTAAATTTCGTTTGTTTCTCCTCAGAAATTATATTGACACACGTTATCTTGATCTAATCGATATCAGAATCACACATTAAATAAACTTTTGGGATTCAAAGTTTCGATGAACGCTGTCAGAATCAATAATCTTGTCAAATATATTATTAATCCTTTCACACAATTCTTCATAAATAAATCCTCAGAACACGTGTTTCAACTTTAGTAGCATACACTATTTTATTAGCTTCCTACACATACAGATGTGAACTTGACCGTTGAGAAACAGTGACTGACTTCTCAATAAGATTAAGCTCTATATGACATCATTGTTGTACAAAAAGAGTGTAAAAAATTCATTTTTAATTTTTAGAAGCACGACGCAACAACTCGGTTCCAGGATCTTCTGTTGCTCCTTGACTGCCGACCCGCGCCGTATAGCAGCCAGCAATTTCCTCTCTGGTCGCGGCAACGAAGATGCTGTCTCCGTTTGTTGCGCCGCCCTCTCTGTACATGAAACACATATAAAAATACAAAACTTTTAAATAATTCACAGCTATACCAAATATTAAGAAAAATACATAAACAATACTAAATTAAACTAATAGTCACCTGCAAACTGGGCTGACATTGGTGGATGGGTGATGCTTAATTTCGTCCCACTACACTGTCTGCCTGACTTCGGCGCTGTGTGTCTGTCTGTCTGCCTGCCTGCCTGCCTTTGGCGCTGGGTGTCTGTCTGTCTGCCTGCCTGCCTGCCTGCCTGCCTGCCTTCGGCGCTGTTTGTCTGTCTGTCTGCCTGCTCGCCTGCCTTCGGCACTGTGTGTCTGCCTGTCAGCCTGCCTGCCTGCCTGCCTGCCTTCGGCGCTGTGTGTCTGCCTGCCTGCCTGCCTGCCTGCCTGCCTTCGGCGCTGTGTGTCTGTCTGTCTGCCTGCCTGCCTGCCTGCCCTCAGCGCTGTGTGTCTGTATGTCTGCCTGCCTGCCTGCCTGCCTGCCTTCGGCGCTGTGTGTCTGTCTGCCTGCCTGCCTTCAGCGCTGTGTGTCTGTCTGCCTGCCTGCCTGCCTGCCTGCCTGCCTGCCTTCAGCGCTGTGAGTCAGTCTGCCTGCCTGCTTGCCTGATTGCCTGCCTGCCTTCAGCGCTGTGAGTCAGTCTGCCTGCCTGCCTGCCTGATTGCCTGCCTGCCTTCGGTGCTGTGTGTCTGCCTGCCTGCCTTCGGCGCCTTGTGTCTGTCTGCCTGCCTGCCTGACTGCCTGCCTTCGCCACTGTGTGTCTGTCTGTCTAACTGCCTGCCTTCCTGCCTGCCTTAGGCTCTGTGTGTCTGTCTGTCTGCCTGCCTGCCTGCCTGCCTGCCTGCCTGCCTGCCTGCCTGCCCTCGGAGCTGTGTGTCTGTCTGTCTAACTGCCTGCCATCCTGCCTGCCTTACGCTCTGTGTGTCTGTCTGTCTGTCTGCCTGCCTGCCTGCCTGCCTTCGGCACTGTCTGTCTGTCTGCCTGTCTGCCTGCCTGCATAACAGCCTGCCTTCGGCGCTGTGTGTCCGTCTGTCTGTCTGCCTTCTGCGCTGTGTGCCTGCCTGTCTGTCTGTCTGTCCTCGGCGCTGTGTGTCTGTCTGTCTGCCTGCCTTCGGCGCTGTCTGCCTGTCTGTCTGTCTGTCTTCAGCGCTGTGTGTTTGTCTGTCTGTCTGTCTGCCCGTCTATCTGTCTGTCTGTCTGTCTTCGGCGCTGTGTGTCAGTCTCTCTGTCTGTCTTCGGCACTGTCTGACTCTCAGTCTGTCTGTCTGTCTGTCTGTCTTCAGCGCTGTGTGTCTGTCTGCTTGTCTGCCTGCCTTCGGCGCTGTGTGTGTGTCTGTCTGTCTGTCTGCCTGCCTGCCTGCCTGCCTGCCTGCATGACTTCGGCGCTGTGTGTATGACTGTCTGTCTGTCTGCCTGCCTGCCTGCCTGCCTGCCTGCCTGCCTTAGGCTCTGTGTGTCTGTCTGTCTGTCTGCCTGCCTGCCAGAATGCCTGCCTGCCTGCCTTTGGCGCTGTGTGTCTGTCTGTATGTCTGTCTGCCTGCCTGCCTGCCTGCCTTCTGCGCTGTGTGTCTGTCTGTCCTTCTTCGTCGCTGTGTGTCTGCCTGTCTTTCTGTCCGTCTGTCTGGCTGTCTGTCTTCGGCGCTGTGTGTCTGTCAGTCTATCTGCCGGTCTTCGGCGCTGTGTGTCTTTCTGTCTGTCTGTCAGTCTGTCTTCGGCGCTGTGAGTCTGTCTGCCTGCCTGCCTGCCTGCCTGCCTGCCTGCCTCCCTTCAGCGCTGTGTGTATGTCTGTCTATCTGCCTGTCTGTCTGTCTTCGGCGCTGTGTGTCTGTCTGTCAGTCTGTCTGTCTGTCTTCGGCGCTGTGTGTCTGTGTGTCTGTCTGTCTCTCTGTCTTCAGCGCTGTGTGTCTGTCTGCCTGCCGGCCTGCCTGCCTTTGGCGCTCTGTGTCTGTCGGTCTGCCTGCCTGCATGCCTGCCTTTGGCATTGTGTGTCTGCCTGCCTGCCTGCATGCCTGCCTTTGGCATTGTGTGTCTGTCTGTCTGCCTGCCTGCCTGCCTTCGGCGCTGTGTGTCTGTCTGTCTGTCTGCCTGTCTGTCTTCGGCGCTGTATGTCTGTCTGTCTTTCTGCCGGTCTTCAGTGCTGTGTGTCTTTCTGTCTGTCTGTCTGTCTTCGGCGTTGTGTGTCTGTCTGTCTGTCTGTCTTCTGCGCTGTGTGTCTGTCTGCCTGTCTGCCTGCCTGCCTACCTGCCTGCCTTAGGCGCTGTGTGTGTATGTGTCTGTCTGTCTGTCTGTCTGTCTGCCTGCCTGCCTGTTGCCTGCCTTCGGCACTGTGTTTCAGTCTGTCTGTCTGTCCGCCTGCCTGCCTGCCTGCCTTCGGCGCTGTGTGTCAGTCTGTCCACCTGCCTGCCTGCCTGCCTGCCTGCCTGCCTTCGGCGCTGTGTGTCTGTCTGTCTGTCTGTCTGTCTGCTTGCCTTCGGGGCTGTGTGTCTGTCTGTCTATCTGCCTGCCTGCCTTCAGCGCTGTGTGTCTGCCTGCCTGCCTTCGGGACTGTGTGTTTGTCTGTGTGCCTGCCTGCCTGCCTTCGGCGCTGTGTGTCTGTGTGCCTGCCTGCCTGCCAGCCTGCCTTCGGCGCTGTGTGTCTGTCTGTCTACCCGCCTGCCTGCCTTCGGCACTGTGTGTCTGTCTGTCTGCGTGCCTGCCTTCGGCGCTGTGTGTCTGTCTGTCTGCCTGCCTTGCCTTCGGTGCTGTATCTGCTTGTCTACCTGCCTGCCTGCCTTCCTTCGGCGTTGTGTTCCTGTCTGCCTGCCTGCCTGCCTGCCTTCGGCGCTGTGTGTCTGTCTGCCTGCCTGCCAGCCTTCAGCGCTGTGTGTCTGTCTGTCTACCTGCCTGCCTGCCTCCCTGCGGCGCTGTGTGTCTGTCTGTCTGTCTGTCTGCCTGTCTTTGGCGCTGTGTGTATGTCCGTCTGTCTGCCTGTCTTCGGCGCTGTCTGTCTGTCTGTCTGTCTGCCTGCCTGCCTGCCTGCCTGCCTACCTGCGGCACTGCCTGCCTGCCTGCCTGCCTGCTAGCCTTCCTGAGACGCTGTGTGTCTGCCTGCCTGCGGCGCTGTGTGTCTGTCTGTCTGTGTGCCTGCCTGCCTGCGGCGCTGTGTGTCTGTCTGTCTGCGTACCTGCCTGCCTCCCTGCGGCGCTGTGTGTCTATCTGTCTGCGTGCTTGTCTGCCTGCCTGCCTGCGGCGCTGTGTGTCTGTCTGTTTGCGTGCCTGCCTGCCTGCCTGCCTGCCCCATTTTTAAAGACGAAAAGCTGATCCAGGAAATCAGAGTGAAGGAAAAGGTGTCTACGTTTGCTGCTCGAAAATTATTCGCCTGTCTACAGCCCACCGTGCCTCAGACAGGAAATTACAGCACTGTCCTTGCTTCTCCACGGACAACAGAGGCAGTAGCCACGCAGACTTGCCACCTCATCTTTAGTGCCACGGTCGTCAAATCGGCCAGCGCAAAGTTCACCCGTTCAACCTCACCACTTTCGCCTGCCCACTCTACGGTTCACCCTTCATCGGGTTCTGCTAAATCTCGAGCCCAAAAGTCAGACACCAATACTTCGAAAAGAGAGCATACTCGTGAAGATTTTTACGTACCCCAACTTCACAACCGTTGGTTCCTCCTTCATCTAAACATCATATTTCCAAGAAGGCAAATAAGAAACCCAGTTCGTCTCCTCCGCCAAGGCGTGTCTCATCTACAGCACCACCTTGCGGAAATCGCCCTCGGCCGTCTTCTGTGTCGCCGAGGCGCACTGCTGGCGACCGATCAACTGGCCGATCGCTGTTGCAGGAGCTGCTCCTGAACAACTTATGGATCAGGACCTTATGCCTTCTGCTGTATGCCATTCCATGCTGTCGGTCGGAAGTTCTGAGCAGTCCTTGTGATGACGGCAACCTTGGTCACATTCTTCCATTTTCTGTTCCCCTATGTCCATTATCCACCGGAATATCCGCGGCATTCGAGCCAATCGTTATGAGTTGTCGATCCTCTTACGATCCTACTCGCCGGTCATCTTCTGTCTTCAGGAAACAAAGCTGCGACCCCATGACCGCTTTGTTCTCCCTCATTTTCAGTCCATCCGATTTGATCACCCCTCTGTTGAAGGCACTCCAGCCCATGGAGGACTCATTCTTCTCCATGATACTCTCCATTATCACCCAATCCGCTTAAACACTTCCTTCCAAGCTGTCGCTGTCTGTCTTTCCCTTTCTGGATATACCTTCTCTCTTTGTACTGTATACATTCCATCGTCCACACCAATGGCACTAGCTGATCTCCTTCATCTTCTTGGTCAGCTTCCATCCCCCTATTTGCTGGTTGGGGACTTCAATGCCCACCATCCGCTTTGGGGATCTCCACATCCTTGTCCACGTGGCTCACTATTGCTAGACGTCTTCCACCAAGCGGATCTAGTTTGCCTCAACACTGGGGTCCCTACACTTTTGTCTGCCTCGACGACAAATTTATCTCATTTGGACCTTGGGGTCGGTACTGTTCCGCTAGCTCGGCGCTTCGAATGGTTCGCCCTTGATGATACACACTCCAGTGAACACTTTCCATGTGTCCTTAGACTGCAGCCTCAACTGCCATATATGCGCCCGCGATGCTTGAAGTTTGCCCAAGCCGATTGGACACTTTTTTCGTCTCTAGCGACATTCGATGACCGTCACTTTCCTAGCGTCGACGATGAGGTCACACATATTATCGACGTTATTCTTACAGCTGAGGAACGTTCAATACCACGCACCTCCGAATTGCCACGGCGCCCCCTAGTTCCTTGGTAGAACGAGGCATGCCGTGACGCAATACGTGAGCGGCGACGTGCTCTTCGCGTTTTCCGCCACCATCCTACTTTGGCCAACACTATCCGCTATAAGCAGTTCCGTGCGCGATGCCGTCGCGTCATCCGCGATAGCAAGAAGGCAAGCTGGAAATTGTTTATTAGCTCATTTAAGACCTTCACTCCCTCCTCGGAAGTTTGGAGTCGGATTCAACGGTTATCAGGCGCGCCTAGTTTCTCCCCGGTCTCTGGGCTCACTGTTGCGCTTGATACGTTAGTGGACCCCGTCGCCATGTCTAACTCCTTGGGTAAACACTTTGCTGAGATTTCGAGCTCTTCTAATTACCCGCCAGCGTTTCTCCCGAAGAAACGTGCAGCGGAAGTGCAACCTCTATCTTTCTTCTCTCAAAATCGCGAAAGCTATAATACTGTTTTGTCCATGCGGGAACTCCAACATGCACTCTATTCTTCTCGCTCCTCCGCCCCAGGACCGGATGGTATCCACATCCAAATGTTGCTGCATTTATCAACCCATAGTCTGCGTTACCTCCTTCGCATGTATAATCGAATTTGGACCGACAGTACTTTTCCCAGACGATGGCGGGAAGCTATCGTCGTTCTTGTTCCGATACCTGGAAAGGACAAACATCTCCCCTCTAGCTATCGCCCCATTTCTCTCACGAGTAGTGTCTGTAAGGTTTTGGAGCGTATGGTGAATTGCCGTTTAGCTTGGTGGCTGGAGTCCCGCAGTCTTTATACACCTGCCCAATGCGGTTTCCGAAAGCATCGTTCTGCAGTTGACCATCTTGTTTCTCTCTCCACTTACATCATGAAATTTTTTTTTCCGGAAACGCCAAACAGTAGCGATATTTTTTGATCTGGAGAGAGTATACGATACCTGTTGGAGGACAGGCATCCTCCGCACACTGTTCTCTTGGGGCTTTCGAGGTCGGCTGCCCCTTTTTCTTCGCGAATTTATGGCCGAGCGCACATTTAGAGTGCGGGTGAACACTACTCTCCCGTACTTTCTCCCAAGAAAACGGGGTACCCCAGGGCTCCGTGCTAAGTGTTGTACTGTTTGCTATTCCCATAAATCCAATTATGGATTGTCTCCTTCCTGATGTCTCAGGCTCCCTCTTTGTGGACGATTTTGCGATCTACTACAGCTCTCAACGGACCAGCCTTCTTGAACGACATCTTCAAGGATGTCTCGATCGCCTCTACTCTTGGAGCACTGAAACCGGCTTCCGTTTTTCTCCCAGTAAGACCGTTTGTGTTAACTTTTGGCGACGTAAGGAGTTTCTTCCACCCTCCTTACATCTAGGACCTGTCAACCTTCCATTTTCGGACGTCACTAAATTCTTGGGTCTTATGTTTGACAGAAAACCGTGCTGGTCCTCCCACGTTTCCTATCTTTCGGCTCGCTGTCTGCGATCGCTAAACACCCTCCCTGTCCTGAATGGTACCTCCTGGGGAGCGGAACGAGTGGTCCTTCTCCGCCTCTATCGCGCCTTAGTGCTCTCGAAATTGGACTATGGAAGCATAGTTCACTCCTCTGCTCGGCCGTCTATTCTTCGTCGTCTCGACTCTATCCACCACCGTGGATTACGTTTAGTGTCTGGAGCTTTTTACACCAGCCCTGTGGAAAGCCTTTATGCTGAGACTGCTGAACCTCCGCTGTCCAATCGGCGAGCAGTCCTTCTGAGTCGTTATGCTAGCCATCTGTCTTCCATGCCTGCTAATCCAGCCCATGACCTTTTTTTCGACGCCTCCTTTGATGTAGGGTATGCAGGCCGCCCCTCCTCCCTACTACCACCGGGAGTCCGCTTCCGTCAACTGCTCCATTCTCTTTCCTTCCGCTTTCCTAAAACCTTCTTGACAACTTGGGGTACAGCACCGCCTTGGCTCCGTCCCCGGATCTGCCTGCTCCGTGACCTTTGTCAATTTCCCAAGGATGGTACTCCCTTCACTTGTGTATCATCGGGCATTTGCTTCTCTATGTGCACAAATGAAGGGCTGCTCCTCCAATAGGAAGCACTCAAGACCCCTCTCCACTGCTGGCCTTGCCTTTCTTAACATCCACCACGAGTCAGTCAGTGATCTACTCGTAGGGTGCTGGAGATAGCAATTAGATGTATCTATTTCTGTATAATTGTGATAAAAAGAATTTATTGATTATTTGATAGATAGATAATTAGCATTAAATACATTAATTATTAATTGGCTGATTTTTATTCTAGTCATGGGAGAGGACATACACCCTTATGCAGATATACGAATTACAGTGCAACCATATGTGGTGGTGGTGGTGGTGGTGGTGGTGGTGGTGCGATTTCAACGGCAGATACAGTTGAATTCAATACCTGTAAGTAGTGTACTTGACAGACACTCAATATATTCATCTTTAATTAAAAATAAATAAATTTGACTCATTGCAATCTTTTTGCTTATCTGTAGCAAGAGCAATCTCTCAGATCATGAGTTGAATGAACAAGATCACCAAATGGATGTGAATGAGATTGATGGTGTGCACTTATTCCATTTAAATATGAAATTATGTTTTATTTTAATTTATATGTATTTGAAATGAATAACTCAATGTACATGGGACCATCAGTGCTAACGTTGATAATATGACCATTATATTGATCATTTATGATTTAATACTATATGCCTGGTCACCAAGTAGTGCACTTCAGAGTCTCATCTAGTTCTAGTACATGTTAATTCAGGATAACTTTACAGCAGGCCAAACGTGTTAGCCTCGATATGAGATAACTAGTAAGGGGGTTAAGGCTACGTTCATCTCTTGTACATTTGCTTCATCAGAGTGCTTATTATTCGCTCCCTGCTCTTATTTATGTTGTATACCCTCCCATCATACCCTATAGCTCGCGCCTACTTTTGTAGACTTCACTGCCCATCCTACTTAATCATTTCACATAGAATTATCACTTTCATAAATGATTTCAATGTACATTTAATATAAAAATATAATCATGTCAGAATGAGTCTAAAGTTGGACACCATAGATGCTGTTTATGTACTCGTCGTGGCCCTTATATGCAATGAATGTTGTGTGTGGTAGATTCGCTTACTAGTTAGCTTGAAGTCCTGTTGTCTAAATTTAATCTCTGTCGTGTTCATAGAAAAGAATACCGTCCTCGGATGAATAATTTTTTTTTATTTTCTGAACTAATTGCATCGCTTTTAAAACTAACAAATCCATGAATTGATTCGATCGGATCTGCTATGAATGAAGCATGCGTGTGAAGTAGACAAGGCACTAGTGATACTGGACCCGAACGTTAAATGGCCTTATCCCGCCAGTCACCTGGATCAAGCCAAATTTTACCTCCTTTAAAAGTAGCGAACATTCATGACACGGACTCCAAATTTTATCTAAGTCCTCCGACTTAGTCTACTTTCAGGTCTTATTGCAGACCACTGCAAGGTGAGTGGGCTACCAAATACAAAATAATGTATCTTTGTGAACTTGCAACACTGGGTATAGAATTATGTGTGTGTGTGTGTGTGTGTGTGTGTGTGTGTGTGTGTTCGTGTGTGTGTGTGTGTGTGTGTGTGTGTGTTTGTATGTGTGTGTGTGTGTGTGTGTGTGTGTGTGTGTGTGTGTGTGTGTGTGTGTGTGTGTTTGTGTGTGTGTGTGTGTGTGTGTGTGTTTGTGTGTTTGTTGGAATGGATTGAGTGGGTTGTATTTTATATATTATTAATTTATTTATTTTTGTTTCAATAGATGGATGCAACCATGGTCTGTGGTACCTCCTTCCTGTGGAGTACTCAGAATAAGAAGAAGAGCAAAATGGCGATAATGATTATGATGATGTAAAAAATTTTACATAATTAATAAAAATTGATTAATATTATATTTGTTTCTAACTATGTCCTGCATGGAAGATCAAAGACGAGCCTGTCTCGTTTGGTGCAAATGATAAAATTTAAATGATAACTGTGGTTATAATGCAATTTTGAATTTAAATGGATGTGGTGAATTGGTTAAATGTTTATAAATGATAAAATTTATATTATGTATATGGGGTATCAGTCTAGAATTATGTTTGAATTTTAATATAATCGGACTAGTTTGGAGATATGTAGGTGTAAGGAATATGATTAACATGTGGCCGGATTGTCTGCTTGTATGCAATAGAACTTGATGCCTCTATTCGAAGTGAAATACATCATTACTAGCAGATAGCGTGACACATGCCATCTGAAAAGCTTGTGTACAGTTCATATGAGTTCAATAAGAACATTTTTTAGTGAAGTTTGCGATCGTTTTCAATGAGTGTTTGTGTATAGCAGAACATGTGATATTGTGTATAGAGAGAATACATTACACATAGGGGATAAATAAATCTTGCAAATAAGAGATAAATATGTAGTTCGTTAGCAGAATGACTTTTCAAAATTTGCTCATTTGATGGCGAGGTTGCAAGGCGTTGAGTTATTAGGGTATTATTAAAGAAATGGATGACAAGTTCACGTTGAGCACGATGGTTATAAAGTATATCTTTAAGGAAGGGAGATGATTGTCGACTTGTAGGCAGGGTATGGATCTGAATTCCAGTACTGCGATAGCAGAGGTGAAAGTTTATGAATGGTAGCGATATCTGTATTTCCAGAGCAGCAGATGTCGATGGGGTGTATTTCGGGATGCTTAGCTCATTGTCGAATGTCGTTCAAGTGACATCGGGATGGTAAAATTTAGTTGTAGGGGTAGTGTTGCATGAGATTGATTTCGTACAATGATTGTGCAGGTGACCGGGGCGGTAGTGCTTCACGTTTCCAGGTAATTAAAGGGTCTGTGCGAGAATAGATGGCTTAAGTGCAATATGATCTAAATGCTTAAATAGGGAAGTAATATTTAGTATTTGCTGGATAGCTTTGGTGGTTGGGTGGGGTTTGAGAAGATTGACTAGTAGCATGTATTTGGGTTCGGTCGGTATTTGGTCTAATGAAAATAGGCTGCTTCTTCAAACACAATATTTTTATTTACTTGAGGGAGAAAAATGATTGTTTTTTGTGCTTTTATGTTCTCTCAACATGAGGAAATTAGTTGCCTTGGTAAAAAAATTATATGCTTGATTTAGAATGTGTTACACAGCAGAGATCAGTATTGGCGAGTAGAAATATAAATTTGTTTCTAGTTAGAGGTCTACAGCACGCTAAAGTAAGAGGATTGGGGGGAAATAATTTGGAGTGTTTATATTGGGAGTTACGTTGGGCGAGCGATACTGTTATTTGGACTGTTGGTATGTGCTTGATATCGATGGGCAAAATATGTGTGTTCTTGCAGTTCCCGAGTCTGGATATGTCTGTTGAAAAGAGAGTAAGTTCGGATCAGAAAGAGTAACGCATTTGTGTCAAGGGGAACGGATCTCGAATTTGTAGAAGAGTTCTGAGAGCAGCATGGATCCGCTAAGGGCGATTTTGTACTGTATAGGAAAGGAATTCTATTTCTATTACAGGGACATGGTATGTGTTGAAATATTGTTGGTTTTGATATGGATTTAAGCATTGAATATTAAATGTCCTACACTCAGTGGGTAGGTGGGTAAGAGTCTTCGCATATTTAGCTATATGCATGCATACTTTACTGGGTTTTATTGTTCATGGGATATGGCTATCTGTGGAAAATAGAATTATTATGTTCTATTGCGCTAGACAAGATGGGTTGTGTGTGGGGACGTACATGCTTGTACAAAATGATTGCAACACTGTGGATGGAATACAAGTAGAAGAAGTTCTGTGAAAGCGTGTGTTCAAGGAATGGGTGAGTAGATGACGCGACTCATCTAAAACTGTATCATTAGAACATCTACGAACATGTAGGATAGCTGAAATTGAGGGCATTTTTCTCTTCTGTATGACTGTGCTTGGAATTATGTTTGTCTGTTTGTTCTAAATGCACACCCATCAATGCTTAGAAAGGGAGAAAGCTTTTTTATGATTAAGTGCGTTTTCGCAAGCGTACACAGGCTTTTATCTATGTGAGTGGTAAATTGTTAGCGGAATGAGCAATTCGGCGCGAAGCGTGAATGACGTTGGCTTTGCTGGCTGGGAAAGACACAGTTCACATGCCCCATTGGAGGTGCAGGGGAACAAAGATCTGGGCTATTCAGGAATCCATTTGCACAGTGTACGTGATTAGGCTATCGCTGGAGACCAGGTATAGGGAGAGTCCACGTCAGCTGGCTGGTCCGTGGGATGACTGGATGACTTTAGATGGACAGATATCTGACTTTGACATGCCGCCGGCGGCGCTCCGACGCTAGCTTTGTAATGTGTGATGGAATATGTGATAGTTGCATTTGATAGTTCGTAAGCGTTTTATATATGCAAAGAGTGTTTATGGATTGAAATTTTTTTTCTCCACGTGGTGTTTGACTGTGAGCGTTAGAGATGAAATATGGTTTGACGATTTAGTAGTTCAAAAAATGGCTCTGAGCACTATGCGACTTAACTTCTGAGGTCATCAGTCGCCTAGAACTTAGAACTAATTAAACCTAACTAACCTAAGGACATCACACACATCCATGCCCGAGGCAGGATTCGAACCTGCGACCGTAGCGGTCACGCGGTTCCAGACTGAAGCGCCTTTAACCGCACGGCCACACCGGCCGGCATTTAGTAGTTGTTTTGGTGGTTATTGCAATCAGAAATGTAATATTCAGGCTCATGTCCTCGGCGGGAACGCCGTGTAATTAAGTGTTTAGGTATTTGACGGTATGGATGGCAATTTGCGCTGTTTAGTTGCCAGTGCAATATAATGATCGGTGTAAAATAGTTGTTCGCTGTTGAAAGTCACGTCTGCAGAAAGAAATAAAAGGCGGAACACAGAGGACGAGGGAATTCGCGTTTTCCTTGTTCTATTGATGGTGATGGTGATGGTGTTTATTGTACAGAAGCGCACGTCGGTGATGTCTTGACAGCCATTACGTCCGCTGGTCGGGTATTCATTATCACTGATAGTACTTACCATGCGTGCATGATTAAACTTGTTTGGCTTATGTTGTATAATGACTAGAGAAGATGAGTGTGTATGGTATGTTGAGGGACGTATAGATTCAGCACATAGAAAATGGTAGGAGATTTTTTTTTTTTTTTTTGGAAAATTATACGCTCTATAGATACTGATATTCGACCACAAAAGACAAGTCAAGAGCAGAAATTACGTGTAAATCGACCGCTGACAGTGTGCTGCGGCAATGGTAATATTTAATTGTAGTTGGGAGTGGTAACTATGGTCCTGAATTTTAATATTCATGTGAACGTCGTATGTATTTGATGATCTGCTTCCAAGTTTGCGGGTTTAACTGTAATTCGGATTTAGCGATCTGTGCAAAAATAATTTTACCGCTCAAAGTCCGAGAAAGAAAAGGTGAATGCTGTTTAGATAGAGGCGGGTTCCATAGGTAAATCACCCCTTACAAATGCAATAAACAGATGTATTTTGTGTACAGAAAAACTATAAAAAGGTCTATATCCGTCAGATGACCTATATCGTAGCTGCCGATTCCTCAAATGGCTAACACTTATTCCTTTGCAGTGCATATCTCAATACTGGAGCAAAATTTATTTCAAAATAAAAAGTTGGAAACAAATTGCAAAATAGCTTGGAACATTTGTCACAACCAAAACTATTTATCGACAAATAGAAATTACGCTGCACATCAGTCTGGTTATTATTGAAATATTATGACCACGTTATATGCACTAATGATCCTGAAAATCCCATTCCTAAGGAAAGTCACATGGCAATGAAACAAACTTTCTGCAACACTGTGAATACGATAGCAGTCTATATTAGAGATTTAATGCAACAGGCATCTTAGGATAACAGGATTTGGAGGGATGGGACGATAGCATAGCAGTTTGTTTCAGCTGGGATAACAGTGAGAGAGTAACAGATAAGAGGTTGGTCAAACTATATTAAATGCTATCCCCACTCCCCTCCTTGGTAGCGTATGGGAATTTTATCAACGTTATCCAGGGGAACGTCCCATATCTTAGGTAATTGTGAGTGTCAAAAGGGGTGTTCAATAAGTACATTTTTTGTTCTGAAAGAACATCGGTTTTATTCAGGATTCCAGTACACTGTATTATTCACCTCTGGTTTCGTTAAAAAATCCTATTTTTAACATAAGGTCTGTTAAATGCGACGACCTTACTGGGAACGTCTGTATGCAAGCATAGTACCACTCTATTGGTCAATGTCTGAGACAACATAATGCTGCATGAATAACCACCCCATCATGAACGTACTGCTTCCCTCAACTGAGTCCTTTATTGGGCCAAATCGATAGAAATAGGAAGGTGCGAGATCCAAGCTGTAGGATGGATGAGAAAGAACAGTCCAATGAATTTAATGAGCTCGTTTTGGGTGCACAGACTTCTGAGACCTTGCTTTGTGACTGTTTCCATTTTTGTGGCAATGAACACGAGGAAGTCAGTTCTTGAATTTCATGAGGGTAGCAAAACAAACTTCAGTCCCAAAAGACTGTCGCTATAACTTTACCAGTTGAGGGTGCAGGTCTGAACTTTTCCTTCAGAGGAGAGGTGGTATAGCGCCTCTCCGTTCCACTGCTTCCCATTTTGTTTCCGGTTTTAAGTGATGAAGACGTGTTCCATCGTTTGTGAAGTTATTCTAGAAAAAATTAAGGTCAGTCTCGTAACGCACAAGTAATTCCGCAAAAATCATCCTTCGTTGCTCATGGTCTTCCATTAGGTGCCAAGGAACCCAGTGGACACTCACTTCTGAATACCCCAACTGGCTGGTTGGTTCGTTTAAGGATTAAGGGGAACGAACTACGAGGTTGTCAGCCCCTCCTACCCAGAAAAAGGCAAGGCAACTTAACTACACACCAAAGGAAGGCCATGCGCATGAAACCCAAATGCAGAAGACCCCAAGGTCTATTGTAGGAGGCCGGCCGGTGTGGCCGTACGGTTCTAGGCGCTACAGTCTGGAACCGCGAGACCGCTACGGTCGCAGATTCGAATCCTGCTGCGGGCATGGATGTGTGTGCTGTCCTTAGGTTGGCTAGGTTTCACTATTTCTAAGTCTAGGGGGCTGATGACCTCATATGTTAAGTCCCATAGTGCTCAGAGCCATTTGAACCATTTCTATTGTAGGTCAACGAAATCTACAGAAAGGAACGAGGATGATGAAAAATCATAAGGAAGAGAGGAGGGCGAGTTGACCCATCCAGGAAGCGGGTGGAAGCCTTCAAAGGCAGGAAGTGCAGTGGGGGACATACCCTTGCCACTTACTAGAAGCACGCAACCCAACAACACACAGTAAAGACTAAAGATATGGACAGGGTTAGAGAAACATAGGAAAACAGGAAGAACAGTCAGTATGTACGAGAGGAGAAGAAATCTTTGTTCACTCCAACGCTGCCCCTTATATACCTACTCGTAACTTCATTAGTAATACAAATGAGGACATTTTTATGTAACTGATTACTTGCCAACGACCCCCAGCCACCCACCAACCCTCGGCCGTGACGTCATGGCCGCCGCTGCCGAAGGCACAAAATAGCACTATGTGGCGGCCGTGACGTCACGGCCGAGGGACGGTGGGTGGCTGGGGGTCGTTGGCAAATAATCAGTTATATAAAAATGTTCTCATTTGTATTACAAATGAATTTGCGAGTAGGTATATAAGAGGCAGCGTTGGACTTCATGGTTAGTTCTAGTTGTGTTATGGAGTCAAATCGTGGGAAGTTTAGAAAGCATACTGCTCGTGGTGAAGAGAAATGGTTACCTTGGTAAGCAATACGAGAGATTAATCGTAAACGTGCCGCAAAACGTAACAGAGATATTTTAGATGGATCATTGGAGTTAACTACTGAAGACAAGGATTTTTTTTCTGATGCTGTAGAAGATCTTCATTTAACTGAATTATTTAGTGATACTCCACTTGAAGCGAAACATCCGATACAAGACGACAAACCGAGACTAGGACCATCTTCAAGACCTGATAATCAACCTAATTTAATAGACAACTGGCCTTTTTATGATTCTCTTATAATACCACAGGGTAAATCTGAATATAATGGAAATTTATTTGCCACAGATGAAGTATTTGGTGTTCATCATTTACATAAATGGTATAAAGTAGGTATTGCTTCAAGAGCTGTTGATCAAAATGTATCATTCAATTATGAATATGAACCAACCACTGGCATAATTAAAAGTAGGGAACGTGCTCATGGATTTGCTGGTAATGGAACACAATACTATTTAGGAACACATGGTTATCCTGGACGTTTTTGTAATACTGATGGTAAAGTATTAGAAAAAGTTGCACAACAAACTGCAAAGCCCTTGTCTGTTCATTTGAATTATTTTAATTATGATCAAGTTATTGAGAAACCTCATCTTGTTGGTCATTTGAATAGACCTACAAGTGTTAAATTAATTCCTTCGTTTACATTGGGTATTAATCCAGTTCCTAACAGTGCACTATCAGATTCAAATAGTTACGTTAATTGTAAAATGATAGCAAAAATGACTACAGCAGTTGAAATAGGATTCTCTGTAGAACCGTACAATACTTTAGTAGAAACATTAGACCATTCTGGAGAGCTTTACATGAAAGGCGACAGTGAAAGTATAACCTCAATTTACAGTGGTATATCATTTGACTCTGGTACAGGAGTAGCAACTACGATAAATGCAGGTACAAGTCGTACTGCCAATATTCTATTAGATGTGCCAAAGAAGAAGAGGCAAACACATGAGAATAGACATGTGGAAAGTATAGAAATAGAGGGTTTCAATAAAGATACTCAGCGTTAATGTTCTAAGTACATTTATTGTATATATTTTCATTGTAGCAATTCACAATAAACAAATTATACAATGTATAAGGATTTAATTCTTTTACAATTCTTGTATTCCATTATTTCCAATAATATTTCTCAATTCTTTCATCCCATACCTGACATTTAAAATAATCGCAATTTGAACATACAATAACTGGAGTCTTAGCTAGTGTATAATCTCCTTCAAACTTAATAGGTATATTTGTAAGATTCCCAGAAAATATTGTTTTCAATTGTTCAAAAGATCCAGGATCATAATTTGGATCATCCATGACAATCGTTTTCTAGCACATTCTTGTAATCCAAATGACACATATTTATTATTTTTATTACACCAACCAGTATTTAACATTGCTGATACAACCACATGAACAAAAGTGGATTTAAATGAGGTTGGTTCTCCTATTAAATTTAAACAATTCTTTTTCCACTGCTTCTATTAAGTATATTAAATAATGTAACAAAGTTTCTTATATCTTCTTCATCTTGAAATTGGTATTGTAAGAAATCTTTTACAATTTTTCCACTAATATTTTCATCATAATGGAAATCATTGAAATTAGAAACATATGATACAAAATAAACACAATCAGCATTACATATATATTCATAAATTTGAAGTACACTTAAATGATTTGTTTCAATTTGAATATGCTTAATGACATTTGATAACACTATCACTAAGTGTACAAAGTGTTGTACTGGATCTCCATAGAGAAGTTTCTATTACTTTATTAATTGGTACAGTCAAATTATTTTTTACTGCATGTAGGAGTTCCTCAAAAGAAAAAAAATTTCTTTTGTAGCTTTTTGTCCACTTTTCGTAAGTCTGTCGAGATGTTGTTGCGATGTTACTATTAGATTCCTTACAGCTTGAGTCAAGGGAGAATGACTTAATCCGGATTTACATATAATTTCATTTCCCTCTTTTTGTGTCTCCACCATTGAGACCTGTTGATATGCTTTATTGTTTGAGTTGAATAAAACTGAGCAATCCTATAAAACGTTTGTTCGTCCTCAATCCATGAAGAGGATGTAATAGCATTGTTATTTTGAACTGAAATACTGCAATAATTCTTGGGCCTTGTTCGCTGGATGTGTTAAAGACTATCGTATATTCTGACTTTCCATCTCTATTGGTGAAGTATGTTCTGAAGTAACATCTGCACCATCCATTTCGTCTGTTACAGCAACGGACGACGTGGATGTGCTGATTTCGTTTCTGATTTCTCTGCAAGGATGAAGAGAAATCTGTTTCTCTGATTTTGTTGGCAAAAGAATCTAATGCAGTTTGTAATGTCTTTATAACACCTCAAGTATTGGCTTTGGATGAACACAGTGTGTGTCCAATCCAATTCTCTAAATTGGATAGACAAGTAATTAATGATGTTGTCTGAGGTGATTTTTCCCATTCCCCCTTCAATTTGCTGTAAAGTTTGTAAACGTTCAATTTGATTTTTTTTTCAATGTGAGAACGCAACCATAAAATGAATTTAGATATTCTTGAGGATCATCAAATAAATTAATAATTTTAACTAATAGACTTACAATTTCAATTACGTCTATTGCTAGTCTGTCAGTATCGTCGTCGTCACTTGTTAAAGTTATTTTTATTTGCTTAAGGAGAGTTACCTCTCTTTGTTCTTCTGTATCAGAAGTTATTTCTTACGTCCTGTGTCTATATCTTTTGCTGGTGTCGTTGGTCTTGTATCGTCTTCGTCTGAATAATCAGAAGATTCTGATGAAATGTCCTTTTTAGACATATTAAAAAATAAATTAGTCTTTTTGAATTGGAGTAAAGTATTTAAATTGTACTTCTCCAGTAGTAATAATAGATCTGTAAAAGAAAAATACATTTACAGAATTTTATAAATCGCATTTACAGTATTTTATAAATCACATTGTCTTCCTTGATTTACAGAAAGTATTAAATCTTTAGTGAAAATACTTTCAATGCGTTCTGCAAATGTAGCAATTAAACATATTCTACAATATAAAATATCAATCATTTGTAATATAGTTTCAAAATAATGAGCTTTTGATGTACAAAGCATTTCTTGAGTAGTAAACCCATGATGATCCTGAGTCGGTTGTTCAGTTAAATATAATACATTACTAGGTCGACTCACAAAATGGTTATTAGTTAGTATTCGTAATTTTCCTTCGTCTTGAGTGTTAATAATAAAATTTAAATAACAATTTGTACACAATTCATTGTATAGAACAGGTTCACACATATGGTCATAATGTCTAAGACAGTAATTGTGTGGTTGATTAAGTGATATTAATATATAATTTACATTCACAATTTTAATTCTATATCGTTTTTTACGCATTGAATCAAATCGTGTCCATGTTATTAAATCTTTCTTTTAATGAACAAATTCGCATAAAATGATCGTATCTTCTAAAGGCGATAGCACTCCAATTAAAATGTCTTTCAAATTCTTCGTTTCTAGTAAATAATTTATAAGTTGTATTTGATACAGCTTTCATTACTGCGTTGTCATATAAACAGCTTGGCCACCCCAAAACTTTTAATACTATTGTTTGTCAACCATACTGCAAATCTCTTGTAGATACAGCTACTTTTTCATCGATACATGGGGCCCAGTCTGCACAACGACGAATAAATTGGTCATCAGATTCTCGACTACGAATTTGAGATAGTTCTACGTCGCCATCACTGTCACTTTCAAAAATTAAGCGACGTACAGCTTGGTTATTAATGTTCTGTCTCGGAGGAAACGATTCATCGCTCTATTATGAAAGACTGCTATTACTTTCGTTGGAATCGGACGAACTCATTGTATCGCTCCGAGATAAACCGCACTAATTAAAATAATATAATAAATACCTTTGTCTTCTAGACGCCACTGTTTGCAAGTAAATGTTTCACTGTTCAGCCCTATGACTATAGCATTTGTTCATCAGGTACTGACTGAAATCGTTGTTCACTCCAACGCTGCCTCTTATATACCTACTTGCAAATTCATTTGTAAGACAAATGAACATTTGTATTACAAATGAGGACATTTTTACATAACTGATTACTTGCCAACGACACCCAGCCACCCACCGACCCGGCCGTGACGTCACGGTCGCCGCTGCCGAAGGTACAAAGTAGCACACAACGACAAAGGATGATAGTCCTTGCAAGAGGCCCAGAGGCCCACATGGATGTCTTCTACACATTTGTAGTTTCTTTCTTTTTCAGTAAAGTCGAGTAACTCATTCCATATTCCTAATTCTTAAAACTTGATGACATGTTACTGATCGAAGGTAGTGTGCTGGAATACTGATCTCAAGAGGCGGCTTTCTGGTAGCCAATTTGGGCAGCCTGTCAGTTCATTCTCCAGGTACCCAATGTGACCCTGTGCTGAGCATCCACATTGAGGGCAAAAACGGAATCCTAGGTAGGCAGGACCAGGGGATTGTGAGGTTAATACTGATAAACAGTTTGTTTCATACACTGATACTACTGTGTATGTACACACCCAAGGACTAAGTTTTCAATGAACATGAGTCTTTGGGATTTAATAAAAGTAAAATGTCTGTGTTTACACTAAATTTCCTACACAACAATCTGACACTTCAGATAATCCGGTGCCCATACATACCACGAATGGCTGGAACAGTGTGTAACATTAGCATAGATAGATACAGAGATACCAGTTTACTCCACCCAAACAGTAAAGTTTTAATTTGAGGAGATCAAGAGAAATGAAATGAGATAATCCTCTGATTAAGGAAAAATACTCAGTTGGCTATAATTTTGTGTTTAGTCCTGTATAAATGAATAAAACAAATAGTTAAACCACTAATTACATCATAAGCTGTAGTATTCAGGAAAACACACACCCTAAGAATACAAAAATAATCGTTGTTAAACCAGTGCATAAGAAGGTAACTAGGCTACAAAAGAATTGATGCTTCCCTATGTTTAGTAAGGTCTTTGAAACTGTTAATACTTTATCTTTTTCAAATAAGGCAAGTGCCAGGAAAGGGTAAAAGTGCCTTTACAAAAGATTGAAGAAACTCAGGAGCTGCAGTAGTTGTGTAGCAAAGTGCTCAACCTCTTGGACGACGAAATGAGAACAGGCACATTTTTTTCAAAGACTTCAACTCGGTCAGCTGTGGGTTGCACATTAACGAAGTGTATGCCTTCAAAATCAGACTTTTCCACAGCTACTGTCCACATACTTAAATCTCAAGAAGGGCACTATACTAGTAGAATAACGTGACGTTGTTCAACTCGCTTCTAGTAATCTATGCTGATCTCATTTTTATGACGAAGATAGAGGCATTACAGTCACTTGAAACGGTGAAATAGAAGTAACAACATACACAGAGGCCTAAATTCTAATGCCAGTAAATCCAACCAATAACAATAAAAACAGCTGGTTCTCACGAGGTTGAAATTAACGTGTTACTACATCAGTAGGAACATACTACTAAGATTATGGGTGTCCACCTTGGCTAAAGTCTTAGTCCGGTAACCCACATTAATTCTGTATATGAGAAAATCAGCTGCATCCCCTATCTGATACGGAAATGGTTTTTGCCAGTCAAAATCAAAACTTAGTGTAATGTGGAACAATTTATCCACTCACTAATTATGCTGCTGAATTGGGGTGCTATGGGGCATACATACCCCTGAAAAGAATATTGCTATTACGTACAAGAGTAATTTGGTTAATGAACTGAGTAAGATCCAGATTCTTCTCGTGAAACCTTTGATAAATATTTAAACATAAACTTCATAAATTTGTATTTACTTCTTACAATATTGTGAAAAGCAAGCAAGTGCAGTGATAAACAATTAAACACCAGAAGTAACGCCCCCTGCAGTGTCAGGGGCTAAAATAGATCCTCAGCTCTTTTTTGCCTGTCGTAAGAGGCGACTATTTGGAGTCTATCTTATTGGGTCACGTTTTTTCACATTGGTCTTGTGACTGTTTTCGGATTTTCGAATGTTTTTCCACTTCCCACTTTAACACTTTCTCTTCAAATTATTTTGGCTTTTTAAAATCTGGTCCCTACTTTGTGTTCGACCTCGATTTTCCAAATTTTACCCAGGTGCGGACTGTTGGGGGAAGGACACCTTAATGTGGGTGCACTACCTCTCCACAGTGCGCTATTAGCTTTTGCATCTACCAATCAAGTGGAGCTACGCTGCACCCAAAATCCAGCACAGTAGCCAGTCCTTTGTGGAGTGGTTGACATGTACCCTCTCTGTGGTAGCCCCTGACGATGCAGGGATCAGACTGCCAATGCCTGAGCTGTGACCTCACTGTCAGCCAAGGAGTACGTACCTGTCGACTTCAGGGTACCAGGACTCCAGGCAACAGCTATTGCGACAAGTGGCCTTTGCCTTGGCGATGTGGCGTCCACAGGGAGAACCTATAATCAAAGTGAGTGGCATCAAGGCAGATGATCCACCATGAAGTGGATCAAACTTAATGGTGGCCATGCAACACATCTCTCACAGCAGTCCGGAACAGTTACTTTAATGCAGAATTTCACAACCCTACGGCATTTCCGTCACTTACGGTGTCCACTTCGATTTGGCCTTGTCAAGTTCTCGTCTTGAGGCAGTTTGCCAAGTTCTTGGTTTGCTTCTGCATTGATGGCAGCTCTTTCACTTCGCCGAAGCCAATGTTCCTCATTAAAAATATTGAAGATCGGTTTGTGGAGGTTATGGCAATAGATCAGAAACTGATCTTGGCTGATCATAACATCACACTCAAACCACTCGTGTCGTGGGCGCTTCAGGCCTGTCCAAAGTTCAGGAGAAAGTGTGACTGGTATATCACCCAACAGGCTCAACAGAAAGCAAGGTGTTATCTTCCATTGGGACCTAACACTTCATCAGTTTGAAGAGCTGCATACTAATCTGGTGCGACATGGAGTCCATTTTGTTTGCCGCATTCAGAAGGGACCAAAGGATGATAATGGACATTTGAGCTTCTATCCTAGCCTTCGACAGCAGCATTTCGCCTGAGAAAGTTAAGGTTTTCGTGTACAGGTGCGATGTCAGGACTTACTTTCCTCCTCTGATGAGGTGTTTTAAGTGTCAAAAGTTCAGACACGTCTTCCTGCTGTTCTAAAGAGGCCATCCATAGAGTATGTCGATAGGCGTCGCACGAGGCAGCCCTTAAGACCACCCCCTCAGTGTGTCAACTGTCCTGAACTGCACCCTCCTCATTCGCCGCAATGCTCAGGCGATCAAGCGTTTTATACCCTTGAATTTCCTTTTCCCTCTTGAACACTGCCTTACCAAGACGCAAGAAAAAAATTTCCGATTTAATTCGACTGATGCAGACTCAAATTTTGCCACTGTCATAGCGTGAGGTTTGAACTGTGACAGGACAATGTCTCGCATGACACCTCCAGGCTCTGGTCATATTCTGGGGCTTGCCCTCCAGTTTGGGTTAGGAACATCAGCTCCTTCATCCCCTACACCTCTAGTGCCGGTGGTTCCCACACCATCAGTGTGGCGAGAGATGCCTGGTCATCTGTGGCACCAGGTATGAGGACACCTGTGAAGATGAAGGTGCCCTGTCTCAAGATGAGGACCAGCAGCCACAGGCTCTGGGCTCTGGGCTAAGGAAAAGTACAGTCCTCTTCACTCTCGGAACATAAAATGGAGAAATCTTCACAGAAGTCGAAATCTCAGGATAAGCAGAAAGGTAAATTACCTTCTGAGGATTTGGACCTTCTGCCCCCCAACCCTGCAGCAGTCGAGCCTATGCACATGGACGACAGATCATGCAATCAGGTGGACCACGACCTGGTAGTAAGGTAATGATACCCATATTTTCCATTCGCCATTCTCAGACCTGACAACGCACCTTCAATGGAACTTTAACAGTTACTGTCGCCATTTGATTGAACTCTGTCAATTAATGGCTACCTATTCCGGAATTGGCAAAGCACTTCGGGAACACTGGTTTATGGCAACACACCAGTATTGGGGCAAAATAGTTTCTATGCCAAAGTACCGTCATCGAAGATGGACCCCGTGACGTCAGTTGATGGCGCCAGAACCATTAGCCAAGATGGCAGGGAAGTGCCATGCCCCCTGCTATGGCCCCGCTGGTGGGAAGTTCAAATTCCATCAGGACAATGCAACCTCCACTACCCTAAGAAAATGGGGGGAAAGAAAGGGCACTTGGGCTACCTCCACTAACTTAAGTCGCCCGACCGGCACCTCCTCCTACTAGGGATTGGTTGGGGAGAGGACTCGACCAGTGCTGGACGTAAGTCTTTATTTTCAAGTCGTCAACAGTGACAATCTCCCCCTCCATGGAATACTCACTACTAGGGCTGTAATGGGGACTCCATCATCGATCCTAGGTGCCCATTTCGCCTACAGTTATCACTTTCATAACTCTTTACAGTGACATCACCTGATCGGCGCGGGAGTCGATATTAGCTAAGTTTGAGACGCGTAAGTTTCATGTACACGTCTTTTGAATGCATTAAAGAGGTGTTATGAGAGTTGCTTCTTTATATATGTGTATGGCATCGCATGTTTCGAATTCTTTAATGGGCTCAATATACAGTTAATGTAAAAATAGTGATGGTAGAACGAGTGTCTGTAAACTTTCACACTAGGCCTATTTTTTTTATCTGGTCGTCGTGGTCCTTATGCACAATGTGTCTTCGATGCGTTAGAAACGTCAGGTAGTTAGCTTGAAACGAGGTTGTCTAAATTTAGTGTGTAATGTTCCTAGAAAAGAACACCGTCCTCCAAAGAAATGTTTGAATTCCAAAACCAGTTCCAGGGCACTTACAGCTAACAAATAAGCTGAATTGCCTCAATCTGACCTGGTATGGATCAAACACACCAGCAAAGTAGCCAAGGCGCTAGTGACACTGGATCCGAACGTTAAAGATTTGTTCCTCCCAGTCATCTTAATTAACTTGCATTTTACCACCTTTAAAGGTAGAAACGATTCATCACGCGAATTCGAAATTCTGTCTGAGTGCTCCTGAAGTTACTTAACTTTGATCCCTTATCGTAGACCACAGCAACGTCAGCTGACTACTGCCTGCCAAATCGTTTATCTATAAAAAGAAAAAACATGGTTGATCCTATCACACTAAACACCACATTGGATATACACACTTATGCGCCTCTGCGCGTATTCCATATATTTATGCCTTTGTTAACGTGCTGCGATCAGAGGTTGCATCATATACCTTCAAGTCTAGAAATATGTAATATAGCCGCTAGCCCTCGTTCATAGTTCTCGATGTATCATGCGAGATAATGGAACGCGGGAGTAATGCTTTCGAAAACCATCCTGATTAATGAAGACAAAGAGCTTAGCTTGAATAAAGTTTATTATATTAAAACTGATACTTGGTACACGGATTATGCAGCAAACTGAAGTTATCGCTAATTGTGAGCAATTTTCGATGTCCGTTCCTTCACCTTCCGTATATACTGTATTCACCAGGTCTTTTTTTTTTTTTTTTTTTTTTTTTGTCTGTGTGTGGTTGATGAAAGAGAGTGAGATACATGACAAATGTATGCTGGGTAACGGAACAAAACTTTACAATAGTCCTAAACTTGATTATCTGTCAAGTATACTTACCAGGATGTACGTACTGTTCTTCATGCGAGAATGTCTTACACATTAATTTAAAAGGTACGCTTTCGTTTTGCTATCTTCAACTTGTGCACTGGACTGGTCAACAATGAGCTGAATGGAATCCTTAGACTCGGTTACCGATTTCAGATACAAGCTGAATTGCTACCTGTGTAATATAACTGACTCAATACATGACTTTTTTGTGTCAAGGGTACTTGATTAGTAAATAAACTGCGTAAATATGACATTGTTTAGTGTTCCCACCAGTACAAGGTTCATTATAAAATATTGTCTGACCAAAAGCGGCCTGGGATCTGACAGGTTCGGTGTGTGTGTGTGTGTGTGTGTGTGTGTGTGTGTGTGTGTTTTAATTATAGATATTAATTCAGCTTGTGGTCAGCTGTAGACTATATCGATGTCTGTGTTGCATGGAGGATCAGTCAAAGATAGTCTCTAAGTCTAGACGAGCCTGCTTCATTTGACACTGACTTTACACATCATGTGATAACTCAGCTTAGCATGTTTCTAGACAGTGTGTGGAATGTGGTAGATACATCCCGACTACTACTCAGCTCTGAGCTAAATTGGAGTGATCAAATGCTTAAAGCTGGATAACTAAAGGCAGTTGCATAATGTATGGGGTAGTTATCTAGAATAAGGTTTGAATTTTAATACAGTCGATAGATTCGAGAAAGGTGGATCGTCTGGAGATAAGGGGGTTCCAAATATATGATTCACTAATGGTTGTAATCATTAAAGGTCCCATTGCAGGTATGTGGTTCAATAGAAAGCCTCGATTCAAAATCATAGTCATCATTTCTAACAGGTAGCGTAGCATTAGAGATCTGAAAAGCTAGTGTGCATTTTTTACGAACTCAATCAGCACACGATATTCAACTGTTCGTGATCCCTCTCAACCAACCATCGCCTATAACTCAGTGAGTATATCATAGAACCTCTGACATGGTATCGAGAAAGAATACATTAAATATATAGGATAAATATCTAGAGACAGCTGTGCGATGGGGTTGGACATTCCGGTTTCATACCACGTTCCTTAGCTAAATCACCATCAAACGTCAGCGATTTTATCACTAGGTTGCGTCTTGGGTTACGTATAACCGAACTTCCGGTCTGATAAAATACACTCCTATGATCATGGTCTTGGTGTTCGTTTGTTTGGAAAGACCAATTCATTCGGGGGGGGGGGGGGGGTAATGCCATATCTCGATTTATAAAGCCAGTATAGCTTTTGACATGGATATTGGTGTGTACATCTAGAACAAAGACCGCTTGTGACAATAGTTGTTGCGATCGGGTTTTTTTAACATCTGGTCGATTACGCCTCTCTTTCTAGGGCAGAGTGGTAACACTCACAAGAGAAACTTATTAGACATGCCCATCCATCGTTGATTTTCGGTCAGTATTAATTCGTATTGCCAGCGATCAGTTATTGATGAAGTATTATACTTACTAGTAGGTGGTGCGTGATAGGTTCCCCTTGAGCATTAGGCCTATAAAGTGAGTGAGTGTGAGTGTGAGTGTGAGTGTGTTCGCTCATTGTCGAATGCCATTCAAATGAGACGGTGATCGTACCATTTGGTTGCAAGTACAGGGATAAAATATATATGTGTCCGATTTCTTTGGATGATTCTACATGTGCAAGCTCAGCTCGCAGCGCCGGTGTCCTGTGTGGGGGTGATTAACGTTTCCTGTTAATGGTAGGAGCTGTCAGACTGGAGAGGCCTGTTGTAGTGTATGAATGTAGATGAATTAACTGTGTTGTCCTCTAGGCGACCGAATAGCGAACTAATACCTAGTCCGTGTTTGATAGTTTCGGTGACCGCATGGAAATATGTGGAGAGTGAATATGGGGGTGTGCTTATGCTGGACAGTTATTCCCTCCCATGTAAATTGTTCAACTGCTTCCACACATTTCCTGTCTTTATTTAGTTGAGAGAATACCGATTGTGGTGTGTGCATCTAGTAGGTGGAAGATACGTTTGCTGGATCTCTAGACATGAGGAACATCTTAGTCGAGTTTGTAAATTATAGGGGGTGATTTGGAATCTATTATGGCAATAAGATCGGTATTCCGAGTAGAAATATCAGTTTTCTATTTTTATTTTGTCGAGTTTGTTCATGTAAGGGTCTTCGCAGATGGGATAAGTTTCTATATAGTCAATGGTTTACAGCACGCTCCACCTAGCTAAAGTTTCGGGTTTGTAGAGAAATAATTTCCAGTATATATCTTCGGAATTATATTCCGTGAGCAAACAGTAGGATACTGCTGTGCGCTTGGTATCGAGAAGTACCACGAAAATGGTATGATATTCTAGCAAGCCCTGAGAAAATACCTGTGTTCTTGTAATCCCGGAGTCTGGAAATGTGTGTAGAAAAGCAAGCAAGCAAGCAGGTCCGGACCAGACACAGAAACGTGTTTGTGCCGAAGAGAACGAGTCCCAATTTGTAGAACGGTTCTGAGAGTGACTGTGATCCACTGAGGGCACATTGGTCACGCATTGGGGGTGGATGCCCACCCAACCTCATGGTAAATATCTAGTACCGCGAGTATATGTACGGTTCTGTCTCCGTGCTATATGTATGAATGATGTACAAACAGGTGATTTTTGTTTGGTGTAAGATACGAATTGCATGTTTACTAGATCGATACAGTACGTAGTGATATATTGATGGGTCGGAGATCGGTTTCACATTCTAATATCCAAGCTTCTATGCTCGGTGGGAGAGCAGTGTAATTGAGTAAAATTCTTTCCGTATTTGACGATATGTAGGGCACGTTGCAGGGTTTAATTGTCGGTGCAATATGGCGGTCTGTGTAAAATAGTTTTTTTCTGCTGAAAGTCCTGTCTGCAGAAAGAAGAAAAAAGGTGCATCAGTAATTTGGCGGGTAAATTCGATAACAGCCAATCATAAGGCTCGATTCATTCATAAGACATTCTTAGTGCTGGACGTAGGAGCGTTTACCAACTCACACACGAGCAAAATAGAGGCAAGGTATGTATGGAAAGTTCTGAGAAAGCAAGTGTTCAAAGGCAAGTTGAAGCATACTATCCATCTCTGGCGGGGATGCCATCACACACCCGCCACTGTCCCATTAGGACATATCCAGACCTGTAGCTGTAGGATACCGCAAATTCAGGACATTTTTTTCTCTTCTGTATGACAGTGCTTCGAATTCTGTTTGCATAATTGTTCTGAATAGCCCCAGTCTGTGCTTACACAGTGATCTACACTCCTGGAAATTGAAATAAGAACACCGTGAATTCATTGTCCCAGGAAGGGGAAACTTTATTGACACATTCCTGGGGTCAGATACATCACATGATCACACTGACAGAACCACAGGCACATAGACACAGGCAACAGAGCATGCACATTGTCGGCACTAGTACAGTGTATATCCACCTTTCGCAGCAATGCAGGCTGCTATTCTCCCATGGAGACGATCGTAGAGATGCTGGATGTAGTCCTGTGGAACGGCTTGCCATGCCATTTCCACCTGGCGCCTCAGTTGGACCAGCGTTCGTGCTGGACGTGCAGACCGCATGAGACGACGCTTCATCCAGTCCCAAACATGCTCAATGGGGGACAGATCCGGAGATCTTGCTGGCCAGGGTAGTTGACTTACACCTTCTAGAGCACGTTGGGTGGCACGGGATACATGCGGACGTGCATTGTCCTGTTGGAACAGCAAGTTCCCTTGCCGGTCTAGGAATGGTAGAACGATGGGTTCGATGACGGTTTGGATGTACCGTGCACTATTCAGTGTCCCCTCGACGATCACCAGTGGTGTACGGCCAGTGTAGGAGATCGCTCCCCACACCATGATGCCGGGTTGGCCCTGTGTGCCTCGGTCGTATGCAGTCCTGATTGTGGCGCTCACCTGCACGGCCACACAGTGTCCCTAATTTGTTGGGAAGTGGCAGTGCGGTCCCCTACGGCACTGCGTAGGATCCTACGGTCTTGGCGTGCATCCGTGCGTCGCTGCGGTCCGGTCCCAGGTCGACGGGCACGTGCACCTTCCGCCGACTACTGGCGACGACATCGATGTACTGTGGAGACCTCACGCCCCACGTGTTGAGCAATTCGGCGGTACGTCCACCCGGCCTCCCGCATGCCCACTATACGCCCTCGCTCTAAGTCCGTCAACTGCACATACGGTTCACGTCCACGCTGTCGCGGCATGCTACCAGTGTTAAAGACTGCGATGGAGCTCCGTACGCCACGGCAAACTGGCTGACACTGACGGCGGCGGTGCACAAATGCTGCGCGGCTAGCGCCATTCGACGGCCAACACCGCGGTTCCTGGTGTGTCCGCTGTGCCGTGCGTGTGATCATTGCTTGTACAGCCCTCTCGCAGTGTCCGGAGCAAGTATGGTGAGTCTGACACACCGGTGTCAATGTGTTCTTTTTTCCATTTCCAGGAGTGTATTTCCAACCAAGGTTCAAATGGTTCTGAGCACTATAGGACTTAAGATCTGTGGTCATCAGTCCCCTATAACTTAGAACTACCTAAACCTAACTAACCTAAGGACAACACACACATCCATGCCTGAGGCAGGATTCGAAACTGCGACCGTAACGGTCACGTGGTTCCAGACTGAAGCGCCTAGAACCGCACGGCCACACCAGCCAGCCTCCAGCCAAGGAGAATGGTTTTATGATTATGGGTGTTTTCGCATGCATGCACAGGCTTTCAGCTGTTTGAATGTTTAACGTTTGAGAGAGGAATATTGACAGCAGGAAAAACAGCAGGAAAAACATTCCACCATGAAGCATGAGCCACGCTGGGTATGGAGACATGGCTAGACATAGCTCGCATGTTCCATTAGGAACCTGAGAAACAAAGGACCCTGTGAAATTCTGGTAACGATTTTTGCAGTGTCTGCGAGGGTGACTCGCTAGGCAATTAGGTTTTCACTGGACTGCAGGTTGAGAGAGGGTTCACATGCGTGCATGGCCCAGAGGTTGACTTGACGCATATTTAGACAGATAGATAAACAAACAAACAGACAGACAGACATGTGACGTCAGTATAACAAAAGCTCCTGCACTGGCTTAGCCTGATAGCTGTGGTCAATGATAGTTTGGAATGCATTGAGTGTTTGTCCACTGGATTTTTTCCCTGCTGTTTAAGCGCTGTGAGGGTTAGACATGCAATATGGTTTGAGGATTTAGTAGTTGTTTTGGTGTTTGTTGCATAATTTTGTGAACGGTTATGCTGTGCATGAGTTCCAAAGTTGACGATTAGGCAGTGTGTTTGGGGAGTCTCTTAGTTGGAGTCGGTGCACATGCGCGCTATTGGAGCATCTGCACTCTGAAAACAGGTCTTCGCCCACATGAGGTCGCATCAGCAATGGTGCCTTGGTGATCACGTATTTCGAGAGGAATTTATGAGGTGTTAAGTATGAAAGGGATGCCACCACCTCATGCTTGCGGGACCTGTGCATCATTTTTCAGGGGCTGCTGCTGCATCTCGACTTCTGGAAGCGTGTGCGGTCCAGTGGACAGCGGGCAGCAGTCAGTGCCTGCACGTGTCTGTTGCATTATTTTGCGAGCAGGTCTGTAGGCTGCGCTATGCGTTATTTGGACGGGGGCGGCGGTCGGTCTGTGGGCTTTGTGGCATGGCCCCATGCAGGTCAGAGCGTGTGTTTTGTATCAGTGTGATAAATACACTATCTTTCAATATTCCTCCCTAAATAAAATGTTCCAAAATAAATAAAGTACACTCCTTTCTTACTCTCCCACCAATCCCTAGGAAGAGGTGGCGGTCAGGTGACTTAGGTTAGTGTAGATAGTCAAAGTGACCTATCTTCCCTCGATTTTATTATGTTAGAACAGATAACTGTGGTGTGGTGTATTATCCTGATGGAATTTGAACTTCCTGCCATTCCCTGGGGGAGCGAAGGGGGTTAGGTTAGTGGAGGTAGCCCAATTGACCTATCTTCCTACCAAAATCCGCCGTCTTGAATGACGTCATGGCCGCCATCTTGGATGAAGTCATGTGCTGTTGCCAAATCTACACACCACCATCTTGTATGACATCATTGCAGCCATCTTGGATACATCTGCCAACAATGCAGAGTGGTGCAGAAGTCTCCTTGTCCCAATACATTTGTTAATGAACAGCATGGTTTTAGAAAGCATTGCTCATGCGAAACTTGGCCTGCCCTTTTCTCCCATGACATCTCGAGAAGTATGGCCGATGCATAACAGGTAGATCCCACATTTCTAGATTTCAGGAAAGCATTTGACACAGTGTCCCATTGCAGCCTGTTAACGAAGGCACAAGCATATGGAATAAGTTCAGAGATACGTGAGTGACTATGTTCAGCATGTTGTCCTCGATGGCTAGTGTTCGTCAGAGACAAGGGTATCGTCATTGCTGCGATAGGACAGCTGCTGTTCTCTTTATACATAAATGATTTGATGGACGGCAGTGTGCTGCTGCTGTTTGCTGACAATGCTGCAGTGTACGGTAAGACATCAAAGTTGAGTGACTGTAGGAGGTTACAAGACGACTTAGACGCAATTTCCAGTTGGTGTGATGAACTACCCCTAGCCCTAAATGCGGAGAAGTGCCAGTTAATGCTGATGGGTAGGAAAAACAAAGCAGTAACATTCGGATGCAATATTACTAGCGTCCTGCTTGCTTCACGGGTGTCCTTCATCCGTACCAGTTCGGATTGAAGGAAGGCAACGAAGCAGCTCTGAGAATGGCTGTTTGATGTGTTACCTGTAGGCCTAAACAAAACGTAAGTGGCGCTGAGATGCTTTGGTAACTCAAGCAGAAGTACTTGGACAACAGCATTCTTTTCTAGGAACACCATAGAGGAAATTTAGAGATCAGTATTCGAAACTGACTACCAAACGATTCTACTGCGGCCAACATAAATTGCGCATAGAGACCACGAAGACCAGATACCATAAGTTAGGTCTCATATGGAATCGTACAGACAGTCGTTCGACCCTCGTTCTATTTTAGATTAATTGTGCATGGAGCCCACTGAAATTAAAGCATTCGAAACATGCATTGCCATAGACGTCTACAAAGAAAGACATTCTGATAATACCTTCTCTATAATGCATTGAAATTGCGCATACGTGAAAAGCAGGAATTTTATCCGTCTTGCATTTCGATAATATTGGCTCTAACACCGACCAGGTGCTTCGATTGAAATGACGCCCGACGGTAACAAGAACATGTGAAGTGGAAACCTAGGGATGGTTATGTTTGCGTGATTTATGTGCACTACTACATACATACCAGGCAGTTACAGTGAATCATCCGTTAGGTCAATGAAGTTGCAGCGCTGGGAAAGGGCAGCGCACACACACTTCTTATTATCCTCATTTTCAACTTGCTCTTCTATAGACTCAACTTCACGCTCATTCAACGCCGTTCCTCCCCGGCCCCCACCCCAAAAAAAAGAACTTCATATAAGTTCCCAATGTTCAGTTCCTCTACTTTCAACAGCAACGACTTTCTCTGTTATACGAAAATATATTTGCTTTAGCTTATGCCTCGAAGGGGAAGAGTAATGGGCTGTATCTTGATGAGTGTTCTGTCAAAGAAATTCGGGTAAAGGACAAACTGCCTTACCCAGTAGGTCGCAATTTACAATTTTATTCTCCTGTCAGGCACCTATAGTTCTGTTCTTGTTAATCCTCGATCCATGAAGAACATGACCACGCCGACATGCAACCTCAAATTCAGCCCTGAGGTTGCGAAATCGCCCAGTGTCGAGGTAGCATCGCCATCCCCCGTCCCGCTATGCAGCAAACCATCAAATTCTCGCCTCAACTGTCGAAGCCACCAGCTACACAACCAGTAGGCAGGAAAGGACAGGAATATTACTTCCGTGGAGACTTCCTTTATCCCTCCAGCCAAACAACACCAGTGTCTTCCTCTAACCGGAAAGGCTCAAAAAGCATATGAAAGGCAAGCAGCCTTCTCATTCGCCAACTCGAAGATCCTGTTCGATAACGTCGCCATGTGGGACGTTAGCCCGCACATCATCTGTCTCACAGGTGCGCACCACGAATCATTTTTCAGCGTTAGACTCCATGTACCGACCGCACAAGCAAGTCAATGCTTCTGTAGAACCCATGGAGCAGGATCCTCATGCTTCAGTGTCCTGTAGTAGCGACTCTACACCAGCTGTTACTCGGCGACTGCCGAGTTGACACCTCTAGATCTCTTCCTCCTCATGACTGTCCTCCAATGGAACATTCGCGGATTTCGATCCCACAAAGAGGATTTACAGCTGCTTTTGGCATTGCAGCATCCCCTTGTACCCTGCCTTCAGAAAACGAAATTGCACCCTCACGACCACTTTGAGTTTTCACATTACTTCCCAATTTGTTTTGACCTTCCCCCTGAGATCGTCATTCCATCTCTTGGGGGCCTCACGTTGCTCATACAGGATGGCATTCATAGTCAACCCATCTCCCTGACTACCTATCTCCAAGTTGTTGCAGTTCGCCTTTTCCTTCCCCACCTGATTTTTTTCCCCTCTGTACCATTTGTGTCCCTCCTTCATTCGATGTCACCAGGGCAGTCTTCCTTCACGTTATTGATCAGTTACCTCCCTAATTTTTGCTACTCGGTGACTTAAATGCGCATCATCCCCTTTGGGGTTCTCCTAGGACATATAAGAGAGGTGCCCTCTTGGCTGACCACCTTAACCAAATGATCCAGCTCCGTCTTGACACTGGAGCACCGACTTTTCTTGCCCCTCTTGCACATTTAGTCCCATTTGTACCTATCCTTCTGCACAGCCCAGCTTGCCCATCATCTGGTCTGTTCTTTCTGACACCTACTCGAGCGACCATTTCTCGTGTGCTCTCTCTTTGCTGACTCCTACCCCATCTGCGTGCATGTCCAAAAGGCAGCTTCATGAGGCTGAATGTCAGCCTTACTCCTCCCTGGCGACCTTCAAAGAACAAGATTTCCCCAGTTGCGATGACTAGCTTGACTATCTCACCAATGATATCCATACTGCTGCAGAACGTTCCATTCCTCACACTTCCTCATCACCACGTCATGTCCCAGTCTTTTGGTGGACTGAGACATGCCACGATTCAATTCGCACATGAGGACTTTTTAACCATCATGCTACGATGGCAAACTGCATTCAGTTATAAACAGATGTGTGCAAAGTGTCGTCGCTCTCTTTGGGATAGCAAAAGAGTTAGCTGGATTTCGTTCACTTGTGCTTTTAACATTTCCACCCCTTCCTCTGCTGTGTGGGCCAATCTCTGACAGCTCTCTGGGACCAAGATCCATTCGTGAATATCTGGGCTGATAGTAGCAGATGTCACCATGGACTCTATTGCTGTCTCCTACATTCTGGACCGCCATTTTGCGGACATTTCGAGTTCTTCCTACTATCACCCCACCTTCTTCCATCGTAAGCGAGCGGAGGTGGCTCGGGCGATACCCATCTCTTCTCCAAATCATGAATGCTACATGCCGCCTTCAATATGAGGGAGCTGGATCACGCTCTCAGTTTATCCCAATCCTCCACCACAGGGCCAGACGCCATCCACATTCAGATGTTGTAGCATCTTTCTCTTGCGAGCAAACACTTCCTGCTTAATATGTGCAACTGCATCTGGGCAGAGGGCCCATTCCCTGGACGCTGGCGTGAAGCCACCACCATACCCATACCTAAGCCCAGTAAGGACAGAAATCTTCCTTCTCGCTACTGCCCCCTCTCTCCCACCAGCTGTGTTCACAAGGTGATGGAACGTATGACTCAGGCCCATCTGGTATGGTAGCTCAAGTCTCACAATTTAACTGACTAGTGCACTGTGTGGATTTAGTGTGGCGTTCTACAGTTGGCCATCACATCACTTTGTCCACCCATGTCATGAATGATTTTCTACAGAAATAAGAATGTGGCTGTGTTTTTCAAGTTGGAGAAGGCCTGCGACACCTGCTGAAGAACTGGTATCCTCTGTACTCTTTACATGTGGGGCTTCTGTGAGAGTCTGCCCTGTTTCCTTCAGGCATTTTTTAAAAGATGGAGTTTTCAAGGTACACTTGGGTTCTACTTTGTCAGACATTTCTATCCAGGAGAACGTTGTGCCTTAGGGTTCCGTCCTGATTGTCGTCCTCTTTGCTATCGCCGTTAATCCTATAACGGCCTGTCTCCCACTGGGCATCTAAAGCTCCCTTTTTGTTGACGATTTTGCCATCTACAACAGTTCTCCATAAATCTGTCTCATCGAGTGGCATCTTTACTCCAGGAGCATCGAGAATGGCTTTCGATTTTCCACTGACAAAACCATCTGCCTGAATTTCTGGCGGCGCAAATGGTTTCTCCTACCATCCTTGGGTCTTGTCCTTCCATTCGTTGAAACTACGAAATTCCTGGGACTCATGCTCGATAGTAACCTCTCTTGGTTCTCCCATGTGACTTGCCTCGCAGCCCGCTGTATGCGGTTCCTCAACATTCAATGTGTCCTCAATGATAATTCATGGTGTGCTGATCGAACCTCCCTCCTCAGTACGTACCAGTCCCTTGTCCGTTCGAAACTCGACTATGGGTGTTATGTTCAGGTGTCTGCACATCCATCCCCATTATGCCATCGCAACACTAGCCGCCATCACGGCATCCGTTTGGCCACTGGCACCTTTACCTCTCCCCCAGTTGATAGTCTGTATACTGATACTTCTGAATTACCATTGTCCTGCTGTCGTGACTTTCTCCTCAGCAGGTATGCATGCTGTTCTTCTGCCATGCTTGGCCACCCATCCTATTCCGCCTCCTTCGATGAGTTCTTTGATTGCCAGTATGTGGTATGTCCCTCTTCTGTTACCTCATGGAGCCTGCTTTCGACACTTGCTACAGTGGCTTAACTTCACACTACCTGCACCTTTCCCAGTGGGTGTGCACCCTTCACTACCCTTGTTAACCTTGGCCTTCATTCACTTCCTAAGGACACTACTCCAGCCTCGGTCTATCCCCTTTAGTTTCAAGACCTTCGCACTGGTCATCACACACATTGAATGCTCTCTGAACACATTGGTTGCTCTGTGGGGTCAGGTGTGTCATTGTCATTAGCACCCGTGTCTTTAGACATTGGCTTCCAGCACACTCCTCAGTATTGTGTCCTCCAAAGTCTATGTGTGCTATACACCGCTCATCCCTTACTGCAGCAGATCCAGGAAAACTGTCAGTCGCTCACTCTTGATGGAGCCAGTGTGATGTTTCTGTGGGTTTTTAGTCATGTCAGTCTGCCAGGAAACAAGGCTGCTGACACTGCTGCGAAAGCTACAGTCTTCGAACCTCAGTCAGCAAGTACCTACATTCCCTCCGATGATATCTGTGTTACTGACTGTCAGGAGATGGTGTCCCTTCGGGAACGCCAATGGTCAACTCTTCTCGGCCCTCCCACCCATCTGCACCTCCCCACCCATCTGCACCTCCCCACCCATCTGCACCTCCCCACCCATCTGCACCTTCCCCCAATCTCTGCACCTCCCCCCCAATCTCTGCACCTCCCCCCCATATCTGCACCTGCCCCCCATATCTGTACCTCCCGCCCACCTGCGCCTCCCTCTGCCACCCCTCCTGCGCCTTCACCCCACCCACCCCCCTGTGCCTCCACCCCACCCACCCCCCTGCGCCTCCACCCCGCCCCCCAACCTGCGCCTCCACCACACCCCCCAACCTGCGCCTCCCCCCTGCCCACATGCGCCTCCCCCCCGCCCACATGCGCCACCCCCCCTGCCCACATGCGCCACCCCCCCGCCCACATGCGCCTCCCCCCGCACCCGCCTCCTGCGCCTCCCCCCGCGCCCGCCACCTGCACCTCCCCCCGCGCCCGCCTCCTGCGCCTCCCCCCGCGCCCCCTCCTGCACCTCACCCCGCGCCACCCTCCTGCGCCTCACCCCCGCCCCCCCTACTGCGCCTCCCCCCGCCCCCCCCCGCTCCTGCGCCACCCCTCCTGCGCCTCCCCTCTGCCCCCCCGCCCTGGGAGGAGGTCTTTTTAACTAGGCTGCCTTGTTAGTCATCATAATTTGGTAAGTTGTGCTCCCCCACCACATAGTAGTCTTTGTGCCCAAGTTCTAACTGTCCACTTCCTCACAGAACGTCCATTTTTTGTTTTTAGCCATTTACATTCCTGCTTGGGTTTGCCGTATGATTTATCGACATTTTTAGCAAATGACGCACGGGCTGTGGACAGAGTTTTATTTTATATCTGTCAAAGTAATATGATGAAGGCCATTTAATTTTTAGTTCTGGACTTCCGTTTCTGAATGGTGTCATTTGTAGCGCTTTCTACATGACCCTGTTTTTAGCTGTCTTCTGTTATGTCAGTTGGGATTCACGTTTATAGTCTTCCCTAACTCCTCTGTTTTCGTGTTCTATAGTTTTGACTTGCCGCGTATGACCTCAGTTTTTTTGGGGGGGAGGGGCGTTAAAACAAAACAAAGCCAAAACCATACAATGCAGCTTTGTCTCTGAACCTGGTAGAAAATACAAAAAGTTTCTGATCGTATGTGATGCAAGCTAGTGGCAAGACCCAATCAATGCATTCCCTACACGATAGCAGTGGTAGTATTGTCGACGACGATGCTAACAAATCAGAGTTGCTTAACAGAGCCTTCAGAAATTTCTTCACCAAAGAAGACGAAGTAACTACTCCAGAATTCGAATCAATAACAGCTGTCAACATGAGAAATGCAGAAGTAGAAATAGTCTGAGTAGTGGAGCAACTTAAATCATTCAATAAAAGCAAGTCTTTCAGTCCAGACTGCATACCAATTAGGTTCCTTCCAGTGTGTTAAGTATGGAGCTATTGCATCAGCATCATAACCGCTCGCTCGACGAAAGATCCATTCCCAAAGATTGGAAAGTTTCGCAAGTCACACCAATATTCAAGAAAAGTAGGAGTAACCCACTAAATTACAGGCCCATATCATTGCAGCAGGAGTGGGAAACACATATTGTTTGAACATCATGAATTACCTCAAAGAGTACAGTCTATTGATACAGTCAACACTGATCTAGAAAGCGTTATTCTAGTGAAACACAACTAGCTCTTTACTTGCATGAAGTGTTGAGTGCTATTGACAAGCGATTAGAAATTGATTCCATATTTCTAGATTTAGAGAAGACTTTTGACACTGTAAAAAACGGCTTGTAGTGAAATTAGGTGCTTACGGAATATCGTCTCAATTATGTGACTTACTATGAACTGTGGATTTGTGATTTCCTGTCAGAGAGGTTATTGACGAAGATTCATCGAGTAAAGCAGATGCCACTTCTGGCGTTCCCCAAGGTAGTGTTGCAGCCTCTCTGCTGTTGCTTACCTATATAAATAATTTAGGAGACAATCTGAGCAGCCGTCTTAAGTTGTTTGCAGATGATGTCGTTAACTAGACGATAAACCCATCAGAAGATGAAAAAACTTGAAAAACGATTTAGAAAAGGTATTTGAATGGTGCGAAAATTGGCAATTGATCCTAAATAACGAAAAGAGTGAGTTAATCCACAGGAGTGCTACAAGGACTCCGTTAAACTTTGGTGACAAAGTAAATCAGTCTAATATAAAGGTCGTAAATTCAATTAAATACTTAGCTATTATAATTAAAAACAACTTAATACTTTGTGTGTTCCTTCCAATTTGTTGTAGGTAGAACACTTAGAAAATCCAACAGATCTACTAAAGAGACTGCCTACATTACGCTTGGCCATCGTCTTTCAGAATACTGCTGCGCAGTGTACGACCCTTACCAGATGCGACTTACGGAGTACATAGAGAAAGTTCAAATAAGGGCAGCACGTTTTGTATTATCGCGAAATTGGGGAGTGTGTGTTATTGAAATTATACAGGATTTCGGGTGGACATCATTAAAACAAAGGCATGTTTTGTTGCGCTAGAAACTTCTCACCAAATTGCCATCACAAATTTTCTCAAAAAAAATGGTTCAGATGGCTCTGAGCACTATGGGACTTAACTTCTAAGGTCATCAGTCCCCTAGAACTTAGAACTCCTTAAACCTAACTAACCTAAGGACATCACACACATCCATGCCCGACGCAGGATTCGAACCTGCGACCGTAGCGGTCGCACCGTACCAGACTGTAGCGCCTAGAACCGCTCGGCCACCACGGCCGGCCAAATTTTCTCCTCCGAATGCGAAAATATTTTGTTGACGCCGACCTACACAGTGAGAAATGATAATCATAATAAAATAAGGGAAATCAGAGCTCGCACGAAAGATATAGGTGTTTTTTTTTTTTCTCTCCACGCGCTGTACAAGAGCGGAATAATAGAGAATTATTGTGAAGGTTGTTCGATGGAGCCGCTGCTAGACACTTCAACGCGATTTTGCAGATTATCCACGTAGATACCGGTTGCCACCTTAAAACTCCATCCTCCTTCGTGATGACCCATGACAGTGACATGACCACCTCTTGACTTTATGTCTAATCTGGTCTCTCGCAACATGATGATCCAGGGGAATTGCTACCGATACTATCGTCAGCTATGGGAAATAGAACGCAGAATGGGAGACCAGACGTTGTCTTGCTCTTCAAGAAACGCACTTCCATGATAGCCACTCTGCAACATTTCGTGGTTATCGGGCGTTCCGTCGGATCTGTGCTGGCCCCAGTGTAGCATCTGGCAGGGTCTCCACTTCGGTTCGCTCCGATGCAATTAATGACTGCGTTCCCCTCTGACCACTTCTGCTTCCAGGTTGGTACAAACTACAAACGGCTCCAGCAAGCACTGTCAGCAGTGTCTACCTCCCGACAGGTACGCCACTTATGTTGAACTGTTCACATTAATACAGAAACTCCCACCCCATTTCTCATCTGTGGGGACTTAAATACCCACCACACACAGTGGACTAGTGCCATTTAAGGTGGTAGGGATCTCCTAATTGACCAACTTCTTACAAACTTCGATTTCTCTCCTCAATGACTGTTCCACTACCCATCCCACTGCCGCTCATGGCACCCTTACTGCTATCGATCTCACGATCTCCTCCCCTGCTCTCGTGGCTCCCCTACATTGGTCACACTATAATGATCTTTTGACAATGATCGCTGTCGGTGACTGTATCGGTCCCTGCTGCTGCCAGGCAGACAGGCCCCCACGTCAGGCATTCTGCAGGGCCAATTAGCTTTTTTATACACCGGCTGCACACCTCCACACCTTCCTCTCGAATTCCACTGATGCTGTCGTGCAAGGCACCTCTACCACTATACTTCATGCTGTTGGCACTGCTGTCCCACTATCCACAGGTCCCTCTCGTCGTCGACCGGTACCGTGGTGGACAGAGGACGTAGTAGTCGCTGTCCAGGACCGCCAACATGTGCTGCAGCGCTTCAACCACCACCCTTCACAGACAGACCACCCTTCACAGACAGACCACCTCGCTTTTATCGTTCCAGTGCTAAGGCTCGGTACCCTACTAAGCAGAGTAACAAGGAATGCAGGGAGCGCTGTGTTTCCTCCATGGGAATGTATAACTCGTTATCGCAGGTTTGGTCCCAGCTCCATAGCCATTTGGGCCGCCAGCGACAGTCAACTGTCCAGGGTCTTAACCCACAGGGTGCTCCACGCACTGGTCCTTGCGGAACACCTTGTGAAACACTTCACAATGGCACTGGCGCCACCTTTCTATCCTGCTACCTCTCTCTGGCAGAACGCTGAGTTCCACAGAACCCCGTTTGTCGGCCGCTGTGGCCGTGCAGATCTAGGTGCTTCAGTCCACAAATGCGCTGCTGCTACGGTCGCAGGTTCGAATCCTGCCTCAGCCACGGCTGTGTGTCATGTCCTTAGGTTAGTTAGGTTTAAAAAGTTCTAAGGCTAGGGGACTGATGACCTCAGATGTTAAGTCCCGTAGTGCTTAGAGCCATTTAAACCATTTGAAGATCCCCCTTTCAACTCGCACCATGCTGAACCCTATAATGATCTCTTCACAGAATGGGAATTATTGCAAGCTCTTGCCTCTTCACATGACACTGCTCCAGGCCCGGATTCCATCCACAACCAACTGATGCGACGTGTGGAAGTTATCCAGAGGCAATACGCACTCGGGGTCTTGGACCACACTTGGCTCACGGGTGCCTTCCCCTCACAATGGCAGGACAACATAGTTATCCCCCTTCTTTAGCACAGAAAGAACCCAACGACTCGAGACACCCAATTAGCCTAAGTAATGTACTTTGTAAACTGTTCGTGAGGATGGTTAGCTTCAGATTGTTGAATACTCGAATCTCAGGTATTTTTGTCCCACCCTTCTCAGATACAGCAATTCCACATGCTTTTACTAAACCCTGGCACCTTCTCGTGGTCTTCTTTGGCCTACATAAAACATACCTCATGGCTTGTAGCCATCACATTTTTGTTACTCTCCATAACTGGGGCTTCCATGGCCTCCTTTCGATTCCTGTCAACGAGTTTTTATCTCGGCAGCTCTTAGTAGTCAGAGTTGGCACTTCACTCAGCGCCCCTCACATTCGGGAGAATGGTATCCCACAGGGTTCTCCGTTAAGTGTCACTCTCTTCCTCATTTCCATCAATACGCTTGTAACCTCTGCTGAGTTTGTGGTTATCCCTGCATTGCACATCGACAATTTTTGCATCTGGTGCAGCTCCCACTCAGTAGCATCTGCTCAGTGCCGGCTCAAAGGAGCCATCAGACGGGCCTCTGTCTGGGCCAACCCCCATGGCTTCGTTTTCTCCCTCCAAATTCTGGGTTACACATTTTTGCCATTGACTCAAAATAAGATGATGTAGCACAGACCTGTTTCTTGAGCCTTACTTTTGATAAAACGCTGATGTGGCTGCCTTCATATTCGTCACCTGAAGACTACCTGCATGTGTAAGCTTAACATTCTCCACTTTCTGGCCCAAACATCTTGTGGTGCAGACTGTACCACCCTTCTCCATCTTTACCATGCTCTGTTTTTCTCCAGGCCAGTTTCTGGTTGTCATGGCTCAGCGGCTCCTCCCACTCTGCAAATACCATTGGGGGTGCGTCTGACTATTAGTGCCTTTCACACTGATCATGTTCAGTCTCCTCGCAAAGCTGGGATTCCCCCTCTGACAATACGATGGAGCCAAATCCTGGTTTCTTATGCAATCGCCATTCTCCAATTTTTAACAGTCATTACATAAGATTTTATAAACGTCAGAATTTTGATATTTGTTGTCATTTAGACCAATGGTATGTCTAAGTCTATTCTGAAGCAAGTTGCTGCTGATAAAAGCGATTGTCAATTCGGGATTTTTAAATTATTTATTTATTTTGTCAGAAATATTCCCCCTATATGTCATTTTGGAGACAATCTGTCTTACATTTTCGTGCATGTGAATTTGAAATTACATTGTAGCATTAAAGAATTTGCAGTCGTAGATTCCAAAATATTAGTCTTTTCACACGACCAGTACTTACTTATTTTTAAAAAAATACGTTCAATAGGTGCATTTGAGCCTGGAAGGCAAAACATAAATTCTATAGTACTGTTATTGCAATGTTTTTCTCCTTGAATATTTTGAAAATTCCCACCCACCTTTCTTGTACTGCCACATTAACATTCCATTCAAATAATTTTTCTGCCATAACTGTTTTAGTCATATAAAATTCATGAGATGAGAGTGAACAGTCAAGGATTACATTACGTATGTCATGTATTGTTGAAATACTGAACTCCACATCTGACCATTTTGGTTTTGTTTTCAATGTAGACCAATGGAAGTAAGTGGCATGTGGAAATTTCTGACTCCAAGAAACTAGGTAGTCAATTGCTACACTGTGGAACATGTTTCAAAATGAATAAAATCGGTCACTCTCATACAATTTCAGGAACATGGATTTAACTTGGAGACTAAAATTATTCTCTGTCCTATTTTTTCCTCTTTGTTTTTAGTCTCTCGTAACAGTCAGATACTTTTGCAACACAAATATTCTGCAATTCAGTCTCTTGAATGGTTGCCTGTGCAGTGTTACGTGGCTTTATGCTTAATTACAGACTTACTGTTTCATCAGTTGATTCGTTTTCACCACGTAACGCCCGCGGTTTACGTCCTTCTTCGTTGCTGAGCGACGTATCACCTTTCGTTCTGACGCCGCAACTCTTCCTTTCCTATATCTTTACTACTTTTTATCTATATAAATGATGAACTATTGGTTTTGCCATTTAACACCTTTTTAATAACTGTGGAAGTATTACAAGCATCGGGTCCCACCTAATGTCACCCTCCTACACGTTTTACAAGAACATTTTTAAGACTCGATCGATCTGTTTACAAAGAGAAAGAGTATCTCTTCCTTTGACGTTGTCCAACAACGACCTAGGAAGCCCGACGCCCTTGCGGCCCAGGCGCTTCCATGGCTCGCGGTAGTTTGCAGCATTCGTTTTATTACTTGCCCACTTGCCGCTGCGTCGAACTTTCGTGGTGATCGTTGGGCAACGTCTTCCACGTTATCTGCAACATAAATATACTTTCTTCCCACAGTATTTCTGAAAACCCAAAAAAACAAACTTAACGAACATAATAATACCAACTGTTCTTACAATTTTTCGTATAAGTCTTGGTCGATTTAATGAGGGGTGGGACAGGCCTAAGCCTTGTGACACCACACCTGAAAGATATTTAGCTGACTATGCTCAAACCATAACCATATTTCTGATTCCTCGTTACTGAAACATGAATGCAAAGCTGCAGGGTACCGGGATTTTGACAGGAAAAATGGTTTTAAAGCAGTATACAATTTCACAAACCTTTAAAGTGCAGACAATAATGGTAACCCAGTACTTGGTAATATTCAGTATTCACAAATTCACAGAATTCCTTTAGTTGTTCCACCCTAACACTTCGCATATGGAAATACTTACAAATTTTACACACAATATTTTTTACATCGATTGGTAGCTTGCCTACTGTTGTTTCTACGCTGTTGTGAATTATACGTACCATGCAACCAATCCCTACAACAGACTTTTTTAGACTTACTTCTAATTTGCTGAAAATGTTTTCTTTACGTCCTCTCTTAATCACACCAAACATACTATTCGTATTATCAGCTGTGACACACAACTTTAGACTCCAAATTATGGGCCTGTAGAACATACTATACACGCTTTGGCCTCGTGATGACTGGGTGTTGTGTGCTGTCCTTAGGTTAGTTAGGTTTAAGTAGTTCTAAGTTCTAGGGGACTGATGACCATAGATGTTAAGTCCCATAGTGCTCAGAGCCATTTGAACCATACACGCTTTGATAAGACAGCTGATGTTTCATTTTCGACAGAACAGAAACCTAAAAAATTTACATGACCCCACTTCAAGGTTTGAAATATCTAAGAAGGAGAGAAAGTAATTTAGTAGATTGATGATTGCTGATATCGACAGATATGCTTACAAAATTCACTTCATTAATGTCTTCAGTAAGAAGCTCTTTGCACCATGTAGCCAATACATTATCAACAGTACATTCTGTTTTTTTGTCCTTTTACACATAAACTTGATGTCATACAGTTTCTTAATCAGTTTATTAATCAGATTCGATGTGCAGTCCGTGGATCTATAGCTGTGACTGACACGCAGAGTGGCAGGCAAATATTTCTTCTGCCGCAGCCAGTTCTAATTCTTCATTGCCTGAGACAGAAGAAACTTGTAGTAGCTACTAACAAAAAATGTAGTAGTTAATAATAAAAGTAGAAGATTTCAATAACGTACCTAATGTTGTACTGGGGAAGGAGGTGATCATTTTCGATGATGTAACAGCGCTGTTGAACCCAATTTATGTTTCTTAGCTTTCTCGTGTTGTAAAATGTCTGAACTTCCACCATGTGCAATGGGAAAAAGTGTTCTGGCAAGTTGTGCAATAAGCCTCACAATTTATTTTGGTACTTTCCAGACAAGGATACTTTTCCTCGAGTTTAGATGAAAACATGCATTGCATTTAGGCATAATTTGAAGAAATGTTGTATTGCGGTAGGGAAGAGAGATTCTCTGAATACTGAATGTGAATACAATACTGAAATGATTATTCACAAAACTGAACACCAGCACATGCACTTCTTAAAGCATTCAACGCTCAGTAGTCACCACTGAGCTGAGGTCGGCACAAGAATGCACAGAAAATAAATAAGAATTGTCGATATTCATATATATAAACAAAACATGTGGTTAAATTTAGACCTTCGCTAAACAGTAGTTTTACTTACCAGCTAAGTCGTGCATTGTTGATGTTGGAAAGTAAATATTAACGTGGTTTAGTGTAATCGAGATATAGGAGGGATTTGGATAGGAAGCGATTGATGACCATTCTAGTGGCACTTCAACAGAAACCTTTAAAAAAAAAGCGATAACGTAGAAAGTAAGGTAATTTTACTTAGTATTTCAAAATTACATGTCCCAACACTTTCAGACAATTATGCGTAACTTAAATATAAATCAGCATTATTAATTTATGGCATAAAACGTATTTGCGAAACTTTAATATACGAGACATTTTTGCGTCCCGACAAAAATTATGGGGACGCCGGACACCTGAGCCAGAAAAGAGGACTGTCCCGTTTTTTACGGGACGTACGGTAGGCTTACACCTTGAGAATAAAAATAAAGATCTAATTTCAGCATTAAATAACTATCAGTTTCCAGTGTCTGTAAACTGCTGCCTTCGGATTTAAGATTTTTACCCGGGAACGAGCGTTTACGCCAATTTCCTCTGTCCTTGGCTCTAACAAATATAGGGCGTCGTTTAGTGACAGGAATCAGCTTCTCATTCCTTTAGACTACCGAAAATATAACCTTAGATAACTCTGCTGCCGCGCATTCTGACAGACTATCGATTAATGTACTCTGAGAATAATGGAAGCTCCAACTAAATTTTTTCAAGATTTAGCATCTGGAGCCCCGGGAGATTACCGATCAATTTACCTGCGTAGCTCTGTTAAACCGAAGTAACGTCCGGCGCCCAGCTCGGCGGCAGGTGGGATAGGCAGCCCGCCGGGCAGACCCACTGCACTGCTGTGATGCGCGTGGACACCTGGGCGCACACCTCGTTGACGCTTCGCAACGTACGATCCTTACGATTTATTGAAGGGGCCTAACAAGCGCTTTTTTTGCGAATTTCTGAGTAAAATTGAGTCTCTGACAGCAGTATTGATGGTTTGCACAATATATTGAAGGGGACTGCAGAGCTTTAAAAATATTGACGGTCGCTTGCAAGGGAAGGGCGTGCCCAGGATCTGAACTAACTAGGGGGGGGGGGGAGGGGGAGGGGGAGGGGGCAGGTCATACTAGTCTCAGGAAACAAGGACTCGAGACAACATACAGCACTTCTTATTAAATAAAACAGTAAACCAGTGAAAACCTGCTTTTAATAAACGTTTTAAATATACAGGGTGTTTCAAAGATGACCGGTATATTTGAAACGGCAATAAAAACTAAACGAGCAGCGATAGAAATACACCGTTTGTTGCAATATGCTTGGGACAACAGTATATTTTCAGGCAGACAAACTTTCGAAATTACAGTAGTTACAATATTCAACAACAGATGGCGCTGCAAGTGATGTGAAAGATATAGAAGACAACACAGTCTGTGGGTGCGCCATTCTGTACGTCGTCTTTCTGCTGTAAGCGTGTGCTGTTCACAACGTGCAAGTGTGCTGTAGACAACATGGTTTATTCCTTAGAACCGCCTAGAACACAGTGTTGTTGCAACAAGACGAAGTTTTCAACGGAGGTTTAATGTAATCAAAGGACCGAAAAGCGATACAATAAAGGATCTGTTTGAAAAATTTCAACGGACTGGGAACGTGACGGATGAACGTGCTCGAAAGGTAGGGCGACTGCGTACGGCAACCACAGAGGGCAACGCGCAGCTAGTGCAGCAGGTGATCCAACAGCGGCCTCGGGTTTCCGTTCGCCGTGTTGCAGCTGCGGTCCAAATGACGCCAACGTCCACGTATCGTCTCATGCGCCAGAGTTTACACCTCTATCCATACAAAATTCAAACGTGGCAACCCCTTAGCGCCGCTACCATTGCTGCACGAGAGACATTCGCTAACGATATAGTGCACAGGATTGATGACGGCGATATGCATGTGGGCAGCATTTGGTTTACTGACGAAGCTTATTTTTACCTGGACGGCTTCGTCAATAAACAGAACTGGCGCATATGGGGAACCGAAAAGCCCCATGTTGCAGTCCCATCGTCCCTGCATCCTCAAAAAGTGCTGGTCTGGGCCGCCATTTCTTCCAAAGGAATCATTGGCCCATTTTTCAGATCCGAAACGATTACTGCATCTCGCTATCTGGACATTCTTCGCGAATTTGTGGCGGTACAAACTGCCTTAGACGACACTGCGAACACCTCGTGGTTTATGCAAGATGGTGCCCGGCCACATCGCACGCCCGACGTCTTTAATTTCCTGAATGAATATTTCGATGATCGTGTGATTGCTTTGGGCTATCCGAAACATACAGGAGGCGGCGTGGATTGGCCTCCCTATTCGCCAGACATGAACCCCTGTGACTTCTTTCTGTGGGGACACTTGAAAGACCAGGTGTACCGCCAGAATCCAGAAACAAATGAACAGCTGAAGCAGTACATCTCATCTGCATGTGAAGCCATTCCGCCAGACACGTTGTCAAAGGTTTCGGATAATTTCATTCAGAGACTACGCCATATTATTGCTACGCATGGTGGATATGTGGAAAATATCGTACTATAGAGTTTCCCAGGCCGCAGCGCCATCTGTTGTTGAAAATTGTAACTACTGTAATTTCGAAAGTTTGTCTGCCTGAAAATGTACTGCTGTCCCAAGCATATTGCAACAAACGGTGTATTTCTATCGCTGCTCGTTTAGTTTTTATTGCCGTTTCAAATATACCGGTCATTTTTGAAACACCCTGTAAGAATGCACTTGTACAATCCGAGAAAACATGCAGCATTTCTTATTAAATAAAACAGTAAAATAGTGAAGAACTGCGAATATCTTCTAGGGGCTGGGCTCTGAGCACTATGGGACTTAACTTCTGAGGTCATCAGTTCACTAGAACTTAGACCTAACTAACCTAAGGACATCACTCGATGCCCGAGGCAGGATTCGAACCTGCAACCGTAGTGGTCGCGCGGTTCTAGACTGAAGCGCCTAGAGCCACTCGGCCACACTGGACGGCTGCTGAAGTGCACTGAGGGGGATAGTTTCACTGAGTATTTAGTACTGATTCAGTAATTAACTGTAGAAACGTTCGACAAAAGTGGTTTAAGTACAAGGTGCTTCTGCCTTCGTTTCAGAAGCTTCAATTATTCTTTGCAGAAATACGAATGGCACTACCTACCGATAGTCTCCAATAATGAAGTGTACTCTCTTCATCTTTATAGACAGCTTGCATCATTTTGGGAAGTGAAATCCGACGAGTATATAAAAAGTGTCTGTTCTCTGTACACAAGGTGTAATGAAGTTCACCAATTCGTCGAAAGATTCCTCCACCCTCATCTTTCAATAATGTTCCGATTGTCATCTGACTGTGCTGCAAGTTCTCTTAGCGCGTTAGTACGGCCGTGTGTAGAACGGATTCGAAGCCACGTTTTCTCCCACCGCCGCTTCCTCTGGCATTTCTTTTTGCTGCACGTACCGACTATAACGCCCGGCCACATCGCACGCCCGACGTCTTTAATTTCCTGAATGAATATTTCGATGATCGTGTGATTGCTTTGGGCTATCCGAAACATACAGGAGGCGGCGTGGATTGGCCTCCCTATTCGCCAGACATGAACCCCTGTGACTTCTTTCTGTGGGGACACTTGAAAGACTAGGTGTACCGCCAGAATCCAGAAACAATTGAACAGCTGAAGCAGTACATCTCATCTGCATGTGAAGCCATTCCACCAGACACGTTGTCAAAGGTTTCGGATCCTACATCCTCGCGCACCGACATGTTCCTACGAAGTCACAGTTGTAACTGACGCATCTCGGGCATACAGTAATAATATTGTGCCGTTCTTGGCTTCGCACTTGGGCGCAACATATTGACACAATATTATTGCGTGGTAAATATCGAGGGTGTTAGGGCCCCTTCATTGATGAATGGGTACTACGGCAAGAAAAAGGGATAAAAGTGAGATAGTGTTAATACTTTCATCCTTCTTTACCTCCTCTGCATTACTGCAGATGACGAGTCACTGAGCACATCTGCACTGTGCATGCAGTACACGTGAGGTGCCTAGCTGTTTCCACTGCCCTGTGTGGAATACAGAAGTTCCTGTCCACTACGCTAACCTGCTGTCTTCATGATGATGATGTCCCCAGCGCAGAAAAGAGCACGCAAGTCGTGGATTCTTTTTCTTGAGGCTGAAATCAACTTCGCAAGGAACTGCTGCTACGAATAAACTATAACTCATTTGGGATGCCACTCGCGTTTTTATTGATATAGACACGAGAAACAATTCTTGATCACAACGTATTGAACATATCTTTCCACAGTCATTATATCTGGCTAAAATAACATGAAATACATCCTGCCACAGACAACATGTCTGTACCTAGTGACGGTCGGAACTGTAGTAAATAAAATTGCATGAAACAAATACTGCCGGAACGGTCAGAACTGGAGAGCCGGACTGCCCGAGAAACTTCGCGCGCCAAGCCACCAAGGCGTGACCCGAACGCCACCGAAGTGCATCGGCAGTAATACCGTCAGTCTTTTGTTTTAGTAATACTTTGATTTTAATAAATTTGAAACGACTAGTTGATAGCTGGCTGTTAATAGACGTTTATTTAAAAAAATGAAGTAATTTGGATGACAGGTTTAATTAATAATAGCAACTAAAGTTTAACGTTTTGTGCGCCCTACCGCCGAACACAGCAGCCAATCACAGAGCAGCAGCATCATGCAGGCGGTCTTTCTCACGGGAATGGTACCGAATCTAACATCTGTCACTGGTACCTCATCCCACATTGCGTCATCTCTATGCTTCTTGCATCTCCACTGCCCTGGGAATAGCTTCCTGGAGCCTAATATGATTGCTGAATAAGCCAGAAATATTACAGTACGTTAAACTTCTGTACGAATTACCAGTAGCCGAAAACGAACGGATGATTGCCAAAGGGCGATGTAACTCATATACTGTACACACTTTCATATTTTAGTTGTTCAGAAATTCGAAATTTTGTTTCGACATTCTGGTAAAATTCTCGGACAGATATAAATCGAGCATCAGCCCACTAGCTACATTTTCAGAGCCATCGCGATTACTTGAAAAGGAACTGCGATTTCTCTTGTTCTTCCAAACTCTTCAATTCCTCGTGTGACCTAAGAACAGTAGAGCCGCACTCACCTCCACTACCTCGCGTTCGTCCATTTTGCGGCAATAGTGTGGTTCCACGTACACACTTGTGTCCCACAAACTTATTGCCGCAAACATCGCCGGGCCACAGCGGCTGGTGTTGTTGTTGTTGTTGTTGTATATTTGACTACAATGTTGCTGGACAACGTTGTCGGGACAGATATTCGGAAACATGCTGTTTTTGTGGCTCTTGTAAATGCGCGTTTAGGATGTGGCTCTAATCAGGAATGGGAGAACACCGGTAATGGCTTATAACCAAAGTCTCTTACTGGGTTTCTCAGCGTGGTTCACACAAACATCTCACTTATTCGTCATCAGGTGATCCGTTTAAAAGCATTCGCCTGCCATTTTTCCCCCTTTTTTAGCCTTTTACGCTGTTGTGGTTCCGATACCCTCTCTATGCTTCTTGCATCTCCACTGCCCTGGGAATAGCTTCCTGGAGCCTAATATGATGGCTGAATAAGACAGAAATATTACACACCCCCTCCCTTCAGAGATTTCCAAAAATGGGCGTGTTCTCGAAGACAACACTCGATTTTGGAAATACATGAAAAAATAGAACCAAATTTTGATAAAACTGTGAACCAATAGGTAATCTCTCAAGAGCCAAGCTATCCACTGTCCCTACTTTAAAAAATCAACCTGTATACAAGAAGCTTGCTTTAAGCAATCTGCCCTAAAATCATTATCAAAATTCCAAATCTGAGAAGAAGGAAATGATGTGATGCCTGCCATAAATTCCAAAACAGTAAACCCTACACCACAAACATTGTCAACATAAAGTTACATCTTCAGCTCCTAACACAATAATATGAAGAATAAGTAAACATTTTACAAATAGTATATCATCATATGATCACACAAAACATGTGAGAAATAAACGAATTTTCAAAGTTAATCACATAGTTATCTGAAACACAAGAAAAAAAATCAGCTTACAGCTGTCTTTTAAATTTACCCAAAAAGATTATGAAGTTATCTAGAAACCATTAACAGCACACAAATGTTCACATTATTATCGGCTCATTGTCGTCCATTGAAACTCAAAAGAAATTACAGCATTACCAAAATTGTATTAAAATAGACACACCTTCTTGGCTCATTGCCGTCTTTTTCAAAATCACTATTCACACTTTCGAAAATAAATGACTGAAAATCACTGTCTTACGTACACTTTCACTATTACATGAACAAACGCATGTGACTCACAACAGCAACAGGGGCTTCCGTTGTCCACTAAGTTGTCTTGCATTGTGTAGTTCATCTCAACTGGTGCTGGGTTGGCAAGTGACTGTCCATTCTCAGTCTCCAACTCCAGCATACAGATACAAAATGCCTTATATTAGATTTCTAATAAAACTTATCTAATCCCTGAAATAAACTTTTGATTATACAATACAATGAATATGTACATGAATAGACCTAAAAAGTAAACTTCATTCTGTTTGAATGCTGTGCCAATGTTTATAAACAGTGACTGCTATCATATGGCTAGGGCGTTGCCCGCAGCATATGATGGGTCTACGTCCATTCACAACATGTGACGTCCAGTACTAGCGCCGTGACTCATTCATATAGACGCCATCTGACGCTTTAACTCTGACAGACAGCTCTGCGCCGTATAACTGTTTCATTACGCAGACTTATATGACTGCACCTCCAACTCATTCTCATACGTTATTTCTACATATTTCAATACAGTATCATTTTAGATATTACGTGCCGGCCGCGGTGGTCTAGCGGTTAGCTAGGCGCTCAGTCCGGAACCGCGCGACTGCTACGGTCGCAGGTTCGAATCCTGCCTCGGGCATGGATGTGTGTGATGTCCTTAGGTTAGTTAGGTTTAAGTAGTTCTAAGTTCTAGGGGACTGATGACCACAGATGTTTAGTCCCATAGTGCTCAGAGCCATTTGAACCATTTGAAGATATTACGTAAACAGTTTTCTTAACCATTGATAGGCACACAGTTGTGATTCAGAGATATTGAGAGAACACTTCAGAATAAATCTCTTAATGAAAATTTTGGGTGTCAGAAACGTTACGTCACTCAACAGTAAAAGTTACCATACCTTTCTCTTCTCGTGTAAGCGTTGTTACTATTTCTAGAACCAGTGGAACTGTATTAATGTGTTCATATGTGTACACTTCTGTAATCATTCCTGTGTCAATAGTCGTATGTATTATGTGACTTCATGCAGGGGCTGTCTGAACTATTCATTGCTAGCATTGTAGTTTTCATACTTCTTATTACAAACCAGTGAGCTGCTCTCCATATCTTATATAATGTGGCCTTATCTTTAAATCTAATTGTATTGTGTCTGTGTCCCTTGAGATGTTCGTGTTGGTGTTGTCTTGCTCATGTCAATAACAATACGTCTATTCTCTCATACTTCATAACCAGTTGGCGGAACCACTTCGCCAATAAATACCTCCTTAATAGTGGGCAGACTCACATGTCGCCTTGTACCTCCACTTCCTCATAGTTCACAAATAATGGGCAGACTTACACGTCGCCGAATAATTCTCATCTCACTTCTTCATTTACAATTGGCCGACTTACCTGTCGCCTAATAATATTTCTCCACAACATAAACCTCTTTGGCAGGACCATACCTTGCCTATAAATACATACTCTCTTGCCTCAGCGGAAATTGCGTCGCTGGCAATTCATACTTAAGAATACAATATATTTATTTCCACAAAACTTAACACAACTTTTGCACTAATCTCCTGACATCGTTTTCTGCCACCAAATCTCATTCTTTTGTCATGTTCACTTACCTGGTTTAGCGTCGTCGTCCTCTTCAGCAACTGCTAGCTCAGGTCTGTAATAAGAACCCATATTTCACTTATTTGCTACTTTTTCCAGATTTTTCAAACATAATGCGTGATTTGTAGTACTTACTAGTTCTTAAAATTCAAAAATAAATCGTTCCACTGTATACTTTGTGATAGATTTAATGTCCTTAAAAGCTTATACTGATGTTTCTTAAGGCAACGTAACACTGTGTTCTCTAGCTTGTGTATCTGTGATGCTATACTTTGGTGTTATCAAACTCGCTGTTCACATATTTTCCGTCAATTCCTGTTTTTCACCCGTGCAATGCAGATGTTTATACTTCTGGGTTACTATGCTGTCACTAATTATGTTTGTTGTCACAAATCGGGTAAAAAATTGTCATAGCCGTGGATAGAGAAGAACGTAAAGAAGACAGAATATAGCTCAGAATGAAAGAAGAGGAATAACGAACAGAATGAAAGAAAATGAAGTAATGCTGTCAGTTAACTCGGGTACCTGATAGTCGTCATCTTCCTAGCAATGCAAAGAACGCTATTGCCCCCTGAGGGTTACTAATGTTCATAGTATTTTTCGATGTCTACGATACTGTAGAGTCCTTTGTTTACTCCCGTTTTTATGTCAGCTACTTCCACAGCATTGGGGTGTGGTATCCTAATTATTTTGTATGGCCCTTCATACAATTCATGAAACTTCTTAATTTCTTAATTTATCTTAGAAGACCTGTTTCTTGCCTTGAGCAATACCAATTCATCAATTTGATACTTCCTTCTCTTAACCTGCTTGTTGTATTTACTCTGTCTTTTATCAGCTTTCTCTTTAATCCTGCTTAAAGCTAAGTCCCTTTTTTCATTAACTGGGAGATCATCTCTTGGTGGAAAACTTACCTGTTGTTCAATAATACTGGGTGCTTTCTCACCTGTCAATAGTTCTTGTGGAGGTATTTCTGTGGTAGAGTGAGGCAAATCATTTATAACTCTCTCGAACTCTTCCACATAATCTATCCACATGTGATGCTTTTTAGAATAGTATGCCCTAAAGTCTGTTTATTTCCCTCATCATCCACTCACTCATATTTGACTGGGGATGGTATTTGGATATGTAAATAGGCTTTATGTCGAGATTATGCAACATATTTTTCCAACACTCTGATGTAAATTGTGAGCCATTATCACTAAGTATCCTCTCTGGTTTTATTACATAATCTTTCCTGATTTTGTCTGAGACTGACTTACCTGTTGCTCTTCTTAGTGCATACAGTTTTACGTGTTTTGACAACATATCCAACACAACAAACAAATATTTATAACCTCCTTTTGAAGTGGGGAGGGGACCATACAGATCGACACATTTTTTCTAACACCTTGGTAGGGATGCATCTCTGCTTTGTTACTAGAATTTGGATCTTTAGTTTTCTGACACACACTGCAGGATCTAAGAATTTTGTACACCCTCTTTTCAAAGTTATTAAAGTAACAACTCTCCTTAATTTTGTCTGCACATTTCGTAGCACCAAAATGAGAATATGTAAAATGCATAAACCAAACAAGCCTCGCAATCTCATGCTCTGGCCAATAGATTTTCCACTGTTGTTTCTGTGGATCAGCCCTACGGTATAATATTCCCTCGTGTATGATATAGTATTTCCTCACTTTGTCACTAGTTTCCTACTCCATTCAGCTTTGATCATTTTTATTATGTCATCTCTATTCTGTTCCCTTCTCAAATTTTTCAGTATATCCTTTATTTTTCATTCATGCTTTACTTTGGTTAGGTACAGTATGGAAACCTCTTTCTGCCCTGAATCGTTGAAATCTGCATTATCCATACCCAATGGCAATCTGGATAATGCATCTGCTACAGTGTTATTTTCCCCAGGTAGGTATTCTATTGAGAAATCATACTCTTGCAGCACTAAAGCCCATCGTGTTAACCGATTATGACTTAGCCTACAATCCATCAGAAATGACAATGCCTTATGGTCTGTGAACATTTTAACCTTCCTTCCCATGACATAATATCTGAATTTCTCAAATGCCCATACCACAGCGAGCGCCTCTTTTTCCGTTACAGAATATCTTCTTTCCCATTTATTCAGTACACGACTACCAAATCCAATAGACCTTCTTTCTATTGTATCCCCGTTTTCTACAAATTGACAAAGATGAGCCCTGAGTCCATATTCTGAGCTGTCAGTGAAAATACAAAAAGGTAAATTTCAATCAGGATGTGACAAAACAATAGCATTACATAACTCATCTTTGATAGCTTGAAATTCTTGCTCACGCTCCTTTGTCCAAATCCATGTGGCATTTTTCTTAGTTAATTCTGGCAGAGCCTTCGCATTAAGTGCCTGATTCTTCGCAAATTTGCGATAGAATCCGGTGAGACCGAAAAAGGCTTTCATTTGCTTCTTGTTCTTGGGTCTTGGAAAATTTCTGATGGCTTCTATTTTTTCTGGGTCTGGTTTGAGGCCTTCAGCAGATATTACATGCACTAAAAATTTGATCTCTCTCTTTCCGAATTCGGACTTATCCAGGATTGCACTTACATTGTTCCTCTCAAATTTCGGTAGAACCTGTTTTAAAATGTCGTTGTGTTCCTTCCAACTTTTTTGCAGCAATCAAAATGTCATCAATGTACACTGTAATTTTGTTCAACAACTGCTCACCAAGAACCTTGTCTAACATACCTATAAAAGCAGAAGTAGATATCTTCAGACCAAAAGGTAACACACTAAATTGGTAGCTTCGTCCACCATGGACAAATGCAGTATATTTTCTACAATCTTCTCCTAGAGGCACCTGCCAAAAGCTGGCGGTCAAGTCAATGCATGTTAATATCTTGACGCCATAAAACTTCTGTAGAAGCACCTCTAGCACCTCAGGCCTATCCATCTGTGGTAAAATAACTTTATTTAGTGCTCTGGCATCTAATGTTACCTACACCGATTTATCTTTCTTGGGGACAATGACGAGAGGGCTACAATAGTTACTTTGAGAGCGCTCAATAATCTTCCACTCTAACATTTTCTTCATTTCTTTACCTACTGCTTCCCTTTTTGCAAGTGGAATGGAATAAGGCTTATATCTAAACGGATCATGTGGCTTCACCTTGAAACCATATTCGTAATCCTTCATGCATCCAGGTTTCTTCGAACAGGCTTTTCTATGTTGCAACAATACATCTTCCAGCTCATTGGCATCTATTTCATTTAACCCTTCAATATTTGCGACCCTTTCGCAGATTCTGACCTCAATATCTACCTTGTCATTTGATGTTACTCCCACAAACAAACATATGCTCTCTTCTGGTTCTATATTCCAATACATCTGTTCCCTTATAATTTGCAGTCTAGCATCATTACAGTTACTTTTTGTGGCCTTATTTCCCTCGAACTTAAATTCTTGTTCCTCCTCTTCTTCTTTTGTCCTCATCACACCTTTTTCAAAATCTAGCATTACTTTATTAGTAATTAACCAATCTGTTCCCAAAATTAAATTGACACAGAGCCCGGGAACAACCATTGCACTCACTGAAAACTTCCTGCCTTGCATGGTAAACTCCAATAAAATTTGATTCTTTATAACCTTATTTCTAGACCCACACACTGTAACTACTTCGACCCCTTGAACTGATAACTCTGGGACATCAGTATTTTTCTTTATCCTTTCATACAAATTACTTGAGGCAGAACTGATCTCACTACCAGAATCTAAAATAGCAATTGTTTTCATGCTCTGAATTTCAATTTCTATAGCTGGTTGGTAAACCTCCTTTATTTCCTGCCTATCTTCGTCCATGAGTGCATTTTTTATCTCATCCCTTTCGTCATAGCCCAAGAACCTTACTAGTGGTCCGTTACATTCTGCCGTTCGCGACTGGACTAGGTCCGAACCACCCACTAGTTTTCCGGCTCCTCCTGATTCCTGTCTCTTTCAGGAGCATGATCCCTTCCATTGTTATGATATTCTCTATTTCTACCATAATATCCTCCTCTATTCATGCCTCTCTGAAAAGCACCTCTCCCTCTTCTTGAAGGACTGCGACTGTAACGAGGCGGCCTATTTTCCTCTCGGTCGCGACGCTCGTCGGTTCTGTTTGTGCCTCTGCTTCGGCTTGACTCACGGTCATTACGGTGGTCTGCACGCCACCTGTTCCTTCTCCAGCCTTCCTGCACTTGCTTGTTGCCTGACAATGCATCTAACTGCTCGACGGCGTGCAGTAGGTTATTGACATCACTTTTATTTACATTGATTAACTGCTCTTGTACAGACACTGGAAATTTAAGTATGATTATTTCTATGAGGTCTGATTCTCTTAAAGGTTCAGTTAAGTGTTGATTCTTTTCCCAATAGCGTTGAAAAAACTCTTTGTAACTGTTACAACCACTACTGGCGAAACTCCTTCCCTCAAAAATTTCACTCCTGACGCTATTTTGTGTGCTAGTAGGCCAGTATTGATTTAAAAATGCTTGTACAAACTCCTTGTATGTGGTACATGTGTTACTGACCCCAGTTCCCCATGATATTACGTCTCCCTGAAATCTACTTGCCAGAGCTTTTATTTTTTGTTGTTCTGTTAGATTTTCAGGGAGTGTACCCTCTAACTGTTTAATAAAATCAACTGGATGTATGTTACCTCTACTAGAGAAAGGATGGTAAACAATAGTGGGATTTGTTACATCACTAGCATGTACGCACACTCTGTCCTTACTTTTGTCAGGAAATTGCTTAATTGATTCCTCAAATTCCTTCAATTTATCTTGAATCGCATCTGTGGTACCTTTACAATGAGCACCTATTTGTGAAACCTTTATGACTAAGTACCTGCTGCTCATCTTTGATGTTTTCTAACTCACTTAACTGCTGTTCATGTTTATCATTACATTCTTTAGCAGCCTTGCTTTGCTCGTTTAATACTTGGCTAACATTACTACTTATTGTTGATATTACACAATCCTGAGCCCCCATATCATCATTCAGCTTTTTAATTTTACAATCAAACTTCTGATTTATCTCAAGCTTACATAATTCTAATTTCTTACCCCATTCTTTTGTTTCTCGATCTATTTTACTGGAATAAGCCTCAGTTTTAGCTTCAAGTTTTGATACCTTTTGTTCTAAAGCCATAAAATTTCTATTGATTTGAATCATTACTGCATATGCTTTCCTGGCATCACCTTTTGTTTCTCTTAACTCGGCTCTTATCTCTTCTTTAGTGTCATTTTGCCCTTTATCTATTTTATCTATTTTTCGTTAGTTTCTTTTAAAAGTAATAACAACATAGATAACGTATTTTGCTCCTTGCTGATTTCTGTCTCCCCATTATCTACTGTTGGCAATCTTTCAGCTGAAGCAGTGCCATGACTTAATCTGTGTGACTCTACTGTTGGCTCATTTGCAACGTTGACGTCAGATTCAGTGTGTCTGACGTCATCATCCAAATCTACTACGTCGTTGTGGTCAGGAGCGACAGTGTCTACATTTTCAGTACGATCATTTAACACAGAATCAGCATTTGCCGAATCAGTTTCATTATCTAAACTTTGCAAATTATCTGATAGATCATCTATTTGCAAGTTTTGTGGCTGATCTGGAGGATCATTGCCATCAATATCTACTTAATCCCTTTCCCTACTTCTAAGAGGATATCTTTTTTCAATTTTGTCAGACATTTTACACTTGATATAAATTACAAATTTTAGCGAAATTTGTTTAAAGGGATCAATTTCAGACTTTGAAGTTAAAATATTATTCTACTGTCCGTTACAAAAAAATGGTTCTGAGCACTATGGGACTTAACATCTATGGTCATCAGTCCCCTAGAACTTAGAACTACTTAAACCTAACTAACCTAAGGACAGCACACAACACCCAGCCATCACGAGGCAGAGAAAATCCCTGACCCCGCCGGGAATCGAACCCGGGAACCCGGGCGTGGGAAGCGAGAACGCTACCGCACGACCACGAGATGCGGGCTGTCCGTTACAGAGATTAGTTATTTGCGCCAGAATAACACTTACTCTTCGATGCAATTCTGCGTGCTGCCGTCGAGAAGCTCCTTCTCTGCTCTGACTGCTGAAGCTGAAGTGTCGTACTGCTGTCCGCACTGCTGGAACACCCTGTTCAGCGGCTGCTACTGATCTCGCCCGCTGCTGGCTGCCGATGTTCGCACCTAACGCTTAGAACTGGGGCCGCTTGCTCTGCCTCCCCGCGCTGCGTTGCGTCGCCTCGTGACACGTCGAAATCTCAATGAAAATTAAACGTAATCCCATGGACCGCGCACACGTATTAGATTTTCTGTCACTTGCACTTTAACACTTTTAGCATCTACTATACACGGACGTTATGTTCTCGTGAATAAAAAAAAACTTGTCTGTGGCATCAAAAATCGACGTTCAACTGAAGTTCGAAAGAGTTCAAACACAGTTCAAAGATCATTTGAAACAGTTCCTACACATTTCTATTGTCATGTAGTAGCAGAACAGACACTTTAGGTGTTATGAATTTTTCCAAGAATTTTTTACAGTTCATAGTCCTTGCTAATGATCAAGCCTCATATCTCCAAAGCACTCAAACATCTAAGATTTTCCCCACCAGGGATGCCATGTACGGCAAGAAAAAGGGATAAAAGTGAGATAGTGTTAATACTTTCATCCTTCTTTACCTCCTCTGCATTACTGCAGATGACGAGTCACTGAGCACATCTGCACTGTGCATGCAGTACACGTGAGGTGCCTAGCTGTTTCCACTGCCCTGTGTGGAATACAGAAGTTCCTGTCCACTACGCTAACCTGCTGTCTTCATGATGATGATGTCCCCAGCGCAGAAAAGAGCACGCAAGTCGTGGATTCTTTTTCTTGAGGCTGAAATTAACTTCGCAAGGAACTGCTGCTACGAATAAACTATAACTCATTTGGGATGCCACTCGCGTTTTTATTGATATAGACACGAGAAACAATTCTTGATCACAACGTATTGAACATATCTTTCCACAGTCATTATATCTGGCTAAAATAACATGAAATACATCCTGCCACAGACAACATGTCTGTACCTAGTGACGGTCGGAACTGTAGTAAATAAAACTGCATGAAACAAATACTACCGGAACGGTCAGAACTGGAGAGCCGGACTGCCCGAGAAACTTCGCGCGCCAAGCCAGCAAGGCGTGACCCGAACGCCACCGAAGTGCATCGGCAGTAATACCGTCAGTCTTTTGTTTTAGTAATACTTTGATTTTAATAAATTTGAAACGACTAGTTGATAGCTGGCTGTTAATAGACGTTTATTTAAAAAAAATGAAGTAATTTGGATGACAGGTTTAATTAATAATAGCAACTAAAGTTTAACGTTTTGTGCGCCCTACCGCCGAACACAGCAGCCAATCACAGAGCAGCAGCATTATGCAGGCGGTCTTTCTCACGGGAATGGTACCGAATCTAACATCTGTCACTGGTACCTCATCCCACATTGTGTCATCTCTATGCTTCTTGCATCTCCACTGCCCTGGGAATAGCTTCCTGGAGCCTAATATGATTGCTGAATAAGCCAGAAATATTACAGTACGTTAAACTTCTGTACGAATTACCAGTAGCCGAAAACGAACGGATGAATGCCAAAGGGCGATGTAACTCATATACTGTACACACTTTCATATTTTAGTTGTTCAGAAATTCGAAATTTTGTTTCGACATTCTGGTAAAATTCTCGGACAGGTATAAATCGAGCATCAGCCCACGAGCTTCATTTTCAGAACCATTGCGATTACTTGAAAAGGAACTGCGATTTCTCTCGTTCTTCCAAACTCTTTCATTCCTCGTGTGACCTAAGAACAGTAGAGCCGCACTCACCTCCACTACCTCGCGTTCGCCCATTTTGTGGCAATAGTGTGGTTCCACGTACACACTTGTGTCCCACAAACGTATTGCCGCAAACATCGCCGGGCCACAGCGGCTGGTGTTGTTGTTGTATATGTGGCTACAATGTTGCTGGACAACGTTGTCGGGATAGATAGTCGGAAACATACTATTTTTGTGGCCCTTGTAAATGTGCGTTTAGGATGTGGCGCCAGTCGGGGATGGTAGATCACTGGTAACGGCTTATAACCAAATTCTCTTTCTTGGTTTCTCAGCGTGGTTCACACAAACATTTCACTTATACGTCACCAGGTGATCCGTTTAAAAGCATTCTCTTGCCATTTTCCCCCTGTTTTTAGCGTTTTACGTTGTTGTGGTTCCGATACCCTCCCGCTCGCATTTGTCTAGTAGTAGTTTGATTTAACAGTTGTTTTATTCTGATCATTTCGTTTCTACTCGGTACCGTCAGTTTTTTTTCCGGAGAACAAGCACGTTCTATTTTTTTCTTACTCGCACTGCTTTTTGTGTTGTTCCTCAATTGTGATTTGGAATTGTGTGGCTTACTCCCTGTCTTATTTCGACATTTCGTATTTTTTGGCCAAATGCCCCATAGCCTACATACTTTTGCTTCTGTTTCTGTAGTACTGGGATATCACATCCTAAGGACATGGGACGGCCTGAAAATCTTTAATTATTCTCAATATAGTCTCCACGGAAACCAAGTAGAAACTGACTTGGAGAAGGTACACACTACAATAAGTCGCGCAACATTGTCGCATGTTGCCCGTCTGCATGTGGAACCTGAGACTTGAGACAATGTTGCACGACTTGTTGTATTCTGTATCTTTTTCAGAGTCAGTTCCTATTTGCCTGCCATGAAGACAACATTTAAAAGAATTGAAAATTTTCAAGCTCTCCCATACCTTTGGGATGTGGCAAGCCAATACGACAGAAATAGAAGCAAAAGGAGATATTTCGTATTTTTTGGCCAAATGCTCCGCATCATTCACAACAAGTGAACACATAGAAACTGAGCGAATAAAAAACATGGTCCCCCTCCAAAAAAATCAAGCTGGTTTGGTGACCGCCCAACCTTCACTACAAGGCATGGAATCCAGGGGAAGTCGACATGTGGACTACGACGAAGACAGAATCTTAACCCTAGATTACTAAACCTTCGTAAAATTTACAATTGCAGTTGGTACCAATTCGCGGTTCCAGCCAATAGAGTATTATCTGTATAGGGTGTAAAACAGGGATGTTGCAGTTACTTCGTATGTGACATACCACTGGAGACTTCATAATTGTAGTTACCCAATGCATCAGCTATAAATTATGACTTGCTTCGAATAAAATATGGAGTAGAAAAATTTACGATATTTTAGTAATAATGTTACATTGTCCCTCTTTCACTGTTATAGGCTGAATCATATAAATAAGTTTTATTTTATTTCTCAATTTATTCTGTACAGAACACTAATATCCCTCATATAGTACAAGTAAGGGTCAATTATATATGCATACGTATGTTAGTATTATTTCTAACGCTGTCTAAAAGTCCTACGTGTACATAGTCTGTAAATTAATATTCCCCCCATCCGCATACTAATACCACATATTATAATAAATGATTCCGTACCGTCATTGTTATTTATCTGATAATTGCCGCTTGAGACCAGTTATAATCTATTTTTTTTAACAATTCCCGATTCCTGTTGTGTAGCTGACTCCGAAATTGTAGACTTTGTGCGGGGACTGTTGAGATACGATTCGCGACTTTGTCTCTAGCTCTATATGAGGCTTAAAAATTCTTGCTTAGTATAGTGAAAAAGTGCAGTATTCAGCGTTACTACGTGACCCTTCACGCCGCGCATTTTGATGAGCTGGACGGCGTTGCAAGAAAGCACTTCGTCAGCGCACTGAAGGGCCAAGTACAGCGACGGGTAATTTAGAAGCAGGGAAAAAACTATAACGCAGAGCTGACTGTTCTTCATATGCATCAGTTTCAATTTTTACAAGCCTTTCATGCAATTAATTCCATATCTCTTACGAGGAGGAACGTTCAGTCGTTGCGGCATTACGAGCAAGCAACAGTGCTGCACACATCATTGCAATAAGTGGAGCACCATTTCCAAACGCTGTTCAGATCGTGGTTGCCTGATGTCCCAGAGCGCGTAACGGCAGGGTACGTAAAGAAATTTGAAGGAGTTTGCCTCTCCAAGCATGCAGTTTCTTGTCAGATCCGAGATATGGGCGCAAATCTGGAAAACGAAGTGAAGGACAAAGGTCAGACTTTTGTCGCTTATTCGTCAGCACCTGAGGAAACCACCGATGTAACAGACTATGCGTAGCTTGTAGTATTTGTGCGGGGTGTTGAGACACGGAACTACTGGTTTTCGAGACGCTACTAGATGTCATACCTATGGATTATACAATCACAGGTCGCGATGTATTTGAGGTGGTATGCGAATCAAGTTAAAAACATGTGATTGCCATGAGACGGGCATTCTTCTGTGGCGACAAATGGAGCACAACGGAAGGTTGGGAATCTGCAAGGTTTTCCGTCTCAAATAACGACGGAAATAAAAGACTGGTTCAAGAGTGCTATTGAAATCTAAGGTGGAAAAAAACAGGCCATGAAGGCTCAACGGTACCGACCGGCCGCCGTGTGATCCTCAGCCCACAGGCGTCACTGGATGCGGATATGGAGGAGCATGTTTCCAGCACTCCGCTCTCTAGCCCGTATGTCAGTTTACGAGACCGGAGTCGCTTCTTCTCGATCCTCCGTTTGCCTCAAAAGTACTGAGACGCAGGAAACCACTAGTAATGTATCCGAACATTAAGGGTTTGGTTTTCCTACTCATTGGCATTCACTTAATGAAGAAAAATTTAAGAGCCAGCTGCCATTAATCACATCAAATAGAATATTTTTTAGGTCATCACTTATCAGACTACAGTTAGTTGTCTTCGACACCTTCCTGTACACCACATCATCATCAGCGAACAATCGCAGTTTGCTGCCCACCCTGTCTGCCCGCCGGGAGGAGATTATTTCAACTCGGCTGCGTATTGGGCACTGCCTTTTTAGCCATCGTCAATTGCTCAGTTGCGCTGCCGCACCACTTTGTACGCATTGCGCCCAAATTTTAACAGTCCGCCACTACGTGTTGGAATGCCCTTTTTTACTAATTCATGTTCCATCTTGGGTTTTCCATCTGATTTATTAGCTGTTTTTAGCAATTGACGCGCGTGCTGCCACCCGCATTTTACAGTTTATCCGCCGAAGCAATATGGTGAAGGCCATTTAATTTTTAGTTTTGGATCATGACTTTTGTATGGTGTTTTTTTAGCCCTGTTTCCCCGTGCCTTGTTTAGATGCCTCCTATTCTTTCCATTGGGGCTGACATATAGCCGTTTCCCTTGTCTCTGTGTTTGCGTTCTATGGTTTTGACTTGGGCGCGTATGACCTCAGTTGTTTTTTGCGCCCTAAAACAAAACAAAACAAACAAACAACCCTATCTGCCAGATCATATATGTAGACTACTGGCCATTAAAATTGCTACACCACGAAGATGACATGCTACAGATGCGAAATTTAACCGACAGAAAGAAGATGCTGTGATATGGAAATGATTGGCTTTTCAGAGCATTCACACGAGGTTGGCGACGGTGGCGACACCTACAACGTGCTGACATGAGGAAAGTTTCCAACCGATTTCTCATACACAAACAGCAGTTGACCGGCGTTGCCTGGTGAAACGTTGTTGTGATGCCTCGTGTAAGGAGGAGAAATGCGTACCATCACGTTTCCGACTTTGATAAAGATCGGATTGTAGCTTATGGAGATTGCGGTTTATCGTATCGCGACATTGATGCTCGCGTTGATCGAAATCCAATGGACTCGGTGGATTCAGGAGGGTAATACGGAACGCCGTGCTGGATCCCAACGGCCTCGTATCACTAGCAGTCGAGATGACAGGCATCTTATCCGCATGGCTGTAACAGATTGTGCAGCCACGTCTCGATCCCCGAGTGAACATACGGGAACGTTTGCAAGACAACAACCATCTGCACGAACAGTTCTACGACGTTTGCAGCAGCATGGACTATTAGCTCGGAGACCATGGCTGCGGTTACCCTTGACGCTGCATCACAGACAGGAGCGCCCTGCGATGGTGTACTCAACGACGAACCTGGGTGCACGAATGGCAAAACGTCATTTTTTCGGATGAATCCAGGTTCTGTTTACAGCATCATGATGGTCGCATCCGTGTTTGGCGACATCGCGGTGAACGCACATTGGAAGCGTGTATTCGTCATCGCCATACTGGCGTATCACCCGGGGTGCAGGTATGGGGTGCCATTGGTTACACGTCTCGGTCACCTCTTGTTAGCACTGACGGCACTTCCAACAGTTGACGTTACATTTTAGATGTGTTACGACCCGTGGCTCTACCCTTCATTCGATCCCTGCGAAACCCTACATTTCAGCACGATAATGCACGACCGCATGTTACAGGTCCTGTACGGGCCTTTCTGGATACAAAAAATGTTCAACTGCTGCCCTGGCCAGCACATTCTCCAGATGTCTCACCAATTGGAAACGTCTGGTCAATGGTGGCCGAGCAACTGGCTCTTCACAATATGCCAGTCACTATTCTTGATGAACTGTGATATCGTGTTGAAGCTGCATGGGCAGCTGTACTTGTACACGCCATCCAAGCTCTGTTTGACTCAATGCCCAGGCGTATCATGGCCGTTATTACGGCCAGAGGTGGTTGTTCTGGGTACTGATTTCTCAGGATCTATGCACCCAAATTGCGTTAAAATTTAATCACATGTCGCTTCTAGTGTAATATATTTGTCCAATGAATACCCGTTTATCATCTGCATTTCTTCTTGGTGTAGCAATTTTAATTACCAGTAGTGTATATAGAAAATGGTAACGGTCGTATCACACTTCCTTGGGGCACTCCTGATGTTACCCCTGTCTCTGACGAACACTCGCCGTCGAGGACAACATACTGGGTTTTATTACTTAAGAAGTCTTCTAGCCTGTCACATATCTGGGAAGCTATTCCGTATGCATATACAATCGTTACCAGTCTGCTTTGGAGTACCGTGTCGAATGCTTTTCGGAAATCTAACAGTATGGAATTATACTGCGAACTGTGGATGAAGAACAACAGGCTATCATGTGAGAAAAGAAATAGCTGGGTTTCGCACGAGCGATGCTTTGTAAGCAGAAGCCGATTCGTGTAAATGAGCTTTTCTGTCTCTAGAAATTTTATTATATTCGAGCTCAGAATAAGCTCTAGAATTCTGTTGCAAACCGATGTTAAGGATATTGGCCTGTAATTTTGCGGGTCCGTTCTTTTACGCTTCTTATACACAGGAGTTACCTGCGCTTATTTCCAGTCGCTTCGCACTTTGCACTAGTCGAGATATTGACGATAAATGCAAAGTTTGGGGCCAATGACGTACAGGAATTACTCTTTGTGAAACGGAATTGGATTGTATCCGGACATGGTGACTTATTTTTGTTGAACTGTTTCAATTGTTTCTTTGCGCCAGGGATGCTTACCACTATGTCATGCATACAGGACTCTGTACGATGGTCGAACGATTGTACGATTCTCCTGCGTGAGCGCTTTATTAAACGTGGAATTTGAAACTTCGGTCTTCTTTTTGCTATCTTCCACTGCCAAACCAGACATGTCAACGAGTGACTGAATGGAAGCCTGAATCTACCTTGACAACGATGTATTTCCGGACACATGTTCATAGGACCTTTTTCCACCCCATTTACAGTCAGGAATATGTCGTCAAAAATTTTGAAGCATAAGATACGATGATGACAGCATAGCTCTGTCAAAACCGGTCATCGAATAAAATACTTTTTTATTAGCTATCTTGGCTTGTGAAGCTAGCTTCAGTTATCAGAAGAGAAGAGTTTCACAGCAGCGAAGATGAACAAGTGGTCATAGCTCCTAAGGAATGCATCGTAGAGCCCATGTTTACTGCACTTTCCTGTCTTGATTTGGTCCATACTACCACTTTTGGAAGTTGCATACACTACATTTTTGGCAAGAACAGTATCGGTACGTGTGTTCCATTATAACGTTCGTCCGCAGCTGTGGTATGGTGGCTAGCGTTGCTGCCTCTGGATCACAGGGTCCCGGGTTCGATTCCCGGAAGGGCCAGGACTTTCTCCGTCCGGGGACTAGGTGTCTGTGTTGTCCTCATCATTGCATCATCATTCGGGAAAGTGGCGAGACTGGACTTTGCAAGGATTGGGAATATATACGGGCGCTGATAACAACGCAGTTGAGCGGCCCCAAACCAAATATCATCATCATCATCATCATCATCATCATCTCAACTATAATGATCGACTCGGTTGTTTCCCGACCAGGTTTCCTTACCTCAAATTGACACATTTACTATATGTAAATGGAAGGAGGATCATTGCTGTCAGCTGCAGCGGGACATTAAGCGGAATAAGTGGCGACGAGGGAAAATGTGTACCGGACCGCGATTCGAACCCTGGATCTTCTGCTTAGTAGGCAGGTGCGGTAACCACGGCGCCTTCCGGGACACAGTCCGTGCAGTTGTGATAACGCAATCTCGGTACGCGTCACGAGCGATCCATACTCCCACCGGCGCCACCTGTCCACATTCCCTGTTCATTATACTCCTGTACGCTACTCAGAGATGCCCACAGCAAGTCGGACGTCTTTCGTGCATTCTACAGAAAGTAGATCCATTGCTCACCAGGCTTATCAATTATATGATAGCATGGTGTCTGTTCCTTCAAAAGAACAGACACATCGTAGATCCCGCAGCTGTGATACATTTACTTTTTTCCATCATCCCCCTATGATGGTCATGGTACGGAAGGTTTAACTGACCGAAATGCGGCTGGCAAATTGGAGCACTATGGCCGTCTACGGACCAGTAAGGGCCGGCGTGCAATCGCCAGAGCAGCGGCTAACGACGTCACAGGGGTGTGGGTAGATACGTGGCCCGCCAGCGAGCGGAAGTGGCCTGGATTTCCCCACGGTGGATCGGCAGACGCCATTAGACGCTGCGTAGTTGTGGACTCCAGGAGAATGGCGAGGTTATGACTGAAAACGGATTCGTTCGGTTGTGACATATTTATTCGAACGAACCTTAAATTTGTTTCGGACACAAAGTAACGCGAAACTGAGCATGGGCAGTAGAGCCAGTTTTGACCTTCAGAACCAATGGGGTAAATAATCAACATAAAAAGGCTGTGTGTGCGTGGCTGGCAGCAACAAACACCACTAGCCGCCATATTTTATAACGCCAACACACTCGGCATTTTAGTTAAGTGGACGCAACACAAAGACTTACATAAACATCACATACCTCTTTGATGCAACAGAAGCTTTGATTTACAGTCGAAATTCGACGTTAAACTATTTTCTGTATCATTAATCGTGCCCAGTGTACCATATGTTAAAAGTGGCGGAAAGGGTGTTACGGAATTGTCAGATGGCAGTAGAGGAGAATAATTTTCTCATAAATTTATATCTTGATATATTCAGATTATTGCGGGACAGACTGAGTTTATTTACTGGGTATGATCACCTAATAGTGTCCTCTTAATTTGGAGAAAAATGTTAGTGCATGCTGATAAAACTGCTGATAAAATAGGAAACAGAATTTGAAGACGAATGTCAGTAGAGCATTTTGACAAAGCTTCTGTTAAAACATTACTTCACTTGTAGGTTGCATCATTTGTGCGAAGCTAAATCAATGGAGGACAGACGAAAAAAGATGCGACAAATGCACGCAAATTTAATGTTGTTTAAAGAGCAATGTTGGGCTTTTCCTGTAAACTGGCCTGCTTAATGTGGAAATATAGACTCAGCTACAGTTTAATGTCGACTAACCGTTGACCTATGTCCGCAGCTCGTGGTCGTGCGGTAGCGTTCTCGCTTCCCGCGCCCGGGTTCCCCGGTTCGATTCCCGGCGGGGTCAGGGATTTTCTCTGCCTCGTGATGACTGGGTGTTGTGTGATGTCCTTAGGTTAGTTAGGTTTAAGTAGTTCTAAGTGCTACGGGACTGATGACCATAGCTGTTAAGTCCCATAGTGCTCAGAGCCATTTGAACTGTAGACCTAACAAGGGAACCCCCCCATCGCACCCCCCTCAGATTTAGTTATAAGTTGGCACAGTGGATAGGCCTTGAAAAACAGAACAAAGATCAATCGAGAAAACAGAAAGAAGTTGTGTGGAACTATGAAAAAATAAGCAAAATATACAAACTGAGTAGTCCATGTGCAACATAGGCAACAACAAGGAGAGCGTATGCGCAGTGTTCCCGTGGTCCCGTGGTTAGCGTGAGCAGCTACGGAGCGAGAGGTCCTTGGTTCAAGTCTTCCCTCGAGTGAAAAATTCACATTCTTTATTTTCTCGAAGTTATGATCTGTCCGTTCGTTCATTGACGTCTCTGTTCACTGTAATAAGTTTAGTGTCTGTGTTTTGCGACCGCACCGCAAAACCGTGCGATTAGTAGACGAAATGACGTGCGTCTCCAATGGGAACCGAAAACATTTGATCGCAAGGTCATAGGTCAACTGATTCCTCCACAGGAAAACACGTCTGATATATTCTATACGACATTGGTGACGGAATGTGCGTCACATGACAAGAATATGTTGACGACCCACCTAACTTGTACACTTGGCGAATGGGTAAAAAGATTCTTCTACCTTGCCCGATTTAGGTTTTCTTGTGGATGTGATAATCACTCCCAAAAAACTGATGAAAACATAAGACTTTGTCACATAAACTGCAACAAATGAATGCAACAGTCTCACAGTTTTCCCTGTGCTCTGTCAAAACATATGTTTTTAACATTTTCAAATTTTTCCGTGTGTAGACCGTCAAATCCTGCATATGTCCAAGCAAATCTGAACATGTCCTGGAATTTTGGAGAGCGAAGTTGATTATGTGTGAGTGCCTGAACTTTGATAATTGTCTGAAAATAAAAAATTAAACTTTTCACTCGAGGGACGACTTGAACAAAGGACCTCTCGCTCCGCAGCTGCTCACGCTACCCACGAGACCACGGCGCTCCTGAGCTCAAATACTCCTTGATGGTGCTTATCTTGCACATGAACTACTCAGTTTGTATATTTTGCTTATTTTTTTCATAGTTCCACCCAACTTCTTTCTGTTTTCTCGAGTGATCTGTGTCCAGTTTTTCAAGGCCAATCCACTGTGCCAACTTATAACTAAATCTGAGGGGGGTGCGATGGGGAGGTTCCCTTGTAAGTAACAGAGCACTATTTATTATTAAACTTATAACAGACGTTATGGAATACAGTAATTGACATCACTTCTCATTACTCCTATTAGCTTTACATCAGAAATATTAGTGTGTTAGTAGAGACTTGATTTTTTAGTTCAATGCACAATAACATGAATTAGTTTTATTTTATCCATTATCAAATGATTCTTGAAAGCCTGCCACTTTTTAAACAATGGTTTGACTTCTTAAACAGTAATACTTGCTCTTATACAGTGACAATAACAGAAAAAGATAATTTTTTTGTGTCATTTAGGATGTTTAGGATGTAGATTCACGCAGCAGGTTACGCAACTGCATGAATTTTCAACCTAAATGAATTGATCATAGGGGATTTGGCAGTTGCTCTTTTCGAGGACTAAATATCCGAACACAATATCTCATGAAACATGAGTCTTGATTTCCATTAGACCTGCTCAAAGCCACAAAAATCTTGCCTACGTACATGCAGCTCTCCTCAAGAGCATCGATAATTAGAATAACCACGTTTTCAAAATGTTTGTTTACTCGATTATATTTAATTTTAATTGACGTTAGTGAATTCGGCATTGGGAAACTTAAAGTTTGTCGCTTACGTCAGGGGCACAGTCGAATGGAGCGTGGCCAATGATACGTTAGTGTTCGTCTTCCAACGCTAACAATTCACGAGCGTGGGCAGTTAGCACAGATCAGCTGCCATGGTATACAAGTCAAACGTAGGTAACTTGGATACTTGAGTGTGCATTACAGAGACGGTCATCTGCAGATGTAGTACATCGTTGTAACGAGTAATATCCAATAAAATTAAGGCTGTTGTAATACAATGCAACGAGCAAAAGAAAAATGTCATGCAAAACATTTATGGTAGTGTCCGATATTGCAATTACTGTTAATAACTAATATAGCATACTGTTAATTGGTAAACACCATAAATCAGTAAGATCGATGGGGGAAGGTGTAGTAACGTGGCCAGAACGGGAAGAGTGGCCATTGCCTATTTTTTCCCCCTGAACAGGATTGCTGCCTGCCGAGAATTGGTCAGACTAGTGTTAATATATATCACCATTGTTGTCGGTGATACTGACAGAGGAAGCTCGTTCTGTTAGTTTTTAGCCGGCCGTTGTGACCGAGCGGTTCTAGGCGCTTCAGTCTGGAACCGCGCGACCGAATCGCGACAGGTTCGAATCCTGCCTCGGGCATGGATGTGTGTGATGTCCTTAGGTTAGTTAGGTTTAAGTAGTTCTAAGTTCTAGGGGACTGACCACAGCAGTTAAGTCCCATAGTGCTCAGAGCCATTTGAACCATTTTGAACTTACACTATTTAAAACCGTCTCTTCTATTTGGCCGAACCCAAAAGGCCGACTGAAAACGGGCTGCTGCAGCCGCTTGGTATTGTTTCAGATACTAAGACGTGAAGACGCCTTAAAAATTTGTCCAGAAATCAGTAAAACAAACATGGGATACTGCTGCGATGGCACTGGCCACAGTACCCACTAAGGTGCGGAAAATTGGTCATTACGTAAGCCTTCAGAAAAGGGCATGTAGTTCCAGTATATTATGTTACTGATATGGAGAAGGTAAATGTAAGTGGTTATAAGCTCTCTGCACATGTAATGAGAGAAAATATGGAGAAAGGAGGAGTTGCCATATATGTCAAAAGTTATCATTGTGCAAAAAGTATAGAAACAAAAAAGTTTTGTGTAGAGAAACATATAGAAGCATGTGCCTGTGAGCTTAAATTAAATAAAGGCACATTTATAACTGTAACTGTATATAGGTCCCCATCAGGAAATTTTCATCTATTTCTGAAAAATTTGGACTCCTTGTTATGCTATCTGTCAGACAGGGGGAAGCAAATTATTATTTGTGGGGACTTCAATGTAGATTCTCTGAAAGAGGGTAATAGGAAAAATGACCTTGAAGTATTACTTGGTTCTTTCAATTTGACACCTGTTATTGATTTTCCTACTCGGGTGGTAAAGGATAGCAGCTCACTGATAGATAACTTCTTTATAGACCAAGATAAGTTTAACCAGATAAATGCTCAGCCTGTTGAGAATGGTCTTTCTGATCATGGTGCACAGCTAGTTACAATATATGACACAGCTCCATTCAGCAATACTAAACAGTCCTCCAAAGTAGTACGTTCAGTCAACGATTTAACAATTGCAAATTTCAGGGAAAGCCTACAGCAGTTAGACTGGATGAGGTGTACTGTGAACCTGATGCCAATTTAAAATATAATTTATTTCATGACATTTTTGTAAATGCATTTGAAAACTGCTTCCCCAAGAAAATAGTTAAATATACTCGTAAGAAACCTTGTAACAAACCATGACTTACTAAGGGTATAAAAATATCTTGTAACCGGAAAAGGGAAATGTATCTGACAGCAAGAAAGAGTAGTGACCCAGAAACTATCAAACATTATAAAAACTACTGTGTTATATTAAGAAAAGTTATTAAAAAATCCAGGAGTATGTGCATCATGTCTGAAATAAGCAACTCTGATAATAAAATTAAAACAATTTGGAATATTATTAAAAGAGAAACAGGTCAACCAAGAGCAGAGGAAGACAGTATTACCATCAAATTGAATGAAAACTTTACGAACAAAAAGTCAGAAGTTGAAAATATTTTTAATAATCATTTTCTAAATGTTGTGGATATAGTAGGATCCAGGTGTTCATTAGAAGATGCTAGGCTGTTAATGGAAGAGGCCATACCTATGCAATTTGATACAATTGAAATCTCACCCACTTCTCCCTCTGAAATTAGGAAAATAATAAACTTGCTTAAAAGCAAAAACTCACATGGAATTGATGGCATTTCCAGCAAAATACTAAAAGCTTGTTCTCAACAGATAAGTAAGATTCTCAGCCACCTGTGTAATAGCTCTCTGGAACAGGGCATTTTCCCTGATAGACTGAAATATGCTATTGTTATACCTTTGCATAAAAAGGGGGATAGATCTGATGTCAACAATTACCGTCCAATCTCCCTTCTAACAGCTTTATCCAAAATTTTTGAGAAAGTAATGTATTCAAGAGTAGCTTCACATATCTGTAAAAATGAAGTACTAACAAACTGTCAGTTTGGTTTCCAGAAAGGTTTTTCAACAGAAAATGCCATATATGCTTTCACCAGTCAAATTTTGAATGATCTGAATAACCGAACACCACCCATTGGGATTTTGTGTGATCTCTCAAAGGCTTTTGATTGTGTAAATCATGAAATTCTGCTAGACAAGCTCAAGTATTGTGGCATGAGTGGGACAGTGCACAAATGGTTTAATTCGTACCTAACTGGAAGAGTGCAGAAAGTTGAAATAAGTAGTTCTCGTAACATGCAAAGATCAGTACATTCCTCAAACTGGGGAACTATCAAGAATGGGGTTCCACAAGGGTCAGTCTTGGGTCCTTTGTTGTTCTTATTATATATTAATGACTTGCCATTCTATATTCATGAAGAGGCAAAGTTAGTTCTCTTCGCTGATGATACAAGTGTAGTAATCACACCTGAGAAACAAGAATTAACTGATGAAATTGTCAATACTGTCTTTCAGAAAATTACTAAGTGGTTCCTTATAAACGGACTCTCACTGAATTTTGATAAGACACAGTACATACAGTTCCGTACAGTGAATGATATGACACCATTAATAAATATAGACCTTAATCAGAAGCATATAGCTAAGGTAGAATATTCCAAATTTTTAGGTATGTCCATTGATGAGAGATTAAATTGGAAGAAACACATTGATGATCTGCTGAAACGTTTGAGTTCAGCTACTTATGCAATAAGGGTCATTGCAAATTTTGGTGATAAACACCTTAGTAAATTAGCTTACTACGCCTATTTTCACTCATTGCTTTCATATGGCATCATATTTTGGGGTAATTCATCACTGAGGAATAAAGTATTTATTGCACAAAAGCGTGTAATCAGAATAATAGCTGGAGTCCACCCAAGATCATCCTGCAGACATTTATTTAAGGATCTAGGGATATTCACAGTAGCTTCTCAGTATATATACTCTCTTATGAAATTTGTTATTAACAACCAAACCCAATTCAAAAGTAATAGCAGTGTGCATAACTACAATACTAGGAGAAAGGACAATCTTCACTATTCAAGATTAAATCTAACTTTGGCACAGAAAGGGGTGAATTATACTGGCACTAAAGTCTTTGGTCACTTACCAAATAGTATCAAAAGTCTGACAGATAACCAACAAGTATTTAAGAAGAAATTAAAAGAATTTCTGAATGACAACTCCTACTACTCCATAGAGGAATTTTTAGATACAAATTAAGAAAAAAAATAAAAAAATAAAATAAAATAAAAAAAATAAATAAAAAAATAAAATAAAATAAAAAATAAAGAAAAACAAAAAAAACACAAAAAATAAAGTTGTTATATTAACTTAAGTATGTTGTTAAATTAGCCTAATTATGTCATGTATTGGAAAATTCGACTCGTTCCACATCATTACGAAATATCGTATTCATGATCCATGGAACTAGTATTAATCTAATCTAATCTAATCTAATCTTATTTTCAGCTCAAAAATATTAGTAGTGATAGCTAATAACATGTACACTCAAAATGTGTAAGTGGTAAGCTTCTATCAATAACAATGGTTTGGTGAAATTTGAATCTCTGATTGACCACTTTACATACACCGTCTCCCTTTTCCTGCGCGGCCCGAGGTGTAGCCCTAAAATGTTATAGTGTGTCTGTAAACTCAAGAGCGAGCAGCGCTTTTGGTGGGGGACGTGGCCTCTCCCGGAAGACCGCTGCCACCGGCCTACAGGGGCACCCAAAATGTGTAGCCCATTATCGGTCTAGCAGTGTAGATCGGCGTGCAGTGATATACGTAGTTTCTGCTCGTGGGATCTTAGTTGCCAGTGTCAGTCAGTTAACTTTGTATACTTACTGATGTATTTCGATATCCGGAAGTGTCGGATAATCGTCTAGCATTGCAAGAAAATGTGCAGAATACGAAGAAGTGGAGGTATTTGCGGAGTAACAAGCGTTCAATCGTCTCTAATGTTATTACAGCGTGTATTAAAGAGGAGGCCCAAAAAGAACTGTTGGCTAATATTACCAGTCCCAATTAAAGGGCTGCAATCTATGCAAACGTCAGCCTCACCCAGTAGGACACATAAGTCAGGAACGGAAAAATAAGCCGCATGGTTTACTGGAATCGACACGAAGGAAAACTAATAATATTGTGAGGAAACCCATCGTTATAGACAGTTTCAAAATCAGGTAAAACCTTTGATGCTGATGGAACATTAAATCTCTATCTCGATCACTAAAGACATATTGCTTAAAACAAGTGCGCAATAGCTATTCTAAACACTACTGAAATTCCCTTCGAAACATGTACACCGATTCTGGACCTCTAAGCATTCGAGGTGAGTTGACATATTCATTTTTATTTTTTGGTAAGAACTTTATTTGTTAATCTACAGCAATGTTATCCTCTTCAAAATCTTCCCAAATACATACTATACCAGTGCTTTTTCCAGTTCCCGAAACACTTTAGGAGCTGTTTCTTCGGGATAGTTTATAGGTCTCTTAACTGTACATTTTTAATCCCATCCATGCTTGTAAAATCGCTGTCCTTTAAGGCCTGCTCTGAAATGTTTATACCACTTGTGTGCCCTTGGTTTACTCATAACAGGCTCACCAAAAGCAATATTTACCATTTCTAAAAATTTCATACACTTTATTCCATTCTTATAACAAAATTTAATACAGATTCTCTTACTTATTTGTTATACAAAACAAATAATCGTTGATGCTACCAAAACACATGTAACCTTTCTGACAGCTGACAACAGAGCAAATACCCAATATGCATAACATTGTACACATACTTTTGAGGCATGTTTACAAAGGCAGTGACAGAAAAGTGGTGCAAATCGGACTAATACAACACACAAAATTATAAATTTCTGCTTACTTTTTAAACACTCTTCGTGTTGCAAGAATTGTTAAGTTTCAATGCAGTCCTTCAAAGAAAATTCCTACATTGTAGTAGAAACACAAAATGAGAACAAGCCTTAAATTCTACAAACTGATTACATTATATGGGGTTCGTTTTACGAATAGCAATAGAGGAACAGGCATTTGGTTCTATGTTTGTAGTAGAATCCTGACTTCCGTTCTTATGTTAATATTACTTACTCTATAATGTTGTGTTTCGCAGGAAGCTATCGTTTTTTGAATTCCTTATGGTCTTAATGCATTTGCCTAAAAATAAACGTAGCCGAGACGTATCTGTACACAGCGTCGCCACAGATTTAAAGCGCGCGCCGCGGCAGGGCCGGTACTACGTTGTGAAACGGCCTGTAGAAGCGCCTTGTGACGTTGGTGGGTTGGCAGAGTGGGGACTCGCTCGCTCTTCAGTTTACCGACAGACTATAATATTGGCTCTTATGCAAAAACATTTGGTGAACACTGTTACAGATTATGTTAAATCGAGTAATCGACAGGACGCCAGTTGTGGCGTATTCATTTTAGCTAATGCACACCCCAAAAATGCGACAAAGTACAGTCGGTACACCAATCGCAGCGCTGTTGGTAGCACTGTCGCTTGCAGCGGCAAAAGGACTACCTGTCCGTACGGCTCATTGTGTCAGAAGCTAGCGTTTTCGTTAGTTCTGTGTATCTTTCTTGCGCGACTCGTTGTGCGAGACGGTGAACTTGCCGCTGTGATTTTTGCTCCATTTGTAAAGGTAAGAATTACTTCTCGTGCTTAAATTCGTACACGCGATGTTATATTTTTTAGACAGCGGTGATACAATCTTGAGTTCTGTTTGAAGAAAACCTAGCTTTTCACGCGTCTCACTGATTATGATGGCGTACAATGATATAATTTTGCGGGTGCGTTCAGTGCTATATGTAGGTACTGTCTGCAAAGTGTACTGCGAATAAAGTCGATTGTAGTGAAGTAATAAATTAAAACGTATGCCTCATGCTGAAGTTTTAGAGAATCCGCAGCGAAAATTTAAGCGATAAACTTTTTTCTGTTCATTACTTTTGGAGGATGATAGCGAGAAAAATTTTGAGAAAGGGTTGAAATTATGTGTAACGTTTGATGGAAGTCGCAAATTGCACTCGTTCTCCAAATACTAAATGAGTAAAGTCTGGGTGATCTATACGTCGTCGGCTAAAATGGCTCAAGACATTCTTTTACGGGCCGCGCAGTTTCTTCTAGGATATGGGTTCCGCCTTTTTACAAACGCATTTATCTTACTTTTTACCCAAAGATGTTTCAGCACCTCTGTGCTATCATCAGTGGGTTTTTGTTTATTGAAGACTGTGAAAAGTGGAAATGTTATAACTGATTTAATAAAGTGAGGCATAAAGAAAGTTTCTTTGTTCGTTGGACTTCTTACCGTGATTTTACATTATACGGATTTTCAGGACCAACTGTATGGTGTCCTGCATAAATAGCTCTATTACTATGGCGTTGTTGTTTCATAACCAGTTTGGCGTTAATTCTCTCTCTCTCTCTCTCTCTCTCTCTCTCTCTCTCTCTCTGTGTGTGTGTGTGTGTGTGTGTGTGTGTGTGTGTGTTCCTTAGCTATTTTTGTAGCCTTATCTGTGAAGTTCCTTTAAGTGGAGTGTTTTCATTTAAAACTTGTTTGCATTCTGCTGTTGCCTTCTGTGTGTGGACGTTCTCTTCTGTTGTCAGTTTGTGGTATAGACTGTGGTTGGATTTCGGTATTTTTAAATCTGTTGCTATTTTAGTTAGGTGGTGGTTATGGGCTATTAGGTGGTGAGCATCTTTGCTACATGTTCACTTTTTACAGTTTTCAGTAAACAAAAACCCACCGATGATGGCACAGAGGTGCCGAAACATGTTTGGGTAAAAAGAAAAAACATTGTATTTGCAAAAAGGCGGAACCCATATCCTACAATTTAACTGCAAATGCGGAAAGAAAGGACAAGCGCTCGCAGATCCTAAACAGTTTCTATCAGCAATACTTGTCTCTACCGTCTTGAACTTGTAACATAAGAGCATACCTGTTAATGGGCAGATTAAATTTTGCCCCTAAGTACGCCAGATATTGCTCAGTACTAAAGATCAAATTTACGTTCCCATTTGAAGCCGTAAGTTAGGCAACATGCAATTAGCATTGGGTTACGCGATAGTGGTTTAGTTATGAAGAACATACATGAAGTGTTCTCCTTCATGTATGTAACGAACAAGAGCTGTGGTGTGGTGCTTGTTAGTGAGGAATGACGGTTCATAGCTGTGATAGAAATCTCGGGTCAATGGAAGCGTCCGATTCCACCCGTCTGCTTTGACCCATGACGTAAGGGTGTTGTGGTGTGTGACGTCATTATAGCGCGGAGTTTGTGTGTTGTTTCTAGGTTCGTTTGAGCAATTACCAGACAGCGCCAGACAACAGGCTGTACTGCGCACGCGCAGCTACGATGACGTACGCAGCCCGTGATTGGTGCTTGCTCTGCTCATACGCATTTCGTCGCGGAATTACGTGGGTGGTGTAGCATCGCGTGATCATGTGCAGCCCTGCGTCATGTTGTTGAGAGGACATACAGAGTTGTACTTGGAGGAGTTGTTTTATCATCTCCCACCCAGATAAAGGATGCAAATAAGAAAGCAGTTCTTGGCGTAATATCATTTCAAAATTAGACTCCACAACTCAAAGTACCATAACATTTTGCTATGGGGTGACTTTGACAATTAGTTTTTTTTTTTATTTTATTCGTACTCTGCCATATTGTTATGTAGCATTTCCAATCAGATTTACATCTACACAGTACTGCAAAAAGCTAGTAGGATGGAATACAAATTTCTTGAAAAATAAAACATTTTCTTGTGTAGCTTACACCAGAATGAAGGACAATAAATTTCATGACTATTTCAAAATGTGTAAAAAATTAACAAGGTTGTCTGTGAGGCAAAGAAACTGTACAACTGACAGTTTATGTTCTACTCTAGGAATAAATATAAAGCCATATGGGGAGTTAAAATGATAAAACACGGTATGCTGCCAGTCTACAATTTAGCATAGAATGGCATTGTATAAATTTAAGATGTAAACACAAAAAATTCAAATGGCTCTGAGCACTATGGGACTTAACATCTATGGTCATCAGTCCCCTAGAACTTAGAACTAATTAAACCTGACTTACCTAAGGGCATCACACACATCCATGCCCGAGGCAGGATTCGAACCTGCGACCGTAGCAGTCGCGCGGCTCCGGTCTGAGCGCCTAGAACCGCTAGACCACCGCATGTAAACACAACTTAAGAAATAACTTCAGGACAAGTGGAAGTACTAGACAAGTGCCTTGTGATCGAAAAACACTGTTTCACAGAAGGCAGATTTGTAAAATTCTGCTATAGCTGTCAGCATATTTGAAACAAACATTTTAGTGCAAAATTTCTGACCAAATTTGCCTACTTAGCTTCAAGTCAGTGTTTACGTATGTTCGTACGTGTGTAACATTAAGAGATCTTGCAGTGTCATAAAAGGAACAGGACATCAGAGACTACTCCAGCAGCATTGGAATTTCATAAACCATACTAAAATGCTTCATTTCGCTCTAATTGCACATTTCTACGTCCAGATGCACTCTGGAGTATGTGATATTCAGCTTTTCTATGTGGTTTTCGTGATACCAGTTTTCTTGGAGGTCCAGTACTGTTTTCTCATATTTAGTTCTTTATTGTGGTATAATGTCATTCGTCCCAGAAAATGAAAATTTGCACTTGAAATTGAACGAAGTTAAAAGTAGCCAATAGTGCGGAACGAAACACTTCGTTTCAAATAAACTAAGTGCTTCAGCGGAAAAAATTAATAGAAGCAGATTTCTCTACAAAACAGACAAAAATAGCTTCATTAAGACATAAATAGTTGATTGCTAATAACGTGGAAATAATATAAAACCGGAAAATTGAAACTACTAACTTATTTTGGTCTTTCATGATGATGAGAATGTCTATGAATTCACTTGATGGCTCCCGGCCACAGAACTCTGTTTCGTTTTCAGTTGACGTGGGAGCTGTAAACGAAGAGACTAACAATATCACGAAACATATACACGGGTCACGTGGTGAAGCCCCCCACCCACTATAACTCAAGCTTGCTCTGCGCATGCGCGAATCTGGCAGCTTGGGCGCGCCGGAAAAATTTTTCCGGGTAGCATCTGGCTAAGTGCTGCTACTGCTCATACGGCAAACAACCATGCTTCAAGTAGCAAGAAGCGGGAGGAAGACACTGCTCATACGCGAATTCAGCTCTGCGCTTGCGCACGAGCCCGCTGGCAATTGCTCAAACGATTACATAGGGATTTTTGACTTTTTGAGGTGTTGTGGTTTTGGTTCTGTTTTTCGTAGTTGTAGGTGTTGGTTTTTTCGTATCAATAGTTACGGTTGACCTGTATAGGTCAAGGGAAATGACCGACGATTTTCGTAATTTTGTATGTAGGTATTGGTGTTTTGGTATCGTCAACTGTGGTCAAGGGAAATGTCTGATTCCAGTTTGTCGTGATTTTGTTTTTCTGTCGTTTATAAATGCTATTCATACGCCATGGAACGTCGAAACAAATGTATACAAAGATCTCAATCTGCCTATTTCTTTTATTGTTTTTCAATCTCTTGCTGATTAGGTCGGGATCACGCATGATTCGGCATAAAAAAGTACGGCGTCTTCGAAGCTATGCCAAATTCGAGGCAAGAAACTTGGGTGGGGGTGGAAGCACAGGTGACTATGCATTTGATGCCATGTTTCACACTATTTCTAGACGTACTGGAAGCAGGAATTGGTAGCATAAACAATGGTGCATGCTGGTTAACAAAAATGAAATAAAAGTCAAAATATTATTTTATTTTCAAATCTCCCTTGATATCTTTCCTTCCTTCTACTGAAGTATTGTATACTCTTCGTATCTTGAGGATTATTGATGAATGCCACAGTTGATCACCATATGGGGCGGGGGTAGGGAAAGTATTGAAATTTATTGAACCTATTTCGTAAAGCTTTATTTGGCTACGTCACAGAATACACTGCATTTTTCATTGACGCCAGCTGCGTTGTGTGTATCTTTCCAGTGTCGTATTTGCAAAATAATCTGATAGTCATCAGTGCCTTTTTCGATTATTAGTCAATGACTTCAAAACACTGATGTCTGCTGAATTGTCTTCAGCAGCAGCGTTGCTGGTTTCCATAACTCTTGTTGTAAATTGTGTGAGAGAATTAAATATCACGAAATTACGTAGGTATGTCTCTAGAACACGTACGCACTAAACATTTACATTAAAATGCCCATTTTATACCTCATTCAGTTTTAAGTTAAAATTTTTAGTACTGTGTCCGTTGTTTTATAAGTAACTCAAAATCGCCGACTGGAGCTCAGTACATTATGCCCGTTACTATGAATGTAACCTCTACAGCAGAAGCCCGAAAACGCTACTCACTGCAAAATCTAAAGGCTGCCGTACACGATCAAAGAATTTGTCAAACTTTACTGTGTTTACCAGTTATTTGACGGTGAACGGTGCTGTTTGACTGGCTTGTCAAGCATAGCTCGTGTTTACGAGGAATTTTGACTGACGAAAGTTTGACAATATGACGGACGTTGTGTACGTCAGTGTTTCGCGGCATATGTTAGTGAAAAAAAGTTTTATTACAGTTTGTCACTGTGTCATCAGTTTCCGCAACTACGCTAACTACGATGAAAGGTAAAAACAAAATAGCACTGTCAGTTGCCAAAATGGTAGATGTGTCGCATCTTTCCCAGCCGTATATTACACAAAAAAATTAAAAAAACTTCTTTAACTTGTGGCATCCCGAGTTCAAAAACAAACTAGAATGTAGAGCTAAGAACAACTTCATTTTATAGTATGTCGTCATCTATTCTGGCTTGCTGAAAGGGTGCCTTGGTGTTTCTCGATGTCTAGATTGATAGCTGTAGCTGTGACTGTGGATTTCAAGTCAGCTGCAGCATATCCCACCAGCACACGATTAATAGCATGCACTGTTCCGCATGCTTACTCCCTCACCCCTTTCGAAGCAAGGTTATGTCGAAAGAACACACCAACTGTTAACTATAACTTAGCAAGCGGGCCCCCTTGTTCCAGATCGGAAACTATCGGCAGCAGTCGGGAGATTTCGTGGCGTGGCGGTTTGTACATGTTGCCAACTGCGCAGCGTAGACTATATTTGTCGTCTGCTTTGTTGCCCGCTATGTCGGTCGCTTAGCGTTGCTGTTGCTGTCAGTGTGTAGTAAGTGTTTTCACTGTTTCGAAAATGAGTGATGATAAGATTACTAGCCCATCGCGGGAGTTACCGTCGACTGCAGTTCTGAAAAAGAATCCGGTTATAAGGAGCGCTTGTCTGTAAAATGGTGATGAATGTAGTGAAGTGCTGCGATGATGAAAAAAAATCGCTGTTACACCCGATTTGGCAGTCTTTCCTCACAGCTCCGACGTACACTGGGAAGTGTTTGCGTAGTATTGCGAAAGTTAGAAAATTTGCCAGAAACCACCCAGACGTATCCCCAGTAACTCCTGGCAAAAAGAGGCTTGTTTCAGTTATAATCCTATTAGAGAATATTTCTAAATAGCTCCACATTCGGTTGTAATTACTTTAATTTTACCGATAGAGCCAGTAGAAATACAGAAGCTTGTAGTAATGACTAATCGTACACTTAAACCCATTTCTGAAAATGTTCGAATGCATTTTCAGTTCGTAAAAAAGCGTTTTATTCTCTTCGAAGTAGGAAAAAAGCGGGAAAATTGAAGCAATTGTTGATGACACCAAAAAACGAGTCATTGGGGAAACAATAGAAGAGTTTTACACTGTGCGAAAGTCTTACACACTGTGCGAAAACTTCTGCCAGCTATCGACCAGAAGATTGGTTGGAGACACAGTACCACCTCTCTCAAAAAGTGTTAAAGTCCATCAATCTACATCTACGTGGTTACTCTGCTATTCATAATAAAGTGCCTGGCAGAAGACTCAAAGAACCACCTTCAAGCTGTCTCTCTACCGTTCCACTCTCGAACAGCACGCGGGAAAAGTGAGGACTTAAATTTTTCTGTGCGAACCCTGATTTCTCTTATTTTATCGTGATGATCATTTCTCCCTATGTAGGTGGGTGGCAACAGAATGTTTTCGCAATCGGAGGAGAAAACTGTTGATCGAAATTTCACGAGAAGATCCCGTCGCAACGAGAAACGCCATTGTTTTAATGATGCCACTTCAATTCACGTATCATGTCTGTGACGCTATCTCCCCTATTTCGAGGTAATACAAAACGTGCTGCCCTTCTGTGTACTTTTTCGATGTCATCCGTCAGTCCCACCTGATGCGGATTCCACACCGCACAGCAATACTCTAGAATAGGGCGGACAAGCGTGGTGTAAGCAACCTCTTTAGTAGACCTGCTGCACCTTGTAAGTGTTCTGCCAATGAATCGCAGTCTTGCTCTACCCACAATATTATATATGTGATCGTTCCAATTTAGGTTATTTGTAATTGTAATCCCTAAGTATTTAGTTGAATTTACAGCCTTCAGATTTGTGTAACTTATCGCGTAATCGAAATTTAGCTGATTTCTTTTGGTACTCATGTGAATAACTTGGCACTTTTTTTTTTACTCGTGGTCAATTGCCACTATTCGCACCATGCAGATATCTTATCTAAATCATTTTGCAAGTCGTTTTGATCATCTGGTGACTTTACAAGACTATAAATGACAGCATCGTCTGCAAACAATCTAAGACGGCTACTCAAATTGTCTCCTATGTCGTTAATATAGATCAGGAACAATAGAGGGCCTATAACACTTCCTTGGGGAACGCCGGATATTACTTCTGTTTTACTCGATGACTTTCCGTCTGTTACTACGAACTGTGACCTCTCTGATAGGAAATCACTAATCCAGTCGTACAAATGAGGCGATACTCCGTAGGCACGCAGTTTGATTAGAAGACGCTTGTGAGGAACGGTGTCGAAAGTCTTCTGGAAATCTAAAAATATGGAATTAATTTGACATCCCCTGTCGATAGCACTTGTTACTTCATGAGTATAAAGAGCTAGTTGTGTTTCACAAGAACGATATTTTCTGAATTCGTGCTGGCTATATGTCAATAAATCGTTTCCTTCGAGGTACTTCATAATGTTCGAATACAGTATATATTCTAAAACCCTACTGCAAATCGACGTTAGTGATACAGGCCTGTAATTCAGTGGATTACTCCTACTTCCCTTTTTGGGTATTGGTGTGACTTGAGCAATTTTCCAGTCTTTAGGTACGTATCTTTCTATGAGCGAGTGGTTGTATATAATTGCTAAATATGGAGCTATTTTATCAGCATACTCTGAGAGAAACCTGACTGGTATACACTCCTGACCGGAGGCCTTGCCTTTATTAAGTGATTTAAGCTGCTTTGTTACACCAAGGATATCTACTTCCATGTTTCTCATCTTGGCAGTTGTTCTTGATTGGAATTCAGGAATATTTACTTAGTCTTCTTTGGTGAAGGAGTTTCGGAAAACCGTGTTTAATAACGCTGCTTTAGTGGCACTGTCATCAATGACTTTACCGTTGTTATCGCGCAGTGAAGGTATTGTCGTGCCACTGGTGTGCTTTATGTATGACAGAATCTTTTTGAGTTTTCTGCCAGATTTCGAGACAGAATTTCGTTGTGGAAATTATTAAAAGCATCTCGCATTGTAGTATGTGCCATATTTCGAACTTCGGTAAAACTTTGCCATTCTTGTGGATTTTGCGTTCTTTTAAATTGCTTCTGCAACAACTATCTGACCCGTTTTGTGTACCATGGGGGATCAGTACCATCACTTACTAATTTATGTGGTGTATATCTCTCAATTGCTGTTGATACTATCTCTTTGAAAACATTCCACGACTTTTCTACACTTACATGATCAGATCGGAAGGAGTGAAGACTGTCTCTTAGAAGGGCGTTAAGAGCATTTTTATCAGCTTGCGTATCTTTTTGCTGGTTGTAGGTGTTACGGTATTCAGCCTAGCAGGAACTGTCTTGTGGTCACTAATCCCTCTATTAGTCACAACACTCACTATTTGTCCAGGATTATTTGTTGTTTTTCGCAACCATTTACGCTTCGAGTGGGCTCAAGAACTAATTTTTCAAAATAATTTTCTGAGAAAGCATTCAGTACAATATCGGATGTGTTTTATGCCTGCCGCCGGCAGTTTTTATTTCATTCTCATCTGGCCGTTATGTGTTTTACATTCTGTTATACAATAATTCCTGCCTCTCTACCGTTCCCTGTCCAAGTGGTAAATAGAAATAGGTTCTTCTGCGTTTATGTATTTATTCGTATGGCTCACATGCAGTTCAGAATTACAGGTATATAACATTAGAAATACTATGTTGTTGTTGGTGGTGGTGGTGGTGGTGGTGGTGGTGGTGGTGGTGGTGGTGGTGTTGTGGTCTTCAGTCCTGAAACTGGTTTGATGCAGCTCTCCATGCGACTCTATCCTGTGCAAGCTTCATCTCCCAGTACTTACTGCAACCTACATCCTTCTGAATCTGCTTAGTGTATTCATCTCTTGGTCTCCCTCTACGATTTTTACCCTCCACGCTGCCCTCCAATGCTAAATTTGTGATCCCTTGATGCCTCAGAACATGTCCTACCAACCGGTCCCTTCTTCTTGTCAAGCTGCGCCACAAACTCCTCTTCTCCCCATTTCTGTTCAATACCTCCTCATTAGTTGTGTGATCTACCCATCTAATCTTCAGCATTCTTGTGTAGCACCACATTTCGAAAGCTTCTATTCTCTTCTTGTCCGAACTATTTATCGTCCATGTTTTACTTCCGTACATGGCTACACTCCATACAAATACTTTCAGAAACGACTTCCTGACACTTAAATCTATACTCGATGTTAACAAACTTTTCTTCGGAAACGCTTTGCTTGCCATTGCCAGTCTACATTTTATATCTTCTCTACTTCGACCATCATCAGTTACTTTGCTCCCCAAATGGCAAAACTCCTTTACTGCGGTAAGTGTCTCATTTCCTAATGTAATTCCCTCAGCATCACCAGACTTAATTCGACTACATTCCATTATCCTCGTTTTGCTTTTGTTGATGTTTATCTTATATCCTCCTTTCAAGACACTGCCCATTCCGTTCAACTGCTCTTCAAAGTCCTTTGCTGTCTCTGACAGGATTACAATGTCATCGGCGAAACTCAGTTTTCATATCTTCTGCATGGATTTTAATACCTACTACGAATTTTTCTTTTGTTTCCTTTACTGCTTGCTCAATATACAGATTGAATAACATCGGGCTTTATTTGTCACCTATAGTGCGGAGAAACTTGGAATATCAGGCTTAGCTTGCGTGAGCCACCATTCCAAAGTGCTTTTAGCGTGGCACCACTTTTTGAGTACTTCTTTCAATGTGACGAATAAGGCTTGTCAACATTTGGTCCTACAAATTGCTAATGTTAAGCTTCCGAATGGCTTTATTTTGACGAAAATGTGTTTTCGAGAATTTAATTTAGCAGATGTAGATGATCCGAGAATATCTACGGTTTTATTTCAGTTTCAACTATTTGAGCTTGAACTGAAGGTGACACTTATATCCTGTCAAACATGGCATGCTCACTAGTATAAAAAAAAAGTGTACTCGGTTTTGTTGGGGTTAAAAATGCTTAGTGTATTGAAGATGGTAACTGTCAATAAGTGATTTGAGTTCGTTACACTTGTTTGGAACAAGTTTCTGATCATCAACACTAATTAGACAGTTAAAATCTCCATCGGTGGCATTGTTGTTGTAATTTCTATGAAGTCACTGGCAAAGTTATTGACCAAAGAAACGGCATCTATTGGCTTTGTTTTCACTACCAGATGGAGCATAAACGTTCGGAAGAGTTTCATCGTGAATGGCACAAGCGATTCCACGTCCACTCACAAGGGGAGGCCGCCAATTGCGAAATTCAGATTCGATTCATACTGCGCATAATAAAAGCTCATGGCCAGAGGTGTAATGTGGCAAAGCACCAAGATGCACTTCTCAGCCGATGTCGAGAAAATCGACAGTTAAAAGAAACCGTTGCAGTGAAATATTCTCTACGATTAGTAATTCTCTACAGCGTCATGGCGCAGCGGTAAGCGCTCTGGTTCGTAATCCAAAGGTCGCCGGATCGAATCTCGCGCTATGCAACCTTTTTTTTTAGTATTTGTTTTTTATAATTCAAATATATATATATATATAATTCCCGGCAATCAGTTGCAACAATTATGCATATAATAAGTTGTTGAAAGTCGTTTGTCGTGGAAAAACTGGCGACTTCGAACATCATTATGTTTTCCGCAAACAAAGTTGTATTTCACAAATGTCATTAATTGTCTTCATAATGTTAACCACGCATAGTTAACGGAAGATGTAGAAACGATATTCCGAAACGAATACGTATAGCGTAAGTCAAACGTTCGAATTAGAATAGAGACCCCACGAACACAAATTTGCTGTGGCAGGTATGAAATATAAACTCCGTTACTCGCTCGTTACACTTGAATGACAGATGTTGAATGGGCCGAAACGAGCCGCCGCATAACAGCGTAGTTGCCTGCTAACTTCGAAAGAAGGTAGATGCGGTCCCTAGCGCAACTTATAACATTGTCGAAAATCAGTGCGGACGGGAGAGCTTTGGTACACCCTGTTAAAAAAAAAAACGGGAAAATGGAGGCGGTACAATTGGAGAGCGATCCGCCTTCACCAACATGTGACTCTTACTATATATATATATATATATATATATATATATATATATATATATATATATATATATATATATATATATTTGAATTACAAAAAACTAATAATAAAAAAAATTGCATGGCGCGAGATTCGATCCGGCGACCATCGGATTACGAACCCGAGCACTTACCGCTGCGCCACGACGCTGTAGAAAAGTTACTAATCGTCGAGAGTATTTCACCGCAACGGTTTCTTTTAATTGTCGATTTTCTCGACAACGGCTGAGAAGTGCATCTTGGTGCTTTGCCACATTACACCTCTGGCCATGAGCTTTTATTATGCGCAGTATGAATCGAATCTGAATTTCACAATTGGCGGCCTCCCCTTGTCAGTAAAAATTATACATTCTCTAATACATCGTGACATTGAAATGTATTGGCGATACCAGTTCTAGTCTCTCGGTCGATGTTAGAAATTATTGTCAAGCCAACAACTTGTTTAGCTGCTTCGCTTGTGACTTCTTGTACTATAGTCTGGGAGACGAGTCTTTGGTATTGACAGCTCGGTAGCGTCTTTCCGTTGCCTAGCGACCGCAGGCAGGCAGCCAATGACGGCCTGACTTTGAGCGGGTAGCAAGGGCCACGTTGCCGCTCTGAAACCCGGTCGCGCGCACTTATGAAACTTACCAGTGTCTCGCGTGCAGGCGGTGCGGTCGTTCGTCGTTTGTCTGAACTTGAATTCGCAGTTTATTTCGTTTTTGTTGTTTTTAGTGTTTCTTTATGTTTCGTTGTAAACAATGTCTAGTGCGGCGGGTAGTACCAGCCCAACACAAGAAGTGAAACGGAGGAAGAAAAGTGTGCTACACACCCAGGCCCGTGAATTCGTGTGCTCTGTGAGGGATTACTTTGAGAAAGAAAAGGTCAAATGTGGGCCCTTAATTCTTGTTGTTCAGGTTGTGAAGAGAACTGCAACAGCATTGAAAATAAGTAAGAACACTGTTGTAAAGATAGGGAAAGAACAGTATAGTATAGATTGTGACGAGAGTGGCACAACAAAGCTGCACACACCAGGAAAGAAGCGACCGAGAAATAAGCAGGTGACAGCTTTGGACGATTTTCAGAAAGACGCTATTCGTCGTCATATATACAGCTATTATAAGAGAAGGGAACATCCCATTCTATCTAAATTACAGGTGTCCCTTCAGAAAGACGATCTTTTTAAAGGGAGCAAATTTCCATTGCGTACAGTGTTGAAAGACATAGGCTTCAGCTATTCACTGTTTAACGGACGCAAAATATTAATGGAAAGGACAGATGTAGTTGCATGGCGGTGCAAATTTCTGCGCAGGATCATGGGTGTGGAATTCGAAAGTATAGTGTGGTTAGATGAAACTTGGGTCAATGCCAGCCATTCTTTACGTAGAGGCTGGAATGATGGAACGCCCGAGGGGACAATGGCAGTGCCTGTTGGCAAAGGAGGGCGTATTATTGCCTTACATGCAGGAACATCGAAAGATGTTGTGCCAAACTGCTTGAAAATGTTTCGGTCAAAAAAGACGGGAGATTACCATGAAGAAATGAACAGTGTAGTATTTCAAGAATGGTTCGAGACATCGCTTATGACGAATCTGACAAGTCCATCAGTGATTGTTATGGACAATGCGCGTTATCATTCCGTTGTTTACGATAAGGCACCAACCTTGGCAACAAAAAAAAAGACGATATCATTCAGTGGTTGAAACGGCGAAAAGTAGATTTCAGAGAAGATTTAAGGAAGGCGGAACTGCTCAAAATTGTGGGACAAAAGAAACCCCAATTTCCAACATATGTAATTGACGAGATTGCTAAAAGGCACGGGCATGAAATCGTTATGCTTCCTCCATACCACTGTCACTTAAATGCAATTGGAGGAGTGTGGGCGCAGATAAAAAATTACATTGCTGCAAACAATAAAAAATTCACGATCTCTGAAGTGGAAACTCTCCTTCCAGCAGCTATCAATAAAGTGACAAGCGAGACGTGGGCTAAAATTGTAAACAGCATTGCAAGTGCCATCAGAGAGGCGGCCAAAAACGAAGGGGTTGTGGAAGAATGCATCGAAAATTTAATTATACATCTGGGAAAGAGCAGTGATAGTTCCAGTAGTGCTGAGGAAGACAATGTCAAATCAGATTCTGACAGTGATGTGAGTGGTGTTTTTCCATTACAGTAACTACAACGTATTCAGGAATGTAAGGAGGGAGTTTGCTATCGATCTACAACCAGATCATCATATTGTGAGTACTTTCTTCAGATTATAATTCTTAATACACTGACCAATTATTCTGTAGCTTGTAGTAGAACAAATTAATAATGCTAATACTTAACAATGGAAACCAAAACTGCTAATGTTCAACAACTGGCGAAAATAGTTTTCATTTCAGTTGTGAAGTTTAACAAATAACTTTATTATGTTTCAGCATCTTAGATACTTGTACTAAATAGCTCTTATCAGTTTTCGAGTTAATATATTTCAAGCATCAACTTTAAATAAATTCACGCGTACCAATACGACTTGTATTTTGTCTCGCTTTTATTTCTGCTGCTAGAGAATGCGTGTAGCAGACATAGCGCCGCGTGCTGTGAGCCACGTTCGGCAACAGCGCCGTCTGCCCACCGGAACTGTCAGTACCAATCACTCGTCTCACGGACTATAAAGCTATATGAAATTTAATCTCCTTTAAGAAGTTGTTAAGAGCAACTATCTTAGTAACATTGGATATCTTATTTATGTTTTAAGAGAGAGAACATTCCAGAGAGTATGACGTCTGCCCATTCTATTGGTTTTCCACTTTCTTCACCACTTGAACGGTATGAGTAATTTCGAAATCAGATGCTTGCACAGATTTCTTAGCATATCGGCCTTCAGATTTCGTTTTCCGTGTTGCCTGAGGTGGGTCTTGGTTCTTTCGTTCGCATGGTTGAATTTGACATGACTGTACATCAGGGTATTCGTGGGTGAAAAATGGTTCAAATGGCTCTGAGCACTATGGGACTCAACTTCTGAGGTCATTAGTCCCCTAGAACTTAGAACTAGTTAAACCTAACTAACCTAAGGACATCACAAACATCCATGCCCGAGGCAGGATTCGAACCTGCGACCGTAGCGGTCTTGCGGTTCCAGACTGCAGCGCCTTTAACCGCACGGCCATATTCGTGGGTGACATCTTTAATCTGACATAATTTTGTAACAGGCTGTTCAGGGGTATTATCTTTAACTTCAGAGGCCACGGGGTTTTTGACCTCCCGTTTTCACTTACCAGAGCGGTTTGTCTGCTGTATTTTCGATTGGCGTAGTTGTCTGGGGCACATCAGTTTCGAAGGTAACGCTACCTTGCATACGTGGTCCCGGTTCGTCACATGTCTTACTTTCCTCATTTTTTTTAATTTTAAACTTGAATTTGATTGGGTTTCATCGAAATTTGAAGTCAGCTGCTCACATGAAAAAAAAAAATATTATTACCGGTTTGGTACATCATATGGGCGATTATTGTATTTTCGTTATTGCCTTTTTATTGCTTCTTTGTAAATGCCTGTTAAGTATTTACGCTGATAATGTCAATCATTAGGTAGGTCAAGTCTTATAGTATGATAAGAGAGGGCATAATGTCCGATTGTAAAGGGTTAATGCTTTTACACTTAATCGATGTTTTTCGAAATGTATAAGGGCTGTTCTGGTAACTTTTCTGTATTTGGTTTCTAAGAAATTACTATCTGATTTTACGTTAGATATATTCCTATAAAATTTTATCTTGTATTTTATGTGTTGTACACTTTGGAATATGGAGGGCACTATGTTGATTGTTTTTGCAATGCTGACTGTGGAAACTATAAGCTGACTGTATGTTTAATCGGCAACTGCTAAGGTTACAAGATAGGCTCTTTTTTGGATTTAATAATTATTGTATGCAGTAAAAGTGAAGATATCTGTTGGAAGTAATCATCACAGTACATGTTACGCCTCATAGAAAGTGATGAGCTATTAAGACATGGGCCTACAAGCTTAGGATAATTTGGTATGTACGAGAATCTTTTTTATGGTGATTATAAATATGGTCACAATTGTGTTGGGTCCTCATGTCTGTTGTTGATTTTTATGTATTTTTAGCAGTGAAGATGGTCACAAGGTGACCGAAATCGATCTGTAAAATAAACAATTTCAATATTTATGGGCCGGCCGAAGTGGCCGTGCGGTTAAAGGCGCTGCAGTCTAGAACCGCAAGACCGCTACGGTCGCAGGTTGGAATCCTGCCTCAGGCATGGATGTTTGTGATGTCCTTAGGTTAGTTAGGTTTAACTAGTTCTAAGTTCTAGGGGACTAATGACCTCAGCAGTTGAGTCCCATAGTGCTCAGAGCCATTTGAACTATTGAATATTTATGACCGATGCTGCCAGTTATCCAAAACATATTGACAATGATGCGGTTGCGGAGCACACGGTTCCCGTGTGCAATTTAACTAGAATATTTTTGTTTGAATGAAAGATATTTGGTTTCTTTTCCTGTATCAATCTGTACAATACATATAAACATCTTGTCAATCATCCTCTAATTACTGTGGTATCACTGAACACAGAAAGTACCTTATACACTCTGCTACAGTGCTATTCTATATATGTCACTCTTTGTAATGGATTTACTTTCTTTGTTTTTTACTTTTTGTGCATCTTTTTCCTTTTCTTTCTTATGTACGATATGTGTTCCTTTGGGCGAAATACGTTTCTGTGGATTTTGCGATTTAGGCTTTTTCCATCGCATTAATGTGTTAGCATTATTAACATACTGTTGTGGATCATAATGTAGCAAGTAGTGGTTTTTATTTTTTATGTTCGTTGTTTTTGGTTTCACAGGACTAGGATGCCACTATCACGGTTTTAGCAGTCTTGTCACACATTTAGAAGTCAATCACAGAATTCATTTCTACACCTTCTCGTTCATATTTACAAAAATTAACAATACTCAGTGGAATAAACGTCCAGTCTGTCTCCCTTAATTTAAATGACCTTTTTCCATGTATGAACACTGCACAGCACTAGCTGAAACATATCATGGAAGTAGCCATTCTTATCCAACCAGTAGGAATCTACAGTAGGTAACCGAGACAGCTGACCCGACCAACAAGCGTATCGCAGGTGTCAGTCAGCTCCACTCTCTGTATCAATGAGTGGCTGAAATGGTCACCCAGTTTCAGTTTCAGTTTCAGTTGCAGGTTGCAATTGCTACTAGGGGTAACAGCAAAAATTGCATTTTCAGTATTACATACAGTTGCGGTCATCATCTACTCATTGATAAGTAGAATCTTGCGTTAAAGGTTTAACACAGGAAGATATGTTTTACGATTACAAATTTTGTGTTTGCCTTAAGGCAGCCTAACTGAAGGCGCGGAAATAGCCAGACTATATTCATCCAGTATTTGAGAATGAACACTTAGTGACTTCCAACATATTTAACACACAATTTGAAACCATTTCGAAAAGTTTTCACTCCTACACGTACTCACTAGGTAACGTAAGAAAGATGTTTGTCGCCTACTACATTTTCGCTGTTCATTGTGTAAGACTTGCGTATCGGGTATGGCATTTTAATTTATTACTTCTGTGCTAACTAACTCTATTCGCAACACGTTCTGCAGACAGTCCACAAATAGCGCTCAATATACCTGCAAAATTATGTCATTGTACGCACAGTTGAGGAGGTAAGACGTCATAAACATTGAGATGGGTGGAATACTAGCTTTTGCGTAAACCGGATCCCAAATGAACGAGACAATATTCATCCACTGTTTGATAATGGGAGGACGTTGCGACTTCCAGCAAACTTCTAACATAATTTCAAATCTTTTCTAAACTTTTTCTCGCTTACGTCCCCATAAGAGCTTTCGTTTGGACTTTGATTATTAACCCGTAGGGTAATGAAAGACAGTTAAAAGCAACAGCATCAGGGTTTTGCATCTTCAACCGTAAAGGTTTTACATGCTTAAGGTAGTCAGACGATTGAAGCTGAAGCTGTTTCATACAGGGGAGTTGGGTTCTTTAAAGATTCGGGGTGTTGCGGTTCCTGGCGTAGATTGCACAGTATATAGGTCGACCAGTTTTCCCACAATCTGTCGCACATACAATTTCTCTCTCTAACGTCCTAACATATGTAGGGAAATTTGGAATCATTAGCGCGTAGAATTTCTTTGGGATTGCTCGGATTCCAGAACATGTTGAGTAAAGGCCTTGATAAATGAATTGGTAGCCCCTTGGATTTTCCGAGATACCTGTTATTACGCGGACTACTAGTTTTTGGAACAGTGTTATAAAAGAAGCGATCGAGTTAAAAATTTCTGTCAACACCCTCAATAAAGACCGCGGCCTGAAGCTAAGCTCAGCTTGGAACCCGGCCATCGGAAAGCTGAAGTGGACGCGGCAAGCGCGCAATGAAAACGTTACCATATATGGCTCTGGAGCGAGCACCAGTGATGTCACTGAAGACAGCGCGCCCGTGTAAGGACGGCAGCAGCAATCACTCGACAGTCATCACTTGACAATGGCCGAGGAGAACTCAGCCGAAAGCTCGTGGATGTTAAACGAGTGGGCGCGGCTGAAAGCCTGAGAAAATTTTATCCTTACCACATTTCTCATGCTCTTTGAATGTTGCTTTAGTGATAACTCGTGAAGGAAGTGTCTGGCCAGCAGCACAAGGTCGACAATATAAAGTCATCAGTAACAGAAATCTTTTTACTACGAGCCAAGTCAGTTATATGTGCAGTATTTAACAACAATTTTCTAAGCATTGCTGGTGAATTAAGTAAAAACTTTGTTTCTACAGGAAATCATACGACTCTCTCCGAAAATGCCTTTCTGAGACTGATGTCTGAAATACTCCTCTGTGATACTGACAAGGGGGAGATTGAGTCAATAATTAAATCACTGAAGACTAAGTATATACGTATATGGATATGGTGTCTGTCCTTCGGACATGACGTTCTTCTCCTGTGCGGATGCATACATATTCCCCGAACTCTTACGAGACTTGGTAAGAATGTCTTCCACGAGTAATAAGTGTGTTGGGGTGGGACACTACGAATGTAGTGTGTGGACATACAAGGTGAGAATGTGGGTCTCGCGGGAGGCGTGCGCGAGATAGTCCCTGCAGTCGCACTATCATCTGTGCCCTCGGTGGCTCAGATTGCCGGCACGGTAGCTCAGCGTATTCGGTCAGAGGCCTGCTCGCCTTCTGTAATAAAAAACTGAGTAAAGGAATCAACGATCAGCTAGAACGGATGTCTTGTGACGTCCGCCAAGACCAAACGTAACGAACAATACCGAACAAAATGAAGGGGGAAAAAAGGATAGAGCGCCTGCCATGTAAGCAGGAGATCTCGGGTTAGAGTCCCGGTCGGGGCACACATTTTCACCTGTCCCCGTTGACATCTATCAACGCCCGTCAGCAGCTGAAGGTATTAATATAATTCTAATTTCGAAGACTGAGTACTCTCGTGCATGTGATGGAGTGCCTAGTACAATATTGAAGTACTGTGCTGCACATGTTAGCCCTGTACTTCGCCGTATTTGTAATTTTTCCTTTAAGAATGGTTAGTTTCCTGAACGATTAAAGTACTCACAATCAGTAGTAAAGCCGCTGTATATGAAGGTTGCCCAGAAGGTAATGCACCACATTTTTTTCTCTGCCGAAAACAGCGCTACCAATGCGAAATGTTACATTTGTATTATCTGAAGTCTCCTGAGTGAGTGTGCCAAGTTTGTCACTTCCGACAGATAGCATAGCTGCAGGACAGTTTCAAAATGGCGTCTGTAGGTAATGTACGTTACAAGCAACGTGCCGTTATTGAATTTTTCACTGCAGAGAAAGAAACTGTGGGGAATATTCACAAACACTTCTGCAAAGTCTATTGAGCATCTGCTGTCGACAGAAGTAGAGTTAGTCGCTGGGCACGGAGGGTGAGGTCATCAGAAGGTGGTTCGGCGGAGCTCCACGATTTGCAGCGAACTGATGTCATTTGCGGGGACAGATGCATTACGACGCTCCAGTTGGCACTGCATCAAACAGCAAAGGATTCACACAGTCAAGCACTGGCTCAGCCACTAGGTTAAGGACTGGTACCGACAGGGCATACACGTCCTTGTTTCGCGCTGGGGGAAGGCCATAGAACGGAATGGAGATTACGTGGAAAAATAGGGTATGTAGGTAAAACACCATTATTTCGTGTGTGTAATTTTCATTGTGTTCAATAAAGAATTGTTGGACAGAAAAATGCGGTGCATTACTTTCTGGGCAACCTTAGTAAAACTTGAGATAGGGATGATGTAAAAAATTTTAGACCTATTTCTATGCCATCAGTGCTTGCTGAAGTTTTTTAAAAGGCTGTGTATGTAAGGATAATTGATCATTTATTTTACATAATTTGCTTTCAAAGGTAAATTTCAGTTTTAGAAGTGGTTTTACAACTGAAAATGCTATGTTCTTTTCTCTGTGAGGTACTGGATGGCTTAAAGGAAAGACTTCGAACACTAGGCATGCTTTTTCATTTAACTAAGGCGTTTGGTTGTGTTGATTAGAAAGTATTACTCCAGAAGTTGAACCATTATGGAATACAAGGAATAGCTCACAGTTGGTTCACGTCTTACTTTGGGCCGCGCGGGATTAGCCGAGCGGTCTGTGGCGCTGCAGTCATGGACTGTGCGGCTGGTCCCGGCGGAGGTTCGAGTCCTCCCTCGGGCATGGGTGTGTGTGTTTGTCCTTAGGATAATTTAGGTTAAGTAGTGTGTAAGCTAGGGACTGATGACCTTAGCAGTTACGTCCCATAAGGTTACACACACACACACACACACACACACACACGTCTTACTTTAACAACATACAGCGAAAGATCATTATCCACAGTGTTGAGAATGGCTATGATGTGGCGTCTGAATGGGGTACGGTCAAATGGAGGAGGGGGGTGGGGTTGCCCCAGGGATCAGTGCTGAGGCCACTCCTATTCCTTATTAATATAAAAGATATGCCCTCTAGTATTACAGGCGAATCTAATTTGTTTGTTGATGACACTAGCGTGATGGTAAAGGATGTTGTGCAACATTGGCACTGTTTCAAATAGTGCAGTTCATGACATAAGTTCATGGCTTATTCAAAATAAACTAACGCTAAATCACAGTAAGACTGTTTTTATATTTTCTGACACACAATTCAACAAAACCTGACGGTTAAATTTCTCAGAATGGGCATACGATTAGTGAAACTAAACAGTTCAAATTTCTGGGTGCTCAGAAAGATAATACACTGTCGTGTAAAGCCCACGTTCAGGATCTTGTTCGATGACTTATTTCTGCCATTTTTACTATTCGAACGGTGTCTGAAGTAAGTGATAGTTCAACACGAAAAGTAGTCTACTTTGCTCATTTTCATTTGCTCATCACGTGTGGTATTACATTTTGGGGTAACACTTAACATTCTCGAAGTATATTTTTGGCTCAGAAACGGGCGGTTCGGGAAATACCGCGCCGCCAATCACAGAACGCGCTGAGCGTGACGTCACACAGAACCCAGGCTACGCGAACTTCAGCCGAAGCGCTGGCGCGGACGCGGCGGCAGCTATGAAATACTCATCATCCGATTCCAAGGAAACTATTTGGTGAAAAAAAATTCATTGTTCTGTATCTTACAGACTGATACCTTCGCTCAATAAAGGACTGAATTTCTTTTCGTTATTCGTCGTGATTACTTGCTGTATCGCTTTTATGTAAACCACTACCCGAAATTTTATTGAGTGTGCAGAGGTAAAACGCTTTGCGTGGACTTTGCGTATAGTTCATTTTTGGTAGTACATTATTGTGTATGAAATTTAATCAACATATCGAAATTGTTTTTAAAGTTGAGAGCAGAACAATAGCTATCACCGTTCTCGAGATATTGAATGGTATGTCGGCGCGCGGGCCGCTCACGTTGCAACCTATACTTCGACCGCTCGTCGCAAACCGTGTGGTTGTATCAATCGCAAATTTCATAAACGGTTCTAGAAATCGAAACGTGTTTTTTTTCCAAATGATAACTTGAAAACGTCATGTATTTCGTCGCATGATAAATATCCAAAATCGATTTATCTACCGAGATATGAAAGTAACTATAGTTTTTCAGAATGGATCGATGAATTTTTTTAACGGCATTTAATAGCATGTGGAATGATAATTAAAGTGACATGGAACACGTTAATATTTACAATATTCTATAGAGACTTACAGAAGTTAAATTGAAACTAATTTGCTAAGTATCTTGATTATTTCCTTTGGTAAGTCACAAACGTTTCTTTTTCATGCTCCAGTGTACTTTATTTGTTCAAGACGCGTTTCGCCTTTTACTTTAAGTCATCTTCAGTGGAATCTAGAATGATTGTTTTGTTTTGATATGTGATACTTTGATTGTAAAACAGTTCACATCTTTTTTTTTACGTGAATAGCTGATTACTTACAGTTAATCTAGTTTTTGGCGGGCATCTGCGTCTCCCCTCACATGGTCACATGCTGGAGGTTGAACTAAAACTTAGCTTATAGAACGTAAGCACATTTTCATGTTCGCTCTTTTTTTCTTCTGTCACTAGCTTTAGGCATTTTACAGAAAACTCACAGGGTATTCACCTCATGTCCCTTCCTATTTGGTTTGTTTATGTACAGGTTGCCAACCTAAAGACTTATGTGCTGAAAACTAACGTTTGTTTATTTCTGTTCTCCTTATATCTGTATGCGTGTGTGGCTAGCCAGTGATAGTTATAGAAAGTTAATGTAGTTGTCAGACAGCTCGAATCAGCTGAACACGAAAACTTTCAACTACGCTCTGGCATATATTACATTCACATGCAATTTCTTCAGCTCAGCCTGACTGACTACACGCACACACAAACAGATATAAAGAAAACATAATGAACAGACTCTAGTTTTCAGCATATGCTTCGTTAGGTTGGCAACGTGTACATAAACAGACCAAATAAGAAGAGACATAAATTGAACACCCAGCAGTTTCGACTCTAAATCAGTTTTTGGTAAAATATTCGGAGCTAGTGACAGAAGAATAATTGTGCTACACAACAATTAGCGCAAAGAACATAAAAATTATGAAGGAAAAAAGTTTGTAACGTGAAATTAGTGTGCTTACGTCTCGTAAGTGATTTTATATTGCAATCCTACAGCCTGCGAGCAAATGAGAGGAAACGCAGACGCCAGCCAAAAATTCGATTAACTGTCAAGTAATCACTTATTCACGTAAAAAAATAAGACCTGAACTGTTTCATAATCTATAAATAACACGGAGGTTCCACTGGAAGTGCTTTAAAGTAAAAGGCGAAAGGCGTATAGAACAAATAAAATGTCACAGGAAGAAAATGCCGTTTGTTATTTAGGAAACGAATATTTCTGTACTTGCTGCAGGTGATTGCCACGTAAACTAATTTATTTGTTATTTCGTTTTGCCTTGAGATAATTTATTTCCAACGTTTAGAATACTTACAATTACATGTAAAAACCACCTGATTGTAAAGACTGTTTTAGCGATGCTGGAAAGAGTAATTGGCAGTCAGATGTATAGTCTTTGATAAGTCGAATTCTTTTACCGAAAGATTTTACGTCCCTGATCGAATCTTTGTGTCAAACACATTGGCATAAAGCACCAAATATAAAATTATGTGATTCGTTTTTAGTATCCATAAAGTCTCACTGATCGGTCTTAGCAAGTAGTTATGAAGGACCAGTCATAATAATTGCTTTCACAGTTACCACTTTAGGCGTTATAATCCAATTGCGGATTTCATATTCGGTTGCCAAAATACCGTATTTATTTTTTGATTAACCTGCTTTCCCCGACAAAAAAGGTAATTAAAAATACGATGTTCGTGCATCCTTTAACATGTCTGAGAATGGTCACATGATATCTGAAGTCAGCGGAACAGCCTCCACTGCACAAAAAACGTATGGAAGCATATGTAAAAGTGCAATACATTTGCCACTGATGACTTTACCCAGTCTGAGAACTACCAGTGCATTCGAAAGTCATGGATAATACGTAACCAGTCATTGGTTGTTGTTTCATGAAGGAACTATGGAAAATGCTACAGATGGCGGAGTGGTCATAACAGTAATTAAACTACATCATTTGCTGACACTCGCCATAAGAAAACTGCATTCAAGTTGTAACTTTTCCTTACATAAGGCTGTTTGCAAAGACTAATAGAGATGTATACACAAATACATCACAAACATATGTGCTAGCGGCTACATTAAACAAATATTCTGGCAATAAATACGCAACTGACCAACCTAATGAAAAGTTGTTATTTGCTGTTAAGCTGCATTAACAAGAAATCGTCTGTGTGTTGACACAGTGTTCCACAGTAGTCTATCCTTTGCGGCCTCGTCATCTTTACATAACTACTGCACACTACATCCATTTTAATCTGCTTATCGTTGTTAAGCCGTGGTCTCACTCACTCATTTAGCCTCCCTTACCAAACTGACGATTCTTTGATGCCTCATATGTCCTGTCAACTAACTCTTGTAGTCAAGTTGTGCCATAATTTCCTCTTCCTCTTCTATTTAATTCAGTACCTCTTCTTTAATCTTAAACTTAAAATCTGGTTTCGAAAATTCTGTTCCAAATATATATTATTCTTTCATGATTCTTAAGCAAGGTTTTGGCGATGATTACATTATGCTCCGTGCGAAATTCTATCAGGTGGCTTCCACTTTCATCCCTTCGCCCCCCCCCCCCCTCCCAAGCATTTGTGTTATTTTTTTCCTGTACCTGCTACCGTATCGTATTTTAAATTTTTGTCTCGCTTAACTATCTGAATTATCTCTTTTATCGTACATTGTTTCAGTGTGTTAGGAGATAGTGAACAATCATGAACGGTAGTCATGAAAACTGTTTATGGTGAAATGAGAAAACATGAATAGTAGATAGTGTCGGAAGTTCCATGCGGCTTTTCGCGGATGATGCTGTAGTATACAGAGAAGTTGCAGCTTTAGAAAATTGTAGCGAAATGCAGGAAGATCTGCAGCAGATAGGCACTTGGTGCAGGGAGTGGCAACTGACCCTTCACATAGACAAACGTAATGTATTGCGAATACATAGAAAGAAGGATCCTTTATTGTATGATTATATGACAGCGGAACAAACACTGGTAGCAGTTACTTCTGTAAAATATCTGGGAGTATGCGTACGGAACGATTTGAAGTGGAATGATCGTATAAAATTAATTGTTGGTAGGGCGGGTACAAAGTTGAGATTCATTGGGAGAGTCCTTAGAAAATGTAGTCCATCAACAAAAGAGGTGGCTTACAAAACACTCGTTCGACCTATACTTGAGTATTGCTCATCAGTGTGGGATCCGTACCAGATCGGGTTGACGGAGGAGATAGAGAAGATCCAAAGAAGAGCGGCGCGTTTCGTCACAGGGTTATTTGGTAACCGTGATAGCGTTACGGAAATGTTTAGCAAACTCAAGTGGCAGACTCTGCAAGAGAGGCGCTCTGCATCGCGGTGTAGCTTGCTCGCCAAGTTTAGAGAGTGTGCGTTTCTGGATGAGGTATCGAATATATTGCTTCCCCCTACTTATACCTCCCGATGAGATTACGAATGTAAAATTAGAGAGATTCGAGCGCGCACGGAGGCTTTCCGACAGTCGTTCTTCCCGCGAACCATACGCGACTGGAACAGAAAAGGGAGGTAATAACAGTGGCACGTAAAGTGCCATCCGACACACACCATTGGGTGGCTTGCGGAGTATAAGTGTAGATGTAGATGTAGAATTCTTTTATCGTCCATTGTTTCAGTGTGTTAGGAGATAGTGAACAATCATGGACGGTAGTCATGAAAACTGTTTATGGTGAAATGAGAAAACATGGATAATGAAATATGTGAAAGAGTACATTGTACAGAAAATGAAAAATTGGTATGTCTTCACTCAACTTCGTCTTTCCTTCATGTAGGTGCAAGATATAGTTAATCAAACGCACCGGTCGTTTCAGTGGGTCCCGCTGTGGGGCGGTGGGTGGATATTTTTGTTAAATGTTCCTATTATTTATTTAATGCTGTTGTTTGCCGTTCTCAACACTGGCTCTCTAACTACAAATTGGCAACCAGAAACTGATTAGCAAAATGTGAAGCCTGTAATTAGAATTCCTAGTGCCCACTTCATCTGAGAAATACATTTATAGCTACAGCTTATAGCTCTGAGGAATTAGGAGATTGTCTGGGATTCATAATCAAAAACCATTCTCTCTAAAATGTTCACTATATTCTGAAAGTCACAGACCAAAGAGAATCCACACAATCCAACTACCAGAGCAGTTTAGAGTCTAATGCGCTGATGCAACTATAACTGTTCACATTAAATGTTTAAGTGAATGCTCGCCATAATTTGATGATAATGTTCATCAAACGCCACGCTAATAATGGTAGAATGTCTGTCCTGCGGCGGCACGTGAAAATACGACATACGCAAACTAAAGATAGATCATTGTCACCCCAAAATTAACACTTCACTCGAAAACGATTTCGTGGTTACGCGTATCTCGAGTAACTTATTATTGCATCGGAGGCTGTTTATATCAACGATACTGACGCGACGCGACTCCCGGCACAGGTGGTGCGTTAATCAGGGTCTGGAGAGAACTGGGGCCTTCCTTTTCTCGCGCAGCGTTCTTACATATAAAGCCGCGGTGCGGACGGAACGCCTGATCAAATCTGCTCTTCCGACTAGCCGCTGGGCTAGTAATGCACCACTTTAAGTTATCGAATAAATCATTGCTTCCTTTGCTGATGGGCGATGAAGCTCTCAATTTAAATGTGCAATCAGCACACAGGTAAGTAATCATAATAAGTCTGACGTGGCTAAGTCAAATATTTTGGGCGAGATAATTAATTTAATTACACTAAACGCAGTAGAAGAGCACTGAACTTGCCCTTTGGAAATACGCTATCGCTATAATTTTATAGTTATTTAGTTGAAACTTCTCACATCTTTGATTATAGCGGGTCTCCCTTCTACTTCAATTTAAACATCCTAGCTTTATTTATTCGCCTACTTAATCTATCTTGCTTCCTTAATTTTTAAGATAAAAACCAGAAAATCATGAATTTCAACTAAAATTCTAATTTGTGAGATCCAGAATACTGTTTCTACTAAATTATTATGCAAAAGGAATCTAAATATAAGTTTTTAAGTTTCTAGCTCTTTTCTGTTGCGCCAATGATTTTTTGCAGAAAAACATCCAAATTTCGAAAATGGTTAGTTATTGAACTGATATCCAACTCATATTGATTTTGTATTACTCCTGACATGCTAGAAACGTTTCAGGTTATTTGCTTCATTTTAAAGTATTGCGCAATATTTATGACGTCTGAGCTAGTTACAGCGGACTAGGCTGGCACACAATGGAAAGACTGATGTGAATTTTAAAAGGCGTGAGTATGCTGCTTCTCTACACCGCCGCCCCGTACCTCAGTGGCTGCCCGTCATTGGCTACCGCAAGCGTCTGCCGCTTACAGATAGGAAGGCCAATTCCGCGAACCGCCACGTCGAAGCGGAAAACGCTTTGCCGCTGTGGTTGCCGCAAGCCTGGCTGTAGTGGGAACCGGCCTTTAAGGCGCGCCCGACGTATCAAAAGGCTCCACTGTACCGCCCCATTAGATTGTTCACAGCAAGCTACAGTGCTCCATGAGCTGGAATCGCATGCTCTATATTACTGTGTGTTAAAACGTAGGCACCTAAGATCTTCAGTATTTAGTTTCATAGTATTTCACAAATCTGATTTTGAAGTCATTTAAATGTTCTTGTTGGGAATAGGAAAATACTAAAAAATCTTTAAGTTTTAAATGGTGTCAGAAAGATTATCTTACAACTTTTTTGTTGTTGTTAACAGTCAATTGTCTCGATTAATATCGAACGAAATAGCTAGCTAGAACTTCGAACCACTGGCAGTTAATTGGCCCAAACATGTCTAGTTTGCTGTCCCATCTTGTGCCCACATTTCCATTCAGCGTGTTGTACAGGCAGTCCTGTAGACCACATCTTCGTGGCAGATCGACAAAAGTTTATTAATCGTTGTACATTATTCTTCTTATCATTAATATCTCCGCGAGTCGTGTGCTCCGGCATGGCTTTGACGAAGTGCGCCTTGCGCGAGAAGTGCTATTTGTAGTCGTATCTCTGCCAGCAACAAACACGATTTTCACAGTGCTTGAATAGATAGTCCGTAATGTCTTTAGCAACTTATGTTTAATATTTTCTCTAGTTCTTTACAATCTCACTCTCGAAATCTCCGGTGCAGAACACACTATCCCAATGTTCTTCTTCACCGTTGTTGTAATGTGCAGTCACTCCCTAGTAGTTTACTTTACGATACAAAACTCGCCATAGATCGACTATTAGTGCCTCTCCTTCATCTGAAAACATTCTTCGCGTGTTCAGAAACAGCTTGAGGCGGTCGGCGGTTTCCTTGAAATTTCTCGAAATGCTTGGACTGGGTAGCAACGCCTGTGACCATACTTGGCCCACATATCAGTGAGGAACTGCGCCCTCAAAAAAACCATTTTCACACGCAGCTTCCTAAGGTGAAAAGTCTTTGCTGACATAATTCAGCTTTTTACTGTCGCAGTTGTCGTTAAATTCGGCGAGACTTCAGGACCTTATTTACGTCTCCCTTAGTATTTTAAAAGTGATTATACTAATTTGTCCAGCCCCAAGCGCATGATTTAACATATTTATAAAGTGCCGTACCGGTTTTGTGTACAGTGTAAGAATACACTTTCTTACATGCAAAATAATCCATCATATCTTTAATTTTCTCATTGCTCAAACACCTAAGCAAATGTCTTTCAGATCGAAGACTTCAATTGGCTTCTCGTAATGTAAAATCGCCTTGTTACACCACACATGAAATTACGTGTGCATTTTACTGCTGGACTCTCATTAATGTTTACTGTGACGGCGTTGACGCCTGCGCGGCTCCCTACCCACGTACCCCCACTTTTTTCCCTGCTGCGAGCCGCTGTAGGAAGACGCTTGTCACGTGATACAACAGACGCCATATTCATAAATTTTGACAGTATTGTCCTTGGAGCGCAGCGATCTGATGCTTTACTTTGATTAAAACAGTCGAGATCACAATGGCATTTTTTTTACCGGCTTCAGCTTACGTTAAAGTGATCCTGGGATTTTTTGGGCCCCCTATGACTGGTGCTGGCGATTCCTCGGTTTTTCGCGTGATACCACGATCGTACACTTAAAAAAAATCCGAGGATGGCTTTCACGTAAGCCGAAACCGGTAATAGTAAACAAATATTATTGCGATGTCCACTGGCCTTTTAAGCAAAGACACCATATTGGTTTCGTCACGTTTCGCTGTTGTTATATTAAAACTTACAGTATGCCGCTTCAAGGGAGTGGTGCACTGAATATTTGTCACAAACACGTCACCATTGGTACGATTATCATTCAGTTTGGCATCGGTGATAAAAGCCTTACACACACATACAATTAGGAGGACCATATGAAAGTAACATGTATCATGCCTTCACTACAGCGTACTGGTATAATACGAAAGTCGGAGAGTCGAAGGAGACTCGTTCGCGTGCTACCATGAACTAATACATATTTCCGAGTTTTTGACACGTTCTGGGACATTCTTATGAACCTAATACAACTATATTCTACAATATTCGCTGTTATTTAATATAACATAGCACTCTCTCAGGATGAGTGTGTCTTGCGTAAATGCAATTCATTTATGCACACGATATCGTCACAGCTCGGAAGCGCTGTGACAAATGTGGATAAAAAGGCCATTCCTATTTGAGGGCAAAAAGTTCCTTGGTTTAGCGCAGACCAGCGGCCATTTTTATAGCCATTCGAACATGTCTTACTGTGTTACAATATATTAAACAAGGTATGAACGATTATGTTAGGTCCGTTCATTTGCTGTAATATGCTGAGTGTCATCTCCTTACCCATACATTGGGAGCCCTGTGTACCGAGCGACTTGACGTAGTGTTATTCGCAATGTTTGCTTAAATAGCACATGCTTATATTCCTCTGATTGTATTGTTGATTTCGACCCGTTTGTAATTTACATCATCACGGATCAAGATAGCTGTGCCACCGTAACCGTCGTATCTATCGGCTCGTACAACTTGAAAACATGTTAAGGTGAAATTTTCATCAGGGGCTAGCCATGTTTCACTACTGGTACAAAATTTAATGTGATTACTTTGCCCCAGGTTTAGCAGAATCGTTTCATTGTTTCTTATTGACATACACTATGTGATCAAAAGCGTCCGGACACCTGCCTGAAAATGACTTAAAAGTTCGTGGCGCCCTCCATCGGTAATGCTGGAATTCAATGTAGTGTTGACAGCTTCCACTCTCGCAGGCATACGTTCAATCAAGTGCCGGAAGGTTTCTTGGGCAATGGCAGCCCATTCTTCACGGAGTGCTGCACTGGGGAGAGAGAGGTATCGATGTCGGTCTGCGAGGCCTAGCGTTCCAAAACATCCCAAAGGTGTGGTATAAGAATCAGGTCAGGACTCTGTGCAAGCCAGTCCATACCAGGGATGTTATTGTCGTGTAACCTCTCCGCCACAGGCCGTGCATTATGAACAGGTGCTCGATCGTGTTGAAAGATGCAGTCGCCATCCCCGAATTGCTCTTCGACAGTGGGAAGCAAGAAAGTGCTTAAAACATCAGTGTAGGCCTGCGCTGTGATAGTGCCACGCAAAACAACAAGGAGTGCAAGCCCCCCTCCATGAAAAACACGACCACACCATAACACCACCACCTTTCAATTTTATTGTTGGCACTACACATGCTGGCAGATAACGTTCACCGGGCTTTCGCCATACTCGCACTCTTCAATCCGATCGCAACATTGTGCACCATGATTCGTCACTCCACACAACGTTTTTTCACTGTTCAATCGTCCAACGTTTACGCTCCTCACATCAGGCGAGGCGTCGTTTGGCATTTACCGGCGTGATGTGTTGGTTATGAGAAGCCGCTCGACCATCAAATCCAAGTTTTCTCACCTCCCGCCTAACTGTCATAGTACTTGTAGTGGATCCTGATGCAGTTTGGAATTCCTGTGTGATGTTCTGGATAGATGTCTGCCTATTGCACGTTACGACCCTGTTCAACTGTCGGCGGTCTCTGTCAGTCAACAGACGAGGTCGGCCTGTATGCTTTTGTGCTGTACGTGTCCCTTCACGTTTCCACTTAATTATGACATCGAAAACAGTGGACCTAGGCATGTTAAGGAGTGTGTAAATCTCACGTACAGACGTGTCACAAGTGACACCCAATCACGTGACCACGTTCGAAGTCCTTGAGTTCCGCGGAGCTCCCCATTCTGCTCTCTCACGATGTCTAATGACTACTGAGGTCACTGATAAGTACCTGGCAGCACAATGCACCTAATATGAGAAACGTTTATTTTGGGAATGTCCGGATACTTTTGATCACGTAGTATAGCATTCCACTGCAGTATATCCACTGTCAGGCGCGGCTTATGGTTTCCATACTGGGGAGGCTTGCGACATTAATCGATCATAACCAACCTAGTCGTCTGGCTACGCTAGAGATCTGCATGTCACCCCAATCAAAACTTCAGGGGCGGGGGTACAATATCACACTCTTGCCAAACGTTTACATACTATGTCTTCTTTCCGTTTCATAATCAAATACTAAATAATATCAAAAGCTAGCTCCATGATAAAATCTCGGTAGTTTATTTATCTCTGGACGCCGTATTTCCCGACAATTTAGCACAACAAATCGTATTAAAAGACGCGTTTTGGAGAGATCTGTAAACGTCCGAAGTTTTCAGATGAAAGCACCAAAAACATTGAGGGTGCAACGAAGCTAACATATACCGCGTTAATGTTTGTGTGCACAGATGGCGGCGTTTGAGCTCGCGTGAGGAAGCAGTGATGTTTCCGTGACGTCACGGCTCTTGTGCTGTGACATGAGCAACCGCCATGTTAATTTACATACCGTACTTGTCGTACTATTACGAATTTAGTGCATTTCAAGTGATTTTGCGCATGGAAGCTCTCTCTCCCCAACGTGTAGTTTTTGGTACAGTTTTTTGTGCTAAAGTGTCGGCAAATTTGACATGTAGCATAACAGGCGATGCTATGAATGAGGATGCGTTTTGGAAAATGTAATGTCACTGGCTAAACGTGTCATTACCCCTTTTATGCACTTAATTTCATAAGCTAAACTGATTGGTACAACGAAGGAATAGTTTCTTAGTATCTGTTAATGCACTTTCGCTCACCTTAAATCATTTGTTTGTAGATGAAATCAGCTCGTCTCCCCTTCCGCGCCGTAAAATGGTCTGTGACCATTTGATTGAAATTTGGCTGATTCGGAGTTCGTTTTCGAGAGAACACATCATAAGTGCACAGTCTTTCCTCATTCATAGTACTACGCGTAAATGTTACCACTCGCTTTAATGCAGATAAGCAGCAGCAAAGGTTACTACTATATGCATAAGTTTTAACAGTTTTTGCCAAATTGTTTTCATAAAGTAAGTTCAACAAGTACCTGAAACTTTCATAAAATCATTGCGGCTGTGTAGGACATTCAGCACGGCCGACTAACATTAAAAGCTAACTCCATGACAAAATAAATCGCTAGCTTAGGTATCATTTCACGCCGTATTTTCCGACAGTTTGCCCCCAATAAATCATATTAAGACACCCTGTGGAGAGATCTTTAATGCGATATATGTCCGCCATGCACATTCAGTTCATGATGAAGCTCTTATCACTAGTTTAAGCAAATTTATAGCTACTTCAGTTCTATTCTGGGAAAACAATTTTATGTTTGGAAAACAGTGACGGTTCAAAGAACTGTGCAACTGACAAGTGATCATTAAAATTGAATAGATAACTGATTTGAGTCGTCATGCGGTCACAGACGTCACGTGCACACACCATTCTTGATTCAGTGAATGAAACGTCCCCAATTTGCAGTTGACTCTTCCTGTTCGCAGTGATCGTCATTCGTCAGTGTCTAGCGAGGCCCAAACATGCTGGACTGAAGCTGCAAACTGAGGTACATAGCCAACAGCTTTCACTGCATCAATATTCCTTTGCTGGATCTGGTTGAACAGAACGTCACAATGAAGCTCCGTGATTTGAAATTCCATCTGGTGACCTGAGGAGAAGTAGGACCACGTTTCTTTACTATGTCGTCAAGGATGGCTGTGCGTTTAGTAAACTGTGAAAAAATGTACAAATTCCTTCCAAGTTGGTGAAGAAGATCCGCACTTGCTTATTGCCTGCCACACAGCGTTCGACAATTAAATTTAAATGATGTGCATAACAGTGAATGAATTGAGCATTTTTATACACCTCTTTAATTCTCATCTGAATTCCACTTTTGTGGCCATTCATAACACGAGCACCGTTGTAACACTGAGCTGTTAGTTTCTCAGATGTTTCATTTTAGTAATTTTCTCTAGCTCGCTGAGAACAGCTACAGTTTCATCTTGTACAGTGTGACTTTTCGGTCGTACAAAGGATCGATAGCAAGGAAATTTATCTTCGACAGTTCATTCCTGATCAGATTTAGGTATACCTCGCAAATTGATTCCAACAGTTAATTTTGAATTGTTTTGCAAAAGCCTAAGAATACCCGTTTTTCTGATTTTTCGATGAGGTGCTTAAAGGCATAAAGTTCTGCCATCAGATAAACTACTCCTCGAAAAATTCCTGGGTTCTTATAATTTTATGTTTCGTCATGACCCTTTAAGGCCAGCTCGAATTTGCCACAAAATTTAATGCAGTGTATCTGGTTACTCAAGATATACTTTTTTTTTTTTTTTTTTTTTTTTTTTTTTTTTTTTTTTTTTTGAGACATTTTCGTGGTATGTCTTTGTGCCAACTAGACAGTGCTTACCACCGTAACATAATGTCGACTTTCCGTAGCATTGCAAATGCAATAAAAACATTTCAATCATTTTCACTGGACTCGTCTTTTTTCACCTTTGCGCGAAATTTTTTTTTAATTCTGTGATATCATCCTATATCGACATATATACTATACTAGCCACCAAGCGGTGTGGGGCGGAGGGCACTATTCGCGCCGAAGTCATATTCCCCCCCCCCCCCCCCCCCCCCCCTGTTCCACTCACGGATCGCGCGAGAGAAAGACGACTGCCTGAACGCCTCAGTACGAGCTCTAATTTCCCTTATATTTGAATGGTGATCATTCCGCGATATCAAACTTGCTGGTAATAATATATGCTCTACATCCTCGGCGAAGATTGGATTTTGGAATTTAGTGAGCAGCTCCTTCAGTTTAGCGCGTCGTCTATCTGCAAGTGCGTCCCACTTCAAACTAGTCTAAGAACTATAATTACTGTTTGCCACAAGATAGGTGAAACAGAAAAACACGTTTTTCACTCCACAACCACTCAGCTGCGTTGCACCTTGTTCTGTTAAAATTTGCCGCGAGGGGTAGCCGAGCGATCTGAGGCGTCTTGTCACGGTCCGCACGGCTTCCCCCGTCGGAGGTTCGAAGTGCGTGTGTGTGCGTGTGTGTGCGTGTGTGGTCCTTAGAGTAAGCTAGTTTAAGTTAGATTAAGTAGTGTGTTAGCTTAGGGACCGATGACCTCAGCAGTTTGGTCCCATAAGACCTTACCACAAATTTCTGTTAAAATTTCTTGTATACCCTTGCCCGAATTTATACTATTTTTGTTCTTGATTGATTTTCAGGTCAGATCTGGCCGTCCCAAGGTCCTTCACTTCCCTCCTATCGGCTTGTTCCATATTCTTACCTGCTAAATTACACACTGCATTCATACTGAGCTGACGTTGAATTCATGATATGCTGCAGTTATTCGGAAGGTAGTATAGCTCACTTCACTCAGCCACAATACTCTCACAAAAAGAAACACAATCACAAAAATAACGCACGTCCCGGGTCTACTATATTTCCGAACGGGGTCGAAAACTGGATGGTGGCCCCCGCCCCCTCGAGCATTTGAAATAGGACGTCAAAAATTAAAAAAAAATAGGTCTTTCAAAAATTTCATTTTGTACCGCACATCTTTCTCTGATGAGTTTGATAAACGAAACACTATATGTACGGGGAAATGTAAGACACGTTATTTGGTGTTAGGTGTGCCACAGTGTAGTGCCACTCCTCTTTACACAGTATTCTTCTGTCGCATGTCACTGTATTTCGCTCCGTGGAATTCAAACGTGTATATTTTGTAGTGGAAGCCATCAAACCTATATCCAGGACAGTGGAGATCAAAACGTCCTGTGATGGCTCTCCTGCTCTGAGTCGGCCCTTATGACAAAAAAAAAAAAGCTCACATTTATTAATGGGTGGGATTATTTGCAAATTTCTAAAGAATTATTGTTCTCCTGATCACAGTCCCCGGCCGGAGTGGCCGAGCGGTTCAAGGCGCTACAGTCCGGAACCGCGCGACCGCTGTGGTCGCAGGTTCGAATCCTGCCTCGGGCATGGATGTGTGTGATGTCTCTAGGTTGCTTAGGTTTAAGTAGTTCTAAGTCCTAGGGGACTGATGACCTCAGAAGTTAAGTCCCATAGTTCTCAGAACCATTTGAACCATTTTTGATCAGTCTTTATTATCTGTTTGCTAATAACTTCCTCGTTTTGTGACATCAAAATTAAATACAGGAAACATAAAACCAGCAAAGACAAGATACAAGCAAGACAGTACACATTTCTTCATTACGTAGGTCCTTGCATGTTTTTTAATCTCTATCTTGCCACAGGTTTACACGATATGCTTTCCTTTCTGCGAAGGAATCTATTACCTCATCAAAGTTCGTCAAACGTTCTGCTACATGAACAATATGAATGTCGTTGTCTGATACTGAAAAAGCTGTTTGTACGAATACTAACCAAGACTGGTGTGGTTTCTCGATTTGATTACGTCTATTTTGTGACCGACTACCAGATAAAAGGAAATAAGTCTTTTTAATATTGCAGCATTTGTAAGACACGCCGGATGAGCGAGACTGTTTTGGCACAAATGGTCATTGTTATGTACTTCATTTACATAAATAACAGGACAGAATATAATTCATAAAGTACCAATATCAAATGCCTATTACACCAAGGTTCATGTTACGAAATAGTTCCACATTTCATTCATATACTCCAGTTTCTAAAGCATGAGATCGAAAAGTAGTAGTACTAAATTTTTAAGTAACTTTGAAAAAGTCATATTTTTCCATATAATTTGTGTGATAACCCTCGTTTCGTCTCCTTCCTCGTACTAAGAGACCATCTTTCCATATTTCTGCCATTGTCAAAACTTATTATCCAGTTAACTCACTAACCCCGCCGGAATCACTGGTTCAGTTATCCAGAGTTTATTCTCCGGTTAGTCGTTATAATAATTCCACTCTTGGTAGTCTGAATCCTTGGATTTCGCTAATAATTTTAACAACGCTGATCATTCTCACACCCAACAACCACATAAACAGCAATTGGCATTCACCGTTCGGGTTTATTCGGCTCAGATGGTATAGCCCTCTCCCCTTTGTCTGCAGGAAAGTTTTTTTTTTCTCCCTATATACGACGGAGACCCCCGTGACAGACACATCACTTACACTATGCAAGCATTCGGAAATCAACTTACGATTCGTTCAGAAATAAACTTAGAATGTGTGCCTTGTTCTACTAATTGATTGTGAAACTCTCGCTAGGTGGTGATACTTAAGTTACCGTATCGTAGCGCACACTGGTGACAGATTTCCAAACTTATTTGCTCAGTGGATAGAATAGCCAATACAAGAACAAAAAAAGTATTTATAATGCTTTCAAGACAATAACAGTAAACGTCGATTAATGACGCTTCAAAGCATAACAGAGACATACAATGACGGGAAACCAATAGCGAAGTTTCGGTTCTTTGCCATTTGATATAACCAGCGGATCGTGAAAACTGTGTGGAGGTTGGTAGGACACGCTTCGAGCCTCGGACGTAAGACCTCAGTTGCATAGACTAGAGCTTAGAGGCATGTGGAGGCGGTCTTAAGAGAAGCTATCATCTGTTCGAAAAACATCGCGTAATATCACCTATCAACGGTTCCAAAAACGTTGACCAGCATTATTTAAATCCATGTGGTAAGTATGCAAAAACCGTCCTGATGATGTAAATCTGTAACGCGTTGTTCAGAAATACATTTTGGGGATAGCTCCTCCTGACGGCCTTTATTTACGAGTCGCGCCCGTCCATTGTGTTTTTATACTGGAACAGCTAAAAATAATTACAGTTATAGGATTTTCTCTTCCTCAAGCAGGGGATAGCATTGTTGCCTCTGGATCACGGGGTCCAGGATTCGATTCCCGTCCGGGTTGGGGATTTTCTGTGCCTGGTGACTGGGTGTTTGTGTTGTCCTCATCATTTCATAATCATCATCATAATTATCATTCGTGACGGTGGCTAGATTGGACTGCTTAAAAAAACTGGACTGTGTTAAAGTTCGGACTTTGTACGGGCGGAGATGACCGCGCAGTTGGGTGCCCCACAAACCAAACCGTCGTCGTCGTCAAGTAACTTCCGAATCTTTATTGGGTCAGTGCAATCGCCTGTTTTTATTCGCTCCACTCTTCATGTTAGAAGATCTACTAGTTGTTCTACAAAGGTATGTGTACTCTCTTAGCCATTGCTTATTATTTGTAAGGGATGTTAAGGTTGATTCCAACTGCGTTCCCTGTTAGACCCCTGGGGTCGTGCAGGTGTTCACGTGTTGTTGTTGTTGTCTTCAGTCCGAAGACTGGTTTGATGCTACTCTGTTCTGTGTTAGCCTCTCCATCCCAGAATAACTACTGTACCCTATATCCTTCTGGATCTTATTTCGGTATTCGTCCCGTGGTGTTCCTCAACGATTTTTACCTCCACACTTCTGTCCAATACTCCCATCCCTTGATGTCTCATAATGTGTCCTATCAACCGATACCTTCTTCTACTAAGATTGTGCCAAAAATTCCTTTTCTCCCCAATTCTGTACCATATCTTCTAATTAGTTGTGTGTTCCATCTAATTAATCTTCAGCATTCATCTGTAGCACCACTTTTCAAAAAATTCTACTCTCCTTTTGTCTAAACTGTTTATTGTCCATGTTTAACTTCCATACATGGCTACACTCCATGCAAATATATTAAGAAAATACTTTTTAACACTTAAATCTACATTCAATGTCAAGAAATTTCTCTTCTTCAGAAACGCATTTCTTGCCATTGCCAGTCTATATTTTGTACCCTCTCTATTTTGGCCCTCATCAGTTATTTTGCTGCCAAAATAACGAAACTTGTGTACTACTTTAAAGCGTCTCATTTACTAATTAAGTCCCTCAACTACGCCTGATTTAACTCTGTTGTATTCCATTACCCTTGTTTTGCTTTTGTAGATGTTCATTATACATCCTCCTGTCAAAACACTATCCATTCCCTTAAACTGTTCTTTCGGTCCTTCACTGTCTCTGACGGAATTACAGTGTCAACGGCAGACATAAAAATCTTCATTTCTTCTCCCTGAATGTTTAATCCTTTTCCAAAAATTTTTCTTCTGTTTCTCTTACTACTTGATCAGTGTACTTGTCGAATAACATTGAAGAGTCGAGGGGCATGAAAGGGAAGCTGTATTTGAGAATGGTGAGAGACAGGATTGTCGCCCATCCCCAAACTCCTGTCTGGTTTCTGTAGAAGTTGTAAATAACTTTTCGCTCCCTATATTTTACCCCTTCTATCTCCAGAATCTCGAAGAGTGTATTCCAGTCGAAAGCATTTTGTAAGTCTACAAATGCTATAAACGATGGTTTGCCTTTCCTTAACGCAGTTTCTAAGTTGAGTTAGAGGATAGATATTGCCTTGCATGTTCCTGCATTTCTCCGGAATCAAAACTGATCGCAGTGAGGGCAGCTTCTAACACAGTGTGTTCATGGTCATTATCTGGCTTGCTATCCCAGGATGTACACGTGAATCGAATATAAGGGTCTCCCTCTCGAATTTTGGAATGTCTTTTGAGTTCTACAGTGAATGAAATTGCTTAGAAATTATAATTCCTGCATACATTAGATGCATTTTAACTACCGATTTCTTGCAATTCTCAAATGGTGAGGAGTAAAACTACGTATGGGTCAAAAGTGTGTCCCGCCTACTTTATCAAAACATCAAAACATTGTGGTACATGATATTTATGCTGTAGATGTCTCACACCGAGAGAGTGTATCTAAGGACACCTCATCGTCTGCCCAAGGCAGAAACCAATATTTGTGGAATTTCCCACTGTGGCAGTGTATCTACTTGTATGCAACAAACTTGAATCACCCATCAGGAATAATCCTACAAGATGGTCGAGAAACTTGCTTGGGAAGTTGATGGGATTTATTGCAACAACATTCCCAGGACCAACTTTTAGAAGAATGTCTTGTTTGAGCAAACAGGTGATTGTTGTATTGGTGGGCTGCCATTGGATAGAGAAGCGGAAAATCCATGTGGAAACGGAGACCATGGTCATGTAACATGGAGGCTCTGCTGTGCATCTCACAATGAATGTAACTTGAAGAAACAACAACATAACGCCATTCTCCAGTAAACTAACAGTAACTGCCATAATGGAAACTGAGTATGAGCAAGGTGTGAATGTTTGGCTCCTGTGATGTAGGAGAATGTGCTAGACCATACATAAACACCAATGTACACTTGCTGGCATACTTGCTAGAGAAGTTTTGCCAGAGAACATACTCTCTGGATCCTGCATTCTATTCCAGTGCCAGGGATTTTGTGGGACTCAATGTCCAGAAGAACATGTGTGAGCATTGAACTGTTGACTGATGTTGGCATGCTGCTCTTCCTCGAATGCAGAATTCATGGGGGACTTTCCCAGTGAGTGACAGGGATGATGAGATGAATAACCTGTGAATGTGTGACGAGTAGTACAGACAATCTGACAATTTAACTTAAAATCATTAACCTTGATTTAAACTACATCTATAGGTACACCATGCAAAAAAAGCCTATCATTTCCAGGGTTCTGATTGATGTCCAAAGGAGAAATAATCAGACTGAAGGAAAAGATCCATGAAGTGGCTGTAGATGCTGGTGAAGGATACATCCTGGCCTTAGAACTGACGCAACCCACCCATTTGTGTGACAAACAGTGACATGTCACTATGTCAACAGCTTTAGGATGGTTCCATTTTGTGGGATGAGGAGCTCCAGACAATGCTGTGGACAAACAGCATTATATTCCGAGACATTACAAACAAGTTTCATACCAAGCCCGAGTTACAGAAAATTCAGCTATTACGTTCAGAAAATCCTTCGAGCAGCATTGCCATGGGCCACAATCTTCAATAAAGGCCAAGTTGCTGTGGATGTCCCAGGTTTCAGTGCAGTTTACAAAGCCCGTCTAGATTGGTATGTGTTGGACCTCTCCAAACTCCACAAGCACTGCTTTCAGTATGAGTCTGCAAAGCCAAACTTCACTGATGCCAAGTTACTTTATATGGGTACAGTCAGTTTAATCTACTTAATGGAAATCCATGTGAAATCATCAGTCGGATATAATCATGAATAATTCATCATGTCTGGATATGTGGCTGATAATCCTTTGGGAATAATACCAGAAAACAAGAAGCTTATTGGCCTAACGATAGAAGCAGCAAATGGTTCACAGAATGTGGACTTTGTTGGTGCTCGGAGCAAGGTGTATGAGTATTGTGTAGATGCAGGTGCCACCCAATGGCGGGCTAAGGATGTGTGCATAGTGTGGCCTCAAATGTTGTCTCGATAGAGAATTCAAGAGGTGCCTGCTCGGTGGCGTTGGCGCAGCTCCACATATGATGTGTCAGGTAGTCTACCAAGAGATGGTGAGATGCGTACTGCACTGCATTTGAAAGGAGGGCTGTCACATCATGACAACATACAATTCATCTGTAGGGATGGGATCAGCTCCCTACTGTACTCACAGTATTCATTGGAGTGATTGTGTGACTCTTTAATTGCATATAGTGCATGACTGTGTGGAATAGTAGCATGAGGGGTGGTGAAGTAATTGTTACAAATACAATACATTGTGTAGTTTCTGAGTTATTCAGAATTGAAGATAGCCAACCTGGTCGCTGTATGTAAAATTTCAAGTGGCTCAAGTGTCGCCAAACGAGTTCTTACGTGAAATGTATTTGCTGTTGTGAATATGGACAACCATAAGGTGTAAAATTGAATGGCGACAATGAAATTGGTTCATTAATTGTAACAGATGTTCCACTTAATTTTGCCCCTGAAGTTAACAATTTTTTTTTAATGAATTTTCCTCTGGTATTGAGATGTGCACTGAAAGGAAATGCATATTAACATTTTGAGGACTGGTCAGTTGGGGTTTAGCTCATATGGTGGATACTGGACTATTTATTGACTATCTGTACACAACGTACATCAGTTTATTGACTTCGTAAGAGGACACCTTACCTGAGGAATCCTGCAAAAAAGAGACTTAGGTCAGTGACCATTTTTTAAGTCACAAGGACACTATGTTGTTTCCACAATTTTTTTTCTCCTTCATTTCCTATATAGTGATATAATCAGAAGTAAGTGGTACTAAAAATAAAACTATTTGAAAATTTAGATTTTCATTAGAATTTGTTACATTTGCTTCAGTATGAAAAGAAATTTCAATGATTTTGGAAATGAAATCCTACGTCTCATTAGTACCAGGGATTCTTTATGGTTAATTATATTTCTGACAGTAGTAGTAAATTTCATTATTACATTATTCAATTTATGCTCATTAATTTGTTACAGTTCCATCCCTTGAAATGGAAAAAGAGGGAAAAAAAGGACTTGCACTTTATTTTCTGGCATCATCATCATCATCATCAGATGATGTAAGTATTTTTGAGGAATATTTAGTCAGTACCTACTGGAGAAACATAGACATATTAAAAAACTTTAATATGCAGTGTTGATGTTGTGCACAGTAAAACGATTTGAAAATTAGTTAAATTTACCTCAGTGTGAAGAATTTCTAAGGACTTTAGAAAACAAAGCCATACATCAGTCTTCAAAATAGTGCACGACATCTTCTCTTGCATTTGTGGAACATCATTAATTTGTGTGTAAGTTTTCAGTAAGTATGCTTCTTATACATCTTTAATTTGTTGGAAAATTTACTTCTGCATTTTCTTCATAATTGTCAGAAAATTGTATCATATTGCTCAAAAGTGTAAGTTCTCACATATTTTGTCACTTCACCTTCATTGTTGAGCAATGAACAAATATTGATAGGACATACAGATGTTAAAGGTATTTTCAGTTTCTTATGTGTATGGTCTATTATCTCAAATATATAGTCATTACTTATAACACCAAACATACTTAAAAATACTTTCAACTCGCAAACATTTTATCTCATTGTCTGTGTATTTAGTTCCTGTTAATGAAACATTTTTCACATTCTTGGTCATCCCCAGGAGGCTCAGGGTTCTATCATGAGTTCGTGTGTGGCACATTTGGGGCCCCGAGTTATTGCAGCCCTTTCTTCCTTCCTGGTCTGCATTTACTTACCCATGCACCTCACTCACTCACTCCCCTCTGCCCTCTTCTTCCCCTCTCCTTCATACTTACGTTGACTTGGCTATTGATCTGGTTTCCTATATTCCTTCCATTTTTATTCTCCTTGACTTTTCTCTTTCATCCTTCCTTTTTGGCATTTTTTGTCTACCTTTGGGGTTTGACCTCTACTTATAAACTTTATCTATAGTGTGAGGTGAACCATTTGGGAAAGAACTCCCTCCTATCATTCACAGCATTGATACCTCTGCCCCCTTCTGTCTCCCTCTTCCTTTCCTGCAGTAGCTCCCCCTCAACCCACTAGGTCATCATGCACATGTAGGTAGTATGTGTGGTGGGGCTGTTATGTACCCATCTGCCTGAGCCCCCGACAACATAGATCACACATCTGATACCTGTTCCGTTGCCTCCTCATGTATGCCTAGGAGCGGCTGCTTGTTGTTGTGGAGAATCAGAACTCCTGGCAACAGCCGATGTGCCAGACAAATCCTGATGTGGCTGGGTGGCACCCATGGGGTGAACCTCTGATCAGGGTAGGCAGCATCAGGGCAGATGCTTTGCATTTGAAACATATCAAGCTCGAAAAAATTGGCCATTCTTCCACGGCCATCTCTTCAGCTGGGGGGGATGGTCAGGCTCCCTGGCTTGGTATGAAACACTTTCCCTGCTACCTGGTCTGCACAAGGATGGATGGCTACACATTCACCATCACCAAGCTGTTATTTTTTGTGGAAAATTTCAAAGAAAAGTTAGTCTAATTGGCTTCACTGTTCATCAAATCTACTTCTGCTGCCCAATCTGCAGGCCTTTGTGCTTGTGACCATCCTGTCTACTACTCCTCACCAGCCTTTGAATATGGTTCAGGAAGTGATTTTTTCATAGGGACATCATCCTTCAAACTGACGAGGAGGTCTGTTCACCAGATTGGGTGGTTTATAAGAAGTAAAAGAAGATACAAGAATATAAGTCCCTTGATATCTTACACTGAGGATCGTCAGAAATTGACAGGCTTCAACCTGTGTTGATGACACCTATCTTTGCCTCTGTTAAGTCTTTTCCCCCATCGGAGGTTCGAGTCCTCCCTCGGGCATGAGTGTGTGTGCTGTCTATAGTGTAAGCTAGTTGAAGTAAGACCAAGTAGTGTGTAAGCTTAGGGACTGATGACCTAAGAAGTTTGGTCCCAAGACCTTACTGCAATTTTTTTTTTACATATTTTCCCCCTCCTCCCTCTTTGTTACCCTAGTCCCGCCCCCCTCCACTCCCCTTCCTCTGTAGTTTACATGCCCCGCCCCCCCCCCCCCCCCCCGTCCACATACTGCTCCCTCTACCAGACCAGAGAACTGTCCCCCTTACTTGGTCCCCCAGTGATGGGGCTCCCTCCTGAGGCTTCTCCCACCGGTGTCTCCCGGACCACTAGCCTGAGGAGGAGGAGGTGGTCTCAGGACAAGGCCCCCTCAGGTGTCCCCAGAGGTGCCATCTTCCCCCTCACAATGGGAGTCTGACTTATTATTTATGGATGTCACCCTTTTCTTGTTGGTGACTGATGGTGACCCAGCAGCGTGATTGGCTCCAGCCCGTGTGCCTCCCATTTGGATACCAGCTCAACGCTTATTCAGTGGAACTGTAATGGATACTCAAGAAACCTCCCAGAGTTGCAATCACTTATTGCCTTTCACTTGGTGTGTCATTCTCCAGGAATCTCATGTCACTGATTCTCACTCACCGATCTTTTGTGGGTTCTGTGCTTTCTGTTGGAACTGGGTAAGTCCTTTGAGGGTTTCTGGTGTCATTTAGATGTTGGTCTGTATGGATGCTGTTAGTACATGGATCCCTCTTTGGACGACATTGGAAGCAGTTGCCGTCCATGTCCACTTGGACTCTGCCATCATGACTTGCAATCTCTATCTCCCTCCTGACAGATCACCTACATCTGCTGTCCTAACAGCCCTCATTCAGCAGCTCCACCCTGCCTTCCTCCTTGGAAATTTGTGGGGGTAGTGCTTTCTCGGCTAGTTGGGGGCACCTCAGTGACCAATTTGTTGTGGACCACGACCTGTGTTGTCTTACTGATGGTTCCCCTACTCATTTTAGTGCTGCATATGGCTCTTTCTCTGCCGTTGATGTTTCACTCACTTTCTCTCCCCTCCTTTCTTCCTTACTGTGGTTGCCACACGATGGATTCTGTGAGAGTGACAACTTCCTGTTGATTTTCTCATTTCCTTCCCACCTCCTGATGGCCAGATTACCCCGCTGGGCTTTTTGTGTGCTGATTGGCCCAATGTAACTCCCAGGTCTTGTTTACACCTTCTTTGTCATGTTTTATTGATGAGATCATATGTGATCTGTCCAATAAGATAATTCGTGCTGCCAGCATTGCCGCTCACTGTTCGATGGGCCCAGTTCTCTGTTGGCCAGTTCCATGGTGGAGCCCAGTCTTGCCTTGCATGATCGATGTCAGACCTTGCAACATACTAAGTGCCACTACCTTTAAACGTCTTTGTGCCAAAGCCTGTTACTTAATCAGACACAGCAATTGGGTGTTTGGGAATGCTTTGTCTGCTCCTTAGGTTTTTCAGTTCCTTTGTCGCAGGTGTGGGTTACTCTCCAAGGTTGTCAGCAACATCCTCCATTCCAGGCCTTGCTCTTACAGGTTCATCAGGTCTCACAAAATGCCACAGGACTCATTTTGTGATGGCATCAGCGTCAGCCTCCTATCCACTGCCTTCCATCTGTGGAAACAATGTACTGAAGCTCCCCACATTATGTTTTACCCCTTGTCCAATGGAATCCTACAATGAATTTTTTAATGACTGGGAACTTCTTCTGGTCCTCCCTTCTTCTTGCAATTCAGCCTCTGGCCCTTACTCCATCCATAACCAGTTGCTTCAACACCTCAGTCCTCTATGACAGTATCTCTCCCAAGTGTTTAACCATATTCGGCTTGAAGGGACTTTCCCTCTTTCAGTGAAGAGACAGTATTGTGGTTCCTGTCCTTATGCCCAGCAACAAGCTCTCGTCCCATGATACTTACTAGCCAATCAGCCCGACTAATGTCCCTAGCAAGTTACTTGAATAGATGGTGGCTCATAGGCTCCGTTCAGTCCTCGAAACTTGGGACCCTTTCTCTCCTTACCAGTGCAGCTTTCAGAAGGTATGGTCTCTGATCAATTGTCTGCTTCAATTGGAAACCACAGTTTGGCAGGCCTTTTTTCAGCACTGCCATCTTGTTGCAGTTTTGTTCGATCTTCGTAAGGCCTAAGACAGCTTGGTGCCATCTCATCCTTCTTGTGCTCCACGAGCATGGTTTTTGGGGACCCTCCCAATTTTTACTCTCCAGTTCCTTTCTCAGCGGTCATTCAGAGTTTAGAATGGCACTATTCTCAGCTCTCCTCAGACCCAGGAGAATAGTGTGTCCAAAGGGCTCCATGTTAAGTGTCCTGATTTTTCTCTTTGCTATTAATGGACTTGTGTCCTCTGCTATACTGTTGGTCACTTCCACTTTGTACACGGATGCTTTCTGCATCTGGGCTACCTCCCACTTCGTTGCCTCTGTGGAACGACACCTCCAGGGTGTCATCTGGCGCACTTCCATGTGGATGCTCTAGCATGGTTCTCAATTCACTTAGGGAGTTTAGGGTGGTGCATTTCTGTTGCTGTGCTACTGTCCATCCTGACCTGGTGCTCTGCCTCAGCACCCAAACTTGATTGTGGTCCCTCAGTTCTGTTCCTTGAGTCTACGTTTTTAACAAGCTTAGTTTATTGCCCTATAACTGTCATCTGAAGTTTGGCTGTTCTCCTAAATTAAATGTCCTTTGCTTCCTTGCCCACATTTCTTGCGTTGCAGATCGTTCAACACTTCTCCAATTTATTGGGCTTTAGTTCTCCCCCGTCTGGACTATGGTTGTCAAGTTTATGCATCAGCTGCCCCCTTCAATACTGCTTTTCTTGGATCAAGTTCACCCCTGCAGTATCCATGTAGCCACAGGTGCATTTCGCATTAGCCCTGTTGATAGTCTTCTGGTTGACACTGGGATCCCTCCTCTTTCAGTTCAACAGTCCCATGTCTTGGTTTCCTATGCCATCACTATCCGCTCTTCCCCTGGTCACCCCTCCTATTCTATTCTTTTCTTAGCTTGGGGCTGTCACCCAGCTGCTTCCTGCCCTTGGGTGGGTTTACCGGTAAGGCTCTGCTTTACTTCTCTCTGCCATGGTTTCCATCTCTTCTCCTTGTCCTCTTCCCCATGTTCTTTCCTGACCACTCTCCTTGGTTAGTTCCTTGTCCCTGGATTCGGATGGATCTCTTCCGGTCAAACCTCCATTGCCCCACTGGTATTCCATTGTTTGTTCTGAATGCCATTGTTTTTTATACTGATGGCTCTAAATCTGCTGATCATATGGGATATGCCTTCACATCTTCGTTGGCACAGAAGATCACATCTTGCCTGCCATGTGTGGGGTGTTTACTGTGGAATTGATGGCGATCTTTCAGGCCCTGAGCTTTATTGAACAATACTTCCTTGACAGAATTTTGTTATATACGGACTCAATGAGTGACCGTCAGGCTGTCACTCGGTGTTTCTCCTGCCACTCTTTGGTCTCTACCCTCCATAACCTTCTCGCCGATCTTGGCGATGCTGCATGTTTGGTTGATTTCTTTTGGGTTTCTGACCACATAGGTAGCGGTGATTGTGTGGTTGGGAGGGGAGGGGGTTGGCCACCAAACACCCCCTTCCCCCCCCCCCCCCCCCTGCCCCATTCACCATGATATCCCTAGGAGCTGATTTGTGGCTTCACATCAAATCTCTTTTTGCTCAGTTGTGGGCCAACTCTTGGGAGGCTAGCCCCCCCCCCCCTCCCCATTTAGTAAACTTCACACAATCAAGGAGACTCCTACCACATGGCATTCTTCCCTCCATCTCTTGCCAGGAATCCACCATCCTCTGCCATCTTCGTATTGGCCATACTGGGTTGACCCATGGTTTTTTAATCTGCAGGGACCCCCCCCCCCCCTCATTTGTAGTTGTGAGGCCCACCTCACAATGATCCACATTTTGCTGGACTGCCCCTGCCTTCTGGCCTTTCACACTAAATATGCCCTCCCACCTTCCTTGTCCTTCCACGGTTACATCTGTCCTCTGTCTTCTTCACGAAACTGATTTGTCCTCCCAGGTTTAAGCTCTTGAATATTCCTCTGGATGTTGTCCTGCAGCTCACGGTGGCATTGGTTTGTGGAGGCCTTTGCCTTACATCATCCGCAGTGGCTGGGGTCTCCCCCCCCCCCCCTTTCCCCTACGTTCTGTGTGTTCTTTCCCTGGCACTGTGTCTGTTGTGTTGTCATGATCGTGGTATGGTATGGGATCAGGAAAGTTTGGTGCTCTGGTGCTGGTGCTCCAACATGAGCAGAGTTTCTTGTGTGCCCCTGCTCTTACCAGTTCCCCCCCCCCCCCCCCTCCCCCATCCCACCCCCTGTGGGTTTGGTGGTAAGAATAGGCCCGCGGTATTCCTGCCTGTCGTAAGAGGCAACTAATAGGAGTCTCAAATGTTTCGGCCTATGTGTGATGGTCCCCTCTTGGGTTTGACCACCATATTTCAAAATTATTCTGAAGAACGAGCCAGTTGGGGAAGGGCGCCTAACTTGGTGCATTGTGTCCATCGTGCATTGAGACCTTTAGCCAGCTTATTCGTCATTGCATTGCTGTCCCACTCACTCTCCATCTCTTGGGCGAGGATACATTCCTGGGTGCGATTTCCGCCATGCACTCTGCAGTGTCTCTTTCTGCGCTGATGACGACTATGGACCGCTTGCCACCTAATATCCGGCATGTATCCGGCATGGTAGCCAGTCCGTTGTGGTGGGGCCGCCATGTACCCTGTTTGTTGTAGCCCGCTGACAAAACACGAATTGCTCTACTGATGCCTGTGCTGTTAATTCCCCACATATGCCGAGGAGTAGATGCCTATCACCCTGGGGCATCGGGACTCCTGGCAATGGCCATCCTGCCAGGTGGACCTTACTGTGGCTGGGTGGCGCCCGTCGGGAGGGCCCTTGGTCAGAGTAGGTGGAATCAGGGTGGATGATACGCAATGAAGCGTGGCACATCTTCCCCTGCTGGGCACCAACCACCATCAGTCTCTAAGTGTTACAGGGCTCACTCTAATGGAAACATGTATGACCCCAAATCGTTCCCCTCCCTGGTCACACTATGAGAAGAACGAAAGGCTATGAAAGACAGCGAGATGTATTCGCTCCGGTATCTAGTCTGTACGAGAGCCGATGGGGAATCCTTTGTGTCCATGAAGCCTCAGTTTTTCATAGAGCATTTAGAGGACAAGTTTGGGGAGGTGGAGGGCTTGTCAAAACTGTGGTCCGGGTCAGTCTTGATAAAAACAGCATCCTCTGCTCAGTCACGGGCATTACTCGCTTGTAAGAAGCTGGGGGATGTTTCTGTTACTATCATGCCCCATAAAAGCTTAAATATGGTCCAGGGCATTATCTTCCACAGGCATCTTCTTTTACAATCACATGACGATCTGCGCGACAACTTAGAGTGACGAGGTGTCCATTTTGTCCTGCACATCCACCGGGGTCCGAGAGATAATCAGGTTGCCACCAGTGCCTTTGTCTTGGCCTTCGAGGATGACACATTACCCCAGAAGGTGAAGGTGATGGTCTAACACTGTGATGTCAAGCCATATATCCCTCCCCTGATGCAGTGCTTCAAGTGTTCTAAGTTTGGCCATATGTCTTCCTATTGTCCTTCCAGCCTCATGTGTTGCGATTGTGGTCATCCATCCCAACCCATCTCATCCTGATACTCTGTGTGCCCCGCCTCCCATCTGCGTCAACTGTGGAGAGCACCATCCCCATTGCTCACTGGACTGTGAGATTCTACAGAAGGAACAGAAAATAATGGAATACAAGACCCTGGACCGACTGACCTACACTGAGCCTAAACGGAAATTTGAACGGCTTTATCCCATGTGCATGATGTCATCTTATGCCGCCACTGTCACTCCTGTTACAGCTCCATACAGTCAGCTCTCAGAGCTGAAGGACCACACCTGCCCAATTGATGGTGGGAGGCACTTCCCTCCCTGTTGCTCCCGCACCACCTACCTTGGGAACAGCATCCCCTACCCCTCAGAGTCACCAGTCCCCAGTCCCCACTTCTAAGCCGGAAAAGCGTAAGTCTTCTTCGGCTTCTCTCGCTAGGAAGGAATCCCTTGGGTCACTCCCTTCCCAGGTTTCTACCAGTGGCAAACCAGACACCCACCAGAGGCTGAAGCAGCCCCAGGTAGCTGGTTGTAGGGCTTTGCGATCCTCTTCAGTCCCGGAGACTGCATCAAAGAAGCCCTCCCAGCAAGAGCAACCAAAGGAACAGCATGAGAAATCAAAATCAAAGATCCCTAAGACCAAGGAAATTGTGGTTGCACCCACTCCACCGCTACCTACAAGCTCTGCGTCTGAGGATGCAGTGGAGATTCTGGCGTCTGCTGAGGACCTAGATCTCACCGGTCCCTCAGACATGACAGATGTCGTGCCCGTCAGTACTCAATCGGTGGCTGCAGGTGACCCAGTGGCTTAATCTGCCTCCTCAGTCACTTCACACCTTTCTCGGCCACGTCAGTGTCATCCTCCAGTGGATCTGCAGCGGTTTTTTCCACCATCTTGCTGAGCTCCGACAACTTCAGTCTTCACCCTTTCCTCTGCATTGCTCTTGAGGAATCTTGGTTTCCAGCAATGTGAACCCCGGAGGGTATCTGGTGGCGTCTACGTCTACGTCCTCCATTCTCTTTAAGCGAGTCTGTCCCTCTACAAACACCTTTAGAGGCTGTCGCTGTTCGGATGTGGACACCTCAGGCTGTTACTGTCTGCAGTCTCCATCTTCCACCGGATGGTGATGTCCCACAGCATGTCCTGGCTGCGCCGATAGCCCAATTGCCTCCACATTTTCTGTTACTGGGTGACTTCAATGCCCACAACCCTCTATGGGGTGGATCAGTGTCAACAGGTTGGGACAGCATCATTGAGCAACTATTGGCACAGCTTGACCTTTCTCTTTTAAATACTGGTGCTTTCACACATTTCAGTGTGGCACATGGCACATACTCAGCCATCGACTTTTCAGTCTGCAGCCCTAGCCTATTACCATCTGTCCAATGGAGTGTGCATGATGACTTGTGTGGTAGTGACCACTTTCTGATCCTTCTGTCACTGCCACAGCATCACTCTTCTGGGGGCCCCTGCAAATGAGCTATGAATAAGGCTGACTGGGACTTGTTCAACTCTGTTGCCACTATTGAGCCTCTTTCCAATGATGCCATTGATGCGGTGGTTCACTTGGTCACCATCTGCCATTCCCTGTTCTTTTCTGGGTCCTCTCAGTGGAGGACTGTGCCTTGGTGGTCGCCCAAGATCGCTGAGGAGATTAAAGATCGCAGGCGGGCACTCCAGTGTCACAAGCGGCATCCCTCATTGGCACACCTCATCGCTCCATGCATGAGCCCGCTGCCTCATTCGCCAATGCAAGCAGGAGTGCTGGGAAAGGATCAACTTCTGGTAGCCATCTTTTTTGACATACAGAAGGCATCCAGTACGACATGGCGACGTCACGTCCTCTCTACGCTTCACGATTGGGGTCTTTGGGGTCTTCTCCCGATTTTCATACAAAATTTTCTGTCGCTTCGTTCCTTGCATGTGCAAGTTACAGCCTCCCATAGTTCCTCTCAAGTTCAGCAGAATGGGGTACCACAAGGATCTGTCATAAGTTTCTGCCTCTTTTTGATTGCAATTAATGGGCTCACTGTGGCAGTGGGAACATCTGTCTCAGCTTCCTTGTATGCTGACTACTTCTGCCTATACTTTAGCTCCACTGGCATTGCAGCTGCTGAACGGCAGGTGCAGGCCGCTATTCACAAGGCACAGTCTTGGACTGTAGCGCATGGCTACCAGTTTTTGGCTGCCAAGACCTGCGTTACGCATTTCTGCCGGCGACACACTGTTCACCCTGAGCCACGGCTTTATCTTGATGGCGAACCTCTTGCTGTGGTGGAGACACATCAGTTTTTGGGATTGGTTTTTGATACCCAGTTGCCTTGGCTCCCTCATATTCGGCAGCTGAAACAGACGTGCTGGCGGCATCTTAATGCTCTTCGTTGCTCGAGTCACACCAGCAGGGGTGCCAATCGCTCTATCCTTCTACAGCTGTACCAGGCGTTAATTCAGTCCCATCTAGATTGTGGGAGCCTGGCTTATGGTTCAGCATCCCCTTTCGCATTGCGGTTGCTGGACCCCATCCTTCACAGCAGGATCCAACTCACCACTGGAGATTTCCTGATAAGCCCTGTCAACAGCATACTTGTGGAGGCAGGAGGCAGGTCTCCATTGCGGTTCCGGCACCAATGATTACTGGCCGCTTATGCTACATATGTTTGTAGCTTGCCCACGCATCCCAATTATCGTCTCCTGTTCCCTCAGTCAGTCGTCCATCTTCTGGAACGGTGACCTCGGTCAGGGTGTTTGATCTTGGTTTGCATCAGAGCTCTTCTCTATGGGCTTGAGGTTTTCCCTCTTCCACCTCTTTTCTGGGCCCCTCTCCGTATACCCCCATAGTGTGTGCCCCGCCCATGGCTTCGGCTTGATTTGGCACAGGGCCCGAAGGACTCAGTCCCTCCTGAGGCCCTCCGCCGCCACTTTCTTTCAGTCCTTGCCACGTTTCAAGGATCTGACGTTGTCTATACTGATGGTTCGACGGTTGCTGGTCGTGTCGGTTATGGTCTTACACTAGGGGATCATTATGAACAACATTCATTGCCGGGTGGCTGCAGTCTTTTTCACTGCCGAGCTCGTCGCCATCTCTTGCTCCCTAGAGTATATCCGCTCCTGCTCGGGTGAGTCCTTCATTATCTGTAGTGACTCCCTGAGCAGTTTATGAGCTATCGACCAGTGTTTCCCTCGCTCTTGTCTAGGGATGGCTATCCAGGAGTCCCTCCATACTCTTGCCCATTGCGGCCGCTCTGTGGTTTTTGTGTGGACCCCACGTCATGTTGGCATCCCATTAAATGAACATGTTGACACACTGGCCAAACATGCTGTTGGTGCACCAGCCTTGGAGATTGGCCTTTCAGAGAGTGACCTCAGTTCAGTTTTGCGACAGAAGGTACTTCACACCTGGGGTGAAGAATGGCGCACCCTTCCTTCACCCAACAAACTTCCGGCAATCAAGGAGGCTACCGGTGCGTGGCACACCTCCTTGTATGTCTGTCACAAGGACTCTGTTGTCCTTTGCCAGCTGTGCATTGGCCACACCTGGATAACACACAGCTATTTATTGTGCTGCAAGGACCCACCTTCATGTCACTGTGGCTCAGCTTTGATGGTGGTCCACATCTTGTTGGACTACCCGCTTTTAACTCCACTCAGGTAGACGTTTGTGGTGCCTTATACGCTTCCTGCACTTTTATCAGATGACGTTGCGATGGCAGATTCAGTTTTGAGTTTTACTCGTGCAGGGGTTTTTTATTGCTTGATCTAAGTGTTTGTCCTTTTTTTTGTGTTGAGTCTGGCCTTTGGCGTATGATTTTAGACTGGGGTTTTCAATGCATTTCTTGGTGGTTGGCTTTCGTTTTTTGTTTCTATGGTTGGCCAACCACTGTCACACTCGGTGTGATTTTAATTCCTTTTTTCTGGTCTCTGTCTGTGTCTTTCCTGTCCTGTGTCATTTCTTGTCATCTCCATTGTTTGTTCTTATTCTTTGTGGGTGTTTCAAGTACGTGGAAAATGGGACTGATGGCCCTAGTAGTCTGGTCCCTTCAATCCCACAAACCAACCAACCAACCAGTTCCCACCCACCCACCTTGTGTTCTTCCCTTTCAGTGCTGCCCTGACATTCCTTTTTCCTCTCTGTTGGCTCAAGGGGACAGTGCTGTTTGTGTTGTTCCTCTCATGCTTTCTGAACCTTAGATCATGGGACCAAGGACCTCTCTGTCTGGTGTCTCCCCCCCCTGTTGTGCCCCAACCAGCCAAAATTCTTGGTCTGCCCTTCACACTCCCCTGATGCCTACTTTTGGCAATTCTTTGACCAAATAATTTCAGATATTTCTTCTTTAAAATTGAGCAATTCAGTGTTGCTAACTTTATGGTTGAATCCGTTTGATAGTCTAGTTTTGATCTGTTTATTGTGCGCTTGTGTCCATGTGCGGGTGTGCCCATGCACAGGTGCACATGCATCCAGGTGTGTGCGCATGCGTCCGGGTGAGCACACATTTATATTCCAGGTTACTTAAGAGACTGACTGTACATTAATTCCATTATACAAACTGACTAACAGTTAAAGAATATGTAAGGAGGCAGAAAACCTATGTGCTGCATAAATACAGTATGTTTTGTACTACAAGGATTATTATAATTCTGCACTGGCTCAGTAAAAAAATTGACTATCTAGTCAGTTGAGTACAGCTCTTAATAATGCATAGACACCCATACTAAGTATCCCCTTCAATGGGCTTCAGTTAGTTGTTAATATTGCTACAACAACACTGAACCAATACCAGTTTCCCTGACTTTGCATATAAGTGTTATCCAATATTTTTCTTAGACAAAACATCAGAATTTTCTTTTTCATATTGATATTTATTATATATTTTTGTACTAGGAAAAAGCTTCAGGTTATTTACTAAATACTCTGTTCTTAAGTCTGTAAATGTAAAACATGAAAAATATGTAGGCTATAGTTTCATACTGACAAACACTGTCTTTCAAACTCCTTTTTATGCCAGTCAGTACCACTTACCATTTCTTTGAAGTCTTTACATAATAATATTGTAAGAGAAGTTACTCTGTCCATTTTTCTTTTATTTTAATTTTGATTCCGACTTCACTGTCTTAATATTATAATGACTTTGTTTTAAACAAACATTTACACAGTAGCAAGACTGAATTTGCTCACTTTAACATGGGTCATTGCTGTAATAGTTCTGTGTAGATAGTTCTACTGGAGTGTTACGTACCACAAAATAGTTATTCTCACCGCCACTTTTCCATATATTTAATAATTCAAGGAGAGCTTTTCCACTTCAGCTGTTGGCAGCTAACTATCATTACATCCCACTGTACGTTACAACATTTGTTGGGTACTGAATACAGTTTCCCCAGATATGAACAGTGATACTGAACACCATTCAAATTAATGTTTCATTATGAAAAACTGTGAAATCCAGAAATTCCAGTTAATTGTTACATTTAGGGCACATAGGGCTTGCTAGCAAATTAACAGTTCACATAAAAGTATGTAGTGTGTGTTAACACAATATTATAAGGGCCTGGGCTGAGACGCTTGTGGCTAGGAGATTGCAAAATATCGAGTACAGAGGTCAGGGCTAGTTGACCATCTGCGTACTAATCAGATAGCATTATCAAGAGACAGATCTATGCAATTTTAAAATTACAATTGAATCATCTCACCTGTAGCAGTGGTGAGGGCACCAGGTGCAGCATGAGCCCAAGAATGCACTAACTAGTTCCCATCTGCAGATGCTGGTGGCCATTGTCTCCGTTGGAGCTGTTTACATTACACCATGGCACTGGGCAGGGAAGTGGGTGGAAGGTGTAGCTCATAAAGTGGTGTTGACCACAAAATTGCCAACTGATTTTTACTATGGAACTCTTGTGGACATCGAAGGGGAGTTGGATATCGAAGGGGTGTGCCCGAGCGAATTCAAGCAGGTCTGCACAGGGTGCAGATGGTAGTGCAGAGTTACAGCATGGCATCTCCAACAGAGGTAGACCACTGATGCTGGTGCGTGCTCAGAGGTGCAAATCAGAGGCAGCTGCCTTAGCATTCCTCCTGGATATGCCAGAATGTTGCCTGTGCACCAAAAACTATCAGTTCTGTGTCAGCAAGCTGGAGGTAGAAGTCCCTAAGTGTGCACATCAGTTGATAAGTTGTTGGCGGCTCAAACTGATTGGGTTTTTGTAAGCCATGCAGTCATCAGTCTTGAAGGTAGAAGTCATCTGATGAATGATGGGCAGCATGTCACAGGTCTGCATCATAGCTGACTTGTTACTGCATAGCATTTGGGCTTGGAAGCCTGAGAGTGTATTGCTATCCACCTGAGACAATGACATTATGTAATGTTGAGGATGACCAGCCAAGGGTAGTGGTGATCTAGTGAAATTAGGTTCGTTTTTACTGACTTTCAACAGCACAAAACTTCCAGAACATGTCAAGGAAGGATTCCTTAGTCTAGGTGTGTGGCCTTATTTCCCCAATCTAATGTGTAGCTTTAAATGGCAACACTTTGGGTACACTACTGTGAATTGCAAGGGAGAAGCCACTTGCAGCATATGTGGTAAGGCTACCCATGAAGAAGTCGGTTGTTCATGTCCGCCAAAGTGTGTAATTCACTCTGAGGATCATCTGTCTGGAGTAGGGACTGCAGTGTCTCCCTTTAAGAAAGAATGATACAGGAGATAAAAACAACAAAATGCATTCCATATGGTGAAACCAAAGATATCTGTAAGGCTAGGCAGCCACCTACATTTGCTGCCTCCTTTGCTTCAGTTTTAAAACAGCCAGTACAGAAAATTGATGCTGCTACACAGGTTGCTAGTGTTAACACTAGTACCTGCATTTATCAATTCACTTGAGCTGCTGCAGTTACTTTGTAGCCCCCTACCACCTCCCAGAATATCAGACAGGGCAATGGTTGTCAATGTTGCTGAGCTCCCTGCTCCTCGAAGGGTTCAGATTGGTCCATCATCCAGCACTGCCACTAGCACCTCCATTGTTGTGGCTCTAGAACCTCCCCAGACAAAATAAAAATTGAAGTCTAAGTCAGAGGATCAACTGTCAGTGGAGATGGGAAGCAAGCAGTTAGACAATGTTGACAGACATCTCATCCCCAACACTGAGCCTCCACCCACTACGGGCTCCTCTCCATAGCGGAAAGACAGATTGATAGTTCAACCACTATGATAGGTGGCTTCCTTATTGCAGTAGAAAATTAATGGGCTCAGGATGCATGTAAAGGAATGGAAACAACTAGCATGATGACGCTTGTGTTTGCAGTAAACTCATTTTAAAGTGTGCGATGTCCCTGTACTATGGGGCCATACAGTCTTTCAAGGTTGATCTGACTAGGGAAAGGGCCAAAGGACAGTTTGCCTTGTTTGTTGGATATGCACACCACTCTTCTGCTCTCCCCCTAGTTACTGTCCTGCAAGTGGTTGCAGTTGAAGTTCATGTTTCAGAGGATTTCTATTTGCTCGCTATATTTACTTCCGCATGATGCGGTTGACTCTGGGGCTCTCACATCCCTTATTGAGCAAATACTATTACCATTTCTCTTACTGGGAGACTTTAGTGCCCATCATATATTGAAGGGTTTGACTGAGGTGGTGTGTATTCTTAGCACAGGCACTCCCACTCATATATGTGGTACTACTGACTCATATCAGCTGTCGACCTCTTTCTGCTCTCTAGCCCTTTCAGATTCTGTTCAGTGGTAAGTCAATGTCAACCTTCATTCCAGTCACCACTTCCCACCATATTCATGTACTGGATGGATTTCTCCCTGGAAGGACACAGCCAGGATGGATGAGCAGCATAGCCAACTGGATGCTGTTCAAGCAAGGGCAAAGGCTCGATGCATCATCTAGGAGAACAAGAAAAACTCAGGGCAAGTGTTCTGGGACTATCAACTGTTCCACTTGTTCTGCTACAGTATAGCAAGGATCAGGAGGATTTCCAGTAAAGACAGTTGGTTATCTATAGCAGCATTGTAGAATGAGGGGTGTCTCCAAACAACTGGAGACATCGCACAGATAATGGCAGAGCAACTTTCGCTGACTACTGCCACTGCCAGTCTGGATACAGTGTTCTGTTGCCACCATGCCACCATGGGAAGGGTGAATTGAACATAGTGTAAAACATTGGAGTCATACAATTGCCCATTCTCCATGTGCAGCTCGTTATACTGTGCCCAGTTGCGACCAAATCCTATACAGCATGCTGCAATTTGCAACCAGTGTCAAAAGAGGTCCTCTTACAATGTTTTAATTCAGTGTGGTAGACAGGCAACTTTCCCAACAGGTGGAGGGAGTCAATTTTTGTGCTTCTTTTCAAACCCATAAAGAATCAAATGTGACTCAGTATTTACTGGAGTGTTGGCGTAACGCTGTTAACCGTTGTCTGTTCTGGATGTTAGAGACCAGGCATATGCTAAACTCACTCTGTGTGGATTCAGGAGGTTTCTATCCACTGTTGACAATCTGACCCTGCTAAAGACATCAGTTGCATAGTGAAAAAGGCTGGAGGAGTGGGCTGCAAAGACTGGTTTCACATTTTCTTTAGAGAAGTGTATGTGTGTTCGTGTCTTTCTAGTTGTATTTTTGATTTACGTGAACTGCTTTTAAAGATGGTGTAGTTTCTGGACCTCATTTCTGATCCCAAACTGTCATGGTTACCACACCTGGAAGACTTGAAGGCATGGTGCCAGAAGACAAACATTGTAAAGTGTCTTATCCACAGGTCTTGGGCAGCAGACAAGGTGTGTGTGTGTGTGTGTGTGTGTGTGTGTGTGTGTGTGTGTGTGTGTGTGTGTGTGCGCTCCAGTTTTACAGGGTTTTGTGCACCAATAGTCCAGTCGGGATTACTCAAGTGTATGGGTCAATGAGGCATTTCTACCTGAACATCATTGCTGATGTCCACCACATTGACGGTGTCCACCATTAGGGAATTGGGCTGGTGACTAGTGCTTGGCTACCAGTTTCTTACAGGACCAGTGCCATACCCAGTCTGTGCTGAAGTTGGGGAACTGCCACTTACCATCCGGTGGCAGCTTCTCGTGGGACAATAGGCATGAGAGTTCCTCATTACTCCTACTTCCCCAGCATATTACACCATTGCTCATCTGGCTATGGAACACCTCATTACCAATTGTTTGTGGTCAGTGAGGCCATTTGGGATCCATGTGAAATCCTCCCAGGGGGTCCACAACTCTTTTGTTGACACGTACGTGGCAAGCACGGGGCCCTGAGCTATTGCAGCCTTCTTTCTCTCCAGGGCTGCATTTCCTTCCCCTTCCCCTCCTTTCCCTCCTTGCTCCTTTCCCCTCGCCCTTTCCTCTCCCTCTCTTGGTGTCCTTGCTTATGTTGGCCCCCGCTATCCTCCTGGTTCTGTTGGTTTTACAATTTGGCTTTGTTGCGTAATCACCACCTCCTTTTGGCATTCCCTGGTCCCCCTCTGGGATTTGACCTCCATTAAAAAATTTCTCCTCCGTAGTGTGAGCCATTTGGGGAAGAGCACCTTACCTAGTGTCCCCGATGTGTGCCCTCCTAGTACATTCCACCTTTTCTTTCACGTCGTTGTCTGATGCTAGGGTGCATAGCCAGCACGGTAGCCAGCCCGTGTGGTGGGGTCGCTATGTACCCTTTTGGTTGAACCCCCTGAACACACAGGGATCACACTTCTGATACCTGAGCTGTGACCTCCTCATGCATGCCTTGGAGTGGTTGCTCGTCATCCTGGAGCATCGGAACTCCCGGCAATGGCCGCCGTGCCAGATGGCCTTTGCTGTGGTTGGGTGGCGCCCGTGAGGAGAGCCCCTGATCGGAGTGGTTGGTACCAGGGCGGACGCTATGCAAATGAAACGCATACGGGTCCAGAATGCTGGCTGTTCTTCTGCGGCCATCTCTCTGTGTGGAACTGATTCTTCAAGTGCTGCTTCTCTTGCCCCTTCGGCCTTCCCTTCCATGGGAAGAGGGTGAGGCCCGTCATCTAGGGGTGAAACCTTTCCCCCGTTATCTAGTTTGCACCAGGACAGATGGGGATACTTTCACCAATACCAAACCTTTGTTCTTTGTGGAACACATTGAAGACAAGTTTGGCGAAGTGGACTCCCTGAGCAAGATGCGGTCGGGGTTGTTGCTGATCAAAACTGCTTCAGCTGCCCAATCTGCAGCCCTTCGTGCCTGTACCCATCTTGGCACAATTCCTGTGTCAATTACCCCCCCCCCCCCCCCCCCCCCCACCAGTCTCTAAATATGGTTCAAGGTGTGATTTTTCACAGGGACATCATCCTTCAAACTGATGAGGAACTTCGGGACAATCTCGGATGGCGGGGTGTTCACTTTGTTCAGAGTGTTCAGAAGGGTCCTAAGGACAATCGCATTGATACTGGTGCCTTTATCCTGACCTTTGAAGGGGATACCCTCCCTGAGAAAGTTAAGATTATGGTTTATCGATGTGATGTGAAGCCGTACATCCCACCTCCTATGAGGTGTTTTAAGTGCTTGCGTTTTGGACACATCTTCCCACTGTTCACAGGCCCCTCTCTGTGGTGACTGTGGACGTCCACTCCATGAGGGGAGTCCCTGTGTTCCCTCTCCTGTGTGTGTAAATTGTCATGGCAGTCATTCTTCACATTCACCAGATTGCCCAGTATATGAGAAGGAAAAGAAGATACAGGAGTAAAAGTCCCTCGATCGTTTAACCTACACAGAGGCTCGTAAGAAGTATACACGTCTTAATCCTGTATCCATGACATCTAGTTATGCTTTGGTTACATCTTCACCCCTTCTTCCCCCTTCCTTAACCCCATCCCGGACACCTCTCCTGCCCCCCTCCCCTGCGGCTCCCACACCTCCTCTGGGTGCTGCTCCCCCTCCCCAGCCAGAGAAGTGTCCCACTCTTTCTGCGTCTGCCGGTCCAGGGTGCCTCTCCTGGGATGCCCCTTCGCGGCACCTTCCAGGCCAAAGGTCTGCTGCCATACGACGACCGTGAGAACCGCGGTCTGTTGGCCCCCAGGTCGCGCGGTCTCTTTCTGTTCCCAATCTTGCTGCAGCTGGCTCCTTTATGCCACACAGCCCTCCTCGATCTCAGCCTGAAAAGAAGAAGAAACATAAGTTCCGGGACAAAGAGCCTCTGGTGTCACTGGAGGTCCCATCCCCAACTTCACAACCAGATTCTGACCTGTCGTTCATGGATGTCGCCGCCTCTTTGTCGGTAACGGGTGGGGGACCCGGCAGTATGACTGGCTTTAGCGTGTTCAGCCCCCATTTAAATCATTGTTCTGTGGTTCTCCAATGGAATTGTAATGGATACTACCACCACTTTCCGGAATTGAAATCCCTTCTTTCGTCTTACTCTGCAGCTTGTGTGGTTCTACAGGAATCTCATTTTACTGATGCTCACTCACCGACCCTCCATGGGTTCCGTGTTTTCTGTTGAAATTGGGTCAGACCTCTGCGGGCTTCTGGTGGCGTTTGTACGTTGGTCCGTACCGACATTGCTAGCACATGGATTCCTCTTCAAACTACATTGGAAGCAGTTGCTGTTAGGGTCCACTTAGACTCTGCAGTCACAGTATGCAATCTTTATCTCCCTCCTGACAGGACTCTTACACCTGCTGCCTTAACCACCCTTCTTCAGCAACTTCCTCCTCCCTTCCTCCTCCTTGGGGATTTTAATGCTCTTCATCCTTTGTGGGGCAGTGCCTTTCCATCTAGACGAGGTCTTCTTATAGACCAATTTATTGCAGACCACGACCTGTGCCTTCTTAATGATGGCTCCCCTACTCATTTCAGTGCTGGTCATGGTACCTTTTCTGCCATTGATCTTTCTCTTTCTTCTCCCTCTCTCCTCCCTTCATTACACTGGTCGCCACATGACGACATTTGTGACAGTGACCATTTCCCGTTGATTATCACGCTCCCTTCCCGCTCCCCGATGGAGAGGTTACCTCGTTGGTCTTTCCACCGCGCCGATTGGCCTCTATATACTGCACAGGTCGAGTTTTCTCCCTCTTTGTCGGGTTGTATTGATGACGTCCTACGTGACGTGTCTGACGCGATTGTTCGCGCTGCTAACCTTGCTGTCCCGCGCTCATCTGGACAATTTCGTCGTCGGCAAGTCCCGTGGTGGAGTACGGCCATTGCCATTGCCATCCGTGATCGCCGTCGAGCTTTGCAACAGTTAAAGAGGCACCCATCTGTAGCCAGCCTTTCTACCTTTAAGCGCCTTCGCGCTAAAGCCCGTTATTTAATCAAACAGAGCAAGCGGGTATGTTGGGAACGCTTTGTTTCTTCCCTCGGTTCTACTGTCACTCTGTCACAGGTATGGGCTACACTTTGCTCTCTCCAAGGTTGCCATCGGCAGTCCACCCTCCCAGGCCATCACCTCCCAGATGGCCTTTGTACGGACCCATTAGTTCTTGCAGAACATCTTGCGACCCATTTTGCAGTGGCATCAGCATCAGCCTCCTATCCAGCTGCTTTCCTTCACCAGAAACAGCAGGCTGAAGCTTCCACCTTATGTTTTACCCCTTGTGAGTCAGAATCTTACAACAAACCTTTTACTGAATGGGAATTTCTTGCTGCTCTATCTTCTTCTCATGATACGGCCCCTGGCCCAGATTCCATTCATAACCAACTGCTTCAACATCTCAGTGCTCCACAACGGCATCTTCTTCGGGTGTTTAACCGTATCTGGCCCCAGGGTGACTTCTCTTCTCAGTGGAGGGATAGCATCGTGGTTCCTGTCCTTAAGCCTGGTAAGAAACCCCTATCACATCTTACTAACCCTTCATCAGTGGGGTCTTCGGGGCCCACTCCCGATTTTTATCCGCCAGTTCCTGTTCCATCGGTCATTCAGGGTTCGAGTTGGTACTGCTTTTAGTTCTCCATGGACCCAGGAGGCAGGCATCCCACAGGGTTCTGTCTTGAGTGTCCTTCTTTTCCTCATTGCTATCGATGGACTTGTGGCCTCTGTCGGTCCTTTGGTCACCCCTGCCCTGTATGTGGATGATTTCTGCGTTTGGGTTAGTTCCTCTTCGATGGCCTCTGCAGAGCGGCAGCTCCAGGGAGCTATACGGCGTGCCTCTGCATGGACCCTCTCCCACGGGTTTCAATTCTCTCCTCTAAAATCGCGGGTGGTTCACTTCTGTCACCGTACTACGATCCACCTTGATCCAGAGCTCTATCTCAATGCACAACGATTGCCTGTGGTCCCACAGTTTCGTTTCTTGGGTCTTCTCTTCGACAACAAGCTCACTTGGCTGCCCCATATCAGACTTCCGAAGGTAGGATGTTTCCGTAAACTCAATGTCCTTCGCTTCCTTGCCCACTCCTCTTGGGGTGCGGACCATTCCCTCCTTCTCCGTCTTTATCGTGCTCTAGTTCTGTCTTGCTTGGACTATGGTTGTCAAGTTTATGGTTCAGCTGCTCCTTCCGCACTGCACGTGCTGGATCCAGTCCACCATCGTGATATCCATTTGGCCACTGGTGCCTTCCCTACTAGCCCTGTTGATAGTCTCCTGGTTGAAGCTGGGATCCCCCCCCCCCCCCCCTCTCTGTTCAGCTGTCCCAGCTTCTGGTGTCTTATGCACTCACTATCTGTTCCTCTCCCACTCATCCTTCCTATTCTATCCGGTTCCCAGACCATGGACGTCGCCCACCCTATTCCCGCCCTCGGGTGGGCTTACCGGTTCGGCTCCGCCTTGCGTCTCTTTGCCGTGATTTTCAGCTTCCTTCTTTGTCCTGTCTTCCTCGCTCCCTCAACTCCACCCCCATCCCCCCCCCCCCCCCCACCCCCCTTGGTTAGTTCCTCGGCCTCGAATTCGGATGGATCTCCACCGAGGTCCAAAAGATCCCATCTCCCCAATGGTGTTCCGTTCCTTTTTCCGCCATATTTTATGGGAGTTTCGGGATGCTGTTGTTTTCTACACTGATGGCTCTAAATCTGCTGATCATGTGGGGTATGCCTTCACATCCTCTGTTGGAATGGAAAATCATCTGCTGCCACCTACATGTGGAGTGTTTACTGCGGAATTGATGGCTATTTCCCAGGCCCTTACCTTAATTAAACAGTCCCAACACAACCGTGTTTTGTTATGTATGGACTCTGAGTGACCACCTTGCTATTGACCGCTGTTTTTCACGCCATTCCTTGGTCTCTGCCATCCATGACCATCTCGCTGATATTCACCGTGCTGCTTGTTCCATTGACTTCCTTTGGGTCCCTGGCCATGTGGGTATCCCGGGTAATGAGCTCGCTGATCGTTTGGCTGGGGCAGCAGTCACTTACCCCCCATTTTCTGTAACCCCTCCTGCAGCGGATTTACGGCTTCACATCAGATGCCACTTCGCACAGTCATGGGCCAACTCTTGGGAGTCTACTCCCCTGTCTAATAAACTTCGTGCGATTAAGGTGACACCAGGCCCATGGCGTTCTTCCTTTCGCCTATCCCGAAAGGACTCGACCACACTGTGTCGTCTCCGCATTGGCCATACCAGGCTGACCCATGGTTTTCTTTTGCGTGATGAGCCACCCCCACTTTGTGGTTGTGGAGCCTTCCAGTCAGTAGCCCACATTTTGGTTGAATGCCCCCTTCTTTTGGCTCCGTGTGCTAAGTACAGACTCCCCAACACTTTACCTTTGATGTTGGCTGACGATTCCCGAATGGTCTCTCTGGTTCCTGGTTTCCTCCGGGAAAGTGGTTTTTAGTCTCAGTTTTAAGGTTTTTAATCTCTCTCTGGTGTTGGGGCAGGGTGGTGAGTGTCTGGGTATCTCCCGCTGTAAGCCGTGTTTGGAGATTCCCGACTCACCTCCCTGACCGAGATCATTTTTTCTTCCCCTTTTACTCTGTTTTTACCCTTTTTTTGTTTAAGGATTGGTTAGTCTCCTTTTCCCATACGTACTTCTACATTCTAGCGGTTGCACCTTTAAAGTCACACAGGCGGTCTTGCCTATGCTGCTTCAGCATAACGCTGGGTTCGTTCTCTTGCTGACTTCCCTCATTTTGTTTTTACCATTGACAACATGACTGCCCTTTTACGTTTTTAGCCTTTTCCCTTTTATTGTTCTGACTTTCCTGAGATGTCACACTAGCGGAATGGACCACATTTGAAACAAGGGTCTGATGACCTTACTGTTTGATCCCTTAAACCCCACACAACCGACCCACCATCCATGTGAAATGTTCAGATTATGTAGCTGTATTCACTGATGGGGTCTAAACAGGGGGACTCCATTGCTTTCTCTGTTGCTATCCTGAATCGTGTCCTCAAAATTCTGTTCCTTCCAGGGTTCACTGTATTCAATGTCAAAATACCAGTGATCCTAAGGGTGCTGGAGCAGATGAAATGTGCCAAGCCTACTAAATTCCTCATCTGTTGTAACTCCCTGAGTGCCCTTCAGTCTCTGCAATGCATGTATCCAGTTGATAAAGTAATCAAGGGTTGCACGGACACCCTCATCTGGCTACAAAGGCTGTGAAGGGAAGTGTTCTTTTGCTCGGTCTCGGCACATGTGTATTGTGGTGAACAAAAGAGCAGATGTAGCAGCCAAGGAGGTGGTGTGTTGTTTCTCAGTTTTGTGTGCCATCTCCCTGCGCGCTATCATCTCACTGTCTAGGCGCAGAGCAATGCATCGATGGGATGATGAGTGGCAGGAAGTGGCAGCCAACAATCTCCTAGTGAAGCCCACAATGCAGCTGTGATGTATCTCCTTTCAACTACGCAGACCAGACGAGGTTCTCTTTACTTGTCTTCACGTAGGCCAGAGTCAGACGACATATAGCTCCTTGCTCCCACAAGAGGACGCTCCAGTGTGTGGTGCTTGTGGCATACAGATCACTGCTCTGAAAATAAAACTGAGTCTAATAAAATGTGGTGCACAGAGGGCAGTGGCGGATGTGCCAACAGATCTGTCCTCTATTTTAAGTAACATTCAAATGAATGTGGTGAGTTTTAAGGTTCTGTGGTTTGTCTCGTGTTTCCAAAAATCTTAGGGAGATGTTTTTAATGTGTTAACTGGGTGATGATTAGTTCATCCGTGTTTCCTGTAGGTATTTAGCCAGTCACATTTCCTTGGACCCTTCTTTTAGCTCTTCTGTGGTTTCACTTCTGTTTGAATCTCAGGTACAGCACCTTTCACCCTCTCCGATGCATTAAGCCCTGTGACGTAGAGTGACTATGTGTGTCAACGTGAGTGAGGTGGGGGTGAGTGAATGAGTGTCATTTTATAGGTTGCCTCCTCACTGTGTGACACAAATTTGACATTTTATTAATATTTGTTTCTTCTAATATGTGTAACATCTCTGTTGAGTACCTGTAAGTATGCTTACCACTGAGAGCTGCTTGTTTGTTGTCCCTGACAGTCAATAGATTTTTGCTGGGTATACTTTGAGAGTCAGTCCAAACATTACACACATTCTGCACACTCCTTGAGCAAAATACTTCAATTTTTCGTCAGTTGCCTATGAGAAATGTCATCCGAAAGGGAGAACCAGTTCGAAATTTTTTCATAAGAATGACTGCGAATGTATATCAGAGGCAAAGGTATTCCCAGGTGTGCCTCAGAAAGGTATGATAAGACCGATTTGTTGTCTGTATACATCAATGATCTGGTGGTCGAGGGGGCGCAACAGTCTGCTGTTATTGCTGATGGTGCTGTGGAGTATTGGAAGGTGTCAAAGATGAGTGGCTGTAGGATGATGCAAAATGACAGACAAATTATCTGGTTGATGCAATGAATGGTAGTAGCTTCGGAATGAACAAAAATGTAAGTTAATGTGGATGAGCAGGAAGAGCAAACCTGTAATGTTCAGGCACAGCATTAGTAGTGTCCTGCTTCACAGGGTCACGTCATTTAATACTTTGGAGCCTGGGCACTTACAGGGATATTGGGCCTAGGAAACTGGCCATGTATGCCGTTATTTAAAGTGTTACTAGCTCATACACTGATGAACCAGAACACTGTGACCACCAACCTACTACAGATGTTCTTTGCCAGATGACGCTGCTATTGCCTGGATTGGTTCATGACTACTAGTCACACACATATAGTATCAGTGAGCGTGCTGTCCTTTGTGTAGAATGTGGAAGGCAGGCAATCTATTTCAGTTTGACAGAGGGCAGATTGTGATGGCCTGGAGCCTTGGCATGAGCATTTCGGAAAGTGCACGACTTGTTGGGTGTTCGAAGAATGCTGTGATGAGTGTCTTCAACACATGGTGAAACGAAGGTGAAACAGTGTCCAACTGTTGTAGGGTGGGATGCACATTCCTCATTACAGATGTCGGACCTCGTAGGCTGCATATGACTATAGGCATTGTGCATTGACACAGTAGCAGAGCATAGCATGGCAGCAGTTCTATTATGCCCTTGGGTAAGTCTTGTGGGCATCCATGGGTTCAGTAGAGCACGTGCAGGGCACCACGAGGCCAAGGAGTATCGTACACGTACACACTTACACCCCTTCATGACGAACCTGTTTCCCAACAGCAGTGGCATTTTTCAACAAGATAATGCGCCATGTCAGAAGACCAGGTGTGTGATGGAGTTGTTCAAGGGACACAGTGGCGAGTTGCAATTGATGTGCTGGTGCCCCAACTTGTCAGATCTGAACCCAGTTGAACACATCTGGGTCAAGTGGTGTCAGAGCTCGTCGCCCCGCACCTCAGGATTTATGAGAATTAGGTGGCGCGTGTGTGTGCAGGTGTGGTACCAACTCCCTCCACAACCTACTGAGGCCTTACTACTTTCATGCTGTGATGCGTCACCACTGGTGCCCGTGACAAAGGTGCACATACCAGCTATTACGTAGGCAGTCATAATGTTCTGTCTGATCATTATATGTAACTCGGGCATGGGTGTGTTTGTTTGTCCTTAGGTTAATTTAGGTTAAGTAGTGTGTAAGCTTAGGGACTGATGACCTTAGCAGTGAAGTCCCATAAGCTTTCACACACATTTGAACATTTTTCATGTATCTCCATGAGTAATACATACTAAAAATGGCCAATCTTGAAGGTTTATTTTTCATATTTACGTACAGTTCTTTGACAGATCCCAAATTTTAAAATAATGACAGAATGTGTAATTAGCCTCTCAAGAAAAAAAATTGTGTGGTTAGTTATTTAGTAAAGTTCTTCCTCTTGAGCTTCCAAAATGACTTACTCTCTCAACAAACATGATATATTTGTATCAGAATTTCAGCAAACCAAAATCTGACGAACGCACACAGAAAGACCATGCTCGAGTATAGGTAATAGCTACTGTCATGAATGTGTGAGCCAATATAATCGCACTGACGTAATTTTGTAATATAGTTGCAGCCCGAGTTATGTTCTTGTTTGGTCTCAAAGGTGTTAAATATGTGGGCATAATGTTGCAAGAGACATGAAATGGTTGAGCATGGGAGGATTGTGATAAGGAAGGTGAATGGTAGGCTTCAATTTAGTGGGAAAATTTTTGGAAATTGTGGTTGATCTGTATAGGAGACCGCATATAGGGCAGTGATGCGACCTGTTCTTGAATGCTGTTAGTGTTTGTGATCTGCACCAGGTTAAATTAAAAGAAGACATCGAAGCAGTTCAGAGGTGGGTTACTGGTTTATTACCTGTGGATTTGAACAACACATGAGTATTAAGCGGGTATTACACGATGATCCGCCGCGAACGGTACTGGTCTACCGTGACAGCCATCTAGCAGTAGAACGGGTGAAACTACAAAAATTAGCTGACACATTATCTGCACACCAGAATAGACAGCAGTTCTAAACTACCATCAATCCGTGCATGCGCACTTGATAGCAGTAATTCGCGCATGTGCAGAAGGGGGTACCACAGTGCTTTCTGCTTGTTATTTACATATCTTTCGGTGGCTAGTAGCTAATTTCATATTTTTGTGTTGGGGATTTTCTGCATTTTTTCAGTAAATAGGTTTTCATAAATGCCGAAAAAACATTTTTTGCCAGTAGACTTTCTTTTATCCTAGCTGATTGTGAAAACATTCTTTTAATTTCTTCATTATTATGGAAATGAAATGGAACACAGGCATTACGCATCTTAATTCAGGCATACAGTGAGGAAAGGTGCATGTATGATCCTCTGTATCATAATACGGTACATTGGCAATTGTTTCTTTCTGAGTAATAAGCATTTAACGTTACACGGTGATTTTCGATTTGTATCGTAATGCCTTGGCTTACGAAAGTTCATGTTTGATTTGATTGTATCTCTTGCTTTACTTCAGCATGCCAGAAAAGAAAAACTGGCAGTGATGGCAAGAAAATACGTGCAGTTTTGCCCAGTGCAACGGACGAGGACTGCAAAACTCTGAGTAGCACATTGCATTCCATTTTCCAAACTTGGAAAAATAATACAAGTGCACCTTTAAGTATTGGTCCTTTAAAGTGTTGCAGATTGCAGTGCATACACCCACAACTACTTCTGAAATGGTGGGCTGTGCTATTCTGTGGCTAAAAGACACACTTAAGATTCCCCATTTGCCAGGAAACATGATGTTACAACCACCTTGCAACATGACGGGGTGTACTGGTATTTTATCAGTGATCTAGTCTGGTATGATCACTAAACATATAAACATATGAATTAATTCTTACTTTCGAGAAGGTGAGATAGCCTCCCCCATTACTGTGTCACACTTGCTAATTCCATCTTCCACCACAGACAGCAGCTGCTCGATACAGGCCTTGTCCGTCTTCACGAAGTTCCGAAATTCTTGCAGATCTTCGGGCCTCAGTTCTTTCATAAGCAATGTAATCCCCTGCCTTTGTTCCTTTCTTTCAGCCTGGATCGAACTCAACAACATCTGTTTTCGTCGGCGTTCTGCCTTAATCCGAAGATTTACTGTCACTGCCAGCTCCCAAAACAGTGGGTCCTCCATGCGCAAAATGTAAATTTAGATATACATGTGCCTGTGTAACCAAGTGTAGTAATATAAAACTGTTGAGTCTGTAATTCAGGACTGTACTAACCTACATAACAGAATAACAATTGGGTAATAAATACTGGTAAAAAAAAAAAAATTCTTATTAAGTAGGAACCTTGAGATCACATAAATAATTTGAACAAATGACGTTCCAGTATGTCACATGGCACCTTTGTTTCGCGCAGTAGAATGAACAACTTTACAAGAGAGAAGACAGTTCTGATTGCATTTCGCACATTATTACCATCTATTGCACATGCACGCCAGGTATATCCCGCGTGGTGGTGTAATAAGTCTATGTGAACCAGCCTGTACTTACAGATAGGTATGCTTGGGGTGCTGGTGCATAGGTGTACAGTTTATGTGCATCGTGTAATAGGGGCTTTAGATATGCTTTGGGAACACTAAATCACTGGAGGGAAGGTGATGTTCTTTTCAGGGAACACTTTTAGAGATGTGGAATTTGACATTAATTGCAGAACTAATCTACTCCTGCCAGCATACATTTCGCCTAAGGACCATGTAGTTAAGATACAAGAAATTAGAGTTTATATGCAGGCAGATTCACTCATTTTCCCTTCACTCTATTTGCCAGTAAGAAGAAAGTTTCTTGCCCTGACAATAACAAGTTGTATTTTTGATAAAAATGCACAAATTTTGTGTCGCCACCCCTTGTAGGTCTGCACCTTTTGTACAGCATTTTTGCAGTGCAGAAATTCCGTTACTGAAGTGTGACTGGAAGATATGCAAACCTGTCCTGGGCAGGAATAACCACGTTGTTGGTCTAGAGGACTACAACCAGGGGATGCAGTTGTTTTGAGCTCGTCTGATTATTACTGGGTTCCTTAGATATTGTAAAAGGTGGTAGTCGCTATGTGCCAAATCTCTAATCTCCAATTGCCGTAACAGAAAAAGATCCTTTTATAAGTAAAGTGCACCTGCACTCAAAGCTGTTTGTCACCCAGTCTTTCTGCATGTTCCTGCCTCCATCTAATTGGTGGGTGAAACTTGTGTAGGAAACTTGTGTAATAGTTGTGAGTTATTGTTTTTCCCCTTTCAAGATACACTGAAAAAAGAAGCATCAATTTTGTGTTCTAGAAAACAGTACGCACAATGCTTCCAACACACAGTCTTAAATTTCTGGTACATGGCACATGGGTGCCACCTACTACCATGCTACTTCTTTTCTCACACGAAGCGATGTGTGTCGTCATTGTAGCAAATTATAAAGATAACTCAGTTGAAATTTTTTAATATGGTCTAAATACTACTGAATAATTTTTTGCACATCACATTCACATTCTGCAAACATGATACCCACCTTGAGTAAGATGTATTCTTCATGTTCAGCGTATTTTTTCTGGAATTCCTATGGCATCTCCTATTTCAAAAAACCTTTAACTGTTAATTGTGTAGTAGATTACTCTGCAATTTGTCGATATTTTTATATGTGATTGCAACTTCAGAATAATCTTCAGTAGACCATTTCTGAACTGTCATTAATGCGGTAGTGGACTTCTCATAATCTTGTACTAATTTCGGATGAATTTTTCGTGTGTATTACATTCTTTGAAACTTTTTTTCTGGTTAGGTACTCTGGGTTATTGTTTCAAATGAAACACACATGGCATGCTGACTAAAAAAAGTGATCAGGCCTGATATACGGAACTACTGAAACTTACTTTATTGTGCTGCGTAGAACAACCGCTATCATTTACATTATTCATTGTCAGTTCTGTGCCAGGCCAAGAAAGTTTCTTCCTGCACTCATAATAGGATACAATCACAGTTTGTGTTTCGAGAGGACTATTCTACTGAGATAGCTTGGCTCCCATTCAGATGCTGGTTCATTCAATACAATGGATAGGTAAGTTTTAGCCTGATGGTACTCTGTAATTCACACTTAAGTGCCTGGCAGAGGGTTCATCGAACCATTTTCATACAACTTCTCTACCATTCCACTCTCGAATGGCGCGTGGGAAAAAGGAACACCTAAATCTTTCCATTTGAGCTCTGATATCTCTTATTTTATTATGATGATAATTTCACCCTATGTACGTGGATGTCAACAAAATATTTACACATTCAGAAGAGAAAGTTGGTGATTGAAAGTTCGTAAATAGATCTTGCCACAAAGAAAACCGCTTTTGTTTCAGTGACTGCCACCCCAACTTGTGTATCGTATCAGTGACACTCTTACCCCTATGGTGAGATAACACGAAATGAGCTGTCCTTCTTTGCACTTTTTTGATGTCCTCCGTCAATCCCACCTGGCAAGGATCCCATATAGCGCAGCAATATTCCAACAGACAATGGACAAGTGTAATGTAGGCTGTCTCTTTAGTGGGTTTGTCGCATCTTCTAAGTGCTCTGTCAACAAAGCGCAGTCTTTGTTTCACCTTCCCCACAATATTATCTATGTGGTCTTTCCAATTTAAGTTGCTCGTAATTGTAATTCCTAGGTATTTAGTCGAATTGACAGCCCTTAGATTTGTGCGATTTATCGTATACCCAAAATTTATTAGATTTCTCTTAGTACCCATGTGGATGACCTACCACTTTTCTTTGTTTAGTGCTGACTGCCACTTTTCGCACCATACAGAAATTCTCTCTAGATCATTTTGTAATTGGAATTGGTCATCTGAAGATTTTACTTGATGGTAAATTAGTGTCATCTGCAAACATGTAGATCATTTGCATAAATCAGGAACAGCAGAGGGCCTATGGCACTATGCTGTGGAACGCCAGATATCACTTTTGTTCTACTCGATGATTTACCATCTATCACTACGAACTGTGACCTCTCTGAGAGGAAATCACGAATCCAGTCACACAACTGAGACAATACTCCATATGCATGCAATTTGATTAATAGTCGCTTGTGAGGAACGGTATCAAAAGCCTTTTGGAAGTCTAGGAATATGTAATTGATCTGAGATCCCCTGTCGACAGCACTCATTACTTCATGGGAATAAAGTGTTGCACAAGAATATTTTCTGAATCTGTGTTGGTTATGTATCAATAAGTTATTTTCTTCAAGTATATGCTCCAAAATCCTACTGCAAATTGATGTCAGTGATGTGGGTCTGTAATTCAATGGGTTACTCCTATTTTCTTTCTTGAATATTGGTGTGACCTGTGCTACTTTCCAGTCTTCAGGAACAGACCTTTTGTCGAGTGAGTGGTTGTATACAATTGCTAAGAAAGACGCTATTGTGTCTGCATACTCTGAGAGGAACCTGATTGGCACACCCTCTGGACCGGAAGACTTGCCTTTCTTAAGTGATTTGTTTCGCAACACCTAAGATATCTAGTTTTATGTCACTCATGCTAACAGCTGTTCTGGTTTCGAATTCTGGAATATTTACTTCATCTTCTTTCATGAAGGAATTACGGAAAACTGTATTTAGTAACTCCGCTGTAGTGGCACCATCATCGGTAATATTTCCATCACTATCGCGCAGTGACGGTATTGACTGTTTTTTGCCACTGGTGCACTTTACATATGACCAGAATCTCTTTGGGTTTTGTACCATATTTTGAGACAGACAATATTTCATTGTGGTCACTATTAAAAGCATCTTGCATTGACGGCTGCACTAAATTTCGAGCTTCTGTGAAACTTAGCCAGTCTTGGGGATTTTGCGTTCTTCTGAATTTGGCATGCTTTTTTTATTGTTTCTGCGAAAGTGTTCTGATGTGTTTTGTTTACCATGGTGGATCAATCCTGTGTCTCATTAACTTGTGCGATATGAATCTATCTATTGCTGTCGATACTGTATCTTTGAATTTGAACCATATCTGGCCTACACTTATATAATTAGCTTGGAAGGAATGGAGACACTCTCTTATGAAGGCATCAAGTGAATTTTTATTTGCTGTTTTAAATAGATATATTTTGCATTTATTTTTAGTGGTTTTGGTTGATAGGGTTTTGAGGCTCTCTACAATGACCTTGTGTTCACTAATCCCTGTATCCGTCATGACACTCTCTATTAGATCAGCGTTACTTGAGGTCAAGTTGTGTTTTTGCAACCATTTACAATTCATGTGGGCTCGTTAACTAATTGTTCAAAGTAATTCTCAGAGAAAGCATTTAGTACAATTTTGGAAGATGTTTTCTATCTACCACCGGCTTTGAACATGTATTATCGCCAACAAATCGAGGGTAGATTGAAGTCTCCACCAATTATAACTGTGTGAGTGGGGTACTCATTTGTAGTGAGATTCAAGTTTTCTTTGAACCGTTCAGCTATTATATCATCTGAGTTGGCTGGTCGGTAGAAGGAGCCAATTATTATTTTGGTATGGCTGTTGAGTATAACCTCTATCCATAGTAATTTGTAGGAACTACCTATTTCAACTTCACTACAAGATAAACTACTACCAACAGACACAAACACACTACCACCTACTTTATTTAATTCATCCTTTCTGAACATGGTTTGCGCCTCTATAAAAGTTTCAGCAGAATTTATCTCCAGCTTTAGCCAGCTTTCTGTTCCTATAACGATTTCAGTGTCGGTGCTTTCTATCAGCGCTTGAAGCTCTGGTACTTTTCCAACACAACACAGCTATGACAATTTACAACTACAATACCGCCTGTTGCTTGGTTGATTCTCGTCGTTTCTTTGCCCTGTACCCTTTGAGACTGGAGTCCTTTTTGATCTTTCCCAAAACTGTCTAACCTACAAAACTGCCCAGTCCATGCCACATAGCATCTGCTATCCGTGTAGCCACCTCTTGTGCGCAGTGGACACCTGACCTATTTAGCAGTCAAGGAATCTGCAGCCTACACGGTCAGATCCTCAACTCGGCTCTGTACCAAAGGTCCGCAATCGGCCCTGTCGATGATGCTGCAGATGGTGAGCTCTGCCTTCATCTCACTAGCAAGACTGGCCATCTTCACCAACTCAGATAGCCGCCGAAGACCAGAGAGAATCTCTTCCGATCCATAGCGACACACATCATTAGTGCCGACATGAGCCCTCACCTGCAGTTGGCTGCACCCTGTAGCCTTCATGGTTCGGAGGGACCCTTTCCACATCTTGGATGACTCCCCCCTGGTATGCACACTGAGTGCACATTGGCTTTCTTCCCATCCTTAGCTGCAATATCCCTAAGGGGCTTCATCACCCGCCTAACTTTGGAGCTCCCAATGACAAGTAATCACACCCTCTGTGATTGTCCGGACCTCTCAGGAAGACCGGCCACTGCTGCAACAGGCGAGGCCCTCCTTGCTGGCTCAGAAGTACTTTCAGCGATGGGTAGCACCTCAAACCTGTTACGGAGGTGTAAAGTTACAGCATTGCGGGCAGCACCAACTTCCACCCAGGGATTCGCGACCCCGCCATGGTTCGCCAATCACTGTCAGGCAAGTGTCGACCAGCAGGGACGTCCGAATCAGAGAGCGCAGTGGCATCAGATCCCAGGCGATGCTACAAGTTCTAGAGGCGCCAAGTGCTCGCCTCAGGTGTCCCAGTGCCACCGTGGCCCAGGGCAACTGCCTGGAGCCTGATGAACTTAGTTATGTAACAGTCTGCTCCACAAATAACAACTGAAGGCAGCAGCATTTTCTGTTTCCAAAATACTGTGAAGAACAGGTGATATGAGGCAGATTACTCTCATGTCATATTGAGTTTTTAAAATTTTGTCCATATTTCACTTCCATTTTTTATTCTTGCTGTTCGTACAGATGTGTAATACTTCCCTGTAAGTTGGGCAAATCATTGGTCACCCAGGCAAATCTTTCATGTAGATGTTTAGCTTTCTCATTCAACCTGATGTTGTTGTTTCACACACTCATTTAATATAACTTTTTATAACAGAAACAAACACCATTTGGATCACCAAATTTAATTACTGGCTACTGATTTCAATTTGTGGCACAGATCACCTTCAGATGTGTTGCCACCAAGTGCATTTTGTCAACAGTGGTGTAAAACTAACAAAAAGACAATATGTAGTGTCACTTTACAGTGCCAGACCTGAAGGCGCAGATTGAAACTGGTAGTTGGTAATAAAAATTATGATCCAAGTGTTGTCTATTATAAGAGATCAGGGCTCTTAGACAGGGTATCAGTTTGGATAAAACTTATTCTTATTCATAATTGGCTGACTGTAGTAGAGTTGAGTCAGCATAATAAAAAGTCCCTGACAATGAAAGTGGGCTGGGTGTCGTACCTTGGCGCGCATACCTCAGCCAGTCACATAACGTGATTTTGTAAACATCTTTATGGCAATGCCACAGTGTTTTTGCAGCAGTATTGGTTTCTCCTGCAGCCATTAGTGCTGTGCAGCTGAAAGCTGGTAACAGAACTGTTAGCAGTTACGGATCTTTTTATACCAACTCAACTAGAGTACTGTAGCTAGTACTTTCTTCAGTGTGAAAATTGGCCCTTAAATACATGGTGTAGCAGATCAGGCTCATACCACTTCCCTTCAACACATAGCATGTGAGTTTCTCTTTTACCGGTAATGCCTGTGGTGTGCATTCGCATTCGAGGTGTTCGGGAATTTTCATTACAAACTTCTAGAACTTGGTGAGGGATTGGGTATATAATATTTTGAATAGGGACCCATCTCTGGAAACTCAGCATCAGCCATGTGGGCAGATATTCTGGAACTGTCACATGATTGGGCCATACCTCCTCTGACTCTAGCAAACTGGTCCTACACCACATAATCTTCCTACAAAAGGTGTTGGACTCATTCATGGAAGCTGTGCCACTGAATGTCCATTGGGATATGTGGTTCAGCACGGTGGTGTACCATCTTACTTCTCATAAGTGGTTTGAAGATATTTCAGCAGATGATATGGTGATAGATGGATAGGCTGAGGTGGTCCACAATCCCTGGATTTAACTCCTATGGACCACTGTTTGCGGTGTAGTATGCAAAGTTTAATTTGCGAGACTACATGGAGCTGCTGTTGTAGTGCATCAGTACTGTTCTGCGCTTACTATGTTGGGTTCTTTTTTACTTTTGAATAATGTAAACACACAAGGTTAATACAGAGAAATGTGCTTAATTGATAAATGGATGTTTGGTTATGTTTCCTTTTGAATTGGTAGCTAATAATTGTACTGTGTCATGCCTAATTCAGTTTCTCAAGCAGAAGCAGAAGTGGATGCGTTAAGGCCAGTTCACACCGGCCACCCTGGCACAGCACCATCATGTCAAGTTATATTAACACTGTTCATCACATCACGGAACGTAAAGTCAGTTCAAATCACATGATCTCAATTCACATGGCTGTCCTCGCCTTACTTTCTGCGGGAATTGTGATTTTCGCAATTTTCAAGTGTTTTTGCATGTGAAGTGCACATACACAATGCTTGAGGTTATATACGTGTATGCTGGAGTCCACATTTGTACCAAAATGACATTTGTTGGACTTAAATGGTTTGCAGCTTACAAGTATAGCTTGTAGATTAGAGAAGGAAGACACAAGTAAAAAAAAAAGTTTGGATCCAAAAAAGTCAGGAAGCTGTACAGAAGGGGATTTTTTCATTTGTTACATCAAATTGCAACTAGAATTATGAAAAGGAAATAGTGTTATGAGCTGCCATCACATCCTGTGAAAAATTGGGTTTGTTTTAGTTGGCAGTCCAGTGTAATGTTGCAGTGTCTGTGACATTTCTTAAAGATATGGACTGAAACCTTTTTTCAAATGCCTGACAACATATAAATAAGTTACACTTGCTAATCTGTCTGTTTCGACCGACAGTACTTCTTTTGCATATAGTTGCAGCCATACTGCATTCCATTTCATTGTAAGATATTAAATACAGTACTGGTATGTTCAAAAATCCAGTTTATAAATGTAGTAGATGGGAAGTAATTTAGTACGCTCACATCATTCATACTGCTGCCTCACTGTTTCAATTAAGCTTTCGTCATTTATGGCAAATTCTAACCAAAGAAATAACGAAATGAAATAGTTCATAACAAATAACATAAATAAGGAACAAACACACAACTAATATCAACCACAGAAAGATGACAAAGCAAAATATGATGTGCTCATGTCAGTGGATCGGGTGGAAGTGTGCTTGGGGGTCATGTGGTCAACAACTGACAGATGACGTCAAAAGTCAAAACTTTCTTCCCAGTGTACCTTGATGACAACATGAATTACCCTTTAAGCATCTGAACTGAATTGAAACTGTCGTAGCATGGAAATGGTACATTTCTGGACATGGGTTCCTATGCAAAATATTTTGTACTCACTCCACTGTACAAGTCCTAGAAGTATGAATGGGAACTTCTGAACTCCTTGTGTATTCTTAATTCAGTGCATAGTACAAGCAAATGGTCACAGGTGGTACCACTTTTAACTACTTACGATGCGCGGGCCCTCGACTGCGTTTTTCTTTTTCTCGGTCGTAGCAATATGGGTGGACCTTCCTCCTAAAGGAAGCCCTTGTTCTTAGCTCTCTTCCCTTCCATCGATTGTGCTTAATGTGTAGTCGCTTTAAACTCCTTCTTCATCTCAGTGTTCTGACATGGGCGTGTGTGACCTTAGTTGTTTTTGCGCCCTAGAACAAAACAAAGCAGCAGCTGCAGCCACACATCAATTGGAACTCCCTACTGTGTTGCTCAAACCTCTCCATCACACTCCTGGCCTTGTGATGGGGCGCATTATCTTATTTCCGGACGGTAGGGGCATTTTTCAACATGATCATCATGAAGGGGGTGTACGTGGTCTGCAACCAATGTACCATATATTCCTTAGCCATCATGGTGCCTTGCTAGTGCACCACTGGACCCATGAATGAATGCCCACGTGAATGTCTCCCAAATCATAATAGAGATGCCACCATCTTGCCTCCATCCTACAGTACAGGGATCAAGGAGCTGTTCCCTGGAAGATGATGGATTTGCGCCTCCCATTGGCTTGAAGAGGAAGGTATTGGGATTCATCAGACCATGCAATGCTCTGCCACTGTGCCAACGTGCAGTGCCGATGATCACATGCCCATTTCAGTCTTAGTTGCTGATGTGGTATTAAACAGAGTGACAGATTTCAAGCTTCCAAACGGAGAAGAATTGAAGAAACTGGAAAGAATGTACATGTACTAAATATGTGGCAACAGTAGGAGGAGTTGAAGTGTACAATGTTATGCTTCTTTCTACTCTTTCTGCAAAGAAACTTGTATGAAAGTTTAGCAGATATAACAGGAAAAGAAAAACAGGAATAACAGTGTGAAGTCCACAGTTGATAATGTTGTATAATAAACACATGAGAGGTGTAGCTTTATTAGTCAGTGTGAGACCAGACAGAAAATAATTAGAAGCTGCATTTAAATGAAACCCAGTCACTAGTGTAAAGTAATGGTAACAATTTTATTAACTCAAAAATGTAGCTATACACAGTACACATACTCAAAGACAGTCACCAAAACTGTTAGCACATTTATCCCATTGCGACACTAGCCGGTCGATTCCATCTTTGAAGTCGGCTCCATGCCTGGGCCCAGTCACACACTTTGTAGTCCACTGAGAATCGATGTCTGTGAACAGCTTGTTTTAGAGGTCCAAGCACATGAGTCACATGGTGAAAGGTCAGGTCTGTATGGTGGATGTTCCAGCATTTCCCACCAAAGCTGCTGCAATGTCATCTTCACGGTGTTGGCCGTGCGTGGGCGGGCATTATCATGCAGGAGGATAATGCCATTGGACAACATGCCTTGACATTTCGACTTGATGGCTCTTCTAAGGTTCTACAAAGTGGCTTGATAACGCTGGCCAGTGGGCCTGTGTGGTCAAACAAGGATATCATTACCTTACCAGAACTGTTGTGCACAGCCTTTGATTTCTTTGAAGGTGGCAAAGTCGCAAGTTCCCACTGCTTGCTCTGTTGTTTGCTTTCCAGTTCAAAACGTTCCTCGTAATAATGTTGCAGGTGACTCAAAGACAGTAACATTCGAGTATTATGCAGTTTGGCAGTCAATTGGTGGGGAACCCGCTGTGCACAGATCTTTCGAAAGTTCAAGTGTTGATGCAGTATGGTGTGGTCAGTGCAAATACCCAGTAACCGATGTATCTCGTTCACAGTGATTGTGCGGTTGTCCAAGACTAAAGCATTCCCTTCCGCAACCATCTCGGGTGTGATGACACGATGAGCTTGTCCAGGATGAGCATCATCCTCCAGTGACTCGTGCCTTCAAGGAACTGTTTGCGCCATTGAATGACTGAAACTGTACTCACTGTACACAGCCTTCATCCATCAATACATTTCACGGCCTCCAACTCTGTCCACTGCCAAAAACTGAATCACTCCTCGTTGTTTCTACTTACTCGCCTGTGCGTTCAATAGTGGAGGATAACTTGTGTGACCACTTCCTCTTCGGCGTGAAACCACTATGCAACATCAAACGATGTGCACACATCAGTCTCTCTTCCAATAGATGGTGTCACCATACCCGCAGTTACGTGGTGCCACCTTATGTGTAAGGCAAAGGTAGATGCATTGTCCAGGTTTCATTTGAATGAACCTCATATATCTCAGAAGTGGTATCTTAGAATAGTCTACAATCTCCTAGATGTGGGCATAGTAAAGGTGTGGATTTTGTACAAAAGAGGAGCAGAGCATGAAGGGAATCACGAGGAGATAAAGCGAAGCAAATTTTGTGCAGAGGTTGCTGAATGCATGTACCAGACTGGTACCACTGCACTGAAACGTGGGAGATCAATCAATGAAGTGGAGCAACAAATCCAACCAAAGAAGGGTAGCCCCCAGGGGGCTTGCCTTTCTTTTGTGGGTTCACGCTTGGCTACCACGGGGCTCCAGCCTGCGCAGCATCTTACTCCTTCCGCACTGCATGTCTATCCTCTTGCCATTATTTTCACCTTCTTTGGGGAATGTGTCTGATGTTATTGGAAATGAGTTCTGCATTTTCAATATCAAGTATCAGAACAGTCTCTCCACTGTTTATCATTCCTTTTTTCTTTCTTTGTTCTCCTCCTCCTATTCTTCCTCTACTTTGGCGTTTGAGGTTCCTCTTTCTCTTCTTCCTCCCTGTGCGCTCCCGAAGGACAGCCCATGCATCTGACATGTGAACGGGTGACTGGGTAATGTGTAATTCCCAGCCCTGGGTTTGCACGTACCACTTGGTATGGGCCAGACCCAGGGAGGGGTGATTGCCGTGAGCTGCCTTCCCAAATTGCCGATTGGTCCCTCTGTCAGGTGTTTGGGAGGTGTGACCTGAAATGTGAACTATCACATAACACGGGTGCATCTCCCTCCGATAGGGGCCACCAGTTGGAAGGAGCGTGCCATCGGAGACACTGGCAATGATGGGGGATTTTCTTGCAATGAGCCAATCATGTTCACAGTCAACGTCTACTAAACATAATGAGGCTAACGATTGAAAGACCCTCCCCACTGCACCATGGCCCAGTGAAATCCTGCTCTCATTTACACAATGGTACTTTGCTTTTGGAGACAACACCACATGAAGAATTCAGCATTCTATGGGCCTTGACATGAACACGATAGCCTTGGAGGAGCGAAGCTTCAAGGAGTTGTTTTACCTGAGAATCAGAAGTTATTTACACTAAGCTGCTCGATGGTCTGACTGAGGCAGAAATCCAAACATACCTCTCTGAGCAGGGTGTCATTGCAGATCATAGGGTGATGAAATATGTAGATACAATCTTAGTGCCCACGCACACTCTTTTTCTCCCTTTTGATAGAGTGGTTCTTCCATCAAAGATCAAAGCAGACCAAGAAGTAATCAGTCAGACTGTACATTCTGAACCCGATGTGCTTCTGCCAGTGTCAATGTTACAACTGCACTCGAATTTCCTGTTTATGCCTGTCCAAATTTGTAACATGGAGTAGGGCTGCTCATGAGGGTGATTGTCCGCCCCCTCCCCACTGTACCTATTGCAGTGGCGACCATGCCGCCTCCTCCCAAGTTTGTCCCATGTATTTTGATGAGCAGTGATCCAGGAGATCCGGGTGAAGGAAAAAGTGCCTTACCTGTTTGCACGCAAGTCGTTAGCTAGTCAGAAACCCTGCATTCTACCATCTGTCACTTACAGTACTGTTCTTGCTACATCTCGCTCTACAAAGGACATGGCCATGCAGACATGCAATCTCAGATTCAGCAATGCAGTTGTAAAATCGCCCAGTATCATGGTAGCATCCATATCTCCTCCTCCAGCTGTGCAACAAGTCACCAACTTTCGCCTCGTGGGCAGAAAGGACAGAAGGAATGGAATACTCCTGCAAAGACTTCCTATGTCACTCCAGTCAACAGACATCGGAGTCTTTCTCTGCCAGACATAAAGGCTCCAAGAAATCAAACAAGGGCAAACGGTCTTCATCTTCGCCGACTCTGAGCTCCTCTTCGATGCTGTCGTCACGTGATACCATCTGCTGGCTGACCTCTGTGTCGCTGGTGCACACCGCCAACAGTTTTTCTGCCCTGGACTCCGTAGACAGACAGAAGGAGAATGCCAACTCCTCTGTTGACCTTGTGGAGCAGGATCCTCCCGCCTCTGTGTCCTGTAGCAGTGACTTCAATGGAACGTTCGCAGCCTTCGATTCAACAAAGAGGACTTCTGGCTGCTCTTGGAATCCCAGCATCCACATGTTCTCTGCCTCCAGGAAACAAAATTGCTTCCTCACGACCGCTTTGAGCTCACACATTTCTTCCCAGTCCGCTTTGACCTCCCCCCTCCCCCCGAGGTTGATATTCCATCTCAGGGAGAGTGATGCTGCTCATCCAGGGTGATATTCATAATCAACCAGTCTCCCTGACTACCCAGCTGAAAGCTGTTGTATTCCACATTTTGCTTCCTTACTTGATCTTTTCCCTTTGTATCATTTACATCATTTTGTCATTTGGTGTCGGCAGAGCAGACCTCCTCCGCCTTATTGGGCAACTCCCTCACCCCTCTCTGCTCCTTGGTTACCGTAATGCGCACCATCCCCCTTGGGGTTCTCCCAGTCTCTCAGAACCTGTCGGAGAGGTTCCCTCTTGGCTGACCTCAATCAACTTAACCTCATATGCCTTTACATGGGAGCACCCATGTTCATTTCAGACTTCACACACACCTATTCTCATTTGGACTTACACTTTTGCACAGCCCAGCTTGCCCATTGTCTCGAGTGGTCCATTCTCTGACACGTACTCGAGTGACAATTTCCCATGTGCTATTGATTTCCTGACTCCTACCCCACCTACTAACATTTCCCCGGTTGTGATGACCAGGTAAAATATCTTACAAACATTATCCTTACCACCGCAGAATGTTCCATTCCTTGCACTTCCTCGTTACTGCACAGTGTCCTGGTCCCTTGGTGGCCTGAGGCACACCGCGATGCAATTTGCACGTAGAGATACGCTCTCTGTATTTTTAACCATCGTCCTTCGGAGGCAAACTGCATTTGTTTAAACAGATGCATACGTATTGTCATCACGTTCTTCAGGATTGCAAAAAAGCTTGCTGGATTTCGTTTACCAGTTCTTTTAACATTTCCACTCCCTCTTCTGTTGTGTGGCCAACCTCAGATGGCTGTCTTGGATCAAGGTCCATTCCCCAATTTCTGGCCTGACAGTAGCAGATGTTGTCATAGTGGACCGTATTTCTATCTCCAACATCATGGGCCACTTTTTTGCGGGGGTTTTGAGCTCCACCCACTATCACCCTGCTTTCCTCCATCGGAAATGAGCAGAGGCGGCTTGGGCGATACCCTTCTGTTATGAGAATCGTGAGTGCTACAATGCCGCCTTTACTATGAGGGAGTTAGATCATGTTCTTCCTTCATCCCAGTCCTCCACCACAGAGCTGAACAATGTTCAAATTCAGATGTTTCAGCACTTTCCTCTTGTGAGCAAGCACTTCCTGCTTCATGTGTACAACCTCATTTGGGCAGAGTGCACATTTCCCAGATGCTGGCTTGAAGCCACTGCCAGTGAGGGCAAAGGCCTTCCTTCTTGCTACCTCCCCATTTCTCTCAAGAGCTGTGTTCACAAGGTGATGGAACATATGATTTATGTCTGGCTGGTATGGTGGCTTGAGTTTCATAATTTACTGACCACTCCACAGTGTGGATTTTGAACCCGCTGTTCTGCAGTTGACCATCTCGTCACTTTGTCAACCCATGTCATGAATGGTTTTCTGCGTAAATACCAGACGGTGGCCGTGTTGAGATTTGCAGAAAGCCTAGGACACCTGCTGGAGGCCTGGTACCCTCCATACTCTCTATACATGGGGCTTCTGTAGCCGCATGCCCCATCTCCTTCAGGAATTTTCAAAAGACAGTGTTTGCAAGGTACATGTGGGTTCTGCCTTGTCAGACACCTTCATCCAGGAAAACTTTGTGCATCAGGGTTCAGTCCTGACTGTCATCCTCTTTGCTGTCACCATTAACCTCTCCCAGCAGCTTGGACAATCTTCTTTTGGCCCTCTCACCATGAGATCATTTTAGCTGCATTGCGTATTGGTCAATGTCTTTTTAGCCACCGCTATTTGTTAAATGCTGATCCCCCACCACTTCGTGTTCATTGCACTCAACCATTGATTGTTTGACGTTTCCTGATGGAATGCCCTTTTGTTTTTTTAACACCTACATTCTGATTTATGTTTTCCTTCTGGGTTATCAACCATTTTAGCGAATGACGCACGGACTCACGACTGCATTTCACTTTTTATCTGTCGTAGCAATATGGCGAAGGCCATGTCATCTTTAGTTCATGACCACCATTTCTCTATGGTGTATGTTATGGGCCTTTCTCCAAGTCCCTGTTTTTAGCTGTCCTTTGTTCCGTCACTTTGGCATAACGTGTTGTTATCTTTTCTCGGTGTTCTACAGTTCTGACATTGGTGCATATGACCCTAGTTGTCTTTGCACTCTAAAACAAATCAAATCAAAATAGAAAAGTAGGGCACCAAAAGCTCATGTGCCACCAAAAGGTTGTAAGACAGGACCTAGTGAGTCACTTGCAGATTTCCTGTATGTAATGGATTTACCTGGGTTCATTGTGAGAAGTGTGTAGTTTATATTGTGCTTCAAAATATTAAAAATTCCATTAAGGCATTTTGTATGTAATAGGATGACATTATTAGGCCCAGAATGAGTTGAAAAATTTTGAATTCTGTGTCATATTTAATTTTTTTTTTATTAATATCCTGAAACTTGGTACTTCATTTTTTTTTTTTTTTTTTTTTTTTTAAATATCAGATAAGAAGCCTGTGCGTGTGTCTCTGGACAACGTTCATTCTTGCACTGGAGCTTCATTACCTAGAGCCAGCTGGTGCAAGACTGTCACTTTGGCATGTCAGTTAACTGATAAATGCATTATGTAGCTTATCAGCTACAAACCATTAATTTGTAACTAACAGCCGCAAATTTCAAAATAATTTTTTTAATTTTTTTCCTGGCATTTATCACACTTAAATACAGCCATGGAAACTATTTCAATAAAAATAAAAAATATCATGTGTTTAAAGGTTAAAAATACAGACACGGCCAGACCATAAAATTTATATATGTACCTTATATCGAGTACTGTGGAACTGCATCATTATTCTTGTGAGCAAAATGCAATAGGGTATTGAGAATCCAAGATTTCTGCATCTACATCTGCATACCTATGCCTCATACTACTGTGAAGTGCATGGCAGAGGGTACTTTGCACAGTATCTTGTGTTAGGTTTTCTCCTGATTGCAGTTACGTATGGAGTGAAAGAATACTGAATGCTTAAATGCCTCCATGTGTACTGTAAATAGTCTAACATTGTCTTCAGTGTTACTACAGGAGCTACATGTAGGAGGCGAAGAATGTTTCTAGATTACTCACTAATACTGGTTCATGTACTTTCATAAGTTGACTTTTGCGGGATAATTTGTGTCTGTCTTCAGAAGATGACTGCTCTCATCAATCAAGCAAACCTGTGACCATTTGTACCATCCTTCTCTGTATACATTCAGAATCTGCTGAACAAATGGTTTGGTCCCTCATACTTCAGCAAATATCTAAGATTGGCCACACAGGTGAATTGGAGTCGTCCACATGTGATGAAACCTATACAATTGTTCCATTTCGTATCCCTACAAATTGTTATTGTTTCATTTTACTGATTGTAATATTGAATCATTGATAATGTAGTAATAAGGTATTACATTTTTTTTTTTTTTTTTTTTTCATTTTGGTATATGAAGAGTTTTACCTTTCTGTACATCAAATCCAGATACCAGTCTTTGCATCACTTTGATTTTTTTTTCCACATTTGATTGATTAGTTCTGCAAATATTTCCTGACAATAATTAATTCATTATTGATAAGTGTTGTCTATGAAAAATCCAAGGTTGCTATTAGTACTGTCAGTCAGCTCATTGACATAAAACAAGAATGACAAGGGTTCAAACACACTACTCTGGTGCAAGCCAGAAGGTGCTTTTACTTGGGTTGATGAGTCTCCATCCAAAATTCTATACTTCTTTTGTCTGATGCACCAGTTTATCAAATGATTGAATGCTCTTACAATTGTTTCTTTTTAGTAAAGTCACCTTCCTGAGCTCTGTAAACATTATCATGGAAATGTGTACCATTAGCAGGCAGGTAATAAATTTCTCTGTTTCATTTTAAGTATTTGAGTCAGATTTGCTTGAATCAAAATTGCTGACCTATAGAATGTGGAGACACATTTCCTATTTACACAGGTGTCAAAGGGTCTTAACTATCTCATGCCACTAGTGTCAGTGGTGTTGGAAAAATGGAAATGCATTGGGAGGGTAGAGGCAGATGGAAACACTGTCTTTGCTTGCTCCAGCATTAGTAACTGATGTAGCTCTTGAACATCTGTCTACTGTTTGACTCCTCATCTGTATGTTAATAGTTAATCTTCTCTCACAACCATAGTAAATGGAATAATAAAATGTACCCTCTTCCATTCACATCACAGTGGTTTGCAGAGCATAGATGTAGATGTGTTGCAGTATTTATGATGTGATTTATACTTGAATTTTGTTGATTTACATTTATTCAAGTGCTGAACTTTATTTTCTTTCAGGATGAAAAAAGTAAAGGAAAATATGATGAATCGTCAGATTCGGATGAGTCTCCAAGGAAGAGGAGATGCTGTGATAATACAGGTAAGGTGTTTACATCCCAATGGAACGACTTTATTGTGAGAATTCTGTGAAATGCGGTCTTCCATACTCAGCAAGTAGGAAGTGATTCTCTACTACATACATGGCACTTGCCACCCTCTTGATAATTCATACTGCTATTTCAGGAGAAAACAAATGAAAATATTGTACAAGGTCCATATTGGGCATTGCTTTTAGAGGCTGTCTGCCTTCTTGGAATCAGAGGTCAATATAAGTGAAAATGAATTGCTGAATTTTCTACAACATAAAAACTGACTTTCATGTTTGGCATTTATTTAATACTTTAATCACCTTCATTTGATTATATGTTTGCTGGTGGCTACTTGACACTACTTTTTGTGTTGATCTACCCATTAATAACACTATCTACACTCTACATCTACATTCTGCAAACCACTGTGAAGTTCATGGCATTGGGTACATCCCACTGTATCAGTTATCATGGTTTTTTTCCCTGTTCCATTCATGTATGGGGTCCATGCATTCTGTAATTAATCTAACCTCCTTACAATCCCTGTGGGAGTGATATATATAGGAGATTGTTGCAGGTTTTTAGTGGCGTCATTTGAATCCGGTTCCTTATACGTTGTAAGTAGTCTTCCTTGGGATAATTTATATTCATCTTCAAGAGTCTGCTAGCTCAGTTCCTTCAGCATCTCTGTGACACTCTCCCATGGATCAAACAAACCTGTGACCATTTGTGCCACCCTTCTCTGTATATTTTCAGTATCACCTGTTGGTCCTATTTGATATGGGTCCCATATACTTCAGTAATACTCTTAGATGGGTTACAGAAGTAATTAGCAAGCCATCTCCTTCATAGACTGATTGCATTTCCCTAGTATACAACCAATAAATTGAAGTCTGCTACCAGATTTACAAATGACAGAAATTCTGACTTATTGGTGTGATAGTCATGGGATATTAAGTTTTTCGTTTTGTGAAGTGCACAGTTCTTCATTTGTCAACATTTAAAACAAGATGTCATTCTTCGCACCCGTTTTAAATCTTACTAAGATCTAACTGAACATTAGTGTCACTTCTGTCACACTGTACTTCATTATGCTAAGGTGACAAAAGTCATGGGATATATATATATATATATATATATTTATTTTGCGGTAGTATTGTATATGCAAGGTAAAAAGGCCAGTGCATTGGCAGAGCTGTCATTTGTACTCAGGCGATTCATGTGAAATGATATCAAACATGATTCCCCATACGACGGGAATTAAAAGACTTTGGACACAGAAAAGTAGTTTGAGGTAGATGTATGGGACATTCCATTTTGGAAATCATTAAGGAATTCAGTATTAAAATATCCACAGTGTCAAGAGTGTGCCAAAAATACCAAATTTCAGGCCTTACTTCTCACCACAGACATTGCAGTGGCCAATGGCCTTCACTTAATGACAGAGCACAACAGTGTTTGGATAGAGTTGTCGATGCTTGCAGACAAGCAATACAGCATGAAATAACCACAGAAATCAATGTGGGATGTATAATGAATACATCCATTAGGACAGTACAGAGAAATTGGGCATTAACAGCCTATGCCAGCAGGTGACTGGCAAGAGTGCCTTTGCTAACAGCAAGGCATGTTCTGCAGCACCCCTTCTGGGCATGTGACCGTATCAGTTGGACACTAGGCGACTAGAAAACCGTGGCCTGGTTGGAGGAGTCCAGAATTCAGTTAGTAAGAGCTTATAATACGATAGGGTGTGGCAGAGACCACACAAAGCCATGGATCAAAGTTGTCAACTAGGCACTGTGCAAGCTGGAGATGGCTACATGATGGCGTGGGCTCTGCTTACGTAAAGTGGACTGGGTTCCTGATCCAACTGAACTGATGGACCGGAAATGGTTTAGTTTGGCTACTTGGACAGCCATTCATGGACTCAGGTTCCCAAACAGTGATAGAGATCTTTGGTGTGACGTCAGAAGCGAGTGACTGCGTGTGAGATCGCTCTCTAAATTTTCGTATAATTTTAGGTTTCAGCTACATATTTTAACTGGTTTTGTGATAATATTTACTATATAAGTGACGTATTAGTGGTTTCTTCATTCACCTCTGCCTTTCTTGTGTTGTGACCTGATATTTGTGAGTGTTTCGTATCGAGCAACTTAACCTCTTGCCTGTGTTTACATTCCGCGCTGACCAGTTGCAGCTGTAGTGGCGCATCGAAAGCTAAGTACTAATTAATTGTTTGTGTATATTGGTTTATTTAGAAACTTAAGTAGTCTTCAACTGGTGTTCTTGGTGTTTTCTGGTGAAATAATTTCAGAAGAACCTTTTAGGAACTGTTTTCAGCTTCGTTACTGTGTCATTAGACGTTTGATTCTCTTTCTGTATTAGTCTTTTGTTGTTTTCACATTTGTTGTTTATTAATACTGTTAATAATAATAGTTACTTCCCTTGTAGAGTAAGTTTGTGATTATTATAGTCAGGTTTTTAACATCTTCTTATTGTAGTAGTGGAACTTAGAAAAAGTAAAATTTTACCATGAGTGAGAAGTGTGGGCTTTGCCGTAGGTTCGTGAGTAGTGGATTGCGGTGTGAGACTTGTTCGAAGTATTTTCACTGGGGGGGGAATGCAGTGGGGAAGCCAGTGGGCATTCTGGTGAGATCCTCTCTTGGAACTGCAGGTTATGTAGCAAGTTGGTAGAGGAGCAGGAGCGTAAGATCTGTGCCCTTCAGGTGCAGTTGAAAAACGCACAGGAGGAGCTAGATAGGATGAGGAGGGAGAAGGGGGTTGGGGAATGGGAGCTGGCTGTTGGCAAGAGATCTGCTAGGAGAAGATGATTTTCAGATAGTTTTACTATTGGTGTTTACAATAAATATGACCAACTGTCAGAGTCTAGTGGAGAGGAATCTCTAGTAGCTGTAGATGTAGGAAGTATGCAGCAGACCTCAGTAGTTACTGTGCCTAGAACGGTTGCAAAGTCGAAGAGGAAGAAGAAGGTTCTGCTGTTAGGTAGTTCTCATGGCAGAGGTGTAGGCCAGCAGTTGCAGGAAGTGCTGGGGAGTGAGTACCAGGTCACCAGCATTGTGAAGCCTAATGCAGGGTTGGCTCAGGTGACTGTTAACATAGGGGGGGTTGATGAATACACTAAGCAGATTCAGAAGGATGTAGGTTGCAGTAGGTACTGGGAGATGAAGCAGCTTGCACAGAATAGAGTAGCATGGAGATCTGCAACAAACCAGTCTCAGGACTGAAGACAACAACAACAACAACAACAACAACAACATTAAGTGATTACTGGCTGCAAGCCTGAAATTGGTTTGAACATTATTCTCCTAGAAAATTTTAAAACTCGCTTCTGAAAGTTTGCCAGATTTTTGGTTCACCCTGTACATGTAATAGTAGGAATATGAAATCCTCTTCTTCTTCTTCTTCTTCTTCAGTGCATATGTCTTCTTTTTTCTTCTTTCTTCTACAGTGTATCTGCCTTATGACAGCTTTCAACTGCAGTCTATTCATGTCCTCTTCTGAACATCTTCCTCCGTTTGTTTGTATGTCTGTCCTCTTGTAATGGCTTCCATTTGTGTGTCTCTGCATGGCAGAAATGGCACAGAAAGTAAACAGTGGTTTACAGTGAAAACCAAAAAGTTTTATTGCACAATGTTAACAGGACTGTGACATGTGACATCGCAGTGTTGAAGGTTCTTCCAGATCTGGTTTGGATCTGGCATGGTGCTGTGTATAAGGCACATCTGGCACTTGGTAATGCAGAGCGAGGTGCGACTGTTGCCTGGCAAGGCTTGCATGTTGGTAGCCTGGCTTGGTGTGTTGGTAGCCACCCAATTATCCCACTACAGCATCGGCAGGCGTTGGTAACTGGTGGAAGTGACAGATCGAAGGAGGACAGCCCATGAGGACATAGTGATACCAATGGACCAATGAGACAGACATAGAGGTGCCCACTGGTGGGCTGGAGGTGGCTGATGTGATTGACAAAAGTGCGAGAACCATCTGCCTGCTCGTGGCCTCACCCTGGCTTATTAAGTGTGGCTAACTGACATGTGCATAGTAACGTGGCTGTGATTGCTGTGCTGCCACAGATGGTTCATGTGCAGATATGTGTAGTCACGTGATTGCAGATGAAGAAAGTAGGTCTGTGATCACTGTGCTGTTATTGGCAACGTGTGTGCAGCAGCTTAGTAGGGAACTGGTGCCTCTGACAAAACACCTGCAACCCAGCTATTAGACAACCCACTGGATGGATCCCCCCAGGGGGTTCACAACTCTTTTGTGGACACGTGCGTAGCGAGCACGGGACCCCGAGCTAATGTGGCCCTCCTTCCTTTCCGGGCTGCATACCTTCCCTTCCCTTTCCGCATCCCTCCCCGTCCCCCATCTTCGCCCCCCCCCCCTCTCCTCTGGCTCTTTCCTTCCCTTTCTCCCCCTCTGGGATTATGGTTTGTGCCTACGTCCGGAGACGGACGCTCGAAACTGTTCCAAATTCCTTGCTTTCTACACTTGCAAGTCCTCGTCCTTCCTCTGTCCTTCTCCTTTCCTTCCCTCTTCTCCTTGCCCTTTTCTCCGCTGCGGCGTTTGAGACCCCCTCTTCTTTCCTTTCCCTTTCTCTTTTTTCCTCCCTGTGCGTGTCTGAAGGCCGACCCACGCACTTCCAAGCGTAGCCGGTGACGGGGTAACGCGTAATTCCCCGCCCCGGGTAGACAGGTAGGACACGTACGTACCCCCTCGTAACGGCCAGGCCCAGGGAGGGGTGATTACCCGAGCTGATACCTTCCGAAAGTGCCAATTGGTCCCTCCGTCCGTTTGTCGGGAGGTGTGACCTGAGGTGTGAACAATCACCTAAGGCGGGTGTGCCCTCGGTGAGGGCCCCCACAAGGGAGGAGCGCGCCATCGGAGACGCCGGTAATCATGGGGGATTCTTCCGCAATGGTTTCCTCACCTTCCACTATGTCTGCTCACAATCGTAAGTTTACTGAGTCTCAGCCACAGACGGTTCTTCCATCGTTGCCACAGTTCCTTGTTGTTTCTCGGTCTGACGAAGGTCACGACTTTTCCACGGTCAACCCTTTCATTATTCAGAAAGTTGTCGATGCAATTGCGGGTCCTGTAAAGTCTTGTTCCAGATTACGGAATGGCACCCTGTTGTTAGAAACACACAGTGCCCTCCAGGCTCAAAAATTGCTGCGTACTTCTCTGCTCCACACCTTCCCTGTCCGGGTGGAACCGCACCGTACATTAAATTCCTCGCGTGGAGTCGTTTATACACGCTCCCTCGATTGATTGTCTGACGAAGAAATTCAGCACTACCTGTCTGACCAGGGTGTAACGGCTGTTCATAGAGTTATGAAAAGGGTTGACATGAACATCATTCCAACCCGCACTGTCTTCTTGACATTTGACAAAGTTCAACTCCCATCAAAAATCAAAGCAGGCTATGAGATAATTTCCGTTCGCCCTTATGTCCCAAACCCTACGCGTTGCTATCGATGTCAGCGGTTCAATCACACCAGCCAGTCCTGTTCCAATCCCGCCAAATGCGTTACGTGTGGCAAGGATGCCCATGAGGGTGCTTGTCCACCTCCATCCCCTCGCTGCATCAACTGTATGGGTGACCACGCTGCTTCCTCTCGAGATTGCTCCGTTTTTAAGGACGAAAAGCTCATCCAGGAAATAAGAGTGACGGAAAAGGTGTCGACCTTTGCTGCTCGAAAGTTACTCGCCAGTCGACAGCCCACTGTGCCTCAGAAAGGAAAATACAGCACTGTCCTTGCTTCTCCTCGGCCAACAAAAGAGGCGGCCACGCAGACTTGCGACCTCACCTTTAGTACCACGGTCGTCAGATCGGCCAGCGCAAAGATCGCCCGTTCAACCTCACCACTTTCGCCTGCCCACTCTATGGCTCACCCTTCGTTGGGTTCTGCTAAATCTCGGGCCCAAAAGTCAGACGCCAAGTCTTCGAAAAAAGCGCATTCTCGTGAAGAGTTTTTACGTACCACAACTTCACAACCATCGGTTCATCCTTCATCTAAACATCATACTTCCAAGAAGGCTACGAAGAAACACAGTTCCTCTCCTTCTCCGCCAAGGCGTGTCCCATCTACAGCACCACCTGGCGGAAATCGCCCTCGGCCATCTTCTGTGTCGCCGAGGCGCACTGCTGGTGGCCGGTCAACTGGCCGATCGTTGCTGGCAGGAGCTGCACCTGACCAACCTATGGATCAGGATCTTCTGCCTTCGACTGAATGCCATTCCATGCTGTCGGTCGCAAGCTCTGAGCAGTCGTTGAGTTGACAGCACCCTTGGTCACATTCCTCCATTTTCTGTTCACCCTATGTCCATTATCCATTGGAATATCCGTGGCATTCGAGCCAATCGGGATGAATTGTCGATCCTCTTACGATCCTACTCGCCGGTCATCTTCTGTCTTCAGGAAACAAAGCTGCATCCCCATGACCGCTTTGTTCTCCCTCATTTTCAGTCCGTCCGATATGACCTCCCCTCTGTTGAAGGCACTCCAGCCCATGGAGGACTCATGATTCTGCTCCATGATACTCTCCATTATCACCCAATCCCCTTAAACAGTTCCTTCCAAGCTGTCGCCATCCGTCTTTCCCTTTCTGGATACACGTTCTCTCTTTGTACGGTATACATTCCATCGTCTACACCAATGGCACGAGCTGATCTCCTTCATCTTCTTGATCAGATTCCACCCCCCTATTTGCTGGTGGGGGACTTCAATGCCCACCACCCGCTTTGGGGATCTCCACATCCTTGTCCACGTGGCTCACTATTGCTAGACGTCTTCCACCAAGCGGATCTAGTCTGCCTCAACACTGGGGTCCCCACATTTTTGTCTGCCTCCACGACAAATTTATCTCACTTGGACCTTGCGTTCGGTACTGTTCCGCTAGCTCGGCGCTTTGAATGGTTCGCCCTTGATGATATACACTCGAGTGACCACTTTCCATGTGTTCTTAGACTGCAGCCTCAACTGCCATATATGCGCTCGCGACGCTGGAAGTTTGCCCAAGCCGATTGGACACTTTTTTCGTCTCTAGCGACATTCGATGACCGTCGCTTTCCCAGCGTCGACGATGAGGTCACACATGTTACCGACGTTATTCTCACAGCTGCGGAACGTTCAATACCACACACCTCCGAATTGCCCCGGCGCCCCCCAGTTCCTTGGTGGAACGAGGCGTGCCATGACGCAATACGTGAGCGGCGACGTGCTCTTCGCATTTTCCGTCACCATCCAACTTTGGCCAACTGTATCTGATATAAGCAGCTCCGTGCGCGATGCCGTCGCATTATCCGCGATAGCAAGAAGGCAAGCTGGAAATTGTTTATTAGCTCATTTAAGACCTTCACTCCCTCCTCGGAAGTTTGGAGTCGGCTTCGACGGTTCTCAGGCGCGCCTAGTTTCTCCCCGGTCTCTGGGCTCACTGTCGCACATGATACCTTAGTGGACCCCGTCGCAATTTCTAACTCATTGGGTCAGCACTTTGCTGAGATTTCGAGCTCTTCAAATTACCCGCCAGCGTTTCTCCCAAAGAAACGTGCAGCGGAAGTGCGACATCTTGCTTTCTCCTCTCAAAATCACGAAAGCTACAATACTGTTTTCTCCATGCGGGAACTCCGACATGCCCTCTCTTCTTCTCGCTCCTCCGCCCCAGGACCGGATGGTATCCATGTCCAAATGTTGCTGCATTTATCAACCCATAGCCTGCGTTACCTCCATTGCCATTATAATCGAATTTGGACCGACAGTACCTTTCCCAGGCGATGGCGGGAAGCTATTGTCGTTCCCGTTCTGAAACCTGGAAAGGACAAACATCTCCCCTCTAGCTATCGCCCCATTTCTCTCACGAGTAGTGTCTGTAAGGTTTTGGAGCGTATGGTGAATTACAGTTTAGCTTGGTGGCTGGAATCCCGCAGTCTTTTAACACCAGCCCAATGCGGATTCCGAAAGCATCGTTCTGCCGTTGACCATCTTGTTGCTCTCTCCACTTATATCATGAACAATTTTCTCCGGAAACGCCAAACGGTAGCAATATTTTTTGATCCGGAGAGAGCATACGATACCTGTTGGAGGACAGGCATCCTCCGCACACTGTTCTCTTGGGGCTTTCGAGGCCAGCTGCCCGTTTTTCTTCGCGAATTTATGGCAGAGCGCACATTTAGGGTGCGGGTGAACACTACTCTCTCCCGTACTTTCCCCCAAGAAAACGGGATACCGCAGGGCTCCGTGCTGTGTGTTGTACTGTTTGCCATTGCCATTAATCCAATTATGGATTGTCTCCTTCCTGATGTCTCAGGCTCCCTCTTTGTGGACGATTTTGCGATCTACTACAGCTCTCAACGGACCAGCCTTCTTGAACGACGTCTTCAAGGATGTCTCGATCGCCTCCACTCGTGGAGCATCGAAACCGGCTTCCGTTTCTCACCCAGTAAGACCGTTCGTGTTAATTTTTGGAGACGTAAGGAGTTTCTTCCGCCCTCCTTACATCTATGTCCTGTCAACCTTCCGTTTTCCGACATCGCTAAATTCTTGGGTCTTATGTTTGACAGAAAACTGTGCTGGTCCTCCCACATTTCCTATCTTTCGGCTCGCTGTCTGCGTTCCCTTAACACCCTCCGTGTTCTGAATGGTACCTCCTGGGGAGCGGACCGAGTGGTCCTTCTCCGCCTCTATCGCGCCTTAGTGCGCTCGAAATTGGATTATGGAAGCATAGTCTACTCCTCTGCTCGGCCGTCTATTCTTCGGCGTCTCGACTCTATCCACCACCGTGGATTACGTTTAGTGTCTGGAGCTTTTTACACCAGCCCTGTGGAAAGCCTTTATGCTGAGACTGCTGAACCTCCGCTGTCCAATCGGCGGGCAGTCCTTCTGAGTCGTTACGCTAGCCATCTGTCTTCCATGCCTGCTAATCCAGCCCATGACCTTTTCTTCGACGCCTCCTTTGATGTCGGGTATGCAGGCCACTCCTCCTCCCTACTACCCCCGGGAGTCCGCTTCCGTCAACTGCTCCATTCTCTTTCCTTCCGCTTTCCTAAAACCTTCTTGACAACTTGGGGTACAGCACCGCCTTGGCTCCGTCCCCGGATCGACTTGCTCAGAAACCTATGTCAATTTCCCAAGGATGGTACCCCTACACTTGTTTACCGTCGGGCATTTGCTGCTCTATGTGCACAAATGACGGAAGCCACATTTATTTACACCGACGGCTCGAAAACATCGTTAGGTGTAGGGAGTGCCTATATTGTTGGCGACACCCCAAATCACTTTCGGCTTCCCGACCAGTGTTCGGTTTATACTGCGGAGCTTTACGCTGTTCTCCAGGCTGTCCACTACATCCGCCGCCATCAGCGGATACAGTACGTAATCTGCTCAGATTCTCTCAGCTCTCTCCTCAGTCTCCAAGCTCTTTACCCTGTGCACCCTCTGGTCCACCGGATTCAGGACTGTCTGCGCTTGCTCCACCTGGGGGGCGTCTCAGTGGCGTTCCTCTGGCTCCCGGGACACGCTGGTATCTGTGGGAATGAGGCGGCCGATATAGCGGCCAAGGCTGCAGTCTCTCTTCCTCGGCCAGCTATTCAGTCTCTTCCGTTTACCGATCTACGGAGCGGTTTATGTCACCAAGTTGCTCATTTATGGCATGCGCATTGGTCAACACTTCCCTATAATAAATTGCGGGAAGTGAAAGCCCTTCCTTGCGCTTGGACCTCTTCCTCCCGAACGCGTCGTCGGGAGGAGGTAATTTTAGCTAGACTCCGGATAGGGCACTGTCTTTTTAGTCATCGACATCTTTTAAGCGGTGATCCTCCCCCACTCTGTCCCCACTGCTCTCAGCTGTGGACGGTCAGACACCTTTTAATTGAATGCCCCTATTTTAATCCGTTACGCTCCCGTCTACAGCTATCGCCTGATCTATCGTCTATTTTAGCAGATGACACGCACTCAGCTGACCGCGTTCTACAGTTTATTAGTGACAGTGAAATGACGTCAGTCATTTGAAGCTTTTTTTGGGGACAACCAACCCCCTTCTGTAGTGGATTTTTAAGCATTCCTTCTGCCTTTAGTTTCTCAAATTTTATGACTTTGTTCCCATTGCTGCTGATTTTAAATCTCGTTTTTTCCTGTTTCCTACGTCACGGGCTGGGCGCTAATGACCATAGAAGTTTTGTGCCCTAAAACCACAAAAAAAAAAAAACCCACTGGATGTGGTACTGTGTTGGTTGTTGTAGCAACTTCGGTATTGTAGCTGGCCCCTAACCATCTTTCCAGTTTTCTTCTTCCATCTTTCTCTCATTGCTTCCACTTTCCCCTCTTCAATACTTCATTGTATACAATTCCTACACAGTATGTTTTCCAGCCAAGACTATTTTCTCTTTCTGATCATTCACAAGAACCATCTTTTTCCCTTTACTTTCTCCACAAAAGGTAAAAAGTTACTAATAGGTGTACACAAAGGTGCAGCCATGAATTCATACTTGTGATAACGGGAGCTGGCTAGAACATAGCATATTCAATCCAACCAATTACTATGTTGTAATGTGGTAAGTGGTTGGATTAAATATGCTAAGTTTCATGTGGGAATTCTCAGGGGGGATGAATGTTACTGGAAATGTAAGTGAAATCTCAGGGATTTCTGAGAGATGCTTTGAGTGGTTAGGGGGGCTGTACTTATGATTGTCAGAAAGAAATTTACTGAGCCATTTGGTTAGAAATGGGAGAGCTTTGATGTTAATATAGTTTTCCATTGGGGAAGCACAATAAGTCCTGTATATTATAGTGAATTATCTAACTGCAAAGATAGAGAAACCAACTTTGTGCAGTCTCGTTGTATGTTTATGATTGATGTAGCCATCACATCTGATAACATCCAGGAATATGAAACTTACTGGCAGATTAAAACTGTGTGCTGGACCAAGACTCTAACTTGGGACCTTTGCCTTTTGCGGGCAAGTTCACTTGCTTGCAAAAAGCGAAGGTTCCGAGTTAGTCTCGGTCCAGCACACAGTTTTAATCTGTCAGTAAGTTTCATATCAGCACACTCTCCGCTGCAGAGTGAAAATCTCATTCTGGAAACATCCAGGAAACTCAAAAGAACATAAAGGAGTGCATGGCTTACACATCATTTGTGTGTGTGTGTGTGTGTGTGTGTGTGTGTGTGTGTGTGTGTGATAGAGAGAGAGAGAGAGAGAGAGAGAGAGAGAGAGGGTTCATGATGTGCAACTTCCATTGTGATACCACACAAACCATCATCATCAAGCTCAATAATGTCACATGCAAAAGTCATATTGTATTAGCTTCTAGAGACATGCCTATCTGCAGGACGACTTCCACTGGCTAGTTCCACTCAGTTCTCTAGTGGGAGACCTGAGGAGGAAACATACGATACTACATATTGATGCAGGCAGGGCTAAGAGTTTATATGATATCACTTTTAATTTATACAGTTTAGTTAACTGTTTATTTAATTTTTTAATGTAATGTTGACAAGTGTGTTGTATATTGTTCCTTGTTTTGTTGGGCTATTGAGAAAGATGTAATTGTTGGCTGTTTCAGCCTGTAAACAACATTCATCGCTGCAAAAAAAAAAAAGCAGCATTCTCAAGGACAACATTATTTTGGCAAGTGATGTAACAGGTAGTTCATCTTGGTAGGATCATATGATACAAATGAAGAGCAAATAAAATGCAAATATCACAGTAAAGAGTGCCCGTGCCCCAACAGCTGCAGCAATACACAGTTATCCACCTTGTGGAAAAGCAGGCATGTGTTGTAGCATAAAACAATCATAATGGTGCCAAATGGTGTCCTGTTGTAATTTTCCTGTGGATCTTGCTGGCTCTGGAGAATGAATATTTTCCCATTTCATCATGTCCCATGTGTGTTCAGTTGGTTAGAGATCTTATGATCTTGCTGGCCAGGCCATTTATTTTACACAACAAAGAGCATGTTGCATTGCAGCAGTCATATGTGGATATGTATTGTTCTGATGAAAAAGCATGTCACCCTCTTCTCAAAGAAATAGCAATATTGCAGGTACAACAACCTGTGAAATGAGGGCCCTGTGTTTTGTGGGCAAACACATTTCAAAATAGGGTGCTCACCAGGTCTATGCTGTACATATGCATTTCCGTCATTCTCATATAGACAAATCTGCTCTCATCACTGAAGAAACCAGAGCACCATTCCACCCTCCAGTCAGCTCTTTCAAGATACCATAATAACAGTGCTTGGAGGTGTTGTGATGTCAGTAGTAAACTGTCAGATGTCACATGTGATCTTAGGGCTGTTGCAAGCTGACGGATCCCAATTGTCCTTAGTTATACAGTGGGTGCAGCAGGTCTAGATTCCCTGGATGATGTTGGGTCAGCTGCCACTGCTCACACAATGTTCCAATCTTGACTCGTGTCTGTACTGTGCAGATCTCCAGAACCTTGTCTGTGGGTGCAATAATGTTCCAAAGACCATTGCTGAAAGCAGCAACACACCACTGGTACATTGTGCCCAACATGTGCAGCAAGCTGTCAATACATCCATCCAGCATCCCATAGGCTCATGCCATTCATATGGGTGAAGTTGTTAAACAGGAATATATACTTGGGGCAGGGTTCTGCCGAAAAATCCATTTACAAACGCTGTTCATGTGTAAACTCGATGCAGTTACTGTCTTATGACTAAAAACAGAGGATACACGGAAGGACCCCCTGCACACCATCTTCTTGCTGTTCAACATGGAAAACAGATGAATAACCTAAAACTCCTTACTATGCATGTATTGAACCATGGCACAATTTTTTCTGGCCGTGTATTTGACCAGGAACTGATAACCCATGTTGTAAAAGTTAGTGGTTCACTAACGCTCTGACAGTGACGTGGGAAATTTGATGTCACACTTCAAAGAGCTAAAAATTTTAAATGTGAGAGATCAGTTATATCAGAGGATGGATCAATTGGAGTTGACATTACTTATAGAATGCCATCTGGTTGGAAAAAAATGGCAAATCCTTTCAGGGATTCTGTGCAATACAAAAATGTTCATAAGAATGGAAGGCAACATTTATAAAACAGCTTTAAGATGAGTACTGTTGTGTGGCAGTGAGATCTGGGAGGAAAAAAAAGTGCACAAACAAAAACGTGCATGTTGCATTAGGCAGGAGTAGTGTTATTTAAAGATAGTGTGCAGTGAATCAGTTTTTAGAAGCTCCCCCGATATGGAAATACCTCAGAATTCAGGCTGAGGTGATTGATCACATATCACCAGGATGTCATTGTCATGTTGTGAAAGAGTGCTTTTCCTTGTCAAAAAATAAGAGATAGAGAGGAAGACTTCTAACCAGCTGGTTGAAAAATATCCACATTGATGTGAAGAAACTAAGCTGTAGTGAATATGGTCTCTACCAGCAGGAATGATGGTATGGAAGAGAAATTTCTTAGAAATCGCTCTAAAATGTTGCTTCAGAAACACAGTTGTGGAGTTGTGAAGGAAAGGTGAAGAAGTGCAGTGAATTGTTGTACTATTATATATAAATGCTTGCCAACCTCAGGAAATTGTTATACTGTCCTTGTGTTTTCCGACACCAGACTAGTTTTTCCACTGAGACTGTGAAGTGCTACAAGGTGTAATGTACAGGTGCAAATGTTTCACTTAGCTGTGAATGCCGTATTATTTAATTTTATAATAATGTTCATGGCTTGTAAAAAGAAAAATGTGAAGCACCCAGAAGAAATAGCCTGAAGTGTGATATAACTTAATACAAGTGCATACCATTAGCAGATATGTTAATGAAGAGAATTCAAATTCTCTGTTACATGTAGAAAGACTATCAGAGTGCAGTAGTGTTGTTCATATTTAGTTTTCTTATCTGTGTGTGGTTCCACCAGTGACAGTGGCTGTCAAAGAGAGGAAACAGACAGAAGTGTGGTGGAAAAATGTGAGGAACTATGATTCAATGTCCTCATGCCTGCCATGAACATAGACATGTGTTTATCCTCTGTCAGTTACATATGCTTTATTCTGTAACTTCGTTGTCACTGCACATTATTTTTATCCCATCCCAGGGTAAAATCGGCACACTGCTTGGTAGGTTGTATAAGGGGCGTGAACAGTGTCAGGTGTTGAGTGGTCACTCTGAAACACATGAAGGTGCTTCAAATTTGTGTAGGACAGCATTGTCAGTACCTGACAGAGTTTGAAAGGTGCCTCGTTGTAGGTATCCAGTTGGCTGACTGGTTGAATAGTGCAATGTGTGGAGCATTTGGATGTGACAGTGACCTAATGTTCAGAATACATGGAAATGTCAAGATTTCCCTTGACCACATTTGACCATGATAAGAGAAGTGCTGCTCCAAGCACATGCTAACCCCCTCCACATCTACACCTCCTCTCACTGTCACTCTCTTCCCCATCCTCTTACTCTCTTAATGCTATTATGTCATTCATTCCTTTCCATTGCTGCTGTCTGTTGTCACTGTCACTATCTCTCTTCTTTGTTGCCATGGTCATGGTCTCTCTCTCTCTCTCTCTCTCTCTCTCTCTCTCTCTCTCTCTCTCTCTCTCTCTCTCACCCTGATATTGCCATTGCCCTTTTACTCTTTCTGTAACACAACCATTATCCTCTATCTTTTTTGTTTGTTGCTCTTCTGTCTCTTTCCCACTGCCACTATCTCCTTATCTCAGCATAAAAGTGTGAAAATGTGCACATATCAAAATTCTTGGTAAAATTTTTAAAGGTGCTGAGGAAGGTAGAATGAGGCAGCAGCGACCCCACTTTGCAGTCAGTCTTTCAATTAGCAGGAGCGTATTCGCATGTTTTGTGCTCCGATTGGAGCATTTTTATGCTAGTTCCCTTCTTTTCCCAGCTATGGCAGGGCATGTCACTCACCTGAAAAGAACTTTATTGGTCAGTAAAATTTTGGTATTTTACTTATGTGAAATTGAAATAGCAGAAAACTGTATAATTTTATACCCCAGACTGCATTTTATGTGGACAAAAATTTTCTGTATGCTTCAGTGCTAGGACATCATCAGTTTCCTAGAACCCTTTTGATGTTAACAGAGAAACATTATGGCACAGTAGGCCTATTCTCCTTCAAAACAATCATTCTCTAATGTCATTGTATTATAATGTGTTGTCATTGTTGTTGTGGTCTTCAGTCCAGAGACTGGTTTGATGCAGCTCTCCATGCTACTCTAACCTGTGCAAGCTTCATCTCCCAGTACCTACTGCAACCTACATCCTTCTGCATCTGTTTAGTGTATTCATCTCTTGGTCTCCCTCTATGATTTTTACCCTCCACACTGCCCTCCGATATTGGTGATCCCTTGATGCCTCAGAATATGCCCTACCAACCAGTCCCTTCTTCTAGTCAAGTTGTGCCACAAATTTCTCTTCTCTCTAGTTATATTCAATACCTCCTCATTAGTTATGTGATCTACCCATCTAATCTTCAGCATTCTTCTGTAGCACTACATTTCAAAAGCTTCTATTCTCTTCTTGTCTAAACTATTTATCGTCCCTGTTTCACTTCCATACACGGCTACACTCCACACACATACTTTCAGAAATGACTTCCTGACTCTTAAATCTATACTCGATGTTATCAAATTTCTCTTCGTCAGAAGCGCTTTCCTTGCCATTGCCAGTCTACATTTTATATTCTCTCTACTTCAACCATCATCAGTTATTTTGCTCCACAAATAGCAAAACTCATCTACTACTTTGTGTCTCATTTCCTAATCTAATTCCCTCAGCACCACCTGACGTAATTTGACTACATTCCATTATCCTCATTTTGCTTTAGTTGATGTTCATCTTGTATCCTCCTTTCAAGACACTGTCCATTTTGTTCAACTGCTCTTCCAAGTCCTTTACTGTCTCTGACAGAATTACAATCTCATCGGCAAACCTCAAAGTTTTTATTTCTTCTCCCTGGATTTTAATTCCTGCTCCAAATTTTTCTTTTGCTTGCTCAATATAAAGATTGAATAACATCTGGGAAAGGCTACAACCCTGTCTCACTCCCTTCCCAACTACTGCTTCCCTTTCATGTCCCTCGACTCTTATAACTGCCATCTGCTTTCTGTACAAATTGTAAATAGCCTTTCGCTCAGTGTATTTTACCTCTGCCATCTTCAGACTTTGAAAGAGAGTATTCCAATCAACATTGTCAAAAGCTTTCTCTAAGTCTGCAAATGCTAGAAATGTAGGTTTGCCTTTCCTTAATCTATTTTCTAAGATAAGTCATAGGGTCAGTATTGCCTCACATGTTCCAACATTTTTACGGAATCAAAACTAACCTTCCCCAATGTTGGCTTCTACCAGTTTTTCCATTCGTCTGTAAAGAACTCATGTTAGTATTTTGCAGCTGTGGCTTATTAAACTGATAGTGTGGTATTTTTCACCTCTGTCAACACCTGCTTTCTTTGGGATTGGAATTATTATATTCTTCTTGATGTCTGAGGGTATTTCACCTGTCTCATCCATCTTGCTCATCAGATGGTAGAGTTTCGTCAGGCTAGGCTCTCCCAAGACCATCAGTAGTTCTAATGGAATGTTGTCTACTTCCGGGGCCTTGTTTCGACTTAGATCTTTCAATGCTCTGTCAAATTCTTCACACAGTATCATATCGCCCTTGTCATTTTCATCTACATCCTCTTTCATTTCAATAATATCACCCTCAAGTACATCGCCCTTGTATAGGCTCTTTATATACTCCTTCCACCTTTCTGCTTTCTCTTCTTTGCTTAGAACTGGGTTTCCATCTGAGCTCTTGATATTCATACAAGTGGTTCTCTTTTCTTCAAAGGTCTCTTTAATTGCCCTGTAGGCAGTATCTATCTTACCCCTGGTGATATGTGCCTCTACATCCTTACATTTGTCCTCTAGCCATTCCTGCTTAGCCATTTTGTACTTCCTGTCACTCTCATTTTTGAGACTTTTTTAATTCCTTTTTGCCTGCTTTGTTTACTGCATTTTTATATTTTCTCCTTTCATCAATTAAATTCAATATATCTTCTGTTACCCCTGTTGCTCCTGCACCACCTACTTCGGGGTCAAAACCCCACCTCCCCCTTCCCCAAACAATCAGGGATATCAGTCCCCTGTTCTGAGCCAGAGAAGTGTGTCTTCTTTGGCTCCTCTCGCTAGGAAGGGGACCCTTGGGTCACTCCCTTCCCAGGTTTCTCCTAGTGGGAAAGATGACAACCACGAGTGGCTGAAGAGCCCAAAAGCAGCTGGTCGTAGGGCTTCACGCCCATCCTCAGTTCCGGAGACAGAATCAGTGAAGTCCTCCCAACCAGGGAAACCCAAGGAGCAGGGAGGAAAAGCCAAAAAGAAGGTCCCCAAGACGAAGGGAATTGAGATGGGACCCACACCACTGCTACCCACAAGCTGTGTGTCTGCGGGTGAGGTTGAGAATGTGGTGTCCACTGAGGACCTATACATCGCCGCACCCTCAGACATGATAGGTATAGACTGCTCAGGCAAAATGTCTGTGGCAGCAGGTGACCAGGAGGCATAAACGGCCTCATTGAATGTTCCATGCCTTTCCAGTGTCACGATGACATCATCCTCCAGTGAAATTGTGGTGGTTTTTTCCATGGCCTGGCTGAGCTACGGCAATTGTTAAGCTTTATACCTGCCATCAGCATTGCGCTTCAGGAAACCTGGTTCCTGGCAACGCAGACCCCTGCCATCTGTGGCTATAAGGTATACTACAGGAACTGTAGTGACTGTAATCAAGTGTCTGGTGGAGTTTGCATTATTGTCCTAAACTCAGTCTGTAGTGAAGCTTTGCCTCTTCAAACCCCTCTTGAAGCTGTGGCTGTTAGAATAAGGATGATACAGGAAATAACTGTGTGTAATGTATATTTTCCTCCAGATGGTGCAGTATCCCTGAATGTATTAGCTGCACTGATTGATCAACTCCCTAAACCTTTCCTACTTTCAGGAGATTTTAACTCATAACTCCTTGTGGTGTAGCACCGTGCTTACTGGCTGAGGCAGAGGTATCGAAACTTTACTGTCTCAGTTCAACCTCTGCCTCTTAAATACTGAAGCCACCACACATTTCAGTGTGATTCATGGTAATTACTCGGTCATTGATTTATCCATTTGCAGCTCAGGACTTCTCCCATCTATCCACTGGAGAGCACATGATGACCTGTGTGATAGTGACCACTTCCCCATCTTCCTGTCACTGCCCCAGCGTCAGGCCCACGGACGCCTGCCCAGATGGGCTTTAATCAAGGTGGACTGGGAAACTTTCACCCCTGCTGTTACCGCTGAATCTCCGCCACACGGTAACATTGATGTGATGGTTGAGCAGGTGACCACAACAATTGTTTCTGTGGTAGAAAACACAATCCCTCACTCTGTAGGGTGCCCCCAGTGAAAGGCATTCCCTTGGTCGATGCTGGAAGTCACTGAAGCAATTAAGGAGCATCAGCAAGCTCTACGATGACATAAGTGACACTCTTCTCTGAAGCACCTCATAGCCTTTAAAAATCTCCGTGCTCACGTTCACCAACTTATCAAACTACAGAAGCAGGAGTGTTGAGAAAGATACATCTCAGCCATTTGGTGCCACATGTCATCTTCCCAAGTCTGGGCAAAGATCAAACGTGTTTTCGGGTACCAGACCTCAACAGATGTTCTTGGTGATAACATAATGGTGCCGAACACTTTGCTGAGCACTATGCACGAGCCTCTGATAGTGAGAAAGGCTGGGTGTAATTCTCCTATGCAAATGGCGGCTGGAAGTGAAAGTCCTCTCATTCACTACATGCCACAGTGAATCCTATAACGCCCCATTTACAGAGTGGGGGCTTCTCAAGCCCTTTCACACTGCCCCGATACAGCTCTTGAGCCAGATTGGATCCAGTCAGATGATTAAACATCTCTTATCTGACTACAAGGGACATCTCATCATCATCTTCAACCGTATCTGGTGCGATGGTGTCTTTCCATCGCAGTGGTGGGAGAGCACCATCATTCCAGTGCTCAAACCCGGTAAAAACCCACTTGATGTGGATAGCTATCAGCCCCTCAGTCTCAGAAACGTTCTCTGTAAGCTGCTGGAATGTATGGTGTGTTGGTGGTTGGGTTGGGTCGTGGAGTCACGTGGCCTACTGGCTCCATGTCAGGGCAGCTTCCGACAGGGTCACTCTACCACTGATAATCTTGTGTCCCTTGAGTCTGCCATCCGAACAGCCTTTTACAAACAGCAACACCTGGTTGCCATCTTTTTTGATTTACAAAAAGTGTATGACACCACCTGGCGACATTATATACTTGCCACATTGTACGAATGAGGTCACGAAGGACTGCTCCAGATTTTTATCCAAAATTTCCTGTCACTTCGTACTTTTCATGTCCAAGTTGGTGCCTCCCATAGTCCCCCCATCCCCCCCTCTATATCCACTAGAATAAGGTCCTGCAGGGCTCTGTATTGAGTGTCTATTTTTAGTGGCCACTGATGGACTAGCAGCAGCTGTAGGGCCATTCGTCTCACCTTGTCTGTATGCAGATGACTTTTGCATTTTGTACTGCTCTACCATTACTTGTGTTGCTGAGCGGCACCTACAAGGAGCCATCCAAAAGGAGCAGTCATAGGGTGTAGCTCACGGTTTTCAGTTTTCAGCCACAAAGTCATGTGTTATGCACTTCTGTCGGTGTCATACCTTTCATCCAGAACCAGAACTTCACCTAAATGACGATCCACTCACTGTAGTGGAGACATATGGATTCTTAGGATGGGTTTTCGATGCCCAATTGACTTGGCTTCCTCACCTTTGTCAGCTTAAGCAGAAGTGTTGGCAGCACCTCAGTGCCCTCTGCTGCCCGAGCAACACCAACTGGGGTGCTGGGGTGCAGATCGCTCTACGCTGCTGCAGCTCTGTAGAGCCCTTGTTCAATCCTGCCTTGACTATGGGAGTCTGGTTTATGGTTCAGCAGCACCCTCAGCATTGCGTTCACTCAATCCAGTGCACCACTGTGGCGTTCGCCTAGCGACAGGAACTTTCAGGACCAGTCCAGTTACCAGCGTCCTTGTGGAGGCCAGAGTCTCTCCTTTGCAAATTGTGCATGCACAGCTGCTGGCCAGTTGTGTTGCACACGTTCTTAGTTCTCCTGTGCATCCCAGTCACCATCTCCTTTTCTCACCCATGCCACTTCATCTCCCACATCAGCGGCCCAGGTCAGGGCTTCCAATTGCAGTTCGTGTCCAGTCCCTTCTTTCCGAACTCGAATCCTTGCCTTTACCACCTATACTTGATGTCCATTCATGTACACCTCCATGGTGTATGCCTAGGCTGCGGCTTCTCCTAGACCTTTCACATGGCCCTAAGGACTGAGGTAACCCCGCGGCTCTCTGCTGCCACTCCCCTTTGATTCTTGACATGTACTGAGGCCACGAAGTGGTTTACACTGAAGACTCAATGTTTGATGCTCATGTCGGCTTCACATATGTCCATGGAGAACATATTGAAAAGCATTCCTTGCTTAATGACTGCAGTGTTATCACTGCTGAGCTGGTGACTATATCTTGTGCCCTTGAGCATATCCATTCATGCCCTGGGGAGTCGTTTCTTCTGTGTACTGACTCCTTGAGCAGCTTACAAGCTATCGATCAGTGCTACCCTCATCATCCTTTGGTAGTGACCATCCAGGAGTTCCATCTATGCCCTGGAAAGGTCCAGTCATTCAGTGGTGTTTGTCTGGACCCTAGGTCTCTTTGGAATCCCATGCAATGCACTTGCTGACAGGCTGGCCAAACAGGCTATGCAGAAACCTCTTATGAAGATAAGCTTCTCTGCAACTGACCTGCGTTCAGTGCTATGGCGCAAGATTTTGCAGCTTTGGAAGAGAAAATGGCATAACCTCAACACTTCAAACAAACTGCGTGCCACTAAGGAGACTACGAATGTGTGGCAGTCCTCCATGCGCGTCTGTTGCAGGGACTCTGTGGTTCTCTGTTGGCTCCACATTGGCCACGCTTGGGTTACACACGGCTACCTCCCGCACTGTGATGACCCACATCAGTGTCGGTGTGGTGCCCGGCTGAAAGTGGCCCATATCTTGGTGAGCTGTCCTTCTTTGGGTCCCGTGTGACAGACTCTTCAGTTACCAGATGTGTTGCCATTAATTTTAGCTGACAACGCCTCATCTGCTAATTTAGTTTTACGTTTTATATGTGACGGTGTGCTTTATCATTCTATGTAAATGTTTTGCGCCTGTCCTTTGTCCTGTTGTGTTGTTCTCCACTCTAATGCTTTTAGGGTGGATGTTTTAATGTGTCGCAGAGTGGCTGGCTTTTCCTTTTTATTCTCGTGGTCGGCCAGCCGCAGTCATCTGCTCTCTTGTTTTCACCCGTTCTTCCTGTTTCTTGCTTCTCTCTGTGGTTTTCTTTTCCTCTTTTGTCCATAATAGTGTTGGGTGTCCTTCTGTCATTCTTTTGGTTCTTCTTTCTTCTGTTATTTATTATTGTGACATAAGTCTCCTTTTTCTTCTTTCCCTTCTATAATTATTTTACCGGTAACAAGGGACCGATGACCTCGCTGTTTGGTGCCCCCCTCCTCTTTTAAACCAACCAACCATTCTCCTCCCAATCCTCATCCTCTAAATCAGACCCAGTTTTTATGGGTGTCACACAATCCTCATCAGTGACAACCACTAACTCGGTGACATGACCTTCCGTCAGCGTCTATATGTCTACCTGGGCTCTAGCCACAGGATAATCCAGTGGAATTGCAATGGATATTACTGTCACCTACCAGAAATTAAACAACTCATTTCCTCTTATTCTGCATTCTGTCTTGCTCTTTTCAGGAAATGCAATTCCGTGATGACCATTCTCCAACTTTTCATGATTATCGAGCATTGTGTAACAGTCGTCCTGGCCCTGGGATAGTGTCTGGAGAAGTTTGAACTTTGGTGCACACTGATGTCATTAGTTTCTGGAGCCCTCTCACACCAACCTGGAATCAATAGCGGTAAGAGTGCGAATGACCCCAGCCATTACCATTTTTGATGTCTACCTCCCTCTTGGTAGACCACTTCTTCGTGTTGATCTGCCTGCCTTAATACATAAACTCCCATTATTGTACCTCCTGCTCAGGGACTTTAATGTGCACCATCCCCTGTGGAGGAGTGCAACCTTGACGAGTAGGGGTCTTCTAATTGACCAACTTACGAGGGCAGTTCAATAAGTAATGCAACACATTTTTTTCTGAAACAGGGGTTGTTTTATTCAGCATTGAAATACACCAAGTTATTCCCCAATCTTTTAGCTACACAACACTATTTTTCAACGTAATCTCCATTCAATGCTATGGCCTTACGCCACCTTGAAATTAGGGCCTGTATGCCTGCACGGTACCATTCCACTGGTCGATGTCGGAGCCAACGTCGTACTGCATCAATAACTTCATCATCCGCGTAGTGCCTCCCACAGATTGCGTCCTTCATTGGGCCAAACATATGGAAATCCGACGGTTCGAGATCGGGGCTGCAGGGTGCATGGGGAAGAACAGTCCACTGAAGTTTTGTGAGCTCCTCTCGGGTACGAAGACTTGTGTGAGGTCTTGCGTTGTCATGAAGAAGGAGAAGTTCGTTCAGATTTTTGTGCCTAAGAACACGCTGAAGTCGTTTCTTCAATTTCTGAAGAGTAGCACAATACACTTCAGAGTTGATCGTTTGACCATGGGGAAGGACATCGAACAGAATAACCCCTTCAGCGTCCCAGAAGACTGTAACCATGACTTTACCGGCTGAGGGTATGGCTTTAAACTTTTTCTTGGTAGGGGAGTGGGTGTGGCGCCACTCCATTGATTGCCGTTTTGTTTCAGGTTCGAAGTGATGAACCCGTGTTTCATCGCCTGTAACAATCTTTGACAAGAAATTGTCACCCTCAGCCACATGCCGAGCAAGCAATTCCGCACAGATGGTTCTCCTTTGCTCTTTATGGTGTTCGGTTAGACAACGAGGGACCCAGCGGGAACAAACCTTTGAATATTCCAACTGGTGAACAATTGTGACAGCACTACCAACAGAGATGTCAAGTTGAGCACTGAGTTGTTTGATGGTGATCCGTCGATCATCTCGAACGAGTGTGTTCGCACGCTCCGCCATTGCAGGAGTCACAGCTGTGCACGGCCGGCCCGCACGCGGGAGATCAGACAGTCTTGCTTGACCTTGCGGCGATGATGACACACGCTTTGCCCAACGACTCACCGTGCTTTTGTCCACTGCCAGATCACCGTAGACATTCTGCAAGCGCCTATGAATATATGAGATGCCCCGGTTTTCAGCCAAAAGAAACTCGATCACTGCCCGTTGTTCGCAACGCACATCCGTTACAGACACCATTTTAACAGCTCCGTACAGCGCTGCCACCTGTCAGAAGTCAATGAAACTATACGAGACGAAGCGGGAATGTTTGAAAATATTCCACAAGAAATTTCCGGTTTTTTCAACCAAAATTGGCCGAGAAAAAAAATGTGTTGCATTACTTATTGAACTGCCCTCGTATTACAGACTTTGTCTCCTCAGACTGTGTCAGACTGTCTCCTCATTGATGGTTCCCCTACCCTCTTCAGTGTTGCACAGGGCACCTTTTCTGCCACTGGTCTCACCATCTCCTCACCTGCTCTCGTGGCTTCCATACATTGGTCACAACATGATGATCTTTGTGACAGTGACCACTTTTCCACGATTCTGCAATTTCCTGCCACACCAGACCCCGATGCTGGGCATTCTGCAGAACCAGTTGTCTGCTGTGCACTTCAACACTTCCTTCTCGTATTACATTGATGTGGTCATGCAGGACGTCTCTGCTGCTCTTCTTTATGCCTGTGGCACTGCTATCCCTCTATCCCCAGGTCCCCATTGTCATCAACCAGTACTGTGATGGATCAAGGACGTGGCAGTTTCTATCCAACACCACCAAGTGGCATTGCAACGGTTTAAATGACAACTTTCAGAGACCAATCTATTCACTTTCAAGCATCTCCATGCTAAGGCTTGCTACCTTATTAAGCGGAGTAAAAAGGAATGCTGGGAGCACTATGTTTCCTCCTTGTGACATATGCCTCTACAACTGGTCAACTGTCCAGGATGCTCTGTGTACTGTTCCATTGGCCCTTGCAGAACATGTCACGACACACTTCGTGACAACATCAGCATCCTCTTCCTATCCTGCCACCTTTCTCCAGCAGAAACACTGAGTTGAATAGACCCCCTCTGTTTCACCTCCACCAAGATGATTCTGTAATGAGCCCTTCACTGTATGGGAATTCTTGCAGGCTCTTACCTCTTCACATGACACGACCACAGGCCCGGATTCCATCAGATGAGCCAACATTTGGACATTACCGAATGGCAAAATCTACACAGGGTCTTCAACCACATTTGGCTCATGGGTGCCTTCCCCTCACAATGATGAAACAGTATAGTTATCCCAGTCCTTAAGCCTGGGAAGAACCCAATGTCTCTCGACATCTACTGCCCAATTAGCCTGACAAAAGTACTTTGTAAATTCTTGAGAGGATGGTTGCTTCCAATTATGTTGGGTTCTTTAATCTCAGGGCCTTTTGCCCCCGCATCAGTCTGGCTTCCAGGAAGGACATTCTCCAATAGACCATTTACTCAGATTGGAAACAGCAATCCAACAGACTTTTACTAACCACTGGTACTTTGTCGTGGTCGTCGTTGACCTAGATAAGGCATATGTCACGGCTTAGCACCATCACATTTTAGTTACCCTCCATGACTGGGGCGTTCATGGTCCCCTTCTGATTTTTATCCAAGAGTTATCTCACTGGCGCTTCACTCGGTACCCCTCAGATTCAGAGAATGGCACACCACAGGGGCAGTGTTAAGTGTCACAGTCTTCCTAATAGCCATCAATGGGCTTGTAACCTCTGTTGGGCCTCTGGCTACTGCGGCGCTGTATGTCAGTGATTTTTGCATCTGGTGCTGCTCCCAATTGGCAGCATCTGCTAAGTGACGGCTCCAAGGTACCATCCGACAGGTCTCTGCATGGGCATCCCCCATGGCTTCCAGTTTTCTCCTTCCAAAACACAGGCTATGCATTTTTGTCATTGACGCACAATACACCCTGATCCAGAACTTTATTTAGGCAACCAGCTCCTAGATGTTGTAGCACAGTGCCATTCCTTGGGCGTTATTTTGATAAAAAGCTGACTTGGCTGCCCCATGTTCACCACCTGAAGACTACGTGCATGCAGAAGCTTAATGCTCTCTGCCTCCTGGCCTGCATGTCTTGGGGTGCAGACTGTGCTACTCTGCTCCATCTTTACCATGCTCTGTTTTTGTCCAGACTAGATTATGGTAGCCAGGTTATGGCTCAGCGAATCCGTCCACTCTGAAACTACTTGACCCTGTTCATCATTGTGGGGTGCATCTGGATATTGGTGCCTTTCACACTAGTTCCATTGACAGTCTCTTCACAGAAGTGGGGATTCCTTCTCTGCAAATACAATGGATCCAACTCCTGGTTTCATACGCAATTGCAAACGAGGTATGTCTCCATCGTCATAACCACCCCGTGCGGGTCTGGGGTAAGAATAGGCCCGAGGTATTCCTGCCTGTCGTAAGAGGCGACTAAAAGAAGTTTCAACCGTTTCGGCCTTCCATGTGATGGTCCGCCTTGGGGTTTGACCTCCATTTTTCAAAATTCTACAGAAGTACGAGCATTTTGGGGAAGGACGCCTTACGTGGTGTACCACTGGTCCTCAGTGCACTAAGACCTTGGCACTCAGCATTGTACCGGCGTTGTACACATACCCACTGTTCCTCAAATTGGGCCTAAACGCCTGATGGGTTGTACAAGTTACGCCCATAGTGCGTCCCCATCTGCGCCTACGATCATGGACTTTCCATGGCACCAGAAATCCAGCACGGTAGCCAGCCCGTTGTGGTGGGGTCGTCATGTACCCTCTAGGTTGTAGCCCCCTGACAACACAGGGATCGTACTGCCGATACCTGAGCTGCACCCTCCCCACGTCGGCCAAGGAGTAGATGCCCGTCTCCTTGGGGCATCAGGACTCCCGGCAACGGTCATCCTGCCAGGTGGCCCTTGCCGAGGCTGGGTGGCGCCCATGGGGAGAGCCCCTGGTCGGAGTGGGTGGTATCGGGGCGGACGTTTCGCAGATGAAACGTCAACACGTATCAGGTCGCTCTGTGGCTGAATCTTTCAAAAGGAAAGGTACTGTTTCTAGTTCTGGTTCTCCTGCCCTTTCCCCCTTGGCCACTCCCTGGGAGGAGGGACAGGCCCGCCGACTTGGGGCGAAGTACTTCCCCCGCTATTTGGTCTGTTCTCGAACTGATGGGGGGACGTTCGCCACCTCCAAGCCCATGTTCTTTGTTCAGCACATTGAGGACATCTTCGGGGAAATCGAGGCTCTCAGTAAGATGCGTTCGGGGTCCATTCTTATAAAGACCACCTCCGCCACACAGTCGGCGGCGCTCCAGGCGTGCGACCGCCTAGGGGACATCCCAGTGTCCATTGTCCCGCATCTGGCACTAAATAGGACGCAGGCGGTCATTTTTCATCGTCACCTCCTGCTTCAATCTGATGAGGAGCTCAGGGCCAACCTGGAGCGCCGAGGCGTGCATTTCGTCCGGCGAGTCCAGCGCGGCCCCAGAGACCGTCGCATCGACACCAGGGCCTTTATCCTCGCCTTCGAGGGGGACGTTCTCCCAGAGAAGGTAAAGGTGATGTGCTACCGGTGCGACGTGCGACCTTACGTCCCGCCTCCTATGCGCTGTTTTCGGTGTTTGCGCTTTGGGCACATGTCGTCACGGTGTGAGGCTGAGCCCCTTTGTGGCGATTGTGGACGTCCTCTTCATGAGGAACATACATGCACCCCACCACCTCAGTGCGTTAATTGTCCTGGCATCCACTCGCCTAGATCCTCAGGCTGCCCCGCATATCAGAAGGAGAAGAAGATACAAGAACTCAAAACTTTGGATCGTCTCTCTTATTCTGAGGCCAGGAAGTAGTATGACCGCCTCCATCCCGTGCCGTTGACCACTTCGTTTGCCTCAGTTGTGTCCACTCCTTCCGCGGTATCCTCACCCCTATCCTGTCCCCCCTCCACCTCCTCCCCCCATCCGGGGTCTCTGCCTCCGCCTCCCAAATCCCTCCCTTCCAAATCCTCCTCCCCCGTGGCCCCCGCCCCCTCTGCCCCAGGGGCCACTCCTCCTCCTCCTCCTCCTCCTCCTCCTCCTCCCCCCCCCCCCCTCGCTGCCTGAGAAGCGATCCTCTTCTCAGGCGTCCATCAGGGAAACGTTCCGGACCCCAGCTTCCGAGGTCCGGCGTTCCAAAATGGACCCCGCGCGTGAGGACCTTCTTCGGGTCCAGCCCACCATCCCTGTGCCTCCTCGGACTTCCAAGAAGGCCTCCAAGAAGTAGTCTCTATTCCCCTCTCCACCCCGGCGCGTTTCGTCTGGCACTCCATCCGTGAGTCGCTGCTCCCAGCCGTCCTCAGTTTCGCCGGGACGCTCTGCTGCCAGGCGCTCAGCTGGCCTCTCGTCGGCAAATGATGCTGCCCATCCTACATAACCAGGGACAGCGGCCACAGCTGGCGATGACTCGATGGAACAGGATCCGCCTCCCGCCGGTTGTAGCGTTGTTCCCTCAAAACCTGGCCCTCCCTGGCCGTCGAGGTGACCAGCTCTTCCCCCGTCTCATTCCCCCTCTTTTTTGACTAGCGATGGCCTTGTTACATTGGAACATAAGAGATATTCGATCTAATTGGGAGGAATTACAACTGCTCCTCCGCCTGCACCGTCCGTTCGTCCTTGGTCTCCAGGAAACCAAGTTGCGCCCGACTGACCGTACTGCCTTTACCCACTATACCTCGGAGCGGTATGACCTCACCCCTGTGGACGGTATCCCAGCTCATGGTGGAGTCATGTTGCTCGTTCGGGACGATGTCTATTACCATCCCATCCCATTGACCACCCCACTCCAAGCAATAGCTGTCCGTATTACTCTTTCTGCTTTTACTTTTTCAGTTTGTACCATCTACACTCCATCGTCATCCGCTGTTAGTCGGGCTGACATGATGCACCTGATTGTTCAGCTTCCCCTGCCATTTTTATTGTTTGGCGACTTCAATGCCCATTATCCCCTTTGGGGCTCTTCTGCATCCTGTCAAAGAGGCTCACTCTTGGCGGATGTCTTCAACCATCTCAATCTTGTCTGCTTCAATACTGGCGCCCCGACTTTCCTCTCGGACTCTACTCATACCTACTCCCACTTGGACCTCTCGATCTGTTCGACCACTCTTGCCCGTCGGTTCGAGTGGTATGTCCTTTCTGACACCTATTCGAGCGACCACTTACTCTGTCGTTAGTCTCCTGCACCACACCCCATCCCCACGTCCTTCGAGCTGGAACATACCGAAAGCTGACTGGGGACTTTACTCCTCCCTGGCGACCTTTCCGGACCACGATTTTCTCAGTTGTGACAGTCAGGTCTAATACCTCACGGCTGTTATCATCAATGCTGCCGAATGTTCCATTCCTCGTACTACCTCTTCTTCACGTCGCGTTTCCGTCCCCTGGTGGAACGAGGCTTGTAGAGACGCTATCCGCGCTCGACAACATGCTTTACGCACCTTTCGCCGCCATCCTACGTTGGCGAATTGTATTGGATACAAACGACTCCGAGCGCCCCCCCCCTGCGGGTCCGGGGATTAGAATAGGCCCGCGGTATTCCTGCCTGTCGTAAGAGGCGACTAAAAGGAGTCCATCCCCCTCACGGGGGTAGTTCGCGCCTGCGTCCGGAGACGGACGGTTCCACGACCTATCATCGTGGTCCTTTTGGTTTTTTCACTTCTCGTTTCTTCCTTCCTTTTGTTGGTTCCTTTCTTTGCTCTTCTCCACCTCACTGTCTTCCTTACTCTTTCCCTTGCCTTCTCATTGCCTTTTTCTCCTTGCCTTCTCATTGCCTTCTTCTCCTTGCCTTCTTCCCCTTGCTTTCTCATTGCCTTCTTCTCCTTGCCTTCTCTGGTCTCCGCCTCGGCGTTTGAGACAGTCTGTCCTCTTTCTCCCTCTCTCTCTTCTTTTTCCTCTTCTTCCTTCCTCCCTGTGCGTGCCTGAAGGCCGACCCACGCGTTCGCACGCGTAGCCGGTGACGGGGTAACGCGTAAGTCCCCGCCCTGGGTAGACATGTAAGGCACGCGCGTACCCCCTGGTAAAGGCCAGGCCCGGGGAGGGGTGATTGCCTGAGCTGATACCTTCTGACCATGCCGATTGGTCCCTCCGTCTGTTTCTCGGGAGGTGTGACCTGAGGTGTAAACATTCACCTAAGGCGGGAGTGCCCTCTGAGAGGGTCCCCACAAGGAAGGAGCGCGCCATTGGAGACGCTGGCAATCATGGGGGATTCCTCCGCAATGGATTCTACTCCATCTCTTTCGACTTCGACCCAAAAACGGAAACGTGACCAGCCAACAGTGACAAAAGTACTACCGCCTGCCCCACAGTTCCTCGTAGTTTCTCGAACTGAGGACGGAAAGGATTTTTCCTCTGTCAACCCATTCGTTATTCAGAAGGGCGTAGATGCCATAGCCGGATCTGTCAAATCCTGTACCAGGTTGCGTAACGGCACCTTATTACTAGAAACTGAGAGTGCCTTTCAGGCACAAAAACTGCTTCGGGCCACCCTCCTGTACACGTTCCCTGTCCGGGTGGAGGCCCACCGAACTTTGAATTCGTCTCGTGGTGTGGTCTATACTGGCTCCCTCGACGGATTGACTGACGAGGAGCTTCAATCATTCCTCGCTGAGCAGGGCGTGACGGCTGTCCATAGGGTCATGAAAAAGGTCAACAATGACCTTGTACCGACCCGGACAATTTTCTTGACCTTCGATAGTGTTAAGCTGCCATCGCGCATCAAGGCGGGCTACGAGGTTATTTCTGTTCGCCCCTATATCCCGACACCTACGCGCTGCTACCAGTGTCAGCATTTCAATCACACTCGACAGTCTTGTTCCAATGCGGCTAAATGTGTCACCTGTGGCAGGGATGCCCATGAGGGTGACTGTCCACCTCCGTCTCCTCGTTGTGTGAACTGTCAGGGTGACCATGCCGCATCCTCCCGCGACTGTCCTGTCTATAAGGAAGAACGCTGTGTCCAGGAAATTCGGGTCAAAGAGAAAGTGTCCACCTCGGCTGCTCGCAAGCTATTGGCTAGTAGGAAGCCCACGCTGCTCCCAGCGGGGAAATACAGTACTGTCCTCGCCTCTCCTCGGACTACCCGGGAGGTAGCAACCCAGACATGCGATCTGACCTTCAGCACCACGGTCGTCCGTTCGGCCAGTGCTAAGATTGTGCGGTCGACGTCTCCTCTTCCTCCCATCACCCCACAGACACGAGCACCTTCCTCAGCTTCTGCTAAGACGAAGACACCGAAGTCAGATGCACGGGCCTTCAAGAAGGAACCATCCCGTGCAGACTTCCTCCGTACCTCGACCTCCCAGCCTTCGACCGGTACTTCCACTACACGTCCTTCCAAAAAGGCGCATAGGAAGCACAGTTCTCCTTCCCCGCCACGGCGCATTTCTTCTCTTGCGCCACCCAGCGGCTGCCGCCCCAGGCCGTCATCCGTTTCGCCTGGCCGCACCGCTGGTCGCCGTACATCTGGCCGTTCACTGGCGGAGGAAGCTCCCCCTCCCGGCCATCCTCCCGAGATGGCCGATGACCCTATAGACCCAATGGATGATGACTGTCCGCCTACTGATAGCGGCGGCAGTGCTCGCTCGAAGCCAAGCCCTAAGCGGCCTTCGAGGTGACCACTTCTCTCATCTTTCTTTTCTTACGATGGCACTTATTCACTGGAATATTCGCAGCATTTGCTCCAACCGAGAGGACTTGAAGTTGCTGCTCCACTTGCACCGTCCGCTTGTCGTAGCCCTCCAGGAAACGAAGCTACGCCCATGCGATCAAATTGCCTTGGCACACTACACCTCTGTGCGTTTTGACCTACCCCCTGTGGTAGGTATCCCAGCTCATGGAGGGGTTATGTTGCTGGTCCGGGATGATATTTACTACGATCCCATCACGTTGCACACCGGCCTGCAGGCAGTTGCCATCCGCATTGCTCTCCCCACTTTTACGTTTTCCTTTTGTACCGTTTACACTCCGTCATCTGCCGTTACCAGGGCAGACGTGATGCAACTTATTGCTCAGCTACCTGCACCATTTTTGTTAACTGGAGACTTCAATGCCCACCATCCCCTTTGGGGCTCTCCAGCATCCTGCCCGAGGGGCTCCTTGTTAGCAGACCTTTTCAACCAACTCGATCTTGTCTGCCTCAATACTGGCGCCCCTACTTTTCTTTCGGACACATCTCACACCTATTCCCATTTAGACCTCTCTATATGTACTCCCCAACTTGCACGCCGGTTTGAGTGGTATGCACTTTCTGATACATATTCGAGCGACCACTTCCCGTGTGTTATCCATCTCCTGCAGCATACCCCCTCTCCGTGCTTCTCTAATTGGACCATCTCCAAGGCAGACTGGGGGCTCTTCTCTTCCAGGGCGACCTTTCAGGATCAAACCTTTACAAGCTGCGATCGTCAGGTCGCACACCTCACGGAAGTCATTCTCGCTGCTGCTGAATATTCCATCCCTCACCCTCCTTCTTCTCCACGTCGCGTACCGGTCCCCTGGTGGACCGCAGCATGTAGAGACGCTTTACGTGCTCGTCGACGTGCTTTACGCACTTTTAAACGCCACCCTACAGTGGCGAATTGTATCAATTATAAACGATTGCGTGCTCAGTGTTGTCGTATTATCAAAGAAAGCAAGAAAGCCAGCTGGGCTGCTTTCACAAGCACCTTCAACAGTTTTACTCCTTCTTCTGTTGTCTGGGGTAGCCTGCGCCGGCTATCTGGCACTAAGGTCCACTCACCAGTTTCTGGCTTGAAGGTCGCGAATGACGTCCTTGTGGCCCCTGAGGCTGTCTCCAATGCCTTCGGCCGCTTTTTCGCAGAGGTTTCGAGCTCCGCTCATTACCACCCTGCCTTCCTCCCCCGCAAACAGGCAGAGGAGGCTAGGCCACCTAACTTCTGCTCCTTGAATTGTGAAAGTTATAATGCCCCATTCACCATGCGGGAACTCGAAAACGCACTTGGCCGATCACGGTCCTCTGCTCCAGGGCCAGATTCTATTCATATTCAGATGCTGAAGAACCTTTCTCCTGCGGGTAAAGGTTTTCTTCTTCGTACATACAATCGCATCTGGATTGAGGGACATGTTCCCGCATGCTGGCGCGAGTCTATTGTTGTCCCGATTCCTAAGCCAGGGAAGGACAAGCACTTGCCTTCCAGTTATCGACCTATCTCGCTTACCAGCTGTGTCTGTAAAGTGATGGAGCGAATGGTTAACTCTCGATTGGTTTGGCTGCTCGAGTCTCGACGGCTACTTACCAATGTACAAAGTGGATTTCGTAGGCGCCGCTCTGCTGTTGACCATCTGGTTACCTTGTCGACCTTCATTATGAATAACTTCTTGCGGAAGCGCCCGACCGCGGCTGTGTTCTTTGATTTGGAGAAGGCTTACGACACCTGTTGGAAGGCGGGCATCCTCCGCACCATGCATACATGGGGCCTTCGCAGTCGCCTCCCTCTTTTTATTCGTTCCTTTTTAATGGATCGACAGTTCAGGGTACGTGTGGGTTCTGTCCTGTCCGACACCTTTCGCCAGGAGAATGGGGTGCCACAGGGCTCAGTTTTGAGCGTCGCTCTCTTCGCCATCGCGATCAATCCAATAATGGATTGCCTCCCAGCTGATGTATCAGGCTCCCTTTTCGTGGACGATTTTACCATCTATTGCAGCGCGCAGTGTACACGTGTCCTGGAGCGCTGTCTTCAGCGTTCTCTTGACCGTCTTTACTCCTGGAGTGTCGCCAATGGCTTCCGTTTTTCTGCCGAGAAGACGGTCTGTATTAACTTCTGGCGATACAGAGAGTTTCTCCCACCGTCCTTAAGACTCGGTCCCGTTGCTCTCCCAATCGTGGAGACAACCAAATTTTTAGGCCTTACATTTGACAGGAAACTTAGCTGGTCTCCACATGAGTCATATTTGGCCGCCCGTTGTACCCGTTCTTTAAATGTCCTCCGTGTTCTCAGTGGTCTGTCGTGGGGAGCGGATCGAACCGTCTTACTTCGTCTATATCGGTCGATCGTCCACTCCAAGCTGGATTATGGGAGCTTCGTATACTCCTCTGCACGGCCATCCATCTTACGCCGCGTCAACTCCATACAACATCGGGGTTTACGACTTGCGATCGGAGCATTTTATACCAGTCCCGTAGAGAGTCTTCATGCTGACGCTGGCGAATTGCCACTCACCTACCGGCGCGATATACTGCTTTGTCGGTATGCCTGTCGGCTACTGTCAATGCCCGACCATCCGTCTTATCGTTCCTTTTTTGACGACTCTCTTGACCGTCAATACGGGTTGTATGTCTCTGCCCTGCTACCCCCTGGCGTTCGCTTTCGTCGCCTCCTTCAACACCTTACTTTTTCCCTCCCTGCAACCTTTCGAGTGGGCGAGAGCCGCACGCCACCTTGGCTCCAGGCTCAGGTCCGCATTCACCTTGACCTCAGCTCGCTCCCAAAAGAGGTCACCCCCGGTTCGGTCTACCACTCCCGTTTTTTGGAACTTCGTTCGAAGTTCATCGACATGACTTTCATTTATACAGATGGCTCTAAGACCAATGACGGGGTCGGGTGTTCCTTTATTGTCGAGGCACAAAGTTTCAAATACCGGCTCCATGGCCATTGTTCGGTCTTCACAGCTGAGCTCTTTGCCCTCTACCAGGCTGTTCTTTACATCTGCCGCCACCGACATTCTGCTTATGTCATCTACTCAGATTCCCTGAGCGCCATCCAGAGCCTCAGTGATCCGTACCCGGTTCACCCTTTCGTACACCGGATCCAACGCTCTCTTCAGCAGCTGGTGGACGTCGGTTCTCCAGTTAGCTTTATGTGGGTTCCGGGCCATGTCGGTATCCCTGGGAACGAAGCTGCAGATGCCGCGGCCAAGGCTGCGGTCCTCCAGCCTCGAACAGCTTCTTGTTGCGTCCCTTCGTCCGATTTTAGCAGGGTGATTTGTCGGCGCATCTTATCTCTGTGGCATGCCGATTGGGCTGCACTTACCGACAACAAGCTTCGGGCTTTAAAACCTCTTCCCGTGGCTTGGACGTCCTCCTCACGCCCTTCTCGGCGGGAGGAGGTCGTTTTAGCCCGGTTAAGAATTGGACACTGCAGGTTCAGCCATCGCCATCTGCTGACGGCTGCGCCGGCGCCGTTCTGCCCATGTGGGCACTTGCTGACGGTTAGACACATTTTAATGTCCTGTCCAGATCTTAACACACTGCGCCTCGATCTTAACCTGCCAAATACTTTCGATGCCATTTTAGCGGATGACCCACGAGCAGCTGCTCGTGTTCTTCGTTTTATCAATTTGACACACCTCGCTAAGGACATTTGATGATGCTGTTTTTTAATCCTATGCCTGTCAGTCTGTCTTTTATCGTGTTTTCCCTTTTAGTTGTTGTGGTCAACTTGTGCCTCGCGGTGCATTCTTAGAGTAGTCAGGGCGCTAATGACCATTGAAGTTGTGCGCCCTTTTACCACAAAAAAAAAAAAAAAAGACTCCGAGCGCAAGGCCGTAGAGTCATCAAAGACAGCAAAAAAGCTTGTTGGACCTCTTTCACCAGCTCCTTTAACAGTTTTACTCCCTCTTCTGTCGTATGGGGTGGCCTGCGCCGGCTGTTGGGCATTAAGGCCCACTCCTCGGTACCTGGCCTGACCTCAGGTAATGAGGTCCTCGTTGATCCTGTGGCTGTCTCCAACGCCTTCGGCTGGTTTTTCGCGGAGGTTTCAAGCTCCGCCCATTACCACCCTGCCTTCCTTCCCAGGAAAGAGGCAGAAGAGGCTCTGCGACCTTCCTTCCACTCACTGAATCTGGAAACTTATAATGCCCCCTTTACTATGCGGGAACTCGAACGTGCGCTTGCACTGTCCCGGTCCTCTGCTCCGGGGCCAGATGCCATTCATGTTCAGACGCTGGCACACCTTTCTCCGGCGGGCAAAAGCTTCCTTCTTCGTACCTACAATCGCGTCTGGACCGAAGGTCAGGTCCCCATGCGTTGGCGTGACGCCATCATTGTTCCTATACCCAAACCCGGGAAGGATAGACACCTTCCTTCTAGTTACCGCCCCATTTCTCTTAAATGCTGTGTCTGTAAGGTGATGGAGCGCATGGTTCATGCTCGGTTAGTTTGGATTCTTGAATCTCGACGGCTACTTACCAATGTCCAATGCGGCTTTCGTCGCCGCCGCTCCGCTGTTGACCACCTTGTGACCTTGTCGACATTCATCATGAACAACTTTTTGCGAAGGCGCCAAACGGTAGCCGTGTTCTTCGATTTGGAGAAGGCTTATGATACCTGTTGGAGAGGAGGTATCCTCCGCACTATGCACAGGTGGCGCCTACGCGGTTGCCTGCCCCTTTTTATTGATTCTTTTTTAACGGATCGAAAGTTTAGGGTACGTGTGGGTTCTGTATTGTCCGACGTCTTCCTCCAGGAGAACGGAGTGCCTCAGGGCTCCATCTTGAGCGTAGCCCTTTTTGCCATCGCGATCAATCCAATTATGGATTGCATTCCACCTAATGTCTCAGGCTCTCTCTTTGTCGATGACTTCGCGATCTACTGCAGTGCCCAGAGAACATGCCTCCTGGAGCACTGCCTTCAGCGTTGTCTAGACAGCCTATACTCATGGAGCATGGCAAATGGCTTCCGGTTCTCTGAAGAGAAGACGGTTTGTATCAACTTTTGGCAACATAAAGCGTTCCTTCCACCATCCTTACATCTCGGTCCCGTTGTTCTCCCATTCGTGGAAACAACTAAGTTTCTAGGGCTCACGTTGGACAGGAAACTGTGTTGGTCTCCGCATGTCTCTTATTTGGTGGCCCGTTGTACACGTTCCCTTAATGTCCTCAGAGTTCTTAGTGGTTCATCTTGGGGAGCGGATCACACTGTCCTGCTTCGCTTGTATTGGTCCATAGTCCGATCGAAGCTGGATTATGGGAGCTTCGTCTACTCGTCTGCTCGGTCATCCCTCTTACGCCGTCTCAACTCCATCCACCATCGGGGGGTTACGTCTTGCGACCAGAGCCTTCTACACTACTCCTGTCGAGAGTGTTTTTGCTGAAGCTGCCAAATTACCATTGACCTGCCGGCGCGACGTACTGCTGTGTCGGTATGCCTGCCGGCTGTTGTCTATGCCCGACCACCCCTCTTACGAGTCCTTCTTCGCCGATTCTCTCGACCATCAGTACGGGTTGTATGTGTCTGCCCTGCTGCCCCCCGGAGTCCGCTTCCATCGCCTGCTTCGACAATTGGATTTTGCCCTCCCTACCACCTTCGGAGAGGGTGAGAGCCCGACAACACCTTGACTCCAGGCTCCGGTTCATATTTATCTCCACCTCAGCTCACTCCCGAAGGAGGGTACTCCAGCTGCAGTGTATTGCTCATGGTTTGTCAAACTTCGTGCTCAACTTGCCGGTCACACCTTTATTTACACCGATGGCTCCAAAACTGACGATGGTGTCGGCTGTGCCTTTGTCGTCGGGGCCGCCACCTTTAAACACCGGCTCCTCGACCAATGTTCCAGCTTTACGGCCGAGCTTTTTGCTCTCCATCAGGCCGTTCAGTATGCCCGCCGCCACCGCCATTCATCGTATGTACTCTGCTCTGACTCACTCAGTGCTCTTCAGAGCCTTGGAGCTCCCTATCCGGTCCATCCCTTGGTTCAACGGATACAGCAGTCCCTCCATTCTTTCGGTGATAATGGTTCTCCTGTCAGCTTTCTGTGGGTTCCCGGACATGTAGGAGTGCCTGGAAATGAGGCTGCGGATGCTGCAGCCAAGGCTGCAGTCCTCCTGCCTCGGCCAGCCTCCCATTGTGTCCCATCATCTGACGTTCGTGGGGATGTTTGTAAGAGGCTTGTGTCGTTGTGGTGGGATGCTTGGTCATCTCTCCAAGGAAACAAGCTCCGGGCAGTAAAACTGCTCCCAACTGCTTGGACAACCTCCTCCTGACTGTCTCGGCGAGAGGAGGTCCTTTTGACCAGGTTGCGAATTGGGCATTGGCGGTTTAGCCACCGCTACCTGCTCTCTGGTGACCCAGCCCCGCAGTGCCCTTGTGGTCAGGCATTAACAGTGCGCCATGTTTTATTGTCTTGTCCCAGCTTTAGTCAATCTCGTGTTGTCCTGTCCCTGCCATCTACTTTACCGGATATTTTAGCTGATGGCGCTCGAGCAGCTGCTCGTGTTCTGCGTTTTATAACTTTGACTGGCTTGTCCGAAGACATCTAACTTTTTCACTTATTTTATCTGCATCTTTGTAAGAACTTTCTGGTGTCACCCCCCCCCCCCCTTGAGTTTTACTAGATTCCATGTGCTCTAATAACTGTGACTGGGCGCTAATGACCTCAGTAGTTGAGCGCCCTTAAACCCCACCAAAAAAAAAAAAAAAAAAAAAAAAAAAAAAAAAAATCGTCATAACCGCCCATGGGTGGGATTACCGGTTGGAATGCATCTCACTTTCCTTTGTTGGGTTCTCCATATCCACTTCCTTGTATATGCCCTGTTCATTTCTTCCCACACACCTCCTTCTATGGTGCCTTGACCACAGATTAGGACCAACATATTCCAGGGCCCTAAGGTCTCCATCACTCCTACAGTTTTCTGGCATCTTTTACTTGCCATCCTTACAGAGTTCCAGGGTGCCACCATCTTCTAGACTGATGGTTCTAAAACAATAGGTAAGGAGGGATATGCTTTCACATCTCCAACTTGCTTAGATAACCATTTATTGCTGTGATTATGTAGCGTGTTCACAGCAGAGCTCCTAGCCATTCACAAAGCCTTACAGTTTGTTTCTCAGGCCTCCCTCCACAGTGTTTTAATTTGTACTGACTCAATGAGCAGCCTGCAGGCTATCGAATGATGCTACTCTTGTCACCCTTTTCTCTCTGTTATCCATGACCTTCTCTGTGCCCTTGGCTGTGCCGCCAGCTCAGTTGTCTTTCTCTGGGTCCCAAGTCATGTGGGCATTCTAGTGAATGAACTGGCTGACCATTTGGCTAGAGAAAGCTGATATTTACACCCCCCACCCCCCCCCCCCTCCGATTCCATTTCATGATTCCAACTGCGGATATGCTGATCTATGTCAAATGTGTCTTTGCCCAACATTGGAATGACATCTGGTGTGCTACTGCTCACAGTAATAAACTCTGCACACTCAAGTAGTTAACTGCGGTTTGGTGCTTTTCCTTCTGGACCTCTCACGAGGAGTCCATGTCTTAACACCTTCTACGCCTTGGTCATAACAGGCTCACACAATGTTTCCTCTTGCATTATGAACCACCTCCACAATGTGGTTGTGGAGCCAGACTGACAGTATCCCATATATTGGTGGAATTTCCCCTTCTTTTGGCCCTTTGTACTAAGTATAGTCTTCCAGATTCCTTAATTTTAATATTAGCAGACAATTCATGGATGGTTGAATTGGTCCTCAGTTTCCTCTGTGAAAGTGGTTTTTTGTTTGCAGATATAAGGTTTTGCTTTACTCCTGGAGCAGGGGCAGGATGGTTGTGGTTGGAGTCTCTCTTAGAGCTTTCTCAATCTGGAACCCCATGATCACTCCCCCATGGAAAGACAGCTCTTTTACCCCTCTATCTTTTCCAGTTTTATATTTGGTCTAATTCTTTTATGCCTTCTACCCTGGTTTTATAGTCTTGACTCCACTAACTGGACCCGTCCACTCTTAGCGGACCTTCTCCCTTCTGCAATTATCTTTGGAATTGTGGGATTGATGACCTTGCCGTTTGGTCCCATAATGCCCCTCAATTAATCAGTCAACCAACTTCTCAGTCGAGTAGCTCCTCAGTTTGCCTCACAAGGGCTGAGTGCACCCCTCTAGCCAACAGTGCTCGGTAGACCCGATGTTCACCCATCAGAGTTCTAGCCAAGCCCGACAACGCTTAGCTTTGGTGATGTGACGGGAACCAGTGTTGCCACTGTGATAAGACCATTGGCCAACCAATAAACCCTGATTCTTTAAACTTTAGACTACTACAGACATGCTCTTAGCATTCCGTGCTGAGCAATGCTTTTCCGTTGCTCTACTGCTTGCAGAATGCTGATAACTATGCTGAGAGGTAGTGTTTCAGTTGCTGTGAAATATTTATCATCTGATTTTAAGAAAACTTATGTGGTGAAAAAAGTTGATTTTTTGCACATGTTACAGTCTGATACCTTCACTCAATAAAGGTCTGATTTTCTTTAAGTTATTGATCGTAGTTACTGTGCTGCATCAAATTAAGAAAAACATTGCACAATATTTTAAGAGTTTGCAGAGATAAAAATACATTGCGTAAACTCTGCAAAAGGTGATATTAGTTCATCCTTTTCTGTGTATGAAACATAGATAAGATATTGAAATTTTATTGAAAATTAAGAGCAGTGTGATAACTCATTTCATTGTTGAGTTACTGGTTCTTATTTCTTGCTATGTGCCCTCTTCCATCCCTTTGCATTGAAAATTGTATGGTCATGAGAACCATCATATTTCGTAAATGGTTAAAGATATCAAAATGTGTGTGTTTTTTTTTTTTGTTTTTTTTTTTTTTTTTTTTTTTTTTTTTTTTGTAAATGATAGCAAGTAAAGAGGCACATGTTGTATCGTAAATAATAGAAACATTTTTATTCATTTTCTTATGGAAGTAACTCATTCGCAACAGTGAGTGTGTTGACTGAATGGGACATGTATATATGTAATCAGCATGGAGGGAAAACCCAGGGGCTGTGTTTAAGCATGCCCTCAGCATTGTCTATAGCAGTCAGTGGGTTAAAGAATTAAGCTGCTGTGTATAAAACATCTTCAAACATCTGCTTACTTTACAAATGAATTATTATGTTGACTTTAAGTATGACAGCAAGAAAAAGTTTAGAAAAGATTTTGTTAGTAATTATAATCCCAAAGTATGAGATTGGAGCTGTCACATATGAAATGTTGTGGAAAGGTAAAGCAGACTGTGTTTTATTGGCAGAACACTGGGAAGATGCATCAGATCCACTAAAAATACTGTTCGCACTGTACTTGTTCTCTTCTGGAATGTTGTTGTGTAATATGGGATCCTTACAATTGGATGTAGTACTGCCTCAGTTGTCTGGAATAGGAATAGGTAAGATAGGATACATGCCAAGGCATTGAGGAATAGTCAGTTTGTTAGTGAAGGGAAGCGCGGGTGATAAAAATTGTCGAGGAAGACGGAGGCTTGACAAAAAAGAAAAAAAAAAGGTACCAACTCATGCCAAAATTTTAAAAATATCCGACATATTGTATATGTAAACATAATATCCATAGTCTGAGTGTTTATCTAAAAGAATGTGTTCATGTTAAGTAAGTGGAAGGCTACATAATTTATAAAAATGATGAATAATATACACACAATATTCTTTGATTTTTGTTACACGGACATTGGGCACAACAAAAATCACCAAGCATGGAAATACAGTAGAGCATCGATTATCTGAAGTAATTGGGGGACATGGGTGTTCAGAAAACTGGTTTGTTCGGATAATCGAACTGTACATGTTTATTTGCCAAAAAGAAGTTCTGTACAGTAAATTTATTCATAAAAACAGGCATCTCTTTTAGTATTACAAAGTAACATACAAAGGCAATTTCACTAGGAATATATAGCATGTGGCACAGTTTATTAAACAAAAATATATAAACATATTACATACTCATTTTGCGTGAACAATACACACAGTATACAAAATTAACATTTAAAAACATCCTTTATTTTGGTCTGTCTAAGCAAGCCTACACGCTTACGAGCAGCTAAGTCACGTACTTTTTTCATTACAGATGTCTGAAACTGGTCACTTTCATCTTGGGCTTCAAACCATCGCAAGGCAATATCTAAACAAGTGAATGCCTCAGAAGCTGTTGGTATACTTTAATCTTTACTTTCTGGAGTACTGATTGATGATATGCTGGCGGCGTCATCTTTATCAGTGACAGCGTTTACAATCTCGCTGTCCTGCATGATTTGGTGTCCTGGATCTGCATCATCGATATTCATCCATTCATGAACATCTTCTTCATCACATTCATGGCACTCTATTTCTTTTAGCATACCGAGAATTTCAGACATATCATTCTGTTCGTCATTTTCAATCGTACCTTGTGAATTTTCTTCTGTGTCCAAAATTTTATTCCAGGCTTTCTTCAAATTCTCTTCCTTTACACTATTCCATGCTGCGCTGATCATGTAGGATGCGTCTTTCAAGTCAATATTCTTATGATTTCTTAAGAGACTTTCTTCTCCATCCTCTTCTCTTTCTAACAATAACTTACGCAACAATTCTTTCTTGTAATATCATTTGAAAGTCTCAATAATGCCTTGATCCATGGGCTGTAATAAGGAGGTTACGTTAGGTGGAAGAAGTATTACCTTCATGAACTCGTCTTTTTCGTTTGAAATATCACATGACGGATGAGTTGGTGCATTGTCAAGGAGAAGTAGTGTTTTCTCCCTCTTCCCATTCTTTAGCTGATGAGCTTTCACAGGGGGTATGAAAATGTCCAGAAACCACTTCATAAAAATCGTACTATCCATCCAGGCACTCTTTTTGGCTGATCAGCAGCACCTTGTGAAGGCCCCATTAGAAGCAATCTTCCACCAGTGGTGGCCCAGTGTGATGACTACTGTGGGAAACTTGGTTTGGGAGTGAGGGGGATGATGGACGATAGGGTGGGAGAGTAACAGGTGCAAGGAAGTACACAGTTCGGTTAAGCGGTCGTTCGGTTGACCGACATTCGGATAATCGACGCTCTACTGTACTGATGTCAGAGGCAGCATATTGTGCCCGCTGTGTTGGCACTGCATAAATAACAGTAAATGTGTCTACAGTTTGCACCTAACAGTCTTTATTCTGTACTTCCGATACCTTCTCTTGTTGTGGTAAACTGGCATCATAAAGTAGTGATGGGTTTCTACACTAAGATAGGTACAAATCAGTTGAAATTTGTGACAAGATTGAGGATACTTTGGTATGGACTATGTGCCATAGAGCTTATCAGAAGATGTAGAAGTAACTTCAGCTGTTTTCTAGCAGAGTGCAGAGTGAGGTGTCAGCTACTTTTCTTCCTTTTAGTCATCCTTTTTTAATGTTGTCACCTTTTTAAATTTTGTCATAAATAAATAAACAAATAAATCACTTTTGTTTCCAAGTTACAGTATTCATCTTCATACACTTAACTTTTTGGGGTGCACCAATTTACATCCACATCCATACTCTGCAAAGCAATGTCAAGTGCTTAGCAGGGGGTACATCCCATTGTACCACTTATTTGGCTTTCTTCCCATTCCATTCACTTTTGGAGTGTGGGGAAAATGAAAATGTATGAGCCTTCCAATCCCTGAAGGAGTGATACATAGAGGTTCACAGTATATAAAACTGCTGCTGTGATACTCTGTTCAATTTTGAAAATAAACCTTTGAAGATGGGGAAAACGCCAAATTTTTTAGTGATGGTCTCGAAAAGAGAGATTTGTAGTGTGTGCTCTTGCTCTATTATGTGACAAAAGGTTTTCAGGCAGTTTTTAAACCATCATTTTCAACAAAACATAAGTGTAATTTTGAAGTTAAATGTGGACCATATCAGTTAAATTTAGATTGTTCCGATCAACTAAAACCGTCGAGTTTGGTATGTAAACCAAAATGAGGTCATTAAATGCGAAGCATAGTTCTGTCAAGGCTGAATTAATTTGGGCAGTGAAATGAGTGATTTGCAGTTACTCTATGGATTTTTCAAATGGCATTTGTAATGTTAAGGTGATGTTCCATGAATATTTTTCAATTCTGTCTAAGAAAATGAGGTACATAATAACTGATTGACTGGCAGCATATTTCCGGGAACGTATATTACAAGCAAAATGTTCATCATATTACAGACAGTGTTTCATTGAAACTACAGTACCAATGTTACAAATAAAAATGGATTATAAACAACCATTACATTTTGGCCAGAGGGGGAATGTACATATCAACACAGCACATTTACCTGCAAAACAGACAGTGAAATGTTATATCAGTAATTATATGAAGCACTTTATGAAGCCAACTTGTTCCTAAATTAATGCCTTATGCTCGGGCAGATGGACCTAATGTAAATAAAAGTGTTTATGCTTCAAAATAGTGATGTAAAAGAGTAAACATTGGAAGTTGCAACATTCCTACAATGCATAATGCCTACGCCGAGGATTCGGTCTGTTGAGGGGTGGTGAGGTGGAGGTACAAAATAAGACTGAAGTAAAGAAAGATGGATAACAAAATCAGAAATGTTTTGACACTGTAAATTGCTATTTTTAAACAACACGAATTGCTAGGAGGTCAGGCACCTCTGTTTAACAATTTGTGTCAGGTGAGCATTCTACCACACAGGCACATGGCCTGTCGAGAAAAGTAGACCTTGCTTTAGCATATTAAAGGTGACTGGAAAACTTCAAAGTTGACATTCTTAAGAATTTTTGAGAGTTGTAGTGAACTATTTTGCGAGTTTTAATATTACAGTTGTGAACATCGTGTACCATAAATATAAAAAAATTACAGAAATCTGATTGCTGTGTGGTCCTCTCGTTAGACTCTTCTTGATCTGAGCATGTCATTCTCAGTGTTCCATTCATAGTCTTCCGAAGTAAGAGTGATTTCAGGTGTGCCGCAGGGGAGTGTTGTAGGACTGTTGCTATTCTCAATATATATAAATGATCTTGTAGATAACATCGAAAGTTCACTGAAGCTTTCTGCGGATGATGCTGTAGTATATCGAGAAGTTGTAACAATGGAAAATTGTACTGAAATGCAGGAGGGTCTGCAACAAATTGATGCATGGTGCAGGGAATGGCAATTCAATCTCAATGTAGACAAGTGTAATGTGCTGTGAATACATAGAAAGAAAGATCCTTTATCATTTAGCTACAATATAGCAGGTCAGCAACTGGAAGCAGTTAATTCCATAAATTATCTGGGAGTAGGCATTAGGAGTGATCTAAAAGAAATGACCATACAAAATTAATTGTTGGTAAAGTAGATGCCAGACTGAGATTCATTGGAAGAATCCTAAGGAAATGCAGTCCAAAAACAAGAGAAGTAGGTTACAGTGCACTTGTTCGCCCACTGCTTGAATACTGCTCACCAGTGTGGGATCCGTCCCAGATGGGGTTGATAGAAGAGATAGAGAAGATCCAATGGAGAGCAGCTCACTTTGTTACAGGATCATTTAGTAATCGCAAAAACATTATGGAGATGATAGATAAAATCCAGTAGAAGACTCTGCAAGAGAGTAGCTCGGTACGGGCTTTTGTTGAAGTTTCAAAAACTTACCTTCACCGAAGAGTCAAGCAATATATTGCTCCCTCCTACGTATATCTCACACAAAATGACCATGATGATAAAAACAGAGAGATTAGAGCCCACACAGAGGCATACCGACAATCTTTCTTTCCATGAACAATAAGATACTGCAATAGAAAGGAGATCTCATAGAGGTACTCAAGGTACCCTCCGCCACACACCGCCAGGTGGCTTCTGGAGTATGGATGTAGATGTAGATATTGTTTCTTGTTGGTTCTTCTTTCTTCTTGGCTCTTGATTATGTGCGATAGAGCTACCATGTATATAAGTAATATATACAGTAACTGTATGGAGGTGTAATCAGTATTTTTTTTCAATTGGTTTACCTTTATATGGCATATCTGAACAAACGTGTGCACATGCGCGATGTTCTTCTACGTCAGTACATGTAAAATTCTGTACGTAATAGTATGCATTTTTCTATTAAATCTCTATTGATGCCATATTAAAATACTAAATTAATTGAGACTTAACTGGTCACACAGTGTGTGTATCTTACCATCAGCACCACTACTGTCCATTCCTGCCACCTCATCATTCACATACTGCCTCTCTCTGTCTCTCTCTCTCTCTCTCTCTCTCTCTCCCTCCCTCCCTCCCTCCCTCCCTCCCTCCCTCCCTCCCCCCCCCTCTTTACCTTCCTTATATGCTTATTTCTACACACAATTACATATGTGAATTTATTTATTTAATTCCTAGATATATTATTTGTGAAGGAGAATTAATGTGTGAATGTTGTGTGCCCCTCCAGCTCCAGTCCAGCTTCAGTCAACTGGCAGTGTCTCACTATCCAACTACGAGAGTTCAGCAAATGAAAGTTTGACCCGTCGCGTGGACCAGTGGATCTCACACTACCAGTCTGTCCTGGGTAAAGTTGCACATGTGCACTTCTGTGGAGTAGTGGGGAAAAATCGAGGAAATCCTGGGAACTTTTTAGAATCCTGGAAATTTTGTATTGTTTTAGTTTTCAGCAATTTTTTTTTTTAATTTCACTTGTAAGAACTGGTACTGCAACAGAGAATTTAACTTTTGTGTGTTACTGCAGAGTAATACTGCAACAATAAAACCTTAACGAGAGAATAACATCAAAACAAAACCTTAAGTCACAAAGAAAGTGCACCATTTACAGCAACAAAACACAGTGCTTACACAAGCATCTGCCAACAGCAAAATGTGTCAAAGATCTTCTGAAGAAGATTATGCAATACTTTGTATAAAAAACTGCTTATGATGAGTGTTTAGTTACTACTGTTTAAATTTCTAACAGGTCATGGAAAAATATTGTGAATGGTGATATGAGAAGTGTTAATTTCAAAGTAAATTTCCTTTCATGCATGATGGACTAATGTTACTTGTGAGAATGTGCAATGAATTTCTTAAATTACAGAGCATTGGATCTGTTTCAAAACAAAAAACATTATATATGGAACCGTAGTTTTTCTTATAGCTGTACTGTATGAATATCAATTCAAACCATTAACTTTCCCTGTTAGTGTGTTAACGCTACTTAAGTGATGTTGCTATTGGCTAATTACATCACGTGTCATATGCTCTGAATATCTGCTGTCAGTGGCTGGCGAGATCACATTATGTGAGTTATGATTGGCTGATAAAAATGCATCTCGTAGTGCAACCTTATTTCAGTGCTTCGGAGGCCACTGGGCTGTATTTGGTGGAATTCATATTTATACTCTCATAATACAAAAATATGCAGTATATGTGTTACTGCGCTTCAAAGATCATTCCAAAATGCAAACACAAACATACACACAAAATTCAAGCTTTCGCAACAAACTGTTGCCTCATCAGGAAAGAGGGAAGGAGAGGGGAAGACGAAAGGAAGTGGGTTTTAAGGGAGAGGGTAAGGAGTCATTCCAATCCCGGGAGCAGAAAGACTTACCTTTGGGGGAAAAAAGGACAGGTATACACTCGCACACACGCACATATCCATCCACACATACAGACACAAGCAGACATATTTTCTAGGTCTTTAAATATGTCTGCTTGTGTCTGTATGTGTGGATGGATATGTGCGTGTGTGCGAGTGTATACCTGTCCTTTTTTTCCCCCAAAGGTAAGTCTTTCCGCTCCCGGGATTGGAATGACTCCTTACCCTCTCCCTTAAAACCCACTTCCTTTCGTCTTCCCCTCTCCTTCCCTCTTTCCTGATGAGGCAACAGTTTGTTGCGAAAGCTTGAATTTTGTGTGTATGTTTGTGTTTGTTTGTGTGTCTATCGACCTGCCAGCGCTTTCGTTCGGTAAGTCACCTCATCTTTGTTTTTATATATAATTTTTCCCACGTGGAATGTTTCCTTTGTGAGACTTGAACTAGCGAGCCATGAACTGAACCATACTATCAATTACTATGCTACCAATTCCACTATACATCGAGGAAGTAATTTTGTTTCAACTGTATCAAATATAGTCCCTCGGAAAACTTCAGAGATGTTTTTTTTTTTCCTGTAAATTTATGACAAAACATTAAGAGCAGCCTACTTCTCACCTCTTTTTAACCCCATTCTGCATGCATGTTTCATGACAGGGCAGGAAGCAGCCTCAGTCATTTTCATACTGCATATTAACAGCACAACAATGAGAGCACAACAGCACAGAGACTGACTGCACACGATTTTTGAAATAAAAATTACTTAGCTAATGCATGTTTTAAGACAACTGCTGAGGGCTGTTAATACATTAGAATATCTTATAGTTTCATTTAATGTTGCTTAGTAACATAAGTAGGACCTACTTGCAAGAGTGTAACACCACCAGTGTATGTATGCTACAGCAGTTTTGTTTATTTATGAGCTGTAGATAACTTTCCACTCCCTGTATTGTATCCTTGACACTTTCAGAAATTTTAAAGAGTGGTTTCCAGTCGACCTTAACAAAAAAATTTCTCTTAAACTACAAATAGAGTAAATGTTGGTTTGCCCTTGTTCAGTTTACCTTACAACATAAATTGTCAGGGCATTGTTGCTTTGCACGTTCAGATTTTACTGCAACCCACGCTGAGCTACCTCAAGGATGGCTTCTAGCAATTCTTCCATTATTCTGTGAAAAATTTATATGGGTACTTTCTCAACATTACTTATTAAACAGATAGTTTGGTAATAATCACACCAGTTGGCACCTACTTTCTTTGGAGTAGAAATTATTAAATTCCTCTTGAAATCAGAGGATATTTTCACACTCATAATATCTTATGCACTAGGTGCAATAATTTTGCTGTGGCTGGCCGTCCCTAGGACCTCAGTAAATCTCAGGGAATGTCATCTATTACAGGGGCCTTGTTTCTACACAGGTCTTTCAGTGCTCTGCCAAATTCTTCCCACAGTTCCGTACCTCCCATCTCACCTTGTTTACTACTTCTTCTGTTTCTGTATTATTCTCTCATGAAGATGTTCTACATATATCTTCCACCTTTCAAATTTTCCTTCTGTGCTTAATACTAGCTTGCCATCTGAGCTCTTCATATTTGTACATGTGCTTCTCTTTTCACAGAGGTGTTTTTTAATTTTCAAATAGGTGGCATCTATCGTTCCTCTATTCATGCCAGCTTATACGGTCTTGCAGTTGTCCGGTAGCCTTTTGCACTTCCCTTCGACCTCATTTTTTAGTCATCTGTATTCCCTTTAGCTTGCTCCATTTTCTGAATTTTTTGTTTCCTTGTCTCATCAATTAACTCTAGTATCATATATCCAAAGATTTCTATTTGGTTTTTTCTTTTTCTTCTATTTGACATTCTGCTACCTTCACTATTTAATCTCTCAGAGCTATCCATCCAGATTCTGTTGTATTACTTTCACCTATTTCAGCCAGCTGTTGCATTAATTCTCAAGAACTCTTTATTCTTGTAATTTTCCCAGGTTCCATCTCTTTAGCTTCTCACATTTATGCATTTCTTTATTTTTAATCTGCATTTCATGATCAATAAATATGGTCAGGGTCCAGCTCTTGTAATGTCAATATATGAGGGCTGTTCAGTAAATAACGATCATAGCTGTTTATGACAACTCGCCTACATAAATTTGGCGTTCTCCTCAAAGTAGTCTCCTGTGGAAGCAAGTCACTTGTGCAAGCATTTCTGCCAGTCTGCAAAGATGTGCTGAAATCCATTTTTTGAAAGGTCCTTCAGAATTGCCTCCAGAACCTGCTGATGGAAAAAGCTTCCCATGAAGGTGCATTTTCAGCTTATAAAATAGGGAAGAAGTCATACAGGGATAAATCTGGACCATAGGTAGGGTGAGGGAATACAATTTCCACTGATTTTTGCAAGATATTCAGTAACGTAATTTGAAATAAGCGGATGTGCATTTAAGTGGATTGGGATCCAGCCAGTTTCGTGGATAAGTGGTCTCTTGTGCCTAATATGGACTCTTAAAGTTTTCAGGACATCTCTGTAGTATTATCCATTTATTTATGTGCATGCCGTTACAATGTGCTGATAAACCATTTCATGAATATAAAAACTGAAATGAATGTAAATTTCCCAGCAGAAGCAACCGCTTCTGGGATTTGTGATGGAGTAGATTTCCACACTGAGCCTTGCTGTGTGCTCTCAGGATCAAAATTATGTATCAAAGTTTCACTACCAATGATTGACATTGAAAGAAACTTCTAATCTACATCTAACATCAACTTGAACTACATGCAGACCTGCATGTGTAAACCTTTTTTAGGGAATTGACAGTCATTGAACCCCACTGGATCCACATTCTCCTGTCTCCAACTTGTAGGTGGACGCAATGAAATTTTCACTGTTTTGGAAAGTGGTCGTAAGGTTATTGGTTGGTCCTCCCTCACAATGACACCAGCAGTGTTTTCTTCCTTAAGGCAGTAGCAAGAGCACTGGTACCACCTTCCTTTAAAAATAGTCTGATCTCTTCAAATGATTTTATTATATTTGAGCTCTACTATGGGAAAGAGCACTCTCTCCATAGGCCTCCTGTACCACTGAAAAGACCTCAAGTAAAGATATTCTGAGATGAAAGAAGAAATTCAAAGCATTGTGCCACATATACAGTAGTTCATCATTTGTGACCTCCATTGTTACAGTAGGTGATTCTGAATTTCTTAGCTTGAAACAATGAAAGTACAGTGTGTTTGTTTCACATGAAGCTAACAGAATATGGCGAGATTAAACTCTAGCACAAAAAATTATAACAGTGAAATCATTTGGTAATCCTTTATTGAACAGCCTTCATATATCTATCTCAAATCCAGTAGTGTCTCCAGGTCTCTTCAATGTATATAATGTTATTTCCCCCAGTCCATATTTTCCTATGTTTTTTCCTTTACATACTATCAAATTCCAGTTCCCATTAACAATGAAATTTTCAGCTCTTTCAAATATCTGAGTAATTTTCAGCTCTGATTGTGCATTCACTATGATTTTTATATAATTGCTTACCCGCAGTGCTAATTTTTCGGTTCATCATCAGTCATACTCGTGCATAACTCCTAATTGATACCATGTTCATAACCTTTACTGACCTGACCAGTAGTACTTTGCTTCCTATTACTGCACTTAAATAATTTGCACTATATTTCACTTCAGTTTATCCACCTGTCTTTTTAAATTCCCTGAGCTATCCACTCCATTAAGGGATTTAGCACCCTGTGCTCTGGCCTGTGGAATGCCAATTTTATTTTTTCCGATATTACTGTCCTGAGTAGTCACTGACTGCAGATCTGAATTTTATGCGGAGGATGTGAGACTAACCCTGATGTTATTCAATCTATACATTAAATGAGCAGTAATGGAATCCGAAGAGAAATTGGGAAAGGGTATGAAAGTTTAGGAAGAACTAGTAAAAAACAAAGTTTGTCTGTGAGATTGTAGTTGTATCAGAGGGCAAACAACGTAGAAGTGCAGTTGATTGGAATGGATAGTGTCTTGAAGGGAGATTATAAGATGAATAATATCAAAAGTTAAACAAGGCGATGCCCATGGTATTACATTAGCAAAGAAGACACTAAAAGTAGTAACAGAGTTTTTGCTACTTGGGCAGCAAAATAATTGTCAATGGTTGAAGTAAGGAAGATCACAAAATGAAGACTCGTATAAATTTACATTTGAGGAAGTCTTTTCTGAAGGTGTTCGTCCGCAGTGGGAAAGGGGGGGGGGGGGGAGGGGGGGAGGCAGCTATCTCTGGAATATTTTACCCAAGAAGATCCCATTTTCATTAACCCATACAGTGGAGCTGGGTGTCCTCAGGACTGAAACTTCTGTGAGGCTGAGAATTTTGGTGGAGAGGTTAAAAAGTGTCCTGGAATTGTTTTGGTTACAGCACAGGTGTCAGCAGCTGGCAAATATCTCTGATAACTGGAGTTTGCATGCAAATTTCGTGGAGAGATGGTAGGGGATTTATGGTGCAAGCAGTGGTAGTGGCAGCACCAGCAGGGGCTGAATGTGGGTGTGCAGGTGTCTGACATCTGGGAGAGGCCCTCTGCCAGATGGTCACTCGGGCAGGATTTAATGTCCAGTTGACAACACAGACTGAACACACCGAATGGATTTGCTAGGAAGTGGCTACAAAAAACTGTAGCCTCTGTGAGGAAACCATCTGGGTATTTGCCTCAAGGAAATTAGCCGTACTGTTGGTGCAACCGCATTGGAGGCATATCTGTTGGGAGGCCACACAAACCTGTTTTTCCTGGTGAGTGGCAGCAGTCATTTCAGCAATTTCAATGACTGATGTGTCCTTTTAACATAACTGAACACATTCTCATTATATTGGCACTGTAAATAGCTGCGAGCAATGGGAAACTTGACCAGATGTATTTCAGACACCCCACCCCCCATCCCCCGCCACCCCCTGTCACTCCCCCGCCGCCCCCTGTCACTCCCCCGCCGCCCCCCCCCCCCCCCCCCACACGCACCAGTGTGAAGGGAGACGAAAATTTAATAGTCATGGGTGACTGGAATTCGTCAGTAGGAAAAAGGAGAGAAGGAAACATAGTAGGTGAAATGGATTGGGGGGGAAGGAATGAAAGAGGAAGCCACCTTGTAGAATTTTGCACAGAGCATAACTTAATCATAGCTAACACTTGGTTCAAGAATCATAAAAGAAGGTTGTATACCTGGAAGAATCCTGGAGATACTAAAAGGTATCAGATAGATTATATAATGGTAAGACAGAGATTTAGGAACAAGGTTTTAAATTGTAAGATATTTCCAGGGGCAGATGTGGACTCTGACCACAATCTATTGGTTATGAACTGTAGATTAAAACTGAAGAAACTGCAAAAAAGTGGGAATTTAAGGAGATGGGACCTGGATAAACTGAAAAAACCAGAGGTTGTAGAGAGTTTCAGGGAGAGCATAAGGGAACAATTGACAGGAATGGGGAAAAGAAATACAGTAGAAGAAGAATGGGTAGCTCTGAGGGATGAAGTAGTGAAGGCAGCAAAGGATCAAGTAGGTAAAAAGACGAGGGCTAATAGAAATCCTTGGGTAACAGAAGAAATATTGAATTTAATTGATGAAATGAGAAAATATAAAAATGCAGCAAACGAAGCAGGCAAAAAGGAATACAAACGTCTCAAAAATGATATCGACAGGAAGTGCAAAATGGCTAACCAGGGATGGCTAGAGGACAAATGTAAGGATGTAGAGACATGTCTCACTAGGTGTAAGATAGATACTGCCTACAGGAAAATTAAAGAGACCTTTGGAGAGAAGAGAACCACTTGTATGAATATCAAGAGCTCAGGTGGAAACCCAGTTCTAAGCAAAGAAGGGAAGGCAGAAAGGTGGAAGGAGTATATAGAGGGTTTATACAAGGGCAATGTACTTGAGGACAATATTATGGAAATGGAAGAGGATGTAGATGAAGACGAAATGGGAGATAAGATACTGCATGAAGAGTTTGACAGAGCACTGAAAGACCTGAGTCGAAACAAGGCCCCGGGAGTAGACAACATTCCATTAGAACTACTGATGGCCTCGGGAGAGCCAGTCATGACAAAACTCTACCATCTGGTGAGCACGATGTATGAGACAGGTGAAATACCCACAGACTTGAAGAAGAATATAATAATTCCAATCCCAAAGAAAGCAGGTGTTGACAGATGTGAAAATTACCGAACTATCAGTTTAATAAGTCACAGCTGCAAAATACTAACGCGAATTCTTTACAGACGAATGGAAAAACTGGTAGAAGCTGACCTCGGGGAAGATCAGTTTGGATTCCGTAGAAATGTTGGAACACGTGAGGCAATACTGACCTTACGACTTATCTTAGAAGAAAGATTAAGAAAAGGCAAACCTACGTTTCTAGCATTTGTAGACTTAGAGAAAGCTTTTGACAATGTTAACTGGAATACTCTCTTTCAAATTCTGAAGGTGGCAGGGGTAAAATACAGGGAGCGAAAGGCTATTTACAATTTGTACAGAAACCAGATGGCAGTTATAAGAGTCGAGGGACATGAAAGGGAAGCAGTGGTTGGGAAGGGAGTGAGACAGGGTTGTAGCCTCTCCCTGATGTTGTTCAATCTGTATATTGAGCAAGCAGTAAAGGAAACAAAAGAAAAATTCAGAGTAGGTATTAAAATTCATGGAGAAGAAGTAAAAACTTTGAGGTTCGCCGATGACATTGTAATTCTGTCAGAGACAGCAAAGGACTTGGAAGAGCAGTTGAATGGAATGGACAGTGTCTTGAAAGGAGGATATAAGATGAACATCAACAAAAGCAAAACGAGGATAATGGAATGTAGTCGAATTAAGCCGGGTGATGCTGAGGGAGTTAGATTAGGAAATGAGACACTTAGAGTAGTAAAGGAGTTTTGCTATTTAGGGAGTAAAATAACTGATGATGGTCGAAGTAGAGAGGATATCAAATGTAGTCTGGCAATGGCAAGGAAAGCGTTTCTGAAGAAGAGAAATTTGTTAACATCGAGTATTGATTTAAGTGTCAGGTAGTAGTTTCTGAAAGTATTTGTATGGAGTGTAGCCATGTATGGAATTGAAACATGGACGATAACTAGTTTGGACAAGAAGAGAACAGAAGCTTTTGAAATGTGGTGCTACAGTAGAATGCTAAAGATAAGGTGGGTAGATCACGTAACTAATGAGGAGGTATTGAATAGGATTGGGGAGAAGAGAAGTTTGTGGCACAACTTGACTAGAAGAAGGGATCGGTTGGTAGGACATGTTTTGAGGCATCAAGGGATCACAAATTTAGCGTTGGAGGGTAAAAATCGTAGAGGGAGACCAAGAGATGAATACACTAAGCAGATTCAGAAGGATGTAGGTTGCAGTAGGTACTGGGAGATGAAGCAGCTTGTACAGGATAGAGTAGCATGGAGATCTGCATCAAACCAGTCTCAGGACTGAAGAACAGAACAACAACAACGACGTTGGATTGCTGCAGTATGCTGGGCAAAAGGAGGTATGACATGATATTAGCAAATGTTGCATGACTTTTCACTTTAGTGTGTATTTGCTTATGGAAACGGGATGTTTGTGTAAGATATCTAATTAGAAGTGAGATGAAATGTGTTTTTCATCAAAATATCTGGTAGATATGTTACTTAGCAGATCTTTGCTGAATTTTATGTTTAAATGCTGGAAGTCTTCAAACTGGATGGGTGAAGGGAGGATAAAATAATATTAGTAATGATAATCATAATCATAATAATAATAATGTCCAAATGAGAATTGAATGGGCGATTATCAGTCTCAAACACAACTGATTGCGTATTTCAAACTTTATGTAGTTGCTGTTTGAAACATTGCATCAGCTGGAACTGAAGCTAAAACTCCTGTATGCCTGGTGAGCATTCTACCACACGGCCTGTAAAGGTAAACCAAACTCACTTCCACATTTTAAAGATGGCTGGAAAACTTGAGTCAATTTTCTCCAGAATTATTGAGGATTGCATTGAACTATAATGGAAGATAATTGTTTGAGTTAGGAACTTGACATATCATAAAAAATATAAAAAATACAAAAATGAGACTGCCTTATGGTTCCCTTGTTAGACCCTTTTTGTCCAAGCAGTTCATTCTTGGTGTTCCATTGTTTTCCTTTCTTCTTGGTAAGTGTGTGTACACACCACCATAAAACCTGCTGTCATGTGTGTCTAAAGCAGGTCATACATTTTTCTTCTTAAACTCAAATGGTAAAATACAAAAAAAAGTGACTTACATAACAAAACTTATTATTTAGTGTTTGTAAATAAAATGTGAATAGTTGGGAAGAAAGCATACAAAAGGCAATAATGAAAATGTCACTTCTTATGTAATTTCTCTAGCTGTTAGCTGCTTATGGTTACCTGGGTACACCTTTGAGCTTTGCCTGCACTGCAATTAACTGTAATTAATTGTACAGTTGTTAACCAATTCAGCAGAAACTTTTGTTGGTATTCTTTATATATGTATTTCTATTTCTAATAGTTTCTAGGAACTTGTTTAGTTCATTCCTAGATATATTGTCCATGAAGGAGAAAAATGCCGTGTATGTGCCCAGTGGGAGGCCGGCCAGTGCAGGACTACGACAGCATGCGGGGATGGCTGGAAGATGCAATCATAGATGACATCAGTGAGAACATCAGTGACGACCTTGCCACAGTTCGGAACTGGCTACTTAAAAACCCGGAGACCGCAGTGCCACTCCAGCAGGACGTCTCGTGGGTAGAAGATGCGATGGCCTCTGGGGACATAGGTAAGGCTGCACACTGTGAGGTGGCGAACGTTTCCATTCCTTACCATGTTTAGCATCACCATCTGTTTCTGATCAATAACCAAAAACCTAAATGTCAACAGTGGTGGTGAATTGGGATATGCAGAGAGAGAGAGAGAGAGAGAGAGAGAGAGAGAGAGAGAGAGAGAGAGATTGAGAGTGTGTGTGTGTGTGTGTGTGTGTGTGTGTGTGTGTGTGTGTGTGCGTGGGGGGGGGGGGGGGCGGGCCTGCGCACATGCCTGCATGCACACGCGCATGCATGCAGTAGAGGAGGCACAAGGGGGGCAGCGTGCTTGCATGCAACTCACACACAGAATTGGTATACATGGCAGAGTTCATTCCCACAACATATAATGTGAATTGAAAACTTGCAGTTGTTAACTGCTCCATTGCATACACATAAGCAATGCTGACGGTTCAGTACTTAATAACTCATTAGGTATTGTTTTTTCATGAACACAATTCCTGATAACTTGTATAGTATTCTTACAGAACACAATTAAGAATACTGCTATAGGATTTTACTAATATAATTGACACAGTTTGTTCTCTTCTGAGTACACTGCCTGGCTCCCTCGTCTGCTCTTGATCCTGACTGTTTATAGCCTCATCTTCTGGTGGCAAGTCCTAACTACATGGTTTGTGTGTCGATAACAAGTAAATGATACATTCATTAATTATAGTGAAACAGTATGTCATAAAGATGACCAGAGAGTTTTTTTAGGACTAATTATTTCATTTACCAAATGTTCCGTATCTTTGTGTTTCACAAAATCACAAAGCATTACTTAATTGATATTGTGACTATAACATTTACCAAAACTTCTGTTTCCAATCACCATCATTTACACATTAATTTAAAAAAAATGTAACTTTGTGTAATTCTCTTACAATACAAAATACTAGAAACTATGAACATCACTGTGTTCAGGAAACTTGAGACTGGAATAATATCAAAACAGCTTTTAAAAAGGACAGGGAATAAAAATGGGTGGTGTCTTGAAGTCATGTCTCAATATCTTTCAATCTACAGAAACTTAAGATAAACTAATTACTTTTTTCTGAATCACAAGCAGTAGATCCACTAAACTGATGACCCTGTTGACCCTTAGACTTCAATTTTGACACAAACATTTTTGGTTAGCAATGAATTTAATATATATTCAGAATAATGGTATCAACTGAAATGATTAAATTACAGTCAAAACAATCGCCCCAAAATATTCAGACTTGGAGAATTTATACGGGTTGTACAAGAACTGAGACAAATATCTGGAGGTTGTTGATGGGTACCAGCAGAATATTTTGATATAATGGGCTCGCAGTCTCCAGCAGTTTGTTACTGAGTAACAAAGAAAGTATAACTACTTTGGTTTGTTACTCATAATACATGTGGTTCCATGAAAAGACATGCACAACAATGAAAAAGTCTATTATATGCAGTCATCACAAAGAAACACAGATAAATGCAGCAATTTTCAGACAAAACAGTGATGCAGCTGCCACTGCTGCAGAAAAATCTCAAGATAGCATTGTCGTACTGCTCTTCTGCATTCATTGAAACAGTATACAAGTTGCACATTGGTCAACTCTTCAGCGGAACTTATCCAGTGTACTGCTGTGTGTGTCACTATTCATGTATGACTAATAGTGCTGGAAAAATAAACCTGGTGAGCAGCACTGAATGTGAGCTTGAGACTGAAGTGTAACATGGGCATTATGTTGTCAGGAATTATGTTTTCAGCAGCAAATACTGTTAATGGATGAAACAAGTTTGTTTCCAAATACAACTCTGAGTACACCATCGCTACTTGCATTGTTATGATGATATTTTCACTGCAATACAGATACAAAGCTAATTTGCTAAGAAACCAGATGAAATGCAATAACTTGGTAACAAGCTGCCAGAGATACTTTGAAGGTAAACCTGAACAACCTCTGAAAGTTTGTTGGTGGGAGCTCTGGTTTACCCTATATATGTAATGGTAGGGTATCCGTCTTGGGAAAGGTTTCAACTGCAGTCTCTTTGTGTGCTGTTGTGAGCATCTTTCTTAATCTGTTAATCTGTTGCTTGTCTTCTTATGTCATCCATCATTCCAATTCTCCTCTCTCTCTCTCTCTCTCTCTCTCTCTCTCCCTCTCTCTCAATCCTTCCACTTTCCCCACTTCAGTTCTTTGCTATAGACAATTCTTACACCATTATGTCCCAGCCAAGACTATTAACTGAGAAAGTAAGTGAAATCTCTGGATGACTAAATAAATACACAAGTAAAAATAATTAATTTGCCTGTCTCTCTTCTTGCCGGCAGATGGGTTCATCCGTGCATTCCGGAAGCACTGGCAGATGTGGCACAAGACTCAGGAGGTGGAATCCCACACTGTCGGCATGCTGTACGTCAAGTGCTGGGTCAACGGCTGCCCCGCCAAGGCGTTAGTTGACACAGGTGAAGTATGGAATTGCTGGTCCGTCTGGTGTGTGTGTGTGTGTGTGTGTGTGTGTGTGTGTGTGTGTGTGTGTGTGTTTTGTACTTTAGGGATGTTCAGCCTTGATGTTGTCACCATCCAAATGACTTCAATTGAAATGAAAGTGGTTAAAGCATAGAAAATGTGATAAAAGTGACAAAAACCTAGGTAGAGAAAAACCCCTCTCTCTCTCTTCCAGTATCACCCATGATCAACTGCTCAATCACGCTAGCTCATAACATGGAAAACAATGGGAAAAATGGGTAGATGTTCAAAAACTATCAAATAAAACACTACTAAGACTAGAGGGGAAACTAAGAGACTTGCAGGTGTATGTGGCTGCTTCATTACTTACAAAATAGATTGATGAGCCAGCCATACTGTAAACATGTTGAAATTGTCACCCCAAAATTTTAGGGAGCAAGTCTGACATTGCACAAATCTGAAAAATACATACAAATTTGTGTCATTGTGCCTTACTGCATTTACCTAAACCTGTCCTGACACGCTCTGGAAGTTTCATGCTGTGTAAAGTAAGTATAAATGAGCCAGATTTGATCAGATTGCCATTCACTCTTTTCATTGTAATTTGCATGTCAACTATGCTTTCTTGGGCCTACTCAGCTTTCACTTCCTCTTTGGTAATATCTACCATATCTTCCCCCAAAGGGCTCACAGCTTTTTCGTGAGTTCGTATGTGGCATAAGTGGGGCCTTGACCTTGTGGCCATTTCTTCCTTTTATGTATTTATTTACATGTCAAGTTCCATAGGACCAAATTGTTGAGCAAATCTCCAAGGTCATGGAACATCTCAGTACATGAAATTACAACATCAAAATAATAACAGATAAAAATAAATGTTTGTGAACCCGAAAAAACTCAGCCCATAAGTCTGCATTCCTTTCCCTATGCCTTTCTCTCCATCCCTGTCACTGCTCCTTCCCCCACCCCACCCCTCCCCCACCCGTATGCATTCCTTTCCTGTGCCCCCCCCCCATTGTTACCCCCGCCCCCATGTCACTCCCCCCCCCCCACCCCCCCACTTGCCCTTTCCCTCTGTCCCCTCCTTCCTCTTAGTGTCCTTGCTCACATCAGCTTTGCTATCCTTTGGGTTTCCGGTATTCATCAAGTTTCTGTTTATCTTGGTCTTTCTGTTTTCACCTTTCCTTCGCAGTGTTTTTGCTCCCCCTTCAGGTTTTGACCTTCAATTCTAAACATTCTCTCCAAAATGTGAGCCCCCCAGGGGGTCCACAACTCTTTTGTGGCTACGTGCGTGGCGAGCATGGGGCCCCGAGCCATTGCAGCCTTCTCTCTCTCCCGGGCTGCATTTCCTTTCCCTTCCCCTCCTTTCCCCTCCATACCCCTTTCCCCTCGCCCTCTCCTCTCCCTCTATTGGTGTCCTTGCTTATGTTGGCCCCCGCTATCCTCCTGGTTCTGTTGGTTTTACACTCCGGCTTTGTTGCGTAATCATCTCCTCCTTTTGGCATTCCTTGGTCCCCCTCTGGGGTTTGACCTCCATTCCAAAATTTCTCTTCCGTAGTGTGAGCCATTTGGGGAAGAGCACCTTACCTAGTGTCTCCGACGTGTGCCCTCCTAGTACATTCCACCTTTTCTTTCACGTCGTTGTCTGATGCTAGGGTGCATAGCCAGCACGGTAGCCAGCCCGTGTGGTGGGGTCGCTATGTACCCTTTTGGTTGAGCCCCCTGAACACACAGGGATCACACTTCTGATACCTGAGCTGTGACCTCCTCATGCATGCCTTGGAGTGGTTGCTCGTCATCCTGGAGCATCGGAACTCCCGGCAATGGCCGCCGTGCCAGACGGCCCTTGCTGCGGCTGGGTGGCGCCCGTGAGGAGAGCCCCTGATCGGAGTGGGTGGTATCAGGGCGGACGCTATGCAGATGAAACGCATACGGGTCCAAAACTCTGGCCACTCTTCTGTGGCCGTCTCTCTGCGTGGTACTGATTCCTCAAGTGCTGCTTCTCTTGCCCCTTCGGCCTTCCCTTCCGTGGCTACCCCCTGGGAGGAGGGTCAGGCCCGTCGTCTAGGGGCAAAACCTTTCCCCCGTTATCTAGTTTGCACCAGGACTGATGGAGATACTTTCACCAGTGTCAAACCTTTATTCTTTGTGGAACACATTGAAGACAAGTTCGGCGAAGTGGACTCCCTGAGCAAGATGCGGTCGGGTTCGTTGCTGATAAAAACTGTTTCGGCTGCCCAATCTGCGGCCCTTCGTGGCTGTACCCATCTTGGCACAATTCCCGTGTCCATTACCCCTCACCAGTCTCTAAATATGGTACAAGGTGTGATTTTTCACAGAGACCTCATCCTTCAAACTGATGAGGAACTTCGGGACAATCTCGGACGGCAGGGTGTTCACTTTGTTCGGCGTGTTCAGAAGGGTCCTAAAGATAATCGTATTGATACTGGTGCCTTTATCCTGACCTTTGAAGGGGATACCCTTCCTGAGAAAGTTAAGATTATGGTCTATCGCTGTGATGTGAAGCCGTACATCCCACCTCCTATGCGGTGTTTTAAGTGCTTGCGTTTTGGCCACATGTCTTCTCGCTGTTCCCAGGACCCTCTCTGTGGTGACTGTGGACGTCCACTCCATGAGGGGAGTCCCTGTGTTCCCCCTCCTGTATGTGTAAATTGTCATGGTAGTCATTCTCCACGTTCAGCAGATTGCCCAGTCTATAAGAAAGAAAAAAAGATACAGGAGTATAAGTCCCTTGATCGTTTAAGCTACACAGAGGCCCGTAAGAAATATGCACGATTGCACCCTGTGTCCATGACATCTAGTTATGCCTTGGTTACATCTTCATCCCTTCCTCCCCCTTCCTTACCCCCATCCCGGACCCCTCTCCTTCCCCCCTCCCCTGCGGCTCCCACACCTTCTCCTCTGGGCGCTGCTCCCCCTCCCCAGCCGGAGAAGTGTCCCACTCCTTCGGCGTCTGCCGGTCAAGGGCGCCTCTCCCGGGATGCCCCTTCCCGGCACCTTCCAGGTCAAAGGTCTGCTGCAGCGCGGCGACCGCGAGAGCCGCGGTTTATCGGCCCCCAGGTCGCCCGGTCTCTTTCTGTTCCTGATCTTGCTGCAGCTGGCTCCATTATGCCACACAGCCCTCCTCGATCTCAGCCTGAAAAGAAGAAGAAACATAAGTCTCGGGACAAAGAGCCTCTGGTGTCACCGGAGGTCCCTTCCCCGACTTCACAACCAGATTCTGACCTGTCGTTTATGGATGTCGCCCCCTCCTTGTCGGTGACGGGTGGGGACCCGGCGGTATGACTGGATTTAGCGTGTTCAGCCCTCATTTAAACCATCGTTCTGTGGTTCTCCAATGGAATTGTAATGGCTACTATCGTCACCTTCTGGAATTGAAATCCCTTCTTTCGTCCTACTCAGCAGCTTGTGTGGTTCTACAGGAATCTCATTTTACTGATGCTCACTCACCGACCCTCCGTGGGTTCCGTGTTTTCTGTCGAAATCGGGTCGGACCCTTGCGGGCTTCTGGTGGCGTTTGTACGTTGGTCCGTACAGACATTGCTAGCACATGGATTCCTCTCCAAACTACATTGGAAGCAGTTGCTGTTAGGGTCCACTTAGACTCTGCAGTCACAGTATGCAATCTTTATCTCCCTCCTGACAGGACTCTTACACCTGCTGCCTTAACCACCCTTCTTCAGCAACTTCCTCCTCCCTTCCTCCTCCTTGGGGATTTTAATGCTCTTCATCCTTTGTGGGGCAGTGCCTTTCCATCTAGACGAGGTCTTCTTATAGACCAATTTATTGCAGACCACGACCTGTGCCTTCTTAATGATGGCTCCCCTACTCATTTCAGTGCTGGTCATGGTACCTTTTCTGCCATTGATCTTTCTCTTTCTTCTCCCTCTCTCCTCCCTTCATTACACTGGTCGCCACACGACGACCTTTGTGACAGTGACCATTTCCCGTTGATTATCACGCTCCCTTCCCGCTCCCCGATGGAGAGGTTACCTCGTTGGTCTTTCCACCGCGCCGATTGGCCTCTATATACTGCACAGGTAGAGTTTTCTCCCTCTTTGTCGGGTTGTATTGATGACGTCCTACGTGACGTGTCTGACGCGATTGTTCGCGCTGCTAACCTTGCTGTCCCGCGCTCATCTGGACAATTTCGTCGTCGGCAAGTCCCGTGGTGGAGTACGGCCATTGCCATTGCCATCCGTGATCGCCGTCGAGCTTTGCAACACTTTAAGAGGCACCCATCTGTAGCCAGCCTTTCTACCTTTAAGCGCCTTCGCGCTAAAGCCCGTTATTTAATCAAACAGAGCAAGCGGATATGTTGGGAATGATTCGTTTCTTCCCTTGGTTCCACTGTCCCTCTGTCACGGGTATGGGCTACACTTCGCTCTCTCCAAGGTTGCCATCGGCAGTCCACCCTCCCAGGCCTTCACCTCCCAGATGGCATTTGTACGGACCCATTAGTTCTCGCAGAACATCTTGCGACCCATTTTGCAGTGGCATCAGCGTCGGCCTCCTATCCAGCTGCTTTCCTTCATCAAAAACAGCAGGCTGAAGCTGTCACCTTATGTTTCACCACTTGTGAGTCAGAATCTTACAACGAACCTTTCACTGAATGGGAATTTCTTCCTGCTCTATCTTCTTCTCACGATACGGCCCCTGGCCCAGATTCCATTCATAACCAGCTGCTTCAACATCTCAGTGCTCCACAACGGCACCATCTTCTTCGGGTGTTTAACCGTATCTGGCTCCAGGGTGACTTCCCTTCTCAGTGGAGGGATAGCATTGTGGTTCCTGTCCTTAAGCCTGGTAAGAAACCCCTATCACATCTTACTAACCCTTCATCAGTGGGGTCTTCGGGGCCCACTCCCGATTTTTATCTGCCAGTTCCTGATCCATCGGTCATTCAGAGTTCGAGTTGGTACTGCTTTTAGTTCTCCACAGACCCAGGAGACGGGCATCCCACAGGGTTCTGTCTTGAGTGTCCTTCTTTTCCTCATTGCTATCGATGGACTTGTGGCCTCTGTCGGTCCCTTGGTCGCTCCTGCCCTGTATGTGGATGATTTCTGCATTTGGGTTAGTTCCTCCTCGATGCCATCTGCAGAACGGCAGCTCCAGGTGGCTATACGGCGTGCCTCTGCATGGACCCTCTCACACGGGTTTCAATTCTCTCCTTTAAAATCGCGGGTGGTCCACTTCTGTCGCCGTACTACGGTCCACCCTGATCCAGAGCTCTATCTCGCTGCACAAAGATTGCCTGTGGTTCCACAGTTTCGTTTCCTAGGTCTTCTTTTCGACAACGAGCTCACTTGGCTGCCCCATATCAGACTCCTGAAGGTAGGATGTTTCCGTAAACTCAATGTCCTTCGCTTCCTTGCCCACTCCTCTTGGGGTGCGGACCGTTCCCTCCTCCTCCGTCTTTATCGTGCTCTAGTTCTGTCACGTTTGGACTATGGTTGTCAAGTTTGTGGTTCAGCTGCTCCTTCCACGCTGCACGTGCTGGATCCGGTCCACCATCATGGTATCCGTTTGGCCACCGGTGCCTTCCCTACTAGCCCTGTTGATAGTCTCCTGGTTGAAGCTGGGATCCCCCCCCCCCCCCCTTTCTGTTCGGCGGTCCCAGCTTCTGGTGTCTTATGCCCTTACTCTCCGTTCTTCTCCTGCTCATCCTTCCTATTCTATCCTATTCCCAGACCATGGACGTCGCCCGCCTGACTCCCGCCCTCGGGCAGGTTTACCGGTTGGACTGCGCCTTGCGTCTCTTAACCGTGATTTTCGGCTTCCTTCTTTGTCCTGTCTTCCTCGCTCCCTCCCCTCCACCCCTCCTTGGTTAGTTCCTCGGCCTCGAATTCGGATGGATCTCCGCCGCGGTCCGAAAGATTCCATCCCCCCGGTGGTGTTCCGTTCCTTTTTCCGCCAAATTTTATGGGAGTTTCGGGATGCTGTTGTTTTTTACACTGATGGCTCTAAATCTGCTGATCATGTTGGGTATGCCTTCACGTCCTTTGTTGGAACGGAAAATCATCTACTGCCACCCTCATGTGGGGTGTTTACTGCGGAATTGATGGCAATTTTCCGGGCCCTTACCTTTATTAAACAATCCCAACACAACCGCGTTTTGTTATGTACGGACTCGATGAGTGGCCTTCTTGCTATTGACCGGTGTTTTTCGCGCCATCCCTTGGTCTCTGCCATCCATGACCATCTCGCTGATCTTCACCGTGCTGCTTGTTCCATTGACTTCCTATGGGTCCCGGGCCATGTGGGTATCCCGGGTAATGAGTTCGCTGATCGTTTGGCTGGGGGAGCAGTTACTTACCCCCCGTTTTCTGTAACCCCTCCTGCAGCAGATTTACGGCTTCACATCAAATCCCACTTTGCACAGTCATGGTCCAATTCTTGGGAGGCTACTCCACTGTCTAATAAACTTCGTGCCATTAAAGTGAATCCAGGCCCATGGCGTTCTTCCTTTCGCCTCTCCCGCAAGGATTCGACCACACTGTGTCGTCTCCGCATTGGCCATACCAGGCTGACCCATGGTTTCCTTTTGCGTGATGAGCCACCCCCGCTATGTGGTTGTGGAGCCTTCCAGTCAGTGGCCCACATTTTGGTTGAATGCCCCCTTCTTTTGGCTCTGCGTGCTAAGTACAGACTCCCCCACACTTTACCTTTGATGTTGGCTGACGATTCCCGGATGGTCTCTCTGGTTCTAGGTTTCCTCCGGGAGAGTGGTTTTTATTCTCAGTTTTAAAGTTTTTAATCTCCCTCTGGTGTTGGGGCAGGGCGGTGAGTGTTTGGGTGTCTCCCACTGTAGGCAGTGTTCAGAGATTCCCGATTCACCTCCCTGACCAGAATCCTCTTTTCTTTCCCTTTTACTCTGTTTTTACCCCTTCTTTTTAAGGCTTGGTTAGTTTTTCTATTCCCATACGTACTTTCTGCATTATAGCAGTTGTACCTTTTAAGTCACAGGTGGTCTTGCCTATGCTGCTTCAGCATAGTGTTGGGTTCGTTCTCTTGCCAACTTCCCTCATTTATTTTTACTATTGACAACGTGACTGCCCTTTTACGTTTCCCCTTTTTCTGTTTTCTTGTTCTGACTTTTCTGAGATGTCCCGTTAGCAGAATGGAGTCTATTTGAAACAAGGGACTGATGACCTTGCTGTTTGGTCCCTTTAACCTCAAACAACCATCAAACAACCAAAATGTGAGTGAACTGGGAAGGAACACCTTACTTAGCATCTTCGGCATTAATGCATCTTCCATCTTTTTCTCAACACCATTGTCCAACAATGCTAGACAGCCAGCACGGTAGCCAATCCCTGTGGTGCGTTTGGTTATGTACCCTTTTGATTGAGCCTCCTGACAACATAGGAATCATGCTTCTGATACCCGAGCTGATACCTACCAATGTATGCCTAGGAGTGGTTGCTTGTCAAGTGGGAGCACTGGAACTTCTGGCAGCTGTAGCTGGGTGTCGCGCATTGGGAGAGCCCCTGGTAATGTCAATGTGGTGGTTGAGTGAGTCACCAGAATGACCGTTTCTGCAGCAGAAAATGTGATCCCATGTTCCTAAGGTGCCCCCGGTGAAAGACAGTACTGTGGTGGTCACTGAAAATTGCTGAGGCCATTAAAGATTGTAGGCAGGCTCTACAGAGTCATAAGTGGCACCCTTCCCCGGAGCACCTAATAGCTTTTAAATGGCTCTGTGCCCATGTTCGCCAGCTCATTAAAAGACGGAAACAGGAGTGTTGGGAGAGGTACACCTCAGCCATTGGGTACCATACATAGCCTTCACAAGTCTGGATGAAAATTAGACATATCTTTTGGTACCAGACCCCTGACAGGTGTCCCTGGCAATGACATCAAACACAAATGCAATTGACGAGCACTTTGCGGAGCACTATGCTCAAGTGTCTGTGTCGGAGAACTAGCCCCCCCTCCCTGCCTTTCGCACCTTCAACCAGAGGATGGAAAGGAAATTCCCCTCTTTCACTAGATGCCGCAGTGAACCCTATAACGCCCCATTTGCAGAGTGGGAGCTCCTCAGCGCCCTTGCACATTGCCCTGAACAGCTCCTGGACCAGATCAGATCCACGCTTAGATGATTAAACATCTCTCGTCAGGCTACCAGCAACATATCCTTGTCATTTTCAACCATATCTGGAGTAATGGCATATTCCCATTGCAATGGTGAAAGAGCACCATCATTCCAGTGTTCGAACCTGGTAAAAACTTGCTTGATGTGAATAGCTATTGGCCAGTCAGCCTCACCATCATACATTATAACCTGTTAAACGTACGGTGAATCGACAATTGTGTTGGCTCCTGGAGTCATGGGGCCTTGCCAGGGTGATTTCTGCCAGGTTCGCTCTAGCGCTGACAACCTAGTGTCCCTCAAGTCTGCCATCTTAACAGCCTTTTACAGGGCTCAATGTTGAGTGTGTGTGTATTTTTAGTGGCCATTAACAGTTTAGTAGCAGCTGTGGGGCCATCGGTCTCACCTTCCTTGTATGAAAAAGACTTTTCCATTTCCTACTGCTCCACGAGTACTGGCATTGGTGAGAGGCACCTACAGGGAGCCATTCACAAGGCACAGTCATGGGCTGTAATCCACGGCATCCAGTTTTCAGCCGTGAAGTCGAGTGTCATGCACTTCTGTTGGTGTTGTACCATTTATACAGAACCAGAACTTTACCTTGAAGACAATTCACTCACTATAGTGGAGAAATATCAATTTTTAGGACTAATTTTTGATGCCTGAGTGACTTGGCTTCCTCATCTTCATTAGGGTAAGCAAAAGTGCTGGCAGGACCTCAATTCCCTCCACTGCCTGAGCAACACCAACTGGGGTGCAAATCACTCTACACTGCTGTGGCTCTACAAAGCCCTTGTTCAGTCCTGTCTTGACTATGGGAGCCTGGTTTATGGTTTGGTGGCACCCTTAGCATTGTGTTTACTAGATCCAGTGCACCACTGTGGTGTTAGACTAGCTACAGGAGGTTTTAGGACAATTATGATGATGTGCCTACTGGTGGAGACTGGGGTCCCTCCATTGATCAGCCAGCGACAAGTGCACGCCAATTACATTGTGCACATTCATAGTGCTCCTGAGTATCCAAATTACCATCCCCTTTTCCCAACCATGGTGGTTTATCTCGCACATCAGCAGCCCAGGTCAGGGATTATGATCATGGTTCATGTCCGATTCCTTCTGTCTGAACTAGAGTCCTTTTCTTTACCACCTCTGCTCCAGGTAGCTTCGTCTGGACGTTCTGCATGGCTCTAAGGACTCAGTTCCTCCTGAGGCTCGCAGCTGTCACCACCTCTCAATTCTTGATGCATCCCAGGGCTCTGAAGTAGTTAACACAAATAGCTTGATGGCTGGTGGCCATGTTGGCTTTGCCGATGCTCACAAAGGGTATATTGAACAGCATTCCTTGCTGGATGGCTGCAGTGTTTTCGCTGCAGAGGTGGTGACCATATCTCGTGCTCTTTAGCATAACCATTTGTGCCCTGGCAAGTCATGTTTTGACTGTAGTGACTCCTTGAACAGCGTACAAACTATCAACCAGTGCTACCCTTGCCATCCATTGGTAGCCCTCATACAGGAGTGCATCTATGCCCTGGGACAGTTCAGTCATTCACTGTTGTTTGGTTGCCCTGTCATGTAGTCTTCAGTTACCGGACTTGTTACCATTAATTTTAGCTGACACCACCTCATTGGGTGATTTAGTTATACATTTTGTATGTGAGGGTTTTTTTATCATTCTATCTTAGTTTTAGTGCATGTCCTTTGTCATTGTGTGTGCTCTACCCTAGTACTTTTCGGCTGGAGGTTTTAGTGTGCTGCAGATTGGCAGGCTTATCCTTTTTATTCCCATGATCAACCATCAATGGTCATCTGCTCTCTTGTTTTAATCCCTTCTACCTGTTTCTTGCATCTCTCTGTGGTTTTCTTGTCCTATTTTGTCCATTGTAGTGTTTGTTGCCCTTCTGTCATTCTTGTGGTTTTCCTTTTCTCCCGGTTTTGTGCTGTAAGTCTCGTGTTTTCTTTTTCCCCCTTGTGGACTTGTTTTATAGGAACAAGGGACTGATGACCAAGCAATTTGGTCCCCCCCCCCCTCACCCCCCCCCCCCTTGCCACCCTTAAACCAACCAACTGATCAGCCATGGTCGTGCCACACATGAGCTTCTTGCCAATCTTGCGCCTGCTGCTTCTTTGGCACATTTCATTTGAATCCCCAGCCATGTGGGTATCCTGGTTAATGAACTTGCTGGTTGTGTAGCTGGAGGGTGCCACGCCCGGTCTCAATAAACTTCGTGCAATCAAGAGACTCACACTCCATGGTGTCCTTCCATCCACTCTCCTTGTTGAAATCTACCATACTCTGCCGTCTTTGTATTGATTGACCATATCAGGTTGAACCATGATTTTGTACTTTGTAATGAACCCCCCCCCCCCCCCCTCCATTTAGCTCACAGTGATCCATATTTTGCTGGATTATCCCTGCCTTTCCACCATTCACACCAAATATGCCCCCACCCCCCACCTTTCTTGTCTTGGGTGTCACATGGTCACATCCATTCTCGGTTTTCTTGTAAAAGTGGTTTGACCTCCCAGATTTAAATACTTGAATTTTATTCTGGTGTTGGAGGCCCTTGGTTAGTGTTGACATTGGTTTGAAAGGCCTTCGTTCCTCCCTCCATCCCGAGAAGGTCGCTCCCTCCCCCTCCCCCCCCCCCCCCCCCCTGCCATTTTCTATGTTTTGTCTGGTTTTTTGTGTGTTTCATTTCCCCAGTTATATCACAATCATGGTAAGGCCTTGGGATCAGTATGAGTCAGTGGTGGCGGTAGTGATGGCCCATCATGTGTAGTGCCTTTGGGGCACCCCCTGCTCTCACAATCCTCCCCCTCCCCCCCACCCCCCTCCTTACCCTCCCTCCTGTTCTGCTCTTTAATCATCCTGACGCCCAGGTTTACCTTTTGCCTCTTTTTTGCCATTTTCCTTTCCCATTGACTGAACTGTGCTGTTTGTGTTGTTCCTCCCTTAGTTTGTGTCACTTCAGATCATGGGACCAATGACCTTGCTGTTGGTTGGTTGGTTGCTTGATTGGAGGGTGAGGGAAACAATCTAGCAGATCGCTGTATGCCACAACACCTTTGCTGTAGTTCAAGGTGCTGTGTAGCTCAGTTTCAATTGCATATCCACTGAAGCATTTAGCTTTCTGAAGATCTGTACCAATTGTGAACTAGAAATTTCTATTCACAGTGTCCTATTGCACAGTCACTTCACAGATTTTAAAGTGCCAGCAATGCCCTCTGATCGCTTTTGAATATAGAGAGGGGAAACTTCCTCAAAGCTGCCCTCTTTCCTTTTAACTGTTAAAAACATATTCTGACTGGCAGATTGGATGCTGTTACTATTAACACAAGAATTCTGAAAATCCATCAGTCAGCAGGACCGGCTACACAAGATCACTTGTCTGATCGCATGACAATACCCACCATCGGTACATCCATTCTGCTGAGAGTTAAAGAATTTAATATCAGGGGTTCCGTCTCAGTCGCACTAGCAGCTAGGGAAATAAAGGTCTACATAGACAGGCCCCTACTTGCTTGAGTAAGCCTTACATGACTGGGGTGTGGCAGGTTTCCCAGAGATTGCCCCCATGTAGCGCACTTCGGTATTGAGGGTTTTTATAGATGTTCTTACCACCCTCGCACTTTGGGTGGTCAAGCAGAGATCCCCATTCCTTGTGGCACAACGCTCACTGCCGCACTGTACAGTGCTTGCTGAAATGTGCTGAGAGCTTACAGTGACAGAGGGCTACGGTGCAACCATTCCCCAGCTTAGGAACCCCACAGGTACTGAACCTATACCTGGCAAATGAGTGCTGAGTCCTGAAGGGCATTTCAGATGTTTGGTAGTATAGGAGTCCTATAAACACTCAACATATCTACCAAAAAGACTACACATTAATAGAGACCGGATTATATGCATTTGCATTTGCATATTTGGCTCCTTTTCACCAGTTATTGCATATTTTAATTAAAAACTGGTGACGATGCATATTTTACTCTTTGTTTACAATATTGTAAAAATTTAGATGAGCAGTCTCCTGCTCAATCTAGTTCTGATGTCTCTGATTAACTGCAACCTAGAACTGCATGTAATCGCTAACCGAGATGCCACTGCCTAGCAAATCATTACAGAACAGAAACAGGAACAGGCAGACAGAGTCAATGTTTCTGCACTCGCATCCCTGGTTAATCCCCTCTGCTGTCATACCGAACATGTTGGCAACAATTAAATTAAACTACACAAGCTTTTAGTCGCACACCCATTGTTTCAGTTTAGCTTTCTATTTACTTGTACACAGTTGACACATGTAGTGTGTAATGTGTTGTGTGCCATGCTGCCCAAAAAATGAAATGTTGTTTGATGGATAGCTGACCATCCTGGAATATTGACATATAATGGAATTGTTTTATATTGGTGAGTTTGTGAGAGAAAAGTTTCATGCAAAAAAGTTTTAAATAGACCAGCATGTCAAGACAAGTCTGCATGTCGCAAGAATGCAGAGGAAAGGACCACGACAACAACTTCTGACAGCAGCAAGTTGCAGTAGCAGGGATTTGTCCAAAGGTAACCAAAAAAGTTGGTTTAATATGGATCTACGTGAAGCATTCATTGCAAGCAATATTCCTCTTCGCAAACTTACAAACCTTATCCTCAAAGGCTTCCTGCACAAATATTGCTTAAATCAAAATATACCAGACAAATCAACATTGAGTAAAAATTACACAGCAACAGTTTACATCAACAAATGTAAATGTTCTGGAAGAAATATGCAATGAGCTGAAGGACAGGATTATCTGGATTTTAGTTGATGAAACTACAGACACTTGTGGCTATTACATTGCAAATTTAATTGTTGGTGCTTTAAAGAAAAGAGGCTGCTTCTTCCTATTTAGTGCCCTGCAAAGAACTTGAAAAAATAAATCAGTCTAAGATCACCAGATTTGTGAATGAGGGTATTAGAAAAATATTTCCAGAATCCTCTGCAGCTGAAAGGGTGTTTGTGTTTATTTCAGATGCTGCTCCCAGTATGACCAAAGCAGGAAAAGCCCTGTGAGTATTTTATTCCAATTTGATTCATGTGGTGTGCTTTGCTTATGTAGTACACTGCCTTGCTGAATAAGTACATTCCCCATTTGTGAATGTAAACAAACTGATATCATCCTCAAAGATAGTGTTTCTATAGGCTCCTGTTTGCATCAAGACCTACAAAGAACAACTATTAAATTTGCCTTTACCTCCCGAACCAGTGGTAACTCATTGGGGTACATGGGACGAAGCTGTGTTGTTTTACAATGAACATTTGTAGGCCATTAGAGGGGTAGTAAATGACTTTGATAGTGCAGAGGCTTTGGCAGTTTGCCAGTGCAAGGAAGCTTCTAGTAATACCGGTACTAAAAAAAGACATTGCTGTGATTACCACTCATTTTTCCCATGTACTTGCAAGTATTAAAAAGTTTGAAACTCCTTATTGCTGGAGGTATTCCTAAGAAATCTTAAAGAGAAGTTTGAAAACATTTTAAACAATAACCCAGGCTTTGACCCCTTGTGCCAAACTGATAGTTTTATTAATACGATGGACTAACTTTTACCAGAAACAATAAGTGTCACCATAACACCCAAATTCAATTACTGCCCAGTTACCTCAGTCAATGTAGAGTGGACCTTTGCTGCTTATAAAAATGTTTTGAGTGATCGAAGACACAATCTTACTACCAATTTCATTTGGAACACTATTTGGTCATTTATGTTCACAATAGTAAGAAAATGTAAAATAAATTGTAAATGATGCATTGATCCAATATTATGAATTAAAAGTTAATGCTGTTTAAAAAATTTCATGATTGTATGTTGTTTACTAAATTAAATATTACGGAGTCTTTGAGCGTGACCCTCTGCGTGCGATATATCTCGAAGTTGGTCCTGTACATATTGATTGTTTTGCTGCGACTGACTCGCATCGCATCTGCTTGGTACCGACAACAATAACAAAGAAGGAACAATTCATGAGACATGATATGTATCCCCATTTTGCAAATCTTTAGAAAATAATGCCAGTAAGGCCCCCTTCCTAACCTCTACCAGAAAGTATTTAGAAAATGATATCAGCATTCTAAATGTATCAATTTTTCATGTGGCCAGTGCTCTTCCTCATTATTGATATACACAGGTGCAACTCTGAGATATAATGCATGCAGTAACTACCATGTTTTTTAATTATTTGATCTTGCATATTTTAACACTTTTCATGCGTTTTTTAAGTGTTATTCATGCATATTTGCATGCATAATTTAAGGTTTTATGATGCATATAATTCAGTCTCTGCACATTAATAAGTCAAATTACAACATGTACACTTGATAAAAAGTACATACATAACTTTGAAATGCAATGAGCTCTTCATTGGTGCTGTATTACATATGATAAGTGTTCTCTATAGAATCCGGTAGTCTCAGATGCTTTTACAAACATTTAAGTCTCTGGCTATTAGTAATGGTGAGTAGCATTGTGCTACGTCAATGTAATGTCCTCACCTCCGCCAGTTTCCTTACTATTGCTGATAAGTTGATAGATACACTGACACCAGGTGACATTCTGTATTGCAGCTGCTGAAAAGGATACTCCAGCCAGCTGGATTTGCAGGTAGTGAATTAATGTTAATTTAGCATCCTCTGGTGGTGGTGGTGGTGGTGGTGGTGGTGGTGGTGGTGGTGGTGGTGTGTGTGGGTGGGTGGGGGGGGGGGGGGGGAGGGGCGCACACACTTTTTAATAAAAAAAATGAAGAAGAAAAGGAAAAAACAGGAACACTAGAAAATGAAATATCGAAATAACCAAAACACCACATAATACTACTCATAGGAGACTTCAATTCAGAGATCATTTCAGAAGAGAAAAATAAGGCAATAGGAGGAAATTTCCCTGCACATAAGCACACTGGTAAAAATGGAGAAAGGCTCGTAAACTTCTGTGGACAATTCGATTTAAAGCTAATGTCAACCATTTCAGAAATTCTTCTTCTTCTTCTTCTTCTTTTTATTCATCATCTTTATTTTTTATTAAAAGGTGTGTGTGTGTGTGTGTGTGTGTGTGTGTGTGTGTGTGTGTGTGTGTGTGTGTGCATATTTATGATGGTATAGACATGTGCTGATCTAAATGTGAGAAGTTACATTCATTCTGCTGGGTATCTAAAATTCATTACAGATTCTGTTAGTCACTGTGCCTGAACAGCTTTCACAGTCTGTTAATCTTTATGGCCAGTTTGTCTTTGTAAATCCTATAGAACTTGGATTCGAATGCATTCTCATCTCCATTCCTGGTGTCCTGAACAGCTAACATGAACGTGTTGTGTATGTTTAATACATCCACCAGTTGTTTAAGCTCCCCAGTTTTCACTAAACTGTTGGATGTTCAATGTGGCAAGTAAATGTTTTTTCTTAGGCCATATTAGGGAAGTTAGAGGAAGCTTCCTTAAATGATGTTCTTGGCTCTCAACAATCTGATGCCTAAGTTGCATCACTGTTTCCACTGATAGATTGTTTACTTCCTGGAGTATTTTTCCTTTCAGTATTTACCATCACATCGTGGTGGAAAGCAAATGAGAATGGGGTGTTAAGGACTTCATGATATGTTACATCTGTGATCGAACCACCAAATGGATATTAACATGCTGCTCATTATGGGAACAGATGCCTTTCATAGGTGACCACTTCAATAACAGATGCTACTGATTTTTGCAACCGCCATTGACATGTAGGTGGACACTGGCCACATAGCTGCTTTTTGCAAGTCGTATATGATGGGGCGTGCTTTTTGTTTTCGTCAGCAGGTTGCCGCTTCTGCTAGATCCACCACACTGAGTTCCTCTCCACCTGTACTATAATTGAGGGATTGTTGTCAAGAAAAAATGACTCATCCAGCTTCCTTGCCATTTATATTAATATCTTCATCAAAATCGGAAGCCGTCAATGTTTTTCACACCCTCTTCCATGTCACTGACTAATTAGCTTCCTCTCATCACTTACTGAGTGACAGGCTACTAAATACAGACTGCCTACATCTGTTGACTGAATCGTTGAGTACTGAGCCACACAAGTATGTGTGGGTCTAGTCCCTGTGGGGATTTTATTAACACTTATTAATAGGTATCATTATTTAATATTTACATATTAAATATACTAAAAAATTTTCCTTTAAATAGTAGTTTCAGATAGATTGTGTCTCATGCTTCTGTCATTGTGCTTAACATTTTCATTTATGCTACATGGCACCCAGGAAAAAAGCTTAAACAGCTCTTCTGACATTGATTTCTTGCTGCCATCCTAACAGGTGCACAGAGGACAACCATGTCAACAGCGTACGTCAAGCGCAACAATTTACAGCGAATGGCGAACATGCGCAGGACTGGTGTTATTGGTAAAAGGCATATAGTTGGCTGTGTCCCCAAGGTGAGTCAGTCTGCCAGGCAGTGGGGAATCACAAACACTGTACGTTCTAAGAAAAAAAAAGAAAAATTCTGTCTTTGAAAAAGGTGGTTTCCCATTAGGTTGAACTAGTTGACTTGATTTTCTTCTAGAGAGGAGATTTTTTTTTTCTCTAGATCTGTTAAATACATAAATAATTCCAGCCTCAGATGTTATAACTTCAGGAACTATGCTCAACAAACAAAATTTTTTGATCCCCAGGGGAGAGCATCTCATTTAGTCATGATAATGGCCTCAGTTAGGCAAAGGGGAATGACAAGCTTCTTGAGGTATACTGTATCTGTACAAAGCCACTCATTGATAGTCAGATTGAGTAGAGCTACCAAGGTCTGGAGATGTGTATTGCTTCATTTCGTCTGTTGTTCCAAATAGACCCAGACATTTTCTATGTGATTAACAGTTTGAGGACTGGGTAGCTAAGGTGGTGTACAACTGGGTTATACCGCGCATTTTTGTAGTTATTCTGAATTTTGTGTAGAAGGTTCTACTGTTCATAACTCAGATCAGTTTATTGCATTTGAAAGATGGAGCTTCCAAGAACTGCCCAGTCAAAAGGGGCAGATTGATAGGTTGGGACAGAGGGGTCTCTGATATGGCATCAAATTGAAAACTTCATCTTGAGGGCTCGCTGACACTTCATCAGAAATTTCTTCTTCTTCTTCTTCTTCTTCTTCTTCTTCTTCTATGACACAGATCATAAAAATTAGATTCCTGGTGTTCAACTGACAATACATACAGTTACAGAAAAAAAGGTGACAGAACAAGAGCTTAACATTACTGCTTTCAAAACCAGAAATTTGTTCGTTGAGCACTGAACCACTATTATTCAACAGAAACTCTATCTCATGATCATGTAAGGCCATCATGAAGACAAATACAAAGCGTGAATTTGACAAGAGAGGCAATGATATAAGCCGTATGCTCTGCATGTGACCTTGTGAGTTGCTACATGTGGCAAAAGCTGAATCTGCACCCTGTAAAGTGAGTAACTTTCTTTTCCTGCAAATATGAGTGGCAGGTGCTGCCAGCCATATTTTTTTATGGTAGTGCAAGCATCGTAGAAAACCTTTACACAGACAGCAGGTGTAAAACAAACATCAAAATACATTTACAACGCTGAAAAGTGGTCGATGTAGTTCCGACGTCACTCTTTTTTTCTGAGTAAATCTGTGTGATATACGAACTGTGTTGCTCATCTCTAAAACATTAAGATTGGATGATTTAGCAGGCTAGTTGTGGTATGACAGGGTGCCAGTGTCTGTCAGTCAGGGAAGGTATGTGTGCAAGTGTGTGCACATGGCTATCGTCAACTCACAAGCCCTTTCACAGTATATCAATCGTGAAGATGGAAAAGAACAAATATTGAAATCAGCCCAATTCACATTTATGGTAACCTGAATGACTATACCCGAGTTGCAATACAAAAATTGCTCTCAAAATCGCCTCAGGCACCAACTACTTTCTCCACACACATTAAATGCCTCATTTGGCCATCGCTGCAAATGGTGCTTTATGACTAGGGTGGCCCAGAAAGTAATGCCCGCTTTTTTTCTTCAACAATTCTTTATTGAACATAGTGAAAATTACACACACAAAATAATGGTGTTTTATGTAAACACGCTATTTTTTCACATAATCTTGTTTTTTCTGTGCAATTTGTGATCCGCCATTAGACGCTGCGGGACCCATCTTGTACACATTTTTGAATAGCCAATAGAGCGGATAATTGCCTCCACATTTCCTCTACTGATTGAAAGATGCAGCACCAACTGTCGAGTCATAATGGATCTGTCCTCATGAATGACAACACCAGCTCGCTGCAACATGTCAGGTGTGACTGCCGTGGATGGTCTCCCTTACCGCTGCAAATTGTGGAGCTCCGCCAAACCGCCTTTTGCTGACCTCACCCTCAATGCCTAGTGACTAACCGTCAACAGCAGGTGTTCTGTAGACTTTGCACAACCATTTGTGAATATTCCCCACTGTTCCTTTATCTGCAGTGAGAAATTCAATGATGGCACTTTGCCTGTAACCTACATCACCTGCAGACACCATTTTGAAACTGTCTTTGAGCTACGCTATCTGTCAGAAGTGATGGAAACTTGGCATGCTTACTGAGGACACTTCAAATAATACACATGTAACGTTTTGCATTCGTAGCATTGTTTTCATTTGGGGGGGGGGGGGGGGGATGGAATAATGCAGTGCATTACTTTCTGGGCTATCCTTGTACAAGTTGAAACAAGGCAAAATTGACTTGCCAGATCACACTACATGCCTCCGACTGGCTACTGTCCAATTTGTGTTGTCTGGTCCATTGAAGATGTGCAGCCATATGTGACACTGGAAACAATGGACTTTCATGAGGTACCTGACTCCAGTAGGGTATTCGTCTGTGTTAAAAATATGGTTCGCATTGTTATTGTTGTGAGTGATTATAACATTCAAATAACTTTTACAGTCAGTATTCTCACATGTCTGTTATTTTTATGTAATTAAAGCTTAAAGGTAACTAAATTTAAAGAGATGGCCACATAACTGAAAATGCTCTGTTATTGGCTGAAGTTCTGGTGACATCACAGACTAGGAGTGAGACAAAGCTATATTTAGGAGTGTTGGCCAAAGTTACTAGATTTTTATGTACGTTTTCTGTGAATAGTTTAGCTATTTAGTGATGGAAAATGCATTTACAACTTTAAGGTAACAATAGAAAGGAATTTTATGAACACTGAGAGTGGAAACCTTCTGAATGTTGATGCATTTTTGCTCCACCCATTTAGAGTGGCAATATGCACAAAGTTGGACATTCTTTTCTCTGCTCCCTGCTACGTCATTAAACTCTGTCTAAACAGAGAACTTGTAGAATATTTTGCAAGTGGATCCATATCTTATACCTAGATTGTAGACTATCAATCATGAACCATAACCAAAAGTACAATAAAATTATTCTGGACAAATTTTACTGCGAAGTTCCTCGTGGGTAAGACCATCAGCAGAGATTCCACAGGGCTCATGCAATTTCAGTAGCATTACCAAGAATTCATTGTAGCAGTTGTTTTGATGGTGAAATCTAATATATATCTTCAAATAACTGATGATGGTCGAAGTAGAGAGGATATAAAATGTAGAATGGCAATGGCAAGGAAAGCGTTTCTGAAGAATAAAAATTTGTTAACATAGAGTATAGATTTAAATGCCAGGATGTCGTTTCTGAAAGTATTTGTATGGAGTGTAGCCATATATGGAAGTGACACGTGGACAATAAATAGTTTAGACAAGAAGAGAATAGTAGCTTTCGAAATGTGGTGCTACAGAAGAATGCTGAAGATTAGATGGGTAGATAACATAACTAATGAGGAGGTATTGAATAGAATTGGGGAGAAGAGGAGCTTGTAGCACAATTTGACTAGAAGAATGGATTGGTTGGTAGGACATGTTCTGAGACATCAAGGGGTCACCAATTTAGTGTCGGAGGGCAGCGTGGAGGGTAAAAATCGTAGAGGGACACCAAGAGAGGAATACACTAAGCAGATTCAGAAGGATGTAGGTTGCAGTAAGTACTGGGAGATGAAGAAGCTTGCACAGGATAGAGTAGCATGGAGAGCTGCATCAAACCAGTCTCAGGACTGAAGGCCACAACAACAACAACAACAACTTCAAATTAATCTTAGTCTGAGAAATGGATAACTCAGGATAAATACATTTATTTTGCTTTCAAAAGATCCACTTTTTTGGAAAGCATCCCTAGTGGCCAAGGTACCACCATACACCCACACTGCAACAAGGTGTAGGACAATTAAGTTTTGTATATGGAGAGATATAAAGCCACAAAACATAAGGCCCTGATGCTTGTTAGTGGAAACTAGCATCAGTATCTGAAGCAGGCCTGCTTTCTTCTTTAAACATAAGGACCCTAGCTGGACAATGTGAAGATAAAAGCATTGTTTCCAATAAAGTAAAAAGTGTGTGATCACATTAACTAGAAATCTTCTTGAAGGTGACTTGTGGGAACAGCGATTACAAATGCAAGTGCATGTAAATGGCAAGGAAAACACAACAATACTCTGTTTCTGATCAGTGTCTTGAAGTTTTGTAATTGTGATTTAGTTTCCATATGTGAGGACTGTTTGAGTCACTTTAAAAATAAATTAAAATATTCCTTCTGACCGAATTTGAACCAGTACCTGTGTATTTCAGCTTACTGACTTCTATTGCCTGCTGCACTACTAATTGAGCTGCCAAAGGGTGCTCGTAATGTTTCATATAACAACTGTTTTCAGTGGGAGTTTAATTTTGTTGGATTACACTGTCCTTCCTTGTTCAATGGAAAAACGTATCTTGGAAATAAATTAATGTCAGCTTCAGATTGCAAGACATTTGTAATTATGTTAGAGAACTTACGCATTAACATGGTGACATTTTGCCAGTACAATGCAACCACATTTTACACATCTTCTCATTCTTTGGAACACTCCACTTTTTCAGGATTTTGTATAGATGTATTTGTGCAATGTGGTACCTCACAACATTTGTAACCCATTTTCCAAAGCACAAAACCCAAAATGACATCACTGTGGCTAAGTGTCAGGACAGTATGAGCAGTGAAGTAGCCAGTGATGTCACAGCATCACGAGACGCAGATGGAGCATTTTTCAGGGCTTTCAAATTAATTTAATTTCATTTATTTTTTTAATACTGAAATTAAAGAGAAAAAAAGCATGTTATGAGCATAAAATGACATAATTAACCATTTAAGACAGATTTCTGGAAAACTGTGATACACCCTATTGTAGTTTTCATGCAGTTTGCACAGAAACAAGTTAAGCTGGACCTGACAGCAGTAATTTTTTGAGTATGAAACAGATTGTTGTAGAAAAGGTGTGACATCAATCTCCAGTCTCTTTTGATTAGATTATTTTTACATTGTGTTAACTGGCTGAGAGTCATACACTGTTTCTCATTGTTGTGTTGGGCACCTCGTGTCTGTACACTGATAAACCAGTGAACTTTACCCATAGTGTGGTCACTGGCATCTCGGAATGCAGTAACTCCTTTGTGCCGTTCTGTTGTGCTTCCGTGTCAACTTGTCTCACTGCACTGATTCCGTACGACTTAGACTGCCAGTGGAGAGTCACATGACTGCCTGATGACAGTCCTACCAGTGTCATCTTTTAAAAGGTGTGACATTTTCTGTTTGATGGGCTTTGTTTCTAGTTTTTTTTAGTCATCGAAGGATTTGAGACCATTGTGAAAAAATGCGGGTCATCTTCCTTTTTGAGAGGGCTTGTTGGAAAGACTAACGTGACATCTGTCTGTTGTTGAAATACAGAGCATGCGTTTGCAACGTGTATTATGACCTTGGAGACAGAAAATCTCCTCATCAGTTTGTAAAATAGGGTCTGAATGGGGGGGGGGGGGGGGGGGAGTAGGAATCCTCAAACAACTTTTAAAATTCAGCTCATTTTGTTCGTCAGTGGCAGAAGATACTGGTACAGAGGTCAGTTGTTGTGGTTGTTTTTTTTCCTTCGAGAAGGGATTCAATACAGTTCCACCCTATCACATACGGAATAAAAGTCCAGCTTACGGAATGTCAGATCAGCTTTGTTTCTGATTTGGGACTTAGAAGCACAAATCAACAAATTGTTCTTGACGAGTTGAAATAGATACATAAAAGTAAATGTAATTGTATCCCAGTGAGTATTATAGAGCTGTTAGTATTCATGATATATGGGTGTCAGAAATATTGCTCTACCCACTAAGAAAATGTGAGAGGAAATGTGCACACTGCTGTTTCTCAGTTAGCTGTGCAGTTTCTAAAGAAACCCCTCTGTGTAAAAGCATTAGAACTGAAATAACCATGGACACAGTGCATCTCCTCAAGAGAAATATCAGTTGTGCTTCCGTGACAACTTGTCTCGCTGCGCTGATTCCATACATTCCACGTGACTTAGACTGCCAGTGGAGGGTCATATCTTTCCACAGATTGTACTCCAAAAAGAAGAGTGAGGTAAATTCTACATTGGCTGTTTCTCAGCTTTGTAAATGTATTGTGATGTGAGGTGAAATCTATCTGTATTTTGAATTATAATGAAACGTCACTAAAGGAACACCGTGTATGCGACATTTCTGTAAGTTTTCAGGAGAGAGAAAAGATAACAGAAAATATGTTAAAATTATAATAGGCTTTAGTTGTCATGTTTCTTGTATTCTTTGTTGTTGGTTATAATGTATTTTACTAGAAATTTAAAGTTACTAGGTAAAACTATAATTTTCTATGAATCACTCAGTTTCCAAATTAAATTAACTTTATTTGTTTCTAGTAAGAACTAGACAAAAATAATAATCAGGTATGACAGTACAGTTTGGTTTGTTTTATACAGTCATCACATACAATCATAAAATGTTACAGGAACTTTATTTACTAAATTTAAGAATTAGACAAAAAGAATAGTAAAATATTACATCAGTGTAGCTTTCATATCTTAGTTATCAAACAATATTTCAACTTTGTTTATGAATGTTGAAGTAGACAAAAATAATAATGAAATATGTCAATAAACCTTAATATATATTCCCCTAAAAAGTTAAATCACTGGTCAAATGTCTTAAGATTGAATTTCAGAAACTTTGTTTGTGTTCTTTTCATTTTTCATAGGGTATGTTGCCATAAAATGAATCACAATCAGCTGGAATGTATTCTTTTAACTGGTGAAGATAATTCCACTTAGACTGTTTTGTTTTCCACCTTACTGTATGGAGAGGTGGGAATGCTGGCATAACTTGGAGAGCTTTCGATCATCTTGATAATGAGAAGTACTTGTTGTCGAAATTGGTCTTGAATTTTGTGATCACGCTAAGATCAAGGTGGATACGACCTGGGACAACTGGGAGATCCAGGAAAAACCCAATAATTTTTTTAATGCGGGAGAAAATCAGGAAAAACTGGAATTTTAAAAAATTCCTGGGGAATTTTTCTTTGTTTGTCTTCAGTTAAATTTTTGTAATTTTGGCTGGTAAGAACCAATAATTTAACAAAGGATATTACTGTATCCCGCAACTGCAGAATAATACTGCAGCGAGAAAACGTGAAAAAGAGAGAGAAAAAAAAAATAAAACTTCAGTTGCAAAGAAAATGCACCACATACAACAACAAAACAGTGTTTATACGTGTGTCTGTCAGCAGGAAAATGTGTCAAAGGCTTTAGGAAGAGTACACAATGCTTCTTAACAACAAATTTCCTCCAATGAGTGTGATGTCACAACTGTTTACATTAGATTCATTCGAGCAGTTGCGAGTGGGCTCGTGCACATGCGCAGTTGAGTCGCATATGAGTAGTACCTTCTCCTGCTTCTGGCTACAGAAGTGTGCCTATTAGCTGTATAAGCAGTAGCAGCAAGCAGCCAGATGTAAATGGAAAAATTGTACTGGTGTGCCCAAGCTGCCAGATTCATGCCTGCGCTGCAGGCCTGGATCTAGCAAGGGCGGGGGCAAGCTGGGATGTCTGCCCCAGGCAGCAATTTCAGGGGAGGGCACAAAATTCATATTCTTGAGGAAAAAAACCTTGTTTCACATAGCGCCTAGCATCCAGCGTGTGTTGGTCTATTGACTATTCATATGATTTTGAAATGCACCTCTATTGATTTTTTTAACATTTTTGAACACGTTCTAAGTTGATTTCTGAATGAATCATAAGTTAATTTTTGAATGCATGAGTAGTGAACATGTCTGCCAGAGGAATCCTGGTCGCATCTAGAAATAAACTTTCTTGGAGACAAAAAGGGGATGGAGCTGTAAGAGATGAGTGGAATTAAACTGAACGGGTGAATGCCAATCGCTGTTTGTTACGTAGTTCAGTGGGTTTGCGAATGACCAGCTTTGTTACAATTGCTAGTGAAATCCGTAGATTCAGTTCCCAGAGTGTAAATAAAATGAAAAACAGGAATAACAGATAAAAAATTACATATTATTTTCTCGGTATATCCAAGAAATGAAAGTTTGACAAAAAATGGTTTGGCCAGATTGCTACACTAATAAGAGCCAGTTGTACAGTCCTTGCCTAGCAGCCACTTAAGTTCAATTCTGGCACTAGCATGGAAAACGCATTGTACGAACATGTAATAACGCCTAACCGGAGAATAAACGGGGGGATAACTAAACCGGTGATTGTGGCAAGTTTAGTGAAGTTAACCAGAGAATGACCCTTGACACTGGCAGGAATAGTTACAGAGTTAGTGATGACAAGATTGATTGTTAGAATGAGGAAGGAGAAGAAATGGGAGGGTGAGGGCATCAAACAAATTAATGGAAGAATATGACAATTCAAAATTTATACAAAAATTTCGACCTCATGCTTGAGAAGCTGGAGCATATGAATTAAATGTGAAACTATTTCCTAACACAAAGCTTTTTGGTTTTAGTGGGCCTAATACTCATTTGATATTGGTACTTAATGCATTATATTCTATCATGCTGTAAAAATGACCATTTGTGCGAAAACAGTCTTGTTTATTTGGGGTGTGTGTGTGTGTTTTACAATTGCTGCAATATTAGACAATCCCATTTTGTTTTGTCTAGCAGACAGTGACAAAATAGACATAATAAGATCAAGAAATCATACCAGTCCTTGGTACTATTTGTATTAACAGCTTTTTCAGTATTATATTATGAAATTTTTATTTTTCATGTAGCAAATTGTTTGACAAACTTTGATGAGGTAATAGATTCTTTTGCAGAAAGGAAAGCATTCCATGTAAAGCTGTGGCAAGGTTAGAGAGAGAAATAATGCTAGGGCCTAAGGATTGAAGAAATGTGTACTGTCTTACTTGTCTCTTGTCTTTGTTGTTTTATATTAACGATATTTAATTTTACGTTACACACAACAGCAAGTTAGTAGCTAATAGGCAATAAAGAGTGCAAATTTTCTGAAGAGTTCTTGTTTCCCAGTTACAAATAATTCCATCCAGTATTAGCTGAGAGTTTTTTTGTTTTTCTTTTTTTGTTTTTCTTTTTTTGTTTAAAAAAAAAGAGGGGCAGGCTGTCAAACCAGCAGAGCAGGAGAGGCACCACAGAGCATTTTAATTGCCGCTGTCGCAAATATAGTTTCATGGCATCCATTACAAAAAACACACATTCGAATTCCACGGAGCAAAATACAGTGACGTGCGATAGAAGAATGCTGTGTGAAGAGGTATGGCCCTGCACTTTGGCACACTTAAGGCCAAATAACATGTCTTAAATTTCCTTGGACCTATGTATTATGTGTATAATGTATCAGACTGTTCAGGAAGATGTACGCTAAAAAATGAACATTTCTTGAAAAAATTTTGGCGTCCAATCTCAAAAAGCTTGGGGGTGTGGGGTGGGGGAGTGGTTTGGAAATATCATAGATCTGGGGCAGACACGCAGAGCAGTTTGAGTTGTAGTTGGGAGGTGGGTAGTCTCCCTGTGACCCTTGTTTACATTTAGTGATTGTGGTGTTTCCTCTTTATTTACTGCTTATGCATCAAATGAAAACAAAACAGATTTCTGTGGCCGTGAGCTATCACGTGAATTAAAATAAATTCACATAATTACGGAGGGATAATATGTTATTAGTTTCAGATCTTACTTTATTTCCACCTTTCTGACAATCGAGTATTAATTGCCTTGCAGAACAATGAAGTTATTTTTGTCGGTTTGCTAAAGAAATTAGGCTTTAATTAATCTTTTCCGCTGAGGCAGTCAGTTTATTTAAACAAAGTATTTAATTATATGCTATTGGCTAGTTTCAGCTGTTTATTCCATTTCAAGTGCCCATATTCATCTTCTAGCATGTATGGCATTATGCCATATTAAAGAACCAAGCATGAGATAAAACAGTACTGGTACTCCAAGAAAATTTACATTCTGAAAACCACACTGAAAAACTTATCAGGTTGATGCCTACTTTATTGGGAATCTGAACATGTGAATGTGCACTGTAAGCTGGTTTATGCATTTTAGTATGGTTCACCAAATTCCAGTGCTCTTGGAGTATCCTCTGATGCCCTGTTTCTTTTATGGCATAATGTAAAATCTTTTAATGTTTTACACGTACGAACGTATGTGCTCCCTGTGTCGTCATAGCTGCACAAGCGCAGTGACACCTGTTATCTGGTGCTCTCTGGCAACTGCTGAAACAAACCTATTTCTAACAGGTCATGGGAAAATATTGCTAATTGTGGTTTGAAAAGTTTTAAGCCTAGCTCACGCGAAGACATAGAGTTGCTCCACTCGTTGCATTGAACGAGTTGCCATGTCTACAGTCATATATGAAACCATTTGCATGCAACATTAGCATACACTTCAGTTTCATCATCTTGTGGGTTCCTGAGTTGTGTCTGAAATGAAAGTTTTGGCAGCTGCACGTCACACGAGTTGTGATGGAGTTAAAGCTTCTTGTGTGGAATCACCGCATAAGAAAAAATAAGAAACATGTTTCAACTGGATGATGAAAAGATGTCAGCTCAGTTGCTCAGTAACCTTGCAGAAATAATTTATAATGGAAGACCCAAGAAGTTCTTTTAATTACCATACAGTGCCACCAGAACTGTTCACGTTTCTTCTAAATAGAGTTAATTACGCGATAAGGAAACAATACTGTAATGCATGAAACACTGTTGCCAGAACTGAAATTATGTATCAAATTGCATGCATTACAATCAAGGACACTCAGCATGATGGAAGATGCAGTTGTAGTTGATGACACACATTCATTAACGCCAATAATTATTAACATTAACAGTAATAATTTTTCGAATCAGGCCGCATTAAGAAGAGAATGGTTTGCAAACTACTGTCTTGAAGATAGATCTGTACAGTGGCAACATTTCAAAATTCAAACCTATATGCTGCAACATTTTAAATAGATGGATATTGAATAAAGAATGCAGCTTCTTGATTCATGTACCCTTCAATCCTATCATCACTATTCCTTAAAGTGTAGGCCAACTTGAACTATAGGATTTTAGTCATGTAGACATTGGATATGTGCCCCTAATGCAATAAATTTTGCCCTGCAGCTCAGATATTGTCAAACCATCTATGTTCTGTTCGCACCTGACTGTCTCAGGAGCAGCAATATGTTGCTTATTTTTGTAAGCAGCATCACTGAAATTCTACAAACACCTATTCAGACCATAGATATCCAAAAAGTGAACATCATTCTTCCTTCCCCACTTCATATTTCAGTTTGTCCACACACTATGTACACACGCAAACTCAAAACTCGTGCAACTAGTGTTGCCAAAGTTGGAATATGCCAGAAGTGTTTAGTTTCACCGAGTTGGGCAAACGCACAGCGCACATGCACAGTGGTTGGTAGCACAGTTGCCTGCAACCTAGTGTAGTCGTGTAAACTGGGTTTTACTTTCAAAGTAAATTTCCTTTTATGCGAGATAAACTATGTGTTATAATGTATGATGAATTTCTTAAATCTCAGGACATTTGACTCTCATTTAAAAATCAACTCTTTGAGGACAAGCCATTTAGAATAATTTCGAGCCCAGAAGATCAACCATTTATGTTGTTATTAAACATTGTAGTGGCACATTTTAGTGGCACGGTTTAGTGGCACGGTTTAGTGGCACGGTTTAGTGATGTATCTTAAAGTGTGACATGCGAAAAAGATCAACATTATATGTGAAAGCTTAGCTGCTCTTGCAGCTTATTATCTATAGGTAGTGGAGTGTGTGCATGGTAATTAAGATGATAATCAATCACTCGCACTCCTGTCACTTCCTATGAATACTTTTATTCTCACAGTGTATACACAATGCATGTAGCTTAGAGCATGTACTACAGAGAACTGATCTGCCAAAGATACAGTTTTTTTTGCTGCAGTAGGGTATTATTGGGGAGTGAGTTAGTGGTTCTACATCCCCACAAATCTTTGAGACCAATATTATCTGTCAGAGCTTCGCTTTTCTTGTAGCAGGACTATGTATATTAATTTAAAACATTAGCTTTTCCTATTTGTGTGTTCGCGCAACTCAACAGGGATGTTGGTATTGACTGACTGCATCACCTGCCCTATACTCTGAATATCCACTGTCATCGGCTGGTGAGATCACGTGACATGAGCCGTGACTGGCTTACAACAGCACATTGCAATCTTGATTTCAATGCTTGACAAAGTAACATGCGGTGTTTGGTGGAATTTGCATTTATACTTTTGTAATACAAAAACACAATGAAAAACCATAAAATTTGTGTTAAGAGAGTAAAAGGAGCTGCAAGAAAGCTAAACAAAAACTTATGATTGGTAAAAACAAAATCATAGCAATTGACGGTGATAATGGGCGCATAACGGAAAAGGAAGAAATTCTAAAGGTTGTAAAGAATTTCTATAGTAAATTATATGAAAGAACACATGAACCACTAGGAAAACCTTACACAGATGATGATGAAATCCCCAAAATCCTCCCCGAATAAATAAGAAAAGCTATAAATGAGATGCAGAATGGCAAAGCAGGGGGGGGGGGGGGGGGGGGTGGTCATGATTGTCTGACAATTGACATACTGAAGCTTCCAGGGAAGGAAAGAGTCTTTACTTCATGTATACAGAATGACAGCATCCCAACCTGCTGGAACAAAGCAAACATAACCTCACACACACATTTGACACATCTGTAGCATCTATCAACATAGGAAAAAACAAGTGTGAATTTCCCATTGGAAAAGGAGTAAAGCAGGGCGATCCTATATCCCTGAAGTTATTTATAGCAGTTGTCAAGATGGCTATGTCCAAAATTATTTGGAACAACAGAGGAATAAGGATAAATGGTAAAAGGCTCACCAACCTGAGATTTGCAGACAATATAGTGGTCCTAGCTAATAGTAAGGTGGAAATGCAGTCCTCTATGAAAGACTTAATGGATTGTTGTCAGGAAGTTGAACTTAAAATAAATCACTCTAAAACTAAGGTTATGCATGATAAGTGGGTAGCGGCAGACAAGTAACACTGAACGGCAACATCCTAAACAATGTTCCAGAATATGTTTATCTGGGGCAATTAATTGACACAAAAAAGGGTTTGAAACCTGAAATTTTTCGTCAAATTAAACTGAGTTGGAGGGCTTATGGAAGGAATTAAACACTTTTCAAATCTAACATGCCAGTCTACTTAAAGATGACAGTTTTTGATCAGTGTGTCCTACCGTTTTTTAATGTACGGGTGTGAAACTTGAACTTTAAATGAATTTTTCAAAAGAAAACTTAGAACTGCTCAGAGAGCTATGGAAAGGTCAATGTTAGGTCTCACTAAGAAAGATTAACATAAAAGTGAAGACATTCAAGCAATAACAGGAGTAAAAGATATTATAGAATGGGCTAAGACTCTGAAATGGCAGTGGGCAGGGCACATTGCACGAATGAAGGATGGAAGGTGGACAAAATCAGTTTGGGTGGAGTCCCAGCGAAAAATGAAGACCTCCAGGGAGACCACCTGATCGCTGGAATAAGGAACTCAGGAAAGTTGCGGGCTTCAACTGGCAGAAGACAGCAGCGGACAGAGATGCATGGAAAAAAACTCTTAAAATGTATTTAATAACATAAAGAGGCTAAACCATGTATAGATTGAATTAGCTGAACAATCGAAAAATATGCGACATACATATTTCTGCACATCAAAGATCTATACAAAATGTGTTCTCCCCCCCACCCCCAAGCTTTGAAAGTGCAGGTGTATAAAGCCATAGCCATTCAAAGGATTGGTAACTTCTACATTTCTGGGGGATAGTATACGGTCACATAACACAGAAAAAGTGTATTTTCACCCACAAGAAAATGTATTTTTAACCTGGTAATACGGGAAAAATCTGGGAATATTTTTTCTTTGTCCAATTATACACCCTGAAGATGTATTTCAGGGCTCTGAGATTATGAACAATACTCAAAATATCCACGGGTATGCTGCCGGTCTATAGTGTCCAACGGGCACAATATTTCGGCGATCATACATGTCGCCATCATCAGGTGAACTGACGGACTGAGCTCCTGTGAACGTGCCAGCACGGAGATCCGTATGCTATGCCTGCTCAGAGGGAACTGGGTTCGGTCACGACTGCGGCCGATTTAAATACCCTCCGCCCGCGGCGCGCTCCCTCCGCCGTCCGCACCCCGCGCCACGGTCGCGCGGTGGAACAGATTGCGACAGCGTCTGAGATGACATCGGTATGATGGCTCTGTCCGCCGTGGTCGTCACAACTATACGTTTGCTCGATTTACTCGTGATTGGCTATAATCTTAGCAAGGCTTGGGAACCAGCGATCGGGTTAATCAAGAGTAAATCGAGCAAACGTATAGTTGTGACGACTACGGCGGACAGAGCCATCACACTGACGTCATCTCAGACGCGGTTGCAATCTGTTCCATCGCGTGACTGTGGCGCGGGGCACGGACGGCGGAGGGAGCGCGCCGCGGGCGGAGGGTATTTAAATCGCCCGCCGTCGTGACCGAACCCAGTTCCCTCTGAGCAGCCATAGCATACGGATGTCCGTGCCGGCATGTTCACAGGAGCTCAGTCCGTCAGTTCACCTGATGATGGCGACATGTATGATCGCCAAAATTTTGTGCCCATTGGACACTATAGACCGGCAGCATACCCGTGGATATTTTGATTATCAAATACGCCGGGAGAATCTCAAGAATCACATGAACAATACTGTTGCTGGAGCTTCTCCCTTGTCTACTAGAATCATATACTGTTGATTCTTTCAGAGAATAATTTCTGAAAAAGATATAATTGAGACACTCTGCTCCGTAGGGTAGTGGAACATTTCTGGCCTCTTCTGTCCTCTGAGCATACTGACTTCGTAGGAAAATTTCCCTGAATGTCTTCTTGCTCTTTTGTTGTTGTTTTTGGGTTCAGAATTGTTTTGATTGTGGAATGTACACTATCACACACTGTGTGCCTGTGTCTCTTAAGTGTAGAAGAGCATTAGATAATACATAGTTCCTTCCTAATCTAGTCGCCACAACTGTTCGACCATAGAATAAGCCTCTCAGAGTGGTTTTTTTAGGTCATCAGTAACACAAAGATGAACTTTGGTTACCTTTTATTTCATCCCACCAATAGTTCATGGCATTGTGACTTGGGTGGTTATACATAGTGAAATTATGTACGTTAACTTACTGTTTTATTACAGTGCCCCTGCAATCACACAAGAAGTGAGTTTCACTGCTTGTGTGCCTTGTGAGAAAACGTAAAACGTCTTTACATTTTGCTTTTTAAGTATCCATGTTTTTCCTCTTTCCAAGCTCTCTTGTTTTCCTCTTTGCAAGCTCTGCCCTTATTTTGTGTTTGTGTCCCGTGTACACACTGAGATACTTTTTTACTACCCTTTTTGAAGCTGTGACAAGTGGTAGAAACACCAAATCGAATGTAAGCCTGCTTAATGGCTTCTTTTCTTCTTTTTGGCATTCTTCTTTCTAAAATTCAAAGAGTTTGGTCAGTCAATAGAATGTAGGCCCAGAGTACAAATTAGCTGATGAAGACCTAAGTAGTATGTGAAAAGTTTCCTGAAAACATCTTTAAGGAAATAACCATGAACTTTTTTCTTGCTGTAGCCCTCTTTTGGGTGGTTGAGTAACTAATGCTGGAGGGTATCATGTTATTAGTCTGGTTGCAAAGACTGGCTGAAGTTTAACCATCTCCATCCAATGACTGTTGAACAATCCCATACCTAAGGTACTGAGGAATGTGTAGTGACATACTTACAATTTTTTCCCTTATTGAGTCATTCCTTCTTGAGTTCTCACCATCTGTCATTCTACTTCTAGTTATTGGAGCCTTTTTGACCATATTCACTATGTAAATCTTCTGCTGATCCCAGTTCATGCCTTTCCAGTAAGTGGAAAATATTTTTTCTCACTCTTTTTCTGTTGTATCAAAGGATGTCCTTATCTTTGACTTATTACAAAGACCCAAGATACATCAAGGTTCCAATTGCTTTGGAGGGCTTTAAACATCATGAGCTGTTTTGCTGTGGGTAGCAAGCCTATATTCTATGTAGGCTTCACCATGTTCTGTATTCTTTTGGTTCTCAGTTTTATTCCACTCCTCTCTACTATTCTGTCTTCTTAGTTTTCTTCCTTCTCCTGAAGTGTCTGCTGTCTTGGTGCTTTCACTAATTATTTTCATATGTTAGGACCTTGATTTTCATTCATGGTATGTCTTTCAACAAAACCTTGTTCCTGTATGTGTGACTTGTCCCCCAGATCTTCTGAAAGAGGGTAGTCGGAATCGGAATCAAGATTGTCTTTATCCTAACTGTGCTCAGGATCTTGATATTTGATTTTATTTAATATAACAGAGATAGCTAAATAATTACTTCATCCCCTCTTAGTACCTGACTGAATTTCTCATGAGTGAGTTAATGAGTCTTGTTCCTTGCACAGAGCATTGTGTGGTTTCCTGGAGCATGAATGAATGCCACATTTTCTTGGAGATCCATTTCCATATTGATTAGTTTATCTCAAAAAAATTATGAAATTGTTTACTGAATCCAAAATGCTATGAAAATGTTCCTCACTAATATGAGACTGACAATTTGGATAGTTCTCTGATGAATATAATGCAATTGGGCATATTGAAAAATTATCCATGAGAAAATAAATTGACAATGTATGTGTTCCCATTGACACATGATGCATCAGTATCATGAATTACCTTTCCTGCTTCTTCATAATGAGGCAAATTTCTCTTGGTAAGTCTAATTATTTTGCCCTCGTTTGCAGGCACAACTGAACCTGCACAGAAGAATAATAACATTATCTTAAGTGTAGTTTAGTAAAGGAGTAGGTACACATAATCATCATCTTCCAAAATATGCCACATATGTACACACTTAAAACAAAGGACAGTTTCTGACATAACAGTTTGCATTTAATGAAATTAAACTTAAAACATACAAAACTTAAAACATACAAAACTTAAAACATACAAAACTTAAAACATACAAAACTTAAAACATACAAAACTTAAAACATACAAAACTTAAAACATACAAAACTTAAAAATAATATGTAGTTAAATATAATATACTTCACACACAAAATACATAAAATACTGAAATAAATTGATGGAAACAAAGAAGTACACCATGAGCTGTCAACTTATTTAGGAACTGACAGAGATTGGCAGTTTAAGAACTTCCAGCATGTTGGAGTAACTTTCGCAGTGTTTTTTATTGTTGAACTTGGGCGGTGTTTCTCAAATGGTCCTACCTCACCATCTATTGAACGTAACATGAACTATTTTCCCAATTAATGAGAAGTGCCATGGAAATGGCGATGGTAGTAATACCTCAATTTCCCAAAGAAATTTAACATAGGCATTGTTGTTTCTTTAGTGATAAAAACAAGTTTGCGTGGACCAAAGGGCTACTATCCTTTTGAAAGGAAGCACATAATGTGGTGGAAAGATTTTTTTTCCCTTTCTCATGGAGAGATTCTAAATTCATATGTTTTGTATGAAGTGTTGAGACCTGCTAACAAACATTTTGTTGAATTTGTTATTGAGTTGGCAATGTCTTCAATGAACAAAGGAGACTGTCTGAATTAACTTTGTCAAAATAGTTCTCCTGTAAACACTCAGTGGAAAACAGTCTCCTAAATTTATTTTGGCTACAGAAATGTAAAAATGGTCTCAGAGGATATGTAAGGTTTGTACAGAATGAAGCAAGTTACTGTCGTAAAGAGAGTGCCATAGGACTCTCATTTTCCAAAATGCCTTGAAATTGTTCATACTGTAATGCAGGACCTTTTCTATATAAAACTAAATTTTAAGCAGTTTTATTTGTTGCAACAACTTTTAATTCTGTCTCTGTTTAGGAAGCAAGTGACAAAAAAATGTTGTGAAAACAACATATTTTCAGTCCAGCTTTTAATAAAAAGGGGCTCACTAATCACATGATTCTTTGCAATATTTCATAAAGAAAAGACCCTACTTTCAACTGCAATTAACTGATAAGCACTGCACTGTAGAAACTGCTACAAAAAATGGAGAAAAAAGTATGAAAAAAACACAGTATCAATGAGCTGCCCAGTCCTCAAAGTTTTAGTCTACTGATGACTTCATTTGTTTTTAATACCATTCAGCATTCCGATTTAATTTTCTTTCACTCCTCCCTGCATTTCCTTCAATGACTCTTTGTTGCAGGCAGTTTCTTCACAGCCAAGATGTTTTCCTTATTCTCACAATTTCTGTGTGTTTCTCCTTTTTTCTTCTAAATAGCGCTGTTTTCTCCATTCCTCATCTTGTTAGCCTATGTCAAGATTTTTCACCTCACCCACATTTCAAAGTTACACAACTGATTCTCCACTTTCTTTTGGCTAGCCATGATTCACTGCCAGATAAAACGTAGCCAATCCCTTTTTTAATTCTCTCTGAATTCTTTTTGCTGTGAACTTATCTTTTACCTTCTGATAATTCCTTCACACAGCTTCTGTTTCCTAAGACTGGTATTACACTATCATATTTCTTTGACAAAGAATTGATCAAAGATATGATCAAACATACATCAAATTTGTTTGACAAAGATATCTGACATAGTGCTAAAAAGGGGTATTACACTGTCATCATATTTCTGTTCAAAGTTAAAGATCGCTGACAACAACAACTTGTTATTATGCACAACAGTTAAGATGTACCACATTTTCACTGTGTGCGCAGGGGGCAAAAAGGAACGTACCTATGTGAAGCGATGGGTTTTACAACGAGATGATAAAAGCATTCAACAAAATTTGTTACATGAGCTGCTAGTGGAGGACATAAAGCCTGCGTATAACTTATTTAAGAATGGATGAGCATACATTTCAGTATTTTCTCAGTGAAGTGTCTCGTCATACCACAAAGCACAATCCTCGCTTAAGAACTGCTATATCTGTAGAAGACAGGCTGACAGCGACACTCCGATTTCTTGCTACAGGAGAGAGTTACTCTAGCTTACAGTACAGTGCTTGAATACCACAGTGCACATTAACTAAAATAATACCTGAAACGTGTGAAGTAATTTATAGAGCACTTGAGCGGAGGCCATTAATTTTCTTTGTCGTCAGCCGTACACCCGAGCCAGCTAATTACCTCAGCAATTTTTTTGTAGCACTCCAGACTCTTAATCTGTTTCTGTACTCAGGATGCCTCATGTTGTAAAGCACACCATCAGCTTCGTACATTTCTATTAATTTTGTGGTTGACGGCACACGAATTAAACTTCGCAGCCATGTTTACAAACACACTACAGGTCACAGACCACTGTAGCAATGCTAGCACTCCAAGTGGTAACATTTCACATTGCAGTGAACAGAAGACAAGCGACTTTTATAATCAAATCAACAGCAAGGCCCTAGATCTGATCATATTTATTTGACGACAGGTGAGATTTGTCAAAGTTCCCTATTACACCATTAAATTTCTTTGACATAAATATTTGACTTACCAACTTCGACAAAGAAATATGATAGTGTACTACCAGCCAAAGTGCCTAAAAGATTTTAGTTATTGTAGAGCCTATGGATAGAAACTGTGCAGGAAAACAGGAAGTATTCAAGAACATGAAAAGAGGAGCAAACATGATTCTGAAAACAGGGAAAAGTTTCACATGATGAATAGTGTGAGGAACAGTCAAAGAAATAAAATAGTAGTTATTAATTATGAGGATGTAAATGTGCTAATAGGAAAGGAAATAATTCAGGGCAGGTGAAGGGGATACTTTGAAGAGTTGTCAAATGCAGAAGATCCTGAGAATGTCTTTCCAGAAGAATTTCAGAAAGTGCAAAGAATGAAGAAATTGATGTGACTCAACAGGATAAACAAAGATACATTGATAAACCGAAGAAGAAGAAGAAGAAGAAGAAGAAGAAGAAGAAGAAGAAGAAGAAGAACACTGAAACATCCAGGCAGACTAAAACTGTGTTCCGGAACAAGATTTGAACTAGTGATCTTTGCCTTTCGTGGGCAAGTGCTCCATCATCTGAGCTACCCAAGCAAGACTTGCACCTCATCCTCACAGCTTTATTTCCACCAGTACCTCGTCTCCTACCTTCCAAACTTCACAGAAGCTCTCCTGCGAAACACGCAGAACTAGCATTCCTGGAAGAAAGGGTATTGCAGAGACATGGCTTAGCCATAGCCTGGGGGATGTTTCCAGAATGAGATTTTCACTCTGCAGTGGAGTGTGTGCTGATATGAAATTTCCTGGCAGATTAAAACTGTGTGCCGGACTGAGATTCGAACTTGGGGCCCAAGTTCGAATCTGTCTGGCACACAGTTTTAATCTGCCAGGCAGTTTCATATCAGCACACACTCTGCTGCAGAGTGAAACTCTCTTTCTGAATAATAACACTGCAGGAGAACGTGGGATAGTGTAAGATATGTTGAAGGGAAGAGGTGAAACATATCAGAAGTGTTTCACCTCTTCCCTTCAAAATTATATAATCTCATAGGTGAATTATGCAGAAACTACAATTACATCATTCCACAAAAGAAATGTGTAAGGAATTTTAGCAACTATAGAGATATATCTCTACTATGTGTGCTGTGTGATATGATACCTAACAATTCTTGAAAAGCTGATGCCATTTGCTGAAGATGTTGTTTGAGAGTGCAATATAGGTTCTCATGCTGGAAAGTCAACTATGGATCAGATATTCACTGTGTCACAAATGTGGGGAAATAACATAACCATTTGTTTCTGTTTACATTTGTAGCTCTCACAAATGCTGAAGATGGTATACACAGATTAAGTATGTGCAGCATTTTGAGGGAGCTTGCCATACAAAGGATATTAATGAACTTAGTGAAGGTGTGTACAGCAGAGTGAAATCTGAGGTGAAATAGCAGGAGTAGTTCTCCAAGAAATTCAGCATCGTAACAGGCCTGAGACAAGGTGATGTCATTTCATCATCATCATCATCATCATCATCATCATCATCATCTTGAACAGTTTCCAGCTCCAGGCTGGGTCTGTTTGGAATGTAAGCCTCACCATCTAGTCTTGTTTTTCCACTGTCTTTCTGTGTTGACTTTGATCATGTTCATGCCTCTTTTCTTCCATTTCATGTGTCTTCTTGGGAATCCTCTAGTTTCCCATTCTCTTTAACACTTGAGTGGGCATGCCGATGTCTAAAGTGTGCCAATGACAAATAAAACTGTTTTGCACCGTTTTATCATTGTTTCACAATTGTGAGCCCACACATATTCTCTCACTATTGTTTCAGCTGACATACTGATAAATTATGTTATCATACGTCCAAGTGAGCAGCAGTAATATAAAATAAACATCTGTGTTAGGTGAGAAAAATGTACAATCAATGCAAGACAATAACCCAGATTAGGTGCTAGCAGCACAAACTAAGAATGAGCAGTTCTGTATGAGATAATTGAATAAATGGTTGGCTGGAATCAAATGCAACTGCATTGTTTAATGGTTTGATTGAGCCATTATTATGGGAGAACACCTGTTTATCACAACAGAGTGATACAATTAAAGTTTCATTATTGTTAAATTAAATAGTGCCTTAGCTCATATTACGTAACTTTATTTTATCGTTGTTTAATGAAACTAAGATCAAAGTGTGATTTCGCTCATACATATTTACCTTGGTAACATGAAGTCAGCTATTCCTTACATGTGTACGAACTGTGCTGTGTACCCACTCGTGTTATGAAAAAGAGCTTGCCCACCCGGGGCTCAAGTACCCATATCATCTTAACCTTGATGTTTCACTATTTCCCTTACCCTTTCACTGCCCATCCTGTCTCTCTGTGTTACTCCTGTCCTACTTCTGAGGAACTTCATTTCGCATTTGCTTATGTCTCATTTCTTCCTTACCCCTGTTTCACATGGGTAGGTCAGTATTGAGATGTAGTAACTTCTTTGCTTTTTTTTTTGTGTGACAACTTTGTTCCAGACTAGGCTCCTAACATTTTGGAAGAATGTTTCAGCCTGATCTTTCTCATTTCCACAATTTTACCCTGTCACACTTCCCAAGTACTGGACACTTTCCATCTTCTGCAATTGTTCACCTCCAGTCCTTGTTGTGCTAGTTTGTCCATCTTTCTTTCTATTTGTAACCACAATCTGACATTTTTTCACATTAAATTTCATTCCATGCTATGTAACAGTTTCTTCCCCAGCATCCAGCTGTTCCTCAATCTCTTCCTCCTTGTTTCTCCAGATCATAAAGTCATCTGTGAACACCATTACTTTCAGCTTGTCTTCTCCAGTTTTTGTGCCACCTTAATCATTGCGTACTCTGAGAGCACAGTGAAGAGAGGTGACAATGCACTACCCTGTTTCACACCACTTGTTTGCTGGCACCAATTTGTCCTTTCATTTCCCACTTTCGCACAAATCTGACATCCACAGTACATCTCATCGATTCTGCTTGTTGTCTACTTTTAAATTTCTTTCTTTTCTACTGCATCGCAGATCTTTCTTCTACAGGACTTATCAGGCACCTTTTCTGCATTGAGGAAGGCGATAATGAGATCTTCCCTGAATTCATATTAGTGCTCCTGGAACTGTGTCACTGCAAATGTGAGATCAGCTGTTGATCTTCTAGGTGTGGAGTCATGCTGTTCCTCTCTCGACCCTTGTTCAGAATCTGCTCTCCCAGCTCTTTTCGTGTACCTTGACACAGTGTGGTTTCAGTGCGACTCCCCTGTAGTTTCTACAATCCTTCCTACCCTCTTTCTTGAAAATGGGGTGAATTGGTGCCCTCTTCTAATCTTCAGGAGTCTTCTCATTCCACATCACCTGATACAGCTGCTGTATCCCAACTTCCCCTGCTGCCTTACCATTTTGACACTTGCTTTGTCCACACCTGGTGACTTCCTCCTTTCAGCTTGTCCACTGCCATTTCCATTTCTTTCCATGTCAGTCCCTCCCCCTCCAGAGTTTACTTATACCCCCTTTAGACTACTATCCTCATCTCAAAGTCTGTCTGGATGTAGCAAGTGCTCAAAGTACTCCTTCCTCAAAATCTTCAGTGTCTCTTTGGTATTAACCTCTTTCCAATTTTTATCCATCATTGTTGCAGCCTCTCCCAAATCTCTCATGTTATTTTGGACTGTTGTGTGGAGTACTTTCTTAATTTCTCTTGCTGTCTTTCTTCATCATCTATGTCCATTCTTCAATCCATTTTCTTCTCTCCTCAGCCACTGTCTTATTTTCCTCTTCCTTCTTTTCCTTACACTCCTGTATTACTGGTTTGGTCCTTTCTTGGTTTTGTCATCATCTCGTCACTGTAGGCTTGTAACATGGGAAGCAAGGAGAGGATGTTGTTTGGTGGCTGGTATCTTCTTCTATAACACAAACTGCTTGCACTTATTAATAGGGTTATTTATTCACAAGAACAAGAAGTTCCTTATCTTAAGGCAGTCCTGGTCTTATGGTACAAGCTCCTCCCTACATTAGCCTCACTGGTGGTGAAGTAAAAGTCTGCTATGTACACTACTCTGGTTGCTAGGTACTGTCTGACTCTGAGAAAGAGGCTGAGCTAACTGTGACTGCAACTGCAACTCCCCTTCCCACTGGGCTGCGACTGATGTATTGACTTGTTGACTCACTGGGTGGGTGACTGGTACTGACTGGTACCTCTGGTCCACAGCAGTGATCTAAATATGGCAGCCAAGAGGACGTTGGCAGCAGGTTTCTTGCGAGTCTGTTTTTGGCCTTTATCGATCTTCTCGCAACCTCTTTGCTGCCTGGTGTGCTGGTGCCAGCTTATGCCAGCACACTTAGAATCAGTCTGAAAGTCGTGCTCTTCCTCTCCACTATAGTCTGGACTCTTTCAATCCATCATATTATCTCCTTTCACCATTTCCTGTCACTTGTCTTTAGGCTTACAGCTACTGCAGCTTCTACCATAGCACATTTAAATTGTCCCCATTCCTCTTCTCCTGTTTTTGGTTCATCCTTTGGTAATGTTTCTCTTATAATCTCCTGGTATTTTTCCTTGACTTCCTTTTCCTTCTGTTTCCATACTCTAATTCTTCTTTCCTGGTTCCCTCTCTTCTTACATTTTAAATACCTAGGCATCTGATGCAACAGACATAACAAGAAATTAGTCAATGTATTGTCTATTGGTCTAAAACTTATTCCAGCCTGAAATGGATGTCATAAAAAATATGTCAATTAAGATGAAGTTTAAAGCACACAGTCAAGTGATATTACCAATTTAATTTTAAGCACAATTTAACTTTAAGCACAAAAAAATGACTTAGAGAACTTGTTAAACTTTAAATGGGAAACTCTGAGAAAGATCTTTGGTCCAATCGTGGAAGAGAACACCTAGAGATGTAGAAAGAACTGAAGAATAGTATCGCCTGATGAAACAACTGAGAGTCGTGCACAAAATGAGTGTGTGGAGAATATGTCTGACAGTGCACATTGTTAGGTGAGGCACTTGACAGGCTAAAGCTGTGTGTACAGTAAACTTGATGGACCTGTCCAATTGTGACATGAAGGAAGCAGTGTGGAGATTAACTGCAAAAGGACTTTCAGTAGCTGGGTGACTATCAGAACTGGATCCAAAATGCTAAAGATCACTATCTATACAGGAACAATTTCAGAGTTGGTGCATGATCTTCAAGGGTCCATGATCATGTGCATGCATGTATGTAAAGGGTGTCATTTAAAGAATGCAACTTTTGAGTGAATGAAATGAATGATGGAATTAACTAATTTTAATATTCGGTTATTACATTATATGCTATCTGTGATTATTTATGAAATATATTGCTCAGATACCCCCCCCCCCCCCCCCCCCATGACTCTACACACACACTTTTATTCTTCTCATTAAATTTTTGACAACTTTTTGGGCATACTAACACTTGTAGTTCTGAAATTACTGTCAGTTTCTGAACATCTCCAGATTCAGTGAGGAGGTGTTTGCATGAATTCTGTACATTAAAATGTGCTTTCTGGCTGCCTGTTTTATCTGTGTGAATGTAATTTTCAACCTGTCTCAGAATGTCTTTTGTTTCTGCCCTCCCTATCCTAAAGAAACTGTTGGCGCTTGTAACCACTGTTCGTAAAGGTACCAGTGGTTACAAGTGACAGGACAGCAGTTTTTTAGGGGTAGGGAGGGCAGAAACAAAGGGTGTTAAGAAACAGGTTGAAAATAACACTCACATTGATAAAACAGGCAGCCAGAAAGCAAATTTTAATGCGCACAATTCATGAAAACATCTACTAATTGAAACTGCAGATGTTCTGTAATTCGCAGAAAAATTAGTTTCATCCAGTTGTAATTCAGCTACCACACACAATCAGCTATCCTTATTGCATCAGAATATCGGAGAACTGAGGAGTAAGATTAATGAGTTGCTTATTTGTGTTGAAGAACTAGAGTTGAGCAAGCCATTTGATAAAATCTGCCTGTCTTAATGTTGTGCGATTATTTGTATAGATGTGTTAAATGTTACAAGATTTAAGTTAGCCTCTTACTTTTGTAGAGAAAATATGGGGAAAGGAACAGTTGCCACATGTGTCAGAAACTGTGGTAATTTCAAGAATATTGATATTATTGAATTTTGTTCAGAGCAGCACTTAAATGCTTGTGAAACAGTAGTAGTATTTCATAATGAGTCCATTATAATAGTAAGTATATACAGAGTACTTTCAGGAACTTCAACCTCTTCAAAAAAAATGTCTGGAAGCTCTGTTGTCCCATCTCACAGTAAAAAAAGGAAATAGTGGTTGCTGGTGATTTAAAGTAGATTTATTAAAAAGCTCTGTCAGTGAACAATTATTGCAATGATTAACAGTGTCATTCACTTTAATTCCTACTGTGGTCTTTGCAACTAGGGTATGTAAATGCTCTGAGAGTGCTATTCATAATATCTTTGCAGACAAATCAATAGAAAAAAAGTCATGTCACAAAACCAATGGTAATTGGATTATCTGATCATAACATGCAGCATTTTATGTTAAATGTTGTAACTTATCAAGATATACAAACCATTAAATCTAAGTATTGGAAGGTAATATATCAGTCAAAAATTGAGAATTTTTGGAGATTGCTGAAAGACATGAACTGAATAGGTGTTTACAATACCTCTGACTCAAGTGGTAAACAAAACATTCTGAATAAAGTCGCTTCCTCATTTGAAACTCAAATCAAACAGAAGTCTAAAAATAAACCATGGGTTATACAATGACAAGAAGGAAACTGTATGTACTATCTAGGAACAGCTGTGATGTTAACATTGTAATGCATTACAAAGAATTCTGCAAAATATTAAAGCAAGCAATCCAGAAATCTAAGGAGCTGTATTATGAGAAGAAGACAATTATAACAGGCAACAAAATAAAAAGCTGTATGGTATATAATGAAGACAGAGACAGGTGGGGCCAGAAAGGAAGGGGAACAGATAGCTCAAAAAACAAATGAGACTTTGGGAACAAGTACACTTAGTGTTGCAAAGCTCTTAAACAACTACTTCGTTTCTGTTAATGACTACCTTGGGCTATCAGGTTCAGTAAACAATTCAATGGAATATCTGAGACCAGTCTCTACAAATAACTTCTGTAAAATGGAAATGACACTCACTACTCCCAAAGTAGCAGCATCTGTTATAAAATCTTTAAAATCAAATTTCTCTAGTGGTTATGTTAACATATTAATGAAGTTAATCAAATTGTGTTCATTTTAGTTGATTTCTATCTTAAGTTATTTGTGTAATAAATCTCTTATCAATGGAACATTTCCAGACTGGCTAAAATATGTTGATGTTAAGCCTCTTTACAAGAAGGGGATAGAGATAATGTCAAACTATCAACCAATTTCACTTTTGCTGGCTTTCTCAAAAATATTTGAAATGGTTGTCATAAAACATCATCTGAAGCATCTGACTGCAAATAATATATTGTCCAAGTCACTGTTTGGGTTTCTTAGGGGTTCCAATATAGAGAAGGGTATTTACAAGTGCAGCTAGAATGTAATTAATTCATTAGATAACAAATTATAGGCTCCTGGCAGTTTGTGTAACCTGTCACAAGCCTTTGACTGTGTGCACCACAGCATTCTGTTAAGTAAATTATAACATTATGATGTCACTAGCAGTGCTGCAGAACAGTAACAAAGGATGGGTCCCCTCCACGCCCACACCAACGTGGTGACCAAACCAAAAGTTCTACTGTCACCTCCGTATAACATGTTAGTTTTTGAATCAGGAGTCACAGGATGCGGGCTGTGATGTTGTCCATGCGTCTGGGTAATATTACTCATTAACATGGTCCATCAGGAGATAGAGAGTGGACGAAAGCGATCAAAGGGTAGCGATTGTAAGGGCAGAGGAAAAGTGCCAAGGCAAGAGCCAAGGTAAAAAACCCTCTGCGACAGTAGGACGGGTAGTAAGGGCAGTAGCGGCTTGCTATCTGCGACAGTGCATGCAAGGTGTGGTTATGTTAGTTCGAGGTATCGTGCATCATTACCTTTGTCGTTGTTGGAGCTTGTTGCGGTGCTTGCTGCAGTTACTGTGCCCCTGCAACAGTTCAAGGTCGTTGTAGATTAGTGGGCGATCAGTCATAGATCGGCTCGCAGACGGTGTAGGGGGGGTGTGTGGCTGGTTTGCGTGCTGTGTACAGTACGGTTTCCGTGCGGTTGCCTGTTTTTTGGCTGGTTGAACATCTGTGTTTCCAGTAATAACTGTGTTGCAGGGGCTCGCCAGTACTGTCGTGTTAGCGTTCTATGGACCATAGATGTTTAGTTCCTAGCCAATAATGTCTTTGGTCTGTTATGCTTCCATTTATGGTTGTGGTCATAGTTACCAAGAGAAAGGATAAACGGGTTGTGAGAGTGTCTCGTGTTATTGTACAGTCGTGTGGAGAGTTTTTGGAATACCTGCAAGATAGTATCTAGCCGGTATTCCCGGTGAAGGTCCACGATGCGTGTGTAGCGTGGAGCGTTGCTTATGATTTTGAGAACTTTGTTCTGTATGAGCTGCAGACGGCGCAGGCTAGTTGGCACAGCGTATCCCCAGACAGGGGCTGCGTACGTCATCAGGGGTCTAATAAGTGTCATGTACATGGACCTAGACACCTTCCTGTTTAGTGTGCTACACCTGTTAAGCATAGGGTAGAGTTGTTTGAGCCTCGTGTTAGCTTTGTTGGTCACGTGTTGAATGTGGTCCCCCCAGAGTAGTTTCCTGTCCAGCCAGACACCGAGGTATTTGACCTTCTCGCGGAAACGTATTGGGCGTGTGTGTAGTGTTGTTGGGTTGCAGTGCTGATGTTTTTTGCAGTTGCTTCGGTCTTCTAGTGAACAGAACGGCCTCGCACTTGTCGACGTTTACTCTAACACGCCATTTCACCAGTCAAGGCTCCGCCGTTCTGAGTGTGGTCTGTAGTCTTGAGTTAATGTTAGACGGCTTCCAATCTTGCGCAAGGATGGCGGTGTCATCCGCGTAGATTGCTACTGTCATGTTGTGTGTAGCTGGGAGGTCGTTAATGTAGAGGTTAAACAGTAAGGGCCCTAAGATACTTCCTTGGGGTACTCCTGCCTGTATACCATGTCGCGTCGATTGTTTGCCCTGCACGTCGGTGTTGAAACTCCTGTCCGTGAGATACGAGTGTACGAGACGTACGAGCCCGTCGGGGAACCCTGCGTCGCTAAGTTTGCGTATTAGGCCGTTGTGCCATAGACGATCGAAAGCCTTTTCAATGTCCAGGAACACCGCCCCAGTTGCTTTGTTTGTGTTGTATCCGTGTGTTATGTATTCAATGACGCGGAGGAGTTGTTGTGTTGTTGAGTGGTGATTCCTGAAACCGAATTGCTCCGGTCTCAGGGTGTCATTTGTGATACAGTGCCTGGTGAGTCATTTTAATATTATCTTCTCAACGATCTTGCTGAACGTGCTCAGGAGACTGATGGGTCGGTAATTTTGTGGGAGGGAGTGGTCTTTCCCCGCCTTTCTGAACATCAGGACCTTGGCCGTCTTCCAAAAGGTGGGGAAGTGTTGGTGCTTGAGTATGGCATTCGTGATGTGTGTTAGTTAGTCTACAGCTTTGTCCATGAACTCCTGGAGGACACGGTTTTGAATGCCATCGTGACTAGGGGCCTTCCTAACGGTGATATGCATGATGGCCCATTTGACTTCTGCTGTACTAGCTTGTCGGATGATGTTGCGCACTGGTTGGGCCAAGATGCGTGTGACCTCCTGGTCCGTAGCAAGTGTGAACGCTGGGTCTGAGGGATCCAGGTTCGGTGTGAATGATGCTGCGAGTGTGAGGGCCATCAGTTCCGCTTTTTCTTCCGCAGAATATGCTGGTCCGTCGGGCCCTTGTAACGTAGGGGTGTACAGTTTCTCCCTGGTGAACTGTCGGGCTAGCTGCCACACGCCAGGTCACGTGGTGCCCAGCCCTTAGAGTTTCTGGTCCCACTGTTGTGTCTTAAATGTTTGTATTTTTTCCTGGATTATACCCTGGAGCCTGTTAATGTGCTGTTTGAAGTGCTGGCACCTGGTACGCTGCCAATGTCTCCTGAGACGGTTCCTCATTGAGATCAGGCCCAGGATTTCCTGGAGCAGGGCAGCACTGTGTTGTTGTGGCGTGCAGATTGGTATGGTGTCGGCTATTGCGTTCTGGATGGCGCCGGTGAGGGTTTCAACTGCCTCGTCAATTTGGGCTGTCTTGTTAATCGCGTGGGTGGGTGGGATGCGACTGTCAAATGTTTCCTTGAGCTGGGTCCAGTTCGTGCGCCTGCAGTCTAACATCCTGCATTGTTCCATGTGCTGCAGTGTTTCTTCAATGTACAGTACAACGGGTTGGTGATTTGAGGGCAGATCGTTTTCAATGGCAACGTTGAGTGTCGTTGTTATGCCCTTGATGAGGGCCATGTCTAACACGTCTGGCCTGTGTCCCCTCCGGTAGGGAATGTGCGTCGGTTCGGTCGGCGCTAGTGTGATGTAGTTTCGTCCTAGTGCGTGTTCGTATAGTTTCTTGCCGTTGGAGTTTTGTATTCGTGAGTTCCAGTCCGGGTGTTTTGCGTTAAGATCTCCAGCGGCTATTACGCGTGGTGATATGTTGAGTATTCTGTTGATGTTGCGTGTTTTAATGTTTTTAGGTCTGTTGTATACTGACACCAGTGTAGTGTAGGCTCCATTGAACATGACCCTGACGGCGGTTGCCTCTAGTTTTTCAAGTTCAGGGAGCACTATGTTTGTGTGTTCTATGTCTTTGTGTATGATGATGGCTGTTCCACCGTGACCGGAGCCGTCCGGTTGGTCGGTACAATAGACGCAGTAGCTGGTGAAGTTTAGTTGGTTGCGTGGTTTGAGCTTAGTTTCGCTCAGTAGTGTGATAAGGATACCCTTACGCTCCATGAGCGCGGCAAACTCCGCCCCTTTGTTGTTGATCCCATCTGCATTCCAGAACAGGATCTGTGTCAGTGTCTGGTTGTTTGCGATGGGGGCGGGGTGTGGCGTGTTATCCATGTATGGGTGTAAACAGTGTGGTGAGCGCTGTTTGTACGGCGGCCCAGTACTGCCCAGGTTGAGCAGTCAAGAGCCGTGTGAAGAGTGTGGTGACGGCCGCCATGATCTTGTTAAAGATCTGAGTGGTCATGTGATGGGGGAATATTGTTTCCAATAAACCCTCAAGTGTTGTGTTGGTGTTGTGTGTGTCGGCCTGTGGCTCGGTTATGGTGTTGGCGGCCGCTGGTGTGGGTGTTGGCGTTGTGTGTGGGCTGGCGCTTGTGTTGTTGTTATGTGGAACATTTTGAGGTGCCTGTGTGTCAGACGTGGTGGGGGGGTGGAGTAGTGTGTGTGTGCTGGTGTCACTGGCTTGCTGACTGCGTGTCTGTGTGTCAGTGTCTTGTTGTCGCTGGGTACTTTGTTGTAGTGCACGTGTGTTCCCGCTCCTGTTTCCACGTGGTCGCCTACGCCTTCTCTGGGTTTTTGGTTCTGGGGTTCCTTGTGTGAGTGTGTCTTCCTGTGTGTTGTGTGTAGGTTCGCAGGCAGTGGCTTCAGGGGGTGGGGTTGTGTTGTTTTTGGGGGCTGGTGTTGGTACCGGTGTGGTTGTAGTGTTGTGTGTTGGCTGAGACGACTGTGTTGTTGTTGCAGCAGTTGTATTAGGTGCGTGTGCTGGGCGCAGAGGTTCCACGGCCTGCTTCGCCCCTCCAGGGCGTGTAGCCATGGTGAATGACACTCCGTTCCTGACAGGGTTTGGTGCGGGCCTTGGACGTGTTATGATGTTGGGTGGCTTCGATTGTTGATTTTTGCGCCTCTGCGCCTCTTTGTACACGTCGCAGCCCCTGTAGTTGGCCGCATGACCTTGGCCACAGTTGGTGCAACGGCGTATGTTTTTGTGGATTAGTGTACCTGCGTTGGATGCGTGTTTGCCAGCGCATCCACGGCAACAGGGTGCCAGGCCGCAGTGGAGGGCCGAATGACCGAACTGCTGGCAGTTGTTACATTGTTGTGGGACCTGTGGTGGTTCGTATATCTCTACCCTTACGTCCATCCGCATAAGGCTTTTTATCTGCAGAAGGCCGCGGGAGGCGGCTGTGTCAGCCATCTCGACCAGGTAGTGTGGTAGACGGTGGTGGGAGCGGAAGCCCGTCATTCTGGAAGCACTTTTGCAGTCGAATCCTAGGAAGTTGAGCGCCGCTTGTACTGTGGTGTTTGGGGTACTGGGGTCCACTCCCTTTACCATGTACTGCTGTGTCCGTTCTTCGGCAGTCCTGTACGTATAATGTTCGATCCCCTTTTCTTTGAGGAAGATCAGGAGATCTTTATATTCATTGTTAGTTGATACGTACAGTGAGGCCCTATCCCCAGAGTACTTCGTGTGTAGCGTGCAAGGTGTATTCCTTTCCGCAAATGTTGTGTTGAGGACACTGAGGTCCCCGTAGTTTTGTATTACGACTGGGGGAAAACCAGTCTTCTGTTGTGCGGGCGTAGCTGTGGTTGGTTCTTGTGTGGTGTTGCTGACCGCAGGTCGGGTCGTGCTTGTTGTTGTGTTGGTGTTCCTAACCGGAAGTGTGGGTTTTGGTGTAGGCAGCAGCGCCTTTTGGCTACCTTGTGAGTGTGGTTGCTCGCTTGTTTGCGTGGTGTTTCTGTTTGCATCGTGGGCCCTCCACCTGCCAGGGCCCAGTGTAGTGTTGTTGTGTGTCCGCATCTGCAGCTGCTGGTTCCGCCGTTGGAATCAGCTGCCGCAGTGGGACAGTAGTACATGAGTCACCAGTTTCAGGTGAATGTAATGTAACGTGATGTGGAGGGTACTTGTCTGCGTGGGGGACTCACTTGGGCCGCAGAGATCGGTTATCAATCAATGCTGGCTCAGCAGTTTCTGCGCTAGCGCAGCGATCTGCCGATCCTTGTCGGCCAACACCACCTCAACGGCGGCAAGCGGGATGTTGACGTCGACGGGAACAGCAGACTCACACGCCTCTTTAGCTGCAGCCTTGCTGCGGGTTAGGGTGTGGGAAACACCAGCGGAATCTGCCATCTTGGTGCTTTAGGAGCTTTATTAGGTGTGGGTGGGCACGACAATTATGCTTTTTCTGAAAAGAAAAGGCTAACAAGTAGGTCCTACAGAAGAGGGGGAGTGCCCTACAGCCTAGCGTGCGCCGTTGCTGCAGTGGCGCGGCACCTAAAGGAGGTGCAGAGGAAGAGAAGTGGCCTATAGTACGCGGGGTGGTCCGACGTGAACGGGCCCCTGGCACTGATCAACCCTAACACAGAACGAGATAGTCTCGCTAGGGAGGTTTGTAACCGAAGTTACGGGTTACTGCGAGTCAGTGACTCTTATGACAATTGAGCTTCCCCGCGAGCTACGCGGCTTTTCGACGAAAGGGAGCAAGCTCAACCTTCCGCCGATCCACAGAGTGCTACTGGTGCCTTGAAAGGGAACTCTCTGTAGAGCAGAGCGGTCAGCGAGGCCTAAATCCCAATAGCTACCGTTGCACCGGCCATCACCGGCTGAGAGCTCCTTCCGCTGCGACGGCAGGAGCATGTCTGGTGCTGCAGAACAGTTAGTGTTAGCTAACTAACAGGGCACAAAGGGTGCCATTGCAAAATACCTGTGGAGTAAACAATCAGTCTTTATCTGATTGACAATTAATTACATGTGGTGTTTCTCATGGTTCTATCTTGTATCCATTGCTTTTTCTTGTGTAAATTAACAACATTTAGTCTGTTGCATTGCCAAGTGCTATGTTTGTTTTGTTTTCAGATGATAAAATCATTGCAATAAACAGCAAGTCAAGTACAGATTTAAAAATGGCTCCTAATCAAACATTCACCAACATTAATATATGATTTAAAGCTACATCACTGTCACTGAACTTTCAAAATACCAACTATGTGCAGTTCAGAACTAGTATTAAGAGATTTCCTTCAAACATGTGTATAACATATGAAGACACATAGATAATAAATTCAGTTGGGAAGGGTGTACCACAGAATTGCTGAAGTGCCTAAACAAGTCTATATTTTCAATGTGAATAATATCATATGTAGATGGTATAAATGTAGAAAACTTGCATGCTTTGCTACTTTCATTCTAATGTCATATGAGATCATATTTTCAGGTAACTCATCAAAGCGAGCAAAAGCTTCTAGAGCGCAAAAGCATGTAATAACATTAATTTGTGGTGTAAATTCAAGAAATCATGTAGAAACCTGTCCCAGGAACTGGGTATTCTAACCACTGCTTCTCAGTATATTTATTTACTCCTTGATGAAATTTATTGCAAATAGTATGTGGCTATATCCAAACAGTACCTCAATATGTAGTATCTATACTAGGAATGAGAACAACCTACATGAAGACCTAAAATCACTTACCAAAAGTGGTCCAATATTCAGCAACACACATATTTGGTAAATTGCCAGCAACCATCAAAAACTTGGTTTCAGATAAAGCACAGTTTAAACAGAGTTTAAAAGACTTTTTGGTAGGTGGCTCCTTCTACTGTATAGATGAATATCTTAACAGGGGATGTTAGATCACCTTAAGTAAAAATGTCTGTTAGATTTCAGTTTTGACAGCACTTTGTCATGACAGTCAAGATTAGGTATTTGGTGAATGATAAATTTATTAAAAGTGAATGTCGAGGTTTCATTCTGACAGTGTATATTAATTCTGCAAATATCAGCAGTTCCAGTTTACTGTAATTTATTCACATATTTTGACTATCTCCTAATAAATGATCAGAGAAGTGAGTATTATATTCAGATGTTCTGTGTTCTTTATGTTATACTTTCTGATGTGTTCCAGCCCACAAGGATAATCTCATTTTTGGGTCTGTGGAACGAAAACTGGATGTAATGTAATACAACCTATTCTAATCTAAATCTTGCCCTTGAGCTCTGGGAGTGAGTGTGGTTTGTGGGTATAAGAGATTTGAAATACAACCTCAGAAGAAATCACATGGCATCAAATTACGAGATCTGGTTGGCCAATTTGTCACCATTCGGAGAAATTTCTCAGCCAAGGTATCTCTCTCGTAACATGTTCAATGTTGCAATTCATGGGTGACAGGTTGCCTTTAAATCGCTCTGTGCCTGTGTTCGCCAGCTTATCAGACAATGGAAGCAGGAGTGTTGGGAGAGATACGTCTCGACCATTGGGTGCCATACGTCACCTTCCCAAGTCTGGGCAGGTATCAAATGTCTTTTCGGATACCAGATCCCAACAGGTCTTCCCGGTGTTACCATAAATGGCGTGTTATCTACTGATGCAAACGCAATTGCTGAGCACTTTGCTTGAGTCTCTGTGTCAGAGAATTACCCCCCAGCCTTTTGCACGCTCAAATGGTGGCTGGAAGGGAACGTACTCTCATTCACTACATGCCACAGTGAATCCTCTAAAGCCCCATTTACAGAGTGGGAGCTCCTCAGTGCACCAACTGGGGTGCAAATTGCTCTACGCTGCTGGGGCTCTACAGAGCCCTTGTCCAATCCCAAATTGACTATGTATGTGTGGTTTATGGTTTGGCAGCACCATTAGCATTGCATTTACTCAACCCTGTGCACCACTGCGGTGTTAAACTAGCGATAGTAGCTTTTAGGAAGAGTCCGGTGACCATTGTACTGGTGGAGGCTTGGGTCCTTCCATTGCAGATCAGATGTGCACAACTGCTTGCCAGTTATGCAGCACACATTTGTAGTTCTCCTGAGAATCTGAATTACCGTCCCCTTTTCCCGCCTGTGGTAGTCCATCATCTCCTGTATTGGCGGCCCAGGTCGGGGCTAATGATTGCAGTTCGCATGCGGTGTCTTCTCTCCAAACTGGAGTCCTTCCCTTTACCACCTCTACTTGCAGTCTGTTCATGTATGCCCCCGTGGTGTACACTTCAGCTGCAGCTTCGTCTGGACCTTTCACGTGGCCCTAAGGACTCCGTTAACCCTGCGGCTCTCCACTGTCACTTCCTCTCGATTCTTGATGTGTTCCAGGGCTCTGAAGTGGTTTACATCAATGGCTCGATGGCTGATGGTCGTGTTGACTATGCCTACATTCATGGCAGCCATATTGAACAGCATTCCTTACCCGATGGCTGCAGTATATTTACTGCAGAGCTGGTGGCCATTTCTTGTGCACTTCAGTATGTCCGTTCATGCCCTGGGGAGTCTTTTCTTTTATGTACTGACTCCTTGAGCAGCCTGAAAACTATCAACCAATGCTACCCTTGTCATCCTTTGGTAGCATCCATCCAGGAGTCCATCTATGCTCTGGAACGGTCCAGTCATTCACTGGTGTTGGTCTGGACCCCTGGTCATGTCGAAATCCCAGGAAATGAACTTGCTGACAGGCTGGCCAAACAGGCTACACGGAAACCACTTCTGGAGATGAGTATCCGCGCAACTGACCTGCGTTCGTTATTACGCCGCAAGGTTTTTCAGTTTTGGGAGACAGAATGGAAAAATCTCAGTATGCACAACAAACTGCGAACCATTAAGGGGACCACAAATGTGTGGAAGTCCTCGATGATGGCCTCTCACAGGGTCTCAGTGGTGCTCTGCCAGCTCCACATTGGCCATGCCTGGGTGACCCACGGTTACCTTCTGCCCCGTGAAGACCCACCTCAGTGTCATTGCAACACCCGGCTGACAGTGACCCATATTCTTCTGCTCTGTCCTTCTTTGGCTGCCCTGCGACTTCATCTTCGGTTACTGGACTTGTTACCATTGATTTCAGCAGACAATGCCTCATCGTTTGATTTGGATTTACGTTTCATCTGTGAGGTTGGATTTTATCATTCTATGTGAGTTTTATTGCATGTACTTTGTCCCTCTGTGTTTTGTGTGTTGCAGTGTTGTGTGTTGCAAGGTGGCTGGCTTTTCCTTTTTATTTTCATGGTCAGTGAGCCACTGTAATCTGCTTCCTTGTTTTACTCTCCTCTAACTGTTTCTTGCATCTCTCTCTCTCGTTTTCTTGTCCTCTTTTGTTCCTTTTAGTGTTTGTTGCCTTTCTTTCATTCTTGTGGTCTTTCCTTTATTTCTGTTTTGTGTTACATGTCTCGTCTGTTTTTTTTTTTCTCACACTTGTGGCAGTGTTTTATTAGGAACAAGGGACCGATGACCTCGTATTTTGGTCCCTTTTCCCCTCTTTTAAACCAACCAACCATCACTTCAAAATTCAGAATTCATACCTTCTCTACACCTAATTTTAGTAAATAACTTTCTATGCAGTATTTGACTTAATAAATTATTTATTCTCTTCATTGTTACAGCCATGAACTACTTTAAATGACCATCTTAATTTATTCAGTTAACCTGCACATCTCTAGGGCAGTGTGGTGATGCAAGGAGTACTTATTTCCACATCTGAGCAGATGCTTTCTCTCAAGAAGCTAGCCGTCACACTCTGAAGGTGTGTCTTGTCCCCAGACGTAGCTCTCCACAAGCAAAATAATAATAAAACTAATGAACAGTAACTGTACACTTTTATTGGACAAATTATTTCATGTTTAAAAGTATTTCGGGTTGCAACTCATTCATTGTTCGGATGACATAGGGATGTGCATCACTCACAGGGAGTAGTATGCATATCTACAGTCTAAGTTTTACCCCAATTGACACTGTCTAAAACTTTTTGCACACATGCTATAAATTTGAGTTTCCTTTCTTAATCCTGTTCTCCGAGATTAGTTGTAGATTCACTGTGGCATTAAGTTTGTCAAAATGTGCACACATATCTGTCAGTAAGGAATATTAGGAGCAGCATGTCTGTAAAGTAGTAGATAAACTTCTTAAAACTTTCTTCTCTCTGTTTATCCACAGGCACAGCTGCGGATTGGGATGGAACTCTTACCTGCATCCATTGACATCGTGGAAGGGCAGCCAATGGACCTTGTACTTGGCCTAGATATGCTGGTTGCACACCATGTAAGTAGCAGTGAGACCCTAAAGCACAAGTCTTGTGTTCCTGCTATCTATCAGAGCAAAATTATGCTGACATTAATTTGTGGATATTAATATGGGATGTGCCCGTCCTTCACCTTCAGGATGGGCCCATTCTTCCTCACAAGCTGAAACAAAAGTGTAGGGTGATGTCAGATCCTGGAGTCTGGAGTGAAGTCAGTGTTCTAATTCATACCAAAGATGTTGCATTCCATTCTTTCAGGACTATGTGCAGGCAAGTTCATTAAGAAATGTTACTGTCGGCAAACCGTTGCCTCACAGGTACTGCTTGATGAGTGGGTTCATTGTCATACTGATATAAAACAATCATCCCCAAACTGTTCCTCTACTGTACACAGTACACAATGATATCAGATATCTTCATATCCTCCTGCATCAAGCATTTTTTTAAAGTGATAACCATGTAAAATGTGCACATAACACTTCCCTCTCTGTGCACAAGATGACAGGTAACAATCTGTAGACATTCGCCAAACACAAAACACTTCCATCAGATTGACACAGGATACACCATGATTCATCACTCCAAATCACTTGTTCCCAATCAACTACCGTCCACTGGCATCGCTCTTCATGCCATATTGAGCACGGCTTAGTGCCGACAGCAAAAGTATGTGGGTTTAGTGAAGCTGCTAAGACTATGTACTCCCATTGTTTCTTAACTCTATATGCATGGTCAGTGTGCTAGTTCAAGTGTGAAACTGGAGTGATTCTATTTGCTTCTTTCGTGAGATTTTTTTATGCTGACACTCTGCAGCACTCGACGGCCTCCATCAGCATGAGAGTCTGCCTGGTTTTTGTGTAGCTCTAGTTTCTCCTTTGCACTTCTACTTCATTCTCGCATCACTAACAGCTGAATTCAGCAGCTTTATCATGGCTGAAATGTCTCTGATGGAATTTTTAGTCAGGTGACACCCAGTGACTGGCCCACATTCAATGTCGTGGAGCTCCCTTACTGACCCATTCTGCTGTTACTGCTTCTCTGCCAAAAATACAATACAACCCACTATATTTTCAGATCCCTACTAATTCATCTCCTAAGTTAGTTAAATGGCTTTGTGTGTATGTAGAAAGATGACAGAAAACTAATATATGGCTAGCATGTATTAGCAATGATTCATTATTGACAAAATAATTAAGCTGTAATGTGGTTTTGTCAGAGAGTAGCCTCATGGTTGAATGATATGTTTATGAGTTTAAGTTAACATATTGTATTAATAACTTTAAGTGTAAATACTACAAAGCTTGTTCAAACACTTACGAAAAACACAAAAGATTTAAACATTGAACAATAACATAAGTTTTGTGATTACTACATTGTGCTTATCCACCCCTTAAAAAAATAGCAACTGACTGGTATAAAAATTTAGAGTTACCATTGGTGTCTTCTGTTGGGATTTTGTAGAAGTGCAAAAATGTTTGTATTGCAAGAACCCAGCCTTGGCTGTTCATTTGTGCTTTGAGTTGCTATCTACTCATTATCTGATAATGAATTGCTAACAAGTTTGAAATGGGTAAGATACTATTTGTGTGATGTCTTGATGTGATAAGCAATCAGATTTTTATTTACAGGAAGGTTGGCTGTGTTCGCCTATGGCTGTATATCTTGTTTCTGTTATGTCGCGTTTGGGATATGGAAATTAATTTGGCCTTTGAAGGGTTAAATGTATGATAACTTAGTATTTTAAAATGAAACTAAAGTGTCTAGTATCAAAATAACCCTCCCCCCCCCCCCCCCCCCCCCCCCCCCGACTTGCCACTCTGTAGTGTGTTCATTCTTGGCTACCACGGGGCCTCAGCCTTTGCAGCATCTTTTCCATTCCGTGCTGCATGTTTATAGTCTTTCTGGTCTTTTTCTCGTCCCTTGGGGAACATGTCTGGGGTGTTTTTGGGGATGTTCTGCATTGTCTGTAGCTGACATAAAAACAGTCTCACCACTGTTTTTCATTCCCTTTACCTTTCTTCGTTCACCTTCTGCTATCCTTCCTCTGCTTCAGCACTTGAGGCTCCTCTTTTTCTCCTTCCTCTCTGTGTGCTTCTGAAGGCCCACATGTCTGACGTGTAACAAGTGACTAGTTAACACATACTTCCCAGCCCTGGGTTGACAGGTAGGGTTTGCACATACCCCCCTGGTACAGGCCAGACCGAGGGAGGGGTGATTGCCTGAGCTGCTACCTTCCCAAATTGCTGATTGGTCCCTCTGTCAGGTGTTTGCAAGGTGCGAACAATCACCTAAGGCAGGTTCGTCCCCAGTTGGAAGGAGTGCATCATCGGAGATGGTGGCAATCATGGGGGATTTTCTTGCAATGAGCCACTGATCTTCACAATTAATGTCTATGAAATGTAAATGGAATGAGGCTAATGATTCCAAGACCCCACGGTTTCTCAGGGTTTCACGTACTGAAGACGGTCAGTCCTTCGTGGCAGTAAATCCATTTATTATTCAGAATGCAGTTACCGGCCCTGTGAAACACTGCTCTTGTTTATGAAATGCCACTTTGCTTTTGGAGACTATTCTGATTCTGAAACCAACAACTGCTTGCCATGCTCCGCTTCTCCACGGCTATCTCGTTTGTGTCGAGGCCCATAGAAGTCTGAACTCTTCCCGCGGTGTCATTTACGCTAGGCTGCTTGACAGTCTCACCGAGGCCAAAATCTGAACGTATGTCTCTGATCATGGTGTTGCAGGCATCCGTCAGGTGATGAAAAAGGTAGATGCCTCCTTAGCGCCCACACACACTCATTTTCTCACCTTTGAGAGAGTGGTGGTTCCATCAAAGTTAAAAGCAGGCTATGAAGTTATCACAGTCCAACAGTACATTCCGAACCTGATGTGCTGCTACCAGCGTCATCGTTCCAATAACACTCAAATGTCTTGTCGACACCCAGCCAAATTTATAACTTACAGTATGGACGCACATGAGGGCGATTGTCCACCTCCTTCCCCGCGCTGTATCAGCTGCAATGACAACCGTACCACCTCCTTTCGAGATTGTCCCATGTATCTTGATGAATGGGCTCTCTAGGAGATTGGGGTAAAGGAAAAAAGTGCCTTACTCAGTCTCTTGCAAGTTACTTGGTAGTCACAAACCCTGTGTTCTACTGCCTGGCACAGTTCTGTTCTTGCTACAACTCGTTCCGTGAAGGACATGGCCATGCAAACATGCAATCTCAAATTCAGATCTGAGTTTGTGAAATTGCCTAGGGTCACAGTAGAATTACTGTCCCCTTGTCCAGCTTTGCAACTAGCCATTAAACTCTCGCCTCACAGGGCAGAGTCACCAGCTACACAACTGGCAGGCTGGAAAGGACAGAAGGAATACTCCTGCAAAAACTTCCTATTTCCCTCCAGCCAACAAACACCTGAGTCTTCTCTGCTAACTGGAAAAACTCAAAGTCCAGGGAAGGTAAAGAATCTACTCCTTCACTGACTTGAAGATCCTCTTCGATAATGTTGCCACACGATACCTTTCCCTGGCCAGCCTCTGTGTCACCGGTGTGCATCACCAACCATTTGTCTGCGTCGGACTCTGCAGGCTGACATAACAAGAAAGCCGATGCTTCTGTGGACCGTACGAAGCAGGCTCCTCCTGCCCCTGTGCCATGTATCAGCGAGTCTTCACAGGCAGCCGCCGAGGTGACACCCCTTCATTGTTTCCTCATTGTGACCCCCCTAATGAAACGTTTACAGCCTTCAATCCAACAAAGAGAATTTATGATTGCTTTTAGAATTGCAGCATCCACTTGTACCCTGCCTTTAGGAAATAAAATTATGTCCTCATGATCACGTTGAGCTTTCACATTTCTCTCTGGTCTGTTTTGACCTTCCCCCCTGCGGTCAGCTTTCCATGTTGTGTGGGAGTCATGCTGCTCATATGGTCTGATATAAGTACTCAACACAACTCCCTGACTACCCATCTTCAAGCTGTTGTAGTTCACCTCCTCCACTCTCACTTGACCTTTTCCCTTTGTACAATTTATATCCCTGTCATTCAGTCACCGGGTCAGACTTCCCTCAACTTAGTGGGCAGCTACCTCACCCATTTGTGCTGCTCGGTGACTTGGTGTTCTCTCAGAACCTGTTGGAGAGGTCCCTCTTAGTTGACCTTCTTAATCAACTTAACCTCTTCTGCCTTAACACAGGAGCACCCAAATTCCTTTCCGATTCTTCACACACCTATCCTTCTGCACTGCCCAGCTTGCTCATTCTCTCAAGTGGTCTGTTCTTTCCGACACTTACTCGAGCGACAGATTTCCCATGTGCTATCTGTTTGCTGACTGCTACCCCACCTGTGTGCACACCCATATGGCAGCTTACTAAGGCTGACTGGCGGCTTTACTCCTCCCTGGCGGCCTACGCCAAACAAGATTTCCCCAGCTGTGATGACCAGGTGAAATATCTTACAAATGTTATCCTTACCGATGGAGAATGTTCCATTCCTCGCACTTCCTCATTACCATGCCGTGTCCCATTCCCTTGGTGGACTGAGGCATGCTGCAACACTCTTTGCATGCAGAGTCATGCTCTCCACATTTTTAACCAGTATCCTACAATATCAAATGGCATTTATTATAAACTGATGTGTGCACAGTGTTGTCACATTCTTTGGGATAAAATCCTTGGGTAACAGAAGATATATTGAATTTAATTGATGAAAGGAGAAAATATAAAAATGCAGTAAATGAAGCAGGCAAAAGGGAATACAAATGTCTCATAAATGAGATCAACACGAAGTGCAAAATGGCTAAATAGGGATGGCTAGAGGACAAATGTAAGGCTGTAGAGGCTTATCTCACTAGGGGTAAGATAGATACTGCCTACAGGAAAATAAGAGACCTTTGGAGAAAAGAGAACCAGAGCTCAGATGGAAACCCAGTTCTAAGCAAAGAAGGGAAAGCAGAAAGGTGGAAGGAGTATATAGAGGGTCTATACAAGGGCGATGTTCTTGAGGACAATATTATAGAAATGGAAGAGGATGTTGATGAAGGTGAAATGGGAGATAGGATACTGCATCAAGAGTTTGACAGAGCACTGAAAGACCTAAGTCGAAACAAGGCCCCAGGAGTAGACAACATTCCACTAGAACTACTGACAGCCTTGGGATAGCCAGGCCTAACAAAACTCTACCATCAGGTGAGCAAGATGTATGAGACAGGCAAAATACCCTCAGACTTCAAGAAGAATATAATAATTCCAATCCCAAAGAAAGCAGGTGTTGACAGATGTGAATATTACTGAACAATCAGGTTAATAAGCCACTGCAGCAAAATACTAACACGAATTCTTCACAGATGAATGGAAAAACTGTAGAAGCCGACCTTGGGGGAAGATCAGTTTGGATTCCGTAGAAATGTTGGAACACGTGAGGCAATACTGACCCTACGACTTATCTTAGAAAATAGGTTAAGGAAAGGCAAACCTACATTTCTAGCATTTGTAGACTTAGAGAAAGCTTTTGACAATGCTGACTGGAATACTCTCTTTCAAATTCTGAAGGTGACAGGGGTAAAATACAGGGAGTGAAAGGTTATTTACAATTTGTACAGAAACCAGATGGCAGTTATAAGAGTAGAGGGACATGAAAGGGAAGCAGTGGTTGGGAAGGGAGTGAGACAGGGTTGTAGCCTCTCCCCAATGTTATTCAAACTGTATATTGAGCAAGCAGTAAAGGAAACAAAAGAAAAATTTGTAGTAGGAATTAAAACCCATGGAGAAGAAATAAAAACTTTGAGGTTCGCTGATGACATTGTAATTCTGTCAGACACAGCAAAGGACTAGGAAGAGCAGTTGAACAGAATGGGCATGGTCTTGAAATGAAGATATAAGATGAACATCAACAAAAGCAAAACGAGAATAATGGAATGTAGTCGAATTAAATCGGATGATGCTGCGGGAATTAGATTAGAAATGAGACACTTACAGTAGTAAATGAGTATTGCTATTTGGGTAGCAAAATAACTGATGATGGTTGAAGTAGAGAGGATATAAAATGTAGACTGGCAATGACAAGGAAAGCATTTCTGAAGAAGAGAAATTTGTTAATATTGAGTATAGATTTAAGTGTCAGGAAGTCATTACTGAAAGTATTTGTATGGAGTGTAGCCATGTATGGAAGTGAAACATGGACAATAAATAGTTTAGATAAGAAGAGAATAGAAGCTTTCAAAATGTGGTGCTACAGAAGAATGCTGAAGATTAGATGGGTAGATCACATAACTAATGAGGAGGTATTGAATGGAATTGGAGAGAAGAGAAATTTGTGGCCCAACTTGACTAGAAGAAGGGATCGGTTGGTAGGGCATATTCTGAGGCATCAAGGGGTCATTAATTTAGTATTGGAGGGTAGCGTGGGGGGTAAAAATCATAGAGGGGGGGACCAAGAGATGAATACACTAAGCAGATTCAGAAGGATGTAGGTTGCAGTAGGTACTGGGAGATGAAGAAGCTTGCACAGGATAGAGTAGCATGGAGAGCTGCATCAAACCAGTCTCTGGACTGAAGACCACAACAACAACAACAGCAAAAAAAGCTAGCTGGATTTCATTCACTAGGTCCTTTAACAATTCCATCCTCTCCTCTGTCTTGTGGGCCAACCTCCAATGGCTCTCTGGGACCAATTTCCTGGTTGACAGTAGCAGAAGTAGGAGAGGGGGTACTGGCAGAAGTGAAGCTGTGAGGACCGGGCATGAGTCGTGCTTGCGTAGCTCAGTTGGTAGAGCACTTGCCCCCCAAAAGGCAAAGGTCCCGAGTTCGAATCTCAGCCCCCACACAGTTTTAATCTGCCAGGAAGTTTCAGTAGCAGAATATGTCATTGTGGACCCTATTGCTGTCTCCCAACACCTTTTGCCACTATTTTCAGAAATTTCCATCTCTTCTCACTATCACCCTGCTTTCCTCCATTGAACATGAGCAGAGGAGGCTCTGGTGATATCCTTCTTTTCTCAGAATGGTGAGTGCTACAATGCCGCATTTACTATGAGGAATCTAGATCATACTCTCACTTCATTCTGATCCTCTGCCCCAGGGGCCAGACGCTTTTCATATTCTGATGTCTCAGCATGTTTCTCTTGTGAACAAGCACTTCCTGCTTAATACATACAGCCTCATTTGGGCAGAGTGCACGTTTCCCAGATGCTAGTGTGAAGCCACTGTCATACCCTTACCTAAGCCTGGTAAGGACAAACACCTTTCTTCCTGCTACCATCCCATCTCTCGCACCAGCTGTTTTTGCAAGGTGATAGAATTTATGATTCATGCTTGGCTGGTATGGTGGCTCGAATCTCGCAATTTATTAATCTCTGCACAGTGTGAATTTTGAGCATGCCGTTCTGCAGTTGACCATCTCATCACTTTGTCCACCCACGTGATGAAGGATTTTCTAATCCCAGACTGTGGCTGTGTTATGTGATTTGGAGAAAGCCTACGACAGATGCTGGAGGACCGGTATCCTCCGTACTATCTGCACATGGGGCTTCCATGGCTGCCTGCCCCATTTCCATGAGGAATGTTTAAAAGACAAAGTTTTCAAGGTCCGTGTGGGTTCTGCTTTTTCGGACACCTTTATCCAGGAAAACAGTGTGCCTCAGGGTTCAGTCCAGAGTGTTGTCCTCTTTGCTATCGCCATTAACCTTATAATGGCCTGTCCTCTGCTGGGCATCTCTGGCTCTCTTTTTTTATTGATGATTTTGCCATCCATTGCAGTTATCCACGAATATGTCTCATTTAATGGTGTCTTCAGTGATGTCTTCATCATCTTTACTCATGGGACATTGACAGTGGGTTTGATTTTTCCACTGACGAAACCATTTCTATGAATTTCTAGTGGCGCAATGAGTGGAGAGTGTTTGTCTCCAAAATTGACGGTCACATACATTAAAAATTGATAAGCCTCTTTCACGTCAGGGCTATTCTGGCTTCTTTTTTTCTTGTTACAGTTCTGGGAGTATGACAGATCTGAGAACAGTGGCACTGCGTTCACTTCCTACTCATGGACTAGTTCTCTTCTAGAAGTGTGCAGGAGTGTACAGCTAGTCATGACTCAGTGCAGTGCACAATCTAGCTGTTGCAGAGTGGCTCAGGCAGGATTGTTGGAATCAGATAGCCTCTAAGAAAGCTGTTTTTTGTGAGGTCATGGAGTGTGCAAAGAGAAAATTAAGTCACGCAGTATATATGATTGCAAATGTGCTCTATAAGAGAAGTAGTGCTGCCTGGAATAAGTTTGATGCTGTAGTACTCACTTCAGACAAAAAAACAAATTGCATCTAATGTAAAAATTTGGTTATATTTTTATTTATACCACTTCCACAATAAGAAAACATATGCGCTCCATCGGACAAAAACTGGATACAAAGCAGAATCACTGTTATGTGCATACTAACAAGAAGTGTTCTGTTCAAATATTCTTTTGATCATGGTAACCTGAGTTTATTGGCTAACAGTGAGTTGGGTTGTTTACCATTCACTTCTGTAACTTTTGCTGAAGACTATTTTAATGATTAATCACCATTGAGAGAATACATTGTATCGTCATGTCCTGTTACCTTGTACTGTTATAGATTCAGTTGTCCGTCAAACGTGTGCATGTGTCAACATAATTGTGAAATGCTCTTGGAATACAGGTTAAATATTAAAATGTACAGGTGCTTACTGACATATGCATCTATAAGAGGCAATCCAAAAGTTTCTGTTTGAAGACTGTGCAGTCTACAATTGGTATGCCAATCAGGCAAAATCACAATGAGCATTGAGGCAATCATCCCACCGATGCACCAGATTGAAGATACCCGTTTAGTAGCCTTGTCATATATACATATATGTTTGTACAAGCAGAAAAATGTTTGCAGCAAACTGATGATTTTATCAGTATATAGAAATTCTCATGCTCAACACTTGCATACTTAGTGGCAATACGAGTCATCTTTGGATTTTCATCTGAACACATGTACTCACTCACATTCGCATGCTGGTACCCAACAAAAGACTCCCATGAGAAGTTTTTATTTAAATGAGCAGTGGTGGAGACTCAAGAGTTGAGTTCCCGTGGATAATGTGAATTCAGAGATGATGTCATAGACCTTCTGGCAAGTGTAAAGTTAGTACATGGAGCTCATTTCTGATCTGTGTTACACATGCAGTATGTCCTGTGAAGTCTTATTTGGTATGGGTCTCTCACAGTTCAGCTGTATACTGCAGTGTGTCACATGAGTATCTCCTTTGTTTAACTACACCTACACCTACACCGACATAGATATTCCTCAAGCCACTGTACAGAGCGTGGTTGAGGGTAACATGTACCACTACTGGTCATTTCGTCCCCTGCCCCACTCGCTAATAGAGAGCGGGTAGAACGACTGCCTATATGCCTCCAAATGAGGCCAAATTTCTTGTATCTTATCTTCTTGGTCCTTACGTGTAATGTATGTTGACGGCAATAGAATCATTCAACAGCCAGCTTCAAATGCTGGTTCTCTAAATTTTCTCAGTAGTGTTCCTTAAAAAGGATGTAGCCTTCCCTCCAGGTATTCCCATTTGAATTCCCATGGCACCTCTGTAACAGTTATGTGTTGTTCAAACCTATCGGTAACAAATCTAGCAGCCCACCTATGAATTGCTTAGATTTCTTCCTCCAAACTGACCTGGTATGGATCCCAAACACTAGAGCAATACTCAAGAATAGGTAACACCAGTGTCCTATATGCAATCTACTTTAAACGTGAATCACACTTTTCCAAGATGCTCCCAATAAACCAAAGTCCTTCCCTATCACATTTCTCACATGCACCCTCCATTTTATATAACTTTGCAAAATTACAACCAGATACTTAAATGACTTGTGTCAAGCAGGACACCACTAATACTGTATCCAAACATTACAAGTTTGTTCTTGCTACCCATCCGCATTAACTTACATTTATCCTCATTTAGTGCTAGCTGCCATTCATCACAGCAATTAGAAATTTTGTCTAAGTCATTTACTCTCTACATACAGTCACTCAACTTCAACACATTACCCTACACCACAGCATTATATGCAAACAACCATATATTGTTGCCCACTCTGTCCACCAAATCATTTATGTATATAGAGAACGACAGTGGTCCTATCACACTTCTCTGGGGCAGTACTGATGATACCCTTGTCTCTGATGAACACTCGCCATTGAGGACAACATACTGGATTCTATTAATTAAGAAGTTTTACAGTCACTCACATATCTGTGAACTTACTCCATATGCTTGTACCTTTGTTAACAGCCTGCAATGGGGCATCGTGTCAAATGCTTTCCAAAAATCTAGAAATACTGGAATCTGCCTGTTACCCTTCACCCATAGTTCACTGTATATCAAATGAGTAGAGGGGAAGCTTAGTTTTGCATGAGCGATGCTTTCTAAATCCATGCTGATTTGCGTAGGTAAGCCTCTGTCTGAAGAAAGTGTGTTATATTTGAACTGAGAATATTTTTCAAGGATTCTGCAATTCTTGAGCATCCTGCCAGTGAACCAAGGTCTGCAACAAATTTTACTCATGACTGAGCCTGTGTTATCATCCTGTTTCATATCCCCACAAACCGTTGCATTCGTGTATTTGTAGAAATTGACTCATTCAGTTGTATTCAAAGGGAAAATAGTCACAAATTCCTCTCTCCTACATTTTATGGAGTGCACAAATTTATGTATTTTAAAGTTTAAAGCAAGTTGTCAGTTTTTGTACCACATTGATAGCTTGTTGAAATCTGATCGTATATTTGTGCAGCTTTTTTCCGAGTTACAGTACTGATAACCGCATCGTCTGCTGACTGTTGGAAGCTACAACTAATGTTGTCTACTAGGCCATTATTAGACAACATGAACAGTGAGAATCCTGCTGCACTCTGCTGGGGCACGCGTGAATTTAAATCTATATGAGATGAATAGAAAAGAACTTCACAATTTCGAAAAATTGTGCAACTAAACAGTACAACTTGTTTGCTTCAAACCTTATCCTATAAATAGAGTAGATTTGGAGGTTTATTTGAGTAGATTTGGAGGTTTATTTGAGTAGATTTGGAGGTTTATTTGAGTAGATTTGGAGGTTTATTTGAGTAGATTTGGAGGTTTATTTGAGTAGATTTGGAGGTTTATTTGAGTAGATTTGGAGGTTTATTTGAGTAGATTTGGAAGTTTATTTGAGTAGATTTGAAAGTTTTTTTTTTTTTTTTTCAGGTTTATTTGAGTAGATTTGGAGGTTTATTTGAGTAGATTTGGAGGTTTATTTGAGTAGATTTGGTGGTTTATTTGAGTAGATTTGGAAGTTTATTTGAGTAGATTTGAAAGTTTTTTTTTTTTTTTTCACTAGATTTGGAAGTTTTTTTTTCACTAGATTTGGAAGTTTTTTTTTCACTAGATTTGGAAGTTTTTTTTTCACTAGATTTGGAAGTTTTTTTTCACTAGATTTGGAAGTTTTTTTTTTCACTAGATTTGGAAGTTTTTTTTTCACTAGATTTGGAAGTTTTTTTTTCACTAGATTTGGAAGTTTTTTTTCACTAGATTTGGAAGTTTTTTTTTCACTAGATTTGGAAGTTTTTTTTTCACTAGATTTGGAAGTTTTTTTTTCACTAGATTTGGAAGTTTTTTTTTCACTAGATTTGGAAGTTTTTTTTTCACTAGATTTGGAAGTTTTTTTTTCACTAGATTTGGAAGTTTTTTTTTCACTAGATTTGGAAGTTTTTTTTTCAGTAGATTTGGAAGTTTTTTTTCAGTAGATTAGGAAGTTTTTTTTCAGTAGATTTGGAAGTTTTTTTTTCAGTAGATTTGGAAGTTTTTTTTTCTTCAGTAGATTTGGAAGTTTTTTTTTTCTTCAGTAGATTTGGAAGTTTTTTTCCCTTCAGTAGATTTGGAAGTTTTTTTTCCTTCAGTAGATTTGGAAGTTTTTTTTTCCTTCAGTAGATTTGGAAGTTTTTTTTTCCTTCAGTAGATTTGGAAGTTTTTTTTTCCTTCAGTAGATTTGGAAGTTTTTTTTTCCTTCAGTAGATTTGGAAGTTTTTTTTTCCTTCAGTAGATTTGGAAGTTTTTTTTTCCTTCAGTAGATTTGGAAGTTTTTTTTTCCTTCAGTAGATTTGGAAGTTTTGTTTTCCTTCAGTAGATTTGGAAGTTTTGTTTTCCTTCAGTAGATTTGGAAGTTTTGTTTTCCTTCAGTAGATTTGGAAGTTTTGTTTTCCTTCAGTAGATTTGGAAGTTTTGTTTTCCTTCAGTAGATTTGGAAGTTTTGTTTTCCTTCAGTAGATTTGGAAGTTTTGTTTTCCTTCAGTAGATTTGGAAGTTTTGTTTTCCTTCAGTAGATTTGGAAGTTTTGTTTTCCTTCAGTAGATTTGGAAGTTTTGTTTTCCTTCAGTAGATTTGGAAGTTTTTTTTTCCTTCAGTAGATTTGGAAGTTTTTTTTTCCTTCAGTAGATTTGGAAGTTTTGTTTTCCTTCAGTAGATTTGGAAGTTTTGTTTTCCTTCAGTAGATTTGGAAGTTTTGTTTTCCTTCAGTAGATTTGGAAGTTTTGTTTTCCTTCAGTAGATTTGGAAGTTTTGTTTCCCTTCAGTAGATTTGGAAGTTTTGTTTTGCTTCAGTAGATTTGGAAGTTTTGTTTTGCTTCAGTAGATTTGGAAGTTTTGTTTTGCTTAAGTAGATTTGGAAGTTTTGTTTTGCTTAAGTAGATTTGGAAGTTTTGTTTTGCTTCAGTAGATTTGGAAGTTTTGTTTTGCTTCAGTAGATTTGGAAGTTTTGTTTTGCTTCAGTAGATTTGGAAGTTTTGTTTTGCTTCAGTAGATTTGGAAGTTTTGTTTTGCTTCAGTAGATTTGGAAGTTTTGTTTTGCTTCAGTAGATTTGGAAGTTTTGTTTTGCTTCAGTAGATTTGGAAGTTTTGTTTTGCTTCAGTAGATTTGGAAGTTTTGTTTTGCTTCAGTAGATTTGGAAGTTTTGTTTTGCTTCAGTAGATTTGGAAGTTTTGTTTTGCTTCAGTAGATTTGGAAGTTTTGTTTTGCTTCAGTAGATTTAGAAGTTTTTTTTTATGGATTACATGGACTCAATATGTGCCCTTAAGAGTTACATGGCAAATGTCGATACATATTTGGACTCAATTCTGGCAGGCATGGGACAGTTACTTTGTTTCATGTAATGACCCAGTAGAGATAGAAATTTGGGTTTCAAAAGGTGGAGTAACTTTGATTTTAAGATATGTTGTATTTATTACCCCTCTTGTTTTAGTTTTCTGCCTGATGTGTATTATTGGCCATCTTGAAAACCTCACTAAGAAATGGCAGTTTTTTCAGATTTTCCTCAGTAACTCGCTTTAAATTTTCTGCAAATTTCATGCATGACATGTTGGAAAATTCAGAACAGTTACTGAGATAAGAGGCTGCGAAAACCTGCATAAATTTCAAGTAATCACAAAAAAGTCAGATATGTCAGTGGTATCATCTTAATAACTTTTTTTAGTGGAGTTTTGTGCACAAATGGTGCCAGTTTGAGAACATTTTTCCACACGAGTGATTTACCATTTGGTGCCCCCCTCCACATTTCCTCACACAGTTTCACCCGTGTCAGCTATCACAACCAATGGAATAGGCACTAGGATACAGTTATCAGCTTGGCACCCTAGTGGCTGCTACTAATAGTGATGCATCCCGTATAGAAATCTTACAGTTGTGGCACCCCTGGCACTCCACAGCTTGGTATCCCAGGTGGTGGCTTGCATTGCTTGAGCTCTAAACTGGCCCTCTGCACAATGCATAATAACCAGTGTTTCAGGGGATTTAATATCCTTAATGATTCGTCTAAAATATTTGTAATTACTCTCTATACATGCTGAGAAATGTTGCATTAACAATGTTAGTGAAGGTGGACTATAAACTAAAAACAGCATCCTCAGTAAAAAATAAATTTAGGAATAGTAAGATCATCGTTAAGCCATTATGTATGCAACATATACATGTAGCTCATGAGCTTTATGTAATTTCTGGAGAATAAGTATTTTTGAAAAATAGAAACAAAAATTTTAAATACTTTTATTAGCAAAATATAGTTTAAAAATAAATCTTGAATTTTATTTTAATGACGCATGCCATATGTTATGGACTATAAGAAGCACTTTTTTTGTTCAAAAAATTGCCTTCAAAATTCAGGTGTGTCTTATACTTGAAATTAACATAAAAATATCCAGTGTCTGATGTAAAATTCCCACCAGTCTTAAAAATGGCCATGCATATGATGCCGCGAGAAACCTCTGTCTATCTGCAACACCGGATTCAACAGCTAGCAGCTGTGCGCAGATTTGATGAACATGAATTGTGAGGATTCACAACCTTGCTTGCACTGTCTGCTACCCATCCCACCATCATAAACCCAGAACACTCTCTAGCCTATGATGCATCACTGCAGTCTATGGTACCAGTGAATTTGGAGTGGAAGTGATTTGTGTTATCAGTAACAATACAGTATCTTTGTCAGTAGCTAGTTTTGTTCTGTAAGAGAATATATGATGTGGCCTATAAAGTGAAAGTAATAGCATATGCAGAACATGGTAATAGAGCAGCTGAGTGGCATTTTGGCCCTCCACCAGTAGTAAAAACCATTTTTGACTGGTGGGCTGGTAAAGAAGAACTAAAAAGAATGAGGACAAAATGTGTAAATAGAGGACTGAATGCAAAATGGCCAAAACTAGATGATGACATATGGAAATTGATTCAGGGACGCCATAAAAATGGCATTGGCCTTAATACAAAAATGATTCAAATACCTGCTCGTAATCTAGCACTGCAGTGGAACTTAACAGACTTCAAGTGTGCAGTTGGTTGGTGCTACAGGTCTGTGAAGCATCGTGGACTTACCATATGAACCAAAACCAAAATATCCCAGAAAGTGCCACATGAGTATGAAGAGAAAATATTACCTTTCAATCACTTTAGTACTCTACATCAAAAGAAACCAAATAGCTAATATGGGTGAAATCCCTATGACATTTGATGCACCGAGTAACAGAACTGTTGCCATGAAAGGTGCTAAAACTGTAACCATAAAAATAAGTGGACATGAAAAAATGTACTACACTGTTGTCCTTTAATGTTGTGCTGATGGTACTAAACTTAATCCAGTAATCATTTGCAAGCACAAAATAGTGCCAAAACTTTCTGAAAAACTGCCTGGTGGTGGTGGCCATCGTCACATACATGACAAGGGTTGAATTGGTGAGGCAAGTGTTGGATTGATGAGGCATGTATGAAATTATGGATTAACAGAGTGTGGAAGAGAAGGGAAGGTGCTCTATTGAAGAAGAGTTCTCTTCTTGTGCTAGATCAGTTTAGTAGTCATTGTAAAAAGCCTGTGAAGGAGAAATTGAGACAGGGAAACACAGCTTGTTGTTATTCCAGGGGGAATTACTTCACAATTACAACTGCTTGATGTCTCAATAAATAACCATTTAAAGTGTATGAAGGAGAGGAACGGAACAAATAGATGATGGATAAAATTCAACATGAATTTATGCCGAAGGCAACTTTAAAATGACCTACAATCAAACAAATGTCTCAGTGGATAAAACAGTCATGGTCTAGAGTGAGAGAAGACATTATTGTTAAATCTTTCAAGAAGTGTGCCGTAAGTAACACTGTCAGTGGCAGTGAAGACCATATTATATATGAAGAGGACAATGATCGACTATGAAGAGGAGGAGGAGGAGGAGGAGGAGGAGGAAGTAGTTCAGATGACATTTTCAGAGATTTTATAGGTCAGTTTGTTTTTATAAACTAAGAATTTTGTGTTGGTCTGGATTTACTAGCTAATAATAAATGTGGTAAAATGTCTAATAGTAAATAAGGTAAAAATATTATTTGTCTAAAAATTGTTTGAAATTGAGGTGCATCTTATAGTCCATAGTGTCTTGTAGTCTGCAAAATATGGTACATAATTTTACATAAAAAATTTATCAAGGCCTGTGAAAAAGAATAGGCCATAGATCTCCCTTGACACTGAGCAGAACACTCAAAATTTGGTGCATCATATTTGTTTTTGATGGCGTAATGGGGATTTTCAGTTTCCCAAAAGCAAATCTTGTGCAGATTGGCTTCACCGTTAGTGAAATATTGCCTTGTCACATGGGGATAGGGGTGGTGGGAGAGTGGGAGGAAAAAATCTTCGTCAATGAGTCATTATTGTCTGTTTCTGCCTACATCTCAGTGCAGAAGTCAGATTGTGCAGAGTAATCTGTCACAGTTAGTAGCTGGACCAACTCTGGTCGGTAATTCTACACACGTGCATTTATGCGGCATTTTGGAATTTTTTTTTTTTTTTTTTTTTTTTTTTTTTTGGAGGATCTGAAGCTAATGACCTGCTCAATGAGTCAATTTCTGTGGACTTCACTGGAATAAAGCTCAGCCATGATTGACATCTTTCTCAGACACAAGAGTCCACTTGGGACTTCTGCCTTTGCAGATACAGCCCTTCTTTTCAAACTGTTTGTACTAGGCTGTATGGCTATCAGTGAAACCATGTGTGAAATAGTCACTGAATGCCAGTTAATTACTCCATTTTTACTAACTAGAGGACACACCAGCTCCTTTTTTTACATTGTAGTTGCCGTTTTATACACAAGCGCACACTCACAATGGGAGCCCACGACACAAAAACTGCGCCCATGTGGGGGAAAAAGAACTTTCTAGAGATACCGTATTAACAAGTTAGCATTTGAAGCTAGTTAGTTGCACCTTTCATTTGTATGAATTTTTGAAAGCATAAAATTGTTTAGCATCCACCTTGAATATTCAGAAGAAATTCTGAATCTGGTAACAAATTAGTAAGACAGTGAGACCCCATCTCTCAAGTAACAAAAGAACTGACAACTGAAGCAACATATAATGAAAGAGATGCACCCCCCCCCCCCCCTCCCCCAAACGCTCCCCCCGCAAAGTAGTAAAGGCAGCTTGAAACTTCCACTCGATGAAACTGCCTCCTTTCCACAACAAGCCCTCCTATTTCTAAATAAATATTTAAAAATAAGAATACTGGGCATACAGTGTGGGTACTGTCACTAACTGAGTCTTCCACCCCACAGTGCTGCATTGACCTGCACATGAATGTGCTGCGTGTTGGCACATCAAGCACGGAGACGCCATTCCTGCTGCAGTGGGAGCCGGAAGGTAGCACCCAGCCCTCGGAGACCAGGGGGAGCATCTCAGTCAAGCCAGTGGGGCAGCCCATGTCTGTGGTGGAGGACATCGAGCTGCCACGTCCCATGCAGGACTCGGATGCTGCTGGTGTGGCACCCCAGAGTGAGTTCGAGTCTGCTTTGCTCTATTATGCTCTGTATTGTGCCTGCCTAGATTTGTATTCTGTAGCGCCACTGCAGCGGACGTGTGGTTTGGGGAATAGTTTGCTAATTATTTGTGTTTTCAAGGATCATCACTGCCATCTTTCAGTATGATTTTGAAATTTTATGAAATTGTCTTTGAGCCATGTTTTTTTCCACATGATATGTTATGGCATAAAGTTATGCACCAGCACGCCTGTCAGGAATGACAGAGCAGAGAGGGCTATGCGAAGACATCAGCCAATTGCACACTGACCGACCCCTCTCCAGGAAAACAACACAACAGCAGCAGCCTCTATGCGAAGAGGACATAAGTGCCACACTTGACTGTTGGTGGCCCAGTTGAAAAGAAGCTTTAAGAATAGTGACCTAAATAGAACTGTCAACTGTATTACTTCATTTGTCTTTGGTTTGTTTATATGAAGAAGCTTGTTTATTTTGTCTGTCTGCCCTTTGCTTACAACACATCTATGTAATTATCAAAGTCAAGTATTGTCATTTATTTTTCATAATGAAACTCATTAATGTGATTTGTTTGAATTGTTTGTCTACTGATCTGAGAAAGCAGGTTTCCTAGACATCCTACGATGGACAACTAGGCAAGATTTAACATGATAATTTGTATTTAACTTATATTACATCTGATGAACACTGATTAGCCAAAATATTATGACCACTGCCCACAGCGACATTGGATGCAGCCTTGTGGCATTGCAAGCATGTGATGTAGTAACATAACTAGATAAGCAGAGCAGACATCGATGGGGATCGCCCAAGCAAAGATATGGGCTGTAAATGGGAAAGTCCATTGATGTAAGTGAAAATAACAAAGGGCAGATTATTATTACACAGAGCTTGTGAACAAGTATCTCGGAAATGACGAAGCTGGTCAAATGTTGGTGTGCTATTCTTGTGAGTATCTGTGGAAAGAGGACAGTGACACTACCATTAGGTGCTAAATGTTTGAATGTCTATGACTCTTAATAGACCCCCCCCCCCCCCCAGGGGGCCCACAGTCCTTTTGTGGGTATGTGTGTGGCGCGCACTGGGCCCTGAGCTGTTGCAGTCCCCTTTCCTTTCCTGGCTGCATTACCATCCCTGTTCCTCTCGCTCCCTATCCTTATTCCTTTGTCCCTGCCCCCTCTTTTCCCTCTTAGTGGACTTCTTTATGTCTGCCTGGCTATCCTCCTGGATTTGTTTTGTTCTGTGCTATTGTTTAGTTTGCTGTTCCCATCTCCTTTTTGGCATGTTTGGTCCCCTTTTTCCATCTCCTTTTTGGCGTGTTTGGTCCCCTTAGGGTTTGACCTCCATTCCCAAAACTTTCCATTCAGTGTGAGCCATTTGGGGATGAACTCCCAACCTAGCTTCCATGGTGGAGGTTCCTCTCCCCCTCCCCCCCCTTTTCCCTTTGCACCCTGCCCCCCCCCTCCTTTTCCCTTCGCACCCTACCCCCCCCCCCCCCCCTCTCTCCTGTTAGGTCACCAGGATGGTAGCCAGTCCGTGTGGTGGAGCTGTTAAGTACCCACTTGGCTGAGCCCCCTGAAACTACAGGGATCACACTTCTAGTACCTGAGCTATTCATGCCTCGTGTATGCCCAGGAATCGATGCTCATCACTTTGGGGCACCAGAACTCTTGGCAATGGCCGCTGTGCCAGACGGCCCTTGTTGTGGCTGGGTGACACCCACGGGGCGAGCCCCTGATCTGAGTCGGTGGTACTAGGGCAGACGCCTTGCACATAAAGTGACAAAAGCTTCACCATCCTGGGCATTCTATGGCAGTCTCTAGGAGTGGTAGGAGACGGGACACTCCTCCTCCTGATCCTTCGGCCTTCCCCTCCCTGGCCACCCCCTGGGAGGAGGGTCAAGCTCGCCCTCATGGGTTGAAACCTTTCCCTCGGTACCTGGTTTGTACCAGGATGGATGGCGGAAGTTTTGCCATGACCAAGCCCTTGTTTATCATTGAGATGTTTGAAGATATGGTGTAGTGAAGTGGAATCGATGAGTAAAATGTGGTCCAGTGCTTTGCTCATAAAGATCTCTGTCACACCCCACCAATATCTGAACTCAGTACAGGGCATTATTTTCCACTGAGATCTTCTTCTCCAAATGGACAAGGAGCTCCATGCTAACCTTGAGTGGTGAGGGTTTCGTTTTATCCTCAGTGTGCAACGAGGCGCCCCCTCCATGAGGGGAGTGCCTGTGCTCCCCCACCAATGTGTGTTGTCATGGACAGCATTCTCCACGCTCACCTGTATGCCCAGTGTTTGTGAAAGAAAGAAGGATTCAAGTGTACAAAACCTTAGATTGGCTCACCTACACTGAGGCTTGTCAAAACTATGATGGGCTCCATCCCATGTCTGTGTCCTCTACTTTTGCTTCTGCTATGTCCATTCCACCTCCTACCCTCTCCTCTTCCCAGCCGCACCCCATCACCCCATTTGCCCCATGCCTTCAGCCTCCTCCCCCCTCTCCCATCCCCCCCTCCCCGTCAGTACCCATACCCACCCCTTTGGGTGCTGCTCCCCCCTCTCCCCCCCCCCCCCCCCCCCCCCACCGTAGAAGTGCTCCCCTCCTTCGGCAGCCACAGGTCCTGGAGCTCCCTCCCGGGAGTCCTCTTCCCGGCACCCCATCGGCAGCACGATCCGTGGCCGGTGGGCACCAAGATTTCCTGGTGTATTTCTGTGCCCGCCATTGCTGAAGTCTGCCAATCTCTTCCTTCCCAAGTGGAGCAGACGAAACAGAAAAACAAGGGCAAGGCCTCTCCGGTACCCCCTGAGGTGCAGCCTTCCCCTCCTGCAGTTAATGAACCAACAGCGTCTGACACCACCTACATGGATATTACCCCATTCTTATCAGTGATGCATGGTGACTTGGTGGCATGACCAACTCCGGTCCATTTGCTTCCCCTTTTGGACTCCGGCTTGAGAAACCTCCAGTGGAATTGTAATGGGTATTTGCGTCACCTTCCAGAGTTGCAGCCCCTTCTTTCCTTCTACTCTGCCACTTGTATTGCACTCCAGGAGACCCATCTTGTCAATTCTTACTCACCTGCCCTTCATGGGTTCCACACTTTCTGTCAGAACTGAATTGGCCCTATACGGGCTTCTGGTGGTCTTCGCATCTTGGTCTGCAAGGACATTGTTGGTAAATGGGTTCCTCTCCATACCACTCTGGAAGCCATTGATGTCAGAGTCCATCTGGCCACTCTAATCACAATCTGTAATCTTTATCTCCCACCTGACAGGCTTCCCACATCTCATGCCATCACCACCCTTCTGCAACAACTCCCTTCTCCCTTCCTACTATTAGGAGACTTTAATCCCCACAACCCTCTTTGTGGTAGTCATACGACTACTGCTCTGGGCAGCACAGTTGAAGCTGTTCTGGCAGGGCTTGACCTCTGTTTACTAAACACAGGCACTCCCACACACTTTAGTGTGGTGCACGGGACTTTCTCTACCACTGACCTCTCCATCTGCAGTCCCGGCCTTCTTCCCTCCATTCAGTGGGGAGTCCACGATGACTTATGTGACAGTGACCATTATCCGATTGTTTTGACCTTCCTTCAGTATCTCTTGCTCCATCACCCTCCCAGATGGGCCATAGATAAGGCTTATTGGGGTGCCTTCTCCTCTGCTCCCATCCCCCCTTTATTGCCACACGACAGTGTTGATGAATCTACTCAGTCTTTGAATGCTGCCATCCTTTCAGTAGCTGTTTCAGCAATCCCTCCTTCCTCAGGCTCCCCACACCGGAAGATGGTCCCTTGGTGGACTCCAGAAATTGCTGCAGCCATAAGACTGCCGCCATGCTCTTCAACACTTCAAGCAGCAACCTTCTACTGCTCTTCTTCTGGTCTTTAAACGACTCCATGCCCGGGCCCACTACCTAATCAAATTTCAGAAATGAATTTGCTGGGAACGATATGTAGCTGCCATAGGACCCCACAACCCCACTTCACAAGTCTGGACAAATTTGGCCACTGTCCTCCCACCGGGGTTGCAGGAATTTCTGTCCATGGTGTTTTCCATACCAATCTGGACTTAGTAGCAGAAAATTTCGCTCAACACTTTGCTCAAGCTTCGGCATCAGCTCAGTATCCGCCCACATTCCTTCTCCTGAAAGCGCGGTCAGAACAATTGCCTTTGTCTTTTGTTTCTTGCTGCTCAGAACCATATAATGCCCCATTCAGCAAATTGGAATTTGCCAGCACCCTCGCCCCTCGCCCTTTGTCCTGACATGGCTCCTGGACTGGATCATAACCAAATGCTCCAGCACTTACCAGTGGCTGGCCACCATTGTATACTGACCCTCTTCAACCGTCTGTGGAGTGAGGGAGTCTTTCCTACCCAGTGGCAGGAAAGCATTGTTGTTCCGGTGTTGAAGCCTGGGAAGCCGCTTCTGCAGTTGGATAGCTACCGCCCAATTACCCCTACCAAGCTCCTTGAACGCACGGTGAGTCGGCGGCTGTTTTGGGTCCTCGAATCCCGCAACCTTTTGTCATTGACTCAAAGTGGTTTTCACTGTGGCTGCTCTATGGCGGATAACTTGGTGCATCTGGAGTCTGCTATCCCGTCCACTTTTGCCCATTGGCAACACCTCCTTGCAATGCATAAAGCCTATGACATCACTTGGTGCCACCACATCCTCACCACCCTTCACAAATGAGGCCTTTGTGGTGCTCTGCCCATTTTCATCTGTAACTTCCTTTCTTGTCACTCTTTTTGGGTCCAAATTGGCTGCTCCCCATCGGCAAGAAAATGGGGTTCCACAGGGTTCCATGCTGAGTGTCCCTCACTTTCTCATAGCCATTAATGGTCTGGTGACAGCTGTTGGGCTAACAGTGTCCCCCTTTTTGTATGCTGACGATTTTTGTATCTACCTCACTTCTTCTGTAATGGTCGCTGCAGAACACCGTCTACAGGGGGCAATCTGCCAGGCACACTCATGGGCTCTCTCCCATGGCTTTCAGTTTTCGGCGGCCAAGACGTGTCATTTATTTCTGCCTTCGCCCTACAGTCCATTCCTATTTGGAACTGTTCCTTGATGGCCAGCCCCTCAAGGTGGTGGGCACCGATCACTTCTCGGGTCTGGTCTTTAATGCCCGGTTGACATGGCTCCCTAATCCTCACCAGCTGAAGAGGATGTGCTGGTTCCATCTCAGTGTTCTTAGCTGTCTGTGCAATACCACCTGGGGTGCAGACCGCTCTGTTCTCCTGCTATTGTATAAAGCAATGGTCCAGTCTCATTTAGACTATGAAAGTCCTCTCTATGGTTCTGTGTTGCCCTCAGCGCTGCAGGTCCTAGACCCCATCCACCACTGTGGGGTCCAACTTGTGACTAGTGCCTTCTGGACCAGCCCCGTACTTAGCATTCTCGCAGAGGCAGGGATTCCACCACTGTGAGTTTTGCACCAACAACAGCTGATATCTTATGTGCTCCACGTTTGCTGCACCCCAAAGCACCTTAATTATGTTCTCCTTTATCCTGATATGGAGATCACTCTGCCGCAGCGGTGGCCACGATGTGGGCTTACCATGGCTGTCCGCATTCAGTCGCTTGTTTCTGAACTTCAGAAATTCCCTTTACTGCCTCTCTTCCCTGTTCACGCATATACCCCTCCTTGGTGTATCTCTTGGCCACAGCTCTGTCTTAATCTCAATCGATTCAAAGGATTCTGTGCCTCTGATGGCTCTTTGCCACCAATTCTATGGTCTCCTCAGTTCATTACAGGGTGAGGAACCCCTCTCTGTCATTGTGGATCGATGTTGACTGTGGCTCATATCTTATTGGACTGCCCCAAGTTAGCCACCCTGCGATGGACTTTCAGCTTTCCAGGCTCACTACCCCTAGCGTTGGCAGACAGTGTGCGAACAGCGGATCTCGTTTTACATTTTATTCATGATGGGGCTTTTTATCGCTTTATTTAAGGGAGGGACCTTCCACCTTATCGGTGAGTGTAGGGGATGGCAGGCCCTCTTGCTCTCCCCCTTCTTCCCGACTGGATTGGCTGCAAACTGGGCATGGTGGTTCACCCCGGCCCTCTGCTTTCCCACTCCTTTCCTTATGGGGTCTGTTAGTCTTGAGCATCTCTCTTGTCTCCTGTGCTTCTTCCTTCCTGCCCCTGTCATTTGTCACTTTCTTTCCCACACCTCTTCTTCTGTCCTTTTCCTTCCTTCTCTGCCAATAGTTTATCATTTTATGGATATTGTAGTTCCCTCTTTTAATGTGGGATTTTATTGGTTTTAGTTAATCACAGGTCAGAGAGACTGATGACCGTGTAGTTTGGTCCCTTCTCCAACCAACCCTTAACAGAATATGGGGTGCAGAGGCTTGTCTGCTCTGTTACACTAGGTCAGTGGTCATCTCCGTAAATGCCGTCGTTGAGGTGAATGGGAGACATTCTCCTGTGATTGCATGGGACCTGTGGTAGTAATCAGAGATATACTGACAGCTGTGAATGACCTGCTTTTGTCTGCATTTTGGAGCCATAACCAGGCTACCGTGGTTTGAGGAGCATTATAGTGAACTCATGTGGACATCTCGGTGACCAAATTCGCCTGATGTAAAACCTATGGAACCTGTCTAGGTCACTATCGGGCACCATCACTGTATACACAAATCAGCAGTCCATTATTTACATGAATTACATGACCTGTGCATAGACATCTAAGCCACATGCCTTTACAAAGCTGTCAACAGACTGTCACATCCCTGATACACAGATTCAGTGACATAATTTGTTCTGAGATGGACAGGAAAACTATTAAGCTGGTGGTCATTATGTTTTGGCTCATAAGTGTATATACTACGTGTGCCTACTAAGAGCAGATCAGATGTATTTTCTCTGATGTTTTGGCAGCTGCTTTCAGTTTATTTTTTTCAATGTGTAGTTGGAGTCACCCTGAATAAATGTTGCTAATCATGTGGATCTTAATCCACTAGACTTTTATTTGTGGGAAAGGAACAAATTTATAGTGCTCCACTTGTGGATATACATGACATAATAGCTCACATAATAGCTTGCGTGGATGCCACTTCGGCAGTGGTGGATGCAGGTGTGTTGCGTAGGGTCAAGCAAAGTATGATCGAGGGAGTAATGGAGTTTTTGCAAATTTGAGATGGTCACTTTGTACACTTTCTCTAAAGTGAACATGTCTTGTACATGTACATATTGGCTTTCAAGGCAAGCCTGGGCATCAAATGTGCCGAATGTAATTATTATGCATAGCATACTGTGCAATCTAGTGTAGCATTCCTGTTGTGTTAATTGTACCTCTTTGGGTACAGACAATGGTATGAGTGTTTTGGATAATGTATTTTGTAACAAATCAGTGTTTGTGATTTGAAGTTACTGCCAAAGAATAGATCACCCCACATTTCATAGTATACCAGTGCAAATAAATGTGCATTTGTGAGAATTTTCAGAAGTTACTGTTCTCCTGTGCATAATATAATTTATTGTAAAACAGCATTTGTGATTTAATTACTGTAGCAGGTATTGTAGTTAACATATTGTGCTACACCCAGTTTTCACTTGAGGAGGAGTGTCTGTGACCTTACTGCATTAAATGGGTACAAACATTTGAAGAAAAAGATTTCTCTCAATGACAAAAATTCTCAGAATGGTTTTTGCTAAAAAGTGCTCAGCATTATTTGGTAAAATAGTCACAGACAAAGCATATTTAACTCACAGTGTAATAACTAATTTCAATAAAATCCACATGTGCAGTGTATACAATCCATGCTAAGTAGTAACAACACATTTTCAGCATGTGTAGCCAATGATTACATTATTTGGTCTTATGTTTTACCAGTGTGAAGCCTGGTAACAATTAATGAACCTTTCTGGTGAAAAAATTGCTACCAACTTTATTAGAAGATATTCTGTTAGCCATCAGCTATAACATGTAGTTACTTCAGCCCATATTGGTCACAAGAATATGAAGATTTTTGAATAGATGATTTCCAGAATAATGGCCAGGACTTTTTGGTCCATGTTGATGGCCGGCATTCCTAATTTAAATCTGTTGGATTTTTATTTTTGGGGCCATATGAAGGAATGTATTTATGCTCAGCAAGGAAATAATGTGGGCAAACTGGGGCCATATGAAGGAATGCGTTTATACTCAGCAAGGAAATAGTGTGGGCAAACTAACACACAGGATTTTCAATGCTGCCAGTACCATAGAGGCAAATGTGCATATTTGTGAGCAAGTGCATTGAAATTGGGTTCTCTGTAGTGGTGGCATTTTGAACCCTTATTGTAGTATTGATGTAAGAGGGAACAAAGTAATGTGGGTTTCATTTTCAGTACAGTACTGTTGTACAAAAGGAAAATAATCTGAAATTAATTTTTGTTATGCTATTGTTGTAAAAAGAGGAATCAGTTCATTGTAATTAATTCACAATGAATTATGAGGTAATTTGTTGATTTTGTACTAAGGGACTCACATCTTGTTGTACTTAATTAATTGTTTAGTAAAATGAATTATATGGTCTTGACTACCTAATGACTGTTTACATTATTTTTTTCAGTAGCACCTGACTACTGCACTGCATCATTGTACACACCCATTGTTTATATTGATCTGGTTTGCGTGTTACTTTCTCTGACCACCTCGTCGATGTTGGTAACACACAATGGTCGAGTGTTGTCAATTTATGATGTAAACAAGATTGCGTCTACTATTAATACCACAAATATCGATCTTTTAGGAATACAAAAATAGGCACTTGATACAATGATATTTCATTAGACATTTTTGTCAAGCCCTCAGAGATCTACCATCTATATAATTTTGGCAGCTTATACCATTTACACCCTGTATATTACTTCATTTATTGTAAAGAAGCTCTATTTTTGAGTTTGCTAAAACTACAATTAATCTTGCCACAGTGGTAACACCAGTTCCTGTCAGATCACCAAAGTTAAGTGCTGTCGGGCTGGGCTAGCACTTGGATGGATGGCCACCTGGTCTGCAACCATTGTTGGCACGTGGGGTGCACTCAGTAACAGTCAAATTCCGAGACAAAGACATAATCTTCAATGGTTGCAGTAAACGAGGTCGGCATCTGGCGTGAACTAAACTTCGGGCCTGGTTCCAGCCCCTAAATAGCTGTCTCCAGCCAATCAGGTTTCGGCGTAGTGATACTTCCCGCAGGCCATGGCCCGACCTCCCCCTGCAGGAAGTAGTGGTCAGAATGTTTGTTTCCATTATCTTGTATGTAAATTGCCGGTGTTTATCATGGTGCTATTGGGTACGCCTTTGTCATGGACAACCTTATCCTCTGTGGTATTATATGGGTTGCCGGCCCTCAGTGGCTACCTTGGCTCTGGTATAGCACCCCTCCCCCCTTGGAAAAGCTGGTGCAGCATGGGTGACTGCGGGGCAGAGAGTACCAATATAGCCTGGTGCCGCAGGCTGATCTACAGATAAGTCCTCCCGAAGGAGGCGGTGGAACCCGGCCACCAGTGAGTAGGGTGCTGCTTTCCACACTAGGTGGCTGGAATGCTGCACGTGGAATGCTGTGGCTGCAGCTGCGAGGTGACGTCAGGCTGGGCAAGCGGCATGGGGACGTCTGCATTGTCCAAATGAGGCGGCGCCAAAGAGGGACTGGGAAATGGGTTCCGGGGAATGTCCTGGAGCTGTCCCGGGTCCAGAGTATGCAGCGGCGTGGGACTAGCAACTGGCGTAGGGACCAGCGATGGGAGAGAGAGAGAGGGGGGGAGAGAGAGAGAGAGAGAGAGAGAGAGAGAGAGAGAGAGAGAGAGAGAGCAGAGAGAGAGAGAGAGCAGAGAGACTGCGTTTGGGGCTGTGGCTGCTCGAGTGAACAAGGACCCAGTTGGTTGCGGTGACGCAACACCACCCTGTTGTCCAGGCGTACGTCGAACAGTTGTCGACCCCGGGGCCGCATAATGACCCCCGGAAGCCAGCTGGGCCGGGGGCCGAAACTGCGAGCCCACACATTGGAGCCAGATGAACAGCAGGAAGTGCCGAGCAGGGCACGAGGTCTGGCCTGCGGCAGGAGGAGATGGAGTAGGGTCCGAGGCTGGCGACCATGGAGCAGTTCGGCTGGACTCTTTGTCACCCACCGGCATGGCCCTGTAGGTACTCAGAAGTAACGTAAGAGCTTCTTCAGGGGAACGGGCATCCATGTACTTCTTCATCTAAATTTTAAAAGTGCAAACAAGGCACTCTACCCCTCCTTTCCATCCCCAATCCAATGGAGAGGCAAAGACGTGGTGGATACCATTATTGTGACAATTTGGTGAACTCTTGACTGTGAAATTGTGGGTCGTTGTCTGATACCAAAGTAATGGGAAGGCCTTCAGTGGAAAATATTTTTGACAGGGCCATGATGGTATTCTCTGTGGGAGCGCCAAGGAAGGTTCTGCAAAATCCACATGGATGCGTGCCCATGGGAGAGAAGCAGCTGGCCAGGATTGGAAGGAATGGTGCGGTACAGGAAGGGCCTTCAATCTTCGCATAAGAGGAATAGTTGGTCAGTGAGACCTCTTCTCCAGTACCCACCTGCATCTGCAGTGGTTGACCATCGACCTGAACGTCGATCATCAGCTTGGAAGATCCCAAAGACTGCACGTGGTTGACATCCATGGGTATAGGCCCCCCAACGGTCATTGGCCATTAGAGGAGGAGGCTGCCAAGATCGGCAGACCAAGCTGACATGTCCGTTATGGGTACACACTGCACAATTTGCCCACCTGTCAGGGCAGTCTTCCTGTGCATGGTTCTTAAAGCATCCCGGGCAGGATGGCAGCTGGAGGGGCTGGCGGTGCTGGTGAGGGTGCGGGGGCCTCCGTGCACTGACAGTCTGCGCTGGACCCACAGAGCCTTCAGAGGGTGCAAATTCCTGGACAGGGTGACTGCCCTGTCGATGCCTGAGACTGTCATCAGAACGGACGGCGGCAACGTCTCCGATCTCCGCCAGTGATGCGACGGGCTCTGAGGCATCGTGGTCGTGGAGGGCCGCCCAGGATTCCAAACGCTTGACAGCTGCCATAGAGACTTCATATTTGAATACTAGATCAATGACAGTAGGAGTCTTTGAAGACTCGTGTGCTGAAGTGACATTTGTGGCTGATACCTTGCAGTTCCACTGCCTGCTGGTGATAGGATTGGCCAGCCTTCTTGCGACATTGGTAAAATTTTACACGGGCAGCCAACATGTGGAGCCGTCATCGATAGTAAGCTGCGAGAACTTCACAAATCTGGGAGAAAGTCAAAGAATCCAGAGGTCGAGGTTGGAGTTTTATCAAGAGAACGTACACTTTGGACTGGTTCCAGGACAAAAAGTAGGAATGACGAGCAGCCTCCTAGACAACCTGGTGGATTGGAAAATGCTGCTGGAGCCACTTCTCATATGTTTCCCAGTCTTTAGCATCCTCATTGAAAGTGGGAAACAGCGGGGGCGGTGGAACTGGGCGGTTTTGCAAGAGCTCCTTAAATAAACGTTCCTGTGTATCCTGAGAGTTCTTGCAAACATGCACTCTTTGGACCAGCTACCGAAGGACAACTTCCACCATGAGGAAGACACACACAGGTAACAACTCATTGTCACTTCGCAATTTTTCACAGACACAACTTTTATTGATGTGAGTTCACAAGGTTGATGACTGAACATACAAATGAAAGGTAGCAATAACGAAAAAAGTTTTGAGGCAAACAAAAGTTAACTTCTAATTTTCCACAAAGGTTCGCGGTAACACACTCACACACTAGTAACAGTCCAATTCTGAGATGAAGACGTAATCTTAAACGGTCGCAGTATACGAGATTGGCATCCAGCATGAACTGAACTTTGGGCCTGGTTCTAGCCGCTAAATAGGTCTCCAGCCAGTCAGGTTTCGGCTTAGTGATACTTCCTGCAGGCCGTGGCTTGAGCTCCCCCTGCAGGAAGTACTGCTCGGAATGTCTGTTTTCATTATCTTGTATGTAAATAGCCGATGATTACCATGGTGCTTTTGGGTACACCTTGGTCATAGACAACCTTGTCCTCTGTAGTATTATATGGGTTGCCAGCCCTCAGGGGCTACCTTGGTTCCTGTATAACAAGACTCACAGCAGATAGATACAGGCCTTAATCTATTAAGAAGGCTGAGGGTCACTTGGGTAGCATTGTAAACATGTACTTGAAATTAACAGGAGAGATAGGGAAATATGCAAATGGTTCAGGGAGGAGACTGGAGTGGGAGGCATAATGGGATTTAAGTGGAGGTTTGGGGGACATGAGGCACAGAGAATGTTTGTCAGATGGGCTGAGGGAGTCCTCTGCTGGAGTCTGTATAGAGAGGTGAGACAGGGAAGCACTGAGGCTGACCGATGGGAGAAGTGGCTTCAAGAGATGGGCAATAGAGACAGGGACTTGCGCCATAGGGTGGTGGGGTTTCGGGTTCCGCTGGATAGGTCAGGAGTCCACTACACACAGCAGGTGGCTACACGGGTAGCAGGGGTTGTGTGGCCTCGGGCAAGTACAGTAAGGGCAACAGCCTCAAAGGGTGCGGGGCAAAGTCAGGACATGCGGGCACCAAGCAGCAATCAGTATTGTAATTGTAAACTGTTGAAGCTGTGTTGGTAAAGTACCAGAACTTCAAGCACTGATAGAAATCACCGAAGCTAAAATCGTTACAGGTACAGAAAGCTGGCTGAAGTCAGAGATAAATACTGCTGAAATTTTTACAAAGGCTCAGACGGTGTTTAGAAAGGATAGATTGCATGCACCCGGTGGTTGTGTGTTTGTCACTGTTAGTAGTAGTTTATCCTGTAGTGGAATAGAAGTGGATAGTTCCTGTGAATTATTATGGGTGGAGGTTATACTAAACAACTGAGCAAGGTTAATAATTGTCTCCTTTTACCGACCTCCCGACTCAGCAGCATTAGTGGCAGAACAACTGAGAGAAAATCTGGAATACATTTCACATAAATTTCCTCAACATGTCATAGTCTTAGGTGGAGATTTCAGTTTACCAGATATAGACTGGGACACTCAGATGTTTAGGATGGGTGCTAGGGACTGAGCATCGAGTGACATTATACTGAGTGCACTATCCGAAAATTACCTCAAGCAATTAAACAGAGAACTGACTCATGGAGATAACATCTTGGACCTACTGATAACAAATATTTTTATGGAACCATGGCAGTCCTTGCAATTGTGTGTGGAGCTCAGTGTTGGATCATGGAATTGTGGCAAGGGGCTATCGAAGAAATGAGATTTCTATGATATAATTTAGGTTATGTGAGAGCTAATCACAGCTGAAATTAAGATAATGGAAGTACACTAGAAAAATTTGAACTAATTAGTTAACAGAGTTCAAATACATTGAAAGAATGGCTGATAAGATACTCGGACATAATGTACATTTAATGGACAGTAATAATGACACATAAGCAGTGAACACTCTCATCATATGGAACTGTAACAATATCAATTTGCAATGATGCGTGGTCAGACACTTTGCATTCCAATGAAAGGTTTGAATCTGGGTGCAGCAAACTTTTCAAGAAACCCACAGACATCTGAGAGTTAGTGGATTCCATGATATGTGGTTACAGTTGTAGGAAGGATTTTCCAGGAAATAATTTGAGGTTGTGATCCAGATAGTGCAATGCACACAAGCAAGAAGTTATAACTAGTAGCATATGCAGTCATTGCAAACTGTAGTCATGCATCTGTTGTTCTTTTATAAGTTTAACAGATCTTCACTTTTGAATAATGAAATCTTGTTGGTCCAGTATCACTGCTTATTCTCTTCTTTTTGCAGATGCCACTTCCTTTCCTCATGAAATAATTCCCATTGAGTCTGCCACTCCTTCCATTCCATGACCCATCTGTAAGCAGAAGAAAGTAGTAGCGTTGTGTTGTAACTTCCTACATGATGTGGCAGTTTTAGTGCACAAACAGCAAACATACATTAAGCGATAAACTTGTGTCCTGTCATCATTTTGTGTGGGGAGTCCATGAGGAAAAGTTTTGTAATAGTTCAAAGCTATAAGTAAAATTTGTTGCAAGTCACTAAGTACTCACATTCTGAAATTCTGGTCAAATATAATGTGGGCATTAGTGCACAGCAAACACACATACACACACACGGTGGGAAGGGGGGGGGGGGGGGGGGGGGAGTGTGTTTCTAACCGGAATACTCAGCTTATTGTGTTGACCCTGCTACATAAGATTATACATATTACTGAGTAGATTATTACAGCCTTGTAAATTCTTAAAGTCAGTCAGTAATTGTGTGAAACACTGGTAATCAGTTTTTTTTGTCCCATGACAGTTTTCAGGGATCCTTACAAGGGAACCTCCCCATCGCACCCCCCTCAGATTTAGTTATAAGGTGGCACAGTGGATAGGCCTTTAAAAACTGAACACAGATCAATCGAGAAAACAGGAAGAAGTTGTGTGGAACTATGAAAAAATAAGCAAAATATACAAACTGAGTAGTCCATGAGCAACATAGGCAACATCAAGGAGAGTATGAGCTAAGGAGCGCCGTGGTTCCGTGGTTAGCGTGAGCAGCTGCGGAACGAGAGGTCCTTGGTTCAAGTCTTCCCTCGAGTGAAAAGTTCATTTTCTCTATTTTCGCAAAGTTATGATCTGTTCGTTCGTTCATTGATGTCTCTGTTCACTGTCATAATTTTAGTGTCTGTGTTCCGCAACTGCACCGCACAACTGTGCGGTTGTTATTGAAGTCGCGAGCTATATTTGCTGGATTCATATTGCCCACGGAATACATCTCACGTATTTAATGCACTCTCGTCCAAAGTAGCAAACAGTCAACTGTCAGCCAGGGAGCCTCGTTAACATGAATACTCTCTCACGTGTGCTGTAGTGGACTGACGTCGTGTGTTTTGATGTTTGTCTAGGTGTAGCGTCCCCATACTACGGCGCAGTTACCTCGCATCGGACGGGCGGACCGACAGATAATAATTGAGTGAAAAGTTTAATTTTCTATTTTCAGACGAGGGAAGACTTGAACCAAGGATCTCTCGTTCCGCAGCTGCTCATGCTAACCACGGGACCACGGTGCTCCGTAGCTCAGGCTATCCTTGATGTTGCCTATCTTGCGCATGGACTACTCAGTTTGTATATTTTGCTTATTTTTTTCATAGTTCCACACAACTTCTTCCCGTTTTCTTGATTGATCTGTGTTCAGTTTTTCAAGGCCTATCCACTGTGCCAACTTAATCTGAGGGGGGTGCGATGGGGAGGTTCCCTTGTTAGTTTGTCTTTTGGTCATTTTACATTTGTGTGTGAAGTTGTTAACCTTGTTACAGTAACACTTTTTTTTTTCCTTCTGTCAACCAGGAGAACCTGCTCAACGAAGAGGCAGAGGCATTGGCAGAGGCAGGGGCATGACCAGCAACAGGAACAAGACCAGGGGCCAGACCAGCAACAGGAACAAGACCAGGGGCCAGACCAGCAACAGGAACAAGACCAGGGGCCAGACCAGGACTAGCAACAGCAGCAGGGGCATGACAACAAACAGGAGGAGCAGGAGCAAGAAAATTTAATGTGGCCAGCTGAAATGTGTGACTTACGATAACACTCCATTTATTTCATACAATAATCGACCTCCACCTTCATGCATATTTAATTGAAGTAAAAGCTGTCCAAGTGGGACACTTTTAGTAGTGCAGAATGTTATCTGTTAGCTTAGGGTTGCTATACTAGTGCCAAGCATCCAACATTGTATACAACCCATTCTGTAGGTGTTGGAAGAGGGTGCGTGGTTGGGTCATCATGTACTCTTGCAGATACAGCCACTCGACAACTCGGGGACTGCACCGGATGTGGTTATTTTGGTTTACTGCACAAAACACGGTCAGCCAGGGTTACTTGCTGTGACAGCTGTGGCAAAACCCTCCTCATTGTCAACAGTGCTAAATCACATCTGGAGGCTAATATTTTTGATGCAAAGTAAAGAGACAAATACTCTTCTGCCTATTGGGAAATTGTAAGCATTAACTTTAGCTGCCTGGGCATTTCCAGGCCATTTGAATTCTTAGGGATGATGCTGACATAATTGCTGGACACCTGTGTGTGTGTGTGTGTGTGTGTAGGAACACTCTCTCATGTGAAGCTGAGAGCAATGAAAGCAAACTGGACCCCTGGTTTCTAATGGTCAGGGATTTTTCCTTACAGTCCTAAAGCAATTCCTGAGTATGCAGTTACACCATCAGATTTGGTTTAACAACATGTTAAGACAAACTCATAAAAGTTTTATATCATAGAAACACATCATTTTTTTTGTAAGTAGACAAAGCTTTTTCTGAACCTTTTTGATAACTGTCATTTTCAGTGGTCAGTATAGAAATGTATGAATTTCAGGACTGTCATGCGGCATTCTCTTTAAATTGCCATATATTATACTGTGTTCAGTTTAAAAATTTGAAAATACAATTTACCTACAAAAGTATGTAGGTTGTAATGATATATGCAGATCTTTATAGTTTTTCACTTTCAATTGTTTGACAACCATAAATAAAGTGTTTCTAACAAAATACAAACTTGATTTTCTTCATATACCTAACACTTTACTTTATTTCATGAAAGATCACTAAAGACCACAAAATCTATGAAAATTTCTGAGTAAAATGACACAAAAAAATATAATTGCTATTATTTTTTTAGAGAGAGAGAGTAAACATAATATCTGGAGACTACATTACAGGCTGTCCCACTTGTGTTACGTAACATTTGTGCTTAAGGACATCTCAACTCGTTTATAATATCAGGAAGAATATCACTATAACTTCTTGAACTACTGCTGCTTTCATTAAAAAAACTGTTTCTAGTATTTCCAATAGCTCATGAACTGTATTGTCAGTCTTCTACTTGGACTTGGTGGAATTTTAGTTAACCCAAGTATTCATCAGGTACAAAAATTTTATACCAACTACACACTACTACACTGTATTATTCAGGATATTTTTATACCAGCAAAATTCATCTGGTCAAAACAGTCACTTTTATTTGCAGTTTGTACTAGTGCTCTGCAATAAGGAACCAAAATATCAAAGCACCAACTGTGAAAAGTGAGAATGACTGACTAACAAAACTTGTAAAAACAATTTCATTGTACGCACTTCACTCACCTAATGTAAGAATCACAAAGGATACCAAAGCACATTTGATACTTCGATAAAACCACAATAAAATAGAAACAATCTGCCCTAGTCAAATTGCCACACAAGGCAACGACCAGAGGAATAAAGGCACAGTGGTACATGCTTGACATGGCAGGTGCATTGAGTGATGGGGGTTTGTCACTGCCAGCTCAAGTGCCATGTATCATTTACCTGCTATAATAGGAATTGAGTACAATGTAAAGATGTTTGTGTTCAAATGTGTTGTTTATTTACAGCAGTGAAGATAAATTAATCCTGTTATGACACCGATAACAACTCAGTTGATTCCAGATGTCATTACTGGTAGCTGCACCAAAGCCAGCAAACATTTCAATGAAAATGTGCAGTGATATCTGGAGTAAAAAAATACATAGTTCAAGCATTTAACACTGTAATTAGGAAAATTCATAATTTGGTACAAAATATGAATTTCAATTCAGTGTGGTGTAACACTATAAATATTAGACTGCTGCAGTTGGCAGAAGTTAAAATCATGAAAATTATCAACTTTTACTGATGTCTACAGAGGTGAACTGTTGGGTTGAGCAACAAGTCGATGAGATAAACCACTGCCACCTGTGTGGTCATGGAAGGGATCTACTGCCTTGATCATTATTTAATCATCGTGTGAGCAAATACACACTCAACAGATGATATGTGATCAAGGCAGGAAGCTCACCCCCCCCCCCTCCCCCCTCCCACACCATAACTCACTTTTCTTTCTTATTTTGTTTTCTATTGTGGCAGGGAACAGGTGAGGAGGGGGCAGAAATATCTCTGGAGGGATACCTATGTCCTGGCAGCCCCCCTCCTCCAGTTACAGCACTGACTGAATGATCTGATAATTAAAATTTCTCTAATTGAGCCAGTATAGCCAGAAAACTATTTACCAGCAACACAAATCCTGTAGTGCACACTCTGAATGTTATTCCTATAATGTTTGGTACCCATATGGTAGTGCATCATGACTTGACATTAGATGTGGTACTGCTGCAGCAATGTACAGTTGGAACACGTGCGTCATTGTTTATCACAGGTGCAGACAGTAAATATAGATCTGAGCCGAGTGAAGAGGGCATTATGTGATGTTTTATCGAAACATAAGCAATATTACTGCTCAACAGTCAACAGTCAATTTGCCGGGAAAATTTTAAAATTCACAATATTACTGCTGCTCTTCACAATTATTGACACCTTAAAGTAATATTGAGAGGTCCTCTCTCTGCACCAGGCTTGAAGAATACTGTTTGGAAGTTCAAATTAACTGGCTATTTGTGAATTGCTTCCAGAAGTGGCAACAATTGCACCACAAATTGTTGAAAAAGTACTCTTCCTATGGCTAAGAAAACTGGAGGCAATGTGAATGACCTTGAAGCAGTGCACGAGCTATTGATGATGAGTAGAATGGGGGAGGTAGTCAACATCCCAGCCGAGATGTTTTACGCAGCAGTAGAGCAATCTGTAGTGCAGTTCCAACTTGTCATGGATGCAGACGGTTGTTACTTTGAGCAATGTTTGTGTCTTGGAATGTATAACATGGTATGCAAGTGAGAACCTTTACCCCATTGTGTGGATAATAAAAGGTTTTTGGCATTGGTTTAATAATTATTTCTCTTACACATGTGTTTACAAATGTTTCCACAACATTTTTGTCCTACAATCAACCATTTTTATGGGGGTCCCCTCAGCTAGCAGATGTTTAATTATAGACACCATATACAATGTGAAAAAGTAGGGTCCCAACCTTCTTCCGTGGTGCAAGCATGAACTTACTCCTACATCTGTTGATGACTCTCCATGAGAGGTAATTTCCTGCATCCTACTTACTCGGAAATGCTTAATCCAGTAACAAATTTTGTTCAGTACCCGAAACAGTCGTAATTTTGGTAAAATTCGATGGTGTCATTTAGTCAAATGTCTTCTGGAAGTTAAGGAATACTGCATCCACATCATTACCTCAATCTGTGGCATTCAGTATTTTGTGCCAGATAAGTGAACTTTTATTTCCCCGTGACTGACATTTTCACGTATCGTGCCACTTAGAATCTAGGAGGTAATTCTGTTTGATGCACTTCATTACATTTGATTTCAGAATATATTCTAGTATTCTGCAGTGGATGAGCATCACTGAGACATGACAGTAGATTGATGGTTCACTTTTGGTACACTTCTTGTAGATGAGTATGACCTGTACCTCCTTCCAGCCACTGGCCACATTTTTTTGCTTGAGGTATCTGCAGTATACGGTATTACAATTAAAATGGGAGCTAACTCAGCTGTACGTTGTGCATAGAATGACAGGGACTCCTTTGGGACCTGAGTCACATGCCCATTTTATGAGTTTTAGCTGTTTCTCAATGCCACTGACACAAATATCACTCATTTTTTCCAGTGGTGTGAGAAGTAAAGTTTGGCAATTCTTCATCTTGCTTAGAAAAGGAACATTGGAGAATGCAGCAGAATGTTTCTACTTTCCCTTTCTACCAGCCGAGTCAACAAAGACCAAAAATAGGGGAAAAATCGTGTAGTCACAAATTTCTGTACAGGGAAGGGAACAATATACTAAAAATCCGAACCAGTGCTATGAGAGGGTGATGGTGGTTGGTGACGTTTAAAGGTCACTTTGTGGTTTTTGAGATATTTGAGGAAAACATATAGTTTCAAGCAAAAACAATTCTTGGCACATCATTAAACTATATTAAATACCCTACAGTAAGATACTCCCTAGGACTACTAGTTTCTGCATTGCAGGAAATGGAAAAATTGCAAATTATTAAAAATAGCATTTCAGAGGTATAAAATTGGTAACTGTTAGATGAAGTGCCTTAAGAACAAATATTAATTGTGTGTACCAGTTCAGTGAAAAATTGTGTTTTTTGGTTGTAACAGGGTGGAGGGGTGGCATCGGAATGTTGTTGTGCAAGGGGAGGTATGTTGCCAGACTGGGGCATGCAGTTCCCCCTTCCATAAGCCTGTTTATGGACAAAATATGTGTATATCTCTTCATACTGCTCTGCACTGCGAGAGGGAAACTGATTCTCAATCATCCTGTATGGCAGCTGCAGTGCTCTTCTGGGAAATCCAACATTCCCCATTAAAAGTGCTGCTCTTTTATGTATACAGACATGACTATACCTCGTCAGCATTTCCTCTCCATTTCTCTTACGTGTGTAGACGTAATAATGTCGCGGAGCTTGTGCTTATATACTGGAGTTATTTTAAGTTTGTGAAGTGAGTTGTTACGTGAGCTATCACGTAAAAAAGCCTCGGATATTGTCTGCTACTGTCAGGCTGGAAATTGGGGACTAGACCTTGGTCCCAGAGAGCTATCATAGTTGACCCTGTTGTGATCTCCAACACCTTGGGCCACTATTTTGCAGAGATTTCAAGCTCCTCCCACAATCACCCTGCCTTCTTCCATTGGAAACGAGTGGAAGAGGCTCGGGCAATACCCTTCTCTTCTCAGAATCATGAGTGCTACAATGCCACCTTTACTATGAGGGAGCTAGGCTATGCTGTCACTTCATCCCAGTCCTCCACCCCAGGGCTGTATGATGTCTACATTCAGATGTTGTGAACTTCTCTCTTGCAGGCTAGCACCTTCTCCTTCATACGTATAATCGCATGTGGGCAGAGGGCATGTTTCCCAGACAGTGGCGTCAAGTCACTTCCTTCTAGTTATCACCATATTTCTCTCACCAGCTGTGTTTGCAAAGTGGTGGAATGTATGGTTCATGCCTGGCTGGCATGGTGGCTGTAGTCTCACAATTTACTGACCCCCACACAGTGTGGATTTCGAGCATGCCGTTTTGCAGTTGACCATCTCATCACCTTGTCAACCCTTGTCATGAATGGTTTTCTGTGGAAATACCAGACTGTGGCCATGTTTTTTGATTTGGAGAAAGCCTACTACACCTGCTGGAGGACTGGTACCCTCTATACTCTCTACACATCAGACTTCTGTGGCCACACGCATGCCCCCATTTCCTTCAGGAATTTTTAAAAGACCTAGTTTTCAAGGTATGTGTGGGTTTTGCCTTGTTGCACACCTTTATCCAGGAGAACGGTGTGCCTCAGGGTTCCATCCTGATGGTTGTCCTCTTTGCTATCACCATTAACCCTTTAATGGCCTATCTCCCACCTGTCATCCCCGGATCCTTTTTTGTTGAAGTTTTGCCATCTACTGCAGTTCTCCAGGGACTTGTCTCATTGAGTGTTGTCTTCAGCCATGTCTCGATCATCTTTACTCATGGGGCATTGACAATGGCTTTCGCTTTTCCAGTGACAAAACTGTTCATATGAGTGTCTGGCGGTGCAGTTGGTTTCTTCCACCTTCTTTACATCTTGGGCCTGTTGCTCTTCTGTTCATTGAAACTATGAAATTCCTGGCGCTCATGTTTGGTAGGAAACATCCTTGGTCCTCCCATGTGTCTTACCTGGCTGCCCACTGTATGTAGTCCCTCAGTGTCCTACATGCCCTCAGCAGTACTTCCTGAGGAGTGCAGCGGACACCCCTCCTCTATTTGTACTGATCCCTTGTCCATTCAAAACTAGACTATGAATGTTTCATTTATGCATCTGTACATCTGTCCATCCTACACCAATTGAGTCTGTATGCAGAAGCTGCCAAACTACCGCTGTCGTACCGCCATGACTTCCTCTTCAGCAGATATTCGTGCTGTATGTCTGCCTTGCCTGGCCACCCATCCTGTGCCTCCCTTTTTGATGACTCCTTTGATCGTCAGTATAGGGTGCATTCTTCTTTTCTGTTACCTCCTGGAGTTTGCTTTTGGCTCTTTGCTCCAGCAGCTTAACTTCAGGCTACCTGCCATTTCCTACTGGGTGTGAAACCTCCACCACCTTGGCTTCGTGCAATGGCCCGTGTTGACCTCGGCCTTCATTTGCGTCGTAAGGACTACTCCAACCATGCTGTATCACGATACGTTTCACGACCTTCACATGGAACTTTGTGACAGAACCTTTGTGTACACTGATGGCTCTCGTGGTGTCGGGTGTACCTTTGTCATTGGCACCAATGTTTTTCCAAATCAGTTTCCAGAACACTGCTTAGTATTTACAGCCAAACTCTTCACACCGTATCAGATCATGCAGTACATCCAGAGACACAGGCTTTTCGATTTCATCATCTGCTCCAACTCTCTCAGTGCCCTTCAGAGCCTGTGTGTTCTGTAAATCGTCCATGCCTTAGTGCAACGGTCCAGGATACCTGTCACTTGCCCACTCTTGATTGAGCCACTGTGATGTTTATTTGGGTTCCTGCTCATGTTGCCAGCCACTGTGGCTGAGTGGTTCTAGGCGCATCAGTCTGGCACCGCGCAACTGCTACGTTTGCAGGTTCGAATCCTGCCTCGGGCATGGATGTGTGTGATGTCCTTAGGTTAGTTAGGTTTACGTAGCTCTAAGTTCTAGGGGACTGATAACTTCAGATGTTAAGTCACATAGTGCTCAGAGCCATTTGAACCATTTTTTTGCTCATGTCAGTCTGATGGGAAACGAGACTGCTGATGCTGCTGTCAAAGCTGCAGTCCTGGTACATCTGACTGCTAGTTCTTCCATTCCCCCTGACAACCTCTGTGTTGCTGTCTGTCTCAGATGTTATTGAATTTAGCATATGTTAAAATTCAGGAGTAAGTAAGAAACATGTATTTTTTTTGTTTTCTCCAAAAAAATTCCTGCTCTGAGATGCAGATGACACTGTGAACACCATTTTGAAGATAGGAATTTTAGAAAACTTTTTAAAATGCTGTGTCTCTGTAACAGGTCTATATATTTTGTTAGAGCTTTTTTTATTTGAAAGATAATTGCTTTATGATTACAACTGTATCCTCCCCCTAGACATATCTGTCTAAGTTCTTTAACTGTCACATTTTTTTATAATTTACAGAAATTTTTTTTCAAAAATGCCAATCTAGAAAAGTTAATTTTTTTCTGTTGATTAGTACCATGTAGTACTATATTCTCTGCAAAGGAGAGCTTCCTCTTTTTAAGTTCGACTGGTTTTATTTTTAAAAATATTTTTTTTAACTTTCAAGGGTAATGTCTGTCTTCACTGAAGTTGTTTCTTACTTACAATGTTTATTTCTATTGGCTTTGTTGCAGTTATTTCTTATCCTTTCTTTGTTGCAGATATTTCTTACACTTTGTTGTAGTTTCTTGTCAGTTTCTTTGTCATGGTTGTTCATTGCAGGTTTCTGTATTGTAGTTGTTCAGTGCTAATTTGTTTACTGAAGAGGCTTCTAAGATAACAGACCATCAAGTGAGTTCTAAGTTTTCATGAGAAATTTGCCAGGTGTCACAGTTGCAGTGTGTTTTGTGAAAAGGACTGTTTGAAATGTCTTCTGACTGGGGCCACAGGAGAGTGAAGTGTGCTGACTACTTGCATATCCATATAAGACCAAGGCACATATACTGTATTCAAACATTATGAATCACCTCGAAGGGAACGATCTATTGATATGTAATCAGCAAGGTTTCAGAAAACATTGTTCTTGTGCAACACAGCTAGCTCTTTATTCGCACGAAGTAATGGCCGCTATCGACAGGGGATCTCAAGTTGATTCCGTATTTCTAGATTTCCGGAAAGCTTTTGACACCTTTCCTCACAAGCTACTTCTAATCAAGCTGCAGGCGTATGGGTTATTGTCTCAGTTGTGCGACTGGGTTCGTGATTTCCTGTCAGGAAGGTTGCAGTTCGTAGTAATAGATGGCAAATCATCGAGTCAAACTGAAGTGATATCAGGTGTTCCCCAGGGAAGCGTCCTGGGACCTCTGCTGTTCCTGATCTATATAAATGACCTGGGTGACAATCTGAGCAGTTCTCTTAGGTTGTTCGCAGATGATGCTGTAATTTACCGTCTAGTAAGGTCATCCAAAGACCAGTATCAGTTGCAAAGCGATTTAGAAAAGATTGCTGTATGGTGTGGCAGGTGGCAGTTGATGCTAAATAATGAAAAGTGTGAGGTGATCCACATGAGTTCCAAAAGAAATCCGTTGGAATTCAATTACTCGATAAACAGTGCGATTCTCAAGGCTGTCAACTCAACTAAGTACCTGGGTGTAAAAATTACGAACAACTTCAGTTGGAAAGACCACATAGATAATATTGTGGGGAAGGCGAGCCAACAGTTGCGTTTCATTGGCAGGACACTTAGAAGATGCAACAAGTCCACTAAAGAGACAGCTTACACTACACTCGTTCATCCTCTGTTAGAATATTGCTGCGCAATGTGGGATCCTTACCAGCTGGGATTGACGGAGGACATCGAAAGGGTGCAAAAAAGGGCAGCTCGTTTTGTATTATCACGCAATAGGGGAGAGAGTGTGTGGCAGATATGGTGCACGAGTTGGGATGGAAGTCATTAAAGAAAGACGTTTTTCGTCGCGGCGAGATCTATTTACGAAATTTCAGTCACCAACTTTCTCTTCCAAATGCGAAAATATTTTGTTGAGCCCAACCTACATAGGTAGGAATGATCATCAAAATAAAATAAGAGAAATCAGAGCTTGAACAGAAAGGTTTAGGTGTTCGTTTTTCCCGCGCACTGTTCGGGAGTGGAATGGTAGGGAGATAGTATGATTGTGGTTTGATGAACCAACTTAAATGTGAATTGCAGAGTAATCGTGTAGATGTAGATGAAAGTGCAGAGAAATTACTATAGTATGTTTAAAATAAGTTGTGATTTTTGACTGCTTCCCTCCACTCACTCCATATTGAACTTAGTTGCCAGCGTGTGCTGAGCACATCAGCAGGTAACCGCAGTGTAATGCCAGTCCTATTCAGCACAGAAGTTGGTAGGGTTGTTTGCTGATCGGACGGCCTGTTGTTCACGCAGTCAATCTTTCTGAAATTATTTGGTAGTAAGCTCTCATTCTCGCACATTTTGTAGTTTAATTCTTCAGCTTCATGATGAACTGAACTGCCTATAACTAATGCAAGAAATTCGTAGTTTGCAGTGAAAAACAGATGTCTCTATAAATTTGTGTGTGGTCCATGTTAGGTTAGATGTTCCTGTGGATTAAATGTAGGCAATATATTGAGTTATTCTTTAAATTTGGAAGGATCCAGCTGTCTGTTTCCAATCTCGAGAAAACGGAAAGTATGTAAAGCGCTCAGTCATGAAATCGTGCACCAGTGAAAAAGCTAGAATGAAATGTTCATAGATTCTTTGTATCTTATAAATGTTTTGAGATATCAAAACAAGATCTTGGCAAATGATAGTGCACAAAGATGAGAGTGTTTTGCCATATGATTAATATGTGAAACTTACATATTTACCACAATTTTTAGGATGCTACAGATTTTTTTCAATCAAATAATGTAATTAACGAGGGCCATCGGCAGCTGGTGAAATGAGAACTGCTGTGGGTTTTGTAACAATATAAGAGATGAAGCTACATGTTTATTTTTATACTGAGAATGGTCTGTTTTGTAAGCTATTGACATGACTTGCATGCAGTTGTTAGTTAAACAATACACTATTTCAGTATTCTGTCGCAATTTCAACCGCATTACAGTGTTAGTGAGATGAATATTTCTAAGCTCTGCCATTTTCTGACAAAAGAAGCAGATCTTAACGTAGCAACAAGAGAAGTTATGTATCCCTCAGCACTCATCACAGTCCTTCATGAATGGCTCCTCAACTACCTTCCTGGTATGGCTGACAACTCAAGACCTGTCCTGTTGCGTAATTTTTGCAGTAGCTTCTTTTGTGAGAATTTCGACATCAATGACCGTAAACTTATTGCTGTTTTTTGCCACAGTACTTTTCACCTAGACCCATATACTGTCAGTTAGATTGAAATGAGCTTCATACGGAGGAAGCCTGATTAAACTATGCCCTTTACTGTTAGCCATTTCGCCGACCTGGTAGCATGGAGTTTTGATTTGTACAATACTACAGGTTCCATTAACTTTTCCTTATACACGCTACATTAAACTTTATCTCATGGCACATTTCTTTGTACCCAGAGCAAAATATCAGCTTTCGTCCACTGCACTGTTGAAGCTTTGTGCATCGCAACAATGTGGTATGGGTTTTGTCCATTACTATTGTCAAACTGTGAGGAATGTTTTGCAGCAGAATGTTGTCTTGTCAGCAGGTTAACATGTTCTTGGACTTCACTTTTATTGCAGATCACGTATTCAGATGTACTGCACTGTTGTTATTAATGCAATGCCGACACAAAACTCTTGTTCACAATACCCGATGACTACAGAACATTTCAAAGCAAGAAAATATGACTTTGCAGCAAGACCTGACAAATGTTGATGCGTGTCACTATGTGGTAATGTTTACTCGTGGTGTGGCAACAGGGGTACTTTACCAGCCGAACTGCTGGCAGTATAGTAGGGAAAGTCGGCTCACCATTGGTGTTACCTGGGCAATGACGTCTCGTCCCCCTCCGGGCAACCAAACGTCAAAAGTCGCAACTAATTTTAAACGCACTATAAAGCTGTGGATGAATACACTACAGCAAAACTGGCCACACTCTTAAAAATAGAAATTCCATCTTTAGAAGAAAATGAACCAAAGCACTCTTGCATCTCTTGCCAGGAATTTTACACAAATACCAATTCAGCTGTTGAATATTGTGCATCCTACAGTGAAAAGGTGCAAGTTATAACTATTATTACAGAGACATTTTCAAAGAATACAATTTTGAACCACATTCCATCATTGTCAAAGTACACGGTAGACAAGAAATTTAAGGTCTGTAAAAGGAGGCTTTGGAAGACCAGATCATCCCGTAGAAGCAGCTGAAGTTCAAATAGTGCAGTCATTTTATCTTGAAGATAAATGGGACTGTTATCATCAGAGTGCCAACAGAAAAGACACTATAACTGTAACAGTTGAAGGCCAAAAAGTTGTGAAAGTGAAGAGGTACATGACTCGCAGTATTAAAGGAACTTTTGCAATTTATAAGATCAACTATACAGCTTCACATATTGGAAGATCAAAATTTTATGCACTACAACCTAAGTGGAGAGTTCCACACCCACCTAGAGATTTCTGTTTATGTGTGTGCTGCACAAATTTTGAACTTTGTGTGGTAACTTTGAAGTACTTCCTGGAGCACGTGACATATGACTCCTGGGTTGGGCATGTGAAGTCATTAGTAACCTGTGACTTAAAGCGAGAGACTGGTCTGTTTCAAGAATGTGGTGACTGTAAAGGGAGTCCTCCCTTTTCAAGGCAGACACTTGGGCTGGAAGAGGTAGCAAATAACTGCAGAAATTACATATGCAACATGAGAGAAAAAGTAAACTAATTAAGAAAACGGTTTTTTTTTTTTTTGACAGTTTCATTGCTGAACTTGGTAAATGGTCAGTGAAAGCAGTAAAACACCAGCATATGAAGAAACTGCAACAACACATTGCAGAAATGAAAGGGTGTGTACCGGCTGAAGAACTATGTTTAGTGTATCACTGTGATTTTGGTTATAAGTGGTCTGTAATTCTGCCACAAGAAGTAAAAGGGAGTAATGACCAGGTTTCAATTTTTACGGGAGCGACATATTTTCAAAACAAGATCACAAGTGTTGCAGTTATAAGTGATGACACAGGACATGACTCAACACATGCTTCGCTAGCAATGCACAAAATTCTTGAACTGCAAACAGGGGCCAAGAAGATCATCATTATTTCTGATGGTCATTTTAAAAATTGTTACCAGCTGTTTGAATTGAGTAAGTCACTTGTGCCAAATGACTGGGTGTACAGTGCTTCTGGTCACGAGAAGGGGCCTTGTGATGGTGTAGGTGATCTGCTGAAGCACCATACTACAAAACATAATCTTTCTGGACTGAATACAGCTGCGATTCAGAATGCTGAGGATTTTACAAGAGTTGTGAAATCTTACACATCTGCAACCCTCATTCTTTTGTCCAGGAAGGAAATCAAAGAACTCCACGAGCAGAAAAAAGTGTAGTCCAAACAAACTACTCCTGTGAAAGGAATTCAGAAGACACATTTTTGGACTCAAAGTAATTTGTGAACTCATATTGCATGCACTGTAAAGAGCAAGAAAAAAGAAATTTTGTTCGTTTGGTCAACACCTCAGAAACAGCAGGATAACATTCAGATTCACAACCTGAGAAGGCCGATGTTTGTGGCATGTGTGTATGACTGTGAATGGTGGATTGTAGATATTATAGACACCAGTTATGAGTTAAATGACTCTGTAGTGACCTTTATGCTACCACATGGACCAGCTGCTGGATATAGGTTTCCAGCTGAAGGACAGCAAAAATGCCATCAGTGCTCACTTCCTGTTCACAATGGTTTGAAGATTGTAAGTGCTCCAGTTCCTATTGGTTGGTTCAACAGGAAGGCATCACTCTATATCAAAGGAAGATACTGAAAGAGTGGAAGACATTTTTAGTTCATTGACTGGCTAATTTCAGTACAAACCAGAGTGCACAGAAGTTGAATAAATTGAAACCTTAAAGTCTTTGGACCTTTCACATACATTTTGGAACCATTTAAAACGCTTGAAAAATTAGTCTCTTACTCGTCTTTTGAAACTAAAATTATATTAAATAAGGCTAGGTTTTGGTTTTGATGAGCCTGTTACATGATAATGTGGTAATAAACATGTTTTATCTAAGGCAAAAATTTCAATTGTTTATAAAACCTGTTCATCCTAAATGTGGAAAGCTCTCCCCGGAACTATATGGTACTAATCAAAAAAAAAAAAAAAAAAACTAAATTTTATGGATTATCATTTTCGAAAAAAAAAAAAAAAAAAATCCATAAATTATAAAAAAGTTCAGAAGGCTATAGTAAAAAACTTTGACAGATAAATCCAAATGGAGGATTTCTTAGTAATCGTAAAGCAATTACCTTTCAAATAAAATTTAAAAAAGCAACATAATATCAAGAACTGTTCTAGAGATACAGCATTTTAATATTTTTTTCCAAAATTCGCATCTTCAAAATGGTATACACAGTGTAAATCTTCAGAGGATTGTATCTCAGAGCAGAAATTTTTTTGGAGAAAACAAAAAAATACATGTTCCTTACTTAGTCCTCCCTTTTTACATATGCTAAATTCAATATCATCCTAGCCTGCCTGAACTGATATGGACTATGCCGGATACAGCTTTGTGAAACGACCTTTAGTTGCTTCTTATGATGTAGTGGTGTATCCTGCTTGACCTTAAATTTGAAGACCTGCAAATTGAGTGAACTATATGCTCACAATCCAGCAATGTACCTCTGCCTCCACACTGTTACACCCTCAGAACACAATATATTTCCCTTAACCCTTTCACTGCTGTGGGCACATACACACGGCCTGCTGTGCCATTGTATATGCACAATGGATGTGTGTATATGCACTGTCCGGGTTTTCCTACAGTGTTGTGGATGTCTGAATGTGTCCTGAGCTGCTGTCGTCTTACTGCTGTGGACGGGTTACTTCTGTAACTCGGCAAATAAAAAAGTTATTTACTGTATGACATGTGGCTCATTGCATGCCATCATTCGCAGGAAACCCTGTTTTTATATCTCGAATCATTTGAAATAAGATGAATGTTAGGACCACACAATTTGTGATGCACGAGGACAAGAGTGGGCGTGCTGCATGTGATGGTCTTCTGCATATAAAACTCAATAACTAGAGAACAATATGAGATATTGTTCTGCTGTGAATTATATTCATTTGATTCACTGCAGTGTATGAGCTAAAATCAACAATACCCAAAGTTTATGCGGTGCATTTTTACCTCTACAAACTCTATAAAATTTTGGGCAATGTTTTACTTAATTTGTTGCAACACAGTGAGTATGATGGATAACAAAGGGAATGTAGTTCTTTATGGGGTAAAGATATCGGACTGGAAGAGGTGGGAAAAAAAAAATTTTTTTCAACAAATATTTTTCAGAAGATTGTATAAGTATTTCATATCGGCCAGAATGCCATATCTCAGCACAGGTACCAGCATTTTGTGAGCAGTACAGCCAAAACAAAAGTTGTGTAGGTAGTGGAGAGCGGGTGAGGTAATTACAATGATAAATAATTACTTGCACTCCCGTCACTTACTATGAATACTTTTATTCTTGCAGCATAAGCACAATGCATGTAGCATAGAGTGCATACTACAGAGAACTGATCTGACAAAGGTACATTGCTGCGGTAGGGCAGAGATATTATTGGGGGTAGAGCCAGTGGTTCTACATCCCCACAGTTAACTCATCATGGAATGCAAAGAGCATGTCTCTAGTGCTGAAAGGGGTAATACTGCTCCACTGCACGTAGATGGTACACACAAATTAAGTACATGTTCCTAAATCCACTTTATTTAGTGGTAAACACTAATTTTGCACCATTAGAACACTATACTAAGTTCACAAGTAAATAAATTGAAAATAATTGCACTTGTTTGAGATCTTAATTTAAACTTTTCTGTCCTTTGTAGCATCTGAAAATGGAATTTCAAGCCCAAAACAAGCTATTATTGTATCATGAAGTGACTGTGTCAAAAATAAAAAAAGAAATTACTAATATTAATAATCTGGAATTTTTCCATCCCCCAGTATGTGGAAACGATTAATCCTAGATCCTATGTATGCCAACTTGGTTGCCACTGTTGTCATTTGCAAAAGAGCAGAATTTGTGTTATCGTGAAAAATCTTTAATTATATTCTGGTATGGTGGTTACTGAAGGCCCCCCATGCCATGAACCATGGTCCTTGCCTAGGAGTATGGATTAGGTGCCTCAGCGATAGAAAGAGGTCAGACTAATCCATGGTTGCTGAAGAGGGACAGTGCCCTTTCAAGTAGTTGCAGGGGCAACAGTCTGTATGATTGAATAATCCGGTCTTGTAAAGTCAGCACACATGTCCTTGCTGTTCTGATACTGCAAGTCTCTGAAAGGGAGGAGAAATTAGAGCCAATACTTCTCATCCCAAAATTGTATTTCCAGGTGGGGACTGCTCAGGAGGATGTCATATCGAAGAAACAGGGAACTGCCATTCTAAGAATTGGCATCTGGACTGTTATGGCCTTCATTCAGATTGCCAGGCTAATGAATTTAAAAATAGAAAAAAGAGGAATGTTAAAGCTAGAAGTATGGAAATTAGTGAAGTCCCGTGGCAAGGAGGACAAGACTGACTTTTGGTCAGGTTGGTTCAGAGTTTACCAACACACAACGAAGTAGGTATAGTCCAGAAGTAAGCTTAAACCCTACAGAGCTGCTAGTAGAAAAATACCTTTATCCATCTACAGTAATGTTTCTATTACTTTCAATTACTTGACCAACAAGATGAACAAAATGTTGTAGGTTTCAAAAATTAGTGGCTAGATTTCCGAAAAAAGTTGTGTATGGCACAGTGGCATTTGAGGCAAGCAGATGATTATAAAACCAGTATATTACTCACTTCCATTTTACTTTGTAAACTAGTAATGAAAAGGAAACTAGTACATTATTTAATTAAATCATGGTACATGGAAAAATTTCATACAGCAGATGATGTGTCCTCTTTAGGATAGTGAAGCTAAGACATCTTAATAGATATTCTAAAAATGTATGTAATTATTCAGCTGTTGTATGTAATGAGTTGTCTGGATGTATGAATGACGTCTGGTTCAGACAGGTGGAGATCAGTTGAAAAATCTCTGTGGTATGTATTTTATGAAGTGCTAGTGTGGTTAATTGTCCTTTCTTTCCAAAACTGCTTCTTTAAAAGCAAGAGAAGGTGGCAAGTGCCCAAACACATCTTAATTGCACCAAGGTGTTTTATTTCATCATTGTGGCGAAAGTAATTTTGTATCCGTCACATCAGAGTCGTCATCAGATCACAAAACTACATAACTTGTGTCAGTAGGTGGGACAAAGGCCTTGCCATCCCATGACATCTCATCTCCTGACACTAAGAATAAATATTTACTTATTTTATCACCAGTAAAGACATTATCCTGTTGTTGTTTTTATATCTACTTTTCATATTATCAGTCAAAAATAGCAAAATGTGCCAAAACTGATTAAAAATTACTGCTGAATGTTTGCAGTTGAATAAACAACTTTGATACAAATCCACTGTCATGTGTGACACACACTTGAAACTCGTACAGCAAAATACTGGAAAGTGATGCCTTAGTGCTACATGGGGGCTAATATTCCATTGACCGTAAAATAGCATCAGTTGGAAGTAGTTATCATGAGAATAAATGAACAAAATCACAGACTTCATGAATGTCGACATTGTTTTGCTGTTCTTCCAGTGCACGTATTAGGTAATCTGTACCTGACCATTCAGAATGTTGAAGCTTGCTGTGGTGGATCATGATACCTTATGGAAGGTGAGATAGCTGTCATCACATGTATCTTTGGTGTTGCATGGATTCTGTAAGCAGGCAAAACCTACCAGTTTCTGCTGTCTTAGTGAGGGAAGGTACGAAATTCAGTAGATGGGACTTGGATACACTGTAGGAACCAGAGATCTTTAAGAGTTTGATGTAGTGTTAGGCAACATTGGACTAAAACAGGGAAATTAATACAGTAGATGATGAACAGGTAAGTTTGAGAGATGAAATAGGGAAGCCCTCAGAATTTCATATGCGTAAAAGACGATGATGATTTGATTGACGAAAAAGTAGAAGAAGAAGAAGAAGAAGAATGGAAAAACTGAAGACCATTACTTTACATTCTGGAGGAATGTTAGTACCAACCTTATAACTTACTCTAGAAGGCAGCTTGAAGAAAGGAAAACATTTGAAGATTCAGAGAAAGCTTTTAAAAATATAGTTATTACTATACTTATTGAAATTTTTACGGTAGTGGCTGTAACATATAGTGAGTGAAAAGTCATTTATTACTTCAGAAACCAGACTGCAGTTACAAGAGCTGAGGACATAAAAGGAAATTGTTGTCGAGAAGAGACTGCGACAGGCTTGTAGCCTATTTCCAGTTTTATTCAGTCTACATTGACATTTATAGCCTGCAAACCACTGTGTAGTGGATGGCAGTTGGTATTTCCCACTGCATGTTGTTATAGCTTTCCCACATTCAATTCACATATGGATACTCAGAAAAATGATTGTTTAAATTCTGTGTACAGACCGTAATTAGCCTAACCTTGTCTTTGTGACCCCTATGGAAATGGTACATAGTGAGTTGTAGTATGTTCCTAGAGTCATCACTTAAAGCTCATTCTACCGACAGTCTAAGTAGGTTTTCACAGGGAAGTTTGTGTCAGTCTTTAAAGCCTCTGTCAGCTAAGTTCTTTCTTGATCTCCATCTACATGGATACTCCGCAAATCACATTCAAGTGCCTGGCAGAGGGTTCATCGAACCACCTTCACAATTCTCTGTTATTACAATCTCGTATAGTGCGCGGAAAGAATGAACACCTATATCTTTCCGTACGAGCTCTGATTTCCCTTATTTTATCTTGGTGATTGTTCCTCCCTATGTAAGTCGGTGTCAACAAAATATTTTTGCATTCAGAGGAGAAAGTTGGTGATTGGAATTTCGTGAGAAGGTTCCATTGCAATGAAAAACGCCTTTCTTTTAATGATGTCCATCCCAAATCCTGTATCATTTCTGAGACTCACTCTCGCATGTTTCATGATAATACAAAACGTGCTGCCTTTCTTTGCACTTTTTTGACGTGCTCCATCAGTCCTATCTGGTAAGGATCCCACACCGTGCAGCAGTATTCTAAAAGAGGACAGGCATGTGTAGTGTAGGCAGTCTACTTAGTAGGTATGTTACTTTTTCTAAGTGTCCTGCCAATAAAATGCAGTCTTTTGTTAGCCTTCCCCACAACATTTTCTATGTGTTCCTTCCAATTTAAGTTGTTCATAATTGTAATACCTAGGTACTTAGTTGAATTTATGGCTTTTAGATTACAGTGATTTATTGTGTAACCAAAGTTTAATGAGTTCCTTTTAGCACTCATGTGGATAACCTCACTCTTTTCATGATTTAAAGTCAACTGCCACTTTTCGCACCATTCTGATATTTCTTCTAAATCGTTTTGCAGTTTGGTTTGATCTTCTAATGACTTTATTAGTCAATAAATGACAATGTCATCTGCAAACAACCAAAGACAGCTGCTCAGATTGTCTCCCAAATCATTTATATAGATAAGGAACAGCAAAGGGCCTATAACACTACCGTGGAGAATGCCAGAAATCACTTCTGTTTTACTCGATGACTTTCTGTCTGTTACTACAAACTGTGACCTCTCTGACAGGAAATCACAGATCCAGTCACATACTTGAGACGATATTCCATAAGAACGCAATTCCACACTGAGCCCTTGTGTGGTACAGTGTCAAAAGCCTTCCGGAAATCCAGAAATACGGAATCAACCTGAAATCCCTTGTCAATAGCACTCAGCACTTCATGTGAATAAAGAGCTAGTTGTGTTTCACAAGAACAATGTTTCCTAAACCCATGTTGACTGTGTGTCAATAGACCGTTTTCGTCGAGGTAATTCATCACGTTCAAACACACTATATGTTCCAAAAAGCCTGCTGCATATCGACGTTAATGACATGGGCCTGTAATTTTGTGGATTACTCCTACTACCTTTCTTGAATATTGGTGTGACCTGTGCAACTTTCCAGTCTTTGGGTACGGATCTTTCATCGAGCGAATGGTTGTATACAATTGTTAAATATGGAGCTAATGCATCAGCATACTCCGAAAGGAACCTAACTGGTATACAGTTTGGACCAGAAGACTTGCCTTTATTAAGTGATTTAAGTTGCTTCACTACTCCGAGGATATTTACTTCTATGTTACTCGTGTTGGCAGCTGTTCGATTCAAATTCTGGGATATTTACTTTGTTGTCTTTTGTGAAGGCATTTGAGAAGGCTGTGTTTAGTATCTCTGATTTGACAGCACTGTCTTTGGAAGGATCTCCATTGCTATCATGCAGAGAAGGCATTGATTGTTTCTTACCTCTAACATTCCTCACATATGACCAGAATCTCCCTGGATTTTCTGCCCGGTTTCGAGACAAAGTTTTGTTGTGGAACCTGTTATAGGCATCTTGCATTGAAGTCCACACTAAATTTCAAGCTTCTGTAAAAGATTGCTAATCTTGGGGGTTTTGCATCTGTTTAAATTTGGCATGTTTTTTTCATTGTTTCTGCAACAGTGTTCTAACCCATTTTGTGTACCAAGGAGGATCAGCTCCATCGTTTGTTAATTTATTTGGTATAAATCTCTCAAATGCTGCCGATACAATTTCTTTGAATTTAAGCCACATCTGGTCCACACTTATATTATCAATTTGGAATAAGTGGGGATTGTCTCTCAGGAAGGTGTCAAGTGAACTTTTATCTGCTTTTTTGCATAGGTATATTTTTAGCTTATTTTTGGAGGATTTGGGGATTGCAATATTCAGTCTTGCTACGACAGCCCTGTGTTCACTAATCCCTGAATCAGTTTTGATGCTTGTTATTAACTCACAATTATTTGTTGCTAAGAGGTCAAGTGTGTTTTCACAACCGTTTACTATTCGCGTGGGCTCATGAACTAACTGCTCAAAATAATTTTCAGAGAATGCATTTAGCACAATTTCTGATGATATTTTATGTGTACCTCCAGAATTAAACATGTATTTTCACCAACAAATCGAGGGTAAATTAAAGTCACCACCAACTACTATCGTATGAGTTGGGTACATGTTTGAAATCAAATTTAAGTTTTCTTTGAACCTTTCAGCAACTGTATCATCTGAATTGGGAGGTCAGTAAAAGGATACAATTATTATTTTATTCGAGTTGCCAACAATCACCTCTGCCCATACTAACTCACAGGAAGTATCTACTTCAATTTCGTGACAAGTTAAACTACTTCTGACAGTAACAAACACGCCACCGCCAACCGTGTTTAGCCTACTCTTTTGGAACACCGTTAGGTTCTTTGCAAAAATTTTGGCTGAACTTATATCCGGCTTTAGCCAGCTTTCAGTGCCTATAATGATTTGTGCTTCAGTGCTTTCTATTAGTGCTTGGAGCTCTGGTACTTTCCAACACAGCTACGACAATTTACAACTGTTATACCAGTGGTTCCATTATCTACTTTCTTTCTGTGTTCAGCCTGCACCCTTTGTGATGGAAGCCCTTCTTGCGCTTTTCCCCGAGACCCTCTAACCTAAAAAGCCACCCAGTCCATGCCCCTGCTACCCGTGTAGCCGCCTCCTGTGTATAGTGGATGCCTGACCTATTCAGCGGAGCCCGAAACCCAACCACCCTTTGGCGCAAGTCGAGGAATCTGTGGCCTACACAGTCACAGAACTATCTGAGCCTCTGATTCAGACCCTCCACTCGGCTCTGTACCGAGACCCTCTAACCTAAAAAGCCACCCAGTCCATGCCCCTGCTACCCGTGTAGCTGCCTCCTGTGTATAGTGGACACCTGACCTATTCAGCGGAGCCCGAAACCCAACCACCCTTTGGCACAAGTCGAGGAATCTGTGGCCTACACAGTCGCAGAACTATCTGAGCCTCTGATTCAGACCCTCCACTCGGCTCTGTACCAGAGGTCCGCAATCGGTCCTGTTGACTATGCTGCAAATGGTCAGCTCTGTTTTCATCTTGCAAGCAAGACTGGCAGCCTTTACTACTTCTGTTAGCCACTCGAAACCAGAGAGAATCTCTTCTGATCCAAAGTGACACACATCATTAGTACCGATGTGAGCCACCACCTGCAGTTGGCTGCACCCTGTGCTTTTCATGGCATCTGGGAGGACCCTCTCCACATCTGGAATGACTCCACCCGGTATGCACATGGAGTGCATATTGGATTTCTTACCCTTCTTGTCAGCCAAGTCCCTAAGGGGCTGCATAACATGCCTAACATTGGAGCTCCCAACTACCAGTAGTCCCACCCTCTAGGATTGCCCTGATCTTGCAGGCTGAGTGGTTTCCTCTGAAACATGACAGGCGACAGCATCTGGCTTAGTGACAGTGTCACCACAAACAGCACCTGGAACCTGTTTGTCGGACAAACCGGGTAGGTCTTATGTGTGGCCGCCTGGGAAGTCTTTCACCACCTGCTTAACCCAGGGGTGACCTCCCACTCAACCACAGGTGAGGGATAAATCTCAGTACAACCAGTAACTGGGTTGGCCACCGGTGAGAACCAATCGGAGGACTCTGACGTGCTGGACATCCATTGATCCCCATGGCCAGTCCACAACAGTGGTGCCCATCCACTGCAGCCTCAAGCTGTGTAACTGAAGCCATCACAGCCTGAAGCTGAGAGCGAAGTGTCACCAACTCGGCTCACATGCGCACACAACAATCAGAGTCCCCGTCCATACTAAAGACCGTGAAAAACTAAACTATGCAGATAAACGGACTGTCGGCACATGCTGCGCAACTCTACTGTAGAACCTGACAAAAATGCACTAACTGTGTCTAGTAATACACATAGATTCAAAAACCTAACTACCGAAGCCCTCAGGTGAAACTAAATAATTTGACCCTGATTTGGAACTTGTAATACGTCACAAAATCAGTCTATTTTCTGACGCAAACAAAAATGCGATGACTGTGGCTATTAGATATTAAATTTACTTGCAGAAACTCAAGAAACTGAACTATTAAAGCACACAGATGATATAATAACATTAGCTCCTAGTTAGGAACTCATAAATGACAAATGCGGTTACTTGCCTGTTGCTGGGTCTGTCTCGGTCAGCTACTGCTGCCATGACACTCTCCCACAGGTCAAACACATCTGTGACCATTCATGCTTCCTTTCTCCATATATGTCAAATATACCATATTAGTCTTGTTTTTGGCACAGTCCCCACACACTGTATGCAGCCTCATTCATAGACTGATTACATTTCCCTTGTATTCCACCAGTGAACCTTATTCTGTCAACCTACTTTACCTATTAGTGAGACTGTATGAGGGTGATTCAAATGAAAACCTTAAAATTGTTACAATATTTTTAGTTAGAACAGTGAAAAAAACACTTACATGTCATTTTTCGATATAGTCTTCCTCATGTAGAATGCAGATATCCCACGAATTTAGAAGTGCATAGATAACACAACAAAAGAATTATTTTGGTCATGCATGTAGCCAGTTGTGCACTGTGGTTTTCACCTCTGTCGTTTCTGGAATGCTTGCATACTATTACTTGTGAGAGTGCATTGAACAGATGAGCCTGTAGGAGTGAGGTCTGGTGAATGAGAAGGATGTATCAGACATGCAAACTTGATTTCCTGAACAGTCTCAACTGTCTTACAGGCTGTATGCAATTGGGCATTGTCATGCTGTAACAATATTCCTGAAGTCAAAAGTCCTCATCATTTATTCCTGATTGCATAGTGAAGTTAATTTATCAGCTTGGCTGAATAAGAAGTACTGGTTACCACCACTCCACTACCCATGTAATGCTCCAGAATTACTCCATTTGCATCCCATAAGAGAATGACCATACCTTTTCCAGCTGAGAGCGGAGTGTGGAACTTTTTGGTTTTGGCGATGAGCTATAGTGCCATTTCTTGCTTGACCTTATCATTTCTTTGTTGATGGAAGTGGACTCAAGCCCTAGCACCTGTAAGAATTTTGCCCAGGAATGCATCACCTTAGATGTAGAAATGATGCTAAAGTTCTTCACAGGCACTGACATAATGCGATTTGGCAGTCAACTGGCATGGCACCCTTCTTAAAAATGCCTTACTGGCGTGCAGTGTATTGTGAACAGTGTTCTGTGCTGAACCAATACACTCTTCAAACTTGCAGATATTTTGTTCAGAGTTAGGCGTCTGTTATCCTTTGCAAGCTCCTCCACTAACGCAATGTTCTTGTCCATTACTACACGATAAGCCTGCACTGGTCTTGGGAGATCCTCAACAGAGGTTCTACATCTACATCTACATGGTTACTCTGCAATTCAGATATAAGTGCCGGGCAGAGGCTTCATCGAACCATTTTCGTGCTACTTCTCTACCATTCCACTCTCATATGGTGCATGGGAAAAAGGAACACCTAAATCTTTCTGTTAGAGCTCTGATTTCTCTTATTTTATTATGATGATCATTCTTTAATATTTTTTTTTTTGTGGTATTCAAAAAATTTAAAAACCTCTCTCACACCGGCCTGATTTAGCTTCACTGATCAGGATAGTAAAAACATGCGTATGTTAAGGGAATTTTCATTCACAAAGCAGGCTTATCACATTCACACAGTTCAATACTGTTCTATCCTGATTAAATTGAGCTTAGCTTAAATTCCATAAGGCAGTGAAGCAATTTCGAAGTCTCGGTGCAACAAAAATTGTCAGTCGATCTCCTGAAAACATTTTTAATAATTATTAACTTTCGGTGATCACATGGGGAAGACCAGAGATCTGCTGGTAAGACTGTGTTGGCCTATTTATTTGAAGTAACTGGATATCTTGAGCATACAAAACGGCAGGTTCGTCCAGTATAAATCAGACGTTCCCCACTGATCCTGTGCAACACAGCATAGTAAGCAGACACTGTCAATAATAATCAGTTAAATAATACTCAAACACACTTACTTTAGTTTAGTTCATGTATTAAATTCCTTCTCATACAGAATCTCATCAAGATGGCGACTAGCTCAACAATACATACATATACATCCTCCTTCTTTCATGGCTAATCGGCAAGATCTCCTCCATTCCTTTTGTAAGAGAAAACATAGATAGCAGAGAAGCTATTCCATGGAGTAAATGGGCGCTCCAAGGTATAATAGGGCTTGAAACTACTTTGCATTGATAATCATCGTATATTAAAGTTTAGGAATCGGTAAGATAAGAAGAGATATTTCGAGATATGTACTGAGTTATGTAATTTATAAAATTTCTGAAAATATCGCGGAGAGACCACTGCAAGAGACATTACATTTCCTCCCTACATACGTGAGTGTCAATAAAATATTTTCGCATTCGGAAGAGGAAGTTGGTGATTGAAATTTCATAAATGGATCTCGCTGCAAAGAAAATCGCCTTTGTTTCAGTGACTGCCACCTCAACTCTCGTATCATATTAGTGACACTCTCACTCCTATTGCATGATAACACGAAACCAGCTGCCCTTCTTTGCACGTTTTTGATGTCCTCCATCAATCCTACCTGGTAAGGATCCCACACTGGGCAGCAATATTCCAGGAGATGACGGAGAAGTGTAATGTAGACTGTCTCTTTAGTGGGTTTGTTGCATCTCCTAAGTGTTCTGCCAACAAAGCACAGTCTTTGATTTGCCTTCCCCACAATATTATCTATGTGGTCTTTCCAGTTTAAGTTGCTTGTAATTCCTAGGTATGTAGTCAAATTGACAGCCCTTAAATTTGTGCAATTTATCGTATACCCAAAATTTATTAAATTTCTTTTAGTACCCATGTGGATGACCTCGCACTTTTCTTTGTTTAGTGCCAGTTGCCACTTTTTGCACCATACAGAAATTCTAACTAGATCGTTTTGTAATTGGAATTGATCGTCGGATGATTTTACTAGATGGTAAATTACAGCGTCATCTGCAAACAGTTGAAGGGGTCTAATCAGATTATCACTTAGATCATTTATGTAAATCACGAAAAGCGGAGAGCCTATGACACTACCTTGCGGAACGCCAGATATCACTTCTGTTCTACTCGATGATTTACCCTCTATCACTACGAACTGTGACCTCTCTGAGAGGAAATCACGAATCCAGTCACACAATTGAGATGATACTCCATATGCACGCAACTTGATTAATAGTCTCTTGTGAGGAATGGAATCAAAAGCCTTCTGGAAATCTAGGAACATGTAATCGATCTGAGATCCCTTGTCGACAGAACTCATTACTTCATGGGAATAAAGAGCTAGCTGTGTTGCACAAGAATGATATTTTCTGAATCCGTGTTGGTTATGTATCAATAAGTCATTTTCTACAAGGCGATTCATAATGTTAGAGTACAGTATATGCTCCAAAATCCTATTGCAAATTGAGGTCAGTGATACGGGTCTGTAATTCAATGGGTTACAACTATTTCCTTTGTTGAATTTTGGTGTGAACTGTGCTACTTTCCATTCTTTAGGAACAGACCTTTTGTCAAGTGAGCGGTTATATATGATTGCTAAGAAAGGTGCTATTGTGTCTCCATACTCTGAAAGGAATCTGATTGGTATACCATCTAGACCAGAAGACTTACCTTTCTTAAGTGATTTGAGTTGTTTCACAACACCTAAGAAATCTACTTTCATGTCACTTATGCTAACAGCTGTTGTGGTTTTGAATTCTGGAATATTTAGTTCATCTTCTTTTGTGAAGGAATTATGGCCAACTGCATTTAGCAACTCTGCTTCAGTGGCACCATCATCGCTAACATTTCCATCATTATCGCGCAGTGACGGTATTGACTGTTTTTTGCCAATAGTGTACTTTACACATGACCAGAACATCTTTGGGTTTTCTACCATATTTTGAGACAATATTTCATGGTGTAAGCTATTAAAAGCATCTCACATTGGCATCCACACTAAATTTCGAGCTTCCGTGGAACTCGGCCAGTCTTGGGGATTTTGCGTTCTTCTGAATTTGGCATGCTTTTTTCATTGCTTCTGGAAAAGCATTCTGGCATGTTTTGTGTACAATGGTGGATCAGTCCCATCTCTTATTAACTTATGTGGTATGAATATATCTACTGGCCGGCCGCTGTGGTAGAAAAGTTCTCGGCGCTTCGGTCCGGAACGACGCAGATGCTACGGTCGCAAGTTCGAATCCTGCCTCGGGCATGGATGTGTGTGATGTCCTTAGGTTAGCTAGGTTTAAGTAGTTCTATGTCTAGGGGACTGATGACCTCAGATATTAAGTCCCGCAGTGCTTACAGCCATTTGAACCATTTTTCTGTCCTTTGCTGTCATTACTGTATCTTTGAATTTGAGCCATATCTGGTCAACACTTACATAATTAGCTTGGAAGGAATGGAGACTCTCCCTTAGGAAGGCGTCAAGCAAATTTTTATCTGCTGTTTTAAATAGATATATTTTGAGTTTATTTTTAGTGGTTTTCGTTGATATGGTTTTGAGGCTCACTACAGTGACCTCGTGTTCACAAATCCCTGTATCCATCATGACGTTAGACCCCTTTTTAACATCCTACTCCACTTGTAAACTTGCTTTAATGAAAAACACAAATCACCGTACTGCACTGTCATCCAGCGATGAATTTTGATTGATTTAACACCTTCACTATAGAAAACATGTATCACAGATCACTGCTCATTTGCAGTGCATGTTGACAGTGGGGTGGCCATCTTGTTGTGGTTGATGCTGCCCTCTGTCAGTGTTTCTGAACCTCAATGAACACCACTACCACCTACCAACCCCAGCACATACCTTTCGGAATTTTTGTGGAACTTCTAAGGTTTCTCTTTGAATCACACTCATATTTTGTATTCTTAAAGATTGTTACACCCATTTATCTGTTCAAATTCCAACTGTCACTCATTGATACTATTGTCTTAGAATACCACATATTGTCATTTTGTGAAGTGCACAATTTTACATTGCAAACATTTAAAAGAAGTTGACATTGTATACACCACTTTTAGATATTCTAAAGATCTGGCTGAATATTTGTGCAGCTTCTTTCAGACAATATTTCATTACAGATAACTGCATCAACATTGAGAAGTCTGAGGTAACTATTGTCGATGAAGCCATTAATGTACAATATGAACAAGGGTCCTGACACATTTTACTATTGCACACCTGAATTCACTTCTACATATGTCAATGACTCTGCATCATAGATAACTTGCTGTATACTTCCTATCAAAAACCCTCAGTCCAGTCATCAGTTTTGCCTTATTCCCCAAATTTAGTCTTATTCTCCAGTGATCATGCTTTTCATAGTAAGCGTAGACCTGGTACGTAATCTTACATGTTTTGGAAATCAAGAAGTACTGCATCTACATGACTTCATTGACCTGTGGCTTTCAGTATGTCAAATGAGAAACATATGGGTTGGGTTTCATGTGATCAGTGTTGCTGATTTTCATGGTGTAGGTAATTCTGTTAGAGATAAGTCATTAAATTTGAGGTGAGAATATGTTCTGCGATTCTACAACAAAAAGATAAAAGTTGAGCAAGCTGTGAAGGAGACTGAGGAGAAACTTGGAAAGGGAATTGGAGTTGAGGGAGAATAAAGAGAAACTTTGAGGTTTACAGATGATATTACACTTGTCAGATGGCAACATACTTGGGATAACAGTTGAGAGCAGTGGACAGTATCTTGAGAGTATGAACATCTACAAAAACAAAATAAGGTAATGGAATATAGGAAAATTAAATCAGGTGAGGCTTAGGGAATTAGGTTAGGAGAGTTTCGCTGTTGAAGATTACAATGTGCTTCTCTGTACACTCTACCAATAGCAACCATGTGGTGTCAGGTAACAAATACCTTACAGAACATTTGCTGCGTGGTTTTTAACAACTTTATGCAGTATACCTATTGAGGTAAAAGTTGACAGCTGTCTTTGATGATTTCCTGGAAAAAAGCATTATCTGCCTCTAAATTGACATGGATCTGCATTAAAGGTTGAGGAAATTAGATAGAATAATCAGGTGAGAGGGGTTGTAACAAGGTATGATTTAATGGTAGACTCGTGATGCTTTCAAGGGAGAGGTTCAAGTTGTGTCAGGTCATTTATTATGACTTTAATCATTTTTGCCATTGTTCTTTCGGGGCGCATCATTTGTGTGGTATAACTTGTGTTTCACTTCTATACTACTGCATGTTCTGTGCATGACTTAGAGCGTTTTCTACTTGTAATAGTTAACAGCAGAAGTCTCCCTGCAGTCATGGACTGTGCAGCTGGTCCCGGCGGAGGTTCGATTCCTCCCTCGGGCGTGGGTGTGTGTGTTTGTCCTTAGGATAATTTAGGTTAAGTAGTGTGTAAGCTTAGGGACTGGTGACCTTAGCAGTTAAGTCCCATAAGATTTCACACACATTTTTTGTTTTGAGAAGTCTCCCTATCACAGTCAACAGAGGACTTCCCATGCATGTGTGATGAATCATGTCCATCAATGGAAAACTTTTTCAACACCCTCCTCTAAGACAAACAAAGATGTATGCAATGTACTCCATTTTTCTGCCACATCTCGGATGTAATTAAGATTTCAGTTTCATAACTGCAGTGATTCTATGTTAATGACAGGGGTTAGTAAGGTACTGCAATCCATATGTATACATTTACTTGCCAAATGTTGTTTATGTGGAAGAGACTGTTCTGCTCACAGTGTTAGTGCAGCATGGCGTGTAATTTCACATGTCAAACACCGCTGCTATGTGTTTGTGTTTACGTTCTACAATCATTTCTCTCTTCCAAGTACATTCTTGTATAGAACCCAGACACCACAACAATTCTACAGAACTAATAGCAAAAGTCAGTTACGTTAAAATGTCTCAAACTCCTTCCATCTGGAGCTCCAACGCTTCTTCTCCTTAATCGTCTGTTATATCACCACAATGCTCCCAAATGTATCATGCTCATACCTGATATACATGAATAAGGAGTGCTAAACTCCTCAGCATACAAGCGTGTAGAGAGATCATGTCTAATTGGACAGGAGACGTGAGTAAGACTCGTACGAAACAGTCTTCGCAGAACGGCAGTTCCTGTACTGGAGTGAGAATATCTGTCTGTATCACAAGCGCCAGTCAGTACAAGTTTGGAACACGTGTTATATTCTTTGCAAAAGCAAAATATTGAAGTTTATTTATTATGTGGAACTCAGCTCATTCTGTTCCTTCACAAGACGTCGAATGTAGCGGGTATAGAACCATGCTACTTCTGGTAATTTTCAGATTAAATCAGACAGTGTTGCAGAGAGGATTGGTTAAAGATTGGGGAAAACTATATGGCTTCTCTCTATCCATCCCATAACTTTTCATTTGTGTCCTTAGCTCATAGGATCAACAAAAGGGTAGCTCTTATTAAAATAGAGGGCTGAGCGCTACAACTTTGAATTTCTGATTTTATCCCCCAAGTGCAAGAATACTTTGTGACTCCATCCACATAGAGGCAGATGGAAAATTGTGATATAATCTTACTGAATTTATAAAGTGTTTTGGCCAACAAACATAGTTTTAGCACCTGCTCTCTGCTGATGGCTATTTTCTACTCTCTAAGAAACAGTATTTGTGTCATGTGATGTAGGCTGTGTAACAGGGTTCGCAATATATCCTCGCAAAGCAATGGAGATAGTGATTTAGCAATGATACAGAAATTGAGAACCACTGGCTGATAGCATCATGGGGTTCACGGGATGAGATGTCTTGCTAATGTGTCAACTCATCGAGAGTGGTAGTTTCCACCTCTAGTAATTGAGTAAAATGCGTTGAAATTGCTGAAAACCAGAGAAAATTATGAAAACGTAGGGAAAAATGCCTAAAAGTGATGAAAATATGACAAAAACTGTGTAGGGATGAGTGTACTTACATGCTCGCCCGTGTGTACGAATATGATGTTGTATACTATCTGTGCTCTATGGGTTTAAGTCCTCCAGAATATCCCCTTATTCCACATGTTGTTATGCACTGTAAGCCATAAAAATGAAAGTCGCAGTGTCTAAAGATTTGGAGGTCAGGATGACTGCCACCTATGACACTAAAACAGCGATCGTGAGGAATCAATGCTCAGGAACACCAAGACATCTGCTAGCCCGTCACTGTGGAAGATGAGATTAAATGTAGAGGTCATCTCCTTTGTACAGCTGTTTGGAAACCTCCACAATGCTGCAGACTCTTTCTGTTTCCATATGCTGGCTGAAAGCAAGGGGATACTACAGCCGTAATTTTTCCCGAGGGCATGCAGCTTTACTGTATGATGATGATGATGTCCTCTTGGTTAAAATATTCCGAAGGTAAAATAGTCCCCCATTCAGATCTCCAGGTGGGGACTACTCAAGAGGACATTGTTATCAGGAGAAAGAAAACTGGCGTTCTATGGATCGGAGCGTGGAATGTCAGATCCCTTAATCGGGCAGGTAGGTTAGAAAATTTAAAAAGGGAAATGGATAGGTTAAAGTTAGATATAGTGGGAATTTGTGAAGTTAGGTGGCAGGAGGAATAAGACTTTTGGTCAGGTGAATACAGGGTTATAAATACAAAATCAAATAGGGGTAATGCAGGAGTAGGTTTAATAATGAATAAAAAAATAGGAGTACGGGTAAGCTACTACAGACAGCATAGTGAATGCATTATTGTGCCCAAGATAGATACAAAGCCCACACCTACTACAGTAGTACAAGTTTATATGCCAACTAGCTCTGCAGATGATGAAGAGATTGATGAAATGTATGATGAGATAAAAGAAATTATTCAGGTAGTGAAGGGAGATGAAAATTTAATAGTCATGGGTGACTGGAATTCGACAGCAGGAAAAGGGAGAGATGGAAACATAGTAGGTGAATATGGATTGGTTCTAAGAAACGAAAGAGGAAGCCGCCTGGTAGAATTTTGCACAGAGCATAACTTAATCATAGCTAACACTTGGTTCAAGAATCATGAAAGAAGGTTGTATACATGGAAGAACCCTGGAGATACTAGAAGGTATCAGATAGATTATATAATGGTAAGACAGAGATTTAGGAACCAGGTTTTAAATTGTAAGACATTTCCAGTGGCAGATGTGGACACTGACCACAATCTATTGGTTATGAGCTGTAGATTAAAACTGAAGAAACTGCAAAAAGGTGGGAATTTAAGGAGATGGGACCTTGATAAACTGGAAGAATCAGAAGTTGTACAGAGTTTCAGGGAGAGCATAAGGGAACAATTGACAGGAATGGGGAAAAGAAATACAGTAGAAGAAGAATGCTGCCTTCACTATTTCATCCCTCAAAGCTACCTAGAGGATAAAGTAGGTAAAAAGACGAGGGACAGGAGAAATCCTTGGGTAACATAAGCTACATTGAATTTAATTGATGAAAGGAGAAAATATTAAAATGCCGTAAATGAAGCAGGCAAAAAGGAATACAAACGTCTCAAAAATGAGATTGACAGGAAGTGCAAAATGGCTAAGCAGGCATGGCTAGACAACAAATGTAAGGATGTAGAGGCTTATCTCACTAGGGGTAAGAGAGATACTGCCTACAGGAAAATTAAAGAAACCTTTGAAGAAAGGAGAACCACTTGCATGAATATCAAGAGCTTTGATGGAAACCCAGTTCTAAGCAAAGAAGGGAAAGCAGAAAGGTGGAAGGAGTATATAGATGGTCTATACAAGGGTGATGTACTTGAGGACAATATTATGGAAATGGAAGAGGATGCAGATGAAGATGAAATGGGAGATATGATACTGCATGAAGAGTTTGACAGAGCACTGAAAGACCTGAGTCAAAACAAGGCCCCCGGAGTAGACAACATTCCATTAGCCTTGGGAGAGCCAGTCCTGACAAAACTCTACCATCTGGTGAGCAAGATGTATGAGACAGGCGACATACCCTCAGACTTCAAGAAGAATATAATAATTCCAATTCCAAAGAAAGCAGGTGTTGACAGATGTGAATATTACCGAACTATCAGTTTAATAAGTCACAGCTGCAAAATACTAACGCAAATTCTTTACAGGCGAATGGAAAAACTGATAGAGGCCGACCTCGGGGAAGATCAGTTTGGATTTCGTAGAAATGTTGGAACACGTGAGGCAATACTGACCCTACAACTTATCTTAGCAGAAAGATTAAGGAAAGGCAAACCTACGTTTCTAGCATTTGTAGACTTAGAGAAAGCTTTTGACAATGTTGACTGGAATACTCTCTTTCAAATTCTGAAGGTGGCAGGTGTAAAATGCAGGGCTGTTCATAATTTGTACAGAAAACAGATGGAAGTTATAAGAGTTGCGGGGCATGAAAGGGAAGCAGTGGTTGGGAAGGGAGTGAGACAGGGTTGTAGCCTCTCCCCAATGTTATTCAAACTGTATATTGAGCAAGCAATAAAGGAAACAAAAGAAAAGTTTGGAGTAGGTATTAAAATCCATGGAGAAGAAATAAAAACTTTGAGCTTTGCTGTTCCTGACAGAATTACAATGTCATCGGCGAAGGACTTGGAAGAGCAGTTGAACAGAATGGACAGTGTCTTGAAAGGAGGCTATAAGATGAACATCAACAAAAGCAAAATGAGGATAATGGAATGTAGTCGAATTATGTTGGGTGATGCTGAGGGAATTAGATTAGGAAATGAGACACTTAAAGTAGTAAATGAGTATTGCTATTTGGGTAGCAAAATAACTGATGATGGTCGAAGTAGAGAGGATATACAATGTAGACTGGCAATGGCAAGGAAAGCATTTCTGAAGAATAAAAATTTGTGAACTTCGAGTGTAGATTTGAATGTCAGGAAGTCGTTTCTGAAAGTATTTGTATGGAGTGTAGCCATGTATGGAAGTGAAACATGGACAATAAGTAGTTTAGACAAGAAGAGAATAGAAGCTTTTGAAATGTGGTGCTACAGAAGAATGCTGAAGATTAGATGGGTAGATCACATAACTAATGAGGAAGTATTGAATAGAATTGGGGAGATGAGGAGTTTGTGGCAGAATTTGACTAGAAGAAGGGATCGGTTGGTAGGACATGTTCTGAGGCATCAAGGGATCACCAATTTAGTATTGGAGGGCAGCGTGGAGGGTAAAAATCGTAGAGGGAGACCAAGAGAGGAATACACTAAGCAGATTCAGAAGGATGTAGACTGCAGTAGGTACTGGGAGATGAAGAAGCATGCGCAGGATAGAGTAGCATGGAGAGCTGCATCAAACCAGTCTCAGGACTGAAGACCACAACAACAACAACAACAACAACAACATGTTGCGATGTCTTTGACATTTTTGTCGATAAGAAACACCACCTCTGTCTTATTTCAACCACCCTATGTGTTGTGAGAGCGGCATAGTTTACACCATGCAATGTCCAACTTTCTGTGAGAGCCAATGGATCGAAACATGTTAATGTCGGCTTAGTATTTGACACAGACCTCTAAGTCATGGTAGAAAAATAGAAAATGTATGGCCGTGTACAAAGCTGTTGTCATACCCTGATTGGATGCCTTATAGCAGAAAACAATGTTTCCAACCACTCATGAAACAACACTAGAACCCTCTTCTTGTGATTGATGGTTGATATGGTCTTCCTCCAGCACAGGCGACAAAACTTTACACAGGTCCATAGAAGCGACTTAGATCACTGGTCGCCTGCCCCAGTGGACTAACACACGTATATTTAATGGAATCATCACATATGGTCGATGTCATCACGCAGGCGATATTTGTTTCCCGATATATCGGAAGAGAGAGAGAGACGTGGTGAAATGTTATTGAATTACCTACCAAGTGACATTTGGGAAGTTGTTACAGTTCATAGTTTTACTTGGTCAGATGTTACAAAAATGAGGGAAAGGGGGAGGGGTAGACTCCATGCTGCCAAGGAAGACTTAGACACCATTACTCTGTCGTATTCAATATAAGTAAATCTTTCCTAACTTCAAAAAGGTCTCTTGCAGACGAAGATGACTATCTTCTTAGACGTCAACAGTAGGCGGGAAATTAAAATCCCATCTCACAAGTAGGGCAAGGAGTTCCAGCGTCAGACCCTACAGCCGTGGCAGCAGGTCGCAATGCGCAATGGTCCTGGGTGGGAAGTGCAACATCAAGTCTGGGCAGCAGCATGGTGCTGGCAATCTTTTGTTTCTGCTGGGGGAGACGGAATGGCCTGTTGTTCGCCAGACAAGGGCAGTTGTACGTGGGTAGTGGATGACTACTAGATACCTGTGAGCTCAAACTGGCTCAGGAAAGTAGCATGGGATATGCACCAAAAGGTCCATAGATGTGGCAGACTCTACTGCTCTTCTGTGCGTCCTCTGAACTAGTCTGCTTCCTGCAGGGCAGGGGAAGTTCTGCTAACTTTGGCTGGTGCACTTGCGAAGCTGGAGTGATGACCCATACAGCGATGGTACGTTGCAGGTTGGTGGCATTGGAGGAGATGTCGGAAACATGCCATATCTTGCCCCCCCCCCCTTCTACAAGAAGGACCAAGGAGTGGTGGAGACAAGAGTGGGAGTCGAGAGCAGAGTCACTGCTGGAAGCATCTCTGCAGAGCCAGGCAGGGGATGCTGGTGAATCGATGTCCATCAGGACAGTTGATGGAGGCATCAACAGGCTGGGTGCAGCAGATGGTGGAAGCAACATATTAGACTGGTGCACAGTGTGCTACTTGAAGTCCCGTGTATCTGGAACACAGACTGACTCCGCCACTTCGCTCTGACACAGGGAACTGAATGGATATGGAGTTGGTTGATATGGTTGCGGCACTGGGGGACGTTGAGGGGTGTGATGAGAAGCATATCTTGGACCAGGAAATGGGAAATTGTGGCAGGCAGCCACCGTGATTGGCCCCAGACGAAATTCATAGCCCAGGCCGTGTCCCCGGGAAAAGAACGATGTTAGCAGGATGAGGATGGAAGGATGGGATGGTCTGTGGGGTGTAGAATTGAGAGAGAGGAACCATGAGACAGACCACAGAGCCGCTCCATCAGAGCGGTGCCCTGTATTGGGATGGCCCAGTACGATGTGAGAAGAAGATTAAGAGGCTCATCAAGGGTGTAGTGGTGGCGGTGTAATTTGGATATTTGAGACAAAGTCTGCACCAAATGTCCGGCCATGCCATTTGAGGCAGGGTGGAAAGGCGCAGTGTGGATTAATACAATGCCACAAGTAGCACAGAAGATGGTAAATTCAGAAGAATTGATCCAGGCCTATTATTGGTGACGATAGATTCAGGGAGGCCCTCAAGAGTGAAAATCTGGGTAAGGGACTGAAAGTTGTGGGAAGACGTGGGCCATGAACGGAAAACTGGACTCGTGTTCCACCACAATAATCCACATAGAGCCAAGGAATGGACCAGCGAAGTTAAGATGGATGCAGGACCAAGGAACAGAGGTGAAAGGCCGTGGGAAGTAATGGTGCAGTGGGGTACATGCTGACTTTACCAAGAGGGGCAGGTGGCGACTAAATCTGACAGCAGAATCCATGCCCCACCAGCAGACATGATGGCGAGCCAGCCTGTTGGTGAGAACAGTCCCCCAGTGTCCTTCGTGGGGCAGCGAGAGTACGCAACTGCGGAAAGCCACCGGAGTGGCCACCCAACTGTAGCTGTCATTGCCCTGGATCATTACGATGCTGTCCCAGGAAGAGAGGTCCTGGTGACATCCCCAGAATACTTGAAGATGCAGATTCGCCAGAGCCTTCAGCTGGATGGCCAGCAGTGCCAAATGTGCTTGAAGACGATGCACAGTACCGGATCATCTGCAATGTGGTGTTGGCTACCCCTGGATGTGGACCCCGTCCAAGTGATGGTGTTGGTGGCAGCAGATTCGAGGTGGCGGCAGACTTCTGGATCAGCATCAAATGCCAGGGCCTGTGCTAGTGCAAGTTGGGAAAGGAGATCAGCATTGGCATGGTGGGTAAAAACTCTCATAGGGATAGGCATAGAGAAACACGACCCAGTGATGAAGGCAATGGGCTGCATTGGTGGGGACAGGTGCCGAATCCTGGAGGAGGGGGCAGCAGGGGCTTGCGTCTGTGTACAGGGTAAATAGATGCCGATAGCCATGCAACTTTTTGAGCCCAAAAATAATGGGCAATGCTTCTTTTTCAATTTGGCAATAGTTATGCTGGGCAGAATTAAGAATTTTAGATACAGAGGCAATCAGCCACTCCACTCCATCTATTGCATGGGAGAGAACAGCTCCCACACCATAATCAGAGGCAATGGTGGTGAGCGTGAATGCCTGTGAGTGATCGTTTGTTAACAAGAGGGTAGGGTTGAGGAGTGCCTGTTTTAATATGCAGGACACCCTGTCACACTCGGGAGACTGATGCCACTGGACATTCTTGTGGAGGAGGCAATGGAGAGGCTCCACAATGGCAGCTGCATCTGGAACAAAATGGCGATAACAGTTTAATTGACCTAAGAAAGATTTGAGTTGTCTTGTTGCGAGGCACAGGGAGCTTCTGGCTGGCCTCAATGAACTGTGGGATTGGGCAGACGCCAGAAGCACTATGTGTGCAAGTGGAATATCTTGGACAAGTGTGACCTGTTTGGATGTGACCATGTTACAACAGAGGCCCACATGATGAGACACTGGAAACAAAAGTCCAGATTGTGAGCGAGGTCTTCAGTGGAAGCACCAGCGAAAAGGATACCATCCAAGTGGTTGGCCATGTGGGGAACAGCCCTCAACAACTGTTCCAAATACTGCTGGGAAATCGCAAGTGCACTGGCGATACTGAAAGGGAGCCGATTGTATTGAAAAAAAAATAGGGTATTTATAACCAAAACGTTCCTGTATGCTGTGTCCAAAGGTAGTTGAAGGTATGTTCATAAAGATCAATTTTCACAAAAATTTATCTGTCACCCAGTTTAGACAAAATATCCTCAACTTACCCTATGGTAAGAGTCCGCCACTGGCTGGGCGTTGACTGTGACACTAAAATCGCTGCAGATGCGTAAGGCACCATTGGGCTTCTTGACAAGTACTATGGCGGTAGCCCAGCGACTGTTGGAGACAGGAGTGAGGACATCTTCGCCCTATAAACGACAGAGTTCCCGTTGGAGGTGGTCTAGGAGCGCAAAGGGAATGGTCTGGGGTTTCTGAACTTTACTGACAGCTGATGCGAGAAGTGTGATGTTGGCCTCAAAGTTCTTGATGCCAGAAGAGGGTGCAGGAAACACTTAGGATTGGCAAAAAATTTTGAGGCATAGGAATTGGCTTCCACCCAACTGACATGAGGAGTGGAATTGTGAATCTGCAGCTCTAGAGTGGAGAAAAGGTCCAAGCCTAGAAAGTTAGAGGCGCCAGGGAAATCAACCAACAGAATGAGTCCCCTCATAGCTGTATCCCCATACTGAATACAGGCAGAGATAGCGCCCTTGATGAGAATGAGGTTACTGCTAAAACTGCATACCTGGTTATGGGAAGGCTGGAGGGGGCAGATTCCAGGGCCTTATATGTCGGCCAGTTGATTATGATGGCAGAGGACCCGGTTTTGATTTGGAGACAAACTGGAATGCCCTCAAGTAGGACAGTGAGAGAAATTGATTTGTAGGAAGAAGGGAGCACCTTGTGCATCAAAAGAACAGATGGCAAAGCATGACAGTCATAGGAGTGGTCAGGGTTGAGAGTGACAGACACCAAATCAACAGACATCGCTGAGGAATGGCAGACTTTGGTCCGGTGGCCGGACTTTCCACATGCTGAACATTTGGCATTACATTGCTGATGATGATGACTAATGAAACATTGGGGAAGGGCACATGGGCGACGCCCACCATGCTGGCCCATTTTATGAGGGGGGGGGGGGGGTTTATAAGGGCTGAAGTCTTGTGAGGTGGCTTAGAGGGAAAGACCAACGCTGGATGCTGCAGGGATGACGAGGAGCACTGACATTCCTCATACGCCAAAATAACAGGAAGGCAAGACTCAAGCGAGGCATCATGAGACTTGAGCAAATTGTGATGGAGAGCCTCATCTGTGGAGTGCTCTAGAACCATGCCCCGCACTAGGGAGGATGTGTACAAATGTTTACACCGGTCATTAGCACACTGGAAACGACAGTACCAAGAGAGTCCATGGAATCATGTAGTCCACTCCCAATAAGATTCATGAGAAAGTTTGTGACAACTAAAGAAAAGGCAGGCCACAGCCACAGGAACGTTGGAATCAAAATAGAGACGCTGGACCTCAGAAGTTCGTAGGAAACAGAGTCCAGATATGTCTCTAGATACAGCTGTTGGATGAGGTAGTATACAAAGGGGCCACCATTGGCCAGAAGATAAGTGGGGGGTGTTACCCATCAACCTGGCGAGCTCTGAAAACTCTGGTGACCAGTGTGCCAGATCCGTGAGCTATGCCAGAAGAGTATCGTTGGCCCACTGCATCTGTTGTAGCAGAAGGATGGTCAGATGAGTAAGGTTCACAGCCTCTCTGGGGGACACCACCTTGACAAAGCACTGTCCATGTGGGTGGAGAGGCTTGTGTATCTGTGTGAAGCTGAGGGCTATGTAAAAGGTAGAGGACCTACTGCCAGAAAGGCCTTAGCTGATGGATCAGACTAAGAGCGTCCCACAACGTCCTGTCTTCCTTATCCACTCCTAGTCCTTACCCAATTCCCTTTCCCAACCAAAGGTGTGATACGATCTCTGCTGAGGGGTGCATCACACATGGGAAGATGTGTCACAAATGGAGCATCAGAATACTGGGTGACCTCCCTGAGTAAGTAGCCTTACACCGTGTGGGGGTTTTCGTGGTGTGGACCATGTACATCCCCTAATCTCGTGGGCCCAAGATGCACACGACAAAAGAAAATAAATTAAAACAAACTGAGAGGCATACTGAGAATTGACACCCAAACATTGGGGTAAGGACTGATGGAATACACTCCCACTACTGAATCAGGGTCTAGACCTGAGCTAGAAGTGGGAATTCCAACCAAGAATTTTGACTAGATCAAGATTAAAGTCTTGTCTGGGTCCCAGAGGAGGAAACTCCTCAGGGAACAGAGACAAAAGGAAGGGAAAGAATGGCTTTCCAAACACAAGTGGAGGGAATTAGAAGGGCTTGAGCCCAAGACCCCCAAGAAAAAACTGTCTCAGTTTGAAGGGGATATGCAGACACCCACAACATCCAAGACAGGTAGCAAGAGGATAAGCGAGGAATCTAAGAGTCCCTCCTCCCTGGATAAGCGAGCTCAGAAAAAGCCAAGGCAAGAAATAGGGAAACAGACCTATAGTACTGCACTCTCGTTTTTTAAGATGGCAGTTATTCAGGAACGCTATCCACTGGTAGACATCACCTCATAACAGGAGGAACTTTTACAGATGGCCCTCTTTGGAAGGATTTGGGGAGGGGGGGATGTTGGTCCAGGACCCAACCTCAGGAGGGTCTATCTAGATCGTAGTGCCCTCGTTTCTGTCTGTGAGGAGGTGTACACGGTGGAATGTTTTATGGACAAGGTGCCCATGATATCCCCGTGGGAGGATGCAAAGCTGCTGGTCAAGATGGCAGTGGAGCTTCTTAAGACTGTAAAGGTATCAAAATGGGTACCAAAGATCCGTAAGGATGTCTCTCCATAGACTCTGTTCGAGAAAATAGGGGTCCAGAACCCAAAAATCTCGAAGGGAGCACTGGAGACTAATCAATCAGAAGGCTGTACCGGAAGGACCAACCCTGGTGGTGGAGGTCGGAAAGAAGTCCCAGAAGGCGATGCAAGAGCAAGACTTGAAATTGCTTTTAGGGTTCTCACAGGTCACCCACCGCCAGGATGATCAAAGACCTCAAAGTCAATGATGGCAGCAAGACGGAGACTGGAGGTGAGCATAGTAAAGGGGCCACTGCTGCCCTGAGCCGCTGCCTGGGGAGACAGAAAGTGGACATGGCCATGATACAAGAACCCTACTTATATAAAGGGGGTATATCAGGCCTCGGTGGTACTGGAGGCAAGTTGATTAATGCTAGAAATCTAAGAAACTCCAGAACATGCATCTATGTAAGAAATGGAATTTCATTTGTGCCAATGATGGATTTCTGCTCCAGGGACCTAGTGACCATCAAGATGCACAAACATGAGGAAGGTATCATGAGGGAACTTGTTTTGGCTTCAGCATACCTTCCTTATGAAGATAGCTCTCCTCCTCCTTTAGAGGTGAGGAGACCGACAGAAGCTTGCCATTGGCAAAGTGACCAACTGTTGGTTGGATGTGACGCCAATGCCCACAACCTAGTATGGAACAGCAAGGACACCAACAGTAGAGGTGAATACTTTCTTGAATTTCTCTTGTTTAACAACTTGGAGGTCCTGAATAGGGGCAATGAACCTATATTCAAGAATAGCAGAAGAGAAGAAGTAATTGACATAACCTTTGGTTCCATGATGATGGGTAGCTATGTCAAACAATGGCATGTGGGGTTAGAGCCATCATCATTGGACCATATGTAAATTAAATTCAGGGTTGAATTGGGAATCAGACAGACCACGACCTGTAGGAATCCCAGGAAAACAGACTGGGAGACATATAGGAGGGACCTTGACTTAAGCTTTTCGAAAATTAAAACATCCATAAGGAATCCAGTAAAGCTTGAGGGAGTAGTGACATCATACCAGGACAGCTGCATACTCACCAAGAAGTGCACAAATAGGAGTGTGCCTTCGTGGAACAATAACTTGGAAATGCAAAGAAAACAGGTAAAAAGACTGTTTAACCATGCAAGATGTAATGGACAATGGGCAAAATATCGAGAGGCCCTTGTCAACTACAACCTTGCAATTGAATAAGGCATTCTGTGAGGAAGTGGAAGGCACGGCTGCTCAAGCCAGACTTCACAAAATCCTCACTAGAGTACCAACTGATCCAGGAGGTATGTTGAGGAAGGAGAATGGGGAATATACAAATACAGCACATAAGATGCTGGAACTGATCCGCAAAACTCACTTTCCTCAATATGCTCTTGCAGGTAACACAGGCCAGAATGTGATCCCAGAGAGACAATGGTTCTCAGGCATTCGAAGAGAGGACTGGGAATTGGCCAAGGAGTGTGTCAACTTCAATAAAATTCAATGGGCGGTGGGAACATTCCAACCATTCAAATCACCAGGCCCAAATGGAATCTTTCCAGCTTTCCTACAACAGACATGATAGAATCTCATAAGAGTCCTATACGGGTTATTCAGGGTTAGCCTAGCAGTAGGAATCATTCCCAGTGCCTGGAGGGCAGTGAAGGTTGTCTTCAATCCAAAGCCAGGGAGAATTGATCATACCAAGACCAAGGATATGAGACCAATCAGTCTGTCCTTCATTCTAAAAACATTGGAAAAGCTGGTTGATGTATATGTTGGAGAGAGGAGGCTAATTAGGGCCCCTCTACAGTCAAACCAACACGCATAGCAACCAGGTAAATCATGTGAGACAGGTCTTCATCAACTCGTTTGGAGGGTGGAGAAAGCACTTCACTTTCAAGAAATAGCCCTCTGCATCTTTCTGGACATCGAGGGGGCCTTCAGTAACAAACCTTTCGATTCCATGGTAAGGGCAGCAGTGGTGCATGACCTAGGGACCACTATATGGTTCAAATGGCTCTGAGGACTATGGGACTTAACATCTATGGTCATGAGTCCCCTAGAACTCAGAACTACTTAAACCTAACTAACCTAAGGACAGCACACAACACTCAGTCATCACGAGACAGGGAAAATCCCTGACCGCGCCGGGAATCGATCCCGGGAACCCAGGCGTGGGAAGCGAGAACGCTACCGCACGACCACGAGCTGCGGACACCACTAAATGTAAGTGGACTAGGGCCATGCTTATTGGAAGGAAGGTAGAGGCTACCGTGATGAATGAAAAGATGGTAATTAACACCACTAGAGGCTGTCCACAAGGAGTAGTTCTGTCCTTTATTGTGGAATCTAGTGGTGAACTAAATTCCAGACAATGCTTTTGCCAAGGATACACAGATGACCTTGTCATAGTCATACGTGGCAAATTTATTGACACAGAAATATGGCACAAGGTGCGCTGGACATTGTGCGAGACTGGTGTATTAAACAGGATCTAAGGGTTTATCCTAAGAAGACTAGTGGTGCCATTCACGAAGTGGTATATCCAACATTCAAGTTGGAATCTAAAGCTTTTCGATGAAACTCTACCTGTGAAGGGGATAGTGAAATATCTAGGGGTAACCTTAGATGAGAAACTAACATGTACCTCTCACATTAAGAGCATCTGCTCCAAGGCGAAAGGTACTCTAGTGAGTACCAGAAGGGCTTGGGGCAAAAACTGGATATACACCACGGTGGTTAGACCTACGTTTTCCTATGGGGCCATAGTGTGGTGGAAGAAGGTAGAACAGCGGGTTGCAGCTAAGGAGCTTGCTAAGGTGCAGGAATTAGCAGCACACCAACCGCTGGGATGGAAGCCATGCTGGACATGCCTCCACTACACCTTTGGGACAAGATGGAGGCAGCAGCTGGTGCATACAGACTTAAAACTGGATCTCATTGGGATATCCAGAATCACCCGCACTAAGATAGTGAGTGAGGCAAATAAAGAAATGTCTGGGGAAATGCTGGCTAACTATACAATAACTCTCAACTGCTTCAACAAGCCTTATGCCCCCTGCAGGTCCAGGGTAAGAATAGGCCCGAGGTATTCCTGCCTGTCGTAAGAGGCGACTAAAAGGAGTCCCTCCCCCTCAAGGGGGTAGTTTGCGCCTGTGTCCAGAGACGGACGCTTCAACGACTTACATTTGTGGTCATTTTGGTTTTTCGCTTATTCTGCTTTCTTCCTTCCTTCCTTCCTTCCTTCCTTCCTTCCTTTGTTTGTTTCCTTTCTTTGTCCTTCTCCCTCTCTCACTGTCTTCCTTACTTTTTACCTTACCTTCTTCTCCTTGCCTTCTTCTCCCTGCTTTCTTCTCCTTGCCTTCTTGTCCACCATATGGTCTCCGCCTCGGCGTTTGAGACAGTTTGTCCTTTCTCTCCCTCTCTCCCTTTTTTTCCTATTCTTCTTTCCTCCCTGTGCGTGCCTGATGGCCGACCCACGCGCTCGCACGCGTAGCTGGTAACGGGATAAAGCGTAATTCCCCACCCTGGGTAGACAAGTAGGGCCCGTGCGTACCCCCTGGTAAAGGCCAGGCCCGGCGAAGGGTGATTGCCCGAGCTGACACCTTCCGACCATGCCGATTGGTCCCTCCGTCCTTTTCTCGTGAGGTGTGACCTGAGGTGTAAACATTCACCTAAGGCGGGAGCACCCTCTGAAAGGGTCCCCACAAGGAAGGAGCGCGCCATCGGAGACGCTGGCAGTCATGAGGGATTCATCCGCAATGGATTACTCTTTTTCTCTCTCGACTTCTGCCCAAAAGCGGAAACTTGACCAGCCACCAGTGACAAAAGTACTACTGCCTGCCCCAAAGTTCTTCATAGTTTCTAGATCTGAGGACGGAACGGATTTTTCATGTCAACCCTTTCATTATTCAGAAGGGCATAGATGCCATAGCCGGACTTGTCAAGTCTTGTACCAGGATGCATAACGGTACCTTGTTGCTGGAAACAGAGCACCTTTCAGGCTCAAAAACTCCTTCGGGCCACACTCCCGTACATGTTCCCTGTCCGGGTGGAGGCTCACCGCACTTTGAAATGGTCGCGTGGTGTGGTATATACTAGATCACTCGACGGATTGACTGACAAGGAGATTCAGTCTTTCCTCGCTGAGCAGGGCGTGACGGCTGTCCATAGGGTCATGAAAAAGGTCGACAATGACCTTGTACCGACCTGGACACTTTTTTTGACCATTGATAGTGTTCAGCTGCCATCACGCATCAAAGCGGGCTATGAGGTTATTTCTGTTCGCCCCTATGTCCCGACACCCATGCGCTGCTACCAGTGTCAGCATTTTAGCCACACCCGCCAGTCTTGTTCTAATGCGGCCAAATGTGTCACTTGTGGCAGGGACGCCCATGAGGGTGACTGTCCACCTCCGTCTCCTCGTTGCGTGAACTGTCAGGGTACCCATGCAGCATCCTCTCGCGACTGTTCTATCTACAAGGATGAACGCTGTATACAGGAAATTCGGGTCAAAGAGAAAGTGTCCACCTCGGCTGCTCGCAAGCTTTTTGCTAGTAGGAAGCCCACGCTGCTCCCAGCGGGGAAATACAGTACTGTCCTCGCCTCTCCTCGGCCTACCAGGGAGGTATCGAAGCAGACATGCGATCTGACCTTTAGAGGTACGGTCGTCCTTTCGGCCAGTGCTAAGATCACTTGGTCAACGTCTTCTCTTCCTGCCGTCACCCCTAAGACACAAGCACCTTCATCAGCTTCTGCCAAGACTAAGACCCAGAAGTCAGATGCACGGGCCTTCAAGAAGGAACCGTCCCGTGAAGACTTCTTACGTACCCCGAACTCCCAGCCATCTACCAGTACTTCGACTAAACGACCTTCCAAGAAGGCTCATAGGAAGAAAATTTCTCCTTCTTCGCCACGACGCGTTTCTTCTCCTGCGCCACCCAGCGGTTGCCGCCCCAGGCCGTCATCCGTTTCGCCTTGCCGCACCGCTGATAGCCGAACATCTGCCCCTTCACCGGCGGAGGAAGCTCCCCCTCCCGACCATCTTAACATGGTAGCCGACGAACCTATTGAAAAAATGGACGATGACTCTCCGCCTATTGATAGCGGCAGCAGTGCTCGCTCGAAGCCAGGCCCTCAGCGGCTTCCGAGGTGACCCCTTCTTGCTTCTCCTTTTTCTTTTTCTTCTCATGATGGCACTTCTTCATTGGAATATTCGCGGCATTCGCTCCAACTGAGAGAACTTAAAGTTGCTGCTACGCTTGCACTGTCTGCTCGTCGTAGCTCTCCAGGAAACGAAGCTACGCCCATGCGATCGTCTTGACTTGGCACACTATACCTTTGTGCGTTTTGACCTATCCCCTGTGGCAGGTATTACGGCTCATGGAGGGGTTCTGTTGCTTGTCCGGGATGATATCTACTACGATCCCATCACATTGCACACTGATCTGCAGGCAGTTGCCGTCCGAATTACTCTCCCCACTTTCACATTTTCCATTTGTACTGTTTAAACTCCATCGTTGTCTGCCGTTACTAGGGCAGACATGATGCAAATTATTGCTCAGCTACCTGCACCATTTTTGTTGACTGGAGACTTCAATGCCCACCATGGCAGACCTTTTCAACCACCCCAGTCTTGTCTGCCTCAGTACTTGCGCCCCTACTTTTCTTTCGGACACAACTCACACCTATTCCCATTTAGACCTCTCTATATGTACTACCCAACTTGCACGCCGGTTTGAGTGGTACGCTCTTTCTGATACGTATTTGAGCGACCACTGCCCTTGTGTTATCCATCTCCTGCATCATACCCCATCTCCATGCTAAACTAGTTGGAACATCTCCAAAGCAGACTGGGGGCTCTTCTCTTCCAGGGCGACCTTTCAGGATCAAAAATTCGCAAGCAGTGATAGACAGGTCGCACACCTCACGGAAGTCATTCTCACTGCTGCTGAATATTCCATCCTTCATACTGCTTCTCCACGTCGCGTACCGGTCCCCTGGTGGAACGCAGCATGTAGAGACGCTATACGTGCTCGTCGACGTGCTTTACACACCTTTAAACGCCACCCTACGATGGCGAATTGTATTAATTATAAACGATTACGTGCGCAGTGTCGTCGTGTTATTAAAGAAAGCAAGAAAGCCCGCTGGGCTGCTTTTACAAGCTCCTTCATCAGTTTTACTCCTTCTTCTGTTGTCTGGGGTAGCCTGCGCTGGCTATCTGACACTAAGGTCCACTCCCCGGTGTCTGGCTTGACGGTCGCGAATGACGTCCTTGGGGCCCCTGGGGAAGTCTCCAATGCCTTCGGCCGATTTTTCGCAACTGTTTCGAGCTCCGCTCATTACCACCCTGCCTTCCTCCCCCAACAACAGGCAGAGGGGGCAAGACCACCTAACTTCCGCTCCTCGAATCATGAAAGTTATAATACCTCATTCACCATGTGGGAACTCGAAAGTGCACTTGCTCGGTCACGGTCCTCGGCTCCGGGGCCTGATTCCATTCATATTCAGATGCTGAAGAACCTTTCTCCTGTGGGTAAAGGTTTTCTTCTTCGTACTTATAATCGCATCTGGATTGAGGGTCATGTTCCCACATGCTGGCGCGAGTCTATTGTTGTCCCGATTCCTAAGCCGGGGAAGGACAAGCACTTGCCTTCCAGTTATCAACCCATTTCCCTTACTAGCTGTGTCTGTAAGGTGATGGAATGAATGGTTAACTCTCGTTTGGTTTGGCTGCTCGAATCTCGATGCCTACTTATCAATGTACAATGTGGATTTCGTAGGCGCCGCTCTGCTGTTGACCATCTGGTTACCGTGTCGACCTTCATTACGAATAACTTCTTGCGGAAGCGCCAGACATTGGCTGTGTTCTTTGATTTGGAGAAGGCTTAAGACACTTGTATGAGGGCGGGCATTCTACGGACCATGCATACATGGGGCCTTCGCGGTCGCCTCCCTCTTTTTATTTGTGCAATTTTAATGGATCGAAAGTTCAGGATATGTATGGGTTCTGTCCTGTCCGATGCCTTTCACCAGGATAATGGGGTGCCAGAGGGCTCAGTTTTGAGCGTCGCTCTCTTCGCCGTAGCGATCAATCCAATAATGGATTGCCTCGCAGCTGATGTATCAGGCTCCCTTTTTGTGGACGATTTTACCATCTATTGCAGCGCGTAGCGTACATGTTTCCTGGAGCGCTGTCTTCAGCGTTGTCTTGACCGTCTTTACTCCTGGAGTGTCACCAATGGCTTCCGTTTTTCTGCCAAAAAGATGGTCTGTATTAACTTCTGGCGCTACAAAGAGTTTCTCCCACCGTCCTTACATCTCGGTCCCGTTGCTCTCCCACTCGTGGAGACAACAAAATTTTTAGGTCTTACATTTGACAGGAAACTTAGCTGGTCTCCACATGACATATTTGGCTCCCTGTTGTACCCGTTCCCTGAATGTCCTCCGTGTTCTCAGCTGTACATCGTGGGGAGCGGATGGAACTGTCCTACTTCACCTATATCGGTCGATCGTCCGCTCAAAGCTGGATTATGGGAGCTTTGTATGCTCCTCAGCTCAGCCGTCCGTCTTACGCCGCCTCAACTCTGTACAACATCGGGGTTTACGTCTTGCGATCAGAGCGTTCTATACTAATCCCGTCGAGAGTCTTCATGCTGAAGCCAGTGAATTGCCACTGATCTACCGGCACGATATACTGCTTTGTCGGTATGCCTGTCGCCTATTATCAATCCCCGACCACCTGTCTTATCGTCCCTTTTTTGACGACTCTCTCGACCGTCAATACGGGTTGTATGTATCTGCCCTGCTACCTCTTGGAGTTCGCTTTCTTTGCCTCCTTCAGCAGCTTGATTTTCCACTCCCTGCAACCTTTAGAGTGGGCGAGAGCGAAACGCCACCTTGGCTCCAGGCTCAGGTTCGCGTTCACCTTGACCTCAGCTCGCTCCCAAAGGAGGTTACCCCAGCTTCGGCACGCTGTTCGAGGTTTCTCGAACTTCGTTCATAGTTGATTAATACGATCTTCATTTATACAGATGGCTCCAAGACCAATGACGGTGTTGGGTGTTCCTTTATTGTCGGGGCATACAATTTCAAATACTGGCTCCATGGCCATTGTTTGGTCTTCACAGCTGAGCTATTTGCCCTCTATCAGGCTGTTCTTTACATCCGCTGCCACCGACATTCTGCCCATGTCATCTGCTCTGATTCCCTGAGCGCCATGCAGAGCCTCAGTGATCCGTATCCGGTTCACCCTTTCGTGCACCGGATCCAACGCTCCCTTCAGCAGCTGGCGGACGACGGTTCTCCAGTTACCTTTATGTGGGTTCCTGGCCATGTCGGTATCCCTGGGAACGAAGCTGCAGATGCCAAAGCTGCCGTCTTCCAGCCTTGGACAGCTTCTTGTTGTGTGCCTTCATCTGATTTTAGCACGATCATTTGTCAGCGCATTTTATCGCTGTGGCATGCCGATTGGTCTACACTTACTGAAAACAAGCTTCGGGGCCTTAAAACCTCTCCCCACGGCTTGGGCGACCTCTTCACGCCCTTCTCGGCGGGAGGAGGTCGTTTTGGCCCGGTTACGGAGTGGACACTGCCAGTTCAGCCACCGCCATCTCCTGATGACTGCGCCGGCACTGGCGCCATTCTGCCCATGTGGGCAATTGCCGACGGTACGCCACATTTTAACGTCCTGTCCGAATTTTAATACACTGTGCATTGATCTTGGCCTGCCATGTACTCTGGATGAAATTTTAGCGGATGACCCAGGAGCATCTACTCGTGTTCTTCGTTTTATCCACTTGACGAACCTGTCTAAGGACATTTGATTATGCTGTTTTCTTTTAATCCCTTGCCTGTTAATGTGCCTTTTATAGTGTTGTCCTTTTTAGTTGCTGTTTTAACATTGTGCCTCGCAGTTCATTCATAATTTAGTCTGGGCGCTAATGACCACTGTAGTTGAGCGCCCTACACCCACAAAAAAACAAGCCTTACAATATAATAATTGGAAGCAGGGAGCGGTGCGAAAAAACAGTTAGACACCAAACAGGGGACATTGTTTGGTTCACCAATGGGTCGAGATCAGAACAAGACACTGGGACCAGGGAGTATGGGGTTCAGCTAGAGTGGAGGGCATTGTCTCCCTAAGAAAACTGGCCTCGGTATTCCAAGCTGAACTTTCTGAAATGAGGGCATGTATGGAGGAGAATATGCGTAGGTGCTACAAGGACAATAGCATCTACATCTATTCAGGCAGCCCTGAATTCATTGGCAGCTCCTGCAATGAGATTTAGGATTGTTGCAGAATTCTACAGGGCTTTGGTGGAGCTAGGGGGAAGCAATAGGGTAAACATAGTGTGAATCCCTGGTCACTCAGGAATCTGTGGCAATGAGCAAGCCAACAGATTGTCTAGGATGGGGGCAACGACTCCATTCATTGGACTAGAACCTGTCCTAACAATCACCAAGGCTATGATCAGACTAGAACTACGGAACTGGCTTAGGAAACAGCATGTAGGATACTGGACCAAGGTCTATAAACAAAAACTATGGGTATAACAGAAGAAGACCCTAAATGTAGGATCTGTGATGATGGTGAAGAAACTGCATCACACCTAATCTTCGAATGCATGGCATTGGAGACAAGAGATACAGAATTTTCGGGACAGCTTGACCTGAATAAATTGCTTCTAACAAAAAAACTGGTAAAGGGACTCCCTGTACTATTTAAGAGCATTGGTTGGCTTTACTAGATATACAGGGAGGGATACCGCACAATAAACTCGGTTTCGGTGCGGCCAGTGGTGGGTTAGACCAAAGCTGCAGTGCTACATTGCGAGTTGGTGGCGTTGCAGGAGACCCTGGAAACATGCCATATCTTCCCCCTTCCCTGAAAAAGGTCAAGGAGATGCTGGTACAGGAATGGGAGTCGAGGGGAAGGTCGCTGCTGGAAGCATCTTCACAGAACCAGGCAGGGATGCTGATGAGTTGAAATCCATTGGGACAGCTGGTGGAAGCGTCAACAGGCTGTTCTCAGTGGATGTTGGAAGCAATACGTTGGCTGGGTGCACAGTGAGCCACTTTTAGTCCTATGTATCTGGAAAACAGAGCAGAAGCAGAGTGCCAGAGTCTGTCGGACACAGGGAACCATGATGGGCACAAAGTTTTTTTTTTTTTTTTTTTTTTTTTTTGTGGCATTGGGAACCATCAAGGAGTGTAATGAGAAGTACAGCTCAGCACAGGAGATGGGAAACGGTGGCTGGCAACCTATGGGGTTGGCCCCAAACTAAATTCGTATCCCATACTGGGTCCCTGGGAAAAGAATAATGTCTGCGGGAAGAGGGTGGAGTGTTGGGACAGTCTGTAGGGTGGAGAATTGACAGGAGTCGAGAGGCCAACCATGGAGAGGTGCCCTGTGCCGGAGAAGTGCCCTCCATCAGAGTGGCCCAGTATGACGTGAGAAAAAGATGAAGAGCCTCATCAAGTAACTGGTGCTGGCGCAGTTAGGATATTTGAGACTTAAAAACCTGCACGAAAAACCTGGAATTGCCATTGGAGTCAGGGTGTATTAATGCAATTCAGCGAGTAGCTGGCAGAGATGAAACTGCCTGTTGCTCACTGGGTAAGGGCAGTTATACCCACATGACGGATGACTACTAATTAGCTATTGGTCTAGCGATATGGGCTCGAATTGGCTGAGGAAAACAGCCTGGTAGATGCTCCACATGTCTGTAGATGTGGCGGCCTCAATTGCTTTTGTGCACCCCCGGAACTAGCCTGCTTCCTGCAGGCCAGACGAAGTTCACCTGACTTTGTTTGGTGCACTTGCGAAGCTGGAGCAATTACCCGGTTAGCAGTGCTATTTTGCATTGCAGGAGATCCCAGAAACACGCCAGCCAGATTGGTGCCACAATCGTAATAGAATAGGGGAAGCTGGGGGAATTACACGCATGTGGGTAATCCCGCGCAGGCTGATTTACGCAATTCGAATGGCGAAAGCTGTTCCCAGTTGGTGCTACACCCTGCCGGCGGGAGTAACAATTACTATGCGGCTTACGCCAGCCATTTTCCAGTGGCATTGTTGGAGCAGTGAAGTATTGTTTATTTTCGGCGTGTCTCATGTAATTTTGGTCAGCTGTATTTTGCAAGGTAAGTGCTTCTATAAGTTGCTTTAATGTAATTCTTGCATATCAACTACTAACCCTAGATGAAACCTTTAATTTAATTGTAGATTTGCGAGTTATGCTTAGGTTAGTCATCCAACTTACAGTGGGGTAATGCCATGCAGCTGTTGAAGTGTGTGGTATTCCCCCTTGCAGGTTATATTTTCAATACTAACAAGGTTTTTTTTAAAATTTCAGATGGGTAGATAATATAAAAGATAAACCCAGAAAGCAAAATGGACGCAAGAGGAACATTACAAGGGTCTTAAAGCCATCAAATCTGGAAGAAAAATAAGAGAAGTATCAAGAGATCCCCGGATTCATGAAGCTACTCTGCGAACGAGAATGAACATTAAAAATACCTAAACTTGGAAGAAACCCAACGTTCTCGACAGTACAGGAAAATGAGATTAGGGATCATGTTATTGCAATGGCCAAGCTGTTCTATGGCATTACATGCATCGAGCTGCGAAAGATTGCATTTGAGTATCAGAGGCTAACAATATTGCAAACAATTTTTATAAGTCATCTAGGTTATCTGGAAAGGATTGGCTAGCTCTATTTCTAAAAAGAAACCCAGGTATTTGCATGACAAAACCTGAAGCAACTAGCATTAACAAAATATGGGCATTTAATGAAGAAGAAGTTAATGCATATTTTAAAAACTTAGAACATGTCTTTGAAAAATATAAATTTAAAGAGGGGCGAGTGTTCAACGTCGATGAAACGGGCATAAATACTGTACAAAAGCCCGAGAGAATTTTGTCTCCTAAAGGTGTTAAACAAATAGGTGAGGCCATGTCTTGGGAAAGGGGGAAAATCGTGACTGTGATACGTTGTTTCAGTGCTGCTGGTATCTACATCCCCCCTATGTTTATCTGCCCCAGGAAGAGGATGTCAAATCTCTTAAGTAAAGGTGGACCAGTTGGAGCAATATATAGTTGTTCTGTCAATGGCTGGTCCAATGAGTCATTATTTTTCGAATGGATCCAACATTTTCAGAACAATGTAAAATCAACTATTGATGACCCTGTGCTGCTGATTTTAGATAATCACAGCAGCCTCATTTCACTTGATATTTTTGAATTTCGTAAAAAAACATTCTATTGTCACGGTAACCATACCTCCACACACTTCTCACAAGCTTCAACCATTAGATGTTACATTCTTTTCTTCTTTGAAATCGGCCTTCAATCGTGAATGTGACATGTATGTGAAGTCACAGGTGTATCAAAAAATTAAACCATATGAGTTAGCAGAACTTTTTAATAAGGCATATATTAAGGTCACTACCATAGACAAAGGGCAGTCAGGGTTTAAGGCATGTGGGATTTGCCCTTTCAATCCAAACAAATTTCAGCATGACAACTTACAACAATATGAGATCTTCAGAGATGTTGTCCTTGAAGATGAAGAGGTTCCGAATGCAACAAATGGAAATGAAGTGGTTGCATCTACAAACAAGCCACATATCCCCAAAAGGAGTCAAGAACAGATTCCTGGATCTTCAGCAGATGATGTTCCACTTCTAGTAGGCCTAGAAGAGGTCACAGCAACATCAACTAAAAGTGCGTGTGTCAAGCACGTTAAAGTATTTGACATATCTCCTTTTCCAAAACAGAAACAGGTTCTTCCTAAGACGAAACAAGCCAAGGGAAAGTCTAAGAGAAAGTCAGTGATCCTTACAGAAACTCCAGAGAATAATAAACTGCTAACGGAGGTATCAATAAAGAAACAAAAAGAAGCCATGAAAAAGAAAGCTGAAGGAAACAAGAAAAGAAATCTTAAGCATAAAGCAGATAAGTGCAGAAATCTGCAACTTAAAAAAGTCTCGAAGAAGAAACAGACATTATATAAGAAAAAAAAACCAACAAGAAAGTGAAGTAGCAGCGAGGATGACCTAAATCTGGACTTGCAGAACATTTGTGATGACGATGAAATGGATGATATTGATCCATTGACGATTTGAGAAGATGTCTGTTTAGTTTGTGGAGAGCTTGGGAAAGATGGAGAACTATGGTACCGATAACCGATGTATTTCTTGTAGCAGATGGATTCATGAAGAATGTAGTGGCTGGAATACTCCAAAAGGTTATAAGTGCGATCTTTTCTATATGAGAAAATGAGCTCTTTTCACATCATTAAAAATGTCAAAAGTGAAAATTATAAGAGATGTTTGTAGAATTACATTATTTCGTTCTTAAATATACTGTTTACTATTTGTAGTAATTAAAAACCAAATAAAAATAGCAAGTATTGTACATTTTTATGGTTTGTTTGCTTTACGTGTTATTACCCAGTACTTTGCCTATCATTACCCTCAGGGGTGGGGAATACCACGCATTTGCACTTTTTTTATTCTAATGTTCAAGATTAAGGTACTGTTTATAACTGTTTACAGACGATTGGAATATGTGAAGAAATGTCCATTGTATGGTATGTACTGATTTTCGTAGGTTTTAGTGACGTAACGAATGGTTCACATCGATTTTTCCTTAGGTGCATGTATTTCCCCCACTCTCCCCTATCTAATTTTAATTAAACAGATAAACACGTGGCTGGTTTCCTAGGACGACTGTATCTGGTGTGCGGGTGTGTGGCAGAGTTAGCTGTTGGCTGAAATGAATGGACATTCCTGGCTTAAGGCACCAACCGCCGCTGAGCCTGTCAAACTGTGTTAAGTTGACGTAACCGTGCCACTCTCTGTGCTGGTGAATAGGGAACTAATGCTCAGTATGTGTTGGGCATCGTTTGTGTTCGCGTGTGTGGCGAGTATTCTCCAATTTTGATGTGGAAATTGAAATGATTCAATATGGCGAGTGTTCGGGCTGGACAGTTAATCCGCAACCATGTAAATTAACCAGTTGACTGTTTGTACTGCCATTCTGCACATTTTCTGTCTTTATTTGGTTGAGACAACACAGATTTGATGTATTATTTGCATCGAGATGATGGAAAAACATGTGGAATAGACATTTTCTGGTTCTCTAGACATGAGAAACACATACGATTATGAGTATTAAAGGTTCAGTTGACTTTGTAAAGAACAAGGCTGAGCTGTAATCTGTTGGTTGGTTGTTTGGCTGGCTGGTTGATTTTGGGGAGGGGACCAAACAGCGAGATCATCGGTCCCATCGGATTAGGGAATGATGGGCAAGGAAGTCGGCTGTGCCCTTTCAAAGGAATCATCCCGGCATTTGCCTGAAGCGATTTACGGAAATCACGAGAACCTAAATCAGGCTGGCCAGACTTTGTGTTGAACCATCTTCCTCCCGAATGTGAGTGCAGTGTGCTAATCGCTGCGCCACCGCGCTTGATTGGAATCTGTTATATCACTGATGCCGTTTATTTGTTAAAAATACAGTGGACCTGCCAGTTTCCTCTGTTTTCAAGATTTCACATAAAAACCTTCGCAGACAAGAAAAGTTTCCCGTTACTTAATGGTTTCAGCATGTCCCACATAATGACCTTGCTTAAGTTTCCACTTGCTAGAGATACAATTTCCACTCTATTTTTGGAATTATACTCTGCAAGCGATCGGTAGCCTACTGCTATGTGGTTGATATCGAGAACAGTCACATAAATGGTATGATATTCTTGCAAAACTTGTGAAAATACATGAAATTTTCGAAATTTTCGTATGCTAATCGGTGATTTCAGCGTAACGGTGTCACTGATACCTCGTTTTTTGCGTGTAAAATCGGATGTTGCAGCTGATACCAGTTTCGAGATTGGTGAATTAATTCGCAGTTGACGAAGTGTATTTCATCGACAGAGCTCAGAAAGGAAATGTTCTTGTAATCCCATGGTATGAAGATGGTCACAACTCGTTGCAGAAACCACGGCACCAAACAGTACCGTTAGCGGACGCCTGTGTGCCGGCGGATCCAGGCCAGCCTTTGCACACCAGTTCGGAGAGTGGTTGCTGTCCGCGGAAGGCGCTCTCATCGCACATCAGGCCTCGTGAACCACTGGGCATCATGGATGACCGACTGACCTCGCGGGAGATATCTAGTGCTTCGGCTGTATACGGTGTATTTGCTTATGTCTTTTGGGATCTGTGTGTCTTTGCGGTATATGTGTGAGTGACTGGTGGTTATACGAATTGTGTTTACTACAACAATATGGTATGGTGGTACAATTGTTTGTGGTTATGTAGCCTGGATGGAGATAGTTTTTCCGCCAAAAAATTCAAGCTTTCCTCGACAGTAGCAGAGCAGTGTAATTGATGAAGTGTCTTTGGCGATAGTTTCCATATTTCATGATCTGTAGACTACTTTTGCATGGTTTAACTGTCAGTGCAATATGACAGCTGTATGTTTTTCGATTCATACAAAATAGTCTTCCGCTGAAATTCTCGTATTTTGTCCATCTGTAGAAAGTGGCGGACAGTGCTTCCACACCAGCAGCAGCAATTTGACGGGTAAATTCAGCAAGAACGGATCAGAATGCTCCATTAGCAGGAAGTTCCATGACGTCAGAAAGTCTCAAGACATCCTTGGTGGGGGGGGGGGGGGGGGCAATGGGAGTACCTACGGACAGGTACTAACAAGACGGGCAGAACAAGGAATCCAGGGAAAGCTCTGTCCCTTCAGAGAGTCATGTGATGTCTTCTTTGTTCGAGTGTTCAGAGACAAAGTCCAGGCAGACCAGCGTCCTCTGGTTCGGACAGGTTGGATGCTGTCTCCCACCCGCCATTGTGCCTTTAAATCATCTTCATAGCAGCAGCTGTAGGACATCGAAAATTCACTGAAAATTCCAATCATTTTTCTTATCTGTGGGAAAGTGCTTCGAATTCTAGGAGACTCTTCAAGACATCCGATCTGTTGTGTGTCTTTGTTTTCTTTGATTTTTTCGTTTTTGTTTTTTTATGATCAGTTGTGGACTTAGAAAAATTACGTATTTAAAAGTTCATATTGCGGATTTTCCTGTATGTGTTTACACACAAGTGTGCTTTGAAAAGTAGAGAAAACAAAAATAAGAGCCTTAAAATGAACTAAGCTCACTCAGCTTTTCATAAAAGTGATGAATGTTACAGCAGCTGTAGGACTCAGAAATTTTTCTCTCTCTGTCAGTGCCTTCAAACAAGTAACTAAAACTCGAAAAGTGGTGGGTGTCCTATTTGGAGTTACAGGGATATTTCATTACTTCGAGTTTTTGATGGTGGGGCGCTCAATATAGTGTTTGAGTCTCCATGCGACTAATTTCGATTTGTACTGTGAATATGTTAACACCAGTTGTGTGACATCGTCCACTACTCTGGAACACTCATCTTCAATAACTTGCCAGGAAATATAAAAAAATTAGTTACAAGTAAAGATCAGTTTAAAAGAAGCCTGAAAAACTTACTAGTGACCAACTCCTCCTACTCCATTGACGAATTTTTTAATAGAAACAAATGATGTATTGTATATACTCATACTATTAGTGTTGTTATTTCAGCTTTAAAAAAAAGTGACATGTTCCACATCCACGAGGATCTCCTCAGTACGGATCTATGGAACGAAAAACTAATCTAATCTAATCAGGGGGAAGTGGAAGGAATTTCCGAGAGGCGTGTTGTGGGAAGGGATCCACGTATCGGCCAGGGAAAACCGAAAACATCATCTGGGGTGGGAGGTATGGGGGAATTAATTAAACAATTAATTTGCATAAATAATTTGATATCAAAAGTGGCTTCATACCGGTTTTACCCTACGTTTGGCATTAACAGCCTTTGTGATTCCGATGAACACAGCATCGAACATGAAACACTAAATAAAATTAAAAATCTACAAGTGAACACAATAAGAATTAAAAGGTTGCTGTTTATGGAGAAGAAACAAAGAATGGAAAACGTAATTTGTGAAAAGTATGATTAATGAAACTGGGTAACGGTTCAATGAGAAGGCTGTGAAAGTGATGGAACTAAGTGCATATGTTGAAAGCCTTAAAACATGTTATAGTGATTCTAAAGAACTGTACTTGATGTTAGGACTTAAAAATGTTGATGCTGTTATCCAAAACTTATGTTCTTTTACATATGCTGCTCGTGATAAATCAGAAGATTCGTCCTCCGATACTTCTTTTAAGTTAAAGGCCGACATCGGCTATGAAGCACCAAGGGCGTACGTCTGACCTTCGTATCTGCACAGCGAGTGTACTAATGTGTCCAAACTTAGCATACAACTTAGTGCGCAAATGGACGAAACATCTGAACTGTCTTCTAAAGCCCAGGGTGTCAAACAGACAGTCTAAATAGATATGAACCTGGCCCTGTAAGGCAGGTAACTTCAGGTGCGGATCGTAACAAAAATCATTAGAAATGCTGCTGTCACTTAACTAGAATGCATGAATTAATAAAAGCGGAAATTTGGGATCTATTCAAGAAAAACGAAACAGCTATTCCCTTTTTTATTGTATATATAATCTATCAACTGTTGCTTTCAGGGGTCAAGCGATATCAACAATCGTGTTCAGTTACTTTTGACAGTCAATAACAAAATATTTAATTCTTGGACATATTGAAATGATGATTGTAAAATCGTTATCTCTACATATGAAAGCCGGCCGCTGTGGCCGAGCGGTTCTAGGCGCTTCAGTCCGGAGGCGCACTGCTGCTGCGGTCGCAGGTTCGAATCCTGCCTTGGGCATGGATGTGTGTGATGTCCTTAGGTTAGTTCTAAGTCTGGGGGACTCATGACCTCAGATGTTAAGTCCCATAGTGCTTAGAGCCATTTTTTCCTGCATATGAAAAATTTTTCACAGGAAAGAATGATTATTAAAATTTCTCATCGGCTCATTTAAATCTACATTGTCGTAGCTGGTCAATGCACTGAGTTGGTGGAGAATAAATTTACTTTTTGAACTAATGAAAAAACTTCCACGTACTCAATGTGAGGGTAGGTTGGTGTCCTAGCTTTGATATTCAATGGTCAAGGTGTATGCAAGTTGAAGTGAGCAAACTCTAGACTCAACATTTACTGTGGCCTAATGCGATATGGTACTTTACCAAGCGACATCTGCAACGGCGTTGTCTCCGTGCTGGATCTGAAACGCTAGTTCCTTACTCTGGCCTTGACTGAATTCACTCAGTCCCAACTTTCCTGAGTTCCGTAGAACGTTAACCATTCCCTAGTCGAAATAATGGCTATTGCACACTCGCTATGCGTTGGAGCGATGTGCTCAATTTCTTTATCCGCAAAAATTCCCGCAGGAATAAATAATTAACTACCGCTTTCTTATCTGTCAACACGATGCGTGAAGTGTATCGTCCTCACTTTGCAGAAAGCAAAGCTCTTCCACAGACCTGTGCAGACCACTGCGAGATGAGAGAGAGAGAGAGAGACTTAATTTTAGCTCTCAAAATGCTTTTATATAATGGGGATCTCCCCAACGCGTCGCGTCTACTTCGGCAAATATGGCTTCAGCCATTCACCGTCCCTCTAGAGGTGAATACATTTTGTTATTTTTCTTGCTGGGTCGCAGCCTAGACCTGTTAATAACGCGCAGGCTCTTACCCTCGGTCCCAGCCCTATTTATGTTAAAAGGAATAATGTATTGTTCTGGCCTCATCCCTTTCGGTGCTCATGGTCGCCGTTCTCTTGCTGAATGGGAGTTTTATGATATCATTAACCACCTGCTCTGTTCGTCTCCAAATTGCATTTCACTTTAACTTGTTTATTCATGCTAGCCCGTATATTGGTGGATATTGTTTTGTTAGTTTTCGGTACATGAGATTAACTGCAATTGCCTTTTGTTGATATAATATAATTATTATTTTCTGAGGATCTCATACTGTATCGTCGTGTCATTGTGGATCAAGCTCATGTAAGGTCCATAAAATCCGTACGCCTTACACATGCTGTCCCTTCCACTTTAATTTTGTGCTGTTGCGATTAGTGGTTGAGGCACTGATCATTGCAGCACAAAATTATAAATTCAAATAATTTAATCATTGTCCAGCTAATTTTCTATCTTATGCTAGATGATGTCGTTTTAACATTTATTTTCATTTGAAATGTATTCTTTTACACATCATTTTCTGTTTAGATGATTATTATGTGGCTTTGCAGTCCTTTATACACTCCTGGAAATTGAAATAAGAAGACCGTGAATTCATTGTCCCAGGAAGGGGAAACTTTATTGACACATTCCTGGGGTCAGATACATCACATGATCACACTGACAGAACCACAGGCACATAGACACAGGCAACAGAGCATGCACAATGTCGGCACTAGTACAGTGTATATCCACCTTTCGCAGCAATGCAGGCTGCTATTCTCCCATGGAGACGATCGTAGAGATGCTGGATGTAGTCCTGTGGAACGGCTTGCCATGCCATTTCCACCTGGCGCCTCAGTTGGACCAGCGTTCGTGCTGGACGTGCAGACCGCGTGAGACGACGCTTCATCCAGTCCCAAACATGCTCAATGGGGGACAGATCCGGAGATCTTGCTGGCCAGGGTAGTTGACTTACACCTTCTAGAGCACGTTGGGTGGCACGGGATACATGCGGACGTGCATTGTCCTGTTGGAACAGCAAGTTCCCTTGCCGGTCTAGGAATGGTATAACGATGGGTTCGATGACGGTTTGGATGTACCGTGCACTATTCAGTGTCCCCTCGACGATCACCAGTGGTGTACGGCCAGTGTAGGAGATCGCTCCCCACACCATGATGCCGGGTGTTGGCCCTGTGTGCCTCGGTCGTATGCAGTCCTGATTGTGGCGCTCACCTGCACGGCGCCAAACACGCATACGACCATCATTGGCACCAAGGCAGAAGCGACTCTCATCGCTGAAGACGACACGTCTCCATTCGTCCCTCCATTCACGCCTGTCGCGACACCACTGGAGGCGGGCTGCACGATGTTGGGGCGTGAGCGGAAGACGGCCTAACGGTGTGCGCGACCGTAGCCCAGCTTCATGGAGACGGTTGCGAATGGTCCTCGCCGGTACCCCAAGAGCAACAGTGTCCCTAATTTGCTGGGAAGTGGCAGTGCGGTCCCCTACGGCACTGCGTAGGATCCTACGGTCTTGGCGTGCATCCGTGCGTCGCTGCGGTCCGGTCCCAGGTCGACGGGCACGTGCACCTTCCGCCGACCACTGGCGACAACATCGATGTACTGTGGAGACCTCACGCCCCACGTGTTGAGCAATTCGGCGGTACGTCCACCCGGCCTCCCGCATGCCCACTATACGCCCTCGCTCAAAGTCCGTCAACTGCACATACGGTTCACGTCCACGCTGTCGCGGCATGCTACCAGTGTTAAAGACTGCGATGGAGCTCCGTATGCCACGGCAAACTGGCTGACACTGACGGCGGCGGTGCACAAATGCTGCGCAGCTAGCGCCATTCGACGGCCAACACCGCGGTTCCTGGTGTGTCCGCTGTGCCGTGCGTGTGATCATTGCTTGTACAGCCCTCTCGCAGTGTCCGGAGCAAGTATGGTGGGTCTGACACACCGGTGTCAATGTGTTCTTTTTTCCATTTCCAGGAGTGTATATTTAAAATAGTTAATATTTTTGCATATTTCCATACACATTAACACAAACTTAATATTCATTGATATTATTTATCATTACAAACATGCTTCCAAAATATCTACAGTACACGAATTTTTATTAACATATATTTAGATTGAATGGACATTTGCAAATTACACATGAAATACAAAATATAAAACATGGTACATTTATGAATAGACTTTAACAATTTACAAATCGAATTACAAAATGCAAATGAAACACACAAAGTACAAAATTCTTAGTGGTACACATGCGACTGCATCTCAACTCCTTGCTGAAGTGATTATCTTTTGCACTCTTTAAAATATTACTATGCATTAGTCACACGCCTAACTTTCTTTCTTAACACACTTTACACTTTAAAATTTGGGTTGGTTTTGCTTCCCGATGCTGCTGTCGATCAGTGGTGGTTGATGCTCCTAGTCAATTGTAGACTCTGCGCGATGTTGTTGATGATTATCGACATTTACAGTTCTGAGTGTTCGAGCACAAATGCCATTACATGGTTGCTTCCATGTTGCATTGTTTTGACAACAAATTGCTCGTCCAGGGCAATGCCATGATGTGACAACATAGATTGTGTAGTCCTTTATTGGTGTAGTTGCCATCGAGGTTGATGCGTGTAGGCCCTCAATGGTTGCTGCACTTTGATTTCCCCATTGTGCGTATTCTGTTTGATGGTTTGACCGCCTTTGGCTGGTTTTATAGAACGAAATAACTGCCATGATTTTGTTGAATATTGTTTTCTGTTGATTCTGCCAAATGTTATACTGGTTTAAGGTACAGGATTTAGAAAGCAACCTTTCTGTCTTCAGCCCTCATCTTGGGACCCTTTCTTCTCTTCGTTACTTGCTGTGTCTTCATCTCTTCTTTCTTGAAACTTCTCAGGATGTTGTTATGAGATATGGTCAAGCCTGAATAGATAATTTCGGAAGTGATATATCTGCTTTCAGTTATCAGCTTCTCCATCTAGTATATTGAAAGAAATATTCTGAGTATATTTTTCCAGGTGGTTGTACTAATGAGCTGTTGCAGACGGTTTGCTATTTTGTCTCTCAGCTAATGGGTTCGCTTGGCCTTCCTTGCAGCTGTGCAGCCTTTGTGTCCCTCACTGCTACTGGGTTTTCCCGTCCTCTCACTATTGGGGTGAGGTGTGGGACAATATTCTTCAAAATATACCCGGCTCGGTCGCCACACTATTGTGAAGCGTGGGACAGTAAATTCCTTACTTCTGTCTTCGGTTTGTCACCAATGCCATATAGTGCAATCCTGTAAACTCTCACACTCAGACTGTAATTCCCGTCGACTTTCTAGTTCTGTCGTCAGCTAAGCTCCCTTCCGCAGAAGATTGTACTGACTTTGTGGTGCGTGCCTTCTTTGTTTCATTTGTTTTACAATGACTTTAGATAAATAAACTTGTAAGTAGTAGCATTAATCAAAATTTACTATGAGCTTTACATTTGAAGAGTTACATGAATAATACGAAATGAATGTTTAAGTAGTTTTTTTTTCAGTACTTTACAGACGAAATTAAAATACATCTCTCTGACACATTAAGTTACTTCACTTTATAACGGTTCCTTTATTCTTGAATAAGCATGGATTGATGATGATGTATAGGTTAGTTAATTATTACATCATGCAATTAGTTTTTTTCCTAACCTACTTTGATGATTTAAATAATTAGCATTATTGTACCTATATTTGAATATTTACATGTTTCTAGCTCGTCCTGTCTGCCTCTTGAGATCTGCTGCTATATGAAATATATCTACATTCTTTTTCTGTATCATCTGCGATCCATTTATATTTTAGTTTTCATGGCTAATTGTCGTATGACCACTGCAAGAATTATTATTCATTATAAGCCTTAAAGTGGCTGATGTGATGTAGACCTATATTTTTTCCCGTTCTTGGGTTCACCAATTCTACCACATTTGCATGAACCACTTTACTAATTAACATGGGTCCCTTATAAAGTGGATAAAATTTATAGCAAACCTGTTTTCCTTTATTAGATAATAAGTAAGCTCTAACAAGTACCAACTGTCCTACAGTCAGTACCCATGTGGAAGCACCTATGTCTGCACTGAGCTTCCTCTTTGCAGCTGCTCATTCACTGTTCTAGAGTGCTAATTTTATTATCTGTTGGTGTGATGGTCTTCTGGGTGGAAGGGATTGTACAACTTCTCTTACCCTGTCTACGGGTCTTATTTTTGAGCAATGTGACTGGTGGTAATCATGTAGTACTGTGCGGCACTTCGTTAATAATAGTCTGTAAGTGATGTAAATTGGCCGGCCTGTGTGACCGAGCGGTTCTTGGCGCTTCAGTCTGGAACCGCGTGACCGCTACGGTCGCAGGTTCGAATCCTGCCTCGGGCATAGATGTGTGTGACATTCTTAGGTTAGTTAGGTTTAAGTAGTTCTAAGTTCTAGGGGACTGATGACCTCAGATGTTAAGTCCCATAGCGCTCAGAGCCATTTGATCCGTTTTTTTTATGTAAATTGGCATTCCATGTGGTATGTCGTGAACTGCGGTACAGACGACACCATGTTCAAATACCTTCATCGTTCGTTCCGGATAATTGGCGCGTGGTTTGTACCAGGATATGAAGATGGGTTTAATTTTGTCTTTTTAAAGTCGCCAACCAAGGTTTAGACCTACATTTGGGCCCATCTGAAATTAACCTTTATACATGCCCTACCAGCTTGAGGAAATCACGTTGTAGTGCCTTACTGATCGTAACACCAGTTGCACGTTTCAAAGGGGTCAAAGTGACATACTTTGTAGTTTTAGAGTTAATGTCAAAGATAAACGTGTTCCCACTCCTCGTCCTTCGCAATGGTCCCATCAAATCTGTTGCTGCTAAATGTTCTAGCTTTTTCGGTATTATGGGTGACAGTGGTGGTCTAGTCTGAAAAGAAACGTGTTTGGCACGTTGGCAACACTTACATTTTTTGAGTCCTTGCCGAATACGTCTTCCCATGTTGGGGAAATGTGCGGTCTCTTTAAGTTTCATAAAAGTATTACTTCGCCCCAAAGTGCCCATTACTTAAGTGAGTGTACCTTATATATTTGTTCGTGAGTTCATCAGGAACACACACTGTCCATAAACTTGTACTTGCGGTCTCATCTGTAGAACAGCACGTCATTCTTCAGGAAATAATGCTAACGAGTGTCAACCGAGTTCTTGTATTTCCACTTATGTTTGACCCTTAAAACCTCTGGGTCTTTGTTCCGTTTGTTTGATACATGACCCTGGCAGTCAAATGCGAGTGTTGTCTGCCTTGCGACGTTCGACGAACGTCCCATAATTGGTACGTGGATTTTGACCTTTCGTGTTTTAAACACTAATACGTAATTGTCACCAATGCAACGATTTAATAACGTCTCTGATATCGCCGTTAACTCACTCCCACCATCAACTATTGCGTTAACGACAATACCCTTGACTGTTACACGAAGTATCGGACTTATCTCAGAAGTACTCTCGTCTTCGACTTCCTCCATTAATATGTCCTCAATTACTTCGTAATTTAACCGATGTCAGTGTGTTTGTTCCGTCACAACTGGATGTTGCGTCATTTTCCATTAACATTTGATGGTCTTCATCGAGAGTTTGGGGAGAAGTACTTCTCTTTTTTAAATTGTCCAACTTTAGTCTCGCCGCTTCTAGTTCAGCTTCTGAAGTAACCAAACTAGATTTTATATCCTTATTTTCACACCTTGCTACTTCCTTTAAGTTTGTCTCCTCGTCATACGCCTGTGTAATCGTGTTTAATTTGGATTTTAGAGCCTGGCAAGTATTCCTTAAGTGTGACAGTGCTTCACACTTAGATTCTGATGAGTCAGATTCTACGTTAAGTGTATGTATACTCGCAACCTGATTCAACTCGTTATCATATTTGTTATCTGCCACTGAGAGTTGCAGATTCAAATTTGCAGCTGTGACATCATTTATTGCGACACTGTTTTCTGTGTCTGGTGTGATGGTTACATAGTCTCTTTAATACTGCCGTACTATGTCCTCGGCCGGCCTGAGAGGCCGAGCGGTTCTAGGCGCTACAGTCTGGAACCGCGCGACCGCTACGGTCACAGGCTCGAATCCTGCCTCGGGCATGGATGTGAGTGATGTCCTTAGGTTAGTTGGGTTTAAGTAGTTCTAAGTTCTAGGGGACTGATGACCTCGGAAGTTAAGTCCCATAGTGCTCAGAGCCTTTTGAACTATGTCCTCGTTATGTGCCAAAATTGTATACATTTGACTCTGATTTATCAGACTGTTCACATACTTTATAATCTGGTTCGTTTTCGGATCCCGACGGGATATTTTCCCTGTCGTTTTCCTCTCCATTATCAACTTGTTCTTCCCGATTTTGCTCGATTCCCGCAATCCACAATGCCTCAGACTACTCCTGCTTTTATTCCAAAATTTTGTGGAAGGATTTTAGTAAATGCTGTAGCGTGTCGAACTTTTGATCAGGTGTACTTATCCGTACTTCTTTTATCTGTGACCTGTATTAGCTGTGTTTTGTGGGTTGATACTATCGTCTTGATCAATCGTAGCGTCACAGGTTACAGAAGGACATGTATTATCCTGCTGAAAATCATTTTTCGTCTCTGCAGAATCAAACATCCGCACTATATACATTAATGCTTCGTCATAATGAAATGGTTCATTACTAGGTAATGCTGGGAGTTCATCCTCATCGTCAGTGTCAATCCAACCTATCTTGTCCCAACACTTCAGTTGTGATTTCCGCCCTATTTGTATTATCTGTGCAGATACCTTTGATAATTTTTCTGTCGTTCCTATTCCCAATTCCGACTCTTCTACGTCACCCCTTAACCTACTTAGTGCTGCGGACGCCTTATCATCCGTTTCTGCAGAAAGTGTGTTATCTGCTTGAACTTCTGCAATACCTAACGTTAGTCAGTCATCACGCTTCCCAGGATTTGATGGTCGTAACTCAACCTCCATCTGTGGTTCGTTTCTCCGGTACGTACCTAATTACCCGAAGTATTTGCCTGTGGCTGCGTTCTCGCACCACCTCCCCATCTCCTTTCTCTCACTTGAATCAGCGATCCTGGAGATCGCTGATTAAAGGCAGTCTGTCGGTTATCCCGAGTTATCCAGTTTCGATTCCTGTTTTCGTCTATATTCCGCCTGTTCCAACCACTATTAAAACCATATCCATTACGCTGTGGTCTAGTGTTTCCACTACTCCTATTTCCGTAATTATACCCATTTCGTCCAAAATTCAATCCAAATACTGGCCTATCATCCCTACCATTATTGTTATTCTCCTTACTATTACGTGTTCTTTCAGAATTAGTCTGTCCTGAATCGCGACGTCTTTGAGCTTCGTTTTCATACATGAATTCTACTTCTCTCAAAACACCTTTGAAAGTTTCTACATTCTCTCCCCCACGTCCTATGACGGCTTGTTGTTACTTCATTGGCAGTTTCGTTTTGCATATTTGAATCAATTCTCCGTTGCTTTATGGGTTATCTAAGTATTAGTTCCTTTTAGCCATATTCTCGAAGTATCTGACTGCTGTTTTCTCGTGCGAATTTTCGGATGAGACATTTTGTAATAATCCATATTTTATTCTCATCTGAGCCTCAGGAGACCAATATCTTGCTATGAAAGCAGCTATAAACGAATCATACGAATCGCAAGTTTCTGCTATCGCCTGCATAATTTCAGCAACACTTCCCTCCATATGTACGCAAGTAAAAAACTTATATTTCAGTGACCAATGTGTCGGTATTCCTACTTTAAATTGGTCAATAAATGTGCGGGGGTGGAGAATATTTGCATCTTCCTTATAGTGCTGGTATTTGCGCACAGTAAGAAAGTGGTTATCATCAAAATCTCTCGCTTCTCTCTGTGATGTACAGTCATGCTCAAAAGTATCCGAACGACCTGAATTGCATTTCGCCTTATTCGCGTGCAACCCACATAACGCAGCTGTCTAGCAGGTCCTCTAATCGCTCCTTGGTACAGTTATTTGACTATTGAAAATGGTTCCAACAACTCACCGCTAGAAAACACTGCTCTGTATCGCAATAACTCAAGATGTACTAGAACTAGAAATAATATGAACTAGAAATAATACGACGAAGAGTTCATTGCTGACTGGGAATCCAACCCCAAACATATCGTTGTTGACTACATTCAAAGAGACGTCAGCTACCAACTTTTTCTCCACCAGCAGCTCGGAATAACAGCCTTTAACTGACAGTGATCTCGCAAATAGTTCTGTGTCTCACTGGGAGTCAAAAACGTCAGATATCATTAGTGTTGACAACGAATGAAAATACATTAAAAAATCAAAATTATTATTCACCAGCAGATAGGTGTTCTCATGCTAGAGCTTGATAATACATAATGAAAACTTTAATGCTGGGCCAGAATTCGAACCCATGTGGAGATGTTGAGGAATCTGCAGTTTTGAACAAACAACAAATTGTAGTCGAGCTGTATTGTCGCGAAGGGATCAAATTCCGCGTTAAAGGCAGTCTGAGTTGCATTCCCAGTTCAGAACCAATTTTATCGACATACAGAAGCTCAAATAAAAGATGGAATAAGTGTCCTGTGACCCTACATAGCGTTTGTTTCGTCGCTGGAAATAAATAACTATTATAAGAAAGGTTAGTGATAGAGTTTCTACATGTCACCAGTCCTAACTTTATTGTGGTTCAACCTAAGGTCTACTTGGTAGAGAAGGAATACCATGTTTAATGTGAATTTCAGACCACAATGCCATTATACCTTCTTCATTTGGCGTAGCCAGAAAAGAATAGAATCTGTCTCTCCCTATCAGAAAACATTGGCAGAAGTTGGGTTCATATTTTTATGGTCTGGGTTCGATTCCATCATCAATTCACCAGACCATCAAATCCTCCTCTCTGTGACTCATTTTTCTATAGTGACACCGTTGCGCCACATTGGATGAAAATTCTGACACACATGCTCCCTGTTCAGTACATTCATTTACTTGGTTGATCGAATCGCCATAAACTAGCTGCTTCGGCTACCTGGTGCATACATTCGACTCTGTTTTGTAATCACAGAAATAAAATCACGTAACTGCTACCTACACAGAACTGCCAATAGTGTAGAATGCAGAAATTTAATTAGGAAGTGTTCATTTCCACTTGAGCTACTCTATTGCGCTATCTGTTTGTTGAAAACATCGTGCAGTGCAAAAGAAAAGCTGTAAGTGTCTGTCTCTCAGAAATCTAGATCTGGTCATAATGCATTATCTCACAACATTGTGGAAACTTGGAAGTCCTGGAGGAATTGTTGTTGACTTCTGGAGCTGTTGTAGCTACGTTTCAACCAGTAGCGTAACGGTAAGCGTCGCGCACCGTAGACAACAGTAAGAGTACGTTCCCTGCTGCATTTTTTAAAACGCAATTCTGCTGTCTGCTGAAGTTATCAATCTACTGGAACTTTGAACATAATTCCCTTCACTTCTCAATTCAAAATAGTCGCATGTGGAAAAAAGGTTAACTCTTGCGGCATTTTTTTCTTTTCGGGTTCAATAGACGGCCAGGCAGCAGATACATCTCGAAACTTTTGTATCACGTATGGGGAGAGCGCATCGTGCCAAAATACGTCAGGAAAGTATTTTTCACATATCCGTCGTGTGGTAGTGGTATTTTTTCCTTCTTCAAACCTTGTTTGACGGCTTTAACTCAGAACAAGTTGTCTACACGCATGTAATCAATAAACTGCACGTGCATTGTCAGACTGTTATAGATAACATCAGAGAATTCTCTCTCATGTTTACTATTGTTTCAACAACACTAAAAGAAACCTTATGAAAATTGTGCACTGTATTATAGGTAATGAAATAAAACTACCCACGATAGCATTACGACGAATGTCTGTTTTAATAAAAGTGAGTAACTGTACAGAAGCGTGCCTCTATCGGCACGAATTAGTAAAATATTACTCACTTAGATTTCGATTGGGTCTGTGTTCTCAAGTGGTATGCAACTGCGGCATTTCATAAATAAAGTTATGTATTCCTAGAAACCCAGAATTTACTTGTCAGCGGCGGGAAGAGGCGCTACCTGTAGTGCAGCATTGTAAGTGTTTCACCATTGCACTATGAGCTGAAAGTATTTTCTTGCGGCCGGCCGGTGTGGCCGTGCGCTTCTAGGCGCTACAGTCTGAAATCGCGGGACCGCTACGGTCGCAGGTTCGAATCCTGCCTCGGGCATGGAAGTGTGTGATGTCCTTATGTTAGTTAGGTTCAAGTAGTTCGAAGTTCTAGGGGACTGATGACCTCAGAAGTTAAGTCCCATAGTGCTCAGAGCCATTTGAACCATTTTCTTGCGATTTCCTTATCGATGATTGTTCTGACTGCTTGTAGATCTTTCAGAGAAGGGATAAAAACGTTACATGGAAACTGGAACCGCGGACCTATACAGACGCTTTTTTACAGAGCAGCACGTTACCACAGAGCTAGCGAGCTAGCGAGGCCAACTTGTAAGCCGCTATTGAAAGCACGAGATTAGTTGCGATTTCCACGTGCAACGACTTTCCTGGACTGAAAACCGTAAATTTACAATCTGTTGTTACACCTCAAGCGATAATAACTCAGATTATTCAATGGAAATGATAGGTAAAATCAAGTGAACTTTGAGGCTAATTCCGTGCACACCAGGAAGTAACTCGTCGATCGCAGAGTTGCCAAACATACCTTACCTTGTTGCCAAATCTCAGAGTACCAGCAGGAAGAGACAAACCGATGTGATCCTACAGCGGGCTGGGAAGTGACCGTTGCTGGCATCTCAAAGACGCGGCTGCTACGGCCTGGAATATATAATGCGTCTGATTCGCATTTCTGTAACTAGGTTTAGGGACTGGAGCGTAGTTACTAATAATACTCAAAACTGGCTGCAAACTAAGCATCATAAATCAGTAACCCACATAGTTGTTTTTATATTTCTTTTGTAAGTGTAATCAAAACTAAGAAACTCATTCACGGACATTGTTGTTCCTCGGCCATAGTCGAGCACAATGGTATGTAAAGAAATCTTTCATTAAAATGATACATTGCACATCATTACGAAATGTCGTATTCATGATCTATGGAACAAGTACTAATCTAATAAAATCTAATCTAATCTAATCTATTCATATCACATTGCTGACTAGCCATGAAGAGTCACGAATTACCGAAATTTTAGCCAATATCAGTAACCAAATCTAAACTTGAAAATAAAAGACGACAGTTTTTTGTAATAAACCGGAACTCCTATCAACACCCTTTCATCCCTGTTAACTAACCATGAAAGATGTCTGATATACCTCCATTCAAAAGTAACAAAGTGTGCATGCATTTAAGGATGAAGTACATGATGTGAAGTTCTGTGATGGAGATACGAACCCAACACGTAATCGGATTGTTAAATAAGTAAAATCAAATGTTACGTATCGGTTTTTCTTACCAGCTGCTAGGTGTTTGAATCTAAGATAAGGATACAAATTTTTGTGCCTGAGTGACAATCGAAACGCACACCTGCCGTCCTTCTTTATCATCCACGAATATAGCTTAAGTATCAATTGCTTACTCACCAACAGTAAGATGTGTGCGTGTTTGACCAGAAATAACGATACCTATTGCGATTGTTGGCAACACATGAGCAGACATAAAAAATGCACGTTAATTTTCACTAGCAGGCCGATGCACGTGTGCACGTGATGGGGCTTGAAATAAAAAAAAAAAATGGTTCAAATGGCTCTGAGCACTATGGGACTTAACAGCTGTGGTCATCAGTCCCCTAGAACTTAGAACTGCTTAAACCTAACTAACCTAAGGACATCACACACATCCATGCCCGAGGCAGGATTCGAACCTGCGACCGTAGCAGTCGCGCGGTTCCGGACTGCGCGCCTAGAACCGCGAGACCACCGCGGCCGGCTTGAAATAAAATTATGAATATTTTTGTATTGGATCGGGATCGAACCCACATACTTGCCTTTGGAGGAGACTTAGAGAAGATTGCGGTAATGAATGAACGTGATGTTTAATGTGGTTTCTGGATTATGACGTCTTTCTCTTGTGGTTACCAGAGGTAAGGTAAATCTGTTTGTGTCTCTTAAAAGTAAATGCCTGAACCCACGCACTGCACCTGTGATAGTTCGTTCCACCAGACCACTGAGGCCACATTCTACATCTACATCTACATTTATACTCCGCAAGCCACCCAACGGTGTGTGGCGGAGGGCACTTTACGTGCCACTGTCATTACCACCCTTTCCTGTTCCAGTCGCGTATGGTTCGCGGGAAGAACGACTGCCGGAAAGCCTCCGTGCGCGCTCGAATCTCTCTAATTTTACATTCGTGATCTCCTCGGGAGATATAAGTAGGGGGAAGCAATATATTCGATACCTCATCCAGAAACGCACCCTCCCGAAACCTGGACAGCAAGCTACACCGCGATGCAGAGCGCCTCTCTTGCAGAGTCTACCACTTGAGTTTGCTAAACATCTCCGTAACGCTATCACGGTTACCAAATAAACCTGTGACGAAACGCGCCACTCTTCTTTGGATCTTCTCTATCTCCTCCGTCAACCCGATCTGGTACGGACCCCACACTGACGAGCAATACTCAAGTATAGGTCGAACGAGTGTTTTGTAAGCCACCTCCTTTGTTGATGGACTACATTTTCTAAGGACTCTCCCAATGAATCTCAACCTGGTACCCGCCTTACCAACATTTAATTTTATATCATCATTCCACTTCGAATCGTTCCGCACGCATACTCCCAGATATTTTACAGAAGTAACTGCTACCAGTGTTTGTTCCGCTATCATATAATCATGCAATAAAGGATCTTTCTTTCTATGTATTCGCAATACATTACATTTGTCTATGTTAAGGGTCAGTTGCCACTCCCTGCACCAAGTGCCTATCCGCTGCAGATCTTCCTGCATTTCGCTGCAATTTTGTAAAGCTGCAACTTGTCTATATACTACAGCATCATCCGCGAAAAGCCGCATGGAACTTCCGACACTATCTACTAGGTCATTTATATATATTGTGAAAAGCAATGGTCCCATAACACTCCCCTGTGGCACGCCAGAGGTTACTTTAACGTCTGTAGACGTCTCTCCATTGAGAACAACATGCTGTGTTCTGTTTGCTAAAAACTCTTCAATCCAGCCACACAGCTGGTCTGATATTCCGTAGGCTCTTACTTTGTTTATCAGGCGACAGTGTGGAACTGTATCGAACGCCTTCTGGAAGTCAAGGAAAATAGCATCTATCTGGGAGCCTGTATCTAATATTTTCTATGTCTCATGAACAAATAAAGCAAGTTGAGTCTCACACGATCGCTGTTTCCGGAATCCATGTTGATTCCTACAGAGTAGATTCTGTGTTTCCGGAAACGACATGGTACGCGAGCAAAAAACATGTTCTAAAATTCTACAACAGATCGACATCAGAGATATAGGTCTATAATTTTTTAACCCATCTGCTCAACGGCCCTTCTTGAAGACTGGTACTACCTGTGCTCTTTTCCAATCATTTGGAACCTTCCGTTCTTCTAGAGACTTGTGGTACACGGCTGTTAGACGGGGGGCAAGTTCTTTCGCGTACTCTGTGTAGAATCGAATTGGTATTCCGTCAGGTCCAGTAGACTTTCCTCTGTTGAGTGATTTCAGTTGCTTTTCTGTTCCTTGGACACTTATTTCGATGTCAGCCATTTTTTCGTTTGTGCCAGGACTTGGAGAGGGAACTGCAGTGCGGTCTTCCTCTGTGAAACAGCTTTGGAAAAAGGTGTATTTCTGCTTTACGCGTGTCATCCTCTGTTTCAATGCCATCATCATCCCGGAGTGTCTGGATACGCTGTTTCGAGCCACTTATTGATTTAACGTAAGACCAGAAATTCCTAGGATTTTCTGTCAAGTCGGTACATAGAATTTTACTTTCGAATTCACTGAGTGCTTCACGCATAGCCCTCCTTACGCTAACACATTTCCCAGCCACAGGAGAGTGCTGTAACGGATGATGTGCTTAGCTTACAAAAATGCGAGTCTATTAAATGGTTAAGTAGAAGCAAGCTCCTGACGCGGAGATTACATCCTGCTGACATGAGAATAGTATAAAGTCTCTTCTAAGCATCATAGCCTCGATATGAAGCTATTTTGAAATTATCACTAATTCAGAAAGTTTCTTAGTTCGATAAAATCCACTCTGAAGTGTGAAGTTACCAGATAATTCGATTATTACCGTCATTGTTACTATCATTTTCTTCATACCGCTGCTGGAACACATGTGCTTCATCATCATTTAATGCCTTTTGGTCATTATAGAAGTAGTTGCCAAAGAACTGGTGCTTTCCCTGTCTACGGAATCCTTTTAATGTTAATATCAAACATCAGCAATTACTCGTAGATTACACTAAAACTAAAGTAATTGATGAAAACGTTACTTGAAAACAAAAAAGCGCTGCCTTCCTTCATTTACTTGGGGCTAGAAATGGCAGTGGAATACTGCCAAACCAAAAGCCAAAGGATCTTACTGCCTTCCGATATACGTCACTGTCAGTTCCTCCATATGATTTGGTCGACGTGACCTGTTTCAAGTTGTGTATGACAGAATGTTTTAGAAAATCAATTGTTTTCCTTTGCAATAAACAGATTTTCATTCTAAGCTACCCAAGTTCAAAATTTTCGCAATATTAATTCAAATTTAATATTCTCTTCTATAATGTAGGAAAGTATCTCATAGGTGCCAAACCCCCATCCGACTCATTGACCTTAAACTTAGTCTTCGCTACATTAGGTTAATTAAACTGGTGTCACTCTGAGCTAGAATTTTTGGTCAGCGACTGTTTGCCAGGGCTCTTTCTCACCGGAAAATACGCAATTCACTCATTGGGCTCCATAAGTACACTGCAACAGTAATTTCTCTGTGTATGCAATGCATACGGATTGTAGAATTTAGTGGTGCTCTCCCTTCCAGTTCTGTATACAATATGCCTGACCTAAACGGGCCCTTTATCATTACAGGCCATGGGCAGTGCAACATCATACTGACAACAGCAATGTTCTGATACTGACAACCTCACTGTTCGTTTTACCTGATTTTGTAATCATTTAAATAAATAATTTAAATTGTCAGTAAGCTTTTGGCCTTCCAATATGCTCTCTACAGCCGGTAAACAATTCACAAACCACGATTTAGTGCTGCTTCTTTTAATGAAGAGTACGTTTTTTCTCATAAGACGCATAATGGCAATGAAGACTGAGGCATCAAAGAGAGAACATTTATGTTGTTTTTCTCCTTTCCCGTTTATGCCAACTTGAAGGCACTACAGTCAATTCAGTTCTCTTTACTTTAATGCAGGGACACGCAAGTGCCAATGCAGGCACAAGCGACAGATTCTTAATTTTAATGTCAATCAGAAGCCGCAGTATTGGCTACATGGTGGCAAAGTGGTAAAGAGCAAGACTACGAATACAGGGATCTCGGGTTTGATCCCTGATCATTCTCAGTACTTTTATGTGCCATTTTACACTTATTTCCCCTCGGGCAGTGTTTGTTGATGCGAAAAATGCCGAGTTTCACTGTGGTTCGAAAGCCTCGTTAAACGGTAGGTTCCCCTATTAACTGGCTAGGTAAGTCAACTCAAAGGTCTCAGGAAAGCAACGGCATACCACTTGCAACAAGACCGTGCCAGTTAAAGCACTGTGGTGTTCAAACCACTCTTCCGACTGATGACTGCTTTACTTTCTATGGGTTCCAAAGTTAATGATCTTCGGATTATTAACATTTTTGTGCTTTCATGCTGTAGCTTTGATACCAGTAAACGTAAGTAACCGGCTGAGCACTGTCACCGTTCGAGTTGTCAAGGTGGTAGACGACGATGCTGTCGACCCCAGTTACAATCTTGGCCATGGCGGTGTTTCAGTCGAATACCTCTATGTGCCTTTCTGTGTATTTCAAGATATACGTTTATACACTTGGTACGCACCCAAATTGATATCTGATAGAGCTATATTTAGCAACATGAATCAGATATGTTTTCCGAGCAATATATCGGACAACATGACAGTGCAGCGAGATTTCGTTTGTGTGTAGCGCATGGTGCAAGAGATATTTACGTTTTGCTTGCTTCTGTGATAGGTTTCACCCCACTGAATCCGAGCAAGCTCACGAATAGACTGCCAATAACTGGAATTACGCAATAATACACTTAAAAGGTGTATTTTTTGCATTATGTATCCCGATGAAAATAACTGTAAATAGATTATATGCCTATTTGCTTATTACTCGCGCTTCTCGGTGTTTTCCTCAAAAAATAAAAATAAGAAGAAAAATAAAAAGAGAGACAGAGAGAGAAAACAGAAATGTATTTCAACTATCAGCTCGATGACGCCATGTTCGTCTCGTGAGGTAAAGCAAGGATAGTTGATAGGTAATATCTCGTTTTACCAGCGATATGTATGGTTACAGGGTTCTTTCTTTTCTCTCTGCAAACAACTCGAACAGAATTCAGTAACAAAATGGTAAGAACACCTGTGCAGTGCGCCAATTAAACACTCACCTTTTTTTGGTTATTTTGTTAATCGTTAACAATTGTCTGTAATGCAGTAAACTTCCTTGATTGCTGATTTGTTATTACTACCATTGTTACTGTTATCGTCTGCTTTCGTGGCACTATACTGTATTTTATTCACAACAACCTTATACGGATGGCTTGGACCGACCAGTGTTTATGTGTTATTACGGCACTCCTGAAAGTATTTGAGACACGAGATATAATTTAATGTCCAGAACATCCTCGTCACATGCCTTCTGCAGCGTTTTATGAGCATCCGCTGCGATCTCTGCAATTTTAAAAGGTGCATATAGACACATTGCAAAGTGTATGCCTGTACAGTAGGTTGATATCGCATGTGACATACAACTACTGAACCGCAGTCACACGCGACACACGTGTTTCATTTTTCTATTTCCATGCTTGCGTGACACATTCTTATTGGGATCATTGTTTCTCCGCCATATGTTCATTATATGAGAGGAAAAGAAGTCGTCAATCTCTAACGTACGTCACGAAACTGTTACTCTCATCTGATATACGAGAAGTAGTTTGTCTCTGCACAGTATTATCTCCTTTTGATTCTTTTAATGTATTGGTTTAGTTTCTCTCACAAATGTTTCCTTACTGTTTTATTAGTGGCTTCGGAGTATGTATTCTGAATTCAGTAAATTCTTCATTCCAAGGTGTGTTTTTCAAACGGTTCTCGTCAGGAGCGTAGATTAGGGGGGGAGGGGGCTCCAACTCCCCCCCCCCTCCCCCCACAGCAGTGATGTCTTTTTTCGTGTGTTTGAAGTCACTCACGTTGATTACGGCAATTATTGGTTAAATGAAATACATTAAACTCTGCTTGTTGAAGACTCACAATGACTGCAACGAGCGTTACGATGCGAAGCTTGGCAACAGCGAGAAGGGCCGCAATGTCTGTTAAGTTCGGGTCGCAACTTGTTGCCTCACTCCGTGGCGACCGTCTTTCTGGTTTCACTGTTGGCAACTGCAGTGATCTAACACCGGTAGCACTACAGTAGCGTGGTGAACTCATGTTGTGCGTGTCAACTGAAAAATAGCGTAACGAGTGTGTTTGAATACGAGAAACGTGTTCGCTGTTCGAGTGAAACATATTTCTGCTACACTAGGTCAATGGTCGTCTGCATAAACACCGTCGTCGAGGTGAACGGCGGCTCGAAACTTGCAGCCCGTCACGGACGCAGACTGGTGGGAGCAGTATTATGCAATGGGAGACATTCTCCTGCACTTGCATGGGACCTGTGTTAGCAATCGAAGGCACTCTGACAGTTGCGAAACACCAGCATCCCTTCGTGCTTGACTTCTTCCCCGACGGCAATGTCATCTTTCAGCAATTCTAAAATTGTACGTGTCACGGAGCGAGAACCGTGATACAGTGGTTTGAGGAGCATTATAGTTAACACACGTCGATGTCTCGGCGACGAAATTTGCCTGATGTAAATCCTATGAAACACATCTGGGTCGCTATCGAGTGCCATTGCTGCGTACGCAAATTAGCGGCCCGTTGTTAACGCGTGTTACATGATCTGCGCATAGATATCTAACGCCACATACCTCTACAAACTGACCAAGAAACTGTCGGATCACTGATAGGCAGAGCGAGGTGGCGCTGTGGTTAACGCACTGGACTCGCATTCGGGAGGACGACGGTTCAAACCCGCGCCCGGGCATCCTGATTTAGGTTTTTCGTGAATTCCCTAAATAGCTTCAGGCATATGCTGGGATGGTTCCTTTGAAAGGGCTAGGCCAGGGGCGGGCAGGAATCCTGCACGTGTGCAGTGCACTTGCACGCGTGCAGTTAACAGATATTCAGTGTGCACACAGGGGCAAGCTGGCCACCCGCTTATCTCCCCTCCCCACCATACGTTCTGTCCGCTCCTTGTTTCCTTGCTTGCTTTATTGAATGAAGGAATAAGGTAAGTGGGAGTGCTTGAAAGAAATCATGGTTTGAAAGGTTAGCTATTACCTAAGACACGTTTCACTTAATTATCACAGGTGCAGTTAACAAAACGTTTAATATCTGGAACAAAATTTCTACATACAAACAGTTACGTAAATTTTCATCACTGATGTTTGCTCTTAACCGAGACTTATTAATTCAGCAAATGGTTTTCCAACTCTCGCTATATTAAGCGCAATCTTATAACTTGCACGTACCGCTGGGCTATTATTGTTGTCGCCCTGAAAAATTGAAAACAGTGCTCCATAAAATGTTAAATCAGTTAGATGAGAGACATGACGAAAGAAAGTTGCAGATCTCTCATGACAACAGCAACTACGACAGATTCATCTACACTCCTGGAAATTGAAATAAGAACATCGTGAATTCATTGTCCCAGGAAGGGGAAACTTTATTGACACATTCCTGGGGTCAGATACATCACATGGTCACACTGACAGAACCACAGGCACATAGACACAGGCAACAGAGCATGCACAATGTCGGCACTAGTACAGTGTATATCCACCTTTCGCAGCAATGCAGGCTGCTATTCTCCCATGGAGACGATCGTAGAGATGCTGGATGTAGTCCTGTGGAACGGCTTGCCATGCCATTTCCACCTGGCGCCTCAGTTGGACCAACGTTCGTGCTGGACGTGCAGACCGCGTGAGACGACGCTTCATCCAGTCCCAAACATGCTCAATGGGGGACAGATCCGGAGATCTTGCTGGCCAGGGTAGCTGACTTACACCTTCAACAGCACGTTGGGTGGCACGGGATACATGCGGACGTGCATTGTCCTGTTGGAACAGCAAGTTCCCTTGCCGGTCTAGGAATGGTAGAACGATGGGTTCAATGACGGTTTGGATGTACCGTGCACTATTCAGTGTCCCCTCGACGATCACCAGTGGTGTACGGCCAGTGTAGGAGATCGCTCCCCACACCATGATGCCGGGTGTTGGCCCTGTGTGCCTCGGTCGTATGCAGTCCTGATTGTGGCGCTCACCTGCACGGCGCCAAACACGCATACGACCATCATTGGCAGCAAGGCAGAAGCGACTCTCATCGCTGAAGACGACACGTCTCCATTCGTCCCTCCATTCACGCCTGTCGCGACACCACTGGAGGCGGGCTGCACGATGTTGGGGCGTGAGCGGAAGACGGCCTAACGGTGTGCGGGACCGTAGCCCAGCTTCATGGAGACGGTTGCGAATGGTCCTCGCCGATACCCCAGGAGCAACAGTGTCCCTAATTTGCTGGGAAGTGGCGGTGCGGTCCCCTACGGCACTGCGTAGGATCCTACGGTCTTGGCGTGCATCCGTGCGTCGCTGCGGTCCGGTCCCAGGTCGACGGGCACGTGCACCTTCCGCCGACCACTGGCGACAACATCGATGTACTGTGGAGACCTCACGCCCCACGTGTTGAGCAATTCGGCGGTACGTCCACCCGGCCTCCCGCATGCCCACTATACGCCCTCGCTCAAAGTCCGTCAGCTGCACACACGGTTCACGTCCACGCTGTCGCGGCATGCTACCAGTGTTAAAGACTGCGATGGAGCTCCGTATGCCACGGCAAACTGGCTGACACTGACGGCGGCGGTGCACAAATGCTGCGCAGCTAGCGCCATTCGACGGCCAACACCGCGGTTCCTGGTGTGTCCACTGTGCCGTGCGTGTGATCATTGCTTGTACAGCCCTCTCGCAGTGTTCGGAGCAAGTATGGTGGGTCTGACACACCGGTGTCAATGTGTTCTTTTTTCCATTTGCAGGAGTGTAGTATCGTCAGATCGCTTTCTTAAGCTCAGTCAATTTCCCCATCCGCTCAGAATCCGACAATAAATTGTACTCGTCCTTGTGAAATTTATTATAATGGCCTTCAATACTAAACTTCCGCTGACCAGCGAGAATACTGCCACATATTAAACATTTCGAATTTTCACATTTTTGCACAAAGAAAAAAATGATTCTCCCATTACTTTTTAAAAGATAGCAAATGTCCACGTCTCCGTTTCATTGACTCACTCTGCATTTTCCGGTTCTTGAAAGACAACGTTCACTACGTAGTGGTCGCTTCGCATCGACGTCCGCAGCTTAGCCTGGTACTACACTGCAGCAACCTGCCGGCTGTCGCCACTGCCCCGGTCGACGCCTGCACGCGAGCAGCACACGTGCAGCGCTATGCGCACATGAGCCGCGTGCAACGTTTGCCCGCCCCTGGGCTAGGCAGACTTCCTTCCCCATTCTTCCCTAATCCGATGGTACCAATGAACTCGCTGCTTTTGCCCTACCCCCTAACCAACCAATCAACCCGATGCGGAGAATCAACGATGTATTTCGTTCCAAAGACGGGACAAACGACTTATTAAGCAGGTCGTCATAATGCTTTGGCTCATCAGTGTACATATGTTATATACGAAAAAAGGGAGGCCACAATCCCCCCTTGAATTCACAAAATTCGGTTATACCAACAACATTATTTAACAGTTCCTGTACATAGGTGAAATTACATAGTTCTTCAGATTCTCATGGGTTATCAGTTCAGTTTGACTCCCAAATGTTTGAAACTTTTAGTTACCCCGTTATTACAGTTATCTGGATATTTCATTGTACGTTTGCTCATAATAATTACGTGAGTGTCGTTTGTTTGGTTAAAGCCTGAAACTGAACTTGTGCTGCCTTCCCATCCGAGCGCGGTCCAAAGAGGAAACTAAGCAAAAACTGCAGGATAGGCTTCAGACCCTTAGCTTTATTCTACATTAATGACATTCGCAATATAACCTTGTAACACATCGAAATATTTACGTTTCGACAAAAATGGTGGTGTCGTGGGCTAAAGGCAGGACCCTGGGAAGTGGACAACGATCGTCGTGTGCAGGCTGGCGCGTTGTCAGGTGACAGCAGGTCTCAGGGCACATGACATTCCGTTACAGCAGGCCAAGCAGCTCACCGTACGAGGACTGACATAAAACATTTGTACATTTGTGTCAGTACTAGAGGATAATCGGTTTTTTATCATGTTGGACCTAGACAGAATGTCATTAGTTCAAATACATATATACACTAATATGCAGTATTATACGGTAGATTGCTTGTTGTTCATTGTGACTGTGGGTTATTGGTTTCTATGTTTGCGCTGTTGTTTCAAGCTGCTATCTTGAACATGATATGCGTATTAGTGCACTGCGTCGTCATTTGTCGTTATTGCTCCCTCTTTATCGATTACTGTCGACATGCGCTATGTGTAATTGTCTTTCATGAGCGTAAACGATATAGATTTTCATGAAGCTTTAAATTTTTAAGTGGCCGCGCAGTTAGCATGGCGCGACAACCGTCACATTACGCTGGCACAGTCTGCTTCCTAAGTCACTGTATGCGGCAGACAATACACTTATATGCAGGAGGCAAGGTTCGTCTGCACCGCATGTCCGCCTTACACTTTCCCAGCTGGTTACATCGTACCATCACTGTAGATAAATAAGTTAACAGAATTGTCTTTTCCACATTTCACACCAGATTTGCCGTTCATTTCGAAGCGTTAGCTTCATGTTTTTTGACACTTTACACCGATAAATTTTGCATTATCAGTAGCCAAGGGTTCTAGATAACACATATCTCTTTGCTCTGTTGTACAGAGTCAATATGAGTAATAGATTTTTTTATTATTATGCGTGTCATCCCCAGTCAACATTTTACTTTAATCCACAGCTTATGTTTTATATTGTTGTTTTCAAGTGATGTATTTTACATAATAGTTGCTCTTTTATTAATAAGGTCTCTTCCCTTCGCGATCGTAATGTTTGTTGCAAGATCATAAGCCCTAGCTTTACATGCACGTACGTGAGTGTCTATGTAGTATTTCGTAATCTATATGAAAGCTAACCTCCAATTTCGAGTAGGAATTAAAGTTCATGGAGAAGACATAAAAACTTTGAGGTTTGCTGATGACACTGTAATTTTCTCAGAGACGGCAAAGGACTTGCAAGAGGAGCTGAACAGAATGGACAGTGTCCTGGAAGGAGAATATAAGACGAACGTCAACAAAAGCAAAACAAGGATAATGGAATGTAGTAGAATAAAATAAGGTGGAGCTAAGGGACTTAAATTATGAAACGAGACACTTAAAATTTTAGATGAATTTTGCTATTCGAGCAGCAAAACAACTGACGATGGACAAAGTAGAGAAGATATAAAATATAGACTGGCAATGACAAAAAAAGCATTTCTGAAGAACAGAAATGTGTTAAAATCGAATTAGATGTAAGTGTTAGGAAGTCTTTCCTGAAAGGATTTGTCTGGTGTGTAGCCATGTATGGAAGTGAAGCATTGACGATAAATAGTTCGCACAAAAAAAGAATAGAAGGTTTCGAAATGTGGTGCTACAGAAGAGCGTTGAAGATTGAATGAGTCGATTATGTAACTAATGAGGAGGTAGTGAATAGAACTGGGGAGACAAGAAATTTGTGACACAACTGGACCAAAAGAAGGAATTGATTGATGGGACACATTCTGAGACACCAAAGGATCACCCAGTTTAGTATCGGTGGGATGTGTGGGGGGAGGGGGTGGGGGTAAAAATTGTAGAGGAAGAGCAAGAGCCGAATACACTGAGCAGACTCAGAGGGATGTAGGTTGCAGTAGTTATTCGGAGATGAAAAGGCTCGCACAGGTTACAGTAGCCGCACAATAACCCTGAAAGAGTGGTTCGGTGTGGTGCTGTCGAGGGGTGAAGTGGACTGCGGTAGTCGTCGTGGGGTTGTGGACTACTGCGGCTGCGGCGGGGACGGAGCCTCTACATCGTTTCTAGGCCCCCGGTTAACATACAATACAATACAATACAATACACACAAACTTCGGCAACAACTGAAGTTCTGAAATCGGAATTAGTGATATCAATGTTTTATCGACAGAGCTGCTGTCAGTTTTCGTATATTTGACAATAAATTAAACGAACCAAAATTTACTTTTAATTAGTCTGGCTACCAATAAAGTAAATTATTTCACGCTGTGGTGCATGAACTTAAGAGACGTGAATATTCAGGACTCAAACGCTAGAAGCTCGGACACTAAAATCCCAGACGCTAAAGACACCCAGACGCTAAAGGCGTTAACAATACGTGTGTTAGGTTTGTATAGTAGTTGTGAAACAAAAGGAACATTATATATACTAAGATGGTATCTGTTCTTTCGGACAGTAATAAGTATAATGGGCGGGGGCACTACAATGTAGTGCATGACAGTACATTGAGAATGTGGGTTTCGCGGGAGGCGTGCCAGAGATAAATCCCTGCAGTCGCGCTGTCCTCTGTGTCCTCGGTGGCACAGATGGACAGCCGGCACGGTAGCTCAGCGTGTTCGGTCAGAGGGTTTAGCTACCCTCTGCATAAAAACAAAAAACAAAAAAAAACTGAGTGAACGGATCGACGATTAACCTGAACAGGTGTCATTGGACGTCCGCTACGAACTAATTCAATGAACAATCTAGAACAAAATGAGATCAACAAAAAAAAGATAGTTAATTCACTTTGTTGCCCAAAATTCAAATATGCCGCCTCTGCAATTTTTTCTTTAATTCTGTTCTTCCAAGCCTGAACATCATTATTTTTCTTATGTGAACTCAGGTCCTCTGAAAAGCAAGGAAACCTGTTTGTTGTCTTTAGATATTACCTCAGTACCTACGAATCTAATCCTGACACCTTGACATAAACTGCCATGCTCTGCTTTACTCTTTATAAGTGGTAAGATTATTTCTTTCCCACGTACTTGTAACATACACTTGCCACAAGAGAGGTCGACCAATTCATTTTTCTCCTACAAATAATCCATCCCCCATATGCAGCTCACTAATAAATACAGTCCAGAAACGTGCTTGTCTCGACTAAAACTTGAGTCTGCGCATGGACATTTTTAGACTTGTTGCCCAAAGCACCTACTATTTTACAGTTTTGGACAGGACGGTTAATGGTGTGGTTGCTTTACAAATCTTTTTATGTAGTTCCAGGGTTATGACATTTGTGTGTCTATAATGAAAGTAGTTGGTATGCCTCCCGCTGTAGCATAAAATGCAGGCTGTATCACTTCAGTATTCGGTCTTTTGCATTGTTCGGATTCGTTACATAGTTCTCCTCTGATATCAGTTCTATCGTGAACCTTATCGACTTCACTGACTCACCGGATTCGCCCCCCTACTCCTTCCGCGACAGTCCATCGAGGACACAATGTAGTCTCAGTTAGTTTGTCGCATCTGAGGTGCTGGGTCTCTTATCCTCCACTGCTTCGATCAGTCTGTCAGGCTAGTGTTGCCGCCAATTCTGCTTCTCTGTATTGCTGGGTGCAGGCGCGTTCTGTTGTGCGTTCGCATTGCTAGCTGACGTAAGTGTATTCCCCACATCTTGGTGCCGATTTCTTCGCTGATCATTTTGCCATTGATTTTGACGATTATTTCCGTACTGTAAATAGCCAGGATTGTATCTAGTTTCTTGTTGCCTGCGTTTACTAAAAGGCAACGAATTTCCGCCATCTCCTAGTCTGTTATTTGCACCATTAGGATGCTGCGACGACGCATTATTTTCTTTCCATTACCATTACGATCGTTATTATTAAAGTGGTTGTTACTGTTCATAACATGCCCACCATAGGTTTTACCATTATTCGATTTAGTTTCATCGTGCAGCAGATCAACTGAGTGAAGAGCTGACATGAAAAGATATACATCTGCGTAAAATACATTTATTAATTTCTCTTTAATATGTATTAACAATTTTGGTTTTTAAGAGCGAGATTACTTCTAGTTGCGTCATTGGCATCCATCCCAATACAGGGTTTTATTAATACATTTTTCAAAATACTTTCGGAAGGTTCCCTCTTTGCTATTATGTGGTTCAGGGTTGTACACCTCGCTCTTGAACTTCATTTGACGAAATTTTTTCAGAAATTCCCTTTAGAACTGTGCGTATGTTTGACAATAATCAGCCGTGTCATTAGCACACAATGCTCCATCGCTAAGATATGTGTGGACACGAATTGAAGTTTTTTCATGTCGGTCCACGTTTTAGGCATTAAGTCCCGGAAACTGTTTATAAAAATCACTGTGTGTGGACCCTTTTTGCCCGAAGTAAACGTCTGAAATTGTCTGTACTTTTGTAGACTCTCCTCATCAAGTATGGATGATAGATTGTTTACCGCCCCCCAAGTCACTAGCTAAGTGACTGGTTGACAGACTAGCACTCGCTACACCACAGTTGTTTACCTTCGCTGCTCGTGGCGGCGGAACAGTAGGTGCTTCAACAGTGCTGTCCGTAACAGGCTCAAATGGTTCAAATGGCTGTGAGCACTATGCGACTTAACTTCTGAGGTCATCAGTCGCCTATAAGTTAGAACTAATTAAACCTAACTAACCTAACGACATCACACACATCCATGCCCGAGGCAGGATTCGAACCTGCGACCATAGCGGTCGCTCGGTTCCAGACTGTAGCGCCTAGAACCGCACGGCTACTCCGGCCGGCCTGTCCGTAACAGGTTTGGTATCTTTAACCACATCCTTTACTGCTGAAAATTCCGTTTTGACTTTCTCGATTTCTTCAATTATCTTTTCATGCCACTGCGACGTTTCGTTATCTACTTCGTTAATTCCATTACGTGCTAATAATTCTTCGTTTGTAACTTGTACTACCAACGATAACTCATACCGCAAACACTAATCGTCCTTCTGGTTCAACTAGTGGACAAAGTCAAGGGTAATCGTTTCACTTTTGTTTTCACATTTTCTTGTATACGTTTGTCTTGCTCTACGGCAAGGTATTGCACAAGTCCAGCAAGCTGCTAAACAGTTTGATGATGATATTTGGTTTGTGGAGCGCTCAACTGCGCGGTCATCAGCGCTCGACTAAACGGTGTCTCCTGTTGTTCTCTTTGCAGTTTTGATTTTTTTCGACCTGCCGAGAAAGTTTGCACTGTCGCCAGCAAGTCTATGTATCTTAGTTCAAAATTACGTCCTAATACTCTAAAAATTTATTTTTTGCTGAGAATTAATTCTTGTTTCTAGGTTCAAATGGCTCTGAGCACTATGAGGCTTAACTTCTAAGGTCATCAGTCCCCTAGAACTTAGAACTACTTAAACCTAACCAACCTAAGGACATCACACACTTCCATGCCCGAGGCAGGATTCGAACCTGTGACCGTAGCGGTCGCGCGTTTCCAGACTGTAGCACCTAGAACCGTCTTGTTTCTAGTTCAGATGCTACACGTTGAAAGTTGGTATTCATGTTGTTTTTGTGCTCTTCAGTCCAGATACTGGTTTGATGCAGCTCTCCATGCTACTCCATTCTGTGCAAGCTTCTTCATCTCCCAGTACCTACTGCAAACTACATCCTTATGAATCTGCTTAGTGTATTCATCTCTTAGTCTCCCACTAAGATTTTTACCCTCCACGCTGCACTCCAATACTAAATTGGTGATCCCTTGATGCCTCAGAACATGTCCTACCAACCGATCCCTTCTTCCAGTCAAGTTGTGCCACAAATTTCTCTTCTCCCCAATTCTCTTCTATACCTCCTCATTAGTTATGTGATCTACCCACCTAATCTTCAGCATTCTTCTATAGCACCACATTTCGAAAGCTTCTATTCTCTTCTTGTCCAAACTATTTATCGTCCATGTTTCACTTCCATACATGGCTACACTCCATACAAATACTTTCAGAAACGACTTCCTGACATTTAAAACTATATTCGATGTTAACAAATTTATCTTCTTCAGAAACGTTTTCCTTGCCATTGTCAGTCTACATTTTACATCATCTCTACTTTGACCATCATCAGTTATTTTGGTCCCCAAATAATAAAACTCATCTACTACTTTAAGTGTGTCTTTTCCTAATCTAATTACCACAGTATCACCCGACTTAATACGACTACATTCCATTAAACTCGTTTTGCTTTTGTTGATGTTCATCTTATAACCGCCTTTCAATACACTGTCCATTCCGTTCAACTGCTCTTCCAGGTTCTTTGCTGTCTCTGACAGAATTACAATGTCATCGGCGAACCTCAAAGTTTTTATTTCTTATCCATGGATTTTAATTCCTACTCCGAATTTTTCTTTTGTTTCCTTTACTGCTTGCTCAATATGCAGATTAAATAACATTGGGAATAGGCTACAACCCTGTCTCACTCCCTTCCCAACCACTGCTTCCCTTTCATGCCCCTCGACTCTTATAACTGGCATCTGGTTCCGTACAAATTGTAAATAGCCATTCGCTCCCTGTATTTTACCCCTGCCACCTTGAGAATTTGAAAGAGATTATTCCAGTCAACATTGTCAAAAGCTTTCTCTTAGTCTACAAATGCTAGAAACGTAGGTTTGCCTTTCTGTAATCTATTTTCTAAGATAAGTCGTAGATCCAGTATTGCCTCACAGGTCGGCTTCTACCAGTTTTTCCATTCATCTGTAAAGAATTCGTGTTAGTATTTTGCAACTGTGACTTATTAAACTGATAGTTCGGTAATTTTCACATCTGTCAACACCTGCCTTCTTTGGGATTGGAATTATTATATTCTTCTTGACGTCTGAGGGTATTTCGCCTGTCTCGTACGTCTTGCTCGCCATATGGTAGAGTTTTGTAAGGGCTGGCTCTCCCAAGGCTGTCAGTAGTTCTAATGAAATGTTATCTACTCCCGGGGCCTTGTTTGGACTAAGGTCTTTCAGTGCTCTGTCAAACTCTTCACGCGATATCATATTTCCCATTTCATCTTCATCTACATCCTCTTCCATTTCCATAATATTGTCCTCAAGTACATCGCCATTGTATAGACACTCTATATACTCCTTCCACCTTTCTGCTTTCCCCTCTTTGCGTAGAACTAGGTTTCCATCTGAGCTCTTGATATTCATACAAGTGGTTCTCTTTTCTCCAAAGGTCTCTTTAATTTTCCTGTAGGCAGTATCTATCTTACCCCTACTGTTATATGCCTCTACACCCTTACATTTGTCCCCTAGCCATCCCTGCTTACCCATTTTGCACTTCCTGTCGATCTCATTTTTGAGACGTTTGTATTCCTTTTTGCCTGCTTCATTTACTGCATTTTTATATTTTCTCCTTTCATCAATTAAATTCAATATTTCTTCTGTTACCCAAGGATTTCTACTATCCCTCGTCTTTTTACCTACTTTATCCTCTGCTGCCTACACTATTTCATTCCTCAAAGCAACCCATTCTTCTTCTACTGTATTTCTTTCCCCCATTCCTGTCACTTGTTTCCTTATACTCTCCCTGAAACTCTGTACAACCTCTGGTTCTTTCAGTTTATCCAGTCCCATCTCCTTAAATTCCCACCTTTTTGTAGTTAAGTTCTAATCTACAGTTCATAACCAATAGATTGTGGCCAGAGTCCAGATCTGCCCCTGGAAATGTCTTACAATTTAAAACCTGGTTCCTAAATCTCTGTCTTACCATTATATAATCTATCTGAAATCTTCCAGTGTCTCCAGGCCTCTTCCATGTATACAAATTCGTTCATGATTTTTAAACCAAGTGTTAGCTATAATTAAGTTATGTTCTGTGCAAAATTCTACCAGGAAGCTTCCTCTTTCATTCCTTACCCCCATGCCATATTCACCTACCACATTTCCTTCTCTTCCTTTTCCTAATATCGAATTCCAGTCGCCCATGACTATTAAATTTTCGTCTCCCTTCACGACCTGAATAATTTCTTTTATCTCATCATACATTTCATCAATCTCTTCGTCATCTGCAGAGCTAGTTGGCATATAAACTTGTACTACTGTAGTAGGCATGGGCTTCGTATCTATCTTGGCCACAATAATGGGTTCCCTATGCTGTTTGTAGTAGCTTACCCGCACTCCTATTCTTTTATTCATTATTAAACTTACTCCTGCATTATCCCTATTTGATTGTGTATTTATAACCCTGTATTCACCTGACCAAAAGCCTTGTTTCTCCTACCACCGAACTTAACTAATTCCCACTATATCTAACTTTAACCTATCCATTTCCCGTTTTAAGTTTTCTAACCTACATGCCCGATTAAGGGATCTAACATTCCACGCTCCGATCCGTAGAACGCCAGTTTTCCTTCTCCGGAAATCCGAATGGTTGACTATTTTACCTCCGGAATATTTTACCCAAGAGGATGCCATCATCATGTAACCATACTGTAAAACTGCATGCCCTCGGGAAAAATTACGGCTGTAGTTTCCCCTTGCTTTCAACCGTTTCCAGTACCAGTACAGCAAGGCCGTTTTTGTTAGTGTTACAAGGCCAGATCAGTCAATCATCCAGACTGTTGCCCCTGCAACTACTGAAAAGGTTGCTGCCCCTCTTCAGGAACCACACGTTTGTCTGGCCTCTCAACAGATACCCCTCCGTTGTGGTTGCACCTACGGTACAGCTATCTGTATCGCTGAGGCACGCAAGCCTCCCCACCAACGGCAAGGTCCATGGTTCATATCTGAACATAACTGTATCGTTACTTTAGTATGTAATTCAGGTGCCGTATCTTCAAAGTTCGTATTCATAACTGAGCTTAAATGTGCAGTTACTTTAGTATGTAATTCAGATGTCACATGTTCAAGATTTGCGTTCAGTTGCTTCGTTTTGTTTAGAGATCTCGTCAAAAAATTTACGAAAATCATTAAACGATCCGCGTACCATTTGAGCGATTTTCTGAGATTCTGCCGTCATCCCTTTCTCAGTTACGACAGAATCCATATTTTCGATTGACCTGCCAATTATTTCTTGCTCATAAATCTCGGATTCAACATCGGCATTGTCCGCGATAGCTGTTGTTTTTCCTATTTTTCCAATTTTCAGTTAAACAGATAGCTTTTATTGAAATCTAATGTTTACTAATGCTTTAACAGTCCTGCTAAAGATATACTGATGATCTTTATTCACTATTACTAGCACGCGATGCATTAATAAACTGACTAGCGGCGCTATGTAATTTGTGCTAAAGTTAGACCATATTGCCAGCATTAATTTTAGCAGAAAAAGCCTATCTCTCATAGGTTCAAAAAATTTGAAAAATTAATCGACACTAATGTATTACATGGTTCTTCACTTTACACTCCCTGTACGAGCGACACACGTAAAGGTAAGTGAAAACGGTTATTTCCTTACCTTTCATTGCTTACCGCAGCCCAGCAACGAGTGATTGATATTTTTCGAAACTTTTGAAAATGTTCTTCTTTTCTTCTTAGTCGATTTCTGCTTACTATCCCCCTTTTAGCTCGCCCGGTTGTCAGTGCGGTCTAACGCACGGCTTTCCTGGCGGGAAGGAGCGCCTGGTCCCCGGCACGAATCCGCCCGGCGGATTTGTGTCGAGGTCCGGTGAGCCGACCAGTCTGCGGACGGTTTTCAGGCGGTTTTCCATCTGCCTCGGCAAATGCGGGCTGGTTCCCCTTATTCCGCCTCAGCTACACTATATCGGCGATTGCTGCGCAAACAAGTTCTCCGCGTACGCGCGCACCACCATTACTCAGCCACGCATACATAGGGGTTACACTCGTCTGGTGTGAGACGTTCCCTGGGGGGGGACCACCGGGGGCCGAACCGCACAATACCCCTGGGTTCGGTGTCGGGCGGCGGAGGGGTGAAGTGGACTGCGGTAGTCGTCGGAGGGTTGCGGACCACTGCGGTTGCGTCGGGGACGGAGCCTCTCCGTCGTTTCTAGGTCCCCGGTTAACATAACATAACATCCCCCTTTTAGTTCTTTATCTCATGCGATTTTTGTAAATCGAAAACACAAATTTTAAGTACACTATAATAAAAGACATAAAATTTCCTTTTACATAATAAAATCCTATCATTTCGAAGCCATTCTTTTGTTAGGCTCATATACTAAAGGATCTGTAGTTCCCACCCTTTTCTAATTTAAATTCTCGTTGAGGTAGTCAGCCAACAATCGATAAAAAAAATAATGTTCCCCTCTACTTTTGCTACATGCCGATTTGCAATGGCTTGCACACGCTTTTAATTATTTTGATAAAGCCTTTATTTACTTGAAATGCTTTTCAGTGAATATTCATATTGGTCTATGTGGTATCCATTCGTTTTGAAATTGCATTACATACGCAAATACAAAATGATAATATGTGTAAATTAATGTAATGTGAAAGGTCCGCGCCGTGTAGCCGCGCGGTCTGATGCGCCTTGTCACTGTCCATGCGGCTCCCCCATCTGAGGTTGGAGTCCTCCTGCGGGTATGGGTGTGTGTGCTGTCCATAGTATAAGTTAGTTTAATTTAGATTATGTAGTGTGTAGGATTAGGGACCGATAACCTCAGCAGTTTGGTCCCATAAGACCTTACCACAAATTTTCAAATTTCCAAATCTGTAAAGCAATCGGACTTCTCTTACAAGATACGGCAGGTTCTGTTTCGGAAATACTAAGAAATGAAAATGGAGCAAAATGCCACTCAAAAGTGCCCTTGATAAAATTACGAATCTATATCGTGCATGAAAGACGGCCACATTTACAGTTATTCAGAAAACCGTTGTAGTGACGACAGGGTAACTTTAAACCAGTAATGCGAAAGGATGAGGACCAGGACAGTACAAAGAGTCTAATCAGCTTCACAGTCAGAGATGCACAGTGCTCAGCACTGATAATGTTTTCGGTTTTATAGATCAAAAACAAATTTTATTTGTTGTATTCTAGTTACATGCACTTTGCTTTTGTGTGATTCTTATTGTTTATTACATTTATTACTATCATATGATACTTCTATAATAGAATATATATGTTATATACGGAAATAGGGCTGTTAGACGACCCAAAATTTTGAAAATTGCTGTATTATGCCCTCACAGAGATGACTGGCAGAAACATGTGCTAGGCTTCCACCACACAGAGCTAATGTCATTATGCTCAAAAATGGTTCAAATGGCTCTGAGCACTGTGGGACTTAACTTGTAAGGTCATCATTCCCCTAGAACTTAGAACTACTTAAACCTAACTAACCTAAGGACATCACACACATCCATGCCCGAGGCAGGATTCGAACCTGCGACGTAGCGGTCACGCGGTTCCAGACTGTAGCGCCTAGAACCGCTCGGCCACCTCGGCCGGCGTCAGTATGCTGTTAGGCCTATAAATAAACACCTATAACTGATCTTTGAATACGTAACAATTTGTCACATACTTAACATATCTATGAATTTCGTGATGTGTTACAACAAAATACGAAAGTTGATCAATAGTCTGAGACACTTACCAGGTTGGTTTAATGGACTTGGCCTGTAATTATTACAAGATCTACTTCCATACGAGCATATATCACTGACAGTATAGTATTTACATACATACATTTCTGAACAAATATCAGACACAGATTCACTGTGTTTTTAAATGCTTATCCAAATTCTAGGTGATTATAGGAGCATCACACGAACATGACGTCTCTCTTCCTAAGACACATGCACAAAAATATGGTACCTTGTGTCACTCACAAAAGCGGTGCTACAGAGTAACACATCTATCAATCGCTAACTACTCTCATCTTATTCAAAATGTAGGCTGGCTATGTATGTCACTCCTCAATACTGTTTTTTCATTTGTCCAGTTCTAGTTCACATAATACTAGTGTGCTACTGGGACCAAGTCCAGCATTACGTCTTGGACTTTTGGTAAAAGTCTTCTACATATTTAGGTGTGTTTTACAGCAACAAAAGATTCTCTATGAAGTGTGACCAGCTAGTTAATAAATACACATTAAGACATTTACTTGTGTGTCTGACACTCATACCAGGTTTGGTTAATAGATGTGGAATATAAGTATCACACTCCTTATCATGAGTGTATGATGGTTAAACAAATCTTCCAGTAGAGTGCTATCATAGGGTTAACATCATTTTTTACAACCAAAATGTCCCATTAGTTGGGGGACAAGGGGGTGCTGGTGTCTTTTGTTAGTGCAGGTTTCCCAGATCAGCGCCAAGCACATATTCAGGGGCAAACCTATTGTTCTCTTTTGATTGACAGGTCCTTAACCTATTGCTCTGCTAAGATGATTGAGACCCACTGGGGATAATCCATCCTTTTGATTGACAGGCAATTAACCTATTGTTTATCCAGCCATCCCTGTCCTTCTCCTCCCCCCAACTCCTCAGGAAACCTCCAGTTCCCCCCCCCAAGCTCTTGCCAATACAAGCACACTTTTGATATCTATTTGATTGACTAATTAATTAAATTGATGTATTAATTAACATATCCCCCTCTAGGGAACCCCAACCACCCCCTCCTCCCCTCACCCCTGCCTCTACCGGGAAATTGGCGGCTTTGTGGTGGAGTAAAAGGATCTCACGACAGAAAATCCAATTACAAAGCAGAAGGTATATTGTTTATTTATAAAGAACACAGTTGGCAGGAGTTGAATCTCTCTTGCTCATCATTCTGTGCTGTTTGGAAGATGCAGGTCTTCTAAAATACATTGAAATGAAGTAATTAACTTGATCACTTCTTTCATTCTGATCACGCAAGGAATACCACCATGAAATATCCGTCACACGTAATTACACTGTTAAAAATCTTTCGATCACGAAGCACACATTGGCCATCATCCCATCACACAACCCGCATAGGCTGCCCCAGTCATGCACCGCAGGGACTGTGTTGGCTGCCAGGCCGCGCCACACCGGTGAGAGCCTGAGAGGAGGTGGCGTGAGAGGTGGCAGCACACTTGGGCCCCACGACTGACAGACCAGATGTCACTCACGCTAATCCCTGAACGAAACAACCTGAGAAATTCCTGTCAAAACACGTGCTCTCTTTCTATGTCTCATTGTGTAACGTGCCACTGCGGACCTGCACACGCCATTGGTCAAGGTCGGAACGAACTGAAAAACAAAGCAGTGTTTACCCTGTAAAACACCGAGGAATACTGATGCATATGAGAACTCCTTCATTCCAAGGCAAATACCTGACTGAGAATGGATTGTGCCATGAGCACTAAGCTGACATATGTGCTGGAGAGAAGGGATCTCATGACAAGAAATTCAATTATATAACATAGGTTATACTGGCAGGGCTGGATCTGGCTTTTATTTTGTGGGAAAAGCTCACATCCAGCTACTACATGTCCTAATTACGCAATTACACTGCTGTAGAGTGAAGGTGTCGTCTTATTAGAAAATGTTCCTGTGTGCGCTTGAGAGATTGCAAGGCACTCTCACTTCTGATTCAGTGTTATGCCACTTCATGTTCTTAGGGAAGATGATCTTTATTACGATTGGACTTCATACATCATGATGAAATTGTGGGCAGTAGTTAATGCTCTTGCTGCATGCTGGCTCCCAGACGTCCAGACTGTGTTATAAAACATATTTGTGAAAGCACAAGGCTTTTAGCGAGTTTATGGCCTTTCTTTGGAAACTTGGAATTGGATACAACAGGGGTGATAACAAGGTTTTTATGGAGGGCAGTGGTTCCATCCTGGTCATGTTGTTAGCAAAAGACATGGTGTAAACGTGTGGGAAAGAGGCCGCTAAGCTGAATCTTCTTTTGCTTTTTTCCCAATTAACTTTAAAGGCTGTGACTGGTCAAATCAGTGTACGCACAGCAAGGGGCGCTCTCCGAGCTTCGAATGCCGCGCTCGAACTCGTGATTGGCTTGTGCTAAAGTGGGGGAAGTCTAAGATGTAAATGGGCTTTTGCTACCGAGGTGAGGAGGAAAGTGGACAGAAACAGAAGATCGCTCTTATACTGGCGATTCACTATTAAAGAACTGCAGGTCTCTACCTAAACGGTGACACTTGTGTCCTTTGCTAGTGTGCCACTTAGAGCCTGTGCCAGTCACCTGAACCATCAGATGTACTGCTACTAGCATCACACACACAGCTAATGATGCGTGTTTGTACTTATTTGACTTAAGTTGGTCGTCTAAACATTTGACATATTCCACCATGCTTAGTCATGGGACGGAGTCAAATTGGTTTGGCAGACCAGCAAACGGGTCCACCTGCACACTGGAATCCACTGGGGTTTCAGAGGCTCATAGGGAAGTACCTGTGTTCCGAATTAACCGAACGCGACACCGCGTACTTGGATCTTTCGGGCGCGCGCCATTAATAATAGATTGTGGCCGTCCATGACTTTAGGCGCCAAACGTATCGTAGTATGCTTCCCTGACCAGCAGAAGGATAAAGTATTCGCTGCTGCTGCGTAGGGCTCCAATATATATTTCTCAGCACCCTGTTCTTTCGAACCATATTTTCCTTTTTTAGGATAGTAGAGTACAGATACTTGATGGTGGCGTAGTATTGTGCTATAACCCGGATTCACGCGTATTAAGTCAGATAAAGCGATTAATGTTCCGGTTAGTATCGTGTGTCGATCCCCAGCTGATCACTTTGTCCCCCATAGACCCCATGTTAGTGAAAGCGTTTGTCAATAAAAATGTTTGTGTGACGTTTGTTTAGTCATTTTTGTTGTCATATGACGTTAAGGACGAATAAATCTATTGTCATTTAGATCACAACTTCTCCCTGTGTTCTGATTAACAGTACCTTGCCATCTGTGTTAAAGTCCAGGTTCTAAAAGAGAGTAGCAAGCTTGCAATTGGCGAACCGCTGCCAGGGTCTAGGTCACTGGCACTTCTGTGATGCTGTCAGTTTGTGTACTTGCCGAACAGGTCCACATTATTACGGAATAAAAAAAATGGTTCATTAGTAGGCTGTAGATACTTAATTCTCTGATTGTGCTGTTTGTGTTTGTTTTATTTATAGTGCATTTGTGTCAGTGACTTGTGTGTCACTTGTCGACTGATTTCCCGCCGTTGCTAACGGCGTTGTATTATTTTTGTGGTGTTTACTATTGTATTGGCTTTGTATTTGTCTGTTTTTGATTCTGAATCTCGTGTACTAGTGTCTTACTCTCAGACTACATACTGCTGTGCTAATTTTTATGTCATCATTGTATTGTACTGCATATATCTTGTGAGTTAGGTAATGCAGATATCCACGTGTTGCACGGATATTTAAAGTTCGTTGTTGATAGAGAGTTTGAATGATAAAGAGAAGTAGGGCTAGACAAGTAGACTGGGAGCGAGAAAATAAAGCATACATCATGGAGGAAGAGCGCAATGGAAAGGTTGAGGCACAGTTTGAACGTATGGAGGCGTTGCTGTTGAACGGTGTTAGCAACAATGATGACGTGCAACAAGGAAATCATATGGCTTTTCTTGAGGGGACAGATTGCATCAAATCGGGTGTGATAGAATATGTGTGCGTACCACATCATATCGATGCAGATGTGGTTATTAGAAATCCAGACAGAGAAGACGGGGGGGGGGGGGAGGAAGGGGTATCAGGATGCAATGATGCGTATACAACACCACAGAAATCATGTATGAGATCGGTCGATCACGATACTGATCTGGTGGCCTTTTAATTGGGATGGAGAAGAAACTTGATAGATTAAAGGGAATGGAGGCTGGACTAAAAGGAATTGAGGAAAAGTTTAATGGACTAAAGGGAATGGAGGAGAAAATTAATGAGATGAGGACGGACATAAAAAATATCGGTGCTCAGAGGAACACAAGTCATGGGAAAATAAACTCTAGTGCAACCTACGGAAAGTAAACACCAAAGCAATGAAAGGTTTAAAGATTGCACATGATGCTAAGAAGATGGCAGAGAGCGCCAAGATAGTTGCATGTTTCGCAAGACGAGAAGCAGCTGAAGCATCGAAAGTGAGTAAACGCATAGGATTGCAAGGACGAGAGATGGTGATCAATTTGAACAAGAAGGTCGAAAGCTTGGAAAAGCGGCAAAATGACGCTGAACAGCGCACCGACACAATTCGTGAAGCCACGGATTTTCATGTGACAGTGGCCATGGACAAATTAGAATCTGCGCTGCACAAATTAGGGACTGGTTAAGAGGTAAGACCTGCAACTTCAGTGAGTGAGACTGAAGAGGTCCGGGCTCTCCTTTCATTCAAATCGCAACAGGAAGCGATCAACTCGCGTATGTAGAAGAAATTTGAGGAAGCGCTAAGGAAACAAATTCAAATGCGGCCAAGTGCGAACGCAACAGATCCATAAAAAAATTCAGACGGGACAGATAACTTCATACCGTTATCAGCGAGCAGAGGACATGATGAGATGAACATCGCATTTTCTCGAAGCCGAGGAGGGAGCACATATGTGGGAACATCGAACAAGAACATCCAAAGGTCTGATATTTTCCGTAGGACGGAAGTTTTCGATGAAACGCCATTTGATTTTCAACACATTTTGCAAGTCCGAAAATTCGAAATTTTCCGAGATGAGGGTAATTTTACACACCTACGCACTTGGATATCACAGTTTGAGCTCTCTTTACCTCCAAATTCGGAATTAAAATTCAAATTAGACTTTCTTTGCGGACACTTGCAAGGGTCAGTCGCGGAGTAAATGCGCGGAATAACAGCGACGTGTAGAAATTAATACGAGATGATTGTTGGCAAAGATTTCGAGAGTTCAAATTACAAAAGCCCAATCAAGTTCCTTGATGCAATGATTGACAAGAGTAGGATGTTTTTGTATGATCCACTAGATCAATTTTATAAAAATTAAAAAAAATTGCTTCTTAACACTCGCATTTTTCACAAAATTGATCTAATTATCCAGAACATACAAAAACTTCCTACTAGCTCTTTTACCTAATAATAATATAATAAAATAGTATAATAATAACTATAATAAAAACTATTTACTTTACATACATTTCACATAGGTGAGCATAATAAAATAAATAAAATGAATTAGTTAACAAAGTACATTATTTTAAAATATCATATTGTGAATTATTATGTAAATTAAAATGTATTAGATAATAAAAGTAAATTATATTAAAAATTTTATTGATTTTCAAAAACCGCAAAACAACCTCACTATGTACTACACACATTTTTCTATGTTTCGGACTCTTCTGACCCTATGTACACAGCACTACACGAAGACTAAGTTCTGAATTAACAGAACCACTTCTTTTATTCGGGCTGTTATTTAGTACATAGGTGAGTGTGTTGGATGTTTTAGCCTAATGGCTAGCTCTCTTCACACAAATACGTTATACGAGGTGTGGCTAGAAAAAAACCGGACTAGTACTGGTGAAACAATAAAACGAATGCAATAAGGCTGAAAGTCACGTGGCCTGTCACGTGACTCTCGCTCTGCCTACTGCTCGAGTTTCATCTGCCTCCTGCACTCAGTCTGGCCGTGGCGTCTGTTTTAAGTAGTTGACGTTTTGTCTGTGCGTCGGAAAATGTTGAGTGTACAGAAAGAACAGTGTGTTAACATCAAATTTTGTTTCAAACTAGGAAAATCTGCAAGTGAAACGTTTGTAATGTTGCAACAAGTGTACGGCGATGATTGTTTATCGCGAACACAAGTGTTTGAGTGATTTAAACGATTTAATGATGGCCGCGAAGACACCAGTGATGACACTCGCACTGGCAGACCATTGTCAGCAAAAACTGATGCAAACATTGAAAAAATCGGTAAACTTGTTCGACAAGATCGCCGTTTAACAATCAGAGCAGTGTCTGAGTTAACAGGAGTTGACAAGGAAAGTGTCGAACAAGTTTACCGATTTTTTCAATGTTTGCATCAGTTTTTGCTGACAATGGTCTACCATTTTTTAAATAAATATTCTGTAGTTTAACATGATCAAATAATGATGAATCAACTAACTGATTAGCTGGCCATGGTGTCCGAGCGCTTCTGGGCGCTACAACCTGGAACTGTGCAACCTCTATGGTAGCATGCAACCTCTATGGTCGCAGGTTCGAATCCTGCCTCGGCATGGATGTGTGTGATGTCCTTATGTTTGTTAGGTTTAATTAGCTCTAAGTTCTAGGGGACTGATGACCTCAGATGTTAAGTCCCGTAGTGCTCAGAGCCATTTTTGAACTAATTGATTATTTTCACGATTTGTTTGAAATACAACAAATACGAAATATGGCATATCAAATTCTGTTGAGTTGTAGTAATTTGTAATAACTAGTTCAAACTGTTTTTTATTTGATGAACCAGCAACTTCTTCTATTTGAAGTTGATAAAAAGAAATATGTATTTTCGGATTTTTAAGAATATTTTTCACGTTGTTCAATTTCTTAATTTGGTTCATATTTAACAACAGGTACACGAATTTCCATAGATTCTATAACAATTTTTCCTTCTTTAGGAAGAGTATCTTTTATTTCAATTCCGGCATCATTTTTATCAGCCGAAAGAAGAATTATGTCTCCAGACTATGAACAACGTGTGAAAACTACAGTTAAGTTTCCTTCAAACATAATTTCTTATAATCTTTAAAAAATCCACCAAGTAATGATAGTGGATAAAATACTTCTTTTCCTTTATTATTTATTTTTCCTGTATTTATTATATGTTCCTCTAAACTTATTTTGTCAGTAACAGATGAAGTTAAATGTAATAACACTGTTGATGAAGTAAAAGGCTGGTCAATTCCAGGTAAAATACGATTTCCTTTTTTTATTGTTACAAAGTCAAGCAGTTTTGCTACATTATTATCAATTAATTTTTTGCTTGATTTTCCATCACAAGTTGAATAATCTGTACCATCATTACCAATAATACTAAAATTTATGTACAATTGGTCATGATTTGGATGAAGCCAACCATCACCAATATTTATTTCAATTTCTGTATATTTGTTAGGAACATTTAAATTATTTTTAGTTTTCTCATTCACAGGGAGTGAGTAAAACTGATAACTTTATATTTTATTCATGATTGTTTTAGCAATTAGTTATTTATTAAGGAAAAACTTTATAAGACATTTCTAAAATAACTGTTACAGTAGCACCATGAAAGTCAAGTAAATTATCAGTTATAGTAACTTCTAAATCTTGAATTGTATCAAAAATTGGAACATTTACAGGATATTTTGGTTCATTAACTATTGGTCCACCAAACTCTGCATTATGTTTAAATGAAGCAATAAATTTCATTTCTTTATGAAAATGATCATCATGTTTTACATACATTCTATCAGCAAGATTAGAATTTATATTGATTAATTCAAAAGGAATTATTTTAGGAACATTTTTAGCTATAGCTATTTCATTAGCTGGGAACAACTTGATAAGTAAAACCAAGTAAATTTCCGATAGTATCTTTAATATCCGTGTATAATTTTACATAACTTTCAATAACAATTGTGTTTAAAATTTCATTTCTCAATGAAAAATTATTTAAAATTTTTAAAAGTACATTGACCTACAGGAATTTCTATCGTTTCCCCACCACAATAAAGTTTATTATTGTTTGTTGTAATATTAGGAGTTCAAAAAGTTCAATAAAAACCAACTAATGAAACATTGGCATAACTATCACGTATTGGAACAGTTAATCTTTTTCTAAGTATTGAAGATTTATCACTTCACATGAAATAATCTACTCATTTACTACTGAAAAAGTTTATTAAATGAATGAACAAAACGGTTTGGGAACCAAGAGTAAGAATTCCAGAAAATAAGTTAAAAAACAAACATGGTAAATTTTTACCAAATTCTATTAAATGTGAAATAATTGAATAAAATGGTTGTGGTAAAACAACATTAATAATCGATAAGTATATGTTAGCTCCAGGGATGGTTAAATTGGAATAAAATGAAACATTTATATATTTTTTAAAAAAGTTTAGAACAAAGTATCAAGAATTTATAAAACAGTGTAATAAAATTGAAGATAAAAATTAATAAAAACATTGTTAGTTTTATTGAAAATATTGAAGAAATTATTCCATTAAATGAATGTGACGAAAATTCAGTTGTAGTATTTGATGATTTTATTCTAGAAAATCAAGATATTGTAAGAGATTATTTTACTAGAGGAAGACATAAAGGATAGATTGTTATTACTTAGCTAAAACGTATTCAAAAATACCAAAACGGTTAGTTAGGGACAATTTAAATTTTTAAAACATTTTTAGACAAGATGATACAAATTTAAATCATATTTACCATGAGTTTGTTGGTGGAGATTTAAAGTTTGATAATTTTAAAGAAATGAGTCACAAATGTTGGAATGATGAGTTTGGATTTTTCACAATAGATACATCCAGAAAATCAGACGAAGGTAAGCTTAGAAATAAAATACAACATTTCTTAAAAATATAAACATAAATATTAAACAGAAACTTAAATGTAAACATAAACATTAAATATAAATATAAACATAAATCTCAAACATAGACATTAAACATAAAGATAAATGTTAAATATAACTCATGTTTTTCTTCCTTAATAAATATTTTCAAAGAGTGATGAAGTTGTTAAAAAAGCTTAACAAAATAGAAAGAAAGCTGAAGAATTAAAACCACAATTTAAGCTTTGGAAAAAGCAACCAAGAACAGAATGTGAAAAATATAAAAAGGAAGATCAACCCTTATTGATGTTATTGAAGAAGTAAAACAAGAAATTGAAGGCATATGTGATGATGTTTTGAAAGCGATTGGAGAAAATAGAGAATTACAAAAACAAAATGGTTCCTTATCACCATAAGAAAAATTACAATGATATTTTTCCTGTTCTATCAGCACCTTCAGAATTTTCATTTGAAATAAGTTTATGTAATACTGAAAATCCATCACCACAAACATGAAGAAAAACTTGAAGAAATGCTGAAAAATGGAAAAGAAAAGGAGAAATTAAAATAGAGTTAAAATGATTTTACCTCAAACGACATATATTGTTCCAACAATGACAAAGTATATTGGCTCTATCAATGATACAGTTTTTGGGTTACGATTTGAAAATGTCAAGCACTATGTACGAGATTCTGAACTTAGATGTAACAATGACAACTTCCTAATCAATGGAAAAAATGAAAAAGAAACTGATGACTTAATGGAACTATTGAATGACATTAATGTTGAAAATGAAGTAAAATCATTAAACAGATGTGAAGACATCTTAATATCATCAAACTCTATATATCAAAATAGTGATCCAAATTCTAAAAAACCCAAATCAAGTAGAAGTGAGAAATATACATTAATCAAACCAATATGGGAGAAAATAAAAAAATGAATCCTAAGAAAATGAGTCAAGGGTTAGTTAAAAAATATACAGATAGATCAATTGAATATGTTTGGACGAATGATGTTAGACAATTAATTCATAGATTAGCAGTAATTCATTGTGAAGAATTAGCAGGAAATGAAATTATCATAATGAAAAAGTTAGTATTGCAGAAATGTTAACAAACAAATTTAGAGATTTTATAATTGATAATCAATAAAATTAAAATTCAATAATGAACAATTAAATGCCATTGAACCATTTTTAAACTTTTTGAAAAAAAAACGAAAGAAAGTAGGTGAAATTTACTTGTTATATTAGGTATTCCTCTTGTTAAAAAAATTACTGAATATCTAATTAAAAAAAGAAGGTAAACGACTAAAACAACATGAAGGAGGATTTCTTCCCTTATTATTAGCTGCATTACCATATTTATCAACAATTGGTTCACTAGCTAGTGCATCTGCAGCAATCGCAAAAGCAGTTATAAGTACGAAGAAAGCTGACAGAGAATTAGGAGACCAAAAAAGACATAATTTAGAAATGGAGAAAAAGGCAGGAACTGGAATAAAGAAAACAAAATTCAAAAAGTAATTGATAAACATCCTAATGCATTAAGTAATTCTGATATAGAAGAACTTACTAAACAATTAAAAATTAAACACATTCTTGGTGTATACATGAATGATGAATTGCCAAATAAACCATTAAGATTGAATGTGGAATAGTTAATTAGATACATCTAATAATCCTAGTACACATATAAAAATAAGAGTTGTTTTTGATACATTTGGTGGTAATATACCAAAACAATTAGTTAATTATATACGAAAAGATAACATGTATTACAATACAGAAAGAATACAAAATTTTGATGAAGTAATATGTGCTCATTTATGTCTTTTTCTTTCAAAATTGCTTTGTGAGAATTATAATTTAAAAATTTTAGATTTAATAAATGGACATTTTCGGTAATAAGATGAATCTAGTTAAACAAAATGAACAAGTAGTTAATATATCTACATTCCGTTTTTAAAAAATTATTGAAAATAGTATTAAACAACTACAGTCATTAATAGATCCAAAGATAACTAATACAATTAAAAATTTGTAAAAATAAATTATATTATTATGTTATATTGGTTTTAAAAATAAAAAAATTGCTCATGTAAATGATCCAATTGATGCAAAAGATGTAGTTAACAAACAATACTTGGAAAAAGAATATGTTGCAAAACCAGAATACACAAACATTTAACATAGTTTAATAATTATTTTACCAAAAAAGAAGTAGATAAAGCTTTTTCAGACTATTTCGCAAAAACAGATTGAATTTACTTTTCCAACAGCCAATGAACTAAAAATGTACAAATTTGAATATCTTTTGATACTTAAAAGACTTATTGTTCTTGCTAAACATCCAAACGGATATTTAAACTTTAATGTTTTTGATATATCAGTAATTTTAGGTAATGAGGCATATCAACAAATAACTAATACTAATCAATCAATACCAGGACACACATCAAGCGTTTTTATGTACAATTAAAAGATTCTGTTAAAACTTTTGCAGTTGATGTATAGGTAATTATATTTGGTGAAATAATTTAAAATTTAATAAACTTTTTATCAATATATATGGAAAATATACTTCACATGACTATCACACTAATTGTTTAAAGTGTAAAAAGTTTACTGATTCACATAATCCAAATAGAGTAACAACTAAAAATGGAAGACACAGAATTGAAGGTAATTGTACAATATGTTAAAGCACAAAGAATAAATTTGTTAAAAAATTTTGTAAATGGTGAAGGTCTAAATAATAATAAAATTCGTGAAAATGTAATACTGAACTACATAAACCACTAAGAAAGAATTTTAAAAGAAGATATGTTGTTTTCTTTTAATATAGATGATTTATGGTAAGCTGATTTTGTTGAAATGGATTCTGGTAATTTAAAATGTATTTCTAAAATAAACAAAGGTTATAAACATTTATTAACCATTAGTGAAGTTTTCTCAAAATTTGCCTGGGCTGTTCCTATTGAAGATAAAACTAGTAAGAATGTACTTAACCATTATCAAAAAATATTTATAGACAGAAAACCAAATAATTTAAAAATGGATAATGGCAAAGCATTCTATAATAAATAATTTAAAGAATTAATGAAGAACTATAACATTAATAGTTATTCAACTTTTTAGAATTTTGTTGAACAATTAACCAACACACTTAAAGAAAAGATGTGGAATAAATTTGCTTTACGAGGAAATTATAAAAGGTTAAATTTACTTGAAAATACATTTGATGAAATACAGTAACACAGTTCATCAAACTATAAAAATGAAGGCAATACAAGTGTATGAGAAAAATTTACAAATAAGTAACATTGTATCTAATGAAAAAGCTAAATTTAAAAAAAAAGATAAAGTTGGAATTAGTAACTTCAGGTAATTGGTCAACAGTCGATACCTTCGCTGCGCAGTGCCGATGGTACTGTTACCGACGACTGTGCCGCTAAAGTGAAGTTATTGAACGCAGTTTTCCGAAATTCCTTCACCAGGGAAGATGAATGGAATATTCCAGAATTTGAAACACGAACAGCTGCTAGCATGAGTTTCTTAGAAGTAGATACCTTAGGGGCTGCGAAGCAACTCAAATAGCTTGATACAGGCAAGTCTTCAGGTCCAGATTGTATACCAATTAGGTTCCTTTCAGATTACGCTGATACAATACCTCCCTACTTAGTACTCATATACAACCACTCGCTCACCGATAGATCTGTACCTACGGATTGGAAAATTCTGCAGGTCGCACCAGTGTTTAAGAAGGGTAGTAGGAGTAATCCATCGAACTACAGACCTATATCATTGACGTCGGTTTGCAGTAGGGTTTTGGAGCATATACTGTATTCAAACATTATGAATCACCTCGATGGGAACGATCTATTGATACGTAATCAGCATGGTTTGAGAAAACATCGTTCTTGTGCAAGGCAGCAAGCTCTTTATTCGCACGAAGTAATGGCCGTTATCGACAGGGGATCTCAAGTTGATACCGTATTTCTAGATTTCCGGAAAGCTTTTGACACCTTTCCTCACAAGCAACTTCTAATCAAGCTGCGGGCCTATGGGGTATTGTCTCAGTTGTGCAACTTGATTCGTGATTTACTGTCAGGAAGGTCGCAGTTCGTAGTAATAGACGGCAAATCATCGAGTAAAACTGAAGTGATATCAGGTGTTCCCCAGGGAAGCATCCTGGGACCTCTGCTGTTCCTGATCTATATAAATGACCTGGATGACAATCTGAGCAGTTCTCTTAGGTTGTTCGCAGATGATGCTGTAATTTACCGTCTAGTAAGGTCATCCGAAGCCCAGTATCAGTTGCAAAGCAATTTAGAAAAGATTGCTGTATGGTGTGGCAGGTGGCAGTTGACGCTAAATAACTAAAAGTGTGAGGTGATCCACGTGAGTTCCAAAAGAAATCCGTTGAAATTCGATTACTCGATAAATAGTACAATTCTCAAGGCTGTCATTTCAACTAAGTACCTGGGTGTAAAAATTACGAACAACTTCAGTTGGAAAGACCACATAGATAATATTGTGGGGAAGGCGAGCCAACGGTTGCGTTTCATTGGCAGGACACTTAGAAGATGCAACAAGTCCACTAAAGAGACAGCTTACACAACACTCGTTCGTCCTCTGTTAGAATATTGCTGCACGGTGTGGGATCCTTACCAGGTGGGATTGACAGAGGACATCAAAATGCTGCAAAAAAGAACTACATAAAATAAAATATCCAGATGTATACTTAGTTGAAAAAGTTTTAAAAAGAAAGATAATAAAGTTTAAGTTACATGTTTTGGTTTTGATAATTCACACAATAGTTGCGTGAATAAAGATAAAGTAATTTCATAGTAGTTCAGTTTGATGAAGACTGATTATATCATTAATCAATTGTTCTTGTGTATAGTTATTCAAAATCTTGAATTAATTCAGATGAGAGACAATCCTTAAAATTTCTTTCATTCTTTGATACAGATTTATAGAATTAGGATTATGATTCAATCTTAACATTTCTTCATGATGTTGATGTCTACCTTCCATTCCATAAAGTTGTTTGTGTAAATTTTTTCATTGTGTTCTTATGACATAATAGTTATATTCACATTCATCATCAGATAATTTGAAAAGCATGAATGTTGGTCTTAATTTTTATTAATCGTTTTTGGAACTACATGTGTTAATAAACTATTTATTTCATCATTTCTTTTACCTATTGTTTCTAAAGTAGTATTAACTGTTTCTCTCAAATTTTGAATATCATCATCTTTCATTTTAATTCTATCATCTTTTAGTTGAATTATTTATGTGTTTCATTTATTGAATTCTTGTAGTTGTTGTATACATCAATCTTTGTTTTTTATTCGATCTTTGTAAAAAATTTTAATAATATATCCTCTATGTCTCCTAAATATTGGTAAAATTTCATGAGGAACCCATCTTTTAAATTGCTTAGCTTCTTCTTTTTTTATTTTAAAATTAAAGCATATAATCCAGATTCAGTGATGAAAATAGTATGTTTATCAATTCTTGATGAGGGCTCAAAATATTACAAAATTTGCTTTATCTTCTGAATCAACATAATTAATTATTGCATCATTTGTGTGTAAGTATTCTAAAATCTCAGCAACATCTTTAGCTTTAAACCATGGATTATTTTCTTCATCAACAATCATGTAAACCTGCTTATTGTTGATGCTATCTACGATCAGTTCCATTTAAGAGAAATATTTTTGATTAGTTTTGCAAAAAATAAATAGTAGCTGAAATTTGTAGTTTGTACTCATGATTAAATTAAATTGTAAATGAAAAAACCCTATGTATTATATGATTTTAACTCTAATTAAATGAATAAACTTCTGTTATTACTGTTTGTGAAAATAATAACTGCACCAGGATTGGAACTGCAAAAGAATAAGGTAGTTAAATATTTATTTGATTTTGGTTACTTAGATATTTTACCAAAAACTAAAATAACTCGAGTTAGTGATTAAGTGAATCATTAATGTTATTTCAACTAAGACACAATCTTGAGGTTAGTGGTGAATTAAATGGAGAAAATTTACGTTTTATGAACAACCTAGATGTGGTGTAAAAGATTCATTTGATGGTTATATACATAGTATGTATAAATGGGATAAAAATTAAACCAAATGGGAATATAAAGGTGCAAATAAAGGATTATTGGAATTAACAAATGCAGCTTTTAGTTAATGGCAGAAATATAGTGGTATTCAATTTATTCATAGTGTCGATGATCTTGATATTTAAATAACAGGTAAAAGACGCATACATATACATGAATTCAATGGTCAATGTTGTCTAAAGTAGTTAGATGGAAAAGTAAATGTGTTAGATCATGCTTTCTTCCAAATACGAATAACAATCCATTTGAAATATATACAGATAAAGATGAAAACTGGTACTTGAAAATTGATAAAAATACACCAAAATATCAAACCAATTTGTAGTTTTAGTACATGAAATTGGTAATGCATTACGTTTAGAACATTCAGATAATTTTGTATCAAAAAATTATCCGTATTATAATGGTTCACATTTAGAATTATCTCAAGTTGCTATTGATTCTATTCAAAGTATATATGGAACACAAAGAAATAGAACAACAACTACTACAACTACTACTGCTACTACAACTACACCAATTGAACCAATTGAATCATTATGTGAACTTAAGAAATTTGATCACCAACGATTTGCAAATGGAATTTTGTATATTTTTCATAATAACTGGGTTTCGATAAAAGAGAATAAAACAAAATTAATAACTAATTGGTTAACATTTTTACCACAAGATTTACAGAAAAATAGATGGAACATATCAAAGAAAAAGTGGTGGATCTATAATATTTGTTGGCAATATGTTTTATACGGTAGATTTACACACATTACAATTAATTTCTGGATATCCAAAGTCAATAACTACTATAGGATTATGTAAAAAAAATTATTTCATAATATTGTAAACACTTATTCAGGTAGAACATTTTTATTCTATAACAAATATTTCTATGTAGAATTAGATGATTGTACTTTTACATATAAGTCAAAGAAAACTATAACTATAGAATTTCTAGGATTACCACCAAAAATGAATTGTGCATTTAAATATACAAATGGTTTTTTGTATTTTTTCAGGGATGATACATTCTACAAATATGGTGAATTTTAAAATAAGTAGTTAGAGCTGGTACAACTGATTTATCTTTATTAGGTATCCATTGTGAAATAATTCCTGAAGTAATAAATCTCTTGAAAGATACAGTACAAAAATTAGAGAATTTAACTTTTTTATAAATCTAATAAAAATTATGTGCTTATAAATGGAGAACCAAAACGAAATGCAAACTAAACTAAAAGAAACTTATGTACTAATTGAGGTATGTGTGAAAGATATTGATTTTCCTATTTGTTTAAGTGATGAAAATAATATTTTGTTAAAACTAGTTTCAATCATATTTTTCATAAAGAATGTATTGATGAATGGTTAAAGGGAAAAAAAATTGTCCACTTCATAGTTTTATTATTAAAAATAAAGTACCAGAAAAATTTGAGATAATTGATATTAATGCTATGTTTGATGCTTTAGATGAAGCAGGATATTGTGGGGATTATGATGATAATTAATTTACTTTTTTTTAGAATTCTAATAAATTTTTTCTATATAAATCGAGCAAGTTAAACAAGTTTTTTCTGTGAAAGCTAAATTTTGTAAATATTGTAATACAGAGAAATCAGTTGATAATTTCGCTTTACAAAAGTACACAAAAGATGGTTATAGCAATATATGTAGTCAATTTTTAAATAAATATTATATACAAAGTTACAATATAAATTGAATTCTTTGTGTATATATAAATATCATATACAAAAAGACAATAGAAATTGAATTCCTTGTGAATATGGGAAAATATTTCAAAGTTCATGTATGACGAAATCCTTGAGAGGAACTTTTGAAAATGGAAAACCAATCTACAATGAATAATGAAGAAGTTATAACTGAAGAAAAAAAAGAGAAGTTAAGTTTGTCAAGAAATTAAAGAATTAAACTGTTTGAATTTAAATCCCTAACATAAAGATAATCATAATAATGAATGTAAGAAATGTACCTTAAATGTAAGAAATGTAGAATATATTGAGAATAAGAATACTTTAACTTTAAACAATTATCCTTTATGTTTAATAATCTATCCATCTATTAAATAATTATCATTTTATTAATTTAAATAATTTTTACTAATCTAATGGACTTTTTTGTAACAAATAGATGAGCAATCTAATTGATTGTTAAAGTAAATTGTAAACTATTTTTTTTAAAAAACTAAATAAACTAATTGATTGCTAAACTAAATAGTAAACTAATTGACTGTTAAACTAAATAATAATCTAATTCTCTTTTTGATTAATTATTTATTAAGTAAATTTTTGTACATCTAATAAATTTTTTGTAATTAGTAGAAGAGTAAGTAACATTGCTGCACAACTACAAAAATTAACTATTGCTAAACTTCATGAGTTTTGTAGAATAAATTATTTATGAGGATATTCAAGTTTGCATGAAGCTGATTTAATTACGTATCTTATTAGTAATGATACAGTTATTATGAGTAATCTTCCAGATATTGATATGTATAATACACCTGTAGTAAGTGAAAGTAATACATCTGAAAATAATACAAATATTGTTAAAAATAATACATCAAAAATAAGTGAATATCATGAAAATTATATAACTGAAGTAAGTAAAAATTAAAAAAAATTGTTAATATTTATATACCTGAACAAGATAATATAAATATTGCAAAAAATTATGAACCTGATCGTAGTGAAAACCTTTGAAAAAATTACCTTTTTATGATATTTGTGATATTTTTCTAACTAAAAAACATAAACCATTAAATGGAATATTTCCATTATCTGGAAATCCATCTGTCAAATCAAGAGATGGAAAAGCAGATCATTTAGTTGAAAAAGCATTTGCAGACAGATTACAAACTATAAATTTAGAAAATAGTACAGATATATTTGATTCTAATCATTTCTTAAATGCAGCAAAATCAAAAATTTTTAAAATTCTTCACGACTGTTTGAAACTACATCAGGGTGTAAAGGTAAATTTTAATTTATATTGTGAATATATACTACAAAAAAGGTGAAACAGTTGAAAAAATCGTGAATTTGTTCAACAAACAGCAAACTCTACTATTTTAACAGAAAAAGATTTTAATGAAACATTCAAATATGGTAAAATACATATTTTAGAAATAATATCTAATTTTCAAGCACAAGGATCAGGATCGTCATTTAATAGAATTATTGGTTCACAACTAATAATTAACAAATATGTTGCACTAAGAGGATCATCCTATATTGATTTACCAGACAATATTAAAAATAAAAATGCATGTGTTAATGTGAAAAATGAAGATCAAAAAGGTTTTTTGTGGGCTATAAAATCAGATTTGTTTCATGTAGATAAAAATGCAGAAAGAATAACAAATATAAAAATTTTGATCTTGATTAAAATCTTAAAAATATTGAAGTTCCTGTACTAGTTCACAATATTGCAAAAATAGAAAACATAATTAATTTATCTATTAATGTTTATTCATTTGATGATGAAGATGAAAATTATCAAGTGTATTCATTAATAATTGCAATATGCAAGAAACATGTAAATGTACTTTATTGAAAGAAAGATACTATTTCACATATTGTTATATAAAAAAGTTATCTAGATTTCTATCAAGTCAAATTACTAAACATGCTGCAGTAAAATTTATTCGTGATTTATGTTTATTACATTTTTGTAGTAATGAAAAATTAGATAATCGTAGAACAAACTGTTTCGCTAATAAACCATTAAAAGTTGAAATCCTATGTGAAGGGGAGTCTGTATATTTTAAAAATTATCAATTTACACAAAAGTTTCCGTTGGTAATTTTTGATGATTTTGAAAGTTTACTTTTAAAGATGGATAATTGTGAGCCAAATCCAGAAACACCATAAAAAGTGAAATATCAGACATGAACAAAGTGGATTTTGTTATTATATTACATATATATATATATATATATATATATATATATGGAAATTATAAAGATCCTGTTGTTTATAGATGACAAATTGTCATAAAAAATTTATAGATGTATAAAACAAGAAGATGAAGAATTGGAAGAATATATTCTGAAATTGAAGAAATGAAACCACTTACACTTCATGAGTAAAAAAGGTATGTTAAATCTAGAGTTTGTACACGATGTAAATGTCTTATGAAAAGGAATAAAAAAGTTCATCATGATGTTTTAACTTGAAAATATATTGCTACATAATGTAATAATTGTAATTTAAAACTACAACAACCAAATTTTGTAACTATTTGTTTACATAACTTATCTGGTAATGATTCACATCTTTTTGTAAAAGAAATTTGTATGATAATAAAGAGATAGAATTAGCACCAAATAATAAAAATAAATACCTTGGTTTTTCTTAAATATACAAAAAATTTAAAAATGAGATGTATTGATACATTTAGATTTATGGCTTCTTCACTTGATAAACTATCATCAAATATAAAGAAAAATCAATGAAAAATTTTAAAAAAGTGCTTTTATACAGGATTATTTGATTTGTTGTTGTTGTTGTGGTCTTCAGTCCTGAGACTGGTTTGATGCAACTCTCCAAGCTACTCTACCCTGTGCAAGCTTGTTCAACTCCCAGTACCTGCTGCAACGTACATCCTTCTGAATCTGCTTAATGTATTCATCTCTTGGTCTCCCTCTACGATTTTTACCCTCTACGCTACCCTCCAATACTAAATTGGTGATCCATTGATGCCTCAGAACATGTCCTACCAACCGATCCCCTCTTCTAGTCAAGTTGTGCCACAAACTTCTCTTCTCCCCAATCCTATTCAATACCTCCTCATTAGTTATGTGATCTACCCATTTAATCTTCAGCATTCTTCTGTAGCACCACATTTCGAAAGCTTCTATTCTCTTCCTGTCCGAACTATTTATCGTCCATGTTTCACTTCCATACAAGGCCACACTCCATACAAATACTTTCAGAAACGACTACCTGACACTTAAATCTATACTCGATGTTAGTAAATTTCTCTTCCTCAGAAATGCTTTCCTTGCCATTGCCAGTCTACATTTTATATCCTCTCTACTTCGACCATCATCAGTTATTTTGCTCCCCAAATAGCAAAACTCCTTTGCTACTTTAAATGTCTCATTTCCTAATCTAATTCCCTCAACATCACCCGACTTAATTTGACTACATTCCATTATCCTCGTTTTGCTTTTGTTGAAGTTTATCTTATATCCTCCTTTCAAGACACTGTCCATTCCGTTCAACTGCTCTTCCAAGTCCTTTGCTGTCTCTGACAGAATTACAATGTCTTCGGCGAACCTCAAAGTCTTTACTTCTTCTCCATGAATTTTAATACCTACTCCGAATTTTTCTTTTGTTTCCTTTACTGCTTGCTCAATATACAGATTGAACAACATCGGGGAGAGGCTACAACCCTGTCTCACTCCCTTCCCAACCACTGCTTCCCTTTCATGTCCCTCAACTCTTATAACTGCCATCTGGTTTCTGTACAAATTATAAATAGCCTTTCGCTCCCTGTATTTTACCCTTGCTACCTTTAGAGTTTGAAAGAGAGTATTGCAGTCAACATTGTCAAAAGCTTTCTCTAAGTCTACAAATTCTAGAAACGTAGGTTTGCCTTTCCTTAATCTTTCTTCTAAGATAAGTCGTAAGGGCAGTATTGCCGCACGTGTTCCAGTATTTCTATGGAATCCAAACTGATCTTCCCCGAGGTCAGCTTCTACTAGTTTTTCCATTCGTCTGTAAAGAATTCGTGTTAGTATTTTGCAGCTGTGACTTATTAAACTGATTGTTCGGTAATTTTCACATCTGTCAACACCTGCTTTCTTTGGGATTGGAATTATTATATTCTTCTTGACGTCTGAGGGTATTTCGCCTGTCTCATACATCTTGCTCACCAGATGGTAGAGTTTTGTCAGTACTGGCTCTCCCAAGGCCGTCAGTAGTTCCAGTGGAATGTTGTCTACACCTGGGGCCTTGTTTTGACTCAGGTCTTTCAGTGCTCTGTCAAACTATTCACGCAGTAGCGTATCTCCAATTTCATCTTCATCTACATCCTCTTCCATTTGCATAATATTGTCCTCAAGTACATCACCCTTGTATAGACCTTCTATATATATACCTTTCACCTTTCTGCTTTCCCTTCTTTGCTTAGAACTGGGTTTCCATCTGAGGTCTTGATGTTCATACAAGTGGTTCTCTTATCTCCAAATGTCTCTTTAATTTTCCTGTATCTATCTTACCCCTAGTGACATTAGCCTCTACATCGTTACATTTGTCCTCTAGCCATCCCTGCTTAGCCATTTTGCACTTCCTGTCGATCTCATTTTAGAGACGTTTGTATTCCTTTTTGCCTGCTTCATTTAATGCATTTTTGTATTTTCTCCTTCCATCAATTAAATTCAATATTTCTTCTGTAATCCAAGGATTTCTTCTAGCCCTCGTCTTTTTACCTACTTGATCCTCTGCTGCCTTTACTACTTCATCCCTCAAAGCTACCCATTCTTCTTCTATTGTATTAATTTCCCCCACTCCCGTCAACTGTTCCCTTATGCTCTCCCTGAAACTCTGTACAACCTCTGGTTCTTTCAGTTTATCCAGGTCCCATCTCCTTAAATTCCCACATTTTTGCAGTTTCTTCAGTTTTAATCTACAGGTCATCACCAATAGATTGTGGTCAGAGTCCACATCTGCCCCTGAAAATGTCTTACAATTTAAAACCTGGTTCCTAAATCTCTGTCTAACCATTATATAATATATCTGATACCTTTTAGTATCTCCAGGGTTCTTCCATGTGTACAACCTTCTTTCATGATTCTTAAACCAAGTGTTAGCTATGATTAAGTTGTGCTCTGTGCAAAATTCTACCAGACGGCTTCCTCTTTCATTTCTTATCCCCAACCCATATTCACCTACTATGTTTCCTTCTCTCCCTTTTCCTACTACCGAATTCCAGTCACACATGACTATTAAATTTTCGTCACCCTTCACTATCTGAATAATTTCTTTTATTTCATCATACATTTCTTCAATTTCTTCATCATCTGCAGAGCTAGTTGGCATATAAACTTGTACTACTGTAGTAGGTGTGGGTTTCGTATCTATCTTGGCCTCAATAATCCGTTCACAATGCTGTTTGTAGTAGCTTACCTGCATTCCTATTTTCCTATTCATTATTAAACCTACTCCTGCATAACCCCTATTTGATTTTGTGTTTATAACCCTGTAGGCACCTGACCAGAAGTCTTGTTCCTCCTGCCACCGAACTTCACTAATTCCTACTATATCTAACTTTAGCCTATCCATTTCCCTTTTTAAATTTTCTAACCTACCTTCCCGATTAAGTGATCTGACATTCCACGCTCCGATCCGTAGAACGCCAGTTTTCTTTCTCCTGATAACGACATTCTCTTGAGTAGTCCCCGCCCGGAGATCCGAATGGGGGACTATTTTACCTCCGGAATATTTTATGCAAGAGGACCCCATCATCATTTAATCATACAGTAAAGCTGCATGCTCTCGGGAAAAATTATGGCCGTAGTTTCCCCTTGCTTTCAGCCGTTCGCAGTACCTGCACAGCAAGGCCGTTTTGGTTATTGTTACAAGGCCAGATCAGTCAATGATCCAGACTGTTGCCCTTGCAACTACTGAAAAGGCTACTGCCCCTCTTCAGGAACCACACCTTTGTCTGGCCTCTCAACAGATACCCCTCCATTGTGGTTGCACCTACGGTACAGCTATCTGTATTGCTGAGGCACACAAACCTCTCCACCAACGGCAAGGTCCATGGTTCATGGGGGGAGGTTATACGATTTAGTAATAAGAAAAGGTGTTCATCCATATGATTACATGGATTCTTGGAAATAATTTGGAGAAACACAATTACCAACAAAAGATAAATTTTATAGTGAATTAAATCATTGTGACATAAGTGATGAAGATTATGAACATGAAAAATTAGTTTGGGAAAAGTTCAATATAAAAAATCTTGTCGAATATCATGATTTATATCTTAAAACTGATGTATTATTATTAAATATATTTGAAAAGTTTGAAAAACATGTATAAATACATATAATCTACATCCATCTTGGTATTTTACAGCACCAGGTTTATCTTGGGATGCAATGTTAAAAATTACTGATCAAAAACCTGAATTATTATATGATTATGATATGCTTTTAATGGTTGAAAGAGGAATGAGGTATTTCTCAATGTTGCAAAAAATATGTAAAAACAAATAATAAATATGCAAAAGGTTTTAATAATAAAGAAATATCTGATTATTTAATGTATCTGAATGCAAATATTTTTACATGGTTATGCTATGAACCAATATTTATCATATGGACGATTTAAATGGGAAGAACCAAATAATGTTAAATGTACAAATAAATGAAATTTCAAACAATTCTGAAAAAGATTATGTATTTGAAGTAGATCTAGAATCTCCAAAAGAATTGCATGATTTACATAAAGATTCACCACTAGCTCCTGAATCAAAATTTGATCCAGGTACAAATGGAAGTAAATTAATAACTAATTTAGATACAAAGTGTAATTTTGTAGTTCATTATAGAAATCTTAAACAATATTTATCATTAGGAAAGCAACTTACAAAAATAGATAAAATATTAAAGTTTAAACAAACTAATTAGTTAAAGAAATATATAAATCTAAACACACAGTTAAGAACTAAAACTACAAATGATTTTGAAAAAGATTTCAATAAATTTTGTGACTAATTCTGTATTTGGTAAAACAATGGAAAGTATAATAAATAGACCAGATATAATTAGATTCAAATAGTAAAATATGTGATAATCTCATAGCTAAATCAAACTTCAATCATAGAACGATATTCAGTGAAAATCTGGCTGCTATTCATATGAATAAAACAATAATAATATTTAATAAACTTATTTACTTTGGGTTAAGTATACTTGATTTATATAAAGTATTAATGTATGATATTTGTTATAGAGTTATGAAATCTAAATATGGAGAAAATATTGAATTATGGTATCAAGTCACAGATAGCTCTTTTTAGAATATTAAAACCGAAGATTTCTATGAAGGTATGAAATCAATGATTGATTACTTTGATACAAAGGATTTTCCACCAGATGATATATATGGTATTCCGCAAGTAAACATGCAAGTTGTTGGTAAAATGAAAGATGAATGTAACAGAAAAATAATGGAAGTATTTTGTTGTTGAAGAGCAAAGATGTATGCTTATAAAGTTGGTGGCAAAATAGAGTAGAAATCGAAAGGAATTAAAAAATGTGTTGTTAAAAACAAAATAAGTTTAGAATATTTTAAAGAATATATGTTTCACCTTATAGAACAATGTAGAAAATTTAATTTAATTAAAATTGAAAAAAGTGAAATATATACATTCAAGTAAACAAAAAAGTACTAAGTCATAATGATAATAATAGATATGTATTGGAAAATAAAGTAGATACGTTACCATATAGTCATTACTCAATAAAAAATTATTATATATAAATCTAATAAAATTTTTTCTATATAAATGGAGACTATCATCAATAAACTCAATGATGTTAGTGTCTCGAAAGAGATTAAAAAAAACAACTGAACTATAGATAAATATTTTATGTAATGTTGCTGACTATGAATATTTAAATACTAGATATGGAGAAAAAATTTCTGTGGTGCTTAATAATGACTCTAAAGTTATTTTACCAGATAGATATTACAAATTAATTCATCCTTAGGCATTTGAAATAATTAAAAAAGGAAAAATGAAACTGAAATATAATGAGATGAAGAAACTTAAAAATAGAAATAATAAATTTCATGATATGAGTTCACAATGTAAAAAATTTACTTCTGTTGACTAATACGTTTTCATTATTTACTAATGTTCTGAATACGATTTTTTTCAAATGTACTTTGTTAACTAATTCATTTTATTTATTTTATTACGTTCACCTATGTGAAATGTATGTAAAATAAAGGAATCTTTTTAAAATAGCTATTGTTATATTATTTTATTATGTTATATTATTATTAGGTAAAAGGGATAGAAGGATGTTTTTGTATGTTCTGGATAGCTAGATCAATTTTGTGAAAAATGAAAAATGTGAGGGTAAAAGAGCAATTTTTTATTTTTTATAAAATTGAGCTAGTGCGCCAGAATATACAAAAACATCCTACTGACAAGAACCAGTTTCTTGACAAGGCATCCTCTACCGGTGAAATCATTCATCATTGTTTCACCAAACGTCCGTCAGCATATCAACAAGTATTATTAGCTGGCAGGTGTAATGTGGAGCTCAGTACTGCGACTGCTGTGTTTGGATGCGGGCTGAGTTGGCATCGCTTCGCTCCCAGCTTCAGGCAGTGTTGGCTTCGGTCACACAGCTTGAGGCTGTTGCCAATGGGCATCACTGTGGGGGTCTGGATGTGGGTTTGTCGGGGATGGCCAGCTCGTCCCACACATCCCCCGATCGGACTATGGCTGTGGCTGCCCGCGATACTGCCCACATTCAGGCTGACCCCTCACCCGTGGTAGAGTGGGAGGCTGTCTCGAGGTGTGGCAGGGGCCAAAGAAATTCTGGAGTGCTGATTGGAAGGCCTCTCCAGTTTGTCTGACGAACTGGTTTCAGGCTCTGTCTCTGGCTGATACTGATCTTCGGCCAGACATGGTTGCTTGTCCTGTTCCAGAGGTTGCCCCTCAGTCTGCAAGATCTGGGTGGTCGCAGAGGATGGGCTTACTGGTAGTTGGGAGCTCCAATGTCAGGCGCATAATGGTGCGCCTTAGGGATATAGCAACAAGAGAGGGGAAGAAAACCATTGTGCACTCTGTGTGCATACTGGGTGGAGTGATTCCAGATGTGGAAAGGGTCCTTCCGGATGCCATGAAGGGTACAGGGGTTGTGTGACGTGGACTGGGCGGTTTTTTAGGTTAGATGGCCTCAGGCAAGTACAGAAAGGGCAACAGCCGCAAAGGATGTGGGGCAAAGTCAGGACATGTGGGGACCAAGAAGCAATCGGTATTGTAATTGTAAATTGTCGAAGCTGCGTTTTTAAAGTACCAGAACTTCAAGTGCTGATAGAAAGCACCGAAGCTGAAGTCGTTATAGGTACGGAAAGCTGGCTGAAGCCAAAGATAAATTCTGCCGACATTTTTACAAAGGCACAGATGGTGTTTAGAAAGGACAGATTGCATGCAACCGGTGGTGGCGTGTTTGTCGCTGTTAGTAGTAGTTTATCCTGTAGTGAAGTAGAAGTGGATAGTTCCTGTGAATTATTATGCGTGGAGGTTACACTCAACATCCAAGCTAGGTTAATAATTGGGTCCTTTTACCAACCTCCCGACTCAGCAGCATTTGTGGCAGAACAACTGAAAGAAAATCTGGAACACATTTCACATAAATTTCCTCAGCATATTATACTCTTAGGTGGAGATTTCAATTTACCAGATATAGACTGGGACACTCAAATGTTTAGGACAGGTTATAGGGGCAGAGCATCGAGTGACATTATACTGAGTGCACTATCTGAAAATTACCTCAAGCAATTACACAAAGAATTGACTCATGGAGATAACATCTTGGACCTACTGATAACAAACAGACCCGAAATTTTCGACTCTGTACGCGCAGAACAGGGAATCAGTGATCATAACGCCGTTGCAGCATCCCTGAATATGGAAGTAAATAGGATTATAAAAAAAGGGAGGAAGGTTTATCTGTTTAGCAACAGTAATAGGACGCAGATTTCAGACTACCTAACAGATCAAAATGAAAATTTCTGTTCCGAGACTGACAATGTTGAGTGTTCAAGGCAATTGGAAAATGCGTTTTAGACAGGTACGTGCCAAGTAAAACTGTGAGGGACAGGAAAAACCCACCGTGGTTCGACAACAAAGTTAGGAAACTACTGCGAAAGCAAAGAGAGCTTCACTGCAAATTTCAACGCAGCCAAAACCTCTCAGACAAACAGAAGCTAAATGACGTCACAGTTAGCGTAACGAGGCCTATGCGTGAAGCGTTCAGTGAATTCGAAAGTAAAATTCCACATACCGACTTGACAGAAAATCCTAGGAAGTTCTGGTCTTACGTTAAATCAGTAAGTGGCTCGAAACAGCATATCCAGACACACTGGGCTGATGATGGAATTGAAACAGAGGATGACACGCTTAAAGCTGAAATGCTAAACACCTTTTTCCAAAGCTGTTTCACAGAGGAAGACCGCACTGCAGTTCCTTCTCTAAATCCTCGCACAAACGAAAAAATGGCTGACATCGAAATAAGTGTCCAAGAAATAGAAAAGCAACTATCACTCAACAGAGGAAAGTCTACTGGACCTGACGGGATACCAATTCGATTCTACACAGAGTACGCGAAAGAACTTCCCCCCTTCTAACAGCCATGTACCACAAGTCTCTAGAGGAATGGAAGGTTCCAAATGATTGGAAAAGAGCACAGGTAGTCCCAGTCTTCAAGAAGGGTCGTCGATCAGACACGCAAAACTATAGGCCTATATCTCTGGCATCGATCTCTTGTAGAATTTTAGAACATGTTTTTTGCTCGCGTATCATGTCATTTCCGGAAACCCAGAATCTACTCTGTAGGAATCAACATGGATTCCGGAAACAGCGATCGTGTGAGACCCAACTCGATTTATTTGTTCATGAGACCCAGAAAATATTAGATACAGGCTCCCAGGTAGATGCCATTTTCCTTGACTTCTGGAAGGTGTTCAATACAGTTCCACACTGTCGCCTGATAAACAAAGTAAGAGCCTACGGAATATCAGACCAGCTGTGTGGCTGGATTGAAGAGTTTTTAGCAAACAGAACACACCATGTTGTTTTCAATGGAGAGACGTCTACAGACGTTAAAGTAACCTCTGGCGTGCTACAGGGGATTGTTATGGGACCATTGCATTTCACAATAATTATAAATGGCCTGTTAGATAGTGACGGAAGTTCCATGCGACTTTTCGCGGATGATGATGTAGTATACAGAGAAGTTTCAGCATTAGAAAATTGCAGCGAAATGCAGAAAGATCTGCAGCGGATAGGCACTTGGCGCAGGGAGTGGCAACTGACCCTTAACATAGACAAATGTAATGTATTGCGAATAAATAGAAAGAAGGATTGTTTATTGTATGATTATATGACATCAGAACAATCACTGGTAGCAGTTACTTCTGTAAAATATCTGGGAGTATGCGTGCGGAACGATTTGAAGTGGAATGATCATATAAAATTAATTCGTTGGTAAGGTGGGTGCCAGGTTGAGATTCATTGGGAGAGTCCTTAGAAAATGTAGTCCATCAACAAAGGAGGTGGCTTACAAAACACTCGTTCGACCTATACTTGAGTATTGCTCATCAGTGTGGGATCCGTACCAGGTCGGGCTGACGGAGGAGATAGAGAAGATCCAAAGAAGAGAGGCGTGTTTCGTCACAGGGTTATTTGTTAAGCATGATAGCGTTACGGAGATGTTTAGCAAACTCAAGTGGCAGACTGCAAGAGAGGCGGTCTGCATCGTGGTGTAACTTGCTGTCCAGGTTTCGAGAAGGTGCATTTCTGAATGAGGTATCGAATATATTGCTTCCCCCACTTATTCCTCCCGAAGAGATCACAAATGTAAAATTAGATAGATTCGAGCGCTCACGGAGGCATTCCGGCAATCATTCTTCCCGCAAACCGTACGCGAGTGCAACAGGAAAGGGAGGTAATGACAGTGACATGTAAAGTGCCCTCCACCACACAACGTTGGGTGGCTTGCGGAGTATAAATGTAGATGTAGATGTAGCATACGTTTGTTTAGCTATAATAATTTTAAAGATGACAATCTCCATGGTAATTAGCAAAGGAGCTTCTCCCATTACTGCTAGTCGTAAGAGTAGGCATTGTGAGAATTTCATCGTACAAGATTTTCTTCGTAGCATGTAGCAAATTTATAGATGTACAGTTGGTCATCCCAGTGCTGAATAAATTAGAATTGCTGAGAGTAGAAATGTGCCGATTCCACGATGGAAACTTCGTTCCTTATTTGAGTCCTATTTCACGTGAGTTAATATGTTCTCATAGCAGTTTTGCAGTTTGCACGAAACGACAGGATAAGGTGTCACAACAACGATAGAATTTATATCTTCGAGTCCAAAACAAGTGCATGAGTACTGGGGACGGAACTCTTCCCGTAACATCTTAGAGTTCAGCTACAATCATATTTCTTCTGTTTATTATGTGTGCATTGGAGTACACGCGCTCGTACGATCTGGTATATATTTCGTAGTGTAGTGTGTGAGAGGGGCGTTGTTGAGATTACTTTGCGAGATCCTTGGAGGTATTTTGCAGGATGATCACATTGTCCATGCGAGAGATGTGTTGACTTCGTTGTGTTTTCCTCTGTGGTTTGTGACCAGTGCCCAGCGCAATGTGTGCGCTGATTATTGTCTTCGCCAGTGGCGCGATGTGTTTGTGGTGTGTTTTTAGTCTATGGCTGTCGCCTTGGTGCGATTTTTCTCGCGAATGGAATTTTTATTCAAGTGTGGTTACACAGATGAGCTATTGTATCTAATGCGATTGTTCACTGTGGTCATTCGCTTACGGTTTTCGCATGTGGTTTTCGGCACTATTGTGCGATAATATTCGTGTGGGGTTTCGCAATCACCTGACTGGTAAATCTTGGGCGACAGTTTGTACTAAGTGACATGAGCATGGAATGTGCAAGTCTCTTTGGTATGTTTTTGCAGACTGAGCGAGGCGCACCATCAGTTTGTGAGAAAGAGAAGAACGGAAGGTATGTAGCTTTGCAGTCAAATGCCGATAATACCTTGTGCTTTTTATGTTTGTTTTAGGGGCTGGAGTGGAAAATTTGTTCACCAACCTGAGAAAATTTTGTGTCAGTTTCAGCAAAAAGAGAATTTCGCGTTTTTTTTATCCCATTTAGAACAGCGAGCAGATTGGTGACGTCGGTACTTACCAAGATTCACGCCATACACCGGTGTCAGTGCCACCTTAACGACAACAAAATGGGTGTATAGTAGTTTGCATATCTTTTATAGTAGTTGGGTTGCATGAATAAGTAGTATACTTAGATGGAATGAGAATGACTGAAATGAATGTGTAGTCTAAGCCAGCTTAGTACTTTAAGCGCATTAAAGGTTATGGGAAATTAACCCTACACTATCATATAGTGCAACGCCTAGCCACTACTTAAGATTATAAAGATTTAGACACAGAAAATTAATCATTTAAAATTAGTGCTGTAATAATATCCAATTTTTGTGAAATAGAATAAGATTATATTTTTATCAAATAGCTGTAAACCATTTTTTTAATTCTTCGAGTAATCATTCATTATAATTCACTGTATTTATGCTGTAAACATATTTGTAAAAACACGCCACTATGTTTCCATGTAAGGATTGTGCAGACTATGAGCCGTTGAGTTGTGGTGACGTATCAGGCAGTTGGAGAGGTCGCAGACACCGGAGTGGCTGTAGCAGCTGGGCAGATGGGCCATCACGCAAACAAGACATTCAGAGCCACATGCCAGCCCTGTGAACAGGCGGTGATGCAGCAGGCAATGGTGGCCCACTTAGCGACTGCAGGGCAGCTGGTCAACATGACATCATCGGGCTGCGTGAGTGGAGTCAGGAGAGGGCAAGCCCCTTCATGTCTCGAGCTGTCAACAGGGGGCTGGTGCCTGGCCGACATCGGAGCACTTTCGCCGCCGCTGCCACTACAAGTTCCTGAGGGACCTACCACTGAATGGAAGTCCCAGGTCTGAATGGAGGAATTCACATGTCTGGAGACATAGTAGACGGCGACGGCAGGAGTTGATTCACCTCAAATCTGTGTCCATATGCTGTCCGGGTCATCTCATGATCGTCTTTGACAGCGGAAATGTATTGCCGACCACCACATCATCCGAGACGGTCAGTAATCGAGACACCACTGATTCCTGCCATAGACAAGGTCCTGCCACACTGAGGGTGTTGCCTGTACTATACATGCTGAGAAAAAGGGGTAACCCATGTTGGCAAACTCAACCCACATAGCTGCCACATCTAACCTGTTACATGACATGTGTTTTCATGTGTCAATTGTAAATTTTAAAAAAATCGGACTCCCTAAAGACCTTTGAGAAGGGAGCTGTAGGAAGGTTATTGTTTTGATTAAGTGTTTTCTGTATGTTTGTTTTACATATGTTTTATATATATTTTATATGTGCCTTCATTTTTACAAGATTACATGTATTCTCTATGTTTTCTTATCAAGTTCTCTTAATGAACTCATGTATTATTTTTTCGTTTTTTGTAAAGATTCACTTGTTTTATGTCAAACATATGTTGTTTTGACACATATGTTTGTACTTAAGGAACAGACTGACATATTTCAGAGAAACAAGCAGAAAAAATGACACATGTAAAATGTAAACTAAGAACCTTTTATATTGGGTGAATGTCAGAGCGTTTGCGATCAATGTTCTATCAAGGAATGAATGTAGCCACATATATAATTGAGCTGGGGTAGTGATTTTTCATGGGGCAGAGAAACCTCAAGACGACAATATTGTATTCTGGTTAGGGAATAACCTTCTCTGGCCCCAATTTCAGGATGAATGAGTAGATAAATGTCTGCATGACCCTATATGCGTTTACAAATTGGCATTTAAGTAGGGTCTTCAAGAATATGACCTGATGGTACACCCATCACATTTTTATTTCCCACTTCAAATTTGTAGGCATGCAGTAGAGAGTATATGGATGATCCCTGGTTGAATGTGGTAAAGGCAGAGTATAACATTGTGCTGGGATTTATGGTGAACAAAGATTGATTCGTGTTTATTTCTTTGATAATGACCCAACTAATGTGTCAGAATTTATTCTGTTCCATGTCACACTAACCTTTTAAAGTGTGACACTCCCCAAGAATAAATTTGAGAGGAACGCTGAGGTTGCGAGAGATTGCAGGGCACTCTCACTTCTGATTCGGTGTTATGCCACTTCATGTTCTTAGGGAAGATGATAGACCATCAGATGTACTGCTTTTAGCATCCCCCACGCAGCGAGTGTTGTGTGGGTGTACTTATTTGTCTTGACTCTGCCGTCTAATCAGTTGACATATCCCATCACGTATAGTCGTGGGACGGAGTCAAATTGGTTTGGCAGACCAGTAAACGGGTCCACCTGCACACTGGAATCCACTGGGGTTCCAGAGGCTCATAACGAAGTACCTGTGTTCCGAATTAACCGAACGCGAGACCGCGTACTTGCAGTTTTCAGGAGCGCGCCACTAATAACAGATTGCGGCTGTCCATGACGTCAGTCGCCGAACGCACCATGGTGTGCCGCCCTGGCCAGAAAGGAGGGTAAAGTATTCACTGCTACAGCGCAGGGCTCCAATATATGTGTCTCAGAACCCTGTTCTTTCAAACCATATTTTTTCCTGAAACTTCCTGGCAGATTAAAATTGTGTGCCGGACCGAGACTCGAACTCGGGACCTTTGCCTTTCGTGGGCAAGTGCTCTACCAACTGAGCTACCCAAGCACGACTCACGCCCCTTCCTCACAGCTTTACTACTGCCAGTACCTCGTCTCCTACCTTCCAAACTTTACAGAAGCTCTCCTGCGAACCTTGCAGAAGTAGCACTCCTGAAAGGAAGGACATTGCGGAGACATGGCTTAACCACAGCCTATGGGATGTTTCATATCAGCGCACACTCCGCTTCAGAGTGAAAATCTCATTATTTAGGCATATTTTCCTGTTTTGGAATAATAGAGTATAAATACTTGATGGTGGCGTAGTTTTTGTGCCATAACCCAGATTCATATGTATGAAGTCAGATAAAGCAATTAGTGTTCCAGTTAGTGTCGTGTGTCCATCCCCAGCTGACAACTTTGTCCACCATAGACCCCATCTTTGCCGCGCGGGATTAGCCAAGCGGTCTGAGGCGCTGCAGTCGTGGACTGTGCGGCTGATTACGGCGGAGATTCGAGTCCTCCCTCGGGCATGAGTGTGTGTGTTTGTCCTTAGGATAATTTAGGTTAAGTAGTGTGTAAGCTTAGGGACTGATGACCTTAGCAGTTAAGTCCCATAAGATTTCACACACATTTGAACATTTTAGAACAGACCCCATCTTAGTGAAAGCGTTTGTCAAATAAAAATGTTTGTGTGACGTTTGTTTAGTCTTTTTGTTGTCTTGTTATATTCAGGATGAATAAATCTATTGTCATTTAGATCACATGATCTTGTGGCCCCCAAACAAAGCATCAAGTAGCAGTATTCTGTTTATCGCCAAATTCCAGACTCGCTGCCTGTCTATGTCGCTCTAAGGAGCCATTCCTTGCTTGTCTGTCTGAACCAACGTATCCAAACACGAAGATGGCGGTATTCATCTCGCCTCGGAATACTGTATTCCTATTTGCTAATGCTGGAGAGAAAGAGAAAGCTGACGCAACTTCGATACCAAAAATAGAGTGAAATAATCAATTTGCGCTAACCTGTCAAATTAGCTGTTTAACAATTTACGGGAATCAAATAGACCGCTTAAAACACTCACTTTCATCTTACGGTGACCCTTCTTCATAATAAAACATATTTTCGACGTTTGAGTATCACACACAAACACTGTGCAAATCAAGTAATGAAATTTCATCACAAATAGATCGTAACGCTATATATATTGGTAGTCTTGCACACCTCTCCTCCACCACAACGTTTCCACTAAACATATCTGGCGCAAAAAAGAAAAAAACTTTGACGATCACAGAAACTCACGATCATGAAGCGCACACCGCCAACTGCAGGGCAGCCCCCGTCCACGCCGGCTGGGAGACAGGGACCCACACCCGAACGCAAGCAAATTGATCAATCGGGAATTTGATATTGCGATTCGGTTTTTAAAATTACTGTAGACTTTCTAAATTGATTCTCTCCACTACCTTCGAAGGAGGGAAGAAGGTTCTACAGCGTGATAGAAGAGAAACAGCAAACACCACTGCTAGACAGAGTACTCCGCGATGTATTGAGAAGAGCTAAACACGACACACTAAAACCACGACTCAGTCCGTAGCATTAAGTTGTCATGGCTAGATGTCGAAGACGGCGGAAAACACTCGCACATCCCATGCATTCACCTTCCAGATGTCCACACACAGTGTGCCAAACCCCCCATATGCCGCCGCCACCAACGTTCAGGGACCGGAAACTGCAGTCACTGACACGCGTGTACGCCAGAGTGCTCCACCCCCAGCTATGGAGAGCATCTGGGAATGAATTGGAGTGGTAGGAATTCGAATTATACACTCCTGGAAATTGAAATAAGAACACCGTGAATTCATTGTCCCAGGAAGGGGAAACTTTATTGACACATTCCTGGGATCAGATACATCACATGATCACACTGACAGACCCACAGGCACATAGACACAGGCAACAGAGCATGCACAATGTCGGCACTAGTACAGTGTATATCCACCTTTCGCAGCAATGCAGGCTGCTATTCTCCCATGGAGACGATCGTAGAGATGCTGGATGTAGTCCTGTGGAACGGCTTGCCATGCCATTTCCACCTGGCGCCTCAGTTGGACCAGCGTTCGTGCTGGACGTGCAGACCGCGTGAGACGACGCTTCATCCAGTCCCAAACATGCTCAATGGGGGACAGATCCGGAGATCTTGCTGGCCAGGGTAGTTGACTTACACCTTCTAGAGCACGTTGGGTGGCACGGGATACATGCGGACGTGCATTGTCCTGTTGGAACAGCAAGTTCCCTTGCCGGTCTAGGAATGGTAGAACGATGGGTTCGATGACGGTTTGGATGTACCGTGCACTATTCAGTGTCCCCTCGACGATCACCAGTGGTGTACGGCCAGTGTAGGAGATCACTCCCCACACCATGATGCCAGGTGTTGGCCCTGTGTGCCTCGGTCGTATGCAGTCCTGATTGTGGCGCTCACCTGCACGGCGCCAAACACGCATACGACCATCATTGGCACCAAGGCAGAAGCGACTCTCATCGCTGAAGACGACACGTCTCCATTCGTCCCTCCATTCACGCCTGTCGCGACACCACTGGAGGCGGGCTGCACGATGTTGGGGCGTGAGCGGAAGACGGCCTAACGGTGTGCGGGACCGTAGCCCAGCTTCATGGAGACGGTTGCGAATGGTCCTCGCCGATACCCCAGGAGCAACAGTGTCCCTAATTTGCTGGGAAGTGGCGGTGCGGCCCCCTACGGCACTGCGTAGGATCCTACGGTCTTGGCGTGCATCCGTGCGTCGCTGCGGTCCGGTCCCAGGTCGGCGGGCACGTGCACCTTCCGCCGACCACTGGCGACAACATCGATGTACTGTGGAGACCTCACGCCCCACGTGTTGAGCAATTCGGCGGTACGTCCACCCGGCCTCCCGCATGCCCACTATACGCCCTCGCTCAAAGTCCGTCAACTGCACATACGGTTCACGTCCACGCTGTCGCGGCATGCTACCAGTGTTAAAGACTGCGATGGAGCTCCGTATGCCACGGCAAACTGGCTGACACTGACGGCGGCGGTGCACAAATGCTGCGCAGCTAGCGCCATTCGACGGCCAACACCGCGGTTCCTGGTGTGTCCGCTGTGCCGTGCGTGTGATCATTGCTTGTACAGCCCTCTCGCAGTGTCCGGAGCAAGTATGGTGGGTCTGACACACCGGTGTCAATGTGTTCTTTTTTCCATTTCCAGCAGTGTATTCGTGGTGTCCTAGCCAGCGCCTACACCCGCCAAGCAGCATGTCACTGATATCAACTTGGTAGACTAATTAATTAAATTGATCATTAGAGTCACTTTCCATGACGAGTAATTTTTCTTTTTCAATAGTCGGGTTACACACACCAGATGGTTCAAATGGGAATCACTGGAGAACACTATTGAGATCCAATATCTAAAGCTGACCACAGAAGGATTTTACTGCTGACAACATACATTACGCATAAGGACTGCACTATTAAAAACTCTATCACAGCAACTATGTTACCGTCACACTGGATAAAAAGCGGTCTTGTTCTACAGGCACACACAAGAGTCGCTGACAGTCTAACACGTTCTGGTAGAAATGGTGTCTGCGATTTGGAATCAAGTCTCTCCACTCAACAACATACTTGTGTTGCATCCTACGGAGACGTCTTCTAGTGATTACAACCAGTGGTGAATAACATTCGTGCTACTCTCATATCTCGAAACGAGTCACCTTTTTCGAACCTATCTGCTACAGCAAAAATCCAACGAGATTTTAGAGAGTTCCTCTGCCTCTTGTAACTGTTTCTTAGTCTCTGTCCTGGTCTCCCTGCAGCTTAGTCCATGTCATCCTCCCAATTTAAGTCGAAACTGAGTGGAAGTTGGAGAGCGCTATATCCACCACCTTCTGCAGCTCGTGTAGAAATGGGTTGAGCTGAGTTAATGTAACAGGACCGTATTTTGACCACTCGGTGGAAATGGGAACATGCAGTCGTAGCGCTGCCAACAAAGCTGACGACAGAAGTATTCTACTGTTAGCAACATACGAGTACAATGGTTCAAATGGCTCTGAGCACTATGCGACTTAACTTCTAAGGTCATCAGTCGCCTAGAACTTAGAACTAATTAAACCTAACTAACCTAAGGACATCACACACATCCATGCCCGAGGCAGGATTCGAACCTGCGACCGTAGCTGTCGCTCGGTTCCAGACTGTAGCGCCCAGAACCGCACGGCCACTCCAGCCGGCTACGAGTACATTTCACGTAAAGACAGCACTATTAAAAACACGACCATAATGCCTATGTTACTGTCACCCTGCATAAAAACGATCTTGGTTCTTAGGTAAACACAAGAGTCGCTGATGGTGTTACACTTTCTGCTAGAAATGCTGTATGCGCTTTCGAATCAAGTCTTTCTATTGAACCACATAACCGCGTTAGAGTCTATGGAGATGTCTTTTAATGATTACAGCCACTAGTGAATCATATTCGTGGCACTCTCATATCTTGAAACGAGACACCTTTCTTTGAACCTATCTGCTACAGTAAAACTACAACGTGGTTTTAGATAGTCCCAATGCATCTTGTAACTGCTCCTCGCTCTCTCCTCCATACCTGCAGCTTTGCACATCTGATCATTCCAATTTAAGTCGGAACTGGAGTCGGAGATCGCTATTTCTACACCTTATGCAACCTATGTAGAAACAGGGTAAGCTGAGTTAATGTAGCAAGACCCTCTTTTGACCACTTGCTGGAAATGGGAACATACTGTCGTAGCTCCGCCAATGGTGTATGATGTGTAAGGTCAGCTCCAAAGCGAAGCTTTTTCCTGGAACACGAGGTGACATAAAAGACACTACAAACAGTTACACTGGTATTCCTTATCGGGAATATTAGGAAGACCACACATCGTACAGTAACTGGAAGAAGAACTAGGATTTTGATACTGCATTGCGATGTATTTCCAAACTACATACAGGTACTACAGTCCGAAGGAGATCTGCGTCCCTAAGGGTGCATTCACGTCTGTCACCCAAACATTCTATCATCGTTATCTTGTACCACCTAACAGAGAGAAACTACTAACTATAAAAGCTCCACTAATTTCATCCGACAGAGAACTCGATAAGATTTTTACTGCATGTCTCTCTTCCAACATATCGAAAACAAATACAAATGGTTCAAATGGCTCTGAGCACTATGTGACTTAACATGTGAGGTCATCAGTCCCCTAGAACTTAGAACTACTTAAACCTAACTAACCTAAGGACATCACACACATCCATGCCCGAGGCAGGATTCGAACCTGCGACCGTAGCAGTCGCGCGGTTCCAGACTGCAACGCCTAGAACCGCGTGGCCATCGCGGGTTTCCAGTGATCTAAGTCGCTTGTACAGACTTGTGTAAAGTTTCATCGCCTGTACTGTAGGAGGACAATATCCCACAAACTATCACTTGCAAGAGAGGGTCCCTGTTTTGTTGCTTGATACATTGTTTTTTCGGCGGTAATACACTTTGTACACCGACATAAACTTTGTTTTTCCACCACAATTTCGTAGTCTGTGTCAGGTTCTAAACTGACATTAACACATTTCAAGCCATTGGCTCTCTCAGAAAACTGGACATCACACAGTGTAAATTGTGTTGTTGCTGCTGCTCCCACAACACACACACTGGGTGATTGAAATAAAAGTCAGTCACAACATAAGGAAGCTGGAAGAGTTTTGCGGCATTGCAGAACATTTCCAAACTGCTGTCCGAAGGTGACTGACAACCTCTACTTAAACTCATCTTTCACCGTGACGGGACAGCTGATGGCTCGGTGTTCCATTTCGATTTACTCCTTGTATTGTAGTCATGTACATGATCACTGTTTCATTGCTAGCCATTCCCGGAAGGTGTTGCCCCTCCGCCAAGACTCTTTCTCCATCTCAAAAATGCAATGTCAGTGAATCATTATATGGTAATCAACCAGTGAACGGATGGGATGGAAAAGACACCATTGATGTACTGTAATAATAAGCATCACAGTTGATAGTGCGATCAATTTTAGCAATTTTACCAGTTCTTAACAACGCCAACCAGTGACACAGCAGCATGCTTACCAATTTCTGTATCATCGCCAAAGCGCTCCTCCTCTACTTTGTGGTATCGATAGCTACGATGCCACAACGTAGGTGCGCTCTGCTAGGTTGGCACTACGACACCGACACCGACGACAGCGCCCTCTAGCCGGCGCTGTGCAGCTCTACGAGCGCCGCTCCAGATTCAGCCCATTTGATTCAGAGGAGACGACCAAGCAACATTGTTCTGTTTCATAGTGGGCGAGCCACTACAGTTTTTGCCTGTGTAACTTCTGGGAGCTTGAGACATCCGGCTTCGCACCTACGTGCTCCTCAGTGCGATGTTATGTATTCATCTTCTTGCTAAACTGAAGGTGATTTAAATCCACACTGCAGTACCGAGTGTTCTACCTCACCTGCTCCTCCTAGCTTCCTACATTCTGCCTACACTTCAGTTAACAGGAGCAGACCCACGCGCCGCCTACCAGGCGGGATACAAAATACTTTGCAAGTACCATTGTGAATGTAAATAGATGGCTATGCATTATGTCCATTTATTGTTAATTCTCGAACATATGCACCAAAGTATACGAGACAGAGAGCTACATATTTCTAACACTTCGATCATAGTCCGTAATTTACGATCTTTCCCTATGCAGATGGAGATCACAGAGCATTCTCGCTTTCTTAGGATAACGTTAGAGATTGAAAGATCTTCTCGCATTGTCTTTGACCAACCCTCCCTGCAGCAATGTCACCGATTTAATCTGTAGCTAACCAGAAAGAGAATACTACATTCCACGTTCGTGAAGGAACAGAGTGAACTGAGCCAGTAACTGCTGTCCCGCACCCATCCAAGAGCACACGATTTCTCGAGATGCGCTAATATCGAGGAGGTTAGCGCCCCTTGCCGGTGTATAGTAGTTATGAAAGTGTTGATGGGCGAGTGGTTTTTATCGTGATGGAGCTCCAGACGGACGGAGTTTGAAGCATTTTACGTAAATCAACTGTGCTATCAATTCTAAAGTATCGTTCTAGTGTCTGCAGTCAGTATCAAGAAGGTGTCGGTAAGACAGAATGTAAATTCATGCACTCCTAACGCTATATAATTCTCACTTCAAACATGCTATAATGGTAGATAGTTGCAGTTTCCGAGCGATAGGTCGTGTGGAATAGAATGCTGTTACTATCCCAATGTAGGGAATATATTTCCAGCGCATGACATACGTCCTCCTTGCAGGTTTCTCTACGATAAACTATGGTGACAAACTGTAAAATGAAAAAAAAAAACTAATTCCTTAAAACCTTGATTCTTTGTGATACATGAACCTGTTCACATCTGATCACTGTTCAGAAATTATACTGTGCTCGCATCAGTCCTATATAAAATGATCGTTAGTAACAGAGAATGCCTCTTACAAAGAAAGAGACAAACGCATAGCAGTGGTGTTTGACATATGAAATGATATGTTATGCCATCACTAAGGACATCTGTCAAGCAGATGTATACATAGGGATTGCAGTACTTCACAAACACCTTTCGCTGACTTAGAATCACCGTAGTTACGAAACTGAAGGCTTAATTTCATGCAAAGATACGGCAGGGGAATGGAGTACATCACATAAATCTTCCTTCGTCTAGAGGAATGTGTCGAAACAGGATGGACATGTTTCATCACACATGAAATGGAAGTCCTCTGATGACAGAGGGGTTTGTTGTTAACGATCGCAAGGAAACAGTGCTCTAATTCATGCACAGAACACTGAGTTGTCGACAAGGTTATGTCACATAACTGATGTATCCCGACAGAACAACGGGAAAAATGGTCAAATGATCTGCAGCAACATCTCCCTCTCTCTCTAGAACGCATCAACAGTCTACCATTAAATCATACCTCGTTACAACTTCATCTCAACCGATCACTCCATCCAGTCTCGGTCATCCTTTAACGCAGATGCAAGTAAATTTAGAGGCAGATGGTTCTCTTTTTTCCAGAAAAGCATCAAAGAAAGCAGTCAACTCGCATGCATCACTATTACCTCAATAGACACACTGTAGAATGTTGCCTCGACGAAAAAAATTACTGTTTCCCTGGTTTCCGGTTTTTCTGTTTTCTGTATGTCTGTGTGCCTGAAGGCGAAAATCCCATCAGCGTCTTTTGTGTGTACCCGTAGAACCAAGACTGCTTTTTACGCAGGGTGACGGTAAAATAGTCATTGTGATAGTGTTTTTAATAGTGTGGTACTTATGCATAATGTATGTTGTTGGCAGTAGAATCCTTCTGTGGTCAGCTTCAAATTTTGGATCTCAGTATTGTTCTCCAGGGATTTCCATTTGAACTACCTGGTGAGTGTTATCTGACCATTGAAAAAGAAAGTGCAAAGTGACTCTCATGATCAATTTAATTAATCAGCCTATCAATTTAGTATCAGTGACATGCCGTTTGGCAGGTGTAGGCGCTGGCTAGGGCACCACGGATATGATACTTCGCTTGGTTTTTATTTTTGTTGCTGATGAAAGAGTACATAGAGGGAATATAGACTATTCCGTAGTCCCATACAGGCTTTTCACAACAAGTAACGATACTTTAGAGATGTGAAAACGTGTGTATCGTCCGATTTCTTCTATGTTCGAAAATAACTCGTATAAACGGGAGGAATCTACATTTCGCGTGAGAAATTCGAGGTGTATATTCAACAACATCGTTGCTTCAGGAAGGGTAAAGTGGGTTTTTTAAACTGTGTGGTCTATATCGGGGTGGAATTGTGTAGGACTATTGTATACGTCCAAGCTGCTGCTGCTTGTTTCACAGTCCACCGCGGCTGTCTGCAATGGCTGTCACGAGTAGTAGGCAACCGGAAGAAACGGATTAGCGCAGCCTTTGACGCGTACGAAGAATGCTCATACTTGTCTGATCTTGCCCACGAGAGCGAGGCCAGGTGAAGTGGCCAGAGTGCTGGGTAAGCTCGACGGACGTGGACGTGTGTGTGTTGCGTGAGAGAAGATCAAAATTATGGACGTTTGCGTTGGAAGTATTGATAACATCTGAATTCCTACCACTCCAATTCATCCCCGGATGTCCTCCATTGCTGGGGGTGGAGCACTCTGTCGTACACGCGCGTCCGTGACTGTGGCTTCGGCCGCGGGTGTAGTTTCTCCGATCCCTGAACGTTGCTGACGGCGGCGTTTGAAGTGTTTGGCATGCTGTTTCTGTGGACATCTGGAAGGTGAGTGCACGGGATATGCGAGTGTTTTCAGCTGTCTTCGACATCTAGCCATGAAAACTTATTGCTATGGACTGGATCATGGTTTAAGTGTGTCGTGTTTAGCGCTTCTCAATACATCGCAGTGGTATTTGTTGTTTCTTTCTATCATGCAGTAGAACCTTCCTCCTATCTTCCAAATTTAGCAGAGACAATCAGTTTAGCAAACCTACAGCAGTACTTTTAAAAACGTAGTCGCAACATCAAATTCCCGATTGATCAATTTATTTTTTCTGGTAGTTGTAGTGCTTGCACATGTGCATTCGGCTGTGGGTCTCACTCTCCCAGCCGGCGCGGACAGGGCTCCCTGCAGTTGGCAGTGGGCACTTCATGCGGCCTGACGATAGACACAAACGCGGAGGACCCCTACTGGTGTCTGCTATATCGGACTTCATTCCATTCTCTTGCCATTACATTGCCTCGTGAATAGTGTTATCGTCAGGATTTTTTTTTTTTTTTTCACCAGATAGGTTGAGTGGAAACGTTGTGGTGGAGGACGGCGCGTGCAAGACCCCGGACATATATTTAGCGTTACGATCTATTTGTGACGGAAATTTCATTACTTGATTTGCATAATGTTTGTGTGTGATACTCGAACGTTGAAAATATGTTTTATTATGAAGAAGGGTCACCGTAAGGTGAAAGTGAGTGTTTTAAGCGGTCTATTTGATTCCCGTAAATTGTTAAACAGCTAATTTGACAGGTTAGCGCAAATTGATTATTTCACTCTATTTTTGGTATCGAAGTTGCGTCAGCTTTCTCTTCCTCTCCAGCATTAGCAAATAGGAATACAGTATTCCGAGGCGAGATGAATACCGCCATCTTCGTGTTTGGATACGTTGGTTCAGACAGACAAGCAAGGAATGGCTCCTTAGAGCGACAGAGACAGGCAGCGAGACTGGAATTTGCCGATCAATAGAATGCTGCCACTTGACGTTTTGTTTGGGGGTCGCAAGATTGAATGAAGTGACGTCCGCTCCGTGGTCGGTGGTATTTAGTAACGTGATCTGTAATTAGGACATTGGGCTGTTTTGACCTTCGTGGCGGCGGCCTGACGTTAAGACACACGCGTGGGAGACCTCTTCTGGTGGCTTCATTCCATTTCCTTGTGATTACATTTACTATGGCCGGCCGAAGTGGCCGTGCGGTTAAAGGCGCTGCAGTCTGGAACCGCAAGACCGCTACGGTCGCAGGTTCGAATCCTGCCTCGGGCGTGGATGTTTGTGATGTCCTTAGGTTAGTTAGGTTTAACTAGTTCTAAGTTCTAGGGGACTAATGACCTCAGCAGTTGAGTCCCATAGTGCTCAGAGCCATTTGAACATTTACTATGTCATGGGGAGCAAGGGTGCGGGTGCAGTCGTGATGTCTACCATAGTGGGGAAACTCTCTCTCTCTCACGCAAACTGATTAAATAAAGAATATTTATCAATATATTATTGACTTTGATTTTAATTTCGTGTTGTGAGATCCTTCTTCTCCAGCACAGAGTGAGTCTTTTTCCTACCAGTTTTTTCTGGGAAGGATGAGGGGGAGGGGGCGAGGGGGAGGGGTTGGAACGTGCTCTGGTGGTGGCACTGTGCACTAGTTGAGTCCATCCTTGCCTGTCAAGGTGAGTGCACGCAGGAAAATTTTCTAATAAGACAACACCTTCAATCTGCCGCAGTGTAATTACGTAGGACATGCAGTTGCTGGATGTGAGCTTTTCCCGCAAAATAAAAGTGAGATCCAGCCCCTGCATGTTGAATTTTATAAATAAACAGTATATCCTGTGTTACATAATTGAATATAATTGAATGTCTTGTAATGAGATCCTTTCTCTCCAGCAAACTACAGTCGCAGGTTCAAATCCTGCCTCAGGCATGGATGTGTGTGATGTCCTTAGGTTAGTTAGATTTAAGTAGTTCTAAGTTCTAGGGGACTGATGACCTCAGAAGTTAAGTCCCATAGTGCTCAGAGCCATTTGAACCATCTCCAGCAAAGAGGCCAGCTTAAAGCCCATGGCGGAATCCTTTCTCAGTTAGGAGTCTGCCTTGGAAGGGAGGAGTTCTCACGTGCATCGGTATTCTGCAGGGGTTTACAGGGTAAATGCTGGTTTGTTTGCAGTTCGATCCAACTGCAACTGGCAGTGCACGCAGGCCGAGTTACACAAGGAGAAATAGAGAGCACATGTTTCGATAGGAATTTATAAGGTGCATTTGTTAGGGGATCAGCATGACATCTGGTCTGTCAGTTGCAGGGCCCCGAGCATGCCTCCACCTCTTAGGCTCTTGCCAGTGTTGCATGGCTCAGCAACTCACGTGGGCCCTGGGTGGCGCAGCTGGGGCAGTGTGGTGACGAGATGGGATGACGGACGGTGCGTGTTTCGCGATCGAACGATTTTTAACAGTATAATTACGTGTGATGTGTGCTACATGGTGGTATTCCTACTGTGATCAGAATAAAAAGGACCGTTCGATTTAATTACTTCTTTTCGATTTATTTTAAAAGACCTGCATCTTCTCAAGCAGCATAGAAGTATGAGCAAGAGAGCTCCAACCCCTGCAAACAGAATTTTTTGTAATTGTAATTGAATTTCCTGTCGTGAAATCTTTCCTCTCCACCACAGAGTCGCCAATTTCCAGGTAAGGGAAGGGGAGGGGTGGGAGGGGGCTGTTGGTGGGTTTACCAAAGGGGGAGGGGTTAATCAATATATCAATGTAATTAATTGGTCAATCAAATAGATATAAAAATGTGCTTGTATCGGTGAAGGGAAGTGGAGGGAATAAAGTACATTTAAAACGTAAGTACCAACCACTAAATCACAAAGATTTACATTTACATTGTAAATGAAATGTAGAAACAAATGCGTCGGTTCTTAATTGCAAAAATCAGCATACTTGATGTCTATCGATTACAGCGCCGTCTACCATGAATGGAAAACAATGATTTCAGTAAAATATAAGCATTTTTTTGTGTAGAATTCGACTATGCAATGACATGGGGGTCCCCATTTGAATATACAAAGCTGACCCAGTGCATGCAAGAGGGGTGGTTAGGAGGTGGCCAATTGTAACACAGACAGGTGTCCCCTTTACATATATTAACTTTTCACCAAGAACATTTTTTGCATATGATGTGTCGTTTTCGAGATGCTGAACAAACACTCTGTATTTTAAAACAGAACACATTATCAAAAACATAGAAAGAAGCAGATTTTGAGGTGATCAGCATGTGGAAGTGTGTGCTTGTGAATGAATCTGAAAAATAGTTCACTTTTGATTGTAAGTGTATATAGATCCCCCCTTGGAAATTTTGAACTGTTTATAAGGAATTTGGATTCCTTAGTATGCTATCTGTCAGGCAGCACGAAGCAGTTAATATATGGGAGTGATTTCAATGCAGATTTTCTAAACCATTCTGATAGGAAAAATTACCTGGAAACATTATTATTTGGAGCCTACAATTTTATCACAGTAATCAACTCTCCGACATGGATGGATAAAGACAGCAGAATCCTAATTGATCACATTCTTTGATGAAGCTCAAAGTAAGAAAACAAGTTCAAACCCAGTTACAAATGCTCTCTGTTATCATGATACACAGTTAGTTAGGATGATTAAGATTGTGCCTTACATTATTGATGCTCCTCAGCGGAAATCATGTAGAATAATTAATGACTCCTGAACAAATGAGGACGCTCGTAGTCCAAATGCACTGGAGGCATGGCTCAACAGCCAGATCTCGCTTGATTCCTATCGACATCTGATGGAAACTTGCAATTCCATTGACAACTTTCTGACACCCGTCGATATGTGATACCACATTCCTCCCCCCTGAACCTCCTCACCATCATCGTGTAGTGTAGATGGGTGAATGACGATGGGATGAGGATGGAGGTGGGTGGTGGTGGTGGTGCGGGGGGTGGGGGGGGGGGGGGGAGAGGAGTGCTGTATGCAGGTGGCAATGCTGAGGCGAAACTGAGTCTGGTGCCAAACCCCTGCTTGCAGCCCAGTATACTCTTTGAGCCCACCTGAGAACACTAGTCGATAGACCAGGCAGGGGGTGGGCACCCACATCCTGAGGCAGAGCAGCAAACTGAGACAGAGGCATCTCAATGACTGCAGAGGGACCAAAAGTGACGTGTGGGATAGCTGTTGGGAAGAGAGTTCCATCCCCAAACAATGGTGACTGTCGAGACGGCGACAACCATGAAATGACGTCGATTTCCATCAGCTCTGGAACCAACGACGAAGGTGCAGGGCCTGCAGGAGAAAGATGCAGTGAGGGCTGCTACGTCCAGGCGACCACAGAATCTGAAAGCACAACGCCTGCAGCAGGATCACGCAATAGACATCGATGAATTAGATTCCGCTGGCGTCCCTCCAATAAAAGGAGCGATCATCCTGGAAGTCGTACAATGGTGCCTCACTCACAGCATCTCCATCCACCATATGAGCTGTTAAAGACCGAATTTTTAGTTTGACGCTTTGCCTGCCTGGGTGGAGTGTGCACCATCTGCTGTGGCGGGCCGGCCGGTGTGGCCGAGTGGTTCTGGGCACTTCAGTCTGGAACCGCGCGACCGCTATGGTCGCAGGTTCGAATCCTGCCTCGGGCATGGATGTGTGTGATGTCCTTAGGTTAGTTAGGTTTAAGTAGTTCTAAGTTCTAGGCGACTGATGACCTCAGATGTTAAGACCCATAGTGCTCAGAGCCATTTTGCTGTGCCGGGTGCAGCAATTGATGCAAGGTGTAGTGGAGCTGACCACGTAACAACGCCCCGCTGATGGTCTGTTGCGTAGCTGGGAGCCATAGGAAAATAAGAATAGCAACGAGGCTTGATCCCGTGTATGGGAGGCATGAAGTTTGCCTTACTGTTGCTGAAATATTCGTGCAAAGCGTCTGTCTTCGCTATTGGATTGCGGGTGGAAAGGTACATTCATGATGTGGTTGACGCTGGAGGCGGTGCAAAACAGTTCAAACTCGCCGGCAACTAATTGAAGTCAATTGTTAGTCATAATCACTGCAGGCAATCCCTCGAGGCGAAAGATTGACGACAAGGCCTGGATTGTAGAACGAGCCAGAGTAAAGTGCGTAGGAGGGCTGGGGTTGGGTTGTTTGAGGAAGGAGACCAGACAGCGAGGTCATCGGATTAGGGAAGGATGGGGAAGGAAGCCGGCCGAGCCCTTTCAAAGGAACCATCCTGGCATTTGCCTGGAGTGATTTAGGGAAATGACGGAAAACCTAAATCAGGATGGCCGGACGCGGGATTGAACCATCGTCCTCCCGAAAAAGTGCGTAGGAATCACAAACGGAAATTTGTTGCAAGCAGCAACGATGACGAGCCAACGTGTATTACAGTAACGTCCCGCGAAATCCAAGTGCAGACATTTCCAAGGTTCTTGAGGTTTCGGCCGTTCAAAGAACTACTGAGGTGCAGCTGACTGACGTTCAGCAAAGGCTTGGCGTGGAGAAGTCAACTGTTCAGTTTGCGCATTCAGTCGGTGCCAAGTGCAATGAAGCCAACTGCTTGGTGCGAACGATGCCCCAATGACCTTTATGTAGCAAACGTGTCTGGTCATTACTGGTGTGAAGCAAAACGACACCTAAGTGAGCCGCAAGTGCATGCCGACAGGAAAAATATTGGCGAACGAATCGGAAATAGTAGTTCAGTTTGCCTAATACTGCTTCCATTTTCTTTGGATTTTTGGGAGCCGGCAAATCTTTGGTGGCTCGCAAATGAGTCTGGGTGGGGTGAATACCCTGCACGTTAATGACATGTCGCGACATTCTATTTCCGATGGAAAAAAGAGCACTTGTCTTTGTGACACTTGAGGTCTGTCGATAAAAGTACTTGAAAAAGGCGCTCAGGATTGGCTAAATTACTTCCGCAGAACGTCCAGACACGACAGTGTCATCCAGGTAATCTGAGCAAGATGGCACCTTGGCATTCACTTGTTCCAAAAAGCGTTGAAAGATCGCCCGTGCTGAGACACTACCAAATGGAAGGCGTTGAAATTCAAATAACTGGAGGTGAATGTTAAAAACCAAAAATTTCTTTGGGTAGTCATCCAAAGGCAATTGGAGGTAAGCAATCGCCAAGTCTATCTAGGAAAAATAACGACTCTCGTCTAATCTTTCCATCAGTTTCTCTGGGTGGGGCAAAGGGTACGTGTCTGTCACTGTCTGCGAGTTCACAGTCAACTTAAAATCAATGCACAGTCGGAGATGTCCTGAAGGTATGCGAAGGATGACTAATGAGGAAGACCACTGACTTGCACTGATTGGCTTGATGACCCCATACCGTAATTGTTCAGCGACCTGTTCCATAATGGTAATGGGCACTTGCCTAGCTCGATGAAATTTTGGTCATGCATTGTCTTTGAATGACACATGAGCTAAAAAACCGGTTTGCACAACCGAAACCGTCGCTGAAAAGTTTACTAAATTTGTCACACAGCGCTTGAAGCAGTTGAAATTTGACAGTCCGAACATGTCAAACGAATCTAAGCCAAAAATATTGTGCTAAGATTTGGCAGAAAGCACTGTGAATACAACTGTCTTCGTCACAGCTTGAAAAATAGCTGGCATACCGAAAGTTCCTAAAACTGGAGTTTCCCGTCCATTCTAGGCTGACAACACATGTGTTGCTGAACTCAGTATTGGTGAACCTAATCGTTCATAGGTAAGTTTGTTAAGAAGTGTAACAAAGGCACTGGTGTTCAGTCGCAATTTGACATCTTTTGTTGAGTTGGCAGAAGAGCCAACACCGTGTTACGAATGGAGACCGAAATGCACGCGTTTTAGCTCACGCCGGCTGGCGTGAGAAGGGAAGGACTCTACTGACGTGAGGTCTGGAACATGACAAGGAATTAGAATTCAGAAAGCAGACGTAATTAGTTTGATACTTAACTTTAATCCATTAATGATGAACGTCGCTCTAGACGGTACATGATTCACAATATTATCTGTTCCGAATACATTCTAGTAACTGAATATGGCGCCTTGCTAGGTCGTAGCAAATGACGTAGCTGAGGGCTATGCTAAACTGTCGTCTCGGCAAATGAGAGCGTATGTATACAGTGAACCATCGCTAGCAAAGTCGGCTGTACAACTGGGGCGAGTGCTAGGGAGTCTCTCTAGACCTGCCATGTGGCGACGCTCGTTCTGCAATCACTGATAGTGGCGACACGCGGATCCGACGTATACTAACGGACCGCGGCCGATTTAAAGGCTACCACCTAGCAAGTGTGGTGTCTGGCGGTGACACCACATTCCTGCCCCGCAAATCGGCGGACGGTTGTGGTATAAGGCCTCCGCCCGCCGTGGGGAGGACTCCATGTTGACATATGCGACGAGGTGGGGTGCCTAACAACAGGCGACGCTGTGCCACCCGCACCCTGCCATTCGGACCGCGGGGAGCTAGGGAACGCCCGGAAACCTACTCCAGGGTGCACGCTAACATGCGGTGTATGCGCCCGTAGAGAGACAGGAGGGGCCGAAGGGTCCACCTCCATCGGGCCGTGGCACCCGACGGGCGAAGACGACATATCGTCCGGAGCGGGCAAGAGGTCAATGTCGGAGGACAACTGGTCACGGGAAGCGATAGGCGCCGCGTAACCCAGGGAGGCGCCCGACGGCTGCAGCGACACGTCCACTGCGGGCGTCGCCGCGGGAGAACAGGCGTCGGCGGCGGGCGCGTCGCCGTGGGGCAAAATGGAAGGCAGCGTCGGTAACACCTCCAGAGGCCCCCAAAACCAGATACATAGCGCGTCCGAGGTAGCGAAGAATGCGCCCTTCGAGCCAACGCCGTGAACCTCGATAGTGGTGGTAGTAGACAACGTCGCCTGGGGCAAAAGCAGGTGTCTGCCGCTGCACAGGAACCTGATGCGGCGGATGTAGCAAAGACATCAAGGCTCGATGATGGCGACCGTGGAGCAACTCAGCCGGCGAGCGACCATCTCGGGGCTGAGAGCGATACGAGGACAAAAAGAGCAATAACGCGTCCTCCTGAGAATGCGACTCTTTCAGCTTCAACATCTGTGACTTGAAAGTCCTGACCAATCGTTCAGTGGCACCGTTTGACTGTGGCGAAAACGGCGCGGACGTCAGATGTTGAATACCATTGGCCTTGCAGAATGACTGAAATTCTGCGGACATGAATTGTGGGCCATTGTCGGAAACAATTGTCTGTGGAAGACCTTGAATGCAAATATAGCAGATAACGCTTGGATGGTGGCAGATGATGTCGTGGATGACATCCGGACAACAAAAGGAAAATTACTGAATGAATCTATCACAACCAACCATCGAGCATTCCAGAATGGACCAGCAAAATCGATGTGTAAGCGTTGGCAAAGTAAAGTGGCTTTTGGCCATGCAAAGAATTTCCGCAGTGGTGCTGATTGTTGTTCGGCACACACCATGCAAGAAGAGCACATATTCGTAATCGCGGCATCGATTCTGAACAAAGTACAGTGCTGTCGAGCAAGTTGTTTTGTTCTCACTATACCCCAATGTCGTTGGTGGAGAAGCCGTAAGACAGAGGACTGTAACGAACGTGGGACCACGACCCTGGACTGATCATTATCAGAACGCAACAGCAAAACACCACGTCGAACGAAAAGCCTCTCCTTGTGAGCAAAAAATCGGCGAACCAACGGGTCCCCGACCTGTGACTTTGACAAGGGCCATTGCGTAACAACAAAACGCAGATCGGTAGCAAGGACAGGGTCGGTAGTTGTGGCTGTAGCTACACGACGAAAATCAATCGGAAACGATTCGACCACGTCATCGGTTTCCGAATCAATGAACATGCAAGCAAGTTCGGAGGAATCAAATGCCCTATCCTCAGCAACAGGCAAACGGGACAACGCATCGGCGTTTCCGTGCTTAGCAGTGGGCCGATACAAGATATCGTAGCGGTACTGCGAGAGGAAAATAGACCAGCGAATGAATTTCTGCGCTGTACGTGGAGGTACAGGCTTGTTCGGATGAAAAAGCGATGTCAAAGGTTTGTGGTCTGTGATTATGGTGAAGTGACGACCATACAAGAAGTCATGAAACTTTGTAACACCAAATACGAGAGCCAATGCTTCTTTCTCGATCTGTTAATAATTTCTTTGCGCAGACTAGAGCAATTTGGACGCAAAGGCAAAAGGGCGATCGTGTGAGCCATCTTTGTGCGCAAGCACAGTACCGATCTCGAAATCCGATGCATCCACCATCAACAAAAGGGGCTTCCAGGTATCGATTGGTGTACGGCAAGTATTGGAAAGCAACGCCGATTTCAACCGACGAAAGGCACGTTCGCATTCCGTCGTCCAGACGAATGGAACACCTTTACGGCGTAAGCGATGAAGCAGAGCTGAAATGGAGGAGGCATGCGGCACATATCTGTGATAGCAGTTGATTTTTCCCAGTACACTCTGTAGCTGCTTCAAATTCTGCGGCGAAGGTAAGTCTTGTATGGCACAGAGGTGCGTGGGACTGGGATGTATGCCTTGGGCATTGAGTACATGTCCCAGGTATGGCAAGTCACGAGCAAAAAACACACATTTGTCCTTCCGTAAGCGAAGACCATTTTGTCGCAAGACCTGAAATAATGTTCTGAGATTGGCTAAATGTTCTTCTTCCGTCTTTCCGGAGATCACAATATCGTCCAGATAGTTTGCTGCAGTAGGGACCGATGCACAAACAGTTTGTAGATATTGCTGAAACATTGCAGGGGCGGATGCATACCCAAATGGCAGTCGTTTGAATTGATACAAACCAAGATGCGTGTTAACCACCAAAACGCGCTGGGATTCTTCGTCCACCGGTATTTGCAAGTACGCATCTGCTAGGTCCAACTTCGAAAAATATTTGCCCGGGCATAGTTTGTCAAAAAGACCTTCCGGGCGGGGTAAAGGAAAAGTTGCAATCACTAGTTGTGGATTCACTATTGCCTTGAAGTCCACACAAAGTCTCAATTTTCCCGAAGGTTTTGGCAAAATTACTAAGGGCGATGCCCAGAGATAAGCCTGTACACGTTCAATTACACCTTGGGATTCCAAATCGTGTAATATTTTTGCAACCTCATCACGCAATGCGTGGGGAACATTGCGTGGTCTGAAAAATTTCGGTTGCGCGTTTACTTTCAGTTCCAAATGTGCTTTATAGTTCTTAGTGCACCCGAGGCCCGGTCAAAAAATGTCGGCAAATTCTTCACATAGACGAGAAACACTGTCTGAAGGCACAGTCTGGTTCACTGGTAGGACCTGATTCACTATAGACAAGTTAAACAATTGAAATAAATCGAAACCAAACAAGTTCACTGCAGAAGAAGAACGAAGGATGTAAAATGACACAAGTTTTGTTTGTCGTTTGTATGTTGCAAGAAGGCTGCACTGTCCTAACACAGGGATCTCTTGACCTGAATAGCTAGTTAACTTAACATTTGCGGCACGCAACGGAGGTGTACCCAGCTGTTTGTAAGTGTCTTGATTGATCAGTGAAACTGCAGCTCCAGTATCGAGCTGGAATGGTATCACTTTGCCGTTAATGTCCAAGTCTACAAAAAGTTTATTGTCCTGCTGGCGACAAGAGCGACCGTCTCGTGCAACGTGAACTAACACTGGTGCAAAATCACTTGCGCCTTGACGGGAGTTCTGGCGATGTCGACGCACACTATTTGTGGGACGAACACAGTCACTGGTAGAGAGAGTGGCACTGGGCGGAGTGGAATGAACTACATGAATTTCCATGGGTGAAGTTTCGTGAGCCTGAGTATCCTTGGTTCGATTCCGATTCCAGCGCGAAGCAAAGGGCCTGGAATGGTTTGGAGTGTCCAATCTGAGCTTTTTCTGGCAAACACTCTGAACATGTCCTTTTTTATTACAGTAAGTAAGTAGCTTGGCGTGATGGGCAATTCTCACGTGAATGTTTAGTAGCACACCGCGGGCATGATTTGAGCACTGCACACGTAGCTGAGAGCCTGGCGGCAGCGGCGCCGCTGGGCGCGAGGGCTGTTTACTGCTCCGTGCAGTTCGCCTGGCGGGCTGGTTAACCTGACACACAGCTGGCGAAGTTTCAAATGATTCTTGAGCAAAGTCAAGTGTGTGCTGATGATCCAATATGTCCATCACTTGTTGAAGGGAGGGACTGACTAGTTTCAAAATCTGTTCCCTTATATGAACATCAGATACGTTCTGTGCAATTGCATCACTTACCGTGGTATTTGAATATGGGAGTCCTCATTGACACTTAAAAGCACAATCCCTAGTAAGGCCCTGCAAGGTTGCAATCCACTCCCGGTTAGTCTGACCTGCCGTACGTTTTGTACGGAGGAAGGTATACCGTTTCGCAACTACATTGACTGATTGTTTGAAATATGCATCTAATCCTGACAAAATTTCTTCGTAGGACGGAGTTGCTACGTCGCGTCTGGGAAATAATTTGACTATCACACGGTAGGTTTGTACACCGACGGACGACAAAAGAAAAGGCTGCAGCTCGTTACCTTGAATTCGGTAGGCAGCGAGATGGAATCCAAATTGGCGTGACTACTCAGTCCAGCTTTCCAATGCAGCATCAAAAGGTCCGAAAGTCGGTGCAACAGTGAGTTGTGGCTGCTTTAGCGGTGGAGCGGCGGCTGCCGCATCGCTTTGCATTGGACGTTGACCCTGGACGAGCTGTCCAAGGGCATCTAGTAAGGCCTGCGTCTGCTGATTCTGTAAGCGATAAAATTAGGACAGTACATCTGGAGATTGTGGCGAAGACATTACACAATTAAATCAGGGCAGTGTAGATAAGAACACCGTTTTGACTCATCGCCAATGTTGTGTTGGCAGAAGAGCCAACACCGTGTTACGAATGGAGGCCGAAATGCACGCGTTTTAGCTCACGCCAGCTGGCGTGAGGAGGGAAGGACTCTACTGACGTGAGGTCTGGAACATGACAAGGAATTAGAATTCAGAAAGCGGACGTAATTAGTTTGATACTTAACTTTAATCCATTAATGATGAATGTTGCTCTTGACGGTACATGATTCACGATATTGTCTGTTCAGAATACATTCTAGTAACTGAATATGGCGCCTTGCTAGGTCGTAGCAAATGACGTAGCTGAAGGCTATGCTAAACTGTCGTCTCGGCAAATGAGAGCGTATGTATACAGTGAACCATCGCTAGCAAAGTCGGCTGTACAACTGGGGCGAGTGCTAGGGAGTCTCTCTAAACTAGACCTGCCGTGTGGCGGCGCTCGGTCTGCAATCACTGATAGTGGCGACACGCGGGTCCGACATATACTAACGGACAGTGGCCGATTTAAAGGCTACCACCTAGCAAGTGTGGTGTCTGGCGGTGACACCACATCTTTCTTAGTCACTGTCAAAGCAACAAACACTTTGTCCTGACTGGACCACATATCTAAGAGGGAACTATCACTTCCTCACTGTTGCTGTGAACTACAACAGTGCATGACAGGCGAAGTGGGCAAAGATTTAGTAATGGACCTTTGTTTGTGTCGGCGTGACTTGTTTGGCACATGAAAATCACCTGACTGGTGTTTGCTAACTTTTGTACTTGGCGACCTTACACAACATTTACTACATCCACCGGGTCACACTGTTCCGTCGCTGGCTGTACCATGACAACATTAACGATTTTAGCTGGTGTAGTGGCATGTTGCTTGGGAATTTTGCTGTCCACGCAGCTTTTCCATGCATACTGACTGAACATGATTTTTTGTGCTGCAAAAATTACATACAGCGTGGCGACTTGGGCTTTCTGCCGACTCGGCATGGCACTGTTTGTCTCTGCACGTGATGTCACATGCTGTGCCACACAGGACGGGTGGCCACGAGACTGTTTACATTCTACAGCACTAACACTATCACTATGCAGTTCGTTAATATTTGACATATGCATCTCACATTTAGCTAAATCATAAGTCTCCTGTGAAGTATCTGCGCTAGCAGAATAGAAATATGGAAAACACAAGTCCGAAAACTATTTATTGGTCTCACCAAAACGAAACAAGAATGCAATCTCCAGAACAACAACAGAATCGATCCCAACTGCGGATCATCGCAAATATAAAATAACAAATAATAATAGAAAAGTCCCGACTCTTCACGGGGAGAGATCACAATATAACAATTCTACAATGTCAAGATGTTCGTCGACTATACTAACTCCATTTGCAAGAGATCGGCCAGCTAGAAGAGGCGTCTGGCTGTGGCTGCCGGTGTGGCAGCTCTGTATACTTCCAAGCAGTGCGCCGCCCTATATAGCCCGTTTGGCGGATGTAAGTGCTGGAACTATTTCCGATCACGTGCCTGTCATATCAAAGTAGTTCCTGGGCTAGCTGGTGAAGCTGTTCTGCAGTCTCCGTTAACAGGTAGCGGTCCCTGGTGACCGTTGGCCGCCGGTAAATATTTGTGTTGACAAAACAGACGACATAGGCTCTCCTGGTGAATATACGCCCTGTGATGCAGGCATCCCGTGTTGGTTGGACGTGAAGTGGGATGCCGATGCAGTAGGCGCTATGCTGTATGAAGTGGGCGGCCACAGCGTCTAAAGAAGGATCAGGTTGTTTCAAATAGCAGCACGAATTTTATCGTCACAAATATGACATCATTGTCCACAACGACACAAAAATTTGCAATCCCTAGTTAAACCTTGTAGTTCAGTGATTCACTCTTTATGAGTTTGACCAGTTGCCCACTGAAGGCAGAAAAAATTTAACATTGCTGCAGTCACACCTGTTTATTCATCAGAGTACGTCGTTAACTTGCTAACTGAAGTCTCAAAATTTAACTGCTCTGGTTATTTGTCAAGAAAAAAATTACTACGAGCCTGTATGTGTCTGTACCCACTAGGAAAAGAAAAAAATTCTTTGCTCCTCTTACCATGCAATTCGTGTGCTTCAGTATGATTCATTAGTTGAGTTACATATTCCGACCAGTCCACATGCTGTTTGTTGAAGCTGCGGAATTTTGGAATGGCTGATGGAGGCTGCAGCTGAGCTGCTGTTCTGCTTGTGACTTGTGCTGTAGTTGTGTTTGCTGCATCACGGCTTGCAACAATTACTGGATTTGCTCACGCTGTACCTGAATAACTTGCGTTGGAGAACCGTCTTGTGATCCAGAAGCCATTTCTATCGTGTGAGCCTTGTCCTACAGTTACGCAGGGTCAGCCATCGTTAAGCGGATTTGGCATGTTAATGGTTAAGGGGTGGCTGGATGCCCTTCCTGCCGTCACTCTGAACCCCCCGGGACTGAATTAGTGTACCCCAACTGTCTGCATCGAGTGTAATCCATGGAATAGTGCGAAAGTGTTCAGATGTCTGCGAGCCGTGTAGCTGAGGCGGAACATGGGGACCAGCCCGGTATTCACCAAGCAGCATGTGGGAAACCGCCTAAAAATCACATCCAGGCTGGCCGGCACATCGTCCCTCGTCGTTAATCCGCCGGGCGGATTCGATCCGGGGCCGGCGCGCCTACCCGAGTCCAGGAAGCAGCGCGTTAGCGATTTTTTTTTTCTAAATCTCATTTTGTTCGTTATAGTTCGTTGTAATTGTTTGTGGCGGACGTCCCCTGACGCCCGTTGAATTTCATTATTGATCCAGTCACTCAGTTTTTTTTTTATTACAGAGGGCAGCTAACCCTCTGACCGAACACGCTGAGCTACCGTGCCGGCACGCTCTCGGCTACCCTGAAGCCATGACTGTACACAAAATAACACAATCGTCTCAGTATTAGTGTCCATCCTGAATCAAAAGTCCACACACTAGCCATATAAAAAGAAATAGCAAGAAATAAACAAGTACCAAGGGTGTGTGGGTGGGCAAAAACTAATCCTGTTACTTGCGCAAATCCTATCCCAATCTCATCCCCAGCTGTTGCATTGTACTTGCGATACATTCGCAGAAGGAGATTTTACTTGTTGCCACCCTCATCTATTCATAGTGCACTGAGGGAAATACTGTGAGTGGAGAACGAGGAGAACACTGAAGCACTGATTATGATTAGTGACAACAACGTACACATTTATTGACGAATACTCAACTTTCTACAAATCGGCTCAGGCAGCAGTTCCTAAAGTTCAATTACAATCCCAGAAGCTAAGACTGGATAGGAAATAGTCCTTCCCCCACTAGAATGCTCACTGAAGGCGGGCTGGTGTGGACTCGCTAGAAGCAGACGATGTGGCACGAAGTACACAAGTAGAAGGCTACCGTCTCGGTAGTTGAGATGACTTGGAACTCCCTGCTCTCCTGTGGCGCTGGCGCATACCTATTCTCTGGCGGCGTCATCCCTGCGACTTCTTGTTGTGGTAATGGCTCAAATGGCTCTAAACACTATGGGACTTAACATCTCAGGTCATCAGTCCCCTAGACTTAAAACTACTTAAACTTAACCAACCTAACGACATCACACACATCCATGCCCGAGGCAGGATTCGAACCTGCGACCGTAGCAGCCGCGTGGTTCCGGACTGAAGCGTCTAGAACCGCTCGACCACAGCGGCCGCCTCTGTTGTGGTAATAGCTGGTCTATACGCCGTGGGTTGTCAGTCGACGTCTGTGGTGCTGCCTGGTAGTGCGTGTTGCGCTTACGACACCACACTTAGAATAACAAGAGGGGACGCTCACTGACTGGCAGTAATGGGTGCCAAGATCCCACTGTCTTGCAAAGCAGCAAGTTTCTGAACCACCTGCTGTCGAAGGGCCCGAGGGATAGGACGAGTTCTAACAAAACGCAGCTGTGCATTGTCCATTGTGACACGGGCAACAAAATTATTGGCCTTGCTTAAACCCTCCGAAAACAAATCCTGAAATTCTGCACATAACTTAGCAACAGTGTCCTGATGATCAAAGGAAGAAATCCAAACAAATAAAAAAGTCGAGACCATAAATATTAGCCCTTTCTTGGTAGGAAAGCACTGTGAATGTCACTGTCTCGTAAAATTTCGGAAAGTTACAGGAGCGCTACAAGTGCCTAAGACAGGAATGTCTTGGCCGTTATACACGTCAGGGTACGGCGCGAGGTGCACTACTTAGGTTGGCCGAGAAATTCGTAGATGCTACGGTTGCCCAAAATCACTGAAACTCCAATGTTAAGCTGCAAAAGAACTGATTATTCAGCAATAGTAAGAGCCACTAAAAGTTTGTTGTCTTCACGTAGCACTGCAGATGGGTTGAAAGCCTTTCCTCGACGGCTATTAAGATGTTGTTTTGCACTAACGACACTGTGGGCTTGGGAAACACACTCCACACTGTTTGAGACTTAGATTTGAGTGAAGAAGTAGCAGAGGCAGGTGCCTTACGCTTCTATAAACACACAGGCTGTACATGTCTCTGTTTGCCGCAAAAGAAGCAAGTCCCATTAAACGAGGGGCAAGATCGGCAATCATGCGTCGTACTACAGCGAGGGCAAGACTTCACACCTTTTGCCGGGCGCAACACGTGTTTACGTAAGCGCTATAGTGGCCGGCCGGGCCGCTGTTTGCGAGCAGGCTCCGAGGCTTGTTTGTCGCGGCTATCCACAGAACCAACAGGCGCTTCCTCAAAACAGTCGGCTTCGATTTTGCAGGACTCTTAATAATCTAGAATCTGCAGAACCTGTTCCAATGAAGGGTCCTGATAATTAATGACGTGTTCCCGTATTCGATAGTCAACTACATTGTACGTGATGGCATCATGAACCATCGTATAACTGTAAAATTTGCCAGAGTCACATTTGGATCTATACTGTCTAGTAAGATCTTGCAAATCTTATCGCCCACTGACGGTATGTCTGTCCTTGTTGCTTAAGCAACCTAAGGAATTTGTAACAGGCAGCTGCCACGTGTGCCCTGTCCTCATAATATTTTGTAAGCGCCTGCAATGGGTCGCCGGCCTGAGTGACCGAGCGGTTCTAGGCGCTTCAGTCTGGAACCGCGCGACCGCTACGGTCGCAGGTTCGAATTCTGCCTCGGCCATGGATGTGTGTGATGTCCTTAGGTTAGTTAGGTTTAAGTAGTTCTAAGTGCTAGGGGACTGATGACCTGAGATGTTAAGTCCCATAGTGCTCAGAGCCATTTGAACCATAGAGGCTCTAAGTGCGAGTGGGCTGAGTGGCAGCCGCCGGCCGTCGTATATTGTTGTGGCAGAGGAGCTGCTGGAGGGTGGCTCAGCACATGTGCACCATTGGGTCCATGAAATTCCACACGACGGCTATCAGCATCTGATGGAAACTAGCAATTTCATTTCCAACTTTCTGACGCCCGTGGGCTGGTATTGATATGTGATATCACATCGCCAGTGATCAATTTTAGCACAATGTTGATACAAAAAGTCCAACCCCATGACCATACTGTAGCCTTCGCTCACATGCCGTACTATCTCTACACATTGCATAAATGGTACAGCCCCTATACGAAAAACTGTGTCCGCTGACCCCAACAGCCTCACATCATTATCGCCAACCCCATATAGCCTGTAGCCTGGCGGATTCTACTGCCTTTGACCAACTAAGACTCTACTAGCAACCGACACATTCACCCCTGTGTCCAACAAAAACTTATAAACTTTACCTCCTGCAACACCTCAGACTGCACACTAAACCTCTGCATATGTATTTGATGCATCTGATTTTAATGGGAACCCCTTTAGGTGGACTTACTTTTCCCCTTGCGTTTAACGGCTGTTTACCACCTCGTCATCCAATGCTACTAATAAAATTGTACTGCTGGTATTGTCCATTTCCTCTACTTCCTTGTGGCTGGCGACACTGCCTCTGTAAATGCCCTTTCCGCCCACACCCATTCCTTCAGATAAGCATTGAGCGCCCATAGCTCAGTTTCTTGCAACAAAATTGCCTTTGCTGCATCACTCTGCGCTAACTAGTGTGTTTATGTATGTGTTTGTGTGTGTGTGCGTGTGCGTGTGTGTGTGTGTGTGTGTTCATTAAATTTCATTATCCTATCTGAAACATTTTCTACAGTTTTCCCATGCCTCTTCACACTACTTCTCAACTGTGCCCGAAAATACCTCATATTATTCTGCTCCTTATACCTCTGCAAAAGCCCTTTCTCTGACTGTTAAAAGCTTTCTGCATTCTTTAATGGTTCTGTACACGTCATGCACGTTTTTGATTCTCCCACTAGTCACAATTTTGCTACCCGTCCCACAACCCATCTCCGCCGACGTTTTAGGACCCGGAACAGTCAATCCTGTGGCATGTATAAAATGTATGCTTGATCATCAGCTGCTTTTTCATTTGGAATCCAAATATCGACTGGTTACAGTCACAGACCATCTTCACCGATTAGACTTAAAACAGTTTAAGCCACAACATCACATCTGCCATTACATAAATAATGGTCACATTTCATATACACTATGTGATCAGAAGTATCCAGACAATCCCAAAAACATACGTTTTTCATATTAGATGCATTGTGCTGCCACCTGCTGCCAGGTACTCCATGTCAGCGACCTCAGTAGCCATTAGACATCGTGAGAGAGCAGAATGGAGCGCTCCGCAGAACTAACGGACTTCGAACATTCGTGTGATTGGGTGTCACTTGTGTTACGTCTGTACGCAAGATTTCCACACTCCTAAACATCCCAAGGTCCACTGTTTCCGATGTGATAGAGAAGTGGAAACGTGAAGGGACACGTACAGCACAGAAACGTACAGGCCGACCTCGTCTGTTGACTGACAGAGACCGCCGACAGCTGAAGAGGGTCGTAATGTGCAATAGGCAGACATCTATCCAGACCATCACACAGGAATTCCTAATTGCATCAGGATCCACTGCAAGTACTATGACAGTTAGGCGGAAGGTGAGAAAACTTGGATTTCATGGTCGAGCGGCTGCTCATAAGCCACACATCACGCCAGTAAATGCCAAACGACGCCTCGCTTGGTGTAAGGAGCGTAAACATTGGACGATTAAAAAGTGGAGTGACGAATCACGGTACACAGTGTGGCGATCCAGTGGCAGGGTGTGGGTATGGCGAATGCCCGGTGAACCTCATCTGCCAGCGTGTGTAGTGCCAACAGTAAAATTCGGAGGCGGTGGTGTTATGGTGTGGTCGTGTTTCTCATGGAGAGGGCTTGTACCCCTTGTTGTTTTTCGTGGCACTATCATAGCACAGGCCTACATTGATGTTTTAAGCTCCTTCTTGCTTCTTACTGTTGAAGAGCAATTCGGGGATGGCGACTGCATCTTTCACCACGATCGAGTACCTGTTCATAATGCACGGCTTGTGGCGGAGTGGTTACACGACAATAACATCCCTGTAATGGATTGGCCTGCACAGAATCCTGACCTAAATCCTATAGAACACCTATGGGATGTTTTGGAACGCCGATTTCGTGCTAGGCCTCACCGACTGACATCGATAGCTCTCCTCAGTGCAGCACTCCGTATAGAATGGCTGCCATTTCCCAAGAAACCTTCCAGCACCTGATTGAACGAGTGCCTGCGAGAGTGGAAGCTGTCATCAATGCTAACGATGGGCCAACACCGTATTGAATTCCAGCATTACCGATGGAGGGCGCCCTGAACTTGTAAGTCATTTTCAGCCAGGTGTCCGGTGTACGAGGTGTAGAAGTATGAAACCGGAATTTGGTTGCAATAATTACATGTCTGTTGATTTAAACTGATAAACAATATTTTAGTCAAACTAATGCCCATTGCTGTTTATATATTTCTCGCACCTCTCCAGCAGGTTATGAATGCCACGCCAAAAAATCAGTTCTTCTTTTGAAGCAAACCAGTCAGTGAGCCGTTTTCGTACAGAGCGTGTCCCAATGATGCAGATAAATGATAACTGAACGGAGCCAAGTCTGGAGAATAAGCCGCAGGCCCTTGTACACTCCTGGAAATTGAAATAAGAACACCGTGAATTCATTGTCCCAGGAAGGGGAAACTTTATTGACACATTCCTGGGGTCAGATACATCACATGATCACACTGACAGAACCACAGGCACATAGACACAGGCAACAGAGCATGCACAATGTCGGCACTAGTACAGTGTATATCCACCTTTCGCAGCAATGCAGGCTGCTATTCTCCCATGAAGACGATCGTAGAGATGCTGGATGTAGTCCTGTGGAACGGCTTGCCATGCCATTTCCACCTGGCGCCTCAGTTGGACCAGCGTTCGTGCTGGACGTGCAGACCGCGTGAGACGACACTTCATCCAGTCCCAAACATGCTCAATGGGGGACAGATCCGGAGATCTTGCTGGCCAGGGTAGTTGACTTACACCTTCTAGAGCACGATGGGTGGCACGGGATACATGCGGACGTGCATTGTCCTGTTGGAACAGCAAGTTCCCTTGCCGGTCTATGAATGGTAGAACGATGGGTTCGATGACGGTTTGGATGTACCGTGCACTATTCAGTGTCCCCTCGACGATCGCCAGTGGTGTACGGCCAGTGTAGGAGATCGCTCCCCACACCATGATGCCAGGTGTTGGGCCTGTGTGCCTCGGTCGTATGCAGTCCTGATTGTGGCGCTCACCTGCACGGCGCCAAACACGCATACGACCATCATTGGCACCAAGGCAGAAGCGACTCTCACCGCTGAAGACGACACGTCTCCATTCGTCCCTCCATTCACGCCTGTCGCGACACCACTGGAGGCGGGCTGCACGATGTTGGGGCGTGAACGGAAGACGGCCTACGGTGTGCGGGACCGTAGCCCAGCTTCATGGAGACGGTTGCGAATGGTCCTCGCCGATACCCCAGGAGCAACAGTGTCCCTAATTTGCTGGGAAGTGGCGGTGCGGTCCCCTACGGCACTGCGTAGGATCCTACGGTCTTGGCGTGCATCCGTGCGTCGCTGCGGTCCGGTCCCAGGTCGACGGGCACGTGCACCTTCCGCCGACCACTGGCGACAACATCGATGTACTGTGGAGACCTCACGCCCCACGTGTTGAGCAATTCGGCGGTACGTCCACCCGGCCTCCCGCATGCCCACTATACGCCCTCGCTCACAGTCCGTCAACTGCACATACGGTTCACGTCCACGCTGTCGCGGCATGCTACCAGTGTTAAAGACTGCAATGGAGCTCCGTATGCCACGGCAAACTGGCTGACACTGACGGCGGCGGTGCACAAATGCTGCGCAGCTAGCGCCATTCGACGGCCAACGCCGCGGTTCCTGGTGTGTCCGCTGTGCCGTGCGTGTGATCATTGCTTGTACAGCCCTCTCGCAGTGTCCGGAGCAAGTACGGTGGGTCTGACACACCGGTGTCAATGTGTTCTTTTTTCCATTTCCAGGAATGTATTTCCCAACTGAACGCCTCGATCGTTTCCATGACCCGTTTTGCTGTGTGTGATGGGGAGTTATCATGGAACAATATGACTTTGTGTTGTTTTTTTCCAAATTTCGGTCGTTTTTCACGTAATACTCGATTGAAATCGATCATTTGCTGTTGGTAGCGATCAGTGTTTACGGTTTCATCAAGTTTAGCAGCTCATAATTGATGACACCCTTCTGATCCCACCAAACAGAGAGCAGTGTCTTCTTTGCAAAGTAGTTTGCTCTTGCAGTGGATGCCAATGGTTTGCGTGGATTCGCCAACGACTTACGACGCTTAAGATTCTCAAAATATGATAACAGAAAATCAATTTTGTCCACAAATCGTAGTTCCTAGGCACAAAACTCGACATGTTTATGGGTTTGAAACACATACCGATGTATATACCTTGGGTTACTGTGTGTTGACATTCGTCATCAGCTGTTACATGAAGCAGATGGCGCTGCAGATGCGGTCTCACGGATCCTACACTGAAGGCTAGCACTATCTATAGGGAAATTCCGGTTTCATTCTTCTACACAGGTGTAGATCGTGCCATGAATTCCAATATAACACAGAGGACTTTGGAAGGTGTAGTATTCTCATTACCACTGCAGAGTCTTGTCCCAAGAAAGCCAGGGAAAGGATGTTGTTATTGGCGGCTAGTATCCTCTTTAAGCACATCAGTAATAGTCCTATTGCAGACAATATCGGTAATGTCGGTGCTAGGGTCACAAATCTGGTCGCTATGTAGTGTCGTAGCCTGTGACATGAACTGAGCCTGATCCGTAAATGTACTGGCAGATGCCAAACTGGAAGAGTGAATCGAGTGAGGCCCGCCAGTCAGTGGCAGCCGCCTAAATACATGCTGTTGAGAGGGAGTTGGCAGCGCATTGCTTGTCAGTGTGTCTCTGGCCTCTCTCGTGATGGTTGTGTGGTTGTGCCTTATCCAGTCTATCTTCACACTTCATCTTTGCTGACTGGTGTGTTGGTGACAGCTTACACCAGCACATTCCTCACTCCACCCCCCTCCATCGCCCCCCCCCTAAATGCCAGACCATTGACATATAGGGAGGATGCGAATGACAATGGGGGAGGGGGGGGGGGTATGCAGGATGCTGGATGTAGAGAAGAGCCGGGAGCCATGACTGTGGAGGATGGCGTACTCCTGACTGTACCCCGCCATCTGGCTTACGAGGCAACAGAAACAGCCTCGCTAAAACAGCTGCCAGGGCACACGTCCAGTCCTGAAGGCGTGTCCTGGGATGATGACAGCGATGTCGAGTCCTCATCCATTCGGCTGGCAAATGGGAATGGAGAGGGCGAGGGCGCATTGTCCATTTTCCCCTCCTGGGATGCCCTGGTAGCCTCTGTGGGCAACTGCGAAGAATGCGCAGTCTTGTGAGGCTATGAATCTAGGGGAAGAAAACAGCAGAATGATGGGGCAAATGACATGCACGAATTTGGTTCTGGTGGCGGGGCTGCAAACCATCAGCACCTGCAATCAAGTACATATAAGAGCCAATGCGTTCCTGCATCACGCCTCTTTCCCAGCGCCTACGGTTGCCACAAACCCTGAAAAGAACAAGATCGTGCGACGCAAAGCGATACTTGCGCACCATTGGCGGCGCCAGATACTGCAGTCGGTGTAGTAAGTGTAGCAGCGTCCGATGGCGGTGGCCATGCAAATGTTCCGCCAGTAATGGTCCGTCGCGTGCGTGGGTGGTAGCGATAGTAGGCGAGAAAGAGTTGCAGCGCCTCTGTCCATGCGTGGGTGGTGCGGAGCTTATCCATCTGTTGTTTGAAAACACGTACGAAGTGTTCTGCTTCTCCGTTGGACTGGGGATGAAACGGTGCACTTGTTAGATGACGAATGCAATTTCATTCACAAATATTCAGAATCACGCGAAGTGAACGGTGGTCCGTTGTCCGACACAAGTACTTCTGGCAAACCTTCTACGCAAAATATAGAGGACAACGCTTGAATGGTGCTACTTGATATAGTAGAAGCCATAGGCACTGCAAATGGGAACTTGCTAAAAGAGTCTACCACTATGAGCCAATGAGCGTTCCAAAATGATCTTGCAAAGTCAATGTGCACTCGTTGCCATGGCGATTGAATCGTAGGTCAAGCTGAGAATATCTGTGGCGGAGGGAATTGGTTTTCCGTGCGTGGGCGACACTGTGACGCGGTCTGTTGAATATGGGCGTCCATGCCCTGCCAAGGACAGTGCCGTCCCGCTAACTTTTTAGTGCGAATAATTCCCCAATGTCCGTAGTAGAGCAATAGCAACACATCCTTTTGAAACACTCTGGGAATAAAGACATGCGATTGTCCACTGTCATTTTGAGCTAAATCAAACCCTGTTGAATTGAAAGGTTATGCCGATGTGCAAAATATCGGCGCCCAATTGAATTCTGGATGCTGTTCAGTGAACAAGGCCAAGACGTGCAAACGTAATGCGACAAAATCTTGAGAGACATGGGTCTGGTTCCGTGGCCTGTGCAATTGATAGGGCATCTGCGTCGCCATGCTCTGCCGTAAGTCTGTACACAATTTCATACTGATACTGCGAGAGCAACAAAGTCCACCGTTGCATTTCTTGAGCGAGTAGGAACCGCCTTTAACGGATGAAACAAGGAATACAAAGGCTTGTGATCTGTCACTAAGTAGAACATGCGATCATACAAGTAGTGGTGGAATCTGTTTACACCATACACAATAACGAGACACTCTTTTTCTATTTGAGAATAATTACACTGAATCTGAGTTAACAACTTTGAGGCAAAAGCAATACATCTGCCTTGTGCACCAATTTTGTGCGAAAGCACAGAGCCGATTCCGTAGCAAGACATTGTTGTTGTGGTCTTCAGTCCAGAGACTGGTTTGATGCAGTTCTCCATGCTACTCTATTCTGTGCAAGCTTCTTCATCTCCCAGTACCTACTGCAGCCTACATCCTTCTGAATCTTTTTAGTGCATTCATCTCTTGGTCGCCCTCTACGATTTTTACCCTCCACGCTGCCCTCCAATACTAAATTAGTGATACCTTGATGCCTCAGAATATGTCCTATCAACCGACACCTTCTTCTAGTCATGTTGTGCCACAAATTTCTCTTCTGCCCAATTCTATTCAATACCTCCTCATTAGTTATGTGATCTAACCATCTAATCTGGAGCTAGTTGGCATATAAGCTTGTACTTCTGTGGTAGGTGTGGGCTTCGTATCTATCTTGGCCACAATAATGCGCTCACTATGCTGTTTGTAGTAGCTTACCCGCATTCCTTTTTTTTGTGCATTATTAAACCTACTCCTGCATTACCCCTATTTGATTTTGTATTTATAACCCTGTATTCACCTGACCAAAAGTCTTGTTCCTCCTGCCATCGAATTTCACAAATTCCCACCATATATAATTTTAAACTATCCATTTCCCTTTTTAAATTTTCTAACCTACTTGCTCGATTAAGGGATCTGACATTCCACGCTCTGACTCGTAGAACGCCAGTTTCCTTCCTCCTGATAATGCCATCCTCCTGAGTAGTCTCCGCCCAGAGATCCGAATGGGGGACTATTTTACCTCCGGAATATTTTACTCAAGAGGATGCCATCATCATTTAACCGTACAGTAAAGCTGCATACCCTCGGGAAAAATTACGGCTGTAGTTTCCCCTTGTTTTTAGCCGTTTGCAGTACCAGCACAGCAAGGCCGTTTTGGTTAGTGTTACAAGGCCAGATCAGTCAATCATCCAGACTGTTGCCCCTGCAACTACTGAAAAGGCTGCTGCCCCTCTTCAGGAACCATTCTCAACAGATACCCCTCCATTGTGGTTGCACCTACGGTATGGCTACCTGTATCGCTGAGGCACACAAGCCTCCGCACCAGTGGCAAGGTCCATGGTTCATGGGGGGCTAGGAAGCATTTTTGAGTTCCTGAAATGCGTCTTGACAATCGTTAGACCACACAAAATATGCATTTTTGCGACGCAACGATGCATTGGAGCCACGATCTGAGTAGCATTCGGTATGAACCGAATGTAGTATGTCATCTTGCCTAGTGCTGACTGCAGTTCAGAGACATTGCGAGAAAGAGGCATGTCACGGATGGCAAGCAAATGAGACTGGAGGGGGTGCACAGTCTGACTGTTTATCACATGACCTAAGCACTGTAGTTCAGTTTGACAAAAGTCACACTTTTCGAGACGACACTTGTGTCCTGCTTCTGACAACACTTGAAAAAGAGTAAACAAATTGGCAATGTGTCCTCTGGTGTACGACCTGAGACGACAATATCGTCAAGGTAGTTGGATACACTGTCGAAGGCCAAACGCAAATACTTGAACACTCCTAAGTGTGTATTTACAACAAACACTTTCTGGGATTCGTCATCCAATGGAATTTGCAAGTAGGCAACACGCAAATCCATGTTAGAAAAGTAACGTCCTACACCAAGCCTGTCCATGATTTCTCGGGCGTGGTAATGGATAAATGTTAACAACTGTCTGTGGGTGGACTGTAGACAAAAATGTGAATGTGATCAGAAGGCTTAGGCAACAAAACGAGAGGACTTGCCTATTGAGTAGCTTGAATGGGAACAATTACACCATTATCCTGCAGTTCTTTCAACTCTCTGGCTACTTTGTCTCTTAAAGCAATTGGAACAGGGCGGGCCGGGAAAAACTTAGGCTGTGAATTGTTTTTCAATGCAACATGTGCTATAAAGTTATTAGCTTTTGCCATTCCGTCTGAAAATAGTTCAGGAAATTCGTTAAGCAAGCTACTCTGTCTTTTGGATTAAAAGCAGTCACTGACAGTACATTGTCTTGGATGCTAAGTTCAAACAAATCAAAGGCATGTAATCCGAATATGTTCTCATTGCCTATTAATTTCTGCACAGTAAAATTCACTGTCCTAGTGTGAGATCTGTAAGTGACAGGCAAACTACACTGTCCAAGCACTTGAATTTTCTGTACATTGTAAACAGTGAAGTGCTTACTAGATTTAGAGGCTAACTGTTCGTAAGTTGCACAATAGTAGTGGGACAAGGTTCGTTATGGTTCATTTTGTTAGGGCAGGTCGCCTACATCAGGGGCAGGTATGCACTCAGGGGCAAACCTATTGTTCTCCTCTGATTGACAGGAAGTTAACCTATTGTTCTCCTTTGATTGACAGGTACTTAACCTATTGTGCTGTTAAGTGGTTTTCCATGTCACTACACTTAACCTATTGTTCCCGCACCCCCTCCCACTCTCCTCCCCCCTCAGGAAGCTCTCACCCTTCGCTGATACAGGTACACTTTCAGGTCTGAGTTAACCTATTGCTCTGCTAAGTGCTTTTCCATGTCACCCCCATTTCCTTTTGATTGACATGCACATAACCTATTGTCCCCCCACCCACTCACTCCCCCTCCCCCAACCCCCTCCCCTCTCGCTGCTACAGGTACACTTTCAAGTCTGAGTTATTGGAATAGCCCTCCTCACTCTTATCAGTTTTATTGACTACTTAATTAAATTGATCAATTAATTAACCTCTCTGGTGGGAAGGTGCCATGCCCCCCTCCTGTCCCCCAGAAAAAATGGCAGGAAGTTCAAATTCCAACAGGATAATGCATCACACCACGGTTATCTCTACTAACCTAAGAAAATCGCGGGAAGATAGGTCGGTTGGGCTACCTCCACTAATCTAAGTCATCTGACCACCAACTCTTCCTAGGAACTGGCTCCAAGTTTGAATACTGCCACCTCTTCCTAGGGATGGGCTGGAAAAGGACTCAGCCTGTGCTTGAGAGTATGGACATAAGTCTTATGTTATGTTATGTTATGTTAACCAGGGACCTAGAAGCGATGGAAAGGCTCGATCCTCGCCACAGCTGCAGTAGTCCACAACTCCCACGATGACTACCGCAGTCCACTTCACTCCTCCGCCACCCCACACCGAACCCAGGGTTATTGTGCGGTTCGGCCCCCCAGTGGAGACCCCCAGGGAAAGTCTCACACCAGACTAGTGTAACCCCTATGTTTGCGTGGTAGAGTAATGGTGGTGTGCGCATACATGGAGAACTTGTTTGTGCAGCAATCGCTGACGTAGTGTAGCTGATGTACAATAAGGGGAACCAGCCCGCATTTGCCGAGGCAGATGGAAAACCTCCTAAAAACCATCCACAGACTGGCTGGCTCACCGGACCTCGACACAAATCCGCCGGTCGGATTCGTACCGGGGACCGGCGCTCCTTCCCGCCCGGAAAGCCATACGTTAAACCACATGGCCAACCGGGCTGCCTGGCGTAAGTCTTACATAACCTAGTCTTCTGTTAAGTGGTATTCGATATCACCCCCATTTCCTTAAACTATTGCACCGTCTTTGGTATCAAATTAAGTAATTAGTTATGTCCTCCCACCATTTTCTGGTACACTTTTCGAATTTCACGTGCTTCTGAGCGCTATTTCTGGCGCATTCTTCTTTGTCACCCACCCCCTTAAACCATTGTAATGCGTTTTACACAAAAATTATTCAAATTAACTTAGTGTTCTGCACTTAACCTGCTGTTCTGATCCGTGTCACCCAATCACACCCCCTTCCCCTTTCCTATTGTACCGCTAACACCACATTGATATTAAAAATGTATGCAAATTAATTAAATCGATATTCTTCACATGTATGGGGTAGTTTTTTTTTTTAATTCGCAGCATCCTATTGGTCAGTGAAATCGATGGAATACAGTTTAAACAAAAGATCGCTAATAAAAAACACATCCCGCTGCCCGACGCAGGAGTTGGGGTGCACCGATGGTCCCCACAAAGCTACGACGCGGCCTTTCAGGTCCCGCAAGCATGAGACGGCGACATCTCTTTCATACATGACATCTCAGAAATTCCTATCGAAATACGTGTTCACCTAGCTACCGTTGCTGGACCAATGGCGCATAGCTTCGATGTGGGTCCAGTGCCGAGAGATGTAGCAATGCTTTCCAGAATAGCACAGTGTGCATTCTTCCTAGCGATAGTTACTGAATTTACCTGTCAAACTGCGGCTGCTGCCAGTGTGGGAGCACAGTGTAAAATGACATTAGTTTTGCTAAAGATGAGTGCTATTAAGGAGGTGAAGTTTAAGATGGAAGATAACAAAACATATATAACGATTGCATAGAATTACGTCTTTGGGCAGGCCACTGCTCATGCGCCTCTCTGCTACTGCATTACAGGAAGCCATAACAATGGTCGCCTTGCTGATAGCCTATGGTTCTCCAGACGTTGTCGTCCTGTCTGTGCAGATACTTCTTTTGCTGCAAAGGAGACAGTTTCCTGATTCATGGTATGAGACATGGCTGTATAATCTCGCACAACTAAGTGATCATTATGTCTTGTGGAGCTTGTGATGTGACACCATTCAGATACTGCATGGCATTGAGTATTGCCACTTTGAACCCATTGATTCCTTATTCACATGGCAGTTATATGGTACCAGCCATCATGAGCAGCAATACTGCAGAATCCTAACACTGTTGAATTCTGACAGGTAACAGTTTCAGGGAGAGCGTAAGGGAACAAATGGCAGGAATGGGGGAAAGAAATACAGTAGAAGAAGAATGGGTAGCTTTGAGGGATGAAGTAGTGAAGGCAGCAGAGGATCAAGTAGGTAAAAAGACGAGGGCTAGTAGAAATCCTTGCGTAACAGAAGAAATATTGAATTTAATTGATGAAAGGAGAAAATATAAAAATGCAGTAAATGAAGCAGGCAAAAAGGAATACAAACGTCTCAAAAATTAGATCGATAGGAAGTGCAAAATGGCTAAGCAGGGATGGCTAAAGGATAAATGTAAGGACAAGATTATGGAAATGGAAGAGGATGTAGATGAAGATGAAATGGGAGATACGATACTGCGTGAAGAGTTTGACAGAGCACTGAAAGACCTGAGTCGAAACAAGGCCCCGGGAGTAGACAACATTCCATTAGAACTACTGACGGCCTTGGGAGAGCCAGTCCTGACAAAACTCTACCATCTGGTGAGCAAGATGTATGAGACAAGCGAAATACCCTCAGACTTCAAGAAGAATATGATAATTCCAATCCCAAAGAAAGCAGGTGTTGACAGGTGTGAAAATTACCGAACTATCAGTTTAATAAGTCACGGCTGCAAAATACTAACGCGAATTCTTTACAGACGAATGGAAAAACTAGTAGAAGCCGATCTAGGGGAAGATCAGTTTGGATTCCGTAGAAATGTTGGAACACGTGAGGCAATACTGACCCTACAACTTATCTTAGAAGCTAGATTAAGGAAAGGCAAACCTACGTTTCTAGCATTTGTAGACTAAGAGAAAGCTTTTGACAATGTTGACTGGAATACTCTCTTTCAAATTCTGAAGGTGGCAGGGGTAAAATACAGGGAGAGAAAGGCTATTTACAATTTGTATAGAAACCAAATGGCAGTTATAAGAGTTGAGGGGCATGAAAGGGAAGCAGTGGTTGGGAAGGGAGTGAGACAGGGTTGTAGCCTCTCCCCGATCTTGTTCAGTCTGTATATTGAGCAAGCAGTGAAGGAAACAAAAGAAAAATTCGGAGTCGGTATTAAAATCCATGGAGAAGAAATAAAAACTTTGAGGTTCGCCGATGACATTGCTATTCTGTCAGAGACAGCAAAGGACTTGGAAGAGAAGTTGATCGGAGTGGACAGTGTCTTGAAAGGAGGATATAAGATGAACATCAACAAAAGCAAAACGAGGATAATGGAATGTTGTCGAATTAAGTTTGGTGACGCTGAGGGTATTGGATTAGGAAATGAGACACTTAAAGTAGTAAAAGAGTTTTGCTACTTGGGGAGCAAAATAACTGATGATGGTCGAAGTAGAGAGGATATAAAATGTAGACTGACAATGGGAAGGAAAGCGTCTCTGAAGAAGAGAAATTTGTTAACATCGAGTATAGATTTAAGTGTCAGGAAATCGTTTCTGAAAGTATTTGTATGGAGTGTAGCCATGTATGGAAGTGAAACATGGACGATAAATAGTTTAGACAAGAAGAGAATAGAAGCTTTCGAAATGTGGTGCTACAGAAGAATGCTGAAGATTAGATGGGTAGATCACATAACTAATGAGGAGGTGTTGAATAGGATTGGGGAGAAGAGAAGTTTGTGGCACAACTTGACTAGAAGAAGGGATCGGTTGGTAGGACATGTTCTGAGGCATCAAGGGATCACCAATTTAGTATTGGAGGGCAGCGTAGAGGGTAAAAATCGTAGAGGGAGACCAAGAGATGAATACACCAAGCAGATTCAGAAGGATGTAGATTGCAGTAGCTACTGGGAGATGAAGAAGCTTGCACAGGATAGAGTAGCATGGAGAGCTGCATCAAACAGGTCTCAGGACTGAAGACCACAACAACAACAACAACAACATTTATCTTTCTTACATAACGGTAAGACGATATTTTCCACAACCAACGAAAATTTGAAAGCTTGTTTAGCTGCTGCCAACTTTGCTTATGAAAATGCTTGTAAGCTACTGCTCAGTGAATTATACTGAAATTAATTTTACTCTTACACGGAATTCATTTAAATGTATGTATTTTTTACCCAAGTCTGACTTGAACTAAGAGCATCTGAATGCGCAGATGTACGCCAATTCCTTGATGAGATTTAACTATGACCTTAGTACGAATTCATTGAATGAAATATGCCCAGGATCTGAGATTTTTGAGTATGATTTGTAATTGTATGTAACAGATATTCTCTGTGCTCTGTCTGTCCGCCATCTTGTGGACTATTACAGCGACAAACTTACCTCATGCACTAAAAGCAGACACATTTACGTATCTGCATGTGTAATGTACACAGCGCAGCTTTTTTCGACTTGGAAGATCATAAACAGTTGTACTAGGCTCCAGACTTACTCCATACCGGGTATTGACGAGCCCGATTTTAACTAGTTGGCCTCCTCTTAATGTTCTGACCTCTATGGAAATAGCGGTTTAGGAGGAACACTTTAACTCGTGTGTCAGCCACTGTACGAAATTTTAACTCATGCTCACACGAAACGTTTACCTGCTCTTTCAGGCAACGGCGGATGTCACTGCGCCCAGACTTTCTTGCTTCGCATATATCGACAGCACATTGAGTATCTCTGTTATAGCTCTCTATAAGGCTCGTCTACACGCAACGACATGTCTACACAAACGTCTGCGCACATCACATCTGCGCAAAAAGATCATTGCGTGAGAACAGGAGATCTGCGCAAATGTGAGATGTGTGCAAACCTGGAAGTTGGAGTTGGAAATGTGAGCGAAATTGCTCAAATCTCTGGGTTCAAAACACATCTGTGCAACCAAGTTGGGGCGTGTGGACAGGAGTTCTCCGCAAATCTCGCTCTAAGACGAGTTAGTGTAAGCTGTTCGTTCAGTCAGGTGTTTCTCGCCTGTGTGTACTGAGTGCGTTTTAAAATGGCATACACACGTCAGTGTTCTAGATAGTTCATTGCCGAGTTTATCGAGGCAGCTGCTTATAATTCTTAAACGAGAAATTACGAGCGGTAGACCCTACAGCAAACAGGGAAACGGTACATAATAGAAAAATTCACTGCTCACTGTTTACCGTAAAGAGCTAAGCAAAGTAACGACATCTATTAGACCTGGTGCTGGGGGATTGATAGCATGTTTTCAAAACTGTCCTACCCCATAATCTAATGGGGGTTGTGGGAGTGTAGAAAAAAATGTAAGCCATATTAATTCCAAAGAAGAGTGCAGTTAGAATATTGCGTTAAGCTGATAATGGAAGATCTTGGAACAGAGCCTTCAGGGACTTATTATCACTTTTACTTCCTAATATACTTCCTAATACAATATACTTCCTAATATATAATAATATAATATATATAATAATATATAAATATATAATAATATAATATACTTCCTAATATAATATATGGTTCATAACAAGAGTGTTTAGAGGTGAACTACAGAATTCACTACCACATACAAGTAGAGATTTTCAGATGTACTACGAATCACTGTATAGAGTTCAAGATGGAATTTTGTATTCTGGTGCAAAAGTTGCTGTAGACTTCAGGTGGGGAACTGAAAATCTCAGAGATAAAGTGAACTATAGCTCTTGGTCATATATATAACCTCTAAAAATTTACTGAGGCTCAGACATATCTAAAACTATAAAAATGTGATCTGTAACTTCTCAGATTTGATGGACAGTACTTTCCTTGCCGTCATGAAATCTTCCTTTAAGACAATGTAAATTGCTCACATGTGTTGGGTATGCTTTCACTCGATGCTTATTCCTAATTGCAGTAGCAAATTCTAGATCCTTGTAGCCCCTATTGCCAGGAATGTTAATGTCACCTTCAGCCACTCATGAGGAGTAACTGCTCTCCTCGTACAAGTTTCTTTCCGTATTTTACTAGGAGCTATGAGCATCAAAAGATAATTATACATTTCTAAATACATCCACAAATAATAACGCCAGTCGTCGAGTTCGCCCTGCAACTATAATTCGTTCATCATAAGAATAACCCGATGTAAACAAATACAAACGCGATGATTGGTCAGAAGCCGTAGCACAAGTACACTGGTGTTATTACGCTCTTGGAAGTAGGTCCTACTTATGTATTAGATATCTTATTACTAATATTACATTAAATGAAACTTTAAGACATTCAAATGTATTAACAGCCATAAACGTTTTTCTTAATCTCGCTTTAGCCACCTACTTTTTATTTCAAAAATCGTATACAGTCACAGTCTCTGCAGTGTTGTGCTCTGATTGTCGCGCTGCTATGCGCAGTATAAAAATGGCTGAGGCTGCATTCTGTTCCGTAGTGAAACACAGTTAAAAAGTGCCGAGAATTAGGCTGTTCTTAATGTTTTTCATAAAATTACGGAGATAATAGGCCTTGAAGTTTTCCCAGCGTTGTATATACTGCAGTTGATACACAAACCCACGTTGAATATGTAGCGCAGTGTAATGGAATGGGAACACAATGCGGATATTCGTGCGTATGTTCAGTGTCCCTGGTATAATTTTTTCTCGTTCAGTCTGAAATACTTACATATTTGACGCGAAATTCCTGTATCCATTTCAAATACAAATTCTTAATTATCTATGTTTTATGAAAGACTGTACATAAAAGTCGTTTAAATTAAGAAAACATAATTTAATTTTTTAAGGCAAAAATGAAAAACCAAATCTTCTTTGTTTGGACTATGTCCATCATTTTATATCACAGTGGTAGATAAGTATCGTAGAAACATGAAAACAATAATTTTCACAGCAAAAAAAAAAAAAAAGTTCAAATGTGTGTGAAATCTTATAGGACTTATAGTCCGTGAGACGAGTGATTGGTACTGACAGTTCCAGCGGGCAGACGGCGCTGTTGCCGAACGTGGCTCACAGCACGCGGCGCCCTGTCTGCTACACGCATTCTCTAGCAGCAGAAATAAAAGCGAGACAAAATACAAGTCGTATTGGTACGCGTGAATTTATTTAAAGTTGATGCTTGAAATATATTAACTCGAAAACTGATAAGAGCTATTTAGTACAAGTATCTAAGATGCTGAAACATAATAAAGTTATTTGTTAAACTTCACAACTGAAATGAAAACTATTTTCGCAAGTTGTTGAACATTAGCAGTTTTGGTTTCCATTGTTAAGTATTAGCATTATTAATTTGTTCTACTACAAGCTACAGAATAATTGGTCAGTGTATTAAGAGTTATAATCTGAAGAAAGTACTCACAATATGATGATCTGGTTGCAGATCGATAGCAAACTCCCTCCTTACATTCCTGAATACGTTGTAGTTACTGTAATGGAAAAACACCACTCACATCACTGTCAGAATCTGATTTGACATTGTCTTCCTCAGCACTACTCGAACTATCACTGCTCTCTCCCAGATGTATAATTAAATTTTCGATGCATTCTTCCACAACCCCTTCGTTTTTGGCCGCCTCTCTGTTGGTACTTGCAGTGCTGTTTACAATTTTAGCCCACGTCTCGCTTGTCACTTTATTGATAGCTACTGGAAGGAGAGTTTCCACTTCAGAGATCGTGAATTTTTTATTGTTTGCAGCAACGTAATTTTTTATCTGCGCCCACACTCCTTCAATTGCATTGAAGTGACAGTGGTATGGAGGAAGCCGAACGATTTCATGCCCGTGCCTTTTAGCAATCTCGTCAATTACATATGTTGGAAATTGGGGTTTCTTTTGTGTCACAATTTTGAGCAGTTCCGCCTTCCTTAAATCTTCTCTGAAATCTACTTTTCGCCGTTTCAACCACTGAATGATATCGTCTTTTTTTGTTGCCAAGGTTGGTGCCTTATCGTGAACAACGGAATGATAACGCGCATTGTCCGTAACAATCACTGATGGACTTCTCAGATTCGTCATAAGCGATGTCTCGAACCATTCTTGAAATACTACACTGTTCATTTCTTCATGGTAATCTCCCGTCTTTTTTGACCGAAACATTTTCAAGCAGTTTGGCACAAAATCTTTCGATGTTCCTGCATGTAAGGCAATAATACGCCCTCCTTTGCCAACAGGCACTGCCATTGTCCCCTCGGGCGTTCCATCATTCCAGCCTCTACGTAAAGAATGGCTTGCATTGACCTAAGTTTCATCTAACCACACTATACTTTCGAACTCCACACCCATGATCCTGCGCAGAAATCTGCACCGCCATGCAACTACATCTGTCCTTTCCATTAATATTTTGCGTCTGTTAAACAGTGAATAGCTGAAACCTATGTCTTTCAACACTGTACGCAATGAAAATTTGCTCCCTTTAAAAAGATCGTCTTTCTGAAGCGACACCTGTAATTTAGATAGAGTGGGATGTTCCCTACTCTTATAATAGCTGTATATATGACGACGAATAGCGTCTTTCTGAAAATCGTCCAAAGCTGTCACCTGCTTATTTCTCGGTCGCTTCTTTCCTGGTGTGTGCAGCTTTGTTGTGCCACTCTCGTCACAATCTACACTATACTGTTCTTTCCCTATCTTTACAACAGTGTTCTTACTTATTTTCAATGCTGCTGCAGTTCTCTTCACAACCTGAACAACAGGAATTAAGGGCCCACTTTTGTCCTTTTCATTCTCAAAGTAATCCCTCACAGGGCACACGAATTCACGGGCATGGGTGCGTAGCACACTTTTCTTCCTCCGTTTCACTTCTTGTGTTGGGCTGGTACTACCCGGCGCACTAGACATTGTTTACAACGAAACATAAACAAAGAAACACTAAAAACAACAAAAACGAAATAAACTGCGAATTCAAGTTCAGTCAAACGACGAACGACCGCACCGCCTGCGCGCGAACACAGGTAAGTTTCATAAGCGCGCGCGACCGCGTTTCAGAGCGGCAACGTGGCCCTTGCTACCCGCTCAAAGTCAGGCCGTCATTGGCTGCCTGCCTGCGGTCGCTAGGCAACGGAAAGACGCTACCGAGCTGTCAATACCAAAGACTCGTCTCCCAGACTATAACTGCTAAGGTCATCAGTCCCTAAGCTTACACACTACTTAACCTAAATTATCCTAAGGACAAACACACACACCCATGCCTGAGGGAGGACTCGAACCTCTGCCGAGACCAGCCGCTCAGTCCATGACTGCAGCGCATTAGACCGCTCGGCAATTTTCACAGCATCGAGCACATCATACAAATGCTGCATTTTTACAGTTGCTACTGTACCATTACAATACGGACTCAACAGAACTGATCTGGAGCCAACCTGTGGGAATTGGCCCGAGAAAGAATAAGACTGTTAAGCTGCCAGACGTACTGGAACTAACGCACGCACCTTTTTCACAAGTCACTGCGGAACGCTGGCAGGATATAGGACGGCTCGTCATAAAAGCAGAAGAGAAAATGCTGCGCTTGGTTGGCTTTGTGGATTCTGTTGTTGACAGGCTCGTTATCAACGTAGCAGGTGACACCTCCATAACTGAAATGTATTTCTCGGATTCGGATAAGAAAGGTGTTAAGAGCTTACCAGACGACTGACTGTAAGTAATACACTCCCGGAAATTGAAATAAGAACACCGTGAATCCATTGTCCCAGGAAGGGGAAACTTTATTGACACATTCCTGGGCTCAGATACATCACATGATCACACTGACAGAACCACAGGCACATAGACACAGGCAACAGAGCATGCACAATGTCGGCACTAGTACAGTGTATATCCACCTTTCGCAGCAATGCAGGCTGCTATTCTCCCATGGAGACGATCATAGAGATGCTGGATGTAGTCCTGTGGAACGGCTTGCCATGACATTTCCACCTGGCGCCTCAGTTGGACCAGCGTTCGTGCTGGACGTGCAGATCGCGTGAGACGACGCTTCATCCAGTCCCAAACATGCTCAATGGGGGACAGATCCGGAGATCTTGCTGGCCAGGGTAGTTGACTTACACCTTCTAGAGCACGTTGGGTGGCACGGGATACATGCGGACGTGCATTGTCCTGTTGGAACAGCAAGTTCCCTTGCCGGTCTAGGAATGGTAGAACGATGGGTTCGATGACGGTTTGGATGTACCGTGCACTATTCAGTGTCCCCTCGACGATCGCCAGTGGTGTACGGCCAGTGTAGGAGATCGCTCCCTACACCATGATGCCGGGTGTTGGCCCTGTGTGCCTCGGTCGTATGCAGTCCTGATTGTGGCGCTCACCTGCACGGCGCCAAACACGCATACGACCATCATTGGCACCAAGGCAGAAGCGACTCTCATCGCTGAAGACGACACGTCTCCATTCGTCCCTCCATTCACGCCTGTGGCGACACCACTGGAGGCGGGCTGCACGATGTTGGGGCGTGAGCGGAAGACGGCCTAACGGTGTGCGGGACCGTAGCCCAGCTTCATGGAGACGGTTGCGAATGGTCCTCGCCGATACCCCGGGAGCAACAGTGTCCCTAATTTGCTGGGAAGTGGCGGTGCGGTCCCCTACGGCACTGCGTAGGATCCTACGGTCTTGGCGTGCATCCGTGCGTCGCTGCAGTCCGGTCCCAGGTCGACGGGCACGTGCACCTTCCGCCGACCACTGGCGACAACATCGATGTACTGTGGAGACCTCACGCCCCACGTGTTGAGCAATTCGGCGGTACGTCCACCCGGCCTCCCGCATGCCCACTATACGCCCTCGCTCAAAGTCCGTCAACTGCACATACAGTTCACGTCCACGCTGTCGCGGCATGCTACCAGTGTTAAAGACTGCGATGGAGCTCCGTATGCCACGGCAAACTGGCTGACACTGACGGCGGCGGTGCACAAATGCTGCGCAGCTAGCGCCATTCGACGGCCAACACCGCGGTTCCTGGTGTGTCCGCTGTGCCGTGCGTGTGATCATTGCTTGTACAGCCCTCTCGCAGTGTCCGGAGCAAGTATGGTGGGTCTGACACACCGGTGTCAATGTGTTCTTTTTTCCATTTCCAGAAGTGTACCTTCCGGCAATGACGGATGTCACTGCGCCCAGACTTTCTTGCTTCGCACATATCTATAGCACATTGAGTATCTCTGTTATAGCTCTCTATAAAGCTTGTCTATACGCAACGACATGTCTACACAAACGTCTGCACACATCGCATCTGCGCTTCAATATTTAACTATACAGCGAAATCCTTCAATACTCTTTTTATGTTTCACACAACTTATGCAGAAAAATTGCCCAGTGGTTACGTCAGGAATTTTCATCATTCTTGTTTTTAATTAGAATAGTACATTAGCTAAAAACGATAACGTGTTGCGGTTTTCGTCTAGTTGTGTAAGGAGCATACTGTGGGAGATTTGCGGTGTATTATTTTAATTCTGCTTAAAAATTAAATGACATTCGAAGCTGTATTGCTCATCTACTCGTCTCTTTATATGTGTGAACTGCAGCTGGCCACGTCACTGCAGGCTACCTACACCAGCTGACCGGCCAGTGCTGTCCAAGTTAAACGCGCCGTTAAAGCTGTTGTCCCTTACTATCGCTAAGTCTATTTGCGCGTAACGCACAGAACAAAACGTACCCTTATTGTCGTACTTCACAGTACTCGAGACAGCTTGGCTGCAGTCCCACGTGAAACGGAAATCCAATGACGTTCCAGCAATCGCGGAAGAATACATAGTGCAATGTTTATGTCAGGTTTATTTTTATGATGTACGGATTATAGTGAAGTAAATTTAAGTGCGAAAACTGCCTTTGCTTAAGGTGCCATTGTGTAGACCATTTTAAATTGCCTTTCTGTTTCTAGTTTACTGTTTGCTTTTTTTTTGGCACAAATTGTGAACACGGACCATAATAGGATTTCTCGGTTCCTGAATAAATGAAATATACTTTGAGGTTACTGTATGAGAGTGCAGTCGCTTGTCAATGAAATTTCTTTTCTACACCAACGGATAGCAGGCGTGCATTAGATTGGAACCTGTGTTATGGGAACATATCACATTTTCAGCGAACTGATTCATGCACACCCATTCACCAGGTGCGCTGGCAGATCGTTGCACGTGGACGGACCTTTAGTCTGCTGAAGGCTGAAGAAGTACCAGCAGAGTAATGAAAGTATATTGTCGTTTGTGCAGGCAGCTCAGCCAGCATCTACGTTCAAAAGCGATTTCTGAATGAGAAACCTGTTCTGCAATCTTTCCCACCATACAAAAAGTAGATGGCTTTACCCCTACGTACTTTGCGCAGTAGTAGAACACTTCATGTGATTTTGACATCTGTAGCATACTGCCTCCATGATGTCCCCATTTGTATACTACTGTATTTTATGCAAGTTTCCCATTTCCTCCGGAGTCTGGAGTACAGATTTTTTATTCATTGGAAAATTCTCATGAACACTTCTAGGAATGACAGCCTATATTCCGCCGAGCGGTTCTAGGCGCTACAGTCTGGAACCGCGCGATCGCTACGGTCGCAGGTTCGAATCCTGCCTTGGGCATGGATGTGTGTGATGTCCTTAGGTTAGTTAGGTTTAAGTAGTTTTAAGTTCTAGGGGAATGATGACCTCAGCAGTTAAGTCCCATAGTGTTCAGAGCCATTTGAACCATTTTTGAACAGCCTATATTCCGCTACCCCACACATTTGTGTAATTCTAGCATAACGTGGACCCCACAATGACTGGTACTAGGGCCTTAGCAAGTGCAACTTACATAAGCTACGTTTATTTGATTGTCACACTCTTTACGATAAATTACGCCGTTTCCTTCGGCGCAGCTGCCCCTTTTGCGCTAAGTAAGTAACCGGAATTCGAGAACTTTGCAAACTTTTGCACAACAGTACTGAAATAGTACCCCAATGTTTTTTTCTGGCGATTTCCTGTGTCCGCTATTGTTGGACAGAGACCCAGTGGCTTCGATATTCGTTAGTTTTACGCACAGATTGTTGGACTGGCCAATGGAGAATACCATAGTGTTATACAGAATAAGCGCTTGTTCCAGTCGCAGTAAGGCCTTCGTGCAAAATGGTCAGTCATATGAAAGATAAGATATGCATCTGAAATAAACATATGATCTAGCTTACAGGCCATAAAATCCCGACATTGTCAAATTTTTACAAAAGCTTTAATTTTGCTGCTTTCAGAAAAATTCGTCTTTTAAAACTTGCTGTAAATTTTTTTATTACAGTTTCTAGTACCTTTTCGTTTTTAAAGCATAATCAGTTGTTTATTACGCTTTATGTAACCATTTATACAAACTGGGAACAGCCAGGGCAGTGCCAGGAACAGATCTCATTGTGTCCCATGATTTGAATACAAAAAGAACTCCATACCTTCATTAATTTTTTGAAAGACATGTGCACTATGTGATCAAAAGTATCTGGACACCCCCAAAAACATACGTTTTTCATATTTGGTGCATTGTGCTGCCACCTATTGCCAGGTACTCCATATCAGCGACTTCAGTAGTCATTATACATCGTGAGAGCAGAATGGGGCGCTCCACAGATCTTACGAACTTCGAACGTGGTCAGGTGATTGGGTGTCACTTGTGTTGTACATCTGTATGCGAGATTTCCACACTCCTAAACATCCCTAGGTCCACTGTTTCTAATGTGATAGTGAAGAGACACGTACAACACAGAAATGAACAGGCCAACCTTGTCTGCTGACTGACAGAGATCGCCAGTTGAAGAGGGTTGTAATGTGTAATAATCAGACGTCTATCCAGACCATCACACAGGAATTCCAAACTGCATTAGGATCCACTGCAAGTACTATGACAGTTAGGGGTAGAGGTGAGAAAACTTGGATTTCATGGTCGAGCGGTTGCCCATAAGCCACACATCACGCCAGTAAATGCCAAACGACCCCTCACTTGGTGTAAGGAGTGTAAACACTGGACGACTGAACGGTGGGAAAACGTTGTATGGAGTGACAAACCACAGTACACAATGTGGCGACCCGATGGTAGGGTGTAGGTATGGCGAATGCCAGGTGAACGTCGTCTGTCAGCATGTGTAATGCCAACAGTAAAATTCGGAGGCGGTGGTGTTATGGTGTGGTCGGGTTTTTCATGGAGGGGGCTTGCACCCCTTGTTGTTTTGCGCGGTACTATCACAACACAGGCCTACATTGATGTTTTAAGTACCTTCTTGATTCCCATTGTTGAAGAGCAATTCAGGGATGGCGATTGCATCTTTCAACACCATTGAGCCTGTGGCGGAGTGGTTACACGACGATAACACCCCTGCAAAGGACTGGCTTGCACCGAGTCCTGACCTGAACCCTACAGAACACCTTTGGGATATTTTGGAACGCCAGCTTCGTGCCAGACCCTACAGACCGACACCGATACCTCTCCTCAGTGCAGCACTCATGAAGAATGGGCTGCCATTCCCCAAGAAACCTTCCAGCACCTGATTGAACGTGTGCTTGCGAGAGTGGAAGCTGTCATCACAGCTAAGGGTTGGCCAACGCCATATTGAATTCCAGCACTACCGATAGAGGGCGCCACAAACTTGTAAGTCATTTTCAGTCAGGTGTCCGGATACTTTTGATCACATAGTGTAAGTGGATTTAAAACAATAATTTCGATGTAAGGAGTTCTATTTTGTTACACAGCATGCCATTTAAGTATAACAGTAGTATACGCATCCTCTACCACCCGACAAAGTGACACGGGAGTAGCTGTGTCAACTGAAATTGAATGCCGAAAATTGATACTTTCAACTTTAGACAGCAGAAAAGACTGAATGGATCTAACATGTTGATAAATAAGACGATTCCAAAATCAGTTACTCATAACTTATTACTTAATAGCATGTTGGTCCTTCTTCGGAACACAATACAGCAGCGATCCTCTGTGGAATGGATTCGACAAGTCCTTGGTAGGTTTCTGGTGGTATGTGGCACTAAAGGTCTATGCACAAGTCATGCAGTTCCCGTAAATTATGAACCAGTGGTTTGTGGCGCAGAGCTGGCGCCCGATCGTGTCCCAGACGTATTCCATTAGTTCGGATCCAACCCACATATTCACCAATAAAGCCACCTTCATCCTTTGGTTGAATAAAATGGGATGCTCATTTCCATACAGTTAATGATAATTTATTTGAATCTCTTCTACACTGCTGGGAGGAAACTGATAGGTCATTAGTTGTTATGTTGTCTATCTCCATACATGTAAAGTAAATCAGTTACAGTTGTTCCTGTGTACTTGAATACTCTTCCTCTGCAGACTCTCTAAAAATAATTTGGTAAATTGAGACACTTCCTTTCTCAGCCACTTTTCGTTTTGCTCATATCTCTCAAATAGTTTTATGTATATAACTTGGTATTACTTCTTTAATGCCATTATTAACAATCTATATTTGTAATTAATTGTTTAAATTACGCAAACTTTTAAACAAATCTTCAAATGATTATTCAGTTTTACCTCTGTTATATAAGCATTGAGACTTTTGTGACCACTTCTCACTCAAGAGTGGCCCTTCTTCAATACATGTCCATGATAACAGATGGAATCAGCTTTATATTCCAAAAACACAGCAGAAAAATAGTATACAGACCAATCAAGAAAATCAGTGTGCACCTCAGATCAGCAAAAAATAAATGGTACCTACTCACTGCTCCACAGGTTCACCAAGTACCAAGCATTAGGCGAAGGGAGTATTGGAATCATGGGACGGTCTGTTAACTCTATGGTCATAGAACATAAACGAAACTACAATCTGGGACAGCTAGAGAAATAGACAATGGCCGAACATTCATTGAATGATGTAATAAATTCAATAAAATTAACTGAAACTGAAGTCCTATTTGTTTACTCTGTAAAGTCACCATACTGTATGAGCATGATCACAACAAGAAAGAAGAATGCTTCAGGCTAAGTGAATGTTTAATTCCTATGTTACAGAGGCAGACAACTGCAGGTAGCAACAGAGAGGCCATACTGGCCACTCACTAGAGTTGCTCAAATGTCAAATTATCAGTCACATATCAGCTGAAGAACCAAAACAGATGTTATCTGCAATATTTCTCTCAGTTATTAATTACTAATACACCTGCCACCTTAACTAATAGAATTCAATGTCTACACAACATAAGTTTCTGTTTTTTTCTTCTTACACTTATTATTTCAGTTTTTCCTCTTGTAATGTTGCATTGCATATTTTGACATTATTTTGTAGACATTTCTACAGAATTTTGATTAATTACGCATTTTATGAACTCTCATGTATATCGTTTTATTTTTCTGAGTGTAAGTAGTTTTCTCGAAGTTTTTATTAGTTTGTTCTATATTCAAACAACTTCTAATCTCAATGCTAATTCACTTTTAACGATGAGGAGTGTGTCTTCTGCATATGGAATCATCTCCTTAGTAAAGCTTTTTGAGATGTTTTCAAATACTGTACTAATAGAAAATGATTTTTCTTTATGTTACTCTCATTATGTTATACAGGTATACATTTCCTCTTCCACAAGTTAATTGTTTATCAGTACTGAATACTTTCTCTTCCTATGGGACAGTAATATTGTCTGTCTAGAGGAAATCGATTCCTCAAAAAATTTGCAGAAATCTGACATTGAAGTTTCTGAATATACTTTTCCTGCAGTTTATTCAGTTTGTTATCAGTAAGTGCGTATATAAAATTTTCATGTAGTACCTAACTACTGTTTCAAAGATTTCGAACAGATTGAGCTTTAAGCCATTTTAATAATTTTTGACGGTTTGTATTAATCACTTTGACATTCCCTTGTGTTACTACTGCAGGATTTTGTATGATGGCCAGCTTTCAGATGTGGTTTTGTAACTATGAACTCAAAGATGATTAACTTTTTATATCAATTGAAGATTTCCCTTGTGTCAATGTATTTCTCGAAAAAAAAAAATCCTAATGCCCAGTTTTTGCTTATGTTAGATGGATGTTTTCATACAAATTTAACATGTTTGAGTAAGTATCAACCCATTAGTGTCAAGAATTATTAAGTTCGGTTTTTCTTCTTAAAAATATTTGTAGTTTATTATTTTATAGCAGGTTTACATGAAAAACACAATTTCAGTTTAAATTTAACTTACGCAGCCATAAATACTGATGGCAACTAAAGTTGCCAATGGGCACTTAAGGTAACAAATGAAACAAATTTTCCAATTTTTTTACAATTTTTATTTTTTGAACTCTTTTTAATATGCATTATTACTTTATTTTTTAAAAAGGTCTTTAAACAGTCAATCATTAAAAAATTCTCATTTAAATCTTAGTTTAGAGCTATTTCAAAATTTATGAGACCCATCAAAACAGTCTGGATCAAGCGGTTAATTTATGTTTGTGTTGTCATTCAAGTGCCTATATCGCAAGATTTTTTTCAAATCTGTTTCGCCACATAGATTTCGAAACTAAAGCTACTTTGCAGTCAGGTTCGTCCAGCCAATACATTCTTTTAGTTAGCATTTTATGATAACCTGAAAGAATCACTATTCCCAGTATGTTGCATAGCTCATCGTAGGAAACATTTAGATTACGATTCCCTTTCTGTTGCAAAATCGTCGATATCTTAACTGCTTCTTGTCCTTGGCTTACCCCCCCCCCCCCCCCCCCTCACTGCAAAACTTTTACTTAGTCTCCCGTTCTTCTTTCCCTTCATATCTATAACAGCTGGTGTGGCTGGAATCTCTGCATGAATATCAGCTTCTACCAGTTTTAGCCCTTGACTTTCTCCACTCACTGAAAAATTCTGACTTGATGGTCACTTCCTATTTCCTTCAGTGAACTGAAATGAAATGTCGTGTAGTGAGGCCCTCTGGGCAGGTAGACCCAATTGACTGGTGCAAGTCTTTTGAGGTGATGTCACCTTGGCTACTTGTGCGTTGATGAGGATGAAATGATGATGATGAAGACAACACAAACAACTAGTCCCTGAGTGGACAAAATCTTCAACCCAGCCAGAATCAAACCTGGGTCCCCCCGGCATGACAAGCCATTGTACTGTCCACTCAGCTATGGTTGCGGACTTCCTTCAGTATTTGCAGCAGGAAGAGTAGCTTGAATGTCTGTCGAGTTCTCAATTTCTTCCTCTCGTTCACTTCTGTCACTCACTACAAAATTTTGCCTTCACATGTCCTTCTTTCCCTTTGTATTTGCAACATGTTCATTCTCATCATACTGAACTATATCCTTAGTATACTTGCAGGAAGATGACATGATTTTCCTTGGATTTCATCTGATAAATCGGAATCGTGATCAGTATCTCCACCTTGTACTTCATAAATAGGGATGAAACCAATTGATCGTATTGTTCTGTTTCTATCTGCTTCAAGAAAATTTATTGTTTCGACCACAGTCCGTAAATTATCGTCACACGTAACAAACAGACAAATACCAGTTGCAACTAAAGATGAAAAACATATTTTCTCTAACATAAAACATGCTAAAAGCAAATTTACAAATTCGAAAGAAATGCTATGTATAATTTAGACTATTTATTACAAGACAGCAACGAAAATTAACTTCAAATAATCATATATTATTGTGTACTTACATTTTTCATCAAAGCGGTTTTTAACACACACACACACACACACACACACACACACACACACACAAACAGATCTAACAGTCGGAAACAACAACAGTGGACTGAATACTGCTACTTCACATTTTAAACAAGAAAGAAAAGTATGTATAACTGCTTCCAACAGTTAAATTGCGTGCAACATTATCGTTGCTGCCAACATTAATTTCTAAATTCATTGGCAACTTTAGTTGCCACTGGGTATTAATGGGTTAAGTGAAGAATTTAGGTTGTTTTCGTTACACATATATTTAGCAGTGCCATATCTACTTGGGGAATTAAAGACTTGAAGATCTACCTTTTATTTCTTTTCGAAGGGCTTAAAGTCCATATCGCGCATATGCGATCTTACACCTAACTTTTCAGGTATACAGGTTTTGGAATCTAACGTTATTTCAACTGTATTCCGTTGCTATATTAATAGCAACACATATATTAGCGTTCCATGTAACTTTAGTGACTCTCATGATTTGTTGTTAACAGAATATTACTGTTATTGTGTAGACAAATTTTGTAAAAATGTTGTAAACAACCATGAGCAAGGCGTGTTTGAGCTGCCATAGGAAGATTAGTTCTGGGGTTCTATGCAGATGCTGTAATAGATGGTTACATTGGGGCGAATGTAGTGCCATGAGAATCGGAGAAGCAAATGGGTCTCTGCTGTGGTATGTGGCGACTGCGATTCTATCCTGTCACTAAGTATCGCCAAAATACCCGAAAAGTACCGTGTTAACTAATGCAGTCATAATCAAATCGTATCTACACTCCTGGAAATGGAAAAAAGAACACATTGACACCGGTGTGTCAGAACCACCATACTTGCTCCGGACACTGCGAGAGGGCTGTACAAGCAATGATCACACGCATGGCACAGCGGACACACCAGCAACCGCAGTGTTGGCCGTCGAATGGCGCTAGCTGCGCAGCATTTGTGCACCGCCGCCGTCAGTGTCAGCCAGTTTGCCGTGGCATACGGAGCTCCATCGCAGTCTTTAACACTGGTAGCATGCCGCGACAGCGTGGACGTGAACCGTATGTGCAGTTGACGGACTTTGAGCGAGGGCGTATAGTGGGCATGCGGGAGGCCGGGTGGACGTACCGCCGAATTGCTCAACACGTGGGGCGTGAGGTCTCCACAGTACATCGATGTTGTCGCCAGTGGTCGGCGGAAGGTGCACGTGCCCGTCGACCTGGGACCGGACCGCAGCGACGCACGGATGCACGCCAAGACCGTAGGATCCTACGCAGTGCCGTAGGGGACCGCACCGCCACTTCCCAGCAAATTAGGGACACTGTTGCTCCTGGGGTATCGGCGAGGACCATTCGCAACCGTCTCCATGAAGCTGGGCTATGGTCCCGCACACCGTTAGGCCGTCTTCTGCTCACGCCCCAACATCGTGCAGCCCGCCTCCAGTGGTGTCGCGACAGGCGTGAATGGAGGGACGAATGGAGACGTGTCGTCTTCAGCGATGAGAGTCGCTTCTGCCTTGGTGCCAATGATGGTCGTATGCGTGTTTGGCGCCGTGCAGGTGAGCGCCACAATCAGGACTGCATACGACCGAGGCACACAGGGCCAACACCCGGCATCATGGTGTGGGGAGCGATCTCCTACACTGGCCGTACACCACTGGTGATCGTCGAGGGGACACTGAATAGTGCACGGTACATCCAAACCGTCATCGAACCCATCGTTCTACCATTCCTAGACCGGCAAGGGAACTTGCTGTTCCAACAGGACAATGCACGTCCGCATGTATCCCGTGCCACCCAACGTGCTCTAGAAGGTGTAAGTCAACTACCCTGGCCAGCAAGATCTCCGGATCTGTCCCCCCATTGAGCATGTTTGGGACTGGATGAAGTGTCGTCTCACGCGGTCTGCACGTCCAGCACGAACGCTGGTCCAACTGAGGCGCCAGGTGGAAACGGCATGGCAAGCCGTTCCACAGGACTACATCCAGCATCTCTACGATCGTCTCCATGGGAGAATAGCAGCCTGCATTGCTGCGAAAGGTGGATATACACTGTACTAGTGCCGACATTGTGCATGCTCTGTTGCCTGTGTCTATGTGCCTGTGGTTCTGTCAGTGTGATCATGTGATGTATCTGACCACAGGAATGTGTCAATAAAGTTTCCCCTTCCTGGGACAATGAATTCACGGTGTTCTTATTTCAATTTCCAGGAGTGTAAATAGACGTTTCTCCAAATTTTACTTCCCAACACAATATCTGACTGTGCATTTATCCCAGTTTAGCATAGAATAACCATATTAAATAATATTTAATGACATTGACCAAAAAAATTGCTTCTAACATCAATAAACAAAAGAATAGCAAAGTTGAGTGATGAACCCACAATTTTACACGACTCTCATTCAAAGTAATCACAACCCGTGTGGTTTGACAGCTACCCACCTTTGAATTACCCACTATAGAATGTTAGCACCAATAGCAAGCGAGCTTCACTGTCATTGGTCGACGTTTAAGAAATTAATGGTGGGCGCCCTTGTTCAAGTAGCAAAACATTACAATACTTCTGGTAAATGTTACGGCACACGAATTTAGACACATACCCTCCTAAAGTTATAAAAAATATACATGCAGCGGCAGCGGATTTAAAATGTAAAAAGAAAAAAAATGGAAATAATTAAAAGGGAAATGGCTACTGCTACAGAAAGTCAACAATGTCTACATAGAACACACCACTTCGTGGAGAACACTTTTATTCTAAAGAAGACAAACGTTATGTGAATGTCAGCCAAAAGGAAAAGAAATTACAAATTAAAATTGTTTGCAATAATTTTGAGTCTCAGAGAGGAGAGCGCTGCTTCTAAATCTTATCTTGTGTGTTGTGACGATGGTCGCGACATCGACAGCAGCTGGCTGGTCCTGGTGAAACGCTGAGATCTGTTACCACGATCGTGTGATTGCAGCTGATGATTTTTCCTCGTAATCAGGCGAGCGATGGTATTCATTAAGCTGCAAATCTGATTACAGTGGCGTTTTGCAGGCCACAGGAAGGTCGATGTAATTGTTGTTACAGATGTCCGTATGTGCAGAGTTTTAATGTTTCTGGTGCACACAATTTAAGTTTACTTATGCCACACACAGTTTGTAAGACTTGCCGACCGCGAATTCTGTAGAAAGCCAATTCGTATTATGAGTGCCGCGATCGAGAAAAACCGTCCAGGGCGGGAATGTACTCACACACAATAGACAGTTCGCATAAGTTCAGAACGACTGTTACTGATTATAGGCGTCCGGTAGTTCATCGAAACGCGAATAAATACGTAAGTTCACAGTACTTGAGCGTACGAAAACACAGTCAAAATACAACCGCAGTTCAATTCACAGACACAGAGCTACAGTACCGTCCATTCTCGGTTGCATTGTCATAATTACTTCGTCTCACGGCACAGTCTCAGTATTTACTTCGCCCAGTTTCTACACTCACTATTATCATATCACGTCCTGGTACAAAACAGTCATTAAAAAACGTACATCGCTTGCCACTAAACTCAATCTTTACCAGCTCGTAAAAGTCATGGCTGCCACATTAAAACATGTATCCGCCTCTCTAGCTACCCAACAGCACACCCCTTTTTGTTGGATCGACTATCGATATTGCTCTCTCTTAATACTCTCGCCCACGGTTTATACAACATCAAAGTAAATTACATATATCTTTACACAACTATTTTCTACCAAACTTATTACAGTAAACGATAAATAAAAAATCAATAAACTCTAAACATATTTATCTACTTACAAAAAAGAAATAATTTCCAGTTACATATTACAGCTAGAAAACAACTTTTATATCTATATTACAGGGCAAACGAAAAATGCGCTACAACATCAAAGATATATGAACAGACGGAAAAAAGGGAAAAAACAAGATAAATATATATCTATCACAAATAACGATGTCTTCACAGGTACTGCCCAGTATGTTCAAGCAGTAGGAAAACAGCTCAACAGGAAGGGAAGATTTGAGCCCTTAAGGCTAAACTGACAGTGCTATGGAGGATCTCATGAGGTTAACGAGAGAGAGGGAGAGAAGAGTAAACATATGTGGGAAATGGTAGCAAGGAACAGGGGCCACAGAAAGAGAGCAATATCTGACAGTTTTATCATTGGCAGAAACAACAGAGTAGCCTTGCTACCTCAGTTAACAAAGAAAGAGGCTTTGGTAGATGTAAGTATAGTTAATACTCAGCAGACTTCCAACTGCTTCAATAAGAGTAGGAAGTAGGAGGAAAGTTTTGCTGTTAGGTAGTAGCCATGAAAGAAGTGTGGACCAGATCTTGCAGGGAAAATTAGGTGATAGGTACCAGGTCACAAGATTTTTCAAGCGCAGTGCATGTCTTAGCCAAGTGATAGACGATGCAGGATTGCAAAAAGCACAGAAATAAACAGTGTTTGCGCCCAACACAATATTTCTGCCTGCAACGCAAGCTCAACAATGTACAGACTACAACAGTGACCACTGGTTCAAACACAGGAGCTCTATGACTCTTTCTATTTGTCACTCAGCACAGCTCGACAGCAGCAGCGGCATCTGCTTACCAGCGGCACAATTAGTAATATGGCGCTGAAGGTCGAGAGGTTTAAGAAACTATATGTACAGTAGTGGTCAGAGCATAGTTTCTAGAAGCAGAAGTGCAGGCACTCAACAAGTTTCCATGGGCCTGTCATTAGGTGGCTCTACCGTGGCTTAGTGCTGCATGAGGAACGTTTCAGTACATGATATGTGTACTGGTCGGATCTTACAAAATTTTAAAACACTGCATTTGAAAAGACTAAGACAACTTCAGTGAACTATGCACTTTATATAGAAAATATAAAACTTTCACGCCCTTTGACGCAATTATGAAACATTTCGTCATATATAATAAGCAAATAAAATATACTGACAAAGACTGAAATGCAGCTTAACACACAAATAATCATCAATGGAGGCACATACTAATGAATAATACAAATTAAAACATAGAAGATGAAAGATAATATAAACTCACTCATTTAATTTGTAGGTGTTAGTTGTTGGAAACATTGGAAAGCTTGCATGGTGATTCTGCAGTCTTCTCTGACAAGAGCTCTTTGCCGATTTCTTTCGTGCAAAAGAAAAAGCGGCACTTCATGAAATGGAAAATTAATTTATTACAATGTCAAGTTTATGTTCCTCACAGCATTCTAAATCATCTGTTTCTAAAAAAAAATTTCTTCAGTGCTGTCTTAAAACTCATAAAATATATCACCCCATATACTTGAGACAGAAGACAGTTTCTTTTCTAGAACCACTTCAACCCATAAAAGAATGTTGAAAACACTTTAGGATGGGTAAGTCAAATAAGAAAGGCCATTAATGAGCCAAAGTCCTTTATAGTAGTGAAGGTTGCAGATATTGTGTCAGACAGTATTTTACTAACTCCACACAGCTGCTCTGTTTATTAAGCTTTTTGACAGTGTAACCCAGTATGTGCTACAGAAGAATGCTGAAGATTAGGTGGGTAGATCACATAACTAATGAGGAGGTATTGAATAGAATTGGGGAGAAGAGGAGTTTGTGGCACAACTTGACGAGAAGAAGGGACCGGTTGGTAGGACATGTTCTGAGGCATCAAGGGATCACAAATTTAGCATTGGAGGGCAGCGCGGAGGGTAAAAATCGTAGAGAGAGACCAAGAGATGAATACACTAAGCAGGTTCAGAAGGATGTAGGTTGCAGTAAGTACTGGGAGATGAAGAAGCTTGCACACGATAGAGTAGCATGGAGAGCTGCATCAAACCAGTCCCAGGATTGAAGACAACAACAACAACAACAACAACCCAGTATGTAATAAAATAAACATTGTTTTGGAATGTTGTCTTTATACAGAATAGGAAGATCATTCTCCCAGTCCCCTATCACCATTTTGTCCTTAATTTATTCTCAGCAGATAAGTCAATCCATTTGTTTTGTACATCTATTTCCTTAGCACATAAACGCATCTGATTAAGAAATGATGTAAGAAGTGGCTCTGAATTCGGTTCACTGTGCTGGGATGCAGATATAACCATCTTAACAGGGACATACATGCACTGTAACATATGTAATTGCAGAAAATCTACAGCTGATGGATGGTCGTCACAACTTATGGACTTCAGAATTTCAAAATGATATTACAGAGGGTCTTGACTGGTTTATCCCGTCAGTACTTATTTAAAACCCGTGAACTATAAATATTAAGAAACTTCCAATGTACTCTTTAGCATGACTCTGAGAGATTCCATTGTTCTGTTTGTGGAAAATGTATTGTTTTCTGAGCAAACGGTTTCGTAAAAGTCAATTAATATTTTGTATCAAGGGGAATCTTTGTAAAGTGAGTTACTTGGGATCCTAGAGTTGAACGCATCTGATACATTATTCACATCTCTCATGAGTATTTCCATGTTTTCACTGCAGCTGATATTCTCGGGACTAGTTCTGCAAAAAAATTTAATTGGAGTTGCAGTTGAATTGCTGAATAATTGAAAAACCGACTTTGCATTCACTCTTTGGAAAGATGTAGGGTCTATATGAGAGTAAGTCAATTTTGGACAACCTCTATAAGGCCTGCAAATTCATAGAACGAGTCCAAAGCATACACCTGTCTACTGAATTAAAATCTATTTCTTGATTTTTGTACAGCAACGTACTTTTATCGGAAAATAGTTCCTTATACATTTTAATACACTTACATAGTCTGATTAGGCCTAAAGTATTCTGTACTGGTTAGTGAATTTTGGTACTACATTTCGCATTTCCTTGTTTGCTGGTAATTCCTGGATTAATCTAAGCCTTTTTATTTGTTGACTTCCATCACTTGTGAAACCTATCACTCTTGCTCCAGCTTGTTCCAGCTATAAGATTATCTTATCAATATTTTAGCTAGGATATCGCCACAAATTGCATTTTCCCCCATAAACAGCAACCAGTTGGATCCAGCTATAAAGGAGAGGAATAAACATGAATACCAAAACACGGCTAGCCGAAGTGTTTTTTTATTTCCTCTGGAGTTAAATCACCTAATTCTACTACGCCATCCACTTTGAGTGAGGAGAAATTAAACCGAATTTCGTCCCCTAATTTAATTTCATCGAAAATTATAGCGCCTAAACGTTTATTTTCGTCCTGTTCGTTTTTAAATACTTCTCTAATAGCATTTATGGCATGTGCGTTGACGCTGTAGGAGCATTTAAGTCCCTTTCAGAGCTTTCTTAGAAGATCCTCAGCATGCAGTCGTACCTTTGACAGTGCCTGTAGCCCTCAGGTGATTTAATTTTGAGAAGCAAGCTTCACGGAATAAACTCATCACTATATCAAATACCAGTTGGGGTCATTTAGCACTTCTTAAGCATCGTGTCTATGACTAATTTCTGTGTTTTACTCAGGAAATTCGATGTACTACATGCACAGGACTTGGTTCGTGTTACAGGAGAAACTTTCTTTTCTAACAAAATTACTCTCACCCCCTCTTTCAATATCTGGATCTGTTGGGTTAGATAGAGCAGCAATCAGTCGTAGAATTAAGTTGCTTTAATATGATAGTTATAGTCACAAAGCAGATCAGATTTCGACCTGTGTCAGGTCATTATCAATGCAACGCGGAATTGTAGCAGTTGTTCGTGCTAAAGTGAATGCTTACCCAGTTCAACCATGTGTAAGCATTCACTTTAGCACAAACAACTGCTACAATTCCCCACTGCATTGATAATGACCTGACATAGGTCGAAATCTGATCTGCATTGTGACTATAAATGTCATATTAAAGCAACTTAATTCTACGACTGATTGCTGCTCTATCTAACCCAATATAACCACAGTCGTTGTGTGCACCCATCCCATGGAGGGCAACCTGATCTAATTCTGTGTTCTCCGTAACATTCTTTTAAGACTTTTGTCGTTGCACTTGAGACTGTCGATAATTTTTCTGGCATTAGATTTGCGTGCTTTCAAGTGGGTTGTTAAATAGCCTGGAAAATTTGGAAAAATGTGAGGTACCGACCATGGCTTTAAATTATATCTTTTTCTCAGTTTTTCGATCTTGTTTCCTTCTATACCGATTGAGTCCATTTTAACAAGCAAATTAACAGCGAAATGTTTGTCACATATGTATTATTTACTTTTTAATTGAATATCCTTTCTCAGAATAGCTTTAGCCCATTTAGAAGAATCACTGGCGGTCTTTGGAGGTTTAAAAAAGTGCCTGTCTGTTGCGCATGACTTGTATACTGATCGACACCCGGGAATGCAGTTTCCTTTGTCGGATGCCAATAATTAAATCCACCACACAGATTATCAGTAAATGCGTAGAACGTCTACCAACACACACGTAAATATTACTCCGCTGTTATTTTTTGATAAAAAGTTCTTTAACATCACGAAACACAACCAAACACCACAATAATTCTAAACGTGTCTTAAGAGCCGCCCTGTTAGAAGCGTACTTCAGCCAACCACAAGCGACCGTTGCGCAGCCTGTTGGAGAGCACAGCAACTACCGTTATAAAAAAAAAATCCCGAAAACCGAAGTAACGGCACTTTTCCTGCTAATCGCCATGATCAGAGTCTTTTAGAAGCAGAAATAGTAAGATCCCCGAAACTTTCTCTTCGTTCCAACAAGGCGATACTGAAATTACTTGATCATTGTAATGAGGGGTAATTAACACAGTACGTATAGGATATCAACCGGGACCAGATAAAATTATCGCTGTACCCGGGCTTAGCGTTGTATCGGTAAATGTCATACCGCAGTCTAACTGTAGTTTTACGGAGGCTTCATTGTACTATGCCTTGCTTTGACAGTTGTAGAAAACAGACCCACGCACATTTGTCCCGTGTGAAACTCTTATACCCTAAAGCAATGTTACTGCATGAAACACATAACAGAAATAATTTTCTGTTGCAACTAGAACATAGGCTGCAACAATGTTACAAAGAAGCTAATTAGTTGGAAAATATTTAATATCTTTGACTAAGCTGAACAGAGATCATATGGCAGCAGTTTGAGTGAAGCGTGGTGGTAGCATGGCTGATGGGAGGCAGGTGAAGTCTGCTGTTCGTGTTGTGGTGCTGTGTTTGTTGTGGTATCTTGTGAGTTCGAGTAATAATGTGATCGGTAAGATGTTGTTGAATGATTTTCCATATCCAATGACTGTAACGATGGTGCAGTTATTATCTATTACGTTATATTCCGGGCCTTTCTTCAATATGTCGGGCGTCAGGAAATTTGTTGACATCAGCAGAAGTTACTACCTAAAAATCATAATTCCCCTCGCATTAGGAAAGTTTTTCGCCTCTGTGTCTTCACACATCAGTATATGGAAAGTACCAGTTTCCTACGCGCACACAGGTGATTGCCGTGGAGCAATTGAACAATATTGTTGGCAGGTTATTGTTGCAGCTGTTCTATCGCATGTAATTGTTTTACTTCTTTCCAGTGAAAGCTACGATGCCGCTCTTCACAGTAATTTTTTCAAGACTAATAATTGGGGAGAAACAAACACTCAAAGTATGTAAAAGGAAATAATTTTCGGAATAACGATATTGCGTTATGCTTTTCCATTTTTAACACCTGCTTCTTTCCACAGGTGTACATTTCACTTGTGCCAATTATTTTGGGTGTTGCCATTGCGACAGTAACGGAAATGTCATTTGATCTTATTGGTCTGATCAGCGCCTTAGTGGCGACAATGGGATTTTCACTCCAGAATATATTTTCAAAAAAGGTTAGTACGTGTTGAACAACCTCAGCATTTAGTTTCGTAACAGTTTAGGTTATTAAACCTCACTGCAAATTATTTTCTAACATTGTATAAACATATTAGTGTATGTTATGTTCTTTGGTGCCGGCTTTCATTCGAATTACCACATACTAAATGCCAGTATATAAAACGTGATTTAATAGAAATGACGTGAAAACCACATATGTCAACACAAACCTTCCCATGATGAACTATATTTGTTATATTAAATGAACGAATTAGCAGCAGTTCTTTACTTACTTGCTTCTTGTTATATGTAGGCAGTTTTCTGCATTTCTTCCAACCTGTAGTCTTCCACATTTAATTTAATGAGAATGAGTACACCCAAGAATGAAGTGAAGTATGCAGATGGTTAACATTATTTTGAAAAGAAATGTGACATTGAAAGTAAAACAATAACTGAAGACATGACATTTTAATACCAAAGCTGCTGTTTATTTGTTGGCTAACTAGTTTGACTTAGCCCATTTTCGCAAGGTGCCTATTATAGAGAACAAAATTAGTCAGTGAAGGTGTAGAATGTGGGTAATAAAAGTATCAGTGATAAAATGGTTATATTTAGGATATGGTTGGAATGGGTGGTTCTATTTGTCCTCATGTATCTCATATCTACATTAAAAGATATTACAGATGTAGTTACATCTTACAGTATTATGTTAACATATGTGATGTATATGTTTCTTTATTGTGGTACCTTCATTATCCAGCACGATGTACTCCATGTGGCATCAATATTGTATACACAGTAGAGAATGTGTTTGTACTGGACTACACTGTGTGTCACGCTGACTTACTTCTCTTAAGGGTTATCCTAATATTGACAGATGTTGTGCAAGGAATTTTATTATGGGGTCTTATCTAATCTCAGATATTACAATTTATTTCACAGATTTATTAACATCACTGACTATGTTCAGTGAGAGGGACAGTATTCCATCACATCACAGTAGTATATCACTGACTGTGTTCAGTGAAAGAGACTGTGTTCTGTCACATCACAGTAGTACATTAAATTTTCATTTCTTTTTCAGTACTATTTAAGTGGAAATGTATTGTTCTATTCATATTTTAGTGGAATCCACATACAACAGAATTACTATCTGGTTAAAATTTTTGGTGCATAGTTTGCAGTCTCATATTTAGTGAATGATTAAGGTAGGATGGAGGTCAATTCATATGCTGATTAAGATGCTATTGCACTGAATCCTACCTCAATTGCTTATCTAGCATGAAACTACAGACAATATACTGAAAATTTTTATCAGCATGACAATACTGTTGTATGTTGGTTCCTTTGAAATATGAATGAAACAATGTTTCCTCTTAAACTGTGCTGAAAAGGAAATGAAAATTTATTGGAGCACTATGATGTGATGGAACACTGTGCCTCACATAGCACATACTCAGTGAAGCAAATTGAAAGTATCTGAGATTAGGACTATATAAGACCTTATAATTCTTTGCATCAACATCTGTCAAAATTGCAATAACACTTATGATAAATGAGTAAGTGCAACACACAGTGTAGTCAAGTAAAAGCAACACCAAGCAAGGTGGGACAGTGGGTAGCACACTGGACTCTCACTCAGGAGGATGACAGTTCAAACCCACATCTGGCCACCAGGTTTAGGTTTTCCATGATTTCCCTAAGTTAGTCCAGGCAAATGCAGCAATGGTTCTTTTTAATGGGTATGTCTGATTTCCTTCCCCATCCTTGACACAATCAGAGTTTGTGCTCCATCTCTAATAATGTCAATGTCAGTAAGATGTTAAACCCAATCTTCCTTCCTTTTTTCCAGTAAGAACAAATTCTCCATTGCATATACAATGTTGTTGTCATGTGACGCACACCGTGCTATATAATGAAGATACCACATCATCAACATCACCATTTAAGACTGATTATGCCTTTCAGTGTTCAGTCTGGAGCATAGCCCCCTTATAAAATTCCTCCATGATCCCCTATTCAGTGCTAACATTGGTGCCTCTTCTGATGTTAAACCTATTACTTCAAAATCATTCTTAACCGAATCCAGGTACCTTCTCCTTGGTCTGCCCCGACTCCTCCTACCCTCTACAGCTGAACCCATGAGTCTCTTGGGTAACCTTGCTTCTCCCATGCGTGTAACATGACCCCACCATCTAAGCCTGTTCGCCCTGACTGCTACATCTATAGAGTTCATTCCCAGTTTTTCTTTGATTTCCTCATTGTGGACACCCTCCTGCCATTGTTCCCCTCTACTAGTACCTGCAATCATCCTAGCTACTTTCATATCCGTAACCTCAACCTTGTTGATAAGGTAACCTGAATCCACCCAGCTTTTGCTCCCATACAACAAAGTTGGTCAAAAGATTGAATGGTGCACAGATAGCTTAGTCTTGGTAAGAAAAATGTATATTATGCACATACGTTAAAATAATAGTGTAAGGTACAACTACAGCTGTGACATCTTTTACTGGAAATACGAGATACAGTACATCTAAGCGCGATGACATAAATAGAACTGGCCACACCAACCATATCATAAATGCAAATACGTAAATAGTTGCCGTACAAACAATTTTATCATTGATATTATTATTATTGTCAGCCATGTTCTACGTCTCCACTCATAACAAATTTTGTTCCCTGTAATAGGCAGCTTGTGAAAATGGGCAAAGCTGGAAACTACTCAGCCAATAATTAAACAGCAGCTTTGGTGTTAAAATGTCTTTTCTTCGATATTTTAGAGATGCAAGACATGATGTACTGAAAATGTTTATAAACTAACAACAGTACATAATTGATTGGCTCCCATGAGTATAAAGTTTATTGTTAGAACTAGTTTTTATTTTTGTTCTTGCATTCACTGTGTTATAGATGGAGACCGGGTGTTACTTATCTTATAGATATGCCTTAAGATACCCCATTGCCCTTGTCAATATATGTGACAACTTGCAGCTGTGTATTTTCATTACTATGGATTGAATATGGTAGTAGTAACCAACAGTAGTATGCTGCAGACACAGTGAGGGCTTTTTTTACGGGTCGACAGAAGCGTCCGATCCCACGCGTAGGCTTTGACCCGTGACGTGAGGGTGTTGTCGTGTGTGACGTCATGACGGCGCGGAGTTTGGTTTGAGTGTGGCTGTCTCCAGTTCTGTTTTATCTTATTTTATTTACTTTTCTGATCTGTTCGTTCTATCTCGTGAGATTTTTTTTTAAAAAAGACAAAAAACACTAATCAGCTACTGAAGCATCTTCTATGGGTTGCAGGGGTTACGACCCCTGGGGAGGTGGGTGCGTATTCATGCATGGCTGTCTTCACTTACACGTTGTAAATTTGTTTATATTTAGTTTGCCCCCCACCCAAAACACCCCATTTCCCGGACTTGTCCCGTTAGTGTCATTAGGCTTCTTGTGGAAAGTGTGTGTGTTTGTTTTTGTTTCCGCCATATTTGTGACGCCATGGGTCAAAGCAGACGGGTGGGATCGGACGCTTCCGTATTTCCTTTTTTACCATCTCCTTGAATCTGTTGTGCAGTCAACATTTTGAATGTCTGTCAATTGACACCTAAGTGGATCAGAACTCAGTTAGGTCATGAAATGATAGAATACCTGAAATAATTTTGTTGAAATTGACAGCTACAATAAGGTTGTTGTTGTTCTGATCTTCAGTCCCGAGACTGGTTTGATGCAGCTCTCCATGCTACTTTATCCTGTGCAAGCTTCATCATCTCCAAGTAACTATTGCAACCTACATCCTTCTCAATCTGCTTAGTGTATTCATCTCTTGGTCTCCCTCTAAGATTTTTACCCTCCACATTGCCCTCCAATGCTAAATTGGTGATCCCTTGATGCCTCAGAACATGTCCTACCGACCGATCCCTTCTTCTAGTCAAGTTGTGCCACAAACTCCTCTTCTCCCCAATTCTATTCAATACCTCCTCATTAGTTATGTGATCTGCCGATCTAATCTTCAGCATTCTTCTGTAGCACCACATTTTGAAAGCTTCTATTCTCTTCTTGTCCAAACTATTAATCATCCATGTTTCACTTCCATACATGGCTACACACCATACAAATACTTTCAGAAACGACTTCCTGACACTTAAATCTATACTCGATGTGTATCTTCAAATTCACCCAGTGTTCATACATAGTTTATTTTTCTGGTTTTCCATTTGCTTTGGTGAGTTTTATTTACCATAACACAAAGTAAGTTCATTTAAACAAGTTGTCTCCAAAAAATTTCCATTATCTGTGAACATACTCCTTGGGTGCAATGTGGAATTTCAACAAATGGCCCATGTCACACACTTCATTGCATTTGCAGAAAACATTCATTTCACATGGGATGTGAATCCTGTTTCTCCCATGTTGATCTTGCAGTGCACCAAACCAACCTTCAGCTTGTTCCCCATCCACTACACAGGACAGGGAAGTCACAGCCAGCCATCCATTCTTTGGAAGGACATCAAGGCTTTCTAGTTCTGTCTTCCACATATCCAGCCAGTAGCTTTGATTGGTGGGCATATCATGCACAGAGGTCCTCCATACTTTTAGCAGCAGACACACACAATGCTGTGAGCCATCCATAGCTGTCTTGATTTCTCGCCTCACAACCTGATCATCAGCACCAACAATGTTTCTGGCACAGACTTTAGCTTTAGTGTTGGTACATTGTTTTCTGAATGTCAGTGTTTTAGCCAGGAGGACACACATGTATTTGCACTGGGCACATTGTTGTTGTTGTTGTTGTTGTTCATCCATCTGTGCTATATGATGTTGTTGCCCTGTTCTCTATTATTGAGGTGGTAAACACAAACCTGTCATGCTGGAACTGAGCTTAACGTTATTAGTGCTGTAGTACATCCAAATACAGTTTCTTTTGTACCTCTTTAAAGCTCAAGCCTTGAGCTGTCACTGCTTTACCGTTAGTATATATGAATTGTTCGGTGTGGTTTGGCACTGGTTTGTTGTTTGCATATACATTTGAGAGTGCTTATGCCAGGCCTCATCTTTATGGTAAGTCGTACTTCGTATGTAGGTGTCAGATCAATGAAGGCCACTTCAGTAAACTACTTTGACTGAAAGTCATCCCCGATATAATGTCAGGAGCTTCCCAAAAGATTGATGAGATTCACAATTGGTTGCACGATCTGGAATCACTGCCGAACAAATATGAATGCCGAAGACAAAACACAGTTAAGTGAACCTTGTGTGGTCTTCAGTTTGTATGGAAATACATTGGAAATATGGTCACAGTGTACAATGCCCCCACCCCATCTTTTTTTCCACTGGGTAAGATACAGTTGAAACATAAAAATGTCTCATGTGTCTTGCAATCACTGGATTGATATTACTGTTTTGTCGACCACAACTTTTGTTAGAAGTGCTGTGATGCCAGTATTGAAATCCATTGGTCATTGATTAAAGGACTGTGTGTGGTCAATGAGTTTACGCCACATAGTTCACTTAGTTCTTTGACCTAAACTTAGTTGCCCAAAATGTTCTCACATTTGACATTAATGCATGAGAATATGGAAAATAATATTTTAGTATATTGCGAGCACTGTCTGCCTGTATGCGGAACATGTTGCAGGGGATGGTCAGTTTTTGATGTTGCAAAGAAAACGGAATTGACTCAAGATTTTAATCCTTGTACTATTATTGCCTCTATGCTGACGAATTCTGCCTTTGCTACAGCTCTACTGGCATTGCAGCTGTTGAACGTCAGCTACGGGGCGCTATCTGCAAGGTGCAGTCTTGGGCTGTAGCGCATGGTTTTCAGTTTTCGGCTGCCAAGACCTGCGTTATGCATTTCTGCCGGCGCCGAACGGTCCATCCTGAGCCATGGCTTTATCTTGCTGACAAACTCCTTGCTGTGGTGGAGACCCACAGGTTTTTGGGTGTAGTTTTTGATGCCCGGCTGACTTGGCTGCCTCATATTTGGCAGCTTAAACAGGCATGTTGGCGGCATCTCAATGCTCTGAGATGCTTGAGCCACACCAGCTGGGGCACCGACCGATCTACCCTGTTACGGCTCTACCAGGCTTTAATCCAGTCCTGTCTGGATTATGGGAGCCTGGCTTATGGCTCAGCATCCCCATCTGCATTGCAGGTGCTGGACCCAATCCTCCACAGCGGGATACGCCTTGCCACCGGTGCTTTCCGTATCAGCCCTGTGGACAGCGTACTAGTGGAGGCAGGTGTCCCTCCACTGCGGTTACGGCGCCAACATTTGCTGGCTGCTTATGCTGCCCATGTTTTCAGCTTGCCTGGGCATCCTAACTATCGGCTACTATTCCCAGAGTCGCACGTCCATCTTCCAGAACGTCGACCCAGGGCTGGCAGTACGATCGCGGTCTGCGTCCGAGAGCTTCTCTCCGGGCTTGGGGCCTTATTTCTTCCCCCTCCTTTCAGGGCACCTCAGTGTACACCCCCATGGTGTGTGCCTCGCCCTCGCCTTCAGCTGCAATTGGCACAGGGCCCGAAGGACTCAGTCCTTCCGGAGGCCTTCCGCCACCGCTTTCTTTCCCTCCTTGCAATGTATCAGGGCTCTGGTATTGCGTACACTGACGGCTCGATGGTTGCTGGTCGTGTCGGTTATGCGCTTACTCTAGGGGACCATTCTGAACAACGTTCATTGCCGGCTGGCTGCAGCGTTTACACTGCTGAGCTGGTCGCCATCTTTCGTGCCCTAGAGTATATCCACTCCTGCTCAGGTGAGTCCTTCGTGATCTGTAGCGATTCCCTGAGTGGTTTACGAGCTCTCGACCAGTGTTTCCCTCGTTCTCGTCTGGTGATGGCTATCCAGGAGTCCCTGCATACTCTTGCCCGTTGCGGCCGCTCTGTGGTCTTTGTGTGGACCCCCGGTCATGTCGGTATCCCGGGCAATGAATATGTTGACCGCCTGGCGAAAGAGGCCATCAGTAAACCATCTATGGACATTGGCCTCCCAGAGACTGATTTGCGAGCAGTCCTCCGACGAAAAGTTTTTGCGCTTTGGGATGCTGAATGGCGCGATCGGATCACGCCCAATAAACTCCGTGCCATTAAGGAGACGACGACTGTGTGGCGGTCATCCATGCGAGCCAACCGCAGGGACTCTGTCGTCCTTTGCCGGCTCCGCATTGGCCACTCTTGGCTGACACACAGTCACTTACTGCGTCGGGAGGACCCTCCTCTGTGTCGCTGCAGGACGGCTTTGACAGTGGCCCACATTTTGTTGGCCTGCCCCCTTTTAGCTGTGGTCAGGCAGACGTTTGCGCTGCCTGATACGCTCCCTGCCCTTTTAACCGATGACCCTGCTATGGCTGGCTTAGTTTTACGTTTTATTCGGCAGGGGTTTTTATCATTTAATTTGAGTGTTTGTTTTATTTTATTGTTTTGTGTTGATTGTGGCCTTTGGCCTATGGTTTTAAACTGAGTTTTTAATGTGTTCTCGGTGGTTGGCTTTTCCTTTTTTATTCTATGGTCGGCCAACCACCGCCACACTCCGGGTGATTTTAATTTGTTATGTCTGTTCTTTGTCTGAGTTTTTCTTGTCCTGTGTTGTCTGTTGTCTCTATTATCCGTTTTTTTACTCTGTGTGGTAGTTTTTAAGTTTTGGAATACGGGACCGATGACCGTTGCAGTCTGGTCCCTTTAATCCCACAAACCAACCAATCTAATGGAGTACACTACAGAAACTCCTTTATATGATGACCATATTGTTTGTGACACAACTGACATCTCTGCAGTACATTTTGATATACATCATTTCAAATACCTGGCATATAGTGAATCACTTGTGCCACATACATAATCTGTGCTGCCATATCTTACCCAGATTGTGCACATGTCTTTTTAACAAGACTTCTCTTGTACTCCCAAAGCAAAAAGTCTAATGAACTATTAATTAGGGGACTGTGGTGGCCAAGAAAGTGGTTCACTTCAACCTACCCCTGTTTCCTCAAATGATGTTTTTAGCTGGCCAGAAACAGGAAATCAAATGTGATCAGCATATTGAAAACATATTTCTTCACATGTGTTCAGTGGCAGATCTTTCAGGAATTATGCTAGTACTTCCTGCACGAAAGTTGGGACTCTATAGCCATTTTTTGTGGAAGTGACATATGGTACAATCACAATTAAGTGATGATTAAGAGTTAATAGAAGTTAAATAAAATTGTCAAGAAGAATCATCATTCAGCAATGAGATATGGAATTATTGAGAAATGGTGATATGCATTCAAAATTCTGAGAGGTTGTAGACAGTGTGAAAATGAATACCTGGTTGGTAGTTCTGGTGAAGAAGAATAGACAGCTCTTAAAAATGGCAATTACAGATTTTGGATAGCACACGAAGGCAACTATGATGAAATTGTTGGTACTGGAAGGGATTACAGCAGTTCGAAAATACTGGTTCCACATTTGCACCTCAGTGGTGAATAAGGAAAGAATAGCAACACAGCAACTTCTATTTTGAGAAAATTACCTTGCAAGTACTTGGTGTGGTCACATATCTTATTTCCAAGAGAATGGCTAGCTTTTTGCCAAAAAATTTCATGTTTATGGCTTGTGAATCTGCTACACACTATTTTTTCTTCACTGACTTGTAATCTTGTACTTCGCATATTAACCTTCAAATATCAATTACACAAATGCCAAGTTTTACAGTTAAACAACTTTGATGGCTGCTAGAACAAACAAATGTCCATAACCACTGTATTTGCTTTTAGCCATTCAAGCTGTGGCATATGCCTCCTTAGTGGTGACAGGGCACAGAGTGTGGTGGTGGTATTCAACAGTAACACATCACCTGTTCCACTCACCACCATCTTGCAGGAGCAACTGTTGTCAGCCACATGTCACAGAAAATCACTAAATGTATAACTTGTTTTTTGCATCTTGACATATTTGCTGCAGAGGCTTTCATAACTCCAATGACACAAATCCTTCTTGTCAGCCATTTAAATGCACACTCTGTGTTTTGGGATGCCAACAACATTTGCTGCAGGGTTGAATTTGTGAAAGTCTCGTTGTATCAGAAGACAAGTAACAAATTTCAGCTGAGTGTCAGTGTCATTAGTGGTCATTGATATGAGACCTATCTAAGGTATTTTACTATGTGAATCACAGTATTCTCCTAGATAAACTGAGGTTTTATGTAATTTGGAATTGGTGGTACAGCCAATTTATGGATGTCATATCTAACAAGTTGTGTGTGTGAATGATGTGTGTTTCTCTTTTGCTGATGAAGGCTGTGGCCGAAAGCTTTGTGTAAGTATCTTTTAGTTGTGCCTGTCTTCAGCTTAACATGTCTTCTTTACAGTAAGTAGCAATCTATCTTTTCCTGCATTGTTAACATACATTATTCCACCTTAAGATTTGTCATTAGTGCGGAAAGGGGACGCGCAATGCTACCATCAAAATTTCTTATCACATATCCAATGATATCAAATGTCTGACAGACAGCAAAGTTAAATTTAAAAACCAACTGAGAATGTTTCTTCTTGACAGCTTTTTCTATTCTATCAAAGAATTTCTATTTTTGTAATGTATAAGAGGTGATGGGTAGGAATTTCTAATTCACATGTGAAAGAAAAACAGTTGTAAGTGCCCAACATGCAGCCATGTTCACATGTGAATGTGTAATACGAATGTAAAATGATTCATTCCAAAACATCATGCTTAATCACACAAATGATCCATGGGACATGAAACTATCTTTCTGTCTGTGTGTCTGCGCTCAGAGATATGACAGACTGGGAAACTGACACACAACCAGATACACTGCATTGCAACACCTACATACTCTGCAATTCACATAACAGAAGGTTCATTCAACTGCTTTGACTATTTCTTGGCTGTACCCCTCTCATACAGCACATAGGAAAAATGAACATTTAAATCTTTCCATGCTAGCACCGATTTGTCTTTTTTATTATGATGGTCATTTCAACCTATGTAGGTGGCAGCTAACAAAATATTATCACAGTCGGAGGAGAACGATGATGATAGGAATTTTGTGACACATCAATCCCATTTATAAGGATCCCTTACTATGCAGCAATACTTCAGAAGAATATAAACAAGTGTGGTTACATAGTCCTTTAGTAGGTTTGTTGTGTCTTCAAAGTGTTCAGCCAATAAAATGCCGTCTTTGGTTCCCCTTCCCCTCAATGTCTTATATGTGGTGGTTTCAATTTCAGTTGTTCATAATTGTAATCCCTAGGTATTCAGTTGAATAAGTATCCTTTCAGTTTGTATGATGTATCATGTAACTGAAATTGAATGGAATTCTTTCATTCTCAAGTGGAGCACCACACACTTCTTACTGTTCAGTGTCAGTTGCCACTTTTTGAATCATACACGTGATTTTTTTCTAAATAATTTTTCAGTTTGTTTTGATCTTCTGGCAACTTTACTAAACAATTAATGGCAGTGTCATATGCAAACTGTCATGAAACAGCAGAGGACCTATAACACTTTCTTGGGGAACGGTACATATTAATTCTGTTTCACTCAATGACTTCCCATCTATCACTAAAAACTGTGACCTCCTTGAGAAGAAATCATGAATAGATGAGCCCCAAGTGAGATGACACTCTGTAGGCACATAATCTGGTTAGAAGCCACTTGTGAGGAGTGGTGTCAGAAGCCTTCTGGACATCTTGGAATATGGAATTGACTAAAGATCCCCCCCCCCCCCCCCTTCCTGTCAGTAGCACTGTAAGGAGAACCAGTTGTGTTTCACAAAAATGATATTTCTAGATCCATGCTGGTTATGTATCAATAGCTCATTTTCTTGGGGGTTATTTCATAATGTTCAAGCAACGTATATGTTCCAAAATCATACTGTCAGTGATGTAGGTCTATAATTCAGCCGATTAATTCTGTTTCCTTCTCTGTGTACTGCTGTGGCATGTGCAACTTTCCAGTCTTAGGTAGATCTTTTGTTGAGTACGTGGTTTTATGATTGTTAACTATGGAGTCATTGCGTCAGCATACTCTGAAAGGAACTTAACTGGTATACAGCACGGGCTGGAGGACTTAACTTTATTAAGTAATTTAAGCTGCTTCACTACAGCAGGGATATATGCTTTTAAGTCACTCAAATTGGCAGCTGTTCTTGATTTGGTTTCTGGAATATTTACTTTGTCTTCTTTGGTAAAGGAATTTCGGAAAATCATGTTTGAACTAGATACTATGTAGCTAATTAACTAGGTTTGAACACAGATAGTGTCCTGGACTAGGTGGGTCATGTTAAAAGTGTGATCCACCATGCCAAGAAGTCAACATCAAATATCTCGAGAACACCCTTATTGCCTGGTGGAAGCATAGATGCTGCACTGCAGGGACAGGTAGGCATAACTGCAATGGTTCAAGGCCATGCCATTAGGAAACCCAGCAGCCCTGTTGGTCACAAGGACAAAAAGCACATAAAACGATTAAAGAAAACAGAAAAAGATTGTGGTAATAATTTTATTAATTGTTCTACACCAATCACAAGAGTATGGGACTCAATCAGAAGAGTCTTCTTTGGTAAAGGCAGAACGATGCCTGTTGTTGCCATAATGAATGATAAGATCATTTTAACTTGTGCACCTGACATAACATACGTAATTTCTACCTACTTCCAAAATGTAACATCTATCAGCAGCAGAGATCCCACAATCTTACTTTGTGAAGATGCTGCAGAGTGTGTGCAGTTGGACTTCAGTTAAGACAACTGAGAGGGGTACACCTGCTGCTTCGCTGTGTGGAAACTGGAAAATTCATTATCCGCTAGTAGAGATAGAGCACTGGGACTAAATGCTGTTAGGCATAGAATGGTGTGTCAGTTGTATAAAGACTCTAAAGAGATGCTCATAAGAAGTAAACACGGTCTTGAACTTGGCTGTTAGCAGTAACTGGGAGTATCTTGAATTGATAAAATAAATGCAACCAGTAGCCAGAAGCTTATTTAGACAGAGTTTAAATAAATAAACTTGTGGCAACTGGTTGGCTGTTTAGTTTATCAATTGAAAAAGTAAACCTGTGATAGAATGAACCTCTTACGGTAGCCATCCTTAAACCAGGGAAGGATAGTACCTCCACAGGCAGTTATTGTAGTGTTGCTATCATTAACTTAATAGCCAGTATAGAATGGGGCATCAATATATTCATTAAATGGGGTACAGACAGATAGTTCAAACACAGCTTGCAGAAAACTGTCATGAACAGCTAGTTTGGCAGCCCACATTGAACAGAAATATTTTAGACTGTGTAGCTACAAACGGGCCAGACCTTAATGACAGCATCAGTATAAAGATGGGGATTAATGACCATGAAATCATCATTAGTGACTATGGTTACTGAAGTTAATAAATCAATTAAGAAGACTAGGGGAGTGTTTCTGCTAGAAAGAACAGGTAATGCTGAGGAAGCAAAGGCTGTTGCACTCAGAGTTCAAAAGAGAATGTGCAAATGACAACAGACGAAGGTTAGTAGAGATTCATGCATCTGTGAAAAGATCTATGCTTGAAGCATACACCTACTACAATCTTCATATCTTAGCAAAAGACGTGACTGAGAACCTGAGAAAATTTTGGTCTTATGTAAAATCACTGAGTGGGTCTAAGGCTTCCATTCAGTCACTCATTGACCAGTCTGGTGTGGCAGTGGAAGACAGCAAAAGGAAAGCTGAAGTTTCAAATTTTGCATTTAAGAAATGGTTCACACAGAAGAATCCTACAAACATACCGTTGTTTGACCTTTGCATGGACTGCTGCATGGACAACATAGTAATACATATACATATATACTACGCTAGCCACCAAGCAGTGTGTGGTGGAGGGCACTATTCTCGCCAAAGTCATATTTCACCCTGTCTGTTCCATTCGCAGATTGTGCGAGGGAAAAATGACGATCTGAATGCCTTAGTACGAGCTCTAATTTCCCCTTATCTTTGAATGGTGATCACTGCGTGATTTGAAAGTTGGTGGTAATAATATATGCTCTACATCATCGGCGAAGATCGGATTTTGGAATTTAGTGAGCAGCCCCTTCTGTTTAGCCTGTTGTCTATCCGCAAGTGTGTCCCACTTAAAGCTTTTTATGAGATTTGTAACACTTTTGCATTGGCTAAATGTACCAGTCACAAATCTTGCTGCTCTTCTTTGGACCTTTTCAATCTCTTGAATCAGACCCAACTGGTAAGGGTCGCATACAGACGAACAATACTCTTAAGACTGTAAGACTATAAGACTAAGATATTGTAAGCAATTTCCTTTGATAAAGGACTGCATCGCTTAAGGATTCTACCAATAAACTGCAATCTAGAGTTCATCTTATCCGTTACTTGTGTAATCTGATTGTTCCATTTGAGATCATTTCAAATAGTCACACCCAGATACTTGACAGATGTTACCTCTTTCAAAGACTGACCATTTATTTTGTACTCATACATTACTGGGGATTTTTACATTGTTATATGCAGTAGGTTACACTTACTAATATTGAGAGATAACTGCCAGTCATCTCACCACACATTTATTTTGTGCAAATCCTCGTTGATTTGTTCACAACTTTCGTGTGATACTACTTTCCTGTAGACTACAGCATCATCGGCAAACAATCTAATGCTGCTGTCAGTACCATCAATCAGATCATTTATGTAAATTTGTAAAAAGCAGCGGACCTATTATGCTTCCCTGGGGCACTTGATGTAATAGGCATCCATGGTATAGAAAACAACTGAAGGAGTTGAAAACAAAGAAATTGCCAGGTCCGGGTGGACTCCCAATTTGACTTTACAAAGAATACTCTACAGCATTGTCCCCTTACGTAGCTTGCATTTACCACAAATCTGTCACCCAGTCCAAAGTTCCAAGCAACAGTAAAAGCACAGGTGACTCCTGTATATAAGAAGGGTGAATGAATGAACCTGCAAATTTACAGACCAATATCCATAACATCAATTTCCTGCAGAGCTCTTGAACATATTCTGAATCTGAAATGATAAATATCTTTGATTCCGAAAAGCTTCTGTACATGAATCAGAGTAGTTTTAGAAAGCATTGCTCGTGAAAAACTCAGCTTGCCCATTTCTCGCAGGATGTACTGTGAACTATTGATGAAGGGCAACAGGCAGATTCCATATTTCTAGATTTCTGAGAAGCATTTGACGTGGTGCCCAACTGCAGACTGTTAATGAAGCTATGAACATATGGAGTAGGTTCCAGATATGGGGGTTGCTTGGAAGACTTCTTAAGTAACAGAATCCAGTACATTGTCCTCTACAGTTAATGTTCATCAGAGACAAGTGTATCATCAGGAGTGCCCCAGAGAAGTGTAATAGGACCACTTTTATGATCTGGCAGATGGGATGGGCAGCAGTCTGCATTTTGTTTTCTAATGACACTTTGGTGTACAGGAAGGTGTCAAAGGTGAGTGATTGTAGGAGGATACTAGATGAGTGTGACAAAATTTGTAGTTGATGTGATGAATTGCAGCTAAATTTAAGTGTAGAAAACTGTAATTTAATGCAGATGAGTAGGAAAAACAAATCCATAATATTCAAATACAGCATTAGTAGTGTCCTGCGTCACACAGTCACATCATTTATTTGGGCATAAAGTTGCAAAGTGATATGAAGTGGAATTAGCGTGTGGGAATTGTCATAGGGAAGGTGAGCAGTCAACTTCATTGTATTGGCAGAATAGGAAAATGTGGTTCAACTGTAAAGGAGACCGCATATAGGACCCTACTGCGACCTAATCTTGAGTACTGCTAAGAGTGTTTAGGATCCGCACCAGCTTGGATTAAAGGAAGATGTTGAAGCTATTAAGGTGAGCTTCTAGACTTGTTACCGGTAGGTTCGAGCAGCACCCACATGTTACGGAGTTGCTTCAGGAACTCAATGGGATTTACTTCAGGAACTCAATGGGATTTACTTCAGGAACTCAATGGGATTTACTTCAGGAACTCAATGGGATTTACTTCAGGAACTCAATGGGATTTACTTCAGGAACTCAATGGGATTTACTTCAGGAACTCAATGGGATTTACTTCAGGAACTCAATGGGATTTACTTCAGGAACTCAATGGGATTTACTTCAGGAACTCAATGGGATTTACTTCAGGAACTCAATGGGATTTACTTCAGGAACTCAATGGGATTTACTTCAGGAACTCAATGGGATTTACTTCAGGAACTCAAATGGTAATTGCTAGAGAAAGTGACATTCTTTTCGAGGAACACTACTGAGAAAATTCAGAGAACTGACATTTATAGCAGACTGTAGAATGATTCTATTACTACCAACATACATCTCATGTAAGTACCATAAAGATAAAATATGAGAAATTAGGACCCATATGGAGACATACAGACACTCGTTCCTCCCTTGCTCTATTTGTGAGTGGAACAGGAAAGGAGATGACTAGTAGTGGTACAAGATACTCTGTACCATGCACCGTGTGGTGGCTTACGAAGTATGTATGTAGATGTAGATGGTTGCATAGTGTTCTTACCAGGATTGGCAGAGGACATCCAGAAAGGTCAAAGACGGGCAGCTTATTGTGTATTATCACAAAATAGGGGAGAGTGTGTCATGGATATGATACACAAATTAGGTGGCAATCGCTAAAACAAAGACTTTTGTTGCAGTGAGGTCTTTTCACAAAATTTCAGTAATTAACTTTCTCCTCCAGATGCAGAAATATTTTATTGACTCGTAGCAACATAGGGAGAAATGACCATTATAATAAAACAAGAGAAATGAGCGTTTGCTCAGAAAGATTTAGGTTTTCATTTTTGACGCTGACTGTTCAGGAATGGAACAGCTGAGAAGTAGTCTGAAAGTGGTTTTATAAACCCTCTGCCAAACAAATAAGAGTGAATTGCAGAGTAGCATGCAGATGTAGATGCAGTACACTATGCAGGCAACGGAGTGGCAACAGGTCCATATAGTCGAAGCTAATGAGTCACCCACCTTCGGCATGTAGACAATTACGTTAATTTTAAATTGCTTACATACAAGCAGTTCAATAAAGCAAATTTTATGTATCAGTATATATTCTTGTGTTACTTGAACAAGGACGGTAATGACTCTGTGGTTTACGTGGATGGTTCCATGCAAGGAGTGTTACTTGAATGTTCAATTGCTGTACCTACATTACGACCTAAGGATTTGTCTACCAGCAGCATTTAGTGTGTTAATGCCAACTTATATGTAGTTTTGATTGCTCTCAACCACATGAAAAGTGCCCACATAAAGACTTGCGTCATCTTCTCAAATGCGCAGAGTGCCCTGCAGAACATCCAGGATACCTTGTTTCCTCTGCAGAAGCAGGATGAATGAGTCATTTAGTCAGTTACTGGGGCACATTGGAATTCAAAGTAACAAGATCACAGATGCAGCTGCGAAACATTTTAGTGATGAAAATTGAGTAGCGTCATCTGAGATCCCCTGTGTTCAGTTACATCATTTTTAAGGATGGTAATCGTCAGTATGTTAGATAGTGTGGCTGAAAATCAGCAAGAATAATCTTAAGGTGGTAAAATTGACCACCTCCTTATGGTATAGTTACATCCAGTCACACAAACACAGAGGTTATTTTAGTGTTCCTTCCCTTAACCTGTGGCTGTAGACTCTCCAGTATGTTACGTATGTACCAATATTGTTATATAAGTGCCAATATTATAATAGTGTGCCTTCTTTTAAGTAGACGTTGGTACTGTGTGTAATGGCACAACAGACTGGCAGACGACACTGAGATCAGTACTAGCTGGGATCATCATTTCGGTCCCAGGATGGTGGGTGTGGAATAACAATTGGGGATCTTCCAATCCTGCAGTGATCACAGAGTGCTCACTTGATGATGACATTCTTTATTAAGCACAGCTTCCATATGAGAGGCCAATGTCTATGCTCAGGAACCAGGTGGCCAATATGGACACCAGGGTGGTGATGTGCTGAAACACGGCCAGTAGCATGTGTGGCCTTGCCGGTCTGAGACAGCTGTCCACTTCGTGGTGGTGTAGAGACTCTTTATGTCACCAGCGGAAGTTGGAAGTCCCAGGAAAAGTGCTTCTGATGGCCGAGTTGGAGACATTTGTGCATATTGGGCCTGGGTGTGTTGTGACAGGAGCCTGCTTCCAGTCACATAGACTGCTGCAGAAGCACAGCATTGTGCAACAGTGTGAAGGAAGCCACCTACCACTACATTGCAGAATGATATGCTATCATTATTTTAGCAGCCAGCTGGTTGCTGAGTCATGCCTGTTGCTGACGCCACATGACTGCCTTCCTCCTTGGGAAAATTCAGTTCTCCAAATTTCAGGCTTTAGCTGCTCCTGTGAACTACTGAAACAGCATGATATTGCTATGTCTACATTTATCCCCTACATCTGTGATTCTCTCTCACACACACATTTGTATTTGCATTTTCTTAGGTTCTTGTTCTTATGTCGTGCACACTCTACTACACTGGGCATGACACACAACACAACCAACCTCCCCGCCCCCCTCCTGCCTCGGGCTCACCACTCTTAGTTGAGTTAATGCTTGGCTACCTTGGGGCCCTAGCCTTTGCAGCACCGTTTCCTTGCTGTGCTGCCTGTCTGTCCTCATGCTATTCTTTTTTCCCTCCCTTGGAGAACATGTCTAACATATTTTTGGGCATGTGTTCTGAAGTTTTAGTAGCCTAACATCATAACAGTCTTCCACTGCTTTTTTTCTTTTTCCATTCTACATCTCCTGTACTTCCTGTGTGTTGGCATTTGAGGTTCCTCTTCATATCTTCTTCCTCCACGTGTGCTCCTGAAGGCTGATCCATGCATCTGACGTGTAACAGGTGACTGGGTTATGCGTAATTCCCAGCTCCAAGTTGACAGGTAGGGTTCGCACGTTTTCCCTAGTACATCCCAGGCACAGGGAGGGTTGATTGCCTGAGCTGTTACATTCCCAAATTGCCAATTGGTCCCTCTGTTGGGAGTTCGGGTGGTGTGACCTTGAGGTGTGAACAATCACCTAAGGTGGGTGAGCCCCACCTGTGAGAAGGAGCACGTCATCAGAGATGCTGGCAATGGTGGGGATTTTTTCCCAATGAGCCAATCACCGTCTTAGTGTACGTGTATTAAATGTAAACAGAATGAAGCTAAAAATTCAGACTCTTCCAGCTGCACCGCAGTTCCTAATGGTATCACGTACTAAATAAGGTCAATCTTTTGCTATGGTTAATCCATTTATAATTCAGAAAGGTGTTGATGCAATTGCTGGCCCTGTAAAATCCTGCTATCATTTATGTAATGGCACTTTGCTTTTGGAGACCAGTTGTGATTTTCAAGCCCATCAACTGCTTGCAGCTTCACTCCTCCATGGCTATCCTGTTCATGTTGAGAGGCCCATAGAACTCAGAATTCTTCATGTAGTATTATTTATGCTAGGCTGCTTTATGGTCTGACTGAGGGAGAAATCCAAACTCATCTCTCTGATCAGGGCATCACTGCAGTCCATTGTGTAGTTAAAAAGGTTTATGCAACCTTAGTGTCTACACACACTCTTTTTCTCACGTTTCATTGAGTAGTGCTTCCATCAAAGATTAAAGCAGACTATGAAGTCATCACAGTCCAACTGTACATTCCAAACCTGATGCGCTGCTATCCGTGTCAACATTACAACCACACTCGAATATCCTGTCGAAACACAGCCAAATGTGTTACTTGTGGTAGAGATGCTCATGAGGGCTATTGCCCACCGCCTCCTCCCTGCTGTATCAATTGCAGTGGTGAGCATGCAGTCTCATCTTGAGAATGACCCGTGTATGTCGATGGGCGGTTTTACTCCAGCTGTGAAATAGGTCATCAAATCTTCACCTTTGGGGGCGAAATCACCTGCTACACAACCAGCAGGTTGGAAAGAACAGAGGGAATACTTCTGCGAAGACTTTTTACATCCCTCCAATCAACAAACATTTGAGTCTTCCTCTGCCAATCGCAAAGTAAGAAGACATACAAGGGTATCCTCCTTTGCTGACTAAGAGATCCTCTTCCTCTGTGTCGCCACGTGATACCCTCACCTGGCTGACCTCCATTTCATCGGTATGCACCGGCAATCATTTTTCTGTCCTGAAATCCATTGCCAACCCAGTGAGAATGCCGATGTCTCTGTAGATCTCGTGGAACAGGCTTATACAGCCTCTGTGCCCTATAGCACTGAATCTTCGAAGTCTGGCACTTTCCAGCCACCGAGTTGACAACCCTTTATTTTTTCCCTTCACTCCTTTCCCCATCGTGACTCTCCTCCATTGGAATGTTTGCAGCATTAGATCCAACAAGAAGGAATTACAGCTGCTTTTGGAATCACAATGACTTGTATTCTGCCCCCAGGAAACAAAGCTGTGTCCTTGTGATTGCTTTGACCTCTCACATTTCTTTCTGGTCTACTTAAAATCCCCCCCAAGCATGGCACTTCATCTCATGGGGGAGTCATGGTGCCCATCTGGATGTCATTCATAGTGAAACCATCTCACTGAACACCTGGCTGCAAGCTGTTGCATTCCACATTTCCCTTCCTCACTTTGCCTTTTGTCTTTGTAATGTCTACATCCCACTACCATTCGGTGTCACTAGGGCAGAATCTCTTCCAGAATCTGTCCGAGAGGTGCCCTCTTGGCTGACCTTCTCAATCAACTGAACTTCATCTGCCTTAATACTGGAGCACCCATGCTCCTTTCAGATTCCACGCTCGCCTACTCCCATTTGGACACCTTGTTCTGCACTGCCCAGCTTGTCATTGTCTCGAGTGGTCTGTTCTCTCTGACATGTACTTGAGCAACGATTTCCCATGTGCTCTCCATTTGCTGACTCCTAACCCACTGATGTGTAAACCCAACTGTCAGCTTTCTAAGACTGACTGGAAGCTTTATCCCTCCCTGGTGATCTTTACCAAACAACATTTCCCACATCGTGATGACTAGGTAGAATACCTTACCAATGTTATCCTCACCACCACAGAATGTTCCATTCCTCACACTTCATCTTTACCGCGCTGTGTCCTGGCCCCTTGGTGGACTGAGGCATGCTGCGATACAATGTGCACATGGAGACATACACTCTTGTGTTTTTAACCTTCATTCTACAATGGTGAACTGTATTAATTACAAAAGCTAGTTCCTTTAACAGTCCCCCCCCTTCTTCCGTCATGTGGGCCAACCTCCGGTGGCTGTCAGGACCAAGATACATTTTCCAATTTCTGGCCTGACCATAGCAGACGACGACATTGTGGACCCCATTGCTATATCCAACAACTTAGGCCACTGTTTTGCGAAGATTTCAAGCTCTAACCACTGTCACCCTGCCTTCCTCCGCCGGACACGAGTGGAGGAGGCTCCGGTGATACCCTTGTCCTCTCAGAATAGTGAATGCTACAATGCCACCTTCACTATGAGGGATCTAGATCATGCTCTCCCTGCATTCCGATCTTCTACCCCAGGGCCGAACGATGCTCACATTTAGATGTTGCAGCACCTTTATCATGCAGGAGGGCAAGCACATTCTACTTCATATGTACAATCACATCTGGACGGATGGCACACCAGATGCTGGTGTGAAGCCACTGTCATACCCATACCCATACCTAAGACCGGTAAGGACGAACACCTTCTTTCTACAGCCCTATTTCTCTCACCAGCTGTGTTTTTCAAGGTGATGGAACATATGATTCACGCCCGTGTTGTATGGTGGTTCAAGTCTTGCAATGTACTAATCACAGCACAATGTGGATTCTGCGTGCGCCATTCTGCAGCTGACCATCTCGTCCCTTCATCGGCCCATGTCATGAGCATTTTTTTAGGAAATACTAGACTGTGGCTATGTTTTTTGATTTGGAGAAATCGTACAAAACCTGCTGGAGGACTGGTGTCCTCCGTACACTCTACATGCTGGGTTTCTGAGGCTGCCTGCCTCATTTCATTCAGGAATTTTTAAAAGGCAGAGTTTTCAAGGGCCGTGTGAGTTCTGCCTTGTTGGACACTTTTATCCAGGAAAACGGGATGCCTCAGGGCTCTGTTTTGAGCGTCGCCCACTTTCCTATAGCAATTAACCCTGTTATAGCCTGTCTCCCGCCAGGCATCTTTGACTCCCATTGTGTCAACAATTTTGCAATCTGTTGCAGTTTTCCATGGACTTGGTTCCTTGAGTGGTGTCTTCAGCGATGTCTCCATCATCTTTACTCTTGGAGCATCGACAAAGGCTTTCACTTTTCTACTGACAAAACAATTTTTATGAATTTCTGCTGGCGCAATGGTTTTTTTCCACTGTCTTTTCATCTTGGGCCTGTTGCTCTTCCAATCACTGAAACTACGAAATTGCCGGGGCTCATGCTTGATAGGGAACTTTCTTGGTCCACCCATGTGTCTTACCTGGCCGCCTGCTTTACCAGGTCCCTCAGTGTCCTGCACATTCTAAGTGGTACTGTCTGGTGATTGGATAGGACCACCCTCCTCTGTTTGCTCCAATCCATTGTTCATTTCAAACTAGACTATGCATCTGCATGTCCATTTATCTTATGCCCGGTTGAGAGTATCTATGCAGAAGCTGCTGAAATACCACTGTCATACAGGCATGATGTTCGACTCAGCAGATACACATGCCGTTTGTCTGCCATGCCCAGCCACCCATCCTATGCCCCTTTCTCAATGACTCCCTTGACTGCCAGCGTGGGGCATGTCCTTCTTTTCTATTACCTCCTGGAGATAGCTTTCTGTTACTCTCGGAGCTTAACTTCACACTAGCGGCTACGTTCCAGATGGGTGTGGACTGTTCATTGCCCTCGCATCATGCGGTGGCACATGTTATTCTAGGACTTAATTTGCTTCCCAAGAATACTACTCCAGATTCCATCTATCGTTGTCCCCCGTAGGGGGCCGCCGCTCTTTGGTGGGTTCGTGCTTGGCTACCAGTGGGCCCCAGCCTGTGCAGCATCTTTTCCCTTCCATGCTGCATGTCTCACCTCTTGCTATTCTTTTTCCCCTCCCATGGGGAACATGCCTGGGGTGTTATCGGGAATGTTCCGCATTGTCTGTCACTGACATACGAAGAGTCTCACCACTGTTTTCTGTTCCCTTCTCCTTTCCTTGTCTCCATTCCCCTCTCATTCCTCCGCTTCGGCATTTCAGGTTCCTGTTTTTCTTCTTCCTCCCTGTGCGCTCCTGAAGGCTGGCCCACATGTGTGACGCATAAGAGGTGACTGGGTAACATTTAATCCCCAACCCTGTGTTGACAGGTAAGGTTCGCGCGTACCACCTGGTACAGGTCAGGTCCAGGGAGGGGTGATTGCCTGAGCTGCAACCTTCCCAAATTGCCAATTGGTCCCTCTGTCAGGTGTTCAGGAGGTGTAACCTGAGGTGGGAACAATCACCTAAGGTAGGTGCGCCCCCTTGTGAAGGGGGCCCCTGTTGGTAGGAGCACGCCATTGGAGATGCTGGCAATCATGGGGGATTTTCCCACACTGAGCCGATGATCTTCACAATCAACGTCTATGAAATGTAAACAGAATGAGGCTAACGTTCAAAAACCTTTCCAACTGCACCACGGTTCCTCATGGTCTCGCATACTGAAGACGGTCAGTCCATCGCTATGGTAAATCTGTTTATTATTCAGAAAGGTGTTGATGTAATTGCTGGTCCTGTGAAATCCTGCTCTTGTTTACAGAATGTCACTTTGCTTTTGGAGACTACTTCTGATTCTCAAGCACAACTGGTTGCTCCCTCGTTTCTCCATGGCTACCCTGTTCGTGTTGAGGCCCATAGAACTCTGAATTCTTCCCATGGCGTTATTTACAATAGGCTGCTCGACAGTCTGACCAATGCCGAAATCCAATCTTACCTCTGTGATCAGGGTGTCATTGCCGTTCATTGGGTAATGAAAAAGGTAGATTCCTCCTTAGTGTCCACCTGCGCTCTTTTTCTCACCTTTGAAATGTTGCTTCCATCCAAGCTCAAAGCAGGCTATGAAATTATCACAATCAGACCGTACATTCTGAATCTGATGTGCTGCTACCAGTGTCATTGTTTCAACCACATTAGAACATCATGTCGACATCCAGCAAAATGTGTAACCTGTACTAGGGATGCGCACAAGGGCGATTGTCCGCCTCCTTTTCTCCGCCGTATCAACTGCAACGGCAGTCATGCTGCCACCTCTCGGGATTGTCCCGTGTATCTTGAGGAGTGGGCTATCCAAGAGATCTTGCTGAAGGAAAAAGTGTCTTACCCAGTCGCTCACAAGTTATTGGCTAGTTGCAAACCCTGTGTTCTTCTGTCTGGCACCTGTACTTCTTGTTACCTCTCGCTCCATGAAGGACATGGCAATGCGGATGTGCGACCTCAAATTCGGCTCTGAGGTTGTGAAATCGCCTAGTGTCAAGGTAGCACTCCATCCCCACATCCAGTTGTGCAACAAGCCATCAAACTCTCGAATCACGGGGCGAAGCTACTAACTGCATAACCGGTGGGCTGGAAAGGGCAGAAGGAGTACTCCCATGAAAACTTGCTACGTCCCTCCAGCCGAACATCTGGGTCTTCATCTACTAACCAGAAAGGATCGACGAAGTCCAACAAAGGCAAATGGTCTTCTGCTTCGCTGACTCAGATTTTCTTCAACGGTGTGGCTTTGGGATACCTTAGCCCGGCCAGCCTCCGTGCCACCTGTGTGCACCACTAACTGTTTTTCTGTGCTCACCGACCAACAGCACAAGCAAGCCGATTCTTCTGTGGGCCCCATGGAGCAAGATCCTCCTGCTTCTGTGCCCTGTGACGGCAACTCTTCACAAGCTGTCACTCAGCAGCCGCCAAGGTGAGACCCTTTCATCTCTTCCTCCTCAGGACTCTCCTCCAATGAGACCTTTGTGGCCTTCGGTCCCACAAAGAGGAATTACGGCCATTTGTAGCATCGCGGTGTCCCCTTGTACTCTGCTTTCGGGGAGCAAAATTGCATCCTCACAACCGCTTTGTGCTTTAACATTCCTTCACAGTGCATTTTGACCTTCCCCCTGACCGAGCGAGGTGGCGCAGTGGTTAGCACACTGGACTCGCATTCGGGAGGACGACTGTTCAATCCCGTCTCCGGCCATCCTGATTTAGGTTTTCCGTGATTTCCCTAAATCGCTTCAGGCAAATGCCGGGATGGTTCCTTTGAAAGGGCACGGCTGATTTCCTTCCCCATCCTTCCCTCATCCGAGCTTGCGTCCGTCTCTAATGACCTCGTTGTTGACGGGACGTTAAACACTAATCTCCTCCTCCTCCTCCTTCCCCCTGAGGTCTGCATTCCATCTCATGGGGGTGTCGTGCTGCTCATACGGGATGATGTTCATATTCAACCCATCTCCCTGACTACCCAAATTCAAGCTGTTGCCAGTCACCTTTTCCTTCCTCACCTGACTTTTTCCCTCTGTACCATTTATGTCTCTCCGTCATTCGATGTCACAAGGGCAGACTTCCTTCAGCTTATTGGGCAGCTACCTACCTCATTTCTGCTACTCGGTGACTTAAATGCGCATCATCCCCTTTGGGGTTCTTCCAGAACCTTTCAGAGAGGTGCCCTCTTGGCTGATCTTCCTAATCAAGTCAACCTCTTCTGCCTTAACACTGGAGCACCCACATTCCTTTCAGTCTTTTCACACACCTATTCCCATTTGGACCTATCCTTCTGCGCTGCCCAGCTTGCCCGTCTTGAGTGGTCTGTTCTTTCTGACACCTACTCAAATGACCATTTCCCATGTACTGTCCATTTGCTGACTCCTACTCCACCTGCTCCAGTAAGGCTAACTGGTGGCTTTACTCCTCCCTGGTGACCTTTGAAGAACAGGATTTTCCTAGTTGTAATGACCAGGTGGACTATCTCACAAATGTTATCCTTACTGCTGCAGAACATTCCATTCCTCGGACTTCCTCTTTACCACACCGTGTCCCAGTCCCTTGGTGGTTGGTGGACTGATGCATGCTGTGATGCAGTTTGCACATGGAGACATGCTCTCTGCTTTTTTAACCGTCATCCTACGATGTCAAACTGCATCATTATAAACAGATGCGTGCACAGTGTCATCGCGTTCTTCGGAATAGCAAAAAAGCCAGCTGGATTACATTCACTAATTCTTTTAACTGTTCCACCCCTTCCTCTGTTGTGTGGACCAAGTTCCGATGGCTCTCTGGGACCAAGATCCATTCGCCAATTTCTGGTCTGACAGTAGCAGACGATGTTGTCGTGAACCCTATTGCTATATCCAACACCTTGGGCCGCCATGTTGCGGAAATTTGGAGCTCTTCCCACTATTACTCTGCCGTCCTCCATCGGAAACGAGTGGAGGCGGCTTGGGTGATACCTTTCTCTTCTCAGAATCGTGAGTGTTATAATGCCGTCTTTACTATTAGGGAGCACTATCACGCTCTCAGTTCATCCCGATCCTCTGCTCCGGGGCCAGACGCTGTCCACATTCAGATGTTGCAGCACTTTTCTCGTACAGGCAAGCACTTCCTGCTTATCACATACATCCGCATCTGGGTAGAGGGCATATTTCCCGGACATTGGCATGAAACCTCCTTCATACCCATACCTAAGCCTGGTAAGGACAGAAACCTTCCTTCTAGCTACTGCTCCATCTCCCTCACCAGCTGTGTTTGCAAGGTGACGGGACGTATGATTCATGCCCCGTTGGTGTGGTGGCTTGAGCCTCACAATTTACTAACAACTGCACAGTGTGGATTTTGAGCACGGTGTTCTGAAGTTGACCATCTTGTTAATTTGTCTACCCATGTCATGAATGGTTTTCTACGGAAATCCCAGACTATGGCTGTGTTTTTTGATTTGGAGAAGACGTACGACACCTGCTGGAGAGCTGGTATCCTCCGTAGTCTTCACACATTATACTTCCATGGCCACCTGCCCTGTTTCCTACAGGAATTTTTAAAAGACGGAGTTTTTAAGGTGCATGTGTGTTCTGCCTTGTAGGACACCTTTAACCAGGAAAGCGATGTGCCTCAGCGTTCCGTCCTAAGTGTCGTCCTCTTTGCTATCACCATGAATCCTATTAGGGCCTGTCTCCCTTTGGTCACCTCTAGCTCTTTTTGTTGACGATTTTGTCATCTGTTGCAGTTCTCCATGGATATGTCTCACTGAGTGGCATCTTCAATGCTGTCTTGATCGTCTTTACTCCTGGAGCACTGACAATGGTTTTTGTTTTTCCACTGACAAAACCATCTGTATGAATTTCTGGTGGAGCAAATGATTTCTCCCACTGCCGTACGTGGTCCCTCAGTGTCCTACATGTCCACAATGGTACTTTCTGGGGCGTCGATCGAACCACCCTTCTCCGTTTTTACTGGTCCCTTGTCCATTCGAAACTCGACTATGGGTGCTGTATTTTCTGTGTCTTCACTTCCATCCCTCCTATGCTGTCTTAACATTATCCACCACTGTGGCACCCGTTTGGCCACTCGCACCCTTTACACTAGCCCAGTTGAGAGTCTGTATGCTCAAGCTGCTGAACTACCACTGTCTTTGTAGTATGGGGCATGTCCCTTTTCTCTGTTACCTCCTGGAGTTCACTTTTGGTGCTTGTATTGGCAGCGTAACTTCACACAACCTGCAACTTTCCTGGTGTGTGTGAACCCTTTACCACCTTGGCTTTGTGAAGTGGTCTGTGTTAACCTTGGCCTTCATTCACTTCCTAAGGACACTACTCCAACCTCGCTCTATCGCTTTCAGTTTCACGACCTTTGCATGGAATTTTGCAGTAATACCTTTGTGTACGCTGATGGTTATCGGAAGCTGAGCTCTTTGCCCTGTATCAGGCCACGGAGTACATCCAGCAACACCATCTTTTCAATTGTGTTCTCTGCTCAGACTCTCTCAGCACCCTTCCAAGCCTCTGTGCACTGTGCACTGCCCATCTCTTAGTGCAATGTGTGCAGGGAAACTGTCAGTTGCTCACAGACTGAGCAAGGTGGCACAGTGGTTAGCACACTGGACTCACATTCGGGAGGACATCAGTTCAACCCCATGTCCGGCCATCCTGATTTAGGTTTTCCGTGATTTCCCTAAATCGCTTCAGGCAAATGCCAGGATGGTTGCTTTTAAAGCGTACAGCCGACTTTCTTCCCTAATCCAACAAGACGTGTGACCTCTTGGGTTAGCTGTCTGAGTTATCAGCCATTTTAGCAAATAATGCATGGGCTGTCGACCGCATTTTACTTTTTAGCTGTCAAAGCAGTATGGTGAAGGCCATTTAATTTTTAGTTTTGGACCACCGTTTCTGTACGGTGTCTTGAGTAGACCTTTCTCCACGTCCCTGTTTTTTAGCTGTCTTCTTATGTCAGTTGGGATTGCTGTTTCGTAATTTTTTAACTCCTTTCTGTTTTCGTGTTCTATTGTCTTGATATGGGCGTGTATGAAGCCAGTTGTTTTTGCTCCCAAAAACGAAAACAAAACAATCTATTGCTGATCGCTGTAAGTTTCCCAACCTTTGCTCGCAAAAACTGACTTCTTTCCCAGAATGACATGTGCAAGATCTGTGCATGGGGCTCTTCCAATACTGCACTGAGAGCAAAGTTGAGAATGCTTGCTAAATAACAACATTCCTTATTAAGTACAGTTTCCCTATAAGAAGGAAGACAGTGGATGTGGACATAGGAGCACCTGCATGTCTTCTCAACATAATGTGGCCAGCAGCATTTTTGTATTTGCTGATGCGAGGCAGCGTTCTGCTTTGCGGCAGTATGGTGAGACTGCCGAGTGACGCACGCTCTGTGCAGCCTGAGTGGTAGACAGGGCTTTGTTGATGCCCTGTGTTGAACCCGGAACCCTCGAAGTCACCTGGAGTGTCAGGTGATATCACCCATGGAGAGGCCTCCTCTCGATAGCAGTTTAAGTTTCAAACTATCAGGTGTCACTGGCAGCTTGTAGACAATTTCTTTACCTATCTGATGATCCTGCCTGGTGAGACACACTCATTGCACCAATGACTGGGGTGGGAATTGTCATGGTGGTGGCGGAAGTCAAAGGTCTGTTTTATACAATCAACTTTCTTGTCTTGATTCCTGTGCAGAGTCTCTTCTGTTTGGACTGGTCATTTTCATCTACACGTCAGTGCCAAAATTGATGCATATGAAAGCTGTCTGTTGTGCAGTTTGGTGTTGGAATGGAGAAAGTGGTGTTAAAGCGACAGTCCTTTTTACAAAAAAATTGAAATACAGTAACAAAATGTAGGAACCAGCAATGATAATAGAGTTTATTAATGACCAAAGCAGAGTTCCTAATGGAAGTTCTTGTCAAAAGTCACGTGGTAAATTCTTTACTCTCCTGGGAACTGAAAGAATAGGAAGAGCGTCACCCAAACATTTCAAAATCTACACGTTTGTGTGCTCAAGAAACTATGTACTTGCAAATATGCAAACAATATCTAAAAGGGAGTAAATAGTGCCTCTTTGATATAACTGCTGTATCTCATTTTCTAAGTGTCAAATAGCATCAAAATTTTTTTTCTCGTCAGTTAATTCTGATTTTTTTCACTGTTGAAATAATTTTCATTAAAACATGTTTACCTGTTTGTGTTCTTATTTGTGCATAGCGCGGGCTTTTTCACGTGAAACATAAAATACCTTTTTGCTTTCATATATTTAATCTCTCTTATAAAAGAACAAAAAAGAAATAAAGTTAGAACCTCGTGTAACTTCTCAGTGTATCACGAAAACAAAGCAGATGAGACCATCAACACTAAGAAGACACAAAAGTACAAAATCTGTTTCTACAATAGGAGTGAGCCTGGTCAGAATAGGTTAACTTCCAGTATCAGTGTGCGCTGCTGTAGTCCCACGTTTCAGCACAAGCATGGCGTGTGGCACGCTGTGAAATTTAAAACTCCACACTCGGCACAATCTGTAGATCACCAGTGTCACAGACATGTGTGTCACAGTTTGTCACTGATTTACATGCAGCCACGAAAGACGTCGACACTTCGAATAATCAGTTTTGACCAGAAAGTCACTTGTCTAAAATGGGTTAGAGAACAAATTCTGCTAATGGCTGATAGGGGCACCATACTTGTTGGACCCGGATGTGTCATGATGGGAGTAGACTTCCTGCCATGTTGACAGTTGCGGAAGCATGATATCATGGCACAGCATCAAGTAACCTGGCCCACTGCTACAGTAGATGGTTGCCTCACAGAATGCAATGCTGACACTACTTTAGCATGCAGCTGCAGGTCTGAATGGCCCTCGGCTTTTTGCAAAGTCTTGCCTGAGGCTGATGCTGCGATGGATGATAATGGGTATGAAATGTTTTGGTTGCAGATGTGCACTCTATTTTAAATAACAATTGAACGAGTATAGTTCGAATTTAAAAATTTTGTGAGGAATTGGAACTCCTCTCTGTGTCGATAGGAAGCAGACTTTTAACATTTTAGTAACTGGCTCCATCTTATTTATTATATTATCCATCTTATTTTTTACATTAGTGCTCTGCCAGTCACATTTATCTGGGAAAAGTGTTAGTTTGTATTAAGCTAAGCTTCATTTCCTGAAGCAGTATTTTATATCAGGACTAGCATAACATTATTTAACTGAGGATTTGTGCATGTTGTGTATGGTGATGAGCATAAAATCGTGTGGGGTTAAAATATTCTGATTTGATGTAATTGTGATCTAAAGTTTTAAATAATTCTAAGTATTAAAAAAGTAAAGCAAAGAATGGAAACTCCAATCAAAAATGTGGGAAAAGATAGTTGCTACTTACTGTAAAGAAGACATGTCAAGTTGCAAACAGGTACAGTTAAGAGACACATATAGCTTTTGGCCACAGCCTTCATCAGTAGACGGGGGGGGCGGGTGGAGGGGAGGGTGGGGGGGGGGGGGGGGGGGGGTGAAACATACACGCAAAACGTTCAGGTGCCACTCTGCAACTTGATGTTGTCCAACATTATAATTTTTTACATGAGGCAGTATAGAGTTGGACATTGATGAGGGTTTTTTGTTGTCGGCTCTTCTTGCCAGTTTGGCCAGGGAGGTTGGCCTTTCACTCACTGCAAAACACTGAATCTATCTTATAAACTTTTAAAATAGTTGGCAATATTTTTCCATTGTACACCATATCAATAACATTATTTGTAAGGAAAGACTTCAAAGCAGCTCACTAAAAACATAAACTTACATTCAGCAAGAGTGCTGAAATTTGTGTCCTTAAGAGTCCTAAAACTGTGATCAGATATGAACATTCTGTTTTCCTTCTCTAGCATAAGTTCTCATATTAGCCAAATTCCCCACTCATTCATGTAAACTAGTCTTTTTGATAGTTTCTTGGGCACTGAAAACTGAGAAAAACTCACATTTTTTGGAAGCAGCGTTAGTTGTATTTGTGTGGAACATTGTTCACTCTCATTAATAATGTTTGGTTTGTCAGGTTCTCATATTTATACATATTTCTGTTGAATTTTACAGATAAAACCAGTGTATCCTTATCACTGGTGATAATTCGTTCTGCAGTAGTTTGTGCAAGAGTCACTTCTGTAAAATTTCTATGCTGCTGATATTGATAACAGCAGCTCTCTCTCTCTCTCTCTCTCTCTCTCTCTCTCTCTCTGTGTGTGTGTGTGTGTGTGTGTGTGTGTGTGTGTGTGTGTGTGTGTGTGTGTGTGTGTGTTTAAAAATGTTAAATGTGTTTATCATAGAATCAGATGATTTTTAATGACTATATAGCCCTATTATTGTAACTAAAACTCATGTATTGCAGCATAAAACTTGGTGTAAGCATATTTGGCCAGTTCCATAATCTTGTATCTAAGACTCCAAGCCCTGTGGGATAAAAAATTAATCAAGTTAAAAGTAACTGAGATATTGTAGGTGGTGGATTTGCAATTTCATTTTTCTGTTAAAATTTGGTTACTTACTACCTGAAGTCAGTGCACCGTTATCATGGAGATACTGTCCTGTACAATTTAAACACCATGTTTAGCATTGCATCATAAATGTGTTAGTGTGTAATGGGTTTGTGTTTATTCTTCTATTGCATCCTTCCCCAGTTACATTTTTTTTTTTACTGTCTGTATTGAATGATGAATTATGACAAAACTAGTTCATTAAGTGAACCTGTATCTTTCTTACAGAAAGTTGTTTCGTGAAATAAGGTATAGGGAAAAACGAAAATACATTCAGTTTTGTCATCAAATTACTTAATGGATGCCTCTGTCATATTTGCAAAAGGAGAGGCTGGCATTACTTTTAAACCTTTTCTCACTTCCTGTGTCTACCCGCATGAACCGTGGACCTTGTCGTTGGTGGGGAGGCTTGCGTGCCTCAGCGATACAAATGGCCGTACTGTAGGTGCAACCACAACGGAGGGGTATCTGTTGAGAGGCCAGACAAACGTGTGGTTCCTGAAGAGGGGCAGCAGCCTTTTCAGTAGTTGCAGGGGCAACAGTCTGGATCATTGACTGATCTGGCCTTGGAACACTAACCAAAACGGCCTTGCTGTGCTGGTACTGCGAACGGCTGAAAGCAAGGGGGTAACTACAGCCGTAATTTTTCCCAAGGGCATGCAGCTTTACTGTATGGTTAAATGATGATGGCATCCTCTTGGGTAAAATATTCCGGAGGTAAAATAGTCACCCATTCGGATCTCCGGGCGGGGACTACTCAAGAGGACGTAGTTATTGTGGCCAAGATAGACACGAAGCCCATGCCTACTACAGTAGTACAAGTTTATATGCCAACTGGGTCTGCAGATGATGAAGAAATTGATGAAATGTATGATGAGATAAAAGAAATTATTCAGGTAGTGAAGGGAGACGGAAATTTAATAGTCATGAGTGACTGGAATTAGAGAGTAGGAAAAGGGAGAGAGGGAAACATAGTGGGTGAATATGGATTGGGGGAGAGAAATGAAAGAGGAAGCCGTCTGGTAGAATTTTGCACAGAGCATAACTTAATCATAGCTAACACTTGGTTCAAGAATCATAAAAGAAGGTTGTATACATGGAAGAATCCTGGAGATACTAGAAGGTATCAGATAGATTATATAATGGTAAGACAGAGATTTAGGAACTAGGTTTTAAATTGTAAGATATTTCCAGGGGCAGATGTGGACTCTGACCACAATCTATTGGTTATGAACTGTAGATTAAAACTGAAGAAACTGCAAAAAGGTGGGAATTTAAGCAGATGGGACCTGGATAAACTGACTAAACCAGACGTTGTACAGAGTTTCAGGGAGAGCATAAGGGAACAGTTGACAGGAATGGGGGAAATAAATACAGTAGAAGAAGAATGGGTAGCTCTGAGGGGTGAAGTAGTGAAGGCGCCAAGGGATCAAGTAGGTAAAAAGACAAGGACTAGTAGAAATCCTTGGGTAACAGAAGAAATATTGAATTTAATTGATGAAAGGAGAAAATATAAAAATGCAGTAAATGAAGCAGGCAAAAAGGAATACAAACATCTAAAAAATGAGATCGACAGGTAGTGCAAAATGGCTAAGCAGGGATGGCTAGAGGACAAATGTAAGGATGTAGAGGCTTATCTCAATAGGGGTAAGATAGATACTGCCTACAGGAAAATTAGAGAGACCTTTGGAGAAAAGAGAGCCACTTGTATGAATATCAAGAGCTCAGGTGGAAACCCAGTTCTAAGCAAAGAAGGGAAAGCAGAAAGGTGGAAGGAGTATATAGAGGGTCTATACAAGGGCGATGTACTTGAGGACAATATTATGGAAATTGAAGGGGATGTAGATGAAAATGAAATGGGAGACACGATACTGCACGAAGAGTTTGACAGAGCACTGAAAGACCTGAGTCGAAACAAGGTCCCGGGAGTAGACAACACTCCATTGGAACTGCTGACGGCCTTGGGAGAACCAGTCCTGACAAAACTCTACCATCTGGTGAGCAAGATGTATGAGACAGGTGAAATACCCTCAGACTTCAAGAAGAATATAATAATTCCAATCCCAGAGGAAGCAAGTGTTGACAGATGTGAAAATTACCGAACTATCAGTTTAATAAGTCACTGCTGCAAAATACTAACGCGAATTCTTTACAGACGAATGGAAAAACTGGTGGAAGCCAACCTCGGGGAAGATCAGTTTGGATTCCGCAGAAATGTTGGAACACGTGAGGCAATACTGACCCTACGACTTATCTTAGAAAATAGATTAAGGAAAGGCAAACCTACGTTTCTAGCATTTGTAGACTTAGAGAAAGATTTCGACAATGTTGACTGGAATACTCTCTTTCAAATTTTAAAGATGGCAGGGGTAAAATACAGGGAGCGAAAGGCTATTTACAATTTGTACAGAAACCAGATGGCAGTTATAAGAGTCGAGGGACATGAAAGGGAAGCAGTGGTTGGGAAGGGAGTGAGACAGGGTTGTAGCCTCTCCCCAATGTTATTCAAACTGTATATTGAGCAAGCAGTAAAGGAAACAAAGAAAAATTCGGAGTAGGTATTAAAATCCATGGAGAAGAAATAAAAATGTTGAGGTTCGCCGATGACATTGTAATTCTGTCAGAGACAGCAAAGGACTTGGAAGAGCAGTTGAACGGAATGGACAGTGTCTTGAAAGGAGGATATAAGATGAACATCAACAAAAGCAAAATGAGGATAATGGAATGTAGTCGAATTAAGTTGGGTGATGCTGAGGGAATTAGATTAGAAATGAGACACTGGAAGTAGTAAAGGAGTTTTGCTATTTGGAGAGGAAAATAACTGATGATGGTCGAAGTAGAGAGGATATGAAATGTAGACTGGCAATGGCAAGGAAAGCGTTTCTGAAGAAGGGAAATTTGTTAACATCGAGTATAGATTTAAGTGTCAGGAAGTCGTTTCTGAAAGTATTTGTATGGAGTGTAGCCATGTATGGAAGTGAAACATGGACGATAAATAGTTTGGACAAGAAGAGAACAGAAGCTTTTGAAATATGGTGCTACAGAAGAATGCTGAAGATTAGATGGATAGATCATGTAACTAATGAGGAGGTATTGAATAGAATTGGGGAGAAGAGGAGTTTGTGGCACAACTTGACAAGAAGAAGGGATCGGTTGGTAGGACATGTTCTGAGGCATCAAGGGATCACAAGTTTAGCACTGGAGGGCAGCGTGGAGGGTAAAATTCGTAGAGGGAGACCAAGAGATGAATACACTAAGCAGATTCAGAAGGATGTAGGTTGCAGTAAGTACTGGGAGACGAAGAAGCTTGCACAGGATAGAGTAGCATGGAGAGCTGCATCAAACCAGTCTCAGGACTGAAGACATCAACAACAACAACAACAACAACAACAACACTTCCTGTGAGAAGAGGAAGGGAATGAAAATTGCAGTAGTTCATATTATGTTAAAACTGTAGTATGACAGAATAATAGCTCCATGTGAGCTCCTACTCTTCATATCATGCGTAAGTAATTGCCATAAGAGTGCTACACAAAATCAGGTAAACAGCATAATTTAAGCATCTGATTTGAATAATGTGCTGTTAAAATGTCCCATGGTTCTTGCTACTTGTTAGCAGCCATCCTCTGGGGAGCTTTGGAAAGTTTGTCCCCCTCTGTAAATCTGATATTACCAAAGTAAACTTCCAAAGTATTGCGAGTGCAATCTAATTGGAAACCCAAAATAGTTTGGTTGCGTTACTGATACTCGGACAAATTTTGCATTTGTTTTTGATCAAAGGTGAGCCAGTTTACCTAGCCGATCTATATCTTTACACCTTATTGGAACATATGTGGTTCTCAGCCTGTGGGAAGACTTGATTTACCGATTGCCCTAGCTGTCTGGTCCCTTCAGTCCCAAAAACCAACCAACAAACCAAGACTTTTGATTTGACACCAGTACAACAACTTGCTTGTGTGCCTGGTTTGGTACTTAGTTTATTAGGAAACTACTCATTTTAGTACACCCTGTTGGCCACATTTTCATCACAAAAAATCTGAGATGGTCATCAGGATTCTAATCCAGGACCTCCATTTTAGCAATGAGTCATGCTAAACCTTAGACACCATAGGCAACACAGTCACCCTATAACATCTATCACATATTAACTCACTTTGCTGTTCCATTTACAAGTGGTGAAAAGGAGAAACAATTGTAAGTTAAGTTTCTGTATGAGCTCGAATTTCTCTGATTCTACTGTCATGATCTTGCAAGATACATGTCTAAAGTGTGTTACTCAGTTGTCAGGCAGGACCCTATGAATGTAAAAATAAGATACTGTTATGGGTTTTATCTCATTTTGTGATTTCTCACGCACATTGTTACTTGAACACCATTCCTACTCCTCTGATATTTGGGTTAGTGGCTGTGTTTATGTCTGTGTGGATATCTGTATTTGAGACTTCTGTCTGGAGCTGAGTAGTACTACTAAAAACAATAAATAAAAAATTATTTTACAGCTGTAAGTGGAACCTACCATGTTTACTAATTACACAGATGCCGTGGACCCTGTAGTATCCTGCCCACTTGTCTAATATAGGGTGCCTAGAAAGCTGTTTTCTTGGGTTGCTAGACAACAGTTCAAGTAAATCGTATTAATGGAGTTTATTGCAGTAAGTTAAATTGACAGTACTTAACTTTGCATATTCACAGAGTTGTGTCGTAAGCAAACGGCGACATGCAGATAATCAATGTCCTTCGGTATATACTATTTCAATGCAAGCAAAACAAAAGAGTTCATAAGTCACTGCTGTAGTGTTTCTATGACGGCTCGTCTTCCACTGTCACGTGACTAGGTGGAGCGGTACTTATATTCTCTTTGTCTAGATGCTGCTCCTGTCTTGGTGTCATCCTAATCAGCATGCTGTTGACTGATGTCATCTCACAGCCCTCTCTGCTTTTCAGTTCTTTATCATCGTCGTGCCGGCACTTGTTGTTATGCCGGAACAGACCCATACCACACTAAACGTGTTGCTGTTGAATAAAAGCGGAAGCAATGAATTAAAACTTTTGCCACAGCCAGGACGTGAACCTGACTCTCCTGCTTACTAGGCAGATGTGATAACCATTACACCACTGTAGTGTTGTGGCTACCACAGCTGCATGGACTATGTAAGCTCTCCGATTTTGGAATTGCACCTCAGCTTTGTATGTTATGGGGAAATCCTGCCTCTACATCAAGCTTATGTGGTCTATGTCAGATGGGGTGAGGCTGTGCTCAGCCTTTAGGAACCCAAGGGCAGTATTCAATGGAAAAATGTATATTCATGAATTATTACATCTTTCATGTGTACAACCCAGCCATTATTAGGACACAGCATAGGTTCTTGAGTCCACTCTCAATTTTTTGATTAAATTACATATTGTGCCAACACACTGGACTCGAATTCGGGAGGACGATGGTTGAAACCTGTGTCCGGCCACCCTGATTTAGGTTTTCTGTGATTTCCCTAAATTGCTTCAGGCAAATGCGAGGATTGTTCTTTTGAAAGGGCATGGCTGATTTCCTTCCCCATCCTTCCCTAATCCAATGGGACTGATGATGTCATTGTTTGGTCCCCTACCAAAACATATCCACTGTGCAAGAAAATTGTGTGCTATGGGTTCTAGAGCTCCAAACTTCCCATATGTGCTGAAGAGTGTGCCTGTCACATTAAAGGGACAATGCCCCCATCATGCTAGATAACCCATCAGTGTATCAAGGAGTAAGTTTAATGTAAAGCTTGATTCCATTTGTGGCTGTGACAAAATACTGATAATGGAGAAAATAGTGGAAATAGTACAATAAGTTTGGATATCGAGAGTGAATTTATCCATTCAAATATGTGCTGACAAAGGTTCCTTCACGGAGGTAGCTGCTCCCTCTGGGGTTGACAGAGGTCAGAACTTGTAGGTCCTCTGTCTCCAGATTCTTAAAGATTGTGTTGTTGACTCTCAGCTGATCATGTTCAGGTAGACCCTTTTCAGATTTATCTTCTTCTGGGTGCCAGCACAGCAGTGTGATGGAGGTCAGTAGGCTGACCATGGACACGTTGACCGGTGATATTGCGCCATCTACTGCCTATCAGTGGACCGCTTAGCAGCTGGCACAACTATCTGCACTGTTTCATCATGTGCTCCATCATGCCCATCATTCGATGGAACATGGTCGTTAGCACTTTGACCAGGCTGCTGATGTTACTTTCCCTTGTGACATCAGTGTTTCCTGTTGAGTGGTGCCAACGCATTGTGGTCAGCGGTTTCAGCATTGCCGCTGTCACAGCCTTCCAGTTCTTTGGTGTCACCCCTGGTCCTCTTCTGCTGGGTGGGCCACCCTGCACTTCAAGCTCGTGCAGTGAGCTGTCGTCTGTGCCTGCAGAGCGCAGTGATGGTGACCGGATGCTGTGTCATATCTGCACCAGCATCGCGTCTCACCTTGCTTGCACCAAGAGGCGTGACTGGGTGCAGTCATCAGATGTCACACCCCCTCCCGTTGCTGGCATGTTGCTTCTGGCAGGGGTGCAGATGGCGGGTTGGGCATGCTGGTGCTGCCTTTTGTGGCACCCTGTATGGTACACCGCATTTGGTGAGCTATCGTGGCTTCCAGATATTCACAGCCACTGTAGCTCGTCACGTGCAGCCCACCACAGTTTGTGCACATTGGTGTATCTTCTCTTTTGAGTGTGCATTGATTGCTGGAATAATTGCCACACTTCACACAGATGTCAGGCATTGAGTAGTGGTGTGCCATGTGCCTGGCGGCCCCTCTCTGCAACTTCAAGTTCTCGACTGTGAAGGCCATCTTCATTAGCAGTGTGAGGCCGAACAGACTCCAGTTAATGGAGTTGTCTGTAGCCCAGCTAGCAGTAGCGGCATATCTTCACCAGTGTTTGTGGGCTTCATTTGTGCCACAGTGTGAATCCTGAACCCAAGTCATTCCAATGTCTTCTGGAGGTGATCTAGCTTCATGGTCTGTGGGAAGCCCTGGAGTACGGTCTTGATCACCTTAGTGTAGGTGTAGAACAGCAGAGGGTTGTCGGCCACCTCACTCGATATGCTACGGTAGTCTTCACAGTCACACAGATAAAATGCGCACAAGGCCCTTTCCTACAGATTTTGCAGTGTCAGTCTTGATTTGTCCACTGCTATATCTGTTGTAGGAACTCGGATTAGTCACTCCTCACTTGATAGACGATCGGAGGTGGCCTCAGGTGCTTAATTGCTGCAGGTAGTGGGTTAAGGAGTCTCTGGTGAGATGGTAGCATCCTCTGCCACCTCGTGAAGGGCAGCAAAGACACCTCCAGAGCCGCTGAGTTGCTACTCGGGGTGGCCATCTGCCTCTGGAGATTGTGTGCGACTTATTTGTATGGGTGCAAAAGTAGGCCAGACCAGCCTCACTCATCAATGATAATATTCTGTTTGCATCCCTTGTTGGCACTCGGGATGCTGGCTGCCAACTTCTTCTTCCTTTCACCATCAGGTGCTGCATTCACCTAGCAGGTCAGCTTGTGCTTGTCTTCTCCCCACTTCAGTGGATGGCCTGTTGGCTGTTCTTTCTTCTCTCCTTTTTCTGCCAGATGTCTTCGAACTCCACCATAATTGCAGTCATGGACTCCTTCTTCAGGCAAAGTCTCCGTGCACCCTCTGGTGCAGTGGTGTTGTTGGCAGCAGGAGGTGTGGACGCAGTGGCACATGCTTCCATATCCATGGCTTGTTCCATTGTCTTGGCGGAAGTTGACTTACTTGGGGGACCAGATGAGGCAGCTGTCTGAGCAGGAGCAGTTGCCTGCACCTGCTCAGCCGTACAGCAATCTGCCATATGTCTTCTTGTTAAGCATGCTGCAAAACTCCTCTCACATCCATGACATGCTCTTGCTTCAGCCTCTCAGTGCGGAATGAATTCTGTTCAAATAAGTGTTGTAAAGTGTGGGGTTTTATGAAGCCCAGAACCTTGATGATGGTTTGAACTCTGTAATTTGAAGTTGTTTATCAAAAATGGGGTTGGTGCACTGTGAAAAGGTCTCTGTGTGAAGCACATAACTACAATCATCATCATCATCATCATCATCATCATCAAAATACCTTAGCAAAAGATCTAGCTGGGAACCCAAGAAAATTCTTGTCCTATATAAAATCGCTAGGCTGAGGGTTGGGTTGGGTTGGGGGAGGAGACCAAACAGGGAGGTCATCAGTCTCATCAGATTAGGGAAGAACAGGGAAGGAAGTCGGCTGTGCCCTTTCAAAGGAATCATCCTGGCATTTGCCTAAACTGATTTAGGGAAATCACGGAAAAACTAAATCAGGATGGCTGGATGCAGGATGGAACCGTTGTCCTCCCAAATGAGAGACCAGTGTGCTAGCCACCGCACCAACTCGCTCGGTGCTAGGCGGATCTAAGGCTTACATCCACTCACTCATTGACCAGTCTGGTTTGGCAGTTGAATATAGAACAACTAAATCTGAAGTTTTAAATTCTGCATTAAAGAAATCGTTCATGCAGGAGAATCATACAAACATACTGTCATTTTACTATCCGACAGAGTCCTGTATGGATGATTTATTAATAGGCATCCCTGGCATAGATAAAAAGCTGAGACAGTTGAGAACAGAGAAGTTGCCAGGTCGGGATGGAATCCCAGCCCAGTTTTACAAAGAGTACTCTACGGCATTGGCTCCTCACTAGCTTGCATTTATCGTGAATCTCTTGCCCAGCACAAAGTCACAAGCAATTAAAAAAAAAAAAAGGCACAGCTGACTACTGTATACAGGAAGGGTAAAAGTACACACCTTGAAAATTACAGACCAATATTCTGGTATCCCAGTCTGAGAGTTTTGATAGCCCACCAGAAGGCTTTGACGTAGACAACAGCCCCTATAATGTGTGAGCACTGTTGTCACCGCCACAGTACTATGCGTGGACAATGCCTGCCATGCTGGCCTATCTGTGCTTGCAGTGCTCCTATAAAGTCTGCAACGCAGGGGCTCATACCACAGTCATGTTCCGATAGCAATTGTGATTGCACGTATGCAAGGATTCCAGCATTGTTCCCATTTTTGGAAGAATGTCTGGAATTTCAGGACCAGTTGGGATTCCACTTGGCTGTCTTCAGTTGGATCAAAACGTCACCCTTTCAATGTGATTTTCATCTTCATGTAGAAGTCTCATAAGGCTAGGTCTGATTAATAGGTGGGGGACCATTACCATGCTGTTTTTGGCCAGGAATTCCTTCACAATGAGCAGTGTGTGTGTGTGTGTGTGTGTGTGTGTGTGTGTGTGTGTGTGTGTGTGTGTAGTGTCATGTTGCACAAGCAGTCTTCCTTTTTCCACATCTCTGGCTGTTCGTACCGAACATTTTCCCTCAGTCACATCAGAACGTGTGTGTGTGTGTGTGTCATGTTGCACAAGCAGTCTTCCTTTTTCCACATCTCTGGCTGTTCGTACTGAACATTTTCCCTCAATCACCTCAGAACATCACAGTAAAACTGCCCATAGACAGTCTGACCAGGCAGAACAAACTCCTTATGCATAATTCCTCAAATGTCGAAAAAAAGATCAGCATTGATTTCATGTTGCAGCGAATTTGTCAAGCTTTTTTCAACCTTGGGGAAGATGACATTTTGCATTGTAATAATTACTGCTTTGTTTCTCACTTGTTATGACTTTGGATAAGAATTTTGGACATTCTTGAACTCTTTGTTGTATCTCAGTGCACATGTGAAACCTGATATTTAGTTGGTCAGAGCTGAGAAGACAAGGGACAATCTTTGCTGCAATTTATCTCATGTTTAGTTCTTTGGCTGGAATTTGTTGACGTGTACTGTACATCAGTCCAAGTCTGTTACAAACATTGTGAATTGTGTACCTTCAGTCGTCGTAAATCACGTCACGCGCCTTCATGATCATTTCTGGTGTAGCGCATGTTGACAGTTGGTCAGAATGTTTACCATCTTCCACAGATTCACTGCCTTCCTTGAACCACTTGAACCACACAAATGTTCTTGCTTGTCTTGGTGCACTCTCACAAATGCCTATGTCAGCATGCAGTGGGTTTCAGCTGCAACTTCCTTCAACTTAAAACAGAGTTTCATTCAGGTCCATTGTTCCATCACATTATCCATTTCACAATTCGCAGCAGCACTGAAACATGTCCTGTCACACACCACTACAACTCACAATTGCATTCGCCAAAGATGACACAATTTTGTGCCGCAGTGTACCTCGAGCCATCTAGTGGCAGACAGTTGTTCTGCTACTGGTTTGACCAATACAATGAAATTCTTGGTTGTTTTGGGTAGTACCTCTTCTTGCATAAACTGCCTTATAGATATATTCTACCTGGAGATAGCAGTCATGTGCGGGTGAGGTGTGCATGCTTTTGTGACTGTGTGTGTGTTTTTCCTTTCTGAGTAAGAATTTGACTGGAAGCTTATATGCAACAGTCCTTTAGTCATGCCTGCCTGCAACTCAACATGTCATCTTTACGGTGAGTAGCAATCTATCCTTATCGTAATATAGCTGCATTGTCGGATAACTTCCCAGTGTTGAGGACGTTCTCCATCTCAAAAAAGATATTGTCGGTATTGTCATTTTTAACAGTGAGCAGTTACTTCCACATTTGTCCACAAATATTTGCATCAGTAATAGGTGAACTAAGTGAAAGAGGAAAGTTTTTATTCTTGTAACACATTCAGTTCATCAAGTTATTTATTCATAGAAAATGCAAAGTATGTATACACTTCTCAACTCTCTCTCTCTCTCTTTATTTGCAGGTGTTACATGATACTGGTGTCCATCACTTACGGTTGTTGCATATACTTGGTCGCCTTGCTCTTTTTGTGTTTCTTCCCGTATGGGTCTTCACAGACCTGCAGGTGCTGCTACAGGATCAAGTTATTGTAAGTAGCAAGATAGCTTTAAAATTTGTGACTTATAGGAATATTAATTTAATATCTTGCCATATTTTAAGTATTTGTGATGTTTTATTACTTATTTCTCTGCAAGAAAAAGTTTATTTAATATTTCTTCATAATGAGATAACATACTGTTATTGGTATAAATGAAATGTGTATTATTCCATCATAAATGAAAAGTAGAGTGGGAGTGGTAATAGTTTACATTTCATAATTTTTTATTATTAAGTGTTATGCATTTACCATAATCCCAAAACTGACACATTTGGCAGTCTGGACTGCTCGGTATTACTTTGGATTTAAAATGAAGACTGTAGAAAAATGAATAATATAGCCTACAGCATTGTGTCTGATTTAATAGAAAATTCTGAAAGTGGACAAGGTATCCAATGGTGAAGTTATATTGTGCATTGAGTTTGTGTAAGTCAAACAGTGACAGGGGTGCATTCCCAAGATGACCAGTGGCACCAGTGGCAAAGTTTAAAGATCTTGATTGCTGGGAGATGCTATGTGATGTAAAACTGGAGTTTTTCTACTGCTCAGTGGGAACTGGATCAAGGGTGGCAAGTACTGTCTTAATGTTTAAGTGGAGGAAAGAATAAATCGCAGAATTGTGGTCATTATAGTGTGGTTAACTTCCTTGGTCAGCAATGTGTAGTTGTCCAGAGAGGTCAAAGATAATAGATCTACAGTCACTTGCAATACAACATGGAATTATAGACCCCATGTGGAGTGTTGCTGCTGCTGATAGATTGGCAAAATCTGATCATGACTCACCTGCAATGGGTAGAAATGATGTGTTGTTCATAACCAGTGGCTGTGATAAGCCTCTGCAGGTGGTGGCTCCATTGCCATTGCCTTTCAGATGTAAGCGGAATTTGTTGACACAACATTGGGTATGTTCTGTAACTCATGATAGTGTAGTGGTCCAGCGTTCATTATTGTTGACAATCTGTCCATGAGGGGAAAAAATGAGAGACCAGTTCGGAACTTGTTGTAATACATTGTTTACACAGAACTCATGTACATGAAGGGTGTGTTTCACATCCCTGTCTGACCATCCCCTAAATAAAGTGGACATAGTATGTTTCTCCCTCACAATCCTTTTTCTGTCCAAAGCTTGTGCTCAGTTTCTGATGACTTTGTAGTTGACACAGTTTGGCACCTTTGTTACTTTTTTCCACTGGATAAAGACTAAAAACTCCAGATTGGAATTTCAGTGAAATTGTGACTTAGTCATTTTTCTTGTGGGAGATGTCAGTGGGAGGCCAAAGTTACAAACCCAGATTTGAACTTTATCCATGTATTGTGCTGCCTAGAGGGTGATGATGACTGGCATTGTTTGATGTGACAGTACATGGAGTTGCCAATCATGAATGAGCTCAGTAGGACAGTGGCAAATATTATCTGCTCAAGAGGAATGTCAGCCTTGCCTCAGGGGCCTGTCCCTCAGCCTTTTGAATGTCTTGCTTAAAAGTCTAGACCAGGCACTCAACTTCGTCGTTATATTGTGTGTGTACTGCCACTGTTGTTAGGTGTCGTGTGAAGAATTGTCTGAACATTGGTGATCAGTATTGAGAACCATTGTTTGTCATGGTAGCTTATGTCAACCCCTCAGTAATGGTTTATCCAGAGGGTAGCCTCAGTTGTGGATGGCATATGTACAATGTGTGGGTAGTTGGGCAGTGTGTCCACCACTATAACCCAAACTGGTAAAAAGAATGTGCCCACAAAGTCAGTGTGAATCCAGCTCTGCAGTTTGCAGGGCATTGGGCAGCAACAAAAGATTGTGATGTAGAGTTTTTTGTCACCTCCCACCAGCATGAACAGTGAGTTCAGTGCACCACTAATCTGTGATTAAGCATCAAGTTCTTTATGCAGGTATCCTCCAGTGGCTGTGGTAGGAGATCCTCCCCCTCCCCCTCCCCCCCTCCAACTTTTACCTTGTAGGGCCTTGATCACTTGTGCTCAGCATATTGATGCAAATTATTTTTAAACAGAAGTGGCAAAGGAAACCTGTGGTGCCATATAGAGTGCAGGGTATTCATATTAGAAGTGCAAGACTTGCTGTATGGTTGGGTCCTGCTTGCTTTCCACTACCACCGTTGCCTTGATACAGGAAAAGGGTCAATGGTATTTTGTAGTGTGGTGTCAATATGGTAACAGACCTCTTCATACTGGGTGAAGAATAGGGGAGTGCCCATGAGGAGACATGACAGTGCATCAGTGTTTGTGTGTTTCCTGATTGGTTTGAAGTGAATCTTGTAGCTATAGATGGTAAGACACAATGTTTGTTGGTGAAAGGTTTTTACAGTTATGTTGAGTGTGTTGAAGTGTGGCCTACAATGGCCGGGAAAGACTTACATTCCATTACTAGGTTAATTTTAATTGGCTGAAGTTAAGGTCTAGAATGTTTATGTTATTATTTGGAGCCATATGAATTTAATTGTCGTAGTTAGACCAACTCCCCATTGGGAAACTAGCTGCCAAAACAAAGGTTCTTCCAAGCTTATAGTTTACTAACAGTGCCTCCAAGTGAAGGTTCTGTTTTAATTTTGCATCTGTCTGGTCACATGTTAAATAAAATGGGGTGAGTGATTGTTGTTTTGTGTGACAGAAACCTGCCATAATGATTTCCTTTTCCTGAAAAGGATTGAAGTTCTTTAAATGTTTTGACACCTCCAAGGTGTCAATGGTTGCTAAATTCTGAACAGTTATTCCTTCTTTGCTTAAGATGTAGCCTGTAGTCTCTGTGACTATTGAAGACCCCCTTACAGTTAAAGAGATGTACACAAACAAGAAAATAAAAATAAAAGAAAACTCAATTCAGTGGTTGCATGGTGAACTAAACTTCAGTCCTCCCAAATGCGTCTGTCCATGTCTGAACCTTTATGCCACCATACTGGATAGCACAACAACAAAGGCACTGAGTCATACAAGGAAGCTTACTAATGTTCAGTGCAGTTGAACTGTTATGGAGCTTGGTAGCTGAAAGGCAAGATAGTGCAGTGATAGAATGTTAGGTATGATACATGAACAATCATCACTGAGATTAAGTTTTAGCCATCCTGAATTCAGTTTTCCAACAAGCCCGTGGCAGATTCCTTCTAAACACTATCAAATGTGAAGATACTTTCTCCATTCACCTTACTTATCGTTACAGTAAGGAATATTCTTGCTGTCATTTTCTGAGATGAACATAAAAGAGAATGACAGTAGGATGGTCTTTTCTAGAAAAAGCTTTTTTTTGACTCTGTACATGTTACATTCATTATTCACAAGACTTTCTTCTGGTTAATCATGTTTTTAGGAAAGAAGGTTAAGAAGTTTCATGTGTTAAAGAAACTGAAAATAATTATAAGTATTTGTTTGGTCTGACTTCAGACAGGATCAGATTTTAGTTCAGCTTTCTTGAAACATTGACTGATGAGAAATAATACCGACATGAATAAACAGATGGAAGTAACCTGTATTCTTTGAATATACAATCAAATATAAATCATTTGATTCTCTACCTAGAGTGGTGCAGAGGAATTCGTTCTTTAGAGTTATAGCACTTATACATTAAGAAGGTTACCATATAAAATCCTAAGTACCTGAGTTAGGCAGCCATTCTTCCAGGTCCCCATGATGGCTCTTCTGATTCCTGTTTCCACCTGTAATGGTGTAATATTCTTTCTGCGTATGCCGTATGTTGCACATAAACTAAGTTACGCATGTTTCAAAATTGGACACACTCTCACCCTGTACAAGACCTATTACTTTGATTCAACCAATCACTGTGGCACATTCGTAAAACACTAGACTCACATTCGAGAGAATGGTGGTTCAAATCCCCTTCTGACCATCCAGATTTAGTTTTTCTGCAACTTTTCTAAACAACTTGAGGAAAATGTCGAGATGTTTCCTTTGGAAGAGACACAGCTGATTCCCTTCTCAAATGTAACATGTTCACCATCTCTAATTACCTTGCCTTTGATGGGAGATTAAGTCCTAATCTTCCTTGCTTGGGAATGATATGAAATGGAACAACCTTCTGCAGGAACAACCTTCTGCATCAGTAGTGAGAGAAGCAAAACATCAGACTGTATTTCATTGCATAAAGTCTGATTGGTTGAAGGTTCTCTGTTTTGAGTAACTTCGTAAAAATACTTTGGCTACCAATACTTGAGGATTAGTATTTTGTCTGGAGTCATCAGCTGAAAAAATTGAAACCTTCTGAGAGGACTGGGGTATTTTGTGATGCATAGTAGAGCTAGCGTAAGTATATTAGTAAATGAAGAATTTGCTTTCTAGAGAGGTATCATACAACATCTGAAAACATGGTTTTTAAATTTTGAAAGCAGGCATATCATACTGTTTTTATATAAACAGTAGACTGACAAATGAAGTGAATATTTCATCATGTTAGGTGATCTCACCCTTTCTCCCCACGATGGCTGCAGCACATGCCAAAACTGTAATGAAAAAGTTTAATATCAATGTATACTTTGTCCAATGTTGTTTGTATTGCCATTATTATAGCCTGAAGATGAGGATTGTACCTTGAAACATGTTGCTTTATTAAATAAGGAAGTTAAGAAGCATTCGTGATTTGTAGTGGTCACTGAAAAACTTTTTCACATCATACAAACCACATGATGACGAGTGAAACATACGTTAACACAATGACTAGATTTTAAAAAAAAAAGCTTTTCCAAATATAACTTGTTACATTGCTTGCAGTGGAGATTAAGCAGATGATGTGAAAGAAGTTTTGGTGTATGCTGAGGAAGAGTTATATCACTATAAAGTGCTGTTACTGTTTACAGATGTTACTATATCAGGAATTGTAGCGAAATGCAGGAAGGCCTACTGAGGATCAACATTTGATGTAATGGCTGTCAGTTGACTCTCATCACAAGCAAATGTAACATATTGTGTGTAAATAGATGGCTAGATCCATTACTGAGTCAGTAGATTCCATAATATATATGAAGTTTGCATCCCGAGTAGTTAACAGGACTAACGACATAAAACTAGTTACAGCAGAATTGCAGATTTAGCAATAGATCTGCTCTACATCACAGAGGTATATTGCTAAAATGGCATTAATACATATTTCAGTAAGAGTTATTTCACAAAATAATCACGAATATCCAGTCAGAGAAATTTGAGCTTATACATAGATTTTCCACAGTTAATGCCAGATGGCTCAGAATGGGGGTTCAGATGTAAATCTGTTTAAGTATTATGAAATTATGGAATGTATTGTGTGTAGGTATTATCTTTGCAGTAATATTTGACTGTAGTTCTTGACACAATTGGAAGCAGTCACACAATAAAGTCAGTGTAATGAGTCATAACCTCTTTGGTCTTTTAAGGCTGTTAAAGGGAGAGTTAATTCTGATTCTGATACATTTAAAGGAGGTGAATGTCACTGTGAGAATAAGTATACAAACGAAAAAATGATACAGGTATTTGTACTTTGTTACAGATCAATGGAGATAACACAACTGTCCTCTCTCTGTTGTTCATCGATGGAGTTCTAAACTGGTTACAGAACATCATAGCTTTCAGTGTTTTATCACTTGTTACTCCTCTGACATACGCTGTAGCGAGTGCCTCCAAGCGCATTTTTGTCATTGCATCATCTCTGTTTGTGTTGGGCAACCCAGTGACACTGACAAATGTTTTTGGCATGATGATGGCTATATTTGGTGTTTTGTTTTACAATAAGGTAAGTTGATTGCATGCTGTTTTCTAGATAAAGCCTCAAATTCAACTATGATGCTGGAACTTTTTGTATATCAATGAAAAAGTATTTGTTGTATATGTGAGATACTGCTTAAAGGCTATTATGTTGTTGTGTGCATTGATTAAAAGTTGTTTTATGTAATTCATTGAATGAAAACAGTAGACAATTGTTTTCAAAGCTGTGATTTTATGTTTTATACTGCTTGATTTTCTGTTTTAACCGTGTGGTGCAGCTGTCGACTGCAAAGCCAAAGAAGCAACATTAATAGGTGTCCACTGCAGTGGACAAGTGCGCCATAGGGTTAAAATATGTGACCACACTTAATTTTTGCTTTTCATGTAATACTTGTTTCATACTACCTATGGTTAAAAATATGTTTGAAGCAGAGTTCATAACCCAGCTCGCAGAGTGATACTGGCTTACAGGTATCCGTGAAATCTGTATTTAGTGTGCTGTTTTTTGAAGTGAACACATCATACAACCATGTTCTTAAAAAATTTAGGTTAATACTCCATAACATCAGAATTTCATAGCACTCTACAGTTTCAGTATGTTACATAACATTTGTATGTAATGCATATAGATATCCTCACACTGAAGAAAGGATGGGAAGCTGACAATTTCCTCATGATTTGATCCCCACTTTAGGGCTAAAAACATTTATTGGACGCAAATAACCCACTGTAACAACAGATTAAAATTCTCTCTTAGTCTATGAAACCAAACAATAATAGATCTTGATGGAAATTAATATAAGTCGTATTCCCAGATAGGATTTAATATCCAGTAGTTCCTGATTTAAACTGGTGTAAATCTAAGCACTACTATTTCGTATAATATCGAGCAAAGTTGTATTAAGTCCAGTGATGGTGCAAAACACACACCCATCAGTCAAAGCACTGTGCAAGTCTGAATAGATCCAAGTAAACTGCATCAGTAGTTATAATTCACTTGTACAGCTGAAGCGGGTCTATTCTGGGGCATCCTTATCTTTGCCCACCACACAAGCTCACATAACCAGCATGTGATATCTTCTGTGTAGGTGACCTTGCCATACATGGACAGTGTTGTACATATCGACGTGACCATATCTTCCATTTGCGTTTGTGGTGGAGTTACTAAATCTGACACTGAAAATATTATGAAGAATCATTTGGGAGGAAGACAAAAAATATTTATACTTATCTTTTATTCACTTATGTTGCCTCAGTCGATTAAGGCAGACATTAAGTACCTCCAGAACGAAATTTTCACTCTGGGTGGAATATGCACTGATGTGAAACATCCTGACAGATTGAAACTGTGCGCCAGACTGAACTGAGTCTCAAACTCGAGACCCTAGCCTTTCGTGGGCAAGTGCTCTACCAACTGAGCTACCCGGACATGACTCACAATGTGTCCTCACAGGAGATGGGATACTGGCAGAAGTAAAGGTGTGAGGAAGAGTCATGAGTCATGCTTGGGTAGCTCAGTTAGTAAAGCACTTGCCCTCAAAAGGCAAAGGTTCCAAGTGTGAGTCTCACTCTGGCACACAGTATTAAACTTCCAGCAAGTTCAATTATGTATCTCAATAGACAGGTCCTTGGCCTATTGCAGCATAAACATAGCACCATGGGATCAAAGGAGGAAATTCTTTCAACTTCACTGAAACTGTGTCATCAGTCTTAAGGGTGTATATTAATTATTCAAGCAATCAAGTTATGTGGAGTAGGAGATGATCTTCCTTTATAGAGGACAGCGGGATCCAAGAGTAAAAGATAACAACTCATGTATTGTGTATTGCTATAGCCTTAATTTTTCACACTGGCAAGGGCAATAGAAATACAGTGAAAGTGCAAGTGTTTAGCTATACAAATACACACACCATTTTAACACTGCACATGGTAAACATTGTGTTTCATTACGGGTTCATTCTGCATCACAGAGCAATTTACTGTTAAACTTTCAATAGTGTTTACTCCAAAAGCAGTTGAGCAACTTTGTACATCCATGAAATTGTCCTGATAGTGAGCTCATATCATGTTTATATGAGAGTGGTTTCATGTGTGTTGGTTTGATGCAGCCCTTCATGCTACTCTATCCTGCGCAAGCTACATCATCTCTAAGTAACTATTGCAACCTACATCCTTCTCAATCTACTTAGTGTATTCATCTATTGGTCTCCCTCTAAGTTTTTTACCCTCCACATTGCCTTCCAATACTAAATTGGTGATCTCTTGATGCCTCAGAACATGTCCTGCCAACAGGTTAGGTTAGGTTAGGTTAGGTTAGGTTAGGTTAGGTTAAGCTTCTTCTAGTCAATTTGTGCCACAAGTTCCTCTTCTCCCCAATTCTATTCAGTACCATCTCATTAGGTATGTGATCTACCCAGAATTCCTCTGTTGCACCACATTTCAAAAGCTGCTATTCTCTTCTTGTCCAAACCAGTTATCATCCATGTTTCACTTCCATACAGGGCTACACTCCATACAAATACTTTCAGTAATGACTTCCTGACACTTAAATCTATACTCGATGTTAACAAATTTCTCTTCTTCAGAAACACTTTCCTTGCCATTGCCAATCTACATTTTATATCCTCTCTACTTCAACCATCATCAGTTATTTTGTTCCCCAAATATCAAAACTCATCTACTACTTTAAGTGTCTCATTTCCTGATCCATTTCCCTCAGCATCATCCGACTCAATACGACTACATTCCATTAGCCTCGTTTTGCTTTTGTTGATGTTTATCTTATATCCTCCTTTCAAGACACTGTCCATTCTGTTCAATGGCTCTTCCAAGTCCTTTGCTGTCTCTGGCAGAATTACAATGCCATAGACGAACCTCAAAGTTTTTATTTCTTCTCCATGGATTTTAATACCTAATGTGAACTTTTCTTTTGTTTCCTTTACTGCTTGCTCAACATGCAGATTGAATAACATCGAGGATAGGCTACAACCCTGTCTCATTCCCTTCCCAACCACTGCTTCTCTTTCATGCCCCTCGACTCTTGTAACTGCCATCTGGCTTCTGTACAAATTGTAAATAGCCTTTTGCTCCCTGTATTTGATCCCTGCCACCTTCAGAATTTGAAAGAGAGTATTCCAATCAACATTGTCAAAAGTCTTCTCTAAGTCTACAAATGCTAGAAATGTAGGTTTGCCTTTCCTTAATCTATCTTCTAAGATAAGTCATAGGGCCAGTATTGCCTCACTTGTTCCAACATTTCTACAGAATCCAAACTGATCCCACCCGAGGTCTGCTTCTGCCAGTTTTTCCATTCGTCTGTAAAGAATCCGTGTTATTATTTTGCAGCTGTGACTTATTAAACTGTTAGTTTGGTAATTTTCACACCTGTCAACACCTGCTTTTTTTGGGACTGGAATTATTATAGTCATCCTGAAGTCTGAGGGTATTTCGCCTCTCTCGCACATCTTGCTCACCAGATGGTAGAGTTTTGTCAGGACTGGCTCTCCCAAGGCTATCAGTAGCTCTAAAGGAATGTTGTCTACTCCTGGGCCTTGTTTCGACAGTGCTCTGTCAAATTCTTCATGCAGTATCATATCTCCCTTCTCATCTTCATCTACATCCTCTTTCATTTCCATATCATCACCCTCAAGTACATCACCCTTGTATAGACTCTTTATATACTCCTTCCACCTTTCTGCTTTCCCTTCTTCACTTAGAACTGGTTCTCTATCTGAGCTCTTGATATTCGTACAGGTGGTTCTCTTTTTCCAGAGGTCTCTTTAATTTTCCTGTAGGCAGTATCTATCTTACCGGTAGTGATATATGCTCCTACATCCTTACATTTGTCCTCTAGCCATCCCTGTTTAGCCATTTTGCATTTCCAGTCGATCTCATTTTTGAGACGTTTGTATTCCTTTCTTCCTACTTCATTTACTGCATTTTTGTATGTTCTCCTTTCATTAATTAAGTTTGATATCTCTTCTGTTACCCAAGGGTTTTCACTAGCCCTCATCATTTTACCTACTTGATCCTGTGCTGCCTTTACAATTTCATCTCTCAAAGCTACCCATTCTTCTTCTACTGTATTTCTTTCCCTCATTCTTGTCAATCATTCTGTAATGTTCTCCCTGAAACTCTCTACAACCTCTGGTTCTGTCAATTTATCCACGCCCCATCTCCTTAAATTCTCACCTTTTTGCAGTTTCTTCAGTTTTAATCTACAGTTCATAACCAATAGATTGTGGTCAGAGTCCACATCTGCCCCTGAAAATGTCCTACAATTTCAAAGCTGGTTCCTAAATCTCTGTCTTACCACTATATAATCTATCTGAAACCTTCCAGTGTCTCCAGGCCTCTTCCACATGTAAGATTTCTTTCATGATTTTTAAACCAAGTGTTAGCTATGATTAAGTTATGCTCTGTGCTACATCCCCGATGTCATCTTAAATCCAGGTGAGAAAAAGTTTTGTATTTTTGCTCTTGCTTTAGAGTTTTCGTATAGGTTCTTAATTCCTTTCATAATTAATATCTGATGACTTCCAAAAACTGCAGAAAGATATTATCATAGGCTTTGTCTGTGTCTACAAATGTAGGGGCTATTTTGGATTTTTTCAAGTATTTGTTACAAACAAAATAAATGATTGATCATCCTGCACTGAAGCCAGGTTGTTCTTCGGCCTCTTATTCCTTATATTCTGTCTTTAAAAACTTTTAGTAAGTCTTGAGCGAATCTGCTAAATATATTAGTCACAGTTATGCCTGTATAATCCTTATACTCATAATTTTTCCCTCCTCCTTATGAATTATTTATATAAGCCCTACTTTCTAATCTTCCAGGATGACCTCACCATTTAAAAAGAACTCTCAGAAGTTCACTTAATTTATCTATACCATATTTCAACAGCTCTGTTAGGATTCCACCAGTTGCTGTAGTTCTTATCATTCTTTAAAGATTTGATTGAATATTTTGCTATTTCTGTGTCCAAAAACAGCATTCATTATTTTCTGGTGTGTCTATTTCACTATTCATTGCATCCAGAAATTCTTCCCTATTTTCTGTCAATAGTTCTTTAAAATGCTGTATATACCTGATTATAAGAAGAGATTTTTCCCCCAAATTATGCTACCAAGTGATTACATAGAGAAATAAATTAATGTAGGGGTTGTCTTACATTTACAGGTAAAGCATTGGTAATTGAGGTTACGTGAAGATTTATTTTGAAGAATTCAGAAAGATTGTTTATTGTCAAAAAATTGCTGACTCCAAAGTTCGTACTGCTGCCACTGGTGTAACACTGGCAATGTCTAATTTGGCAATGATTTGTTTTAATGGACTTTTGTTTCATATATTTAATTTTTTCGCAAGGATTTGGTTTCTTTTGTTTATTTAACTGCATGTGAGACCAGCGAACACCACAGCAGAGTGGTGTTTGTCCGCCACGTAACATAGACTGGCAACTGTTGCACCTGCCAAAGATGTTGAGAGGACTCCATGACTTCACATCAAGGAAATTAGAATCTATTCAAACATCCTTACACTGTGGAGACACTGTTCTCTTTTTAACAATAAATTGTTAGCTTTTTCCTGTATTGATCGGAGAAAGTTTTCAAAAAAAGTAATTGCTCCGTTGAGTGAAATGTAACATTGATTTTACCAAAATGTATTACACATTAGCAAAAGTAAAACTTGGCTATTTTCATAGCAATGAAAAAGAAATTGCAACTAAATCTTTTTCTGAGTTAACCACCTTTTCATTTGTAGAGTAAAATTGAATAGACTTCGAAATTGGACAAATTCTCAACAATAGTAGACATTCCTGCAGGAGATGTAAAAGTCTAGATAGAGGCCAGTCGTGTACATACGTGTTTCATGCAACAGTGTTGTCAATGCTTGCTGTGATTATATGATGGGAATGAGAGAGGATGTGTAAGCTGTTAAAGATTGTCACATTCCCATATCAGTATAGATGTGAAGTTCTCAGTGTATTCAGAAAAAACAGTTGTGTTCTCAAATCCAACCACAACCACTGAAATCACAACATATTCAGAAGAAATAGTGAATTGTGACAATCGAAATTATAAAGATCAGTGCAACTCATTACACTCGCAGGAATTTCAACTGTGCTACGAGGTCCCACCCTAACCACCACCTCAGAAATCCTGACTTATTTGGAAGAAACAGCCGAGTATTTGTGACAACCAAGATTATAAATTTCATTGCTGCTCATATTTAGAAATACACCGTCTTCCCCCCCCCCCCCCCCCCCATATCTCTCATTGGTTACGTGAAACTGTTATCCCTGATAATGATACCAGTGGTGTTTGTGATGCATTATTATTATTATTATTATTATTATTATTATTATTATTATGGTGGTGATTATTATTAATAATAGTGATACCACAGATGGCTAGCTTTGATGGTAAGAAAGAAGGAAAGGAAGACAAAATTCCATAATGAGATTTTCACTCTGCAGCGGAGTGTGCGCTGATATGAAACTTCCTGGCAGATTAATACTGTGTGCTGGACCGAGACTCGAACTCGGGACCTTTGCTTTTTGCGGGCAAGTGCTCTACCAACTGAGCTGAGCTGCCAGTACCTCGTCTCCTACCTTCCAAAGTCTAGATAGAGGCCAGTCGTGTACATACATGTTTCATGCAACAGTGTTGTCAATGCTTGCTGTGATTATATGATGGGAATGAGAGAGGCTTTGTAAGACAAAATTAATGGAAATGATCGTATGGCATTGTTCGCTGGGAGGCCCCATTCGGGGAAGTTCGGCCAATGCAAACTATTTGTTTGTCTCTGTGTTGTCAAAATGTAGACTATCAATGAAAGGCATAAGTTTAGAATAGGTGTTATTGTAACACACAACATAAAAACACATGGTCACTTCTAGAACCGTTTTATGAGTGCCAGGTTTAACAACGAGCACAATCTTTGGGGTACCACTTGACAAGACAGTTACAAACATTTCTATAGCAAAGTGAATTGCATGGGGAGCCAAATCAGAATGAGGGTGAGCACAAGACGATGATCGTCTACATAGATGTGTGTGGCAGGTGGCGCTGAGTGTGAATGTACCTGCACAATTGTCATACACTGTCACTCAGCCGCCATGTCTCATCCTAGCAGCTGCTGTTGGAGATGTGAGCTGGTTCCCAATGCCTAGTTGATAGTCTGGTGGGTTACCACACACCTTTGTCCATGGGTGAGTGAAGAGCTACTTCTTGGTACTGCAACCCATGTCTGGCCAGTGATCCTGGCAGTGGCCCGAACCAGGCTGATAGCGTTGGTCATGTCGAATAGTCCTCTGGCTTCACCAGCTCCCGGTCGGCACAGACAGCACCATAAGGCCAGAAGGGAAAATTGGTTGCAGTGACAGCACCAGCGAGGCCAGTACCGCAGCCTGGCTCTCTGCTGATATTTGGGCCTTTGTGGGTGGCTTATGAAGAGGGGAAGTTGGAGGTGTGGGAGTCATGGGTGTCACACAGGTTGAAGACTCTGAAGGCAGAGGGTGTGACTGGAGAAACTAAGATTGGCAGTGATGTTGGAGGGGTCCGGAGGAGGGGACAGCAGGTTCCCCCGTTGCAGGTGCAGCTGATTTTTGATGGTGCATCACTGTCCAGTCCCCATGTTCAGAGTGAATACACAGCAGCCCAGTTGCTGCTGGATGACTGCCGAAATCCACCTATCCTGGCAGCCGAACTTGTGCACCCACATGGGGTGCCCTGCTGGAAACAGGGAGATAGTTCAGGAGATGGCCCCACAGGCAATGGCAGAATGAAGTGGAGACGCGGCATGCAGGCCTGACACCCATAGAGGAGTTCCACTGCACTCTTTTCCCCTGTCGGAGTTTACCTGTATGAAATTAATTAAAAAAAAAGTGTGGGGCTCTACTGGAGAAGCTTCGGCCACGTGTTCATGCATGTGTGTCTTGAATGTGCACATAAACCTGTAGGCCTCACCATTTGACTGGGGGTGGAAAGAAGGTGACAGCAGCTGGTGAAGGCCATTGCAGTGGCATAACTCACTGAAAACCTGGAAATGGAAGTGTGGTCCATTGTCAGACATCAGCATCAGAGGATAACCTTCAGTAGTGCAGATTCTATTGAGTGCGGCAACTGTAACTTCTGCACTCATGCACCGACAGTTGACCACATACAGAAAGTTTGAGCTCACATTGATGATAATCAGCTAGATAGTAACCAAGAAGGAACCTACAAATTCGACATGAAATCACTCCCACGAGCAGGAGGGTGTCGGCCAGGAAGAGAGCATCTGGCGGGGTGCCCCTGCTGCTGTTCAGACTGAGAACAGGAATGAACAAGATGCTCAACCTGCTGGTCTATGCCTGGCCAGTACATTTTGTGCCAGGTAAGCAGTTTAGTGCAAACTACAATCCTGTCTCACTCCTCTGTTAATCTAGATAGAGGCTAAAAATCAATAGCTAGTGTTTATCATCACAACTGTATTATTGTTCAGACTTTGTGTTACTTTGAGATGTTGAGGTTATCCAGACAGTTTTAATGTGTTGTATTAGAATACTCTTGTCAACTGTGTCGAAAGCTTTTACAAAACTACGAAAGTAACATATTTGTCCGACTGTGTTCGTCAGTTAATTGAGCACTGTAAATGGATATCTTTACTGGTCTACCTGAAAAAAATTTGTTGTTTGCAGAAGACAGTAAGGTGCCACAGTGGTTAACACAATGCTGTTGCATTTAAAGAAGTGATGTTCAAATTCATGTATAACCATTCTGAACTTGTTCATTTTGTAAGATCACAAGCTGTTCCCTCCCTCATCATGTGAGCTTACTCTGCAAACCACTATGAAGTGGACAGTAGAGAGTACATCCCATTGTACCAGTCATTACGACCTTTCCCATTCCATTTATGTATGGAGCGTCGGAAGAATTATTGCTTGAATGGCTCTGTACAAACAGTAATGTTTCTAACTTTGTCTTCATGACCCCTATGAGAGCGATGCATAGGGCATTGTTCTAGAGTCTTAGATTCACCACTTCAAGTTTGTTCTTGAAACTTTCTACTTAGTCTTTCGTGGAATAGATAGTGCCTATCCTAAACAGTATGCCAGTTAAGCTCTTTTAACATCTTCGTGACACTCTGCCACGTGTTAAACAAGCATGTACCCAATTGTGCTGTCCTTCCATGTATTTGTTCAACATCCTCTATTCACATTAATGTTGTATTCATAGGATATTTCTTTTTTTTTTCATTTTGTGGCATGTGCAATTTTACATTTCTGAACGTTTAAGCTAGGTTTCCAGTACTTACACCACTTTGAAATCTTATCTAGATCTGGCTGAATATTTATGCAGCTTCTTCCAGACAGTACTTAATTATAGATACCTGCATAATCAGTGAAAGGCCCAACATTATTATTAATATTGTCTGGAAGGTCATTAATACACAACAAGAACAGCAAAAAGTTCCAACTCTCAATCTTGGGGCACACCTGATGTTAATTCTACATCTGTTGATGACTATCCATCCGAGATTCTATGTTCTGCATACCAAGAAATCATCAATCCAGTTACAAAGCTTGCTTAATTCCCCAAATGATAGTTGTTTGTTGTTGTTGTGGTCGTCTTCAGTCCTGAGACTGATTTGATGCAGCTGTCCATGCTACTCTATCCTGTGCAAGCTTCTTCACCTCCCAGTACCTGCTGCAGCCTACATCCTTCTGAATCTGCTTAGTGTATTCATCTCTTGGTCTCCCTCTACGATTTTTACCCTCCACGCTGCCCTCCAGTGCTAAACTTGTGATCCCTTGATGCCTCAGAACATGTCCTACCAAACGATCCCTTATTCTAGTCAAGTTGTGCCACAAACTCCTCTTCTCCCCAATTCTATTCAATACCTCCTCATTAGTTATGTGATCTACCCATCTAATCTTCAGCATTCTTCTGTAGCACCACATTTTGAAAGCTTCTATTCTCTTCTTGTCTAAACTAGTACTTTTGATAATAAGCATAAGTGTGGTACTAAGTCAAATGTGTTTTGAAAGTCAAGAATCACTGCATCTGAGTGCCTTAATCCATGGCTTTCAGGATGTCTTGTGAGAATAGCACAAATTGAATTTCACATGGTCGATATTTTACAGCCAGGTGTGTCACTTGTGGTGGAGATACATATGAGGGCAATAGCATTCCTCCTCCTCCTCCTCCTCCTCCTCCTCCTCCCTGCTGGGTCAGTTATAATGGCGACCATACCACCTGATCCTGTGAGTGTCCCATGTATTTTGATGAGTGGGCCATCCAGGAGATCCAAGTGAAGGAAAATGTACTCTACCCTGTCGCTCACAGTCGTTGGCTAATTAAAAGCCCTGCATTTTACCATCTGGCACTTACAGTACCAATGCCTCGCTACCCAAAGGACATGGCCCCACAGACTTGTGACCTCAAGATCAGTACTGCAGTTGAGAAATCACCCATTATCATGGTAGCACCCACATCATCTTCTCCAAGAGCTGCACATCAAGCCACCAAATCTTCATCCCCTGCAAGCAGCAAAATCACCTGCTACACAACCGGCAGGTCCTCCTCCTCCTCCCTGCTGGGTCAGTTATAATGGCGACCATACCACCTGATCCTGTGAGTGTCCCATGTATTTTGATGAGTGGGCCATCCAGGAGATCCAAGTGAAGGAAAATGTACTCTACCCTGTCGCTCACAGTCGTTGGCTAATTAAAAGCCCTGCATTTTACCATCTGGCACTTACAGTACCAATGCCTCGCTACCCAAAGGACATGGCCCCACAGACTTGTGACCTCAAGATCAGTACTGCAGTTGAGAAATCGCCCATTATCATGGTAGCACCCACATCATCTTCTCCAAGAGCTGCACATCAAGCCACCAAATCTTCATCCCCTGCAAGCAGCAAAATCACCTGCTACACAACCGGCAGGTTGGAAAGGACAAAAGGAACACTTATGCAAGACTTTTTACGTCCCTCCAGCCAACAAACGTCTGAGTCATTGTCTTGTAAAGTTTCTAAGAAGTCAAACAAACACAAACTGTCTCCTCCTTCCCTGACTCAGACATCCTCTTCAATGGTCTTGCTGCATGAGACCCACACCTGGCCGATCTCCATTTCGCCGGTGTACACCATCTACTGTTTTCCTGCCCTGTAGTCCCCAGTCTGACCCAGGGAGAATGGCGATTCCTCCATAGATTTCACTGAACAAGATCCTCCAGCCTCTGTGCCCAGCAGCAGCGAGTCATCGAAGGCTTACACTCGGCAGCCACCTAGGTGAATGCCCTTTGTTTGTTCCCTCCTCTCCATTCCCACTATCACTCTTAACCAGTGGAACATTCATGGCATTATGTCCAACAAAGAGCAATTACGGCTGCTCTTGAAATCACAGTGTCCGGTTGTTTTCTGCCTTCAAGAAATTAGATTCCATCCTCCGACTACTTTGAGCTCTCGCATTTCTGTCTGGTGTGCTTTGACCTTCCTGCCAAGGATGGCATTTTATCTCATGAGGAAATCATGCTTCTCATTCAGGATGATGTCCATAGCCAAACCATCTCATTGAACGTCCAGCTGCAAGCTGTTGCAGTCTGCATTTTCCATCTTCATTACATCCCTTCTCTTTATAACGTGTAAATCCCTTTGTCATTCATTGTTACTGGGTCAGACTTAATCCTGCTTATTGGTTAGCTCCCTCACCCCTTTTTGCTGCTTGGTGACTTTTAACGCCCATCATCCCCTTTCGGGCTCTTCAACAACCTGTCCGCGAGTTTCCCTCTTGGCTAACCTTCTCAGTCAACTTAACCTCATCTGCGTTAACACTGGAGCACCCATGTTCCTTTCCGACTGCACGCCCACCTATCCCCCTTTGGACCTCTCATTTACCTCTGGTCTTGAGTGGTCTGTTCTCTGTGATGTGTGTTCAAATGACCATTTCCCGTGTACTATGCACTTGCTGACTCCTACCCCACCTACATGTAAACCCAACTGATTGGCAGCTATCTAAGGCTGACTGGAGGCTTTACTGCACCATGGCCCCCGTTGTGATGATCACGTTGAGAACCTTAAGAGTGTTACTCTCAACACCGCAGAATGTTCCATACCTTGCACCTCTTTTTTACTGTGCTGTGTCCCAGTCCACTGGTGGACTGAGGCATGTTGCAATGCAGTTCGTGTGCCAAGACATGCTCTCCACATTTTTAACCATTATCCTATGATGACGAGGGGTATTTATTACAGGGTGTATACAACCCGGTACAACCGGGAGATCCAGGAAAAACTCGAGAATTTTTTCATCTGGAAGAAAACCGGGAAAAACCTGGGAATTTCTTAGAATTCCGGGAATTTTTTCTTGCTTTAGTTTTCAGTAAAATTTTTGTAACTGACTGGTAAGAACCAATACTCTAACAAAGAATATTACTGTATCTCGCTACTGCAGAATAATACTGCTGCAATAAAAAAGAACGAGAAAAAAAGAAACTAAAATAAAATTTAAGTTGCAATGGAAATTCACTATATACAACAACAAAACACAGTGCTCTTAAAAGCGTCTGCCAACAGCAAAATGTGTCAAAGGCTTTAGGAAGGCTATGCAATGTTTCATAACAACAACTTGCCTCCGATGGGTGTGACGTCACAACTTCACATTAGATTTGTTTTAGCGGTTACGAGCGAGCTTATCCGCATGTGCAGTTGTGTCTCGTATGAGTAGTACCTCCTCCTGCTTCTGGTGCGCCTAAGCTGCCAGATTCACGTATGCGCAACAGGCCCGAAACTAGGGGGCGGGGGCAAACTGGGTTATCTGCCCCTGGCGATAGTTTCGGGGGGGGGGGGGGGGGGGGAGGGGGTGCCAAATTCATATTATTGAGGAAAACAGGGTGTATACGACCTGGGAAAAACCCAGGAATTTTTTACAATTCCGGGAATTTTTCGTTGTTAGTTTTCAGTTAAATTTTTGTAATTTGGCTGGTAAGAATCGATACTCTAACAAAGGATATTACTGTATCGCGCTATTGCAGAATAATACTGCAACAATAAAATGTGAACGAGAAAAAAAACGAAAATAAAACATTAATTGCAAAGGAAATGTGCCGTATATAAAAAAACACAGTGCTCATACAAGCTTTTACCAACGGCAAATTGTGTCAAAGGGTTTAGGAAGACTATGAAATGCTTCATGACAACAGATTGCCTCCGATGAGCATGACGTCACAATTGTGTACATTAGATTCATTTTAGCAGTTACGAACGGGCTCATGCGCATGCGCAGTTGAGTGGTGTATGAGTAGTACCTTCTCCCGCTTCTGGCTACAGAAATGTGGCTGTTGGCTGTGTAAACAGTCGCAGCAAACTGCTAGATGCAACTGGGAAAAATTTTACTGTAGAGTCCAAGCTGCCAGATTCACGCATACGCAGCAGGCCCAGATCTATGAGGGAGGGAGAGGGGTCCCAAATTCATATACTTGAGGAGGAAAAACCTTGTGTCACAAAGCACCTAGCATTCAGCGCACGTTGGTCTATCGATTACTCATATTATTTTGAAACACATCCCTGTTAGGTATTGAACACACTCTGTAAGTTGATTTCAGACTGAATCATAAGTTGATTTTTGAATACGTGCATAGTGTACATGATGTCTCTGTCAGGGGAATGCTCGTTGCATCTAGAAATAAACTTTCCTGCAGGCAAAAGGAGACTGAGCTATATGAGCTGAGCGGAGTAAAGCTGAACGAGTGAACGCCAATCACTGTCTTTTATGTTCTTGATTGGGATTGCAAATGATCAGCGTTGTTATACTTAGTAGGGAAATCCATAGATTCAGACTTCCAGAGTGGAAATAAACGACTAACAGGAATAACAGGTAAGAAAGGTTACGTGTTATCTTCTCAGTGTATTCAGGAAAATGTCAGAAATTTTTTGGCCAGATCGCTACACTAGTAAAGGCCAGTTGTACAGTCCCCGTCTAGCAGCCGCTTAAGTTCTATTCTGGAAGTACCGCGGAAAATGATTTGTACGAACATAACAACACCTAACCGGAGAATAATCAGAGATAACTAAACCAGTGATTCTGGCAGGGTTAGTGAAGTGAACCAGCAAATAAGTTTTGACAAAGGCTGGAATAGTTCCAGAATTAGTCATGACGAGATTGATTGTTAGAACGAGGAAGGAGAAGAAACGGGGACATCACACAAATTAGGGAAGAATATGACGATTCCAAATTTATATAAAAATCTCGTGCTACTTCTTTTAGATCTCATGCTCAAGAAACAGGAGCGTATGCATGAAATGTGAAACTATTTTCTAACATAAAGCTTTTTGCTTATAGTAGGCCTATTAGGCATTTTATGTTGGTCTTCGTGAATTATATTCTGTCGTATTTTGTACCAAAACAGTATCGTTTATTTGGTGTGTGTTACAACTTCTGCAGTGTTAGAAAGGCCTATTTTGTTTTACCTAGCAGACAGTGACAAAATAGACGTAATCAGATCGAGAAACCACACCAGTCTTTGGTACTATTTGTATTAATAACTTACGCAGTATTAGACAACAATATCTCGATTTTTCATGTAGCAAAATGTTTGACGAACTTTGATGGGGTAATACATTCTTTCGCAGAAAGGAAAGCGCTCCATGTAAAGCTGTAGCAAGATTAGAGAAAAAATAATGCTAGGAGCTAAAGATCGAAGAAATGTGTACTGCCTTGTTTGTCTCTTGTCTTTATTGGTTTTATGTATCCTATATTTAATTTTATGTCACCCAAAACAGAAAATTATTAGCTAACAGGCAATAAAGAGTGCAAATTTTCTGAAGATTTCTTGTTCTCCCGATTACAAATAATCCCATCCAGTATTAATTGCGAGTTAACAAGAGGGGCATGATGTCAAACCCAGCAACTGGGAGCAGGAGAGGCACCACAGGACACTTTAATTTCCACTGTCCTGAATATAGTTTGATGGCATCCAGTACAAAATATTCACTTTACAATTCCACCGAGCGAAATACAGTGACGTGCGATAGAAGAATGCTGTGTGAAGACGGGTGGCACTGCACTCTGGCACATTTAAGACCAAATAACATTTCTTACATTTCTTCAAACATATATGTTTTATGTATTAGGCTCTTCAGAAAGATGTGCATACAAAATGAACATATTTTTGAAAATACAGTTTTTTAAAATTTTTGACTTGGTATCTCAAACGCTCGAGGGAGGGGGCGGGGCACTATTATCACAGTATTGCCCCGGTTCGGAATTATCGTAGATCTGGAGCTGATGCGCAAAGCAGTCTGAGTTGTAGTGGGGAAGTGTGTAGTCTCCATGTGACCCGTGTTTACACTTTAGTAAGTTTGCTGTTTCCTCTTCGTTTACTGCTCTCACGTGAAATGAAAACAGAATGGATTTCTGTGGCCGGAAGCTATCAAGTGAATTAAAAGACATTCACATAATCACGGAAGACTAATATACGTTACTAGTTTCAGATTTTATTTTATTTCCACTTTTCTGACAGTCATGCTATAATCGCCTTGTAGAACAATAAAGTTATTTTTGTCGGTTTGATAAAGAAATTTGGTTTTTTTATTAATCTTTTACGTTGAGGCAGTCAATGTATTTGAAACAAAGTGTTTAGTTCCACACTCTTGGCTAGTTTCAACAGCTTGCTGCATTTCAAGTGCACGTTTTCATCTTCTAGCACGTATGGCATTATGCCATAATATAGAATCAAAAATGAGTTAATACAGTACTGGTACTCCAAGGGAATTCACATCCCGGAACCCACAGTGAAAAGCTGAATTCAGGTCGAGGCCTACTTCATTGGGAATCTGGACCTACGAATATGCTCTTTAAGTATGCGCTTTAAATGTGCCATTTTAGTATGATTCACGAAATTCCGATGCTCTCGGAGTATCCTCTCGTGTCTTTTTTCTTTTATGACATAATGTAAGATCTTTTAATGTTTTACACATGCGAACATACGGGCTTCCTGCGTCACAGTAGCTGCCAAAGTGCGGCGGTACCTGTCATCTGGCACTCTGATGACTACTGAAATGAACCTATTTCTAACAGGTCACGGGAAAATATTGCGAATGGTGGTTTGAAAAGCGTTACTTTCAAAGTAAATTTCCTTTTACGCAAGTTGAACTATGTGCGACAATGTACGATGAACTTCTTAAATCACAGAGTGTTTGAGGACAAGCCATTTTTTTTCACAGAGTGTTTGAGGACGAGCCATTTAGAAATATTTTTTGCCCAGACATTCATGTTGTTATCATGAGCAAATTGATGTAGTGCTACGGGAAGCTCTCTCTCTCGCTCTCTCTCTCTCTCTCTCTCTCTCTCTCTCTCTCTCTCTCTCGCTCTTCTTCGGTAGCTAATTTATTTGTGGGAAACTTTGAGGACAAGTTACTGGACTCGGCTAAAAATTTTACTGGCACATTTGTGTGATATATCTTAAAGTGTAACACGCGCAAAAAAGATCAACATTACATGTGAAAGCTTATCTTCTCTTGCAGCTTATTAACCTTAGAGACCAATATTATATGTGAAAGCTTTGCTTTTCTTGTAGCAGCACAACTTATATTAATTAAAAACATTACCTTTCCAATTTGTGTATCCATGCTACTTAACAGTGATGTTACTATTAGCTGACGACATCACGTGTCCTGTGGTCTGAATATCCGCTGTCATCGGGTGGCGGGGTCACGTGACATGAGCTATGACAGGCTTATAAAAGCACATCGCAATCTCGATTACAATGGTTCGGAAAGTAACATGCGGTGTTTGGTGGAATTCGAAATTATACTTTCGTAATATAAAAATAAGCAGCATACATGTTGCTGCACATCAAAAATCTTTCCAAAAAGAGGTTTCCTTCCCTGAGTTTCGACTTCTAAAGTCCCGGGAAATTCTACGCCCGTGTATAAAAACATAACCATTCTAAGGATTGATAAATTTTACAATTCCGAGGGAAAATATACTGTTACTTAATAACACAGAAAATAGTGTTTTCATCTGGGAGAAAGTGTATTTTTAACCGGGAAAAATCCGGGAATTTTTTTTTTCTCGTCCTCGTATACACCCTGGAAAAAGACCTTGTTTCACAAAGCCCCTAGCACCCACCGCACGTTGGTCTATAGATTTCTCATATGATTTTGAATGCATCCCTGTTGGTTTTTGAACATTTTTGTACAAATTCTAAGTTGATTTCTGAAAGAATCGTAAGTTGATTTTTGAATGCGTGCATAGTGTACGTGATGTTTCTGCCAGGGGAATCCCCGTCCCATCTAGAAATAAACTTTCCTGCAGACAAATGGGAATGGGTCTATGCGAGCTGAGCGGAATAAAGCCGAACGGATGAATGCCATCCACTGTTTATGTGGTTGACTGAGTTTGCAAATGATCAGTGTTGTTATAACAACTAGCGAATTCCATAGATTCAGACTACCAGAGTGGAAAAAAACGACTAACAGGAATAACAGGCAACAAAGATTGCGTATTGTCTCCTCCATGTGTCCAAGAAAATGAAATTTTGAAGAAAATTTTTGGCCAGACCGCTACACTGCTAAGGGCCAGTTATACAGTCCCCGGCTAGCAGCCGCTAAAGTTCTATTCTGGGCGTAGCGTGGAAAACGCGTTGTACAAACACGTAATAACACCCAACCGGGTAACTAAACCAGTGACAAAATTAACCAGAGAATAAGTTTTGACACTGATAGGAATAGTTACAGAATTAGTGATAAGATTGTTTGTTAGAATGAGGAAGGAGAAGAAACGGGGACTCTCACAAATTACAGGAGAATATGACGATTCGAAATTTATTTAAAAATTTAGTACTACTACTTTTCGATCTCATGCTTCAGAAGCTAGAGAGTATGAATGAATGAAATGTGAAACTATTTCCTAACTCAAACTTTTTGCTTGTAGTAGGCCTAATAGGCATTTGATATTGGTACTTCGTGAAATATATTCCGTCATGTTATAAAAATGACCATTTGTGCCGAAACACTCGTTTATTTGGTGTGTGTAACAACTGCTGCAATATTTGGCAGGCCTATTTCGTTTTAGGTATATAGCAGTGACAAAATACACGTAATCAGATCGAGAAACCACACCAGTCTTGGGTACAATGTGTATTAACAGCTTTTCTAGTATTAGACAACGACATTTCATTTTTTTCATGTAGCAAAACGTTGATGAACTTTGTTGAGGTAGTAGATTCTTTCCCAGAAAGGAAAGTACGCCATATAAAGCTGTGGCAAGATTAGAGAGAAAAGAAGCTAGGACTTAAAGATTGAAGAAACGTGTACTGTCTTGCTTGTCTCTTGTCGTAACTCATTTTACTCATTTTACGTATCCTTTATTTAATTTTATGTCACACAAATCAGCAAGTTATTACATAATAGGCAATAAAGACTGCAAATTTTCTGAAGAGTTCTTGTTCTGCCTGTTACAAATAATCCCAAGCAATATTAATTCCGAGATTTTTTAAAAGATGTCAATAAAGAGGAGCAGGATGTCAAACCGGCCGACTGGGAGCAGGAGAGGCACCACAGGACATTTTAATTTCCACTGGTGTGAATATAGTTTGTTGGCACCCATTCCATTACAAAATATTACATGTTTGAATTCCACAGAATGAAATACAGGAGACGTGCGATGGAAGTATGCTGTGTGGAGAGGCGTGGCACTGCACTTTGCCACACTTAAGACCAAATAACATGTCTTATGTTCCCTCGAGTATGTATGTTTTATGTCTTAGACTCTTCAGAAAGATGTGTGCTACAAAATGAAGATATTTTTGAAAAGTCGATTTTTAAATTTTTGGCTTCTTACTTCAAATGCTCAAAGGAGGGGGGAGCGCCACTATCTAATATCGCCCCGGTTCGGAAATATCCTAGATCCGGACGTGATTTACAGAGCAGTCTTAGTTGTAGTGGGAGGTGGTAGTCTCCACGTGACCCGTGTTTACGTTAAGTGATTTGGCTGTTTCCTCTTCATTTATTGCTCTCACTTCAAATGAAAACAAAACTGATTTCTGTGCCCGGGACCTATCAAATGAATTAAAATACATTCACATAATTACGGAAGGCTAAAATATGTCATTAGTTACAGATTTTAATTTGTTTCCACCCTTCTGACAGTCAAGCGTTAATCGCCTTGCAGAACAATGAAGTTATTTTTGTCGGTTTGTTAAAGAAATTTGACTTTTACTAATCTTTTCTGCTGAGGCAGTCAATTTATTTGAAACTAAGTGTTTAATTTCACACTATTGGCTAGTTTCAACTGTTCGCTGCATTTCAAGTTCATGTTTTCATCTTCTAGCACGTATGGCATTATGCCTCACTAAAGAACCAAACATGAGATAATGTAGTACTCCAAGAAAATTTACATCTGAATCTGGACATACGAATGTGCACTTTAAGCCGAATGATGCATTTTAGTATAGTTCACAAAATTCCCGTGCTCTTGGAGTGTCCTCTAATGTCTTGTTTCTTTTATGGCATAATGTAAGATCTTTTAATGTTTTACACATACGAACATACGGGCTTCCTGCGTCGTCATAGCTGCGCAAGCGCTGCGACACCTGTTATTTGGCGCGCTCTGGCAACTGCTGAAACGATTCTTTTTCTAACAGGTCACGGGAAAATATTGCGAATGGTTGTTTGGAAGCGTTACTTCAAAGTAAATTTCCTTTTACGCAAGATGAACTCTGTGCGCGCGAATGTCCGATGAATTTCTTAAATCACAGAGCGTTTGACTCTCATTCAAATATCAAATCTTTGAGGGCGACCATTTAGAATATTTTTGAGCCCAGAAGGTCAGATATATATGTCGTCGTTAAAAAATTTACTGGCACATTTTTGTGATGTATCTTTAAAGTGTAACAGGTACAAAAATGATCATTATGTGTTAAAGCTTAGCTTCTCTTGCAGCTTATTAATCTTAGTGACCAATATTAAACGTAAAAGCTTTTCTTTTCTTATAGCAGCACTATGTATATATGTATATTAATTTAAACCATTGCCTTTTCCTATTTGTGTGTTCGCGCTACTTTACAGTGATGTTGTTATTGGCTGACTACATCACGTGTCCTATGATCTGAATATCCGCTGTCATCGGCTGGCGAGATAGCTTGACATGAGCTACAACTGGCTTACAAAAGCGGATCGCAATCTCGATTTAAATCCTTCGGAAAGTAACATGCGATGTTTGGTGGAATTCGAATTTATACTTTCATAATACGAAAATATGCAGTGTACATGTTGCTGCACTTCAGACATCTTTCTAAAACATGTTTTTTCCCCTGAGTTTCGTTGTTTAAAGTGTTGGGAAATTCTACGCCGGTGTATAAAACCACAACCATTTAAAAGATTGATAAGTTTTACAGTTTCGCGGAAAGGTATACTGTTACCTAACACAGAAAAAATGTATTTTCATCTGGGAGAAAGTGTATTTTTAACCGAGAAATCCGGGAAAAATCCGGGAATTGTTTTTCGTCGTCCACGTATACACCCTGTATTATAAACAGTTGTGTGCACATTGTCATCACAGTCTTCAGGGTAGCAAAAAACTAGCTGGATTTCCTTTACTGGTTCTATCAACAGTTTCACTCCCTCTTCCATCATGTGGGGCAGGCTCTATCAGCTCTCTATAAGTAGGGTTCAAGGATTCATTCCCCCAGTTTACAGCCTCACTGTAGCAGGTGATGACATTATGGACCCTATTGCCATCTCCAATGCCTTGGGCCATTATTTTTCGGAGATTTCGAGTTCACCCTGCTATCCTCTCTTGGAAATGAGTGGAAGAGGCTCAGGTCTTACCCTTTTCCTCTCAGAATCATGAATGCTACAATGCTGCCTGTGCTATGAGGGAGCTTGACCATACTCTTACCTCATCCCAATCTTTCAACCCATAACAGGATGATGTTCACATTCAGATGTTGCAGTGCCTTTATCTTGTAGGCAAGCACTTTCTCCTTCATTTGTGTAATCATATTTGGGTAGATGGCATGTTTCCCAGATGCTAGCACGACACCAGTGTTCTACCCATACCGAAGCCCAGTAAGGGCAAACAGCTTCTTTCTAGTTGATGCTCCATTTCTCTCAGCAGCTGTGTTTGCAAGGTGCTGGAACGTATGATTCATGGCTGGCTGGTATGATGGCTCGAGTCTCACAATCTACAAACCTCTGCACAGTGTGGATTTCATGTGTGCTGTTCTGCAGTTGACCATTTGCCACTTAGTCAACCCATGTCATGAATGGTTTTCTGTGGAAATACCAGATTGTGTCCATGTTTTTTGATTTGTAGGAAGCCTACGACCCCTGCTGCAGGACTGGTATCCCCCGTACTCTATACACGTGTTGCTTCCAAGGGCACCTGCCCCCATTTCATTCACAAATTTTTAAGGCTGAATTTTCAAGTAATGTATGGGTTCGGCCTTGTCGGACACCTTTTTCCAGCAGAATGGGGTGCCTCAAGGCTCCATCCTGAGCGTCACCCTCTTTGCTGTAACCATTAACCCTATTAACAACTGTCCCACCAGACATCTCTAGCTCCCTTTTCATCGACTACTTTACACTCTGTTGCAGTTCTGTATGGACTTGTCTCCTTGAGCGGCATCTTCAGCGATGTCTCCATTGTGTTTGCTGGTGAAGCATCGACAATGGCTCTCACATTTCCACTGACAAACTCATATGTATGAATTTCTGGCAGAGCAACGGGTTTCTTCCACTGTCTTTACATCTTGGGCTTGTTGCTCTTCTGTTCACTGAAACTGCGAAATTCCTGGGGCTCATGCTTGATAGGAAACTTTCTTGATCCACCCATGTGTCTTTACCTGGCTGCACATTGTACCTGGTCCCTCAATGTCCTTTGTGTCCAAAGCTGTACGTCCTGGGTAGCAGATCGGTTCTCTCTCCTCCATTTGTACTGATCTCATGTTCATTCAAAACTAGGCTATGGGTGTTCTGTTTATTCCTGTGCCCATCCATCTGTATTATGTCATCTTAAACAGTCCACCATCATGGAATAAGTTTGGTCACTTGCTCCTTTTCACTAGTGCAGTTGAGAGTCTCTAAGCAGAAGCTACCATATCAGCACTGTCATACTGGCTGGATATCCTCCTCAGTGGATACACATTCCATTTGTCTGCCATGCCCAGCCACCCGTCCTATGCTCACTTTTTCAATGACTCACTTGTTCACCAGTATGGGGCACGTCCTTCCTCTCTGTTACCAGTTCACTTTTGGATACTGCTTCGAGAGCTTAACTTCGTGCTACCTGCTGCATTCTTGAGGGGTGTAAACCCTTCACCGCCTTGGCTTTGTGCGACGACTCATGTTAATCTAAGACTTCATTTGCTTCCCAAGGACACTACTCCACATTCAATCTATTGCTGTAAGTTTCCCAACCTTGGCACACAACTTAGTGATAGCACCTTCGTGTACACTGATGGCTCTGAGACCAACTGTGGTGTTGGGTGTGCCTTTGTCATTGGCACCGACAATTTTTGGTATTGGATTGCTGAACACTGCTTGATTTTTACCACAGAGCTCTTCACCTTCTATCTGACCACCCAGTACACCTGGCGACACAGACTTTTCAATTGTGTTATATGCTCCAATTCTCTTAGTTCCCTTCAGAGACTCTGTGTGCTGTACACAGTCCATCCCTTAGTGCAAAGAATCCAAGAAAGCTCCCACTTGCTCACTGTTGAGAGAGCCATGGTGATGTTTATGTGGGTTCTTGGTCACCTGGGTCTGACGGGAAACAAGTCTGTCGATGCTGCTACCAAGGCCGCAATCCTCCTACCACGACCTGCTAGCTCTTTCATTCCCTCGGATGTTCTCCGTGTTGCTGTCTGTTGGCAGATGGTGTCACTTCAGCATCACCAATGGTCTCTTCACGGAAACAAACTCCGGGGAATTGAACCTCTCCCAACAGCTTGGCCAACCTCCTCTCAGCCTTCTCGTTGCGAGGAATCATTTTATCTAGGTTGCATGTTGGGGACTGTCATTTTAGCCATCGCCATTTGTTACATGGTGATCTTCCACCACTTTATGCTCACTGTCATCAGCCTCTGATGGTTCGCCATTTCCTGACCCAGTGCTCTTTTTCTAATCTCTTACATTCCAGCGTATGTTTGTCGCCTGAGCTATTGGCCATTTTAGCAATAACATGAGGGCTGTCGACCACATTTTACTTTTTATGTATCGTAGCAATATGGTGAAGGACATTTAATCTTTGGTTCAGTATCTCCGCTGTGTCTGTGGTGTATTTTGTAGACCTTTCTCCAAGGGGAAGTCCATGTTTTAAGCTCCCTTTCCTTCCGTTCGTTGGGATTGACGTATAGTCACTTTCAACTTCTTTTACTTGTTGTAGTAAGGTTATGATAGGGGTGTTTATGACTTCAGGTTGTTGTTATGCCCTAAAAAATAAATAAATGAATAAAAATGAACATGTAAATGTTCGTACTTGCTTTATTCGGCCTTGGGTACTCATTGATAGTAAAACTCCTTCATGGCCACTGGTACCAATTCAATTTCAGTATGGTTAAAAGTTTCACAGAATGTCTTGTCACATCCACCACTAACAAAACTGTAATTATCCCAATTGATCAATTGATAGCTGTCCAATGACTACAGTATAACTGAGGAACTTTTGTACTAATGAACTAAGGTTTCCTCTTAAGTTTCTGGTTACATTTGGAAGTGAGTGTAGTTGTTGTTAGAAAGAGCCAATTATAATCTTATGTCCAACCCTGGTACTGAGTTTTGCCCAAACATTCTCGCATACAGCTTCAGTTTCTGACGTTGACAGATTTAAGTTTCTGTTCTACTGCAACAAATACAACACCTCATTTTCTCACTGGCCTATCCTTTCTGTTCATGCTTAAGTTTTTCCCAGAAATCGCACTTCTGTTGATTTCAAGTCTTAAGCAGCTTTCTGTACATAGTACTATGGCAGCTTCACTGCATTCTAGGATCACTTCTAACTCTGGCATTTTGTTGTGAATGCTTCAATAGCTAATCACCCAGGTTTTAATGCTATCTCGTCGGGGTGGCATTTATTTGGATCTTACACTGACACTTACTGTTCTCCTACAGCTATCATTATCTGGATTGAATGATTTGTTTATTTGCCTAATCGACAAACAAACAAACTTGTGTTTACCCCACACACAGCCTCTGATGTGAAGTACACAACTGACCCATTTAGCAGAACCCTACAGTTCTCAACCCTATGACTCAACTACTGGAAGTTGCATCCAAAGAACCTTCGCAGCCTCTTGTTCAAGCCTTCCACTTAGCGTGGAACCAGGGAGTTATGAACTGTTCTGGGTACAATGCTGCAGATTGTGAGCTTCGTTAAAACTCCGAGCAAGGCTGTTATTCTCATACTTCTCTGCCATACTAAGTGCACATGGTGTTCCATCCCATACTTTGCTGCCATTTCCATACTGGGTACCATTATTCAGTGCAAGTTTGAACTGCTGATGATTAAGAGACTGCTACTCGTTTGCGTGGGCTTCCCCTGTGGCATGGGACACAGTATCTTTCCCAACAACCTGAGTTTAACATCCTGAGCTCTCCCTGGACCCTGTCTCCCCAGTATAGGGCACTTAGATCTACCATGAACTCATCCCTCACAATCAAGTGGACAACTAGTGATAGATCCTGCACGTCCTGTAGCAGAGACAGTATCCACAGGAGAGGGTAATGCCTATGGGACCTCCAGTACTTATGGCACATGAATCTCAGTAGCCCTCCCAACACCGCCATTTGCAAAAGGTCCATTGGCTTGACAGTCAGGGCAGTTTCCAGCTGCTTACGAACAGCAACTAACTCTCTCCCATGCCTGAGAGCGGCATACACAGTGGGGCTGCATTGTGGCTGGGGCAAGATTTTGTAGCATGTGTCCCATCTGCCTGCAATATCGACATCCCACGTGACAGAACAGAGGTGCGAGATACCTTAATCACAGCGAGTGAAACCAAAGCCGATGTTTACGGTATGACTGAGGCCCTTGCCAGAGACGAAAACACAGCCCCATGGCTCGGCCAATAGCCGCCAGGGTGTGCTACCTGAGCCCATGGATTGACAGCAGCACCAGAGGTCATGGTCAACAAGCAGACTATTATATGGGAGTGCAGGTTTTCTTGGCGAATTTCATATATGAAGTGTTCACGGGTTGTCAGCTGAGTAGCATCATTGTCTCGTAGCAACGTTTCGAGGGAATGTGTCTCCATCATCTTCAGGCGAAGTGTCGGGATATCGTCGGTCGCGGGCTTATATCTCTGCTGGACTGCTCTCCGCTTCCTGCGGCCGGCCAATCACGCGTCCGCAGAATCGCCCGATGCGCCTGGATCGGGGTCCGTCTCTGTCTGCTCTGCCCGCGGACGTTGGTGGAACGGAACGTTCTTCTCTGATTTTCCTGATTGCAGGCTCCCAGGCTGCTCTACGAACAGATAGATGGTGTAGCTATGGGCTCCCCCCTAGCACCAAGCATAGCTGACCTATACATGGAGCACTTCGAAAAGCTAGCACTGGACACTGCTAAACACAAGCCAAAAGCCTTCTACAGGTATGTTGACGATACCTTTGTAGTTTGGCCACATGGCAGGGACAAACTGTTAGAGTTCCATCAACACCTCAACAGCATACATGGAAATATCAAATTTTGCCATGAAGATAGAAGAGAACAGAAGCTTACCCTTTCTGGATATCCTGATCACAAGAAACATGGATGGCACACTGGGACACGCAGTGTATAGAAAGAAAACACACACGGACCTCTATCTTAATGCCAATAGCTGCCACCACCCTGCGCAACACAATGCTGTACTCCACACCTTAGTGCACAGGGCCAGGTCCATCTGCGATAAGGAAAGTTTGCCAGGAGAATTGCAACACCTAAAGGACACCTTCAAGAAAAATGGATACAGTGAGACACAAATAAGGAGAGCTCTGAAGACCGACCACAAGAAGAGAGAAGAGAGACCGGATGAAGACGAAGCAATGGGCTGTGCGTTCTTGCCATACGCGCATCCTCCGACGTCCAAGATCACGAGAATTCTCAAGAAACATAAAGTGAAAACCGTTTTCTGTGCAGCAGGAAAAATCAAAGATCTTCTCAGTTCAACCAAGGATCCACTAGGTCTGACGGCACCAGGTGTGTAAAAGATCAGATGCGAATGTGGGATGCAATATATAGGACAGACGGTGCGTTGCATCTCACAGTACCACAGTGAACACATTAGGCATGTGCACTTGGGTCAGACCGACAAATCTGCTGTGGCGGAACATAGTATTGACGAGAAGCACACCTTCGATTTCGAGGACACAAAGAAAATATGTAGTACAAACGGTTTTTGGGACTCAGTAATCAAAGAGTCCATAGAAATATGGTTACATGACAACCTAATCAACCGTGACAGTGGCTGCCATCTCAGCACAGCCTGGGAGCCTGCAGTCGGGAAAATCAGAGAAGAATGTTCTGTTCCACCAAGGGCCGCGGACAGAGCAGACAGAGACGGACGCTGGGACTCGAACCCAGCTCACGTGTCCCCCCCCCCTCTCCCCTCCACCACCACCAGCCTGAAGATGATGGAGACGCATTCTATTGAAACGTTGCTACGAGATGCTTCGTATATAAGCCGACTATTTTCCTACACCACTCGCGTGATTGAAAACTGTCCCAGAAGATCCATCGACCAACTGCCCTTATAAGCTGGTACACAGTCAGTGAGAAGGCAGTTTGACATGCTGCCCAGACTTGTAGGTAACTGCCATCCTAGCCACAACATCTACATGCTTAATTGTCTGGTAGTCCTGGATTGTCAGGAATGGTAGCTTTGGTCTGTGACTCAGGAGTGTTGTGTAACAGTGGTCTAGCCTCCCTGGACAGCTTTGTGGCATGCTGTGCTGACCCCTGTCTAGTAGTTTTGTTTCCGCCTTCTCTTTGGTGTACTTTCTCAAGAGAGAGACTTGCAAGGAAAACATTTTATTTTATTGTTATTCTATTATAAGATCCGAAGTGGAATCCATACTTTGTTTCATGCTTAAATTGTGTTTTGTATTTACAACTTTGTTGACATCAGCAGTGTTTTTGTTTATTGGTTTTTCCCAATAAAAACAGTTTATGGAATATCATTCGTGTTTTGTCTCTGATAGCACAGACACACCATAAACAAATAACTATAAACTAAGCTCGATGAGTGTGTCTCCTGATTTACGGGTCTGGTATGCTACAACTAGAACTAAAGCTATTAACAGCCAAAATGAGAGATGTATTATGACAACAGAAAATTGCTGTAAAATTTATTGTTTCTCTGAATTGTTTTTGAGATTACGATTACCAAAAAATTCAACAACTGCATTAATTTGTAATAAATGCAGACAATATACACTTGTATTAAAAGAGAAAACTAGTATGACACAGCATGTTAGTTATTTACAGTAACTGTAAATAACAACTAACTTACTATGAAATAAGTTGTGCACAACATTCCTAAGTACGAAATTTCTCAAGCAAGTATTCAAAAATTCTCAGAAATATACCGTATCTTATTTCATGTAAATCTACAATGAAATTAGGGAATGATTATATTCGAATGAAGATACTGTTGTCAAAAGTTTCTAAAAAGTACAAATCAAGTTTACATCGACAATATAGTAAAAGTTTTTCATGTCACTTGCAGATGCTTGAAGATACACAATACGTCATGATACACAAGAGTATTTATACAATCATTATAAGATTTGCGAAAACGAGATGAACAGTAAACATTAGAACCTAGACTTTTGAATCTGACGTATATGGCACACGCGCTCTCTCACAAAGGAAAATTCAGAATTCTGCTTATCCATTGTCTGTCCAAAAAGTTCAGAGACTGCTTTTATTCCTGGTGTTTAAGCAACATCAGCACAGTAACTGTGGTAGCAGCGTGAATTAACATTTGTAAACAACAAATGTGCATTCACCCAGTCAGTTGTGAGCAGGTTGTGTTAAGTAGTGGATGTGGAGGCGTGGTGTGTCAGTGTTGCTGTGTCAAAAATTGGAATGGAACAATGAACTGAACATCTCTAAAACAAATATTCAACACATTTTCCACAATGTTCTGAAGAAGAGAAAAGTGTGTGCAAAGTTTGTCATCCTGCACACCTGCACCCCAAACAAAAATGCCACATAGACATATGCTGTTACTTGACTGAAATGCAAAGTGTAAAATGTGGAAAACTCCTTCCCGGAAAAAATAATCATGAGCCTACCATAAAACTATAAAGTACAGAAATTCACAAGAATGGTAAACACTTTGATGACATAACCAACATTCAAGCCAATGTGTCACATGAGTTGAACAGTATTCCCAAGAAGGAATTTTCCTGACAGTTTCAATTTTCCTGAGAGTTTCACAGGATTATATAAACATGTTAGAAGATTTTTGTAGTCGAGCTGGAGGGGTTAGGGGAGAGGGAGGCTATGTAGAATACCTGAAGCATTAAAACCACCATATTAACTTTTCTCAATTTCTTTATTAATCCACTCTCTAAATTTTTGGACTGCGCTCTTTTGTAATGTTTTTGCCTTTCTTCAAAAACTATCGTTATTCTTTTAATATAAGTTGTGAAAAGAAGATTAATTTGGAAGTAAAATTAGCAGTCAGTTTATCAGTGCTTACTGCAGTAGTAATAAGATCACACAGAAAGCCAAAATATGCCTCCCCCACCCCCTGCTCGCTCTCTCTCTCTCTCTCTCTCTCTCTCTCTCTCTCTCTCTCTCTGTGTGTGTGTGTGTGTGTGTGTGTGTGTGTGTGTGTGTGTGTGTCCCTCTCTCCCTCCTCCCTCCCTCCCGGGCAGGGGAGGGGGGTATTCAAACATTTGAATGAAACTAAATCTCACTAGTTATATTTTATGTGTATTTAAATTGCTGTGTAATGTCAATTTTCATTAACTTTTTTGCAGGCAAAATATGATGCAAAGAGAACTCACCAGAAACAGACACTGCTGCCATTCTCACAGCAATCGTGGCACAATCAGACTGGCTATGCAGTGCTCCCAGTGCCTGAGTATCAGACATACAATGTTCCTTTCAAGTCAAATGGTGTTGCTAATGGGCATTATCATTATAACTTCGGTGGCACAAAGAAAATGGAGTATATCTGAGCATTTATGACGTTGATGAAACAGTTGGTGTGTACAAATGAAGTGGCGATTAGATACTGAAATTTTATTGTGTGAAATACAATTCTGTGCCACATGCCAGAACACAAACTAAAAGATAATTATTTATATTTAAAATACTATATTTTTGTACATGTTATTAGGTTTGGAGGAGGAGCAGTACACTTTCTTTGTGAATCTGTAAAAGTTAAATGAGGATGCTACTGTATAGTAGCATATATTGGTTACATAATTTTTGATCTGTTTTGAAGATTTAATCTATTTATTATTTATTTATTTATTGATTTATTTATTCCCATGAGTATTTTATGATCTGCCAATGTATGCAGGTTAAAATCTGCATTTTCAAAGGTTTTCTGCTTATGAGATCTGTGACTTTTACAGTATGCGTGGTGCAGTATTTTATAATAATTTAATTTTGTTCATTTATTATTACATTTTATTGGAAATTAATAGCCACTTGTGGAGCCTTCCATTATTTATAATATTTCTAGTTGTTCTTTTTTATAGCAACCACTGCCCCATCTTACTGAAATATAAAAGCTATATTTGTGTGTTCCTTTCCCTCACCTCATCTCCACCCCTCCACCTTCCTCTCTCTTGCTGAATAACACTTCACTGCAGAAGAGTAAAACAAAATATTTTGGGATTAGCTTTTCAAGAGTTTTACACTGGAATAGTCATTTAAAAATTACATAAACATTAACTTCATTGACAATATTTTGTGGATATTCAGAAATAGTTTGACTGAGCTGTTACCCCATTGTGAGTGGTGATACCATGTAATTATAAGTAGTGAATAAGAGGAGGATGTATGCAAATGGTATTTAAATTCCAAATGTGAAAGTAATTTGTTTATTAAAGACATTAAATGAATTTATTTGGTGTTTTTCCGTAGATGTTTGGTGTTGTGGATTGTATAAGTTTACTATGGTTTCTTAATGGTGACATTTTGTGTTATGTTTGCGACAAAGATCTGATGCTGTAAAACATGATGTGAAGTTTGCAATCAAATCTGCTAGTGTACCTGAAACTACTATATAAGTAAACTCTTTATTTGTATAATGTAAAATCCAGGATGGAATAGTGACAGTATTATGGAAAGGATAGATTGCTACTCACCATATAGCGGAAATGTTGAGTCGCAGACATGCGCAACAAAGAGACTGTGGCCCTGACAGCCAGAGACAGTGGCCATGTGTGAGAGCTGTGTTTGTATGAATGTGTGTGTGTGTGTGTGTGTGTGTGTGTGTGTGTTATATTTCAGAAGAATGTCTTGTGGCTGAAGGCTATGTATTTAGTAGTCTTTTTGTTGTGCCTGTCTGCAACTCAACATTTGCTCTATATGGTGAGTAGCAATCTATCCTTTTCATAATATTGTCTTTATGTGTATAATTAATATTTGTGACAGCTGCTAAAACCTTCACCATAAGTAAGAAGAAAAAATGTTTCATCATTGGGCAGTCCTAGGATGTTATGTACATATGTCAAGTTCTTCATTTATTTTAAATTAATTTTACGAGGGTCAGTCAAAAAGTAATGCCTCCTATTTTTTTTTCTACGTTTAATTGTCAGGAAATTTAAATGCAATTACATAGGTTGAAAACCACAACATTGAGGATCATTTTGTCATTTTTCAATGTAATCTCCGCCCATCTCTACAGTTTTGGTCCATCTTTGAACAAGGGCATGTATCCCAGCACGGTAAAAATCACAGCTCTGCTTCCTAAGCCATTGACGCACGGATGTTTTGACGGCCTCCTCATCTTCAAAATGAATCCCACGATGAGCTTCTTTTAGTGGCCCGAACAGATGGAAGTCTGATGGTGCCAGGTCAGGGCTGTATGGGGGATGAGGCAAAACTTCCCATCCAATTTTGACAATCTCGTCAGAGGTGTGACGACTGGTGTGTGGTCTTGCATTGTCATGCAAAAGAAGAACATCTGCCATTGATTTTGTTGGGCGAACTCGCTGAAGACGTGCTTTAAGTTTGTTGAGGGTTGTGACGTATTGAACAGATTTTATTGTGCATCCCTGCTCCAAAAAATCAACCAGAATCACACCCTCTGTATCCCAGAAAACTGTTGCCATAACTTTCCCTGCCGATCGCACAATTTTGAATTTTTTCTTCCTCGGCGAGCTTGTGTGACGCCACTCCATTGACTGCCTCTTTGATTCGGGTTCAAAAAAATGCACCCATGTTTCGTCCCCGGTCACAATTTTTTTCAGAAACTCATCTCCCTCCAAACGGAAGCGCTGCAAGTGTTGGGAGGCTATTGTTTTCCTTGCCTCTTTATTCTGATCGGTTAACATTCTTGGAACCCACCGTGCACAAACTTTTGAGTACCCCAATTGTTTAATAATCGTGATCACACTGCCTTTACTAAGAGAAATAATGCGACACACTTCATCTGCAGTCACCCGACGGTCACCACGAATGATGTCATCAACTTGCTGAATGTTGTGTGGAGTCACTGCACTCACCGGCCTGCCGCTCCGCTTTTCGTCAGTCAATGGTGTTTGCCCTTCAGCTTCCTTACAACGACGAACCCATCGTCTAACAGTGCTGACATCCACTGTCACAACACCATACGCGTTCTTCAGTCTTTCATGAATGCGTATGGGCGTTTCACCTTCTGCATTCAAGAATTCAATCACACAACGCTGTCTCAAACGAACATCGATGTCGGCCATCTTACAAACTTCTGCTGTGCTGCCACCTGTTGACACAGAAAGTTACTACTGCAGTGGATTGCAGAAGAAGGTTTGAGGAATGGCGCCAAATTCAAATTTTTCACTTAACTTAATTTCTTTAAGTAGAAAAAAAATGGGAGGCATTACTTTTTGACCGACCCTCGTATATTTATAATTTGTATGGTGCATCTTTATTGGTTTGCAGAAACTGGAATTAACTCTCTGGGAGCAGCTAGAGGAAAGGGGAAGGGGTTGCTTTTGCCTTGAGTTGTGCATTTTTTCCATACGGACTGCAGTTATCATCATAGTACACCAGTATGATTATTACATGACAGTTACTGCAGTGTTTAAGACTGTGTGTCGAGTTCATTTGAATTACTTGTGAATAATACATTCGTTGTAGTGATATGCAAGCACACAGTATATATTATGATATTTCAGCTGGAGTCAGTATTTTGAAACAGTGTGTACCTGCTTTAACACCCCTCCTCCCCTCTTCTTCAAACTGCCATGTGCTATCTTTGTCAACAAATATGAGTGGGCTTACTTCCCATTTGTGGAGACTCAACATGTGAGTTAAAAAATTGTAATAGATTGTGCAAAATATAGGTTAATATTTTTGTGGTAGATATTTCTGTTGCTCATTACTGATTTTAGATTATGTTTGTTAAAATGCTAATTTTTTTCACTGCAAAAAATCAACAACTTTTCATTGCCTCCATTCTTTCAACTCAATATTTTTATTGCAGTATATTTCTAATGGAGTAAGTAATAAGGTGCAATATGGTATTAGGTGTTCAGCTGGGTGGAAAATTCCATCTTTCTGCACGGCTTTTTAATACATCACCTAACTGTTATGCATGCTACGTGCCTGAACTCAAACCAAAGTGATACGTTGTTGATGTTGCACTGCTATTCATAGTAGACTTTGACACTGTGCTCTCAGCGCCATTTGATGCATGTTTGTTTTCTGGTGCTTGCTCCCACCATTCCATGTAACTGAAATCCCCTTAGTGTATTTTGGCTGTGACAGACGATATGATGATGCGTGGCAGGATTAAAACGGAAGTGCAAGCATTATGAATTCAATAACAACAATTCTATGGCAAAGAATTCTCGGAGTTGGTGAAGCTGTGCACTATTATTTGCATTAGGATTTAAAAGTTTTTGTGTATGTTTTTTAAAATATGTAGAGAAACTTAGTTGTTTATGACTAGAACATTTATAAACCTACCCTCCATTTTTTTGATTACTTGCAGCCTGTTTCTAAACATAGTGGACATTTTCTTGGTTTTCTATGTGCCTCAATTCGTGTGTTTGACATCACACTTCGCTTAAGAATTACCAGTTGTCAACTTCGTAAGAGCAGTTCTAGACTTTGCAGTATTTCTGAGCCATTTATCTGCACTGTATCTCACTAGGGTGACCAACATTTGATTGTGATTTTAAGTGAGATGACCAACATCTGACCACGATTTTAAGGGAGATTTAGTTGCTATAATTTAATCTGCATAACAGCATTACATTTTATTGGCATGGATGACAGTGGAGATACAAATATAAGAAAACTGACATACTTCACTTACTTTTAGTCTGTTATATTGTACGGTATCATATTTTGTGTTGCAAAATGTTGTTGTGTTGTGTGAGTCAGTTGAGAGATAATGTAACAAGTTTGTTTAAATATGAAGGGCTTTGTATAATCTGCTTTCCAAAGCCCATGTTACTTCCTTGTATTATTTGTACCATAGATGCTGGTCCGTGGGTTGCCAGTACTGACCGAGAAACAAATAAACATAACCCCTCTTGTTACTCCTATAGACGTGTAGGCTGTGTCATTGTGATTCCACTTCTCATATTCCCTTGAGCCAAACTGTCTTCTTTCTGCAGAAGTGGGAACAGAAAAACAGACTGTGTGTTGACAGTAGTATTGATTATTATACAAAACTTTTCAAGATCTGTCAGTCAGGTAATCTGAACTGTCAACAGTACTTTGTGGGATTAATATTTATAATAGTGATCATTGATGAAACATACTGGAGAAACAGGTAATCAATTAGGGAGCTGGGAGGACTGAAATGAAATCATATGTGAGACCCTGGGAAATACAGCAGAGTTGGTCACCTTACATCTCACCATAGTTTCTTTTTTCATGTGATAAATGTGTAAACTACACAGTTTCATACTATCATATCACCAGTGTGGAGTATGATTCCACACCTGCAATCAATTTGGAAGCTTTTCTGTGTAAAATTGGCTGCAGTGCCAGATTTATTTGCAGAGTATTTATTATTGGTGAAGGTGCTGGGAAAAAGATCAGCCAAGACACAATTCTCCACAAATCTTGTAATGGATACAAAGCCTGATGCTCTAATTCATGACCCTTTAGTTAACTACGCTATCTCTAATGAAAATTAAATATTCTTTCAGTAAGAAATTTTTCCAATTTGTGAGTGGTTTTGGTGTCTTTATCTCTTCAGTTTGCTTTGGAGCTCTTAAAGTAACTATAAATTGTCCAGTCAAAGATGTTGTGCACAAGTCCTTTTTAACTGTCTCATATACAAAAGTAATATTGTACTTACTTGTATGTTGTTATTAAAATATGAAACCTTATTAAAATATACTTCTTTAATGACATTTATAATATAACCACTCATTGCTTACATTCATTTCATTATGTATTTTATGATACTGAACATGTTTTATCATTGTATGTAGGTTTCAAGTTTCTTTTGATTCTATTAATCTTGTTTTTATTGTTTTCATTTCAGCTTTTTCTGTTATACTTTTATTTCAGGTGAAGCCCACATTTTTTTAACTAAACTGGTTATTCCTTGTCCTATATGCAGTTGCTATCAGGAAGATGCAACTAAACCACTTGGGTGTTTGTGGCATTTTGTATAAACATAAGAGAGATACGTATCATTGTTGTTAATTTTTTCCGTAGGTGCCAAACGAGTCATAATTCATGTTTTCTTGGCTTTAGCTTGGATAGTGGGCAGCATGCGTTCTTTACTTTTTTAAATTCCATATTAATTTTAGATAGTATTCTGAAATTTGTAATTATGCAGTACACTTTTTGGCAGTATGTACTTAATAAAATTGTTTATGCCTTTTTTTGAAAGGGGTTTGTCTTTTGAGTAATAAAGATCGTACTAAAACTGTGTAGAGCAACTAATGGTATCGTGATTTATATCTATATATTCTCCCAGTGTTTTTTCAGCTATACAAAATGTGAGACAGCTGACTGATATCTAGCTAGTAAAATAACTTAGTTCTTTGGAGTTTTTATTTGATGGACACATCCATCTACCTAAAACTATTGTCGTAATTGCAGATCCTTTTGTGTGGGTGTAATAATTCATATGTTGCAGCCAGTAAAAATTATGTGGTAGCTGTTCCATCATTATGTAGCATGAATATGAACTTTTGATCAGCCTTGTTGATTTTGATTTTCACAACAGTCTTGTCTTGCGTATCATATATATTTTATTAATTGTAGGGAAGTTTTCAGTCACAGTATCTCTTTAAAACCTGATGAAGCTGTTAATCCAGAATAGTTTGAGTTACTTTTGGGGTTGCATGACAGCATGGTTATTAGTATCTTTACATGATTGGGTAAAAGTCTAAGCTTTCGAAGGGGATAACCCCTGCTGTTGTTGACAATGCTGTTGCTGAGCCTCATTGAACTGATGCTATGCTGAGGCTGTAAAATCAGTGATAAGACTTGGCAACCGCAGCATGTCACCTGAAGATAACTAGTTAGGCCATCAAAATATTGCGTTGTCTTGAAGATCCGGCTGTAATGTTGGAGGAGTATCCCAACTGGATTATTAGTTTTTATGGACCTGCCCATATAAGCTCTGCACACATCATACAACATTTTTGAACAAACTTGACTTATACTATTGTGAAAAAGCTGTAAGTGATGTGTGTAGTATGGCAACTACAGTAATACCAGTGTGTTTATTATTCTAGACTCATAGAAACAACAAAGGGAGGAGGATAAAATGTATACAAATCGGGTATTGTGTGATTATTAGGTACTTTTTGATTCAGTTCAGTCACTGATGAATTATTTTATATATGAGCAATTTTCACTTTAGTTACTTCACTGAAATCTGAATAAATTTTTACTACGAGGGTAATCGCAAAAGTAAGGTCTCCTAAATTTTTATAGGTACATAGACCTGTTTATTTCTACTATGGTTTACATCAGTTTACAGCTTGAACATTTAGCTATTTTTCAACATAATACCCATTTCTGTTGATGCATTTTTGTAGTTGCTGTGACAGTTTTTGTATGCCCATGTCATACCAGCTCACAATCATGCTGTTCAGAAAGTTGTGAACCTCTTCTTTTACCTCGTCGTCAGAGCTGAATCACTTTCCAGCCAAATTTTCTTTTAGCCTAGGGAACAGGTGATAGTCACTGGGAGCCAAGTCAGGACCATAGAGTGGGTAGGCGATTATGTTTCACTGAAACTGTTGCAGGAGAGCAACGGTTTGCTGAGCAATGTGTGGGCAAGTGTTATCTACATCTACATTTATACTCCGCAAGCCACCCAACGGTGTGTGGCGGAGGGCACTTTATGTGCCACTGTCATTACCTCCCTTTCCTGTTCCAGTCGCGTATGGTTCTCAGAAAGAATGACTGCCGGAAAGCCTCCGTGCCCGCTCAAATCTCTATAATTTTACATTCTTGATCTCCTCACGAGGTATAAGTAAGGGGAAGCATCCGCGAAAAGCCGCATAGAACTTCCGACATTATCTACCGGGTCATTTATATATATTGTGAAAAGCAGAGGTTACTGTAACATTTGTAAACGTCTCTCCATTGAGAACAAGATGCTGTGTTCTGTTTGCTAAAAACTCTTCAATCCAGCCACACAGCTGGTCTGATATTCCGTAGGCTCTTACTTTGTTTATCAGACGACAGTGCGGAACTGTATTGAACACCTTCCGGAAGTCAAGGAAAATGGCATCTACCTGGGAGCCTGTATCTAATATTTTCTGGGTCTCATAAACAAATAAAGCGAGTTGGGTCTCACACAATCACTGTTTCTGGAATCCATGTTGATTCCTACAGAGTAGATTCTGGGTTTCCAGAAATGACATGATATGCGAGCAAAAAACATGTTCTAAAATTCCAGACATAATAGGCCTATAGTTTTGCGCATCTGCTCGATGACCCTTCTTGAAAAATGGAACTACCTGTGCTATTTTCCAATCATTTGGAACCTTCCGTTTCTCTAGAGACTTGTGGTACACGGCTGTTAGAAGGGGGGCAAGTTCTTTCGCGTAATCTGTGTAGAATCGAATTGGTATTCTGTCAGGTCCAGTGGACTTTCCTATGTTGAGTGATTTCAGTTGCTTTTCTATTCCTTGGACACTTATTTCAATGTCAGCCCTTTTTTCGTTCGTGTGGTGACTTTGAGAAGGAACTGCAGTGCAGTCTTCCTCTGTGAAACAGCTTCGGAAAAAGGTGTTTAGTATTTCAGCTTTATGCGTGTCGTCCTCTGTTTCAATGCCATCATCATCCCAGAGTGTCTGGATATGCTGTTTCGATCCAGGTACTGCTTTAATGTAAGACCAGAACTTCCAAGGATTTTCTCTGAAGTCGGTACATAGAATTTTACTTTCGAAATCACTGAACGCTTCACGCGTAGCCCTCTTTACACTAACTTTAACATCGTTTAGCTTCTGTTTGTCTGAGAGGTTTTGGCTGCGTTTAAATTTGCAACGAAGCTCTCTCTGCTTTCGCAGTAGTTTCCCAACTTTGTTGTCGAACCATGGTGTGTTTCTCCTGTCCCTCACAGTTTTACTCGGCACTAACCTGTCTAAAACGCATTTTACGATTACCTTGACCTTTTTCCATAAACACTCAACATTGTCAGTGGCGGAACAAAAATTTTCATTTTGATCTGTTAGGTAGTATGAAATCTGCCTCTTATTACTCTCGCTAAACAGATAAACCTTCTCCCTTTTCTTATATTCCTATTTACTTCCATATTCAGGGATGCTGCAACGGCCTTATGATCACTGATTGTCATGGAGAATGTGTACGCCCTTGCTCAACATTCCTCTTCTCCGGTTCTGAATTGCCCATTTGAGTTTTTTCAGAGTCTCGCAGTACCTGTCAGCGTTAATTGTGGTCCCAGCGATTCAGCTCTGACGACGAGGTGCAAGAAGAGGTTCATAACTTTCTGAGCAGCATGACGGCGAGCTGCTATGACATGGGCGTACAAAAATTGCCACAGTGTCTACAAAAATGCATTGACAGAAATGGTGATTATGCCGAAAAATAGCTAAATGTTCAAGCTGTAAACTGACGTAAACCATTGTAGAAATAAACAGGTCTATGTACTTATAAAAAAATAGGAGACCTTAGTTTTGGGATTACCCTTATAGCAATAAAATATCACGTTTTTGGCATTTATTAATCCTTAGCTTTTCAAAAGCTATATTTGTCTTATGAAAATAGTGTTCTTATGTTCCTCTAGGGACTGAACTATCAGGTACTATTGTCTGAACTTAAAACTTTATATTCAAGCTTATAAATTATGACAGGTTCAGTCTGAAACTTTTTTGGGTCATGTTTTTTAAGTTGTTATGATGAAACGATAAAATATTGTCGGGGTGTATCTAAAACTGTTTGGGAGATTCCTTGTTTCTTGGTGGAGAAATCACCATAGCAATCATCAGTGATATTACCGTACCTATTGGCAATGGAGTGTTTTTGAATGTGCAACGTGTTTCATCAAATGTATTTCATCAAATGTATTTCATCAAATGTATTCATGTATAGCTCACTAGTATTTAACACACTTTACAGCAATGTTTGTATAACCCAGTTAAACATTTGGAATTCAAGGCCCTCAACATTCAGAGCTATCATTGCTAAAATCATATCACCAAAACTGTTGAAAAGCACATATCTGATTTTTTTAGTAGCAATTAAAACATCAGTCAGTTCTGTGCGTTTGGAGTTTGCAAGCATTCAACAACAAGGTTATCAGCGCCCCACAATCAGTTTTCTTCGCTGTGACAGTCCCACAACAACTTGCACTGACTTGAAAACTTCTAAAGATCATTTGAAATATGAACTAGTAGTATTCGTGAAACATATAATTTTCCATTTTCTTAGCAATTTAATAAATGAATTTCCATATGGAGTTTCTTCTTCTTCCCCAGTTCTCTACAGCACATTAAAAAAATTTCCACTGTTGCTCTCTTCATCAATCATGTTGTCAAGTTTTTCTTAAAATTTTAAAAGGCGCATTTTAAGAGGTTTTACTTATGCTTCCATCTATGTGCCTGTACTAAATTTGTATGTACTATCAATGTTTCCTATGTTTTGTCTCATTTATTTTTCAAGAATAGGTGCATTTCACAGCACCCTGCACCAAAACAGTTGGCTCCATTTACACAACTGGACTGTTATGGGATTCTAGTTTGGTTTGCAGCCTCATCGTGGACTACAGTGTGCTTTTACACTATGAGACCACACAGTCAGTAGTGGAGAGTGAAATGACTGTGCATTAATACTGGTTTTCGTGTTTTTCAATACCATTTTATCACTAAGAACAGATGCAGCTGCGCATTGGTAAGACACTGGACTCGTATTTAGTAGGACAGCAATTCAAATCCTTGTACAATCATCCAGATTTAGGTTTTCTGTGCTTTTCCTAAATTGTTAATGATGAATATCAGGGTGGTTCCTTCGAAAGGACATGGCCAGTTTCCTTCCTCAATCTGAGCTTGTGCTCCACCTCTAATGACCTCATCATCTAAGGATTGTTGAACCACAATATTCTTTCCTTCTTTTTACCAGTAGCTGTTGTACACACATTTTCCTCCCACCGTAATTTGTCAATACTTTCTAGGACATAATTGTTAGTGATGTTATCACAACACTAGCTTTGGAAATATATGTGTGTTGTAGAAAGGCTAATATGCTCCTGTGTATTCAAATGACGTGATAATGCACTGTAGAATTGATGTATGCTGACTGCCTAACATTTCTTGTTATAAACTGATATCAGCAGCCATACTAAATGATTGTGAAATGTTACCTAAAGTATCATGTGGTTTGTTTTCATGTGCAGTGTGTGTAATGCATTAACTGTAGAAATTACTGATAAGGAAGTTCAGTTTCTTGATCTGTCTCTTCTCTTGTCTGGTGGCAATGACATTTTGCTAATATTTGCTGTGTACAGCAAAGTTAACGATATTATTGAGATATTAATCACTGTATTCCTAGCAACTGTGCGGTCTGTCTATTTGAAACACAGGGAAGTTGTAAAACAATGGCATTCACACAATTGTTGGAAAGAAACATAACTGTTAACATGTCTTTCATTACAGTCTGCTGTTGCACTTTCTCCCTTACAGTAACTGGTTTTGTTCAGTTATGAAATTTTTTTGTATCTGTCAAACTAATCAGTTTTTGGATATTCAATTCCTGGTAGTATTACAGCACAAAACTGATAGTATCTCTTGATACGTCTTTTATTTTTATTCTTGTGATAAATGATTCTATCCTTAATCCGTTATTGCCTTTCAATGCAAGAGCACTGAAGAAATTTTGCTGTTACATATATATTAGCTCTGAACTAATAAAATTAAATAATAAAGCCAATATTTTGTGGGCAGTTATGTCACAATATGGCCTTTAAATTAGTAAGATCGTTGATATAACACTTGTGTCTCAGTCTTATATAACTCACATTCACAATAGATTGTGATCTCCATCTGTGCACTCATCATCAATCATTTTCTAAAGTATTTCATTAAACTTCTAATGACATGTTTTAGGGCATTTTGGAGTTCTTGCTTCTATCTCCTTGCCTATATATGGCCAGTATTCCGTATGTTCTCTTTCATGTAATATTTCAAGAATTGATGCATTTCACCGTACTCTGCATGGAAACAATTATACAGGTGCGTTATTGCGTTGTAATTAGTTGGTTTGGCAGACTCGGTAGAATATCATGTATTATTACACTGTAAAGACCACACAGTCAAAAATTGACAGTTGGATTAGTATGCACTGAGTGAGAGTGGTAACACACTTGACTTGTACTCAGGTGGTCAGCGATTCCAGATTGAATTTTCACATGCTTTCCATAAATTGTGTATGGTGAATGCCAGGATAGGTCCTTTGAAAGGGTACAGCCAACTTCCTTCTCTAATCCAAGCATGTGCTCCATCTGTAAAGACCTAATCATGGATGGATTGTTGAACCTCAGTTAGTCTTCCTTCCTTTTTACCACCAACTGCTGCGCACACATTTGTGTCCTCACTTAATTCAATCTGATGTATTGTAGTTCTTTCAGGTGAAGGATGAAATATATTTTAGATTTCCAAATAACTAGGTACACACCTACACCAGTAATGTTCTTACAATGGCATTTTCATAATTAACAAAATAGAGAGGCACTTACCCTTTGATCATATTAAATTTACCCCAAGATTTGTTTTGGCTCTTGCATCTCTTGTATTGAAATTGTATTCTGAAGCCAAATAGTGAATCACTTAATAAATTTTCACCTTCCTTATACAATCCAAAGTGAATAGGTCTGAAATATGTTTTTTGTAGCACACCCCATGATGCTAATAAGCCTATGATCTTCACATGACCTTTGGAAGAAATATTTGTAAAATGAATGTTATACTTGTGCCATGTTGAATTTATTCATCACTTTTAGTTGTTTCAAAAGGCTACCTTTCACTATCGGTTGTGGTAAGGTGAATAATTAATGCTATTCACATATGTGCATAACCAAAGTGTGTCATCAGTGACAATTTTTGGACGTCTAGATGAAATACAGGTGGGAAAACAAAACCCATACACGAACAGGCCAGGTTTTGCACTTCTCCATGTACGCAACAAAAAGTGCTACACAAAATGTGACTGAACACAAAGTAGACCCTTGCAGATGACCTGTCATAATGTACCAGGAGTTCAGGCCACACTGACTGTGACTGGCTGTTATGCTGTTGTGCGCCCTAGTGCTTTCCTCTGTGAACTTATCTTCTCTTTAGTTCATCTGCTGGCTGCGGAGTTAACTTCTTCCTTTTCATGTGTTGCTTTGTTCCTGTTTTGTAGCTTATCTATTACACTGATTGCCATCACAAACAGGTATTGCAGAAGACAGTGATCATCTCCCACATATACTTCATAGTAGATTTATGTTTCATCTGGTCAAACACATAAACACAGTCATGGCGCATTCCCTGTATCCATTCAGTCACTGGATTGTAGTGGGACGTACTTCAGCTTCAGGCCACTTACCTCATCCAGAATTTCACAGTGAGCCTTGTTTATTATGCCCACTAATGCTTCCTTGTGTTGTAGCTTCTTAGATAGATGAACAGAAGTGAAGAATTGTCTATAGTCACTTTTCTTTCTTGACTTATAGATGACTCTGTGAGATGCAAGATGAGTTACTCTCCCAACAGCTGGTTTGCTCAATTTGCATTTTTCTTACCAATGTATAGAAATGAATTGCATGCATTCTTCATCTCTGTCAGCAGCAATCAGGTGTTTTATGTCATAGTTGTCTTTTTTTTTTTTTTTGGGCACATGTGAATGTGCACCCTGTTTTGCTGTAGCAAGGCAATTTCCAACAGTCTTCTAAATTTCCGACAGAACAATGATCTTACCAGGTTACTGACTGGGTGTTTTTTTTTTTTAAAAAAAAGAGGAATCTGAACTCTAGTTCTTCCCCTCATGTCCTCCCTAACTGTAGTCTCCAAAGCATACGACTACAGATCATCTGCTTATGTTCCTCCTGTGCAGGTGGCACCCTGAACATACATCATGGCAGTAATTTATTCTATTTGCCAAATGACACAGTTCAACTGCTGTTCTTTAGTCTTTCTTTGAATATTTGACTCTAATTTTTTTCATAAGTTGAAGCACTGATTCATTGACAAGAATTCAAAGAGCACTGGTAACAGAATGACCAAGTTGTTAGGTGTAACTAATTTTTCCTTGTCACACATTTAGGATGTTCATATCAGACTGTTTTCCAGTTAATGACTATGGCGAGTCTGACACTTATCATGTTGTCCCATCTGTAGGTGCCGTCATTGCTAAATCAATTAAGTGAACCTGTTCAAATTACTGGAGTATGTCATGAATTGGACTTGCACCTGCATTCTCCTTCACCATAATTTGTTCATCCAGTCTGTGATTATTACTTCAGGCCTGGTTTGAGGCCCAAGCAACATAAGCTGCTACTTGGGGCACCAAGCTATGATGATGGGTGCCAGAGGCACTACAATTGCAAGATTTAGATATAGGACATAGAACAATAGAACAATTAGTAGTGGCTGCTTGGGGTGCCAAGCTGAGAGGGGCACCAGTGGTGACCAATTTGTAATGGAAACTGACATGGGTGAAAGTGTATGTGGGAAAAGGGGAGGAAAAAGTGGCACCAAATGCTAATTCGCTTGTGTGGAAAAACGTTCTTGAACTGGCCCTGCATTTGTCTCTGGTACAAAACTACATCCATTAAGGAAGCAATTGGTTTTGGATACAGCACCTGAATTCTCTGAAATATGAAAGATTTCTTGTCAGAAAGTTTGTGCTGGCAATATAGGATTCAAGAGTCTTTCTGGTGTCATCTGAAATCTACGTACCAAGGGTAGCAACAATGAAGGTTTTTTTACTGGCTGTGGATATCAACTACTGTTACCTCATTGTTGCATTATTTACTGCACTTGCCAATTTATTGTTAGAATGTTTACCACTAAATAATATTTATACTGTAGCACAGAGTAGAAATGATGGGAAGTCTAATTGACCCTTTTTGCTGTTCAAAGTTTCAATGAAAACATCGAATTTTGTATTTTTTAAGTTGCAATACATTATCGTAACGAGGGTAGAACATCATGAAAAGTCAGATAATGTGCTTTAAATAACTAAAAACTGAACAGATTATAACAAAAATATGTAGGCTAGGGATCATTTTGAACCCTTGTTCCAGAGTAAGTAGTACATTATTTTAATTTTAGGATGTTATTTTGGTTTTAACTTTTCTGATGTATGTATATGATCTGTTTTGTTTATATGTCCGGTGGTGTGCCTGCGGGAATTTCCATGTCCAGAGTCTCTAAGGTGGTCATTGATACCAAATGCTTTTGATTTTTCGTATTTTCCACTTGACAAATTTCAATGAAATGGTTTCCTCTCTCATTATGAAGTCCTGGACCAAATAGGTCTATTATATCTTCGTAATTTCTGCATTAGTCTTAAAACTGTCCATGACTCCATTCAATTCTTTCTTGCCAGTTTTAATGGTGCTTTGATATCTTCATAAAATTAATCAATTTTTGTTAGATTTTTGGGGTGGAATATACAGCGAAACTTCTGAGTTTTTCTGATAAGATTCCAACTCCTTACCTATAAATTCTACTGTGATAACCCTAACTGGGACACAACATTTTTTGCACCCAAACCATCAAGTTTCTGCAGCACCCAATTTATCCACTTGAAGCTTGTCAATTTCTTACATAAAATTTGAGCTTTTTCTGCCTCAAATGAAATATTTATGCTGATCATACCAGTGTTAATCTTCTTCTTTTCATCTATGTAGTGGTTCCATTTGAGCAAGTCTGCCCACCCCCACCTATTCCTCAAAGGTTTGACTCAAAAACTATTTGTGGAACGTTTTGTCTCAAAAAACTCAGTGGATCTATGTAGTTCTTTGTTGCCATTTTCGTTGCCGTTCCATTCCTTATAACAGTGGTTCTTTTATTTTTTAGGGCAATTTCTCACCCCAGTGACAAATAGAAGTTTTAACAAATGCTTATCCTTGCATTTATTCAGTTCATCCTTATGTTAGTCACTGTATGACATTACTGTCATCTACCACTGTGATGTGCAGATAGGATTTTGTTCATGATTAAGCTTAGGAATTTGCTTTTAGAGGACTAATTGGTTCGGAAGTACTGTTTTGTTAAATGTGGTGGCTTGATAGATTTCCCTCCATAATTTTTGTCTTTGCAAAAAATGGATGCTGTCATTCACTATACACAGTGTTTGTATAGGCTACTTTCATAACTTGATGAGAACAGACCAGACTGAATAGTATATTTTATAATGTAACATATATATCTCAAATGTCCCAAAGTAATATTAATGTGAGCAGTATATGCGGCCATAATGTGATTATTATATCAATAGTTAGAAAATGTACACCACGTGTTAGTGATTCCTGATGGCTGTACTGCTTGTAAGAATTTAAGTTTATGAAAATATAATAAAATTTTAGTATAGGAACACTTGACCCAGGAGAAGCTATGTAATTTTCAGATTTTCACACCACAACCTTTTGTGTTCTGGTGAAACATTTTGTCAAAATCTTTGTGTATTTTATTTATGTAATTGAGGGCACCCTGTCCCCTTTTTCAAGTTAGTTCATCACAACTGGAATAAGGTACAGGTGTGTTTCACCAAGTGATGTGTTTTGAGTGAAAGCTTTTCATTTAATTTTTCCTTTGGCCTTTACTCATTATTGGCAGTCTTCAATCATTTACCAGTGGTGACCATAATGATATGAAGTGTGCTCTCTGAATCTAATTTTGTAATACTGTATTTTTTCCCCAAATTTCTTCAATATTATGTTAGTCTCAGATAGTATCTGTCCTTTTGGTCATCATAAGTGGCATACATTATACTCTAGCAAAGCTTGTGTGCTACATGTACTAATTACCTTTCAGAACCACTTCCTACATTTTCAACACTTGTGTCCACATTGGCAGAATGGATTTGTGACATAACGGCCTCTTAATGGTCTTAAAGTTTTCAGTCTTCCTGTATAAATGTGAAAATTTTGTTAATATTAAAGGTGAAACCAGTGTAATTTGTTGCTGTAGTTGTCAAAGCAGCAATCTCATTTGAATCGTAAAACTAATCTTTCATGAAAGAGCCACACTTTTAATCTGCAGGTGAAAGTTTAAAGCTTTGGCTGTGCTTTTTGTGGGTTGTAGGAGTTATTTATACACTCAAATAAATCATTACCAAATGACACTGTAATTGCAAACAGGTCCTGCTGATTTTTCATTCACTTCTTGTTTTGTGTTCACTTTGTAGTGGTGTATTATTTGCATTATTATACTTGAACGCTATGAAGGTAGCTTAAATTCTTGTTAGTTTTCTGATAAACTCCAAACTGTTAAATACAAGTTTTGAAATAAACTGGAGTGTGGTGACTAAAGTCACTGCTTTGGCTTTTGGAACGAGTATGAAGTTGAACTTTTTGAATGCAGAATTTTGTTTGCTGTAAAATAAAGATCAAAATCCAACTGCGGAAATGTACTTGATGAGAACAGACAAGATTGGAAAGTATATTTTACAAAGTAATGAATATATATCTCAAATGTCCAAAGATAATACGAATGTGGGCAGTATGTACAGCCAATATTTGATGATTATATCAATAGTTAGAAAGTTTACATCATATGTTAGTGATTTCTGAAGGTTTTACTGCTTCTAAGAATTTGTTAAGTTTATGAACATATAATAAAGTTTCACTTTATTTATGGACTAATACTTTTTGACCGGACATCTGCTCTGTCCAAATTTCTGAGATGCCATTATCTCTGTTAAGAAAGTATTTTGTGCATATTATTTATTAAATGCAGATCAGTATTGCATTTTATCATTGTTTTATAGTTGTTGCTTGACTCTTGCCAGTTATTAGGATCTGTTACACATGCTGAAGCATATTTTTGAGTGATTAGAATACTAAATATGTCATAAAGAGAACTGTCTATATGTTATTCACAAGTGTAAGAAAACTCATTCTACTTTCCTCAGAAAGTTGGTACCGTACAGTTTTTTTAATGTTTTGACTATGTATTGCAGTACATTAAAAAGTATTTCAGTTTGGAAATAATTTACATTTTTCAAGTGTAAATTGTAAGACCATGAATTCATAAGGGTACCACAAATATTGTTTTGTTACAGATGTTAACATTGTCAGTTCTATCTTTTCAACATGCATTAAGTGCAGTAATGTTTCATTACTCAAACTGAAAACACAATCAAAGAGAATGTGATATTTTTTCTGGACTTATATCTGGAATAAGTATATTATACAGTATTATTAATGTACTCAGATAAGTATGTAGATTTCATTTGCAAATTCCTTTCATCCTTACATATAAATGTGCAGATATTTTAAAATGGTATGCTGGATGCTGTTTTAAAATGAATTTCTGTACCAAGTTAACTTTATTACTACCAGCTGTCTTTTTATGTTTCTGTTGAGAGGTAAGGGGAAAAATATCAAATGTGGTAACTGCCATTGACATTAAGCATTTTGAGATGTGTGATTGATAGTGCAATTGCAGTTTTATAAAGCATTTGATGGATGTGTAGTGAACTGAATATATTGTTACTGTGTATCTTTTTGATCTGAGAATATTTCTGAGTTAAATAAAAGATTTTTATCTGAAAAGTGGGTATTATTTTGTAAACAGCTGGATTATATGCAACTATGTAGTGTGTTCTAAAATATCACTAAGTACCATTTTCAGTATGTTTTAAGTCATACGGTACTCCTAATGAAAGGAAAACACTTGTGACAGCTACAAAACATTCTTTTCCCCATCCACTTTCATACATACATATGAAATGTGAATAGTCACTACATGTTAGTAAAATTGTCATTAATGCAATATTTGCACTCTGTTTGTGTGCATCTTCTTCTCAATACATTCAAATTACTTTGCAGTCAAATGACTAATTTAATTGCAGTGGTCTTGTTTTAAATTGAGTTTCCCCCGATTTGTTCATATGCTGAAACGTATGTCCATGAGTACTACAGTGTGACCACACATGAGATACAGATGGTTCACAAACTCACCAAAGTGACATAGCAAGTGATCTGGTGTGTGGTGTGGCATAAGGAACAAACACAGTCTAACGAAGTAATGCGTACTGAACTCGTGCAATGTAACTGAGACATGTCGTGTCACATCACTGCAGATGAATGTGGCATGCTCCACTTTTACCACACACATTTGTGAGTGGTGACAGTTTATCAACATTTCTGCTTTGATTGTGTGATTGTCTCTCTACCCAGAAAAATGAGAGACTCCAGCACCCACCATTTGTTTTGTTAGTTTTGTGGAAAAATATCTATGTATTTGCTATCACAGGAATATCTGAGATAAAATGTGGGAAAGGATTGCAAGTGAAATATGAGCAACCGGTATTGTAATTGAAGCTCATTTAATTTATTTGTGGAAGAGGAAAAAGATGCGGAACTAGACAGAAATGCATAATGTTCTGTTCTATAAAACAGATCTACAAACATTTTTAGTTGCGCTGGGTGTAACGTAATATTAGGTCCTTTTGGTAAAACGGAGATACATAATGTGCTTTTCTATAAAATAGACCTACAAACATTTTTACTGTTTTGCCGGTTGTAACATAATATCAGATCCTTTCGGTATGTAGCTACATATATACTTCATGTCAAGACAAGTATCCACTTGGACTATGAAAGGAATTTCAGAGCCATTTTTATAGGTCTCTGTTGGTTTCCCGGGTTTTGATGTGAGTTCTCATTCTGTACTGTCCTGCACAAATGGCAGAAAATACACCATGATGAATCTGTGTAAAGTTACATAACATACAAATAACTTGAAATATCATATCAGTTTTATTCACTTTACATTTTACTGAAGTATCCAACACCTGAAACCTCTTCACTAACATACCAACAGAGCATTCTACACATATTAACGAAGGTACAAGCGTATGGAATTGGTTCCCATATATGTGAGTGGCAACCATAGGGGACTTACCAATCTTTGGCAAGTTCGTGCTTGGCTACCATGGGGCTGTAGCCTTCGCAGCATCTTTTCCCTTCTGTGCTGCATGTCTATCCTCTTGCTATTCTTTTTCCCTCCTTTCGGCAACATGTCTGGGATGCTTTAGGGAATGTGTTCTGCATTTTCAGTGGCCTGGCATTAGAACAGTCTCTCCACTGTTTTTTTCAGTCTTTTTTTCTTCCTCCTTTCCCATTCTCCTATCCTTCCTTCGCTTTGGCATTTGAGGTTCTTCTTTTTCTTCTTCCTCCCTGTTTGCTCCTGAAGGCCAGCCCACACATCTGACATGTAACAGGTGACTGGGTAATGTGTAATTCCCAGCCCCTGGTCGACAGGTAGGGTTTGCTCATACCCCCTGGTACAGGCCAGGCCCAGGAAAGGATCACTGCCTAAGCTGTTACATTCTCAAATTGCCAATTAGACCTCCTGTCAGGTGTTCCGGAGGTGTGATACACACTTAAGGTGGTGCACCCCCTTTGAGGGGCATCCCCAGTTGGGAGGAGTGCAGCATCAGAGACACTGGCAATCGTGCAGGATTTTCTCGGTATCAGCCAATCATCTCTTCATTGTCTATGTCTACTAAACATGAACAGAATGAGGCTAACAATTAGAAGAACCTCTCAGCTGCACTATGGTTCCTCATGGCTTCACGTAATGAAGACACTCAGTCCTTTACTACAGTAAATCTATTTATTATTCAGAAAGGTGTTGATGAAATTGCCGGCCGTGTGAAATCCTGCTCTTGTTTATGGAATAGGACTTTGCTTTTTGAGACTACGTCTGATTCTCAAGCACAATAAATGCTTGCAGTTTCACTCCTCAATGGCTATTCTGTTTGTGTTGAGGCCCATTGAATGGTGATTTGTTCATGTGGTGTCTTTTACACTAGGCTGCTCGATGCTCTGACTGAGGCAGAAATCCAAACTTAACTCCCTCATCACAGAAGTATTGCAGTCCATGGGGTGATGAAAAAGGTAGATGTATTCTAAGTGCCCACACACACTCTTTTTTTTCTTATGTTTGATAGGGTAGTGCTTCCCTCAGAGTTCAGAGCAGGCTGTGTAGTTATCACAGTCAGACTGTACATTCCGAACCCAATGTGCTGCTACCATTGTCATCATCACAACCACACTCGAATATTCTGTTGACACTCACCCAAATGTGTAACCTGTGGTAGGGATGCTCACAAGGGTGATTGTCCAGCTCCTCCTCTCCACTGTATCAATTGCAATGGTGACCATGCAGCCTCGTCCTGAGATTGTCCAGGAGATCTGGGTGAAGGAAAACGTGCCTTACCCTGTCGCTTGCAAGTTGTTGGCTAGTTGGAAAACCTGTGTTCTACCAACCTGCACTTATAGTACTGTTCTTGCTGCATCTCGCTCCACGAAGGACAGGGCCATGCTGACATGCAACCTCAAATTCAGAACAGCAGATGTAAAATTGCCCAGTGTCATGGTAACATCCCTCTCTCCTCGTCCTCCTCCTCCTCCTCCTCCTCCTCCTCCTCCTCCTCCAGTTGTGCAACAAGCCACCAAACTTTCAACTCTCGGGATGAAGTCTCCTGCTACACAACTGGCAGGCCAGAAAGGACAAAAATATTACTTCCGTGAAGACTTTTCACATCCTTCCAGCTAAAAAATGTCTGATTCTTCCTCTGCCAACTGGAAATGCTCCAAGAAATCAAGCAGAAGCAAATGGTCTTCTCCTTCACTGACTCCGAGATCCTCTTTATTGGTGTCGCCATGTGATACTCTCACCTGGCAGACCTCCGTCTTGTCGGTGCTCACAAACCAACCATTTTTTTGTTGGGGACTCCCCTTTCCCTGTCATGACACTCCTCCACTGGAATGTTTGCAGCCTTAGATACAACAAGGAGAAATTACGGCTGCTCTTGGAATTGCAGGATCCACTTGTTCTCTGCCCCTTACAAATGTTATCCTTATTGTCACAGGATGTTCCGTTCCTCGCACTTCATAATTACCACGCAGTTTCCTGGTTCCTTTGTGGACTGAGGTATGCTGCAACGCAATTTGTGTGCAGAGACATGCTATACATGTTTTTAATTGTCATCCTACTATGACGAACTGTATTTGCTATATATTTCTTCAGTATAGAAAACAAGCTAGCTGGATTTCATTCACTAGTTCTTTTAAAAGTTCCACTCCCTCTTACGTCGTGTGGACCAACCTTTGACGGCTCTTTGGGACCAAGGTCCATTCTCCAGTTTCTGGCCTGACCGTAGCAGACGATGTCATAGTGGACCCTATTGCTATCTCCAACACTTTGGGCTGCTATTTTGCGGAGATTTCGAACTCCACCCACTATCATTCTGTCTTCCTCCATCGGAAATGATTGGAGGAGGCTCAGGTTATGCCCTTCTCTTCTCAGAATCATGAGTGCTACAATGCCACTTTTACTACGAGTGAGCTAGATCATGCTCTCACTTAATCCCAGTCCTATGCCCCTGGGCTGCACAATGTTCACATTCAGGTGTTGCAGCACCTTTCTCTTGTGGGCAGGCGCTTCCTCCTTCACACATACAATCACATCTTGGCAGAGGGTATATTTCCCAGATGCTGACATGAAGCCACTGTCATACCTAAGCCAGGTAAGGACAAACACCTTCCTTCTAATCTAGCTACCACCCTATTTCTCTCACCAGCTGAGTTTGCAAGGTGATGGAACATGTGATTCATGCCCGGCTGATGTGGTGGCTTGAGTCTCACAATTTACTAACCACTACACAATGTGGATTTCGAGCATGTAGTTCTGCAGTTGACCATCTTGTCACTTTGTCAACCCATGTCATGAATGGTTTTCTGTGGAAATGCCAGACTGTGGCCGTGTTTTCTGATTTGGACAAAGCCTACATCATCTGCTGGAGGACTGGTATCCTCTGTGCTGTCTACATGTGGGGCTTACAAGGCCACCTACCTTGTTTCCTTCAGCAGTTTTTAAAAGAAAGAGTTTTCAAAGTACACATGGGTTCTGCCTTTTTGGACACCTTCACCCAGGAAAATGGTGTGCCTCAGGATTCCGTCCTGAGCATTTTTCTTTTTGCTGTCGCCATTAACCCTGTTATGGCCTGTTTCCTGCTGGGCATCTCCGGCTCCCTTTTATTCAATGATTTTGCAAAATAATGCACTTCTCCACACCCGCTGTAACTGGTTCCTCAGTGTCCTACATGCCCTTAGCAGTACTTCCTGGGGAGCAGATCGAATCACCCTCCTCAGTTTGTACGGATCTCTTGTCCGTTCGAAACTAGACTATGGGTGTTTCGTTTATGTGTCTGCATGTCCGTCTATCTTATACCATCTCAATACAATCCACTATCATGGCATCCGTTTGGCCATTGCTCCCTTTTACACTAGCCGTTTTGAGAGTCTGTATGCAGAAGCTGCCGAACTACCACTGTCATACCTATGTGATGTTCTCCTCGACAGATACTTGTACTGCCTTCTTCAACGACTCCTTTAACTGCCAGTATGGGCCATGTCCCTCTTCTCTGTTACCTCCTGGAGTTCACTTTTGCCCATTGCTCCTGCAGCTTACCTTCATGCTACTTGCCACTTTTCCGATGGGTGTGAACCCTTCACCACCTTGGCTTTGTGTGGCAGACTGTGTTCACCTTGGACTTCATTCGCTTCCTAAGGAAACTACCCCAGACTTGCTCTATTGCTGTAAGTTTGACTTTCACTTGGAACTTCTCTACAGTACCTTTGTGTTCACTGGTGGCTCTCAGACTGACCATGATGTCGGATGTGCCTTCATCATTGGCACCAACAATTTTTGATATCAGCTTCTGGAACTCTGCTCAGTATTTACAGCAGGGCTCTTTGCCACGTACCAGGGTATGCAGTACATCTGGTGACACAGACTTTCCAATTGTGTCATTTGCTCCAACTCTCTCAGAGCCCTTCAGAGCCTGTGTGTGCTCTGCACCAATAATCCCTTAGTGCAATGGATCCACGAAAGCTTTTGCTGGCTCTCTCTTGATGGAGCCTCTGTGATGTTTATGTGGGTCGCTGGTCATGTCCGTCTGACGGGAAACAAGGCCACTGACCTGTTGCTTAGGCTGTAGTCCTCCTATCTCAGCCTGCTAGTTCTTCCATTGCCTCCAATAATCTCTGTCTTGCCATCTGTCAGCAAGTGGTATCAGTTTGGCATAACCATTGGTTTTCCCTTCATGGGAACAAGCTATGGGGAAATTAAACCTCTCCCAGTGGCTTGGCCAACCTCCTTTCGGCCGTCTCGCTGTGTGGACATCATTTTAGCTTGGTTGCATATTGGGCACTGTCTTCTTAGCCATAGCCATTTGTTAAGTGGTGATCCGCCACCACTTTATGCTCATTGTCCTCAACCTTTGACAGTTTGCCATTTCCTGATGGAATGCCCTTTTTTTAACCATTTACGTTCTAATATATGTTTACCATCTGAGTTATCAGCCATTTTAGCGAATGATGCGCTGGTTGTTGATCATGTTTTATTTTTTATCTGCCATAGCAATATGGCCAAGGAAATTTAATCTTTAGTTCAGGACTTCCATTATCTCTATGATGTATTCTTCGGGGTTTCTCCAAGTCCCTGTTTTTAGCTGTCTTTCCTTCTGTCAATTGGGCTTAATGTGTAGTTGCTTTTAACTTCTTTTTTGTCTTCATGTTTTATGGTCCTGACATAGGTGCATATGACTTTACTTGTTTTTGCACCATAAGACAAAACAAACAAAAGAAAACATACATGTGAGTGGCTTGAGAACTTCTTAAGTAATAGAACCCAATGCGTTGTCATCAATCGTGAGTGTTCATCAGAGACAAGGATATTGTCAGGAGTGCTCAAAGGATATGTGTGATAGAGCCACAGTTATTTTCTATATACATAAATGAATTGCCAGACAGGGTGAGCAGCAATCTGTGGCTGTTTGCTGATCTTGCTGTGGTGTATGGGAAGGTGTCGTCAAGTGACTGTAGGAGGAGGCAAGATGACTTGACAAAATTACTAGTTGGTGTGATGAATGGCATCTAGCTCTAGATGTAGAAAAATCGAAATTAAGGCAAATGAGTAGGAAAAAGAAACCTGTAATGTTCGAATACAGCATTTGTAGTGTGCTGCTTGTCACATTGAGCAAATTTCTAGGTCTAACATTGCAAAGTGATATGAAGTGGTACAAGTATGTAAGGATTGTAGTAAGGAAGGCAAATGGTACACTTTGGTTTATTGGGAGAATTCTGGGATAGTGTGATTCATCTGTCACAGGAGATCGCGCACATGACATTAGTGTGTACCATTCTTGAGTACTGTTTGAGTGTTTGGAATCCACATCAGGTTGGATTAAAGGAAGACTTTGAAGCAATTCAGAGGCGGGCTGCTAAATGGGTTACTGGTAGGTCCAAACACACACATACATTACAGAGATTCAAAGGAAATCCCTGGAAGGAAGGCGATGGCCCTTTCGAGGAACACTGTTGAGCAAATTTAGAAAACCAGCAATTGAAGGCAATTGCAGAATGGTTCTCCTGCCACCAATTCACATTTCGTATAAGGACCATGGAGATAAGAGAAATTATGGCTTGTATGGGGGCATAGAGATAGTAATTTTTCCCTTGCTCTGCTCACGAGTGTAACAGGAAAGGAATTGACTAATAGTGGTTCAGGGGTACACTCTGCCATGCACCCCTAGATAATCTGTTATTAAATATGCATCATTCATTAGGTGATTGTTTAAAATCACATGGACTCAATATTTGTTTTGTGTGGGGAAAACCAACATCCACAGCAAAATAATAAGGAAGTTTGCAGTCTTCTTGTGGCAGTGGTGCAGGTTCTAGAAGTGAGAGCTCATCCCCAAATAATATACTACTGACATGACTGTAATAATTTCCATCACTGATACAGCTGTACTCCACAGTATTTGATAAAAGTAGTCCATCTACATATGAAACAGCTGATAAGACTGTGAAAGTAAAACCTGTGTTATTATACAATGTTGACCCAGATTTAGCAGGAGCTTTAACTCTGATGTGCTTTCTGTCTAAGATACCAATACAGTTCGGTAAATTCCATAGTTTCCAGTAACAATTAGAAGTCTTCTTTCAGATTCCTTGAGCTGGTGGTGTTAAATATTCACTCTACTGATGTTCTCATATTGCTTTGCACATTTCACCCTCAGTTATTCAAATTGTAGTGTGTCCTCGGAAAGAATTAAAGAAAAGCGTGAAGCATATTCAACTCTGTAAATACAATTAGCACCTCATTCAGTCACATTAGTATCCTAGTAAGGATGTACGAAACATCTTCTTTTAGACTTTCACTGATTAACATTAAGTTGATTAAAGCCAGAACATTGTCAGAAGAAAACATTGTGCCATGTTATTAACAGTGAATCACTTCTATTGGTGTTGAGTCACATGCATACCACACTACTACCATGTATGTGTCACATCACGTGTTACACCACATCCACAGGCATCTTGCCTTAGGCTCATATACAATGAATGTGGTGTTAGAGAGAGAGAGAGAGAGAGAGAGAGAGAGAGAGAGAGAGAGAGAGAGAGAGAGAGTACTGGACATGGAAAGGACCCACATTCTTTTAACAAAGTGAAGTCTATCATAATTGTTATTGTTCATTGGTTGCTTGCTGACATACTTCTACGTGATGAACATTACAGAGAGATGCAGTACAGTTCTGAATCTAATTTTAGGAGTGGTCTAATAACCCTTAGCCAGATACTGATTGATTTGGACATGTCTTTTTCTATTTGGTTCTTTCCTTTATCTCTCTAGAATGTAATAAAGTAGTTACAATTTACGCATTTCACACCAAGTCTTCGTGGAGACAAGTTGACATACTTTGATGGTAAAGAATTCTTCACACCAAGAAATAATTAATTTAGAGTAATGAAATTTCAGGAATACATTTGACTAGGTTACATACTTAAGTGATTAATGTTGCAAGACCACAGGATTATGTAAGTGTGAGAAAAGCCACTGCAAATTTGAAATGCTGGTACATAAATACCCAGTGTAATTGTGAGAATGTTGAATGCAGGCATGCAAACATGCATGTATTGTAATACAGGTGCCAAATACCAGTTTGTAGGCTGGAATTCAATGCCTGTTCCACTTGGTTGGTCAATCCAGGGACAGCTACTGTTGTTTGTGGATGACACTAGAGTTGTCATCCAATGTTGTCCCATACGATATTGATTGCAGACAGATTTGGTGATCAAGCAGGCCAAGGCAACATGTCGACAATCTGTAGTGTGTGTTGGGTTACAATAGCAGTATGTGGATTAGTGTGGTTGGTTGGCTTGAAAGGGGGGGGGGGGGGGGGGGGTAAGGGACCAAACTGTGAGGTCATCTGTCCCTGGCACAACAAGTTCAATGACCAGACTGACGACCACATTTTTCAGTCTGGATGCGTGGAGTCGCTCAATTTGTTTTACGAAATTGTGCCCCAGACACTAACCCCAGGTGTATGTCTAGTGTGTCTAGGCTGTAGACAAGTTGCTGCTTTCAGGCACTCAACTTGCCTCCTCTTAACCAACACATGGCCATTATTGGCACCAATGCAGAACTGGTTTTCATCAGAAAACACAACAGACCTCCACTCTGCCCTGCAGTGAGGTGTTGCATGACACCACGGAAGTTGAAAACTGGTATGGTTTGTGGTCAGTGGATTGCATGCTACAGGGTGTCTGGCTTTGAGCTGTCCTTGACTTGAAGTAACTGATTTGTAATGGCTCATTGTGTAATTACAGTGCCAACTGCTGCTGCAGACACAATATGATGTGCCACAGCTATATACCGAACACAACAGTCTTCCATCTAGGTGTTGCCACGTGGCCATATGAAGCCAATCGTGTTGTGACCATACCTTCCCATGACCACTGTTGCCAGCAGTCATGTGTAGTTGCTACATTCCTACCAAGTCTCTCTGCAATACTGTGGGAGGAACATCCAACTTCTCATAACAATATTACACAATCTCGTTCAAACTCAGTGAGCTGTTAATAATAGCATCTTCATTGTTTTAAAGACATTTTTGACTAACATCAACCCTCTGTCCAATCTCAAAGGTAAGTAATGCTTATGACCTGTACAGCGCATTTTTAAAGCACAGTTGATTTGCATCCTAATAGAGTTGCTGAAGTACCACTTTGATGCAGCTGGTGCAACATTTGAATAGACATCAACCTCAAGGTGTAGCAACATGCCTACCAACTTTCATTTATCTCGCACAACTCCTTGTTGGGAAATTTTTTTCTGTCTGCGTACAATGCAATCACCTGAAGATAGCAGTTACAGTTGACATTATTGTTATATTATACATTATACACTTTATCTAAGCATTTAGTACACATTGTTCACAATTTTTAATCCTGTTACTAGCAGTATTTCTGTAGAAGACAGAATTTTCAAACATGCTGGTGAATGTGAGTGAACTCCAGATTTAGGTACTGTGTATATTCTTTAAATGGTTTTGAAATCTGCATTACATTCTGAAATGCTTTGCATTAACAGAAAACATATTTCAAACAGACTTGTTGCAAAACTGTCCTGTGGGTCAGCTGCTTTCTGATTTAGCATACTTGTTATTAATTTAGACAGGTCTGCTTCAGGTTATACAGATATTTTGGCATTCATTTGTGCAATATGTGTTGTTTGTTATCATATTGAATAAACAACTCAAAAGATCTTTGAAGCTAATAAGAAACTAAAAGGGTGTTTGACTCCAAAACCTTGAAAAATTTTCTTCCTGCGGTGTTCCACTGATTAATACTTACAAATGATGGGTGCATCTCTGGTGTATAAATAGAAAATTCTCCTGCTTTGATCGTCATACAATAATAAGGCATTAAATACTGACATAGAAGGAAGAATAAAATAAGGAAATTTGTTACTTAATAGTGGTTCTTAATTGCCCAGTGAATCATCTCAAAATGACATTAATCCCCCCGCTCTAAAAGAAAGCTAGAAGGTTCTGCATTTCCACAAGGGATATTCAGAAAGTAAGGTTGACTTGACGTAGCTAATCAAGTGTCACGCGAACATTGAAACACACATGCCTCCCTCGTCAAACGATGCCATTTGCATTGATATTGTCACAGTGTGCTATTTATAGTGTTAGTTCAAAATGTTTTAAACAACTGACCAGCCTGCCGACTGTCAAATAAGGTCAGTGATTCGTTTTTTGACAGCAAGGAACATTGCAGCAGTGGAAATTCATCAGCAGGTAAGTTAGGGGTGTGCCCCATTGTGACGAGTGACAGCAAAGTGTGTAAGTGGGTGAGAGCTTTCAAGGACGAGTAGGAAAATGTCCATGATGAACCACGACCAGACTGACCATCAGTGATCTGGGAAGATTTGTTCATAGGCGTGAAAGGAAAGACTTGTGAAAAGTAGCATTTTTCACAGTTTCAGCTTAAGCGTTGAAATTTCTGAACATGGACAGAAAAACTCTGCACAAAATTGTCTTTCTTAATTTGCAATTCTACAAATTGTGTACATGTTCGGTTCCCAGGCTGCTTACTGAGGAAACAAAATGGAAAGAGTGGCTTGTGCTCCTGATGTTTCTGGAGCAATGTCATAAGGAAGGTAATCTGTTTCTAGAGAAAATTGTCACATGGGGTGAGATGTGTGTTTCTCGTATGACCCCAGAGTCTAAACGTCAGTCAGTGGAATGGTGTTGCACAATATCACCAGTCAAAGTGAAGGCTAAGCAAACAATCCCAACGCACAGGTTTATGGCATCTGTGCTTCAGGATGGATATGGAGTCTTGTTAATTGAATTTATGCAGCAAGAGACAACAATAAATGCAGCTGCTTATTGCACTTCCCTGACAAAACTTCAGCATGCAATACAGAATAAGTGACGTGGCATTCTGACGTCTGCAGCTTTGTTGCTGCATGATAATGCCAGACTCCATTCTGCTATTCAGAAACAAAATATGATGAGGCCTTTTGGATGCAAACAGATTGTCCACCGACTGCACAGTCTAGACTTGGCACTGAGCTATTTCACTTGTTCCACTACCTAAAGGAGTTTCTTGATGGAAAGTGCTTCACAACAGATGAAAATGTGAAATGAGACAGCTTATCCTCACAGATGGCAGACGTCTATGCTTAGGGATACAAAAGCTTGTATAACATTATGACAAATGTGTAAACAAATATGGATGATGATGACTGTCACTCAGAGGCATTTTGATATGACAGCTTGTCTACATCTACATCTACATACATAATCTACTAGCCACCATATGGTGCAAGGTGAAGGGTACCTTGTACCACTGCTAATCATTTCCTTTCCTTTTCGACTTGCAAATAGAGCGATGGGAAAACAACTGTGTATTGCCACCATGCAAGCCTTAATTTCTCATAGCTTATGTTTGTGGCCCTTGTATGAAGTGTACATTGGTAGGAGAAGAACTGTTCTGCAATCGGCTTCAAATGCTGAGTCTCTAAAACTTCTCAACTGTGTCCTGCAAAAAGACTGTTGCCTTACCTGCAGGGATCCCCACTTGAGTTCATGAAGAAACGTCCATAATACTTGCATGTTTATCAGACCTACCGGTAACAAATCTAGCAGCCCACCTCTGAATTGCTTTAATGTCTTCCGTTAATCTGACCTGGTTGGAATCCCAAACACTTGAGCAATATTCAAGAATGAGTCACACTAGTGTTGTATACACTATCTCCTTTACAGATGAACCACAGTTTCCTAAAACTCTCCCAATAAACCAAAGTCAACCATTCACCTTCCTTACTATCATTCTTATGTGCTTGTCCCATTTCATATCATGTTTCAGTGTTTTGCTTAGATATTTAATCGACATGACTGTGTCGATTTATAAACTACTAATGGTTTATTTGAACATTATGGGATTGTTTTTCTTACTCATCTACATTAACATAATTTTTTTACATTTACAGCTAGCTGCCATTCATCACACCAACTAGAAATTTTGTCATCTTGTATTTTCCTACAGTCACTCAATTACACCTTTCTGTATGTCACATCATGAACAAACAGCCACAGATTACTGCTCACCTTGTCTTGTCAGTTCATGTATCTAGAGAATAAGAGCAGTCCTATCACACTTCCCTGTAGCACTCCTTATGGTATCTTGTCTCTAATGTAGACATGCTGTCGAGAACAACATACAAGGTTCTATTATTTAGGAAGTCTTTGATCCACTTGCATGTCTGAGAATCTTCATTATCAGTGTACAAGGGTGCCGTGTCAGATGCTTCTCTGAAACCTATGTATTATATTTGAATTGAGAATACATTCCAGAATTATGCAGCAAACCGATGCTAAGGATATTGGTCCGTAATTTTGCAGGTCCATTCGTTTACCCTTCTCATATACAGGAATTACCAGTACTTTTTACTATTCACTTGGGACTTTGCGCTGAGCAAGAGATAGGCAATAAATGTAAGCCTATAAGGGGCCAGTGCTGTAGAGTATGTCAGCCATCTACATGGAAGTTTACATCCTTATCTGTGACACTACAATGAATTAGTTATCAAGCTGAGAAATGTAATGTATTTAGAACACCAATAATTAATTTTCTATATTGTACATTCCAGTTTCTTTAACATGTCATAATGTTATATGATACATTGTGCAATGAACACTTGTTATGAAATACTGATATCTGTTGTATTTTTCAGAGGTAACATCAACAGCGTACTTTTTACGTAAGTTTTTCGTGTTACTCCCAAATAAGAATTCAGGGTTGTAAACACTGCACTATCTTGTTCTGCTGTGTGATATGATAAATTCATACTTTATTACCAGTGTTATTGTAATGAAGAAGCACTCTGTTTTTATGGCAGTGTTTCAGAATTGACAGAGTAGCTGAAGAGAAGTATTTCACTGGAACTCTTAATGGAAAGAGTGCTAGTATTATGAGGTACATATTACTTTCGAGTGCAAGAGGTATTAATGCACTGCATGGGAAAGAAATGAAGCACCCAACAGTGGAGGAGGAAACAAAATTAAATGTCACGGGTTGAGAGGGTGTGAGATGTTATTTCAGTGATTACAAATTCGAGTTAAATTTACAAGAAGCTTTGCAATATAAGCCCACTTACCAGTGTGATGTTGCACCCCCCCCCCCCCCCCGCCCCCCCCCCCCTTCCGACCTGGATGCATGCGCTGATTCAGTTGAAAAGAGAGTTGTAAAACTGTTTTATGCAATTTTGTCATATGATGACATGATGGAGACTGTGGCTGTTGTTTGAAGACAAATGTTGATGGTGATCTGAATTCACACCCCATAGTCCCCCCACAGCATGACACCATGAGTAACATCACTGTCTCTCTTCAGAACATTGGAAGAATGGGACCTCTCACCCAGCTATCACCGTACTTGCCAACAGTGGTCATGCAGGGTAGTGCAGAATCGCAGTTCATCAATGAACACAGTGCAAGACTGTCCATCAGCAATCCATGCTTCTCAGTCATGACACCAGTCCAAACACAGTCATTTGTGTTGTGGTGTTAACAGAAGCATATGTGTGGAATGGATGCCACGTTTCCATGCAGTCCAGCATTGGGCTACTGTTAGATTAGAATGCCCTATATATCTCAATATTGCACCACTCAACCAGTTGCCCAAATGGAAACCCACAATGAGACCCATTTCAAAGTATGTCAGGTGCTGATAACACAGTCTCACCCAAGTACATGGCATCTCTGTGTCCTTCACAGTGATCACTCAGCATGTAATTCTGTTCACACCCCTTATATACCCTTCCATACCTGATAACAACACTAAATATGAAAAAACTAATGCACTGTAGTGGCCATTCTGTCACAGAGAATCACAACTCTAATTATTTACATAAGGGGGGAAACCACCTAACATTAATTCTAAACAGATTTTCTCATCAAGTGGAGTACATCTTTTAGAAAAGAATGTAAACTATTAACCTGACATAAACTTTTTGAAACAAAGAAAGCAATGATATTTTATTCCAAGAATACAGCTCTGAGAGATGTTATTAGAGGTTGACAGGCTGCAAGTGAGCAGAAACTTGGGTGGAACAAGTATATGAGAAAAGATATAGTTGGGTCCATTCCACAGGATCTACATGTTAAGTTCAAATACCAGATGATCCAAAAATAGCCAGTACACAGTATTACTCAAAATGGAGGGTGTGGAGCAAGGTAGAACAACAGAACCCCACACTTTTTTTTGACATTGTAAGGAAGGCAGTGAAAGGAATCCAGGCACAAAGAGTCTGATGAAATCAGAAAATAATGCAGTAAGGACTGCTACTTAATCTCTAGATCAGTTGGATATGTTGCAGATTAACATACTTGTAATGGGTTCTTTGACCAAATATCATGCTACTGTAATGTCCTTGTATGCTGAAACAAAAGTGAAGGCAAAAAAGGAGATTGAGTCTAGGGTTGGTATGCAGCTAATGATTGAGAGCTATGTGATGCCATTTTCCTGTCTTGCTATCCATATATAGTGATGATAAAATTCCTTCCACAGAAAAGATTGTAACTGGCTATCTACCAAATGAGTGCACCTGTGAAAATATAATTTAGTGGCTATGTTCAAGAAGACAGAGAAATAACACAAGTAATTCTGTTGTCACAAGTTCATTTATTAAATATAAATATCAATAACAAATTCATTAATATACATAACTATGTGAAATTTGAGTCTCTTCCAGAATATAAAATGTTCAAACAAATGGGGATGCAGCTATGTGATGTCTTTGACAAATGCTAGTATTTCAGCAGGTGAACACCCTATCATTTTCAAGACACAAATGCAATGAGAGAGCACTGTGCAAGAAGTTAAAACCTTCTGGAGGCTGGGCTATGACGACCAAGAACCATAATATGGCATATACAGTAAGACAATACACACAACTTAAACAACTAGCACCACCACAGAACCAAAGATGAGCAATGCCAGCAGTTGTCAGTAACGAATATTAATTAACAGTGGTTGTGCAAATAGCATTAGCTTGGTCCCTCTGTTGTTTGACCAAGGAGACAGCAGGATTACAATCAAAAAGCTCTGTGTTTGTTTATAAGATTCATTGAGGTTTACTGAATTAGGTTTGGTGTTGAATTAACTAACATATTTTGGCAATTGTCGACTTCCACTTGCATTTTATTCAGTGTCAAGTTCTATGAGCAGTCAGATGTAGTAATGATATAGAGCCCTTTTTCACCTATTATTGCCAATCCCTTTATGGAAGATTGTGAGGAATGTGCCCTGGAGTTGATGGTATTGCAACCTCCATGTTTTTTTAGATATGTTGATGAATCTGTTATTCCTTGGTCCCATGGCAGTGAGAATTTGCACAGTGTTTTACAGGGCCAGTCACATTAATTTGATCATCATCTATGTGTGACATCAACATCCAATAACCACTAGCAGACAGCAAGGGGGCAGCACTAGCATGTAAGTGGATGCGGAAAGCAGTGCACTCATTGCCGTAATGTGGAAACAGAGTCATTTATCTGACATCCAAAGTGCACAGTCACTGGCTTTTGGGACAAGGGTGGAAACATTTCTGAAATGCTAAGTTTTTAAACTGTTCACATGCCACCATGGTTGAAACATACTTTGCATACTGTCCAAAACCAGTGTTGAGCCAAGTGTGGTACGCCATGGGCCATATAGATGTCGGGTGGCTGCAGAGATGTGCAACTATTGAGCAACTGACCACCCAGATGAACCAAGGAACTACCAACAATGTCCTTTCAATGACTGTTCAGTGAACATTGCTGCATATGGGCCACTGCAACAGACACCTGATTCATGCACCTGTACTGCCTGATCACAACAAAGGCTGGAATTTGCATGCCAGCACCACAACAAGACATCAGTAGGCCTTTTCAGATGACACATTGTTGTTGGCATGTACAGCATGAAATGTGTGAAAGGTAACATCCTGCAACAATCGTCAGAAGGGTCCAGGCTGGAGGAGGGAGTGTTACGATCTGAGGAATGTTTTCATGGCATTCCCTGGGTGATCTCATCATTCTGGAAGGTACAGTGGATCAACACAAGTATACATCTATCCTTGGCGACCATGTCCACCTCTACACGCAGTTAGTTTTTCCTCAGCACGATGGCTTCTACCAGCAGGACAATGCAATGTGTTACACAGTTTGCTGGATGAGGTTACTGTACTGTTCTGGCCACCAAACTCCCTGGATATAAATCCAATTAAGAATCTGTGGGACCAGCTTTTCACACCGCAGTTTCTCAGTCAGCATGGCTCCAAAGTGCTGTCAGTACTTTCAGAACATCACTGACACACTTCCTGCATATCTTGCAGCAGTTTGTACTGCAATAGGTGATTATTCAGGCTTTTGACAGGTGGTCACATTTATGTGACTGGACAGTGCAGAACACGTAATTGAATCCACCAGAACATTCACTTCACTATGGAGATGGAAAAAGATATTTGCCTTCACTTCCTTGGTGTGTTGATCAAGAAGAAGGTTGATGGTACCTTGGGACATATAATTTATAGGAAGCCAATCCACATCGATTTTGTATCTTCATGTTAATAGTTTTGACCATCCAATTCAGTGTGAAGGGATAATTTGTATCTTGGTTCATAGGGGTCATGTAATTTAAGACTCTGAAAGTTTCTTAGCTGAGTTAGCCCACATCAAAGTCCTCCATTGCCAGAATAGTTATAGTGAAAGACAGAAAAAATGTGTGTTGCACTATCAGCCAAGGTGGCACTTAAGTCTATGATCTTTTTGCCTTACACAACTAGCATTTCCTACAGATTTGATCATATGCTGGGGAAACACTATAGGAACTGTATTTTTTGACCATAATAGAGATCTTTTTAGGTCTATAATTGAGTACCTTGGTTTGTGTCAAATGGTGTCTACCATACACCGCACCCAGTGCAGTTGTGACATGTCTTACATTGGTCAGATCATGGAGGACCAGTGTGTAGAGCATTAGAACCAAACACACTTACAGGAGCCAAGCAAATGTGCTATTCCAGAACATTGGATGGAATATAACAACATAAGTGATTCTGGCGTGCACTTCCTGCTATTGGGAATTTGTTATCAAGGAAGCAGTTGAGATTAAATTAGCAAATGACCTTAATAATAGAAATGGAAGTTTCCACTTAAATCCTGCTTGGAATCCTGTTCTCTTGTGGTCAGACAACAGAGGTACAGAGTTAATGCTACTTGCTCACTCATTGGTATTTATATCTGTATGCTGCAAGCCACAGTGCGTAGCAGAGGGTACTTTTGGTGCCACTATCTTTTCTCCTGTTACACGTTCCATTCACAATTTGGAAATGAGAAAAATGACTGTTGCTAAACCTCTGTATCAGCTCTAATTTCTCTGATTTTTTCATTGTGGTCATTTCACAAGGCATATATAGGAGGAAGCAATATGCTGCCCAACACTTCCCGGAACATGCTCTCTTGGAAATTTCAACAGTAAACATCTCCATGATGCAAAACGTCTCTCTTGTAACACCTGTGACTGGAGTTAACATATCCATAATGATCTTGTGCTAACTCAATAAATCTATGATGAAATGGACTGCTCTTCTTTGCATCTTCTCAGTCCCTTCTACTAATCCAAAATGATGAGGGTCCCACACTGTTGAGTAATAGTTAAGTGTTTCATTAGCCACTTCTTTTGTGGATGAATTACATTTCCTTAACATATTTCCAATGAACCTCATCCTAGAATCTGCTTTTCCTTCAGTTACTTGTATGTGGTTATTCCACTTTCAGTTGTCCCGGTGGTTATTCCTAGGTATTTAATTTTTATGATAGTTACTGTGTTGGTAATTAATATTGGCTATTGATAACTTCTGATGTTAGTTGTCTTCACTTTTGTGGTGACATTAGTTGTTTATTGTGTGTGTGTGTGTGTGTGTGTGTGTGTGTGTGTGTGTGTGGACATTAGTTGTTTATTTTGTGTGTGTGTGTGGACATTAGTTGTTTATTTTTTTTGTGTGTGTGTGTGTGTGTGTGTGTGTGTGTGTGTGTGTGTGTGTGACACACACACAGAGAGAGAGAGAGAGAGAGAGAGAGAGAGAGAGAGAGAGAGAAACATTGGTGTTTTCAGAGATGTCACCCAGCTGCATTGCCATAAGTTGTTTGAACATACATGCATATGTTCAAATTATTTATGTAGAGTCTGGAGTAAATGAAAACTTTCAGCAATGATTGATGGAACATCTCTTTCTCTTGAGCCATTCTGACGCAATAGCAGAATGCTTCAGTTTCAGATTTGTTAGTTTAGCAACAGTTTCAAATTTGTTAGTTTAGCAGCAGTTTTCTGCAAAGCAGAATTTCATAAACAGATTTCCATGTTATGTGTCTTTCACGTTACTTAGACCATGTGACAAGATTGACTTGTGTCTATGAATGAAAAGTTGCAATAATGATCCCAGCCAGCTCTAATGTGGCTGCTTGTTCAGGAAAGCTGTAGGAATCGACAAACATGACAATAGCTTCCACAAGAAAGAGGAAAGCCTCACAGTAAAAGGGTCCTGGATTCCAGTGCTGCAGCGAATGACAATTACAGGTAGAAAGGGGAGAAACACAGTGGTAATGACCAGTAAAAAGCTCTCAAATTTTGGCTTAACAGGTACATGTAAACGATAGTTATGAGCTTGATCCAGTCCACCACCAGGAATAGAGGGCAAAGCTTTTACAACATGAGCCATATGTGCTGGTGAAACAGCAGAAAGATCATAAAACATCAGCTAAAGAAACTGATACAGAAGCCAACAGGTAAGCTTTGGCCATGAAAGCCTCAAAAATTTTTGTTTTCTACTCCAATGAAGACCATCTTTATAATCTTAAAATTAATGTTTAGGCTATTTTGTAATTATTATCATCACTGCAGACCAAATTACTTCATTGTGTAAAGTATAAAATGGTTCAAATGGCTCTGAGCACTATGGGACTCAACTGCTGTGGTCATCAGTCCCCTAGAACTTAGAACTACTTAAACCTAACTAACCTAAGGACATCACACACATCCATGCCCGAGGCAGGATTTGAACCTGCGACTGTAGCAGTCGCACGGTTCCGGACTGCGCGCCTAGAACCGCCAGGCCACCGCGGCCGGCTGTAAAGTATACCCTGGAATTCTTTCCTATGTAAAGGGTGTGGCAGGTGTTCTCTGGTTGAGGATGGTGGTTCATAGTGAGTGATAAGCAGTTCATTGTCAGTAGTAATCCTTATTTCTGTTGAAACAAGAGGCGTGTTTCCACATCAGGTGGGTGCTGGGATGGCAGGCATCATGTTCTTTGTTGCCCATACATGAAGTGTAGTAGTGACAGCTTGACTGTTGTTACATCTTCATTGAGCTCAGCACAGAGGTATAGCGACCTTGCAATGTCTACTGCTGGCAGTGCTGACTCAGCTGTGATGGAAGGTGACTCTGCTGGTCTTGGCTGTAGGCAAAGGTGGCTGCCTGGCGATGTCAGGTGCTGGCGGGTGCCCAGTGACTTCATAGCTCAGATGGTTTCATACGCCCCTTGGCCCATTGATGCTGCCTCAGCCCATCAATGCTGCAACTGATACCCCTGGCATATGGTCCTGTCAGCATATCGTCGGAGCATTAGTGTCTTCAAAGCTGAAACCAATACTACTGCAGATGCTTACTCGATGACTACCCAGTTTGATGACCAGCCTGGCCAGATGACCTGTATTTATATGCACCAAAGTGGATTTGTTGTGGTGTGACTGGCATGTTGCATACATGACATTTGTGACAAAGCGTCCCTGGTTTCTGTAACCAACTAGTCACCAGTCGACAGGTGGACTGCAGTACCTAAGATGGTACCATGGTGCAATGCTGTACCAGCATCTTACAGTGAGTGGCTGCCTGCGGCAATGAATCCTCTTGCATTAGGCTCATGTCATTAATTTGGACTTCTGAATTGTCTCTGCTGCTGTACCTGGATGTAGTTTATTTTTCACAGTTCATCTTCTTTGGCTCACTTTATTTTTAGAAGCCATTTTTGCAACCCAACCAGATACTTTTAAAACCTGTCTATGGTTTGTATAGTCCAAGTTACTAGCTGGCCCTGAGAACTAGCACTAGTCTTGTGAACAAATACCAGGATAGCTCATATGTAATATCACACTTTGAATTTTGTGTACACAATACATACTATGTCCACTCTTATGTAATTCACTCACTCCCTGCCTACTGCGGCAGTCTCCATGCTGTCACACTGAGGTGTCCATAAGCTACTTACCATCTATGACTTTGACTTTTCCATTTGGTAGTAGGGTCAAATCATCTCATAGGGATAGGGTTGTGAATTCATGGAGGTGTCATACAACAGCACTCGTGCTTGACTTGTCTAACATTACTGAATTATCTACTTGCTATTCCCTGTGAATTATCCTCCTTAAATCTACACCTAGCATCATCAACCTATGTCTCATCATCATCAACATAGTCATCCTGTTCTTCATATTACATATTATCCTAAGAGCCTATTACATATTATCACATCACAAGAAAGCACAAAAATTTGACAAGAATAATTTAACATAAAATTTTACATAAAAAAAAGGAGTCCATGGTAAAGTCACTGCTGTCATATTTCTGAACATGTCTGTAGATTATTGCTTAAATCTTCAAAACTCATTCCTTTATGTCAAAGAGACTCATTCAGTGTATCGTGCTTCATGAGCTCTGTGATAACACTCTGGAACTCTACTAGCTACACCGTGTACAACCTTATTTCAACTCCTATTACTCAACTAACACCTTCTGATCATATTTTGCTGGAACCTGATACATTCTTCCATTACTCCTCACACTGATTCTGACAGTTATCTTAAGTAGATTCCCTGCTACCATGACAACTAGTCTTTGAAGGACCAGGAGTGGTATAATGGTGATATCATGGCCAGTGACTCATCTTGCACTTGTGGTATCTCATTACCTTGCTACAATATATTGAGTCATAGTTGCATGATGAGAAGGCAAAAAACCTGAACCATAAGACACTGTTGTGACACTGATATAGTTTTAGCACTGTATCACTGCTTACAACTACCTCAGTAGAGTGTATCACTGCTTACCTCACTAGAGAAAGAATCGAAGGAGAAGGAGTACTGCACAGAAACATAAAGAAAGACAACAAGCTCTGTACATGATTCTACTAGTACTCTATGGACATCAAACTACATATCTACCAGTATAGAGCCTTCGACATAACTCGCATGACAACAATATTTGCAATAAATTATGCCTTCACTCACCACTATTTACATTCCCCTAAACTTCCCTGATACCCACAGTCTACCATGTCTCAGTCATGCACTTTTCTGGTGTTATGACCTCTTTGCCATCATGTCTAACATATCCCACCATGAGAGTCGGTAAATGGAGCCACATGACTTCATAAGTTACACTGCATGCATATAACAGGTTTCGTTGGTTTTTCCCTTGGACCCTCCCCAGATAACACAATCAAATACATTCCTCACATAATCGAGACATGTCAATAGGACATCAGGAAGATGATGTTTGAAAACTAAGGAACAGCAGACATGATGAGCCCATGGGGAATTACAGAATACATGCAATGCTATTTACTCTCGAGTGCACTGATGATGATGATGATGATGATGAAGAAGAAGATAGCACCTCCACCAACCCCACTTCTGACATCACTTATAAATGTTGTGGTAGGTGTTCTCTCATAGAAGATGGTGGGTCGGTGTGTCATAAGCAGCTTGTTGTCAGCAGTAGCCTTTATGTCCCATAGTGTTTACAGGAGGCTCTTGCCCATGTCAAGCTGGTGCTAGGGCAGTGCATGAAGCATAATGGTGACGCAGCCTGGCTTTTGCTATGTCTAGTTCGGTATGGCAGTGCAGGGACCTTGCAGTGACTGCCCACTAAGGCTGCCAGTAGTGCTGGCTTAGCTATGGTGCAAGGTGGAATGGCTGTGCTTCACCATAGGTGGGTTTGTTTTGGTGTGACTGCTGCAGATATCATACACACTGTGTGCTGAGGTTTTCTGGCTTTGGTAACCAGCTGGTCACCACCTGAAGGTAGGCTGGGGTGCCTAAGTGTGTGCCATGGCACAATGCCATTCCAGCACATTGGAGCAACTGGCTGCCTGCAGTAATGAATCATGTTGTTAGGTTTGCACTTTTACACCACATAATAGAGACTCCTTTCCATGGGATCCATAGATTACAACTAATATACACTCCTGGAAATGGAAAAAAGAACACATTGACACCGGTGTGTCAGACCCACCATACTTGCTCCGGACACTGCGAGGGGGCTGTACAAGCAATGATCACACGCACGGCACAGCGGACACACCAGGAACCGCGGTGTTGGCCGTCGAATGGCGCTAACTGCGCAGCATTTGTGCACCGCCGCCGTCAGTGTCAGCCAGTTTGCCGTGGCATACGGAGCTCCATCGCAGTCTTTAACACTTGTAGCATGCCGCGACAGCGTGGACGTGAACCGTATGTGCAGTTGACGGACTTTGAGCGAGGGCGTATAGTGGGCATGCGGGAGGCCGGGTGGACGTACCGCCGAATTGCTCAACACGTGGGGCGTGAGGTCTCCACAGTACATCGATGTTGTCGCCAGTGGTCGGCGGAAGGTGCACGTGCCCGTCGACCTGGGACCGGACCGCAGCGACGCACGGATGCACGCCAAGACCGTAGGATCCTACGCAGTGCCGTAGGGGACCGCACCGCCACTTCCCAGCAAATTAGGGACACTGTTGCTCCTGGGGTATCGGCGAGGACCATTCGCAACCGTCTCCATGAAGCTGGGCTACGGTCCCGCACACCGTTAGGCCGTCTTCCGCTCACGCCCCAACATCGTGCAGCCCGCCTCCAGTGGTGTCGCGACAGGTGTGAATGGAGGGACGAATGGAGACGTGTCGTCTTCAGCGATGAGAGTCGCTTCTGCCTTGGTGCCAATGATGGTCGTATGCGTGTTTGGCGCCGTGCAGGTGAGCGCCACAATCAGGACTGCATACGACCGAGGCACACAGGGCCAACACCCGGCATCATGGTGTGGGGAGCGATCTCCTACACTGGCCGTACACCACTGGTGATCGTCGAGGGGACACTGAATAGTGCACGGTACATCCAAACCGTCATCGAACCCATCGTTCTACCATTCCTAGACCGGCAAGGGAACTTGCTGTTCCAACAGGACAATGCACGTCTGCATGTATCCCGTGCCACCCAACGTGCTCTAGAAGGTGTAAGTCAACTACCCTGGCCAGCAAGATCTCCGGATCTGTCCCCCATTGAACATGTTTGGGACTGGATGAAGCGTCGTCTCACGCGGTCTGCACGTCCAGCACGAACGCTGGTCCAACTGAGGCGCCAGGTGGAAATGGCATGGCAAGCCGTTCCACAGGACTACATCCAGCATCTCTACGATCGTCTCCATGGGAGAATAGCAGCCTGCATTGCTGCGAAAGGTGGATATACACTGTACTAGTGCCGACATTGTGCATGCTCTGTTGCCTGTGCCTATGTGCCTGTGGTTCTGTCAGTGTGATCATGTGATGTATCTGACCCCAGGAATGTGTCAATAAAGTTTCCCCTTCCTGGGACAATGAATTCACGGTGTTCTTATTTCAATTTCCAGGAGTGTAATTTGATGACTTGCCTCCTCAGCTTCAGTTCTGCCAGGTAAATTCTCTCTCAGTTTCTGAACTTCACAGTAGCTCTCCTACATACTTTACAGGAGTATCACCTCTGCAAATATACTTATTATTAAAGTCAGCAACAGTTTAACAGTTTTCCTATTTATTGTCCACCTCCATAGCTGAATGGTTGGCACAGCTGACTGCCATGTGCAGGACTTAGGTTTGATTCCCCATACTGCCACAGATTTTTCCTCAGTGGGAGGACTGGTACAAGGTGCACTCAGCCTCACAAGACCAGCTGAGGAGCTACTTGACTGATTAGTTGTGGTTCTGAGGTTGAGAAACCTGACAGCAAACAGGAGAGCAGTGTGCTGAACAAGTGCCCTTCATACTGCATCCAGTGATGTCACTGACAGATTATGACATGGCAGTTGGTTGGCCGCAATTGGCATGTATAGGACCAGAATGTGGAACTTTACCTTTATGTTTTTTCCTGTTTATTGAGAACCGTATTTCAGTAACAATACTTATGTGTAAAAACACATTCTGATGCTCTGTATGTGCCAGTCATGCATACAATCACTGAAATAACTCATTGCCAATGAAGTGGTTTCCATGAGCATAAGAATTGAGTAACATGAGAAGAAGGCTGGAATGGAAGATGTATGGTTGCAGTCATTTTTTTAAGAGTTTGATGAAAACCGCATAGTGATCTGAGTTATGGATCATGAGATGTTTCAGTTTTAATTAAATACTGAAATCAGGATTCACGGCAGCATGTAAAAGCTGACCAAGGCAACCAAAGTCGTGAGTTGGGGTGACAGAGTGCTCAAGGATGCGTTATTTAGAATTCACTGATGGCAATTTTTTGGAAGGCTAGTGTAAGAATATGAAGGGTACAAGTCAAAAGTTAGATGCAATTCCTGAGGGCAGACACCCATTGGCAACAAGAAGGTGGAATGGATGACCAAGGAAAGAAAAATAGTTCATCTAAAAACACGTTTCATAAGAGTAAGAATTAAGTGAGAATTATTTATGATAGTGTTCCAGAAGAGTTTCCATTGGAGGAACTTATTAAGGACACTACAGTTTTGCTAACAAAATTAATGATAAAATGGCTTGATTGACATCACAGAAGTCACAAAAGTTAGAAGTGTGAGTGGCAGACCATTGTGTGGAAGAGAATGCATAGGGGCTTGGATGGAGTCTGACCTACATCGCATGGCAGTTCACCTTAGTTACATTATAAACTTTAAACTTCTTCATTTATGTTAACTAAGTCTGTATATATAAAGTCATGTATTTTTAGTTGATGTTTTAAGGTATATTTTTGATGGAAATCACATCTACAGACTTCGATGGTGTTAGATCTACTGGACCAAGCTTATTGCGCACCAACTAAATGTCGGTATGTTGGACAAGACCAGTTATCTAATTGTGTACTGGTTCAGTGTTGCTATTGATTGTTGCTGATGGTCATCTGGTTTTGATTGTGGGATTAAGATATTTTGTGTCTAGGAGAATTTATGTGAGTTACTGTCAGGAATTTGAAAAGTATCCTGATGGTTTGTGTCTATGTCCTGTATGATGGTGATGATTGGTTTGTGGGGCACTCAACTGAGGGGTCATCAGCGCCCATACAAAGTTCCAATTTTTACACAGTAAAATTTTTACACAATAAAATCTGATCACTGTCATGAATGATGATAATGAATATGAAATGATGAGGACAACATAAACACCAAGTCCCTGAGCAGAGAAAACCCAGCTGTGAATAGAACCAGGGACCCTGTGATGCAGAGGCAGCAGCACTAGCCACTAGACCACGAGCTGTGGACTGTATGCCCCATATGACAGGACAGCAAATTGATTGTAATGGTATGTGTGACTAGCTAATTTGGCAGGATGAAATTATCTTGTGAATCAGAATTAGTTTCAGTCTTGCAAGAACCTTGAATTCTAATGAGTCCTATAGTCAACTTTGCATAAATGTTGTAATATATGCACCTCAACTCAACTAGAGGAAAAAGGGCCTCAGTAATATATTTGAATTTACCAGATTAGCTGTTCTGTATTTAAGAGTGTACCAATCCTATCTGGGGTATTGTGGTATTTACACAAAGTTACATCTGGTTCACATGTGGGAGTGCAGCAGATGAACAGCTGCATCACAGGTAAGGGCAGGTAGATTAACAGGTCAAGAATGTGTGGGTGGATTTCAAGTATGCAGAATCTGAAGGTAGTTCTGTGTTTAAACTTACTCACACACCTCTTTAGACCACCACTCAACATCCCAAGCAGATTATTTGATATTATGTGGCAGAAGTGAGTTTTTGACTGGTTCTTTCTCTTAAAGAAAACTCATGTATGTATGATGCTGGAATAATTGATCTGTGAAGTTGTGTATGGCAAGTTTTTATTCTAATTAGCATCAGGTTGATAAAAAACGTTAATTAAATAATGAATGGGAAGTAAACCATCTTCCGACTCTATAATACACTTTCAGATGTGTTGGACGCTGTTTGTCATAAAATGTTATTAATATGGAAATGCAAAATCTTAAGCAGAATATAAATAATATAGGGAGGAAGGTCAACAACTTGCTGTACTTTTGCCCGCATCTCGTGGTCGTGCGGTAGCGTTCTCGCTTCCCACGCCCGGGTTCCCGGGTTCCCGGGTTCGATTCCCGGCGGGGTCAGGGATTTTCTCTGCCTTGTGATGGCTGGGTGTTGTGTGCTGTCCTTAGGTTAGTTAGGTTTAAGTAGTTCTAAGTTCTAGGGGACTTATGACCACAGCAGTTGAGTCCCATAGTGCTCAGAGCCATTTTTTTTTGCTGTACTTTTGGGGATTGAATCATTACTAGACACATCAACAAGTTATGAAATGTTTTGTTATAATGTCTAGATTGCTAGACCTTCTTTATTTGAGATGACTACTTTCAACTGTACTTCACAGTCATATTCATATCTACTGAAAACAAAGAAAAATAATCAGAAAAGGCCAGCAGGTTAAAATAATACTTAGAATAAAAGATGTTGAGGTGACAACAGTCATGGTATGCCTCCTAACAATGTGCTGGACATCCTTTTGCCCAGCATAGTGTAGCAGCTTAATGTGACATGGACTCAACAAGTCATTGGAAGTCCCCTGAGAAATATACCAGACTTGTTGCCTCTATAGCTATCCATAATAGTGAAAGTATTGCCGAGCAGAATTTTGAGCATGAACTGACCTCTTAGTTATGTCCCATAAATGTTCAATAGGATTTGTAATTTGTACTGGGCAGTCTGGATGGCCAAATCAATTGCTCAAATGGTCCAGAAGCTCTTCAAACTAGCTGAGAACAATAATTGTGGCCTGGTGACATGGCACATTGTCATCCGTAAAAATTCCATCATTGTTTAGGAACATGAAGTCAATGAATGGCTGCAAATGGTCTCCAATTAGCCGAACTTGACCATTTCCAGTCAACGATTGGTTCAGTTGGACTAGAGGACCCAGTCCATTTCATGTAAACATGTCCCACACCATTACAGAGCCACCATCAGCTAGCCAGTTAACACAGTGCCTTGTTGACAACTTGAGTCCACAGCTTCATGGGGTCTGCACCAGACTTGAACGCTACTATCAGCTCTTACCAGCTGAAATTGTGACTCATCTGATCATGTCACAGTTTTCCAGTTGCCTAGAGTCCAACTGATACCATAACAAACCCAGGAGAGATGTTGCTGGCAATGTCGTGCTGGTAGCAAAGGCACTCACGTCAGTTGCCTGCTGCCACAGCCGATTAATGGCAAATTTAGCTGTTCTGTCCTAACAGATGGCTGTTCTGTCCTAACAGATGCATTCATTATACATCCCACATTGATTTCTGTGATCATTTCATGGAGTGTTGCTTGTGTGTTAGCACTGACAGCTCTACTCAAATGCCGCTCTTGATCATTAAGTGAAGAGAGGTAATGCCTGAAATTTGGTATTCTCACAACACTCTTGGCGCTTTGGATATCAGAATATTGAATTCCCTAAAGATTTTAAAATGGAATGGCCCATGTGTCTGGCTACAACTACCATTCCGCATTCAGAGTCTGTTAATTCCCATCATGTGTCCATAATCACATGTATACCTTGCTTACTTGATATTACTGCCATCTGTATATGTGCATATTGCATTCCCATGACTTTTATCACCTCAGTGTGTACACAAAATACCATATAGACATTACTGCAAAATCTCATTATTTCTCTAAATCACAGTTTACCATACTGAATTCTGTGCAAGCTTTGTACATTAATATAGGGTCATGGACCCACATGATGGCACACAGGCTGGAGCAGATTACAGCCACAACTACAGATATGTTTGCCAAATTTGTTTGGAATGAACTGAGCCTTTTTACCTCCTACTGTCTATACTGATGAGCTGCACCCTAGATATTGGTGCAGCGGAAAAATGTGTTACAGTGCCTTGACATAATACTTTCATTTTTTTTCAAATACTGACTCATGCATGCAGCCTGGAGGGTTGGTGGAGCCATACTCCCTTCCTGCAGTGTGAGGCAAGTATCTGGATCTCAGAAAACGGGGGATGCTGAAGACATCATCAGCCAACTTGGATGGTGTCTGCTGATTGTAATGGATTTGCAACTATCATAGCAATATGGTACTGTCTACTGTTGTATGACTTTTGTTCTTTGTGGTTTTCAATAAGATATGCCTTCAGCAAGTTTTCATGAACTTTGCTATATTAGTAGCAGTATTACTTATGTATGTCTGACTCATACTTGTGCTGTGACTTGCTGCTGATTTCAGGGAACTGTTTATACACTCAGCCTTTCTTTAAAAATTAATTTATCTTGTACTTTAACTATTGTTTTTATTTTTCTCATTTGGAATATGTCAGACATATCTGTAGTTACAGTTGTAAGATGCTTGTACATGTGCACCACCATGCAGATGCAATTTTCTATATTAATGTGTGAGGTTATTACAGCGTTCAGTAAGTCAAAATGTTGTTTAGTGAAGTAAGAAGCTACTGCTGTAATGAATATATAGGATCTTGTGTACATTATATTCTATGTAGGTTTTCCATGATTTACTTAAACTACTCAAGGAGAGGGCAAGGACAGCCCCTTCAGAAAGGTCATCAGCTATTTCCTTCTCCATTTGTACTGAAACTGACCTCTTGGCCAATGTATAAAAATGTAATACTAAGACTTAAATGTATTGGACATTTACAAAAGTCATCACATTGATGAATCCACACAAAAATCTTAATAAATAACTAAACATCATGGTTTAACACATATTAAACCCCAATCTTCCTTTGTATCTGTTGTTTCTCACAGAGTGAGAGCTTGTGACATTTTTAATGGTGCTTCATCTATTTGATACAGACATTAAGCTTGGCAATTCCCTTGACACCATTTGAGGAGAGTAAGGTTCTCTCTATCTTTCTTTCTGTACTCACACAAATATTTTAGTAATTTTACATGAGCCCATTATTGTCTAGTCTGAGTGTACTTTTCAACATTTTTAGTGGCCTGCCAAGGAAAAATGTTATTTTCAAATAATATTCCTATTAGGTAACACAGTGAATTAGTAGACACTTGACTTTTAACAAGATTGCAGTGGCTACTTTTGGGTGGGGGGAGGGGGGGGGTAGTGTCTCTCTGCCTATCTGAGACCTTCAGAATACTGGGCTAGGGAGTTCTCATCAATAAAATTGTATGTGATTATTGGAAAAAATTGTCAGTTAATAAAACATTTGAAGTTTAAGATTTTGTTTCTGGAGTAATGTTGGTAGGTGTTAACTGAAGACATGGGAGAAATTTGTGCTCTAAAAACAACTCTGCTTGTAAAAGTACAACCAAATTTTAAGATTATTTAAAGAATGCTTAGCCAATAGTAATACAAACTAACTTCATTTCTAAATGTGTGTAAGTATTGCTTATAATTCCAGTATATAATGTTCTTATCAAATATGCAATCAATCTGTACAGTGACATTATGTAAATCATTTGTAGAAAATTTCCTACAAGATTCTCTAAATAAGCATTATGGACAATGCTACAGCAGTTTCCACCAAATTGCACACATGTTAAATTAGTTGAGATCAGTTCGTCTTCACTAAGCATTCTATCATAAATATTCACTGTTAGTTTCTGTTAAATAGTTTGCATCAATACTGCCACTCATAGAGTTAGGTTAGACTAGGTGTGAGTCTATGTAAGCTACTGACCTCCTTTTGTAAGGTTAGTGGATAATGTGAACTGCAAGCTGAGCTTCATTTCAGAGAGATTGTTAAAGTAAATTAATATTGACTGTAATTTAAACTTTCAAAGTGTAACCTCATTTACTGCAAATTCCTATCACCAGTTATTATATCACAGAGAGAGAGAGAGAGAGAGAGAGAGAGAGAGAGAGAGAGAGAGAGAGAGAGAGAGAGGTTGGTGGGGAGGGGAGGGGGACTACAAACAAGGCAAGCTACTACACATGCGATAAAATGAGTGAATCTATGAAGAAGCTGAAAATATCTATATACAAGTATAGCTTTCATCTAGCACTGGTTGTTCTTACTTGTTATTTAAGTTCATGCTCTTACCAAGGTCTTGATTTCATTCCTGTGCAGGAGACTCCCAGAGAAGGAGATTCTCAGGGCTGTGTAACAGGTAATTAGAAGATGTCCATAAGGTTTAGCTATGGCTGAAACTTCCTGGAAGATTAAAGCTGTGTGCCGGACCGAGACTCGAACTCAGGACCTTTGCCTTTTGCAAAGGTCCTGTTACACTTAGGCAGTGTAACAGGATGTGAACAGCTTGGAATATTACTTGAAGGTTATTGTTGTTTAAATGATCCATCTTATGAAACCACTGCTAAGGATCAAATATCTATCATCACAAGTGAAGTCATTATGTTCCAGTTTCTAGAACATATGAAAGGTATAGAATGAATTTTCACTCTGCAGCAGGGTGTGCACTGATATGAAACTTTCTGGCAGATTAAAACTGTGTGCTAGACCAATACTCAAACTCAAGACCTTCACGTTTTGTGTGCAAGTATAGCACTTGCCCACATAAGGCAAAGGTCCAAGAGTCTTGGTCTGGCACACGATTTTAAACTTACAGGAAGTTTCTTATAAAAGACACGTTGATGTGAATGAAACCAGAGCCCTAAGTACCACCTTATCCTGTAGATGTCTGATAGATGGAATACATTTTTAGACATCAATGAGCAGCAATACACAACTGATGTGGGATTGGTGGGCAGCCTGTCACTATACTACAGACATAGTTTGGTCACACTAGCTTATTGACAGAAGTGTGTGAGCATCTGCTCTGCTCTGCTCAGGCAGAAGCACAAGGAGGATGTTCTTGTAGACACAGTTAAGTGAGGAGTCAAACTTCAGTTCAAGTAACTGTCCATTTCACATTCTTTCATGGTTTCTGTGTTAATGTTATTAAGAAGACAACTGAAATCAGAATATAGGTAAACCTCACTGACCAAACTGAATGGGAGAACCATAGATATCCATGGAAGGTGGTTCTAGAAGCTGCTATGGTGAGGAAATCTGTAACTGTTGTGGCTATGGGTACAAGACAAAGTGTGATGGCTATCTGAATTTTGATACTAGTCAATCAGCATGTACAAACTCAGCACTAGCCAGTGAAGAGCCATTTGGAACTTCCAAAGCACCTGTAAATAGTGACATGTTTGATAATATCAGCTTTTCCTTTATGGATAGAGAAAGAAATATTTGTGTTCAAGAACGAGTACCTCAATTGAGATTTCACGATTAGAAAGGTGATAATATTTAAAAGCAATTATAAATCACAAAAGTTCCTGTTTGCCATTAACATATAACTCGCATGTATGTTCCACTAAAAGAAGACTGGAGCTGTTACTAAATATCAAATTAATTAGATGTGAAGAACTTGCATTATACAGTTGTTTAATTATACAATTCTGATGATGCAAAAAAGCTTCTAGCAACTAATTAAAGTGTATAAATGGGAAATTAAGAAATTTGTTTGATAAGAACATATATTAATATCAAATGCAGTTCTGAATAGTACCCTACTTATTGGTACATACAGTTCAATCATCTCATCAAGTTTATCATTTATGCCATTTTGGTCAGAGGATCAACTGTGTCCATTTACTTAAAAATTGGAGTCAGCCCTACATCACAACAGAAATGTGTGCACATTTTACTGTGTTTATATTTGTGGAGAGCAACAGCAGTTTACAAAATCTTTTACCTTTCAGTTTTGTGGCCTCTAAAACAGAATTTAAATCAATGATGGGTTAATTTCCATGAAATATTGTTATCATATTTTTGTGACTCTGACAAATCCAAGAAAAAAACTGCATTTAAAACAATGGAGCTGTCAGTAAGATATCCAGAGGTAACAAAAATTTAGCACATGTGAAACAATGAACAACTTATAGTAATATTCATTGTTGAATTTCAAACTGAAAAGTATTTAATGAAACTAAAGATTATGTAAAATTTTTTATTATCTTCTTACAATGCCAGCTGTATAGAGAGTATGTATTACTATTGCCTATATTGGTGTGGAATGTTGTCATGAGAGCAATAGATGTTTTTGTCAAGAATACACTGTCCGGAGGAACTGTTTGTGGATTTTGCAATCTTAGCTTGTGATTAACATTCAACTGACTGTCCTTCAGTTCAGCTGATTAGAGTCATGGATGTTCCTAGGCAAGAACCAAAACTATCTGCATCAACTAATATAAGAGACAACAGAAAGTCTGGTAACTAAAACATCCACATCTTACTAGTATGTGTTCATCTTCTGTGAAGCCAGCTTTGACTCATCCATTTAGTTTATCAACATTGCATTAGGTTCCTGTCCTTTAACCATTTCCTATATCAACAAGAATGAATAACATGTAGAAAGTTATTAATGGCATTTGTTGTAAAGCCAATTGACACATTACTTTAATTCACTGTTTTAGTTTATCATAACTGCTGCATGTACGATAGATAGTGGTGAAAATGTCTTATAACTCTTCTTAGTTTTCTATCATTGGTGTTCATTCACAAAATTTCTCATAATCACTGTTCTTAATGGTTTTGCACTGCTTCAAAGTGTTTTGGTTATTGTCTCAAGGGATTTCATTGCTTCAGCATCTTGTTGTGCCCACTGCAGCACCTGTAAGAGCAAATTACATCCAGTGTAAGAACAACGTAAAAAATTGCCTCCTTGAAGTAACTGAAACAAACATTAAAGCAAAATGAACTAATATTTTGAAAACAACCAGACATAAGATCTGTTAAGAACATGTTTTATGCTGTGTCATCCAAACACAACACAACCAGGGCAAAAGCACCAATGTACAAAGATACGAGCTGGTGCCAGTGCCAGAGAGATTTGCCACTTGTGCGAGTTCCACCTGCACCATGGGTGGCACTGAGGGTGAAGATATCGAACTCGCCTTGGCCAGTTGCCAGCTGAGTACAATCTGCCAATGACCCGTCAACAGCAGACAGAAATGTACTCAGAAGATATAAGAGCAGCTCTCGCCCACTTGGTAATAGATCATCATCCAGGACTGACTTAGACAGGGAACATCGCTTGGTGAACTCTTAGAACTGAACAGACAATTGCTGTACATTGCATTTGCTATTAACTGTACAGTTTCCCTATGATTATTTGCACTTAGCCATTTAGGGCCTTTTATGTGTTATATTACAAGTAGTGTTGCAGACTTCTTATTTGTCAAGACACAAAGATAAGTAAACCTTTTACCTCATTTGTGTGACTTGATTACTAATTTGTTGGAGTGTTATAGAACCTTTGTTCTCCTATCATGTTACCTGGCCCTGGGGCATAGCTGTGTAATAGTGGGAGGGAGAAATTGTCTTAGTGGTGTACTGCAGCAGAAGCCATTTCATGATCTCACAAACTCAGCCTCCACAGCAGTAGTGATGAGGCCTTTACAAAACTGTTGATGAGGGTTTACAAAATTTTATAGTCATTAAAATAGTTATTAAAAACTGACTGGGTCTTTCTGTGACATGCATTCAACTTACTTGAAGCTAGAACAAAAAATTAGTGGAAAGCACAAAATTGGCTTAAGACTCTTTTATTCTTAACTATTTGATCTATGGTGTTCCAGACACTTACCTTGTTCTCTGTTTGTGGATTGCTGACAGCTCTAGCAACTGTTAGTTCAAGTTTTTCTCCTGCTGATGCTATAAGAGGTACAGTTAAACAGCAGTCAAAGTCATTGGTCTGTGTATTATTTACCTGCAACAAAGTTTGAAATCATTAAGTATTCTTTGAGTCAAAGTTGCATTAATTGTATAAGTATTATGAAAGTACTGAACTAGTAAATAAAGTTTGTATATTTAAGTACAGGCTGTTTGTTCTTTCCTCATTATATTTACTTAGCACTCTTATGTGGCTTTCAGTTCATCGGACTTATAAAAAAAAGAATGGAAATGATATTAGTAACAATAAAGTGAATGTCAAAAATATCATTGGAGAGTCTTACGGTATCCAGTACTCCCCAAAAGCCATAGATATGAATGAAAATGCACCTGATTGTAAGTCCTGTTTCATAATAATTACCATAGTTAACTCCTTCCCCTCAACAAATGTCTAAAAAGTTGTAATGTTTGTTGGTTAGGCAAGTGTGTTAATATGAGTGTCATCTGAAAGTAAGAGCAGAATGTATCTAGAGATTGCAGTAGAGAGTAGATTTCAGGTAATAACATAGTTAAGTTTTAGTGTTGTGACAGCAGTCATAATTTCACAGTGTTAGAAGAAAGGAACATTAATGTTGTCTCATACCAATTGCAAGCTTTATGCAATTATCAGATCGCTGCACATTTAGAAACAAATTTCAACAGATATCCACAATCAGTTCTATCACACGTGTCAGTCCAACATTATGAGCATTGATATGGTTGCATGATGGTGCAGGCAGCATGGAAGGCTCTAGCAATGTGCAAAAGCACAGTAAGAATTGTACTGGTCAACTGCTCTTGTTCCTGAAACTGCTCGAAAGAAAACCTATGGATTGGGTGTGACACTTTGTAATTCTCAGATTCTTTAGTATAGGATTCCTTGCTCAATGCTGCATAAAATTTTCACCTTATGGCTTGGTTTTCATAAGATGTGTTCAAGATCATTTCCAAGCTGGCTGACAGGTGAACACAAAGTAAATGTCTAGCCATAGCAGTGACATTCCTCCAGTGGTGTATAGTGAAAGGAGAGGAGTTTCTTGTTTCTAATGTCACCTATGATGAAAAATGGGTGTCACATGCCACAACAAAAAAAATACAAAAATCCACACATTGCCAAAAAAAATTGTTCATTTGTGATGACAAAATTCAAGTAGACAGTCTCTGTTGCAAGGAAGGTTCATCCTCTTCTCAGATCAATATGGTGTCCTCCTGATTGAATTTTTACTGCAAGAGGGAGATGTAATTGCTGATCAGTTTGGTGAGACAATGCTAAAACTGTGAATAAGGCGCACTTCTTGATACAGTATGTGATATGTCACGTTGTAACAAGGTCATGCACTGTGACAGTTATCCTTATGACACTCATGTCCCCACAGGACAACAAGCAACAAGACAAAGAAGGCAGCAATAGCCTTGTTCGTGGTACTTCACTGCCAGCATCATTGCAGACAACTTTGAAACATGTCACATATTTACTCGAAACTGGAAATAGGTATTCCTTAAAAACAATTTTGATACGTCAGCTGTATTTGGCATGCAGGATATATAAAAGTCTCCAAATGTAAACCAGCCAGTGACTATATTTTGTCTGCAAAATTTTGAAAATATGCATTGTGTTTTACTTAATTACAAAGTATCTTACTCAGAAACCAACTACAGAGGCAAAAGTAGCATTGCTTCATCCACATAAAACAATTTTTTGGAGGCACATCAGATGACTTGAAATTTTTCCCCCAGTGTACCACACAGTATAGTTGCATGGAGCACCCAACACTCCATGTTGTATTGGACAATACAACAGAGAATCGTATCAGTGTTGTATCACTGCCATCCCAGTGTGAACCAGTTATGTTACTTCAACTACATTTCTACACACTCCACAGGTGCTGGTAGCTTTGGTGTAATACCATGTGTTGCATTGTGTATGATAATGCATGTTGTATTGCCTCAGTGAGAACTGTGCATAGTAGACATGGGGTGCTAACTGGCTGCATTATGGTTTCACGGAGCAATGCATGACCCCCTTTTGATCACCTCACATGGCATCAATCTGAATGGGAGATCTTTGATCATCCATTTTATAGCCACAACTTTTCATAAAGTTGTTTTTTCCCATTCTGTTTCCTAAATCATATTTCTAGCAGGAAAATGTTTCCACAACAGTCCTGCACTACACGCAGGAGTAACTTCATTCCTTCAATTGTTGGTAGTAGAATCTTATGATATATGATGTTTGTGTACCAGTACAATAAATTCCATAATAATGGTGGTTACTAAGCTGAGACGTAGCCAGTGGACCCCTGTAAATATTCAAATAAATATTTATTACTCTTAGATCTTTTTTTCCTGGCCATCTCCCAGATGACCATTCTACAATAGCTAAGCTCAGTCTTACCAGATAAATTCAAAGAAAATAATCAAGTTAGGTGATGCAGTGAAATGCAAAATGCATTTGATTTGAGGAGGAATGGGTTTCAAATCTCTGTCTCACCATCTATATTTAGATTCCTCCTGATTTCACTAAAGTGCTTGAGATGAATGCACAGATGATTCCTTTGGAAAGAGCACAGCTGATTTTTATGCATATCCTAGTCTAGTCCAATATTTTTTTCAGTTTTAATGACCTAATAATAAGTAAGATGCTAAAGAATATTCGTTGTTTTTTATTTACAAAGAAAGCACCTGAACAGCTTATCATTATTTAACAGCAAATAGCTCAAATTGCCATTTTAAGTATTATGAACTATTGGAAATGACTTACAGTTTTCCAGAAAAATATATTATTGGTCACTTACTAAATGAAGCTTGATGGTAAATCAGGGGTGCACTACACAAAGGAAGCAGCTCCTCAGGTAGTAGAGTACTTATGGAATGCGCTTGGTTTTTTAAAGGCTAGGTGCCAGCTGATATGCAGAGAGAGAAAGCAGATCACATAAAAAGTAAATACACACTGACTGTCAAAGTTTTAACAGTAAATTGTCAAAGTATTCATGTCAAAGTTCCTGAACTTACTGCCTCCTGAAAGTTGTCATGCTCAAATGATTCTCTGAACCAAAAGCTGATTGAAACCTGAAATATTTAATGAGGCATGAAGTGTATATTGAAAAGAAAACCATAAGAGGGGGAGTGTTCATTGCTGTCCATAAAAATATTGTTTCTATCAAGGTTGAAATTGAGTCTGACAGTGAAGATATCTGGACACAAGTAGCAGGTCTAGGTGAATTCAAGTTAATTATCAGATGTTTTTGCCAGCCACCTATTTCAACCATAACAGTTGTAGAATCACTCAACAAAAATCTACACTAAATAGGACTAAAATATCTAGACCATGCAATATTACCTGGAGGCAACTGTAACCTACCAAGTATAGGCTGGGTCATCTATGCATTCGTTGCAAGTGGTGTGGACAGGCAGTCTTCTGAAGTACTTTTAAAAATGTTTTCCAAAAACTGTGTTGAACAATAAGTTAGACAGTTCACATACAATGGAGATATTTTAGACCTTGTAGCTACAGACAGTCAGTACAGAGACAGGAAATAGTGATCATGACTTCATTATAGCAACAACAATTACTAGAGTTAATAAATCCATCAAAAAGGCTAGAAGAGTATTCGTGCTAGAAAAGGCAAATAAGCAGTTGTTAGCATCTCACTTAGACAAGGAATGGATGTCATTTACACTGGTGTCCAAAATTATAACAACAAATGGAAATTTTGCAAGGTTGAACAAGGTAAAGAACACAGAACATAAACAACTGCAACATGTATAACAGTAGACAAAAATGTTCTTCATTTTCTTCCAACTTAATGGATTTGCACACGCATTCCAACAACTGGTTAATGTGCTCAGTGTGGAGTGTGACCTCATCTGGTAGCAAAACAGGCCTGACAATGATGGGGCATGATGCGAATGATTTCATCAATTTCAGCTTGAGGCAATAACACCCATTCTTCCTGCAGAGCTGTTCACAAATCTTGGAGAGTGGTTGGTGGATGCTAACGTGATACAACCTGTCTCCCTATTGCATCCAGGCACATTCTAGGGGATTCAAATCAGAAGAGTGAGCAGGCCACGCCATGGGTGCAGTATCTTCCATTTCCAAGAAAACATTCAACCATCTGTGCTCTATGAGGTTGAGCATTAATGTCCATCAATATAAAATCTGGGCCCACAACATGTCACATGAGGTCCCAAGATCTCACCACAATATTTAACAGCAGTTATACCTTGCCGATTCATCTGTACAGTTTCATGAAGAGGTGTTCAACATAATCCTTGCCCACACAATTAGGGATCCTCCTCGATATTGGTCTCTTTCCACAATGTTTGGGTCCAAAAATCACATTCCACATTCCCTACAGATGCAAACTCATCAAGAATCACTCTCCATACCAAATTGGGACTCATATGTGAAAAGAACATTGGCCTACTGTTTGATCTCCCAGGTGGCATGCTGATGATTCCATTCTAGATGTTCCCTTCTGTGAAGATGCATCAGAGGTACACATAGAGGAGGTCTCTGGCAATAGAGGCCACTGTGCAAAGCCTTCTGCACACCATTTGTCTCGACACAATATGTCCAGTGGGTGCTGTGAGGTCACATACCAGTTGCTGTACAGTACTAAAGTGGTATTGTCATGCTCTTAAAGCCAAATAACTGTCCTCTATTTTGAATGTCACATGTGGTCAGTGTGCCCTGGTCTTCAGGATATGATTTCAATCTCTATAAACTGTCATCACATCCAAGAAACAACAGAGTGATTCACATTAAGCCATGGGGCAACATCAGTTTGCAACTGTCCTGGTTCCAATCTTCCTATGGCTCTCCACCACAGAGAGTCTGGTAGCCATCTTCTCTGTGCCGTGCTGCCCCATCTGTGACTGTGTGCACAACAATTATAGATGTGGAACTACCCGGCAAACACTACCCCATTTGATAGTTGTCCTCATGTCATCATTAGCATGGTTGTCCATTCACCAAAATGCCATCTCCCATGTGGAACACAATCATATGGAGATCTGTCAACAGTTGATATTATTATATTGTGAATTACGCACAGGGTGGGAAAATAGCAATTTGTTGCCTTAATTTTGGACACCAGTGTAGTTCCAATATGATGGACATAAAAGAATTGTGGGCAAAGTTTAAATTGACTGAAAATTGCACTCTGGAGACATATGTGCAAAATAAGTAGATTAAGGATGGAAAAGATCTGCTGTGCTTTAATAATAAAATTCAGAAAATACTGAGGAAGCAGAGATTGTTCCACTCTCAGTTCATAAAAGAACACACAATCATCAGCAGGCTAAAGTTGGTAGGAATTCATGTGTCTGTAAGAAGATCAATGTGCGAAGCATACCACAACTTCTACCCTCCTCATACTTTAGAGAAAGATCTTGCCGAGAACCCAAGAAAATTCTGGTCATATGTAAGATCACTAAGCAGGTCAAAGGCCTCTATCCAGTCTGTTGTTAACCCACTGGACTGGTAATAGAAGACAGTGAAAGGGAAGCTGAAGTTTTAAATTTCACGTTTAAGAAATCATTCACACAGGAGGATTGTATGAGTGCACACATACTGTCATTTGACTGGCAAAAAGGCTCCCTCATGGAGAACATACAAATAGGCACAGCTGACACAGAGAAGCAAGTGAAAGAGTTGAAAACAAGAAAGTCACCATATCCAGATGGAATCCCAACTTGATTTACAGAGAGTACTCTGAATAACGGGCCCCTCACTTAGCTTGCATTTATTGTGAATCTCTTGCCTAGCACAAAGCCCCAGGTGGCCAGAAAAAAATGCAGGTGACTTTTGTATATAAGAAAGATAAAAAAATGGACCCAGATAATTACAGAACAATATCCTTAACATTGGTCTGCTTCAAAATGTTTGAACTCAATCTGAGTTCAAATGTAATAAATTTCCTTCAGACAGAAAAGCTTCTCTCCACAAGTCAGCACATATATAGAAAGCATCACTCGTACAAAACTCAGCTTGTCCTTTTCTTGCATGGTATTTTGTAAGTCATGAATGAAGGGCAACAGGTAGATCATTAATTCCTAGATTTCCAGAAAATGTTTGACATGATGCCCCACTGCAAACTGTTGATGGTGGTCCAAGCACATGCATTAGTTTCCCAGATATGTGAGTAACATGAAGACTTCTTAAGTAACAGAACCAAATACCTTGTCCTCAGTGGCAAGTGTTCGTCAGAAGCAAGGGTATCGTTAGGAATGCGCCAGGTACGTGTGATAGGACTGCTCTAATTCTCTATACATGTAAATGATCTGATGGACAGGGTGAGCAGCAATTTAGGGCTGTTTGCTGATGGCATTGCGGTGTGTGGGAAGATGTCATCACTGAGTGACTGTAGGAGGATACAGGATTACTTAGGGAGAATTTCTAGCTGGTGTGATGAGCTGCAGCTTGCTCTAGATATAGGAAAATGTAAGTTATTGAGGATTAGCAGGAAAAACAACCCTGTGATGTTCAAGTACAGCATTAGTAGCATGTTACTTGACAAAGTCACACCAATTACATATCTAGGCCTGAAGTTGCAAAGTGATATGAAATGAAACAAGCAAATATAGTTGGTAGTTGGGAGGGTGAAAGGTTGGACTTATTTTATTGGGAGGATTTTGGGGAAGAGTAGCTCATCTATTAAGAAGACTGCATATAGAACACTAATGTGACCAATTCTGGAGTACTACTTCAATATTTGGAATCCTCACAAGGTAAGATTAGAGAAAGACATCAAAGCAATTCAGAAGTAGGGTGACAGATTTCTCATCAGTAGGTTTAATCATGCTTTGTGAATACAAATTGGAATCTTTGGTGAGAAGATGATGTTCTTTTCATGAGGCACTGCTCAGGAAATTTAGAGAAGCACCATTAGAGGCTGACCGCAGAATGATTCTACTCCTGCCACTGTACATTTCACGTGAGGACCATGAAGATAATATGAGAGAAATGAGGGCTTATAGCAGGCCTATAGACAAATGTTTTTCCATCAGTTTGTTTGCAAGTGGAACAGGAGAGGAAGTGATTAGTAGTGGTATGTGGCACCCTCCACCATGCTCTACATGGTGGCTCATGGAGTATGTATGTAGATGAAGATGTAGATTCAGATGACTGGGAACCAAGGACTGCTGATGAATGTCACTACCCTGGATGATTTGTTGGTGAGTATAGTGGTGACGTGGGCTGAGGTCCCATTCTCCCCTCCATCTGAGAGGGTGAGATTTCAGTTCACATGGAAAGAAAATGATTAACTGTCTAATAGTCTTCTGAAGATCAATAATATGTAATGAAAGGAAAAGTGCTAAGAGGTGTTTAACTCTGACTACTACCTCTCTAAAATTAAGGTGAATTTCATCCTTCTCAAGATGGCTCAGGTAAGCAACAACAATTTCTGAAGGTGTGAAATGTCAAAATTGAAAATAAATGATGATATTTTGAAATTATATCAATAGCAAGTGCTACTTGTAGCCAAGAAATATACTGATGTTACGTCTGACAATCCAGAAGTAGCTAGTACTAGAATCTTACACACTGCAAAATGTAAACACTGATGGTGAAGTGATGAATGTAAACAAGGATTCACTTGCAGAATAAATGCCTGGGAAAAGTGGAACTTTATGATGAAACAGGGATACTTTGGCACGTTTCATAAAACTATAAAGGATACCGCCAATGCATTTCAGCAAATTGAATGATTGTATGTGAAACAGCATATGAAACAGACTGATGGTGACTTCCATAGAACTGTGTGTGAGATTTTTTACCAGACTTTCAAGACCAACCTGGAAGGGTGTCAGGTCCACAGCACGTATTTTACAGAGGAAAATGAGAACCTAGGTCTAGATAGTAAAAAGAACTGTACCAAGTTGGCTTAGTGTTTTGATAGATTGCTTAACTATGATGCACCCTTAAGCCAACCATCTCAGAAACTATAAATTCACATACATCAAAATAATTAACAGATTATTAGCAGCCTAAAAAGTAATAAAGCAGAATTAGAAGGCCTGATAGTTACAGAAAATCTAAATATTGTGAACAAAGGTCATATACGCATGACAGTTAACTCTTTAAGGTGTTTGGAGGTCTGGTAAGATAGCATCTAAATGGCAGTCAGTACTGATCTGTACACTACACAAGGAAAGAGATAAGAAAAATGTAAATCATTCATTCATGCATCATCTTCTTTAGATACTGTCAAGAAGGAGGACCTACTCTCAGTGTTTCATTTAATTTTTAAACATTACCATCTACTAGTGATACCTGTAGATCACTTTTGCTTGTATGAAATTCTATAATATGTCTTTGTGAATTAATAGTTAAATTGTTTGCTGTGGAGCTATTGTAGACATACCCAGTTATCATCTAGCTGTGTCTACTAAGGTTGAATTTGGATGCTTGATTAGTACACTTGCATCAATGTTTGAACCATCTCTTAAAGTCAATGTAATTGGATGAGTAATTTTACACAGAGATGTACACAACTGAATAATGTAGATGTAGAAAAGTGTAATAACTCCATTTACTATAATTTCACTCATTAGATACCCAATTTTTTTCCTCTTGTAGAGGTGTAGATATACCGCATTTACTTAAGATATCAAAATTCTTATCTAAGTGATGTTTCATTAAAATTATTTGTTCCCTAAATCATTTGAACTTTGCTGATTTGGTTAACCATAAAAAACTTCTTTTTGGAGAAATCTGTAATTTATGATGTTCAGAAACCATGCACTCATGAGCTAATGATTGTTTATTTCCAATAAGACACAGCTCATTTGAAAGCTCTAATTTCACTATTTAAAGAAAACAGTTTACTTTTTCTGAGAAGAACAGAAAAATTATTTGTAATTAAAGTTTCCATCCACCAGAAAAGACTTGAGTTATTTTTACCTTTAAGAATGTTTAATCTGAAGAACTGGTGTCATGATTTTGTTGCCCTAATTTTTCTGAGCTGGGAAATATATTTAGTTATCATAATAATGTGTTAATTAAGAAATTAAGCAAATTATAAAAATTATGAACCAGAGAAATTTCCATGAACTAGAAGGTATATATGCTGTTAATAAAAATTTCATCTGATTTTGTTAATTTTACAGTTACCTAACACACAGATCAGTCCAGTGACATCTCTATGTAGAGGTGAGTGCCCAAGAGTTAGCATGTGAACATCTCTGTGTAAAAGTACTCATCCAGTTACACTTATGCAAATAAGTATGTGCAAATATTAATATATGATACTCACTACAAGTCATAATGTGCAGTTATATTTTGTGTTGGAACCAATGTTCTTTGTTAATACTCATGAAGTTACACACACGTATGAATTGCAACAACCAGTCTCCATTTGATATTTATGTTTTTACCTTTGCCTTGTTAAATTTTTGTGACTTTTCTGACAACAAGAAACTTAATAATGGACACAATACTTTATTACTTAAAGTATTTAGTACAGTAAAAACACTTGCCACAATGTGACTGCTTTACTAGGCCTCGTCAGATTGACTGAAGTAAATATCAGACTGTGCTTGAGGATGGCCAGGCCTGACTCTATATGCCATCGACCAACCAGTACAGTATGAAGAGGCTGTGTGTGTATCTGAGAGCAGGGGGCCTCTGCTGGTGTTGGCATCTTAGGACTTCTGTATTTCACCACACAGCTGCATGCCCAGATCGCAGCTGTGGAAATTTAGGTGGGTCACTACAGCCCTTCCCCTTTGGAGGCAGAGCATCACTGATTGCCTGGGCCAGGAGTGAATGGCCACAATGGGGAAATGGCGCCCATGACCATGGAGGCCTTGAAGGCATGAAGGAAGAGCAACTCCTGGTTGGTGGAGCCTTTGGAATATGGGCAAATGTGAACAGCAAGAAGTGTGCCCCAACACTTCCCCTGTGGGTGCATGAGATGACAGGACCAGCAATGGAAAATATGAGCTGGGATCTATGGTGAAGTCCAGCAGCATTGTGGAAGGTGGAAGTGACTCTGCCATAGGTTGAGGCCATGCAGGAGATATTGAACCAGCAAGGGGTATGTACACTGGTTCCAGAGCAGCAGCTGGAATCTGTGATGTTGAAGGTTCATCGGGCAGCATTGATAAGGGTGGAAACTGAGGCAGGAATTCCAGTGTATAGGAGGCACCTAGTGACTGGGACATCAGTGAAGGCACTGGCATGGCCTGGATGGGTGGGTGGATGCTCACCCAGACTCAGAGCTGATTTTGATGGCTCCAGGCCTCAGGGTACCCATTCACAGAGTGTGGACACAGTGGCTGTTCTGTCACATGATGGTTGCCAGTAGCTAGCAGGGGCACCAACCAAAATTGTGATCCCTGTTGGTAAGTGCAGTTCAGTGGAACGTGATGGCAGGTGAGAACCTGGATGGAAGAGGTGGAGCAGCATTCATGGTTGGTGGCTGTGGAAGAGCTCAGCAGGGCTACAGGAATCAATAGTAGTTGTCCAGTAGGTCATCAGAAAAAACAGTAATACCTCATTGGTGGGAAAATCTGCAGATATTTCTTCATCTGTTGTGAACCATGTGCTCAGTCTTCTTCTTAGATTGAGTGAACATGGAAAATGCCTGACCACACACAGAAATTACAAAATGCCAGGAGCAGAAACTGAGGTCCATTGTCAGAAACAAGAGTAACTAGGAGACCTTCCACAGAAAAAGTTTTTGAAAGAGCCAGATTAGTAAGCTTGGCTGTGGCTGAGGAGCACCAGACCATGTATGGAAAATGCAAAAATGCGTCAATGACAATCAGCCAAAACACAGACATAAACAGACCTGCAAAATGCATATGGAGGCGTTTCCAGGGCTGGGTCACTGGAGACCATGGGGAAAATGGTGCCTTGAGAGTTGCCTGCTGACTAGTGCACTGGGGACAGGCAGCCAACAAATTCTCCAGCTCCTATTCAATGCCAGGCCATTACACATATCTGCCAGCCAAGGCTTTGGTGTGGGGAACACCTCAGTGACCCTTATGCAACAGCTGTAAGATCTCCCACTACAAACTCCTGGGAATGACAACCTTGGGGGTTGCATCATCTGTGGAGTGGAGGAGGAACCTGTCCAAGACCAAGAGACAATGGTCCAAGACAAAATAGTTACAAAGCAGATTAGAAGCACAACCCAGGGGATGAGATGACCAACCCTACAGGATGAGGTGGACAAGCTGCTTGAGGACAGGATCAGACTCTGTGGTCCTGGTGACCCAGGTACTAGTGACTGGAAAGCCATCTACCACATGGCAGGAGACAACGTCTAAGTGGAAACACATGAGGCCATGGGGAAAACAGTGCCTTGAGGGCCACCTACTGACTAGTGCCCTGATGGGGAAAAAATGGATGTCATAGTGGTATTTGGAGAGGAACAATGCCCACCACTGCAACTTGTGGGCCGCCTTATCAGGGACCCAACCAGACAGACTGAATAATGAAACTAATGGCTTATGGTCCATAATGAGTCGGAATTTAGTGCAATATAAGAATATGTGACTGCATACACAATAACCAAAGCTTCCTTCTTGACCTGAGAGTAATGGTCCTGTACCAGATTGAGAGCTTTGGATCCAAATGCCACTGGCTGCTCTGAGTACCTGCATTACAATGGGCAAAGACAGCCCCCAGGCCATACTGCGAGGTGCCCATAGCAAATACCAATGGTTTACTAGGATCAAATGTATTCAGACACAAATCTGACCTGAGGCAGGCTTTCAGCATGGAAATGGTGTGGTCACAAACTGGAGACCACACAAACGAAGTACGCTCATGGAACAGAAGGTGGAGAGGGTCCACAATGGTGGATGCTGTGAGAACGAACTGATGGTAATAAGCAATTTTTCCTATGAAAGCCTGCAATTTATGCAACAACGAGTGATGCGGCAGGTCAGTGATGCCTGCAGCCAGGCATGCCAGGGGTTGGACAGTCTGCCATATGCTTCAGAAATATCAAGCTTGGAGAAGAATTGACCCCTGCTCTTCTGCACACGGAAATGGGTATGTATCAACCATGGTGATCTTAAAATTACCACAAAGCTGCAGTTTCATCACAATAACAAGGGGAGAGGCCCACTTGCTACAGGAAATGGGAACCATAATCTAACTCTGCCTTGTCTTGGGTGCAGAGGGCTACTGTAATCTGCTGAGCTGAGCATGAAAAAATCTAGGAAAAGCCGACTGCCTCAAGGTTATGTGGACTTTAAAATCTGTTGTGCGCCCTAGGCCTTCCACTAAAATATCCTGAAATTCAGTGCACAGAAATTCCAGTGATTGATAGGGATATTGGCAGATACCACCTGTATGGAGTCCATGACTGAAAAGCCGAAGGCCTGAAAGGCATCAAACATGGAAAGGTTTGCTCAACTAGCATTGTGAACAACAATAAAAGTAATAGGCCAAGTTACTGACCTATAGGTACCATCAGCTGTAAATTGACCAAGCAAAGCAAGGGGATTTGCTGTCTACCATATCCCCATAACCACCTGTTTAGTGGTGACAGCAGTGGAGAACCAAGGTCTGAATATGTTTGAGCATTAAACAGGGAAACTGCCATGCTGGTGCCCACCTGCAGGTGCAGCTGTCATGAAAGAACCAAGACCTTAAAAAAAAGAACTTGTTGGATATCTGATCAGGAACCAGTCCTGATGATAACACTTCCAGATATCCATATCCATGCCCTCTGGTTCTGCATTCTGTGCCATTGATTGGCAAACTACCACAATGTGGCCTTTATTCTGGCACTTACGACAGATGGCCCAAATGCTAGGGGGACACTGATCTATCATGATGCACACAACAGCGACAGGGAGTGGCACTTGGAATGCTCTTTACATGTTGCATGGAAGCTGCTGGATCTGCTGGCTTGCACCACCACTATATTGTCCTCCTCAGACACAGTGGACACAGCTGTGCCACCCTGCACTGCAGTGAAATTGCGCCATGCTTCCATCTGCCAACCAGTGGCATGTGAGACCTCATAAAACTGGACAATGGACAACACCTCATTGAGTGAAGGGTTTTATAATTGGAGGGCCTATTACAGGCATGATAAGACTTATAGATCTGTTTCTTGCATTGGTAGAGTGGCCAAAACCTGAGTGCGGTGGTGATAATAGGAAGACACAAACGAGCATAAACTGTCAAAAGACAACAAAGAAGGTTCCTGTAATGGGCAAACTGCACAACAGAGAGGAGAAATCAAGGACAAAAACAGTGTATGACATATATCTGCATCTATCATGTAGAAATATTGCCATAGGTAGCAGTTGTATGCTTTCCAATCTTCCACTGCCTCATCCAGTGATGGCAGTGGAGGAGAAAACATAGCTGGAGCTGAAGGGGGAGAGAGAAACATCAGCAGAGCCTGTTGCAGGACAGTAAGAAGTTCTGTCTGCTGTTGCACCAACGTTTGAAGCAGAGCTTCCATGTCATAACAAGGAAAATGTCACAACTGAAAGCAAAAATCAACTGCACAATGTAACACATGAAAAATAACACTACTCATCACTTCTGTGGTCTAACTACAAATATTGCTGTGTCAAATATTTGACAAAGGAAAAACACTTGGCACAGAGCAGCTGCCCTTAGTAGTCCTAGTCACATCGGCTGAAGTAAACATCAGACTGCGCACAAGGCTGGCTGGTTATATATTGAATCACATATCTGAAATGTTATCTGTATGGTAGAATGTTTAGAGTAACAACAGATCATACAGCATTAACATGGTTGTTGGTGTTAAAGAATCCTTCTAGTAGATTGACACAATGAGCTGCTTACACATCAAGACAACTAAATTCTGCAGAAAGAAATTAGACCACAATGGAGAAAGAAATGTTAAGTCTTATTTATGGAATCACATATCTGAAATGTTATCTGTATGGTAAAAAGTTTAGAGTAATAACAGAGGAAGAATTTGGAGTGGACGATATGTCAAGAAAACTGATACAACAGACTTTCACAAACACTCTGTCAAAATTAAAATTCATGAATGACATTTCAGAAGCATTTGAGATCAAGACTGGTGTCATACAAGGTCATGAACTTTTCCACTGTTCTTTACAAAATTACATCTGAGAGTGGAGAAAGATACTGCGGCAAGAAGAAGAAGGTAATCAACTCATATGAAACCCAAATGTGAAGTAGCTTTGCCAGTGTAACAGAGAGTTAACAATGAGTTTATTCACCTTCAAACATGTTACATGGTTTTGGTGTAAACATTAAAATATAAAGCCAAGAGACATGAGGTACATAAAATTTCATGATATTTACATCAGTGACACACTGTTACATATAAACTGAAGATTGTATGTGCAGGAACCTTTTGACTAATCATTTGTCCCAACTTAGTATAACAGTAATTAGTCAGAACTTTATGTCATTTAAATGAGCCCTCATACTCTTTTATGGAGTAGTATGCCTTCTTCTTTGACCACTCTTCAAAAACAATTTTAAATATACTGTAGGGAATGGAATGGGTAGCTTTTGGAAGTCTACTGAAAAATCTGGGGCCTGCCAGTAACTTTAAAAGCCTTTGGGAGAGTGACAACCCCATTATAATGCACTTTCATGTCTTGAATCTTCATATGAACACATAATTGTAGCCAGATATATTAACATCAATTTTCTAACCAATAATCCTTCTGCTCACACTTTATACTGATTCGACTTGGGTCCACTCATACAGCTGAATCTCATATGTTTATCGATATTTTTGAAACTGAATCTCCAAATAGAGTTCACACAGATTGGATATCTACTTCTGGCTTGTCTGCTCATGATGCAATATTCATGACAATTTCACTACAATGCCCAAAGAAAAAACTGCAAGTGGCAACTTTTACAGATTTTAAGTGTATGAATATATCAGAACTCACATCCGATGCCTACGATACATTCACTGAGAGCTTTAATAATTTATATGATAAACATGCTTTTCTTCAAACAGTAATAGTAAGAAGAAAGCCTGCACCATGGCATACAGAGCACCCAGACACCTCATGAGTGTCAGTGATGCAGCACACAGGCCACACAAATGGCACCCAACCTCTGATAACCATCACACCTACAAGCAATTACTTAACTGAGCTAGTCAGTCTGTGAGGAATACAAAATTAAGGTATACTAACTTGCAAACTGAAGATTTTCACAGACCCACCATCTTGTGAAAAAATCACTGAGGTCTACAAAGAGGCAAATCTAAATCTGCAACTGAACCACTGTTTCCTTTTAAGGATCTAAATGACTGTTTTGCCAAGGCAAAATCTTTACTTTACAAATGCATAAGGTCACAAATCATAGACTCCCATCAACTATCAGTGGTTGCTATGAATGAATTTTTTTTTTCTGCGCCCAATAAGTCCTGACATAGACTGGAAGTTCATTGTGTGTATTTGTCTGGCAGCTAGAGGAAATGATACTACAACAGTGGAAATGATCAGTATTTTTGTTGATCCTCTAATGTCCAAAATAATGGACATTTTCAATTATTCTGTGACCTCCAGCAACCTCCCAGTGTCCTGGAAGCAGGAATTCATAAAGCCGTTACCCAAGAAAGAATCCACCACATGACCTTCTGACCACAGGTCCATTTGCATTCTACTAGCATTATTCAAGGCTTTAGAATACATAGCCCATGAACAGCTTACCAATTATTTAACATCAGCTAATGTTTTATATGAATTCCAGTTGGGTTTCTGGCAAAATCACAGCATGATGACTGATTTTATAAAAGTGAATGATAAACCAAAACAAGCTATGGACAAACTCCAGGTGACTATTATGTGCTTTTTGGATTTGACACCGATCGTTTCGACATTCTGCTTGCTAACCTCACAAATCAAATTTTTTCTTCTAGTGCTGTACAATGATTCCACTCATACCTGACATCCTGTCAACAGTGTGTAACAATTGAAACTAAAAGGTTGCAATGGAAAGATGTAGTACCAGGGGTCCCACAAAGATCATTATTGTGCTCATTACTTTTCCCATTATATGTTAATGATTTGTTGACTATTCTCACATATTGTAAATATCACTTATATGCTGGCAGCCTTCAGTTATACCTATGTGCAAGCCCAAAACATATGTGCGCAGCCATCCAGCATGTACATGCTGGTATACTTGCCTTATCTGAGTGGGCACAGAGTATATGTTTGAAACTTAACCCATCTAAATTGACAGAAATCTTAGTCACTCACAAAAGACTTATTATCACACAGTTCAGAGAATCTCTTCCACCCTTAATCCTAAATGGCACAGAAGTAACCTCTTCTTCTTCTGCAAAGAACTTGGACTTAATTCTAGACAATAATGTAGACTGGACTAAAAACATACACTATGTGATCAAAAGTATCTGGACATGTGGCTGAAAATGACTAAGAAGTTCAAGGTGCCCTCCATTGGTAATGCTGGAATTCAATATGGTGTAGGTCCACCCTTAGCCTTGATGATAGCTTCCACTCACAGACTCAGGTGCTGGAAGGTTTCTTGGGGAATGGCAGCCCATTCTTCATGGAGTGCTGCACTGAGGAGAGGTATTGATGTTGGTCAGTGAAGCCTGGTGTGAAGTCAGCGTTCCAAAACATCCCAAAGGTGTTCTATAGGATTCAGGTCAGGAATCTGTGCAGACCAGTCCATTACAGGGATGTTATTCTCGTGTAACCACTCTGCCATGGACCATGCATTATGAACAGGTGCTCAGTCATGAAAGATGCACTCACCATCCCCAAATTTCTATTCAACATTGGGCTGCAAGAAGGTGCTTAAAACATTAATGTAGGCCTGTACTGTGATAGTGCCACATAAAACAACAAGGGGTGCAAGCCCCCTCCATGAAAAACATGACCACTCCATAACACCACCGCCTCCGAATTTTACTGTTTGCACTACACACGCTGCCAGATGACAGTCACCGGGCATTCCCCATACCCGCACCTTGTCATTGGATTGCCACATTGTGTACCATGGTTCATCTTTCCACACAACATTTTTCAACTGTTCATTTGTCCAATGTTTACACTCCTTACATCAACCGAGGCATAGTTTGGCATTTACCCGCGTGATGTGTGGCATATGAGCAGCCGCTCGACCATGAAATCCATGTTTTCTCACCTTCCACCTAACAGTCATAGTACTTGCAGTGGATTCTGAAGCAGTGTGGAATTCCTGTGTGACAGTCTGGATAGATGTCTGCCTATTATACATTATGACCCTCTTCAACTGCCAGCGGTCTCTGTCAGTCAACAGATGAATTCGGCTTGTATGCTTTTGTGCTGTACATGTCCCTTACTATTTCCACTTCACTATCACATTGGAAACAGTGGACCTAGGAATGTTTAGGAGTGTGGAAATCTCATGTACAGACACATGACACAAGTGACACCCAATCACCTGAGCGCGTTCAATGTCCATGAGTTCCGTGGAGCGCCCCATTCTGCTTTCTCACGATGTCTCATAACTAATGAGGTCACTGATATGGAGTACCTGACAATAGGTGTCAGCACAGTGCACCTAATATGAAAAATGCATGTTTGAGGGGGTGTCCAGATACTTTTGATCATGTAGTGTAACTGCAGTCTGTGAGAAGGTGCCAGTGTCATTTCATTCACTACAGAAATATAGGAAAGTGTTTGCTTTCAAGCTTAAGAGGAAGCTCATAGACTCACAAATACTCTCTATACTTGACTATGGTGATGGTATTCTCAAAGGACTTTAATACGAAAGCTCATGCAGGCTAGAACTGGGGATGAATGCTTGTGTTCGATACATTGGTAATGTATGCTATTTTGATCATGTCACTTCTGCCTGTGAATAATTATCATGGCTGTGTGCCAATAAGCATAGAGAATGTCATACTCTGTATCTGTTCTATTGTCTTCTCAATCATGGCACTCACTCTTATTTAACTTCAGCTCTAACACATTTTTTCAATGCAATAGAGTAGTATGCAACTGCAATGAATTTTTTGAAAGATTTTGTGATGCCTTCAGCTGACATTCTCTTTATTTCATGTAAGGTTGTACAGTTTTGGCCTTATGCCATATTCAAGTATTTAAGACAGAGGCATTTTACATTGGATACATTACTACTGACACTATTGTCTGAACAGCATAGCAGAAATACTAATTCTCAACAAAGTAAAATCCTCTCTGTACCATCACATAACTATGTCATGTTCTCTAAATCATTTTCTGTATCAGGAACCCAACTTTGGAACAATCTTCCTAAAAAAAATCAGAGCAATTAAAATCCTTCCAAACTTTAAAAGACAGTTCATTGCCCATGTTTTACCACAATAACCGTCGCTCTCATATACATGTCTGCAGCTCATTCTCATGAGTCTCCTCCTCCCCACAACTTTTCCCTCCACCATGTTGGCAGAGTCCTTTATTTAAATTCTGTTCTTTCTAACAGCCACTGTCACTGTCATTTTAATCTTCCCATCTTTCTTTACCTCTTCCACTTATATAATACTAAACATGTATTCAAATGTGCTAAACTAATCTAAATCATTCTTCAAGCTCTTTGCTCTTATTATCTTTATTGTTATTAGTATCAAGTACTATTGTCATTATTATTATTGTTATTGGCAATTATTGTTATGATTATTAATGTAAATTACACCAAAAAGCGAAAGAAACTAGTAACCTGCCTATCATGTAGGGACACCGTGAGCATGCAGAAGTGCAACAATATGACGTGAAATGGACTGGACTAATGTCTGAAGTAATGCTGGAGGAATTGACACCATGAATCCTGCAGGGCTTTTCGTAAGCTCATAAGAACATGAGGGGGCGGAGATCTCTGCTGAACAGCACACTGCAAGCGATCCCAGATATACTCAATAATGTCCATGTCTGGGGAGTTTGGTAGCCAGTGGGAAATGTTTAATGTCAGAAGAGTGTTCCTGGAGACACTCTGTAGCAATTCTGGACGTGTGGGGTGTCCTGTTGTCCTGCTGGAATTGTCCAAGTCTGTCGGAATGCACAATGGACATGAATGGATGCAGGTTATCAGACAGGATGCTTATGTACATGTCACCTGTCAGAGTCATATCTAGACATATCAGGGGTCCCATATCACTCCAGCTGCATATGCCCAACACAATTACAGATCCTCCACCAGCTTGAAAAGTCCTCCACTGACATGCAGGGTCCGTGGATACATGAGGTTGTCTCCATACCTGTACACATCCATCCGCTCGATACAATTTGAAACAAGATTCGTCTGACCAGGCAACATATTTCCAGGCATCAACAGTCCAGTGTCAGTGTTGATGGACCCTGGTGAGGTGTAATGCTTTGTGACCTGCAATCATCAAGAGCAGATGACTGGGCCTTCGACTTCAAAAGCCCATATTGATGATGTTTCATTCAATGGTTCACATGCTGACACTCGTTGATTACCCAGCATTGAAATCTGCAGCAACTTGCGGGAAGATTGCACTTCTGTCACACTGAATGATTCTCTTCTGTCATATTTGGTCACGTTCTTGCAGGATCTTTTTCTGGCCACAGAAATGTCAGAGATTTGATGTTTTACCAGATTCCTGGTATTCATGGTATGCTTATGAAATGGTCATATGGGAAAATCCCTACTTCATTGTTACCTTGGAAATGGTGCATCCTATTCCTCGTAAACCGACTATAACATCACATTCAAGCTCATTTAAATCTTGATAACCTGCCATTGTAGCAGCAGTAACTGATCTAACAACTGCATTAGACCGTTGTTGTCTTGCATTGACAATGCCGACCACAGCATCATATTCTGCCTGTTTACATTTCTCTGTATTTGAATACATATGCCTATACCAGTTTCTTTGGTGCTTCACTGTTTTATTAATGTTATTATTGTTATTATTATTATTGCTGTGAATGTTTTTGTGATTTTTTGGTATGTATTGTTCCCAGTCTCATGTAAGAGAGGACCTTATGGCCCTAATCTGGTCAAGCTAAATAAGCAATAAAGAAATAGTAACCTACATATGGGTATGGTTGGTTCTCCATGAAAGTGAAGAAGTACCACACCAGTCACAACCCAGCATTAGCTGGATAAAGGGCACAAGAAAGAAAGGAAGTTTGTGTACATATAGCAGTGTAATGACGAAATTTTTGTAAATGTGTTTCCCTATTTCTTGATAATTTAATTTGTTATTCTTGCTGAATAATTATTCACCATGAGTAAAATGGGGTTGCCTTGCCACAGAATGTTTTATTCTGGGGTATTATGTGATGGATGCTGTAGCTTTTTTCACCTTATGTCAACTGTAGTGACGTATGTATTTGAGAAGTAAATGGGGTTCTTCAGTGGATGCAGAATATGCAATAAGATAATATGTTGATGAAACAGAAAGAGCAAACTGCTGCCTTTTAGTCTGAATTAAGTGAGACTAGAAAGATCTAGACAGGTTAATGCTGGAGAAGGGTAATTAGAGGTGTGCAGTGGTGACAGGCTTCTGACAGATTTGTGGTAGATATGAAAATAGGTTTGAGCTGTTTCTTCAGCTAAGAATGGATGTTCTTCAAGAAGATATAGGTGTAGACAGGACACAACAAGCTTTCATGAAGCAACTAAAAAGGAAGAATGTGGGAAAGTCAGTAAAGATGCAGGAAATTTTGCTAGCTAGTTCTCATGCTAGATATGTGGGCCAACTGTTGCAGGAAAATCAGAAATAGGATCAGAGTATTGAGTCATATTTTTCTAACCCTAGTACTTGTCTGGGCAGAATGACAGAGAATTTAGAATCAGTTTTTGAGGATTTCACTAAAGAGGACATCATGGCTACAGTTGGTGGGCAAGGCAATAGTATTGACAGAGAACCTGAGTACAATGTAAAGTATTACCCAAAACAGCATCAATATCTTTACATACTAGTGATGAATTTGTATCTTTTCTAAGATGCCATTTGAGCTCTTCTATCAAGAGAGTTAATTTAGTTTTGCAACAGTTGCTTATGTTGAATTAAGTGTCACACATTGGTGTGGTTCCTGTTGATTCTACCAGTAGATGGAATTATGCTGGAAATAGCATTTCTATCAGCAGAGTAGGAAAGGATAAACTGAGTGGACTGACAGCAAAAAACCTAAGAGCATGGGGAAGGCATTCTATTGAGTGGTAAAATACCATTGGTTACTTGTGACAGAGCAACACCAGTTTTAGGGTTGGGAGAACAGAAGGAAACCAAATTTTAAGTGAGGTTGGAATTTAAACAAACATTCAGTTTAAGAAAGAAACTAAACTGCATAATTCTAGCAAACATTATCAGTACAAATAGCCTTTATTTAAAAATTCTCAGCAATCACCACAAATTTATTTTCATCCAATTGTATCACAATTTGTGTGAAATTTGAGCTACTATTATTACAAATCATAGTTTACTAGCTGCATAACATATATAATCTAAATCATTTGATCCTGGTACAGGAGACATGTCAAAATTGTAGCAAGATTTCATGATCATAATAATTTTGTTATACTTCATTACCCCTTGATCAAATTATCATTTATCCTCCAGTACTGTATAGTAACATTTCTCCTGCAGTATCTGCTGTAGCCTTGGTTTTAGAATCTCTGGCTTCATATTAAATATGTTTTTGCCCATTAACTTGTTATATATTGTTATTACCATATACTGTGGTGTCCCATATACTGTGGAGTTCATGAATATTATTTCAATTGATACATGAATAGCATAAAATTCTCTCTATTTTCTGTGTGGTTAATATCCAGGGATTGTGGGATAAAACTGATGAATTACTTACCTGCATTGATGAACTTAGTTCCGATGATGAACTTAATTTCAACTGTAAACTTCCCTACTAGGGTAGACAACTGATCAAAAACAGGTTTTGGTAATATTTTATAGAAAGTTCTAGTGAACATAATTATATTACAAAACCAACAGTTAATGGCCTCTCAGACCATGGCATGCAGTTCCCTATGCTAAATGTTACTACTGACTAGCATACAAAATCTACTACATCTGAGTTCAGGATGGTAGTCAGTAAACCAAAAATTGATTTTAAAATTGATTTTAGGGAACTCCTCAAAGACACAAACTGGAATGACAGATAGAATCCTCGTGTCATATACACTCCTGGAAATTGAAATAAGAACACCGTGAATTCATTGTCCCAGGAAGGGGAAACTTTATTGACACATTCCTGGAGTCAGATACGTCACATGATCGCACTGACAGAACCACAGGCACATAGACACAGGCAACAGAGCATGCACAATGTCGGCACTAGTACAGTGTATATCCACCTTTCACAGCAATGCAGGCTGCTATTCTCCCATGGAGACGATCGTAGAGATGCTGGATGTAGTCCTGTGGAACGGCTTGCCATGCCATTTCCACCTGGCGCCTCAGTTGGACCAGCGTTCGTGCTGGACGTGCAGACCGCGTGAGACGACGCTTCATCCAGTCCCAAACATGCTCAATGGGGGACAGATCCGGAGATCTTGCTGGCCAGGGTAGTTGACTTACACCTTCTAGAGCACGTTGGGTGGCACGGGATACATGCGGACGTGCATTGTCCTGTTGGAACAGCAAGTTCCCTTGCCGGTCTAGGAATGGTAGAACGATGGGTTCAATGACGGTTTGGATGTACCGTGCACTATTCAGTGTCCCCTCGACGATCACTAGTGGTGTACGGCCAGTGTAGGAGATCGCTCCCCACACCATGATGCCGGGTGTTGGCCCTGTGTGCCTCGGTCATATGCAGTCCTGATTGTGGCGCTCACCTGCACGGCGCCAAACACGCATATGACCATCATTGGCACCAAGGCAGAAGCGACTCTCATCGCTGAAGACGACACGTCTCCATTCGTCCCTCCATTCACGCCTGTCGCGACACCACTAGAGGCGAGCTGCACGATGTAGGGGCGTGAGCGGAAGACGGCCTAACGGTGTGCGGGATCGTAGCCCAGCTTCATGGAGACGGTTGTGAATGGTCCTCGCCGATACCCCAGGAGCAACAGTGTCCCTAATTTGCTGGGAAGTGGCGGTGCGGTCCCCTACGGCACTGCGTAGGATCCTATGGTCTTGGCTTGCATCCGTGCGTCACTGCAGTCCGGTCCCAGGTCGACGGGCACGTGCACCTTCCGCCGACCACTGGTGACAACATCGATGTACTGTGGAGACCTCACGCCCCACGTGTTGAGCAATTCGGCGGTACGTCCACCCGGCCTCCCGCATGCCCACTATACGCCCTCGCTCAAAGTCCATCAACTGCACATACGGTTCACGTCCACGCTGTCGCGGCATGCTACCAGTGTTAAAGACTGCGATGGAGCTCCGTATGCCACGGCAAACTGGCTGACACTGACGGCGGCGGTGCACAAATGCTGGGCAGCTAGCGCCATTCGACGGCCAACACCGCGGTTCCTGGTGTGTCCGCTGTGCCGTGCGTGTGATCATTGCTTGTACAGCCCTCTCGCAGTGTCCGGAGCAAGTATGGTGGGTCTGACACACCGGTGTCAATGTGTTCTTTTTTCCATTTCCAGGAGTGTATGATAAATAAAATAAAAGTTTTACTACTTGTGATGAAATATCAGCAAATTTAATTAAAAAGTATTTAGTCAGTCATTCGTCACTGGAACATTTCTCAATTAGCTGAAATATGTTAAAGTTAATCCTCTATATAAGAAAGGAGATGAAGAAATGCCAACAAACTTCCATTCAGTTTTACTTTTACTAATATTCTCTAAATTCTAGAAATGATAATATACAAGGTGCTTTTTAAATGTCTGATGACAAATAATATTTTGTCAAAGTCACAGTCTGGATTTCTACAGGGTTCCAATATTGTGAAGGTTATTTACATATGCAGCAAAAATGTATCATATTTAATTAATTCGATCATAAATTAAAGGCTACTTGTATTTTTTGTGATTTGTGTAAGGCATTTCTGTGTAAATCACTATATCCTTTTAAGTAATTAGAATATTATGGTGTAACAAGAAATGCTGCAAAACAGTTTAGATAGTATATTTTTGACAGGAAACAAAGGCTGTCAACAGGAAAGCATTTTGTATCAAACTATCAGTTTTCACTATATCAAAACTAATGGTTCAAATGGCTCTGAGCACTATGGGACTCAACTGCTGGGGTCATTAGTCCCCTAGAACTTAGAACTAGTTAAACCTAACTAACCTAAGAACATCACAAACATCCATGCCCGAGGCAGGATTCGAACCTGCGACCATAGCGGTCTTGCGGTTCCAGACTGCAGTGCCTTTAACCGCACGGCCACTTTGGCCGGCATATCAAAACTAATGTCATGTGATATCAAATGATGTTTCATCTCAGAGCCATATGTTTTCTTGTGTATATTAATGACCTTTCATTAACATTACCAGGTGCCAAATTTGTTTTGTTTGCAGATGATACAAATGTTTCCATAAATATCAAATCAAGCATAATTTTACCAAAATTGATTAATAAAATTTCCATGGAATAAATGATTTCTAGTCACTATTTTGTCACTAAACTTTGGGAAGAGACATTATATGCTGCTCAGAATGTATGAAGTTTCCTCCCAGTATATGTATAAAATATTATGACAACCACATGGAAGTGGTTGACAATGTTAACATCTTGCAATTACAAATTGATAAGAAATTCAGTTTGGAGAACTGCTGAAGTTCCTAAACAAATCTGCATTTGCCATATGAACACTGCCAGACATAAGCGATTTTAAAATAAAGAAGTTTACATACTTGGATTTCTACCATTCCATATAATAGGATCATTTTTGAAGTAACCCATTAAGCCAAGCCAAAGTTTTTGGAGTTGAAAAGCATGTAATATGAATTATTTGTGGTATGAACTCAAGAACATCCTGCCGATTTCTGGTCAATGAAATGGGGTTATTAACTACTGATTCTACACATATTTATTCCTAAATGACATTTCTCATAAGTGATATATCTCCTTTCAAAACCAACAGCTCAGAACAATGAATCAATAATAGAAATAAGAATTATGTTCATAAATGTTTAAATTCAGGTACTGTAGTCCAGAAAGGCATCTATTATTAAGGAACACAATTGTAGTAACTTACCAGCAGCCATAAAAAAGTTAAATTAATAACAAAATTCAGTGTAAGTGGAGCCTGAAAACTTATTTGTTCTCAACTCCTTCCATAAATCTGTTAGTAGAAAACACTGAAGTGTAAATCATCAGAAATATCATGTAACAAGAGTGTTACATACAATATGAGAAACATTATTGGAATATTCCATCTGTTCAGGAATACTGACATATTAAAAACAGAAACACACTGTATTAAGGTTCCACAACTGTTGTGGAATGTTAATAGTGTGTGTTTAAGTTTTTAATAAAATCTGACTTCTGCATATCTTTGGTGAAGTAATGTATTTAATGTAAATAATTATTGCATACAACTTTCTATTTGATGATGTATGGCACAATAACCTAATGATAACCATAGGTACCACATAGTATTGTAGAACTGTGTGTTTTGTGACAAGTTTGCCACTACCACTTGAATGGAAATAAATTTAAGATTATTTTATGTATTCCACATCCTTAAAGACCATTGGATTCAGAACCTGTGGAAAGGGTATTAGCATCTCTCCTTTTTTGTTGTAAATTTTAATTATGTGTGTTCACGTTTTGCGACAAATTTACATCACTAATGATCTCCTCACTATGGATCGTATAGCATGTAACATAGCAACAACAGCATCTGCACCAGGACAATGTAATGCTGCTTGCATGTGTCTGGGTCTATGAGAATCTAAACATTTAATACAACAGTGATCAATCTGATAACATGTCTGTGAAGACTACATGCTGTAAATTTGTGCATTGTGTTATTCTTGCTAACCCCTAATGCATAATATGCACCTCACTAAAGAAAGTGAGTCACTTGTAATAAGGATTAGAAAAAGTCTGTTGGTCTGGCAAATTATAGTTTTCAGTCACCTCCATTAATGGGTATGAGTGTGTTTCATATCGATGCCTGGAACACCCAATGTTTGTATAAATAGCAGAACTCTCCATCCAGGAGTGCAGTTCTGATATGTCTGTACATTGGAGTTCATAATAAACGTGCTTTCAGCGCTAATTGTTGTACTTCATTGACAACGTACTTTTGGATTTGGACTTGACAGTGGTTACAACATGACATTGTTTGATGGATATGCTGCGTATACTCAAAACACCTTCATCACCATGGCTCCATCAGGCAATGTAAACACTAGCACTTGCAACAAGAACCAGAATACAAGCAGTACATCATTTCCAAAGTCCAAATATTCAGGAAACCAATAGATTCTGAAACAGAAAACACTTCAGCTACACATCAGGTATCCATCTGTGGTTCCCACAATCAGTGAAATGGCAGATTTTGCTAAATGCAGCAAGTGGGATAATGTGACCTGTTCTGCAAATGTGTACTTTTACTTGGATGGCACAGCCCAGCACTGGTCTGAGACCAACAAAGAGAAGCTCGATAGCTAGGATACATTCTAAGTCAAACTGAAGAACACATTTGGTGACAATCAGCAGCAAGTCTGTTTAGCAGAAGAACAATTGAAGAACATGACATGGGGAAATAACACTGTCACACATACTGAATGTTTTGGTCCTATGTCACATTGTGAATTCAAACATGACAGAAGCTGACAAAATCACACACACTATGAAACGAGTCACAGAAGACATGAAAAAGTTCTTTTGATAAATGATGTCATAAAAACCAAAGCATTCATGAAGTATCAAGGAAATGCAATTGGAAAAAGCTGGCTAAAAGAAACATGACTGACTCCTGAATATGGTCCCAATGGCAGCTCTGGAAAAACACCATGAATTCACCTCTCTCAAACACCAGCTAGTAATAGAAGAGATACAGCAGTTTATGGGAGCATCAAGTGTCATACCAAATAAGCGAAACCTATTAGCCATGAATGTTGATCTCAGCCATCAAAAGACAACCCAGCACCCAATCAATGAAGCTACAATGATATAATGCCCCACAGAAGGACAGACACTTAGAGGACAACATGCCAATATGTTTTCACTATGGATGCCCTGAACACATACACTGCTGCAAAGGAAGAAGATGAGTGTGCAATGACTATTACACTGCAAGATATCAATCATCACAACAGTCTTATTGATTCCAGACAACTGCAGATGATTATAGTTGACCTGTGGGACAAAGCCCATCACTGAATCCTGGACAAGGTCACTCCCCAATGTGCTTTAGCTGTTCCCATCCCCACACAGATGTACCAGCCACTTGCCTAGCTATCACAATCAGGGAAACTAAGTGAGGAGACCAACATGGAAGTATGGCTACCACAGATGGGAATCCTCCAAGAGCAACAACCACAAAGATATCAGGAAACCTCATTGATGTCATCCACAGCAGCCACCATGTTCAGGCGGTAGTCAACTCAGGGCCTTCCTTTTCAATTATGTCAAATGCTTATCAACACCAGCTATGGAATAATTATGATATTATGAAAAGGTGAGACTGCTACTCACCATATGGTGGAGATGGTGAGTCACACACACACACAAATCAAAACTGACACACACACACGCGATAACATGATAGTGGTCATGTGTGTCTGATACTTGAATTTGTGTGTGTGTGTGTGTGTGTGTGTGTGTGTGTGTGTGTGTGTGTGTGTTGTGCTTATCATGAGTAGTGGTCTAACCTTTTCATAATAATGTAATTTTCCATCCTCGATTTTCTATTGGGTGATTCCACCCACAGATTACTATGTTCTGTGACATAAAACCCACTGTGCTGAAACTCAAATTGAAAATGTGTCCATACAACAAGAAAATGTATGTCAAGACTAACTATCAATGACAGAACACAGTCTTTTAAATAAGTAATTTTAACAGAATATTATTCTTGGATGGGACTTTTTGCAGACATCAAGGAGTCATAGACTGTGGAACATTAGAGCTTCAGATTCATGGAGTTATTCCAACAAGCACACATTACAAAAATTATTCCTGGTGACGTTTTTCCATTGAAGATGTTATCCCACCATCATCAATGAGATAAGATCCAGTTTTAAATTGAGAGGCTGAAATGTGAGATGAACTACTCAACAACTGAGAAAGACTGCCTTCCAGTTGTCTGGGCTATCAACAAGTTGCAGCAGTACATATTTGGCAAACCATGGATTACCATTATCTATGATGGCTGAGTAGCCTAGAGGATCCATTGGGTTGACTGGTGAGATGTTCACTGAGGTTTCAGCAGTACGACATCACAGTGTTGTACTAATATAGACACAAATGGAAGGACACTGACTGCTTTTCAAAGAATCCTTTGGTGGAGCATACTAGTGTAGATGAAATCTCAATCATCACGTCATTAAATGACATTGCTGCTGAAGAGAGGCAAGATCCAGCATGGCTAAAAACCAAAGAATCCTTGAAGGAGGAACCAACAGAATGAGAATTCCAATTAATAAACAAAACATTGTACAAGAGGAACTATAATCCATTATGGTGGGAATAGCTGCTTGTCATCCCAGCTCATTTTCAACGAGCTATTCTGAAGTTTTACCATTACACACCAATGTCTAGTCACCTGGGATTCATGAAGACTCTAGACGAATCACAAACAAATATCACTGGCTAGGTCTCTACTGACCTGTTAGACACTATGTGAGCCACCATAAGTACTGCCAGTGATGGAAACATGTGCCACAATTACCTCTGGGGGCATCATGCATCAATTCTGCCTGCAGCAGCACCATTCCACCAAACTGGAATCAGTCTCTTGGGGATGTTCCTGAAATTAACAAATGGGAATTGATGGGTAATAGTCTGCACTTACTACCACACTCACTATGCTGTTGCCAAAGCTGTGCTGGCTACCAAAGCTCTGGAAGCTGCAAGGTTACTTGTACCATATGTCATTCTGAAGCATGGAGTACACTGTATGATGATCTCTGATTGTGGAAAAGTTTTCCAGTTGATACTACTATCATAGGTAATTTCACTATGTGACATCACATGAAGGATTACAACTGCTTACTATCCACAGATGAATGGCCTCTCAGAACCCCTTAATAAGATGTTGGGCTATATGCTCTCATTGTACCTTGAATTAGAACACTGAAACTGCGATACATCACTGCTTGTCATGAGATTCACATGTAACACAGTGAAGCAAGACACTACAGGCTTCACACTATTCTATTGGCTCCACAATTGTGAGGCCAAAATGACAAATGGTATACTGTTCCCATTGCAACTGGATGATACTCAGGATGACTATGTGAAACACCTCATTACCAGGATTAAAGAAGGAAGACAGCTGGCTTGCATACAGATGTTGGATGACTAGGAGAAGGACAGAGAGTGCTATAATGCAAAGCATCAGCCAGTGAGATACAAATTGGGAGACTTGGTATGAATTTCTATGTCAGTGCAGGAAGTGGGACTATTGTAAAAGTTATTGAAGCCCTACTTTGAGCCATATTGTATTGTTCATCATTTGTCAGATATCTTATATGAAGTTGAGGATTATGACGATTCACCAAAAAGAAAAAAGAGAACTGTGTCATCCAAGTCCTACATATGAAGCCCTACTACAGTACTGAAGTTGAGATAAATGGTGGAGGCTTCTTGTTCTAGGAGACTGAAAGACCTGCTATTGACCATCCTGAAGTTCTGACACATTTAATGCACATCATAGTGAAGAACAAGTGATAACATACTAGAACATGAGGAAGTGCCAATGCTGCCTTACAGAGCTGCACTGGTGAGATCTAGGTGTAGGATGCTGTAGTCAGCTCCAACCAGTCCATCTAAAACAGTGCATCATTGTTTCTCCAAGAGAGTGAGCTATGTCGTAAGGAGTACTGCATGCAGGAGTTCCCATGACTGGCTGGCAGGCCGTGGGTTGCTATTTCAGACCTGATCACCAGCAATTATTTGTTATTTAGTATTTACCATTTCTAGAATATTTGATGTTTGTATAAACAACAGCACTCTCCACCCAGGTGTTCAGTTCTAATCTGTCTCTATGCTGATGTATGTAATAAATGTGCTTTGCGTGCTAAGTGTTGTACTTTGCTGATGACATTATTTTCATACTGGGAGTTGATTGTAGCTATGATGTCACAATATAATTTACATGAGGCTATACACTGGCTGTGTGTGGTAACCAAATGAACACAGTTGTGTTTTTATGGTGTGAACCATGTTAACCTGCCAAGAATCAGTGACTTAGTGCCCATGTATATACAGAGGAGCACAAATCTAGTTTTGCTGTAGATCCAACCAGATGGTACTTCCTTCAGTGAAAAGAGTCATTTTTAAATATGCAATACACCTAACCAACATGTGTCATATGCACAAAAATTTCAATATGAAGCTGTGTCTTACTTAGTCATTCCACAATTTATTACATGTCAATCCTGTTGAAAAATTGTGGCACAAGTGACTAAGACATAAACAGTCACTAAAATATCACTCAGCTCCACATTGACAATAAGGACCCCCTACAATTTGTGGTTGATCATACAACAAAACCATAAGTGACATTTCATAAAACACTAACATGTTGTGTGATTCCTATATGGAAGGTAAAAGGAGGGCTACATAGTATTACTGATCATAATTACTCATATTTGTTTCTTATGTCAGCAGCTGGTATCACTTATATTAGAAACACAAACATTTTTATTGATCTAATATCATTCAGCAACATTGTACCTGAAGTATCCTATCATATGGTTTCAAAACACCACACAAATCTGCTGGGCCTCTCTTTCTCATTCTGTTGATATAAACACCACGCTCATATAATCCATCTGACACACTGAAGCCGAAATCCTCATATACAGGGTCCTTTATCAGTGTGACCTGAAACAAGTCATTTAGCTTCCATTTAAGAATGTTAAGACAGTTAATATATTATATTACATGATAGTCTCATCTTTGGTGCACTGTGTTAGTGATATGTTCACACACAATGAAAACGTAAAAACGTGTAGACAAATTTTAAAAAAGGTATATTTCCAAAAAATATCTCTGTCCTTGCATTTTGTGTTCTTCATAGGCAACAGTAGAAGGCAGAACTATGGAAGGTTTCATTACTTTTTATTTCGTGCACAATCAGTGATGGTAGGTCAGGAAGTAAGTTTGAGAGTTTCAGTGTGAACACTGCACTGAACAATGCAGCAGGTACACTCAGTACGCAATTAGCGCTCAACTAGAGACAAGCAGAACAAATTTAAATTCTATCAGACAGTTTGGTTGCAACAGACAATGTTGCAATGAATATTTCATAGTGGAATATACCAGATTTACAGAACAGAAAAGAATTTTTTTTTGAGACCTCAAATAACTGGTTTAAGTTATAAGTAGTTTGGTTATATTTTGTGTCTTAGTAGTGCAGAATGCTTTTATTTAACTTGATTGTTTTTTGCAAACAACATTTCAGATAAAAATATGCCATTGGAATTGTGTTCCTTGATGGTATCCTTTATTTAAGGGAAATATGGTATCCAAAAAACCAAATATTTCTGGGATGTTACTGGTAACAGGCAATAGCAAAATAAAATAATTATTATTGAAGCATAAGTATAATACAAAAGGTCATCTTATGTTCCATATGAATATTACACTAAGTAACACTGAGTTTTATGCCCATCAGTCATTCTATATTGCTACATGTATTGTAAGTCAGATTGCACATAATTTATTTCTGAAATACCTGAACAACATAAAATGTCTTAATTTTTATTTGTTTATTGGATGTAGATTTGAATTTATTAACTGGTATTTTCTTAAGTTGCTTAAAGTTATTTACTAAAGCAGATGAAGTCCAAGTATTTGAGAATACTGCAAGATAATGCTTGTCTGGATTGGAGGATGTAGACTGGATGTCAAGCCTACCATTTTCTCTCACATTTGTAAGGCAAGTTCTGATTTAATAAATAATGACTATCATATTATAACTTTACTGGTTGTACTTCTTATTGTTTCTAGTGCATATAGTTCAATATTACTTTTGGGTGCCTTTCCTTGTAAGTTGAATACAGGTTGCTAATAACGGAAACAAGCCAAGAGAAGAAGTTCATGAGTTATATATGGATAAAAAAGAGAATTTCAGTAATATAGAAGCCAGAAACAGCAAGAGAGTTAAGTTAGGGAATTATGCTATTACCAAGCACCATATAAAAATCTGCTGGGAATAGGGCCTATGGGTGGATAAAAACTTGAGGCATGAATGTGGGGTGTTTCCACCATTGGCTTTGCCCTCCAGCTCGAAATAGTGGCACCACGTAAGGCCATGATGACCTTGCTTGGATGCCATTGTTGGAATCATTTGTGTACTGAATAATGGAATTACTACCCAAATACAAAAATAAAGAGTTGTGAAACAAACCAATGAAGGATTTTGTTTAGTTTATAGCATTTATTTATAATATTTTCAGAACTTAATGCTCTTTTGTCACCATAATATTTAGAGATTACACGCTCCCTCAATGTTTGACAGTAATTTCTAAGGTGTCATCTACATGTTTCTTGAACAAACTATCACATAGCATGTAATGATCTGCCCATTGTGCTGCTACCTTTCTGTGGTGCTCTGATTAGTAAAATAGTAAGGTCCAGAGCAGATTTACTGTATTTTCCATCCACCCAAGATGACTGAAAAGATTCTGTCCCATTAAGGACATAAGGCACAGTCAAATGAAAACCAACCACCCACCCACCCACCACAGCAGGACCACAGAATGGTTCCATTCAAAAGTAATCATAACACATTTATCCCACTGGCAGATGAGATGATCAATTCCTGTTTTGCAGAATGCAGTCAGCCACTTATGGAATTCAAACACTGTTCATCTCCCCCAGTCAACCTGGGAGAGGCCTGCCTTCTCAGAGGACAAAATTCATTAATTATTACAAGACAGGCATTCTATTCACGATAAAGAAAACTCCAATACACATCAGAAGAAAGCAAATTTACAAACTGGTACCTTTAGCCATGGTTTGCTGCAGAATTTATGAGCATATTCTAATTTCAACTATAATAAATTTTCTTGGGACACAAAAGCTTCTGTCTACAAATCAGCACAGATTTATAAAGCTTCACTCATGTGAAACTCAGCTTGCCTGTTTCTCACACAATATCTTGCAAACCATAGATGAAGGACAATAGGCAGATTCTGTATTCCTAGATTTCTGGAAAGCATTTGACACAGTGGCCCACTGCACAATGTTAATGAAGGTCTGAGGAAAAGGAATGGGTTCTCAGACATGAGAGTGGCTCAAACATATTTAAAGTAATAGAACTCAGTACATTGTCCTGGACAGCAAGTATTCATTAGAGACTAAGGTATCATCAAGAGTGCCACATGGAAGTGTGATAGGACTGCCTGTGTTCTCTATATACATCAGTGATCTGATGGATAGAGTGGGCAGCAATCTGCACCGTTCACATGATGCTACAGTGTATGGAAAAGTGTAGTGTATGTGTGACAGTAAAAGAATACAGAATGACACAGACAGAATTTCTGTTCAGTGGGATAAATGACAGCTTCCTATAAGTTTAGAAAAATGTAAGTTAATGCAAATGAGTATGAAAAATAATGCTGTACTTTTTGAATACAGAATTAGTGGTGTGCTGCTTGACACAGTTACATTGATTAAACATCTAGGGATAATGTGCCAACATGATAATAAATGGAACAAGCACATAAGGATGGTAGTAGGGAAGGCAAATGGTCGAACTTTTCAGTTTATTGGGAGAATTAGGAAAGTGCACCTACCTGTAAATGAGATCACATATAGAATAACAGTGCAATTCAATCTTGAGTACTGCTCAGTTGTTTCGGACCCCAACCAATAGTTGATGATGACAGAGGGAAAGCAGTGTGTAAAGCTCTGTGCTTGCACATAGCCTAGTCCTCTTGAATACCTCCAAAGTGGGAGCCCACTGATCTTAATAGTCTCATGTGATGGTGGATAACAGTCAAAAGTATTGCATGCCCTTAACCCATCACCTACTGTGGAAATGTTTAAGGATTAGCACTGGGCATTGAATACATTATGGTGATCAGTAACTTCCCAGCACCACATTTCCTACCAATGACAATTAACACATCAGTGACAAAACTGTCAGGATACAAACAGTTTATCTTCAGGATGGCAGCACTGTAATGATAGTGCTAGCAACCACAGCTCATTGTTGTTGTTAGTGTTGAATTCTGGAGATAACTTGCAAGTGATGTATGACATAAGATGGAAATTTGGACTCAGTTTATCATAAGGCTCTCACCTTTCCAATTTCAGTAGCTGTTTTGCTCCTAAATTTACATTGCTTCTCTGAATAGACATGAATAGTAATTCTTCACCATAGTTAGAATTTGTTTCATTACACAGTACTATCTAGTATTGCATTAATAAACAACAAGGAAAGGATCTCTGTCAAAGTCTGGGCCATTATATAATTTCCTGACAGTATAGCCCTTATTACCTCTGACAACAGAAATGGAATGGTTACTAATCATGACAAAATGTTAGAAATTATTTTTCAATCATTAGCTGAAGAACAAAAAAACAAATTAATGGATATAATATATATTATTAACAGTTCAGCTCTTTTAATGAAAATAAGCAGCAATATTTTGATAGCTATATTTCTTTATTTCTTATAGGACAAGTGCTTCATTGTTGTTGGAGTGGTCTTGTATTGTAAATTGATTTCTTCAGATACTGATGCATGCATGCATGTGTGTATGTGTCCCTGCAGGAAACTATCACTCTAGAATTATTGTAAACAATAGTACTTTGCCATTACTGATCTCAGGCAATGGTTTGCTTGCTGACTGATTCCAATAAACGGGTACTGATGACATTAGAATTTCTTGTAACTGATAAATTATGCTGAAATTTTAAAAGTTAGTAGTGACTCAGCAGCAATTGCATCAGCTAACATAAGGAAAATGCTCTGGTCAGTGGCACTGCTGCTCCACAGGACTTTCTTGGAATCAGTTCACTCCAAGCCTTTGCAACACGCACATGCATTTTGTTATTGTTGTTGTTTTCAGTCCTGAGACTGGTTTGATGCAGCTCTCCATGCTACTCTATCCTGTGCAAGCTTCTTCATCTCCCAGTATCTACTGCAACCTACATCCTTCTGAATCTGCTTAGTGTATTCATCTCCTGGTCTCCCTCTATGATTTTTACCCTCCATGCTGCCCTCCAATACTAAATTGGTGATCCCTTGATGCTTCAGAACATGTCCTACCAACCGATCCCTTCTTCTAGTCAAGTTGTGCCACAAACTCATCTTCTCCCCAATTCTATTCAATACCTCTTCATTAGTTATGTGATCTACCCATCTAACCTTCACCATTCTTCTGTAGCACCACATTTCAAAAGCTGCTATTCTCTTCTTGTCCAAACTATTTATCGTCCATGTTTCATTTCCATACATGGCTACACTCCATAGAAATAATTTCAGAAACGGCTTCCTGACACTTAAATCTATACTTGATATTAACAAATTTCTCTTCTTCAGAAATGCTTTCCTTGCCATTGCCAGTCTACATTTTATATCCTCTCTACTTCAACCATCATCAGTTACTTTGCTCTCCAAATAGCAAAACTCCTTTACTACTTCAAGTGTCTCATTTCCTAATCTAATTCCCTCAGCATCACCCAACTTAATTCAACTACATTCCATTATCCTTGTTTTGCTTTTGTTGATGTTCATCTTATATCCTCCTATCAAGACACTGTCCATTCTGTTCAACTGGTCTTCCAAGTTCTTTGCTGTCTCTGACAGAATTGCAATGTCATCGGGAACCTCAAAGCTTTCATTTCTTCTCCATGGATTTTAATACCTACTCCAAATTTTTGTTTTGTTTACTTTACTGCTTGCTCAATATACAGATTGAATAACATAGGGGAGAGGCTACAATTCTGTCTCACTCCCCTCCCAACCACTGCTTTCCTTTCATGTCCCTTGACTCTTATAACTGCCATCTGGTTTCTGCACGAATTGTAAATAGCCTTTTGCTCCATGTATTTTACCCCTGCCACCTTCAGAATTTGAAAGAGAGTATTCCAGTCAACATTATCAGAAGCTTCCTCTAAGTCTACAAATGCTAGAAACATAGGTTTGCCTATTCTTAATCTAGCTTCTAAGGTAAGTTGTAGGGTCAGTATTGCCTCACGTGTTCTAATATTTCTATGGAATCCAATCTGATCTTCCCTGATGTCGGCTTCTACCAGTTTTTCCATTCATCTGTAAATGATTTGTGTTAGTATTTTGCAGCCATGGCTTATTAAACTGACAGCTTGGTAATTTTCACATCTGTCGACACCTGCTTTCTTTGGGATTGGAATTACACTCCTGGAAATTGAAATAAGAACACCGTGAATTCATTGTCCCAGGAAGGGGAAACTTTATTGACACATTCCTGGGGTCAGATACATCACATGATCACACTGACAGAACCACAGGCACATAGACACAGGCAACAGAGCATGCACACTGTCGGCACTAGTACAGTGTATATCCACCTTTCGCAGCAATGCAGGCTGCTATTCTCCCATGGAGACGATCGTAGAGATGCTGGATGTAGTCCTGTGGAACGGCTTGCCATGCCATTTCCACCTGGCGCCTCAGTTGGACCAGCGTTCGTGCTGGACGTGCAGACCGCATGAGACGACGCTTCATCCAGTCCCAAACATGCTCAATGGGGGACAGATCCGGAGATCTTGCTGGCCAGGGTAGTTGACTTACACCTTCTAGAGCACGTTGGGTGGCACGGGATACATGCGGACGTGCATTGTCCTGTTGGAACAGCAAGTTCCCTTGCCGGTCTAGGAATGGTAGAACGATGGGTTCAATGACGGTTTGGATGTACCGTGCACTATTCAGTGTCCCTTCGACGATCACCAGTGGTGTACGGCCAGTGTAGGAGATCGCTCCCCACACCACGATGCCGGGTGTTGGCCCTGTGTGCCTCTGTCGAATGCAGTCCTGATTGTGGCTCTCACCTGCACGGCGCCAAACACGCATATGACCATCATTGGCACCAAGGCAGAAGCGACTCTCATCGCTGAAGACGACATGTCTCCATTCGTCCCTCCATTCACGCCTGTGGCGACACCACTGGAGGCGGGCTGCACGATGTTGGGGCGTGAGCGGAAGACGGCCTAACGGTGTGCGGGACCGTAGCCCAGCTTCATGGAGATGGTTGCGAATGGTCCTCGCCGATACCCCAGGAGCAACAGTGTCCCTAATTTGCTGGGAAATGGCGGTGCGGTCCCCTACGGCACTGCGTAGGATCCTACAGTCTTGGCGTGCATCCGTGCGTCGCTGCGGTCCGGTCCCAGGTCGACGGGCACGTGCACCTTCCGCCGACCACTGGCGACAACATCGATGTACTGTGGAGACCTCACGCCCCACATGTTGAGCAATTCGGCGGTACGTCCACCCGGCCTCCCGCATGCCCACTATACGCCCTCGCTCAAAGTCCGTCAACTGCACATACGGTTCACGTCCACGCTGTCGCGGCATGCTACCAGTGTTAAAGACTGCGATGGAGCTCCGTATGCCACGGCAAACTGGCTGACACTGACGGCGGCGGTGCACAAATGCTGCGCAGCTAGCGCCATTCGACGGCCAACACCGCGGTTCCTGGTGTGTCCGCTGTGCCGTGCGTGTGATCATTGCTTGTACAGCCCTCTCGCAGTGTCCGGAGCAAGTATGGTGGGTCTGACACACCGGTGTCAATGTGTTCTTTTTTCCATTTCCAGGAGTGTATTATATTCTTCTTGAAGTCTGAGGGTATTTCACCTGTCTCAGATATCTTGCTCACCAGATGGTAGAGTTTTGTCAGGACTGGTTTTCCCAAGGCTGTCAGTAGTTCTTATGGAATGTTGTCTACTCCCGGGGCCTTGTTTCGACTCAGGTCTTTCAGTGCTCTGTCAAACTCTTTACACAGTATCATATCTCCCATTTCATCTACATCTACATCCTCTTCCATTTCCATAATATTGTCCTCAAATACATTGCCCATGTGTAGACCCTTTATACACTCCTGGAAATTGAAATAAGAACACTGTGAATTCATTGTCCCAGGAAGGGGAAACTTTATTGACACATTCCTGGGGTCAGATACATCACATGATCGCACTGACAGAACCACAGGCACATAGACACAGGCAACAGAGCATGCACAATGTCGGCACTAGTACAGTGTATTTCCACCTTTCGCAGCAATGCAGGCTGCTATTCTCCCATGGAGACAATCGTAGAGATGCTGGATGTAGTCCTGTGGAATGGCTTGCCATTCCATTTCCACCTGGCGCCTCAGTTGGACCAGCATTCGTGCTGGATGTGCAGACCGCGTGAGACGACGCTTCATCCAGTCCCAAACATGCTCAATGGGGGACAGATTCGGAGATCTTGCTGGCCAGGGTAGTTGACTTACACCTTCTAGAGCACGTTGGGTGGCACGGGATACATGCGGACGTGCATTGTCCTGTTGGAACAGCAAGTTCCCTTGCCGGTCTAGGAATGGTAGAACGATGGGTTCGATGACGGTTTGAATGTACCATGCACTATTCAGTGTCCCCTCGACGATCACCAGTGGTGTACGGCCAGTGTAGGAGATCGCTCCCCACACCATGATGCGGGGTGTTGGCCCTGTGTGCCTCGGTCATATGCAGTCCTGATTGTGGCGCTCACCTGCACGGCGCCAAACATGCATACGACCATCATTGGCACCAAGGCAGAAGCGACTCTCATCGCTGAAGACGACACGTCTCCATTCGTCCCTCCATTCACGCCTGTCGCGACACCACTGGAGGCGGGCTGCACGATGTTGGGGCGTGAGCGGAAGACGGCCTAACGGTGTGCGGGACCGTAGCCCAGCTTCATGGAGACGGTTGCGAATGGTCCTCGCTGATACCCCAGGAGCAACAGTGTCCCTAATTTGCTGGGAAGTGGCGGTGCGGTCCCCTACGGCACTGCGTAGGATCCTACGGTCTTGGCGTGCATCCGTGCGTCGCTGCGGTCCGGTCCCAGGTCGACGGGCACGTGCACCTTCCGCCGACCACTGGCGACAACATCGATGTACTGTGGAGAGCTCACGCCCCACGTGTTGAGCAATTCGGCGGTACGTCCACCCGGCCTCCCGCATGCCCACTATACGCCCTCGCTCAAAGTCCGTCAACTGCACATACGGTTCACGTCCACGCTGTCGCGGCATGCTACCAGTATTAAAGACTGCGATGGAGCTCCGTATGCCACGGCAAACTGGCTGACACTGACGGCGGCGGTGCACAAATGCTGCGCAGCTAGCGCCATTCGACGGCCAACACCGCGGTTCCTGGTGTGTCCGCTGTGCCGTGCGTGTGATCATTGCTTGTACAGCCCTCTCGCAGTGTCCGGAGCAAGTGTGGTGGGTCTGACACACCGGTGTCAATGTGTTCTTTTTTCCATTTCCAGGAGTGTATAATCCTTCCACCTTTCTGCTTTCCCTTCTTTGCTTAGAACTGGGTTTCCATCTGAGCTTTTGATATTCATAGAAGTGGTTCTCTTTTCTCCAAAGGTCTCTTTAATTTTCCTGTAGGCAGTACCTATCTTACCCCTAGCCATCCCTGCTTAGCCATTTTGCACTTCCTGTCGACCTCATTTTTGAAACATTTGTATTCCTTTTTGCCTGCTTCATTTATTGCATTTTTATATTTTCTCCTTTCATCAACTAAATTCAATACATCTTCTGTTATCCAAGGATTTCTACTAGCCCTTGTCTTTTTACCTACATGATCCTCTGCTGCCTTCAGTACTTCATCCCTCAAAGCTACCCATTCTTCTTGTACTGTATTTCTTTCTCTCATTCCTGTCAATTGTTCCCTTATGCTCTCCCTGAAACTCTGTACAACCTTTGGTTTAGTCAGTATATCCCGGTCCAGTCTCCTTAAATTCCCACCATTTTGTATACTGCTGCAAACCAATAAAGTGTTCTATCATGCACTTGCGATCTCAGTCATCTTACCTGCAGTATCCTCACCTTGATCCTCTCCACAGTTGGTGACCCTCACTATAAATATCAGTACCTTCTATGGATTATTCTGCATTCTTTATCCCATCTGATATTGCAAAACAATGGAACTGTTTCACAGCTTTAGTGCTGGAAAAGTATTAACACATGACAGTGTCTTATATACACTCCTGGAAATGGAAAAAAGAACACATTGACACTGGTGTGTCAGACCCACCATACTTGCTCCGGACACTGCGAGAGGGCTGTACAAGCAATGATCACACGCACGGTACAGCAGACACACCAGGATCCGCGGTGTTGGCCGTCGAATGGCGCTAGCTGCGCAGCATTTGTGCACCGCCGCCATCAGTGTCAGCCAGTTTGCCGTGGCATACGGAGCTCCATCGCAGTCTTTAATACTGGTAGCATGCCGCGACAGCGTGGACGTGAACCGTATGTGCAGTTGACGGACTTTGAGCGAGGGCGTATAGTGGGCATGCGGGAGGCCGGGTGGACGTACCGCCGAATTGCTCAACACGTGGGGCGTGAGGTCTCCACAGTACACCGATGTTGTCGCCAGTGGTCGGCGGAAGGTGCACGTGCCCGTCGACCTGGGACCGGACCGCAACGACGCACGGATGCACGCCAAGACCGTAGGATCCTACGCAGTGCCGTAGGGGACCGCACCGCCACTTCCCAGCAAATTAGGGACACTGTTGCTCTTGGGGTGTCAGCGAGGACCATTCGCAACTGCCTCCATGAAGCTGGGCTACGGTCCCGCACACCGTTAGGCCGTCTTCCGCTCACGCCCCAACATCGTGCAGCCCGCCTCCAGTGGTGTCGCGACAGGCGTGAATGGAGGGACGAATGGAGACGTGTCGTCTTCAGTGATGAGAGTCGCTTCTGCCTTGGTGCCAATGATGGTCATATGCGTGTTTGGCGCCGTGCAGGTGAGAGCCACAATCAGGACTGCATACGACAGAGGCACACGGGGCCAACACCCGGCATCGTGGTGTGGGGAGCGATCTCCTACACTGGCCGTACACCACTGGTGATTGTCGAAGGGACACTGAATAGTGCACGGTACATCCAAACCGTCATTGAACCCATCATTCTACCATTCCTAGACCGGCAAGGGAACTTGCTGTTCCAACAGGACAATGCACGTCCGCATGTATCCCGTGCCACCCAACGTGCTCTAGAAGGTGTAAGTCAACTACCCTGGCCAGCAAGATCTCCGGATCTGTCCCCCATTGAGCATGTTTGGGACTGGATGAAGCGTCGTCTCATGCGGTCTGCATGTCCAGCACGAACGCTGGTCCAACTGAGGCGCCAGGTGGAAATGGCATGGCAAGCCGTTCCACAGGACTACATCCAGCATCTCTACGATCGTCTCCATGGGAGAATAGCAGCCTGCATTGCTGCGAAAGGTGGATATACACTGTACTAGTGCCGACAGTGTGCATGCTCTGTTGCCTGTGTCTATGTGCCTGTGGTTCTGTCAGTGTGATCATGTGATGTATCTGACCCCAGGAATGTGTCAATAAAGTTTCCCCTTCCTGGGACAATGAATTCACGGTGTTCTTATTTCAATTTCCAGGAGTGTAGTATTCTGTTTAGTGCTTTGCATCAACAGGAACAACTTTCACCCTTCACAAAACATAAAAATGATACTTTCTTGTCCAGTGCCAATGGTGTCGACTATGCCCCCCCCCCCCCCCCCTTGTATCTGAACAATGTGCACTCACTACCAGTCGACTTTGGTAATGAATGTGATTAATATGCATGTGAAGAAGATACTGTCACAGTCAAGTGCAGTGGAATTTTGCTCCAACCAAACCATTTTTACCAACATGTTGAGTCTATCCAGTCATGCCACAAAAAAAACTTTTTCAGGATTTCCTTCTGTGTCATCACCATCTCATGAGAGTTCATATGTCATTGTTCTCTGAGCAACTGAGATACCACTCACTGAGTGCATCATCTAAATTTGTGATGACAGTTCCAAGTTTGTCATGTTACTGAACCATCTGGACAAGAACACCAACATTATTAATGACAAATTTTTTGTCACACCGAGCTACCAGAAAGTACAGCAGAGCAAAGACAGGATTGCTCAATTGCCATGGCAGAACACCAGATCAGCAGTAATGCAAAGTTATTTATGATGAATATTTAGGCACCAAAATGCCCTCTCAATTGTGGAGACACTTTTGAGCATTATCTGACGTCACACGCATTCCTGATCACAACTTGTGGACACTATGGATAGTGAAGTTACTCTCCCAGTTACAATTAGCAATGATATCACAGGAGCATCAGTAATTAAAATGGAAACTAATGTTAGCAGACAGACTTCTAGCTGCATTGCAACACCAAAAATGCATTAATTTAGCAGACAACAATGACTAGCTACATCTCAGTCAGAGATCATGCCCTGACATGTGACAGCATGCAAAAAAGTGGAATTGAGTATGCATGGATGCTGCTGAGGATTACATCACTTGCACTCCCATGAGCAGCGACCTCCAGCAGTCAAAACAAACAAGCAGCCAGCTCGCAACAGTACCCCACAAACTAACAAGAAGTCTCAGTTGTGCTTTTGTTGGTTTCATCAAGTTTTGGCGATAAAGCATGCAACTATACAGCACACTGCAATCATTCGAATGGGAAGAATGACCTGCAGGTGCTCCAGATCATTGAACTATTACAAGTCACTTACCTACGCAAGATGTGAGCTAGTCAAGTTATATGTTGTTTTCATGTGTATGGTTATGAAGACAACCTCATGAATCCATGGACCCTGCACGTCAGCAAGGGACTGTTCAAGCCGGTGGAGGATCTGTAATGGTGTGGGGGGTGTGCAGTTGGAGTGATATGGGACCCCTGAAATGTCTAGATATGATTCTGACAGGTGACACATACGTAAGCATCCTGTCTGATCACCTGCATCCATTCATGTCCATTGTGCATTCTGACAGACTTGGGCAACTCCAGCAGGACAATGAGACACATCATATATCCAGAATTGCTACAGAGTGGCTTCAGAAACACTCTACTGACTTTAAACACTTCTGCTGGCCACCAATCTCCCCAAACATGAACATTATTGAGCATACCTGGGATGGCTTGCAATGTGTTGTTCAGAAGAGATCTCCACCCCCTCATACTCTTACGGATTTATCGATACCCTGCAGGATTCATGGTGTTAGTTCCCTCCAGCACTACTTCAGGCATTAGTTGAGTCCATTTCATGTCATATTGTGGCACTTCTGCATGCTCACTGTGTCCCTAAGCAATATTATACAGGTGTACCAGTTTCTTTGGCTCTTCAGTGTTAGTCTTCTATACTTCTCAACACGATCACGATGAGCATCTCAAACTAGTTTGCAGTGTCTTGCATAAACTTGGCATCATAGTCCATGATGATAAATGTCAACTGTCACAGTCAGTAGTTACCTTCCTTCTTCATTCAGTCAGTTGAAGGCATACAACCTACAATACAATGGATTGAGATCATGCTGTTTTGGTGGCATGGTAAATTATTATTGCAAACATTCACCTCATGCAGCCGCCATCCATGCACCATTGATGAACATGTTCACAGGCAATCAAATGATTAGATTAGATTAGATTCAGTTTTTGTTCCATAGACTCAAAAATGAGATGAAACTCATGGGTGTGGAAAATGTCAAAAAGTATAACATAAAAAACATAGAAAATTAGAATGTAGTACTCAATTCTCTGGTCATTTGTCAGGAGATTGTCAAGGTATGTGAATACATTAAAGGAAGCTGGAACTGTTAGTATTTACAGAATTCATACTTTGTCAGAATGAAACATAGTTGTGTACTTTTAAAAATTTATCATACACAAAATACCTAATCTTGTTTGTTGTGACCAAGTGTTGTCAAAAGTGAAATATAACAGACATTTCTTTTAAAGCAGTCCCTATTAATAAACTGCGCATTATCTGAAACCAAGCTTTTAATGGTTGCTGGAAACTTATTGAAAATGTGTGTTCTTGAATATTGGAACCCTTTTTGGACAAAAGCCAGTGATTTTTGGTCTTTATGTAGATTGTTCTTATTCCTAGTATTGACACAATGTATTGATCTATTGGCTGGAAATAAAGAAGTATTATTTGCAATAAATTTCATTAAGGGATTAATATACTGAGAACCAGTGGTTAGAATACTCAGTTCCTTGAACAGGTTTCTACATGATGTTGTTGAATTTATGGCACAAACAATTCTTATTAGGTGCACTTGCACACTAACAGCTTTTACTCGGTTTCATGAGTTACTCCAGAATGTGATCCCATATGACATAATAGAATGAAAGTAATCTAAGTATGCAAGTTTTTTTATATTTTATCTCCTATGTCTGACATCATTCACACTGTAAATACAGACTTGCTTAAGTGCATCAGCAATTCTGTGGTATATCTTTCACAACTGAATTTATTATTGAGTTGTTCTCCTAGAAAATTAACACTGTCAATGTCCACTGTCCACATGTCTTCATGTGTTGTACACATGCTGGAAGAAAATTTCTTACAGGTTCTGAACTGTATACAGTGGATCTTTTCAGAGTTTAATGACAGTGGATTAGCTTTAAACTATTTATTAATGTCAGCCATTTCTAAATATGTATTTGACTTGCCATTTATTGCAATGTTTTTATCATCTGTAAACAAAGAAACTTAGCACCTGACAATGTAACAGACAATAGGTCATTAATGTACACAAGAAAAAGCAATGGACCCAAGATGGAGCTTTGAAGAACACCACATGTAATTAATTCCCAATCTGATGAAGACTGATTGCTTAGTCCAGAGGTATTTTGCTATGCCACTCTGTTAGTTAGGTAATTCTTGAACCATTTTGCAGCATTGCTAATGACACCATAACATTCTTTTAATTTATTTATTTACATTTTATTTGTGTGGAGCCATCATAATGATGGCTTTTGCAAACGTCAGACTTAATAGTGTGGTTATATTTACACTTAGGAAATACACTATATTCTGTAGCTGTTGCTTCTTATGTTTATTTTTTACATTTATCACATTAGAACTAATATGCTTATGCCTCATGTTAAATCACTATCTTAAAATTCATTGAAAGAATATAAACGTTTTTCTATTAGAAAAGATTTTAACTTTCTTTTAAAAACATTTCCCGTGTATGTTCTTAGAGTGTTTGGTAGCTTGTTATACCAAATCTAACCACTGATATATGATAATAAAGGTTTTTATAATAATAATAAAGATTTTATTGTCTTTAGGCCATTACAGCAATTGACAATGTCAAATGAAGTTACAATTTAAAATACAGTGTCATAAGGTATTGACTACTGAAATATTTTAGCTTATATTACAATAAATGTACAGTGGGTCATCTGTTGGATTACTGCATTTTACAGTTGAAGAACGCATTGATATCATAGAACAGGTGGGCAATAAGCCATTCATGTAGTCTTTCCTTGAATGTATGTTCAGGAAGATCCTGTATAGCATGTGGCACCTTATTAAATAGTTTGTGCCCTGTGACTTCATAGCTATTTATTGATTTTGATCATCTGTGGTAAGGCGTGTATATGTGTTTGATGCTTCTTGTGTTGTAACAATGTACATTTTCTCTATGTTTCACATCTTGTAGGTTCTTCTTCGTAAAGATTAAGACATTGTATATATAGAGATTTATTACTGTCATAATTTTTTGTTTAGAAACTAAGGGTTTGCAGTGAGTGTTATGTGAAGAATTTGTAATTATCCTAATGGTTTTCTTCTGCAATAATAGGATGTCATGTATATGACTACAGTTATCCCACAAGATAATGCCATAGGATATTATACTTTGGAAAAATGCAAAATAAGATCATCTGATGTATGTTTCAGGCACAAAATTTCTGAGTTGTCTTAATAATATGTTACCCTAGTAAGTAAGGCTCTAACTTATCCAGAATACTGGAACAAAAAAAACATTTTTGTAATCAGTTGATGTTGGATCAAAGTAAATAAATAAATAAATAATAAATAAATTACTCTAGATAGCTTACTACTAATATAGTTTACATGTTGGCCCCAGGATAACTTTTTGTCTAAATAAACTCCCAGGAATTTAACAGAACTAGGGTCATCAGATAGTGGCTTGTCTCTTAGAGTGAAGATTATCTGCTGAGTTTTATTTTCATTTAGCAGGAAACCATTTGCTCTGAACCAATATGCTGCGTGAGAGAGTGTATTTTCAGCACAGGTTTTAAGATCATTAAGATTGTTACTGCTATGAAGAAAATTAATATCATATGCATACAACACAGTGGCGGATCTAATAAACAAGGGGAGGTCATTGATCAGTATCAGAAACAGGAAGGGGCCCAGTACAGATGCCTGAAGCACACCTACTTTAACATTTTCTACGTTTGACATTTCCTTACCAACACAAACTACCTGTTTATAGTTGTTGAGATAAGCTTTTAATAGTCTGAGACTGTTTCCTTTGATGCCGTAGAATTCTAGTTTCTCTAGTAGCGGCATGTGCTCAACACAGTCGGAGGCCTTGCTTAGGTCACAGAATGAGACCTGAACGAAGCCTTTGTTCTCAAAAACTTTGAGGATGTAACTGACTACCGTGTTGATTGCATCAATGGTCGACAGATTCTTCCTAAACCCGTATTGTGTAGCATTAATTATTCCTAGGTTCTCAAAGTGAGATGATAATTGTTGGTACATGATGCATTCTATTACCTTGTAGAATGCAGGTACTATTGAAATAGGACTGTAACTAGATGGAGAGTCTTTATCTCCCTTTTCGTATACTGGGACAATCCTAGACAGTTTTAACTCATCAGGAAAATATCCCTCCAGTAAGCACTTGTTTATGCAATGGGTTAAAGGGTACAGAATGCAATCACACACTTTTTTTAGCAGGTTGCATGATATGCCATATATATCTAAGCTATCAGATGATTTCAGTTGCTTTATGACCCCTTGTACAAATCTAGGTGATACTTCAGAGAAGGTTAGCATGATTGTATTTAGTGACTGTCTACCCCAATTTTGGGAGAGTAACTCTGATGGACTAATGCCTGGTTTGATAACTGCGTCTCCTATTTCTTTCACTGAATTAATAAAACAACTCATTGTGTGTTTGAGGTGGGATATTAATTTTGTCTTTTTTAATATCTGTGGCAGCACTGTTAATTATTTTCCAAGTGGTTTTGCATTTATTGGTGGAATTATGTATGCTGTTGGCATTGTAGGTGTTTTTGGCTTGCAGTATGGCTTTTTTGTATTCATTCCTGCATTCCACATAGGCTGATTTGGCATAGTCAGACTTCGTACTATTGTATACGTTGTATAGTAACAAAACTTGTTTCTTTAGATCTGTCAGCTGTTTAGTGTACCATATATTTTGTCTGTTTTGAGATCTGGATTTGTGGCTGTTGTCCATTATTTTGATTTTCTTTGTGGGAATACTATGGTTAAATAGGGTAAAGAATGCATTAAAAAATCTATCAAATATTATTTTGGCTGGCAGGTCATTACTTGATGTGTAATGTCCATCGACACTACAATGGCCAAACCAGTCTCTGTCAGCAAGGGAATTACTAAATGTGTTAATTTTATCCTCACTTACGGGTCTGGTAATCACAGCTGTTGGGACAGGTCTGTTTGCAATGCTCCTATTGAGGGGAATTTTACTTGCATAATTTAGAGATTCATGGTCAGAGAATGGGAACACTACAACTTCACATGTGTTTTCAGTGGTCTTGAAGTTTACAAATATGTTATCTAAACATGCTTTGTTTCTTGTGGGTCTGTTATTGACATGATGTAAATTGTATTGTCTTAGTAAGTTTTCCAGATCTGCAACACTACCCTTACATTTAGTAACATCAAAATCAGCATTCAAATCACCTCCTATTGCAATATCATAGGGTAGCCATTTAATATTACTTAATTCACTCAATAGCATGTCCATTTTTTTCTAAAAATATGTTAATGCTTCCCTTTGGTGATCTGTACATGGATACTACTAATGACTATAAATGACTATTAATGATTAATGATTAATGATTAATGACTATTAATGATTATATCCGTAACTTCAAAGTGCTGTTCATCACACAAGGAATTTAGGTCTAGTTTGGTTATTATACAATTGAGTGACTGGTTGGAATAAATTGCCACACCACCTCTAATGTGCTCTTTCCTACAGTAGCTATTTACTATACTAAAATTGTCAAATTTGGTAACCGCAAGTTCATTCTCATTAGCCCAGTGTTCACTCAGACAAAAAATATCAAACTGGTTATCAAGACCAAACTCATTTATGATAAGTTCTTTATCTTTCAGTCCTTGAATGTTAAGGTAACATATTTTAAGATCCATGCTCTTATTCCTTACACACTGAACACTATGGTGATTGGTTTTCAAACCTTTTACAAGGCTTATCTTTTGGATTTCTGCCTCATGTTGCCTTTTGCTAAAAAAAATTGTTCACTTGGAGTGGTAGCACATCTACTGTTATATGCCTACTCTTCCCTCCTTGTGATGACTTCTATCAGTCATTTTTAATGTTGTTCTGTTATGGAAATAGTTACACTTATATCTAATGTTGTGATCATGTACATCACTGCCCATGATAGCTTCTGTTGGTTGACTTATAAAAAATATAACTATTTTGAAGATGTACAGAGAATATATTGTCAGATATTTGTGCTACAGAAACACTTCACGACATGAATCTCTATGTTCATCCCATGTATATGTCTTATTGCTCTTTCCTGTAGTAGTAGTATTCTTTTTGAATGTACATCAGCTGCACAGCCCCATAGTTCAGTTCCGTAGTTGAGAAAGGGGTGAAGTGTTCCATAATATACTAATTTCCGTGCTTGGCTAGGAACTATCTTTGTGAGCTGGCTGAGGAGGTATATGGCACTACTGACTTTTCTGAATGCAAAATTAATGTGGTATGTCCACCTCAAATTTTCATCAACATACACATACAGGAATTAAGTTACCATTTTCTGTTGCAGAGATATTATACACATTATTCATATTGTTGTGGTGAGAATTGCCTGTTTTAAATGCCAGTAGTTGAGATTTGGTGACATTCACCTTGAGTCCCTGATCATTTAAGTATTTTATAACTTCTGTTGCACCACTAGTAGCAAGAGATTCCAGATCATTTGGTTCACTTCCATAGAATAAGATTGATGTGTCATCTGTATAGCTTACAATACGGGAGTTAATGGGTTGTGCAATGTTGTTAATATACACTCCTGGAAATGGAAAAAAGAACACATTGACACCGGTGTGTCAGACCCACCATACTTGCTCCGGACGCTGTGAGAGGGCTGTACAAGCAATGATCACACGCACGGCACAGCGGACACACCAGGAACCGCGGTGTTGGCCGTCAAATGGCGCTAGCTGCGCAGCATTTGTGCACCGCTGCCGTCAGTGTCAGCCAGTTTGCCGTGGCATACGGAGCTCCATCGCAGTCTTTAATACTGGTAGCATGCCGTGACAGCGTGGACGTGAACCGTATGTGCAGTTGACGGACTTTGAGCGAGGGCGTATAGTGGGCATGCGGGAGGCCGGGTGGACGTACCGCCGAATTGCTCAACACGTGGGGCGTGAGCTCTCCACAGTACATCGATGTTGTCGCCAGTGGTCGGCGGAAGGTGCACGTGCCCGTCGACCTGGGACCGGACCGCAGCGACGCACGGATGCACGCCAAGACCGTAGGATCCTACGCAGTGCCGTAGGGGACCGCACCGCCACTTCCCAGCAAATTAGGGACACTGTTGCTCCTGGGGTATCAGCGAGGACCATTCACAACCGTCTCCATGAAGCTGGGCTACGGTCCCGCACACCGTTAGGCCGTCTTCCGCTCACGCCCCAACATCGTGCAGCCCGCCTCCAGTGGTGTCGCGACAGGCGTGAATGGAGGGACGAATGGAGACGTGTCGTCTTCAGCGATGAGAGTCGCTTCTGCCTTGGTGCCAATGATGGTCGTATGCGTGTTTGGGGCCGTGCAGGTGAGCGCCACAATCAGGACTGCATACGACCGAGGCACACAGGGCCAACACCCGGCATCATGGTGTGGGGAGCGATCTCCTACACTGGCCGTACACCACTGGTGATCGTCGAGGGGGCACTGAATAGTGCACGGTACATCCAAACCGTCATCGAACCCATCGTTCTACCATTCCTAGACCGGCAAGGGAACTTGCTGTTCCAACAGGACAATACACGTCCGCATGTATCCCGTGCCACCCAACGTGCTCTAGAAGGTGTAAGTCAACTACCCTGGCCAGCAAGATCTCCGGATCTGTCCCCCATTGAGCATGTTTGGGACTGGATGAAGCGTCGTCTCACGCGATCTGCACGTCCAGCACGAACGCTGGTCCAACTGAGGCGCCAGGTGGAAATGGCATGGCAAGCCGTTCCACAGGACTACATCCAGCATCTCTACGATTGTCTCCATGGGAGAATAGCAGCCTGCATTGCTGCGAAAGGTGGATATACACTGTACTAGTGCCGACATTGTGCATGCTCTGTTGCCTGTGTCTATGTGCCTGTGGTTCTGTCAGTGTGATCATGTGATGTATCTGACCCCAGGAATGTGTCAATAAAGTTTCCCCTTCCTGGGACAATGAATTCATGGTGTTCTTATTTCAATTTCCAGGAGTGTATATAAGCAAGAGAAAGGGTCCAAGGATTGAGCCCTGTGGTACACCTAGTAATATAGGTTCACTAGTGGATTGGGAGTTCATGATATTATTATCTAGTTTGTATGACAATTTAGTGCTTTGCTTATGATTCAGCAGGTATTTGGTTAGAAGATTCATGGTTTGATCTCCAATACTATAAGATTTTAGCTTTTTAAGAAGTACCCTATGGTTTACCATATCAAATGCTCTTGTCAGGTCCAAAAATATACCTGCATTCTGCATCTTCTGGTCCAACAGACAGTAAACTTCATGGATGAACTGTGCAACTGCTGTGGTTGTACTTAGGTCTTTTCTGAAGCCATGCTGTGAATCTACAAGCAGTTTATGTTTTGTGAAAAAGGCACTTAGCTGTGAAGTGATAATGCTTTCGAATATCTTACTAAAAGTGGGAATTAATGATATTGGTCTATAGTTGGAGACATCTTCCTTACATCCCTTTTTATACACTGGTTTCACTACACTCATTTTTAGAACTGTTGGCTACATGTTTTCTCTAATGCTGCAATTAATCAGGTGAGTAAGAGGTTTACAGATTTCTTTTAAGCACGCTTTAGTAATAGCATCCCATCCAGATGAAAGTTTTTTCTTTAACATGTATATTGTCCTGCAAACCTTCTGCTCATTCACTTCCCCAAATTCATATTTGGTACACTGGCTGAGATGGCATCAGGCAACCTGTGAATCTGAATATGTTTGCCAGAAATGTAGTAGTTATTAAAATTATTACATATAGTATCTGGGTTCTTTATAATGTTGCCATCATGTCTTATGCTGAGTGGTTCCATGTTCATCTTGTTGCTAATTTACTTAAGAGAATGCTGTGGTTCACACAGTCATAGGCTGTTGACAGTTCACAGAAAATACCAGTAGCCTCTAATTTGTTATCTAACGAATGAAGTACATTCTCACAGATGATATAAATAGCTCTCTCTATATCAAAGCCTTTAAGGAACCAAATTTGTGACTTGGACAACATATTATTTCCACTCAATTGCTTACGCAGATGTTTGAACACAAGCTTTTCAAATGTTTATGAAAAAATCAGCAAAACTGAAATTGGTCAATAGTTTTATGGTATCTCGTTATCCCCCTTCTTGTTGAGATATTTGACTTCAACGTATTTTTTTCCAATCTTGAATTGATTTGCTGGTAAGAGGTTGATTACGCAAATAACCTAAGGTAGAACTTAACTTACATGAAGACTCTTTGATTTACTTCAGTGATATGTTATCATAACAACTAGAACACTGATTTTAAGGATTTTTTGATGGATGCTACTTGTCTGGGAAGAGTGACTGTCATTTACATTTTACTGTAGTTATCTGTAGAGACTGCTCTTAGATATTCCACTGCACTGTTTAGTGAACCTGATAAACCCAAGCTGTCAGCAAAAGAATCAAAGTTTACTTGTCTAAAAGGTTTGCAACGATACATGCACTTACTACCAATGTCACATTTATTTTTAGAGATACACTCCTGGAAATGGAAAAAAGAACACATTGACACCGGTGTGTCAGACCCACCATACGTGCTCCGGACACTGTGAGAGGGCTGTACAAGCAATGATCACACGCACGGCACAGTGGACACACCAGGAACCGCGGTGTTGGCCGTCGAATGGCGCTAGCTGCGCAGCATTTGTGCACCACCGCCGTCAGTGTCAGCCAGTTTGCCGTGGCATACGGAGCTCCATCGCAGTCTTTAACACTGGTAGCATGCCGCGACAGCGTGGACGTGAACCGTATGTGCAGTTGACGGACTTTGAGCGAGGGCGTATAGTGGGCATGCGGGAGGCCGGGTGGACGTACCGCCAAATTGCTCAACACGTGGGGCGTGAGGTCTCCACAGTACATCGATGTTGTCGCCAGTGGTCGGCGGAAGGTGCACGTTCCCGTCGACCTGGGACCGGACCGCAGCGACGCACGGATGCACGCCAAGACCGTAGGATCCTACGCAGTGCCGTAGGGGACCGCACCGCCACTTCCCAGCAAATTAGGGACACTGTTGCTCCTGGGGTATCGGCGAGGACCATTCGCAACTGTCTCCATGAAGCTGGGCTACGGTCCCGCACACCGTTAGGCCGTCTTCCGCTCACGCCCCAACATCGTGCAGCCCGCCTCCAGTGGTGTCGCGACAGGCGTGAATGGAGGGACGAATGGAGACGTGTCGTCTTCAGCGATGAGAGTCGCTTCTGCCTTGGTGCCAATGATGGTCGTATGCGTGTTTGGCGCCGTGCAGGTGAGCGCCACAATCAGGACTGCATACGACCGAGGCACACAGGGCCAACACCTGGCATCATGGTGTGGGGAGCGATCCCCTACACTGGCCGTACACCACTGGTGATCGTCGAGGGGACACTGAATAGTGCACGGTACATCCAAACCGTCATCGAACCCATCGTTCTACCATTCCTAGACCGGCAAGGGAACTTGCTGTTCCAACAGGACAATGCACGTCCGCATGTATCCCGTGCCACCCAACGTGCTCTAGAAGGTGTAAGTCAACTACCCTGGCCAGCAAGATCTCCGGATCTGTCCCCCATTGAGCATGTTTGGGACTGGATGAAGCGTCGTCTCACGCGGTCTGCACGTCCAGCACGAACGCTGGTCCAACTGAGGCGCCAGGTGGAAATGGCATGGCAAGCCGTTCCACAGGACTACATCCAGCATCTCTACGATCGTCTCCATGGGAGAATAGCAGCCTGCATTGCTGCGAAAGGTGGATATACACTGTACTAGTGCCGACATTGTGCATGCTCTGTTGCCTGTGTCTATGTGCCTGTGGTTCTGTCAGTGTGATCATGTGATGTATCTGACCCCAGGAATGAGTCAATAAAGTTACCCCTTCCTGGGACAATGAATTCACGGTGTTCTTATTTCAATTTCCAGGAGTGTATTTGTCTCTGTCTCCAATATATCTCATATAGTTTTTATTTTTTTGCCTCATGTAATAATTTTTTACTCATAATAAAACTGCTTTGATTCCTAGATTACTTGCTTCAATATTTTGCAGTATTCTTTGTAATGCATTACAATACTAACATCAGAGCTGTTCCTAAATAGTAGATAGTTTCCTTTTCATCACCCATGATACCTTTATTCTTTGTGTAATCCACAGTTTGTTTTTAGACTTCTGTTTGATATGAGTTACCTTTAGGGGAATACAATTTTCAAATGAGAAAGTAAATTTACTAATGAATGCTTTCTATTTTACATTTGACGCAGAAGTACTGTAAAACTCTATACAGTTCACGTCTACAAACAGTCTGCTAATATTATCAATTTTTGCCTGCTTTATTACCCTCCTATACTCAGATTTAATAGTTTTTATATCCTGGCAAGTTTCAACATTTAATGTAAGATGCTGCACGTCATGATCAGATAGCCCATTTACTATTGGTTTTGTAGAAGTATTGTAAAACTCTATACAGTTCATGTCTTCAAACAATCTCCTAAAATTATCTTTTTTTCCCTGCTTTATTACCCTCCTGTACCCAGATTTAATAGTTTTTATACCCTGACAAGTTTCAACAATTAATGTCAGATGCTGCATGTCATGATCAGATAGCCCATTTACTATTGGTTTTGTGATATGACTTTTATCCCTAGATTTGTCTACAAAGATATTATCAATAGCAGTCTCAGAGCATTTACATACCCCTGTGGCTAAGTTCACAGCAGGAATGAAATTGAATGACAGTGTTACTGATTGCAGTAATTGTCACTGATGGAGCTTTTCAATAAATCCACATTATAATCACCAGTGACCCCTATTTCCTTGTTTTTCACTGTGAGACTGATAATGCAAAAAAGAGTCATTCAATAGAGTCCACAGACGCAACAGGCATTAGAGAAAATTGAATAAGTTACATAAGGTACACATGAAAGATTACCCTATAGCAGCTTACTCATGAGAACTAATGAGGGAAAAGGAGGAGTTGTTACACATACTAAGATGGTACAAAAGTTCAAAAACATTGAGACAAGTAGATTTTGTAGTGATCTGGACATAGAAGTATGTGCTTGTGAATTAACACTGCAAAATAGTTCACTTTTAATTGTAACTGTATATAGATTCCAACAAGGAAATTTGGAACTCTTTATGAGGGATCAGGAGTCCTTAATGTGCTATCTGTCAGACAGCATTAAGCAGTTAATAGTCAGTGGTGACTTCAAACTGGATTTTCTGAAGGATTATGACAGGAAAACCGATCTGGAACACTTATTTGGATCCTACAATTTGATATCATTAATTAACTTTCCAAAATGGGTGGATAAATACAGTAGGACTCTAATTTATAATCTTTTCTTTGATAAAGCTCAAAGCAAGAAAATAACTGTTTACCCAGTAACAAATTATCCCTCTGATCATGATGCACACTTAGGATAAATAACATAGAGCCTCACAGTATGGGTGCTCCTCAGTGGAAATCAGGCAGAATAATTAATTTTTGTTTTTTGTTTAATTTATGTTTTGTATGAAGTGTTCTTCTGTATGGTGCTGAAATGTGGACTTTGGGGAAGAAAGACAGAGAAAGGCTGGAGGCTTTTGAGATGTGGACATGGCAGAGGATGGAAAGAATAAGTTGGATGGACAGAGTAAAAAATGAAGAGGTACTGAGAAGAGAGAAAAGACAGTTACCAGGTGTAATAAAAAGAAGGTAAAGAAATTGGATTGGGCATATATCAGGAAAGAATGATGGACTGGTAAAAACATTTTAGAAGGTTATGTAGAAGGGAAAAGGAAGTGAGGAAGGAAGAGATTTCAGATACTGGATGATGTGATGCACAGTACAAAATACAGAAGTCTTATGAAGGAAGCAATGGCTCACAAAAATGTAGAGGCAGAGGGCCTGCTAATATAGCAGAAAAGTGATGATGATGATGATGAATTAATGACTCCAGGAGAAATGTTTTTAACAATAGTTTACAGGAGATGACCTAGGATGAAATTTATAATGAATCAAATGCTAACACAAAATTTAATCTAGTCCATGATATATTCATATTAATATTTGAAAATAGTTTTCTGTGTAAACTAATCAGAAGGGACACTAAACAGCCATGTAAAAAACATGTATCACTAGAGGGGTTAAAGTATCTTGTAAAAGAGAAATTGAAATATATCTCTTAGCAAGAACCAGTAGTTGCACACCACAAAAACTAATTAGAATTACTAAGAAAGATTATTAAAAAATGAAGAAAGATGCACATGTCAGAAATCAGTAACTCCAACAACAGACTTAAGGCTATATGCAATGTAGTGAAATGAGAGACAGGCAACCAGCCACAGAACAAGATAACATCACTATTGAACTGAATGGAAGGCTATAAATGATGAATCACAGATAGTAAATGTATTTAGTAATCATTTCTTAAGTGTAATATAAAACACAGCAACAAGCAGTTCAAGAGAAAAATCACAACAGTATGATGAAAAAGTAACTCTCATAAAAGTCAATCATATGAATGTATCACCAAATTCTCCTTTTGAAATTAAGAAAATTATAAATCCTCTCAAAAACAAAAGCTCATCTGGCTTTGATGGTGTTTCCAGTAGAGTATTAAAGATTTGTTTCCATATAATAATCCTGGTTTTATCAGAAAAATGTAACGCATCATTAACACAAGGCATTTATCCAGAGACTGAAATATGTCATTGTTAAACCACTCTTTAAGAAAAGTGATAAGAGAGATGTAAATAACTATTAATCTGTTCCATTGCTGATATCGTTTTCCAAAATTTTGAGAAGGTGGTGTATTGTAGTATAGTATCTCATTTTAGCAACAATAGTAACCTCAACAAATCACAGTTCGGTTTTCAGAAGTGGTGCTCTCCCAAGAATGTCATTTACATAGTCACCCACCAAATTTTACAAACATTAAATAATTAAATAGTGCTGGTTGGTATCTTCTGTGACCTATCTAAGGCATTTGATGTGTGAAACACAGAATTCTTACAGCTAAATTGAAGTTTTGTGGGATTGACAGTATAACCAATAGATAATGTCATATCTAACCAAAGGAATGAAGAAAGTTGAACTTACTAATTTAAACAACATAGTCTGAGGACATAAATCTGACTGGGAAGAACTCATGTATGAGGTTCTCCAAGGCTCAATCTAAGGTCCACTATTCTTCCTCAGATATGTAAACACTCTTCCATCTACTGTGCAACAAGCAGAACTAGTTCTTACTGCAGATTACACTAGTACTGTAATAAACCATAGCATAAATACAGAAACACAAGAAATAGTAAACAAAGTTCTTAAAAGTATCATTGATTGGCTTTCTGCAAATGGTCTCACCTTCAATTTTAAAAGGATACAACATATTCAGTTCTGCGCATCTAGGGGTACTATACCAATGATACATGGCAAGGAAATAATAAATAGGGTGGAAACTTCTGAATTCTTGGGTGTTCATATTTATTATAATTTAAGTTGGAAAAAACACATTTTGGAACTCCTAAAACAACTTAGTAAAGGCACATTTGCACTTAGAATCATTGCAAATCTTGAGGAGAGACAAATCAGTAATTTGACATAATTTGTACATTTTCATTCAGTAATACCATGTGGCATAATGTTCTGAGATAATTCCTCTTTAAGAAAGACAGTCTTCATTGTGCAAAAACATGCTGTACAAGTAATATATGATGCTCATCCAGGATCGTCTTGTAGGTATCTATTTAGGGACTTGGGCGTTCTTACTAGTGCTTTACTATACATTTATTCTGTCATGAAGTCTGTTACAAATAATCCACAACAGATCAAAAGTAACACTCATGTACATAATTACAGCACAGGAACAAAAAAAATGACATTTATTACTTCAAATTAAGTTTGTCATTAGCACAAAAAGGGGTGCATAATGGTGCAACAAAAATTTTTGATCGCTTACCAGCCATATAAAAGTGTCTGACAGACAGCAAAGAAAAATTTGAAAACAAACTGAGAAAGTGTCACAGTGACAACTTCATCTAATCTGTAGAAGAATTACTGTAATGTGTAAAAGATGGTGGGCAGGAATTACCAACTGACATCTTGTATATCTTTCTTCTTTTTGGAAAAGAAACCAATTTCAAACTGTTGAGAATATAACTATATGTACAAATTAATTTCTGATGTGAATATAAAATAACTCATTCTACATCACTATGATCTATTGTGCCAAATGATCCATGGAACATGAAACTAACAAACTAACAAAAGAGTGCCTTTCTCAGGCTATGAAGCTGGCACATCCACTGCCCCCTGCAAATTTTCCATCACCTAATATGTGAGTGATTCGGAAATTGGAATGGTTCTCGGACCATTGGTAGCAGAAACATGACAACAACTATGCTTCTTCTCCAAAAAGTTGGCTGACTCCCAGAGTGAGTGGTTGGCTTATGTTAGGGAGGTGTATGAAACAGTACAGAATTTTAAAGATGATGTGAACAGTGGGCCTCTGACCATCTACACTGATCATTGGCCTTTGACAGATTTGATACAGAATCCTTGTATATATTCTCAGTTCAAATATAATAAATTTTCTTGAGGCCAATCGCATATGTTCATGAATCAGCGTGATTTTAGAAAGTGTCACTCATGCAAAACTCAGCTTGCCCTTTTCTCGCACAATATACTACAAATTACAGATGAAGGGCAACAGACATACACCATATTTCTAGATTTCCGGAAAGTGTTTGACATGATGCTCCACTGCAAGCTGTTAAAGAAGATAGAAGCATATGGAGTAGGTTCACAGATATGTTAGTGGCTTAAAGAACTCTTAAGTTATAGAACCCAGTATGTTGTCCTAGACGAAGAGTGTTCATAAGAGACAAGGGTTGAAGTGTCCCGGCTTGGGGCACTTTCACGGTAAGTCAGCTGATTACACTAAAAAATCAATTTATTGAGACAGTCAGTTTATGTCCACAAATATAAGTTCTGCAATCTGTTAACAGTTCAAAACAACTAAGAAGAGCCCTTCTTAAAAATAAAGGAATGACTTCTTTGACAACTTAAAATTCATGAAAACAACACAAGTAAATCTGTGTGTGAGACTATCTTCTGCAAAGTTCTCATGCAAACAAAACATATTATCTTCTTAGATGTCAACAGTAGGCAGAAAATTAAATCCCATCTCATGAGCAGTGCAAGGAGATCCAGCATTAGAGTCCATGACCAGACCAGCAGGTCATGACGCGTTTTGGTCCCGGGTGGCAAGGGCAACATCGAGCGGCATGGTACTGGCAATCTTCTGATTCTACTGGTGGAGACAGAACTCCCTGATGCTAGCTGGACAAGGGCAGTTATATCAGGATGGTGGATGACTACCCGTCTGGGTCTAGTGATGTGAGCTAGGATTGGCAGAGGAAAATGGTGAGGCAGATGCAGCAAAATGTCTGTCGGTGTGGCAGCCTCTACTGTTCTTGCGCATGTCCTCTAAACTAGGCTGCTTCCTGCAGATGAGGCAAAGTTTGCCTGACTTTGGATGGTGTGCCTGTGGAGTTGGAGTGATGACCTACAAAGTGACGTATGAAGAGTCACCCTCCCCTAACATTACCAATTTTTATATAGTGATAACTGGTGCCATGTATACTACCGATTCTTGCATAGGTTAAAATTATCTCAGCTGTTTCACTAAAAGAATGCATATGATTTTGTACACGATGTATTATATTTCAGGCTAATATGTATAAAAAATAAATTAATGTGTTACAATTGATATGTACTAACAGTTAAAATTACTCTTCTTTTAAAAATAACTGAAATTACAAAATTTCTGGCATACTTAAAATTCATATTATTAATTGCACAATCTAATGCTAATTATTAAATTTGTTTCTGGATTTATTTATGAAGTAATCATATAATTTGGTAAAGAATCTTCTCCTGTCAAGAAAGTTTGTAAACTCTTTTGCTTTGTAAACTCTTTGGAAATTGTGAGTACCGCAGAATGTAAGTAGTGGAGGGTATGCCTCTGATGGAAGTAGACATTTTTCTAAACTAGTCAACAACAATGTAATTTTTGGTGTGATAAAAGTGAAAATTGTAAAGTTGTTGTAATTTAGAAGAATGGGATAAAAATAAAAGAAAATCATAGAAACAGGCAAATCTCTATCTGTTATTTCATCTGCAGGAACCCGATAAATCATAATTTTCAGCAGCAAGAATATATTCTTAGACAACAAGATTTTGAGACGGTAACAACAACAAAATGATAAGCAAAAAAGTTCTTTTGTAATCTTACTCCTCTCAAAGTTTTCAAAATTTGTGCTAAGAATGAGAATTTTAATGGTGATGTGTGGGAGGGTAAGGTTACAGGTGCTACGTTGCACGTTGGCTGCATTGCAGAAGACCCTGGAAACATGCCAAGGTTATCATCAGGAATGCCCCACTGAAGTGTGATATGACTTGCATCATTCTCTACATACATTAATGATTTGGCAGACAGGGTGGGCAGCAATCTGTGATTGTTTGGTGATGATGCTGTGGTGTACAGTAAGATGTCGAAGTTGTTGACTGTAGGAGGTACAAGATAACATAGACAAAATTTCTAGTTGGTGATATGGATGGCAGCTAGCTTTAAATGTAGAAAAATGTAAGTTAAAATGCATGAATATGAGAAACAAACCTGTAACGTTCAGATACAGTGTTGGTAGTGTTCTGCTCAGTACAGTCACATCATTTAAATATGTGGTCGTAAAGCTGCAAAGTGATATGAAATGGAAAGAGCATGTGAGGACTGTGATAGGAAAGATGAATGGTCAACTTTGGTTTATTGGTGGAATTCTGAGAAAGTACAGTTCATCCATAAAGGAGATCACATATAGATTGTGAGAGTGACCTATTCTTAAGTACTGCTCAAGTGTTTGGGATCCGTACCAGGTTGGGTTAAAGGAAGACATGCAAGCAGTTCAGAGGTGGGTTGCTAGGTTTGTTACAGGTAGGTATGAACAACATGCAAGTGTTACAGAGATGCTTCAAGAACTCAAATGGGAATCCCTGGAGGGAAGGTGACATTCTTTTTGAGGAACATTACTGAGAAAACTTACAAAACCAGCATTTGGAGCTGACTGCAAAACGATTCTGCTGCCTCCAACATACATTGCACATAAGGACCATGAAGATAAGATATGAGAAATTAGGGCTCATATGGAGGCATACAGAGAGTTGCTTTTCCATTGTTCTGTTTGTGAGGAGAACAGGAAAGAAGATGACTAGTAGTGATATGGGGTATACTCTGCCATGTGCCATACAGTGAATTCTGGAGTATTGAAGTAGGTTTAGATTCTATTTGCAGTCCAGCAAAAACTTTCTGCCTATGGAGCTTTCACCATTTAAATTATATTGTGCAATTCACAACTTGTGCTCAACATCTTCATGGTGCTGACACTGCCATAGCAGGACCAATGCACTCTCAGTAGATACTGATTATGACAAACTAATAGAAGAACAAGTACAGGGCATTCAATTTTGTGAATTCTTGCGTGACACCATAACCAGTTTGCACACAGAATGCCAAACTGTTCCCATTCCCACGAAACAAGTACTGTGTGAAGTTTCATAGGATCATCTTCAGCCACTAATACCTCTCAGCATGCAAAGACTCATCTTCAATAAACTACATAGGCCATCCTATCCAATAATAAAACTTGTAACACACTGCTTCATGTGGCCAAATGTCACAAAACATTGTAGAACTTGGATGCAGACTTATGCTGCCTGCCAATGATCTAAAATAGGATGACATGTGCAACCACGATATGGTTATATACAGTTCCTAAGAGCAGTTGTCAGCATATCCACCTAGACCTTGTTGGGTCCCTCGCCCACCCAGGTTGTATTCATTATATGCTTTAAGCAATTAACTTGGTAATCTGCTGGATTTAGGCCATATCAACATGTGATATCACTGCAGAATGTATGGCAAAAGCATCTATCAATTTTTGGGTTTGAACTTCTGGTTGTTCCTCCCCAGTTATGACCAATCAAGGTGAACAATCTGAATCACCACTTTCACTGAACTCTACCACTTGTGTGGTGTTCAGTGCTTCCAAGTCACAGCTTACCACCCTCAAAGTAATGGAGCACTGGAGTTCTGTCATTGCACACTAAAAACAGCCCTCATGTGTCATGGAGGAAGTGGATGGAAGCCCTACCATGTGTGCTTTATTCATTTGTTTGGAGTATAAAAAAGACCGCCACGTGTCTATAGTGGAAATCCTTTACTGGCAGACTTCACAGAGTCATCCCTACTACCAACAGAGAAAGAACTATTTCTGCTCATCTCCCTCCCTATGCACATGGCTCACATCAAGCCCTAAAGGACTGCAACTACATAATGCCGAAAGATGATACTATCCCCTAGCATTGCAACCAGAGTGATTAGATGGGACAGTAACATATTTGACAGCAAACTGAAGGGGAAACTGATAACTGTTACCATCAATAGAATCAAGCCTGCATGGAACCTACAGGATATGTCTGAGGTGACAGTAAATAGCACCACCTCCAGGAATGACGTTAGTAACACTGGTCATGATGGCAAGATAGTTATAGTACAAGTAGACATCCAACAGTGTCAACCTGAGGAGAACTCTGGTTGACTTGCTGATGGCCTTCTTGTAGTGGAAGGACAGCACTGCAAACAGCAGAGCAATGAAGTGACACCTCTGGGAATATACCCTTGCCATTACAAACTTCCACAGGATGTTGACCCTGACACCATCTTTTCTCTGTTGTTAGTTGACAGAACACTCATGGTCACAGCAGCTAAGAAACAACCACAGCCTGATACCTTGCAAATCAAACAGGATACACCTGTAGCCACAATTTCCCCAACTCCACCAATCGTGGCTGCCCCCTCCCCCCCCCCCCTCCCACTCCATTATTGATCAGTAATCCTACTACAGATGACCACATCAACTTCCCCTTCACTTCATTCACTCTACTGACCAGTAACAATCACATCTAGCTTCATCCACTTGTCGTCCAGCTGTGCCTGACATAGGCAACCTGCCACAATACAGCTGGTCATGCATGCCTATAAAAAGAGGAGGTCAATGACAGTGTCACACACTCTCCAGTGCTCCACATAACCAGGGGTGGGGTCTCTCTAGTGATTCGGCAGCAACGGCATCAGCTAACATAGGGAAAACTCTCTGGTTAGTGGCACAGTGGTTCCATAGGACTACCTCTGGAGTCAGTTCATATTGATCCTTGGTAATATGTGCACACATTTTGTGTACTGCTGTCAAACAACACATGTGGTCTCAGGCATCTTCCATGGAGTACCCTCACCTGGGTCCTTTCCACAAGTATCAATGTAACTGAGTCATTTGATCACCCAGATAAAACACTTTTGTGATGTTGCATAGATGGACCATAATTAAACAACTTTAATTTGTAGAGCACATACCAAATAACTTGGTCCATGCACAGAAACACATTCTCATCCTGAGCACTGTGTGAGTATATCCTTTTGTGCTGAAGGGATTGATACCCTGGCTGCCTGACACTTGCTGTACTGTGTGCTTTGTCCATTAGTGGCTCTCGGCTCTGAGCACTATGGGACTTAACATCTATGGTCATCAGTCCCCTACAACGTAGAACTACTTAAACCTTACTAACCTAAGGACGTCACACAACACCCAGTCATCACGAGGCAGAGAAAATCCCTGACCCTGCAGGGAATCGAACCCGGGAACCCGGGCGCGGGAAGTGAGAACGCTACCGCACGACCACGAGCTGCAGACTTGTCCATTAGTAGCAGCAACCTCAATTGTTTCTTATTTTTTCTGTTTCTTGGTGGTATAGACACATACTACTGATTTTGAACATCTGTATTTCAATATTAAGAAAAGGACAATGATCAGTCACAAAATCCATTGTTATTGAAGGAGATCTAGATTTTGGTTATTACATAGTCATCAACAGTGCAGTTACCAACAGGTGACATAGGTCCCAATGTGTCAGAGTATAAACTCTAATAAATGACAGGGGCATGCATATCATTTATTAGTGTTTATATTCCAACATATTGGGGCCTATTTCACCTGTTGGCAACTGCACCAATGATGAATAAGAATAGTCAAAATCTAGATCTGCTTCAAGAAATGATAGATTTTGTCACTGATTGCTATGTTTTTCTTAATACTGAAATTCTAATGGCTGCTGCACAAAAAGGTTTCTAATAGATTCCAGTTTTGTCAAACATCTGTATTTGTCAAATTAATAGTCAATTAGTTACACTGACATAACTTGTTCTTACAATCAGTTTCAGTCTTATTAGCTGTATCTTAGAAGTTGCGTGAGATCAGCATATGTTTCAGCAACCACACTGCACTTGCCCTACTGTGCAGTGGCCCCACCATTACAGCTGTTACCTCCCATGCCACACTGTTCATACATGTAGGGAGCAAGATTTTTGTGCACACTCTAAAACAGTAACACTGGAAATTAAAATTTTATTTTTGATAAAATCATAATTATCTAGCTGAGCCAATGTGATAGACTGATGATAATGATGTGGTAGATTTGAGAAAAGAAAGTTGCTGCAAGAGTTGTGGAGACAATATTTGCCACCTATTAATAGCATTTATTTCAATTTTATATAGTATTTTACATGGTGGTGATCTGTGGTTAGCACACAAGTGTACTTATTTTATTTTTTTATAATTTTAAAATACATATATTCAGAATATTGGTTAAGTACCATACATAGTCAACATACCTGATAGATTTCAACTAGTTGTGGAGAGTCATGCCAGAGAGAATCTGATAAACCACACTCATTTTTCAAGTTGCTGCTTTCAACAAGATTTTCATTACCACATAAATAATGTGGTAGGGGTAAAGGAGAATCCTGAGGTCTGTGTAAAGTTGTTCTCAGAGGGCTACCAACACAAGAGAAAACTGTCTCCCGTCCAGAAAGAGTAGGATCTGGGAACAAAAATTCTTGTGAGAATAAATCCAGAATCCAGACTCATTGGCTTCAGATAATCATGAGTATACATAAAGGTACATGATGAATTAAGATATTGAAACCACAGTAATATAAACTAAACGTTTGCTAATAAAGTAATAAATGCTACCTTTTGGGTTTAATTCTCTTCAGCATACAGTTATGCAATCAGTTCATCACAGATTAAGAGTTAGCTTCTTCTTGAGCTAAAAATTAGTTTAATAATAATAATCATTAATTATGTGACATGCAGATAGCATTTTCTTATTTAACTTGTCAACTTATGCATACCACTCACTGAGAGGCACAAAATGAGTCATGACCTCTTCAAAGTATGTGATGGTGTAATTTTCATAACACTGGTCAACAACTCGTTTAAGTAACTGGTTTAGGAAACAACTGATAGAAATTATTCCCTGAGTGTAAATGTTTATGATTTGTCTGAAATAACAGACAAGATAATCTGTCATAGGCAAGGTGAAGCACACTAAATGAATAATAAGCTTTCCCTCCATACTAAGAGCAGTATTCTAGGAAATGTTCACATGACACTATGCCTTTAGGAAACTTAATATAATCCTTTTGAGTTATTTGATAGAGAAATGTAAGAACATCTGAATTTAAAGAAAAAGTGCTTGGCAGATTGCTCATGATTGTAGAAGTCAACTCTCAGTGGTGGGAAGTACTTTGGAGCCAAATCTAGAACATACAATCTCCATAAATATCTTCAGAAGTTTCAGGGACTAAGGTCAAATGAAATTTTAGCTTGTGTTCTATTTTTTCAGTAGGTTCTCCAAAGAAGGAGCAGTAATCTATCCTTTTTTAGTGATTACTCATGTTGGATCGGCACTTCAAGAACACAGATAGTTACAACTGAGTTAATGACAACCATCTTACAGTATTTGTTACACTCCAGCTACAAATGTTTTTGTCAATCATCAGGGTTGGAAATGTTGATTATAACAGACTTGGAGCAGTCACTGTGATATCTCATTTCAATGGAGAATCTTACTTTGATATGCATTTGATGTATTTACTTCATAATTTGTAGCTACTGACTATATGTTCTCCTTGTGCTGCGAGGAAACATATGGTATTAGGATAATGGGAATGTACTGCAGTTCAGCTTGATTTTGTGAGTATGTCTGAACAATGGTAAGTATTTGGTAGGCACAGCATTGTTTGTAGTATGATCAGTGTGATCACCTATTTCAATGCCTAAACATTTCTGTTTGGGGGGATGGGAAAGAGGTGAGGTGCATCTTGTTTGCCAGCTGATGCACCAAGTATCAAATGAAATAGATATATTGTCAAACAACAATCATTTTGTGAGATTAATTATCTTATGAGACTGTAGCAGAGGTCCTAATTTACTTCATTTGTAGTTGCACAAAAAAATGGTTCAAATGGCTCTGAGCACTATAGGACTTAACAGCTGAGGTCATCAGTCCCCTAGAACTTAGAACTACTTAAACCAAACTAACCTAAGGACATCACATACATCCATGCCAAAGGCAGGATTCGAACCTGCGACCATAGTGGTCACGCCGTTCCAGACTGAAGCACCTAGAACCGCTCTGCCACACCAGCCAGCTGTAATTGCACAACTGATGGTGAAATTATATCATGGAAAATGAAGCCTACAAAACAATCAAACTTAAAGGACATCAAAAACACAGTCTTGTGTGAAAATGATTAGAAATGCAGAAAGAGATCATTTGCATGGGCTGAAGAGTAACTTTGGAACCACTGAGTTGTGTATGTATATCAAAGGGCTATAGAAGAGCAGTCTATCAACATTAAAGGGTACATGTAAGATTGTTTGGATTCTTTGACAGCAGACTTTAAAGCCGCAGAGTCTGAATAGGCTGAAGGGTCAGCCTTTTTGAGCTTAGTTTGTTGTTTCATGAAACTATGGACCTGAGTTATAAAAGCACAGGATTAAGTGCTTTGATTTTAACAATAATTTTTATGATTAAAACATAATTTATTTTTGTGGGAAAGTCCACAAAAACATTGAAAAACAAAAGATGGCAGTTCACTCCTTACCTCTCCATCAGTTTTCTTCTTTTTACATGCTTGCTAGTGACTTTCTTCCCACATTGAGAACACATTTTTCAGTAACAAACTGCATTTATGTATTTTTCACAGGTATTATCTTCTTTAGAAAATGAAATGTAAATCCCCTTCCTTTTTCAAGCAATTTATTTCCCACTGTCATCATAAAGTCAAGTAGGCATACATTTTACCCCGTGTTTCCTTGATGTGAAATAAAGCTGTTTACACTGTGTATAATTAATAAATGGATCAAAGTTTCATTTACCACTTCAAAGTCTTTAAGACAAATGGCTAACAGCTGTAAATCTAATTTGCTTTGTCAATACCAGTGTCATAGATACTATAGTCAATAATCAAATCTAGTTTCACAATTTTTATTATCCATCCTATTGTCTTTATTGGAACTGAAATAGTCATTGCTTTTCTAGATTTATTTAGCAGTTATTGGTGAGATATCCCTATCTTCATCCTCAGGTTCTTAATCCATGTTTGTATTATACTCATTCAGACTTATTAGTCTAAAAAATGTAGTGTCTACATTTTGTGTTCTCATAGTGTTCAGGAGATTATGGCCACTCATATATTTTTTCTCATTTTTCTTAAGACCTTTATCCAGTTTGGTTCCCAATAAGTTCTTATGTGCTATCTTTTTCTCTTCTTCTACATATTCTATGGTCTCATTCCACATCAGCTTTGTTTTCCTTAAAATTTAGGTAATATATTTTACCAAGCACATCAAAAATTACTCAGCTGATTTGTTTGTATTATTTGCAGAGCCATCCTGACTTGAACTCAATAAAATTGTGACTGAACAGTCCATGAGTGCACTGCCAGTTCATAATGTGCAACAAGCTCAGTATTTTGGTGATCAGACATATTGCCATCTTCAGATGTGCTGACAAACTGAGCTCCTGGGAGCACGTTGCTGATTTATATCCTGTTTCCCACCAGCCATTCTCTATGCAATCTGTACCTGTGGGCAATGGTGTCAGTATCTGTGGTAGCATAGGTGTAGTTATTCTGTCAACCCTGGCCACTGGATCATTGTGTTTGCTGTGTCATCTTAATTAGGCCCAGTGCTGGTTCCCAAGTCTTGCTGAGATTGTAGCAGCAGTCTTTGTTGATGAGATTGATGAGATGGTCCCTGGTGTGAATGTCAATGGCCTCTCAAATGATATGGTCCCAGTAGTTTGAAGGCTGTGCTACAATTCTGATACATTCATGTTCCATTGTATGTTTTCAAGACAAACAGTGCTCTGTGACTATTGACTTGTTGGGCTGCAATAGTAGAGTGTACCACAGGTGTTCTCAGCATTGATCTTCAATAGATCACACTGTTTCTCCAATGTATGTCTTGCTACATTGGCGTGGAATCTGATTTACCCTGGTCTTCTATAAGCTATCACACTCCTCAATAATGTCCGTGATTACTGAATGGGCAAAAGCCAGATTTTACTCAGTGCTTTTCAGTGTGTATCTGATTCTTCCAGACAGTGTATGGTATAAAGGCAGTGGCCACATTTTCCTCTGTGACTTTTTCCATCTCCACAGATTGTACTGTAGTGGCGGGGCAGAGTAATCTGAGTAATTCTGAGTACTCATTTTTTTAAACACAGTTTTCAGGTGGTCTAGTTCTTAGGGTGCACTCTCTATATCTGAGATGGTTTGTGCCCTGTGCACGTGTTTTTAATAGCCCATTCCTGTGTGCAGGGTAGCAGTGGCTGTATGCATGCAAATACAGGTCAGTGTGGAGCCATCTACCACCACTCTGTGTAAAGTAATGGGATATTAAAACCACTAGCACACAGAGTGTGCACCATATCAGATACACAGTGTCTACCCAGGAACTCGGACACCTCAGAAATGTGTTCTGAAAAAATGGTTATTCAGAATGGCAGATTTGGTGTGCTCTCTCTCCAAGCACTATAATCTACCTGTGGAGATGGAAGGTATCACTGGGGAAGAGGTCGCCACCGCCCTAATGCCACACATGGAGACACAGTTGGGAAAAATCAGATGCTTACTGAAAAGCATGAAGTAAGAACTGTCTTTTTCCCTCCCAATAAAACATGGGCACTATTGGGGAGTGTGGAAGGTGACCTCAGTTTGCAATAGGCTGGATATATCAGACTCTGTGCTAATGTGATAAGACATATATTCAACAAACAGTGGGAGCCATGGTAGATGCATGTTGAGAACACCAGTAACACACTCTACTAATGTATCTCAACAACTCAGCAGTCACAGAGGGCTGTATGTCTAAAAATCATGCAATGGAGTATGAATGTACACTGGGACAGTGTCATTAGAGAGGCAATCGAAATTTGCATCAGGGACAATCACATCAACTGGGACTGCAGCTATGATCTCAGAGAAAGTTGGGAACCAGCACTGGGTCTAATTAAGAACACACTCAGCAACCACAATGATCTGATGGCAAGGGTGGACAGAGTAACTACACCTATGGTACCACAAATGCTGCTGCCACTGCCTCTGCACCATTGGCTCGGGAATGGACTACACAGAAAATGGCTGGTAGGGGGAATCTGTGCACCCCCAGGAGGTCAGTTTGTTAGTGCACCTCATGATGGCAACATGTCTATCCACTCAAATAATGTGCCTGTTGGACATTATGAACTAGCAGTACATCCGTGGACTTTTGATCAAGAAATATGTGGTGTCAACAAGTACGAACAACATATCTTCACCATCACAAGAACTTTGACTCTTTAACCTTGTGGCCTGCACCATCTTGCTTATTCATTTCACTGTATGACTTGCTGTAATATGGACGTTTGTATTTACCAATATGAAATATATCAAGTCTTACAGTATTAAGTGGGTTTTCCTTGGGCTACAGCCCAACTGAAATCCCACAGTGGTGACCCCCCAAGGAATATGGACTGGTAGAATGGTGGCATCGCACCTTCAAGACAACACTGCAGTATCACAACAGTATTTGGACCAAGGTCCTCCCATGGGTACTCCTTGGGCTACAGTTGTCATACAGGGCACCACAAGTGAGTTCGTCTATGGTGAAAACCCTGTCCTCCCAGTGGAGCTGTTCCAGCCAACCCCCCCTTGATGCTCCCACCGCCCTTCCTAACTTAGTAAGCCAGATACAAACACATTTTGCGAACATTTCCCTGACCCTCCTCCTCTAGCCATACATCTCTCAGCTCCTAAATGTCCTCCGACCTCCTTTCATGCAAGTTTGTTTTTCTCCGTGACAACAATGTCCGGGCCCCACTCCCCCCCACCATATTCAGGCCACTATGAGATCATAAACCGCAATGCTAAGATGATGGACATCTGGGTTAAAGGTATGCCACTCACTGTTTCTATCCACTGCATGAAACCGGCACACCTTGACTCAGCATCTTTCATGCCAGTAAATGTTATGCAGTCTCCCAGCCCTGAGGACTTGTGCTAAAGCTATGACGCCTCAGAGCTGCTGCTGCAGCCCTCACCCGAACATGCGCCTGCATCACCATCAACATTGTGCCTCGGGTTCTCGCCCTCTCTCTCTACTCTCTTCCTCTCTCTCTACTCTCCCTCCGCTATCCCCTCTAGGGGTTCTGAAAACCAATGTCCCACCCGAATGTGTGGGGGATGTCACCATCCTCATCGACTACAACCACATCTTCATCCTGCTGCAAGACAACTTGCCCCACCCGACAGGGGACCCAGTTCATCAGTCGATCACCGGCTCCAACCCACTCCCATGAGGGGTTGACCACAATCTAATTCCAGCCACGGTGACCCACATAGGGAGGGTTACACTTTGGATGCTGTCAGCTGATCACATGGTGGACACAGTCCCTCCCCACACTGCTCCATCCTCACACGTGGGTCTATGTCTCGTCCACCCACATCACCTACAGGAGTTCCATGTCAGCCTCCCAGTGTGGACCCTTGCAGCTAGCCACATTTGCAGGCAGTGAGGGTGATTGGCAGCATGGTTGCAAACAGATTGAGCCCTGTGTACAAGAGCACAACATGCCCCAGATGCCCTCTGCTGGAAACAGCATGTACTCTGTGTTTTAGTTCAATGTTTTATTAACAAATTTCAACAAGATGTGTCATGTATAAACATCATGTGGATTATCTATTGTGCTTCTTAAGATCAAATTATTTGTACTGCCCTTTTAGACAGTTGTGTGTAATAGTTTAAGAATGCATATATCAGTATTTTATCTTGCCTTCCACCTTCCTCCCTGTCATAGCCATCATTTATGATGCATGGATTTGCATTCTGCATAGTGAATTCAGTATAAAGCTAGATGTCATGGAATGTGCTCAAATGCATGCTTTTGTACTGTCACCCTTATTCTATGACTCTGGCTGTGTTTTTCATTTTGAAGATGGTGGGAGTTCATAATTCATGATGAATAAGGTACTATTTTATGTGTGCTATACTTTAAACAATGTCATTATATGTAATTTCAGTATACACCTACAATTGTAATGTCCTCAGTTTCAAATATTTTTCTGTATATCTCATCTAGAGAAATAGTTATCCACTAATGTTTCCTTTCATTTTATTTCTAAATCTGAGGATGATCAGTGCTGAAAATCAAAACCAGTAATCCAGTGTCAACATGTGCAACTGAAACTGTAATAATACATATTTTTAGAATATATCAACAGTTGTGGAATCTCTTGGACAATATGTCATCCATTATTATAGCAATTTTAATCTTTATCCTTCCCACCTTTTTAATATTAGGCATTCTGCAAATGATTTATTTATTTCCCTGTGATCTGTAGGCAATAAATACTATATAGCTGTTCTTCAAATGTACATATAAATGTTATGTCAATTCATTACAAGAAAAATGTGAGATACAAATATATACAGAAAAAAATACACACAAGATAATACAGAATGATCCATACATCAAATTTATGCATAAATGCTTCTGTTGTTATAAATTCTTGACCTGTTCTTCATAAGTCTGTACTCTTATATTTCCTTAGCAGTAAATCCTTTTACACACAACAATGATTCAGTTGGAAAGCAGCTGTCCATTAGATACGTAAATATTATACAAATGTTAAGGGGAGAATGGCAGTATTTTTAGTTTCAGCTTAGTATAAACATGTTAACAAAATGTTAGTGGCCAACATACTCACTTAAAGAGTAAAACCATTTTTTGAGCCGAAATATTTTAAGTTCTGCTATAAATTTATATTCATCTTGTAACTTTCTGATACAGACTTTCAGTCTGTCATAAAATATGATACCAATATGGCTCATGTTTCCTCTGTGTTTTAGTTCCTTTTGTATGCTGTGTATGGAGTGCTGGGCTATTTCAAATGAAACTATGAAAATTAGCATTTGTGTTGATAGTATTTCAATCTTTAAGAGTATGGGTTTGCAATGTGTCTGTAGTGAACAGTGTGTTATTATTTGGGTGGCCCTCTTCTGTAATGTTAAACTCTGAATTTCATGGCAAGCAGTAATACCTCAGAATATTATTTTTTATGTTGCAAGAGAGTGAAAATAGCAAAAGTATGCCATTGTGACACCTTCTGTGGTGCAAATGTTTGCAATAATTCTTAGACCAGAAATGGCTTAATTAAGTTTCTATGTCAGTTTTATTACATGGTAACTAAACCTAAATTTTTCATCAACATGGATCCATGGCAATTTTGTAGCTATTGCTTTGTCCAAGGCTTTGTTGCACAACACCAGATCTAGATTTACATTTTGATTTATTTTCCCAAATTGCATGTCATTTGTTTCTCTTATGTTTGATATTAGCCTGGTTGTGCTGAACTAATGGTGGACATGCTTGAGGATTTTACCTGCAGTTTATGCAGCAATTGCTTTGGTGCACTTATTAACACATTAGTATCATCTGCAAACAGCACGACTTTGGCCACATTATCTGAAGTGTGTACGTCATGTTCATTGGTTGGATCGACTGTCGTGCCACAAGTTACTTTCAGACATTATGGTTTATCTTGATTTGTGGATTTAGAGATTAATGACATTGTTTCATTTATGAAGTAAGTGCATATCTAGTTTGGTAAATCTTCTTTTTTAATATTAAGATTTTCTGTATTTTTGATTCTCTGAGGTGCAACATACAATATGACTAATCATAAGCTTGATGTTTTAAAGTACTTTTTGCTGATGCAATTAGCTGCATGTTTCACTATATAACTAAAATTGTTTATATTATTTATGTATGTTTATTGAATAAAAAAAATATACTGAACATGTGCATCCCAATATTTTTTTTAATGTTGATACTTTCTGGTAATTCAATGATTTTTGAAAAAAATGTGAATTCACCACTTTTTCTGGCAGTCATCCCACCAGATCACTGTAATGTGATGTTCCAACTTTATTGCAATATATGTGGATGGGTTCAATATTCTTTAAAAAAAGTTCTTTAAAAAGCCATCTGCATGCATCGACATACAGGATGTTTATTTTAATTTCTGCATTTATTGTGATCTAGGAATGTTTTGACTTTGGCAAGTCCTCTTGCCTCTCACCTTTGAGGTGCTTAATTTCTGTGAGTATCCATGGCAGGTGCACCTGACTATCATTTCATGGGTGTGTTATCTTATTACAATGGTTGTGGTTTTTATTCTCCCGATACTTACACAGTGACCAGTGCAAGTGCTAAGGTGGCTGGCACACAACAATATCAGTCACTCTGATAGCAGGATTCCAGAGCAACATTAAAAATCAAGCATTCAGACGGCTTGCAGACTCACTACAACCGACCCCATAGGGAACAGAAAATTAAGTTACCATACAAGTAGCTTATTTGCCAGAAATGTCAATGTCTATTTGTAATGTAAAATCACATTTACAACACTCATGTAACATTTGATCACAAATTCAACTGTTAAAATATAAAGGTTAACATTTACATCATAAATGAAATGTAAAATCAAATGCACCAGTTTATAATTGCAAAAACAGGCACAGGTAATATTTGTCAATTACAGCACCACCTACCATGAAGGGAAAACAATGGTATGGTAAATCATATGTATTATTTGTCATATGATCTGAATATGCAATAGAAATGAGGGACTCCCCTTTGAAAATACGAAGTTGACCCCGTCCAGTCCCTTTTACTAATATCAACTTTTCACCTACAATTTTTTTTTTCATGTGATGCAACATTTTTGAGATATTTAGTTGTCTAAAGTTAAAACAAACACTCCCTATATGAATATTTTTCCCTATGCGTGAATGTATTTGTGAATGTTGAGCTGTTTCTGTGGTTAAAAGTAACATTGAAGGTGATCCTTAAATATAAAATGTCAACATCCTGATGTAAACTGCCAGCAGACACAGTTCGTTATGTTTGCAGACATTAGACTGTATCTAAATAAGTGAAACATAAAATTGTTCCCAGTACACAGTTCTGCAAGGCATACCACACTTATTTTGGTGTGCATGTTGAAGACAAATATGTAACATTGGCACACCACATTATTTGTGGCCATTGCTGGTCTACTTTAGAGGGTTGGCTATGTAGAACAAGAATATAAATGCCACCTGCAATTCCCTGAATATAGCTAGAGCCTGCAAATCATCATGTAAACTGCTATTTTTGTATGGTGGAGATTGCACATTATAAAAGTACCAAGAGCAGAGCAAATATGCTGTACCCTAGCATACCATCATCTATTGCTCCAGTACCACATAATGAAGAGCTGCCAATTGCATCACTGCCAATACAGAATACTAGTGAAGAGACAAATTCAAGTAATGACAGTGATTTTTGTTTTATTGGTGACTGCAATTTGGAACTACAGCTCTTTACTCAGCTGAAACTGAATGACCTTGTTAGCGATTTGAAACTAAATGAATCAAAGGTTGAACTTCTTGTATCCCATATGAAACAATGTACTTCATAAATCCTGTAAAATAACAAAATATAAGGTAAGGCATGAAGATTTTGCATGTTTCTACCAGATGCAAAAAAATCTTTGTTTTTATGGTGATGTCAATGGTCTCTTTGAACATATTAAGATTCCTCATGAACCAGATCAATGGTGTCTATTTATAGATATTTCCAGTATAAGCCTCAAACCTGTCTTATTGCATAATGGGAACTAATTTCCTTCAATACCAGTATCTCATTCTGCACAACTTAAGGAGACTTAAGAAAATATAAAGCTGCTCTTGGAAAAACTAAAATATGAATGTTAAAAATGGGATGTTTGTGGTGATTGTTAAAAATGGGATGTTTGTGGTGATTTTAAAATTTTGGGATTTCCTCTGGGGCTGAAGATGGCTACACCAAATACTCTTGCTTTCTCTGCCTGTGAGACAGTAGATAAGATAATCAACATTACACTAAGAAAGAATGACCAACAAGAAGAACAAGATTTAAGAGTTATAAGTGAAGAACATGATGAATGTTTTCACCAAGACATTCACTGCGTAGAAGGAAGGTATCAGGGACATCTGAACTGTGTTATGATAGGGTACTATGAATGAGTTATAATATGACTGGAGGAGTCAGAAGAACATAAGAGGACCAACCATTCTAATGTACATTTTAGAATGTAACCATTGTTGCATGAAGGTTCAGTGTTATTCAATATTTCTGGATTTATTTTAACCACTTCTTGAGGTACTTTATGTTACATTTTTGTTATAGGACTCTAGTTGTCTTACATAAGCATGCAATATTAAATGTTTTATGGGAACTACATACAGTTTATAGTAAACACACAACTAACATGTTTAAATGTTTTCTGGTGGTTTGGGTGGTATTTGATGAATCCAACATCAATGAAGATGGTGACACCTCTGTACCAAATAAAGTAGTAAGAACACAATCGAGAAAATTTGTAAAATGGTACAGAATTCACTATTGTTCCCAACCAGTGAAATCACTTTCATCAAGGGCACACAATATGAATGACCTCAGTTAACTTCTAGAAGAGTGGGAAAAAAAATTGGTCCAAGATTTCTGTCTGCAGAGTGTAAATGACAAACAGTGGCACTATGTTTTCATTTCATGTCCTTGGAGACAGTGACTGTGCCCTCTTTTATAAGACATAAGACTCCATAGTGATGCATAAAGTGCCTCCAGACTAACATTCGATTTTTCTTTTTTATTATTTTACTTGTGCATCGTGGACTGACAGATTGACTGGGAAAAGTTTATTTTAGATATTTTTTTTTTTTAATTTTCAAAGTTTCATTCCTTATAAAGCCAAACTGTGTTTAGCTGCAGAGCAGTGGCTAGATGGAGGGTGGTTCAGTCGAGGCTGCCACTACATATCATTGCCAACATGGGCCTTGTTCAATTGCATACTATTTTCACTGATAAGGTGATGCTCAGGTGAAGTGTCACTGAAAAGGGTGTGCTTCCATCATACACTCTACCAACTGATCAGAGGACTGTGAATGGTCCACTGGGGACCACAGAGAATGCGAGCAAGGGTGTGCTGGGGCCTCCCTGATGCCCTCTTGGCAGCCAGGTTTCTAACCAATCAGGCAATCAGACTTCCGCATTCCCCTTGGCCAATATGCCCATTAGTCTGTTAATGGCCTCCCAGGTGCCACTTGAATCCTTTAGAGGTAGATTTAAACACCAGTTAGTTGTTTTGAACTGTATTCATTTTCTCTCTTTTGAACAATTCCCCCCATTTTCATGCACTCTCAGATGCAAACATCCAGAAATTGCCTTGCCGTTTTCAAATCCTGTACACAATTTTACAAAATAATGTTGCCTTTCCATTGTTGTAACAAGAATTGACCAATTCAGACCAGAATAGGCTGATCATCATCAGGAAAGTCACCATGCCAATCACATAATGATACAGACTCATCAGACTTGTGAGAGTGGGGGGGCTCTTGGAGAGGCCCCCACTGAATGGATTTCTCTTCAGTTCCAAGTCACTGACCAGAGCAGACTTTAGTCCTCAAACTTTACCCTTTCATTTCTCTCCTGCAAGGAGAGACTGGATCTACTTCAGTTATCTTCTCTCACCTCCTGGCAATTCTCATTGCCAGAAAATAAAACTGTATGGTTTCTTTTTATTAAACATGGGTATTTTATTTACAAGCCCACACCACTCAAAATTCCTGACTACAACCTTCCCAACCATGTGGCTTTACCATGAGATACAAAACTTGATGTTTGTGTATGATCATGCTGTCAAAATGTCAGGCATCTGTATTAATTGGAGAACAAAAAATGTTGACCTTATATGAAAACTGCGCCTTTTTAGAGGCTTCCTATAGCTACCACATCTTCAACTTAGCAGCTGCTGTGGTGTCATATACAACACATTTGTAACAGAGGGTGGAAAGGAAGGTGAGGGATATTTTCAGTGTAATCATCATCATCATCAGTGTTCTACAATATGGCAGGTCTCCACATGTAGTTTTCCATGCAGTCCTGTCATTTGCTACCCTCTTTGTTTTCTCATAATTGTTTTCTATCCCTCACTAACCACCATTTGGTATCTTCTTCTTCTTCTTCTTCTTCCATTCACTGCTCCTTTCATAGCACCCATCAGTAAACAATCTCTTCTCATCCATTGTACAAGCCAATTGTATTTCCTCTTCCTGATTACCCTTAAAATTTCTCTCTCTTCACCACTCTTCTCTACTCTTCTCAGAACCTCCGCATTTCTCACTTTGTCTTCCCAGTTTATCCCTCCCATCCTCCTCCAGCTCCACAGTTCAAATGATTTTATTCTTATTTCTTTCTCTATTCTCAGTGTCCAGGTCTCAGCTCTGTATAACGCCGTGCTCCATATGAAGCTCTTTGCCAGTCTCTTCCTGAGATCACTGTCCATATACTCACATAGAAGCCCCATCTTCTTTTTGAATGCTTTCTTGGCAATTGCTATATGTTTCACCTCCTTATTACATCTCATGTTGTCCATAATAATACTTTCCAGATATCTGAAAACATTAACTTCTTCTATATCTTCCTGTTCTAACTTTATACTCATTCTTACTTTTCTTGCACATATCACTGTACATTGTATCTCTTTATTATTAATTCTCATTCTGAATAATGAAAAGAATGCTAAAACCCCATTGTATTGCAAATGAGGATGTATCAATCTGATAGTAACTTGCCCAATAACATAGCAGTTGACAAGTGCTTTCTGAATATAATGACAATGTGCTGTATTTATTAGTATTGGCAGCTACTTTTAGCACTCTGCTCCCAGAAGTGCTGTTCTTCTTGAAGCAGCTCATGGACTTAGTTTTGGATACTGTTAAACCTGTCTGTTAGGATGACGTCCACTGAGGCATCCAGAAAATAAATGAATATTAAAATCAGTGTGCACAATTAAAGTAATATACACCAATATTCAAGAATATTTCATGCAAGTCCTTTTTGTAATGTGCCATATATATTGTTCCATGGATAATATATACTGGGAATAGATTTATCAGCAGACAGCTGCTGTTAAGTTTTTAAGGTATGACTTACATTTATTGGAAAATATTTCCTCACACTTTGTTATGGAATTAGCCTTTCATTTAATAATTTAACAGCTGATAAAGTTTAAAAATGTCCACACTCTGGGAAAATGATAATAGGTTTAATAGAAAAGTTGTACTTTCAGTAATTATGATGTTGGTTTACTGTTGTTTACATTCATATCTGAATTTTATTGATTGCCATGCAGTGAAATTTATCACCTACCTACAGGGGTGCAGAGTTCATCATTGGAGCTCTTCATTAAATAATGGATGCTTTGCTCAGGCTCTGCTTTCAGATTTTTGCTATACAACAGCTTTTCTTCTTCTTCTGATAAAGCTCCTATGGAAAACAAGTACTTCCTAAGTTTACAAAACACTATGAATGAACATTTGAATGCATAAAAGTGAAGTTGTATCACACCGTTTGCTGTGCAGAGTCAATGCTGACAGGAATTGTAGGTAGTCTGATACAATGCTCTTTTAATTGCACAACAAATAATAACACAATTAAACTCTATCTGAAATATCTTTTGTGTCACATGCTTCAAGTAATTGAACATTAATTTATAGCCCAATTTTTCATTTCATTTTAATATCAATACTTTTCAAATTCTCTGCCCCACAGAGATTTTTTTCCTTGTGTGAATCATTCCACATATTTCTTTTTGTGACTGAGATTAAAGCAGGTAAACATTCTCACACTTAGATGTAAACTGTTTATTATTCATGTATCACAAGCCCCATTTTGTCCCATCTCCATTGCTCCTCTGCCCCTCTTCCTACTTTTTGTAAGTTCATTTGTGATTTTAAGAAATGAATTAGTCTTATGTGAAAGCTGTGGAAAGTATGGAGAACTATGGTGTTCTCTATTAAGAGTATCAAGTGGGAAGATCCTGTAACTTACTTTGGAAGACATTTTAGAGAGATTTTTCTCATTTGTTTTATTTATTGGTAGTTTATTAAATATAATTAGATAAGATTATAATTTTCATTCCTGGAAATCCCTTGATATGGAGTCTTCAATAGTTGTCATAAGTACAATGTAGCTCCATAAACTGTTCAGTGTCTTTCATTTCTACATTTTTCTTGTTCTTTTCCCCAGAATACATCATTGCTCATAAAGTCCGCATCACATTCTTTACTCAGTCCCTACAAACTTTCCAAATATATGATCATCTATTCCAACTTTCTTACTTAATGACAGAATTGTCACTTTTGTTCTGTTAAAAATCTCTATCCACTGCTCTTGAAATGTTCAAATGAATTAACATATTTTAAGTTTAAAGATGCTTACTTAGATTCATAACAGTAGTTCCAATTCAAAGAGGTTAAATGTATTCATTACAAAGAAGTTAGATATACTAATGACTAGCCACTCTATATTTACGAGGATGCAAAGCTAGTTCTTTTTGCTGATAATACAGGTATAGTAATCACACACAACAAACAAGAATTACCTGAGGAAGTTAGGGAAGTAGCAGCTCAGGCAATCACACCTCCCTGGGCCTGGCCTGTACCAGCGAGTATGTGCAAACCCTGCTTGTCAACCCAGGGCTGGGAATTATGCATTACTCAGTCACCTGTTACATGTAAGGGATGTGAGCCAGCCTTTAGGAGCACACAGGGAGGAAGCAGAAAAAGAGGAACCTCAAACAGTGAAGCAGAGGAAGGATAGGAGAAGGTGAACAATGAAAGGAAAAGGGAACAAAAAACAGTTGTGAGACTGTTCTTATGTCAGATACAGACAGTGCGGAAAATTCTCGAAAAAATCTAGACATTTTCCCCAAGGGAGGGGAAAAAGAATAGCAAGAGGATAGACATGCAGCACAGAAGGGAAAAGATGCTGCAAAGGATGGGTCCCCATGGTAGCCAAGCATGAGCCTGCCAAGGAGTGCAAAGAGTCGCGAGCCCCCCCCACCCCTCCTCGGGAGGAGGAGGAGGGGGGGGGGGGGGATTTACCACAATGAAGACACTAATCATAAAGATAAATTAATATCATCTGCATTATCGAATGTTTCAGATATCAATTATTAATACACAATATTATTATTATGTTTCTTGTATCAACTGACAAATCTTTTGTGTTGTGATTATGTTGTGCATACCATGGTAATTCTTTTTCACATACATTGGGTCCTTTCACCTAATTACATTATGATGTGGACTTCAAACCTATATTGATGTTAAATTATTTAATGGAAGATAGGAAATCTGAATTATAGATTCTACAGTAAGTTTGTACAAATAAGTCACTAATGAATGATAAACCTCCTGGAGAAAGAACAGAAGTTCTGTTAAAATTGTTGTGAGAACTTGTCATAGTAATATTCTTTAAGAAGTATCACATTCATATTTAGAAAATATTTGAAAATCGGGAAAAATTTCATTGCAACTCAGATCGCATAGTGTGAAAACTGTAATCTTTAAATTAAGTAAGCTATGAATGTTCTTGTCATGATTGGTGATTGTAAAGTAGAATATTCAGAAGCAGTAATATTTATGGTTTTCTAGAGTTGGTAGTTATGTAGTAAATATTAATCTAATACCTTCATGATGTTCTCACATAAGTGTGAGATGTCAGGAATATACTGGAATGTAGGGATATTTCATGAATTATTATGTATTAGGTCTCTAGGAAGGTGAAGGAGGAGGGAAGATTAATGTTTAACATCCTATTGACAATGAGATCATCAGAGCTGGGAGTAAGATGATGAGGATGAGGATGATGGTGATGTTTATACTGATAATTTCATATGGAGGAGACCTGTGAGAAGGGTTGTAATATGCGGAAGTAAATGATGGGGATAGGCGCAGGGATTCAAAGTCATGAAATTTAGTACACTTTATCCATTCAGTTATGTGGTATGCAATTATGGAGGTGATTGTAAGTAAGTAAAGAGAAAACATACTATCTTAATAGTGGTTCTGATGATATGCAATGTAATGGAATAGCAGTGCACGGAAAAGTTTGATAATTTCACTATGGCAAACATATGGGATACTGTGTTGATGACAACTATTCAAATAAAACCTTACCGTGCAATAAGTTGCTGACTTGTATTAATTAAACCTGGCAAACATAAATGATGATTGCAATGAAGAATGCATAAGAGGTGTGTGTGTGTGTGTGTGTGTGTGTGTGTGTGTGTGTGTGTGTGTGTGTGTGTGGAGGGGAGGGTGGTCAGTATTACTGAAAAAATAACAAAAATCTCTGCTGCATTAAATTTATTTTACATGGAAAGATTACCCACATGTTGAGAAATGCACTTAAATGATTAGTATTTATTTTCTTACTTATTTCAATATGCTATTGTGGTTCTTCCCACTTATCCATTTATATAAACACCAACTTACGACATTTCATGATGTTATGCTTTTTGTACATAGAAATTCAGGTGTACTCATATTAGTTCAGTCATAATTTGAACATGCTATGCATTGTAGTTAAATGAGAGCTTATGGCTGATAGATGTAAGCACTTATGGACACTGATTGACATTGACACCTGTACTCTTATTGAAACTATATGCTATGCCGTGAGGATTTTGAGTTTACAACTGAAATTATGGTTACTCTTGAATGCTGTATTGCAAAGACTGAAGTTATCTGTTGCATTGTAAACAATTTAACAGAAATATAAACCTAACATTGCACTTTAAGGAAAGTTAATTATAATTCATAGAAGAGTTAACTTCAAACTTGAAACTTGTTTTAGTGTAATAATAGCTTATAACAATGCTTCTCTTGCTGTTGATTAAGTTAACTGTTAAGAAATGTCACCTCAAATTCTTTGATTTATTTGTCTGAGAATTTTAACACTTTCATTTCAGCTGTTCAGTTTTTAGAAAATGGGTGTTTGTTGTCATGTGCAGGGAAAGCTGGTTCTGTGTACTAATTATTGTAGGATTGTACTTTGTAAGACAATTTGTTGGTGACTCAATAAGAAGAAATATCATCACCATTATACTTGAACAGATGGACACTATGATGTAGTTACAATGAAGGGGAAGGACAACATACTACAGAGTAATGACCATGAATGTTGGTAAAGGAATAATCAGAACATATTGTGAGTAAAGACAAGAAGAGAAGATCACACCTATCATACTCTTTCTAATTTTCACCTCTGAAAAAATTTCCTATTTTTCCATTTGTAAATAAAAAAAGATGTGATTAATATCTGCTTGTTAGCAGAATTCCAAAAACAAATGTTTATGTGCAGAATTCTAGGGGGATATTGTAATGTAACTCTCAAATATCAGTGTGTATAAATAATTTCAACTGTACCACTATTGTTGTTTCAAAAAGAGCAAAATTGTCACACACCCCTCCCTATCCAAATAAAACTTCCCTATGCAGGAAAGATGTCTGATCTTTCCTGCATATCCCCACCAGTAACCTACAGCAAAGCTGCAGCACAAGAGGTGGGGATGCCGGCTGTTCCAGCCAGCATTTCCGTCCCACTCTCCACCTTTCAAGAGGCAGTTGCCTCAAAGGACCAGCAGATTGCAGATCAGCAACAGCTGATCAAACTGCTGATGGGGAGTGAACACTCACAAACACAGACACACATCCAACACACACAAGCACCTGCCACAAACATGAGAGATATGTCCTCACTCTCACACCTGGTGGCTCAGGCACCGATGGAATCAGAGCCAGAGCCAACAGAAGACACTAAAAACTCAGAAGATGAACCGTGGCAGCATGTTGGTCCACAACGCAAACAGCCAACAAACACACAAACAAGTGAGCCCACAAACTCATGAGGCAACCACTGAGCACTGCTGCAAACTCTGACAACATGGGAAATTGGCCGCACCAGCAACACAGGGAACAATACAAACAACCCTGTGACTGCACCATACGCACACATACAAGCAGCTATGCAGAACCCCAACAAATCCTTGGCTGGCTTCCCACCAGTCATTATACACAACTATAGAGACCTCAGTATCCTAAACAAAGAGTTAAATAAAAAACACAAACCCACAACATTCTACTCATAACTCACTGGGGACCACACGGCACTGTATGTGGCAAACAAAACAGACTACTCAAATCTGTTGGACTTTCTGAAAGAAAGAAAGGTAGAACATTTCACGTACAGGACAGTCCTAGATAAAACACAGCAGTACATGATCAAGGGGATAGGTTTACAAACACCAATCAAGATGATACACGAGGAACACACCACCCTTGGATGGGAATGCATTCATGTAAACCAACTGACAGAGTTCAGCACAGCGAGACCATCTCACAACTACATGGTGGAGGTGGCCAACACGGCCAAGTCCATCAACCTGTTGAAGTTAAAATTATTTCTTCACATGGTTGTCAGTGCAGAGGTCTACAACACGCTGTCCACTCCCCAACAATGCCACTACTGCCAGCACTTTGTGCACGCAGATATCTGATGTGGTCTCAATCCCCACTGCCGCAAATGTGCATGACACAAGAGTGCAAACTCCCCATCACAGCACCTCCCAAATACGCCAACTGTGGTGCAGCCCATCCGGCCAACTACAGGGGGTGCATTGCATACAAAGAAGCTCTGAGGTACAAAATAGCAAAACACACCAAAACGACCGCCATCACAGCTCTGAAACTGCCCCCAAGCCCAGTAAGAAGTGGAATATCCTATGCTGGAGTGGTCGCTGGGAACTCCAGCAAAAAAATGGTTCAAATGGCTCTGAGCACTATGGGACTCAACTGCTGAGGTCATTAGTCCCCTAGAACTTAGAACTAGTTAAACCTAACTAACCTAAGGACATCACAAACATCCATGTCCGAGGCAGGATTCGAACCTGCGACTGTAGCGGTCTTACGGTTCCAGACTGCAGCGCCTTTAACCGCACGGGAACTCCAGCAGCACAGGATGGTCAGAGGAGGCTCAGAGCTCAGGACACACACACCAAACACCCCCAGCAACAGACACACAACCAATACACACAACACCCAACACCACACCCTCATCAGATGCACCAATAAAGGGATGACCACAACACCAGAGAAGGAGAAGGAGAAACAATCAGAACAGGAGAAACATGACCACACCACAACAAGCACACAGACAACAGCACACCAATCCTCACAAACATTATTTGGACACCAACACAACGACTCACACAACACACCCACTCACCACAGAGATCACACAGGCGCCCACAACTGTTACTTGAACAGCTGACACACAAGCCATCCCTCACCAGACACCAACACAATGAGCAGTGGCCACCAACACAAGCAACAACTCACAGGCTGACACGCCCAACACTATCTTAACATTCCAGAGAGTAATTGAGACATTATTCCCCAGACTCATGGCCACCAAAGTAGTCATGAAGATTATGGGGTGTGTCACACAACTTTTCACACAGTTCATGTCAGGCTCGCTCAACTGGACTAGCATCGAAGCCATTATCACGCCACTTTTTACATCACTACATGGATAACACACCACACCAGCCCCGAAACACAGATGCTAACACAAACTCACAGATCCTGTTTTGGAATGCCAATGGGATCACAAACAAAAGAGCTGAAATTGGTGCGTTCATGGAATGAAAGGGTATCTGAATCACCCTAGTGAATGAAACACTGCTTATGCCTTGCAAACAGCTAAACATTCCAGGCTATTGTGTTTATCGTACTGACTGAGTGGATGGCAGGAAGGGCACAGCAATCATCATACACAAAGACATACGAACATCATGCTCCCTGCACTTGAGAGACCAGAGACCACAGCCATCAGGGTCAAGTTCAACAGAGCTAACACCACACTGGTATTGCTGTACAATCATCCTAGAGACATAGTAACACATGATATCAGCACAGTTCTCAACATACCACTACAGGTACTCTCTTACTGCTGCCATCCAAGATGCAGTGACTGATGCCATTCCAAATTCAACACCAAAACAACACTCAACAGCCCTGCCCCAGGAGATCCTGGGCCTTATCTCAATGAGGAACTGCCTCAGGAGATACTGGCAGTGTACCAGGAGCCTGTTCTATAAACTGCACGTCATCAGACACCAGGGTTTAATACGTGACAAAATGCAAACATTTAGAAATTAACAACGTGGACAGAAACTTGCTGGGCTAGATACCACACATCCTGGTGTGAGGATGCTAGCCAGACACTTCACCAGGGAGAAACATTACATTCCCACTCTACGAGGACCAGACGGCCCAGCTTACTACATGACGGAGAAGGCAGAGATTATGGCCACAACACTTGCAGCATCTTTCGTGCCAAATCTGGCTCCTTCAGATCCAGTATTTACACTCAAAATGGGCCAGGAGGTTACACAACTTGTAGCCCAGCCCATGTGCGATGAAATTAGCTGCACTAGCACAAATGAAATTGCATGGGATATCAAGCATACCAATACTAGGACAGCCCTTGGGCCTGATGGCATTCAAAACTGTGTCCTCCAGGAGTTCACAGATAGAGCCGTAGGATACCTTACACACATAACGAATGTCATCCTAAAACACCAACACTTCCCTGACTTTTCGAAGGCGGCCAAGGTCCTGATGTTCAGGAAGCCAGGGAAAGACTACTCCCTCCCACAAAGTTACCAACCCATCAATCTGCTGTGCTCACTCAGCAAGATCGTTGAGAAGGTAATATTAAAATGCATCACTAGGCACTGCATCGGCAATGACCAGAGAAATTCAGCTTTAAGAATCACCACTCAACAACACAACAACTCCTCCGTGTTGTCAAACGTATAACACATGGCTACAATGTGAACAAAGCTACAGGGCCCGTGTTCCTGGACATTGAAAAAGCTTTCAACCATCTTTGGCACAATGGCCTTATATGCAAACTAAGCAAAGCTGGTTCCCCGGATGGACTCATACGTCTCATACAATCATATCTCACAACATATGTTTCAACACTGATGTGCTGGGCAAACAATCAACACAACATGGTACCCAAGCTGGAGTACCCCAGGGAAGCATCCTAAGGCCCATCTTGTTCAACCTGTACATTAACGACTTCCCAGCAACACAAAACATGATGTTACCCATCTACACGGATGACACAGCCATCCTTGCGTAAGATTGGAAACTGTCAAACATTAATTCACAAATACAGACAGCACTCAGAACTGCCAAGCCTTGATTGGAATGATGACGTATTAAAGTAAGTGCAAACCAATTCTGTTTACATGCAGACCGAAACTACTGTGCAAACATCAACACAGTAGACAGATAACACTAGATACATGCCCAATACATTTGTGAGAGAAAGTCAGATATCTCGGTGTCTGGCTGGACTGTAAACTTACATGGGGAAACCACATCAAATACATTGCCAACAGAGTGCACATGAGACTCAAACAACTGTACCCAATGCTCAACAGGGAAATCACACTGAATAGGACGGTGTTGAGGTCCACATACATGACACTGATTGGACCTCTGATGACATACTCAGCTCCCGTCTGGGGATATGCAGCTCCTACATGACTGTGCCACCTGTAGATCATACAGAACAAAGCGCTACAAATCATTAGCAATGCTCCATGCTTCACACACACTGTGGATCTTCACAATGAATACTTCCTTGAAACCCTCAAGGGAGTCTTCAAAAAACATGCCACACGACTATACAGGAATTCAAGACACTCGAACAACCCTTTCATCCTTACTCTGGGAAACTATGATCACAACAATAGGAGGAAGCAAAAGTGGCTAAAGACACTGCTAGCTAGGACATAACCACCTATGGCAAGATGACACACACCAACAAGTGACAAACGTCGGCAGGCCCGTGCATATCAGCATCATTGACTGGAAATACCAGCTGCTACTAAAGCCAATCAAAAGGCTACAGCAGGGAAACCAGCAAGCTCACCCACTGATGCACAAAGAAATTGCCAACATCACCCTACACTGTGCGTATGAAATATGACCTATCGGACACAAATCCTGTTACAGTTTTGCTGATGCTGAGCAAGAGATCAACACTGGCACCCAGTGGAAGCCACTGAGTGATAGCACCGCACAATGTCAAAGATATCAACATGCATGATACCCACTACTAACAAAGCGTATCCTTGTATCCTTGCACGACCTGTCGCAGGCAGGAAGACATCCACCACTGCTCTTACCACCTGACCTAACTATTGCATATGTTTTTTTTCCCTTGGCTCTTGCCTTGGCACTTTTTTTCCTCTGCCCTCCAAACCACTGCATTTCATTTGACTTTCAACCCAATCTATCTCCAGATGAGTGTGTATTAATGGTTAACCTTAACCAGACATCGCAGTACCCACATCCTGCAACTCCTCACTTTATTGAAAACTAACCCTTATGCAGAGATGGCAGTAGACCTTTTGAGTTGGCCATCATGCTGGTGTGGGTGTGGAGGAGATCCACCTCTGTTTTAAAAAGACAGTATCCTCATACAAAAATATTACCATCAGCTGTAGCACATGCAGTGTTGTATATTGGTTAATGTCACTGATTTGTGTGCTGCAGGTCATCAGTTCAAAACCAATCAACAGAAACTATTAGGATTTACCATTTATGGATGGTTCTTGGTTGGTTGGTTTGTGGGATTAAAGGGACCAGACTGCTATGATCATCGGTCCCGATGGCTCTTGAAATATCTTACATTTGTTATGTTTGTACATTCTGGAATACAAACATTCTGGAATATTTGATGTTTGTATAAATTGCTGCATACTCTATCCAGGAGGTCAGTTCTGCTCTGGTTCTAAGGTGGTGTCAGCAATAAACGTGTTTTCGGATTAAGTGTTGAGCTTCATTTATGACCCTGCCTTTGGGTTTGGAGTTGATTGTGGTTTTGGTATGATACTGTGGTGGAAATGCCAGATACTTCAAAACATGTGCATCATCATGACTTTTATTATGCATCATAAAAACTGTTGTCTACATGGGCAGAAACCAGATACAAGCATCACACTGTTCCTATGATCAGTATACTGAGGAGACAGATGGATTTCAAAATCGAAGTAAGTCGGATGCATATCAGCCTTCCATTAGTGTTTTCTGGGGATCCTAGTCAGAACTTGATGAAATGGCTGAAAGGATTTGATTGTGTCATCAAATACAAAAAGTGAAATGACATGATGTACATGGGAAATGTGTACTTTTACTTGGATGGCACAGCCCAGCAGTGGCTTGTGAACAAAGAAGAGAAGCTCAGTGGCTGGTACAAATTTCAAGATGAACTGAAGGAAATTTGGTGTCAATCAGGAGCAAGTCAGCTTCATGGAGGAACAGCTGAAGAACAGAGCCCAACATCATGAGGAAATGACACAGTCATATATACATAATGTATTGGTCCTATGCCACATTGTGAATCCTAACATAGCAGAGACCAAGAAAATCTCACGCTTGATGAAATTTACTGAGCTCTTCTGATAAAGGATGTCACATCACAGAGGAATTCATCAAGTGGTGCCAGTGCACCAAGGAAATGCAACAGAAAAATAGTCAGCTGAAAGAAGAATTACTGACTCTAGAATATGGTCCCCATGACAGCTGTGGAAAAACACCATGACCTCACTTCTCTCATATACCAAGTAGTAATAGAAGAGATATAGCAGTTTATGGCAGCAGATGAAGTAAGCAAAAGATATCAGCAGTGACTGACAATCACATACATCAAAAGGTAATAGATAATATTGAAGAAGAGGTGTACTGGGCTTTAGCATGAATCTCTGCTACCATCAAAGTCCACCAAGAAAAATGGACTCAGCCAACTCAAATATATCCAGCCTCCATCAAATGATAACACAGCATCTGACCAATGCAGGTACAACCAACTCTTCTACCAAGTAAAATGTCTGACAGAATAACAGACATTTGGAGGATGGAGGACAATATGCCAGTCTATTTTCACTGGTGTACATGTTTTGTGCTACTGCAGTGCTAGAATAAAACTGTCTGATGACTATTACACAGCAAGATATCAACCATCACAAAAGTCCTATTCATGTAAGTCAACTGCAAATATTATAGTTGACTTTCCAGCTGAAAGTCATTGCTTAATCTTGGTCAAGATGACTCCTCAATATGCCAGTCATTCCATGTTACCATATAGAGGTACTAGCTGCTTACCACCCTTACAATTCAAGAAAACTAAGAAAGTCAACCATATATGGAGGTGAGACCATCACACATGAAAAACCTCCATGGATGACAGATATCAAGATGGCAGTAAATCTCATCAATGTCATCATGATGGGCCAGACAGTCTATGTAATAGCCACTTCAGGGGTTTCTTTTTCTTTAATGTTGGATGCTTATCATCACCAGCTACAGAATTTTGTGCTCAGTGATGAAAAAGAAACTGTGCTGAAAGTTGCAAATTGGACATACATCTATCTGACAGGAATGTACATTACAAGAATAATTATCAAAGTCAGACCACAGCCCTTTGAATTTGTCATTTTAACATAATGTAGTCATAATGTTATTTTTGGATGGGACTTATTGGAGATATTACAAGCAATTGTAGACTGTGGAAGATCAGACTTCCAGATTGACAATAAAAATAACAAGTACACGAAACAAAGAGTGCTCTGGCCAGTTGCTTGCCACTGGAGACATTGTTTCCCACCATCATAAACGAGACAAGTGCCAGTTGTCAATCAAGATGCTCAGTTAAACTGTCAACCTTTTCATGATGGCAGAAAGATACTCAGGCACACAAAACAAATCTACATGCTAGCAATGTTCATAAAAATTGTAGCTAGTCAAGGAGAAATTTGGAGCAGTAATTGTCACAAGCAGCCACAACTCACCTCTTAAGGTATGTGGGTAGAGACAGTTGAACCAGTCTGAGAAAGACAGCTTACTGTCACCAACAAAGAATCAAGCTCCATTCTCAGTACAGGCAATGCAGGGGAGGAAGCTACTATCAAAATGCAAAAGGATCTGGCCTGATCAAGAATAACATTAGTGAGTGATAGCCATTCTTCATCAGTTTTAGGGTGCCTTCAGAATCAGAGTAGAGAAAAGACAGACCTAGCAGCCCATGATGAAGCACCACATCAACACTGAGGATCATCCACCAATTAGTCAGCACTCATCAAGGGTGTTGCCACATGAATGACAGATGATATGAGAGAGAAGAGAAAAGGTACAGCAAGATGACACCACTGAAACTTCAGAGAGTGTGTGAAGAAGAAGGGTGCACTGACTACTGACAACTGAACAAAAAAACCATGAAGAAAGATGTCTGTCCTTTGCCATGCACACATAACACCCCAGTGCATTTGAAAGGAGCAAAGTATTTCTCAACTATGGACATGTAGATAGGTTACTGACAAAACAAGGTTGAAGAGGCTGACCAGCAGAAGCCTGCCTTCATAACTGCTAATGGCTCAATGAATTCTTTTTGTCAAAGCCATTTGAAAAACATGTAAGTTGACCAACAACTGTGTTGAAGTTCGTTTAGGCTGCAGGTCTCTGTATGAATAAAAAAAAGTGCCTCTCCATTGCCCAAGAAATAAAAGTCTTGTGACGTCTAGTGAATGGTGGTGGAGCAATCCAGGTGCACAGAAAATAGCAGTCACAGATTTTCTGACACCTTGGCACATCTGTGATGTAAGAAGTTTGCTTACAGTGTACTCATACCACCAGTTATTCATAAAGAACTTCTGTACAAAGGTACTTCCTTGCAAGAACTACTGCAGGCAGATATCAGATTCCCCGGAAAAAAAGTGCAAGGAAGATCTTTCTGTGTTGTTAAAGGGATGCTAACATCTCTGTTTTTAGCATTGTATGATGAGAATGCAAAGACAGAACTTCATGCCAATGCTAGCAGCTTCAGGATAGGGTCTGTTCCAGTAAAAATTCAGGTAGGTGCTGGAAAGGTGATAGCTTATGCTTTCACAGTACTCTCCAAATCTGAGAATACCTACTCTACAACTGAGAACGAGGACCTTGCACTTGTTTGGGCCACCAGCATGTTCCAGCAGTATTTACTTAGCACCATTCACTATTGTGATGGATCATAAATCTCTATAGTGGCTGACTAGCCTGAATGAGCCATCGGGTGGACCAGTGAGATGGGCACTGAGGCTTCAGCAGTACAATGTCACAATGGTTTATAAAAAAAACAGATGAAACATAAGGATGCTCACTGCCTTTCAAGGACTCCTTTGATGGATCACAGCAGTGTGGACCAATTCTCTGTTATCATTGCATTAAATAACATTGCTGCTGAAATGAGGGAAGATTCAGCATTGCTAGAAACCATAGAAGCCTTGAAAAATGAGGAACCAGCAATAGAAACATTGTACAGGGGGAAATATGATCCAGTGGGGTGGAAATGGTTGCTTGTCATTCAATCTCAACTGCAGGCAGTGATTCTGATGTATTTCCATGATGCTGCAACGTCTGGTCAACAAGTATTTTTGAAGACTGTAGGCTGAAACAGATGCAAGCATCACTGTTAGGTCTCCAGTGACCCATTAAATAGTATGTGAGCCACTGTAAGGAATTTCAATGATGGAAGCAATTGGCACACTTGTCTCTGGAGCATGTGGTACCAATTCTGCCTGCAGCATTGCCATTGCTCCATACTGGAATCGACCTCTTGGGGATGCTGCTGCAGATGAAAAATAGGAATAAATGGACAATATTTCACACACACTATCTCACCTGATACGCTGTCATCAAGTCTGTGCTGACTAGCAAAGTTTCAGAAATGCCAAGTTCCTTGTAAAAGGCATCACTTGAAACACAGAGCACCCTGTGTGATGATCTCTGGTTGTGGAAAAGTGTTCCAATCAAGACTAGTATCAGGTGTAATTTCACTTTGCCCACAGCTGAATGGTATCAATAATGTTTTAATAGGAGTTTAGCAGATATACTCTCAATGTAAGTTGATGTTGAACAGAGAGACTGGGATACAATACCATTCATCATGACATTCACATACAACACAGTGAAGCAAGACACTACATGCTTCAAACCACTCTTTGTGCTCTGCAGTCAAGAGGCCAAAATGACAGCGGATACACTGTTCCAGTTTCAAATGGATGACACTCATGATGACTAGTTGAGGCACTTCAGCACCAGAACTGAAGAAGCAAGGCAGCTGGCTCACATACAGAACATGGATGCTCCTGGAGAAAGACTGAGGGCACTATAATGTCAACCACAGCCCTCGAGACTTGGTATGTGTTTTTACACCTGTGCTGAAAATGGGGCTACTGCAAAAGTTAATAAAGTGCTAGTTTGGGCTGTATCATAGCCTTTGTTGCTTGATAGATGTCACATATGAAGTCAAGAATTATGACCCTTCATCAAGAAGGCAAAAGCACAGAGATTTCACACATGTTCTCCATATGAAGCCCAACTACAGTCTAGAGGTGCAAATTGACAATGGGAGGTTCAAGGAAATTGAAGACCCACTTGGTGATTGCAAAGCTTTAATGGAGGGACTACCTTTGATATGCATCATAGTGAAGAGGATGTAGCAAAATGAACTGAATCTGAGAATCCCACCAGCACAGCCATACAGAGAACCATTGTCAAGATTTACATCCAATGTGCTGCAATCAGCTCCAATGAGAACTTCTGAAACAGCAGTTCACTGTTTCTTCAGGAGAGCGAGCAATGCTATGAGCTGTGGTGTATGTAATGTGGTCTAGTGATTAGCATCATTGATGATGTGCTGCAGGTAGTTAGTTCAAACCCAACCAGTTACTTGTATTTAGGATTTATCATTTTTGGAAAGTTCTTGTAATATCATGTATCTGTAATGTTTGTGTATTTGATGTTTTTGGACTTGACTGTGGTTTCAACATGACAGTATGTGTAAAAATATGATGTATTTCATATGAATACATTGCTGTTCGCATTTTGTATGATCAGATTAATTTTGAAGTTACTTGGCCTGAAACTATGTAAATCGTATTTTATGCCAATTTTGTTAAGCTTAAGTAAAGAATATGTATCAAAAAATCTAAATAATGTCTTTGCCAGTGATGTTCTTCAACTATAATCACTGATCTCCCTCTCTTGCATTTGGTAGGAAGAGTAATCATCAATGAGAGTTTTGTGAAGTTAGTTGTAAAGCTACAACAGGTTTCTCTGAGGACATAATGAATACTTAGAATTATGTAACCTGTGTGAGCAGATAAATATCATATTAATGTGCTAGTTGTGTAATATTTGTGATCCAGTTATCTGAGCATTCTAAAATGCAGAGGTGTAAAGGAACAAATTATTATTATTTTGTAGCTGAGGTGACCCAACAAATCAGAACATCTATAAAAATTACAGATTTAGTCATACAGGAAAATTCAAGAGCATCATACCCCAGAGACGAACACAATAATCCAAAATAAAAACCAGATAATTAACAAAATTCTACATTTAACAAAGTGGGCATGTTGTTCAATTATATTTGAAACTGACAAACATCCATGCTGTGAATATGTCATGAGATAGATATTCATTAGTGAAAGAGCATATTACAGAGTGCAATAAATTTTGACATAGGAAAGGGTATTCATTGCAAACATATATAAATTTATGAGACTCTGCACTACAGAAATGCTGCATCTATCAAGTTTTCTCATAACTGAAGTAACAGATAATATTCTTACCAGACTGCCCACTGTCTATACTGTGTGAACTCTGTGAAGTTCCATCCCAGTGAGAGGTAGAATTATGTATAACAGTACTTCTGTGTTTTCTCTTCACTGAGCTGCTCTCTAGAAATAAATAAATAAATAAATTGTGAAATGTGTTATGCTATAAGAATTAATAGCTATTGTGTCATATGAAATGCTTCTCACTACAAATAATAGTATTTAGTTGATTATGCAATCAATGCAATAATTAAAGTATTTTGACATTGTTTTTCTTGTTAAAACTCATTTAAACCTTCTGTTCAAACTCCAGTGTTATGAGAATTACTCATCTTTCCTCATGTGCTTGTGTTTGTTTGAAGAAGGGCGAAATGAGGGGGAGAAGATAAAACATATGCATGCAGATACGCCCATCCACACTTGATTTCTCAAAATTAACAATTTGTTTCACAAAAGAACACAATTCTTAATCAATCTAACAATATATATTCTGTATGCAATAGCTGGTGGATTTGGGGTGTAGGGAAACTTTACACAGTGCCAATCAAGCAGCCTGAAATTCCAAATTACTTTATTATGACCCTCAACCATGGCTCAGTACAGGAAGTGGCAGCATGACTGAGACATCCAGTAGCCTCCTGCATATTGTCACCTCACAACATTGACAGAGTGCAGCATCAGGTAGGAAGTGGCTCATGACACAACTGCTCCATGCATTCATGGCCAACAATGGCCACTTGTGTTGTGGTATGCCTCATACACCCTATGCTCTCCAGCAGATGGAAGGCAGGTGACATTACGGCAGTGACCCATTACTGTACACTAATGGCTGGCAACCTGCTTTCCAGATCTGAAGCCAAATGTGGTGACAGCTCCAGGTGCTGTGGTTTCAGGTTAGTCTGCCCTGATGCAGAGTTAAATTATAGAGCCCAAGCATCACAGTGTCATGGTGATAGAGCTGTGCTACTAACAGAAGTGACTTAAGTGTTAAATTGATAGGTATTTATATGCATCTGAGCTGTGCCTGCTTAGGCTTTGCTGTGCCTTATGGCACATATCTAAACATTCTGGTTGAATGGTAGTTTCCTAGTCCAGCTGTTAGTCTCTGACCAATAATGCAGGATGACAAAGAAATTTGCAGGGAGTCCATTACTTGTTCTCGGATGGCAGATGCAGATGTGAAGGGGTTACGATATGTCTGGTGCACATTATGGTTTCCTCTCTCAAGGTGATGTGATGTGATTTATAAAAACCTTGATGATGAGTATGCCTGCCCTCAAGTTTCTGTGCCCTCCATCATTGGGGTGATGCCACATCAAAACGTCCTACAAATCTGGATATTCCATGATTCTAAAAGCTGACAAAATGGAGACCCACAATGAAGCCACCATATTTGCTGATGATCACCCAGGGTAGTGCAGCACTGAACGCAAAGTGATAATATTCATGAGCAGTCCATATTTCCCAGTCATTGCACCATGCCAAATACAGCCACTTGTGTTGTCTTGTGGTGGTAAAGGAAGCCTAGATATTGAATGGTAATATCCTATTCCAGGTGCTATTAGTCTCTGACCAATAGTGCAGGATGACAAAGAAAGTGGCAGGGAGTCCATTACTTTTCTGAAATGACAAATGTAGATGTGAAGGTGTTACGATATGCCTGGTGCACAGTACGGTTTCCTCTCTCAAGGTGATATGATGTGGATGACAAGAACCTTGACGGCAAGTATACCTGCCCTCAAGTTTTCATGCCATCCAACATTGGGATGATGCCACATCAAAATGTCCCACAAATCTGGATATTTCATGATTGTACCAATTGACCAAATGGAGACCCACAATGAAGCTCATTCCAAACTGTCAGGCACTGATAATGTTGTATCACATGTGCATGCAGCATCTCTGTGTTCTTTACTGTACCCACTCAAAATCTGATATTGTTCACACCCATTAAATGCCCTGCCAGGCCTGGTAATAACACCAAACTTGAATAACACTAATGCACTCTTCTGGTCAACCTACCTGTCACAGAGAACTGCTGCTCTAAGAATTTACATACCCACCAATGGTGTGTAAATATACAAAATTACATTGTCATATGACTATGTGTTCTGGGAGCCTCACAACTTTGTCTGGCGTTGTACATGTATCTGGACTCTGAAAACTTTAACTTGGCTCGATGAGTTACCCCAAAGATAAACCCACATGAAATTATGGAATGGAATGCTAGCTTGTTTTACCTTCAAATTACTTACATTTGACTACATGTGCAGTGAAAATAAAGATTTTCTTAGGTACTTTAGTAGTTCTGTTGTATGCTCCTCCAAACTGAATTTGCTGTCAAGTTGCAGACCAAAGAATTTAACAGAGTAAATCTCTTCTATCTGCTTGTCGTCAGAATTTGTGTACACTGTGAGAGGAAACCTCCTAAAAGCCCTCAACTGCATATAATGTCTCTTTCCAAAGTTTAGTGACAAAATATTGGTTAGGGACCATTTGTTAATGTCAATTTAAATTTCATTAACTTATTTTTCAAAAACTGTTATTGTTTTTATGATTATTGCAATGTTTATATCCCCTAAAAACAAAACAGACTTGGCATCTGGTAATGTTATTGGTGAAATGTCAAATCTTTACAACACCACATGTAATTAGTTACCAAGTGGATGCTGATGGATAGCTCAATACAGGAAACTTTCTTATTGACATACTACTGGTATGTTTCCCACCAATTTGTATCATTTCCTGTTACACCATAATATTCTAATATGCTTAAATGGATATTGTGATTTTCACATTAAAATGCTTTTCACAGATAAAAAGAGGTACCTCTAGCCTGTAATTTATGGTCTAGTCCATTATGTACATCCTTGCTGTATGTGTAAATAGCTCTCTCAATATTGGAACCCATTAGAACTCTAAACAGTGACATTATATTATTTGTAGTCTGAGGGTTAGTTGTGTATCACCTTTTCTAAAATTTTAATGGATATGGTAAAAGTGGAACTGTACAGAAAATTGATGATATCTCTTTATCTTCTTTCTTATTCTGGGGCTCAACTTCTACAGCATATTTAAGCCAATTGGGAAACATTCCAGTGATGGACAATTGATTACACAAATAGCTTAATATGGTGACCACAGCTCCAGCAACTTTTGATTTTAAAGATTTTATGATTGAAATTACTAGTTCTGGTGTACTCATGTTACTAAATGGTCTGAATAGTCCATAGCAGTGAATACTGAACCCAACACTGCCATAGTTTCAGTAATAGCTATGAAATGCTTGTTAAAAAGGTTCACACCACTGCACACATCTATTTCCAGTGTATCATTTACTCTTAGAGCTAGCTGCTACTCCTCATCTCTGGTTTTACCAGTCTCCTCCCTCATTGTATGCCATATTGTCACCCTTTTGCTATCTGATGTGACCATCTGTATTTCATTATGCATTTGCTGTGATTACTATCTTCAATATTTTGCAATACTCATTTTGATAAGATATAGTGTCAGTATCAGAGCGTTTCCGACTGGGCTTCTTGCAGACTTTGGTCTACTCTGTGTTGCCTTTGTAGGAAAGTTGTTTTCAGAGAAGATAATGCCACCATTAATAAATGTGTTGTATTTTTCACTCATCTCATGAGCAATGCATATGTCACTTCGGTTAATGTCTTTGAGGAGTTTGCTGCACTAATTAATTTATATCTTAGTAGATTTTTATCCAGATCAGTACCAACATTTAACATATGGGACCACACTACATGGTATAAATAGTCATTTTATACTGGTTTTGACACCTAATTTTATTCATTAGACCTTTCTATAAACACATTACCAAAGGCTGTTTTTGAGCTATTAGCTACTTAGTTGGGAAGTTCACTGTAGGAATGAAGCTGATTGACAATGCTACTGGCTGTAATAAATTATTACTGAAATAATTTCTACAACAGTATATTAAAATCACCTGCAACCACAAATTTTTTCTTTTTTTAATTTTTACTGATAAATAGGCCAATAGATCCTCAATGTGATTTAAGAGCAGATTAAAATTATATGCAGGTGCTCAGGATACACTTACTATTATAAAGCATTTATTATGAAATTAAATTTCTGTTGAACATACTTACATATGTTGTTCCAAGGAAAAATTATTTATTTCTATACTCTTAAGAATATGAACATTCCTGATGAATGTGCCACTCCTTCTTCATTTGTGCTTTACATTAGTGAGATGCTAAACTAAATCCTGCAACACTTGGCATATCTATACCAGTGGCAATATGAAGTTCAGAATGCCAGTTTATGTAAACTGAGTTTGATGATTCGAAATCATCAGTGCAAGTAAGTATGTCATTGTTTTTTGATCCTCAGTCATAGAATATTCTAATGCAAGCACTAACAGAGACATAAGTGGATCAAAATAAAATTTGCAATGATTGCTGAAAAGTTTCAAATAATGTCTGATTGTACTGGTGGAGTATGCTAGAATTATCCTGTTTGACTTCTTTCTCAAGCCGAATGTTTGTTGCAGTTCAAATCTCTCTTCAAATATGGTTTTTCTCTTGTCCTCCCTACCCTAAAAATATGCCACTCTGACCCCTGTAACAACTGGTGTTTTACTACTCATGACATTGCCTCCCACCCTCCTTAGGTTTTCTGCTATTAGCACGGCCAGTTTACCCTTTCCTTTCCTGTTGGTGCAAAAGCTATTTCTAGTATAATTGCATCTGCTGATCGAATTAACAGGGACCACACAAATGCCTAATCCTACACTCAACATAAGCAGTTATTCTGACTCACAATTATCTCCTCTGGCAGAAGAGTTCAAATGTGGTCGGTCATGATATCTCAAACCAGATACAAATTAAACACTGGTATCTCTTTACACTGATACTATCTTTATCAGGTCACACTCAATACTGTACTCAGGATCTCTGTCAGTATTATTACCCACCCCATCCACTATAACCATGGCGTTTTCTTTGGTGAACTCTTACAGAGTGATCCTATATCCTCTGTCACCTGAGACAGACCAACACTAAGTTGAATAAAATTGTTGACCTGGTATTCTGATAATAGTTCATCTTTTAGCAGTTAGCATTTGCAGGAAATGAAGATTTATGTGGTAGAAGTAAAGATTAATAGAGACTTTTCCAAGCAAGCAACAACCAACAAAAGTGATAAGTGATGCACTCAACTATAAGAAAACATTATGCCAGTTTTTCCCAGTTTGTTCAGCATGCGGAATGATTTTTTATAGTCATCTCACCTTTCAACTCCATCTCAATCCCTATCTATAATAATTGAATATAATAGAGGGAAACATTCCATGTGGGAAAAATATATCTAAAAACACAGGTGATGTGACTTACCGAACGAAAGTGCTGGCAGGTCGATAGACACACAAACAAACACAAACATACACACGAAATTCAAGCCTTCGCAACAAACTGTTGCCTCATCAGGAAAGAGGGAAGGAGAGGGAAAGACGAAAGGATGTGGGTTTTAAGGGAGAGGGTAAGGAGTCATTCCAATCCCGGGAGCGGAAAGACTTACTCTTTCCTGATGAGGCAACAGTTTGTTGCGAAAGCTTGAATTTCGTGTGTATGTTTGTGTGTCTATCAACCTGCCAGCCCTATCTATAATAATTAATGTAATATAACATTAAAATAGGAGAGGGAGAAACTGAACTTTTTAAATGATATAAATAATTTGTTAAACTGTAACACTCCCATTTACCTCCACAGTAGTCATCGTGTGCAGTCTGAGGAGGAGTGTTGCCTCTTATACTACTTTCCCATGATGCCACTGCACTATCAACAGATGGCAAAGCTGAACAAAACTGTCTTCCATGGATCAAACCTTCTGCTTGAATTTCAATAAGAGGAATTTCTGAAAAAGTATTCTATATATTACTATTTTAACCAACAGGTAAACAATTATTTTGTATTACATTGATAAAAATAATGCTCCTAAAATAGTTGTAGAAAACTTTTAAAAATAAATTATCTGGCTCTATGTATAAGTTTAGGTGCTTGAAATGAACCATCTGTTAAATGTGACTTGAAATTTTGTCATCATTAGCAAGCAGTTCTGTTTATTTGCTTTAATATTTTACAATGCATATTTACAGATAGATACTCACTACATCTGTAGATTCTAGATCTGTGGGCTAATAGACAAATAAATCCAAATAATCAAAATAAAAATCACTATTAACACCTATGAGATATTAAAATTTTGCACTAGTCTGGGATTTGTATCTGAGCAACTACATGCAAAGAGAATTCTCTTCTAACAATGGATACTCCATGTTGGAAGGTCAACAATATTAGGAAAAGGATAGATTGCTTCTCACTGTATACATGAGTTGTGGAGTTACAGACAGGCACAAGAAAATTTGTGCGCTTTTTTTGCTGAAGAAGGCTATGGCCAAAGCCATAAAGTATAACAGTCTTTTTGTTGTACGTGTCTGCAACTCAATAGATTATCTCTATGATGAGTAGCAATCTACTCTTTTTTACTATTAAAAAAAATCTTGATCACAATCGCTCGAAACCAGTCACCGTAATAAATAAATTGTGATCAAGATTATTTTTAATAGTAAATATTTGTAACAAATTGATCACTGTCACTCCCATAATGTATTCAAAAGTAATTAATTTACTCTTTTACTAATATTGTTCTGATGTACCTATTCCAGCATGTAAAGTAGATCAGCTCAAAGCTGTAACTTGTAACTTGTTTCTCTCCACTTCTGTCAGGCTACATATAAATTAACAAATTGTTCCAATTAGATTTAAGACTGAATCCAGTGCATTATTTTTAATTATTACAATTCCATTGTGGTGAATACTCTTGTAGAAAGTGCAACATCTCATTTTTGTTACAATCCTGAGATGCTGATTAAATCAGATTCTCTGTGACTGATTTGTTTGAGAGGTCTTATTCCTACTGCATTATAGGATAGCCCATGAAGATTTTCATAAGAATGACAAATATTAGTTTGAGTTGATTTGTGATGGCTCATTTGGAATTGTTCTGATTACTTAAGTCACATTTATGTGTAATAGCCTTGACTGAGCCTACACTTTTAACTGCTCACCATCATTCAGCAGAACATGTTCTTATTTACAATGTAAGAAAACTTATTTACAAAGTCGTTATCTTGTGAATCAAACTACTGAACCTCACATACAGTCATTTTAGCTCTGTACAACAAATATTTTATCAAACAGAATCAAGTCTGAAACACCATACAGTGACACCATGTGAACATGGAACGTTACTCGTAACTAATGCCATTTGATTGAAAGCAAACAGTAGTACTGTATTTGTGTGAAGATAACATAAAAAACATTACATTATGTTACGGCTATACATTTGATGGAATGATAGCAATAACTCCAATAACTGAAATCCTGATGAAATTACTGTAAAGCAGGAATGTACACTCCTGGAAATGGAAAAAAGAACACATTGACACCGGTGTGTCAGACCCACCATACTTGCTCCGGACACTGCGAGAGGGCTGTACAAGCAATGATCACACGCACGGCACAGCGGACACACCAGGAACCGCGGTGTTGGCCGTCGAATGGCGCTAGCTGCGCAGCATTTGTGCACCGCCGCCGTCAGTGTCAGCCAGTTTGCCGTGGCATACGGAGCTCCATCGCAGTCTTAAACACTGGTAGCATGCCGCGACAGCGTGGACGTGAACCGTATGTGCAGTTGACGGACTTTGAGCGAGGGCGTATAGTGGGCATGCGGGAGGCCGGGTGGACGTACCGCCGAATTGCTCAACACGTGGGGCGTGAGGTCTCCACAGTACATCGATGTTGTCGCCAGTGGTCGGCGGAAGGTGCACGTGCCCGTCGACCTGGGACCGGACCGCAGCGACGCACGGATGCACGCCAAGACCGTAGGATCCTACGCAGTGCCGTAGGGGACCGCACCGCCACTTCCCAGCAAATTAGGGACACTGTTGCTCCTGGGGTATCGGCGAGGACCATTCGCAACCGTCTCCATGAAGCTGGGCTACGGTCCCGCACACCGTTAGGCCGTCTTCCGCTCACGCCCCAACATCGTGCAGCCCGCCTCCAGTGGTGTCGCGACAGGCGTGAATGGAGGGACGTATGGAGACGTGTCATCTTCAGCGATGAGAGTCGCTTCTGCCTTGGTGCCAATGATAGTCGTATGCGTGTTTGGCGCCGTGCAGGTGAGCGCCACAATCAGGACTGCATACGACCGAGGCACACAGGGCCAACACCTGGCATCATGGTGTGGGGAGCGATCTCCTACACTGGCCGTACACCACTGGTGATCGTCGAGGGGACACTGAATAGTGCACGGTACATCCAAACCGTCATCGAACCCATCGTTCTACCATTCCTAGACCGGCAAGGGAACTTGCTGTTCCAACAGGACAATGCACGTCCGCATGTATCCCGTGCCACCCAACGTGCTCTAGAAGGTGTAAGTCAGCTTCCCTGGCCAGCAAGATCTCCGGATCTGTCCCCCATTGAGCATGTTTGGGACTGGATGAAGCGTCGTCTCACGCGGTCTGCACGTCCAGCACGAACGCTGGTCCAACTGAGGCGCCAGGTGGAAATGGCATGGCAAGCCGTTCCACAGGACTACATCCAGCATCTCTACGATCGTCTCCATGGGAGAATAGCAGCCTGCATTGCTGCGAAAGGTGGATATACACTGTACTAGTGCCGACATTGTGCATGCTCTGTTGCCTGTGTCTATGTGCCTGTGGTTCTGTCAGTGTGATCATGTGATGTATCTGACCCCAGGAATGTGTCAATAAAGTTTCACCTTCCTGGGACAATGAATTCACGGTGTTCTTATTTCAATTTCCAGGAGTGTATTTTAGGGATGATAAAAATTTTTGGACAACAGAAGAAATCATATCACAGACAAATGGTGTCAATAACTCCTATATTCCTAGGGAAAATAAATAATATTTTCTACATAGTTTACCAGCTTGCCAAGTGAATACAGGACTTCAAAGCAGTTCCAGTGCTAACAAATGAGGCTGTGTTTGAGAGGAGTTCTGCCATCTTGTTTTTGGTTTTATGTGATTTTCCTAGATCATGTATGCCAGGATGACTTCTTTGAAAGATTATGACTGTGATTCCACCCCATTCTTGTCCAAACTGAGTTTATATTTTGTAGTGACCTTGTAATTAATGGGACATCTAGTCACTTAAAAAATGTAGTTCATCAGGATTAACATGATATTTATTAAAGGCTCTCCAGTAGATGGGTCCATGTTTCTTTAACTTGTTAGCTTGAAGCAATAAAAATTTAGAGAAGAAATCCAGTTCAGTGCACTATAGCATTAAAACTGAAATTTCACTATTAATTGGATACCAACATACTATTTAATGTGCTATACCAGGTTTTATTTCAGATTGCTACTTCTTTACTACACAAGTACTGACATTTTTTCTCTGTAAGTAACAATACTTTGATTAAATTAAATATGTGTTACTGAGTATTTGTAACACAAACTAACTATTTTGTCTTTTTTTATAAAAGAAATAGTCTATTTAACTTCATAGCTTGACATTGGATTCAACATGCTCACTTACGCGTAATACTCCTTTCCACTTTCAGAGTCACAGTATCTCCAGAACTCTGAAGAAGGGCAATTCCTTCTGATAGTGGTTTCCCTTGTAGTGACTGACCATTGATGGCTAATAAACGGTCACCAACATGCAATGCTCCTGTTTGTTGTGCTAGGCCACCTACCAACATAAATGAAGTAATGCAAAAGTCAATCCAGGATGAACATATCTTTCAGTAATGTGGAGTAACATGTAATAAAAGTTACTGCACAACAATATACAAATTTATACAAGGAGAGAACCCAAACTCAACTGAAAGAATTTTGGTGGTTGTTCAGGGATGCTTTATGAGTATTGTGATATGAAGGGCCATAAAAATAATATTACTATGCAATAAAAGCAATAACCAAAATAAAAACAATCTCTTTGGAATTGTAGGTCTCTGCATATTTGTGAAATAAAAATATGGTGATGTGTAGCATTGAATACTTTGTTGCTCCACCCCATTCACTGTAACATGCTTGCTCGATTCTTAGAACACTGTCCACAAAGTGCTCATGATGTTGCTGCTCCAACTAGCTCCACTCTTCAATGGTGGGCCATCTGAGGTCATCAAGTGTGTGAGGCATGTTTCCAGCAACTACGTACTGCAGGTTTCAGCTGGTACCAGTTGTACTCAGTTGTGTATATGTCAACAGATATCGAAGGCTACTGTATTTGAATCATTTTTATATTTGCCTTTTCCTCATATCCTACCATGTCAAGCTTCTCCTTTTGTAACCAACAAAGGCTGAAACTTTAATAGTAGTGGTGCATCAGAATATGGAACTGTATTAGTGGCAATTGAAAACACTGGCACATGATAATACTATGTATGTTCAGTTTATTCTCACAAAACATACATAATGTTGATAATACCAGTTGCAATTCAAAAAATGAGTCTTGGGGTAAATGTGAATAAATACTGAATACTTGCTTAAATACATGTGCAATGATATTAGTTCAGTCTCTGATTATTTCTATAGTATTCCTACATGACACACTTAACAATGTTCAAATAGTGTTTTGCCACTGTTAGTAACATAACCAGTGCTCTCATGAATAGGCTGGCCGATTGCCCTTTCCACCCTCACCTTTTTGCAGCAGCTTGCAACTTCACATTTCTTTTGTCAGTTACAAGAAATGGATAAACAGAATAATAATAATGATAATGATAATAATAATAATAAAGAGTGAATATAGAGTCAACCATGCTGTATTTTTGTGACTAATCATTTCATGTACCAACAACAATATTATGAAAATGATAATTGCTACTCACCATGTGGAGTAGGTGTTGAGTCACAGACAGGAACAACAAAAAGTCTGATATACATTTGAGCTTATAGGCCTTATTCTAAAGTAGAAAACACCCACACATTCACACAAGCACAACTCACACACACATGACCACCTTCTCTGACCATTGAAGTCGGATTGCAAACAGCAACTACACCTGTTGGGAGAAGCTATCTGTGGGTGGTGGGTGTAAGAGGCTGGGGTGGGGAGGGGAGGGATAGCAGGGTAGAGGGAAAGGGGGGGGGGGGGGATAGCTGTTGGATGTAAGGTACTGCTCCAATGATCAGTGTGATCACACAGCTCATAAGTAAGAGTGTGTGCAGTTTGGAACATGAGAGATAAAATGCAGGAACAAAGAGAAAGAGAAGGATGGACTCTGAATAAAGTAATTCCAAAACAGCACTGGGTTGTAGGATGGAAGAAAAATCTCTAGGCAAAATCAAACAATGGAAAATCCAGGTTGGAATAATGACAATATTATGGAAATTGCTACTCATCATGTAAAGGAGACATTAATTTAGAAGAAGGCCTTTTGGCTGAGAGCTCAAATGTATAGCTACTCTTTTGTTGTGCCACTCTACAACTCAGTGTCTCCTCTATATGGTGAGTAGCGATCTATCTTTTTCATAATATTGTTGTAATTCCATCATGGATTTTCCATCATTCAATTTTGTCTAGAGGCTTTTCTTTCTCTACTTTCCTGTATTTTGCTTGTCACCTTCCAAAATGCACATACCCTGACTTATGAGCCACACTGTATCAACCTCCTCGCCCATGCGCAGCACAAAGCTATATGACTGCACTGACTGTCACTGCAGCTTATCATCCACCCACCCCCTCCCAAAACAGCTATCTCTCCCCCCCCCCCCCCCCCCCCCCCACCCCCAACCCCGCCAGCCTCTTACCCTGACCACCCACAGATTGCTTCCCCTATCAGGCACAGTTGTTGTATGCTGTCCAACCTCAGTAGTAGATAGAGACAGTGGGCATGCCTGCGTGTGTGCAAGTTGTGCTCGTGTGAAACTTCAGAAGGCCTTTTGCCAAAAAGCTCAAGTGTATAGCAGTCTTTGTTGTGCCTGTCTGTGAATCACTATCTCCTCTATATGGTGACCAGCAATCTGTCCTTATCATAATATTGGCGTTATTCCATCCAGGATTTTTCATTGTTTTATTTATCACATTTTTTGTATCCTGGTGTTTTTCAAAAAGACAAGGCACTACGTTTTTGATATTGTAATATGATGTGAAATAAAACTTTTCTGGCATTCAATAGAGCTGCCATTTATAACCTGTTTAATAAAATTAGAATTATATATTAATACCTTCAGCTGCTGATGGGCACTGATATATACAAACGGGGACAGGTGGAAATGTGTGTCCAGACTGGGACTCAAACCCAGGATCTCCTGTGTGGTGTCACCGCCAGACACCACACTTGCTAGGTGGTAGCCTTTAAATCGGCCGCAGTCTGTTAGTATACGTTGGACCCGCGTGTCGCCACTATCAGTGATTGCAGACACGGCAGGTCTAGAGAGACTTCCTAGCACTCGCCCCAGTTGTACAACCGACTTTGCTAGCAATGGTTCACTGACAAAATACGCTCTCATTTGCCGAGACGATAGTTAGCATAACCTTCAGCTATGTCATTTGCTACGACCTAGCAAGGCGCCAGTACCAGTTACTATTGATACTGTTATAATGTACTGTCAAGACCGACATTCACCATTAATGGATTAAAGTTAAGTATTCCACCAGCTATGTCCATTTTTCTAAATTCTAATTTCCTTGTCCTGTTCCAGACCTCACGCCAGCCTGCGAGAGCTAAAACGCGTGCTTTTCGGCTTCCTCTCGTAACCCGGTGTTGGCTCTCCTGCCAACCCACAACATCCTGCTTACATGGCAGATGCTCTAACCATCTGAGCCACCAAGGGCACAGAGGATAGTGTGACTGCAAGGACTATCTCGTGTACACCTCCTGCAAGAACCACATTCTCATCTTATATGTCCACACACTACATTCATAGTGTTCCTACCCAACACACTCATTACTCGTGGAAGACATTCTTACCACATCCCGTAAGAGTTTGGGTAATATGTGTGTATCCACACAGAAGGAGAAGGTCATGGCCAGTATTGCCAGAACTATATACTTATAAGGATGTGGCATCTGTTCTTTCTGACATATCAATATAAGTATGTAGTTCTGGCAATACAGGCTATGACCTTCATCTCCTGTGTGGATGCACACATATTACCCCAAACTCTTGGTAAGAATGTCTTCCACAAGTAATGAGTGTGTAGGGTAGGGACATTACGAGTGTAGTGTGTAGACATATAAGGTGAGAATGTGGGTCTCGCGAGAGGCATGCGCGAGGTAGTCCCTGTAGTCACACTATCCTCTGTGCCCTTGGTGGCTCAGATGGATAGAGCATCTGCCATGTAAGCAGGAGATCGTGGGTTCGAGTCCTGGTAGGAGCCACATTTTCACCTGCCCCCATTGATATGTATTAACGCCCGTCAGCAGCTGAAGGTATTAATATATAATTCTAATTTCCTTCTAGACAGGTGCAGGTCATCAATGGTGTCTGTTCTTTCGGACATGTCCAAAAGAACAGACACCATATCCATATAAGTGTATAGTTCTGGCAATACTGACCATGACCCCCTTCTTCTGTGTGGATGCTCACATATTACCCGAACTCTTACGGGACTTGGTAAGAATGTCTTCCACGAGTAATGAGTGTGTTGGGTATGGACACTAAGAATGTAGTGTGTGGACATACAAGGTGAGAATGTGGGTCTCGCGGGAGGTGTGTGCTAGATAGTCCCTGCAGTCACACTATCCTCTGTGCCCTCTGTGGCTCAGATGGTTAGAGTTTCTGCCATGTAAGCAGGAGATCCCGGGTTTGAGTCCCAGTCGGGGCACACATTTTCACCTGTCCCCGTTGATATATGTCAATGCCCATCAGCAACTGAAGGTATTAATATATAATTCTAATTTCGTTCTAGATGGCTGCAGGTCCATATAAGTATATGTTTAATAAAAGGTTAAATTTTGAATCTTTTCCGTAACTCCAAGAAATGGGAAATCTATGAACATCACTGTGATCAGAAAAGTTTGGGCTGTAATATTATCAAAATAGATTTTAGAAACACAAGATGGTTCAAAAATGGATGGTTCCTTTAGACTGGATCTTAATTAATAACTTTTGAGGTATGGAGTTTTGAGATTAACCAATTAATTACACTGAATCAGGAACAGTTAGTTTTCAGAAGTGACTAGGTGTTGGTGCTTAAACTGCACTTTTGACATATATGGTGTCTGTTCTTTCCAGAAGGACAGACTCCATTTTGATCCTGTAGCCATTATGAATCAAGACACAAAGGAATTTATGACATTTAACTCCTAGTGGACATTGATTTACATCAATGGGGAAAGTTAAAAGTCTGTTCTGGACCAGAATTCAAACCTGAGTATCCTGCTCACTAGGTAACTACTTTGACCTTTAAGCCATGCATACAATGTGGTCAACACAACTGCACAGTGTGGTGTCACCACCAGACACCACACTTGAAGGTGGTAGCTTTTAAATTGGCCGCGGTTCGTTAGTATATGTCGGACCCGCTTGTCGCCACTATCAGTGATTGCAGACAGAGTGCCGCCACACAGCAGGTCTAGTCTAGAGAGACTCCCTAGCACTCACCCCAGTTGTACAGCCGACTTTGCTAGCGATGGTTCATGCCTACATACGCTCTCATTTGCAGAGACGACAGTTTAGCATAGCCTTCAGCTACATCATTAGCTACAACTAAGCAAGGCGCCATATTCAGTTACTATAATTACTTCAAGAATGTATTATGAACAGATAATATTGTGAATCATGTACCATCAAGAGCGACATTCATCATTGATGGATTAAAGTTAAGTATCAAACTAATTGCATCCACTTTCTGAATTCTAATCCCTTGTCATGTTCCAGACCTCACGTCAGTATAGTCCATCCCTCCTCACGCCAGCCTGCGTGAGCTAAAACGTGTGCATTTCGTCCTCCTCTCATAACACGGTGTTGGCTTCTGCAAACACAACACACAGACTACCCAAGCATGCCTCCTGTTGCACCCAAATTTTCAACTAATGCACACACTACTGACATAGTGCCCCTACCCATTATCCTCATTACTCACAGTGTTTCATCAGTTCCTGAAAGAGTTCATGCATAGTGTGCATCTGCACTGAAGGGATCATTAGCCAGTCTTACTTTTATTATATATGTGGTACTTGCTTTTCCAGACATGTTCAAAAGAACAGACACCATTCTGATCCTGCAGCCATTGTAAATCAAGACACAGAGGAATTAATGACACTTATCTGCTAGTGAGCATTGATTTATATCAGTGGGGGAAGTTGAAAATTTGTGCCAGACTGGGATTTGAACCCTCATCTCCTGGTCACTATGCAGATGCTCTGTTCACTAAGCCATTCACACACAGTGATCATCACAACTGCACAGACTACCCTAGCATGCCTCCCATCAGACCAAAACTCTCAACGTATCCACATACTACTGATGTAGTACCCCTGCCCAATATACTCATTACTCACAGTGTCCCACCAATTCCTGTAAGAGTTAATGCATGGTGTACATTTGCACAGAAGGAATCACTAGCCAACCTCACCTTAATTATATGTCTGGTGTCTGTTTCGACTCAAACTCTTATGATAATCAGTGAAATGCTGCGAGTAATGAGGATAGTGGGAAGGGGCACTATATTAGTACTCTGTGGATAAGTTGGAATTTGGGTCTGACAGGAGTCATACTTAGTTGGTGCATGCAGTTGTGATGACCATTGTATCTGGATGGCTTAGTGCTCAGAGCATCTGCCTAGTGAATAGGAGACCAAGGTTCAAATCCTGGTCTGGCACAAATTTTCAACCTCCTCGTTAATATAAATCAATGGCCACTAGCAGCTAAATATCATTAATTCCTTTGTGTTGACAATTTTTGGTAGTTATGATAAAGGCTTAGTGAGAGGTGTCAACGGCATGCCCATGGTTGAATTAAGCATGCTACACTATGTGATCAAAAGTATCTGGACATCTGGCTGAAAATAACTAACAAATTCGTGGCGCCCTCCATTGGTAATGCTGGAATTCAATATGATGTTGGCCCACCCTTAGCCTTGATGACTGTTTCCACTCTTGCAGGCATATGTTCAATCACTTGCTGGAAGGTTTCTCAGGGAATGGCAGCCCATTCTTCACAGAGTGCTGCACTAAGGAGAGGTATTAATGTCAGTCGGTGAGGCCTGGCACCATGTGGGCATTCCAAAACATCCCAAAAGTGTTCTATCGGATTCAGGTGAGGACTCTGTGCAGACCAGTCCATCACAGGGATGTTATTGTCATGTAAAGACTCTGCCACAGGCTGTGCATTATTAACAGGTGCTCGATTATGTTGAAAGATGCAATCGCCATCCCTGAATTGCTTTTCAACAGTGGTAAGCATGAATGTGCTTAAAACATCAATGTAGGCCTGTTCTGTGATAGTGCCACGCAAACCTTTATGGGGTGCAAACCCCCTCCATGAAAAACACGACCACACCATAACACCACCACCTCCGAATTTTACTGTTGGCACTACACACACTGGCAGATGACAGTCACCGGGCATTTGTCATACCCACACCTTGCCATCAGATCGCCACATTGTGTACCTTTATTTGTCACTCCACACAACCATTTTCCACTGTTCAATCATACAATGTTTATGCTCCTTACACCAAGCGAGGTGTCATCTGGCATTTACTGGCATGAGATATGGCTTATGAGCAGTCCCTCGACCATGAAATCCAAGTTTTCTCACCTCCCGCTTAACTGTCATAGTACTTGCAGTGGATCCTGATGCAGTTTGGAATTCCTGTGTGATGGTCTGGATAGATGTCTGCCTATTACATATTAAGAACCTCTTCAACTGTGGGTGGTCTCTGTCAGTCAACAGACAAGGTCAGCCTGTACGCTTTTGTGCTGTACATGTCCCTTCGCATTTCCACTTCACTATCACATCAGAAACAGTGGACCCAGGGATGTTTATGAGTGTGGAAATCTTGGATACAGATGTATGACACATGTGACACCCAGTCACCTGACCACGTTTGAAGTCCGCGAGTTCTGCGGAGCACCCCATTCTGCTCTCTCACGATGTCTAATGACTACTGAGGTCGCTGATATGGAGTACATGGCAGTAGGTGGCAGCACAATGCACCTAATATGAAAACCGTGTGTTTTTGGGGGTGTCCAGATACTTTTTATAACAAAGTGTACATTTCATATTAAGTTGAATCCTGCCTTTGGAGTAAGGTGTTCTTGAAGTGGGTGTTCTGTTTTCACGTATTATCATCTCGAAAGAAAAACTCCTCTGCTAAATGTTGGCTGTAAGGCTGAAAAATTAATACAGTACTGCATAACCCTCAAATTATCCTTGACAGTGATGAGAAGCAGCTAACATCTATAGATTTCTGAGATATACATTGGTCTGCCCACCTCCACTCTTCGATGATTATAGACATTTGCACTCATCAATGATGAGAAATTAATGCCATTGATCGAATTTCAATCCTGGATGATCCCTTACCCACTTTCTTCATACATCACAGTGGTGGGAGGTTTGTACCATTGTTTATGATGGATGTGTGTAGGATAAATTGATTGTGTGGAGCCAGCTACATACAGTAAAGGTTGACACAGCCCTCCCATCTGCCACTGAAAAGGTAGTGTGCAGTTCATCTGCAGATATTAGTAATGTGCTGGTGTTGTCACCAGAGAAAGCACTTCAGTATTTTATGTCTCACAATGACAGTTGAGTATTTGAATGATATTGCTGTTGTGTATACCAATCTCACAGGCAGCTTCCCATGCAAACAACCCTTCTAGCCCTAAAGTGACAACATGTACTTGATTTAAGGTTGAAATCAACCTTTGTGGAATGTTGGCACACCGAACAGTGAAAACCCAAAGTGTATCATCCCGGTCATAGCTGGAGATACAGCAAACTACTGATCTTCAGTGGGGAAGGGGAGGGGGTGGGGGCCACTATGTAAACATGAGGGTAGTGCAAAAGCTTTTTGAGCAGTTTATGTATGACAGAGATGGGAATTTTGAAGAGCATGTGTACATCTGTCAGTGTGTAAATGGGTGGGTGTACACAAAAGCGTACATGTGCTTGCATGAGCATGCATACTGTAATCACTTAAACAGACTAAGGCAATAAAAAAGCATTAAACAATAACGAAGTTATTTGTATTTTCAAACAATCAACATAGTATCACTAGTAAACAGAACTTCAGTAAGATTTGTAATGTCAAGGTTAGTAAGCCTTTGCATCTTCACATAGTCTGACAAAGCCACATTGGACAAGAACTGCATTATAAAGTAAGGTAATAGAGTAGGCCAAATTATTTCTAATCTGAGCTACTACTGAACATCAAAAGATATGCAAATCTTGCAACACATCATGTTTGACACATGTTCAGATAAGAGGGACATATTGTTTCACTGATAACACAATTAATGAAGTAAGGAAATCAGGAGCTGTGTCACTCACCAGCACTAAGGGCAGATATTGTTATTGGATCAAGCGGCTCTTCACTGCCAGCTATAGTTATTCCAAGAGGTCCTCCATGTCTCACTAACTCAACAGTGTAAACAACGCTCTTGGTGTCTGCAATATCTGACAACAATCATTATTCTCTTTCTGAACTGTACTACACATAACAGACGTAAGATTCATAACAATAAAAACTGTTTTATCTAACAGGAAACATTTTATCTAACAGGAAACATGATCTGAATCCCATTAGTTTAATGTCATTACAGAAAATTACTGTGTTTACATAATTTAATGTAATTGATGCTAGATCTGACACATAATAAAAATTCCTGTAAGCAACAAATACAAAATACTAGAGTTCTTAAACACTAATTATTATGAACAATCAGCATTAACAGATGCTTCAACATTTTAAAAGCAACAGTTTTCTTTTCAGGTGGCCTTATATACAGTTACAATGTTTTCTGTCTAATGCAGTCTGAAGGTGAGAAAGAGTTTTGAAGTACTCATACTGTCAATGCAATAAAAAAAAAATCAACAAAATGCAGCAACAATAAACTTTAATTTGAGTCAGAAACATAGCAAAAAATATACCAAAACTATTAAAAAAGTGGTAGTACAGAAATTTCAATCTAGAGCAACAATCTGCTACTGCAAATAAAACCTTAGGCAAGCAATATAAAACTGTAGGCAATCGAAATCCTTACAATAAAAAAGCTATAAACATCTTATCCTTCATATCTCTGTAAAGGGATGTCAACATTCACACCTTTAGCTTTGCCTGAAATATTATTTTATCTTTAGAATGGAAAATCCAATACATTTAGTAATGCGTAAATCCAGAATTAGGTGTACATGTTGTCATGGTCATCAGTCTAAAAACTGGTTCCATGCATCCCTCTAAACTAGTCTTTTTTGTGCAAGGCCCTTCACCTCTGCATAACTACTGCAGCTTATAGACATTTGAACCTGATTGCTATACTCAGATTGTGGTCTCCCTCTACAGTCTTAACTCCCACATCCATAACTCTCTTACACTAGCAAGTTGACAGTTCATTGATGCCTCAGGATGTGTCTGATCAATTGGTCCCTTCTTTCACTCAAGTTGTGCCACAAATTTCATTCCTTACCAATCAGTTATGCACCTCCTCATTAGTCATTTGATCTACCGATATCATCTCTAACATTCTTCTTCAGCACCACATTTCAAAAGCTTCAATTCTCTCCTTATCTGATGTTCACTTTTACCAGTTTTTCAATTATACTGTAAATTATTATAGCCAGTAATTTGCAGCCACGACTTATTAAACTGCTGATTCAATAATATTTGCACCTGCCAGCACCTGATTTCTGTGGAATAGGCATTATTACATTCTTCTTGAAGTAAAAGGATATTTTGCTTGTTCTATACAGGGTGACCATTAATAGAACTGACAGAATGCAGTGACAGATTTCTGACTGGAAATGGAGGCAAAAAGGTCCTATGAACTTGTGTCTGGAAATGCACTGTTGCAACAGTAGATGACACTGATGAATTAAACTTCCTCTGACGACATGCTCTGTGTTCCTTGTGTGTTGAAGGCTGTATGATTGATGCATCATACTGTAATCAGAAGAATTATCCAGTATTCCTGTCAGGAACAAACTAAGACTGTCTTTGTGTATGGCCAAGTAGATGGAAATGGTCAAGAGGCAGCACAGCTATACCAAAACGAGTACCCTGACAGACACCAACTGCATCACATAGCATTTCAAGCCCTTTTTGGGCATTTGTGTGACCATGGGTCCTTTCAGACAGACAAATGTGCAGGGAGGTGCTGGACTGACCATACGGCAGATTTGGAGGACCAGGTTCAACAGGATGTTGAGACAAACCCTAGTAGGAGCTCCAGACAACTGGTCCACCAACATGATGTAAGTCAAAGTACGATTCTGTCAGCTTGTTCCCAACATGAATATTGGACCATTTCTGATGCCTACAGTACAGTGTGTCAGTCGCACAGGCTACAACACAGAAGGAGACATGGCATGTAGTCAGAGAAACTTTCACTGGCCAGCGTCAGCGCCATCTACCATGGCAACGATGCACTTCTGGACACATGCTCACAGGACCTTTCTTCCTCCATTTCCAGACAGGAATCTGTCCCTGCAGTTAGTTGGTTTTATTAATGTTCACCCTACATATCTTACATATGATACAGAATAGTGTCAACATGGCTCCCTCAACGATCTTAATAATTCTAAAGGAATGTTGTATATGGCTTTGATTTAGGTGTTTCAGTCCTCTGTCAAACTCTTCTAAGTGTATCATATTTCTCATACCATCTTCATCTACTTCCTCTTCTATTTCTATAAAATTGTCTTCACATTTCCTTTCTTTCTATAACTCTTCTATATATCCATTCCACCTTTCAGCCTTCCCTTCTTTGTTTTGTACTGGCTTGCCATCTGTGCTTTTAGTATACACACAGTTGCCTCTCTTTTCACCACAGGTTTATTTAATTTTACTATAGGTGGCATCTATCTTTCTGTAAGTCATGCAGGCTTCTACAGCCTTTCATTTCTATTCTAGACAATCCTGCTTTGGCATTTTGCACTTCTGGTCAACCTAATTTTTTAGACACCTGTGTTCCCTTCATTTGCTGCATTTTGTGTTGCCCAAAGATTTCCAATGGGCCTTTATATTTTTGCCTATTTGAGCTTCTGTCACCTTTAGTATTTCGTCACTCAAACCCACCCAGTCTGCTTTTGCCGCATTTCTTTCTGCTGTTTCAGGCAGTCCTCACCTAATGCTCTCTGAAATATTTCGCTATCAGTGATCCTTTCAATTTATCCAGGTCCTACCTTCCTACAGTTTCTCCAGTTTTAATCTGCAATTCGTAAGCAATAAATTACAGTCAGAGTCCCCATGCATCCCTGGAAATATTTTGCAGTTTAAAATCTGGTTTCAGAGTTTCTGTTTACCACTATATAATCTATCTGAAACCTTTCAGTGTCTCTAGGTCTCTTCCATTTATATAACCTTCTTCCATGATACTTCAGTCAACTATCAGCAAGAATTAAATCATGCTCTGTGCAACATTCTACCAGGCAGTTTCCCCTTTCAGTCCTCTCCCCCAGTCCATGTTCTCCTATTTTTCCTTCTACTCCTTTTCCTACTATCAACTTCAAATACCACATTACATTTAACTTTTGTTTCCCTTAACAATTTGAATAATTTCTTTTATCTCATCAAATATATCTTCATCATCCATGGAGCGACTCACCATATAAACTTGTACTTCTATAGTGGGTGTTGTCTTTGTTTCCACCTTGGCTATAATAATGCATTCACTATGCTGTTTGCAATGGCTTACCCATATTTTCACTCCTGCACTGCCCCTACTTGATTTTGTGTTGATAAACTTGTATTCACATGACCAGAAGTCTAGTTGTTCTAGCTGACACACTTCACTGATGCTCCTATATCTTATTTCACCCTATCCATTTCTCTTTTTAAATTCTGTAACCTACCTACCCAGTTACAGGATCTAACATCCCATGTCTGACATGTAGAATGCCACTTTTTTTCTCCTGATGACAACATCCTCCTCATTAGTCTCCATCTGGATATTCTAATAAGGGACTATTTTATATCTGGAATATTTTCCCCAAGAGGGTGCTATCAGCATGAAGCCATCTAGTAGAGCTGCATGTCCTCTGGAAATACAATGGCTGTAATTTTTCCTTGCTTTCAGTCATTTGAGGTACTAGTATAACAAGGCCATTTTGGCTATGTTAGAAGACTAGTCCAGACAGTCATCCATATTGGTGCCCCTACAAATATTGAAAAAGCTGCTGTCTCTCTTCAGGGACCATATGTTTTCCTGGCCTCCCCACAGACAGCTCTCTGACAGTATTGCTATCTATATCATAAAGCATCCAAGCAACTCACCTCAGTAATGCTCATAGTTTATGGATGGGGGAGGATGTGGGAGGTGGGAGCAGGAAGGGGGGTATTGGACATACAGTCTAACAACCACCCAATTACCTTAATATATACAATGGATTATTAAAAAAAAACATGATCACCATAGAAGAAGAAATGAATACATATGAAAAAATACTAGGTTCTATATTACTCTAAACAATCTATTTTCTTTGTTCTACAAGCAATGACAAATGATACTGGTCCAATAACAGTGGTTGCAAACCTAACTATCCTAAGGACATCAAACATGTCCATGCCTGAGGCAGGATTCAAACCTGCGACCATAGCGGTCGTGCGGTTGCTCAGCCACTACAGCTGGCACAGTGGTTGCATTTACACACAACTCAAAAATCAAAGTTTGTCAAAGCACAGAAACATTGACAGTTGTTCCTGAAGACATATGATTTATTTTTAATAGTTTCTGAGAATGAATACATTTCTCGTATACCTGTATGCAACAACTTTCTACATGTAGTGATGTTCCACGAATCACATGCAACATTTGAAATTAGAGACAATTCTGCATGATCTGAATTTCATCACTGGTTAAACAGTGATAATATTTGTGGGAGAAAGTATCTAATAGCTAATTGTACCAGTGAAAAATTGTCTGTTACAAATGGGTCACTGTGGATGAATCAGGCTATCATGTCAAAAACTATAAGATCTATCAAAACTAGAAGTTCAGCAACAAATAGTGTAAGAAGAATTATTAGGAAGCAGTTAGAGACAGTAATTGTGAAACCTGCACAAATAAAATATGCAAATCACAGTCAAGCAAAAATAATCTGAGGTCTTGTAAGAGTAGCAATGAGACACAAAAAAGGCTCACATATCAGTTCTGTGAAATTGTGAAGTAAAGCTACAATGTAAAAGAAGATTGTGAAATTGTCAATGATGACATTGGCAGTAAATTGGCAGTAAGGAAGGCAATCCCATAAGTAAAAAAACCTGTGCTCCTCAATGCTCCTACAGTTATTTTAAAAAGATGCTTTTATTAAAGCATTTCGTGAACATTAACAAATCATTTAAAGTAATGGTGTGCGCTGTGTCAGCACTGGTCTGCCTATTTTACGGTATATCTTTCTCCTCCAATAAGGATGGAGTTCATTGTCTGTGCTGCCCAATGGTGTGACAAGGTCACATGGTGCTAGCATGTGGTACAGGGTGTGGCAGCAGGTGGAGTGTGGTGTGACAGCCAGGTCAGAGGTGGGAGGACTGTGGATTGAGTGGTGTGCACATGGGCTTAACTCCAGATTGGGAAGAGATTTTATTTCAAATTTCAACTGAGAACTCTGTTCAAGTTCTGCCAGCATGGTGAGGGTGATGCCATGGTTAGGAACAAAATCAAAGCTCTTTGTTCCCTATTTTCGGATTTGCTAACAAAGAAACTGGGGGTCACCCACATGCTCAAGTATGGCATTTACTTAGTGAACCACATTCCAGTTAAGGCAATACTGCATAGGTTACCTCCACCTATGATGAAGATATTACTAGAAAAAAATAAATAAAATGTTAGATAAAGGTGTCATTCACCCCTGTAAGTCACTGTACATGGCACCAATACTTCTGGTACCTAAACTGAGTGAGTAATTTTGGTCAGTAGTGGATTATTGGGAATTAAATGAAAAGGTGGTATTAAGGTTGTTACCTTTACCAGACCTTCACTGATAATCTGGGTGGTTCTGAGGGGCACTGGTTTTTACCACAAAGCTTGCAACCAAATACCTTTAGATGAACAATCCAAGCCAGTCACTGTGTTTACCCTTTGGGCTGGCAACAGGGGCTGCTGTCCTGTCACAATTGATGGATGTTGTATTTTCTGATGTGACATTCAAATTTGTGTACCATTATTTAGACAACTTAGTGGTACACAGTAACTTGATTCAGGAGCACCTGGCGCATCTGGAGGAAGTGTTCAGGCAGTTATAGAAAGCAGGGCTTGCTGTAAATACTGAGAACGTAGTTTTTGCCTCTCCTTCAATGACATTTGTGGCACATATTGTGTCAGGAGAGGGGATCTGCATCGATCCTGACCGAGTGGAGGTTATAAAATAAGTGCCTTGTCCATGAATGTTAAACAGGTTGCTCAGTTTGTTGGGATGGCAAATTTCTTCTGTAAGTTCATTGAGAGGCTTGCTGAGAAAGCAGCTCCTCTGGATGAACTATACTCACAGCGGTGTAAATTTACTTGACAGTCTTCTCAGGAGGCTGCATTTTTAGTGCTTAAACAAGCTTTACAGTCTGTGCCAGTGTTAGCTCCACCAGATTTTAATAAAGAATTTATTTTACAAACTGATACCTTTGAAGAAGGACTTAATTGGATTATGTTACAAGAAAAAGAATGGGAGCAGAGGGCTTTACTTATGCCTCACAGGGGTTAAATGAGATAGAGAGGAAGTAATCCATGTATGAGCCAGAAGCGCACACTGTTTTGTTTGGGATTCTGAAATGTAAGTACTATTTGAAACACCAGAAATCTATCCTGGAAACAGACAGTTAAACACTGAGCTGGGTACTTGCTAGACCCCAGAGACAGGATGAATTGTGAGGTGGGCTACCAGGATTCTCACATTTAGATTTGAGGTCCACAATGTCAAGGTCTCTGAGATGTGTTGGCTGATGGTTTAAGCCACATGTATGAACAGAAAGATGATAGTCCAATGCATCATCCTCCAGAGGGTGAACAGGAACATGTAGATCAAATTAGTTGCATCTTGATTCAGATCCCTAGTCTCTTCAGAGATATTAGAGAATTTCAAGATCAGGACGAACATTTGAGTGTCATAAAACAGATGACTGAGAATGATGAGTGTGTCATCCCTTATTTGCTGAAAGATCAGGTGCTGTGTTTTAAGGTGTGGGTGGGAATTTTGGGACATATGAAACACAGGAGAAGATCTGGGAGTTTTTATGATAGCTGAAAACAGACACAGAGATTTCCAAGATGGTAGCCAACGGTCAAGTATGTGCTCTGAGTAAACATGCTCAGAATACCAACGTCAGGTACTTGGCTTAAAAACACGTTGATAAGACATTTCAGTGCATATATAATGGTTTTGTGGGTCTCTTGCCAAAATCTAGGGATGAGAACAAGTATCTTTTGGTTTGTATTGATGCCTGTACCAGATTCATATGGTTGTTACCCATTGGAGGGGTGACAACCTGCCAGACACCCAGAATTTAAGCAAGATGTTTTGGGCCTTCAGACTGCTGAAATCCATCATTACTGATAGTACGAGCTGTTTTACTGCCAAGGCAATTAAACAATTTTGTTTACAGATAGGGGCGCAACACAACCATAACCCCATACTATCCTAACCCCTCTTACACTGAGCACCTTAACTGCCATCTGAAATCTGCACTACCTACCTACCATCATAAAGACCAAAGTAACTGGGACTGTTCTCTACCTTGATTGACTATGGCATTTAATATCACATATCACGTGGCTCTCAGATCAATGCCATCCAAGTTACTTCTGGGTTATCAGGTGGCAACTCCACTATGCACCTTGTAGACAATCAAGGATCTATTGCTTGAAGGGAAAAGTCCTCAACTGGTTGCTGTACAGAGGAAATTAGCCAGGAGAAATGTCCAGGATTCCCAAAGGGAGGATGTTATGTGTTATAACCAGCAGCAATGGCCAAATTCTTAGTGAGTGGGTGATGTGGCCTACAATAAGAATTTCCAGAAGTTTACTAAGGCGGGTGCAAGGAATCTCTAAAAAATTGTTGCCCCATTACAGAGGGTCATTGTGTATTAGAAAATTTCTTACCATGGTAAAGGTGCTGTCCCAAGATTGACAAACTGACAAGGAGGTTACAGCTCACATCACTCAAATTAAGCCAGATGCTAAGAATTAACGAAAGGAGTTTTCAGTCCCAGCCGAATACATCACATCCAGTTCTCAGTGCTCATTTGATGGAACATTACCAGCTTCTATTAGCAGTGGCCAAGCAACATCACTGACATATATTTGTCTGTTCATCATTGCTGTTACAAGCAACTGAATGTAAAAACAGGAAGCACTCTTGCCACCAATGCCCTGTGATTTTGTGGTTGCACCTGAACGTCATTTATGAACTATGCACTCAAATTCTTTCCAAACTCTTCACAGTTGCTGTTTCACCTTTACTATCTCAGTAAGACTGTTCTGGCTGTTGCTATGCACTAAGGTTAATGACCAAATTGTTTAGAAGCTGCTCTTGTAGCATTGCCTCAGGTTTGTGGTTCCATACTTCCTCTACAGCTAGTAAATATTTGCTAAGCCATGTTTCTGATGGCTTATTGCCCAGCAAATGTTAGAACTGGACCATATTACCTACAGGAGCAAGCAGCACCACCCATACAAACTCTAGTACCATGCAGTAAACTGAGAACCAACAGCAATTCATTTCAGAACATTCATGCTGGATCAGCATCCCAAAGCTACCTCTGTTATGCATCAAACCTACACCGGTATGTGTTCAGCATTGTCTCTAGGCCACCAGCAGACTTCCATCTTCCTATTGGTCAGCTGATATCATCATATCACTACTCCATGTGTTTCCTCAGGTACATGTCTGGTGAAATCATTTAACTACCTGTCCCACCCACAGACTGCCATTCTGTAAAGGATTTCAGTCAGTTTCCCCCATTACTGATGAGACCAGTGAGTCTCACCAGCCACAGCCACTGCAGCCTGAACCCACAGTATTTCACAGCCTCCACTCAACCCTCCACCTGATTCAAAACTAATCCACACCAAACAAGCTTCATCTTCATTTTAGTCAATCTTCTTATTGTGTAAAGGCTGAAAATTCAAGAAAATCAATACTTGATTGAAATTTTTCAGGGGATTCCATATATCAAAAGTCCCTCTACTACCATATCATTAACAATTATATTTATAAATTCATATGTTATTATAGAGTATGAAATCATCCATCTTGCTGTAATGAAGCAGGTGACACCACAACCACCTACAATAATGTTACTAGCAAATAATGAAACAGTTACAGTAACAAATAATTCAACAGCTGGTAGTCCAACAGTTACCACCTCTGTCACCAAAGAGTATTAACCCCTTCACATATTGATTTTTTTTCAAATTATATCCCAAGAAACAATATTTTTATTAATGAAAAACATCCTATAATGCATGTATTTAGGTGTCTAAAGATAGCCTTTGAAGTGCAAAATAATGAGTTACAAAATTTTGAAGATCACCAATAATAAAATCCCAAGTATACTCGTACACTGGACTTTGACTAAAATATCATGAAATTTGAAGCCTTTTTTAGTTTCTGTGTAGTTATGAAGTCTAACCATGTGTTTCACAACAGTTTTCTGTGAACATAAATTTTGGAGGAGCTTACTGATGCACGGTGGATGTACACTCCTGGAAATTGAAATAAGAACATCGTGAATTCATTGTCCCAGGAAGGGGAAACTTTATTGACGCATTCCTGGGGTCAGATACATCACATGATCACACTGACAGAACCACAGGCACATAGACACAGGCAACAGAGCATGCACAATGTCGGCACTAGTACAGTGTATATCCACCTTTCGCAGCAATGCAGGCTGCTATTCTCCCATGGAGACGATCGTAGAGATGCTGGATGTAGTCCTGTGGAATGGCTTGCCATGCCATTTCCACCTGGTGCCTCAGTTGGACCAGCGTTCGTGCTGGACGTGCAGACCGCGTGAGACGACGCTTCATCCAGTCCCAAACATGCTCAATGGGGGACAGATCCGGAGATCTTGCTGGCCAGGGTAGTTGACTTACACCTTCTAGAGCACGTTGGGTGGCACGGGATACATGCGGACGTGCATTGTCCTGTTGGAACAGCAAGTTCCCTTGCCGGTCTAGGAATGGTAGAACGATGGGTTCGATGACGGTTTGGATGTACCGTGCACTATTCAGTGTCCCCTCGATGATCACCAGTGGTGTACGGCCAGTGTAGGAGATCGCTCCCCACACCATGATGCCGGGTGTTGGCCCTGTGTGCCTCGGTTGTATGCAGTCCTGATTGTGGCGCTCACCTGCACGGCGCCAAACACGCATATGACCATCATTGGCACCAAGGCAGAAGCAACTCTCATCGCTGAAGACGACACGTCTCCATTCGTCCCTCCATTCACACCTGTCGCGACACCACTGGAGGCGGGCTGCACGATGTTGGGGCGTGAGCGGAAGACGGCCTAACGGTGTGTGGGACCGTAGCCCAGCTTCATGGAGACGGTTGCGAATGGTCCTCGCTGATACCCCAGGAGCAACAGTGTCCCTAATTTGCTGGGAAGTGGCGGTGCGGTCCCCTACGGCACTGCGTAGGATCCTACGGTCTTGGCGTGCATCCGTGCGTCGCTGCGGTCCGGTCCCAGGTCGACGGGCACGTGCACCTTCCGCCGACCACTGGCGACAACATCGATGTACTGTGGAGACCTCACGCCCCACGTGTTGAGCAATTCGGCGGTACGTCCACCCGGCCTCCCGCATGCCCACTATACGCCCTCGCTCAAAGTCCGTCAACTGCACATACGGTTCACGTCCATGCTGTCGCGGCATGCTACCAGTGTCAAAGACTGCGATGGAGCTCCGTATGCCACGGCAAACTGGCTGACACTGACGGCGGCGGTGCACAACTGCTGCGCAGCTAGCGCCATTCGACAGCCAACAGTGCGGTTCCTGGTGTGTCCGCTGTGCCGTGCATGGATCATTGCTTGTACAGCCCTCTCGCAGTGTCCGGAGCAAGTATGGTGGGTCTGACACACCGGTGTCAATGTGTTCTTTTTTCCATTTCCAGGAGTGTATTTGTCTCGTACCTCTGGCGAGCATTTGTCACTCAGCTGATGAACTGTCATCACTTTCAGTCTCTGATGAAGTGATGTCATATTCTTCTTCACTTTCTGAAAGCCCAACCTAAACAACAATACAGGAGAGATGCTGAAAGCATGAATTGTGTTGTCAACCAAAACACAACAGCCAAGCTACAGATGTAGGACCAGATGCTGTCTAGTGGTCAAACACTTAACCATCAGTCCTGAAATGGACATAAACAGGGTTTTATTAAGTTATTGAAGGTCTATTTTTAAGCCCTACACTGCTCACCTGTCCCACAAGTTATTAGTGCACAAGGTATGTGACAAATATCAACAGTGCATTCGGGAGGATGACGGTTCAATCCCGCGTCCGCCCATCCGGATTTGGGTTTTCCGTGATTTCCCTAAATCGCTCCAGGCAAATGCCGGGATGGTTCCTTTCAAAAGGGCACGGCTGACTTCCTTCCCTGTCCTTCCCTATTCCAATGAGACCAATGACCTCGCTGTCTGGTCTCCTTCCCCAAAACAACCAACCAATATCAACAGTACATCTTGTCTTTATTGTGGGCAAGATGAAAAGTATTCTCACTAGTGCGAAACAATGCTCAGAAATGGAATTTTACAGAGGTGGTGCTGAATTATTAAAGTTTCAGATCACTGTAATGCAAGCAGAAGAAATAACTGGAATTTATCATACTTGCTCTTTTTTCAGAGTGCATCTAAAATCTCCATACACAAACCAGTCAATCTAATTCAAATAATGGGAATTTTTGACTAGCCTCAGAAAAGTCCATCACCTACTCTACATTCAAGACCTACCTCAAAGTGCACATAATCAAATTCCACAAATTATAATACCATACATCTATAACTGAGAAAATGCATATTTTAGCAGACCAGTTTAAACAGTGAGAACATTCATCATTCATGCAAATGTGATAGTTGTTGTACATCACAACCAACAGTGCAGGTGTTTTTTCCTCAGGCAGCATCCAATCTGGGTAAATTATGCTGACAAGGGTGCTTTATCTAACAAAAGAATGTATCATGGTCCTTGGTTGTGCATCTTACATGTTACACAGTTACTCATACCACTCTGTTCTGCTGTGCACTAACAGTCACCAAGAAGTGCTTTTGCACTATCTCTGTCATCACTGCCAGTAAGCCCAAGCTGTACCATAATGATATACATTCCACAACTGTAGATACCACCTGCATCACAACATCCTTGACATTGTCTGGACTTGATGCATGTCAGTAAACATACTGAAGTGTGTAGATGAATTATGAATTGATATAGAGGATTCAGATTGCTGAGGGAGATGAAAATCTGTGTTTGGGGACAAGAATGCATAGGAAAAGGAAGAGAAGGAAAATTAATAGGGGAAAATTAATTGTGGGAAAGGACTGAAGTCACCTGGAAGAATAGTGCACATAGCACAATTTACTTGTTGCTGTTGTTTATATGGGAACGATCTCGAGACACTGAAAGGTTTCAGTTACATTATGTAATGGTACAACAGAGATTTGAAAACCAGATTTTATTCTGCAAAACACTTTCAGAAGCAAATGTAGACTGTGACTATAATTTATTGGTTATGAACTGTACATGAAATCCCAAGAAATTATAGAAATATAGGAAATTGTGAAGATGACAGTTTGATAATTTTAAAGAATCAGAGGTTTTTGAGAGCATCAAAAGGAGCATTAGGAAACTATTCAGGGGAAAGGAACACAATACAAGTTGAATGATGTAATGTAACAGCCTTGACTCACATGAAGGAGCATGTGTTACACAATTTTTAATATATTACTCAGTAAACAGCTTTTAATGTGTCACCTGATACACTGTATCAACAGAAGTGTTTTTATATAACTACATTTCACATTTATTATTCAATATAATTCTAAGTATTTGAAAATTATTTGTGTATCTTTATGTAATGCAGTTACCTTTTGTATGGAATTGTCATTTTGGAAGTTACAGCAGTCTGGCACAGAAACATCAATACTGTTTAGAAGTGTATAACATAAAGTTCAAAGTAACTTGCTAAACTAAAAATGTAATCATTGAGTGGGAATATACATAAATTTTAGTAATCAAAATAATTATATAATTTAGAATAAATTTAAAGTTTTTTTGGAACTATTTGTTGTAGCTCATGTTTTACAAAATTTTGTATAAAAGTTGAAATGATGTAAAAAACCAGTGGTAAGCATTTTGCTTTCTATTGCAAAACATACTGTTATGCACAAGTTACTATGAATATGTAAATTTTCATTATAACATAACTACAGTACCAGAATCAACAATGAAGTTTTCATCACCAACTGTTACTATTCTATATAAGAGCTGGCGTTAGGCTAAAGAAATGACATGCAGTTTAGTTGTCTATGTTAATCGAAGAGTAGTAGTACTGACTTGGCTCAGATAATTGTATTTTATGCTGTATCATGATAAGTGTGAAAAATTGTGACTTTATCTGCTGCATCTGGAAAGGATACTTTGGAAGATAATGGTATACATAAAGATTGTCATGTTACTATTTTATAGTCAAGAACCCTGGACTGTTTATTCTACTTCTAATGGCATCTGATTAGCTAATGGCATGTGATAATATGTCTCGAGTCAATGTAGCAACAAAATCACCTGATATATGATACTGTAATTAATAACATTGAAAAAGTCAGATAATTTTATGTTGAAACAATCACATAGGTACAATAGGCGGGGAGTTATGAAAGATGTAATAGTCAAGGCAGCAGAGGAACAACTAGGCAAAGATACAAGACCAAGTAGAAATCCTGGGATAACATATGAGGTAATGAATTTCATTTACAAAAAGAGAAAATATGGAGACCTAGCAAATGAAGCAGACAAGACAGAATACAGGCATCTAACAAAATGTGACTGACAGGAAGAGGAAAATGGCAAATCAGGAATGGCCAGAGGAGAAATACAAAGTAGTAGAAGTGTGCAAGACCTCTGGGAAAGATTGAGGCCACCAATAGGGAAAATTAAAGTAACCTCTGGAGAAAAGAGAATGTACGACTGCTTCATTCTGTGAGCACTCCCCACCAGAACCTCTACAGTGGTGACCCCACAATGAACAGCAGCATCTACCTCAATGTAACAAGTGTACTTCATCAGATTGTGTTTGCGTTGACAACAGAACCATTCTATAGTTGCAGTCTTTTCGAACAATTTGGACAAAATGATGACTTCCAAAGTGACTCGCATAATGGTCTCTTCACCCTGATCGGTCTACATATGGCGTGAAAAACAAAAGTGTCATTCCGCTGTGTCTTACCATTGACAACAACAATGGTGAATGTGTGCAAGAACAGTGTGTAGCGCATTCTGACCTCCTCTCTGATTTCAATGGCAAGACAAATCTAGCCTCACATTAACAAGACAGTAACAGATAACTATTTCATGTCTGCATGACAATAACTTGCATGATTTAATCATTCTATGCACATCAGGAATGATCCAGTCAAACTCATCCGTAATCCAATGTGGGGCCTAGCTGGCTGGGCCATGAGGGAAGACTCCCGGGTTTCCGCCCATGTTGGACACAGTCCAAAGGATCTCTGACCAAAAGTTCCAGCACATCCACAACACGTCTCCTGAAGAGCACACACATGACCGTGTACGCAACCTAAACTGCTGACCTACAACCAGAACAGTCGGTGACATGGTTCATAATCATTGAATTCATACTACACATTTATCATCGATGCTGCTGTCAAGTTTGTAGTCCTACTCTGCAACTTAGAGGATCATGCTGATACTGTTAATCATGTCATACAACACCTCAATCTGAACGAAAATTCAACATTGCAAAAGCAGCTTTGCTCCAGCGACTTGTCAAGAGGCCACAGCAACAACTGCGACAAGTAATTTACCAGGAACAATTGGGCAGCAGGATACCATCTCAGCTATGCAGTGATCAACCCAACTCTTATGCCACACAGTATGCTCTGGATGCTCTGGTTAATTAAATTACCATCTCAGATACAGTTGCTGATGATTTCATACAAAAACGAAACAAAAGAAAACAGATTATTTCTGACTGACAGATTTTTTGCAGTCCCACAGCAACAACAATACTCAGATATAATGTACAACAGTAAAAATCCCAAAATCTCCAGCACATTCATGGACAAACCGTGCCAGTTGCAGTTACAAGGAGATGTTGAGACCCGAGTGTTTACATACTCTCATGAGAGTGACGTCACTAGCATCTGTTTCAGGAGCGGTGACCTTTGACTGGACTTGACTGCCACTGCACCTGCCAGCAGTAATATTCCTCACAGCAGTGAGGCAGTGCAGCTGCAGCTGTGTTGGTTTCACTCCTGCTTTCATGACCAGACACACAACTGCTCCACACTGTGCAATCAGCCAAAAGCGAGACACAATCTGGACTGCAGCACACAACAAAGCAGCCTACAGCTCAAGCAAGTGGGTCAAACTAGTTTTTCCCCATCTACAAGTGACAGTAGTCAACTGCATGTGTTAGACAACTCAGCAAATCAACACTTTCTGACAGATACTGGCTCTGAAGTAAGCACCATTGCTGGGTAATGGCCACAAACAGAACATTCAATGCCTAACATCCAACTGTGTGCCACAAATGACATTCTTGTGAAATTGTTTGGAACCATCACATGAAGTATGGACCTCAGTTTGCATTATAAATCATGGCTGTTTGTGATCAAAGACGCCCACAAACTGATCTTGAGTGTGGATTTTCTCCATCAGTTTCACCTGTCCCGTGAGCTAACACGAGATATTCTCAGGCAAACCAGCTGTGGAGAGTCAGTACTCGGTATCACTCACAGTTCAACAGAAAAATTCACATGCAGCTCCAGAGGTGGCTATTCTGGTAATAACCCCCTTGCCCCCTTAATTTCCACATGTGACAACTGCCTGCAACTACTTAATGAGTGTCAGGCTTTGGAGTACAAACTAAAGTTATGGCAAAAAGTTATGAAGAAGAAAAAAAGGGGAAGCTACTGCTACACAACAAGAATTTACAACTGAAAACTGAAGTACATTCATTAGGTAGGAAATTGGATCCTATGCAATCTTATTTATGACTGTTACAATGAGAACAGCATTACCATCTGCAAATTCCTGGTGTGAATGAGACAGCAGCTGCCACAACATCAATGGTCTACATACATGAATAGTGGGCAGTCGATGCATACTGCACTGCACAACTCACCATAAATGCAGGTCAGTATGATGAACTTTTCTGACAGTGTGCATGCATCCTCTACATGTGCTCCTACCTCCCCCCCCCCCCCTGCCAACATAATGTGTGTGAAAAGTGTCAGACATGGCACATGGCACAGTGCATGAAATTAACACCATGCCAAGCCCACTAGATCCATGCATCATCTTAAACCCACCTGGATTTTGTGAGATGTACCCAGCACAGTGACACAGGCACCACTCAGACAGAAGACAACATGCAAGAAACGAGAGATGACAAAGCATCACCTTATTCATCATCACCACAAGCAACCCTCCCATGCTGCTGCTTGAGATCTTCACCGAACAGCAATCTCGATACAGATGTATCTGATGGCCTCCTCCTACCTTAGCGAGTCTCACCTGCACTAATTGAGGAGGAGGGGGCAGGGGGCACCATCACTGCATTCCTTTGCTGAGAAATGGCCCATTTGTGTCCTGCCTTGCAGCAGGTCATGGCATGGCTGGTCATGCACAGCTGCATGAAGAACACATGAGTGGCTGGTACTCCACCCCTCACCAGTGTTCTGCATTGCAATGGATGGGCTCTTTGGGGACTTTACCAATGATGACACAAAAAAATAACACAAATAAGACTCTTTGGCAGTGAAATGAGTTCAGCCATCCCAGAATGAGGAATAACTTTGGCTGTCTCACCTTGCTGATTTCAATATGAACAGTTTATTGTGTACATGCATTTCTGTTATATGTCTATTGTTGGTAATAAAGTGTGTGTTAATTGCATTTACTAGCATCCTGTTTCATTATGTGAGAAGTCCCTTCCAGAATCATTACAAATGCATAGAGAGGTCACACAAAGGAAAGACACTTGATGAAAACATTATGGAGAGGGTAGAGGAAGTAGATGAAGATGAAATGCAAGTTGTGACACTGAGAGACGAGTTTGACAAATCAGTGAAAGATCTAAGTTGAAATATGGCAACTAGAGTAGACAAAATTCCCTTGGAGTTATTAAAATCTCTGGTAGGCCAGCTGATGCAAAACAGTTCTGTCTGCTATGTAAGATATAGGAGATGAATGAAATAGCTTCAGACTTCAAGAAAAATGTAATAATTTCAATTGCAAAGAAGGCAAGTACTGTCAGGTGTGAATACATCTACATCTACATCTACATGGATACTCAGCAAATCACATTTAAGTACCTGGCAGAGGGTTCATCAAACCACCTTCAAAATTCTCTGTTATTCCAATCTCATACAGCACGCGGAAAGAACAAGCACCTATATCTTTCCGTGCGAGCTCTGATTTCCCTTATTTTATCATGGTGATCATTTCTCCCTATGTAGATTTGTGTCAACAAAATATTTTTGTATTCATAGGAGAAAGTTGGTGATTGGAATTTTGTGAAAAGATTCCGTTGCAACAAAAAACGCCTTTCTTGTAATCATGTCCAGCCCAAATCCTGTATCATTTCAGTGACACTCTCTCCCATATTTCGTGATAATACAAAATGTGCTGCCCTTCTTTGAACTTTTTTGATATACTCGATCAGTCCTATCTGGTAAGGATCCCACACTGAGCAGCAGTATTCTAAAAGAGGATGGACAAGTGTAGTGGAGGCAGTCTCCTTAGTAGATCTGTTACATTTTCTAAGTGTCCTGCCAATAAAATGCAGTCTTTGGTTAGTCTTTCCCACAACATTTTCTATGTGTTCCTTCCAATTTAAGTTGTTCATAATTGAAATTCCTAGGTATTTAGTTGAATTTATGGCCTTTAGATTTGAGTGATTTATCGTGTAGCCGAAGTTTTACGAATTCATTTTAGCACTCATGTAGATGACCTATTACTTATCATTATTTAGGGTCAACTGCCAATTTCCACACCATTCAGATATCTTTTTTAAATCATTTTGTAATTTGTTTTGGTCTTCTGGTGACTTTATTGGCCAATAAATGACAGCATCATCTGCAAACAACCTAAGACAGCTGCTCACATTGTCTCCCAAATCATTTGTATAGATAAAGAACAGCAATGGGCCTATCTACATCTACATCTACATCCATACTCCGCAAGCCACCTGACGGTGTGTGGCGGAGGGTACTTTGAGTACCTCTATCGGTTCTCCCTTCTATTCCAGTGTCGTATTGTTCGTGGGAAGAAAGATTGTCGGTATGCCTCTGTGTGGGCTCAAATCTCTCTGATTTTATCCTCATGGTCTCTTTGTGAGGTATACGTAGGAGGAAGCAATATTCTTCTTGACTCCTCGGTGAAGGTATGTTCTCGAAACTTCAACAAAAGCCCGTACTGAGCTATTGAGTGTCTCTCCTGCAAGTCTTCCACTGGATCTATCATCTCCATAATGCTTTTGTGATTACTAAATGATCCTGTAATGAAGAGCACTGCTCTCCGTTGGATCTTCTCTCTCTCTTCTATCAACCCTATCTGGTATGGATCCCACACTGGTGAGCAGAATTCAAGCAGTGGGCGAACAAGTGTACTGTAACCTACTTCCTCTGTTTTTGGGTTGCATTTCCTTAGGATTCTTCCAATGAATCTCAGTCTGGCAAATGTTTTACCAACGATCAACTTTATATGATCATACTATATTAAATCACTACTAATGCCTACTCCCAGATAGTTTATGGAATTAACTGCTTCCAGTTGCTGACCTGCTATATTGTAGCTAAATGATAAAGGATCTTTCTTTCTATGTATTTGCAGCACATTACACTTGTCTACATTGAGATTCAATTGCCATTCCCTGCATCATGCATCAATTCGTTGCGGATCCTTCTGCATTTCAGTACAATTTTCCATTATTACAACCTCTCAATATACCACAGCATCATCTGCAAAAAGCCTCAGTGAACTTCTGATGTTATTTATGTATATTGTGAATAGCAATGGTCCTACAACACTCCCCTGTGGCACACCTCAAGTCACTCTTACTTTGGAAAACTTCTCTCCATTGAGAATGACATGCTGTGTTCTGTTATCTAAGAACTCTTCAATCCAATCACACAATTGGTCTGATAGTCCATATGCTCTTACTTTGTTCATTAAACGATTGTGGGGAACTGTATCAAACTCCTTGTGGAAGTCAAGAAACACAGCATCTACCTGGGAACCTGTGTCTATGGCTCTCTGAGTCTTGTGGACGAATAGCGCAAGCTGGGTTTCACACGATCGTCTTTTTCGAAACCCATGCTGATTCCTACAGAGTAGAATTCTAGTCTCCAGAAAAGTCATTATACTCGAACATAATATGTGTTCCAAAATTCTACAACTATAACGCTACCTTGGGGAATGCCAGGAATCAGTTCTGTTTTACTCAATGACTTTCCATCAGTTACTATGAACTGTGATCTCTCTGACAGGAAGTCACAAATCCAGTCATGTAACTGAGATGATATGCCATAAGCATGCAATTTCACTACAAGCCACTTGTGTGTCACCAGTCAAAAGCCTTCCAGAAATACAAAATAAATCTGAAATCCCTTGTCAATAGCACTAAACACTTCATGCAAGTAAGGAGCTAGTTGTGTTTCACAAGAACGATGTTTTATAAAGCCATGTTGACTTTATGTCAATAGACCATTTTCTTTGAGGTAATTCATAATGTTTGAACACAATATATGTTCCAAAATCCTGCTGCATATTGACATTAATGATGTGGGCCTTTAATTAAGTGGATTACTTCTAATACCTTTCTTGAATATTGGTATGGCCTGTGCAACTTTCCGGTCTTTGGGTACGGATCTTTTGTCAAGCGAATGGTTGTATATGATTGTTTAGTATGGAGATAATGCATCAGCATACTCTGAAAGGAACCTAACTGGTGTGCAGCCTTCTCCAGAAGGCTTGCTTTTATTAAGTGATTTAAGTTGCTCCACTGCTCCGAGGATGTTTACTTCTATGTTATTCATGTTGGCAGCTGTTCTTGATTCGAATTCTGAAATATTTGCTTCATCTTCTTTTGCAAAGGCATTTCAGAAGGCTTTGTGAATCATTAATTTATCATCATCATTAATTTAATAAGTCATGGTTGCAAAAAAGGAACACAAATTATTTACAGGGAGATGGAAAAACTGGTAGAAGCTGATCTTGGGGAAGATCAGTTTGGGTTCCAGAGAAATCTAGGTGCACATTAGGTTGTAGTGACCCTTCAACTTCTTGTAGAAGATAGACTGAAGAAAGGCAAACCTACATTTACAGCATTTCTAGGTTTAGGAAAAACTTTTGAGAATGTTGTTTGTAATACATTCTTGGAAATTCTGAAGGTAGCAAGAATAAAATACAGAGATTCAAAGGTTATCTACAACATGTACAGAAACTGCACTGTGTTTTAAGAGTCACAGGACACAGAAGGGAAGCAATAGTTGTGAAGGGAATGAGACAGAGTTGTAAGCTATCCCTCATTTTATTCAACCTGTACATTGAGCGACCAGTAAAGGAAACCAGTAAGAAATTTAGAAAGGGTGTTAAAGTTCAGAGAGAAGAAATTCTTGCTGATAACATTGCACACCATTTGGAGATGGCAAAAGACTTTGAAAATCAGTCTTGTGTCTTGAAAAATGTTATAAGATGATTATCAACTAAAGTTAAGCAAGGATGAAAGATTAAGTCAGATATTACTGTGTGAATTAGATTGGGAAATGAGTCACTAAAAGTGGTGGATGAGTTTTCCTATTTTGGCAGATTAGATTAGATTAGATTAGTACTTGTTCCATAGATCATGAATACGACACTATGTAATGATGTGGAACATGTCAGGTTAATAAAAGGTGTCTATACAAAATATTAAATTACACAAAATATTACATGACATTTAATATTTTTAATTTCTTTTTGTGTTTGGTGGGGGTTTGGGAAATTACCCACTTACTATATCCAAAAATTTATCTAATGAGTAGAAGGAGTTGCCATTAATAAATTCTTTTAATTTCCTTTTAAATGATATATGGCTATCTGTCAGACTTCTGATGCTATGAGGTAAGTGAACAAAGACTTTTGTGGCAGCATACTTTACCCCCTTCTGAGCCAAAGTTAGATTTAACCTTGAGTAGTGAAGATCATCCTTACTCCTAGTGTTGTAGCCATGTACACTGCTATTACTTTTGAATTCGTTCAGATTGTTAATAACAAATTTCATAAGTGAGTGTGTGTGTATATATATATATATATATATATATATATATATATATATATATATATATATATATATATAGTGAGGCTACAGTGAAGATCTTTAGCTCTTTAAATAAGTGTCTACAGGATGATCTGGGATGAGCTACACTTTTACGCAATGAACACTCTTTTACTCAATGATGAGTGACGCCAGAAAATGATGCCATACAAAAGCAGAGAATGAAAATAGGTGTGGAAAGCTAATTTACTGAGATGTATATCGCCAAAATTTGCAATGACCCTAATAGCATAAGTAGCTGAACTCAAATGTTTCAGCAGATCTTCAGTGTGTTTTGTCCAGTTCAGCCCCTCATCAATGCATACACCTAGAAATTTTGAATATTCTACCTTAGATACTGGTATCTGATCAAAGTCTATATTTATTAATGGTGTCATTCCATCTACTGTGTGGAACTGTGTGTACTGTGTTTTGTCAAAGTTTAATGAGAGCCCATTTGCAGAGAACCACTTAATGATTTTCTGAAAAACATCATTTACAGTTTCACCAGTTAATTCTTGTCTTTTGGGTGTGATAGCTATACTTGCATCATCAGCAACTGACCGAGGCAGAAGTAGGGGGGATAGAAAAGCCAGACTAACAATAGCAAAATAAACGTTTCTAAAAAAGGAGATAACATTTAATCAGATAATGATTAACATGTAACATAAATTTAAGATGGAAATTGAATGACAAGTGTGATTATACTGCTCATCAAAATGAAAAGTTTTGATTGCATATTTTGATTACATTTTGGTTTTTTCCTGTCTATTTTCACATTTTGAATATCGTTTGCAGTACGTTTAATGTGTATTATATTGTGGGCTTGCCTGTACAGTGAATTTTTGATGGACATTGTACTGGTCTGACTTCTGTTTACATACTGAACTTAGGGACCGATGACCATAGCAGTCTGGTCCCTTTAATCCCACAAACCAACCAACATACTGAACTTAACACTTGTAACAAACTGTGTACATGTATGTGTATTTTATAAACACCTCTTCTTGTGAATAGCTGTACCAGTGTCTTTTATTCCTGTCTTAAGTCTTGGTATCTCCATGTTAGGCTTTGGCAATAGTGAGATAGTTGAAATTGCCATGAAGTGCGACTTCTGAGAAACATTTGTTTACATTCACTTGACCTTTTAAAATAACCTTAATCTGACATTTCTGAACTTGTGGTAGTAATGAACTTAAAACATTAGCAGAGTTTACATTGCTTTTGTAGTGCAATAAATGTAACACATTTCATAATATTTCCTTTCGTTTTCCATATCTTATAGATATTCTTTGACCATTAGTGGACTCTGTGGGAGCTGCTGTAGGAAAGTGACTAGTGATGTGCATTTTGAAACTGTAGTAAATTGTTTCACTGGGGGGGAGGGGGGAAGGGGAATGTAATGAGGCGGACTCAGGGTAGACCACTGAGGTCCTCTCCTGGAACTGCAAAATTTGCAGCAGGAATAAGTTAATAGAGGAGCAGGAATTGAAGATCTGTGCCCTTCAGGCACACTTTGACCAAGCTATGAAAGAGCTGGTGAGGATGAGGGAGGGTAGTGATGAAAGGGGTGGTTGGGAACTGGCTACTAGTAGGAGGGCTAACAGGAGGAGGGCACTGTCTGATAGTTTTGTTGCAGCCACCAGCAACAGGTTTCAGCTGCCAGAGTTGAGGGGAGAGGAACCTCAAGATGACATAGGAGCAGGATGTGTGCAGTAGATTCTGTCCCCAATTAGGAAAATTATGAATAGCACTAATGTTGGGAAGAAGAGGGCACTGCTGTTACGTTGCAATCATGGCAGAAATGCAGGCCCTCTATTACAGTAGAAGTTATGGGAGGAGTATGAGGCCACTAGCGTTTGAAGTTCAGTGCTGGGCTTGATCAGATTATTGAGAGTTTATGTCCACCAACATGAGCATGGTAGAGCGGTTCCAGCAGCATGATTAGCCTCATCTTGGCAGTGCTGTAAGGTGTGTCAATGCTGAGCTGGGAATGGTCCTGATGACTGCTGGATGGGCACAAACCAGTGTGGAGTATTGGGAGCTGCAGCTGCACTAAGCATGATCTGCATCTCAAGAGGTTTGGGAAATGGAAGATGGCGGAGTTGATTAGTGAGAGTATAGTGGGTGTATGTGGAGCCACACATTGTCAAATACCCAACTTCATGGGTAGGAGAATTAGGGCTTCTTTAGGACAAATCCTGACAACAGACTCTCCTCTCTAAAGGATCTCAACCAGCTATGATACTTCTGCACTGTGTATGTGGGAAAGAGAATGTGCCACACTGGTGTGTGTAAGCACTGCAGAAATTTTCCCAGAATTATCTATTATGCATCAAAATGTGCAATCCATTAAAAATAACATAGTCCAGCTTGAAGCTTAATTACAGCTTTTGAGCAGCATGGTACTATGCATTACAGAGCACTGGTGCAAAGATGATGAATTTCAGCATGTAGTGCTATCATCATACGAATACACATGTTGCTACTGTAGGTCAACCTTAAAGGGTGGGGGTCCTTGTATCTATATCAAAAGCGGCATACATTTTAAAGCTAGAGAAGATTTGACCTCAATTAGTGTAGATAAACATTTTGAAATGTCATTTACTGAATTAACAAATCTACATGCCTATAAGAAACCTAACATTCTGTGTGTTTACTGCTCACTTAGGGGTAATGTTGACACTTTTGTCAACAAATTAACTGAAGTCCTGGAAATGGTCTCAGCCCATAAATCAAGCATAATAATATGTGGAGATAAACTGTTATCGCAGATGTCGAGGGTGAAATTAGTAATAACTTCCAAAGCATTTGAGCACTTCCGGCATGGCAGGAATGATAAACACTACTGCAAGTGTTCCAAAAAGTTCAACTTCAATTTTAGACAATGTACTTATGAACACTGACAGCAAAAATTGTACAGTATTTATAAGAGATCTTGGCATTTTGGATTATTACTATCAAATAATAAAGCTAAGGACAGTCTCAGTGAAATGTGCAAAACCGCAGGCTTTGCTAAAGGATTTTCTCACATCACAAGATACATATTTTTTCTAGGACATTGGGAAATAAAACCTGGGATGGAGTGTGTATGGAAAGTAATTAAGATGATAAGCTGTCTAAATTTTGCACATTGTTTAAATTAATTTTTGATATGACATTTCCAAAAGTAGCCATTTCTACTGCTGCAACTAGGAAAAGCAGATTGAAAGTTGCATGTATTAGGAAGTCCTCACAGAAACTTAAATTTATCAGTTATTTGCAAAAGTGCTGCACTAATCCACAGTTTCTTGAGTACTACTACAGGTATAATAAATATGCAGGAGGGCACTGTTTGTGGCAAAAATCATCCAGTGACAAATTAACAACTAATGTAGAAAATAAAAAGAAAGTGCTATGGGAGGTTAAAAACCAAGAAACTGGAAAAGGTAGACAAAAGCAAAGCAACATACAAATCAAAGATGGGGACAGAATAATAGAATGTCCTCAGGAATAACAAATTCTGTAAATGATTATTTCTCTAGACACAAATTAATTGAAGACAACTTTCAACATTAATTTATTACATTCTGCCCAATTGTAAACATCTTCATGTTGTCATTTTTTCTCTCTAAGAGGAGTTCTGATGTTTTATAAGTGACCATGATGTCACTGCAATCAGCAAAGAGAACTTTTTCTTCACATCTCACACTGTCTGGAAAGTCCTCTATATACCGGGTGATCAAAAAGTCAGTATAAATTTGAAAACTTAATAAACCATGGAATAATGTAGATAGAGAGGCAAAAATTGACACACATGCTTGGAATGACATGGGGTTTTATTATAACAAAAAAAAAAAGTTCACAAAATGTCTGACAGATGGCGCTGGACAGCAAAAAGTCAGTGACTGCACGTGACAATCATGTATAAAAGAAGCTGTAATGTAATGAGAGAGAGAGAATCAGATGCGCCAGCACTCGCAGCATGTTGACATTACCTGAAAAGGTGCTTTTAGTGAAGCTGTATTATCAGAATGGGGAATGTGCTAGTTCAGCGTTATGATCCTAATGCCATAGGAGGTGGATTTGAATGGGTAAAGGTCCATTGACAAATGCAGCTGTGGTGAGAATGATTTCAAAATTTGAAGCCACGGGTTGTTTAGATGATAGACCCCGTAGTGGCCAACCAAGCACAAGGCGTAATGCTGCTGAGATAGTTCAGGAAGAAATGTAGACTGTAGTGGGTTCGTCTATGCGCGGGGAAGTCAGCGCTCATGCAGTCGCACGCCGCACCGGCATTCAATACACTACTGTTTGGTTGGCACTGAGGCGTACCCTCCGATGCTATCTGTACAAAATCCATCAGCACCACGAACTCTTACCTGGCAATTTAGTGAAGTGGAGGGCATTTGTGATGTGGACGCTTCAAAAGATGACGGAAGATGATGATTAGTTGAGTAATGTGTTGTGGACCGACGAAGCTCATTTCATGCTCCGAGGGTCTGTCAACGCCCACAACTGCAGAATTTGGGCTACTGAAAATCCTAGAACTGTCATGGAAACTCCATTGCATGATGAGAAAGTCACGGTATGGGTTGGATTTACCACATCCACCATTATCGGGCCTTTTTTCTTTGAGGAAATGTGTGATTCTGGTTTTGTAACTGCTACCGTGATGGGTGAGAGGTACGCCAATATATTACAGAATCGCATCATCCCCAGCCTGGCTGATAAACACCTGCTGGAATGTACGATGTTTATGCAGGATGGCGCTCCACTCCATATTGCTAAACGTGTGAAAGATCTCTTGCGCGCATCGTTTGGTGATGATCATGTGCTCAGCCGCCACTTTCGTCATGCTTAGCCTCCCAGGTCCCCAGACCTCAGTCCATGTGATTATTGGCTTTGGGGTTATCTGAAGTCGCAAGTGTATCGTGGTTGACCGACATCTCCTTGACTACAGCTATTGTTGAGGAATGATGGTGGACATATTGAGCATTTCCTGTAAAGAACATCATCTTTGCTTTATCTTACTTTGTTATGCTAATTATTGCTATTCTGATCAGATGAAGCGCCATCTGTCGGAATCTTTTGAACTTTTGTATTTTTTTTTTTTTGTTCTAATTAAACCCCATTCCAAGCATGTGGTCAATTTGAGCCTCTCTATCCAAATTATTCCGTGATTTATTCAGTTTTCAAATTTATACTGACTTTTTGATCACCCGGTACATTAAAGAACGTAACTGGACCCTATACACTACCCTGCAGAACACCTATGTTTATATATTTCTTGACTGATAGTTGTTTTACTAAAAATTTATCATTAGCAGACATGTGACCAATTTCCACTTTTTGCACCCTGCTTTTGAAGTGAGACTGAAATCACTAATTTGCTATTCATCTTATACCTAGCAGTTATAGCTTGCTCAATAGTATTTTATGGGCAACAGAGTCAAAAGCCTTGTACAAGTCTAAAAAAATGCTTTTAACACAATTATCCTTATCAAGAGCTTCAAGTACCACTTCTGTGAGTTCTGCAATCGCCAACATTGTACTTTTTCAACTTGTGAAAGCAAACTATGCTTCATTAAATAGGTTATATTTGCTCGTGTGACTTTTTTTAGCAGGGGCACCACTTGTGGATTCTTTAGGTATTCTGGGAAAACACCTTAGCTAAAACATTCAGCGATTATGTTTGTTAATGGTGGTTGTATGCTAATCTATGCACATCTTCAGATCAGAGACAGAAATCTTATACATGCCTGCTGACTTCTTATTTTTTAATTGTTGTACTGTCTTCCTAACTTCAGCCTCTGTTGGGGGAAACATCATCATTGTCATTGCTGTATAAATCACTTTGGGTGCGACACATGTTTTAGAAAGATTTTGCTGAAGCTTCTCCACTTACTAGAGAAATACTCATATATATTCGGTGTCTGTTGTTTCAGACACATCTGAAAGAACTGACACCATTTTGATCCTGCAGCCACTATGAATCAAGACACAAAGGAATTAAGGATGTCAGCTGCCAGAGGGCATTAATTTATATCAATGGGGAAAGTTGAAAATTTGTGCCATACCGGGATTTGAACATGGGACTCTTGTTTACCAGGCAGATGCACTGACCACTATGTCATCTGGACACTGTGGTCACCCAACTGCATGATCTGTCCAAGCATACCTCCCCTCAGACCCAAATTATCAACTTATAATACACACAACTGATGTCGTGCCCCTCCTCACGAACCTCATTACCACAGCATCTCACTAATTCCTGTAAGAGTTCAAGCTTCGTGTGCATTTGCACTGTAGGGATCATTGGCTGTCAAATAGGACACACCCTGAGGCTTCATGGAATTGTCTATTTTGTAATAGAGTAAAACGAGTTGGGGGGGAGTAAGAATCATAGTGAAAAACCAAGGCTTGACTCTAATAAGGAAGTTTAAGTGGATGTAGGTTGCAATAGTTATGAAGGGATGAAGATGCTTTCACAGGAAGGACTAGAATGGAGAACTGCAACAAAGCAGTCTTTAGAATGAAGACAACAACAACAGCAACACACAGAGTATTTTCTGTCTTAATAAACCTATGTATTAGTCCAGCAAAGCGTGTAAAGGTAGTCTAATTTGTTCCATACATGAGTACATTAGATAATGAACGTGAAAATTCAAGAAAATCTTTAGTCTTCACAATATATCTGTTACTAAAGCAAAGGCCTGATCAGCTTCTCAGTGATTGTGTGTGTGCATGTGTGCATGTATTCTAGCACAATAAAGGATTTGTCTGTCAATGACTCAGCACCATATTTAAAGATGTGATTAATATCTTAACATGGAGATAAATGCATTTTTATGAGATGTTGAACATAAGAAGGCTTCCAGTAATTTACACTGTTCAGCTGCTTACTAAAACTGTGAAGGGTGATTGAGAGATTATTTTGAATATTATTTCAATATTTATGAGACTGACACAAGTCTAATGAACCACTTCATGATCATGACTGGAAATAAATTATGAATATAATGCAGTTATTCAAAGTTGTTATTTAAATTCTGCCCTTCTCTTCAAGCAAGATGTTGCTATTAATATTTTGTAATAAACAAAAATCCAATTTTACCTGTAAGAATTTATATGCTTCATAGTAACAGGATATAATGCATCTGCCAATGTTATCTGTAACTGGTCAGAAAATGTAGAGCAATATTCTTGAGGAAATATCAGACATATTATGATAATGATGTCACACTGAGAGAAAGAGGAGGTCTTGTAGGAAAACCAAATCAGTCCATAATTTCAGAAAGGAAACATGTCAAAAGGAAACCTCCATAACTAAAAACATGTACTTCTTGTTCAAAGAGCATTGTTATTTCCTTAATAAATGAAACTTGTGGATGAATTGTTCATTCCACTCACTAAACTATACAAGTGTAGATAGTTATCAGTAATTAGAAACAAGGCTCCACCACTATAAGTAGGCATTTCCTTCTTCAGTTTTGCTATGATCACTGTAATCAGGTATGTGACTCCTTTTAATTACCTTTTACACAGTCAGATTTCTTGATACGTAAAGTTACTATGTCGGCTGAATTTTTTAGTATGTTTTGTGTTTCCTCTAGTGTATAATGCTCCAAAGAAACACCATCTATTGCCAGAAGATGATCACCAGGCTGTAACGTGCCTGTCCTGTGTGCAACTGAACCTCTTCGAATATCAGATATGAGTAAAGAATCTCCCGGGAGGCGATTTTTTGAAGCTGCAAAAGAACAGTATGATTACAGGAAGATTGTTTATATACTTTTAAACAAATAGAGTACTTATTTTTCTGCAAGGAGACTTAATGCTAGACAGTAGAAACCATTATAAAATATTAACAGTGAGATATATTAAAGTTAGATATTGAAATATTGTAGCTGACAAAGGCTTCCATGCCTTCAAGATCATGTCACTGTAACAGAAATTTCAGTACACTCATATCCCTGTGGCCTAATAGTTCTGCTTGCCTGTTTCCCTATTCCCATGTTAAGATTATTTTATGAGGATGTGTCAACCAATACACTTTCTGTTTCTCAGATTTCTTCATATAGTTTTCCTTTATCTTTATTTTTTTTACATTCTTTACTTCATATGACTGAGTACAACATATGTAAAATTAGACTTTATTTGCTTGTGTTAGTCAATACATTAGCAATTTGCATGTTCCATGGATCATAATTGGAATGTCTCACTATGTTGTAAAATATGTCAGTTGGTTTCCAATTATAAGACACTCCCTCAGTAAAAATATATAAACATGTTGACTATTTACATGATTGTCTTTGGGTATGTCTCATTATATTGTAAAACATGTCAGTTAGTTTCCAATTATAAGACACTCCCTCATTAAAAATATCTAAATACACTCCTGGAAATGGAAAAAAGAACACATTGACACCGGTGTGTCAGACCCACCATACTTGCTCCGGACACTGCGAGAGGGCTGTACAAGCAATTATCACACGCACGGCACAGCGGACACACCAGGAACCGCGGTGTTGGCCGTCGAATGGCGCTAGCTGCGCAGCATTTGTGCACCGCCGCCGTCAGTGTCAGCCAGTTTGCCGTGGCATACGGAGCTCCATCGCAGTCTTAAACACTGGTAGCATGCCGTGACAGCGTGGACGTGAACCGTATGTGCATTTGACGGACTTTGAGCGAGGGTGTATAGTGGGCATGCGGGAGGCCGGGTGGATGTACCGCCAAATTGCTCAACACGTGGGGCGTGAGGTCTCCACAGTACATCGATGTTGTCGCCAGTGGTCGGCGGAAGGTGCACGTGCCCGTCGACCTGGGACCGCACCGCAGCGACGCACGGATGCACGCCAAGACCGTAGGATCCTACGCAGTGCCGTAGGGGACCGCACCGCCACTTCCCAGCAAATTAGGGACACTGTTGCTCCTGGGGTATCGGCAAGGACCATTCGCAACCGTCTCCATGAAGCTGGGCTACGGTCCCGCACACCGTTAGGCCGTCTTCCGCTCACGCCCCAACATCGTGCAGCCCGCCTCCAGTGGTGTCGCGACAGGTGTGAATGGAGGGACGAATGGAGACGTGTCGTCTTCAGCGATGAGAGTCACTTCTGCCTTGGTGCCAATGATGGTCGTATGCGTGTTTGGCGCCGTGCAGGTGAGCGCCACAACCAGGACTGCATACGACCGAGGCACACAGGCCCAACACCCGGCATCATGGTGTGGGGAGCGATCTCCTATACTGGCCGTACACCACTGGTGATCGTCGAGGGGACACTGAATAGTGCACGGTACATCCAAACCGTCATCAAACCCATCGTTCTACCGTTCCTAGACCGGCAAGGGAACTTGCTGTTCCAACAGGACAATGCACGTCCGCATGTATCCCGTGCCACCCAACGTGCTCTAGAAGGTGTAAGTCAACTACCCTGGCCAGCAAGATCTCCGGATCTGTCCCCCATTGAGCATGTTTGGGACTGGATGAAGCGTCGTCTCACGCGGTCTGCACGTCCAGCATGAACGCTGGTCCAACTGAGGCGCCAGGTGGAAATGGCATGGCAAGCCGTTCCACAGGACTACATCCAGCATCTCTACGATCGTCTCCATGGGAGAATAGCAGCCTGCATTGCTGCGAAAGGTGGATATACACTGTACTAGTGCCGACATTGTGCATGCTCTGTTGCCTGTGTCTATGTGCCTGTGGTTCTGTCAGTGTGATCATGTGATGTATCTGACCCCAGGAATGTGTCAATAAAGTTTCCCCTTCCTGGGACAATGAATTCACGGTGTTCTTATTTCAATTTCCAGGAGTGTATATTGACTATTTGTGTGATTGTCTTACAGTAATCTTAAGTTACTGTTTTTTTTTCATGTGATGATGTAAGCATAGCTCTGACCATGCATACACTCACACTCACACTCACACACACAACACACATGCATTATAATAGTGCACAGTCATTAACAATTCTATGAAGCAGACAGAGTTGTGAAACAGTTAATACATCAGTTTCTGTTTGAAGTCAATTTTATTATCCATTAGATTCTTCATATGATATAAGGAATAAATAAATAAACCACTGAGAAAGCAATCAAACAAAGATTTTTATGGCTGAATACCTTGGCCTTTCTGTGCCGCACTAAGGCTGACTGATGGATAGTGTAAGTTATTTCTCCTTCTGGTATCCTATTTATAAATATTACTGTTGTTTTTGACCTGTGACTGATTGTTGACAACAAACCTCATTAGGAAGGGAAATCACTATGAGGCTATTGCCAGTATGCCCAACTGTTTAAAAAGAAACTTTCTTCATTCAAGCGCTTGGTGTTGTAAGCCCAATTAATCCTGTCATGATCAACAGAGATTCTAGAGGAGAGAACATACATTATCCTTATTACACATTTCTGGGAAACAAATACTTCTTCTTCAATGAAGAATTTTCCTAGAATATAATGCAATAAGAGACTAGTCCCTCCATGAATTGTGGGCCCATGAAGCTTGATTGCTTATGTGTCTCAACAACACAAACAGCTAAACCATATGATCTACAGCCATTATGTTTCCTGAAGCCATGCAGCTCTATTAAATGGTTTAATTACAGTGGCATATTTGTGCAGAAATTATTCTGCAAGTAAGTTGGCCTGTCTATGGATCTTCAGACGAGGAATACTCAGGAGGATATTGTTATCAGCAATAAATCTGTCATTCTACAGGTCATAGCATACAATATTAAATCTCTTAATTGCAGGGCCACATTTAGGATGTATACACTCCTATGGTGAACCTGTGGTCAGGGAAAATTTTGTGATAACTATCCCATAAACTTGGCATTTTAGAGCAGTTTCATTATTTAATAGTATAAACTTTTACAATTCAATTTATGATTTAAGTAAACTGCTAAAATTAAAAACGAAAATAATTTAAATCATTTACGTAATTGACATGTGTTGTTAACATTACTATGAACTACTATTTTTAATAAAGAACAAAACATGTAAAATCAAAATTTCAGTTTTAAAAGTATCATACTCCATGGGTAACTAAAAGGAAACATATTTATTAGGAAAATTTAAGGTAACAAGAAGAGTTTAACAGCCATGTAAATCTTACTTATATGTAATTCAAAGAAGATACTTTCCAAAATAATCAGCCTTAAAATGAAACTTTCAAATAATCTTATTGGCTAATTGGTTTGCTCGTACACTTCATTCTTATGATGCTATTCATAATATCTTCCCAGATAACTTGTGTTGTGTACCAGCTCAACAGGTACAATACTATGATATGCTGCCACCACATAAACACAACCACTTCCCTGGCATCTTCTCAGTTTCAACCAGAGGTACTCAAAAACTTTCACTGATGAAATTTCATGTAAATGCCATCATTATTGTCAATAATAAGTCTGTCTCTGTAACTCTTCAAGTTAATAAAGTTGCAATCAAGCTTCTAATTGACATAGGGTTGTCAGTTTCAATCATTAATCTAGTGGCATATTGAAAATTAGGTTTGTTGGAGCTGACAGGTTTTGAATGTTCACTGTTCTGTTACAGCAATCTGAAGAGTACAGTGAAAGGACCATTTTCAAGAGATGTTTCTTAGAAACAATTTATGGTACAGGCTGTGTTCATAGTAGTAAATTCAAGTAAAGCAACAAGTTTACTAGGACTGAATGTTTTCAGTGTTTTGTTCTTCATCATTCATGAGGGAGTGAATCAAATATAAACTGAAATTCTGAATGGAAAGTGAAATCAGCTGTTGCAACAATATCAGGAGGTTCTTACAGAATGAGGATGTAGAAGACATAACCAGTAGCCAGCGATTGATGCTGATTCTAGTTGTACAGAAACTGAATTCTCACTATGCACTTCTGGAGATTTCAAAGCATTGGTTAATACTCAGTCATTGACTCATACCCAATTCCCAAGCCAGAAGAACTGATGTCAAAATTAGCTGGTGTCGTGTACTTCACTGAGCTGAATATTAAAGAAGCATACTTGCAAATCTCTTTGGATGAAGACACACAGAGATTTATGGTGCCAAATACTCCATTTGATCTCTACCTTTACAAAAGCTTACTCTTTGGCTTAACCAGTGCACAGAGTTTGTTAAAGCAGTATTTAGAACAATTAATTCAGGACTCTCAGAATGCTATGTAGTACCTTGAGGACAGAATTATCTCAGACAAAACTCCACAGGAAGTCTTACAGAATTTGGAATCTGTTTTAAAAATTTGATATGCCACAAAGTAAGTGGATCTCCTTTCAGTATGAAGTGCAATACTTGGGATACATATTGTCTGCACAGGGCATTAAGCCTATGCTGCAACATGCCAACAAAATTAAAAACTTTCTGGTTCCAAAGGACTTCAAGCAATTCAGTGCAGTATTATGATAAATAAATTATTATAAGAAGTTTATCCCTCATGCATCATCCATCAGTGAACCACTGGACACATTGTTATGTACAATGGACACATTGTTATGTAAAGATACTACATGGAACTGGAACTGTGAATGCCAATGCACATTTAACAACTCAAAACAGTGTTTGCTTGATGCCAAACATTTCACAACATACAGGAGTTTGACAAAAAATGGAAACATCAAAACCACAACACATTACCATTCTTAATATGGTGTAGGAAACCCTTCAGCATTCAAAACAGCTTCCAGTTGTCTCAGCACGGATAAATACAGGTCATGTATGGTTTTCAAGGGAATCTTATACCATTCTTCTGACAAAATAAATGAAAAATATATCTATTTAAAACAGCAGATAAAAATTTGCTTGATGTGTTCCTGAGAGAAAATATCCACTCCTTCCAAATTAACAATGTAAGTGTAGACCAGATGTGGCTTGAATTCAAATAAATAGTATCAACAGAAATTGAGAGATTTACACCAAATAAATTAACAAGCAATGGAGCTGATCCCCTTTGGTACACAAAACAAGACAGAACACTATTGCAGAAACAACAACAAAAGCATGCCAAATCTAAATGAACGCTAAATCCCTAAGATTGCTGATCTTTCACAGGAACTCAAAATTTAGCACAGACTTCAATGTGAGATGCTTACAGTAGTTTCCACAATGAAACTTTGTTTTGAAACCTGGCAGAAAATCCAAAGAGATTCTAGTTGCATGTAAAGTATGTTAGCGGCAAGACACAATCAATGCCTTCTCTATTATGTTCTTATTACTGTCGTTTTATCAAATACATTTGTATCAAAGCCAGGCTACTCCAAGAATTGTTAAAAGCCAATGATAAATTTATCTGGGGTGGTGCTCAACAAGATTCTTTTGATGTGCTGCAAAAACCTCTGACGACTGACCCTGTACTTGGTCTGTATGAGAGAGCACCTACAGAAATACACACAGATGCCAGTGGGTATGAGATCAGTGCTGTTCTGATCCAAATTTTGGATGGAATAGAAGGTTATAGCCTGTGCTTCCAGAACACTTACAAAAGCCAAGAGAAACTGCTTAACTACAGAAAGAGAAAGTCTTGCTGTGATCTGGGTTATGTGCAAATTTCGATAGTATCTCTGTGGAAGGCCATTCACAGTTGTTACAGACCATCATTCACTTTGTTGGTTGAATCTTAATGATTCAACGGGATGGCTCACCAGGTGGGCACTACGACTTCAAGAGTATGACATTATCATAGTGTACAAAAGTGGAAGAAAACACCAAGATGCTGACTGTCTCTCAAGAAACCCTGTGCAAGACCATCACGACTTTGATGAAGATAGTGACTGTCTCGCTGCACTCCAGGATCTCTCTGTTGAGCAGAAGAAGGACACCAAGGTATCTCAAATTATGCTTGCCTTAAATTGTTCAGAGGATGGGAAAGGACAATTTAAGGTAGTTAATGGATTACTTTGCAAGAAAAACTTTGATCCATTTGGAAAAAGGTGGCTACCAGTGATTCCTGAGCACATGTGCTTAGATGTTCTACAGAAATTTCATGACACACCTAAGGCTGAACATTTAGGATTTATTAAGACATATGATAGGACCTGTAAGAGATTTTTCTGGCCAGGTTTATTTAGGAGTGTCTGTCACTATGTGTCACACTGTCAAGTGTGCCAGAGGAGACAAAGACAGTTCCTCAGAGACCACCTGACTGACTCATACCAATTCCACCAGCCGAAACACCTTTCCAGCATGTTAGGATTGACCTCCTTGGATGATTTCCAATGTCTGCTAGTGGCAATAGATGGATTATTATTTGCACTGATTTTCTGACATGCTATGCCATTACAAAAGCCACGAAAACAGCCGAAGCATTCAAGGTAGCAAAATTTATCGTGGAAGACAATTATTAAGACACAGTGCCCTAAGGTCATTAATTACATATCAAGGGAAAGTTTTTCAATCGAATCTTGTGACAGAGATAAACCATCGGTGCAACATTACTCATCATATGACAACTGCGTGCCATCTGCAAACTAATGGGCTTACTGAACGCCTAAATAAGACCTTATCTGACATGCTATCAATGTTCATCATTGTTGAGCAGAGCAACTGGGATGAAGTGCTACCTTTTGTAACGTTTGCCTGCAACACCACCAAAGAAGACACTACAGGATTTATGCCATTTTTCCTGGTGCACGGGCGTGAGGTGACTACGACAATGGACACTGTGTTTCTGTTACATCCTGATGACATGGACAATGACTACATTGGCCAGGTGTTAACCAGAGCTGAGGAAGCTTGGCAGTTAGCATGACTCTGCATGCTACAGGCTCAAGAAAACGATTGCTGAAGGTATGACGCGAGCCACCGCCCTGTTGTCTACCAGACTGGTGACCTCGTCTGGATCTTCACTCCTGTTCAGAAGGTTGGTCTCTCTGAGAAACTCCTCAGGCGCTACTTTGGACCTTATAAGGTTGTAAGACAGTTGTCTGATGTTACTTATGAAGTTGATGTTTTCAACCCCAACACAAGATGACGAAAGATCAGAGATACGGTCCACATACTTCGAATGAAGCCTTATAAGGATCCTGCAACCCATGGTAAATTCAAAGCTCCAGCGACAGGCAACAAGCCAAACGGTGACAAAGAGCATAGCGGCAAAAGAAGTTCTAAGAAGATCTCTGCCAGGGAGAGAATCAGTCATCAGGAGTCAGAGTATGCAGGACTGATGACTCATTCTTGGACTAGGATGAGTAACACCGAGACGCTGTTCTCTTAAGGAGGGAGCAATGTCAGAGAAGAAGACGAGTAGCATCGTGGTGTAGTGGTTATGATCCTAAACTGATGCATGGAGGGTCATGAGTGCAAAACTAACCTTGACTGTACAATTTTAATTTCTATATTCGGTTCGAGTATATTCTAGAAGTATCTGCAAATGTCAAGAATCATTGTACTGGAATGTTCTGTAGCTGTATATATACTGTATGTGTTCTAGCTGTAGGCAGTTCGCTCCACATTCTTGTATGTGCAAGTGCTGAATAAACCTTCTTCTATGTGGCAATATTGTCTCTACTGAGATTGAATTTGAGTGTGATAGTGAAGTTATCTAGCCACATATAACAGGTCTAGGTTAAATCAAGTTAATTGTTGGCTGTTTTTATCAACCATGCGAGTCCCCTGTGATGGTTTTAAGGTCATTGAGAGAAAGTCTATAGTCAGTAGTGCAGAAATAACCAGATCTTGCAATATTAGTTGGAGGTGACTGAGCCATGCTGGCTTGTATCTATATCTGCTTCATGGCCTACTGTCATGACTTCAACATTCTGGCACACCATAAGGTGGCGCGACTGCAGCTGCAAGTAAATTCTTGAGTCTGTAGAAAGATGATGTGTGAAGTTTACAACATCTATCATTGTCATACCTTAGCAGCAGATCTTGCTGACAACGCAAGAAAATTCTGGTCCTACAGAAAATTGCTAAGTGGGTCTAGGGCTTCTATCTAGTCACTCATTGATCAATCTGGTGTGGCAGTAGAAGATAGCAAAACTAAAGCCAAAGTTTTAATTTTTGTATTTAAGAAATTGTTCACACAGGGGAATCATACAAACATACCACTGTCTGACCATCACACAGAGTTGAAAGCAAATATGTCACCAGGCACTGATGGAATCCCAAATTGGTTTTACAAAGAGTACTGTGCAGCATTGGCCCCTGACAAATCTTTCACTCAGCGTGAAGTCCCAAGTGAGTGGAAAATAGTGCAGATGGTGCCTGTATACAAGAAAGGTAAAAGAACAGACCAATATCTTTAACATCAGTTTGCTGTAGAATTCTTGAACCTAGTCTCAGTTTGAATATAATAAATTTTCTTAAGAAGGAAAAGCCTCTTTTCACAAATGAGCAGTTTTAGGAAGCATTGCTCATGCAAAACTCAGATTGACCTTTTCTCACATGAGAGTTAACAAAGGTACAAGCATACAGAATAGATTCCCAGGTATGGGTGTGGCTTGAAGACTTCTCAAGTAACAGAACTTAGTATGCTGACCGTGCCAGCTAGTGTCCATCAGAGACAAGGGTATCAGGAGTGCCCCAGGGATGTGTGACAGAATGGCTGCTATTTTCTATATACATAAATGATCCAGCGGACAGGGTAATCAGCAGTCCACAGTTGTTTGCTGCTGATGTTGTAGTGTATGGAAAGGTGCTGTCATTGAGTGTCAGTAGAAGGATATAAGATAACTTAGACAAAAATTTTAGTGAGTGTAATGAATGACAGCTGGCTCTAAATGTAGAAAAATTTAAGTTAATACAAAAGCATAGGAAAAACAAACCCGTAATGTTTGAGTACAGAATTAGTAGTGTGCTGTTTGACACAGTGAATCAATTAAATATATAGGCATAACATTGTAAAGCAATATGAAATGGAATGAGCATGAAGAGACTGTAGTAGGTAAGGTGAATGGTTGATGTTGATTTATTGTGAGAATTGTAGGAAAGTGTGGTTTATCTGGGAAGGAGGCCACATATAAGACATTAGTGTGACCCATTGTTTAGTAATGTTTGACTGTTTGGAATCTGCACCAGGTTGAAGTACGTGGAGTATGTGTATAGATGCAGATATGCAAAGAGCACTGGTAATAGAGAAATACTTAGAAAAACACTGGAACGATACTGGCTAAATCTCAGTTATGTCAGAAGTACCAGTTAACTCTGCCTCTACAATATTTTCCATGGCCATGGGCATCAGAAACTTGGTCATGTCTGCATAGTGATTTTGTAGGACTATTTATCAGAAGCTACTGCCTTGCCCTCATCTATGCTCTCTTCAAATTTCCATCTGTGATACAGAGGATATTGATATCTTCAACCAGTACCATTCAGGCTCTGTCAGAGGTCTTCTCTATTGAAGGACTGCTGAAATCCATTGTCACTGACAATGAAACACAATTTTCTGTTATGTGTTACTGTGCTCCAAGCATTGATCCACTGTAGGTGAGTGGTTGCCTTTCCCTTACTTTAAATATAATGGAATAATCATTAGGATAAAACTGATAGTGAGGTAATTTTATTGTTACAGAAGTGCAGAATATTAATAATATGCTGATGTTCTATCCATTATAAATCTAAACATTTCTGAATGAAACAGAATGTCAAATGACTAAAATTTCTGGATCTATATGTGTGAATTCTGTACCATAATCACTGTGGTTGCCAGAAATAGTAAAACATATTTGCAGCAATGTCTTTCCATTTCATTATATGAAATTACTTGTGTTGCTTGTTTGTTCCCATATTTCCTAAAAACATTCATCTGTAATGTGGAAACCTGGAAGTGTATTTCTCTTTTGATTGTCTTGTAACAAAAGTACACTAGCTGTTTAAGTCTTAAGACATTTAACCCACAATTTTTTTCTAAAAAAGAACAATAAATGATCTACTATTGGCATCTACTTCACAAAATAAGGATTGATTCCTGAATATCTATCAGCAAACTGATGTTTCTTCATACATTCTTCAAATATCCCATTTATTTCTGATTTGATGTATCGGTTTTTATATTTCAGTCCTCAGTAGAGCACTCTAAATGCAGTACAGGAGGATGAATAAAAGTTAAAGTGGAAACCCCTCATTTACTTGCATGAGAGTGTTAAACTTTAGTTTTATTTGTCATGGCATCTCCTTTAACTACAGAAACAAGAGATGATTTGAAGTCACTATGTATGAGTACAAAAAGGATCTAATGAATAGTCTAATGATTAGTATATTTTATTTAATAATTCATTTTCCACTCAGTTTATTCTGTGCAGCTTTTACATCTTTGAGCATTTAACATGCTACTGATGTCACAGCATATACAAAGCAAGAGATGACACAACAATCCCCATGGACACCAGTCAATGAACTGATTATAGCAGCTTCACATAAAAACATATTTTCACTGAACAATTGCACACTTTTGCAGTATTCAGTAAGTGCACTTGTTTCCAAATTTTTGTGCAGAAGGTGTAGTGTATTACACAACTGTTGCAGTGAATGTTACGAAAAATTTTATTTGCTAATTGTTGTTAACAGGTCATGGGCATGTGAGAAACATTCAATTGAAATGGGTTGACAAGTTATGAGTTTCAAGGGAGTGTCTGGTTTAACTGAGTTACCAGATCATAGGCTTAACTATTAAGTGGTCTTGGCTTTGAAAATTTGTTGATTGCTCTTCCTGTGGCTCATCACCAATGAAAGTTTGAATAATATACACTTCATAGATGGTAATAACATCATAATGAACACTGAATCACACATATTTTGTAATTTCCATAATTCAGTACAATATGTGTTGACCAAAAGAGAGATGGTTCAAATGGCTCTGAGCACTATGGGACTTAACATCTGAGGTCATCAGTCCCCTAGAACTTAGAACTACTTAAACCTAACTAACCTAAGGGCATCACGCACATCCATGCCTGAGGCAGGATTCGAACCTGTGAGCGTAGCAGTCGCGCATTTCCAGACTGGAGTGCCTAGAACAGCTCGGCCACCGTGGCTGGCCCAAAGAGAGAAATAAATGTCAATTGCAGGGCACGTATGCCATGAGACAAAGAATCTGTATTCCCATGATATAATAAAGCGCAATGAATCTGTCATACTCAGCAGTTTAACAAATTTTCACACAGGAATGTTTTAAAAGCAGTAAACATACTTCTTTTTTTTTTTTTAATGGGTGAAGTAGCTGTTGGATCACATCCCCAGGTATAACTTTCTGCAATACTGACTCAGCCTGTAGTTAGTATCATATAATAAAAATATGTATCTATATGCAAGAGTATTTTACATAATGCATAAATCAGTTTGAAAATATATCTGTGAACAATTAGATGCTTGCACAAGGAAGCTGTCAAATTTTAATTACGTTTTATTGTTAACTTTTACACTTTATAGTTGTATTAAGGTGACTTAAATCTAATATAACTGCAGAAAGATGAGTGGATGAATAGTTAATTAACTGACTAAGTAACATTTATCATAAATTCCTTCACACTCTGTATGACTTGATATAGAATTATGCTTAATACTTGACATACATCATACCTGTGATGGTAATTCCCAGTCCATTGCCTCTCTTTGCCAGTTTTATTGAAAAAACACCACTTGATGGTACAACTGAATCTGCAACATCAAATTCTAGTTGCAGAGACAGAAGAGAACCTTCACAGGCATCCTGTAGTATCTGGGTAACAGCTTCAGCAGGCAGGTGTTCTTGGTCAACCATCCTCCCATTCACAAACAGCAAACGGTCACCTATCTGGATGCATCCACATCTATAAACATTGTATAGCAAGAAAGTTTTTCAATTTTTAATAATTTAGAATAAAATAATTGATAAAATACATCAAAAATTAAAATCCAGCATTAGTGCCCACTTATAATTAGTAAACTAGACAGTAAGAACGAGAAGGTTCATTCACGTTGTACCTTGGCCATACTTGGGATTTTAGCACCTATATCCACTGTCTATCTACTTCAATATTGTCAGTAGTAGTCATATGCAGTGATTATTTCATGATTCCAATGCCTTCCACAATGCTTAAGTGCAGTAAAAACATTAGACAACAAATACATTTTAACAAAAAAATCCTGCTTGTTATTTAGAATGAGATTATTTTTTTGAATTGGGAACTAACTAACCCTAATGAATATTGAAAGCATTGACTTAATGAGTTAAAATTTAGCATTCAAATTAAATTTACATTAATAAGATATTATTATATTTGGATACTACATGAACCCTTTAAGTAACAAAACTGTGGACATAATCCAACCCTGAAGCAATATGTCTGATTTCTTTCTGCCTATATTATTGCATAACACTCATAAGCATTGTGAGTGTAGTGACAATGCTGATGTCCAAGAAAACTCTCTTCTCAGTTGGTCAATGTTGACAAAACAGTTTACTCTGCTGGTAGTGTTACTGTCAATGCAAATTATTTCCTAGTTGCCAATGTGTCTCAGCACAGCCTGGATATGTCATTCCTGCTGTATCACAATCATTTTGCATTCCCTTCCCATCACCTTTGTCTGAATGTATATTCATTGCCTCTACAGAACAGAAGATTTTGTAAGGCAAATTACAGAGTTAGGAACCCTTTGCCACTGTTTCTTCTTGATTTTGTTTATTATATAACATTATATTACACTTATGACCTTTGAGATGGGAGGTTATTTTGATTTTAAGTGATAAATGATAGTATATGACTGTGTTATGACATTCATTGTTATATCAAATGATAAGCTACATTTTAAGCTGATCTGATGTTTTATAAATGGCTGAATAAGTGGAACTGTAGGCCAAGCTTTATAATTCAATGTCTAATTTTACACCATATCTCACTGTTCAAACAGAATTAATTACTTGCTCAAGATCCAGTTTGATGTTATCAATTACCATTTCAGCAAATTCCTCCTTGCCAAAGATATTTGTCTGATATGAAGATTCAAAGAGAGAAATTATCAATATAGACTATTTCCTACACAGCATCATAGCAAGCAGCATCTAAGAGGGAAGGATTTTTAAGAAATCAGAGAATGGCTAGAAGTAGTGTTGCACTGACTGCTTTACTCCAGGTTTAGAAAAAATTTCTTCTGATAAAGTAGGGCTCTCAATCATGTAAATTCTATGGCATGTTGCATATGTGAAAATTAATAAGAGAAAAAAATGAATGAGGGAATTGTGGGATAATATTAATTAAAGTCCTTTTGTTTTCAGATTCACACAGTGTATGCGTGGTTTGGTGGCCCAGTGGTAAGGTTATTGTTGATATTTGTTTTATGGGCATTGGCCGATGGTCCACAGCAGAACTCTCTGGCTAACATTTTGTCTTCCCATTCTGGAGACATAACCAGAGGCTTTAAAGACCCAGAAAGCAGTTACAGCCTCAAACAAGCTCAGCAAGATGAACTCCTTATATGTATCCATGCAACAGTCAATATGCATTGTTATCATACTGCAGCCTAAGAGTGAGAAGTCATGCCAACATACAGGATGTTCATTTTAACTGACTTTGCCGGATTTCTTTATGTGGGGATATTTTAAACGTAAGGTTTACCAGAAATTGCCAACAGGCCATGAAGACAAGGTTGAATGCACCAGAAATACCTTTGCTGACGTTCCTGCAGATATGCTTCTGTCCTGTGTATGGCCATTTGAAAAGCAGATCACTAAGTGTATTGAAATTGGTGGTACTATGTTTGAACATTTACTCTAAATGGAAAAGTAGAGCAGCATTTGCCACGAGCCGTGTCCACTGTGACACATCAAGTAGCCCCCTGTTTGATATATTGGAGGAATACAACACTGCAGATTGAGTTTCCAAATAGAAGGTATAGAATACTGGCCTGTCTTACCCTCGCAGCATGGAGGTGGGGTCCCACATGCCACGGGATATTCCAGGGCCATTGAGTAGCATGTTGGAAATTATGATTTTGTACCCATTTCTATTCCTCCAATTGCAGCACCATCTGTGTCAAAACAAAGAAAATGCTTCAGACAAGAGTATGTATATTTTGCCCTAGAATCATAATCTGCAATAAAAAATGGAGTTTAAGATTTCAAAATTGTGCTCTCACCACCCACACACAGGGTGGGATAACGGGTCGAGTATGGTATCATTGCATGTCCACCTCTGAGACAAACAAATTTGAATCATAACTTTTTTTCATCCAATGTGTAGTTCCTGAGATACTTCAATGTCTTCAGTTAAAATGAACACCCTTTATATTATGGTGCTTGCAGTGGAAAAGAGTTGGCACTGTTTGTTTTATTTAGCACTAAGGCCCACAACTTGTCTAATTTCAGTCATTCTTCTTTTCTTTTTAAAGTTGTTTTTGTGCTTTTGCATTTCTATGGTCTCCCTGTATATTATAGCACAGTAATGATTGGATCTTACCAAAACAACACTGTCAGAGAAATGAATCTGGTGGTCCTGTGAACCAGTGCATGATCAGCTGTATATTTACTGTAACTCAACATTGGAGTTCACTAATTTTTTCCAGTATGTGAGTCATATGACCACCAACTCTTACTTTGCATACCTTCTTTTTTAGTTTCATGATATTAAATAAGCATAATTTTAGACTTCTGCACTCCACTGTAGACTCATGCATTTATGTAATTTTAAATTGTATTCTATGAATGACAATTATAACACACAGTAGCCATATAACAGAGGAAGTTTTGCTGTCATTAAGTTTCCTTATGTATTTGAAACTAGATTAGATGCTTTCATTGTTTTCCCTTTCATACTGATTTCTACCTTATCCAATGTACTAATGAAGCCTGTAATTGAACGAAACTGAGCAACAAATAATAATAATGATGATGATGATGATGATGAGATGATTAAATTCACAGGCAAAGAGTTTGACTACATACTGAAGTCTGTTGGCAAAGAATTTTACACAGTTGTAATTTCAGTAGATAGTAAATATGATATCAATTACAGTACCTATTAGAAGTATTTGTCTCACATTTTACACCTTTTCTCCTCACCATCATTTACATAGCCAGAAAAAAATAGTAGTACACCCTTTTAGAGGCTACAATTCAGTTAAGATTGTAGCAGTATGTACAGAGAACATGAAATGATTACAAATCCAGATCAATAGCACAAGTTGTTCTGAAGTACCAGGTATCTACCCATGCCAAAACACTGATATTAGTACGTGGTATGACCTCCAGGGGTGGCAATACAGGCACTGATGCTGGCATCCAGTTGATTGTACAGATGGCGAATACTGTCCTGGGTTATGTTATGCCATAACTGCTTGTCATGTTCATGTAGTTCTGTAAGACTTGTTGGTTGACGAGTTACACAAGTCACTTCTTGTTCCATCATATCCCACACATACTCAACTGGAGACAAGTCCGGGGATCATGATGTCCAGGGGTGTTGCTGCATGTCTTGCAGAGCACATTGAGTTTCACAGGCAGTGTGTCAGTGTGCATTATCCTGTTGGAACAACACATCACCTTCCTGTTGCAAGAATGGCAAAAGAACAGGTCTAACAACCTTCTGAAGGTTCTGGTTCTGTGTGCTGGTTAGCATCCCCCCGAAACAACAAAGGTGAACAAGAATTTTAGTTTCTTGTACCCCAGAAAGTTAAGCCTGGAGTGGGGCCAGTGTGCCTTGGATGACTGCTCTCTATGAGTCAGTGCTCACCAGGTCTACATCGTATGCAGAAACAATCATCACCTGCATGCAGGCAGAATCTACTTTCATTGATGAAGACCACACACCACAGACCATCCTCCAAGAGATCATCTGATGGTACTAGTTGAGCTGTGCAGGTCAACTCTGTGGTGTGAGTGGAAGACAGGCTAGAGGTGTGCATGCCCATTGTCCCACTGATAATAACTGGTTCACAACAGTTTGTGTTGGCACATTTTGGTTCACAAGCCCTCTTATCTGTACAGTGGTAGCTGTACAATCTGCCACTGCTGCCCTTACAATATAATGATCCTGGCAGGTGTCTGTGCTGTGTGGGTGTCCAGAAACTTGTCTACAGGTGTGAGAATATTCATGTGACCACTGATGCCAGCATCGTTGCACAACTGATGCATCACTTACAACTTGTGTGGCAATTCTCCGAAAGGACCATCCTGTTACTCAGAAGGCCACAACTTGACCCCTTTCAAACTCTCTCAGTTGGCTGTAGGAAGCACAAATGCATCCAGCAGCAGGATTGTCTGATTGCTTGCTTCATATGTTTACACCACACTGAGCCTCCTGGCTGTGAGCATTCCCTATTAAAGGGTAGACACACATGGTGCTCTGGTAGCTATGCCACTATGCGGCAGATGATGTTCAAACCACTATCAGTACATCTACTACCCCCACATGGCATATGCCATCATTGGATAAAAATTGATGTCAGCTTTCCAGAGGTACTAATTTTTTTCCAGCAGTGTATATGTTAGTTTTATTGTTTTTAGTGCAAGGACAACACTTCTGCATTAATTACACTGACTGCAGTTTGTAACTATGTTGATAATATAACAAATGAACTATAGCTTAAAGAAGTTCATAACCCTTTAACTGTAATTAAAACTATATTACTAAATGTTTCTGTGTAAGAGTTAGTTGAACTGAAGTCTGGCCCCGACCTCTGTTCAAGCAGCACCAGGAGCGTGGATCACTTGTTTGTCTGTTACATTACAAGTTTCTAAGTAGAAGTGAGTTACTTATTTAGGTTTGCCTGTGTGATTTTGTACTTCAGTCTTAAATTTCTTGTATGGTTATTTATTATTGTGTGTAGTCTTGTATTTTAGTAGCTGTGTAGTGTATATTTATGCCACCTGTACTGTCACTGTCTTTCGTTTTGAACAGGGCAGTGAGCTAGTGATCATTGTAGATAGCTCAGTAAGCCACTCACCTCTTTTCTAGCACCACAAGATGTGTAGAGCATTTGTTTGTGCAATATTGTGAGCTTCTAAGTAGAAGTTAGTTGCTTATTTAGTTTTGTATTTGTGGTTTTGTAGTTTAATCTTAAATTTATTGCATGTTTCTGTACTGTAGATTTCCACAGTCTTTATTATGGTTAGGAAAGGCAAATGCTGTGTTTGTATGTAAGGTGAGTTGGAATCCCTTTGCTCACAGCTCCAGACAGTGCTGTCTTCAGTCATGCAGCTTGTGGTTGTTGCCAGTTGGCATCACATCACTGTGGGAAACTGGAGGTGGGGATCAAAGGGATGTCCATCCACCAAAGGAGACAGGGGGCTACTCATGGTGACACCATCAGTCTGTTCAAAATATTCTTGATTAAACATAAAATAAGTTGAGGAAATAGCGTGCCTGAACAAAGCAGTGATATCATATGAACACTGTATTTCTACTGGACATTCAATGGAGTATGAGGAAACAATGATTTTGTCCACTGCAACGTCTTTCTGGGACTCCATTATTAAAGAATCCATAAAAATATGAGTGGCAGAAAATCTGTTAAACCGTGACAGCGGCTACCAGCTGGACAGTGTATGGAATCCCATCATCTCCACGGTTTGCTCAAATCGAAGACGACAGAGTGGCCGTGGCAAACAGCAACGCAGAGAGTGACTGAGTTCCGCTATTCCACCAACGAGGGCACTGCCGGTGGGCAGTGTGGTTCATCTATCAAGTTTTCGATGCATGCGCGGAATAGTTACAGTATGCTATATATTGCGGAACTGAGGACGTTTTTGCCAGTCTGCGACGGCTCACCTGAAGATGACTGCCAGGTGACCAGTTGAAATATCATGTGAAGTATTGAACGTCGAATGGCTGCAAGCCTGAAATTTGTTTGAACAGTCAATTCGCCGGGAAAATTTTAAAATTAACATCAGACGCCTTTACGGGGAGGAGATGGCCTCACATAGCCGAAGTTTCGAGAAGCTACATGGTAAAAGAGCAAAGCTTTTAAGTTCTGTAACCTTTTTATTGAGATGTCGGGACCATGGCATTATACCAAAATTTGCTAGAGTGACTCATTTCATTAAGACCGCTGCTGCATGGAAGATTACTGAGAAGGCTGCTCATGCTATTGTCAAAGAGAGGATTTGCTACACAAGACGAAGGTTAGATGCTATTTCAGCAGAACTTTACCAGTTACATCTGAAGGTTGCGAGGTATTTTTCTCCTGTATCATGGGACTGGGTTGATGGAGTTACTTTGGCCAAGTTCGAGTGGATCCACAAGGATGCTAATTGTTGGCAGATATCAAAATTTGATCGCCTGTTGCCACAGAAGCCATCGCCAGAAGGGGTAATGGTACGATGTTCCATTGTCAATCTCACGGAGAAGAAGTTGGACAACGCTACGCTGTCTGAATTAAGCAAGGGACTAAATTTTGCACCTACACCTACAGCACCGCCATTAATAAGTATTTTGAGTGGTGTTGATGAAGCTGAACGACGTCTTCCTTTGGATGCTGCAGACGAAATAAGAAGGGAAACTTGCCATGCTCTGTTGAAGGCTCCTACTCAGTGCAGTAATTTAACCTCTGCAGAAAGGGCTGCATTACGAAATCTGAGAGAGGACCCTGACATAGTGTTATTGAAAGCTGACAAAGGTAATGCAACTGTCTTGTTACCTCGTGGTGTGTATAAAGATAAGATGTATGGTCTACGTGTGCAACGGAAAACTTCAGCACTATTAAATTCCTCCTCCTTACCGCAAGAGACCATCAAGAGTTTAAGACCACATGGTTGTGTACCTCCAAGACTGTATGGCCTTCCAAAAATTCATAAAGAGGGTCTTCCTCTGCGTCCAATAGTGAGCAACATTGGAGCTCCTACATATGATTTAGCTAAGCATCTCACTTCCTTACTGAGACCTTTTGTAGGCAAGTGCTCACATCACATACGAAATTCAGCTGATTTTATCAATAGACTGGGGGCTCTTTGTCTTAGCAGTGTAGACCTTCTAGTAAGTTTTGATGTGGTCTCACTTTTTACAAAAGTTCCTCTTGCAGATTCTTTGACACTGATTGGTAACATGTTTCCTGTTGATATCACTGCTTTGTTCAGGCACGCTCTTTCCTCAACTTATTTTATGTTTAATCAAGAATATTTTGAACGGACTGACGGTGTTGCCATTGGTAGCCCCCTGTCTCCTTTGGTGGCCAACCTTTTTATGGAGGATTTTGAGGAGAGAGTGCTTGAATCAGCTGCCCTGAAACCAACAGTTTTTTGGAGGTATGTGGATGACACTTTCATAGTGTGGCCTCATGGAGAAGATATATTAATAGAGTTTCTACATCACCTCAACTCCATTCATAGCAACATCTGGTTCACGATGGAAGTAGAGAAAGATGGCTGTTTGCCTTTCTTGGATGTCCTGGTTCGAAGGAAGATTGATGGTTCTCTAGGGCATTCAGTTTACCGGAAACCTACTCATACTGATTTGTACATGCAAGCATCGAGTTGCCATCACCCATCGCAAACCATGAGTTTGCTTAAAACACTTGTTCATAGAGCTCATACTGTCTCAGATCTAGATAGCTTTCCTCAAGAGCTCGCGCATCTAAAGACAGTATTCAGCAAAAATGGGTATTCCATCCGGCAGATTAACAGGGCACTAACAGTTAAAACTAAGAAGCAGGAAGTGAATAAAGAGGAGAACATGCCGGAACAATATTTAGCTTTTCTTCCTTTCGTTGGCAACACTTCATTTAAAATAGCAAGAATCCTCCAAAAATTTCAGGTAAAAGTGGTTATCTGCCCACCATCGAAGATTGCGGACCTTGTGGGATTGGTTAAGGACGATCTGTTACTATGAAAGGCTGGAATTTACAAGATACAGTGCCAATGTGGTATGGCGTACATAGGTCAAAGCACACGCACCGTGAAAGAACACTGCACTGAACATCAACGTTACACTCACCTTTTGCAGCCAAGCAAGTTCGCTATTGCTGAACATTGTATTTCTACTGGACATTCAATGGAGTATGAGGAAACAATGATTTTGTCCACTGCAACGTCTTTCTGGGACTCCATTATTAAAGAATCCGTAGAAATACGACTGGCGGAAAATCTGTTAAACCATGACAGTGGCTACCAGCTGGACAGTGCATGGAATCCCATCATCTCCAAAGCAACGCAGAGAGCAACTGAGTTCCGCTATTCCACCAGCGAGGGCACTGCTGGTGGGCAGTGTGGTTCATCTATCAAGTTTTCGACGCATGCGCAGAATAGTTACAGTACGCTATATATTGTGGATGGAGGACGTTTTCACCAGTCTGCAACGGCTCACCTGAAGATGACTGGCAGGTGCCCAGTTGAAATATCGTGTGAAGTATTGAACGTCGACCGGCTGCAAGCCCGAAATTTGTTTGAACAGTCAATTCACCGGGAAAATTTTAAAATTCACACTTCCATCTTATTTTGAATAGGTACCTGACTCATACAGGTATAGTTAGTGATTGCTTCAGTCTGACTTCAGTATGCTGGTGAAGATGCCCTGAATGAAAAAAAATCACAACACTAGATACAGAATGATACACCAGAGCCATACACTGAACACAATGGTCTCCTCCCTCAGTAGTACCATATGGCTATTGGAGCCCAGTCTTCTTGTGACCATACATTCTCATGACTACCAGTATCAGGATCATGTACAGTGGGTACATTCCTGCCAAATTTCTCTGTAGTGTCACAGAAGGGACATCCAGCTTCTTCTACCCCTATTACACAACCCTGTTCAAACTCAGTGAGGTGTTGATAATTGTGTCTGTCACCTTACAGGCATTCTTGGCTAACACGAACTCACCATGCCAAGTTTCAAAAGTAACTAATCTCACAACTCTTACTGCATGTATTTAAAGCAAATCTGATTTACATTTTCATAGTGATGCTACTACCACCACTAGTGTGAAATTGGAATAAACATCATCTTTCAGGTGTAGAAACATGCCTACTTACTTTTGTTTATTTAGCACAGCTCCTTCTTGGTGTTGTGATTTTCTTTTCATCACTGTACGTTTAAAGTGGTAGACAATAAACTTAACCAAAGTTGTACTAAATGCTTACTCCAAAAATGTTTTTGAGGAAGTAGTTCAGGAGCCCATACAAAGTATAGATGATTGCCATAACATAAGCTCACTGCAGTGAGACTCAGTACCATAACGCCCAAATTGACCAAAAATAAATGCAAAATAGATCTGTTTAGAAAAGCAGATACAATTTTGCTTGACACCTTCCTAAAACAGAGTCTCCATTCCTTCCAAATTATCTATGTAAGTGATGACCAGATAATGCTTAAATTCAAAGAAATACTTGTAGTGTTGGTGGCAACTAAGAGTTTCATGTCATGTAAATTAACAAGAGATGAAACAGATCCCGCATGGTACACAACAAACATCAGGGCATTGTTGCAGAGGCAATGGAAAAATCATACCAGATTTAAATGTATACAAAACCTGTAAGGTTGGTGATGTTTTACAGAAACATGAAACTTAGATCAGACTTGAATACAAGATACTTTTACTAGTTTCCATGACTAAACTCTGAACTCTGGCAGAGAATCCACAGAAATTCTTATTGTAAGTAAAGTATACTCGTGCCAAGACACAATCAACATCTTCACTCCATGATGAACGAACCACTGAAGCAGAGTTACAAAACATGGTTTCCTAAAATTCTTTCACTAAAGAAGATACTGTAAATATTCCAGAATTCAGATCAAGAATAGCTGACAACAAAAGTGATCTAGATGTCGATACTCTCTGTATAGCAAAGTCCAGATTCTATACCAGTTATGTTCCTTTCAGAGTGTTGTTGTTGTTGTTGTTGTTATTGTGGTCTTCCATCCCGAGACTGGTTTGATGCAGCTCTCCATGCCACTCTGTCCTGTGCAAGCTGCTTCATCTCCCAGTACGTACTGCAGCCTACATCCTTCTGAGCCTGCATACTGTATTCATCTCTTGGTCTCCCTCTACAATTTTTACCCTCCACTCTGCCCTCCAATACTAAATTGGTAATCCCTTGATGCCTCAGAACATGTCCTACCAACCAATCCCTTCTTTTAGTCAAGTTGTGCTACAAACTCTTCTTCTCCCCAGTTCCATTCAATACCTCATCATTAGTTATGTGATCTACCCATCTAATCTCCAGCATTCTTCTGTAGCACCACATTTCGAAAGCTTCTATTGTCTTCTTGTCCAAACTATTTATCGTCCATGTTTCGCTTCCATACATGGCTACACTCCATACAAATACTTTCAAAAATGACTTCCTGAAACTTAAATCTATACTTGATGTTAACAAATTTCTCTTATTCAGAAACGCTTTCCTTGCCATTGACAGTCTACATTTTATATCCTCTCTACTTCAACCATCATCAGTTATTTTGCTCCTCAAATCGCAAAACTCCTTTACTACTCTAAGTGTCTCATTTCCTAATCTAATTCCCTCAGCATCACCCAAGTTAACTCGACTACATTCCATTATCCACAATTTGCTTTTGTTGATGTTCATCTTATATCATCCTTTCAAGACACTGTCCATTTCATTCAACTGTTCTTCCAAGTCCCTTACTGTCTCTGATAGAATTACAATGTCATCAGCGAACATCAAAGTTTTTATTTCTTCTCCATGGATTTTAATACCTACTCCAAATTTTTGTTTTGTTTCCTCTACTGCTTACTCAATATACAAATTGAATAAAATCAGGGAGAGGCAACAACCCTGTCTCACTCCCTTACCCACCACTGCTTCCCTTTCATGCCCCTCGACTCTTTTAACTGCTATCTGGTTTCTGTACAAATTGTAAATAGCCTTTCGATCCCTGTATTTTACCCCTGCCACCTTCAGAATTTGAAAGAGAGTATTCCAGTCAACATTATCAAAACCTTCCTCTAAGTTTACAAATGCTAGAAACGTAGGTTTGCCTTTTCTTAATCTAGCTTCTAAGGTAAGTCGTAGGGTCAGTATTGCCTCACGTGTTCTAATATTATTATGGAATCCAATCTGATCCTCCCTGAGGTCAGCTTCTACCAGTTTTTCCATTCATCTGTAAATAATTTGTGTTAGTATTTTGCAGCCATGGCTTATTAAAATGACAGTTTGGGAATTTTCACATCTGTCAACACCTGCTTTCTTTTGGATTGGAATTGTTATATTCTTCTTGAAGTCTGAGGGTATTTCATCTGTCTCATACATTTTGCTCTTCAGATGGTAGAGTTTTGTCAGGACTGGCTCTCTCAAGGCTGTAAGTAGCTCTAATGGAATGTTGTCTACTCCCGGGGCTTTGTTTCAACTTAGGTCTTTCAGTGCTCTGTCAAACTCTTCACGCAGTATCATATCTCCAATTTCATCTACATCTACATCCTCTTCCATTTCCATAATATTGCCCTCAAGTACATTGGCCTTGTATAGACCATCTATATATTCCTTCCACCTTTCTGCTTTCCCTTCTTTGCTTAGAACTGGGTTTCCATCTGAGCTCCTGATATTCATACAAGTGGTTCTCTTTTCTCCAAAGGTCTCTTTAATTTTCCTTAGCCAGTATCTATCTTACCTCTAGTGAGATAAGCCTCAACATCCTTACATTTGTCCTCTGGCCATGCCTGCTTAGCTATTTTACACTTCCTATTGAACTCATTTTTGAGACGTTTGTATTCCTTTCAGCCTGCTTCATTTACTGCATTTTTATATTTTATCCTTTCATCAATTAAATTCAATATTTCTTCTGCCACCCACGGATTTCTACTAGCCCTCGTCTTTTTACCTACTTGATCCTCTGCTGCCTTCACTACTTCATCCCTTAAAGCTACCCATTCTTCTTCTACTGTATTTCTTTCCCCTATTCTTGTCAATTGTTCCCTTATGCTCTCCTTGAAACTCTGTACAACCTCTGGTTTAGTCAGTTTATCCAGGTCCCATTTCCTTAAATTCCAACATTTTTGCAGTTTCTTCAGTTTTAATCTACAGTTCATAACCAATAGATTGTGGTCAGAGTCCACTTCTGCCCCTGGAAATGTTTTATAATTTAAAACCTGGTTCCTAAATCTCTATCTTACCATTATATAATCTATCTGAAACCTGTTAGTATCTCCAGGCTTCTACCATGTATACAATCTTCTTTTATGATTCTTGAACCAAGTGTTAGCTATAATTAAGTTGTGCTCTGTGCAAATTCTACCAGGCGGCTTCCTCTTTCATTTCTTATCCCCAATCCATATTCACCTACTAAGTTTCCTTCTCTCCGTTTTCCTACTGCCAAAATCCAGTCACCCATGACTATTAAATTTTCATCTCCCTTCACTATCTGAATAATTTCTTTTATTTCATCATACATTACTTCAATTTCTTTGTCATCTGCAGAGCTAGTTGGCATATAAGCTTGTACTACTGTAGTACGCATGGGCTTCATGTCTATCTTGGCCACAATAATGCATTCACTATGCTGTTTGTAGTAGCTTACCCAGACTCCAATTTTTTTGTGTACTACTGTAGTAGGTGTGGGCTTTGTGTCTGTCTTGGCCACAATAATGCATTCACTATGCTGTTTGTAGTAGCTTACCCAGACTCCAATTTTTTTATTCATTATTAAACCTACTCCTGCATTACCCCTATTTGATTTTGTATTTATAATCCTGTATTCACCTGACCAAAAGTCTTGTTCCTCCTGCCACTGAACTTTGCAAATTCCCACTATATCTAACTTAAACCTATCCATTTCCCTTTCTAAATTTTCTAACCTACCTGCCCGATTAAGGGATCTGACATTCCACGCTCCGATCCGTAGAACGCCAGTTTTCTTTCTCCTGCTAACGACATCCTCCTGAGTAGTCCCTGCCCAGAGATCCGAATGGGGGACTACCTCCGGAATATTTTACCCAAGAGGACACCATCATCATTTAACCATACTGTAAAGCTGCATGCCCTCGGGAAAAATTATGGCTGTAGTTTCCCCTTGCTTTCAGCCATTCGCAGTACCAGCACAGCAAGGCTGTTTTGGTTAGTGTTACAAGGCCAGATCAGTCAATCATCCAGACTGTTGCCCCTGCAACTACTGAAAAGGCTGTTGCCCCTCTTCAGGAACCACACGTTTGTCTGGCCTCTCAACAGATACCCCTCCGTTGTGGTTGTACCTACTGGTGCAGCTATCTGTATCGCTGAGTCGCACAAGCCTCCCCACCAACGGCAAGGTCTATGGTTCACGAGGGGGGGGGGGGGGGGGGGGGCTTTCAGAGTATGTTGATGAAATAGCTCTGCTTTTAGCAATCATATATAACTATCCATTCGATTAAAGATCCATACTTAATGACTAGAAAGTTGTACAAGTCACACCAATACACAAAAAAGGAAATAGAAGTAATCTTCTGTCATTTATGTCAATATACAGTAGGATGTTGGAGCATATACTATGTTCAGACATTATGAATTTCTTCAAAGAAAACCATTTACTGACACATAATGAACACAGGTTCAGATTTTATTTCAGCTGGATCTTGATTCACATTAAGTGAAGACTACTATTGACAGGGATCTCAAGTTTATCCCATTTATAGATTTCTAAAAGGCTTCAGACGCCATTTCTCACAAGCAGTTTCTAATCAAATTGTGTGCATGTAGAGTATCACCTCAGTTGAGCGATTGGATTTGTGACTTCCTGTCACAAAAGTCACAGTCTGTTTTGACTGACAGGACTGGACTGGGGTTTCCCAAGGAAGTATTATGGGCTCTCTGATGTTCTTAGTCTATATAATTAATTTAGAAGACAATCTGAGCACACCTCTTAAACTGTTTTGCTGATGATGCTGCTGTTTACCACCTAGTTTAGTCATCAGAAGATCAAAACTGATTGCAAAATGATTTAGACATGTTATCTCCATGGTGCAAAAAGTGACTATTGGCCCTATACTATTAAAAGTGTGAGGTCATCCACATGAGTACTAAAAAATCATTTCAATTTTAGCTACATATAAATTATACAAATTTAAAGAGTGTCAATACAACTAAATACATGGTGATTGTAATTAGGAACAACTAAAAATTGGAACCATCATATAGAAAACATTGCATGAAAGGCAATACAGTCTTTGTTTTATTGGCAGAACATTTAGAAGATGTAACAAATTTACTGAAGAAACTACCTACACTACACTTGTCTGTCCTCATCTGGAGTATTACAGAACAATATTTAATCTTTTCCAGGTTTGATGGATATAAAAAAAGTTCAAACAAGGGTATTTTTTGTGTATTATGATGAGGTAGGGAAGAGCGTGTAATGCGTATGATACATAAGATGAGGTGGAATTAATTAAATTAATTAAAAGTTTTTTTTTTCTTTTTTTTTACGTGAGATATTTTTATGAACTTCCAGTAACAATTCCACAAAGGAAGGAATGACCATCATACTAAAATTAGAGAAATCAGAGATCACATGGGAGGATTTGCATAAATTAGTCATGTAGGTGAAGATGTAGATATAGATAGAACAGTTCAAAATATAAAGTCCTTGAGGTGGGCTGTGGGCTGAAGGACCCAGTGGAACAGTTCTGATAGTAAATAATGACTTTATTTAACTCCAATACATGACGTGTCATGACTCAATGAGGTGATCATGTCTCCCTCTGTTGAACGTGGCTGGTGCTCGTGTATGGGTTCCAGCTTCTGTATGCTGAGTTGGTGCCCTGCGATGCTGACTGCAGGTCCAGGGTAGGCTGGCAGCTTTTAGATGTTATGGCCATTGATGTCAGTGATGTGGTACTGTCCTTGGCAGCATGGAGCCCTGACTGCCCTTCGCTTCACTCGCATCACTATGGTCATGCTTGGAGATGGCTGTGTGTGGGATACAAGTCGCTGCCCTCTGGCAGGAACTGAATGGCAGCTGGTGCTGAGATGCCAAGTCCCATGAAGAATTCAGCATTGGTGGCAGCATGAACAGGTAGCAGATCAGTGGGACTGTGGCACTGAGTCCTGTGAAGGACTTGATGCTGACAGCAGGTGTAGTCTGGTCTCAAAACCATGGCTGCTGCTGGCAGTGCATAGTTAACTCACTATCTGGTGCAGCTCTGGCATCATCGTGGCATTACTGATCTCCAGTGATGAGAAGTGATCGCTGCCTCAAAATTTCATTAAAACCTGGCATCTAGTCATGTTTTCTGTAACAAGAGACTTGCCCTGGTGTGATATTGCCTCACATGCTAAGCAATTACCACCGTGCAGTACAGCTTACAGCTGCACTTGCCTATCCTCATCTTACAGTCCACTTGCGTATCTGTTAGTGTGATGTGTCCACATTAGGAGCTACTTGCTTCTGGCTACTAACGCAATACTCCATGGCGGCTTTCTCACTAGTTCTTATTACTTTTACTAAAGACTCATAACTTTTGATCAAACACTGCGTACCAACTCCCTTTCTGTATGTGGATGACACAGATATCCTGATAACCAGTAGAGGTGACACATTGCAAGATGCAGTTAACGAAACTACTTGTCATTTAGAATCATGGTTTGAAGCAAATATACTACTCATAAATACTCAAAAAACTGTAAGTATGAACTTCCATACTAGACAAAATCTAACCCCCTTCAATGTAATTATAGTTGTCGGCAAAGATGACATTACGAACACGCAGGACACCAAATTTCTTGGACTTACCATCAGTAACACACTAAATTGGAAACCACATATTGAGGCATTGTCAAAAAAGCTTAGTAAAACCTGCTATCTATTATGATCATTAAAAGACACAGCCAGTGTAGATACCTGGAAGCTGGTGTACCATGCCCTGTTTGAGTCTGTCTTAGCTATGGTCTAATCTTCTGGGGAAAGAGCTCTGATTCTATCACAATTTTCAAGTTACAAAAACAAGTAGTAAGAATAATGAAATGTAAAAAAAGAACTGAACACTGTAAACCACTATTTCAACAGCTAAAAATCCTGCTGCTGCCATGCCTCTATATATTGGAACTAGCTCATTTTACGGTACAGCACTTGGATGCCCTCGACAGAAATGCAGACCACCACACACATGACGCCAGAAACAAAACACAGTTACAAATTACAGCCCACAACACAAAATAATATGCGAATGGGGTTAAATGTATGGGCATTAAAATATACAACAACCTCCCAACAGGCATAAAAACAAGCAAAAACCCAAAAATAATGAGAATTAAATTAAAGGAATTGCTACTAAATCACTGTTTCTATTCCATACATGAATTTCTTGAAACAAAATTTTAATTACTTGCAATAAGCTGTTTATTCAGTTGTAGATGTTTCTACTTAGTAAGATAATTTAATTATTGTATCTTATCTATATTCTGTCTGTATCTCATATAAGTATTCTGCTATGTGAACTATGTACCACAATATTTTAATTACTTGTAATAAGCTGTATATTCACTTGTAGGTATTTCTACTTAGTAAGATAATTTAATTATTATTTGTTACTCATATTCTGTCTGTATCTCTTATATGTATTCTGCTATGTGCAGTATGCACCACCATCATCTCTCATCACACACCACCTTTTTTTTTTAATATTTTGTCTATATATCCTATATGTATTCTGCTATGTGAGTCATGTGCCACAACTGTCATCTCTTGTCATATACCATCTTAACATAATTTTTCAAATTGACTTGTCCTATATCATGATGTGCTTCACTGTGCAAATTGTATAATCTACAGGACCAATAATAAATCAAATCAAATCAAATCTGAAGCACCACTGTCTGATTATTATTATTATTAGTAGTAGTAGTAGGAGGAGGAGGAGTAGGAGTAGGAGTAGGAGTAGTAGCAGTAGCAGTATTGTTTCAGTTAAATTTTTCTTTTCTCCCTGTACCTGCTCTTTGATAGACATATGGTCTTCCTGTATGTTTCTTATTGTCTATTACTACAGCCATAAATTCCATTGTCTGCTCCATGGACTAGTAACATCTGTCACATGAGCACACTGTACATTTTGCCAATATCAAACTGGGATTGTCGCACGACTTTGATATAACACGGCACATTTACACTTTGTGCTAAGATCACATATATTGTCACTGATTTTACTGTCTCAATTATTAGTAGCAGCAGTGGTGAAAAATTTTCGTTACTACCAGTGCAAGTTTCAGTACATCACAGGAGGGAAGTTAATATTCATAGCAAAATACCATAAATATCAAATTATAGTTTCTATACTAGTAAGAGGTTCCCTAAGCATTGAAGAATATTAGGACATTTTGTAATAAAGAATTAGTGTCAAAACGCAAATTTATGTGTCTGTAGTCCTTATATTCATATCAATCCTAGATAAATTCATCTGTGGGGAAGTATGCTGCCAGGTAAATTACTAAATGTATACACATTCTGAGGAAATTTCATCTTCAGAGAAGACTTGTATATGCCAGTTTGAGATGTTTCCTCCATCCTACACAAATTTGCAAATCTTTTTGATTTTTAAATAGTCCTAATTAGAAGCTATACTACTCTGTACCTATGATGTGTAGAATGATTACATGTGATTAATATCTTAGTTTCCTTAATGATGAATAAAGATTAATAATATGGTACCATAAAATAAAAACAGAACAATTTTGTCCCTAAAATATTTTCATAGTGCACTGAAAATACTTTATTGACAAATATTTTGAAAGGTAGAAATTTGTACTTGTGTGTGTGTGTGTGTGTGTGTGTGTGTGTGTGTGTGTGTGCGTGTGTGTGTGCCTATCTGTATGTGTTTTCTGTTGTGCAGTGGAATTGTGTACATAAAATGCATCAAATAAGTATTGTTGAATATTAAATATTAATGTGGGCTTGCATATTACAATGAGAATAATGTATCAAGAAAACAGATGGAGCAAAATGCACTTGAATTAGGTTTTCAAATCTTTAAGCCAACTTCACTCCAGGTTTCCAATGTAAAGAGTGAGGATGTCTATGAAATGTGTATGTAAAATCAGTCTTACTTTCAAATACATTGAAGAGCCAAAGAAACTGATAGATCTGCCTAATATAATGTAGGGCCCATGCAAGCATGCAGAAATGCCACAACACAACATGGCATGGCATGGACTCAACTAATCTCTGAAGTAGTGTTTGGGGGAATTGACACCATGAATCCAGCAGGGCTGTCAATAAATCTGTACAAATATGAGAGGGTGGAGATCTCTTATGAATGGCATATCGCAAGGCATCCCAGATATGCTCAGTAATGTTCATGTCTGGGAAGTTTGGTGGCCAGTGGAAGTGTTTAAACTCAGAAGAATGTTCCTGGATCTACTCTGTAGCAATTCCAGATGTGTGGGGTGTCACATTGTTCAGCTGGAATTGCCCAAGTCTGTTGGAATGCACAACGGACATGAATGGATGCAAGTGATTGGACACTATTCTTATGTACGTGTCATCTGTCAAAGTCATATCTAGACATATTGGGATCACATATCACTCCAAATGCACATGTCTCACACCATTACAGCACCTCTACTGGCTTGAACAGTCCCCTGCTGACATGCAGGGTCCATCGATTCATGAGGTTGTCTTCATAACCGTACATGTCCATCTGCTTGATACAATTTGAAACAAGACTCATCCGAGCAGGCAACATGTTTCCAGTCATCAACAATTCAATGTCAGTGTTGATGGACCCAGACAAGGCATAAAGCTTTATGTCATGCGGTCATCAAGGGTACACGAGTGGGCCTTCAGCTCCGAAAGTCCATATAAATGATGTTTCATTGAATGGTTCACACACTGAAACCTGCTGATGACCCAGCATTGAAATTTGCAGCAATTTGCAGAAGGCTTGCACTTCTGTCACATTGAATTATTCTCTTCAGTCATAATTGGTTCTGTTCTTGCAGGATCTTTTTCCAGCCACAGCAATGTTGGAGACTGTGTTTTACCAGATTCCTGATATTCACACTACACTCATGAAATGCTCATACAGGAAAATCCCCACTTCATCGCTACCTCAAAGATGCTATGTCCCATTGCTTGTGTGCCGACTATGAACCATGTTCAAACTCATTTAAATCTTGATAATCTGCCATTGCAACAGCAGCAACCAACCTAACAACTGCACCACACACTTGTTGTCTTTTATAGACGTTGCTGACCACAGCACCGTATTCTACCTGTTTACATATCTCTGTAATTGAATACGCATGCCTGTACCAGCGTCTTTCGTGCATCAGTGTAGGATCTGTCTGTAATAAGGAAGTAATAGCATTGCACTCACAGGCAAATCCTACTCCATACCAAGATCACATGATCAGGGAGGTAATGTAGGTTGATGACAAAAATCATGGCCTGTGAGTTTGAATGCTCACTCCTTAGGTATTCTTACTATCATCTGGTTTCAAGACAATGACACATTAAACATGATTATTATTACCAGTATTAGTAACATTATGAAGCTACGGATGCTACATTTGTAATTCAGGCCAGAAAAATCCCTTGTTAAACATCTTTAAATCCCTATGCTTTTTACTTGTCATCAATAATGTAGGCTTTTCCTGATTTTATCTGTAATGTGCTCCAGCAGTGTCTGATACTTTCAGTTTCAATTTGTTCAATCAAAGGCTATAACAGCTAAATTTAAGCTAATTGTTTTTTATCAAGAACAGATGGTAATTTACATGCTGTAATTTATTATACAAAAAATTATTTGCAAATGAGGTTGATAGAGTATTCCTCTCATCAGCCTTTTAGCAGCTTACCTGTCAGCAGGACTATCTTTATCAATACCAGAGACAACAACCTCCCCTGCAGAAGTTCCTTGTACAGCTATTCCATAACCATGCAAATCAGACTGAAGAGTTAGGTACACTGTCTCTGAGTGGCATACACCAGTACAGCCAGCACTAGTCACTGAACCTATAAGAAAATAAAATACACATTAATTTTATAAAATTTATGCAGCAGTTATTATCCAGATAACACTCAAATGACATATTGTGGAAGTTTAATATGTTTCCCTTTTGACACGTGTACAAGTTGCTCATAGAGCCATCTGTCTACAGACTGGAAAAAACATAAATGAATGAGGTTTGCAAAATATTCAACTTTTTAGCTTATCCCAAGATCATTTTAAAGTGTTGTAGCCTGTTGTTCATGGGCGTGCACACACACACACACACACACACACACACACACACACACACACACACACACACACACACACACAGAGAGAGACAGAGAGAGAGAGAGAGAGAGAGAGAGAGAGAAATACAGTTTTGGATGTGAGAATATATTAGAAATATATATTTGAGAGGAGACTGAAGCAGCTATCACAAACTGCTTCTGAATGTTGCATTAACTACCCATCAATAATGACAAGCTTATATATTTCCTATATTTCCTCTTTCTAGTTGCAGTGTGCTACCAAGGTCTTGGAGAAATATTTGTATATAAACACCCAGATAAATCCTATTGATAAATTAGTGCTACTCTAGCAACTAGCATAAAAGTACACACTGTTTTATGTCACAACAATAATAGTAAAAACATATATATAATATGTTGCCCATTGAAAATATATGTAGAAGTATTAACTGATTATTTTTTTTTTTAATTTGTATGTTATCATGTAATTTGTAGCAGCAGGAGAAATAAGGTACTGTAAACACATCAACAAAGATTTGAGTTTTTGTAGAGAAGTGCATATAAAATACAAATGTGCTGTTAATATCCTGTTTCTCAGCACAAGACTGTACTGACACATTTCACCAGGTATAATGTCAGTTTTAGCTTTACATTGTCATACTTACCTGTTGTTTTCACTATAGTATACAAATTACTTAAAGACAATGGGAAAAGTGGGCATTATGGTTGCACTTTAAAATTTACAGCAAGACATCATCTTGACATTTTTAGGAGAAGTAATATCAGTCATAACAGTAAAATTACAGGGAAGAGCAAAAACATAGGAAGTATTGATATGATAGAATTATCACTGGAGGAAGAAAACTGGAGGCTGCCATGGAAGTGGAGAAAAGGATTTAACAATACTATGATGGTTTTTCATAGAGAAATACCATTATGTCAAATGTATTTGATATTGGAAACTGGTAGACACGGAATAGCCAGAGACTGAAAAATGTAATGATGCAAATATATTGCACAGAAATTTTCAGGGAAAACATGCCATATTTTACACACTGTAAGGCACTACGGGCTATAAGATGCAACTTAATTTTTAAACAGATTAAAAAAATAGTATTTTTACCATTTTTGTTATTAGATTGCAAAGTCAGAATAAAAAAATTCGTAGTTTATGAAACCAAACAGACCGTTAAAATCTCTGAAAATCACCATCTTCAAGCTTTGGCCATTTTGAATTCAGTGCTCTATTTGCACATTTAGTCTTCTTCATTTTTTCAGTTCTTCTTTACTAGCCCACTAATCATGAATGGTTTTTTTCTGTTGGTGAAGGGCTGAAATGCCATTCAGCTGCTCTGTTTCCATGTTTTTGCATATGCTACTACTTTCAATTTATAGGCCATATCATATGAATACCATTTATTTTTTGCCCTTTAAAAACCTACCCACTAACAAAAATATTGTACTGTTGCCAATAACTGTTGTGACTCACCCACCTTCAAAGTGCTGCCGCGCAGTTACGTCCATCCTCTACATGCGGCGCTGTCTGCCAGCCATGCAGCAGCAGCACCACCTAAGCGGCCAGCCAGCTGGCGGCAGCTAGACTTGGACAAAGTTATGATTTGACTGTTATAGTGTACACACGTCTTACTCTGTTTACTTGATCTGTGACTTTCATGTATTGTGTCTTCCTTGAAATATATTTGTTCAACTTGAAATTATTACAGTTGGCGACAAGGTAGCGATTTTTCTTTTCCATCGTTGACCCACATGTTTCCATGGCTACTTTAGAGCAACTATTGCAAGGTCTCACAGAACAGCAAATGCTTCTCACAAATGTGATTCATGATTTTGTCGCGTCATCAAATGCGGGGCATCTCTCGTCATTGTCTCTACCTACTTTTCCTCCTTATGACGAGATGGCGGAAGACTGGTCTGATTACGAAAAACCTCTTCAACAGCACTTCTTGGCATTTCATGTTGCAGATGAACAAACATGTAAGTCTCTGTTCCTTTCATGGATTTCACCTCAAATGTATCGGTTGTTGTTGTAGTTGGCTCCTTTGAAAGATCCTGTGTCTTTGTCCTTTGCTGAAATGCGCTCACTTCTGTCCGTCTATTTTCAAAAGCAAACGCGTGTGGTAACCTCTCGTGTTGCCTTTTATCGTTGTTGAAAACATCCGAATCAATCCTATCATGCTAGGGCTGCTGAACTTCACAGCCTCAGTAGAAAGTGTCAATTTGTTACTGAAGTTCACAAAGAATCCCACGCCGATTCCGTGGTTTGGCGCCCGACAAAGAAGTTAGGCAACGTGCCCTTCAGTTGGCAAATCCGAATCTAGATGAAGTCCTATCCATCGCTCAGTCTTTTGAAATTTCTCGCGCTGCTGGAGCGCAAATAGAGGCATGGGGCAACGTTGGGGAAATACAACCTCTGTGCGATGTTGACGAAGCGTGTGGCATGTCCCCACCAGCCAATGTGGCCGCAGTATGCTCCCAAGTGCAGCCTCAGCCTAAGCGTAAACAAACCTCTAAGAAACTGCAGCAAAACCCATGGCAACTTCCTTCATCTCCATGGTGTTTTACGAAACATTCATGAGAAGATTGTCCACAACGTTGGCCGTGTGTCACAAATGCAAAAAAAGGGTCATGTGTCATCCGTTTGCAAATTCCGACCACATACATGACGTTCATGAACATGACACTGATTCTGATTCTGTGTTGTCTGTCAATTGTACTGCTTCCCTTTCAGGGAAGTTATTCCTCACTGTCCAAATACTTGGTCGAGATGTTCGCATGCAGGTGGATACTGGTTCTGCTGCCACTATCATCAATTCTCAGACGTATCTTCAGTTGGGCTCTCCAATCCTGTCACCTGTCACTAGGCAATTACGGACTTACAATAAACAGAAGATTTCTCTCTTGGGACAATTTGATGCTGAGGTATCTTACAAATCTGTCATTTGCACTGTTCCCATATTTGTGGTCGACCATAGTAACACAGAGAATCTTTTTGGTTTCGATGCCTTTCGAGTTTTTGGGTTCTCCATAGATGACTCTGTCGATATTGTCTCTGATGCTATTCCTTATGCTCAATTGGATTCCTTGTCGATGACATTTTCGTCCCTTTTTTCTCCTGGATTAGGCTGTGCAAACGACTTTGAAGCTCATATCACGCTCAAACCCACTGCTCAGCCTAAGTTTTTTTGGGCTAGGCCCATTCCTGTGGCCCTTTGTGATCAGGTCAAATGGGAGCTGGATCATCCCACTGCTTCAGGGGTCTTGCTTCCTGTCACTTCCAGTGAGTGGTCCTCTCCTGTCATTGTCATTGCTAAGCCAAATGGTGATATTCGTCTCTGTGGCGATTTCAAAGCCACTGTGAATGCTCAATGCCTTATCGACACTTACCCTATGCCTCGACCTGAAGAATTGTTCAGTAAACTTGCTGGAGGCCAGTATTTTTCTAAAATTGACCTGTCAGAAGCTTATCATAAACTTCCTCTTGACGCTGCTTCCTGGCAATTTCTGCTCCTTATTATGCCTTTGGCCTCTATCAATACCAACAATTGCCATTCAGGATTGCCAGTGCCCCTGCTCTCTTTCAACAATTCTTGGAACAATTATTGCTCACTGTCCCTGGGTGTATAAATTATCAGGATGACATTGTTGTCACTAGCTTCACCACTGACGAACATCTTCAAAATCTCCACTCACTTTTTCATGTCTTACAGATTGCCGGTCTTAAGTTTAATCTTCAGAAATCAAAATTTTTTCAGGCATCTTTCACGTTCTTGGGGTTTCAACTCTCTCGGGATGGTATTTGTCTGCTTCAGCAAACTGTCACTGTGATCGATGCCCTTCCTCACCCTACATCTGTTAAGGAACTGCAGGCCGCCTTGGGGAAAATAGCATACTATCACAAGTTTTTACCATCTGCTGCTTCGGTGGCTCAGCCGTTGCATCGCCTGTTGCATAAAAACGTGCCTTTTCACTGGTCCGCGTCATGCGATGCGGCTTTCCAGAAATTGAAGACTATGCTGAAACAGGCCCCGTGCCAGTCAAATAACACCTATGGACGTTAGCAATCTACAGACCACCTCCATCAAGACCTGTGTAAAAAATTCTAAGGGGGGAAAAGTGTTGTGACTCACCAATCTTCAAAGTGCCACCACACAGTTACGTGTGTCCTCTACATGTGGCACTGTTTGCAAGCCATGTAGCAGCAGCGCCACCTAAGCGATCAGCCAGCCAGCGGCCGCTAAACTTGGACTCAGTTATGATTTGACTGTTAAAGTGTACACACGTCTTACTCTGTTTACTTGATCTGTGACTTTCATATATTGCATCTTCCTTGAACTATATTTGTTCAACTTGAAGTTATTACAATAACACAAATCAGCTTCAGTTCAAATTCACTGGTGTAGATTGCAATAACGCATTAGACAGTAATCTGGATTTGTGATGGCGAGCGGGTGGGAGACAGTGTTAGTGAGCTCGTGAATCCCTGCAACTCATGTTAATCGCATTAGTGCACTGCCACTGCCAGTTGAATCCAATGTTACCAGACAGAGGTAGGGTTCCTGCAGCATGGAATATATTGTCATTTTTAAGCCTAAATCAAACACTGGGCATTTTTGTATTAATTTCGAGTATAAGACACACCTGAATTTTGGAGACAATTTTTCGAAGAAAAGAGTGTGTCTCATAGTCTGTAAAATATGGTAGCTCCCATGATTGTAGGATATTGGAAAACTAATAAAGTAAGCAGAAAGATCACAATTTTTTTATAAAATCAAATGAATAACATCACTTAAAAATACAAATTTCCCTTGACTAATTATGATGATTGCATTAGTGTTGGCAGTTCATGGATGGATATGGAACCAGGAACTTTTCCTTAATGGGTTGGCTTGAGAGTTTCAATGATATAGATCATTGGACCATAGGTGCAACCACATTGGAAGAATATCTGAGGAGAGACCAGACAAAAATATGGTTCCTGAAAAAGAATGACAGTATTTTCAATGACTGTAGGGGCAACAGTCTGGATGCCTTGCTGATCTGGCCCTGTAACATAAGCCAACATGGCCTTCCTATGTTGGTACTGTAAATGGCTAAAATCGTGGGGAAATGATAGTTATTACATATGTCAAGGACATGCAGTTGACTGTATGGTTTAGTGACGATTGAGATTATGAGGAATTTGTTATCAAAAAATATGTTGTAAGTCTTATTCCCATTTATGAATTTCAGAGAAACTGGAAGTCATTTTTGAAGGGGGGGGGGGGGGGGGGGGACGACAAGATCCAGATGGCATGGATTCTGAAGCAGCCATTTGTGAATGTTGTGCTCGATAATGTGTTTCGCCACTGGGTGATCAACTTTTACTGATCTTACACATATTTTGGCAGTAACAATTCATTCAGGTGGGCAGCTGGTTAGTACTAATGTACACATAAAAGGCTGTGTGAAAGTTGTAAGGTATGACTTGTTTCACCAGCTGACCAGACTCTGATAGGGCAGGGTATGCCTGATACAAAACTGAAACAGGGTGTGTATAGCACTTGGCTCTTCATCAGTAACATGAACCATGTGGCAAGGCTTTAGTAGTAGATGTGGCATAATGATCAAGCAAGATATTTTGCAGATTGGGAATGCAGTGTATTACCACTCTGGGATGGGTGGGAAGGGCTGTGGGTAGAATAATTTTTCATTTCCAGGAACAACAATAGGCAGTCAAAGACCTGGTGAAGGATGTGGTTAAGTTGTTCCATGTATAGTGCCCAGAATCTGACTGGCTCTTCATCAGGAACATGACCCATGTAGCAAGGCTTTAGTAGTAGATGTGCCATAATGATCAAGCAAGATATTTTGTAGATTGGGAATGCAGTGTATTACCACTCTGGGATGGGTGGGAAGGGCTGTGGGTAGAATAATTTTTCATTTCCAGGAACAACAATAGGCAGTCAAAGACCTGGTGAAGGATGTGGTTAAGTTGTTCCATGTATAGTACCCAGAATCTGACGTGGCTGGGAGATACTGCCTAACAGACTGAAGGTGTTGATCGTGAGTCACTGAAAACCACACAAGACAACAACAGTGATGGACAAACAACAAGACAACATGACAGAATGACAAATCTGGAGTGTAAACCATATCGGGAGCCTGTATGTAGCAATATCTGAAACCAAGCAACATTGCTCACAAGAGATGATATGAGACCACAGTTGGAACATAACTGAGGTCCAGCCCCCATGCTGCTAACTTTATAGCACAGCTGCAGGAGCCAACAGGCTGGCACATGAGTCTAGTGCTGAAGCAGTGATAGCAGCACTTGAAAACATTAGGAGCATCACCTAGCAGCTGTCATCTAGTTCCAGGCATTCTGGTGAGCTTTTGAACTTGTCAGATTGGGATACCAGATTCGCCCCTCCCAAATGGGTGCATAGGGTCTGAAGCACCCTGCATGTCATTTCAGAAGGTGAACCAGCCACACAATTGGTAATTTGGTGGAGATGCCTGACAACTGGGAGAAGGAACATGGGATGTCAGACAATGCACTGGAGACTGGCGATGTGGGAGATGACTATTGAGGTTATGCATGCTGCAGTATGTGCTCAGCCACCAAACCTATATCCATGGGAACCACCAATGGGGTGCCCTGGAGTGCAAATTGTACCTGTGCAGTTGGGGGTTTGCAAGGGGGCCATTACCAGTCTGAGTGACCCACTGATGGTGGCACAGTCAGTAGGTGGTGACTGAGTTGGTTGGTGTACTGACACTCCAAACCTCATAGAGTATCAATCAGCACAAGGTCCCGTCAATGGCTACTCACCACTGTAGCCAGCATCCATGAAGGTTTTTCTCTGTAGGAGCATGTGCAGATAACAGAACCTGATGGGCATTGTCCAACGTGGTGGAGCCAGGTTCTGAGGACTGTTATGACAGGAAGTGGAGGAGAGTACATGGCTGTTGCCTATGAAGGAGCGCTGCCGGGCTGTGGTTATGGACAGGGGTGGTCCTGTAGGTGCTCAGGAACATCATGAGCACCGATGTGGAAGAAGATTTGCCCATTGCTTTCAACAGTTGTAGTTCTTATTTACATACCATCTGCTCCACTTCACCATTGGAGGATGGGTCAAACAGTGATCTAAACAGATTTTAATTCTACTGGTATTGCAGAACTGTTCAAAGGCTGTTGCCATGAACTGGGGCCAGTTGTCAGACAGGAGGGTGTAGGGAAGCCCTTCGACGATGAGAATCTGGGTAAGTGCATTGAGTGTGGTGGTTGTAGTGGCAGATGCCATGCTAACCACATGGGGTAGCTGGAATAAGAATCTACAACAATTAGCCATATGGAGCCCAGAAAGGGACCAATCCACTCCAGATGACTGCAGTTGCAGGAATGATATGGAGTGGACCAAGGGGTGAAAGACTAAGGAGAAGCAACCTGATGGTGGGTGCATGCAGAACAGCTGCCCTACATGACCTCCATCTCTTTGTTCAGACCTGACCAGTAGGCATGTTGTCTGGCGAGAACTTTCATCTGTGACATGCCACAATGCTCACAATGGGATAGTTCCAAGATATGAGGATATAAGGTAGTCAGAATGACAATGTGGTGGGAATTTGCATCTGCATTCAGCAGGACAGCAGGAGAATGTCAGAGATAACAGACAAATGATGATCAAGGTGAGCCCAGGCCTGGAGTTCTGAATCAGCAGATTTGAAAAAATAAATGGGCAAGCCATTGAACACCTTCCAAGGCGTGTTTTCATTTTATGTCAATGTTGAAACAAGATACCTCCTGTTGGTCAAATGCTAAGTCTTGTCCTGAGAGTTGACAAGGGAGTGCATCCGCATTTGCATGTTGTGTGGTAGGATTGTACTTAATGGTGTAACTGTAAGAACTAAGGAAAAGAGCCAAATGCTGGAGCCTTTGAGTCATTCACTCTAGAAGCTGAGAGTATGGTCCAAAGAGTGCTACCAGTGATTTTTAGGCAGCAATGAGGGTAAACCCAGTTGCAAAGAGGTACACATGCAATTTCTTAATGGCAATGATGATTGCCAAAGCCTCTTTCTCGATCTGTGAGTAGTTTCTTTGAGAATGTGTCAGGGTCTTTGATGCACTGGTGATGAGTTGCTAAGTACCATCATTGTTATGGAACACGAGCACTTCACTAATGCCCTAGGGAAAATGTCAGCAGCCAAAACAAGGGGATGTGATGGAGGAAAGGACATAAGGCAGAGTGCCAAGACTAACATGTCCTTCAGCTGGGTGAAAGCATGTTCACAGGCAGCCCACAACTGGAAATTAATGCCCTTCTTGTGCAACTGGTTGAGTGGGTGCATAATGTTTGCTGTTTGTGGAAGGAACTTCACTTTACCCAAAAAGGCCTTCAGTTTCTTTAGTTTCTGAGGACATAGGAGAGAGTCAATAGCTGAGATGTTGTGATCAGTGGGATGAGTCTCATTTTTGTTGAATAAGTGTCCAAAGTATTCCACTTGCTCCTGAAGGAACTGACATTTTTGTAGGCAGCACTTGCATATGGTATCATGCAACATAGTAAAGAGGGCGCAGAGGTTATGCTGGTGGTCTTGGTGGTAACTATTATGTCACCTAGGTAATTGGTACAAGAGGAAATGGACACGGTTAACTGTCCTAGGTATCTCTGGAAGATTTACAGAGTAGAAGTAATTACAAAGGGCAAACGTTTGTGTTTGTACAAGCCAAAGGGTGTATTGATGAGCATAAAGCATTGCGATTCCTCATGTGGGGGTCTGTAATTAAGCATTGGCAAGGTTTATCTCGGAAAAATATTCACTGCTAACAAGTTTTGTAAGAAGATCCTCTGGATATGGTATGGGGTAGGTTTCCTCATGTGTCTGGCACTGGCTGTTGACCCAAAATCTCCACATAGCCAGAGGGAGCTATTTTGTTTCTTAATCTCCACCAGGGGCATGGCCCAAGCAGTAGTTTTGACATGTTCAGTTACCCCTGCTTCATAAAGGCAATCAAGTTCAAGCTTGACTGCTGTCTGTAGGGAGTCCGGAAGTGAACATGCCAAAAAGAAATGGGGCACTGCATCAGGATGTAGAGAAATATGCACCTTAAAATCGGTGGCACATCCCTGGCCAAGTTTGAATGGAGACATGAAAGATGCACAAAGTCATCAAATTCCTGGAAGGGAACCATGTTCGAGGTGAACTGAACTTCATCCGTGATGGAGAACCAAAACAGTGAGAAAGAATCTATGCTAAAAATGTTGCCAGGTGAGTGACTATTGACAACAAACAGCTTTATTGGCCTTGTAACCTTCTTGTACACTGCTATATTTGTGAACTGACCTCTGAGGGGAATTGAGCTGTCACAATATGCAATCAGCTTGTGGAGGTTGGGCCAATGCTGGGAAACACAGACAAGCATATGTTGAGAGGTTCACCAGGGAAACCATTGCTCCTGTGCATGCTTGGTAACAAACGTCCTGATGTGTAATCATGAGGTCAATAAGCAATTTGTGGTAGGAGGATTGCCCTGGAGAACAATGGCCTGGAGTTCATGCAATGTCTCTCAATGCAAGTATGGAGTGGGGTTCGACTGTCCTGATGTTTAGTGGCAAACATTTTGGAGATGCCAATCCTTTCCACAATGGGTGCAGTGTGCCTAGTGATCTGGACAGTCTGTATGGTTGTGCATCGTGAAACAGTCAGGACAAGATGGGAGACCCCCACTGCAAATGCTGATTTAGTGTAACCGGCTGCTCAGAGGTCACTGACATGTCCAAAAGTGATGAATCACAGCATCACCATAAGTAAAAGGACTTATGAGAATTTTGTCCCCTTGGTGGTGGTTGAACCACTGCCACCTTCGGCAAGCCACAAAGTGTTTATTTGCTGCCTGCACAATATTGAAAGAGTCTGTGATTTTTAAAATGTCTCCAAGGAAGCGTTGTTCAGCTTGAGGGCTGAAATGTGTGCTTCTAGACTGGGGGCCAACTGGACCAGCACATCTCAAATCAAGGTATCCACATATAAGATTTCGCAAGATGGATCTGTGCAAGTGAAATTACAACATTTACTCAGCCCCTGCAAATCCATCACCCACGAGCAGTATGACTGATCCGATTACTTGTGGTATTGATGGACCTCAAGGCATGATGGAACCACATGGGAAGGAGGATGCTGCATCCTGGGATGTATGCCCTTCTGCAATGCAACCAGGTCTTCCAGTTTGGACTGATGATGCCAACGTCACCACAGGTAACACCAAAGTTGCCACACTGTTCCCCTATGCCAATCATGAGTCCAAAAAAAGAATGGGACATGTTAACATGCTTAGCCAGTCTTTAGAAAGCCACATGGCTCCAAGCCAGTTCTGATTATAGCTCCACTTCAGCAGGTTACCTCCAGGTTCAGTGAGCAGCCAAGCTGTGGTAATCAGGAAGCCATCGATCACCCATACAACTCATATCCTTCACAAGTTTTGTTTTGGACTTTGCATCTAAGTGATCATTTAACTCTCTTAGTTCAGACCTTATGTAAGCACCTGGATAATCCCACATGTTACTATGCCTGTGTCAGGATTTGGGCAAGTGTTTCCAGTTGGACTGGATCCACTTAGTGGATTAAAAATGACAGCTAGTTTACCAGCCAGCTGGATTATCACTTTTCAGTGGTTTCCCACATTCAGATAGGTGAATATTGGGCTAGTACCCAAGTCCTATCTCAATTTGTAAATATTTAGAAAATGTTGGCATACATTCACATGGATAACACCACACACAGACAGTTTGGGGCACATATACACTCCTGGAAACTGAAATAAGAACACCGTGAATTCATTGTCCCAGGAAGGGGAAACTTTATTGACACATTCCTGGGGTCAGATACATCACATGATCACACTGACAGAACCACAGGCACATAGACACAGGCAACAGAGCATGCACAATGTCGGCAGTAGTACAGTGTATATCCACCTTTCGCAGCAATGCTGGCTGCTATTCTCCCATGGAGACGATCGTAGAGATGCTGGATGTAGTCCTGTGGAACGGCTTGCCATGCCATTTCCACCTGGCGCCTCAGTTGGACCAGCGTTCGTGCTGGACGTGCAGACCGCGTGAGACGACGCTTCATCCAGTCCCAAACATGCTCAATCGGGGACAGATCCGGAGATCTTGCTGGCCAGGGTAGTTGACTTACACCTTCTAGTGCACGTTGGGTGGCACGGGATACATGCGGACGTGCATTGTCCTGTTGGAACAGCAAGTTCCCTTGCCGGTCTAGGAATGGTATAACGATGGGTTCGATGACGGTTTGGATGTACCGTGCACTATTCAGTGTCCCCTCGACGATCACCAGTGGTGTACGGCCAGTGTAGGAGATCGCTCCCCACACCATGATGCCGGGTGTTGGCCCTGTGTGCCTCGGTCGTATGCAGTCCTGATTGTGGCGCTCACCTGAACGGCGCCAAACACGCATACGACCATCATTGGCACCAAGGCAGAAGCGACTCTCATCGCTGAAGACGACACGTCTCCATTCGTCCCTCCATTCACGCCTGTCGCGACACCACTGGAGGCGGGCTGCACGATGTTGGGGCGTGTGCGGAAGACGGCCTAACGGTGTGCGGGACCGTAGCCCAGCTTCATGGAGACGGTTGCGAATGGTCCTCGCCGATACCCCAGGAGCAACAGTGTCCCTAATTTGCTGGGAAGTGGCGGTGCGGTCCCCTACGGCACTGCGTAGGATCCTACGGTCTTGGCGTGCATCCGTGCGTCGCTGCGGTCCGGTCCCAGGTCGACGGGCACGTGCACCTTCCGCCGACCACTGGCGACAACATCGATGTACTGTGGAGACCTCACGCCCCACGTGTTGAGCAATTCGGCGGTACGTCCACCCGGCCTCCCGCATGCCCACTATACGCCCTCGCTCAAAGTCCGTCAACTGCACATACGGTTCACGTCCACGCTGTCGCGGCATGCTACCAGTGTTAAAGACTGCGATGGAGCTTTGTATGCCACGGCAAACTGGCTGACACTGACGGCGGCGGTGCACAAATGCTGCACAGCTAGCGCCATTTGACGGCCAACACCGTGGTTCCTGGTGTGTCCGCTGTGCCGTGTGTGTGATCATTGCTCGTACAGCCCTCTCGCAGTGTCCGGAGCAAGTATGGTGGGTCTGACACACCGGTGTCAATGTGTTCTTTTTTCCATTTCCAGGAGTGTATTTTGCTCAGGGGATAAAAGGATGGTGACAGGAAAAACATCCAGCCACCCCTTAAATTAACCATTCCAAATTCAGTAAGAACCATGCTGACACCATCTAGAAGTGGGACCAAGGCACAAGAAAAAGAAGAAGAGTATGGACTTTGCATCTAAGAGACCCTTTAAGTCTCTAAGGTATGACTTCCTGTGGAAAGTGATCATTTGACTCTATAGTCTGTATCTCATATCTACATGATAATCAATGGGCTAGTGTAGTTCACATTCAGACTCTTGACATTGTTGTGTTGATTTTAATGAGACTGTCATTGGTAGTTAAGTAGCCACCTTCAGAGAAACTGGCACTTTAGGGCATGCAATACGGCACTTGGTATCTGCTGTCACAATGAAATAGTGATGAGGATATTTGACCATGAGTATCATCACAACAAATTGGAGATGAGGATGTCTGACCATGTGTACCATTGCAACAAAATGGTAATGAGGATTTTCCAACATGAGTGATAATTTACATTTCCAATTGTGGCAACTTCATTCAGTGCATCTTTTCAACTGTTCTCAGTGAATTTTGGTGTTCCTACCACTTCTTTGCTTATATTCTGATCAGACAGTATTATGTTTCCGCACAGAAACTCCAGACCTGGACATCTCAACAGAGTTACTGCTCTTGTTGCAAAACATGCAACAGACACAGGAGTTTATTTTGGCCAAATTGTCCCAGCCAGACACTAACTCAACCCAAGCAAAGACACTACCACTTCTGCTGTTTCCAAATTTCAATAAGATATTAGAGTCATGGCTGAATGATATTGCCAGGTTTGAACAGCACTTTATGGTCCATGATATTACAGGTGACACACGACAGAAAGCCATTTTAGTTGCACACACTGGTGGTTATGTATCTAGACTTATTCAACAACTTAACAGAGAGGTAGATCCTAGTGAACTAACATACACTCAGCTGAATAACAAGCTGGCAGATTACTTTGATTCACATATACATGTAGCAGCTGTTGAACATAAAATTTTCAGCTGTACAAAGAAAAGTGGACAAAGTTATCATTAGTGGACAGTCCAATTATAGGAACTTATGTGGGCATGTGAATTCCAGTGTCTCAGTGACAAGAGTAATCAATCATATCGAATTCATTAGCGTGGGACAGGATTTCAGTTTATTCACTGGATGACTGTCTGAAAAATGGTGCAGTGAAGATGAACAAGCCCTTGTTAGATGCTGGTTTACCTCTCATCTGTGCTTTTGAACAAACAATGACATTGTCTGTGGGGTTGTAGAACACACACCCCTACCCTCAACTGTATTTCAGATTAGTAAAAAATGCTGAAACATGGAATTGTCTCACTATCCAGTGCACTGATGGGCTGGATATAACCATCTTCCGTCAGGACACAACAGGAAAACAGGAGCCCAATAGGTTACTCTCTTGTTTTAAGTGTTTTATAGCTCACCAGCATGAAAATTGTTATTTTTGAAAAGCAAAGTGTAATTACTAACACAAGAGAGGCCACAAGGCAAAAATGTGTAATTCTGCACATCAGATGAAAGTGAATGGTAATAGTTTTACTAATGAAAAAGAAAAATTTTTAGGTTCATTTCACAATGGCTGACAGGTTCATGCAATTTTATCATGCAAACATTTAAATTTACAAGTGTGAATCAATGTCACTCTTGCTAATTTCCATATTGATAAGGGTTCATCTTCAAAGATTCTCAATTTGCAAACTTACCAGTGGTTAGGCTCACCACATCTCCAACTGTTCCACAGTAAGTTTTTTTTTGTAAATGTGTTAATGGTTAGGCTCACCACAGCTGTGGCTGTTCCATAGTAAGTTTACCAGGTACAGTAATACTTGCACAGTAACATGCAGCCAGTTTGATGCTAATGTATTGTACAAGGAGACCACTGTCACAGCAAAGTTGGTGGTCAAATCACAGGATGCAGTAATATCCTGCATCTCTAACTATTCAGCAAGTTGGGTCTGCGAGTACACAACACAGACAGTTAGGTGCAGGTGCCATACCCCACATGCACCTTATGGACCTCATACACAATTCCCAAACTCTCTGTGATGGCACGACAACTTGTGTCAGGAACTACAAAGTGCATATTACACTGAAGCCATCAGCAGGAAATGTACCCTTTGCCTTCAAGGATAAACATTCCTTGGAACTGAAACATGTCCAGGACAAAGGATCAACATACCACAGCACAGCTCAAGATGATCAATGTCCTATGGATCTTCTACACAGTTGACTCTAAAGTACACAGCTGTCCATTGTCAAGGCAATTGATGACAGGGATCCACAGCCTGTCACATGTCCACATAAACTCAAACTAAATAAAAAGGTGTTTGTCACCATATTCGTCTAGGGCAGATGAAGATGGGTCCCTGCTCAAAGTGTCAAACTGTTGGGTCACTTTGTGGTTGAAGCTCAGATGGCCAATCAGGCCCATGCCAGGAAACACCTCAGTCAGGTATGTCCACAACAGGGATTCAGTAGTTTATCATTCAGGAGGATGGTGGTTCAATCCCATCTCCGGCCATTCTGATTTAGGTTTTCTGTGATTTCCCTAAATCCTATCAGGCAAATGATGGGATGGTTTCATTAAAGGAGCATGGCCGATTTCCTTCCCCATCCTTCCCTAAGCTGAGCTTGTGCTCCATCTCTATTGACCTCATTGTCAATGGGACGTTAAACACTAATCTCCTCCTCCTTATCCTCAGTAGTTTATGACTAAAATGCTGCCAATTTTTCTGTTTCAGATCTGCTCGGTCTGTGACACCATCCAGATGAGCCACAGCATCCACATCCAGACTCTTCCTGACCTGAGGACCACATCAGCAGGAGACTAGTATCGTCAAGTTTACCTCCATGCCCGGGTGGGCAGGGGTGCGGTATTCTGGGGTACATGCCCTCCACCCTCCTGGAATACAGCCAGGTCTGCTGGATTGCCTACTCAGACAACGTGTTTATTGCCTGTATTGCCTGGCTTGTGAAAGGCTCCATTTGGATCAGTGGCACCAGCAATATCACAGGTGGCACCAAAGTTGGCACACTATTCCATTATGCCCATGGCAAGTCCAAGAAGAGAGTGAGACATGTAACCTTCCACTCAACCAGTAGTTAGGAAGCCACATGGCTTCTAGCCAACAGTTCTGGTTGCACAGACAGTTCTGGCTAGAGCTCCACTTCAGCAAGTTACTTCTAAGATCACTGAGCAGCTAAGCCATGGTCACCAAGAAGCCATTGATCGACCATCCAGCTCTCCCCCTCCACAACTTTAGTTTTGGACTTTGCATCTAAGTGATCCTTTAACTTACTTAATTTGGATTTTGTGTCTAAGAGATGCTTTAACTCTCATAGGTTTGACATTATGTCAAAGTGGTCATTTGACTCTACTGTTTGGACCTTGCATCTATGCTATAATTAATGTTCACATTCACATTCTTCAGAAGAGTTGAATGGCACACACTGTGACTTTAACAAATGTATTGATTTTAGTGTGACTGCCATTGGTAGTTGTATAGCTACCTTTGAAGAAAATGGTAATTTATGGGATGTAATACACCACTTGGTGATTGCCATCACAACGAAATGGCAACGAGGATATTTAATTGTTAGCACCATCGCGGCAAATTGGTGCCAATAATCCTTGACTATGAATACTGTTGCAACATGGATTCTGCTGGATAATGAAGTGGACTGTTCTTACTGTTGTTTATGTGGTGTCACCACCAGACACCACACTTGCTAGGTGGTAGCCTTTAAATCGGCCACGGTCCGTTAGTATACGTCGGACCCGTGTGTCGCCACTATCAGTGATTGCAGGCCAAGCGCCGCCACACGGCAGGTCTAGTCTAGAGAGACTTCCTAGCACTCGCCCCAGTTGTACAGCCAACTTTGCTAGTGATGGTCCACTGTCTACATATACTCTCATTTCCAGAGACGACAGTTTAGCATAGCCTTCAGCTACATCATTTGCTACGACCTAGCAAGGTGCCATATTCAGTTACTATGAATGTATTCTGAACAGATAATATTGTGAATCACATACCGTCAAGAGCGACATTCGTCATTAATGGATTAAAATTAAGTATCAAACTAATTACATCCACTTTCTGAATTCTAATTCCTTTTCATGTTCCAGACCTCACATCAGTATAGTCCTTCCCTCCTCACGCCAGCCCGCGTGAGCTAAAACGCGTGCATTTCAGCCTCCATTCATAACATGGTGTTGGCTCTTCTGCCAACACAACAGTTCAAGTTGACTGTGCCTATGTGTGAGATTGCTAGAGTGAAATTAGGCTTTGGTGCCTATGGACTGGTATACTTATTCAGCCACAAAGTACCTAATGTCAAAATCAACAATTTACTTGTGACTCAGGACAATTATTTTATTGCACTGTGAACTTATTGACTTTTGTTTCATGTTTCAGTGTACTTATAGACATGTAATTAACAACTGTTGCCAGAGAAGAGTCAGCCAAATAAGAAATACAACAGAGGAGCATTTTATTGGGTGATGTACAGTGGTGTTTGCCACATACACCATGCTCTATGTGTCAGTTCCTAGTTCAAAGGCTGACACCAGGCATTCAGAATACTGCCCAAGAGGCAGCCACACAGCGCCTATAGACACCAACCAATGGCTGCATGCCCTTCGCCTGGCACAGGCAGTGCCACTATCAAAGAGTATAGGAGTATGCTGCATCAGCCTCTCTAGTGATACCACAGTGTTAATATGGACTTGCCAACAGATTTGGATTATTCTGGATTGCACATTGGATTTTCCTGAACTTGTGTTCCACTGACACCCATTGAAGTTAAATAAATGATATTTATCTAACTGTTGTTGTGTCTTTCATTCCCTGCTTTCTGTCTTAGAACTCATGAATCACTACAGGATACAACACATACAGTCCTACTAGGTTAATAGATAGTATTTTATACTATTTACAAACAGTGCATAGAAATCTTCAGATGCTATTGATGAAGACTGTTCAGAGATGAAATTGACGAGAACTGTACAAACCCAAAGCTAAATTCAGAATAAATGTAGGAAAGGAATTATGAGTTCATGAACTTGTATGACAGTCTGTGTTGCTCTTAAATGATAAATTAAAATGAGCAAAGCCTTGAACAATTATGCTGCAGTGCACTCTTTTAAAATACAGGTATTTGCAACACATAGGCATTTATGATAGCAATTACAATAAACTGTTGTATGTACAAGTATGTCTTTGATGCAGGTTTGACAGGTCTGATAGGGTAGTGGCAGAGGAAGTTATAAATCAAGACATTTGGCTGGTTGTTATGAGATTTGGCTTGTGTATCTTACAGTGCAATAAGGATAATGAATGAATGGGAACTGGCATGAGACTGCTGTGTCCTCAGTGGATGGGTGTGACCATATTTACCCAAGTACAAAATGATACTGAGGAAAACAACACTTCCACCCATGTTTTTAAGAGTCTTATTGAAAAAATTTTATTTTTAGCATAATCTGTCCAATCAAAATTACAAACTGTTTTGTGGATATAAGGTATCTCCTTAAAAAATTTAACATTATACCTATTCTAAAATTATGCCATTTATTGGTTTCTACATTCTGATAATAAAAGGAGAAATAAAATAAACAAAAAGAAACAATTTACTTTAATTTTTATTTTTGCTTTCTTTTTTGCGTACTATCCATGAAGGAAAGTGGGATTACAGCCAGACATGTAGTACTTGAATAATGATAAAACCAGTGTATTTGAATGTACCATCATTTATTCTTTCTAATACATGCTTAGTACATGCTACCAGTTTCAACACCACATGATATCTTCAGGCGCTGAACATAACCTGCCATACACAACCATTTTAATATGCAATGAACAGAATGGTATGCATTCTGAGATTGTTGTTGCCATGGAAGGTACAGAATCCATTTCATTTTGGCCCACTGCATATGGTCCTGTTCAGTACACATTGTCATCATTGTCTTCATCACTGGAACCACTATCTTTGCTTGTAAGCATACTGGCATTTCTTCTTTTGTGACACTCCTCCCACAGTATGTGGGAGCATATGGAATAAGTTCAGAGAAGTGTGAGTGGCTCGAAGACTTCTTAAATAACAGAACCCAGTATGTTGTTCTCGATGGTGAGTGTTCATTAGAGACAGGGGTATTGTGAGGAGTGCCCCAGTGAAGTGTGATAGCATCGCTGTTGTTATCTATATACATAAATGATTTGGCTGACAGGGTGGGCAGCAGTCTGCAGTTGCTTGCTGATGATGCAATGGTGTACAGTAAGGTGTCAAAGTTGAGTGACTGCACAAAGATACAAAGGGACTTAAACAAAATTTCCAGTTGGTGTTATGAATGGCAGCTAGCCCTAAATGTGGAGAAATGTAAGTTAATGCGGAGGAGTAGAAAGATCAAACCTGTAATGTTTGGATACAGTATTACTAGTGTTCTACTTGACACAGTCAAGTCATTTAAATTTCTGGACATAATATTGCAAGTCGATATGAGGTGGAATGGGCATGTGAACTGTGAGAACTGTTGTAGGGAAAGCAAATGGTCACCTTTGGTTTCTTGGGGGAATTTTAGGAAAGAGGAGACAACATATAGGATGCTGATGAGACTGATTCTTGAGTACTGCTTGAGTGTTTGGGATCCCTACTTGGTCGGATTGAAGGAAGACATCAAAGCAATTCAGAGGCAAGCTGCTAGATTTGTTACCAGTAGGTTTGAACAACATGTAAGTGTTACAGAGATGCTTCAGGAACTAAAATGGGAATCCCTGGAAGGAAAGGAATGTTCTTTTTGAGAAACACTAGTGAGAAAATTTAAAGAACACATTTGAAGCTGACTGCTGAACGATTCTACTGTCGCCAACCTACATTGCGCGTAAGAACCATGAAGATAAGAAATGAGAAATTAGGGCTCATACAGAGGCATACAGACAGCCTTTTTTTGCTCGTTCTATTTGCAAGTGGAACAGGAAAGGAAATGACAATCAGTGGTACAGGGTACCCTCTGCCACACACACACTATGGTGGGTTGCAGAGTATCTATGTAGACGTAGATCTTCTCAGACATCAATAGCATTGGATACACAGCACTTGTTGGATCTTTTCATAAGAGAATCACTTGAGATTCTGCCCCAGCATTAAGGATCCACTGGCCGAGCATGAGTACTGAGGGTTTCTTTAACTCTGCCCCCCTCAATACGGGCATGGTCTCCTTGAAGAAACCAGTCACTATAAAGCTGTTGCAGGGGAACCTTGAAAGGTCTACTCACAACAACATCTATTACTTGAAGTTGTGAAGTCATGCCACCAGGAATTATGACCAGACCTGCATTGTTCTTTGCTATCAGATCCTTAATTTTCTCCGTGAGGTGTCCCCTGAAAGAATCTGACACCATCATTGTCCTTCTGTAAAGAACAGAACATGGTATTCTGTTTCAAACAACCTTCAACCAATCTAGCCTTAGGTCATCTGACATCCACCCATTTGCTTGGCATCTAGAGATAAGCCCTGCAGGCAGTTTTTCTTTCAGTGTCATTTTCCTGTGAAGGATCACATATGGGGAGAGCTTTCTTCCATCTGCTAGGCACCCAGTGTTATTGTTATCCTGGCCATTTCATTGCTAGAAGTCCTTACAGGAACACTTTTAATGCCATTAACATCAACAGTAACATCTGACAGCATATACAAATAAACAGCACTGATCAATATTGCCCATATGACCTAGCAAACAGTTTTGCTGTTTCCTAGGAGTGATTATATGATGCTCATATGCAAATAGTTTTTTGTCACACACTGTGGGAAACTGCTGGGCTAGCATAGTTCTGCAATGTAATGTAAACTCCACCCTTTTTATCATCCTCATTCACCAACCAAAACTTGCTCTGAATTTCACAATGCATACAGTTGGAAATGCTTCTTCATCTCCAGTGCTTTCATTCATATAATTTATCAAGTAATCACAAAGCCTTCATTGTGTTTCTCTTGCACATGCTGTACAAGCTGCTGCCCCAAATTGTGAGAGCTTCACTGCTTTGCTACCATGAAAGTTCGGCATGTAGAACTGGTGTTCTTTAATTTAATCTTCATCTGACACCACTGATGAACATTCACTTCTGCAATTTCATTGATACACTACATTAAAGATCTTTCCAAAATGCACCATTTTTAGTATGGTTTTGATGTGCTAAACTGGCAGGAAGTGCTACTTTGGTATATAAAACCCATAACTAATCAATTACACAACATAAAAGCAATGAGCTTAGCAACATTAGTTATATCTGTGGCACACATGCTTGCTAATATGATAGCACTTTTAAAAGTATATTACTCATTTTGAAGCTTAAGTATTGTAGCAGCTTGCAAAGCATATTTTGCCACTTATTTATGAGAGCATACTCTTTCCTGGTTTTATGAGGCTGATAGGAACTGATTACAGACCTTTCCAGCTACTGGAATCCAGACCATGGTACAACTTAAAATTTTTTACACAAAAACATGCTTAAGGTGAAAGAAGTGAGGAGTGTATTTAATCAGCAGAAATGCAAGACATATTATCCATTAATAATCACACACACAAAATAAAAGATGACAGGTACTGAAGACATATTAAAAAACGACAGCTAATATTCACTTTTAATTGCCTCATTATCAATGGATACTGAAATTAACTACCATGTTCTCATATAAAATATCATGTGAGTCTGTCAAATGGTGCAGCATTCACATAAAATACTGCAACTTGACAAGACAAAGGTTAAATACACAGCTTAAAAATTGTGGTTTAAGTTTTGTGTCAGTTTCCAAAAACACTGAATGGAATGCCAGGATAGTCTTTGAGAGTCATCCTGTATGATTTTCCCCTACACCCTTTCTGAGCTGAAAATAAGAAAGACATAGGTCCTACTGCAGGACCAATAGGGAGAAAAACTTAAATAAAACTATTATGACACAAATATAGGAACATACTGCCTACACAAAACTTAGTAACAATGTAGTGTTGATGTTTCATATGAATTCAGTGAGATAATAAAGTCAACATAATTATGTTGCTGTTGAAACCACTGTTGATGCAATGAGTGACGTTTTTCAACAAATTGATCAGAGAACATCTTACTTCCTTTTTCAATTCATACTGAAAGTAGTAGGAAATATTAATGAAATGGGAAGTTGGACTTTAAAAACACAATATCTGAGTAATAAATTGTCACATTTATGACACATGCCAAATAATAATATGAAAATATGTAAGAGCAGTGAAGTATTACACACCAAAGTCCACAAAAATTCACCTGATTCATGATTGCTTGCCTCATTTTGCTGTCGACGTGCACGTGAATACTGTTTACTTTGATGACGGAAATCAAGAGTACTGAAAGAAGAGGAGCAGGGACTAATTGTTGGCACTATAGCAGTTCTTGCCTCTGGGGTCCCTGAAAGCATGTCCATGAAACATGAACATCACAAAACCGATAAACAAACAGCAAAACATTTCATAGACGTACATGACACAATAATTATTGGTAAACTCTTCAGGTTTGCTGTCAGATCCAACAATCAACATGACTCAATATTTTTGTGAAAAACAATCTGCAATCATCAGAAGAATGCTGCTGTTGCTGAGACCTACTGGAAAATGAAGCCAAGCCATGGCTACATAGGCACGCAGCGTATCTGGTCCCCACCACCGTTCCTGCCTCCAAGACTGGGCTGATGGTGCTGCACCTGGTGGAACACCAGTATCAATGATGTATAGCACTCAAGGACTATCTTCAAACACTCAAGTGAGCTGCACCATAAAAATGTGTTTTGATGTGAGATAGTGCAAGATTCTACACTAGGTCTTACTAAGAGGAAAATCCTTATCTTTATTAATCAAATTATCCGCCAACCTAATTTCAATTGCCTTTTTATAAACTCTGTTCAAAAATCCAGATGTACTGGCAACTATCAGAGTCTCATTAAATTTCATCCTGTGCCCCTTATTTAAAGAATGTTCTGCTACTGCCGATTTTTCTGGTTTTTGTAGCCTCATGTGACGACGATGTTCCATGCCCTGTCCCAAACTCTGTGAATTAAATGGCTGATGTAAGCCTTCCCCTGTTAACATGACACTTTGTTTATTCCAGGCTTCCTAAGTCCCAAATCATCTTTTACAGAGCTGAGCAGTGTCTGAATCTTGAAAGGTGGGTGGAATAAACTCTTAATTTTAAGACTCTTTGAAAGTCTTCCAATCTTGAATAACTTGCCCCCAGCCTAAGGATAAAGGCCACAGAAATACACTGAAGCAACAAAGAAACTGGTTTAGGCATGGATATTCAAATACAGAGATATGTAAACAGGCAGGCTACGGCACAGCAGTTGGCAATGCCCCTATAAGATGACTGTCTGGCGCAGTTGTCAGATTGGGTTCTGCTGCTACAATGGCAGATTATCAATACTTAACTGAGTTTGAATGTGGTGTTATAGTCAGTGCATGAGTGATGGCATACAACATCTTCGAGGTAGCGATGACGTGAGGATTTTCCTATATGACGGTTTCATGACTGTACCGTGAATATCGGAAATCTGGTAAAATATCAAATCTCTGACATCGCTGTGGCTGGAAAAGGTCCCGCAAGAATGGGACCAACAATGACTGAAGAGAATCACTCAATGTGACAGAGGTGCAATCCTTCTGCAGATTGCAGCAGATTTCAATGCTGGGCCATCAACAAGTGTTAGTGTGTGAACCATTCAACAAAACATCATCACTATGGGCTTTCGTAGCCAAAGGCCCACTTGTGTACCCTTGATGACTGCATGACACAAAGCTTTATGCCTCACTTGGAGCCATCAACACTGTCATTGGACTGCTGATGATTGGAAACATGTTGCCTGGTCAGACAAGTCTCATTTAAAATTGTATCGAGTGGATGGTTGTATATGGTTATGGAGACAACCTCATGAATCCATGGGCCCTACATGTCAGCAGGAGACTGTTCAACCACTGGACTGCCAATGATTGGAAACATGTTGCCTGGTCAGACGAGTCTCATTTAAAATTGTATCAAGTGGATGGGTGTGTATGGTTATGGGGACCACCTCATGAATCCATGGACCCTACATGTCAGCAGGAGACTGTTCAACCAGTTGGAGGTTCTGTAATGGTGTGAGGCATGTGCAGTTGGAGTGATATGGAACTTGTGATATGTCTAGATATGACTGTGACAGGTGACATGTAAGTAAGCATCCTGTCTGATCATCTGCATCCATTCCTGTCCCTTGTGCACTTCAATGAACTTGGGCAATTCCAGCAGGATACTGCAACACCCCACACATCCATTATTACTACACAGTGGCTCCAGGAATACTCCTCTGAGTTTAAACACTTTCGCTGGACACCAAACTCCCCAGACATTAACATTATTGAGCATATCTGGGATACCTTGTGACGTGCTGTTCAGAAGAGATCTCCACCTCCTTGTAGTCTTATGGATTTATGGACAGCCCTGCAAGATTAATGGTGTCAGTCCCCTCCAGCACTTCTTCAAACATTAGTCAAGTCCATGCCACATCATGTTGCTGGACTTCTTCATGCTTGCAGGGCTCTACACGATATTAGGCAGGTTACCTATTTCTTTGGCTCTTCATTGTATATTTATTTTCAAGCACTTCTGGGGATGGGCCTGTCTCCATAGCATGATGGATTTGCTTCTCAGAGTATTCATTTTCCTTAAACCCAGTTGCAAAATGTGCAAGTTCCTACCCATGTCGGAAATAGCATTCGCTTTATATACCAGATTCCTAAGGACGTCATTGTGTTGGCTTGGTGGATGGCATGCAGGTACCAATTGGTATGTCCCAGGGTACCTTCAGTTTTTTTTGTAAAACATAATGTCCAAAAAAGGAAGCTTCCCATCAATTTTCACCTCTATAGTAAATTTAATGTCGGGATGAAGACAGCCGAAGCGGTCCAAAAGTGAGTTAAGTGTATCATAAGCATGAGGCCAGATAAAAAATTTATTGTCAGCTTATCTCCAGAAGCACATTGATTTTAAAGCTAAAGTCCTCAGTGCTCTTTTCTCAAAGTCTTCCATGAATAAATCAGCGACTATGTGTGACAAAGGGCTACCCACTGCCACTCCATCATTCTGCTCAAAAATGTTGCCAATAAATGAAAAATAAATGGATGTCAGCACATGATGACCAAGCTTCACCAAATCTATATCCAGTTTGTTGCTAATCAAACTCGATGATTCTTCCAGAGAGACTCACGTGAATAGGGATAACACATCAAAACTCACAAGTAACTATGAAGCATCCATCCTTGTGCTACTGTTTCCCCTAGGTTATACAGTCCACCAAAGATATATAAAGAAAGGGTAGCTTTACACCATATAATTAGTAATTTAGGTGCACCTACTTACAATCCGGTGAAGCACTAGACATCTGTCCTTAGCCCATATGTCAGCAAATGTGAACACCATATTTCCTGTATGGTGGACATTACTTGAGGGCTGATATCTTTGAGGTTGGATCCTTGAGATTCACTTGTCAGCTTTGATGTGATATCCCTATTCACACAAGTCCCTCTGGAAGAATCATTCAGTTTGATTAGTGACAAACTGGATGAAGAGCCAGTGAAGCTTTGTCATCATGCGTAACATCAATGTATTTTTCATTTAATGGCATTATTTTTTAGCAGAATGAGAGAGTAGCTATGGGTAGCCCTTTATCATACACAGTCACCAACTTATTCCTGGAAGACTTAGAGGATAGGGCAATGAGGACTTGAGCTTCACACCCAGTGTACTTCTGGAGATACACTGATGAAACCTTTTTTGTTTGGTACACTGGGACATAGCATTCACTGAAGCCAACACATACTGATTGGTACCTGCATGCTAAGAGTTGCCATCCACTGTACCAAAGCAATCACGTCTTTAAGACTCTGGTATGCAAAGCGTTTGGCATTTTTGATGTGGAGAGTTTAATCCAAGAACTTGCACATATGATGGCTGGGTTTAAGGGAACCTGAGAAGCAGATTCGTCGGGTTATCGAGTTTCGACCATTCCCAGAGGTGCATGAAGACAAGTGCAGATCTGTGGCCTCTATTACTTATGTTGGGCACTTATCATTCAAGATTAGAATAATTTTAAGTAGTTTTAACATTAAGAGTGTATTCTGTCCATCTTGCAAGATTAGGGCACTACATGGCTCTATCAAATATGATTTTGGGCTTAGGAAGCCTGGCATATAAAAATTCTGTCAATGTGGGAAGGCTGTTTGATTCACATAGATCAGGTCAGGTGCTTGGAACATCACCATTACACAAAGCTATAACAGCCAGAAAAATCAGCAGTTGTAGAACACTGTTTAAATGAGGGGCACAGGATGAAATCTGATGAGACTCTGATAGTTACCAGTATTTCTGGTTTTTGGAACAGTGTTTATAAAGAGACAATTGAAATTATGTTGGTGGAAAGTTCGATTAATAAAGATAAGGGTTTTCCTCTCAGCAGGATGTAGAACCCATACTGTTTCAATCAAAAGATAGCGTTCTTTGGTGCAGCCAGTCTGAGCGTTCGAAGGTAATCCTTGAGTGAGATATATTGTTGGTGTTGGTGTTCTACCAGAGGCAGCACCACCAGCCAAATCTTGGAGGCAGCAACAGTGATGGGTGGAGCATGCACTGTGTACTGTATTGATACCTGTAGAGGTCTACAATTTGCAGCTTTGGCATCACTTTTCTGTGGCACTCAGCAGCAGCAGCATTCTCTTGAAGATGGATCACTGAAATATTGAGTCACATTGATTTTAGGGTCTAGCAGTAAACCTTAAGAGACTACCGAACAGCAAAACACATTATAGTAGTTCGTGTACATCCACCTTCTGATAGGTACTAGGACAGCAGCTTTGTATTTATGTGCAATAATGATAATTCCTTCAGATATATGCATCAGTTTTTATTTACTTGCGACCAGTTTTGGTGGTACAATAAAACATCTTCAGGCTCCTACATACAGCTGTGTTTAGGTTTTAAGCAACTTAAATATAAATTTCTTTTATTTGTTTACATCCCACCTCTTGATGCACTGTGCACCACAGCGTTTGACAGTTTTATGTGACTGACACAAGTGGAATACAGTCCTCTTCTTAAGGTTATTATAGCATAATAGGTTTCAGACCTTATTGAACAACCTTAAGTACCTACAGTTTAGTGCATTTGGTCTTCCAATAATTACTGCTAATTTGTTACAGTAGAGGCACTATCCATAATTCATGTTTTTATAGTTTTAATGCTATACTGGTCACAAACACATATACAGGGTGTCCCAGAAACTGCACCAAACTGAGGAACAAATTGAGGGTAGGAACCTGTGTCCAGAAATGTCATCTTGTGACACTATAGAGTGTTGAAGTTACAGGCGCCAGAACCTGCCACCAGGCCACCCCTTCAGCACAAACATGACTTTCGTATGCTGATGGACTTTAGGCAGAATGTCTTACAAAGTCAGTGATTGCAACTGATTGCCATGATCACCGACGGTAAAGATGGAGCTAGCTTCTGTATAGAAAGACCTTGTCTTCTATGAATGTGATGCTCTGTTGCCTTAGGGGATGATGGTTCCAGACATACATTTCCATTTACAGTTTATTTTTCTCCTAGACCCTCTAAAACCCCAAAAATATTCTGGTATACAGGAGAAAAGTAAACTGCAGGTGGAAACCACTGCCTGACACCATCATTCACCAAGGAAGCAGGGGATCACATTCATAAGATACAAGGCCTGCCTACATGGCAGCTAGCCTCATCTTCTCCAGTGGCAATTGTGGCACTCGTTCATGATTACTGAATAACAAAGAACATTGTGAAATGTTCCACGTACAGTCTGTCAGCATAAAAAGTCAGATTTGCCTAGGGGTGGGCTAGTGGCAGTTGCTGGTGCCTACAACTTCAGAGCTCTGTAGTGTCATTGGATGATGTTTTTGGACACAGGTTCCTATCTTCAATTTCTTCTGCAAGACACCCTCTACAACACCTCGAAGCTTTTTGCAACATTTCTAGGACATCCTGTATAATGTAAATTGGTTCAGTCTAATATAGTTAACTTTTTATCATTTAAAAAAGTAAATATTGACATTATAATGTTGTCTATTGTATAGTATGATAAATACTATATTTGCTTTATCTAGAGACCTGAAGATGGTTGACCATATCTCCAAAACTGGTTGCAAATATAGCTGAAGGTGTTATCATTATTGCTCAATACAATAATGATATCATCATATTTGCAATAGTAAGAATAAATTTTGCTATATACTGGAGTAACAAAAATTTTCATAATTTATTTCAAGAGCATAAAAAATCTGAAATGGATTTCACAGCTTCTTAAGTACAGTCTATCTGAATATGTTACTCAAGGCTCACAGGGATGGGCCGTAAGTGAAATCAAATTGTAAATTTAAAGAACTGCATTGACAGATCTGAATACACTCTTGCAACTGTTTGTGTAGAAGTACTTTCAATATTATAATTTTTTAAACAGAAAAAGTGCTCTTGTAACTTAAATGTCACTTATCTGAGGAGCCGTGATGTACTGATTTTTATACAACACAAATTTACTTCCTCTTGGTGGAACACTCACAACTGTTATTCATCATTATTGATAAAATCTGCTACAGGTGAAGATGGGATACATGTCCTGAAACTGGGTTGTGCTTTTCTTTTCATATTTTTTACAACTGTAGTGGACTGTATCATTGATGACTAATTTACTTCCTTGACAAAACTTTTTTTGTAATGATACCAAAATATATTTACTGTTTTTTTTTCTTTTCAATTTTTGTACCTTTTCTTGTGTTTAATTAAACTAATGTGTCTTGATTTTATCAAGCAGACTGTGAGCAGATTTTTTTCCCAATTTTTTATCATGCACCTGCATTACATATAGGCCTACTCTGTAGCTCACTATGCAGTACAGAGTGGAAGGTACTAGTTACACCCTGTCCAGTTCCATTTGCAAATTCAGTGAGGGAAAAATGATAGTTTCTTACTAGTCATTACATTCCAGCTTTTTTTGGACAATGATGGACAAAGTGCATTCAGCTCTTGCATTGGTACACAAATTATGTGGTGGATTGCAAAAGAATCAATACAAAAACTGTCAATGTTATTTACACAATGAAATTAAGTGAATGGTTATACAAAAACAATAATAATGAAAAACTTATGTGCTCATTATACACCATTTTGTTCAATTCATATTCCATTTCTTTTCCATTCTGTCATATTATCATATTAAAATTGATATTTCAGTAAATTATATTTTATTATGACATTCCTTTTGCAATGTGTAAAGCAGATACTTCAACAAGTAAATGTAGAAACCTCTCTTACTACTTTTAGTGAAATAATTTAGAACGTTATCTGAGATTGGGAAACCTTACTACCAAATCCAAAACTGAGCACACTTTTGAAAGAGAGTTAAAATTCCTGTATTCATATTGCATGATTATTTTCTTTTACTATGCTCATCTTCTTGAGAGAGTATGTCTATTCAGTAAAATGCATGTACGTATATTTATTTGGCAATTACAGTAGAAAATTATCTTTCATTTGGAGCAATTAATTTTCCATAATCATACAGTATTAAAAAAGGAGCATTTTTCCATAAATTTAGTTCATCATTTATTCAAATTATAAAAGGACTTACACTGTAGGAACAACAACACAAAAATAAAAAAAAAAAAAAAAAAAAGCTAAATCTCTTGTTAATAAAAGTTCTGATCAGATGTACACATATCCTCTATTTCAGTATTACCATGTATTTTGTTTTGCCATAGACCTACACCTTTTTGAAATTATTGTTGTAAAAAATTTCTGGTAGAAAGTAAATACTTTAGAGTAGTGACTGCCGTATTGTGACGCACCAGTTGCTCAGCCACCATTGACCAGACATTTTCAATTGGTGAGAGATCTGGAGAATGTGCTGGCCAGGGCAGCAGTCAAACATTTTCTGTATCCAGAAAGGCCCGTACAGGACCTGCAACATGCGGTCATGCATTATCCTGCTGAAATGTAGGGTTTCACAGGGATTGAATGAAGGGTAGAGCCACGGGTCATAACACATCTGAAATTTAACGTCCACTGTTCAAAGTGCCGTCAATGCGAACAAGAGGTAACCGAGACATGTAACCAATGGCACCCCATACCATCATGCTGGGTGATACGCCAGTATGGCGATGACAAATACACGCTTCCAATGTGCATTCACTGTGATGTTGCCAGACACGGATGCGACCATCATGATGCAGTAAACAGAACCTGGATTCATCCAAAAAAATGACGTTTTGCCATTCGTGCACTCAGATTCGTCATTGAGTACACCAACGCAGGTGCTCCTGTCTGTGATGCAGCATCAAGGGTAACCGCAGCCTAGGTCTCCCATCTGATAGTCCATGCTACTGCAAACATTGTCGAACTGTTCGTGCAGATGGTTGTTGTCTTGCAAACATCCCCATCTGTTGACTCTGAGATCGAGATGTGGCTGCATGATCCGTTACAGCCATGTGAATAAGATGCCTGTCATCTCGACTGCTAGTGATACGAGGCTGTTGGGATCCAGCACGGCATTCCATATTACCCTCCTGAACCCACCGATTCCATATTCTGCTAACATTCATTGGATTCCGACCAACGGGAGCAGCAATGTTGCGATACGATAAACCGCAATTGCGATAGGCTACAATCTGACCTTTATCAAAGTCGGAAACATGATGGTACGCATTTCTCCTCCTTACACAGGGCATCACAACAACGTTTCACCAGACAATGCTGGTCAACTGCTGTTTGCGTATGAGAAATCGGTTGGAAACTTTCCTCATGTCAGCACGTTGTAGGTGTCGCCACTGGTGCTGTACTTGTGTGAATGCTCAGAAAAGCTAATCATTTGCATATCACAGCATCTTCTTCCTGTCGGTTAAATTTCGCATCTGTAGCACGTCATATTCATGGTGTAGCAATTTTAATGGCCAGTAGTGTATGTATTTTGGGTTCGGGTTAATTATTGCATCACAAAACTTTCTAATTCATGTCAGTTCTTATTGAGACATCAACAAAATAATGGTGTATGAGTAACCACATTTGCACACACAATCTGTTATTCAATTAAGATTCAGTTTATAGCTACTGAATGAGTTAGCCTGTCATACTTAACTCCTTTATGTATTTGATGCCCTTGGATTCTCTCTGACAATGGAACATTACAATAGACTGCAACATTACACATCTTGCACTTAAAAGCTAAATATAAGAATAATAAAACAATGCACTATTAACTGCTGGAACATTACACTCTGATAATAATAATAAACATACAACATGACTATTTAATTCATTTTGGAAAGTTTAATAATGTACTACGAAATATATATTGACCATACTGTTATTTAAGAGATGAAAAAACTGTAAAACAGAAATCACAGTGCTTAAATTGGGTAGACTGCTCCAGTAACCATGCTAAATGCAATAATACCACATGAAAATTGGGTGCAGGATGGGGTCAACTGACAATGTCAGTGGATCTGAAGATGAAGAAAATGTGGGTGCTTGTTGCATGGGAACTCCACCTTTGAGGTCACTCAGGCACTGATAATTTCTTGAATCATCATGTCAAGGATGTATCATGATTATATCCACTGCAAAACAACTACCACCATCAAAATCAATAGCCATAGGCAACAACCTGGTAATGAGGCTCACCACTGAATATCACAAATCACAGCAGCAGCTGGATGGGCCACAGAGCAACAAGTCATTTCAAAATAAAATCCTGGCCTATGACAACCTATGAGCAGCTATATCATACAGAACCATGGTCTCACTATGGCATACAGAAGCCATCACTCCAGTTTTATAAATCTGCTCACCACTCCAGAGCACAGAGATTTTCAGGGATGAATGAACACCATCAGTGGACACTCAAAGGGTGGAAAGAGGATTTGGAGTGATGTTTCATAGTATACACTGGTACATCTGATGGTATGTTACTGATATATTTGAAACTAAATGAGATCATGGATACTGTTTGACAAGAGAAAACATTTCAGGCAGGGTGTGTGTTTATTTTCTTGTAAGTGTTTGCACTGGATGAAATGGTGCTCAGATACTGCTTGCAGTATCATGCTATTATAGTCCGATTCACAAATGATGGCAGTTCATGCACATCAAGGCATGGACAGGAATGACATTGTTGATGATTCCAAGTGACAGTTGCAGTACACGTATGCGCGTACTTTCTGCTTGAAGGAAGCGTATATCCTGCAAATTATGTCCCTCATTTGCTTATGCAGCATTTATCACTTACCACCACCATCAGTGATAACAGCTCACAACAAATTAAATAGAAATTCACTAAACAATTCGCTACAAGCACGTTTAATGCTCGCATTAGCTATGGCTTTCAGAGCAGAACATTCAGAACACTGCTGAATGCTCATTAGCTGTCGAGAGTATGCGTGACGTAGGTACCCATAACAAGCCTAAACTGAAATGCCATCGTTCATGACTCCAACTGTAGTGCGGGTGAGTGTGAACACACTGAGTGTAGTGTTGCCACATGTGTGTACTGCCAACTGTGTCAGCACAGGCCTACCTCTAGTGGCCACTTGTAGGAAGCACGCACATGGCACAGTCTTGACTGCTCCATCTAATGGTGACTCACACCTACACAGCTGCAGAGCAGTGCTGACTCATCCTCACTACATTCTTTTAGTTTTTACTGCTCACACCAGTTGTTCTGTGTATTGTTTATGTTGCACCTTCTGTGTGATTCTTTTATCTTGTTATGTATGGAGTCACGAGACTAATTTCCATTATTATTCAGAGGTTTATGAATAAACCCATATTTGTGTTACTTGAATAGGTTTTGTGTATTATTTAGTTACTACATGATTGACAAAGAGTTTGGAATGATTTCTGTGTGTGCAGTCCTTAAGTGCAGATTCATCAGGTTTAGTGATTATGGATGCCACGGTACTGGCCCTGATTGAACAGCTTATTTTGGTAGTGACCACTTTGTTGACTTCCATTAACAGACAGGTCTGTCCACCCACTTTTTCTCCATACAATGATTCAGCCAAGGATTGGGAAGCTTACGAAAAAAGTCACATACAGCATTTTTTGGCTTTCAGTGTGACAAACTCAAATTTGTGCAAATCCATTATTCCTCTTGTGGATTCTACCCAATGTGTATCAATTACTGTGTCAGCTTGCCCATTTACAAGAACTGGCAGCTCTTAGTTCTGATCACATGTGCAGTTTATTGTCCAACTACTATTGCAAATGAATACATGTCATAGTGGTGCAAGCTGAATTCCACCAATGCTGCAAGAAACCAAACCAGTCGTACAGGGCCTGGGCAGCTGAACCTCACAGCCTTAGCAATAACTGCCAATTTGTTACTGATGCCCATAATGACTCTTATGCAGAGGCTATGGTTTGTGATGCAATTATCTGTCTAGCTATGGATAAGGAAGTGCACCAGAAGGCTTTATTGTGTGAAAAAGCCCTGTTGGCAGAAGTTTTGCAAATAGCAGAATTTTTTGTGGTTTCTTGGGCAGCAGGTGACCAAATTGAAGCATGGGGCAATGTGGCAATAGCGTCACAAGATGTGCTCACTAAGATGACAGATAATTTGCACAAGGAAGTGGCAGTGGTGACCAGTAAACATGTGGGCTCAGTGTCCAGTAGACCAAGGCCAGCACAAGCAGCTGCGACAACCACAGTGTTATCTGTTTCCATTTTGTCCTTTCTGTTTTGTTCAGCATGAATGTTTGGCATGCCATAAGTGTTGGGCTACTTTTAATTCTTGCCAGAAGAAAGGCCAAACTGTCTCCATGCATTGTTTGCTGAAGGTTGCTCAGGATATGGATGTAAACTGTGTGACTCCAGTGCTTCTGACTTCTCCCAAGTTGTTTACAGAGTAAAGTGTTTTTCACATAGTGCTCTGGTTGCAGATTGACGTAGGCGCTGCAGTGATGCTATTGAATTATAAAACCTGTGTGACTTTAGGCTCGCTACCCTTGACACCAGTCATGCAGAAGCTGGTCAGTTATAGCAAACATAACATTGCAGTTTTGGGACAATTTATGATATCTGCCTCTTACAAGTCAGTGATTTGTTCCATTACATGTTTGGTGGTTGTTGATACTGATGTTGAGAACTTGTTTGGGATGGAAGTATTTCAGGCTTTTGGATTTTCTATCACCAACGCAGTCACCTTGTATCCAATCAGGTATCATATTCTCAACTGAAAACACTGTGTGGGGAGTTTTCAGACTTGTTTTCTGAAGGTATATGGTGTGCTGCAAATTTTTCTGCTCATATTTCTTTGAAATCCATGGCTTGGCCTTGTTTTTGTTGAGCACATCCTAATTCCTGTTGCCCCAAAGGATCAAGTGAAAGCAGAATTGGACAGACTTCAGACTCTAGAGGTGGTGCAACCTGTTATGGCTAGTGAATGGTCATCTCTGCTGGTTGTTGTTTGGAAACTGTTGTAAAAACTTTGCCTCTGTAGCAACTTCAGTACTGCTTCAGTACTGCTGTCAACACATAGTCAATTATGGATATGTATTCTCTCCCATACCAGGAGGAGCTATTGTCAAAAATATCGGGTGGCCAGCAATTTTCTAAAACTGATTTGTCTGAAGCTTATCTGCAGGTTCTTGTGGGTGAAGAGTCTCAAAGAGTGCTGGTTTTTAATACTTCTTTTGGTCTTTGTGAATACTGACATCTTTCTTTTGGTGTGACTAGCACCCCTACTATTTTCCCACGACTTTTAGAGCAACTGATTGTGTCTGCCCCATGTTACATTAATTATCTGGGTGATATTGTTGTCATGGCCTCCTCCATGGTTGAGCACTTGAAAAATTTGCAAACTTTGTTTTCTGTCTCACAGTCCACAGGCTTATGGTGGAACCTCGTGAAATCTCAGTTTTCTCAACCTTCTATTGTTTATATAGGGTTCAAGGTCTTGTGGGACCACATCTCCACTGCTATATCTGTGCCTCGCTCCTTGTCCACAAAGAAGCTTCAGGCTTTCCTAGGGAAGACAGGTTTCTACCAAAAATTCCTGCCAGGGTGGCCTAGTTGGCCCACTCATAGCATGCCTGGTTACACAAAAATGTACCTTTTTGCTGGAGCCAGAACTGTGAACGTGCTCTTCAAACATTGAAATCCAAACTACTCTCAGCCCCTCATTTAGCTATGTTCTCTCTGAACCAGCATATAGTTTTGTTGATTGACACCTAATAGCATGGCATCAGTGTGGTCCTAACACACCGATATGCTGACGGCTCTGAACGACCTATTGCTTTTTCCTTTAAATCTCTCACTCCAACCCAGAGATGTTACTCTCAGGTAGAAAACAAGGCTCTTGCAATATATATTTCATGTTTTTGTGAATTTCACAAAGTTTCACTTATTACTGATCATAAACCCTTGATTTCCTCATTTAACCTTACACTTCCTTGCCTGATAAGGCACCACATTGCCCACAACGGTGGACACTGTTCTTGTCTAACTACAATCATGAACTCCTTTTTCAACCTACATCGAAACATGCCAATGTAGATGCCTTGTCCCACCTTTGTCCCAACTTTGATCATGAAAAATTGCTTTTCTTCCATCTTGATACTGAAACACAAGCCACAGTTGAGGATTTCCCAATTACTAGCTCATGCATAACAACTGCCATTGCCACTGGCCCAGTTCTCCACCAGGTGGTTTGGTTTTTTCCAACAGGGTTCTCGAGATAAGCTGCCAGGTCAGGAATCGGATCCCTGTACAAGTATCTTTCCTTGTGATATCATCTCTCTACTTTTGACGCTGTTTTGCTGTCGTCCATGGAAAACCTTTCTGCAAGAGTAGTCACTCCCACCACATTCTGGCATGAGGTTCACCAGGGCCATTGGCGAATTTTTCACACTACACTCTTAGCTAGGAACATGTTTTTGGGCCAGGGATTGACTATTGACTTTTGGTTGTGGATGCATTTTCCTGCTTTCCTTACATTCTCAGGAGTGTGTTGAAACTGGCTGAGGTCACAGTTCATAAGATTTTGAGGCTTTTTTTCTATTGAGAGGTTGCCTTGTACCTTAGATTCTGATAATGGGCCCCAGTTCACTTCTTACACCTTCCAATTGTTTTATTCCAGTCATAGCATTCGTCATGTTACGGCTCCACCATTCCAACCCCAATCAAATGGCGAGTTGGAATGACATTCAAGGCCAAAATCAAAAAGTCTGTTGTGAATTCTCCACCAGATGACGCCCTTCACCATTTTCTGAGTACATATTGCTTCACACCTATGAGGGAACAGGGCCCGGCTGAGTTGCTTCACGGCCAGCAGCCACATACAGTCCTCCATCTCCTTTGGGCTGTGCTGCACCTGCCACGACTGGGTTCATCTGGACCCTTCATGCTGAGATTGCTGGTGTGGGCTCAAGGGGTTGGTTGATGATATCTTTGTGATGTTCATATAGCCAACAGGCTGGTGGTGCACCACTTTCATCAGTTGTGTCCCCACTTACCACCAGAAGCTATCGATTTGTGGGTGTGGCCCCCATGGCTGCAGCTCACCCCACCACCCTCCACCTCAAGCCTGTTATTGCCTGCTGTGGAGGCACCCCTGTCCTGTTGGTTGCCTCCTCCAGGTGTGGTGTCCTGGGGTTCCAGCTATCCAGCACTTGGTGCTGGTCTGTATCTGGGCCTCCAGCCCATTGAAGCAAGCTGCTGTTCCAGTCAGGCCACCTCCACCAGCCCCCTCAAAAGCATCACCTCAGCCATTTTCACCAGTGGATTCAGCCCCATCCTCTCCACACTGGGACCTGCCTGCTGATGATGATGATGGAGAGATGGCGATGGCACCCTCCTCCCACGTGCTGTTGTCGGGCACCATGCGGGCACGACGCTCTTGGGCATGCCCAAATCTCTGCACATTCCAGCCCTATGCTCTGGTGCCTGCCCAGCAGACTATCCCACCCCCAACATTGGCACCAGATGCCAGTGCTCTTTATCTGATGGAGGTGTCTCTCATTGGGCCACTGTCACTTCCTCTGTTGCCTGGGCACCCTCTTTGCAGGAGAGGTGCACATCTCTCTGCTACTGGTGTGTGTATGTGTGAGTGTGTGTGTGTGTGTGTGTGTGTGTGTGTATACTTAAATCAACTGCCTACTTTATCAGCTGGCTGGCCACTAGAGGTTGCCTGCAGGAAGCATGCACACAGCAAGATCTCTGCTGCTCCGTATACTGGCAACTCATACATATATACACACGGAGCAGTGCTGACTCACCCTCATTATTTTCTGTGCATCACTTGTTGTGTTGCACCCTCTGCATGATTCTTTTGTCTTGTTACGTGGGAAGCCATGTTCAAGTTACTTGGATTGGTTTTGTGTATTACTTGGTTACTACAGATATATCTTCCATCATGTCTCACTAGTGATGTCATGCATCTTGTTGACTACAGGCAGAGACTCACCAGTTTTGTTGTACCAGTCTCCACAGCCTATCCGGGACACAGGCAGTATCTCGAGGACAATTGTGTTTCCACGCAGCAAATTTGAAACTTCAGCTGCTGTCATGCTGCTGCCTTCGATTCGTGTGTCTGCGACGGCCAATATCCTGTCCCCCACATGCAGAGCTCCACACCTGAGAACAGACAACAGCTATGTGTACTGCAACCATGTGGAAATATACATTTAACATACCCACAGTCGCCGGCCGGTGTGGACGTGCGGTTAAAGGCGCTTCAGTCTGGAACCACGTGACCGCTACGGCCGCAGGTTCGAATCCTGCCTCGGGCATGGATGTGTGTGTTGTCCTTAGGTTAGTTAGGTTTAATTAGTTCTAAGTTCTAGGCGACTGATGACCTCAGAAGTTAAGTCGCATAGTTCTCAGAGCCATTTGAACCATACCCACAGTTGGTGCAAATTACAGTACTTTACTTGAAGGTTTAATCAGAAATGATTGAGTTTTATTTCATATTTTACCTACTGTGACATAAAGCAATGGTCAAATGCACAGGATAATAAAATATCATGAGGGGCGGTCCCACCACAATGGGACCATGGAATGGTTCCTTTCAAAAGTACTCACTATATGTGTTAAGAAATTTACCCCACTGGGAAAGAGGTGATCAGTTCCTGTTTCATAGAGCATGGTTGGCTGCTGCCAGATCGACACTTCCTCATCTGACTAAAACCAATGTCCATGCACATCTTTCTTCACGTTGCCAAAGATGTGAAAATCACAGATTTGGACTGTGTGGAATGTTTCCAATCAAATCGCTGAAGTTTAGCCTTCAATTATCATTGTGGGGTCAGACATTATTGTGCAACAGGACGATTCATCTGACAGCAATCTTGGGAGTTCTGACTTCATGGCACATCACAGCATCTGCAAAGAGTCTTCATAGTGGTGTGCACTGATTGTGGTTCTGTGCTCAAGGAACTTGGTAAGCAGAGGGCCCCTGCAGTTGAAGGGGTTCATCATGACCTTACCAGAACTTGTATGAACAGCTTTGGATTTTTTTGGTGGGGAGAAATGTGGGATATTTCCACTTTTGGCTCTGCTGTTTGAATTCAGGCTGTCAGACAGAATCATCCTGTTGCACGATATTGCCTGTCCCCACATTATTGCTTATTGGATGAATGGTATGCTTCAGCGATTGGGTTCGGAAACAGTGCAACATCTTCAGTACAGCCCAGATCTTTCACCATGTGATATTCACATCTTCAACAACCTGAAGAAAGATGTAGATCAATGTCAATTTCAGTCAGACAAGTAAGTGCAAGAGTAGGTGTGGTTGTGGATCTGTCAGTGGCTGACCATATCCTACAGAACAGGGACTGATCATCTGGTCCCATTGTGGCAGGTGTTCAGTTTTCATTTGAATGCCCCTTACGTGTATCCATTTAGTGAAGTCATAAAGGGCTGCAATAAAAACCTTGACATTTTGTTACATTGAATGAAACAAACTCTGAACGTCCATGACAAAGATATTTCCACTAAGTTTTTTCTGAGTTCAGAATGCATCTGTATTAGCAAATAGATGTGTATTATGAGTGAGTCATAATGTGACAGCTTGAACAAGCTCCATAATTTAGATAATCTGTGATGCTCAATGGCACCAATACCACATGAGATGAATCTTTACAGCCCACCACTGACATGACAATGAAATCAGTTTGTGCTGATGTCACAAATCATTTTCAGAGGCAGTTTTTCCACATAACATGTATTGTATGGGCTCTGTGATGTCAGGGTCTGAACAAGCAGTTCTGAGTTTTTCAGGGAAAAACAAACAATTAGCAGTTTTTTTTACTGAAAATAGTAATACTGTTTAGGATTATGTTTGCACAACTGGGCGGTATTTTTAAGCACTGGAAATAACAGATCACTGACATGAAGTAGCGAGTATTTTTGAATTTTGAAGAATACATTGCTGGTAATTGTGCTCCATTAAACTGCATTTAATGTACAACAGATTAACACAAGATTTCTATTTATTCATAGATGTTCCAATCTACTCTGATATGCTGTGTATTATTATGAAGTTCATACAATTGTTAACAGAGATTGATTCTTTCATACTGTTGAGAAAAAACAAGCCCAAAAGTCATTTGTTTACAGTACCTTGCACCTATTAAATTAGGCCATTAAAAACAGTTATTTAACCAGAATACTCCCAAAAATGGGCAGTTATTCCTTTCCAGAATGAATTTTCCCTCTACAATGGATTGTGCACTGATATGAAACTCCCTGGTGGATTAAAATAGTGTGCTGAACTGAGATTTGAAATCAGGACCTTTACCTTTCATGGACAAGAGCTCTGCCAAGAGCTCCCTCTCTCTGCATTTAATGTATAACAAATTAACACAAGATTTTTATTTACTCATAGATGTTCCATTCTACTCCGATATGCTGTATATTATTATGAAGTTGCACTGTACTATATTGTCAACATAGATTGCTTCTCTCATACTGTTAACAAAAAACAAACCTAGAAGCCATTTTTTTACAGAACCTTGCACCTATTAAATTAGGCCATTAAAAAAGAAACAGTTATTTAACCAGAATGCTGAACTTCGGTGATCAGACGGGAACACTGCGGCAAGGCCATTGCCATCTCTATGGAAGACATGCTCCAATGTATCACTGCCCAGCAGCAAGCTGCCGCAGAACAACAGCAGGCTCTCACCACCACTCTAAATCAAGTGGCACCTTTGTGTTCGCTGCAGGTTACTCTTCCATCAGCATTTATCATATGATTTCCAGCATATGATAAATTGGCTGAAGGTTGAGACTCCTACAAGACACGATTATGCCAACATTTTCAGGTTTTTCACATGGGCGATGCGAACCTGTGTAGGGTTTTCTTTCTTTTCTCGCTTTCGCTGCACACTTATCAGTTGTTGTGCCAACTTGCGCCTTTGCAAGAATCGATCGGCTTATCATTTGATGAAATGTACAACCTTTTCTCAACCTATTACCGTGACAGAACGCATGTTCTTGCAACGTGTGTAGAATTTCACCGTTGTCAGAAATTCCTAGTCCAATCTTACAAATCCTGGACTGCAGAATTCCACAGGTTGAACCATCATTGTAAATTTGTCAGTAGTACCCATCCCAAATCCTATGCTGATCACATGGTATTTGATGTTATAATTCATCTGGCCCCAGACAGGGAAGTCTGCGAAAAGGCACTTCAATGTGAGAATCCGAAGTTTACAGATTTGCTCAATATAGCACAGTCCTTTGAAGTGTAACGGGCTACAGGCGATCAGATTTCTGCGGGGGTGGGGGTGGGGGGACAACGTCGGGGGGAGGGGGGGGGGTGGAGGTATTAGAAGTTGCTCAGTCAACCCGTGCTAGGCACGCTGCAAGTGTTCAGGATGACAAGCCGTTGCAGCAGTACAGCCTTTGACTCAGTGTCATGTAGAGCAGAGATGGATACGGCCACAGCTCCAGCAGGTCATGTCACAACAATCCTTCTATCTTGCCCGTACTGCTTCGTCTAACACGAGTGTGCTGTGTGCCCTGAGAGTTGGTCTGTTTGCAACAAGTGCCAAAAGAATGAGCAAATTGCATTGGTGTGTAACTCCTTTTCAAACGCGGTGGATACAGTAGTACCAATGAGCATAAAATTTGCTTCTACAATGATTGTTTCCCTGAACAAATTGACTCGTATGTGTTTAACAAACCGCTAAAAATGCAAGTGGCCACGGGAGCTGCAGTGATTTTAGTAAACATACCAACGTACGTGCACTTGGGCTCCCCTCCCTTCACACAGGATTCATGGAAGCTGGTTAGTTACAATAAACAGCCGATTTCAATTCTAGGTCAGTTCTCCGCTCCTGTTTCCGACAAATCTGATGTTCACCATCTCACTTTTCTTGTTGTGGATCATTCCTATACCGCAGACCTGTTTGGGTTAGATGCATTTAACACTTTCGGTTTCTCCTTTGCTAATGTCATAACATTAGTGTCAGATGAATTCTACCAGCAACTGGAGTCCTTCTGCTCTGAGTTTTCGTCCCTGTTTTCCCCTGGGCTCGGATGTGCTACCAGTTTTCAGGCCCACATTACCATCAAAGAGTCCGCCCGCCCACGTTTTTTTGGGGCGCGGCAGGTGCTTGTCGTATTGCACGACTCTTTCAAGGCCGAATTAGACCGTTTGACGTAGCTCGATGTCATTCGGCCTCTTTCTTCTTCTTCTTCTTCTTCTTCTTCTTTCTATACCGCTGGTCACCTTTAAGAAGCCGACGGGTGAGCTTCGCCTCTGTGACGACGTCAGTGTCACGATTAACACTTTCGCTGCAGCTGACGCTGATAAGACTCACAACAAGCCACGAGCCAGTGCTGATGACGCTTATAAGCGTCCGCGCTCACTGTCGGATTACTCAGTCTAGTTGCAGCGTCAAAGCTAGCATCAAAGCGTGTAAACTTTTATTTTGCGTGGTCAGTTATCGAATGTATATTGCTCGTAATGGCGGCTAATGAAACGACACCTGGACGTTCCAATGTGAAACGGAGCAGGAAAAGTGTTAAATTTAAATTGACAGAGGAACAGTTACTTAGTGTACTAGACGACAGCGATTTTCTGTGTAGTGCGGACGAGGCATACCACGGAGATTGTCATTTAGAGGCTGCAGAAGAATTGCAGAGTGATGATAGCGTGGAAACACAGCTTTCGAGTCTGTTTCGTGACGGTTCCGAATCTGACGATACGTATCACGACGATTGTGTGGAAATCGACGACGAAAAAGAGTCCGACCTGTTACACGGAGATAATCCAGGTGATTCCTGGCATAAAGAACCACATAATATGCAAGCGCACTGATACACCATACGAGTGTACAACCTGCCCAGACAAACCTGGATACTGCTTGAACTGCTGTAAAATTTACCATAAGTAGCAAAAACGCGATAATATCGGGGAAATTCCGATTATCAAAGACAACTTCTTTTATTTCTTTTGACATTGCATGGTTTCTTTTTATGACGTGAAAGTTTTTTTCACGAGTACTCAGAAAATGAGGTTTCCTTTTGTGTTAAGTCGACTTATTTCTTATTGCGTTGTAAAGCGTTCACTTCAGCTTTTTTGCGAAAGAATTTGTTGTGCTAAATTTGTTTTAATAGCACGGCAGTTGAAGTGATGGGGGACACGAGAGAAGCCTCCACGTAGGGTGTGTTTCACTTACTAATTTCTACACATCCGGGCGTCCCCTGGGCGTCTATGATAAATGTAGACAGCTAATTCTCTCATACCAGGAGCAAACATGCTACTAAATTGACGACCTCTATCAGAGTCAATCTTAAAAATGCGCATATGAAGTAAATATAATTTCAAATGAATCCAGTTTCCTTTTTTTTCCTTCTTAAGAATTTGCGTTTTGGAATCCAAATTTTTCCTGAATGCAGTGGATTTGTTGCTTGTTTGAATTGTATTTTTTGTTACGTTATCAACAAATCACGAACATTTGAGTGACGCCTGTGACCCCTATAAGTGTCAGACAGCAAACAGACTTTAAAACACGACCACAGTACAGTCGAAGCTTATTTGAAGTAATGCATCTAAGGTGTCATCATTAAGTCAGTATAGAACATGATCCTACAGATCTTACAAGGTCTTGACGTCAGCATATAGCTCAGGTGTGCTTAGGAGCGTCGGCTCCGAGCGGTACCTGCCGTTTCAGAGCGTTACCGGCCCGCACTCGCACGTTGACGGGCCGCACTGGAGAGTTGCGCGCCTGCAGCGATGCCGCAGCGAAAGGGTTAATGCACAGTCTGTGACAGATACATACCCTTTGCGCTGCCCTGACGAGTTGCTCGCAAATTTACCAGGCAGCCTCTACTTTTCGAAGATTGATTTGATGGAAGCGTACCTCCAGCTGCCCTTGGATACCCCCTTCGGCCTATGCCAGTATCAGTGCTTGTCTTTTGGCATCGCTAGCGTGCCCGCAATTTTTCAGCGTTTTTTAGAACAGCTGACAGTCTCTGTGCCTGACTGCATTAATTATCTCGACTATATCACTGTTTCGCGTTCTTTCACCGAGGACCACCTAAGAAATCTCCGATCGTTGTTTTGTGTTTTGCAGTCTGTGGGTCTCAAGTGCAATCTTGCCAAATCTCAATTTTTTCAGCTGTCAATTGAGTATCCTGGTTTCGTGGTTTCTCACACAGGAGTCAAGCAGTTGGGTCACCATGTTCAGGTGATTGCGGCTTTGCCGTAGCCGACCTCCGTTAAGGAACTGCATACATTTCATGGTAAACTTGCGTACTTCCATAAGTTTTTACCTGACGCGTCCACAGTTGCTCAGCCCCTGCACGCGCTTTTGCCTTTTTCCTCGTCCCCATCTTGTAACAGAGCGTTTGGTTTGCTTAAATCTAAGCTTCAATCTGGCCCGTGTGTGGCCACTTTTTAGCCGGGTCAGCATTTCATGTTGGCTACAGGTGCCTCTCAGTATGGTCTTGGTACGGTGTTGGCGCACGAATACATGGACGTGTATTAATGACCCACTGCTTATGCTTCTGAGACCTTAACTCCCGCTCCGCAGCGGTATTCTCAGATTGAAAAGGTGGCTTTAGCGATTGTGTTTGTCTCAAGAAATTTCATGTCGTCTTGTATGTTTCTAAGTTAAATTTAATCACGAATCACAAGCCGTTGGTTGCTCTTTTTAACCCTTTGGTTTCTGTGGCGGACAAGGCTGCATGACATTTGCAGCAGAGGGTTCTCTTCCTCTTCCGTTATCATTATTAGATCCATTACTGGCCGACAGCACAACCCGCCAATGCCAATGCCTTATCTCGCCTTCTGATCGAGCCGGACCCGGCGTTCAGCCTGGACGGGTTGCTTTGTTTGTATTTAGATATGTAGAACCAGAATGCAGCTGATGGTTTTTCCATCACTAAGTGCCATGATAGCATTGGCCACATCCGCGGATCATGTATTTAGTTGAATCCTCTCTTGCGCAGCATGGTTTGGTGGAAAAACCCCAGGCCATGCCTCAGATCAAGCTTCTCCCTCCAACACCACCTTTCTCTGTTTGACAGGGTTCTTTTGTTAGATACAGAGAATGGTGCTCCCTGGGTTGTGATTCCCTCTTCCTTACGCCCTAATGTACTGCAACCTCCGCATGTCAGTCATTGGGGGACTTCTGGCACCAAAGCTTCGGCTCACCAGCATATGTATGGGCCGGTCATAGATGGGAACATTACACGAATTGCACTCACTGTGTTCAGCAACAGGTAGCCTTACGGGCATCTTTTTTCCCTTGAACAACGCCGCAGCACCTGCGGGAGCATCTACATGTCGATTTTGCTGGGACATTTCTAAATCAGTATTCTCTCATTGTAGTGGACGTCTGTTACAAGTTTCCCTGCATGGTGCATTGTCAGTCCACATCCATGGTGGCCCTGTGTAAGATTTTTGCAACTGAGGGATTTCCATATACCGTGGTTACCGATAATGGCCCCCAGTTTGTTTCTAAATAATTTGAATCTTACTGTCAGGGTTGTCGTTTTCGCCATCTCACAGCTCCACCATTTCATCCTTGATCTAATGGTGGTGCCGAATGCATGGTTTGGACATTTAAAACTCAGATGTGGAGGTCTGTATCTGACAGGTCCTCTGAAGCTGCTTTAGGCCATTTTTTGAGTTCGTATAGTTTCATTCCAGTGGGGAACAAGAGCCCGGTGGAGCTGTTACACGGACGCCAACCACGTAACCCCCTTCAATGCCACATCCACTGGCAGTGCCACCTCCATGACTGTTCTGGCCATGTGCGCCTGTCTGGGCTCATGGTTTCGGCCACTGACTGAACTGGGTTCCTGCAATCACTAACATCGCTGGGGTTGGTGCTTGTGCACTGTCTGCACTCCTGATGAGCGGATGTTGTGTCGCTTCGACCAGCTGAGGCTGTGGACTGCAGAGTCTGTTCCAGAGGGCCCACCACATCCTTTCTACTGCCGCCGCCAATGCCTGCGCCTGTGTCGCAGATGGTCTGGTTCGTACCACAACACTGCATGGCATATCACTTTCTGGGGTTCCTGCCTCTGCCCCCACTCTCCAACAGCTGTCGCCAGTGCAGTTCCCACTCATCTTAAGTCACAATCACTGCTGCCTCCATTGCTAAATCCTGTGCGGCTGTTGTCTCTGATGTCCCCATTGATGCCTCCAGCACCAACTGCTGACCTCGATTTGGACCTGGCTATTGAGATGCCATCCCCCATCCTGCCCTATGGCCTCTCACAAGAGGGGGGGTGGCCTGCCCCATGCTGCAGCAGCCGCCATCATTGGGCAATGAAATTGACATCAGTGGTGTCATTGGTGTTTTCCGTGACTCGTAATACATCTTTCTTTGTGCCTAGAGTTTATATATGTAAGTGGTTTTCTCCCCTCCTAGAAGGGAGGAGTGATGTACCTTCACTCATGATGCATGTGATTGCAGAGATCATGTGTCCATACATTACACAGGCGCGCTTATAGAGGCCCCTGGTGCCCTCTGGTGACTTGCCAAAGAAGCAGTATTATTTAAATGCTTGTACACGAATGCTTGGGCTATTATGTAACCTGTATGACTGTTGTCCAGTCAATGTGTTCAGTGCTATGCACGACCTGTACTTCATTGTATTTGCATATTGCTCTATAAAATACTATGTTCCATAAATCGTGTTTGTTCTTGCTATAGCAAAACCATTTTTAATATCTTTAGCGTTTTCTTTGAAAACAGTAGCATTCAAAACGTGATTGCCAATGCAGCATCAAGTTCACCAGTGAAATTTGTGAGACTGTGGAAAATTCCTGGATTTGATGAGTCATTGCGTCATTGTGAGCATGAAGTGTGGCCTAAGAATGAGTTTAACCCATAACTCGAGAGGTGACTTTTCTATAACGTATACCATGAGGTGTGGTCTCTCGGACCCCTATGTTTAAACCGAGATTTAAGGCAAAAATCATTTAAAATTTTTAATTAATGCTGTTGTTGTTGTTGTGGTCTTCAGTCCTGAGACTGGTTTGATGAAGCTCTCTATGCTACTCTATCCTGTGCAAGCTTCTTCATCTCCCAGTACCTACTGCAACCTACATCCCTCTGAATCTGCTTAGTGTATTCGTCTCTTGGTCTACCCCTACGATTTTTAACCTACACGCTGCCCTCCAATACTAAATTGGTGATCCCTTGATGCCTCAGAACATGTCCTACCAAGCGATCCCTTCTTCTAGTCAAATTGTGCCACAAACTTCTCTTCTCCCCAATTCTATTCAATACCTCCTCATTAGTTATGTGATCTACCCATCTAATCTTCAGCATTCTTCTGTAGCACCACATTTCGAAAGCTTCTATTCTCTTCTTGTCTAAACTATTTATCGTCCCTGTTTCACTTCCATACATGGCTACACTCCATAAAAATACTTTCAGAAACGACTTCCTGGCACTCAAATCTATACTCGATGTTAACAAATTTCTCTTCTTCAGAAACGCTTTCCTTGCCATTGCCAGTCTACATTTTATATCCTCTCTACTTCGACTATCATCAGTTATTTTGCTCCCCATATAGCAAAACTCATTTACTACTTTAAGTGGCTCATTTTGTAATATAATTCCCTCGGCATCACCCGACTTAATTCGACTACATTCCATTATCCTCGTTTTGCTTTTGTTGATGTTCATCTTATATCCTCCTTTCAAGACACTATCCATTCCTTTCAACTGATATTCCAAGTCCTTTGCTGTCTCTGACAGAATTACAACGTCATCGGGGAACCTCAAAGTTCTTATTTCTTTTCCATGGATTTTAATACCTACTCCGATTTTTTCATTTCTTTCCTTCACTGCTTGCTCAATATACAGATTGAATAACATCGGGGAGAGGCTACAACCCTGTCTCACTCCCTTCCCAACTACTGCTTCCCTTTCATGCCCCTCGACTCTTATAACTGCCATCTGGTTTCTGTACAAAATGTAAATAGCCTTTTGCTCCCTGCATTTGACCCCCGCCACCTTCAGAACTTGAAAGAATGTATTCCAGTCAACATTGTCAAAACCTTTCTTTAGGTCTACAAATGGTAGAAACGTAGGTTTGCCTTTCCTTAATCTTTCTTCTAAGAAAGTCGTAGGGTCAGTATTGCTTCACGTGTTCCAATATTTCTGCGGAATCCAAACTGATCTTCCCCGAGGTCAGCTTCTACCAGTTTTTCCATCCGTCTATAAAGAATTCGTGTTAGTATTTTGCAGCTGTGACTTATTAAAATGATAGTTTGGCAATTTTCACATCTGTCAACACCTGCTTTCTTTGGGATCGGAATTATTATATTCTTCTTGAAGTCTGAGGGTATTTCGCCTGTCTCATACATCTTGCTCACCAGATTGTAGAGTTTTGTCAGGACTGGCTCTCCCAGGGCCGTCAGTAGTTCTAATTGAATGTTGTCTACTCCCGGGGCCTTGTTTCGACTCACGTCTTACGGTGCTCTGTCAAACTCTTCACGCAATATCGTATCTCCTATTTCATTTTCATCTACATCCTCTTCCATTTCCATAATATTGTCCTCAAGTACATTGCCCTTGTATAGGCCCTCTATATACTCCCTCCACCTTTCTGCTTTCCCTTCTTTGCTTAGAACTGGGTTTCCACCTGAGCTCTTGATATTCATACAAATGGTTCTCTTTTCTCCAAAGGTCTCTTTAATTTTCCCGTAGGCAGTATCTATCATACCCCTAGTGAGATAAGCCTCTACATCCTTACATTTGTCCTCTAGTCATCCCTGCTTAGCCATTTTGCACTTCCTGTCGATCTCGTTTTTGAGACGTTTGTATTCCTTTTTGCCTGCTTCATTTACTGCGTTTTTATATTTTCTCCTTTCAGCAGTTAAATTCAATATTTCTTCTGTTACCCAAGGATTTCTACTAGCCCTCGTCTTTTTACCTTCTTGATCCTCTGCTGCCTTCACTACTTCATCCCTCAAAGCTACCCATTCTTCTTGTAATGTATTTCTTTCCCCCATTCCTGTCAATTGTTCCCTTATGCTCTCCCTGAAACTCTGTACAACGTCTGGTTCTTTCAGTTTATCCAGGTCCCATCTCCTTAAATTGCCACCTTTTCGCAGTTTCTTGTTTTAATCTACAGTTCATAACCAATAGATTGTGGTCAGAGTCCACATCTGCCCCTAGAAATGTCCTACCATTTAAAACCTGGTTCCTTAATTTCTCTGTCTTACCATTATATAATCTATCTGATACCTTTTAGTATCTCCAGGATTCTTCCATGTATACAACCTTCTTTTATGATTCTTGAACCAAGTGTTAGCTATGATTAAGTTATGCTCTGTGCAAAATTCTACCAGACGGCTTCCTCTTTCATTTCTTATCTCCAATCCATATTCGCCTACTACGTTTCCTTCTCTCCCTTTTCCTACTGCCGAATTCCAGTCACCCATGACTATTAAATTTTCGTCTCCCGTCACTATCTGAATAATTTCTTTTATTTCATCATACATTTCTTCAATTTCTTCATCATCTGCAGAGCTAGTTGGCATATAAACTTGTACTACTGTAGTAGGCGTGGGCTTCGTGTCTATCTTGGCCACAATAATGTGTTCACTATGCTGTTTGTAGTAGCTTTCCCGCATTCCTATTTTTTTATTCATTATTAAACCTACTCCTGCATTACCCCTCTTTGATTTTGTATTTATAACCCTGTATTCGCCTGACCAAAAGTCTTGTTCCTCCTGCCACCGAAATTCACTAATTCCCACTATATCTAACTTTAATCTATCCATTTCCCTTTTTAAATTTTCTAGCCTACTTGTCCGATTAAGGGATCTGACATTCCACGTTTCGATCCGTAGAACGCCAGTTTTCTTTCTCCTGATAATGACATCCTCTTGAGATGTTCCCGCCCGGAGATCCGAATGGAGAACTATTTTATCTCCGGAATATTTTACCCAAGAGGACTCCATCATCATTTAACCATACATTAAGGCTGCATGCCCTCGGGAAAAATTACGGCTGTAGTTTCCCCTTGCTTTCAGCCGTTCACAGTACCAGCACAGCAAGGCCGTTTTGGTTAGTGTTACAAGGCCAGATCAGTTCAGATGATGTTCAGATGTGTGCGAAATCTTAAGGGACTTAACTGCTAAGGTCATCAGTCCCTAAGCTTACACATTACTTAACCTAAATTATCCTAAGGACAGACACTCACAACCATGCCCGAGGGAGGACTCGAACCTCCGCCGGGACCAGCCGCACAGTCCATGACCCCAGATCAGTCAATCATCCAGACTGTTGCCCCTGCAACTACTGAAAAGGCTGCTGCCCCTCTTCAGGAACCACACGTTTGTCTGGCCTCTCAACAGATACCCCTCCGTTGCGGTTGCACCTACGGTACGGCTATCTGTATCGCTGTGGCACGCAAGCCTCCGCCCCCCCCCCCTCCCCCCCAACGGTAAGGTCCATGGTTTATGGCGGGAAATAATGCTATATAATATTTATTTTTACAATTATTTAAATGTTGTTTAAATTATTCTAGTTAATTTATTGGACTAAACAAAGCCTGCACCATTTAACAACACACATAAAAAAAATGCATCACCCCGGTTCCCAGAACCCCTGAAGATAGATGTTGACTGCGGATATTGCATCACAGACACAGTCCCTTTGCCTGTTCGGAGATGTCACTAAACCCGCCCAAAGATGTAAACAGGTACGCATGAGCAGCGCCTATTAGACGGAGGGAGTCCGACAACCGATCAGTTCCAGTCATTCCACCAGGAAGGTGGTACAAGGTTCGTGTTGTCTGCAGTTCAACCATGCCTAGACGGTCAATAACGCGATTCGATTGCGTCCGCATTCTTACAATGTGCCAGGAAGGGCTCTCAACAAGGGAAGTGTCCAGGTGTCTTGGAGTGAACCGAAGCTAGGTTGTTCGGAGATGCAGGAGATACAGAGAGACAGGAACTGTCGATGACATGCCTCGCTCAGGCCGCCCAAGGGCTACTACTGCAGTGGATGACCGCTGCCTACAGATTAAGGCTCGGAGGAACCTTGACAGCAACGCCACCATGTTGAATAATGCTTTTCGTGCAGCCACATGACATCGTGTTACGACTCAAACTGTGCACAATAGGCTGCATGATGCGCAACTTCACTCCCGACGTCCATGGTGAGGTCCATCTATGCAACTACGACACCATGCAGCGCGGTACAGATGGACCCAACAACATGCCAAATGGGCCGCTCAGGATTGGCATCACGTTCTCGTCACCGATGAGTGTCGCATATGCCTTCAACCAGACAATCGTCGGAGACTTGTTTGGAGGCAACCTGGTCAGGTTGAACTCCTTAGACACACTGTCCAGCGAGTGCAGCAAGATGGAGGTTCCCAACTGTTTTAGGGTGGCGTTATGTGGGGCCGACGTACTGCACTGGTGGTCATGGAAGCCACCGTAACGGCTCTATGATACGTGAATGTCATCCTCCGACTGATAGCGTAACTATATCGGCAGCATATTGGCGAGTCATTCGTCTTCATGAACGACAATTCGTGCCCCCATCGTGCACACCTTGTGAATTACTTCCTTCAGGATAACGACATCGCTCGACTAGAGTGGCCAGCATGTTCTCCAGGCATGAACCCTATCGGACATGCCTGGGATAGACTGAAAAGGACTGTTTATGGACGACGTGGCGCACCAACCACTTTGAGGGATCTACGCCGAATCGCCTTTGGTGAGTTGGACAGTCTGGACCAACAGTGCCTTGAAGAACTTGTGGATAGTGTGCCACGACGAATATAGGCATGCATCAGTGCAAGAGGACGTGTTACTGGGTGTTAGAGGTACTGGTGTGTACAGCAATATGGACCACCACCTCTGAAGGTCTCGCTATATGGTGGTACAACATGCAATGTGTAGTTTTCATGAGCAATAAAAAGGGCGGAAATGATGTTTATGCTGGTCTCTATTCCAATTTTGTGTACAGGTTCCGGAACTCTCGGAACCGAGGTGATGCAAAACTTTTTTTGATGTGTGTATTTATCAGACAAAAGCACATAATTTTGTGTGGTTCTTTTAAATAGTGCACATAAACAGAAAATGTAAAATTCAGTACTCTAACAATCTCTGTAGCAAATAAATTTTCAAATAAAACTAAATTCCAGGGTTTAAATTTGTGTGTAAAAATTTCACCCGATAGGTACAAAAAGAAAGTCTGTCAATTTGACATTCATTGCTGGGAACTACATTTTTATCACCACTCAGAACACATTCAGTTTTAACAGACAGTGCAAGAATTTCATTGAAGAAACATACAGATCCTCATCAAAACTTTCCTGAAGTTCTTCCTCTGAATGATACTCTTGTTCGATAGCAGAACTGTCATCACTGGGTAATGTAAAGTCGTCGTCTTTTTGTTTATTTCTTGGTCTATGTCACTGTCACCTTCCTCCATAGACCGACTAACAATTTAATCAAACTCGCAAAGTTAAAAATGCCACATTTGTGCCGACAAATTTTGAGCTATGTGGTACCGTACTGAAGAAAACATGCACGTAGTTCACGAGCCGCGGTCTAGGAGACTCCAACACCGATCACTAACACGTGTCAAAAATAAACACAGAAGGCGATAACGCAACCGACAGCAAAACATCTTAGGCTTGGCAATTTAAGGAGGGTAGAGGGAGTATAGGAGCATTCCGCCACAACTGGCCTTGGAGGGCGAGTTCGAAAATTTTCGCGCGATCTGAGAGACCACACCTCGTGAGTTAAGGGTTAAAACATGCACAAGTGCTGTTCCACTTACGCAATTCATTCTCAAAAGTAATTTGCAGGAGCCTTTTAGCCCAACAATGAAAGTCCTGAAAGTTAGTGTTGCCGCCAGGTCCGACGGATCTCGCAGGGCTCAGTTCGCAAATATCACATTGCTACTGTGAAGCAAATGTTGTATCATATTGGGTTTTAGAAAATGTCCAAAGATGGCAACATACATCAGTCGTCGGTTCATAATTCTCAAGCCAGCACAATTACAGTTACACCACCACCAAAATAACATTGCGTGTGGCAGTTCACTTTTACGTTCGTTGTTCTACGATCGCGCCCTGTAATGTGCTAGTCTAAGTGCATGGGCGCCACATGGCGACAGTCACATTGTTAGCTCAATAATGCTGTAGCACTCATACTGTCATGTGACTGTTTCTTGGGATTGTCATGAAACGAGCACTGTTTGCTTTACTTTGTTTAGTAATCCAGTATTTGAAATCAATGGAAAATTTACCATCATCATTTAGAAACTTCAAACATTAGCACCACTGATCAGGCAAGTCGAATTTTCGCCTGTTTTCTTCCCCCAGTCATCAGACCATTTTTAAAAAGCGATTATAACTGAAACCAATAAACAACTGAAAAAACTGATTTGTCGTGTCTGTTGACGTTAGCGGCAGATAGCATCTGCCAATGCTGAGGTAATGAATTACTATAATTACACCGACTCCGGGATTCCCTTTGCTATTCCTCAAAAAACATTTGCTTTCCTCAAAATATCACCGTTTTCGCAAACGCCTGATATCCGTCACCTGCACCCAGAACAGGAGAACTACCAGGTAGTAGTAGCATTGTAAGGAATGCACTTTGGTACATAAAGGTACCAAGAGCTGACCACTGTGTACCCCCACCTCGTCTCGAGACCCCTGAGTTTGCAACACTGACAATGAGTTGGCTCAATGGCTCTGAGCACTATGCGACTTAACTTCTGAGGTCATCAGTCGCCTAGAACTTAGAACTAATTAAACCTAACTAACCTAAGGACATCACACACATCCATGCCCGAGGCAGGATTCGAACCTGCGACCGGAGCGGGCGCTCGGCTCCAGACTGTAGCGCCCAGAACCACACGGCCACTCCGGCCGGCGACAGTGAGTTGGTTTACAAACTTTTAACGGTTATGAGTTTGAAGAGTGAAACCTGGATTTAACCCTTAACTCACGAGGTGTGGTCTCTGTGACTTTGCGAGAATTTTCAAACTCGCTCTCCAAGGTAATTTATACACAATGTGATCAAAAGTATCCGGACAGCACCGAAAACATGCGTTTTTCATATTAGGTCTATTGTGCTGCCACCTACTGCCAGGTACTCCATATCAGCGACCTCAGTAGTCATTAGATAGTCATTAGGCATCGTGAGAGAGCAGAATGGGGCGCTCCGCGGAACTAACAGACTTCGAACGTCGACAGGTGATTCGGTGTAACTTGTGTCATGCGTCTGTACGCGAGATTTCCACACTCTTAAACACCCCTACGTCCACTGTTTTCGATGTGATAATGAAGTGGAAACATGAAGGGCACGTACAGTACAAATGCGTACAGGCCGACCTCGTCTGCTGACTGACGGAGACCAACGACGGTTGAAGAGGAACGTAATGTGTAATAGGCAGACAGCTATCCAGATCATAACACAGGAATTCCAAACTGGATCAGGATCCCCTGCAAGTACTATGACAGTTAGGCGGCAGGTGAGAAAACTTGGATTTCATGTTCGAGCGGCTGCTCATAAGCCACACATCACGCTGGTAAATGCCAAACGACGCCTCGCTTGGTGTAGGGAGCGTAAACATTGGACGATTGAACAGTGGAAAAACGTTGTATGGAGTGACGAATCACGGTATACAATGTGGCGATCCGATGGCAGGGTGTGGGTATGACCAATGCCCAGTGAACGTTATGTGCCAGCTTGTGTTGTGCCAACACTAAAATTCGGAGGTGGTGGTGTTATGGTCTGGTAGTGTTTTCCATGGAGGGAGCTTGCACCCGTTGTTGTTTCGCGTGGAACTAATACAGTACAGGCCTACATTGATGTTTTAAGCACCTTCTTCCTTCCCACTGTTGAAGAGCAATTCGGGGATGGCGATTGCATCTTTCAACACCATAGAGCACCTGTTCATAATGTACGGCCTGTGGCGGAGTGGTTACACGACAATAACATCCCTGTAATGGACTGGCCTGCACAGAGTTCTGACTCGAATTCTATGGAACACCTTCGGGATATTTTGGAATGCCGACTTCCTCAGTGCAGCACTCTGTCAAGAATGGGCTGCCATTCCCCAAGAAACCTTCCAGCACCAGATTGAACATATGCCTGCGAAATCGGAAGCTGACACCAAGGCTAAGGGTGTGTCAAAACCACATTGAATTCCAGCATTACCGATGGAGGGCGCCACGAACTTGTATGTCATTTTCAGCCAGGTGTCTGGATGCTTTGGATCACACAGCGTAGCAGAGTAATCCCATACTTCACCTAATATCGTTAAATCGCCAATTCTATAAGGTTTTACAGTAGGTTGCATTATCGCCTTCTTAATTTCTTGCTAACACGTGCTGTTGACACATTCTGGGGTCTCCTAGACCATGCCTCGTAAACTACATACCTGTTTTCTTAGTATAGCACGAAATGTATTCCCAGAAATTTGTCAGTTTTATCGATCCTAAATTTGAGGAAGACAGAAGTCAGTGAATAGAGGAACATGTCAGTGATATACAGGATGATGTAATTAAACTTTCAAAACGCTTTAGAAATAACACCACTGGTCTGAATGACGTCAAATTGCAACGGAATATACCCGGAGAAGGGGGAAACCTATGGCAGAAGAAAAAAAATAGTCAAAAATTGATCAACAGATGGCGCTTTATGTGTCAGAATACGTAAATGAAAACATCTATCATGCGCACACCCATTAAAGTCGGTATAAACATGCCGGATACACAGCTTTTCCTCCTTTCGCGTTTGCGACTTTTGCCATGACTGTCTCAATGCACGATCGCGCTCAGTTTTTATGTAAAGCTATTCTACAAAATTACCCATCTGCACGAGTTGCTTCCTGTTGACCTGCCAGCAAGAGAAACCTTTGATATAGAATTTCTTGCTCGCATGGAAGTGGACAATGATTGGCCGTAGAAGATTTTGTGGACAGACGAAGCCCACTTCCATCTGCAGAATATGTCAATACACAGAATTGTTGAATACGGACAACGAAAAATCCAAATGTAAATCAGCCAGTACCACTTCATCCTGAAAAGGTCACTGTGTGGTGCGGATTTACGGCGTCCCGTTCACCTGATCTTAATCCGTGTGACTTCTGGATGTGGGGCTTTCTGAAAGATGTTTTCAGTGTTCCGATTGCAAACCTAGCTGCATTGAAGGCACGCATTGCGCAACACAGTCTGAACGTGATCCCCGAAACACTTCGATCAGTTGTGGAACACGGTGTTTTTCGATTTCAGCTTGTTGCAGAAAACGGTGGGCGGCATATTAAACACGTTTTGCGCCAGTCACACGGAAATTAATACTCCGATTTGATTTTGATTGATGCTTTTGATGCGGTTTTTGGCCTCAGGACAATTAAAAACCGATGTGAGTGATGCTTTTTATGCGGTTTTTGGCCTCAGTACAATGAAAAATCGATCTTTCGCGTCTGATGTGATATGACCTTGCTGTGGTGGATGGACTTACGTAACTAACAGTATCACACGTCTACACCGGTGCACACTGAATAGTGCAGTTTGTTTAACGTCAAACGTACACCTTAGGCATTATTGTATGATTCATTTGTCATTTATAGTCGACCACTATTAAATTATGATGCTTACAGCGCCATCTATTGCTACATTTTGTAACTATTGATTTTTCTTCCGACATTCTTTTTCACCCTTCTCCGATAATATTCCGTTGCAATTTAACGTCATTCTAACCAGTGGTATTATTTCTACACCGGTCTAGAAGTTTAATTTTAATTATAATCACCCTGTATATCAAGAAATAGACGAAAAGGACGATGATTTTTCAATAGCCAGTGGCCATAGTTCTGCTAGCGAGCGAGAGTATCATTCACAGGAAGAACTTTGGGACAATTGTGTTGGACAGCTTCCTCTTCCTTTAATGAAATACTTAAAGTGCTAGTTAAAATCAGACATTTTCTGAATGGTGGTAAAGGGAAATGTAGATCCCAGTATGGAATGTCCGTTCTACAGACTTTCTTTTTGTCCAATGTTTATGTGCAAATTTAAACCCTGGAATTTAGTTTTGTGCGAAAATTTACCCGCTACTCAAAGGTACTATAATTTTTCAGAATGTAAAATTTAGGCCTCTGACAGTTTATTTATATGTAATATTTAAAAAATTGCACAAAAGTATGTAATTTTGTGTGACAAAAAATGAAATACTTCAGACTTTATTTAATGCAATACAGTCAACGTGGAGTATTTACACAACACTGAAATAAATATAACTTAAATGAAAAATTTCAAATGATTTATCCCCTAAATCTGGGACGTTGGGGTCCCAAACACCACATTGCTAGTGTACGTTACGGAACAGTCACCTCCTGAGTTAAGGGTTAAGTGACACTAACATTACAGAATTAAAACACAAATCTGGGGCAATGAAGAGAAAAGAAAAAGAGACATAGTGGGGAAACGGAAGAAAGATCAGACTATTTTATTCAGCTTCGTGTTTGTTTCTGTCTCAGTGTACAATGATAAAGTAAACGACAAAAACCAGTCACCTGATATTCAAACTACAGAAGTGGATAAATCTATTACGTGATTGTGGAATAATTATTATTTATTAATCTTTCATTTCGTATAATTTTATTTTATGGAGTGTAGACGAAAAATGAAGCCTCTGTTTGGAAACAAATACTAATACGGTTACTTGACGTGACAATATTTCTTGGTCAAAGAGGCTTGGCCTTCAGTTCTCCATCCCCGAAATGGAAGATGCAAATAATGGAAACGTCCTCGGAATATCAGAACTCTCGAGTCTCGATGATGAAGTTCTTGCAGAAAACTTTAACAAGGTCAGAGGCCGACAAGGAGCTGGAAAGCGTTTACAAGTGCATTATCTGTCTAGTGATATTCAGAATGAATTTATTTCTAGTAGTGCCCATCATGTTAGCTGTGCCACGTTGGAACAGAGAGAAAACGCAAAGTACTATTCAATTATTGTTTTTGCAACTCCTGATTCAAATCATGTTTAACAGACAACATTGATCTTGCGTTGTATTTACTCAATAATGAAATAAATGGCCAGTTTTTGTAATTTCATAAACTGTAATTAGAAAACAGGAATTGCTACTGCACATTTAATTCGGTCAACACTTGTAAAATACTCTGTTCCTATCACTGACATGATTATGGTAACAGAAGTAATATCAGTGCTGCTTAGAAAGAAGCTCAGACACACTTCGTTAAGTGCAGTCCTCTTGCAAAATTTTCTCCGTGTGCTTGTCATATCCTTAACTCACGTGCTGCTGAGAGATATCATGAAGCAAACATTTTTTTCAGGTGGTTTCGGCGACTTCACGACCTGTTCAGTTGCAGCCCACAACGATGGGAAATTCTGAAAAAGTGCTGAAAGTCATTTTTATTTCATGTGTGATACCCGTTGGCAGCTCACATGGATAAGATTGGCATCGTTGACGAAACTCACAGCAAGTTAAATTTGTCAGCTGAAACACGTTCTGTGGCATGGAGTGCTTTGAATTACGTGAGATCTTTCAAGTGTTTAATCATGGCATTAATTTGGCTAAAGTCTTTAGTATCAGTTGACAACAGAACATATAACTACAAGCTCGAAATACTAAAGCTGATGTTGAGACAAGAAACACTGACAGCTTATTAAATGACTTCAAATACCTGGGCATCATTCTTTCTGAGTCTAAAGTTGTTGCCAGTGCATTATGTCGCGATCACTGAAGTCGGGACTGCGAACTGCAGATGTCCCCTTACCGTGACTGAGCTTAAAATGGCTGCAGGTGAGTCACCGTGCACCGTGCTTCAGTTGCTAGTGTGATCGCCAGTGGTGGATCTAATCCTCTTCCCGATTACTGATCGCGGATGTGAGTAAGGTCGTAGGAGAATTTCGAAAAACTGTGCAAAAGCCCGAAGCCAAAATAAATAAATAAATAAATAAAAACGCCTGCAAGCACAGAATCCGAGACAGACTGAGAGTCAGAGAGTGAGAATCGGAATCATAATCATACTGAGACACAGAACTAGCATGCTTCTCTAAATTTTAATAGCCTCCCTTCAGACGTCGGAAAGGCACCCAAGTTAATCTTTCTAGCCAATACTGGAATGGGCCTACGTGCTCCTCCAATGAGCCATCTGAAAGTCCATTCACTAGCTCCCACCATCACGTAAAAAATGTATCATGCATCCACTAATGAGGTTCCTGTTTCTTTTTCTGGTTTGTTTTAGAGAACAAAAACAGCTAAGATCATAAGCGCCCATGAATCATAACCTTAGATCATCAAGAAGTAAAGGAACTTAAAAGCACTATACGTTACGCCTAATCGACAGAAGGAAAGCGAAATAAGAATAAGGACTTCCTCGAGGAGAAAGGTCCACAAAATACGCTGTAGGGACAGCAAAGGTCCCGAACCAAAGATTAAATGTCCTTCACCATATTGCTACGATGGATAAAAAGTAAAACACGGTCGACAGCCCACTCGTCATTTGCTGACTGCCGTTATCTCAAACGGCAAACATACTTCAAAACGTAAGTGGTTCAAAAAAGGCCTTCGATCAGGAAGTGGCAAACCGTCAAAGGTTGACGACAATGAGCACAAAGTGGCGGCGATCACCACTTAACAAATGGTGATGACAAAAACAACACTCCCAAACCTAGCTAAAATGATCTCCTCGCGACGAGAGGGTCGAGTTGAAATCGTTCAAGCCACTGGGAGAGGCTTAATTCTCTCGAGCTTGTTCCCGTGAATAGAAGACCAGTGGTGACGCCAAAGTAACACTACCTGCCGACAGATGACGGCACGGAGATCATCCGAAGGGGTGGAAGACTGAGGTAGGAGGACTGCAGCCTAGGCAGCAGCGTCATCAGCCTTATTCGCCGTTAGGTCGACGTGACATGAACATCAGAATGACACCCTCAACAGCGAGCAAGTGGAAGCTTCCTTCGACCTGTTGCACTAATGGGTGGACTGTGTACAGCACACAGAGCCTCTGAAGGGCGCAGAGAGGATCGGAGCATATGACACAATTAAAAAACCTATATCACAGAATGTACTGGGTGGCCTGATAGAGAGCGAAGACCTCTGCTGCAACTATTGAGCAGTGTTTTGGAAGCCGATACTGAAAATAGTGTGGTTAGCATCGCAAAGTCGTCGACGAAAAGGGAGCCAGAGATGCGTGGCGGGAGACAGGATTAATGGCAATAGCAAAGAGGACTACGCTCAGGATTGAGCCTTGAGGCACCCTGTTCTCCTGGATGAAGGTGTCCAACAAGGCCGAAACCAAATGCATTTTGAAAACTCGGTCTTTTAAAAATTCCTAAAGGAAAACAAGGCAGGTGCTTTCAGAAGTCCCATGTGTATAGAGTATGAAGGACACTAGTCCTCCAACAAGTGTCGTAGGCTTTCTCCAAATCACAAAACACGGCCACAGTCTGGTATTTCTGCAGAAAACCGTTCATGACATGGGTGGACAAAGTGACAAGATGGTAAGCTATAGAATGGCGTGCTCGAAATCCACATCATGCAGTGGTTATTAGATTGCGGGATTCGAGCCACCACATTAACCACCTGTGAATCATATCTTCCATCACCTTGCAAACACAGCTGGTAAGAAAAAGGAAGGTGTTTGTCCTTACTGGACCTAGGTTTGAGAATGAAAGTGGCTTCACGTCAGCGTCTGGGAGAGGTGCCATCTACCAAAATACAATTGCAATTATGAAGGAGAAATTGCCTTCCCGTGAAAGAAAGGTGCTGCAACATGCAAATGTGAACATCGTCTGGCCCTGGGGTGGGAGATCTGGATGAAGTGAGAGCATGATGTAGCCCCCTTACAGTAAATGTAGCGTTGTAGCATTCACGATTCTGAGAGGAGAAGGAAATCACCTGAACATCTCCACTCGTTTCCGAGGGAGGAAGGCGGGGTGATAGTGGGTGTAGCTCGAAATCTCCACGAAATAATGGCCCAAGATGTTGGAGATAGCTGTAGGGTCCAAAATGACATCACCCGCTATGGTCAGACCAGAAATTGGGAAATAGACCTTGGTCCCAGAGAGCCGACGGAGGTTTGCCCCACAAAATGGAAGAGGGTATGGAACTGTAAAAAGAACTAGTAAATGAAATCCAGCTACCGTTTTTGCCATCCTAAAGAATGCGACGACACTGTGCACGCAACTGATTGTAATGAATAATGTTTGCCATCATAGGTTGATGGTTAAAAACGTGGAGATCACGTCTCTGCATGTGAATCACATCGCGACATGAGATTTGGTCAACACTCAAGATGAAGTGCGAGATATGGAATGTTCTGCGGCAGCAAGGATAACGTGCGCGAGATACTCTACCTGGTCATCACAATTGGGTAAATGTTATTGGCTGAAGGTCACCAGGGAGGAATAAAGCCTTCAGTTGACCTTAGAAATCTTCCAATATGGTTTACATGTAGATGGGGTAGGATTTGGCAAATGGATAGCACACAAGAAATGGTTACTTTAGATGCCAGAGAGAACAGACCACTCAAGATGATGGACAAGCTGGGCAGTGCAGAACGTGATGTTCAAATGGAAATAGGTGTGCATGGAGTCTGAAAGGAACGTGGTTGCTCCTGTTGTGTTAAGACAAATGAGGTTGAGTTGACTGAGAAGGTCAGCCAAGATGGCACCTCTTGGGCAGGAGTGGTGTGCATTAAAGTCACCAAGCAGAAAAAATGGGTGAGGGAGTTGATCAATAAGCTGGAGTAAGTCTGTCGTCTGTCCTGGTGACACTGAATGACGAAGGGATGTAGACGTTGCAAAGAGAAAAGGAAGGATAGTGTGAGTGCAACAGCTTGCAGTTGAGTGTTCAGTGAGATGGTTTGGCTATGAATGTCATCCCAGATGAGCAGCATGGCTTCCGCATGTGATGAAATTCCGTCCTCGGGGGGAAGGTCAAAGTGGACCGAAAGGAAATGCAAGAGGTCAAAACAATTGCAAGGACGCAATTTTGTTTCTTGGAGACAGAGAACAAGTGGATGCTGCGATTCCAAAAGCAGCTGTAATTCCTAGTTTTTGGGTCTAATGCCACATATGTTCCACTGGAGAAGAGTCATAATGGGGATTGTGGAGGGGGGAACAAATGAAGGGTAGTCACCTCGGCGGCTTCTGAGTGCCAGCCTTCGAAGACTCACTGCTATGGAGTGCAGAGATTGGAAGATACTGTTCCATGAAATCTACAGAGGTGTCTGCACTCTCACAGGGTTGGTCCATGATTCCAGGGCAGGAAAACGGTAGCTTGTGCGCACCAGCGAGATGGAGGTCCGCCGTGTTAGGGTATCACACGGCGATTCTTTTGAAGAGGACCTCCGAGTCAGGAGAGAAGAAGACCGTTTACTTTTGTTTGATTTCTTAAAGTCTATGCGGTTGGCAGATGAAGACTGAGATGTTTGTTGACTGCAAAGACGTAAAAATTCTTCATGGGAGTACGACTTTTGTCCTTTCTAGCCTGCCGGTTGTGTAACATGTGATTTCGCCGCTGGAGGCGAAGATTTGGTGGCTTGTTTCACAGTTGAAGGAGAAGGAGACGGCGATGTTACCGTGATACTGGGTGGTGTTCCAACTGCAGTGCTGAATACGAGATCGCAAGTCTGCATGGCCATGTCCCTCGTGGAACGAGGCAGAGCAAGAATGGTGCTGTAAGGGCCACATGGTAAAATGCAAGGCTTTTGACTAGCCAACAACTTGCCAGTGACAGGGTAAGGCACTTCTCCCTTCACCCGGAACCCGGATATCCTCGTCGGCCCGCTCATCTAGATACCCTGGAAATTCTCACATTGAGGCTGCATGGGCGCCGTTGCAATTGATATAGCGGGAAGAAGGATGCGGGATATCGCCTTAGTGAACATCCCTACCGCAAGTAATACATTTCGCCATGTTTCAGCAGGACATGCGAGTGTGGTTGTAACATTGATGCTGATATCAACGCATTGGGCTTGGAATGTACAGTCGGACTGCGATGACTTGATGGCCTGCTTTAATCTTTGGTGGAAGCACTACTTTATCAAACGTGAGAAAAAGAGTGTGTGTAGGCACTAAGGTTGCATCAACCGTTTTCGTTACCTGATGGACTACAGTGACACCCTGATCAGAGAGGGAAGTTAGGATTTCTCCCTCAGTCAGACCATCGAGGGGCCTAGTGCAAATAACACCACGTGAAGAATTTAATGTTCGATGAGCTTGACATGAACAGGACAGCTGTGGAGGAACAAAGCCGGCAGCAGTTGTTGGGCTCGAAAATCAAAGTTCCGATATGTAAACGAAAGCAAGATTTCATAGGGCTTGCAATTGCATCAACATCTTTCTGAATAATAAACAGATCAACCGTAGCAAAGTACTGACCTTCAGAACGTGATACCACGAGGAACTGAGGTGCAGCTGGGAGATTCTTTGAATCTTTAGCCTCATTAGACTGAGATGGTGATTGGTTCACTGCGAGAAAATCCTCCACGATTGCCAGCGTCTCCGATGGGACGTTAAATTTTGGAGAATGGACTTCAACATAAACAATCTGTTTAGAGGTTTACCACGGCGTACTTCCTCCAAAGCTCATATAGGTAGTTTTATTGTGCATAAACAAGTATCAGTACAAGTTTTTGGTTTTACGGAGCTTCTTAATGAACACCACAAACTGATGAAAATCAGATGCAACAACGAAGTGAAAGCTACGAGAAACATCATGAAAATTCTAATTGACGTGATAAATCTTTTGTGTAAGCAGGAGATAGCTTTCAGAGGTCATGATAAGACAGAATATTACATGAATCCCGGAAATTTGAAAGCCATTTTTAAACTTATGCTAAACAGAAACAAAGATTTGGAAGGACACTGAAAGAAAATGTGATATTTTCAGGGATTTTCAAAAGCTATACAGAACAAACTGATTGAATGTATAAACGAGTAGATTTATGAGTTTATACATTCAAATTTCGATGGAACCTAATTTTCTGCCCGAATTGTGGAAGAAGCAACAGACTTTCAGACAAGTCACAAAGCTTTTTTGCTGTGAGATTAGTAGACTCCATAGGCGACATCCAAGAACATTTTTTGGTTGTCGTGCTGTTAGCCAAGCTGGAACTGCTGCTGCTTTATTCACTGCGGTGAGTGTCGTATTTCAGAATTACGATATGAAGAAAAAACTGGTGGCCCTAACCTATGATGGTGCTTCCGTACTGGCAGCAGAATTAAATGGTCTGCAAACTAATATTCGTGAAACTGTCTTCCTCCCCCCCCCCCCCTCCCCCCATCGCCACTCCTCCACTAGCCTATTTTTACTCACTGTTTTGCACATCGTTTAAATATTGTTTTGCAGCAGAGCTGTTTTTCTACAAAACCTTTCAGGATTTTTTGGCCACGCTTCAGGGTATTCCTGCTTTCTCCTCCGGTTCTTCAAACGCACAGCAATTCTCGACAGCACTGTTGGTAAACGCATTCCTTCTAGCAGTCAAACGAGATGGAACTGTAATGCCAGAATAACATCTCCCTTTCACGAAAACCGTCCGGGGCTACTGATGTTATAAATAAAATAACTGACAGGTCAAACTAGTGCATCGACTACAAGAGAAACCTGTGGTTTCGTATATACCCTACTAGACTCTGACTTCGCTTCAAAAAAAAAAAAAAAAAAAAAATTCCGAACTGCTTTTCAGCATTCTTAAAAAACATTGCTGTCTCAGAACGCATAATTTACGTGAAAAACTTAAGAAGTGAAGATAAGTTGATCGACTTCTAACATTCCACGAAATTCTCGGCTAATTCGCAGCCTGAAGCTTCCATGAATACAGCTGAAATGACGGATGAATACATAGGCAATTCATTGATGTCAAAACACAAACAGTTGTACTTCGAGATATAGGATAATATCGGAACACAACTGGAAACAAGATTTTTCGCAGTGTGATAAACTGCTCTTGCTCACATTATGCGATACTACTCAGTTCGCCAGTTATGGTCGACATTTCCCAGTAGAAGGTGTGAATTCGTTGTTACAAACGTATGGTACGTCCTTTAGTCGCTTGCAGTTGCGTGTAGAACTAGATACTGTATTTTCTTTGCAGCATAGAGTAACACTTCAGTCTGTCAGTTTGGGAGACGTTATCAAAGGAGTGATTGAGAATGAAACGGACCAAATTCTTCCAGAAGTTTTCACACTATTTTGTCTAATTGCCGCCAGTCCTGCAACAAGTGGTTCAGTTGAAAGGAGTTCTCCTTGTCTTAAACGCATAAAAATATATTCGACGAACAGTATGGCCTAAGATCGCTTATTAGCTCTTGCGTGTACCTCAATCAGAAAACCAGTACTGCGAATACTTGAAGCCGAGACATATGTATTGACGATGTCGTCGAAAGATTTGGGAAGGAGCAGAATCGTCTAGTTGACTTTGTTTCACAAGTAACAACGCTCAAACGTCCAATCTGACAGTCCACTTGTAAACAAAACTGTCATTATTGTTGTTATTATCATTAGTAGCAGTGGTAGTCGTTATCAACTGCCACGCACGTTCTGCACCAGAACGTACCAAACTCCATGTTGTTCACTAAAATGGCTAATCTCTGTCAACAAGTCTCGACGAGTTTCGCCATAAATTTCAAGACATAGACATAGACATCCATGTAATACTTCTGTCGGAGACCTGGCTCAAACTGAGTATTCCCCCAAGTTCGGTAAATCTTTCTGAGACACATCAGATGTAACAGACGAGAGGGTGGAGCAGGAGTGTACATACGCTCTGGTTTATCACATACAGTGCTACAAACGTGCAATAATAACGAAGATAAACAAGTGGAATATATATTCATAGAGATCAAATCCAGTAAAAAAAGGTGCCTCTACAAACCTCCCAAAGTAGGCTGTTTGCCTGTTTTGGAACTGCTCTTTCAAGTCTCGAATCGGCGTACAAGCATATAATTCCAGCCGGTGACCCAAATATAAATTTTCTATACAATAGTCCTTCCTGTGGTGTCACCGCCAGACACCACACTTGCTAGGTGGTAGCCTTTAAATCGGCCGCGGTCCGTTAGTATACGTCGGACCCGCGTGTCGCCACTATCAGTGATTGCATACCGAGCGCCGCCACACGGCAGGTCTGGTCTAGACTCCCTAACACTCGCCCCAGTTGTACGGCTGACTTTGCTAGCGATGGATGGTTCACTGTCTACATACGCTCTCATTTGCCGAGACGACACTTTAGCATAGCCTTCAGCCACGTCATTTGCTACGACCTAGCAAGGCGCCATATTCAGTTACTATTCTGAACAGATAATATTGTGAATCATGTACTGTCAAGAGCGACGTTCATCATTAATGGTTTAAAGTTAAGTATCAAAATAATTTCGCCCGCTTTCTGAATTCTAATTCCTTGTCATGCTCCAGACCTCACGTCAGTATAGTTCTTCCCTCCTCACGCCAGCCTGCTTGAGATAAAACGCGTGCATTTCGGCCTCCTCTAGTAACACGGTGTTGGCTCTTCTGCCAACACAACGCTTCCAGTGTGAAATTTAAGCGGGAGCGTTCTTCTTCAAATGTATCACTGCATCTGTTTGTCCCTACCCACCATTCGATTAGTAGTCACCGTCTCATAGACATATTTGGAATGAAATTCCAGAGCAATTCACACATCTCAAATATCTGCAAATCTGTTTGTGACATTATTTCCATGACGTACTCGCCAGAATATCCTAAAAAGAAACCATAAATTACTACATACTGAGACATCAAACACATTAATTTATTTGAAATTGCAACTGAGGTGCAAGAAATAGTTTGGGAGACATCTTCTATTCCTTTCCCGAACATAAACGAAAAACTTCATGGGTCTCCTAACAAACTTACTCAGTTACATGACAAATATGCTCCTCTACAGACCGGAAAAGTAAGAAGGAAACCTGCACCTTGGCTGACCGAAGAACTAAAAGATCGTGAATATCAGTGGCACTAAACAATGGGCATAAAAACTACGCCCTAAACCTGATAATCACATTGCTTATAAGCAGAAGCGAAACATAGCCAAGCTGTAAGAAATGCAAAACTCAGGCATGCGTATAGGTCAACCGACAGTGGAAGTAGACTAGTTGTCGCATGGAAAACCTTCGTGGTCTTGGTACAGTGAAAGTAATAGCTGCAGTTGATCCCACTGTCCCAGCCGAAGAAGTGAACCGGTACATCATGTACAACCGCAACTGAACTGCAAACGAAACAGACTCATTGATTACTGCCTGGTGGTAATAGACTGTAGCCACGAAAATTTCTGTTTACAGAATGGTACTGGAAACATCGTCAAATGAGCCATCACGCGTATGAGATCAACATTTACTCGACACGATGGCATCACAGTCCAAATGATGAAACTTATTACTGATCCACTACTGCCCACTATAACAGATATCTTTAAGCACTGCTTAACCACAAGTGCTTCCCCTGAGGCCTGGTAACAGTGACTAGTTAAGCCACTATCTAAAAAGGACGTTGACAAACCACCCGCTGACTATCGACCTATTTGCATTCTACCTGTACTGTCCAAGGCCTTAGAATATGTAGTCTACGACCAGCTAACAAAATACCTGACTAACAACAATCTACTAAACCAATGCCAATCAGGTTTCTGTAATCATCCCAGCACAACAAGTGCCTTAATACGGTAACAGATAACCTGAATCTTGCCTTGGATGCAGAAGAGGCGACTATGATGTGCTTCTTAGTCTTCAGCAAAGCCTTTGACACTGTCAGCATTGAGTTTTTGCTTGCCAAACTTAGCAGCCTAAATTTCTCGCCAAGTGCAACGCAATGGTTTCGCTCTTACCTGTCATCTCGCCAGTAATGCGTCATGTCTGGTACCATAAAGTCACCATCTCTCATGGTTCCGTATTAGGTCCTATACTCTTAACACAGTATGTCAATGACGTGTCATCAGTTTTGTCCTACCGCAAATATCACACATATGCTGATGACCTCCAGTTGTATCTAAGTGCAAAACCAATGAACCTGAAGACAGCTATCGTGAATATCAGTACTGACTTTTTGCACTATCAAAATGGGCGCAGTATACAGGAAGCCCATCCAGAACCAAGCGGAATTGTTAGTCAGTCTAAACTCATTCGGCTGATTTATCCAGAATCCCCAACTTCTTTAACCCTAAATAGGACGAACATCAACTTCTCTCCTTCAGCAAAGGGTGTAGGAGTAATAATAGATAAAAATCTAATTTGGACTGATTACGTAACTACAACGTGCAGGAAGGCGTCAGCATCTCTCCATGCTCTATGAAATATAAAAACCTCTTCCCCCTTGACCTGAAAAAGAAACTTATAGAAACACTTATACTTGCAATTATTAATTGCAGTGATGGTATGTAGCAAGGTCTTCGTCAGGAAAGCTCACGACCCCTGGAAATGGTCATGGATGCCTGTTTTCGTTATATCGGTGATGTTCGCAGGGATTTCCATACCCTCTGTCGTCTCTACTTTCTTATCAACGTACACTGTCCCTCATTTCCTTCCACGACCTTAAAGCTTTTGTCTGAACTAAATGGCAGAAACACTCGCTCCCATCAGAGCAAAATGCTTTTCCGTCCCACTCCATAGTTTAGCCATTTTCTCTAAGTCCTTCTAAGTAGCAGGAATCCGACTCTGGAATAATCTCCAGCATTATGTTAGAGAACTGAATAACATCTCCAACTTCAGAAGACAGTTAATGACATATCTACTGAAGCAACAATAGCTCCTACCATTGTCTCTTTACGCATTCGCTACCCCTGTACATCCTTCTTTTCATCTAGATCTTCCTCATTTTCAAGTATTCTTATCTGGTGCAGGCTCCTTAAATTTCCTTTCCCCAGAACCTGCTATATCGGAAAACATCTTTTTTGTACACCTATAAATTCTTTTCATGGCTGCCACTATCATTATTGTTATAGTTGTCATTATTATTATTATTATTATTATTATTATTATTTTCGATTATTCCCATTTAAAGAGAGCTTTTGAACTTGAATTCCTTTATGATGATAGTTTATGTTTTTTCTGAGCCCAAATTTTCTTCATGTGTTCACTTTGTTGTTTCTTTCGCTCCGCTGTCCATTTGCATCCTGATCTCTTCTGTGTTGTAGTGTCAAATTTATATTTCTTGATGATGTTCCAGAATTCAGTTCTATTTTCTGCATCGTTTACTGGTATGTGTGCTTGTCTGAGGTCCTCTTCAACTTCTTTTATCCATTTTGTTTTTCCCCTGCCTGAGTTGATGACTTTAAGAATTCGCTTTGAAATTCTGTTTTCATTCATCCTGTGGATATGTCCGTAGAACTGCATTCTTCTTTTCCTTCTTGTATCGGTAATCTAGTCTGTGTATTTATATAATTCTGATGTTGGTCTCTTCTTCCAGATTCCTTGCTCTTGTATCGGGCCAAAAATTTTCCTGAGAATTTTCCTTTCTTGTTTCTCTATTTCTTTGATTTTAGTTTGCCCACCTATTTGCGTTGTTTCAGATGCATACAGTGCCTCCGGAAGTACGACAGTGTTGTAGTGCCTCAATTTTGCGTTAATGGATATGGACTTTTTGTTACAATAGTTCCACGTGAGTTTATATGCTTTCTGCAGTTTTCTTATTCTTTCCTCATTGGCCTTTTGGTTGATCCCTGATGGCTGGATGATTTCTCCCAGGTACTTAAAATGTAGTACTTGTACGATTCTCCCATGGGTTGTCACAATAGGCAATTTGTCTTGTGGCACTCTTTCTATGTACTGGGTTTTCTCATATGAGATTTGCAGGCCAGTTCTTTGTGCAATTTCGTGTAACTTCTCTATGGCGTTAGTTGCTTCTTTTCTATTATTTGTGAGGATTGCAAGGTCATCTGCAAACGCTAAACACTTCACATTGAATCTATTATCTTTTCTAATGCCAATTTGGATTCCTTTGACTTCTTTTTCCCATGTCCTGATAATTTTTTCAAGAATGATATTAAAGAGTAATGGTGAAAGTCCGTCACCCTGTCGCACTCCAGTTTGGATTTCAAATGGTTCCGAGATATCCCCCATAAATTTAACCTTGGAGACTGTGTCAGTTAATGTTTGCCGAATGATTGCTTTTGTCTTTCTGTCAATGCTGAATTCTTCCAGCGTCTTGCAGAGCGCTACTCTATCTATTGAGTCGTAGGCCTTTTTAAAATCTACAAAAGTGACCACTGTGTTTCGGGTGTTTCTCAATATTATTATTATTATCATTATTATTATTATTATTATTATTATCGATACTAGTGACGGCAGCAGCAGCATATATTGACACAAAAGTGAAGACATACGAGAAATAACAGGAGTAAAAGATATTATAGAACGGGTTAAGACTCTAAAATGGCAGTAGGCATGACATATTGCACTAACAAAGAATGGAAGATGGACAAAATCAGTTTTAGAGTAGAGTCCCAGAGAATAACGAAGACCACCAAGGAGACCACCGTATCGCTGGGATAAGGAACTCAGGAAACTTGCGGGCTTCAACTGACAGAAGACAGTAGCGGACAGAGATGCATGGACACACCTCTTAAAAATGTATTTAATAACTTAAAGATGCTACATCTTGTATATATTGAATTATCTAAACAATAAATAAATAAATAAATATATTTCAATGGTAGTGAGTAGCTTAGAAAAATCACTTCTTTAATTCGATAACGAAACGAATCTAGAGCTTGAAACCTATGGGATGAAGTACGTCAGAACATCGATAATATACGAGGGTTATTCGGAAAGTAAGGAACGATCGGTCGCGAAATGGAAACCACAGTGAAAATCTGATGAAGTTTTGCACAGGTGTGTTGGGCAGTGTCTCTAGAATGCCCATCGATCGCGTTACACCGTTCTTTTTAGTTCTGAGCACACAGAGAGCACATAAAGATACATAGAACAATAGTGTCTCCCTCGAAGTACGAGGGCCTGGTGAGAAATTTCACCTGAAGCTATGCAGCCAACATTACATAACTGTCGTGCGTTTTATTCTTCAAGACAATTCTCAGCCGCATTCTGCAGGGGCAATGAAGATGCTCCTGCATCGTTTTCAATTGGAAATGTTTGATTACCCACAATACAGCCCGTAATTGTCTCCCTCTGAGTTTCATCTCTGCTCACATGAACCCCTGGTTATAAAGACAACATTTTGGCACAGACAACGAGCTGTAGGCCAGCGTAGAGAATTGGCAGAAAGCACTGGCGGCTGCCTTTTATAACGAGGGTATTGGAAAGTTGATACAACGGTACGACAAACGTCTAAGTCGGATCGGCGACTATGGAAATAAGTAGCTGGAGGTTGTCGCTAACTGTTGCAAATGAAACAATTTTGATTTGCACTGTGGTTTCCATTTCGCGACCTATCGTTCCTTACTTTCCGAACACCTCTCGCAGATAACATGCGTGTGACAACTGACATTAGACACTATACTTGAACTATATTCAATTTAAAACAAAAAATATGATAAGAGATTCAATGAAGTTAACGAGGAACTTCTGCTAGTGTGTATCTCAGATCGTTTTACAGCATTCACTGAGACTACAAAAGTCGTGAGATACCTCATAACATTGTGTCGGACCTCCTTTTGGCCAGCGTATTACAGCAACTCGACCTGTCGTGGACTCAACAAGTCGTTAGAAGCACCCTGCAGAAATATTGAGCATTGTTGACAACTTGTGTCTTATAACCGTCAGTAAGTGCAAAAGTGTTGCTTGTGCGGGATTTTGTGCATGAACCGTCCTCTCTATTATGTCCCATAAATGTACATGGGATTCATTTTGGGCGACATGGGTGGACAAATCATTCGCTCGAACTGTCCAGAATGTTCCTCAAATCAGTCGAAAACAATTGTGGACCAGTGACACGGCGTATTTTCATACATAACACTTAAGTGCATGAAAGGCAGCAAATTGTCTCCAAGTAGCCGAACACAACCGTTTCCAGTCTATGATCGGTTCAATTGGATCAGGGGACCCAGTCCTGTCCACGTAAGCACAGCCCACACCATTATGTAGCCGCCAGCAGCTTGCACACTGCCTTGTTGACAACTTGCGTCCATGGCTTCGTCGGGTCTGCCCCTCAGTCCAACCTTACCATCAGCTCTTACCAACTGACATCGGGATTCATCTGAACAGGCCACGGTTTTCCAGTCGTCTATGATCCAACCGATATGGTCAGGATGAGAGGAGAGGCACTGCAGGCGATGTCGTACTGTTAGTAAAGACACTTGTGTCGGTCGTCTGGTGCCACAGCCCTCGCCGCACTGTTCTAACGGATATGTCCATCGTACGTCCCACATTGGTTTCGGCGGTTATTTCATGCAATGTTGAATGTATATTAGCACAGACAATTCTATGCAAATGCCGCTACTCTCGGTCAGTAAGTGAAGACCGTCGGGTACAGCGCTGTCTGTGGTGAGTGGAAATGTCAGAAATTTGATATTCTCGGCGCACTTTTGACACTGTGGATCTCGGAAAATTAAATTCTCTAACGATTTCCGAAATGGAATGTCCTATGCGTCTAGCTCCAGCTACTATTCCGAGTTCAAAGTCTGTTGATTCCTGTCGTGCGGCCATAATCATGTCGGAAACGTGTTCACATGAATCATCTGATTACAAATGACAGCTCCGTTTTTTTTTCTTTATTGTGATTTCATTCCCCTGCCCCTTTTGGACACTGGACAGCTCTGACAATGGACTGCCCTTTTGCGGTGTCACCGCCAGACCACACTTGCTAGGTGGTAGCTTTAAATCGGCCGCGGTCCATTAGTACATGTCGGACCCGCGTGTCGCCACTGTCAGTGACAGCAGACCGAGCGCCACCACACGGCAGGTCTCGAGAGACTTACTAGCACTCGCCCCAGTTGTACGGACGACTTAGCTAGCGATGCAACACTGACGAAGCCTCGCTTATTTGCAGAGAAGATAGAATAGCCTTCAGCTAAGTCAATGGCTACGACCTAGCAAGGCGCCGTAGCAATTGATAGTTATCGTATGAAGCATGTCTCATCAAGAACGATGTATACAAATGATGGATTAAAGTTAAGTATTCCAGAAGCTACGTACTTTTCTTTATAGCATTCATTATGTATCCTGTTTCAGACCTCACGCCATCCTGCGTGAGTTTACGCGCGTGCCTTTCGGTTACCCGTCACTGTGGACTGGCTGTCTTGTCAGTCCACAACATTTTTGGCGACGAGGCTTAAAAGAGGATTTCGCGTTCGTATTGCTCTAATTTATTTGTGTCATGGCTTCGCCACAATCTCCAGTTGTACTGTCCGAATTTTATCGCGTGCAGAATCAGCAGACGCAGGCGTTATTGGATGCCCTTGGACAGCTCGTCCAGGGTCAACGTGCAATGCAAAACGATGTGGCCGTCGCCGCTCCACCGCTACCGCACCCACAACATGCAGTTGCACCATCGTTTCGACACTTCAATGAGGCGATGGAAAGCTGGACGGAGTGGTCACGCCAATTTGGATTCCATCTCGCCGCCTACAGAATTCAAGGTAACGAGCGGCAGCCTTTTTTATTGGCGTGTGTAGGGATGCAAACGTACCGTGTGATAGTGAAATTATTTCCCCGACGCGACGTAGCAACTCTGTCCGACGAAGAAATTTTGTCTGCTTTAGATGCCTATTTCAAAGAAACAGTCAATGTCGTTGCAAAAAGGTATACGTTCTTTCGTACAAAACGTACGGCCGGTCAAACTAATCGGGAGTGGGTTGCAACTTTGCAAGGACTTACCAGGGATTGTGCTTTTGAGTGTGAATGTGGACTCCCTTATTCAGATACTATGGTGCGTGATGCAATTGCACAGAACGTTTCTGATGTTCGCATAAGGGAGCAAATTTTGAAACTAGTCAATCCCTCCTTTCAACAAGTGATAGACATATTGGATAGGCAAGACACACTTGACTTTGCTCGGGAATCATTTGAAACTTCGCCAGCTGTGTGTCACATTAACCGGCCCGCCGGTGTGCCACTAGACATTCGCGTGACAATTGCCCGTCACGCCAAGCTATTTGCTTTTTCTGTAATAAAAAAGGACATGTTCAAAGTGTTTGCCAGAAAAAGCTCAGATCGGACACTAAAAAACATTCCAGGCCCTTTGCTTCGCGCCGGAATCGAACCAAGAATACTCAGGCTCGTGAACCTTCGCCCATGGATATCCATGTAGTTCATTCCACTCCGCCCAGTGCCACTCTCTCCAACGGTGACTGTGTTCGTCCCACAAAAAGCGTGCGTCGACATCGACGGAAATCACGTCAAGTCGCGAGTGATTCTGTACCAGTGTCTGTTCACGTTGCACGAGACAGTCGCTCTTGTCGTCAGCAGGACAATAAACTTTTTGTAGACTTGGACATTAATGGCAACGTGATCCCATTCCAGCTCGATACAGGAGCTGCAGTTTCATTGTTCAATAAAGACACGTACAAACAACTGGGCACACCCCCGTTGCGTGCCGCAAATGTTACGCTAACTACATATTCAGGACAGCATATCCCTGTGCTAGGACAGTGCAGCCTTCTTGCAACATACAAAGGATAAACAAAACTTGTGTCATTTTACGTCCTTCTTTCTTCTTCTGCAGTGAACTTGTTTGGTTTAGATTTTTTAAGTTGTTTAACTTGTCTATAGTCAATCAGGTCCTATCAGTGAACCAGACTGTGCCTTCAGACAGTGTTTCTCGTCTATGTGCAGAATTTGCAGACATTTTTGCACCGGGCCTTGGTTGCGCTAAGAACTATACACCACATTTGGAACTGAAAGTAAACGCGCAACCGAAATTTTTCAGAGCGCGCAATTTTCCCCACGCATTGCGTGATGAGGTCGCAAGAACATTACACGATTTGGAATCGCAAGGTGTGATTGAACATGTGCAGGCTTCTCTCTGGGCATCACCCTTAGTAATTTTGCCAAAACCTTCCGGAAAATTGAGACTTTGTGTGGACTTCAAGGCAACAGTGAATCCACAACTAGTGATTGCAACTTTTCCTTTACCCCGCCCGGAAGATCTTTTTGACAAACTGTGCCCGGGTAAATATTTTTCTAAGTTGGACCTAGCAGATGCGTACTTGCAAATACTGGTGGACGAAGAATCCCAGCGCGTATTGGTGGTTAATACGCATCTTGGTTTGTATTGATTCAAAAGACTGCCATTCGGGTATGCATCCGCCCCTGCATTGTTTCAGCAGTATCTACAAACTGTTTGTGCGTCGGTCCCTACTGCAGCAAACTATCTGGACGATATTGTGATCTCCGGAAAGACAGAAGCCGAACATTTAGCCAACCTCCGCACATTATTTCAGGTCTTGCGACAAAATGGTCTTCGCTTGCGGAAGGACAAATGTGTGTTTTTTGCTCGTGACTTACTATCTTTGGGACATGTCATCAATGCACAAGGCATACATCCGAATCCAGAGCACCTCCGTGCCATACAGGACTTGCCTTCGCCTCAGAATTTGAAGCAGCTACAGAGTGTGCTGGGTAAAATAAATTACTATCATCGCTTTCTGCGCAATGCCTCTTCCATTTCAGCTCCGCTTCATCGCTTACGCCGTAAAGGTGTTCCGTTCGTCTGGACGACGGAATGCGAACGCGCCTTTCGCCAGTTGAAATCGGCGTTGCTTTCTAATACTTGCCTTACGCCATTCGATCCCCAGAAACCACTTTTGTTGATGGCAGATGCATCGGATTTCGGGATCGGTGCTGTGCTTGCGCACAAAGATGGCTCGCATGATCGCCCTATTGCCTTTCCGTCCAAATTGCTCTCGTCTGCGGAAAGAAATTATTCACAGATAGAGAAAGAAGCTTTGGCTCTCGTGTTTGGTGTTACAAAGTTTAACGATTTCTTGTATGGTCGTCACTTTACCATCATCACAGACCTTTGACATCTCTTTTTCATCCGAACAAGCCTGTACCTCCACGTACAGCGCAGAAATTCCTTCGCATGTCTATTTTCCTCTCGCAGTACCGCTACGATATCTTGTATCGGTCCACTGCTAAGCACGGAAACGCCGATGCGTTGTCCCGTTTGCCTGTTGCTGAGGATAGAGCATTCGATTCTTCCGAACTTGCTTGCATGTTCATTGATACGGAAACCGATGACGTGGTCGAATCGTTTCCGATTGATTTTCGTCGTGTAGCTACGGCCTCAGCTGCTGACCCTGTCCTTGCTACCGTTTGGCGTTTTGTTGCTACGCAATGGCCCTTGTCAAAGTCACGGATAGAGGATCCGTTGGTTCGCAGATTTTTTGCTCACATGGAGAGACTTTTTGTACGACGTGGTGTTTTGTTGTTGCGTTCTGATAATGATCAGTCCAGAGTCGTTGTCCCACGTTCGTTACAGTCCTCTGTCTTAAAGCTTCTTCACCAAGGACATTGGGGTATAGTGAGAACGAAACAACTTGCTCGTCAGCATTGTACTTGGTTCGGAATCGATGCTGCGATTACGAATATGTGCTCTTCTTGCATGGCGTGTGCCGAACAACACTCCGCACCTCCGCGGAAATTCTTTGCATGGCCGAAAGCCACTTCCCCTTGGCAACGCTTACACATAGATTTTGCTGGTCCATTCTGGAATGCTCGATGGTTGGTTGTTGTCGATTCCTTCAGTAATTTTCCTTTTGTTGTCAGGATGTCTTCCACGACGTCTTCAGCCACCATCCAAGCGTTATCTGCTATCTTTTGCATAGAAGGTATTCCACAGACTATTGTTTCCGACAATGGCCCACAATTCATGTCTGCAGAATTTCAGTCATTCTGCAAGGCCAATGGTATTCAACATCTGACGTCCGCGCCGTTTTCGCCTCAGTCAAACGGTGCCGCTGAACGATTGGGCCGGACTTTCAAGTCACAGATGTTGAAGTTGAAAGAGTCGCATTCTCGTGAGGACGCGTTGTTGCTCTTTTTGTCATCGTCTCGCTCTCAGCCCCGAGATGGTCGCTCGCCGGCTGAGTTTCTCCACGGTCGTCCTCATCGAACCTTGATGTCTTTGCTGCATCCGCCGCATCCGGTTCCTGTGCAGCGGCAGACTCCTGCTTTTGCTCCAGGCGACGTTGTATTCTATCGCAACTATCGCGGTTCACGGCGTTGGCTCGCAGGGCGCATTCTTCGCTGCCTCGGCCGCGCGATGTATTTGGTTTTGGGGGCCTCTGGTGAGGTGCGTCGGCATCTCAATCAGCTGCGCCTCTGTCGTCGCCTGGGTTCTGCCGCTCCCCGTCTGCTTTCAGCGACGGTGCCGTCCGGTCAGCGCCCTGGGGACCCATCTACTGGCTCGCCTCATCCCCAGGTGTTACCGACGCTGCCTTCCATTTTGCCCCATGGCGACGCGCCGCCGCCGCCGCCGCCTGTTCTCCTGCCGACGCCACCCGCAGTGGACGCGACGCTGCAGCCGCCATGCGCCTCCCTGGGTCACGCGCCGCCGATCGCTTCCCGTGACCAGCAGTCCTCCGCCATGGAACTCTTGCCCGCTCCGGACCACATGACATCTTCGCGCGTCGGGTAACCCGACGCGATGGAGGTCGACCCTTCGGCCCCTCCTGTCTCTTTACGGGCGCATACACCGCATGTTGGCGTGCACCCTGGACTAGGTTTTCAGGCGTTTCCTAGCTCCCCTCGGACCGAATGGCCGGGTGCGGGTGGCACAGCCTCGTCTGTTGTTAGGCTCCCCACCTCATCGCATCCGCCAACATGGGGTCCTCCCCACGGCGGGCGGAAGCCTTATAACACGACCGTTCGCCGATTTGCGGGGGAGGAATGTGGTGTCACCGCCAGACACCACACTTGCTAGGTGGTAGCTTTAAATCGGCCGCGGTCCATTAGTACATGTCGGACCCGCGTGTCGCCACTGTCAGTGACAGCAGACCGAGCGCCACCACACGGCAGGTCTCGAGAGACTTACTAGCACTCGCCCCAGTTGTACGGACGACTTAGCTAGCGATGCAACACTGACGAAGCCTCGCTTATTTGCAGAGAAGATAGAATAGCCTTCAGCTAAGTCAATGGCTACGACCTAGCAAGGCGCCATAGCAATTGATAGTTATCGTATGAAGCATGTCTCATCAAGAACGATGTATACAAATGATGGATTAAAGTTAAGTATTCCAGAAGCTACATACTTTTCTTTATAGCATTCATTACGTATCCTGTTTCAGACCTCACGCCATCCTGCGTGAGTTTAAGCGCGTGCCTTTCGGTTACCCGTCACTGTGGACTGGCTGTCTTGTCAGTCCACAACACGTTTTATACCTTGTTGTCGCGATACTACAGCCACCTGTTTGTGTGGATATCGCTATCCCATGACTTTGGTCACCTCAGTATATTCAGCGTTCCCCTGCCAGCAATTTCCTATTCAAGCAGTCGACGAGTCGAAAATCTTCTCCGGGATTTTCTCCGCCCTTCTTCGAATATCGCTAATAGCTTTAAAGCAGCTATTTTACGCGTGTCAATATTCGTAAACCAACTACGTGAGATGAAGCAGTAGGCCATGTCAGAGCGGGTAGCAACCACTACTGCCATAACGTATGGCGCCCTTCGCGATGAGAAACACGTCCCGTGTGAGTCGGCTTTAGGCCTATTTCACGCACGAATGACGTAGGGCGAACGCGTAGCGGCTTTACTAGTAGTATCAGACTATGTCGTTTTCATCAGACGAGGATAGTGTTGCACTGGAGATCTGCAACTCGTAAACGTTGAGCAACGAAGGAGATATTGGGTGCATCCTTTATGGCTGAAAGAAAGGAAAGAAATATATAATATTCAACATAATGAGAGAACTGAAAACGTAACCCGACCGTTTATAGAATTTTTGCGTTAAACAAAGTAAAGAACAGTATTCAGGGAAAATCAACTGACTGGAAGCAGCCTATTTGTCCGGTGGAGAGGTTAATAATCTTGAGGTAAGATGACCAGAAAATAGTCTATGTTCGTTAAGCAAGCATTTGTTAAAATGTTTTCTAAAAGAACGAATGAATAATCGTTATTCGTCACTGTAAACACGAAATATAAAACAAAGAAATGCAATTTTGTTCCTTTTCCAGTACTGCGTAGTTCATTTAAAGCCCTTTCATTCTACTTGCTGAGAAGCCAGTCCACAGTTTACGACACATCACAGATTTAATGGCAAATCCTACAACTTGAACAGACGCTTACGCCTTCTGCAGCGAAACGGGAGGAAATAACGCGCAGTTATCTGCACTGTGGAGCCTGGCCAACCCTGTCAGTAATGTCGATGGTATACATAAGAATTAAAGATACGACCACGTCCAGGATCTGCCTCTATCAACTGCAAAAGTTTGTTTTTCAATTAGGTGTGTGTGTTACGGGCCGTTCCCACGGATGGCTTATTTAAACCAATGGACATTGATGAATATCGGCGCAACAGCAGCGGAGGCTCTTTTCAGAATAGTAATTTTGGTCGAGTTCTAGTACAAGGACACTTTAATTTACAAATCCAACTCTACGACAGGCTTAGCTGGGTCAAAGTGTCTGAAACGTCTGCCACTTAACAAGGCGTCTTTCAGTAGCTGAAATGCGTGCTGACGTTCTTTGGACCACACAAAAAGAACATTTTTCCGGGGTAGTCGGTTAAGCGGAGCAGCAATTTGCGCAGCGTTACGAATAAAGTTTATATAATAGGTGAGCTTCCCCATGACTGGAGCTCCTTAATGTTACGGGGTACCAGCAGATCTCTTAATCGCAACCAAGTGCGATATAGTTGGACGTATACCCCGTGCATTTATTACGTAACTTGAACAAGTCAATTTTTCCTGCAAAAAAGAGCACTTTGCCATGATGAATTTTAAGCCAGCTGATGAAAGAAGCTGAAACAAACAGTCTAAACGTTCCGCAGGCGTACGACCCTCGATGACAGTATAGTCCAGATAGTTAGTACTAGAAGGGACTTCGCTATTAACTGTTCTAGGAACCGCTAAAGTATTGAAGGAGCTGAAACGGTAGTCTCTGAAACTGGAACAAACCTGAGTCTTTATCAGAAAGTATCGCTTGAACTCTACCTATACCTCTCGCAAATCTATCTGTAAGAAGTGTCTGCCTTGTCCAAGTCTGTCCATCATTGCTACGGACATGGAAGAGGAAAAGAATCCACAAGAGTTTGTGGGTTTACTTTTGCCTTAAAGTTAGTACACATATGTAAACAAGCTGAAGGCATCTTCAGAATAACTAAGGTGACGCCAGTTAGCTTGCAGAGACGTGTTTGATGACACAATTGCCTCGCCATCTTCGCAGTTCCAGAGCAACTTGCTCACGTATTGAACGGGGGACAGATTGTGCGCAAAAAAATCACAGCTGTGTGTTGTCCTTCACAGTGATGTGCCCCTAAAAGACTTTTGCCTTTCCCATTCATGGTTGAGGTCGTTCTTTGTACTTACTACGCAAGTCAGAAACATTAGTGTGAGGCGCAGAAACACTGATTTGTAGCACATTGTTCTGAATGTACAAATTGAACAATTCAAATAAATCTAACCCAAATATGTTTGCACTGTTTTCAGAATTGAGTATATGAAAAGAAACAAACTTTGTCACCCCATGAAAAGTTGCTGGCAAACTATACATGTCATGGACTGGAATTTCTTGTGCATTGTAGGCAGAAAAAATAGAAGTAGGCTGCTTTATTGTTACGTTACCGATTCTGGCATAAGTGCCTTTCTTTATCAGAGAAACAGAACCACGAGTCTCCAACACAAACTAAATTGTCTTTTGATCCACTTTTAAAAGAACAAAAAGTTTGTTCACCTGCATGTGTATTGCAGTGGAAGCTTTCTGCGATGCGAAAGTACTCGGTTCGGTTCGCCTGTTAGTGAGTGGCATCGCCTGCATCGTGAACAGTTGTTGACAAAGAAGCTGTGGCCGCCGGTCGCTAGCCGAAACTCTTACCGAGAAAGTCCGGTACGAGCGAAGAATATTTAATAGCAGGCTCGCAAGGAGACGAAAATCAGTGGAAGGCGCGGTTTGTACGTAAACATCTAAATTCAGAGCTTTAAATAAGGCACTGTATTGCAATACTTGCAAAGTTAATTTTTATCATTCAAGATTTGTGCGTGTTGCACAATGTTATCCGGAGCTGTGGCGGAGAATTATTAGTACCTGAATGCACCAATGCCATAATGTTAAACCAAATGAGCTGTGAATTACAACCACATCGGACAACTCCCCAATATACTGTATTAGACTGATTTCTTGATTGATTGATTTGGGGAGGGGACCAAACAGCGAGGTCACTGGTCCCATCAGATTAGGGATGGATGGGGAAGGAAGTCGGCCGTGTCCTTTCAAAGGAACCATCCCGGCATTTGCCTGAAGCGACTTAGGGAAATCACGGAAAACCTAAATCAATGTGGCCGGACGCGGGTTTGAACCGTCGTCCTCCCGAATGCGAGTGCAGTGTGCTAACCACTTCGCCAAATCTCTCGGTACCTTATTACAGAATATCTTTGAACACACTTTGTAGAACACTGTCGTATTCCATTTCAGGATAGACATCGCATTCGCTAAACACTCCTAATTAGAATAACATCACAAAGCTAGTCGCGCTACACATCCACTTTATAGCTTTCACGTCCAATGTGATGCCAGAATAAACAATAACTGTCATTTAGAGTCATTCCAGTAGGCGAGGAGCCCATTCCGATGTGGCCACCACTCCTACACTGCTGCTTGCGGATGCAGCTCTCTCCAAGACACAGCAAGGACATTGCGTGGTGTGTGGTTAAGCAGCAGGCCGTCTGGTTATGAGATACGCTAAAGCACTAACGTAAAATTCTGCCAGCCATTGTTCCAAACTAACATCCAGGAAGGTAACCCTGTGATAATTATTAATGCAGTGGTCTATTTAGTTTTCCTTTAGTCTCAGTATGTGTAGGAAAGATGATAACTGTTTCATAAAACAATTTGTATAGGGTAGTTTGCAATCAATCTAGTTGTGGAAATAAAAACCATTATATGCGGTCCAGTCACATTAATGTAACCACCACCAATGGTTCAAAATGGTTCAAATGGCTCTGAGCACTATGGGACTTCTGAGGTCATCAGTCCCCCAGAACTTAGAACTACTTAAACCTAACAACCTAAGGACATCACACACATCCATGCCCGAGGCAGGATTCGAACCTGTCACCGTAGTGGTGGTGCGGTTCCAGACTGAAGTACGTAGAACCGCTCGGTCACAGCGGCCGGCTCACCACCAATGATTGACGTCTACGTGCAATAACTACTCACAGACGGCAGATGGCAGCAGCAGCAGTGCAGAGTATATCAAGCCTGTCAGGGGAATTCGGACAACAGTATATTATTTTCTCGCTACGCGGCAACTGAGTAATTTATCTGATGTCATAAATGGGCAAGATCATTGGTGTTGTGTACATAGTTCCGCCTAGTCAGCGCGTACACAACTTTCCCACTAGAGCGCGCCCCGCTAAGCACAACAGCGCAGGCGCAGTGCTCGTCCGTCTTCGCACTGCGAGATGGCGCTGCCATAGAGACGTACCAAATTCTGCTTCCGCCGATCCGCGTATTAATATGTAATGCAGCCAATGAGATTGCTGCTAACGTAGAACCTTTTCTCCTCGCGGATCACACTCGCGCAGCGATACATGAACGCGCAAGGTATTATAACGAGTGTACAGACCTCCGATTAGTCAGTCTGCACCAGTCTGCATTTGTCTGCACCAGTCTGTACGAGTTCTACATTTCTCTGTACCAGTCTATAGTCAAGTTTCAGTCTGTGCCTAATAAGATTACCATATTCCAGTACATAGCCATGGAGATAAATGTATAGACACTTTTGTCAAGTATCAGAGATATATGTGAGAATAAGATTAACATACCAATATCAAAGGAACTTCAGATTGTCAATTGTAAATAGCATCCTGAACCAAGTTAAGTAATTTTTATGCTTGTTATTATTTTAATAAATGTGTGTGAAAATTAATCAAGTTCTGTTTAACGTTGGTCACCGTCAATCTGCTATTCTAAGCGTGCAAGTGGCATGTCTATCGTCTGACCTAACGGCAGAAGATAAACACGCCACGATAAGACCACGAGACATTGCTGACACTCGCCTACTTCGTTAGAGCGACAAGTCAAATAATCTGATGATGTGTTTGCTGAAGGTCTTACAGTACGCACACCACAATTGGCTTTCGGGCCAAGGGTGAAATCATTTCTGGAACGGCTAAGTTTGAAAATTGTTCGCGTGCCGCCGTGGTTAAAGTATGCCGTGCATGGGAAAATGGCGCTATCCAAAAGAGACGGCGAGGCACATGTGGGACACCATGGGCCATAGATGACAGGGCTGAACGAAGCCTGCGAAGATGAGCATAAACGAATAGACGTACAACTGTTGAGAAACTGACCATTCAGATAAACCTAGAAGTTACCAACAGCGTCTCCTCAGAGACCTTTCAGCGAACGTTGCTGCGTATGGATCTCCGCAGCAGGGGTTATACACCCATGCTAACTCACGTTCATAGGCGACGAAAGTTGGAATTTGCACGCCAGTACTGCAACTGGGTGTCCACTGAGTAGCGAGAGGTGGCCTTTCGGATGAATCACGTTTTATGCTCCCTCGAACAAATGGCCGTTAGCGTATACGGCGTGAAACGTCTGAAAGCGAACACCCTGCAACAACCGATGGTAGACTCAAGGACTGAGGGCATTCCCTGGGTAATCTCGCCATTCTGGAAGGCACAGTGGATCAACACAAGTATGCATCTATCTTAGGGGACCATGTCCACCCCTACATGAAGCTTGTTTTTGCTCGGCGCGATGGCACCTATCAGCAGGACAATGAAGCGTGCCGCACAGCTCGCAGTGCACATGCGTGGTTAGAAGAGCACCAGTGTGAGTTTACCGTACTTCCCTGGACAACAATTTCTCCGGATTTAAACTCAATTAAGAATTCGTGGGATCAGTTCGACCTGGCTGTTCGCACCATGGATCCTCAAACGAGATACCTAGCGCACTGGAGTCGGCATGGCTACACATCCCTGTCGATACCTTGCAGAACTTCACTGACTCTCTTCCTGCACGTCTCGCAGCGGTCCGCGTTGCAAAAGTCAGGCTTTTGGCAGATGGTCACAGTAGTGCGACTGGACAGTAAAATGTCGTCCGCATTACACCAAAACAATAAATGTGCATTACACTAGAATTGAAATACAGGTGATTCAACGTTTCACAGAACCTTAAAATCAACAATGGTAATTTGAGATATCGATTATCTTGTGACATGTTGTCCCCATATTTACACATGTTAGAATATGAAATTCAAAATCGTTCGCCACTTCTCTTTGGACCGAGGGGAGGGGAGTGCAACTGCACATCCGTTGTTCCGGAATTACCAATACATAATGATTTTTTGCACACGTACTAAAACTAAATCATACAACCAGATGCCAATTCCTATTGTATTGCTTAAAAAATCTGAAAAACAAAGCTTAAGTCACCCATAAAACAGACAATCTAGTCCTCAGAAGCCTTTACGCTGCATCACAGTCCTTCTCAGTATATCGTTGAGGTAATGGGTCACGTACAGTTTCCTCGCTCAACACTCTGTGTTAATATTCTTGATATCACGTAATCATCCGTTTTTCACACATTATGAACAGATCCTTAAGTTTTGCTGCTGGTACTGGGAATTTTTTTGAGTGTGCCTATGGAACAGACATATTTGCCGAAGGTGTGTTAAAGATGACTTCATTAAAAGCCCTCCGTCTTCAGGCCACAAGTGGCCCATCGGGGCCATCCGACCGCCGTGTCATCCTCAGATGAGCATGCGGATAGGAGGGGCGTGTGGTCAGCACACCGCTCTCCCGGTCGTTATGATGGTTTTCTTTGACCGGAGCCGCTACTATTCGGTCGAGTAGCTCCTCAATTGGCATCACGAGGGTGAGTGCAGCCAGAAAAATGGCAACAGCACAGGGCGGCCCAGACGGTCACCCATCCAAGTGCTGACCATACCCAACAGCACTTAACTTCGGTGATCTGACGGGAACCGGTGTATCCACTGGGGCAAGGCCGTTGGCTCACTTCACTAAAGCCCTTTCAAATTCTGTCTCATAAAACATTGAAATACGTTTGTTTCTTTCATAGCAGTATAGGCAAATATTGTACTCTGGTGAGCAAAAATGAAGGACAAAAGTAACTTTCGCATCATGTGTCACTACCAATGCTCAATGGAACTTAAACCTTACATAGAAAGAACTGCTACAGTACAGTACAGTGCACGATCTTAATTGAAAGAAACACGCAGCGAGACGATTAGAAATGACACTTTTATTACACCGAAGTCAACGCGGTTTATTATTGCCCCTGGACATTACAAATGGCGGGACACGCTTGTTAACCGGTGTGTGATCGCCACGGATAAAATGTGTGGTCTGCAAAGTGCTCCCTTACTAGTCACAAGGTTGGTAAAGGAGTTCTAGTGGTATGGAGTTCTATTTCTCCACTAGCGCGGTTAACAATTGCTGGATGATCGTTAGGTATGTGGACGCACTACAACACGTCTCCCCAACGCATCCCACACGTGATCGACGGGATTTAAGTCGGGGGAAGCGCCTTCGGTGAATATCCTTACATTTCAAAAGCTCCTCCACCTACAAAATTCAATGCGGACGTGCATTGATATCCATAAAAAATGAAATCACGGCCGAATGCACTCCTTAAAAGACGCACATGAGGAAGGAGTACAGTGTCACAAGAAAGCTGACCGTTAGTGTACCGTGGTCCATGATTTGGAAGTCAGTAGGCCCATACAACATTATTCCTAATCAGTTGACTAAATTTGGATGTTTATTGGACAGAGCTATACACACAGACACACACGTAGAGTTGTTCTGCTGACCCCCCAACATTTATCTGGCATCTTCCTCACCTGCGTAATTTTTGGTACCTCCATGATGTAAACACAGACACATCTTAAATGAAGAGCTGGTGAGTTATGTCATATTGCCACGCACGAAGTGTCGTAAGTAATGATGGAATATGTGATTGAAAAAAAATTGTAACGATATCTAATGAATGTATATGGTACATTCATGTAAGCCAAACGCATATAGGGCACTTAACAGAGCGCCAAAATCATGAATGTTGCAAATACCCTATGTTGGCACACATAAATACGCTGATTTTACACTCTCGTGATAATGGGCCTTACAGTTCTTCCTACACTGCCAAGGCAACTCATTCGAGATTTTGTTATAACAAATCAAATATGTGACTTTATTCATCCAGTATCTGAGAATGAGAGCACTTGGTGATTTGTAACAAACTTTACACAGAATTTCAAAGCTTTACGAAACTACTTCTCACTGACAACTCTCGCAAAATGATGAAAGCAAAGCAAGTTCATCGTTTACAACATTTTCGACGTTCACGTAGTAAAGTTGCCGCATGGGTCATGACGTTTTAATTTATTACTTCTTTCCATATAACTGCATTCGCCACACATTTTGCAGACAGTATTCGCATAATACCACTGAAGCATGTACCTGCAAAAATTATATCATTCTACGACTCAGAGTTGTTCAGCAGGTATCATTTCATAAATACTGAGCTTGAGCTGTGTGAAAAACTTCCGCATCATGCAAGGCATTTAAATTTATTATTTCACTGCTAGTAACTCCATTCGCAACGAATTTTGTAGACAGGAACTGCATATGCCGCTGAGTGTACCTACAAAATTATATCATTGTACCACGTATAGTTCAAGAAATATGGCCACGCGGGATTAGCCGAGCAGTCTGAGGCGATGCAGTCATGGACTGTGCGGCTGGTCCCGGCGGAGGTTGGAATCCTCCCTCGGGCATGGGTGTGTGTGTTTGTCCTTAGGGTAATTTAGGTTAAGTAGTGTGCCAATGTCCACGTATCGTCTCATGCGCCAGAGTTTACACCTCTATCCATACAAAATTCAAACGCGGCAACCCCTCAGCGCCGCTACCATTGCTGCACGAGAGACATTCGCTAACGATATAGTGCACAGGATTGATGATGGCGATATGCATGTGGGCAGCATTTGGTTTACTGACGAAGCTTATTTTTACCTGGACGGCTTCGTCAATAAACAGAACTGGCGCATATGGGGAACCGAAAAGCCCCATGTTGCAGTCCCATCGTCCCTGCATCCTCAAAAAGTACTGGTCTGGGCCGCCATTTCTTCCAAAGGAATCATTGGCCCATTTTTCAGATCCGAAACGATTACTGCATCACGCTATCTGGACATTCTTCGTGAATTTGTCGTGGTACAAACTGCCTTAGACGACACTGCGAACACCTCGTGGTTTATGCAAGATGGTGCCCGGCCACATCGCACGGCCGACGTCTTTAATTTCCTGAATGAATATTTCGATGATCGTGTGATTGCTTTGGGCTATCCGAAACATACAGGAGGCGGCGTGGATTGGCCTCCCTATTCGCCAGACATGAACCCCTGTGACTTCTTTCTGTGGGGACACTTGAAAGACCAGGTGTACCGCCAGAATCCAGAAACAATTGAACAGCTGAAGCAGTACATCTCATCTGCATGTGAAGCCATTCCGCCAGACACGTTGTCAAAGGTTTCGGGTAATTTCATTCAGAGACTACGCCATATTATTGCTACGCATGGTGGATATGTGGAAAATATCGTACTATAGAGTTTCCCAGACCGCAGCGCCATCTGTTGTTGAAAATTGTAACTACTGTAATTTCGAAAGTTTGTCTGCCTGAAAATGTACTGTTGTCCCAAGCATATTGCAACAAACGGTGTATTTCTATCGCTGCTCGTTTAGTTTTTATTGCCATTTCAAATATACCGGTCATTTTTGAAACACCCTATATATATATATATATATATATATATATATATATATATATATATATATATATATATATATATATAGAGAGAGAGAGAGAGAGAGAGAGAGAGAGACAGAGAGAAAGAGATGGTGGGGAGGAGAAGATACACAGAGAGGGGTAAGGAGGAGGTGGACACAGTTATGAGGGTGGAGGGGAAGGACAGAGAAAGGGAAGAGGATGAGGTGGACGGACAGAGAGGGAACGACCAGATGGACAGACAGAAGGGGAGGAGGAGACGGACATACAATGGTAGAAGAAGGAGATGGACAGAGGGTACAGTAGGAGATAGGGTAACAGAAGATCGGAATAAAATCATACCTGGGCAACGCTGGGTACTCAGCTAGCTACGAATATGTCAGAAGTAAACAAAACCTGTTTTTATTACACATGACACTAAAACTAACGTAAAGTAGCTGCCATTAACAATAAGATATAGAGTTTGTTTTAGTTACAATTTTTTAGCAATATTATTGTGGTGTGCGTACTGTAAGACCTTCGGTACACGCACCATCAGATTATTTGACTTGTCGCTCTAACGAAGTAGGCGAGTGTCAGCAATGTCTCGTGGTCATATCGTGGCGTGTTTATCTTCTGCTGTTAAGTCAGATGATAGACATGCCACTTGCACGCTTAGAGTAGCAGATTAACGGTGACCAACTTTAAACAGAACTTGATTAATTTTCACACACATTTATTAAAATAATAACAAGCATAAAAATTACTTAACTTGGTACTGGATGCTATTTACAATTGACAATCTGAAGTTCCTTTGGTATTGGTACGTTAATCTTATTCTCACATATATCTCTGATATTTGGCAAAAGTGTCTATACATTTACCTTCATGGCTATGTACAGGAATATGGTAATCTTATTAGGCGCAGACTGAAACTTGACTATAGACTGGTACAGAGAAATGTAGAACTCGTACAGACTGGTGCAGACAAATGCAGACTGGTGCAGACTGACTAATCGGAGGTCTGTACACTCGTTACAGTACCTCGCGCGTTCACGTATCACTGCGCGAGTGTGATCCGCGAGGAGAAAAGGTTCTACGTTAGCAGCAATCTCATTGGCTGCGTTACATATTAATACACGGATCGGCGGAAGTAGAATTTAGTCCGTCTCTATGGCAGCGCCATCTCGTAGTGCGGAGACGGACGAGCGCTGCGCCTGTGCTGTTGTGCTTAGTGGGGCGCGCTCTAGTGGGAAAGTTGTGTACGCGCTGACTATACGGAACTATGTACACAACAATTATAAAAATAAAAATTCACTTTGTTACGTGTAGAATTTTAAACACTGAATATTGTTCAATAATGTTTCGTTGTAATTAAACCGAATTGCGAGCTTACAAAATCTACTAAATATGTGTAGAGAAGGTTGCAGTAACGTAGCTTTACGTCGAGCGGGATGACAGGATCGTAAGGGGCAGAGGCACAGCTCTCTCGGTCCTGCCACGGCCGCAGGATAACCTCGGTACGCCTCCGGACTTTTATTTGTTGCCAACCCGCCAACATCACAGTCGAGTGAAAATTTTATTACTGATAAGAGTAATTAATATAAATTAGGGTGTGGAGTGGCGTAGCAAACAAATGCGTGAGCGGTGAAGGGTGCGGCGCGTACCTGTCGGCGAGGCTGGCGGGCCGCACGGCGCTGACGACGACGCCGCGGCCGCGGTCGGCGAGCGCGAGCCCCAGGCTGCGGCCGGCGCCCGCCGCGTGGCGCAGCTCGACGCGCAGAGGACCGCTGGCGCAGTGCAGCTCCCGCACGCGCGCCACGTCGTACTCGATGAGCAGCGACACGGCGGCGCCGCCCGCCACCAGCAGCGCGTGCGCCTCGCACAGCGAAGCGCCGCGCACCGACTGCCCGTCCACCGCCACCAGCCGGTCCCCGGGGCACAGGCTGCCTTCCCTGCGCAGCGCCCCCGTCCCTTCCTCTTACTCACACATCTAAACTACTTACCCCTACACATTATTCGAAGACAGATATTTATCCTGAAGCAACTGATACAACATAGGCCCTTAAAAAACAAAAAGACAGTAATAACCTTCGTGGACTTCACAAAGGCGTATGACTCATCGACAGACAGACTCTTTTTAGGATCCTGAAGAACAGAGGACTTGATGGAACTCATAAAAGAAATTCTGAGAGACACAAAAGCAAGGGTGAGATTCAGAGGAGCACTGTCAGAAGAATTTGAGATCGAGACTGGTGTTAAACAGGGAGATGGATTGTCACCATTGTTGTTCAATATAGCACAGGACGAAGTGATCAGGTAGTGGAGAGCAATAACGAGGAAATGGGAATACCAAAGACCCGTGTGGGGGACAAAAAGGACAACAGGGCTCAAGTGGACTGCCTAGCCTTTGCAGATGACGTAGCAATAGTAAGTGAGACGGAAGAAGACGCAAAGACACAACTCGACAACTTAAGTAAGGTAGCCAAAAAGGTGGGACTGAGGATCGTCCAAACACCACTGCAAACTGGGAAACACCGGAAGGCACTGTGCAAATGGTGGACAAATTTAAATACCTGGGAGAATTTATAACAGGAAGGAACAGGAGCAAGGAGGGGATAACAGAGAGGATAAAGAAGATGAGGTCAGCCTTCTGCATGACGAGGTATACAATAAAAAGAATATATCCACAGAGGCAAAGATAAGCCACTACAAGACAACAGTGAGGAATGCAGTATTACATGCTGCTGAGACCATGACACTGGGAAGCAATGGGGCAGAGCAACTAGAGAAAGAAGAGAGGAAAATACTGAGAAAAATACTAGGTCCCAAAAGAGGTGGAGAGAGGTGGATGCGAAGACCTAGGGAAGAATTGTACCGGGACATGAGAACAATACCCGGGGAAATCAGACTCAAAAGGGAAAGGTTTGCTGGGCATGTAGGTAGGATGAGTATGGACAGAATGACGAAGAGAGTGTGGGAAACAACAGGGAGAACAAGGGGAAAGACAGGAACCGAGTGGATTGTTGAACTTCGGAAGGACTGGTTGGAATTGGGGATCAAGGTCGAAGGAAAGGAAAATTGGAGGAACAAATATACACTGACAAATATGCCGGAGATCAATGACAGAGAAGAATACAAGAAAAGATTAGAATGTCACCAGTGGAGCCGCTAGGAGAAACGGAAACTGAAGATCTCGGAAGAAGAGCGGGAGAGGAGAAGAGAAAGAATGAAGAGGTTCTGGGAGAAGAAGAGGAAAATGCAGTCCACGAAGGAGCTACCCGTGGTCGTACAGAGGCCGTAACGCAAGAAGAAGAAGAAGATTATTCGAAGACAAACTTTTTTACTGTTGTAGACATCAGTCCGAGGAATGGCCCGATGTACCTCTACGCTAGTCTATCCTGTGGAACCTCTTCATCTCTGCGTAAATACTCGACTTCAGTCTCCCTCGACAATTTTTATTCCTCGCACTCGCTTCCATTACCGAGCTTACGATTCCTCGATGTCTCAGAATGTGTCCTATCAACCGATCCGTTCTTTTTTCGAGTTCTGGCACGAATTTCTTTTTCTTTCCAGTTCGATTTAGTACCTCTTCATTTGTCATTCGAGCTACCCATCTAATTTTCAACATTCTATTGTAGCACCAAATTTCAAAATCGCGGAGTCACTGCACACTCTGCAATGTGCTCCCATGCAGGCCACACGGTTGGCAAGGAGTTTGCAACACAACAGCACAATGTCTCACATAAGAAATTTTCTCAGCATTAATGTTGTAATTTTGAGTAATGGAGTAATTTTTCATGTGATATATCTTGGCACCATTTTTGAAATATTTTGTTACGAATGAATATGTCTATGTAACTTAAAAAAATATCTAAAAGAGAATTATATAATAGCATGCAGTAAACACGCTGATCTAGTCAGGACGACTTGCCGTCGTAAACACTCAAAGAGTATACTTGAAGTAGGAAACATTGTCGCTGGGCGCGGACGCGGATTGCAGTTGAGCCTGGCGCGAGCTCTTGTGCAGCAGAGCCTGAAAGAAGCGCTCAGGCTTAAAGGTTTGCTAGCGCCATGTAGTGCAGCCCATTGTAAAGTACCGAAGTAAAAGAATTGTATGTTAAGGCCAGGCATAATTACAGTGTTAACCGGGCACAGTGCGAAAGGCATCAAGAGGAATTAATATGAAACAAGATCACTCTGGGCCGAAAACCGTTTACTGCAAAGCGACACTTAGAAGAGCCTGTTGCCACACATTGTCGGCGATTATTACCATACGCAGCACCAGTTGCCACTCACTGAAGTAAGGCCAGACCAACTTTAATATTCAGAAGTGTATCAAGGCCAGCCAGCGTATTAGTTCCATTTTGTGAATAATTACCAACTTAACGCTTACGCTGTGTTAAAAGTGCTCCAACCTGAATAATTACCATGTAGGGTCCTATCCTGTCATTATAATCAAACCTGAGTGACAGTGTTGATGATAAGATTAAAATTGCTAAGCTAATTTAAGAAAGTTTTCAAAGATTATTCTAGTTCAGAATGTTTAATTTCTTTGCGTGATCAATAATTTTTGCTCTCATTTCCAAAACACGTAACAGTGTTATGTAAAAATTAATCAGTTGTGATTTAATGAAAGTTAGACGCTAATAAGACATATTTTGCTTAACAGCAAATATTCATTTATGAACAATTACCATAGTAGAAATATTAACCAAAGGCATTACGGTAGGCTGAGCAATGCTATTTATTACGCAAAGTGAGTGCCGAACCATTAGCAGTCAAGTGCATATATTTAGCTCAATTTGCTTTACTGGTTTCTCGATTAGATTTATTTCACGTTCCTCACTGTGATTTTGAATCTGAGCTCGAGTCAATTTCAATGTGTCCGTTCCCATATGACTATCTTGCATCTGTTCTCGGTTGAGCTGTTCGTAAGCCATACAGTAGAGCTGCCTGTCCTCGGGAAATATAACGGCTGTAGTTTTTCCCCGCTTTCAGCTGTTTGCAGTGCCGATATAGCGAGGCCGTGATGGCTAATATTTCGAGGCCAGATCTGTCAATTACCCAAACCGTTGCTCCTGCATCTACTGAAAATGCTGCTGCTTTTCCTCAGGCAGCACACATTTGTCTGGCCTCTCCGTAGACACCTCTCCGATATGGTCGCATCCACTGTACAGCTATCCGCACCGTAGAGGTACGGCATGTACCCCACTGCGCAAGGGCCGCGGTTCCGAGTGTTTGTGCTAAACCATTTTCGTGCTTTATAAATGAAAAGCACAAAAATGTGGATATCCTACAGTGTTACCGACGAACATCGACATTTTCGTTCTTTTCATTGGTAAATATGAAGTTACTCTTACAAGCAGCTACGGCGGAATCAGTTAACATCATTTTCACGGTGTTCGTGGGTTATGATAAAAAACGGCGACGAAGTGATTTTGTAACGTATCGTTTCTGACCATGGCTGTCGACTCATGCAGTTTGCGATTTCGGACGCCAGAGGTAGTTTTTTTACTCTTTAATTTTATCGTTTCCTTTAGAGCTACTCCCTCTATTTAGAAATAGTTACTGTTTTTCACATTTTTAAGTTGTTACATGTGATTATAAAGTTATGTCTCAGCAAACGAGAATTTTCCGTACCTGGGGAAGGGCGTTTTGTTCAGCCTTTCTTTCTACATTATTGTAAATGGGTTGTGTTCTGACTTATAACTTACGGGCTTGTAGGTAGGTGTTTCCCAGCACCCGTTGGAAAGAAAGTCCTGACAGGAACTAGTGCTTTACACAATAGCGCTATTAGTGGGAGCAGTAAATTGCCAATGCGAATGCCTGAATCCTGCATCTGAGACTGACTATCTGAAAGAGCTAAATGTTAAATTATTTCGTGAAGCAGTTTGGTGCTCGTGAAATTAAAGAGTCGTCCAGCAGCCCTCAGCTGAGTCAGAAGTGAGCCACATGCCCTATAGGGCGGAGGTGGTACTTTATAAGTTGCGTTGTTGAAGTCAGGAGTGGGTAATTCTCATCGATCAATGAAGTTATACTGCCAGTACGGACAGCTCTGAGAGGTTTCGCCAGTAGAGTCTTTTATACTGGCATAGAATTCTACTTAATCACTTTCTTGTCATCTCGGCGAGTGTTTCAGTTTCGTGATAGTGGATGTGTGCGGGAGGCATAGACATCACGTCTAATCGTGCAGTCTGTAGCTTTTCGACTTTTGAACAATCTCAACAATATGCCTGTTTTGTATTTGTGTACCTAATTGGCGGAAGTTGTTAGGAGGCAACTGGTGGAGGACCTGTTGCCGGTGCAGATATTACACTCCAGTGGTCGGATCTCGGAATCTTCGTAAGACTGATTCCGTAATTGCATGGCTTTAATTATTGATGTTGGAGTGCTGAGAATTTAACACTGCCACCTGTGTCAGTACAAGGCTGGTGATCCTTATTTAGAGTGATTTTATATGCGTAGCAATGCAGAGAATTACCCTGGGTCCAACAGTTAACTTTTCTGCGAGTAGCGGGATAAAGCTCGTTCTATGCTACTCTGTTAGTGCGGGTTTCCTACATCAGGGGCAAGCATATATTCAGGGGTAAACATATTGTTCTGCTCGATGTTAGCCCTTAACCTATTGTTCTCTTTTGAGTGACAAGTCTTTAACCTATTGTTATAAGCCACTTCTGATATCAAATTGATATGCAAATTAATGAAATTGTGACAGCTGATTTAATTAGGACCCCCTCCCTCTCTCCTTAGCCTACTGTTCTGCTAAGTGGTTTTCGACCCCCTGTGGATAATCTGTCCTCCTGAGAAAGCCTCCTTACCCATCTCCCTCCTCCTCCCAGCCCTCTGGGAACTCCCCTCGCCAATACAAGCACACTTTCAGGCCTGGGTTACGTGAATAACCCCCTCCAACTCTATCAATTTGATTGAGTAATTAATTAAATCCATAAATTAATTAACTCCTCCTCCTTGGGGAAATCCCCAGGCTTCCTTCTTCCCTCCCCCACCCAGAAATTGCTAAGGAAGAGACTCAGTTGATTGGATATTTGGAAGGGAAACAGTTGCAGTGTATGGAATATTGTTTAAACAATTTCTGGTGGACAAGACTAGGTGTGGAATATTGCTTATTTAAACAATTTATTTGATAAAAGACAGTGTACATAATATAGTTTATTAATTTAAAGAATTTAGTGGAAATCGATTGCAGTGTATTGACTATTGTTTAAACAATTCCTGGTATACAAAGAAATGTGTGAAATATTGTTTATTTAAACAATTTGTGGGATACAAGGCAGTGTGTGGGATATAAAACTTCCTGGCAGATTAAAACTGTGTGCCGGACCGAGACTCGAACTAGGGACCTTTGCCTTTCGCGGGCAAGTTCTCTACCAACTGAGCTACCCAAGCACGACTCACGCCCTGTCCTCACAGCTTTACTTCTGCCAGTACCTCGTCTCCTACCTTCCAAACTTCACAGAAGCTCTCCTGCGAACCTTGCAGAACTAGCACTCCTGAAAGAAAGAATATTGCGGAGACATGGCATAGCCACAGCCTGGGTGATGTTTCTAGAATGAAATTTTCACTCTACTGCGGAGTGTGTGCTGATATGAAACTTCCTGGCAGATTAAAACCGTGTGCCATACTGAGACTCGAACTCGGGACCTTTGCCTTTCGCGGGTTATAGTTTATCTATTTATTTAAAGAATTTGTCGGTAAATTAACTGCAGTATAGGGAATACTCTTTATTTAAACATTTTGAGAGTGACAAGGCAGTATGTAATATTTAAAACAACTGTAGCGCTCTTTTACTCCAGTCGTGCAAGGAATACTGTCAACACAACTCACCACACACAATTACATTGTTAAAAATCTTTCGATCGCAAAGCACGTGCCGTCCGCAGTCCACCGAGCCGACTACTTTGTGTATTGCCGCACGCGCAGGCAGCATTATGCCCCTTGGGTCCCGCACCGCAACTTGCAGACTGTATGTCGCGCTCATCCCCTAACAAAAGCTTCAGATGGTGGCAACTTTCGACGTTTGATTCCCGAGAAATTCCTGTCGAAACGTACGCTCTCTCTCTCTCTCTTTCTCCTCTCTCTCTCTCTCTCTCTCTCTCTCTCTCTCTCTCTCTCTCGCTAGTGGCCACACCTATCATGTCTCACTGACAGTCCTGCATATGTTGTTGGTTGTAGCCAGATCGAACCACAAACAAAGAAGCGTTTACCTGGCAAACACAACCACTTGTGGATTTTTTGTAAATATTCCCTCACTCTATCAGATTGATTGGCTAATTAATTAAGTCGATATCCTTTGCGTGGGACAGTTTTTCCTTGCTTCCTACTGGCGGATACTAGGATTGGAATATTTGGTGGGATTCGATCCTTCAACCACCCGGTTTCCAAACCCTACTTGATTTTTTCCCCTTGGCTTCTACCGGATACTGGCACAGTTAGGTCATTTGGTTGGCAGTTCGTTACAGTGGAGGTAGCTGGAAATTTCAAATTTCATCTCAGTTACATGCTTTGTCCTTAAAGAATCTGCTTAGGGATTGGAGTGGCATGTGTGCTCACAGTACCATTATCGGAAACAATAAGATGGTCAATCGGGAATTTGATGCTGCGATTGGGTTTTTAAATCACAATATAAGCCCTAAGTTGGTTCTCTCAGCTACACTAGGACGAAGAATGAGCAGGAACAGTAGGAGGAGGAGGAGGAGGAGGAGGTAGGGTCTACCACATTATAGGAGAGTAACAACAACATAAGCCACTATGGGACAGATCACTCTGCAGTGTATTGAGTAGCACTAAACCATGATCCTAGCAGCTGTCACAGTGAGATGGCTGAGATCGCTGAAAACACTCATACATACAGCCCACTCACCTCTCAGATGTCCACACGCAGCACGCCCATCCCTTCATACACTGCCACCACTAACGCTCAGAGGCCAGAGAAAACTGCCACAGCCTTTGACGTGCATGGCATCCAGGGATGATTGCAGTGGTAGGAATTCAGATGTTATCAATACATGAAGCACCAGCACTTGGCCGTGATCGATACTGAATTGCTCAATTTTCCACGTAGAATACATGCAACACACTCAATCTCTGATACAGCCCAATCCACACTGAGTATTAGTTCAAAAATGGTTCAAATGGCTCTGAGCACTATGGGGCTTAACTTCTGAGGTCATCAGTCCCCTAGAACTTAGAACTACTTAAACCTAACTAACCTAAGGACATAACACACATCCAAGCCCGAGGCAGGATTGGAACCTGCGACCGTAGCGGTCGCGCGGTTCCAGACTGCAGCGCCTGGAACCGCTCGGCCACTCCGGCCGGCGAGTATTAGTTCACCATTCAGATATCCAGAGGGCGCCACCACCGGGACTTTCCCCTGCAGCTGTGGGCAAGAACCGACTAGCCAGCTAGCCGGAACTTTCCTTTGTACCCGCTGCTCTCGACAGCCTTAAGCTGGAAATGCGCATTCATTCCGGCCACAGGCTACCTCCGCCATGCGCTCCACACACCAAATGTCGTCGTTCTAGGAAAACAGCCACATATTTATTACTGTTGTTATAATTACATATTACGATTGCAGCCCCAGTCTGATGACGTTTGACAGTGAACAAAGTATCGGAAATACATCCATCTGGCGGCTGTGGCTCTGGAAATATCAATATATAATATCCCTTTTCTTCCCCCCTAGAACCATGGACCTTGCCGTTGATGGGGAGGCTTGCGTGCCTCAGCGATACAGATAGCCGTACCGTACGTGCAACCACAACGGAGGGGTATCTGTTGAGAGGCCAGACAAACGTGTGGTTCCTGAAGAGGGGCAGCAGCCTTTTCAGTAGTTGCAGGGGCAACAGTCTGGATGATTGACTGATCTGGCCTTGTAACACTAACCAAAACAGCCTTGCTGTGCTGGTACTGCGAACGGCTGAAAGCAAGGGGAAACTACAGCCGTAATTTTTCCCGAGGGCATGCAGCTTTACTGTATGGTTAAATGATGATGGCGTCCTCTTGGGTAAAATATTCCGGAGGTAAAATAGTCCTCCATTCGGATCTCCGGGCGGGGACAACTCAAGAGGACGTCGTTATCAGGAGGAAGGAAACTGGCGTTCTACGGATCGGAGCGTGGAATGTCAGATCCCTTAATCGGGCAGGTGAGTTAGAAAATTTAAAAAGGGAAATGGATAGGTTAAAGTTAGTGAAGTTCGGTGGCAGGAAGAACAAGACTTCTGCTCAGGTGAATACAGGGTTATAAATACAAAATCAAATAGGGGTAACGCAAGAGTCGGTTTAATAATGAATAAAAAAATGGGAGTGCGGGTAAGCTACTACAAACAGCATAGTGAATGCATTATTGTGGCCAAGATAGACACGAAGCCCACGCCTACTACAGTAGTACAAATTTATATGCCAACTAGCTCTGCAGATGACGAAGAAATTGAAGAAATGTATGATGAAATAAAAGAAATTATTCAGATGGTGAAGGGAGACGAAAATTTAATAGTCATGGGTGACTGTAATTCGGTAGTAGGAAAAGGGAGAGAAGGAAACGTAGTAGGTGAATATGGATTGGGGCTAAGAAATGAAAGAAGAAGCCGCCTGATAGAATTTTGCCCAGAGCACAACTTAATCATAGCTAACACTTGGTTCAAGAATCATAAAAGAAGGTTGTATACATGGAAGAAGCCTGGAGATACTGACAGGTTGCAGATAGATTACATAATGGTAAGACAGAGATTTAGGAACCAGGTTTTAAGTTGTAAGACATTTCCAGGGGCAGATGTGGACTCTGATCACAATCTATTGGTTATTAACTGTAGATTAAAACTGAAGAAACTGCAAAAAGGTGGGAATTTAAGGAGATGGGTCATGGATAAACTGAAAGAACCAGAGGTTGTACAGAGTTTCAGGGAGAGCATAAGGGAACAATTGACAGGAATGGAGGAAAGAAATACAGTAGAAGAAGAATGGGTTGCTTTGAAAGATGAAGTAGTGAAGGCAGCAGAGGAGCTAGTAGGTAAAAAGACGAGGGCTAGTAGAAATCCTTGGGTAACAGAACAAATACTGAATTTAATTGATGAAAGGAGAAAATATAGAAATGCAGTAAATGAAGCAGGCAAAAAGGAATACAAACGTCTCAAAAACGAGATCGACAGGAAGTGCAAAATGGCTAAGAAGGGATGACTAGAGGACAAATGTAAGGATGTAGAGGCTTATCTCACTAGGGGTATGATAGATACTGCCTACAGGAAAATTAAAGAGACCTTTGGAGAAAAGAGAACCATTTGTATGAATATCAAGAGCTCAGGTGGAAACCCAGTTCTAAGCAAAGAAGGGAAAGCAGAAAGGTGGAGGGAGTATATAGATGGCCTATACAAGGGCAGTGTACTTGAGGACAATATTATGGAAATGGAAGAGGATGTAGATGAAAATGAAATAGGAGATACGATATTGCGTGAAGAGTTTGACAGAGCACTGAAAGACGTGAGTCGAAACAAGGCCCCGGGAGTAGACAACATTCAATTAGAACTACTGACGGCCCTGGGAGAGCCAGTCCTGACAAAACTTTACAATCTGGTGAGCAAGATGTATGAGACAGGCGAAATACCCTCAGACTTCAAGAAGAATATAATAATTCCGATCCCAAAGAAAGCAGGTGCTGACAAATGTGAAAATTACCGAAAAATCAGTTTAATAAGTCACGGATGCAAAATACGAGTACTAACGCGTATTCTCTACAGACGAATGGAAAAACTGGTAGAAGCTGACCTCGGGGAAGATCAGTTTGAATTCCGTAGAAATATTGGAACACGTGAGGCAATAATGACCCTACGACTTATCTTAGAAGCTAGATTAAGGAAAGGCAAACCTACGTTTCTAGCATTTGTAGACTTAGAGAAAGCTTTTGACAATGTTGACTGGAATACTCTCTTTCAAATTCTGAAGGTGGCAGGGGTAAAATACAGGGAGCGAAAGGCTATTTACAATTTGTACAGAAACCAGATGGCAGTTGTAAGAGTCCAGGGACATGAAAGGGAAGCAGGATATCAAATGTAGTCTGGCAATGGCAAGGAAAGCGTTTCTGAAGAAGAGAAATTTGTTAACATCGAGTGTAGATTTAAGTGCCAGGAAGTCGTTTCTGAAAGTATTTTTATGGAGTGTAGCCATGTATGGAAGTGAAACAGGGACGATAAATAGTTTAGACAAGAAGAGAACAGAAGCTTTCGAAATGTGGTGCTACAGAAGAATGCTGAAGATTAGATGGGTAGATCATATAACTAATGAGGAGTTATTGAATAGGATTGGGGAGAAGGGAAGTTTGTGGCACAACTTAACTAGAAGAAGGGATAGGTTGGTAGGACACGTTCTGAGGCATCAAGGGATCACCAATTTAGTATTGGAGGGCAGCGTGGAGGGTAAAAATCGTAGAGGGAGACCAAGAGATGAATACCCTAAACAGATTCAGAAGGATGTAGGTTGCAGTAGGTACTGGGAGATGAAGAAGCTTGCACAGGATAGAGTAGCATGGAGAGCTCCATCAAACGAGTCTCAGGACTGAAGACCACAACAACAACAACATCCCTTTTACAACTGACATAATTTTCCATGTAAAATCCTTCATCCCCTTTACGGCTATCAGTGCGTTGCAATCGCAAACTACCTCGTCAAATCCATACCTCCCTTATGAATGGACATAGCCATTTTCTTTGCACATGTCGGAATACTGACCATAGCAACTTTACGTCCCAACACAAGCTTTATAAGGCTGCCGATCACAGCGAATGTGTCATGCATCGCTTACTAAGTATAATACTTCGCCAGTAACTGAATGCTGGTGGCATCAAGCAATACTGAGAGAGATTCCCCGATGGGTGGACCGGTCTCATTTGTTTTTCATGCCAGTGGCATCAGTATGTCTTAGGAAGAGATGTTAAAAACTCGATCGCAACGACCATGTAACAGTAACCCTGCATAAAAAAGGCGGTCTTGGTTCTACAGGCACACACAAGTATCGCTAACAATATTCATGTTAAAAACTACACATGCGTTATAAATCGTGGTACAGTATTGCTTCCAAATGAAGTGGTCTTCACACAAATACAGAAATAGACGGTGATCATGGGGTGCGTATTAACAGACCGAAAGTGCAGACGCATTTCGCCATGTCGTGTAAGCTTGTAATAAAATACCCTTATCACCAAATTTAGATAGTGATTTGGCTAAGGAACGTGGTATTAAGCTGGTATTTGCAAATCCCTCTTGCCACTGCTAGATATTTGTCACGCTAAGAAGTAGTACACTCCTGGAAATGGAAAAAAGAACACATTGACACCGGTGTGTCAGACCCACCATACTTGCTCCGGACACTGCGAGAGGGCTGTACAAGCAGTGATCACACGCACGACACAGCGGACACACCAGGAACCGCGGTGTTGGCCGTCGAATGGCGCTAGCTGCGCAGCATTTGTGCACCGCCGCCGTCAGTGTCAGCCAGTTTGCCGTGGCATACGGAGCTCCATCGCAGTCTTTAACACTGGTAGCATGCCGCGACAGCGTGGACGTGAACCGTATGTGCAGTTGACGGACTTTGAGCGAGGGCGTATAGTGGGCATGCGGGAGGCCGGGTGGACGTATCGCCGAATTGCTCAACACGTGGGGCGTGAGGTCTCCACAGTACATCGATGTTGTCGCCAGTGGTCGGCGGAAGGTGCACGTGCCCGTCGACCTGGGACCCTCCGCAGCGACGCACGGATGCACGCCAAGACCGTAGGATCCTACGCAGTGCCGTAGGGGACCGCACCGCCACTTCCCAGCAAATTAGGGACACTGTTGCTCCTGGGGTATCGGCGAGGACCATTCGCAACCGTCTCCATGAAGCTGGGCTACGGTCCCGCACACCGTTAGGCCGTCTTCCGCTCACGCCCCAACATCGTGCAGCCCGCCTCCAGTGGTGTCGCGACAGGCGTGAATGGAGGGACGAATGGAGACGTGTCGTCTTCAGCGATGAGAGTCGCTTCTGCCTTGGTGCCAATGATGGTCGTATGCGTGTTTGGCGCCGTGCAGGTGAGCGCCACAATCAGGACTGCATACGACCGAGGCACACAGGGCCAACACCCGGCATCATGGTGTGGGGAGCGATCTCCTACACTGGCCGTACACCACTGGTGATCGTCGAGGGGACACTGAATAGTGCACGGTACATCCAAACCGTCATCGAACCCATCGTTCTACCATTCCTAGACCGGCAAGGGAACTTGCTGTTCCAACAGGACAATGCACGTCCGCATGTATCCCGTGCCACCCAACGTGCTCTAGAAGGTGTAAGTCAACTACCCTGGCCAGCAAGATCTCCGGATCTGTCCCCCATTGAGCATGTTTGGGACTGGATGAAGCGTCGTCTCACGCGGTCTGCACGTCCAGCACGAACGCTGGTCCAACTGAGGCGCCAGGTGGAAATGGCATGGCAAGCCGTTCCACAGGACTACATCCAGCATCTCTACGATCGTCTCCATGGGAGAATAGCAGCCTGCATTGCTGCGAAAGGTGGATATACACTGTACTAGTGTCGACATTGTGCATGCTCTGTTGCCTGTGTCTATGTGCCTGTGGTTCTGTCAGTGTGATCATGTGATGTATCTGACCCCAGGAATGTGTCAATAAAGTTTCCCCTTCCTGGGACAATGAATTCATGGTGTTCTTATTTCAATTTCCAGGAGTGTATATGTAGTGCATTCCATCTCAGTACAATGTAGACAGTGTAACAGAGGTTCTCCAATACATCCACAAGATTGTAGGAGAGGCAGGATGACGGTTGATTGAGAATGATCACACACAATAGTTGATATGCTATGTGAGGGACCACTTACAAAGTGCAGCGCTAGATTGAAGTCATAAGAAATGTACAAAATCCAATGACCAATACACTGGCCTTTCAACTCTATAGTGTTACTCTTTCTGGTTTAAATGCTGTCGGCGATTTGGAATCAGATCTATCCATTCAACCACATACTTGCCTTAGATCCTATGGAGACGTCTTCTACGAGGGTAATACCAAAAGTAAGGTCACCTATTTTTTTATAAGTACATAGACCTGTTTATTTCTACAATGGTTTACATCAGTTTACAGCTTGAACATTTAGCTATTTTTCGACATAATCACCATTTATGTCGATGCATTTTTGTAGACGCTGTGGCAGTTTTTGTCTCCCCATGTCATACCAGCTTGCCGCCATACTGTTCAGACAGTTATAAACCTCTTCTTTCTCCTCGTCGTCGGAGCTGAATCGCTTTCCGGCCAAATGTTCTTTTAACCTAGGGAACTGGGTGCCAAGTCATGACTATAGGGTGGGTGGGTGATTATGTTCCACTGAAACTGTTGCAGGAGAGCAACGGTTTGCCGAGCGATGTGTGGGCGAGCGTTGTCATGGAGAATGTGTACGCCCTTGCTCAACATTCCTCTTCTCCGCTTCTGAATTGCCCATTTGAGTTTTTTCAGAGTCTCACAGTACCTGTCAGAGTTAATTGTGGTCCCAGCGATTCAGCTCCGACGACGAGGTGAAAGAAGAAGTTCTTAACTTTCTGAACATCATGGCGGCGAGCTGGTATGACATGGACATTCAAAAGCTGCCACAGCGTCTACAAAAATGCATCGACAGAATTGGTGATTATGTCGAAAAATGACTAAATGTTCAAGCTGTAAACTGATGTAAACCATTGCAGAAATAAACAGGTCTGTGTACTTATAAAAAAATAGGAGACCTTGCTTTTACATACCGCTGTTGTAACCCATGTGGACATGTTGCCTTGGCCTTCTCAATCACCAGATCTGTCTCCAATCGAGCACATGTGAGACAACACTGGACGATAACTCCAACGTCATCCACAACCAGCATTAATCGTCCCTGCGACAGGCATGGAACTCTCTCACAAATTGACGTCCGGCACCTGTACAACACAATACATGCACGTTTGCATGCTTGCATTCAACATTAATGTTCCAGCATTTCAAATTTGCAATGGTTTATCTCGCACTTACAATAAGCTGTGATCTTCCAATGTTTGTCACTTAAATATGGTACCTACGTATATGTATTCCAGAAATTTCATTACATTACATTATTTATTTTTTGGTGTTGCAATTTTTCTTCCGTCAGTGTATATTCTCATAAATTGCGAGACAAACTGATCTTGAAAGTCTGCACGTTACTGAGCCTCTTCTACTCGTCGCGACAACATAAAAACACAGATAACACGGATATTGTCAGGTCACACACACACACACACACACACACACACACACACACACACACACACGCATATACAGAGGGGTGGGGGAGAGAGAGAGAGAGAGAGAGAGAGAGAGAGAGAGAGAGAGGGGGGGGGGGGCAATATAATAAGTCAACGAACTCCAGCACGAGCTTCCTTGTGAAAGGACTGGCAGTTATTTGGGGAGTTTGGTTGGTAAAGGCCGCTGCATGCCTGTACGGACGAGCAGGAGGTGACGGACCGTGAGAACCAGCTCTTGGTGGAACTAATTGCCTGGGAACACATCTACTGGCCGCTCTTGGAGTCAGACACAGAACAGGGAGTGCGCAGTTTGTGTACCCTCAAACATTTCTTCCTGAGATCAAGTTGTGAGATGTAAAATAATATACTTCTGATGTTCACTTTGCCGTGAATACTCTTCAGTCAGCCGGTATAATACAGTCTAAATTTGTAAAAAAAATCTTATTTGAATTCGTTTTTCGGCTATTATGCCGTTAACAAAGGAGGAGGAGGTAGTAAGTTGTTGATTTACTAATTTTAATCTACAAATAATAATGAATTCACCAATGTCATTTTACTAACAGCTTCCTGCACTCGCCTATACTCTTCATGCCTACAGAAGAAATAATAAAAAAGTTAATTATGAAACTCAGTTTACAGATCAAAGAATCTTTATATACTGACATGATTAGATTTTAAACCAAGCGACAGAAAAAAAGCAGATGTTGTTCAAAAACTTGTTTATGATGGAGAAATACGGTAGTGAGGTAGTTTGATTTTACTGTTGGGCAGCATCAGTATTGTGCAAAGGAAATATAGCACTATACTCATGACGATTTGGAACTCATGTCAGCGCTCATACATTTAGTACAATAACGATTTGTGAGAGAGAAGTAACCAATTTATTTACATGTCCACAATTTTTGAAAAATGTTTACACATAAAGACTGCCTTACAAAGATATCGAGCGAAGTGGTGCAATCGTTAAGACACTGAACTGAAGAGATGACAGATTTTTACTTTTACTCGGAGTATACTTTGCAATGAATACTTGTGATAAGTTCGTATTGTGTACTTGTATTCGCTGGGAATTGAATACAAAATCCTGTCCTGCCATTCAGATTTAGTTTCTCCATAGTTCCCATAAATCACTCCAGAAGAATGATGAGCTGGTGCCTTTGATAGAGGCAAGGCCACTTTGCTTCCTCCCCTATTCCTTCGATTAACCACACTGTCAAACTGAGCTAGTACTCAGCCTCTAATAACCTGGACGTCGATGAGAATGTGAGCCGGACCTTTATTTTTTCCATATAAAAATGCATATGCAGATAACTTTATTTTCCACTGATATTAGATCATTCTCAGTTACTGTAATTTTTTTAATATTTAGAATGATCGACTACCAAGTAAGATGCTTTTGTTGTAGTCAACACTTAGCTGAGCCTAAATTTGGTATACGAAAATAAAAGCGACTGTTGCTGCTGTATTATGGACTTACGCCTACCCTGCCAGCAACACACATTACACCCAAGTTATGCGGACAATCGGTTTTGACACTCGAGGGCTGCCACACTACACACAGCAACCAGACAGCGACCGAAGCACCAACAGAGGTCGTTGGTTCCACGGACCTCTTTCCCACACTGGCCACGTGATAGGAAGCAAGACAGAGTCTATCAATCGCGTAGGCCCTGAGAGACCACTTCACTCCGAGTGAGCTTCCTGGGCCAGACGCCGAATGTTTATGCATGACTTCAATCAGGAACTCAATCTGGAGCCGCCGCAATGACAACGCAAAGCTTGATGTTAGTGGTTCTGTGAGTGGACTTGTATGAATTCTGGACTGTTTTAATTTGCAATACACCGGACCTGACTATGTTTTCATCATACTGGCAATTTGATTTTGCATAGTTCTTCAGGGACTTTAACTTGAACTAAGTCTGACATCTCAAAATTTTGACATGGGACTGCCCTTTGCGAATTGAACTTTTTTCTAGCGTGGTGCTTCGTGGAATCAGTAGTTAGTAACATTTTCTAACAGTGTTTGCTTTCGCTCTAGAGACCTTCTGATTTTGGATTATACATGGTGGTCAGAAACAGTCCAATAAGCTTGCAAGAGTGTTGCCGGGTAGTTTGTGCGAAAAAAAGGAAAAAGGTCTTAAGGAATAAATTCGATACGTGGCGCCCTTTCCGAATTAATTAGCATTGAAGTTAGCCAGTCAGGCCTTTTTGCGATCAAATTCAAGTAGCCTTCCAGATACAATTAGGCTCAGTTGTTGTCACAGTGTAGATGATAGCAGAGACAGCTCAGCCGTTGCCTTCGGTTCGATCCTTACTACCATCCCTTGTCCAATTTTTGTGTCGCTCTCTTGTTTGGTTTTAGCAAGCCAAATGAAGAACACATTTGGCGATATGTCTCTGGTGGACCGCTTGAACTTGCACACGCAGCCGCCTGCTTGGCTACCTTCAGTGCTAACGAACTCTTGTATGATTGTGTGGTGTCTGTTCTTTTGGAAGTGTCCAAAAGAAAGGACATCACACATTCATACAATTGATTCGCCTGTATGGTCAAAGAATCCACCTTCTTCAGTGCAGATGCACAATGACCTCCTGTGGTAATCTCTGAGTAGCGATCATGGAGTCCGTAGGCAAGGACTGTGACTAGGTGCCGCTAGATGGGTGTGTGGATCGGCTGAGAAATGTACTGAGATAGTCCGCACAGATGCAGTTAACCCTTTGTCCGGATGGCGCAGTTGTCAATGCAACTGCCTAGTAAGCAGGAGATTCCAGATTCGTGTCCCGGTTCGGCACACATTTTCAGTCGATGACACTGATTCCGCGTCATGCCCGATGCAGCTGATTTTCAATAATCCCTTTCCTTCCTCCTCCCTCACCTTCAATTGACATGTAATGCTAATTACCTCGGAAGCGGCGCAACGTATCGAATTTTTTTCTTGACAATTATTTCTCATCACAACATACGTGCAGCGCCCTTACAAGCTTTTCAGACTGTTTCTGACCAACCTATATTTATGTCAAATCTTACTTGTCACCGCCTGCAACGAACTTACACCCAAACCTCCAAATGTCAGACACGCAGATCGGTACCATTGAGTGTCGATAGTATATCAGCCAAAACAGCGATTTCGTTCGTGCTGTATGCTGTCGTCCAGTAGGTACTTAAAAGCAACACCAGAACTACAGAGTATAGGAAAAGCATATCTGTGAACTGCTAACGTAATGATCTGTGGTAGGTGAGTTAGTGGAGTCTCAGATTGTACTACTAAAGGACCCAATCACGAAACCCACTGATGGTGATTTTTTTAACAGTTTACGCGAGAAATTGTTACATGGGAGAACGTTCTTCTGACATGTAAAATGACGTTTCGGAATTTCTAGCAATATTCCTTTGGCAGTCTGGTTTCGCTTCGTTAGCTGATAGTAGCAAACCTATAGAGTACATTTGTATAGGTAATACCATACCTGTCTATAGGAATACGAAAGAACATTGCCACAAGCTCCGAAACGTCCTTTTACATGACAGAAAAATCTTCTGCCATGTAACAATTTCACGTGTAAACTGTTAAAAAAACTGTCAGTGGCTTTCAAACTCGGAACCTTTAGTATAACGATCTGAAGCTCTACCAACTCACCTACCAGAGATCATTACAATAATAAAAAAGCTCACAGATACGCTTTCCCTGTACTCTGTAGTTCTGGTGTTACTTTCAAGTACCATTTATGCATGTTATACTAGACGACAGCACACAGCACGAACTAAACCGGTGTTTTGGTTGACACTCTATCAACACACAACGTTTGGTCCCGATCTGAGTGTCTGATATCTGGGGGTTTGTGTGTTACATCTGAGCTAAGATTTTGCTAGTTGTTATACCGGAGCCAAGGTAGCCCCTGACGGCTGGAAACCCATATTACATCAAAGAGGACGAGGTTGTCTAAGTCCAAGGCGTACCAAAAGCACCATGGTAAACACCGGCTATTTACTTACAAGGTAATGAAAACAGACATTCTGAGCCCTACTTCCTGCACGCCAAAACTTGATTGGCTGGAGACAGCTATTTAGGGGCTAGAACCACCCACGAAGTTCAGTTCACTCTGGATGCCGACCTCGTGTACTTCAGCAGTTGTAGATTACATCTTCGTCTCCGAATTGGACTCTTACTAGTGTGTGTGTGTGTGTGTATGTGTGTGTGTGTGTGTGTGTGTGTGGGTGGGTGGGTGGGTGGGTGGGTGGGCTGGTGGGTGGGTGGGTGGGTGTGTTTTACCACAAACCTTTGTGCAAAATTAGAAGAGAACTTTTGTTTGCCTCAATTAGGAGACTTTTACTGGCATCGTTATTGTCACCTTTCGTTTGTTGTTCAGTCATCAACCTTGTGAACTTACATCAATAAAAGTTGTGTTTGTGAAAAATTGCGAATTGTCAGTCACAACACTAGTCACTACTGGACTCTAATTACTGTACCTTGTGCAAAGACTTCAGTTCTGAAACTCTGACTATTTACGAATAATAGGCAATCTGTCTTATGTATTGTCTGTGTTCAAACCAGAAAAGTTAATTTTCCAAGGAGAACTGTGTTCTCTTAATTAAAGACCCTTGGTATTCATCGTATATCTGGGCCTTCATTTTTTGACCATCTATGGCGGATGCTTCAACTGGTGACGAGTTGTTTGTGGTTTTACTGAATCAGTGCTTACACATGTGCTTGCATCCAAGGTAGACAGTGCTTTTGCGTGTGCTTTCGTTTCTTTCTGCTGCTTTGTGGCTGCTGTGCCATCTTACTGCTTCTCGTCCCATAGCTATTGGTAAAGTGCTATTCGTGGGATTTCATTTTTCATGCACATCCTTCGCACACAGTGGACGTTTTCTGGTGTGCCTCATTTTTATTTGTGTGACTTTCGGTCTGTTTGTCAGACACTAGCTTCCATCGCCAGTCTTCAGCGTTTGTGCCTGATCTCTCGCACCATGAATTGTATACAGTGTATCGTATGCATGCTTCAATATGTATACGGTAGCACAGCAACCTTCTATATTCTCTATTCTCTTTATTGTGCAACTACTGGCAGATTCAACACTGCCTTGTAGAACTGCTAGCGAGCATACCAAACCATTGGAGTTACCCTGCGGGGTTACTCTTCTGCAGGCATCAACATGGTTTCCAGTCCCTGGCACAGCCTTCATCTTGACAGCTCTAAAGGTACCCAGCCGCCATCCCCCAACGTGCCGTCAGGGCTGGCCACCACTACCACTGCCTCCTGCTATTGGTGGGACACCAGACCCTATGAGCAACGTCATCAGGACACCAGACACTTCCCGCCGCCATTCCCATCAAAGGGTTCAAATGGCTCTGAGCACTATGGGACTTAATATCTAAGGTCATCAGTCCCGTAGAACTCAGAAGTACTTAAACCTAACTAACATAAGGACATCACACACACCCATACCCGAGGCAGGATTCGAAGCTGCGACCGTAGCAGTCGCGCGGTTCCGGACTGAAGCGCCTAGAACCGCTCGGCCACAGCGGCCGGCACCATTCCCATTGCTCCACCAAGGTCTACCACTGACAGTCTACACCACTGCTGCTTCCACCTCTGGACGCAGCACCGACATCTTTGTCTACTCTGACCCAACTTCGTGGTTCTTCCTCAGGCTGTTTCCAGAACACATCATTGCGCCTCCTCTCTCCAACGTGGCACAGACTCTTACCTAATCCACAAACGCACTTTTTGCTCCTTTTGGTGCCTCATCGTTTCACTTGTCTTCCACTTTACCTTTTTGTGCCTCATACACACACTCAGGATCTTACTTTGTCCCCAGTGCTTTCACACAGCAACAGTCTATCTCCATTGCTTTCATATGGCCAATTTCCCTCCCACATGCTTCTGTGAAACAATTTTTTGTGCTACATGCTTTCGCAGTACACACTTTCACCCCACGTGCTTCGCACAAGGAATTTTCATCACTGCAACTTCTGCACACTCATTCTTCGATCTTATTTTCCACTTGTTTAGACCTTCTGTGTCCAGTCTGTCACTTACATTGTGTGATCTCCTTATATAGTGACTCTAGGCTTCCAATACTACTGGTCACTCCAGGTCCACCCACACTATCCCCAGGGGAATGGCTGCTGGATGTTGCAGATGCCGCCGTCTGCAGTCAGTGCTGGGGGTGGGGTGGAGGTGGGGGCTCTCTGCTTCTTCACGGGCTACCAGCTGGGATTCTACTTCTCCACAGCTGTCAAGATGGGTCCCCACCTTTCCGAGGCGGGAAACACCTCCAGAGGTATTACCCGAAGACACATCAGCGTTGCCAACTCCAACGCCTATATAAGTTGATTTTACACCCTTAGCCTCCTCTACAATCAACTCGAACCTATCACTGGCTCAGGTCATGGCATGGGTCTCCAACCTCTCACCCTGGTTGGGGCTTGGTGTGCGCTGGAGAGGTATACTGTGTCATAGGTTTACACATACTCTGTCAGCAACACATATTACATCCAGTTTACAAGGCAGCCAACTTCCTTACAGATAGCATTCGAGAGCTGCCACACTACACACCGCCACGGGACAGTAACTGAAGTGCCAACCGACGCCGCCAGTCCCCTGGTCCTCTTCCCTATGCTGGTCACGCTACACTAACCAAGACAGACTGCATCCTTGCGCTAAGGCCTGTACTTAGGCTGGCTAACGGGCTGTGAGAGGCCAGTTCACTCCGTGTGAGCTTCGTGGGCCAAGCCCTGAATGCCTGTGCATGTATTCAATCAGGAACTCGCTTTGGAGCCGACGCAACAAAGACGCAAAACTTCGTGTTAGTGTTTCTGTGAGAGGGCTTGTATGAATTCTGGGCTTCGTTTTCAGCTGCGATACATGGGACTTGACTATGTTTTCGTCATGTTGGAACCTTAATATTGGACTGTCCTGCGGGGACTTCAACTTGAACTAATCCTCAGTTCTCAACATTTTAAATTGGGACTGTCATGTCGGGACTTGAACTTTTTTCTATCGTAGTGATTTGTGTAATTAATAGTTAGTATTGTTTTCTAACAGTTATTTTTCGTTCTAGAGGTCTTATGACATTGGATTACATTTATGTCAGTTCTTTATTGTCACTGGCTGCATCGAACGTACTTCTGAAATGGGATTTTGGTAGTCCTTGCTGGACTCTAATTCTGATATCTTTTGCGAAGACTTCAGTTCTGAAACTTCGTTTATTTACAAATAATAGGTACTCTGCACCATGTACTGTCTGTGTTCAAACCAGAAGGGTTAATTTTGTTCATGGCTGTTTCAAGAGTTGTTTCCAAGAAACAAAATCGTGTACTCTTAATTTGCGCCGGCCGGTGTGGCCGAGCGGTTCTAGGCGCTTCAGTCTGGAACCGCGCGACCGCTCCGGTCGCAGGTTCGAATCCTGCCTCGGGCATGGATGTGTGTGATGTCCTTAGGTTAGTTATTTATGTTTAAGTAGTCTAAGTTCTAGGGGACTGATCACCTCAGATGTTAAGTCCCATAGTGCTCAGAGCCATTTGAACCATCTTAATTTGGTAAGCTTGGTGTTCATCGTACATCTGGGACTTAACTTTCCTGACCGCCTGCGGTGGATACTTTAGTAGCAGACCCATCGTTCTTATTAGCACCCGTGTGGACAGTAATTTTTTCTCGTTAATAATTGTGCAAATTTCAAAAAAGTATAGCCATGAATGGTTGTATCTTATTAAATATATTCACAGGATCCATTCATCAGATAATTAGATACGTGCCTAATTTATCGCCGAAACATTTATGGCTCAATGGAATACAGCAATTTGGTTACACACTAAGTGGTTTCATCACTTTTAGAGCACTGTTGAATACAAAAATTCTTGGTTTATGTTGTCTGTACCATACCTAAATCATGTCGTCTGTTCCAAATGGCCGATAATATAATTAATGTGGCCAAGTTACGAATTTCCGGATTTCCTTTATACTAGATAGGACTTCAGCATTGTAGCCGAGTTGTAATCGTTTTTACTGCTGCACAAACGAAGGCTCTTTAGCGCACCTTCTGCTCTCGTATCTCAAGAAACAACCCACTGCTCTACCGGAAACACATCTAGTAGCTCAGTCCGCAGCTCGTGGTCTAGTGGCTAGCGTTGCTGCCTCTGGATCACGGGGTCTCGGGTTCGATTCCCGGCCGGGTTGTCGATTTTCTCTGCCTGGGGACTGGGAGTTTGTGTTGTCCTCATCATTTCATCCTCATCATCATCATTCGTGACAGTGGCTAGATTGGACTGTGTAAAAATTGGACTGCATAAAAATTGGGACTTTGTACGGGCGCTGATGACCGCACAGTTGAGCGCCTCACACACCAAACATCACCATCATCATCATCATCATCTACTAGCTCCTGATCTGCTATCTGATGTCCCTCTGACCAGTGTAGCTTATCGAGTGCCCGGAATTTTCTTGCGTGGTGTCACTGGCCATCATCATGAAGTAGCCACGTTCTACCATTGCACATCAAATCTTCATGGAGACACGGCTGATTAGAGAATGCTGAATGACTGCTTAACTTTGGAGATCGAGTTCTCCCGACATTTGGCACTAGTAACTACTGTTCAAACGTTTCCAGTTGAAGATAAGTTTTCGTTTAGGTCACACGATTGCGTCTCTTTCAACTTTGAGACGAGTACTCTAAAGTTTATTATTAAAATAATAAAAGCCTATGAAAGCACAGAATTAAGTTAGAAAGTAAAAGCTGAAGCCATCGAAAATGTAAACAGATAGATGTGACAGGTAGAGCACTGACTATCAAGGGATATATCGGCCATTCCGATACATATTAAAATATTCTACACATTAATTACCGCAGGAGCCCAGACAACACAAAAAACCTTAAAAAATTCCAGACTCATGTCATTTTTACCTAAAATGGAGGGTAGGCAGAAAATTTTACATGAGATTATGGAAAAATTTGACGAACACTGGTTCGGCGAAGGGCTAGACTCCGAACTTCAACCAAGTATTAATCATGCTTTGCAAACTTCCACCATACGTTCGGACTTAGAGCAAATCGACTCCGTTAGCTCCAGGTTGCCGACAAAAGGAGAGTCTTCCAGTTCTATTGCGGTTCTGAATGTATTCCGAAAATCTGGCGGATGCTTGCACCTGTGTCAATGTCCATGGAGGTTTCTCACATCACAGTTATGCCGGTAAAACTATTCTACGAATTAAAACACTGATTAAATAGGAACACCTTCAATGACTCGTCACTAAAGGCTCGGAAACTACACATTGGAAGAGATGACTTTCTTTCCCCAATGTTCACACTTCACATTAACACCCGTAATTTATGAGCTGGGCACATGTAACTCATAAATTATCTCTGACAGAAGGGCTGAATATGAAGACTCTTGCAGTAATGCCATTTTGGAATTTAATTCTTTAAATTGACTCATCCTGACACGGAAAGCACCTAAAGTTGTGATACATTATGCTTGCGTTACGACAGGCTAATTTTGAGCAATGGGGAAAGAGTATCGGGGTCATTCTTGAGAGGAAAAAAAAGCAACTAAAGTCTAACGATCGCATGTCCATAAATGAAGGTCGTTCATGTTAAAGGTCATTTTGCTCATACCATATAGCACCTTGCATGATCATTTCAATCAACAACATTGTACACCTAGCCTAGATATGTTTTCGACGAACCTCCCCTACCAAGTCCCCCGCGGTCAGTGAGGCATACAGGAATGCGCCGCAATATGAACTGGCGAACTCGTTAAAACGCACGAATGTATGGACAAAACCTGGATACTTCACGACATAATTATGTTAATTACACAATTCGTTCCTTTTTTGTCACAGATTGCCTCTGCTATACCTCATCGTGCAAAATGTTCCACTATATCACTGCGTGAATAGCAAGACTTTGGACAGTTGAGATTGCGGTGTAGTGAGAATACCACACTAGAAGAGTTTGGACATTTGGTACCAGAAATACCGTGGAGGTCGTCCGCAGTAGGAACATCGCTGCTCGCAAATCAATCACGCTGCCCGCGAGTATCACTCCCCCTGGGGCGGCAGCGCCACCAGGAAGATTCGCGCGCTTAAGTAACCAAGCACGAGCAGAAGTTGGAGTTACAAGTTGTAAGTCAGTCAGAGTATTGCTAGAGAGTTCCTGAAGAGCGTTCGTCGTGTCTTCAACTCCTCAAATCGGCGAGTGAGATTGAAACAGTGATCGATAGATAGACAGTTGTTAGCCTTCAGTAGAAAAGGAACAGCGTATAGAATTATTATGTATGGACACAGACCACCTGCGTAGAGATTTAGCTGGGTATTGTTAGTTTGGAACTGTTCTTCGAATAGTACATTAAGACAGAAAATTAGTTTTATTCCGATTTTAGTTCACAGAACATTATTTAGTTTATGTTCATGGAACTGTAGTCAACGCACGACAGATAGGCTGAACCTGCATTGTACAATTGCTGTGACCAAGGTTGATTATTATATTTTACTATTCACTATTCCGTGTTACTTTCATTGTGTGTGCGCTGCTCTAGAACCGAAGCATCCATCCTACCAGGAACCTTTATTAGTCTTTTTCAGCGGCAACAAGATTTACATCAAAGTGGACGCCCCCAGTCCTATAACAGATATGGCTTGGAGATTGTTTTCTTTACACACAGCGTAGGTCATATGTGAAGTAAATTTAAGTTATTTTTAAAGATACATTTATGGCGACGAAATTTTTTGCGAATAGCAGCCTGTAGTGCACTGGCCAACACAACAATCTCCTGGGTGAGAGACGATACAAATTCTCCAACAACGCAGGTGCATCGACATTCGAGCGGAGAAATAGTTTCGTAGGTCACCAGCATCCGCGGTTTAAACTGGCACCTCAGCAGTTACCCTCCACAAGCAAGCACACTTAACACTCTTCTTTTAGTTCTCACCACAGTATTTATGTTTTGGCAATGTTTATTCCTTTGCTTGTTTTTCCAGTCTCTTCACATGTTCACCATATCGTCTTTGTTCTGTCCTTCATCTAACAATAATGTCATCATGTTGCAGCCTCATCTCCTGTCCAGACGGGCTACTAGCCACTTATAACGGTGTCTACCGCCTTTTCTTCTCACGAACTGGATTATGAATTAGCTCTCAGGTCTTCTCGACCGTTCGTAGAGCTGTTCGTAACTGTTGTTAAATATTCTCGCCACTTCCAGTTCCTCTGCTACGTCACGCAGATATCTTTGCGAAATTTACTGGTAAGTGGTACATTCGACGTAGCGGCTTGTTTTTCAGTGTTTGCAGTTTTTGTAGGTGTATTTTCGCTGCATTTCCCCACAATATGGAAGCATAACTGTAAGCTCTCATCTCTTTATCGTTAGACCTCTGACAGTGATCCTAATGGCTGGTTATCGGACTACAGGGATAGAGACTAACTTCAACCCGATCGCACAGAAAAACTAAATTTTAGCCCAATAGGTTCCTCTGAAATAAAATATAACGTCCTTTAACTCAATTTATTCATCTAAAAACAATGGAAACTGCGCCTAACTTTCACACACGCATTCCTTAGATCATATCGAAAAAAAAAGAAAAAAAACCACGGACGATTCCATATTCCTATTTTAAAGAAATATTTCCCTCAATGCACTACTAAACACTTAATAATTCAACTTCGCGTGTTTCTGGCTCACAGCTCTTTCACTACATGCTCACTCGACCGAATGTGCCCAACTACTGCTTCCCTGACACCCGCGCTCGCTATTAACTCCCACTGTCAACGCAGTCCGACAGTGCCCTGCCCGCCGTAGAAGGCGGGAGTTTCTTGGAGGATAAGCTCGCCAGCTAGCGTCTGCTGCTACATGGCTCACTGTTAAGGATTTAGAACACGGTATCTTTTCACAAATACAGAACCGAACTGACGAAAAGCCGGTAAAGACTGAGGGCATATTCTCCCGATAGTTCCAAATTGATGCTGTTGAGCAGGTAGAGTGCGCCGAATCACTGTGAAATATTGTTGCGTATTCGGCTATGTGATTGCCACGTGAGCTTAACATCGAGGAAACCTCGAGTTATTTGGCCGTTGGAGACCTGTCACAATCTAGAACCCTGAGCAACTCAATGACGTGTTGGTTTTAATGCCAGAAAGGCAAAAGCCAGCGCTACCTGCTATCCAAATTTTGTCGATATATGTATGCCAGAATGTTAGTTGTAGTTAATTCGATAAAACCAAAATTTTTGGCTTTCCATTGTGACGTAACTTCTGAAGTCGTCACAACTGCTGGAAAGTTACACCATCGGTGCCATTCTCCCCTTTCCCTACAGTTATATTTTTAAAATTCAATTAGAAATTTGAATTACTGTGCAAAAAAGCGAGCGGTTAATATTCTAGATAAAAAAAGAAAGCAACTTGTTGTGCTAGTGTCAATTTCCAGAACATAGTACGTTGATAATTATTACTTTAGATACAGCTAAACACAACTGAATAAACCAATTTTTTCTTGTCATATGCATTTCGCTTTTAGTACCTGCAAGGTTCCGTCAGTGGCCTGGAATATATTCATATTTATGTTCAAAATATTTTGCTTTACATTTTGGACATTATATATTGAGGTTACAACAGTTCTGGTACTTTCTGATTATTTATGATGCAGTGATAGTATAAATTTCTACTTACAAATTTCGTAGACTCTGGGCGACATGTGTTTTTTTTCTATTATTAGCTATTATTCTTCTGCTTTCTGCCATACGAAACTTTATTTTCATAGCACTAGGAAAAGACTATACGTTTACGTGTTGTCGTGTTTTGGATGGTGTTGCCAACTGTTGAATAGTATTACCAACACTTGTGTGTGTGTGTGTTTGTGGTTATGCAAATATTTTTCAACAGGTGATAATAACATTCAACAGATGGCGTCACCATCCAAAGCATAATACTAAGTAAACACACGTACATTTCCTAGTGTTGTGAAAACAAATTTTCGTATGGCAGAAAGCAGAAGAAGAACAGCTGCACGCCGGCCGGAGTGGCCGAGCGTTTCTAGGCGCTACAGTCTGGAACCGCGCGACCGCTACGGTCGCAGGTTCGAATCCTGCCTCGGGCATGGATATGTGAGATGTCCTTAGGTTAGTTAGGTTTAAGTAGTTCTAAGTTCTAGGGGACTGATGATCTTAGAAGTTAAGTCCCATAGTGCTCAGAGCCATTTTTGAACAGCTGCAAAACACGAAAATAACACATATAGACCAACATCTACGAAATTTGTAAGTAAATATTTATACTGTCACTACGTCATCGATAAACAGGAAGTTCCAGAACTGTTCATGACATGAATATATAATTTTCAAAACGTACAACAAAATAGTTTAAACGCAAGTGTGTATATAGTCCAGGCGACTGAATATACTTTGCAAATAATAAAGGCGAAAGGCGTATGGCAAGAAAAATAGTTGTATTCAGTTGTGATCAGACAGATCTTAAATAATGATAAAATATCAGTATAATATTACATACAAACTGTGGACGACAGAACAACAAATAGTTAATGGTGTTCCAGAACATAGCTCACTGTGTTGTAAATTAAGGAACAAGATTATAGAGATGCACTAAATTGAAAAGCTCTGACAAAAATTAAACAGGTTTAGACCCTAATATAAACTAGCATAGGACTACACATTTCGAATGCTGTGAGGTAGTTCTCTTAAAGATGCTGGCACAATGTAAATCTTGAGATTTTAGCCCCCCCCCCCCATTTTTTAGTACGCTACTCTACAGCCTACAGACTTTTTTTTTAAAAAACGGAAGAAGAAAAGAAACAAGAAAAACAGGCGATAAAACGGTGACTTAAAGTGTAAAATGGCGGAAAAAGCGGAAAGTTAAAACAGAAAACAAAAGGGGTTGGCAATGTTAATAAAAGACACAGGAATCAGACAACTAACGTAGTACATACACAATTAAAAAACACGGCGACAGTCTGGTTTCTGTTCGCAAGAGATAAAAAGCACACCCAGCAACAGTATGATGGCCGTTCGCAACAATTCCCAAAAAAACACAACACGGAACACTCACTGTAAAACACTGCACGAAAATGGCACAAAGATGACTTTCCCGAGCCAAAGGAAGATGGGGGGGGGGGGGGGGACCTGGAGGAGGGGGAAGAACAAGGAGGGAGGAAGGAAAAACGAAAAGGGGGGGGGGAACCAAGGAGGGAGAGGACTCATAAAGGGGGAAAGGGGCAGGGCAGACGCTAGAGGGAATGAGAAGAGGCAGAGGAGGGAAATGCAAAAGGAGTCGGGGAGGGAAGGAGGCAGAGAGAGGGGAGGTGGGGAAAAAAGAAGATGGAAGAGGGAGGAGAGGGAGCCCGGGAAAAGGACAGAGGAAAGGAGGGGGAGTGAGGGTCAGAGTTGATAAATTTTAGCCCTTCTCGTTGTGCATTTAGAGTTACTGAACAGTTGTAGTGCAATACAGTCATGAATGTTGATGATTCAAAAATTTTAAGAAGTCACTTTTGACTTTGCTCGACGTCGTTATCAGTTTAAAACCACTAAAAAGACACGTCGATATACATGATGGTTCATCGTTGCTTCTTTGTTGGTTTACATTCTTTGTTAGAACTAGTAATAGGCTTCTGGAGCCAATAACGTAGGATGCCGTGAACTACCGAGCACATCGATAGATGTCGTTACAGTCACGCTACAGTGATATCTTACTGATTAGTTACACCATCACCTTAAGAAAACAGGTTAAGCCTTTCAGATTTCCGAAGTGTGTCTTCTGCTCTAGAATATATACGGATACAGTTTGAAAATATATTAATGTATTTTGCAATTTGTAATAAGAGGCATGTTTTGAGAAGGTAGCATTATTTATTTGTTTCGATAATCTGTGTTTGAGGATTTGTAAAGTAATTCAGATTCATTTCAATTCCAAACTTCTCTGTTATGTTTCTCATGCCTACACTTACTTTAAAATTATAGGTAACTAGTAGCGGTATACTGCAGTGTTGAATATTCTTCCTCCTGAGAAATTTCTTTCGATTGCGGTCTTGTATTCTGTATTGATGCCTTACACATGCAGCTTGAATAGTTCTCGAGATGTAATTTTCACAGATTAAATGCTCGTCGTTTCGCGAGATTAGTTGAAGCATTCGATACCACGTTCAGCTAAACAGGGGGCGTAAATGCCGCTTCGACTGCAACATTCGTAACCATAACAATAATTACATTTGTTCTCTTGGCAACACCTTCGTTAACTACCCGAACATTCACCTTTTAACCTAACCTTGGCTTCGGGCTATTCTACATATGTATCTGCAAAAACCTATAACCAGAAAATAATATTCACTCAAAACTAATGTCCGTATTCTATTTGCGCACGTATGTTACACGCCATAGCTTTATTACGTCGAAGTATTTAAGATGCAAGTACAACTACACTCCTGGAAATGGAAAAAAGAACACATTGACACCGGTGTGTCAGACCCACCATACTTGCTCCGGACACTGCGAGAGGGCTGTACAAGCAATGATCACACGCACGGCACAGCGGACACACCAGGAACCGCGGTGTTGGCCGTCGAATGGCGCTAGCTGCGCAGCATTTGTGCACCGCCGCCGTCAGTGTCAGCCAGTTTGCCGTGGCATACGGAGCTCCATCGCAGTCTTTAACACTGGTAGCATGCCGCGACAGCGTGGACGTGAACCGTATGTGCAGTTGACGGACTTTGAGCGAGGGCGTATAGTGGGCATGCGGGAGGCCGGGTGGACGTACCGCCGAATTGCTCAACACGTGGGGCGTGAGGTCTCCACAGTACATCGATGTTGTCGCCAGTGGTCGGCGGAAGGTGTACGTGCCCGTCGACCTGGGACCGGACCGCAGCGACGCACGGATGCACGCCAAGACCGTAGGATCCTACGCAGTGCCGTAGGGGACCGCACCGCCACTTCCCAGCAAATTAGGGACACTGTTGCTCCTGGGGTATCGGCGAGGACCATTCGCAACCGTCTCCATGAAGCTGGGCTACGGTCCCGCACACCGTTAGGCCGTCTTCCGCTCACGCCCCAACATCGTGCAGCCCGCCTCCAGTGGTGTCGCACAGGCGTGAATGGAGGGACGAATGGAGACGTGTCGTCTTCAGCGATGAGAGTCGCTTCTGCCTTGGTGCCAATGATGGTCGTATGCGTGTTTGGCGCCGTGCAGGTGAGCGCCACAATCAGGACTGCATACGACCGAGGCACACAGGGCCAACACCCGGCATCATGGTGTGGGGAGCGATCACCTACACTGGCCGTAAACCACTGGTGATCGTCGAGGGGACACTGAATAGTGCACGGTACATCCAAACCGTCATCGAACCCATCGTTCTACCATTCCTAGACCGGCAAGGGAACTTGTTGTTCCAACAAGACAATGCACGTCCGCATGTATCCCGTGCCACCCAACGTGCTCTAGAAGGTGTAAGTCAACTACCCTGGCCAGCAAGATCTCCGGATCTGTCCCCCATTGAGCATGTTTGGGACTGGATGAAGCGTCGTCTCACGCGGTCTGCACGTCCAGCACGAACGCTGGTCCAACTGAGGCGCCAGGTGGAAATGGCATGGCAAGCCGTTCCACAGGACTACATCCAGCATCTCTACGATCGTCTCCATGGGAGAATAGCAGCCTGCATTGCTGCGAAAGGTGGATATACACTGTACTAGTGCCGACATTGTGCATGCTCTGTTGCCTGTGTCTATGTGCCTGTGGGTCTGTCAGTGTGATCATGTGATGTATCTGACCCCAGGAATGTGTCAATAAAGTTTCCCCTTCCTGGGACAATGAATTCACGATGTTCTTATTTCAATTTCCAGGAGTGTAGATGGAAGTGCTTCACTATATCGGTGGAAGTAATAGGGAGCAGTGAGAATAATATATGGTGTTTACCCATGGACGTGATGTACGTACCTCTTCAAAGAACTAGGCACTTTAACTGCGCCGTCACAGTACATATATATTCGACGACGAAATTCGTCATTAACACTTTGCCGTCCGCAAGTCTCGTACAAATTTATTCGCTTGGCGCCGGCAGCGCTAAGTCGTATTACTTGGGTTGTCGCCGGCCGCTTGTCACCTTTCCGTTGATGATAAACTTCAAACACATTGATTTTTGCGCGCTTTAATTTTCCGGAAATCTATTTTTCCGTATCGTTCCACAAACTCGAATTTTCTTTTGAAGTAAATTCTCTGTAAGTTCTACACTGTTATAATAACTATCCAAGCAGAGGTGATGCCACTTTCCATCATAAGGTGTCAATAGTTCCATCACTGTTTTTGCTAAAGACTGTCCACCGCCGGAGTATATCTTGAATGAGGAAATGTATCCCGTACTCGAATCACACAGCTTCCGAATGAGTATGCCGTGTTTCGCAATTAAAAAAAAAAAAAAAAAAAAATGGTTCAAATGGCTCTGAGCACTATGGGACTTAACTTCGGAGGTCATCAGTCCCATAGAACTTAGAACTACTTAAACCTAACTAACCTAAGGACATCACACACATCCATGCCCGAGGCAGGATTCGAACCTGCGACCGTAGCGGTCGCGCGGTTCCAGACTGAAGCGCCTAGAACCGCTTGGCCACTCCGGCCGGCTCGTAATTTTCGATGGATTGTAAACTTTAAATTTTAACCGTCCACGCCATGGTATCATTCCTTCATCAGTTGAGATGTTTTGACTTAGATTAGCCGGCCGCGGTAGCCCGGAACCGCGCGACTACTACTGTCGCAGGTTCGAATCCTGCCTCGGGCGTGGATGTGTGTGATGTCCTTAGGTTAGTTAGGTTTAAGTAGTTCTAAGTTCTAGGGGACTGATGACCTCAGATAGTGCTCAGAGCCATTTGACTCAGATTAAACGTTTCTTTAAACTTTTAGGGCCCGCAGCTCGTGGTCGTGCGGTAGCGTTCTCGCTTCCCACGCCCGGGCTCACGGGTTCGATTCCCGGCGGGGTCAGGGATTTTCTCTGCCTCGTGATGGCTGGGTGTTGTGTGATGTCCTTAGGTTAGTGAGGTTTAAGTAGTTCTAAGTTCTAGGGGACTGATGACCATATATGTTAAGTCCCATAGTGCTCAGAGCCATTTTTTGAAACTTTTAGGAAAAATAATCAATTACGAATTGCACTTTGACAAGCCGGTCGGTTCAAATGGCTCTGAGCACTATGGGACTTAACTGCTGAGGTCATCAGTCCCCTAGAACTTAGAACTACTTAAACCTAACTAACCTAAGGACATCACACACATCCATGCCCGAGGCAGGATACGAATCTGCGACCGTAGCGGTCGCGCGGCTCCAGACTTTAGTGTCTAAAACCGCTCGGCCACTCTGGCCGGCCCGGTCGGCATTATCCAGTTTATTGTTGCTGTCGGAAAAATGTAAAAATTATATTTGTCTGAATCGGTTGCGGGACATCGTTTTGCGAAATATCGGTGTGTCTATCAACAGATTCGTTGACCAATAATAATTGATCCTTGCTTTTCTTACAACTCCCATAAGGATAGCAAGCCCAAACCACTTTCTGAGTTCGGGTCCCGTAACGTCGACAAATTTGGCATTTTTTTTTTTACTCCAGTTTCCTTCTATTGCAATTTTGACTGTAGTACTTTTTGGTTTCGTTACTATTATATTCAAATAGACCGTTCCCAATATATAATTGTACGATGTTCTCAACGCTCTGCATATCTTTGGCAAATACTCGTATGTTTGGACCCGGGATCCTTCAAATTTATTATAGCGTTCGCCGAATTCTTCTTGGACGTATTTCACTATCTTCCTAGGATTCGTCTTCAGTTTCATTTTTTTGATATCCAATGTCTTCTTCCCTATCGGCCAAATCGTCCGGAACGTCAGACAAGACGTCCGCGCATTCATAGTAAATAATCCTATTGTCTCTTTCGTCCACCATGATGAAAGAGCACAAGTACCTTTAAAAACAAAACACTTGTTGACGCGTGTAACTAATTGTCACCTCAACGAAACACGAATAGAACGCAAAAGATACTAAAGTGCTGTCGCCGGCCACTGCGCTAAACTATACTCACGACACCACTCTGGTGTCACCGGCCACTGAGCGATACTATGCAGACGACACCAGTGTGATGTCGCCGGCCGTTCACCGCTATTTAGCGCACGACACCACTGTGGTGTCGCCGGACGGCATAGTGTTAATAATCCAACACAGTTTGAGAAGGACAATGATGTTCATAGATACAACACTAGTGGGAAAAATGACCTTTATTACCCATTCTTAAAGCTGTCAGTGCCTCAGAGAGAATTTAAAAAAATGGGACTTACCTTCTGAGGTCGCCAGTCCCCTAGAACTTAGAACGACTTAAACCTAACTAACCTAAGGATATCACACACATCCATGCCCGAGGCAGGATTCGAACCTCCGACCGCAGCGGACGCGCGGTTCCAGACTGTAGGGCCTAGAACCGCTCGGTCATTCTGGCCGGCAGAGAATATAAATATGCAGCATCAAATTTTTTTTATGATTTGCCCATTAACATAGAGTATCTTGATAGGTAGCGAAGCAAATTTTAAATCTAATTTAAAACCATTTCTCCTAGACAACTCCTATTCCACCGCGGAACTTCTGCTTAAAACCTGGTAGCGAGTAAAAAACAAAGCAAAACAAAAATTAAAAATTGAAGTGTATTTGGATTAGAAGGACAAAAAATAATGATGTGTGCATCAATGTTAACACTAATCATGTATAGACATCTTGAAAACTGACTGTTTCCACATCATTGCGCTAAAATAATCGCTACATAATCCCTCGAATGATCTACGGAATACGTATCCAAGAATTTTAAAATATAATAAAAATAAAAGACCATAAGCACATTCCTTCCTGAAAATTGCTCTTCGGATTTTCTACATTGGTCTTCGCGAGGCGTTAAGCATCTACCTTCAAGAGTCTACCATTTGGGATTTTATATGTTCCTCGCGAGATATTCAACACTGTCGCTACCTGGACCGCATTTCTTCGAATACATTCGATGTCTCCAGATACGGAACCAACAAAATTGAGCAGCACAGCAAGTGCAAGGGTTTTGTAAGCAATCCATTTGTTCAGCAAGTGGAGTTTCCCAATGTCTTACCAGTAAACCAGAAGTTGCCATTTGTTTCACATGTGTCTATGTGGTTGTTTCTCTTCATATTCTCTTCAAAATATTACCCTCTCATATTTGTATCACATAACAGGTTACAATTATCAAACTCGAAGGTTATTACATTTTTTCGTTTATATTTTCTTACATTAATGACTAGAGTCGTGTCCTTGCACCAAGATAACGTTTCTTTTCATGGTGAGCATAGGTATAACTGCACTTTCTAATTTATATCATTTCTTCATAGAGGAAGAAGTCGTATACTTTGATTGTTTCCTTTCCATAGACAGTGATGTGGAACAAGTAAAAAAAGAAGGACTTCATTTCCAAAGCAATATGGTAGTTACCTTAGACAAGAAGAGGCGCGATTTCGTCACAGGTTCGTTTAGTAGGTCCCACGGACGTACCTATCAAATTCCAGTGACAGAAGCCACAAAAGTGGTGTGGTGTGCAACGAACAAGCACAAGTAGTGGGATGATGTTCGTTCTGGCACACTTTTGACATCAAATTAATATGCAAATCAATTAAATTGTGACAGCTGATTGATTTATGACTTCGACCTATTGTTCTGCTAAGTGATTTTTCATGTAAACCCTCCCCCCACACCTTAAACTATCGTTCTGTTAATTGATTTATGGCCCCCTGGGGGTTGATTTATGACTCTCTGAGAAACTTCCACCCACGTCTCTCCACCTCCTCTTCCCTCACTCCTCTGGAAAATCCCCTCACCAATACAAGCAAACCTTTGATAGCAAATTAATTGACTAATTAATTAAACTGATCTATTAATTAACCTCTCCACCTCTGAAAAATCCCCCAGTCCCCCTGTCCTCGCCCAATGCCCCTCCTCTCCCCCACCTGGAAATTGGTGGGAAAAAGACGCAGTAGATTGGATATTTGACAGGAAATCGATTGTATTGGCCACAGAAGGAGGTATTTTCTATACTTTGCTCATTGTGGAATGTCACCAGAGTGGTACTATGATCGTAATATTTAAATGTAATTACACTGACAAATATGTGGCTCTTTCCCTAGCAGGACTCTGCCTGTCATCCGGGTTCGTGCTGCAGGTAGCCGGTGATCAGAACGAACTGACATTTCCATCTTAAAGTGTGAGCCGCCACCTCCAAGCATTCCAAACTGGTCAGGCAGGTTACAGTTGTGTCGCCCTTTCCACAGGTGAATTGCAAACTAATATTCAGTATACGTTAGGCAGCGTTTTCCGGCCGAAGTCGGCAGATCACCTGGCACAAACGCTGAGATGCGCATACACGGTGGCAAAGCAATCACGTGTTAGACCCTTCCTTCTCCTCCTCCTCTCCATTGTTCGTCCTGATGTAACTGAGAGACCCAACGCATGGATTATATAGTGCTTTAAAAAACTAATTGCAAAATCAAATTTCCGATTGATCAATTTATTGTTTCTGGTAGTTGAACCACAAGGTCACACATCATTCCAACCGCTCTGCAGATTGTTGAAGGACATAGTACGCAGTTGAGATGAAATCTTAAACTCTCAGATACCTCCAACGTAATGGAATTCCTACCAAATGACATAACTGTGCCAGTATCCACCAATAGGAGTCAAAGGACACAGAAATTCAGAATGGTTTGGAAACAGGGCAGTTATGGGATACCAGTCCTAGTATCCACCTGTAGGATGCAACGAAAAACTGCCCACATACAAAAGGTATTGATTTAATTAATTAGTCAATCAATATGATAGTGTGAGGGCATATTTCCAAGACATCCACAGCTGGGAATCTACCAGGTATCCACTATTTTGTTTAGGAGAAAAGAAGGGTTAGTGCGGTACACGACGGATGCTACCTACTTCTTTTTTTAATGTCTCTGTTCCATCCCAACAGGCTTTCCTAGATGTAGGAATGTGAGAGCAAAGGAATATGCCGACTACCAGAATCAGATCTGCATGAGTAGCGAGGGAAGCAGGGGAGTGGAATGGAAGGGAGGAGGAAAAATGTTCAAATGTGTGTGAAATATTATGGCACTTAACTGCTAAGGTCATCAGTCCTTAAGCTTACACACTACTTAACCTAAGTTATCCTAAGGACAAACACACACACCCATGCCCGATGGAGGACTCGAACCTCCGCCGGGACCAGCCGCAGGGAGGAGAAGTGGGAAGGACATTTGGTTTGCATACGTTGGTTCACATAAATAGGAAATAACCGCTTGAGATATAGAGAGGGAGGGAGGGAGAGAGGAAGAGGGAGAGGGAGAGAGAGAGAGAGAGAGAGAGAGAGAGAGAGAGAGTCTGGTATCAAATTTTAGTGGGAGGGATGCCGCTACCTGAAGTTTTGTTTGTGCAGATTAGCTGTGGCGGTCCCAGACCGGTGGCACGCGCTGTGCAGTGCGATTGGTCCAGCAGTCGGCAACGATATGTTTAGCGCGATCTGTGACTGTGTAATTACGTGTGATGATTGTTTCATGGTGGTTATCCTTGCGTGATCGGAATAAAAAAGCGCCACAATTTTTAAATATTCCTTAACGCCATGTCACCCACAAATTGCTTAAATAAACAGTATTCCATACACTGCAGTCAATTTTCTGACAAATTCTTTAAATAAATAAATAAACTATATTTCAGACACTGCCTTGTGTCTCATAAATTGTTTAAATAAATAATATTACACATTTCGTTTTGTCTACCAGAAATTGTTTAATCAATAATGCATACACTGCAATCGATTTCCCGCCAAAATAGCCAATCAACTGAGTCTTTTTCCCATCAATTTACAGGTGGGGGAGGGTCATGGGAGTGGAGGAGGGAGTAGGGCTATGGATTTCCCAGAGGGGAGGGGATGATTAATTGACCAATTTAATTAACTAGTCAATTTGAAACCAAAGGTGTACTGCTATCAGAGAGGGGATTTCCCAGAGGAGTGGGGGAGGAGGAGGGGGAATGGCGGAGTGGAGATTTCTCAGAAGGACAGATTATCCACAGGGAGTCATTAATTCATCTCGCTAAATGTGAGTGACGGAAGAATCAGAGAAATTCGAGATCACGTGGAGGGTTATCGACAGTCGTTATTTCAGTAAACCATACGTAAATGGAACAGAGGAGGTTTGAAATGATAGTTTTTATGTATAATAATCATGTTACTGCATAGATAATATGTGCAGAAGTTGGCTATTACACAGCACTCACTTTCAGGAATATTATCAATAATATACAGGGTGAAGCCGATCCCCATCGGCAAATTTCCGAGGTTGTTCAGGGTATTTTCGAAATACTTTTGTATAAGAGACCTACGATTTCCGATACCTCGTTATAGAGTAAATAGACTTGCCCATTCTCTCGCGGTATTTGCTGTTGACAAAACGATCGCAACAAGAAAAATCAACATAGGTAAATAATCGCTGAAGAAATAGGTTTCAAATATCTTGCACAAAAACAGAATATATGAAAAATATGAGACATGCTCTTAATTACATGAACACAGATTACAGAAAAATTAAAAGAGTCAATAAATTTAAATAGAATATTGAGGTAAAGCAGAACAACGATGGTAGCGAGGATGATGATAAACCCAGGGCAAGGAAAATGGAAACGGCTTTTTAATCGACTCAAAATGTGCTTACTGAGATATCAACACTGGGGAACACAAAGTGTTGCTTTTTCGTAACACTGTGAGTGTCCTCATTGCGACGCTGAAGTTTGAAATTTGGCTCAAAGGGAGCTACAACTTCCTCTGTAACGCTGCAAAAGCGAGGTGCCCTGCGACCTCACCCTCGAACTCGGCACGCTTAAAAAAATGGTTCAAATGGCACTGAGCACTATGGGACTTAACATCTGTGGTCATCAGTCCCCTAGAACTTAGAACTAATTAAAGCTAACTAACCTAAGAACATCACAAACATCCATGCCCGAGGCAGGATTCGAACCTCCGACCGTAGCGGTCACGCGGTTCCAGACTGAAGCGCCTAGAACCGCACGGCCACACCAGCCGGCAACGCTTAAAGTAGCAAGGTGTCAACACATACGCAAAAAATGCCAGAGCTCAGAAGTTGATGTGAGGTGTAAGGTGGGTTAAGGGTGTCAACATTGGCACCAAGTTTCACCACAGTTCTGCCCAATATCAGCAGTGTCAAGGGTTGTCAAGAATGTCGTCCTGCAGCTCATCGCACTGCGAGGTGTCATTTTCGATTGCGAAAGCCATGCGATCACACGATGGGAAGGTCGTCACACCCCCTGTTGCCTACATTTCACCCCTTCTTTTGACGCGTCAGCAATGGAGGTCAGAGCCGGCCGATGTGACCGAGCGGTTCTAGGCGCTTTAGTCCGGAACCGCGCTGCTGCTACGGTCGCAGGTTCGAATCCTGCCTCGGGCATGGATGTGTGTGATGTCCTTAGGTTAGTTAGGTTTCAGTAGTTCTAAGTCTAGGGAACTGATGACCTCAGATGTTAAGTCCCATAGTGCTCAGAGTCATTTGAATGGAGACCAGAACCGTAATGCCCAGCGTTGAAATCACGCGGTTTGCTTATGGGTAGCCAAGCAAAACATTTCAGATGTGCCACCGCTCAGAATCGACGTAAAGAGGCCTCAGGGCATGGCATTAAAGGGCTTCAATGAAATCACCTTTCATTTGGAGCGTTGATTCCCACGCAGAGGGATGAGCACCACGAGACGTTCTTGAAAACCTTTGACACTACTGACACCTCTCAGTCGATTAAACCCTTCTCCTCTAAGGACATCGTGGGGTGCAGTCACAATGAACGTGCCCTTGTCTCTTTGAGGTGTAGCACTACCGTAGTTTTTGCTCTGGCATACAGCGTGGAAACAATAGGGACCTTTCAGATCCGTTTGACGAAATTTGAACGTGATCTGAAGCAGAAAATGGTGTTTATGCTTTTTAAAATCTCATGCGTGGTGCTACGACATTGACACACACGTGAATAAAAAAGCAAACGGGTACCTCTAAAACCCGTTCGGTACGGAAAGCCCTCGGCGCCTCCCATGTACCTCTGTTGGGCACTTTAAAATTAATTCGGTTCAGAGACAACCATTCACTGATACTTAGGAGCCGGCGTGACAAGCATCCTTTTCGACACCTGTTAGATTTCGAAAGCGACCAGCAGGCGCTACTTTAGTGATGTAGTCACTCAGCTGAACAATGCCGTAATGGTTTCCTGTCACACCGGCGCATAGTAATCAGTGAATGGCTGTTTATGTACAGGAACATTTTTAAAGTGCCCTACAAAGGGGCGTAGGCAGCACCAAGGGCGTCGCCGAATGGGATGGGCTGGCCTGAGTAGACGAGCGGTGCTAAGCGCTTCAGTCTGAAACCGTGCGACCACTACGACCGCAGGTTCGAATCCTGCCTCGGGCATAGATGTGTGTGATGTCCTAAGGTTCGTTAGGTTTAAGTAGTTCTAAGTTCTAGGGGGCTGATGACCTTAGATATTAAGTCCCATAGTGCTCAGAGCCATTTGAACCGTTTGAATTTGGATGGGATGGTGGCTGGGGATATTAGGGGACCAACATCCATTGCTGCTTCGGATCACGTTCAGACTATGTTGAATGGTTCTGAACGATCCCTCGTGGTTCCATCCTGTACACCAGATGAACCATTGGTGTTGCCCTACACCTCAAAGGGATCAAATCAATTTCAAGGGGTTGTAAACCCACGGCGTCCTTAGAAAAGGACTGAATCGTCTTGGGGCTGACAGCAGCACTAGAAGTTATCAAGAACGTCGTCCTCTCATTCCTCGCACTGTGAACTGTCGTTTTCGACACCAAAACGTGTGGGAATAAACGTCCTCAGGGAAGGGGTGGTTTCATTGACGGCCTTTAATACCAACCTATGAGGCTTCTTCGTATTGGTTCTGAGCGATGGTGTGTCTAAAATGTTTTCCTCGGCCATACGTAAGGAAACCGCGTGATTTCAACTCTGAGCGTTGCGGTCATGGCCTCCAACGCCGATGTGTCAAAAGAAGGAGTGAAATGTGGGTGAGAGAGAGAGTGTGACTAACTTCACATCGTGTGATACGTCCATAGAGGTGTTGGGATGAATTACGGTGAAATCTGGCGCCAATCTCGCGCGTTAACCAACCTTACACTTCACATGTACTCCTGAGCTCTGGCCTTTTATCGTATGTATCGACACTTTGCCTTTTTAAGCTTCGCCGAGCCAGAGGGTGACGCCGCAGTCCGCCACGCTTTGGTCACGTTACAGAGGAAAGTTTAGGATCCATTGGGCTAAATTTCAAACTTGTGCGTCGCAATGGGAGACAATTACGGGGTTCCGAAAAAGCAACCCTTTAATTGTGTTGTGTAGTGTATTTTCTCCCAAGCAATGTTACAGCACTATATTAGTAATGAAAACAAAATTTTATACGCCGCTGGATATGACCAAGACAATATAAACAGAAAAAATGCGAGAGGGAAGAGTAAAATTTTAAGAAAAATAATGAGGTCAAAAAAAAAAAAAATTAAAAATAAGAACCACGACGATGAATACAGGAACGAGAGCAAGGAAGATCAGTACAAGAAAATGGAACAACTAAATGTAACAATGAAATAACGAATAACGAAATATGTGAGGAGTATTTTTGAACATACCAGTCGCAAAAAATCTTCCCAGTGAAAATGACTGCAAGAAATCAGAAGTGATGTGAAAGAGACGATGACCGTAGAACACGAAATTATGATCAGGGATATGTTCCAAAAGAAGGTTTTAGATTCTGATCTCTACATCTACATCTACATCTACATCCATACTCAGCAAGCCACCTGACGGTGTGTGGCGGAGGGTACTTTGAGTACCTCTATCGGTTCTCCCTTCTATTCCAGTCTCGTATTGTTCGTGGAAAGAAAGATTGTCGGTATGCCTCTGTGTCGGCTCTAATCTCTCTGATTTTATCCTCATGGTCTCTTCGCGAGATATACGTAGGAGGGAGCAATATACTGCTTGACTCCTCGGTGAAGGTATGTTATCGAAACTTCAACAAAAGCCGGTACCGAGCTACTGAGCGTCTCTCCTGCAGAGTCTTCCACTGGAGTTTATCTATCATCTCCGTAACGCTTTCGAGATTACTAAATGATCCTGTAACGAAGCGCGCTGCTCTCCGTTGGATCTTCTCTATCTCTTCTACCAACCCTATCTGGTACGGATCCCACACTGCTTAGTAGTATTCAAGCAGTGGGCGAACAAGCGTACTGCAGCTTACTTCCTTTGTTTTCGGATTGCATTTCCTTAGGATTCTTCCAATGAATCTCAGTCTGGCATCTGCTTTACCGACAATCAACTTTATATGATCATTCCATTTTAAATCACTCCTAATGCGTACTCCCAGATAATTTATGGAATTAACTGCTTCCAGTTGCTGACCTGGTATATTGTAGGTAAATGATAAGGGATCTTTCTTTCTATGTATTCGCAGCACATTACACTTGTCTACATTGAGATTCAATTGCCATTCCCTGCACCATGCGTCAATTCGCTGCAGGTCCTCCTGCATTTCAGTACAATTTTCCATTCTTACAACCTCTCGATATACCACAGCATCTTCCGCAAAAAGCCTCAGTGAACTTCCGATGTCATCCACAAGGTCATTTATGTATATTGTGAATAGCAACGGTCCTACGACACTCCCCTGCGGCACACCTGAAATCACTCTTACCGTGATGTGAAAGAGACGAAGACCGTAGAACACGAAATTCTGATCAGGAATATGTTCCAAAAGAAGGTTTTAGATTTCGATCACCAGAGACAACCGGAAAAGACAATTGGAACAAAGTAGACAGAAGCTCGGAAACAACTTCACTCTAATCGCACGACAAATTACTGAGGAATCGGAAGTTAAATCACGGTCCGTAGGAGGCTCAAATCGAGTGAAGAAATGAAACAAGCCTTACGCAAAGTACCTGTTTGTGATTAAAATCACCCCAACCTTGATACGGAGCTGTGGGCTTGCAGCCTGTCGTGTATGGAGAGTGTACCGACCTGTCGGCGGGCCCCCCGGGCCGCACGGTGGTGACGAGCAGCGGTCGGCAGACTGGCGGCTCCCCTGCCCGGCCGCCGCGCAGAGTCACGCCCAGGCTGCCCGTCTCCGCGTCTCGCTCCAGCACCACCTGCGCCGTCTTCTGCACCGGCCTCTCCTCGCCGCCTGCAACAACAAACCTCCCGTCCTCACGCCGCCCCCTAATATTTTTTTGTTCTTTATTGTGATTTTAATACCCGTATAACAGGTAGGCTGGCAGCAGCACAATACGCCACCCTTCAGCCAAAGGTAGTACAATGATAAAACAGAGAAGACACATGAGTTGGAACAAAACGGCGGGGAAAAAACAGTAGACACATGAACATAAAAAAACATGAAGCCGTTCACACTCGATGACAAGCCACACTACAAACTGTTGACACGAAGCACAAAAACTTAAGATGTCGATGGCACTGGTGAACGATGGAGTGTGACGGTGAACACTGAACACTAAACACGACGACACACATGAGACACTAATGGCGATGATCTCTGGCGCGCGAATGTCCACGTAGCGTGTGCGAGTCTGGGGACCTACCAAGTGGGGAAGAAGGGTGGGGGGGGGGGGGGGGGGAGAACAAAGATGCCAATGGCTGAGGAGATGGGAGGAGGAGTAGAGGGACAGGGGAGGGGAAGCCCGGGGGATGAGTGGGGATAAATGGAGGAGGGAGGGAAGGGGGGAGAGAAGGGAGGGAGGGTGCCCAAAGGAGCAAACACAGGAAGAGGGAGGGAGGATCAAAGTTGGTAGGAGGGGTAGATGGAGGGGAGGAGGTCATCACCAGGAAGGGAGAGCTGGCGGAAGCCACCTTGGGAGAGGGTAAGGAGGGTGGAGAGATGGAGACCGGGTGGGACGTGGGAATACAGGCGTGGCAGCAGGCAGGGGTGGGAGAGGATGGGGGAGACAAGCGGGTGAGGAGGATCGAGTTTTGGGGAGGTGTACAGGATCCGTATCTGTTTGAGGAAAAGGTGGAGGTGGGGGAACGGAATGAGGTCATACAGGATCCACGTGGGGGAGGGGAGACGGATGCGATAGGCGAGGCGGAGAGCATGGCGTTCAAGGATCTGAAGGGATTGGTAAAAGGTAGGGGGGGGGGGGCAGAGATCCAGGCAGGATGGGCCGCCCCCTAATACACAGCGACTCCATTTCATCAGACCGTAGCCGCAATCGAAAATCAGACTGTGCTACTTTCCCCACCCATAAGCTGTACCAGCTGATAAATTTTCCACGTCTCCTCAAACACCTTAACAAAAAAACTAATAACATAACTTTACACCTACGACAAAAAGTACAAAGTCAAAAACTCGCGTAATTTGGCAAAAAATTTAAAAGATATACAGGGTGGTCCAGTGATCATGCCCAGGTGTTGTGTACGTAGTTCCGCGCAGTCAGCACGTACACAACTTTCCCACTAGAGTGCACCCCGCTAAGCACAACAGCGCAGGCACAGCGCTCGTCCTTCTCCATACTACGAGATGGCACTGCCTTAGAGACGGACCAAATTCTTCTTCCGCCAATCCGCGTATTAATATGTAATGCAGCCAATGAGATTGCTGCTAATGTAGAACCTTTTCTCCTCACGGATCACACTTGTGCAGTGATACCTGAACGCGCGAGGTATTATAACGAGTGTACAGACCTCCGATTAGTCAGTCTGCATTGGTCTGCACCAGTCTGTACCAGTCTGCATTTGTCTGTACCAGTCTACAGCCAAGTTTCAGTCTGCGCCTAATAACAGTATCACATTCCTGTACATAGCCATGAAGATAAATGAATAGACACTTTGTCAAGTATCAGAGATATGTGAGAATAAGATTAACGTACCAAGACCAAAGGAACTTTAGATTGTCAATTGTAAACAGCATCCAGAATCACGTTACGTAATGTCTATGTTTTTTATTATTTTAATAAATGTGTGTGAATATTAATCAAGTTCTGTTTAAAGCTGGTCACCGTCAATCTGCTATTCTAGGCGTGCAAGTGGCATTTCTATGGTCTGACCTAACGGCAGTAGATAAACACGCCACGATAAGACCACGAGACATATTGCTGACACTCGCCTACTTCGTTAGAGCGACAAGTCAGATAATCTGATGGTGTGTGTACCGAAAGTCTTACAGTACGCACACCACACCGGGCCAAATATCTCACGAAATAAGCGTCAAACGAAAAAACTACAAAGAATGAAACTTGTCTAGCTTGAAGGGGGAAACCAGATGGCGCTATGATTGGCCCGCTAGATGGCGCTGCCGTAGGTCAAACGGATATCAACTGCGTTTTTTAAAATAGGAACCTCCCATTTTTATTACATATTCGTGTAGTACGTAAAGAAATATGAATGTTGTAGTTGGACCACTTTTTTCGCTTTGTGATAGATGGTGCTGTAATAGTCACAAACATATGGCTCACAGTGTTAGACGAACAGTCGGTAACATGTAGGTTTTTTAAATTAAAATACAGAACGCAGGTGCCTTTGAACATCTTATTTCGGTTGTTCCAATGTGGTACATGTACCTTTGTGAACTTATCATTTCTGAGAACGCATGCTGTTACAGCGTGATTACCTATAAATACCACATTAATGCAATAAATGCTCAAAATGATGTCTGCCAACCTCAATGTATTTGGCAATATGTGTAACGACATTCCTCTCAACAGCGAGTAGTTCGCCTTCCGTAATGTTCGCACATGCATTGACAATGCGCTGACGCATGTTGTCAGGCGTTGTCGGTGAACCACGATAGCAAATACTTTCAACCTACCCCACAGAAAGAAATCCGGGGACGTCAGACCCGGTGAACGTGCGGGATTCAACGACCAATCCACCTGTCACGAAATATGCTATTCATCTACATCTACATCTACATTTATACTCCGCAAGCCACCCAACGGTGTGTGGCGGAGGGCACTTTACGTGCCACTGTCATTACCTCCCTTTTCTGTTCCAGTCGTGTATGGTTCGCGGGAGGAACGACTGTCTGAAAGCCTCCATGCGCGCTCGAATCTCTCTAATTTTACACTCGTGATCTCCTCGGGAGGTATAAGTAGGGGGAAGCAATGTATTCGATACCTCATCCAGAAACGCACCCTCTCGAAACCCGGACAGCAAGCTACACCGCGATACAGAGCGCCTCTCTTGCAAAGTCTGCCACTTGAGTTTGCTAAACTTCTCCGTAACGCTATCACGGTTACCAAATAACCCTGTGACGAAACGCGCCGCTCTTCTTTGGATCTTCTCTACCTCCTCCGTCAACCCGATCTGGTACGGATCCCACACTGATGAGCAATACTCAAGTATAGGTCGAACGAGTGTTTTGTAAGCCACCTCGTTTGTTGATGGACTACATTTTCTAAGGACTCTCCCAATGAATCTCAACCTGGTACCCGCCTTACCAACAACTAATTTTATATGGTCATTCCACTTCAAATCGTTCCGCACACATACTCCCAGATATTTTACAGAAGTAACTGCTACCAGTGTTTGTTCCGCTATCATATAATCAAACAATAAAGGATCCTTCTTTCTATGTATTCGCAATACATTACATTTGTCTATGTTAAGGGTCAGTTGCCACTTCCTGCACCAAGTGCCTATCCGCTGCAGATCTTCCTGCATTTCGCTACAATTTTCTAATGCTGCAACTTCTCTGTATACTACAGCATCATCCGCGAAAAGCCGCATGGAACTTCCGACACTATCTACTAGGTCATTTATATATATTGTGAAAAGCAATGGTCCCATAACACTCCCCTGTGGCACGTCAGAGGTTACTTTAACGTCTGTAGACGTCTCTCCATTGAGAACAACATGCTGTGTTCTGTTTGCTAAAAACTCTTCAATCCAGCCACACAGCTGGTCTGATATTCCGTAGGCTGTTACTTTGTTTATCAGGCGACAGTGCAGAACTGTATCGAACGCCTTCCGGAAGTCAAGAAAAATAGCATCTACCTGGGAGCCTGTATCTAATATTTTCTGGGTCTCATGAACAAATAAAGCGAGTTGGGTCTCACACGATCGCTATTTCCGGAATCCATGTTGATTGCTACATAGTAGATTCTGGGTTTCCAAAAACGACATGATACTCAAGCAAAAAACATGTTCTAAAATTCTACAACAGATCGACGTCAGAGATACAGGTCTATAGTTTTGCGCATCTGCTCGACGACCCTTCTTGCTCTTTTCCAATCATTTGGAACCTTCTGTTCCTCTAGAGACTTGCGGTACACGGCTGTTGGAGGGGGGGGGGGCGGCAAGTTCTTTCGCGTACTCTGTGTAGAAACGAATTGGTATCCCGTCAGGTCCAGTGGACTTTCCTCTGTTCAGTGATTCCAGTTGCTTTTCTATTCCTTGGACACTTACTTCGATGTCAGCCTTTTTGTCGTTTGTGCGAGGATTTAGAGAAGGAACTGCAGTGCGGTCTTCCTTTGTGAAACAGCTTTATGCGTGTCATCCTCTGCTTCAATGCCATCATCATCCCGGAGTGTCTGGATATGCTGTTTCGAGCCACTTACTGATTTAACGTAAAACCAGAACCTCCTAGGATTTTCTGTCAAGTCGGTACATAGAATTTTACTTTCGAATTCACTGAACGCTTCACGCATAGCCCTCCTTACCCTAACTTTGACATCGTTTAGCTTCTGTTTGTCTGAGAGGTTTTGGCTGCGTTTAAACTTGGAGTGAAGCTCTCTTTGCTTTCGCAGCAGTTTCCTAACTTTGTTGTTGAGCCACGGTGGGTTTTTCCCGTCCCTCACGGTTTTACTCGGCACGTACCTGTCTAAAACGCATTTTACGATTGCCTTGAACCTTTTCCATAAACACTCAACATTGTCAGTGTCGGAACAGAAATTTTAGTTTTGATCTGTTAGATAGTCTGAAATCTGCCTTCTATTACTCTTGCTAAACAGATAAATCTTCCTCCCTTTTTTTATATTCCTATTAACTTCCATATTCAGGGATGCTGCAACGGCCTTATGATCACTGATTCCCTGTTCTGCACTTACAGAGTCGAAAAGTTCGGGTCTGTTTGTTATCAGTAGGTCCAAGATGTTATCTCCACGAGTCGGTTCTCTGTTTAATTGCTCGAGGTAATTTTCGGATGGTGCACTCAGTGTAATGTCACTCGATGCTCTGTCCCTACCACCCGTCCTAAACATCTGAGTGTCCCAGTCTATATCTGGTAAACTGAAATCTCCACCTAAGACTATAACACGCTGAGAAAATTTATGTGAAATGTATTCCAAATTTTCTCTCAGTTGCTCTGCCACTAATGCTGCTGAGTCGGGAGGTCGGTAAAAGGAGCCAATTATTAACCTAGCTCGGTTGTTGAATGTAACCTCCAGCCATAATAATTCACAGGAACTATCCACTTCTACTTCACTACAGGATAAACTACTACTAACAGCGACAAACACGCCATCACCGGTTGCATGCAATCTATCCTTTCTAAACACCGTCTGTGCCTTTGTAAAGATTTCGGCAGAATTTATCTCTGGCTTCAGCCAGCTTTCTGTACCTATAACGATTTCAGCTTCGGTGCTTTCTATCAGCGCTTGAAGTTCCGGTACCGCTTCAACCGCACGCGAGCTATGTGATGGACGTCCATCATGTTGGAACTACATCGCCATTCTGTCATGCATTGAAACACCTTGTAGTAACATCGGTAGAGCATTACGTAGGAAATCAGCATACATTGCACCATTTAGATTGCCATCGATAAAATGGGGGGCAATTATCCTTCCTCCCACAATGTCGCACCATACATTAACCCGCCAAGGTCGCTGATATTTTACTTGTGGCAGCCATCGTGGATTTTCCGTTGATCAATAGTACATATTATGCCGGTTTACGTTACCACTGTTGATGAATGACGCTTCGTCGCTAAATAGAACGCGTGCAAAAAATCTGTTATCGTCCCGTAATTTCTCTTGTGCCCAGTGGCAGAACTGTACACGACGTTCAAAGTCGTCGCCATGCAATTCCTGGTGCATAGAAATATGGTACGGGCGCAACTGATGCTGATGTACCATTTTCAACATAGACGTTTTTGAGATTCCCGATTCTCTCGCAATTTGTCTGATACTGGTGTGCGGATTAGCCGCGACAGCAGCTAAAACACCTACTTGGACATCATCATTTGTTGCTGGTCGTGGTTGACGTTTCACATGTGGCTTAACACTTCCTGTTTCCTTAAATAACGTAAATATCAGCCAACGGTCCGGACACTTGGATGATGTCATCCATGATACCGAGCAGGATACATAGCACATTCCCGTTGGGCGGCATTTTGATCACAATAGCCATACATCAACACGACATCGACCTTTTCCGCAATTGGTAAACGGTCCATTTTAAGACTGGTAATGTATTACGAAGCAAGTACTGTCCGCACTGACGGAATGTTACTTGATACCGCGTACTTATACGTTTGTGACTATTACAGCGCCATCTATCGCAAAGCGAAAAAAGTGGTCCAACTAAAACATTCAAATTGCTTTACGTACTACACGAATATGTAGTAAAAATGGGGGTTCCTATTTTAAAAAACGCAGTTGATATCCGTTTGACCTATGGCAACGCCATCTAGCGGGCCAACCATAGCGCAATCTGGTTTCCCCCTACAAGCTAGACGAGTTTCGTTCGTTGTAGTTTATTTCGTGAGATATTTGGCCCGGTCACTATTAATGGACCACCCTGCAGAAATACTACCCAATGTTAAATTTATTTCATTTGGTGTCACTAATCTACGTTCCACTGTAGGAAACTATCCAAATTATAAAATATAATCTGTTACAATATAGGAAAATATCCTTGACTGGAACTCTGGAAATCATATATCTTTTGGAATTAGCATTATAACATTTTTTTTAATTTAGCAACAAAATTTATATCCAAGCAGATGGAGTATCCATAGCCAATAGTGCAGCACGCACATTATCCGATATTTTCCTAAATTCTCTGGTAGAGTAATTCTTTTCACCCAAATTACCCTACTCTCAAATAAATTGGGTACTATTTTAGGTATGTAGATCGTACCCTCATGTTGATTGGTAGCAACGCCGCAGGTATCGAAAACATCCACCAAAAACTCAGTCAAAACTCTATAATTGATTTCGCTATGGAAATTGAGAAAGACAGTACCATTAACTATCTATATCTCACAATTAGCAAAACTAATAATCACCATACGTTTGATATCTATAGAAAAAATACCATTTCTGACAATATTATAAAGGCCAGTTCCTGTCATCCAATGTCGCATAAACTAGCAATTTTTCATTCAATTATTAATAGATTAAATAACCTATCACCAGAAGAACCATAAATTCAAAAACAACTTAACACACTTCATTATACAGCCTATACAAATGACTTTGACCACAACATGATCATAAAATTATAATATATGTGTAAAACAGCAAAGCAGAACACAATACATAGCAAGATACGCCAAACTCGAGAAACATCACCTAAATAAAAAATAAGAGACGTACCAACACTGTACCTTGCTAGATAAAAAATAAGGTACGTACCAACACTGTACGTTGCTAGAATCTCCAAAAAAATTAATGTACTTTTTAAAGCCACAGGTATTCAACTACACTTTCCATTCAATAACGACATTTCAACAAAAATGCATTCTGCCCCCACTAGAACATCCGAATATAGTAACGCAGACATGTATAAAATCACATGTGGCACCTGTAATAGCTTTTAAATTGGTCAAACGGGAAGAAATGTTTACGTAAGATATAAGCAACTCATCAGAGGCAGCGAAAATAATCAGTCGAGCTTCTTCCTGCATTTGAAACATCAAAACCACACTGTTGGTACAATCGAAAATACACTCCAGATTCTGCCCAGAATACCAAAACATTTTACAGTGAACATTCTTGAAGAATTGCAAATCTATATACACACGAGAAAATACCCACAAGAAATATTAAAGTAACTTACAGAATTTAGACACAAGTGCTACCTGAAATACACACATCATAAAAAGTTTTGCGTCACCTCGGTTCCGAGAGTTCCGGAACCTGTACAGAAAATTGGAACAGAAATTAACATAAACATCATTTCCGCTCTTTTTATTGCTGATGAAAACCACACATTGCACTTTGTACCACCATACAGCGAGACTTTCAGAGGTGGTGGTCCATATTGCTGTACATACCAGTACGTCTAATACCCAGTAGCACGTCCTCTTGCATTGATGCATGCCTGTATTCATCTTGGCACACTATCCACAAGTTCATCAAGGCCCTGTTGGTCCAGATTGTCCCACTTCTCAACGGCGATTCGGCGCAGATCCCTCAGAGTGGTTGGTGGGTCACGTCGTCAGTAAACAGCTCTTTTCAATCTATCCCAGGCATGTTCGATAGGGTCTTGTCTGGATAACATGCTGGCCACTCTAGTCGAGCGATATCGTTATCCTGAAGGAAGTCATTCACAAGATATGCACGATGTGGGCGCGAAATGTCGTCCACGAAAAGGAATGCCTCGCCAATACGCTGCCGATAAGGTTGCACTATCGATCGGAAGATGGCATTCACGTATCGTACAGCCGTTACGGCGCCTTCCATGACCACCAGCGGCGTACGTCGTCCCCACAGAATGCCACCCCAATGCCCAGGGAACCTACACCTTGCTGCACTCGCTGAACAGTGTGTCTAAGGCGTTCAGCCTGACCGGGTTGCCTCCAAACACGTCTCCGACGATTGCCTGGTTAAAGGCATATGCGACACTCATCGGTGAAGAGAACGTGATGCCAATCCTGAGCGGTCCGTTCGGCATGTTGTTGGGCCCATCTGTACCGCGCTGCATGGTGTCGTAGTTGCAAAGATGGACCTCGCCATGGACGTTGGGAGTGAAGTTGCGCATCATGCAGCCTATTGCGCACAGTTTGAGACGTAACACGACGTCCTGTGGCTGCACGAAAAGCATTATTCAACGTGGCGGCGTTACTGTCAGGGTTCCTCCGAGCCAAAATCCGTAGGTAGCGGTCATCCACTGCAGTAGTAGCCCTTGGGCGATCTGAGCGAGGCATGTCATCGACAGTTCCTGCCTCTCTGTATCTCCTCCAAATCCGAACAAAATCGCTTTGGTTCACTCCGAGACTCCTGGACACTTCCCTTGTTCAGAGCCCTTCCTGGCACAACGTAACAATGCCGACGCTATCGGATCGCGGTATTGAGCGCCTAGGCATGGTTGAACTACAGACAACACGAGCCGTGTACCTCCTTCCTGGTGGAATGACTGGAACTTATCAGCTGTCGGACCTCTTCCGTCTTACAGGCGCTGCTTATGCATGGTTGTTTACATCTCTGGGCGGGTTTGATGACATCTCTGAACAGTCAAAGAGACTGTGTCTGTGATACAATATCCACAGCCAACGTCTGTCTTTAGGAGTTCTGGGAACCGGGGTGACAAACACTTTTTTTGATGTGTGTACTTGACTGAACTTCTAGAATACGGAAATGGATAAATCGGAAATAACAACAACCAAAGATAATCGTGAAAACTTTAGTTACTAAAATAATATCGCTGTTGATTTGCAAAATCCTTGTAAACATGTAACGCCGTAAGAGCTGAGTTGTCAAACTACTCTCAAACCATAATTAACGTATAATTTTCAATATATTTACGTCATTTATCATCTTATAAAAATAGTGACAGTTATAAGACAGTTCGCTAATGACATAACATGAACGTCACATCAGTAAGCACGTGAGTACCATATAGTTACTTTAATATAAATGATATTCACATTTACACACGTTCTCACCAAACTTACATTCGCAAGTACTTCACAATGACAATATACAGTATGTCAGAAAGCTCTGTCGGGAATAAATATTAGTTATTGTAAGTAGCTACTATGGTGCATCTTTCTAATAATCTAATAACCTTAAATATTTTCGTCATTCCTGTTCCGTCCACAAAATCGAATCCCGACACCATATTGTATCCCCTATTGCCTGTCTCAATACAAAATTTGCAAAAAAGTATAACCAAACTTTCAGGAAACACACCTCACAGACAGAGGAATCAAATGTGTTATACAGACACGGATAATGAAATGCTGTATTTCCATGTCAAAGATCATTTTCTACTTCTAATTATAATCATATCAATGATGGGAAACGACTGGTTTGAATCATTTTTAACAAACAGAACGCGAGAAGTTCTGCTGAATAATTCAACCCGTTGGAAGGACAAAAAATGTTAGTGATAAGGGAGAAAGTAGGAAGGGAGTAATACAGGGTTCAATTTTGGGTCAACTCCTAGTCTTTATGATGCGTCATTGAGGATCCCTAGCAGGTTGTGCAATCACGTCGTTAAAAAAAATGTTTTTCTACGAACGTATGGGTCGGCATTGTTGGTGTCTGTTTCTTAGAAAACTGACCACGCTTTTTTAGAGAATGCTCGACCTGTTCCACAAAATCTGGGGAGAACTGCCGGATGTTTGTAACTCCCTGCCTCAATATCTTCAGGTGATACTGGCGAAAACGCACTGAGCTCTGGTATTTAAGGCCCGCCGGCACACGCGTGGTAAGGAACTGTTAGTCAGAAGTTCTGCTGCTTCCCGCACCACTGGGGTAGTAGGATCCTTATCAATTTTACGATATCTTGAGTTGCTTCATAGAACACTGATATTAGTAATGTAGTTGTTCTCTTGTAGCCGGCCACTGTGGTCGAGCGGTTCTAGGCGCTTCAGTCCGGAACCGCGCTGCTGCTACGGTCGCAGGTTCGAATCCTGCCTCGGGCATGGATGTGTGTGATGTCCTTAGGTTATTTAGGTTTAAGTAGTTCTAAGTCTAGGGGACTGATGACCTCAGATGTTAAGTCCCATAGTGCTTGGAGCCATTTGATTTTTGTTCTCTTGTAGCATTAAAACAGTAGCATTGCCTCTGAGTGATTTAAGCTACACTGTATCCGGGTCTGCACGCAAGTTTCGGAGGGCTGCCCTCTCCTTAGGCGAGATGTTGCTCTTCGGCGGTGTAGCTCTTGTCAACACACCACAAGACTCCCAGCGCACTTCCTCAGTTTCATCTGTACCAACACAGCACACAGCTTCTTCGATGGAACTGTCGAAGTCCACTAGTGGCGGTGAAACAGGTGTAGCAGCAAAATGGAGACCTCATGCAACACAGACGTAGTTGCGTCATCTATAGGTTTCCCCGTCAAGTTAATAACGGATCGTTGAGTCCTCCAGCATCCGTGTCGAAAGTCGGTCGAACATCCGGCAGTTCTCCCGAAATTTTGTGGAAAAATATGCACGCCGGGAAAGTTTTAAATCTCACATCAAGCAACTCTACGGGGAGGAACTGGTGCAGTGTATTCGAAGATTCGATACGTTACGTGAAAAAAGAGCGAGGTTACTGAGCTCTCTGATATTTTTATTAAGTTGCAGAGACAAGTGTAGTATTCCAAAGTTTGCAAAATTTGTGCATTTTATTAATAGTGGTGCTGTAAATAACATCAAACGTAAAGCAAGTATGGCATTAGTGAGAGAAAGGATTCGATTCAGTCGGGGTGAACTGGATTCCGTATGGAAGGACATGTCCTATCTTCATTTAGTATTGGCAGCATGACTATGCAGTCTTGGGACTGGGTGGATGGTGTTACATGGGCCAAAGCAAACTGGAGCCATGACAAGGCTACGACGAGGCAAATTGCCAAGTTCAACAGACTTTCGACACAGATGCTGGAGGAAGTACCTACTTGACGGGGAAAATCTATAGATGACACTACTACGTCTGTGTTAGCCAGAGGACTCAGTTTTGCTCCTACACCTGTTTCGCCACCAATAGTGGACGTTCTCATTTTCATCGAAGAAGCTGTGCGCCGTCTTGCTACAGATGAAGCTGAGAAAGTGCCCTGGGAGTCTTGTGGTGTGTTGGCAAGAGCTACACCGCCGAAGAGCAACATCTCGCCTAAGGAGAGGGCAGCCCTCCGGAACTTGCGTGCAGACCCGGATACAGTGGTGCTTAAATCATACAAAGGTAATGCTACTGTTTTAATGCTACAAGAGAACTACATTAATAATATCAGTGTTTTATTAAGCAACTCAAGATATCGTAAAATTGATAAGGATCCTACTACCCGAGTGGTGCGGGAAGCAGCAGAACTTCTAACAGTTCCTTACCAAAGGTGGTAATTAAGAGGCTGAAACCAAATAGTTCAGTTCTACCTAGGTTGTATGGATTGACTAAGATCCACAAGGATAACGTGCCACTGCGTCCAACTGTGAGTAATATTGGAGCAGAGTACTTGGCGTTTTTGAACAAATCAATGATAGGAAAATGTCCACGTCACATAAAGAATTCTAGTGATTTCATCAGCAGACTTAAGTTACTGTAGCAGCAAGGTAATGACTTGTTGGTCAGTTTTGATGTGGTTGCACTTTTTACAAATGTACCTCTTGTGGACTCACTTCATCTCTTTGGCAACAGGTTTGGAGCTGACATTACGGCGCTGTTTGAGCACACCCTCTCCTCTACATATTTTTTACTTAACAAAGAGTTTTATGAGCAATCAGACGGTGTCGCCATGGGGAGTCCTTTGTCTCCCCTGTTGGCCAGTCTTTTTCTGGAAGATTTTGAGGAGCAAGCACTCGCCCCAGGTAGTTTTAAACCAACAGTATTTTGGCGATACGCTGCCGATACTTTTATAGTTTAACCTCATGATTTGGATCGTCTGCGAGAGTTTCTACAACATCTGAACTCCATAAAATTTACAATGGAGTTGGAGAAGTAGAGTTTCCCGCCGTTTTTAGACGTCTTGGTGCGACGTAAAAGAGATGGCACATGTTGTGACTTGGCAAGACAGCCAAGCCACTACGAGGTGAAGCCGAAAGGCACGCGTTTAAGCTCACGCAGGATGGCGTGAGGTCTGGAACAGGTCAGGGATATGAGACTAGCAAAAATAGTACGTATCTGTTGGAATACTTAACTTTAATCCATGATTAGTGAACATCGGTCTGACGGTACATGCATCACAAGATAAATAGCAAATGATAATGGCGCCTTGCTAGGTCGTAGCAAATGACGTAGCTAAAGGCTATGCTAACTATCGTCTCGGCAAATGAGAGCGTAATTTGTCAGTAAACCATCGCTAGCAAAGTCGGCTGTACAACTGGGGCGAGTGCTAGGAAGTGTCTCTAGACCTGCCGTGTGGCGGCGCTCGGTCTGCAATCACTGACAGTGGCGACACGCGGGTCCGACGTATACTAACGGACCGCGGCCGATTTAGCAAGTGTGGTGTCTGACGGTGACACCACAGCACACTTGGTCATTCAGTATATAGAAAGCCCACTCACACAGACCTTTATTTCCAAAACGCTAGATGCCACCATACGGCACAAACGATGGGTATTTTGAAGACCTTGATTCTCCGACCCCACGTCGTCTCCGACACCGATAGTTTGCAAACGGAACTGGAGCACCTGCAGACTGTATTTCTGAAGAATGGGTATTCGTCCCAGCAAGTGGAGAGAACGCTGCAGACCTATAAGCGACAGAGCAAAGAAGACTGCCTATTTACCATATGTTGGTAATATTTCAGCGCAAATAGGCGGAATACTAAGAAAAGATAAAGTGAAAGCAATCTTTCGGCCTCCTGCGAAAGTTTCGTCGCTGTTAGGATCTGTCAAAGACGACCTAGAGCTGCGTAAGGCAGGTGTTTACAGGATTCCGTGCGAATGCGGCAAATCTTATATAGGGCAAACGACGCGTACTGTGCAGGATCGCATTGTAGAACATCAGTGGCATGCTCGCCTCCTTCAACTTTGTAAGTCTGCCATCGCCAAACATTGTATTTCCACTGGTCGAGTAATGAATTACAGTGAGACAAAAATTGTGGCCCGTGTGTCTAACTTTTGGTGTTCTATTATTAATGAATCCGTGGGAAACAGTGGCAAACAGTGAGTTTCTTATTAATCGAGACAGCGGTTTTGAATTCAATTCGGCATAGAATCCAGTCATTGAAAAACTTCATGTCCTCCGTAGCCGGCGTAGTTCTGTGATGGAACCGCGGGAAGACAATCGAATTGATATCGATGCGGCGAGTTTTCACCACGGAGGGCGCGCGGCGCAGTAGAATCGAACGCGCTCAAGTATCGCACGCTCAACGTCAAGTGAATCCACCACGCGTGTGCCGGCGGGCCTTAAATACCAGAACTCAGTGCGTTTTCGCCAGTATCACCTGAAGATGGCCAGAAGACTCTACGCCGAAATATTGTGGCAGGAAGTTACTAACATCCTGCAGTTCTCCCGAAATTTTGTGGAACAATATGGACGCCGGGAAAGTTTTAACTCTCACATGCTCTACGTGTTCTGCTGCAGTATGTGCCGTTGTGAGTGCAACAAAACAAGCACTGCATGCACAGTGAAGATCCTCCTCATTTCAGTGTTACTGTAATGTTCGTATACTTCAAAACGACAGATTCAGTGACAAATGGATAAGTAGAGCAGTCTGGAGCCGCGCGACCGCTCCGGTCGCAGGTTCGAATCCTGCCTCGGGCATGGATGTGTGTGATGTCCCTGGGTTAGTTAGGTTTAAATAGTTCTAAGTCCTAGGGGATTGATGACCTCAGAAGTTAAGTCCCATAGTGCTCAGAGCCATTTTTTTTTATAAGTAGAGGTGGGCAAATTTCTTGGCCTTCACGCTCTCCGGACCTAAACAGACCTATTTATGGGAGCCTTTGAAATGCTCTTACGCCTGGAACCCCGATACAAGATGTACAGAGTCTTCATGCTCGTATTGTGAAAGGGTGCGAAACATTACGTAATCTTCCAGGGATACATCAGCACATTAGGGATTCATTGCGATGGCGGGTTGATGCATGTGTCCTAAATGAGGGCATTTTGAACATATCATTTAGCAAAGTGTTTCATACTGCCCTGATATGTTCTTTTTGTATGTGTTTCCCATGACTAATGTGTTGAAGTTTTGCAGAAAATGAGCTCTATTATTGAATATGGAAATAAAGCGTATTTTCTGCCTCTATATGTGAGGAGTGTTTCCTGAAAGTTTGTCCATAACTTTTTCTTACACCCTGTATCCAACATCCTTACATCTCCAAATGCTCCATGTCCTTTTCCAGGGTAGTATCAACCAGTTTGTCATTTCAGACCATGATATCACTCCTGAAATCTACTCATCCTATCAACTATAAATAACCCTACTTCTTCCATTCCCAATGAAGGTTATATCCAATCCTTTCCTTGTAAAACTGCATCCCATCTCATGACTCTTCACGATAGTCATCCTACATGCTTTCTGAAAGCATTACGCCCCCGATCCCATCTACATCCATTTCCCTCGCCGAGGAAATTGTATCATTTATGGCTCGTGGATGTTTCACTTGCCGGCTGGAGTGGCTGAGCGGTTCTAGGCGCTTCAGTCTGGAACGGCGCGACCGCTACGGTCGCAGGTTCGAATCCTGCCTCGGGCATGGATGTGTGTGATGTCCTTAGGTTAGTTAGGTTTAAGTAGTTCTAAGTTCTAAGGGACTGATGACCTCAGAAGTTACGTCCCATAGTGCTCAGAGCCATTTGAACCATTTGTTTCACTTCTGAACTGAGTAAAGGTACATTAGGTGACTCATGACGTCATAAACTGGAGGGAGGTCGGGACGACTGTTACTGCTAAACAGTGTCCTATTAGGGGAAACTAAGCCAACTGATTCGCTGCTGTAATAACCGCTGGAGGGATTAACCTCTGCCTTGTGTGCCAAAACTCATATTTTCGTTTATTAATTTTTACTAAATTATCATTCAGATTTTGTTTAAGATAATAGGGGAGAACCTGAACTACCAACACGTAATCAAATCATCATTTTATTATCAAGTTTTAGGAAACATTTGAGTAACTAGAAAGAGTCAAAGCACTTCGTGTAGCATCGGCTTCGCGCCGAATGACCGACTAGCAAAGCGGTTCGCGTTAAACAGTTCAGCGTGGGACGAGCGGTCGAACAGTTCAGTTGTAAGGGAGGGTCCGAGCAGTTAGGTTGGATAGATTGCGGCGCGCGTCTAAGTTCGGGACTCCGCGAGCAATGCATAGTATCACTGAGTTTAGGAAAAAATAATTTAGTTTGTGAAATGTTGACAATGTTTGCTACTCGATCTGAAAGTCAGAAAGAATTATATTTCGAACAATTAAAATTGTAAGTAGCGTTTCCTGTGATTCCTGTAGACATCACTGTGCAGTTTGCTATTTTGTCTGAAGAAATGAGCATGATAAAAGTAGCTAGCAACCATTTAAACTTCAAAACTTATTTCAACAAGAGTGAGTCTTAGCCTCTTTCTTGGTAGTTTCATTATATACTCACAGAAAAAGGAGCGGACTCAAGATCTGCGTGCCACTTGTGTGCTGCGACGACGACATCGCTTGAAAGACAGCTGGTTGGCGATCATCTTAGAAATTCTATGTCTTTCTTTGACTCATCAAGACACAAATGGGCTCCTTACACGTTCTGCTACTCAAGTAAAAATGGAGACACTTACGTAGCATCTGTTGTAGCAAAGACGAGGGAATCGCACTGATGACTGACTTAACGTCATATTAAATGGCGATTGTATTTTTGTGTTTGCGAGGCTCGCCATAAAATGTTACTATGAGCCCATAGCACCATCATCCGAACAGGAGATATATTACGATATAGGTTTTTATTCTTATAAATGCTTTCTTATACACACTGATAAGCCAAAACATTATGACCGCAGCCCACCGCGACTTTGGATGCCGCCTGGTGGCGTTGCGGGCACGTGACGCGATAACAAAAGCATGTAAGCGGAGCAGACACTGACAGGGGCCTACCCCAGGGGAAGATATGGGGTGCAAATGGGGAAATTCATTGAGATAAACAACTTTGCCAAAGGCTAGATTATTATTACGGAGAGCATGTGCACGGCGAAGCTGGTCAAATGTTGACGTGCTACAGTCGTGAGCATCTACGGGAAGAGGTGGAAGAACAGTGAAACTAACTCTAGGCTCTGAATGGTTGGCCGTCCACGACTCTTCACAGCACGTGGAGTTCGGAGGCTTGTCTATTCTGTGCAGTAGGATAGATGGTGATCTGTGGCATCTCTGCCGAAAGAGGACAATGCTGGTGCACGCAGGAGTGTTTCGGAGCACACCGTTCATCGCACGTTGTGTTCACATTTTGACCCAACGACTTCGCCAGTTACGACTGTAGTGAGAACGAGACCATTGCGATTCCACCGTCAATCAATGGAAACGTGTCTGTTCTTCGGGCGAATCACATTTTTGCTACACCAGGTCGATGGGCGTTTCCAAAACGCCGTCATAGAGGTGAAAAGCGACTCGAAACGTGCAACGCGCCACGGACGCAGGCTGGTGGGAGCAGTATTATGGTATGGGAGACAGCCTCCTGCACTTGTGTGGGACCTCTGGTAGATCGAAGACACGCTGACAGCTGAGAACCACGTCAATCCTTTCATGCTTGGTCGCTGATAACCTCATGCTTGGCTTCTTCCCCAACGGCGATGTCATCTTTCAGTAGTGTAATTGTCGGTGTCTGGGAGCCACAACCGTGCTACAGTGGTTTGAGGAGCAGTGTAGCGAACTCACGTTGATGTCTCGGCGACCAAATTCGCCTGATGTAAAACCTGTGGAACGCATCTGCGTCGCTATCGGGCGCATCACCACGTACGCAAATCAGCGGCCCGTTATTTACGCGAATTATATGACATGTGCATAGATATCTAACGCCAAATACCTCCACAAACCTACCAACAAACTGAATCAGTGATGTATTTCGTTCATAAGACGAACAAACAAACTATTAAGCAGTTGATCATAATGTCTTAGCTCATCAGTGTATTTGTTTTAATGAAAGCCGAAGAGCTGTGAAAGTACCCCTCCCCCGCCTTAGTGGCAAATGTAAATAACAGTTTAAATTGGTAGAGAGTTCTTTTTGTTCAAATTACGGTAAGTTTTCTTGCCGATTTAATCACGGATGCATCGTGTGAAGAATGTTATTTATTTTTTATCCCGTAGAATCGCTTCTACACTGTCATAGTTTAAGGAATACGTCATTTAATTTCCATCAGTGTGAAAAGTACAAGAAATGGACTGGTGGAAGTAAGACTATGTTGGGGAGGTCGTTAGTTGTGCTTTGTATGTGTTCTGCTGGCCATCGGACGTGTGACGCTCTCGTGCCATGTCGGGTATGCGGACGACGTTTGCATGAACGCCCATTTCCCGTGCTTTTGGGTGACAAGATTATAGCCTCCTGATCCATGCATCAAGCTGACCACATGGAAGTTTGGAAATGGACTCACTTTCTAGCTCGAAAAATATGCAGTGGTGATATTCACAAGAAAACGACGCAGCTACTTCTCATCTGAACATCAACTTGGTCTGTACAAACTTCCTGTTTGTTACTTGGCATCTGCTTTCACAGCAAACGGATGTGGCACGTTATGTTGCGTACCTCATAGACAAGGTGGAAGACAATGCAAATATATGCGGATGCTCGTTAGAGTTTGGTGAGGAGCGAGCCGACGGTACTCTTAAGTCTGTATAAGGTCTTGATCCGCTCTGTCTTCGATTATGTCGGCATCGTCTATGGCAACGCGACGAAATCGACTTTTCTTAAACTAGATGTCTTAAACTAGATGTCCTTTACCGTTCGTCCTACAAGATTCAAAATTCCCATTCTTTCGTTCTCCGTTTAGTACTTTTGTTCTTGGAGCCATGAAATCAACTCCATCAACGTACTGTTAGTGGAAGCGTCTGCAGTGCCGCTCGCCATATGTCGGCAGATGTTGCCCAATAATTTTCTCTTTAGCGGTCTTGCATATTTGATTGTGCCTCTCTCAAGGCAGTGGTTCAGTTCTGGGGGTTATAAGCACACCTCACAGATGATGGGCGAACTGAACTCTCTTACTAATTCTCAGCTAAGAAAAATGGCGATATTTTTACCGTTCGTCTTACAAGATTCAAAATTCCCATTCTTTCGTTCTCCGTTTGGTACTGTCTTCTTCTCAGCCCCGGTGTCGTACTTGCCATCCGATTTCAGGACGGTGACGAACATTAATCACTACCTGGAGCACTTCCTTACCCGAAATTGGCCACAGTATGCTTGCAAGTATAGGGATGACACTAAAAGTGATGCAGTTGTGGGATACGCCTTCTTAAGCCACTCTAGCGACTCATACCAACGTTGGTACAGCCGCCAGAATTGTCCGTCTACACGGAAGGGTTACGGAAGTGTTATGGAGATGCTTTGGGAATTCAAATAGGAATCCCTGGAGGGAAGGCGATGTTTTTTTGGAGAAACACTACTGAGAAAATTATAGAACCGGCATTCGAAGCTGACTGCTGAAAGATTCTACTGCCGCCAACATACATCGCGTTTAAGGACCACGAAGATAAAGTATGAGAAATTAGGGTTCACTCGAAGGTGCTCTACTTGCGAGAGAAACAGATGGGGAAATGACAAGTAGTGGTACAGGGTACCCTCCACCACGCACCGTTCGGTGGCTTGCGGAGTATCTAAGTAGATGTAGGTGTAGATCCAGGAGGTTGCTTGGTGTGGTATGCAGACTTTCTGACTCGTATTGATCATTAAACTATAACATCCGACGTTTGATAAACAGATAACAGATGTGTGTCAGATGTCTTGGAGGCCATAACAGATGCGTTGACATTGGGCACTGACGTTCGCTGGCTTTGGATAAAAGGGCATTAAGACACACTCCATAATGAAACTATTGACCACCTCGCTGTGAGAAGCATTACAGAAGGGCAGTTCCGCCCAACACTGATTCCGTATACGGATTTCAGTTCGACTGTTAAGAAAGCGGCTTATCACGACCGGAACTGTGAATCGAAAGTATCCCAGCGCTGCGAGGGTGGCCATCTGGTGGCCATACACCGAATGTCTCTTCCCAGCCATAGTTCACTTCGGTGAAGCTTAGTATACATCATGCGACCTCTCTCATCCACATGTGGCTGGGACACGGATGTTACCCCGCCCACCTACACCGGTTGAAAATCATAGCTTCTGTACACTGTGATCACGACACAATGGCGGTGGCGGATCTGAACCACGTCATATTGTCGTGTACAAAGTACTCGGCCGCATACCAGTATGGGTCTGCTCTCTGAAAAGGTGTAAAACTTGCCCTTTGAGAATCCGCGCCATCCCTTGTTATGCCAGCATTGCTTGGATATTCGCCAGTCCCAAGTTCTATAACGCCCTCCAAATCATCGACCATCATGCCCTCCTCCTCATCTTCCGTGTCCGCTTTCCATCCCCCACGTACATCCTCTACAACCTCATCCCCTTGCCCCACCTTCTCCTTTTCCTTGAACGCATCCACACCCTGTATATAGTCTGCCAACTCGATCCCCCCAGCCTCCCCTGGTGCGTACCTTCCTCTCCCCCCCCCCCCCCCACACACTGCCGCGCCTTTACCGTTGTGTCCCGCCCTCTTTGAATCTTCACACCCTCCACTTCCTTTCCCAACGCAACTTCCATCACCTATCCCACCCGGAAGATGAGCTTTGCCCTGATATCTACCCCTCCTACCATCTCTAACCCCACCTTACTCCTGCCTCTTCCTCAGGGCTCCGTCTCCTCTCCCTCCCTTCTCCAGAGCAGCTTTCCCCTTCCTGCACCCTCTCCCTCTCCCGTGCTCCCCCTCAGGGTCTCTGCACTCCCTCCTGCCTTGTCTTCCCTCTTCATCTCTTGCACCATCTGTCTCCTGCCTCTTGGTACACCCCCTGCCAACCCTATTCTTTTCATCCCACCCCCTCCTCCGCTGTACCTTGCTCTCCCCTCCTTTTCCAGCCTCTCAGGCCTCTCCCTCGGCAGGTCCCTCCCGGCAGTTTTTATTTCTTTGTCGTGTGTGCTTCATCTCTTAAAGTGGTTTTAAGGTATCTTTGTTCTGGAGTGTTTTAATACTGTAGAAAGCTTTTAACCTGTGCATGTGACTTCAGTGTCTTTTTTGTGCTCTAAGAATCGCCAACTGTGCTTTTTAACTTTATGTATACTTTTAAATTGTCCCCCTATGAACGTCTCCATGTCAGTGTATATTTTACATCCATTGTCACTCCTTACTCTGTTTTTATGTCCCCCTTTTTATCTCCTTTATATGTATAATTTTCTCCCTTTTAGTAGCTATTATGTCACTCGGCTGACGAGCGGCGGATTGTGCCACTGTCCATATGAGGCAGGGGAATGAAATCAGAATAAAGGAAAAAACTCTTTGAGACATCCAATGAGGCTATAAAACACTCTCTAGCACGCTTCGGAACTGTTGTGCAAAACCAGTAGGAAATATTGTCTGTGAACAAACATTTCAATGTGTATAATAATGTGTGAGCTGTGCGCATAGATCTGAAGCAGCATACACACTCTTACTTGATCTTAAATGGTCGCAAAGCTCTGATTATATACGAGGAACAGCTCTGCTCTTGCGTGACATGTGGTGGCTCAGAACATCTCTGAGCCCAGTGCCCAGCTACTACTATAGCCAGTTCTCACGACAACCTGCGAAATCAAACTCCGCAGGCAGACTCCTAAACAGGTCGCTTGCTTAACGGCCGCCCCGTATCACCAGTGATGACTGATTCACAGCAGCTGGTCGCACTCATATCAGGGTTCGAATCCACCGCCAAGTCAACAGGAGTCCTGTTGCCACATCAACCATTTCGTCTATTACTAGCACGATGTCCATCGCCACTTCTCCAGATCCATGCACCTTGTAGGAAAGGAGAGAGAGTCAAAATATGCATTCACCCGAAACATTGCCCTCTTATGAGCTTAATCTAATGG